>NC_138992.1:30206696-32702779 GCF_964341445.2 Mesoplodon mirus
AAAAAAAAAAAAAGAAAAAAAAAGAGAACTTGTTCCATGACAATGAGTCATAAGAGAGAAGTTTGGGGAACATAAGAAGAATCAAGTTATATGAGGCCAAGAGGTGAAAGCCATTTATTTAAGCTCTTAATGAGGAATTTAAAGTAGATCAGTATGGCAACATAGGGGCGACTAAATGTTTCATAATAATGTAATCAAAGTAGCTTTATAATTATGGCTTTAATACATGGGAAACATAGGACATTGTAAAGGAACTAATGATTTACTAAAATTTAACACTATTATTATGTTGAAAGAAATAAAGCATTGTATAGATGGCTCAAAGAAAATCATAAACCATTAAATTTTACTTGGTAAACTGCATCCCTATTTTAAGCACTTCTTAGTTATAAGATAGACATTAATGAACTTAATTTCAGAGATACATAACAACTACCTACAGAAACAAAACTTCAAATAAGTATTTCAAATAAATAATTTAAAATTAATATTTTATTTCAATTAAGTAATTCCTTAAAATATTCACTTTCAAGGATAACACTTTCACATCCCTTTAACAGTTCCATGAGAACATCAGATATATGATACTGTGGGTCTCTTAAAAATAACCTTAATACACCTATTAGCGATATGTTCTCAGACAGTCACCTAAGCTTTCAGAGCCTTCGTATCTAACACACGCTGCCCAGTTCTGCAAATTAAATGAGACAATGCATTTGAAAACATCTAGCACAGCGCCCTGGCATACAGCTGTTTTATGAACATTGACAAAGAGTGGGAGAAGAAGAGGAGTTGCTTTTACAACTTTAAATGCATTTTAAAGATACATCTCTATTTAATAGTAGCAAATCAACACATTAGGGACCTCACCTTGAAGATTTCACTCAAATACAAAATATGAATGAATTATTCAAGAAGTTTCAAGTTTTGAGATGGATTTTGGGGGTGATTTGGTGATGTAGACTGGACACGTGGTAGCTCGTGTACTTCCTGACTCTCTCTAGGAGAACAGTGGACCTCCCTGCCTCATTGACCGGCTGTCCAGGGAGCTTGATTTGGCCAGTGAAAGGTGTGCAGAAGTGATGTGTGTCACTTCTTGCTGGAAGCTTTAAAAAGCAGCCTGTGCTTGAGCACGATCTCTTTTCCCTCCGCCACGTTGTTCCAGAGAGCAGTTCTGTCAGCTGGGGTCATGAACTAAAGATATGATGGGGTAATCCTTGAGCATACTTTTGATGAATATGTAGCATCACTTGTTTAAGACACTGAGATTTTGGAATCCTTTGTTATTGCAGCTTAATGCAGCCTATTCTGAGTGATACAACATTAATGTCTAGGCTCTTGAAACCATTGGAAATCAAAAGTCTCTAGGTTCTGGATTGGTGAGCGCCGGCCGAGAGCGGAAGGCGGTGTTTCGCCTGCCAGGGCTCCTGCGGCTGGTCTTTCCAGCCTCCTGCGACTTGGGTTGCTTTGCCCGCCGAGCTCCTGGCAAGGCTTGTCCGGGGATGCCGCTCGGCCGCTTTCCATGAGGAACTTAACCCGCCGTGCCTACCTCCCGGATGGGACCTCCGGAATGCTCTAAAGTCTACAGTGAATATTGAATTGCTGAGGAATTTGGGAAAAGACAAGCTGAAGTTCCCATTCCATGGATCCCTTGGGTGCACCTTCCCAGTTTGTGGATGTGGATACACTACCAAGCTGGGGCAATTCTTGTGAAGAACAATTACCTACTTCTGATACTGCAGCTGAAACGTATCAGGAAGAGACTATTAGATCACCTTTTCTTTACAATAAGGATATCAATGGAAAAGTGGTTCTCTGGAAAAGAGATGTGGCATTACTGAACTGTACAGCTATTGTGAATACCAGCAATGAAAGTCTTACTGATAAGAATCCTGTGTCAGAAAGTATCTTCATGCTTGCAGGGCCTGATTTGAAGGAGGACCTCCAGAAACTTAGAGCCTAGCCTGTGCTGCGTCATCCCCTGCCTGGACTACAGCCATTGCCTCCCTCCCAGTTGGTCTCCTACAACCATTCTTTACTTGAATCTGTTTTCCACATGTAGTTGCCAGACAGGTGAAGCAAAATTGACAAAAGGATTTAATCTAGCTGCCCGGTTCATCATTCACACAGTGGGACCTAAGTACAAGAGCCGCTATCGCACAGCTGCTGAGAGTTCCCTATACAGCTGCTACAGAAACGTACTTCAGCTGGCAAAAGAGCAGTCCGTGTCTTCTGTTGGATTCTGTGTCATCAATTCTGCAAAACGAGGTTACCCTTTAGAAGATGAAACACACATAGCACTTCGCACGGTAAGGAGATTCCTCGAAATTCACGGAGAGACTATTGAAAAAGTAGTATTTGCTGTCTCTGAACTTGAAGAGGCTACTTACCAAAAGCTGCTACCTCTGTACTTCCCAAGGTCGTTAAAGGAGGAGAGTTGCTCATTGCCATACCTACCTGCAGATATTGGCAATGCAGAAGGGGAGCCTGTGGTACCCGAACGGCAGATAAGAATAAGTGAAAAGCCTGGTGCCCCGGAGGACAACCAAGAAGAGGAGGATGAAGGCTTGGGAGTTGATCTCTCTTTCATTGGCTCTCATGCTTTTGCTCGAATGGAAGGAGATATTGATAAGCAGAGAAGACTGATCCTTCAAGGACAGTTATCAGAGGCAGCCCTGCAGAAGCAGCATCAAAGAAATTATAATCGCTGGTTGTGTCAAGCAAGATCTGAGGATCTATCTGATATTGCTTCTCTAAAAGCCTTATACCAAACAGGTGTTGATAACTGTGGTCGCACGGTAATGGTGGTAGTTGGAAGAAACATTCCTGTAACATTAATAGATATGGACAAGGCTCTCTTATATTTTATCCATGTAATGGATCACATTGTTGTGAAGGAATACATATTAGTGTATTTTCACACACTGACCAGCGAATACAGTCACCTGGACTCTGACTTCCTGAAGAAACTCTACGATGTTGTTGATGTCAAGTACAAGAGGAATTTGAAGGCTGTTTATTTTGTTCATCTGACATTTCGTTCAAAGGTATCAACATGGTTTTTTACCACCTTTTCTGTCTCAGGACTGAAGGACAAAATCCACTATGTGGACAGCCTCCACTAGCTGTTTTCTGCCATCTCGCCAGAACAGATCGACTTTCCTCCTTTTGTCCTTGAATATGATGCCAGGGAAAACGGGCCTTATTATACATCTTATCCCCCATCACCAGATTTGTGACCTGCTATCTTTAAGTGCTACTGGTTTCTAAGGACACCACTTTCTCCAGAGATCGCTACCTATTGAAGTGATATTCATTTTTGCTGTACAGCTCCAGAGAGCCTTTTGTCCCCACCTCTCTGGTATTTTTTTATTGACTGTATATTTTCTGGCACATAAGCAATCTGAAAATGGTAGGCCATTCTGAACTGTGCACTTATTTTAAATTTGTATATTTGTATCAAATGAAAATGTTCACTTTTCAAGGGTTGTTAATAGAAATTGGGGAGCAACTTTTGAGTATCTTCAGTTTCCTGAAAGGACACTGGATTCTCCATTAGACAAGCCACAGTATTGTTCACATCATCTCTTTAACATTGCACGCTTTCTTTGTGTACTCAAGTGTTTCTCAAAATATAAAGAACCAATGTATGCTGATTGGATGCATTGTTTGCTTCAGACCCTGGAATTTCGTTTTATACAGATAATTCAGTTATGATAAAAGAGAATTGTCTGGGGTCAAGGATGTAGAAATGTATCTGATCAAAAACACCAAAATCATTAGCAAAATGTAAGTCTTAGAATTTTACCACACCAGTGAAGACCGAGACTTAAGGACTAAAGTTCCTTAGATGGTATGTTTTAAGATTGTCACTGTTCTGGTCCCAACAGGGGGGGAAAACAAGAAGACTGTTTCTTCAGCCTTTTTCCTATCATCAAAAAAAAAAAAAAAAGTCTCTAGGTTCTATAAATTCCAGTAGAGACTCTAAATATTTAGCCAATCCAGAACCTATAACTTATATTTTCTATAAATTTATGATCTCTTCTTAATATGAATATTATTGTAATTTATTATGAAAACCATGTAAAAACTTATTTACATACTCGTTCAAGGAGTGGTTTGAGCTCTTCACAGTTTGCCCCAAAATTGCCTTTCCGATCTCATCTCTCATGACATTTCCCCATGAATCTTCAGCCACACAGAACTGCTTGATTTGTTTTAAATTTTATTTTTAAAAATTTTATTGAAGTATAGTTGATTTACAATGTTGTGTTAATTTCTTCTGTACAGCAAAGTGATTCAGTTACACACACATACATTCCTTTTCATATTCTTTTCTATTATGGTTTATGCTTGATTTTTTTAAACATACCATTATGTTTCTGGATTCCTTGCTTTTTAACTTGGCATTTCTTCTATCTAGTATAGCTTCCTTCCTCTGCCTGCTGTTGAATTTCCACTTGTCCTTCATGATCCTGGAATAGCGATTGCTCTGCAATTTTTCTCTACAAATCTCTAGACAACTTCAGTCACTCCCTCCTTTGTGCTTCCATGGCACATGGTAGGTACTTGTATTAAAGCACTGATTTGTTGAGTGGTGATTATTTGTTTCTATCTCTCTATCCTCTTTTCAACTAAAAGCCACAGTGGCAATGAGGTAAGTGTCTAATTAGTTTATAACCTGAGCAAATTACTAGGTAATGATGGTTATTGATTTATTCATTCATTAAATAGTTGGTGTTGATTTATTGATAGTTGACAAAATTTTCAAAACCTTTAGCTGAGAGAACAGGTCAAAATTACTTGATTCTTTAAACAGAAATTAAACAAGTATTTGTAACTTTAAAAAAAAGCTTTCGTGTCAGAAGTGTCATAAATCAAGAACTGAATGGCATCCTAGGAGCCCCTGTATTACACTGTTTCATTTGATGCTTCTTTTAGAAAAAGCAAAAAGTCAACCAAAATCTCAAACAAAGAAACTTGTACAGTGAACATTTTAAAATCTAAACGCTATCATTAAGGATCATTTTGAGGACGATTCAACATTTCTGGAGATATATTATCGTCACATTAGTCTGGCATTTAGAGGCCCTACAAACTGAGTCAACTTATTATCACCATTCACTCATGCGACCAAATTTGTCTATCGCCATTACTTTATATAATCCCTGTCTACTTTTCCAAACTCTTCTGCATACTGTCCTCTGAATGTCCTACACACATTCCTACCCTAGTGTTCACTCACAGTTCCCCTCTAATGTCCTCTCCTAGCTTATCTGAGGACTCCTGTCCTGCCAGATCTTAATTCACATATTCTTTCCATCATGATGCTTTACAGTAGCCCACAGTGGGCAGCCTTTTCCCTTAGGTCCTTGCTGCACTTATCACCTAAATCATTTATTTATTGAATGCTTACAATGTGATATTCTGTTCATCTTATTATACTATAAACTCATTTATGACTAGGAATCCCATCTTAATGTTTCTGACCCTCATCACCTTGACCAGTATTTGTATAAAGTAGATCCTTATACAAACAAGCAGAGCATCTCCTGGTTATTTACTGTTGGGACCTGTCTGTGAAGGTACCAAGAGAGTGCTCCTTGCCAGGGCTGAGTAGCCCAGAAGATTTTGGGGATTAGCTGTTCTTTGCTGAATCACTTCTTTACACATTACAAAACCTAATTTTCCTCTTTATCACTATAAATCTGGACTATGAACATCAGGCTCCCCACAGCTTTCTCCTCTCCAGATAGGGAGAAGCGGGAAGATTTCAATGTTACAGGATGCTAAGTACTACATAGAAGCCAACAATAAAAATTAAAATCTAACGTCACTGGTAATCATGATGTAGCCTCTCCAATTTTTATTAAAATACCCATGCAAGAACTGGAAGATGAAAAAATCACAGCATCCTTGAATCATCCAAGAGCCAGAACCAGCTGACTGCCAGAAATTGATGGAATTTCCCCAGCTAAAAGGCCACTGAAATCACACTGAACAAAGCAATTGATGGCTAGACAAGCAGAAAATGGAAGAAATCTATATAATTAAAAAATAAGTAACTACTTCTCTCTTTCCTGTAATCTGCTTCCATAGTATCTTGGGATACTATGTCTCCATTTTTTGAAATGATCAGGATACTGTTTCCCACCTCTATTCATAAGAACATATGTCTATTCATAGACTCAACTACTCCTTTCCCTAAAATTAATTAAAACTGGAAAGAAAGCTACTTGGAGAGATGATACATGGAAAGAGTAAATAGAAGAGATTTGCTTAGGGCACTGCATCCTTTGGAGGTAAGAGCTTAGAGAGGGAGGTCTCATCTGTGGGACAAGGAGAAGCCTTCTTAGCGCAGCATATACAATACACAAAACCCTGATAAATCATAAAAACTGGGTTCTGAGCTTCTGAGCTGTGTCTCCTACCTTCCTGCTATAGATCTGAAAAGGATATTGGACCATTGTTTAAGTGACAGAGCATGACGATGACGTTAAGGTAGGGTGACCATGCATCCCAATTTATGCCTGCAGTACTGATACAATTGTGAATAGTACCCACTTTCCCTAAAAAATTTACTAGTTGACAGAAAGCAATCGCCTTAGTCTCCTGGGAAATACCAGTTCTGGTATTTCTAATTCTCTCTTCTCATTCAAGAATGAGTAAATTTAAACAGCCCAGAAAAATTTACTAAAAAGTAGGGAAAGGGTACATCTTTCTGATTTAGAGGAAGCATATACTTTTAAAAATGATTTGCAATATGCAAATTTTTTTCAGAAAATAAATTATATCAATAATAAAAGATAGGAAGACAAGGAAATATGGGACAGAGGAAAAAAAGCCATAAGGAAATACCCGTTGATATGCAAAAGTGTCTGGATAAGACTGAAAGGAATAATTTTAAGGAAACAACTATAAAAGAAAAATAAGATTTCTTGGAAGCTAGACAATAGTTGACACTGCAGGCAATTCAATTAGTTATGCAAATGCAAACTTAAAAATTTCTGTGTTAGAAAAACAAGGCAAAGAGATTTTTAGATAATGCATTAGAAAGGTAGAGAAAGAAATTATATCCAAGAATCTAGTTGTATCTAAGGAAGAAAATGAAACAATTAAAAATAAGTTAATAGGAATAAAGATCCAAAGAATTTACCATGTTCCAATAAAACAGGGATCTGGACCTAGTCTAGAAAATATTTTGATAGACAGGAATTAAAAATTTTTTGCAAGCAGAGGGAAAAAAAAGGGAAACTTCAAAGGGACAGGGATAAACATTAGGCCTTTGTATTGCAAAAGTGTGGAAACATCTATAGAAATATATTGCTAGCCTTATGTGTAATTTTAAATTTTGTAGTAGCTGTACTCAAATACTAAAAACAAACAGGTAAAATTATTTTTAATAATATATTTTATTTAACCCAGTATATCTAAAACATTGTCAGATTAACATAATTTTATATAAATTTTAATGAGATACGATAATATTATCTCATACAATTTATATAGTATAAAATATACATGTATATATTGTGCAAAATTTAATGAAACATATAATCTCATTAATTCTATACTATGTCTATTAAATTTATATTAAATACATTTATAGCTATCTATCTACAGACAAATATACAAAGATAAGAAAGTCATATTAAATCTTTGAAATCTGGTGTGTATTTTATACTTATATCGTATCTCAATTCAGACCAGCCACATCTCAGCTGCTCAATACCCATATGTGGCAAGTTGGCTACCATAACAGATGGTACAAACAAGAGGATTCTGATGAAAAAGAATATTATCACACCAGCTATGCTGAATTTCATGTGAGATGGCAACAAGAGATTTACAAAGGTTAACTATATCTGTGTTCCAGATATATTTTTTGGGGGTAAAATTATTTGAGTAACCCTCTAATTGAGAATGCAATATTCATGAATAGAAGGCCTGGGGAAGGTAGGGACAAAAAAAATATTGTGCCTATTTTACATTTTATTTTTTGAAAAGGATATACAGAGTGAAAAACTACCAGAGCCTAATAAACACAGAGGGTGAATGGAAGAAAACTATAAATGACAGCCTTGAGAATTCAAAGCAGTATTTTATATTTTTCCCTATTTTTCTTTCTTTTTTTAATATATCTTTATTGGAGAACAATTGCTTCACAATGCTGTGTTAGTTTCTGTTGTACAACACGGTGAATCAGCCGTATGCATACATATATCCCCATATCCCCTCCCTCTTGAGCCTCCCTCCCATGCTCCCTATCCCACCCCTTGTCACAAAGCACGGAGCTGATCTCCCTGTGCTATGCTGTTGGTTCCCACTAGCTACCTACTTTACATTTGGTAGTGTATATATGTCCATGCCACTCTCACTTCGCCCTAGCTTCCCCCTCTCCCTGCCCCGTGTCCTCAAGTCCATTCTCTATGTCTGCGTCTTTATTCCTGTCCTGCCACTAGGTTCATCAGCAGATGTATATGACTTTTAAAAGAAGTTTTTTGATATTAAAATATAATGTATAGTCATTACAGAGAAATGCTATAAGAAAAATACAATAAACCTCTTTTTTTTGGTGGAATTATACAATATAGAAGGCTAAATAGATCGTGGTAAAATCCAGTCATTCCATACCTACTTATTGAATGTCAAGTTTGTATCATGCTCTGTGCCTTGTGGCAGTTGTCTTTTAACTGGGGTATGTGAACTGCTGGAAGCCCCTGAAGATGTTCCAGGATTTTGCCTGCATGGGTGGTTCAAGGGAATCATTTTCTAGGGTTCTCATCAGTGTACTTTTCACTAGTTTCTCTCCTTTGACCTTCCATTCACAGAAGTCCTTTTCTGGCTTTACAAATGAAAGGCACAGTCCACTTTTAGAGTGCTTCACAGCAATGTGTTATAACCCCCCAGGGTGCCAAAACAAAGGGAAGGTTCTAGGATGCACTCTCTGTTAAAGGAAGGCTGAAATACTGCACATATGAAATATGAAGTGGACTGTGGCTTATTCCTCCCAGGGGACACAACTCTTGGTAAGGTTCTATGCTTTCTCTATGTATCTATTTAAAGATCTGAATTCAGAAGAGAGAAGATTGTTTTGGGGGCATGAATTAACATGTTTATTTGAACTGGAAAACAAAGTCAGACTTTCTCCTTACAGAAAATAAGAGTGATCTGGCTGACTGGCATGGCAGTGAGATGTTCTTTGCCAGTTAGGGTACATGGCAGACACTTTTCATGAAATGACCTAGCTTGATCTGCAGCTCTAAGGTCTTAACAAAAATATACTGGGGGTACCTGCACAATATACTGAATGCTGCTCTTACGAGTAATTAATAGTGATAAATTAATAGTAAATTAATCATAGATAAAATTAATCATAAATAAGACTGAAGAAGAAAACTCTGTAAACTTATGATTAAACTTTTGGATAAAAAGGGAATTCATCATATTTCAACATTCATTTATGGGAAACTTGAGAGGTAATTCTTGTGAAATGTGTAACACATGGAAAAGTGAATCTTGAAAAAGGACACTGATGAAGCAGGGGTGACACAGAACGGGAGGCATGCAGGACAGCTCCTTAGAACACCAGCAGAGTGACGTGGATAATAAGTTGACTTTCCAACCATTTGTTTTCATCCCTAGATGCTCGTTAGTTCAACTTACAATCACTGACTATGGCCAGGTTACTGGAGGACCTTAGTACATCTTTCCAATAAATGTATGCTCTGCATAATCTAAATGTGACTCATACATTGGGAAAAGTTTTCTTTGTATATTAAGGATGGCTGTGGCTCCCTGTGAAGTCAAACAAAATCACTTAAACTTGACACCCATTATTTCTAACAGAAAGTTATCCAATGAGATAACTCACTATTTCAGTATTGGCCTCTGCATAGCTATCAAGGCCGTTAAATTTAATTTGAAAATGGAATCCATCATAAAATATTAATCACAAAGGACTGCTGCTATGGAGACACTTATCGGTCTACTAATTATATTATTCACTCCAGTTGGCTTTGATCCTACCTAGACAATCAGGCACAATGAAGAGAGTAAAGACTAATAATGGTGACAACATTGCTAAAGATAATAATAACAACAACAATAATAACAACTAACATACAATGAGTTTTACTTCTTACTAGAAATTGTGGTAAGTGCTCTATATGTATTATCTAAAATTACTCTTCCCCAATATTTTATGATAAAGGTTCTGCAATTATAATCATCCCCATTTTACGTAAGACAACACTGAGGTTCAGGGAGATTAAGTAATATGCTCAAGGTGACAAGTTAATAAATGGCCAAGGGCTTCCCGGTCCGGGAAGATCCCACATGCCATGGAGCCGCTGGGCCCGTGAGCCATGGCTGCTAAGCCTGCTCATCCAGAGCCTGTGCTCCGGACAGGCCACAGCAGTGGGAGGCCCGCATACCGCAGAAAGGAAGGAAGGAAGGAAGGAAGGAAGGAAGGAAAGGAAGGAAGGAAGGAAAGAAAGAAAGAAGAAAGAAAGAAAGAAAGAAAGAAAGAAAAATAAATAAAGAAATAAAAATAAATAAATAAATAAATAGATAGATAGATATCTAGATAGCTAGCTAGCTAGCTAGCTAGCCAAGAGAGGAATCAAACCCAAGCCTGTCTGAATCTAGACTTCAGATTATATTATATGATACAGCCTCCCTAATAAAGCTTGATTTGTTTATGGTTACACTTTTGTTTTATTTAGCACCGAAGTGTCTGTGGTATGTGTGCATGAGTGTGTATTTTTCTTTTTTTTGTATCATTTACAAGACGAGCAAAAAGACATAGTGATTCCAACTACCACATAATTAACATACTACATTTATAGTGTGAGGCACCTTAATTACTATTAGCACAAGTTAATTGGTGATTAGGATGATGGTGATGCTGATTCAGACATTACCATCTCTTGGGTTTTTGTAAGTATGTAAGCTTTGCAGATGGCAGCTGGTAGAGTATTTCAAATTTGAAAACTTTGAATAAACTAGAAGGTGCTGAAAATGAACTTGGAAAACTAGTTTGGGGCAAGATCATACAGAACCACGAATATCAGACAAAGGAAGAAGCAGTAGAAAAGAGTAACATATTTGGAGCTCGTGGACTTTGAGTTAGAGGATCGAACTTGACATTTAATAAATGGATGATCTTTAATAAGTCATCTCTTTACAGCTGGGTCTCATTTGTAAAATACAATTGCTATGGAGGCTAAATAAGGAAAGATATGTAAAACGGGGGGCTACATAAACAGCAAAGTAAGGCATCGGGAGTGTATTTTAATAATAAGCAACGCGGGTTGTTGGGAGGTATGAATCGTTGAAGAGTTTTTGAACTAGGGATCAGTCTACTTTATTTTTCAGAATTCTTTCGAAGACAGAATCAGGCAAGGACAGAGCAGAACAGCAGAAGGCATGGACTTATGAAAACAATTCATACTTTGTCATATTTATAATTAACACTGGACAATTTTCTCTAAAGGAATTACCAATTTTTGATAATCCCTTGTGTTCTTTTGGTGTCTTACACTTTGCAAAAGCCCTTTTCAAAGACATTATCTCACTAGATTTTTAGCACAAGGATGCAAAGTACAATTATATCTTGCAATAATGTGCCTGACAATTACGTAAATTCAGATATAATCTGATTGGTGAATGACTTCCATTCTCCATCCAGCCACAGTTTGAAAATGGAAGTACACTAAAGTTCTCATTTTCTCATGGGGCCTGAGGGTTATTCTCCAGGACTAATATTTTTTGCCCCAGGCAGAAAAATTGGTATCAACGAACCCAGAGGCTCCTGGAACTATTGCCCCTATTCTAGATGCTCTAGCACCCACCACATCCATAATCATCCCCATTTGATTCTTGAGCCAGACTGAACAATTGCCACCAGGTGGCACCAAATTGCAGTCAGAGATCTTTACTTCTAGAAGCCAGGCCTTAGAAGTCCCAGATAGCAAGCTGCTCAGGATGGCTGTGACCAATGACTACATAATAACATGACCCGACATTTTAGATGACTAAATTTGGGGGCCCTACTTATTTTATTTTATAGTTGAGTTAAGAGCTTTTTAGTGAGGTTTCATGACTTAAGGTCATACAGTGCTTTACTGACAAAGACAAGAACTCAGTTTCTAGGTAGTAGGTACTGTGCTGGAAAGAGTATAGAACAAGGAGTTAAATGTCATGGGCTCAAGTCCCAGCCCAGCTACTTCTTAACTGTGTAATGATAGACAAGCTATTTACCATTTCTGAGTCTGCTGCCTCCACTAGAATTTGGGGATACTCCTCCTGGATGTGAAAGGATAATGCATGTGAAGGTGTAATAGGAAACCACAGCACACTGTGAATATTCATGCATTTTGTTTCTCTCTGATCCCAAACATTAATAATTTAAATTCTATTTCTATTCTAAATTATAAGGATAGTAAAAGAAAATATTTCATAAGTGAAGCAATAACTTTCAAGTGAAACACTATTTTTTAAATACAAAAATACATTACCAAAGCCTGAGAACAATATCTTTCCATTTAATATAACAGTCAACCGACTAGAATTTATTACATGTCTACTATGTGCTCAATACTGCAGAGGCCGTAGAAAAATTTACGTCATGGTTACTACCCTAAAAGAGCTAAATAATCAATCAGAGAAATGCATATAAAGGAAATACAAATAACATAAGATAAATATCAGTAAATACTAGAAACAATGACAGTGTGGCAGTGATCAGAGAACAGCAAGACGATGAGAACAGGGAAGGAATAAACTCTGGGGTGATGAGGCAAACCTTGCAAAGAGTTAAGAATTAGATTTTTCCCTGAAGGTTGGATATGATATAAACAGGCAGAAAAAGAAAGAGATTTTTGCTATTCTGATTCATCTCTTTGCTTTTCTCTGACTCAGTGGTTCCATTTTGGTTAACATGATCCCAGAAGCTCCAAGCAGATTCTTATCAGGATAGTTTTGTAATAACTGCTGACCTATCAGTAGAGAATACTGAAAGACAGGCATGGAGTATAATTTTTCAGCAACTTCTGGGCAGGTGCTGCTGGAGAAGCAGCTCCCTTTTAAATGTATCAGCACTTCCTCCTTTGCAGTGCATAGAAGTTACTCACAGTTTGTATCTGTGCCAGTAAGATGAAGGTAATGCCGGCTCCACACACCAGTGGTAAGATGTGTGATTTCACCCTTGGAGAATTTGACAGAATAAACGACTTTGATGATTAATCCATTCCAACAGGAGGCTCAGCATTGGTGAAGACGAACTTTCCGCCTTAAGTGACTACCCTGTTGTGCTGTATTCTTTAAAATCCTTTGGAAGTTAATATACTATAGGAAGGAATAAGGTTGCAGACCTTGGGAAATCACTCTGATTCTTTTAGACTGGTGAAAAGCATATGAGGTGGCTGGCTGTTTTCTTTTGGTATCTGGATTTGACTAAATCAGGAGGATCTTACAGAATATGCCCCTCTGGAGAAATCGCTGATAATAAGAGCACATGATCTCTCAACAAGGTTTGGGAAAAGGTAGTATTAGAATGGCTCTGTGAAGCTATTGTTGCCATTTTAGTATACTTGACCAAGATTATCATATACAGTGTGAATCACACATACATATACATCCACATATATACAACATCCACATATACACATATACCTAGGTATATATATATATATATATATATATATAAAGCATGTCCACTAAACTTTCTTTCCAATAATAACTTAGTCAAATAAGAAAAAAAATCACTTTTCCTTCAAGTTCCTCTTCTTTCTGCACGGTCTCCAAAATGACAATTTATTTCAGGTTGTGGAATCTTACTGTTTAGAAATATAATAACTCCATGTTTGAGAGAAAATATGATGAGGAACAAGTGGTTCTCTTATTTTAGAGACTGCATTTAAATCACCTACAGTGAATAAGAAATTTCCAGGTTCTTTGGCCCCAGCTCCAGAAATTCTGAATCAGGAGCCCTGGCACAAGGTCCAAGAATCTCCAGTGCTTATCCCCTGCTGGGGGATCTGATGCAGACTGTCTAAGAACTATGATTTGAGAAGTGTAAGAATACTTGGATTAGAGTCAGTGAGACGTGTAAGTTGGACTTCTGGCTCTACCACTTTCGCTGGTGACATGGTATTGAGCAGGTTTCACACCATTATAGCACATCCACCATCAGGATGTAATCGATATAAATAACCTCAATAGCATAGCTAATAGTAAAGAGTAGTAAGATAATTAGGATATGATACATTTGGAGTATGTGTTACCTTTTAAAACTATAATTTATTTAATTATAAGTTTACATAATTTAATTTTAAATAATGGCTGTGTTTAAAAACTGGCTGGCAAAATCCCCCCCCCCCAATTTAATGACTGGCTCTTGTGACCTAGTATGATTTGATTCCAGTGCATGTCTGCATTGATTTCCACAGATAATACTGGGATAATACAATCTAAGTTCATAAAGTTAATATGATAATGGTTTGCCTCCAATCTATAAGAGAGGCTCTAATTATTTGTTTGTTTACAATTTGTCTTTCAGAATGTAAACTTTATGATGGCCTAGTCTTTTTGTTTTATTCACCGCCATGTCCCATTTCTTATAACACTGTTTTTGCAACATGGCACTATTAAATATGTGTAGAACAAATGAATGAATCCCTCTCCTAGCACACTCCTCATTCTCCTCCCTCGCTCTAGCACTTCTTCCTTAGATTTTTTTGTTCCAACAACAACTTATATCTCTCTACTGGCTCCTCCCCGGGCTTTTTCCCACCTTAAAAGAGAAATCTTCCTCAGGTAGTGCCCAAATTAACAATTTTGCTCTAAGAGACTTCTCTATTAACTAACTTAATCTGACTCTCAGAAAAGAATTCAGTAAATATTTATTTATTGCTATGTTAACTCAGGAATAAAATTTTAAGTAGAAAATGTGCCACTTGCCCTCCAGGCAGAAAGCTGAGGTGTAGTAGTTGGGTTAAGCATGTACTGGGAAGTGAACAGGGACCAGAAAATTAGATGAGAGGTAAGACAGCAATGGAACAAATGTAGTTGTTAGTCATGAAAAGAGGCGACAGCTACAAGAGATACTTTAGAGTAGGGGTTGGCAAACTAGGGGTTGGTTGTACAGGTACATATAGTGACTATTTTGGGTTTCATGTTACAATTATGCTTCTTATTGTTTTTTACGACCCTTTAAAAATACAGAAACTATTCTTAGCTCATAGGACCGTAGTTTGCTGATGCCTACCTTAAAGGAATAACTTAAAGGCACTGATGACCACATAGGTACAGGGGGAGAGGGACAAGATTCTAAGAGACAAAAAGGACATCAAGATTTTAAGTAGACTGATTGAGAGGATGCAAAAGTAGGACATAAAAACAATGCCACGATAACAATTAACATGTACTGAGTGCTCACGCTGTACCAGGATCTGGCTCAGCCCCTTGTATGTATTTTCTCCATGAATTCTCACAATGGCCTTATAAACTAGTTACTATTATTAGAACCATTTTAGAGACAAGGAAACTGAGGCACAGAGATGTTAAGCAAAATGCCCAAGGTCACCCATCTAGTTCGTGAAAGGCCAAGGCTTTGGCTTGGGAGTGTGCTCTAGTGACCACTTACACACACACACACACACACACACACACAGAGACACACAAATTGCTTGTATGTTTAGACATGTTGAGTCTGAGATTCCAATATTTAAAATAAAATGTTTTCTAAGAAGTTTCAAAACAGTAAAATTGATTACTAAGATAATTTCTTTCTGTGTGTCTCTCGATTTGAAGATAGAACATAGGGATGCCCACAATTACAACAGTTCTCCCGTCCTTCCATGCATGCGAAAGGATGGCCTTCATATGATATGACTGCCCTTCCCCACACACGTTCAAACTAGGTGTGACTTGCTTCGGCCAATGGAATATGACAGAAGTGATGCGCTCAGTAAGCGCTCACTACCAACAGGTAATTCACCGTATCCCTTTCCTCCTGCAACAGTGATCAAAGAAGCCCGTGCTGAGATCCACCATCCAGGATTCTTGAGTGAATACAGAGAACAGAACCGTCCTGAGGACCACGTGAGACGTGTTGTATAAACGAAAGTCAAAACTTGGTTTTTCAGACCACTGAGATTTGGAGTTCTTTGTAACTACAACGTAAATTAGCCTTTGCCAATTACTACACAAGTGTAAAGAATTGTTTTCTATCTTAGTTGGGTTTAGGAATGCTTCTTCATGAGAAAAATGGCTCATGCTGAATAAAGTCTAAAGAACTTTTGGAGTCTTATAGTAACAACATGTAATTCTGTTGATGTTGATTCAAAAAAGTATGTGACCTACCAAGAAGTAGGCAGACTTAAAAAATAAGGTTCCAAGTTCCTATAATAGATAAAAAAGTTAGTATAGAGTGAAAGCCTGTGAAGTGCTTGGATGCAGCCAACCCCTCCAAAATGGGGCTGAGTTTTGAGTTTCATAACGAAATCCAAAACCTTAGAAGAGAGTTTCACATTTCACCCTGAAAGTTTCATATAGCTTAAACTTTCGTATCTTTTTCAGGTATCATACTACAAAAAGTTCCTAAAAATCTCCCTTAAATAAATAATGACTATAGTCCCATCTATTAAATTCAGTATACTCTGCTGTTCTTTGTGTACAGAGATAATATCACCTGACCTACTCTTAGTTAAGTATGCACTCTCAATTGATTTTTATCCCTGATTGGTCCTTTATTTTTATTCCTGGTGGTACTTTATTTTCCCCCAAATTTTAAGTATTGTATAAGTAATTGCATACATTTTTGAAAAACATGGTTGGGTTGAGCTTCTTGGGAATCATGAAACTAAGATATCTCCAGTGTATGAATCTCTTGATTACAGCTCCATTAGCTCCATGCTCTTAACTAATAAGGTGACTTTTAGAAGAAAAAAGAAAATAGAGAACACCAATATAATCCTTTGACCAACTCCATTAAACTATATATAAGGGCATGTAATATAGAACATCATTAAAATGGGCAAAAATTCACTAATTTTCTAAAGTTTCATGACGTTGTATTTGATGAGTGAAAATGTTGCATTCAATGATTTACTTTAAATCGAGGGCAAAAAATCCCGAGTCATGTTTCCTCAGGAATAACATGTCTGTCTCTTAACTTTTATAATATGCAGCATCAAAAGGCATGTCAGAGAGGCCACCTTTGTTCATGTTCTTCCCTTTATCACCAAAAACAGAGTAGCTATTTGATCAGCCATAACACCCATACTCTGAGCCCTAAATTTTGTAGTAAAGAATAATTCCAGTTAAAATATATCCTTACTATCACGTAGAAGTTGTTCTTTATGACAACGGTACTAAAATGGAAGTAGGTAAACCTAGATTTTAAGATTTTCATCTCTGATTCAACCCATGGCATGTGCTTGGAACATGGCAGGTATTAATTATTGTTTGCCAAAAGAACACCTTCAGCAAAGTCTTTTGATTTTCTTGTTCCACAGTTTCGATATACGCAAAATGGACATAAAAGCACATCTCACAGAATTATTATGACCTTAAAGGAAATAAAGAACAAGAGCAAGGAAGCTGTTTTTAAGTGGTAAAATAATATACACAATTAGATATCTTTATCACACAAAATCCTAAAATGACTAGGCCAGAACTATCATATAATTTTTGCTATTTTCACAATAAATATGACACTCTACAACAATTCTTCAATTATTATGGGTATGTGAAGTTGGAGGGCACAGCTTTTACTCTTAAAAACCCAAATAAGCGCAGTTAGTCCAACTTTTACTTCTAGTGGATTGTAAATGTGGTTAATAATGTATGGTCAGGATTGTCAGATTTCTCCTCATGTTTAAACTGGCTGACTCACTTGAAGACTACATTTCCCAGACTCTCTTACAGTTAGATTGGAGCCATATGACTAGTTCTGGCCAATGAGCTGTGAGCTGCCTACTATCTTCTCCAGGCTAGCTCCTAAAACTTTATACAAGAGCTTATTCTCTGAGTAAAGCATCATTCCAAGACAGAAAGAGACCTATTCCCTGAATGTCTATGAGGTAAAGTGCCTCTGTCTCTCCCCACTTCTGATGTAATACATTTGATTATGATGGCAAAGCGATAGTTTGCAGGGGATAAGAAGTTAGTGCTATGGAGATAGAGAACAAATTGGTGGTTGCCAAGGGGGAGTGGGTTGGGGGAGGGATGGAGTGGGAGGTTAGGATTAGCAGATGTAAGCTTTAATATACAGAATGAATAAACAACAATGTCCTACTGTATAGCACAGAGAACTATATTCAATATCCTATGATAAACCATAATGGAAAAGAATATAAAAAAAGAATGTGTATATATATGTATAACTGAATCACTTTGCTACAGCAGTAATTAACACAACATTGTAAATCAACTATACTTCAATATTAAAAAAGTCTTATTTGAACAAGTTTTAAAAAAAAGAAGTTAATGCCAGAGTATTAATCATAATATAACTTAACTCAATGTCTCCTTTGTGAGAGTCTTCCTATAAAACAACGTCACTTAACTGCACTGTGTGGTTAGTGGCATAGTACGTTTACATTTTGACACAAGTTCCTTAACTTGTTATGGATGTGAAACAAACAGTTCACCAACTGGCTAGAGTTCAAGGCCATACATTGAATAGCACTGATGTAACCAACCTTGACCAACAGACAAAGACCCCACAAGTAGAGTTGGAGTGTGTAAGTATAGGCTATATGTTCCCTACACAAATATCATGCTAAATGAGGTGTATCAAATTGCTTCTTTAGGGCTTCCCTGGTGGCGCAGTGGTTGAGAGTCCGCCTGCCGATGCAGGGGACACGGGTTCGTGCCCTGGTCCGGGAAGATCCCACATGCCGCGGAGTGGCTGGGCCCGTTACCCCTGGCCGCTAAGCCTGTGCTCCGCAACGGGAGAGGCCACAACAGTGAGAGGCCCGTGTACCACACACACACACACAAAAAAAAGCTTCTTTATAATTCAGTGTTTTTCTTAGCATATGCCAGTTTATGCTTGTTGTCGCAGACTAACTTAAACTCCCTTTCACTCTCAAATTGTCCCATTTTATATGTTACCTTATTTGGCCACCTTTACCTAAGAGAACTTCTTTGCTATGCAGAATAAGAACTCTAGGTAAGAAAAAATGATAAATAATTTTTGTATACACTACTAGCTAGTACCTTTTATAGGAAACACTTATTAAATGGGTGGTTAAAACCAAGGGGAATCAGTAATTTATTTCTGCTACACTTAGTACCAAGAGCATAAAAAATGAAAAAAGAACCTTTGGAACAGTTATGACATCACAGGTCCAAAGAAAAAATAAAGTGAGAAATATTTATATTGTTTTAGAGTAATCCTTTGGGCACTTTTTTTTTTTTTTTTTTTTTTTTTTTGCTGTACGCGGGCCTCTCACTGCTGTGGCCTCTCCCGTCGCGGAGCACAGGCTCCGGACGTGCAGGCCCAGCGGCCACGGCTCATGGGCCCAGCCGCTCCACGGCACGTGGGATCCTCCCGGACCAGGGCACGAACCCGCATCCCCTGCATCAGCAGGCGGACTCCCAACCACTGCGCCACCAGGGAAGCCCTCCTTTGGGCATTTTAATCAAGTTGACTAAAATGAATTTCATTTCCAATGTGATATTACACAATAGTCTTCATTTTTGTGTATTGTCATATATTTTTGTGCATCGATTCTAATTTTTGTGTTTTAGGCACTATTAATAATTTTGAAGCTGCCAAATTCACCTTGTTCATGGACTTAAACTTTTCACAAGTCCTATATGTATTTAGATTTGAATGATTTTAGAATTTTTAAGGGCAGTATAACAGTTGATCACCGGACTTCAGTGTCTTGGTTTTGGCTCTCTTATCTGGGTGGCAATGCACAACGTATTAAATATTTAATTAAATTATTTAATTTAAGATTCAGCTCCCCCATGAATAAAATGGGGATAACTACACACACACGAGATTTCTGAGGATTAAATGAAATAGTACATGTTCAGGTAATATGTGAACTGAATGGTGCATACAAAGTTGAAGTTACATGTAAAATAATTCATTACTAGATTTGAGGTCCTTTATTCCACATCTCCACATTTCTAATGGCAGTGTTATCTACCAGTAAAACAGT
Source organism: Mesoplodon mirus (assembly GCF_964341445.2). Taxonomy (NCBI): domain Eukaryota; kingdom Metazoa; phylum Chordata; class Mammalia; order Artiodactyla; family Ziphiidae; genus Mesoplodon; species Mesoplodon mirus. The sequence continues at coordinate 30,226,883 of NC_138992.1, forward strand.
CCTGCAATCTCTCTGCCCTATCCCTTGTTTCTCCCCAGGGGAATAAAAGTGACTTCTCTGGTTGGTGAATTTTAGACAAGAACCTGGGTTCTGCCCCTCCCATTCTTCCTTTTCTTGGGAGCCAGCTGGCCCTCAGAGATCAGACCTCAGGGTCTACTTTATGCCCAGGATGACCAGCAGCTGTTCAGCGTTACCTGTGGTTCTGGGGGTAAAACTACCTAAGTCTTGGAGGCATTCTGAGGCAGCGTAGTTGGCTAACACACCTACACCATGATCTTCAATCACTTTAGTCCATTAAAGCTGCTCTTCTGATTTTCATCTGTCATAGGCCATATCTACCTCTCACAAGGAAAGGGAAAAGAGATACTATTTATTTGTCCTTGTAAACTCCAACTCCAAACTCCTTGTAAATTATTATAGTTACTAATTTATTTCGTACTCATAAAATAATACTAAACTTAATCTTATTTGTATGCTGAGCAAACATAATGCTTTCAATTTTCTATTAAAAGTTTATGATGTCTCCAAGTACACTGAATTAAATATCTTCATATAAGTTATTAATTTTAGATTCAGAATGTATCAGTTTGCAAAACACATAAACCGGTAACTGTACTGATTTAATATGGCAACATGCTTTGACTAGCTTTCCAATATTAATATTGTGATTAAAACTTAATCCCCTAAGTATATACTGGCTTAGAGTTTAGAAACATGTTCTCATCCATGATCATTTGATCCTGTCACTTGTCCTCCATTTGACCAGGTTGCCTGAGGTAAAGGGCTGCAGCCACACATCACTGTGCTGAGACCACTCGCTCATAGGAGAATCCAACTTACAACTTGAGCGTCCCTGGGTTTTTATGTGCTAACCAGTGGGCTAAATGGTCAAGAGGGAGACCTCATTAGAAAACAAACTAGGATTCATACAAGGAGTACAGTGCCTCGTGGAGTTGAACTGTAGTCCACTTTCCCTGACGAGACAGCACATCTTATCTAAGTATTGCAGATGTTTCTCAAATGACCTAATAAATATTAGAATATCATCTAGGTAAATGAGGTAAATATGTCATTGGAATCTTGCAGACTTCCATAATTAAATGCAACACACCAGCTACCTATTTTCTTTCTAGCAAGCTAAACTTGGCTAGCTTGAATCGCCAACATATTCTGATAATGTTCTTTCCTAAGGAAACTGGGATCTGTTCACCTTGGCAGGGGTGGAAGTCTGAGGGGAGAAGGCAGTTACCTAATTAACATGATATAACTTATTAATTCTGCATCCTTAGAGCATGGATGGAACCACAGATTTCAAAGGTAAGATATCAAATCGATCAGGCTAGAACTCTGGAGGGCATGACATTTCACATACCCTTCAAGTCCTTTAAGGTGCATCCAATTTCCTGACATATTCAGAATTTAGAAAAGATAGCTATTGCAGATTTAATGTAATCCAAATATACGATAAAGGTAGAGTAAATATGCTCAGTTTTATTTCTGCCGATTTTGTAGTGGTATAGAATCTATGTAAAACCAATTTAACAAACCATGTTAGGATCTTCATTAGGTTTAGAACTGGGCTGTCTAATTAAATATATGCTTTAAAAAACCAGACTCTTACAATATGACTTCAAGCATATTGCCTTGCCTTGAACAATTATGACCGTGTTCCTGTGCAAAGAAATAATTTTTATAATGAAATGCTTAAACTGTAAGGTTTTATTGACCTGTGTTTTAAAGTAAACTAGGTTAGGACTGTGGAGGAAAATGTCCAGATTTTCAGTGAAAGCCCATCTTCATCTGTGTATGGTGTGTTTCTCCAGCATGTTAATCCATATCTCACCATCTCTTCCTATGCCACACACTACATTGAGCTTCTGCCCATTTCCTGGACAAGCTAGGATCTTATAAAACTTTGTGTCTTTGTACCTAGAATATCCTTCTCTTCCATCTCCATCTAGTAAATGCTCTTTATTTAATCACCACCAAATCCCTCAAAGCAGTTACTTCCCCTCTCCCCTTTGTTTCCATACTACTGATTTTTCTCCCCAACATATTCCACTGTAATTTGTATTTTCATATTTATCTGCCCAATCTTAATTTCACTTTTACTCCCTTCTATACATTAATTAAAAAATCATCAATAAAATTTAAATATGACTCTTCACATTTACTCATTCTTTTGTATACTGTTTGCCCACTAATCGAACTTTATATGTTTTGCCCTCAGGATAACTGGCTCATCTTCTAGTGCCTATCGAAAAACCTGGAAAACATGAGAAATACATGCCCTAGTATTTATTAATAACACTGTTTTTTTCTGACCTTAAGTGGACAGCTTTTCCCTATATGTGTTGCATTCTCATTAGTTCTTAGCATTATGTTAATATTTGGTTCTACTACCATCTCAACAGAATGTGAGCTATTTGGGGGGAAAAAAAAGACGTCCAAGTACCACCCATTCTTTCAATATTCATTTGGTTGCTGTTTGCTTGTTTTCCCTTTGGAGAAATGTTACAGAGCTGAAATAATTATTTTAGATAATACTAGACTAAGTTTCCTATGAGTTCTGCTTGTCCTAACCTTCTGTTCTAACATTTGTGCCTTTTGGCTCAACAATGTCAAAGAGAAACAAAAAGCAAGGGAGCTGCCTTCACTTTCTGTTCTCCCACTGCTGACCTGGCTGTCAGAAGTGAGAGCAAGGCACAAGGCCAAAATACACGGCTGTTGTCAAATCCATGACCCGAATTCTTCCAGCATCACAATAAATAGGTGGGAGATCTGATGTGGATTCCCAGCGGCCCTGTACATATGTGTACCCTTCTGGGGTCAAGGGGCGGGAACTGAACTCCTTCATGTACCACACTGAAACACCTGACTTCTTCTAGCGCAAGACAACGAGATAATTTTGGCACTAAGATACCTTATTTCCCTTTAAAGACATCCTCCTGAGAAACGCTCTGATCTTAACATCTGAGAGGAAAAAGCTGAAAACAAAAAAATTGCACTAAAACATGCCTTGGAAAAGATAGAAGTGGAAAATCTACCCCAAATCACCACTACTAACACTACACTGTTAGTACCATCCCAATTCATAGTGCAGCATAACAATTTGTGATTTTTGAAATACATTTCACTTACTTTTAATGCCCAAGGTAACCGTCCCTTTAATACAGGCGATAACTCTTCTTGTGGGAAGATTTTTAACACATGCTACAGTTATGTATTGTGGCTAACGTATTAGCTATTATTTGTTGAGATCCATCTCTTAAAGTTAATGCATAGAAAACGCAGATAGATGGAAACTTGCTTGTTCTTCAAAACAAAACAAAAAAGCAAACACAAAACAAACAAATAGAAGCAGCTCTTTAAGAAGCTGAGCAGACACTTCCTGTCAAATAATGAACAACATTGTAGGACTGATTTATTCATACCACAGCTGTGATTTGATAGTCAGTTCTGTGTGGAATTTATTTGTGAAGTGTCACACAATCCAAGATGTTTTCATTATGTTACATTTTATCCGAGACTCCTGATTATAAAATGAGTGATACAGAATTAAAACTGAAGTCTAGAGAAGATGTAGAGAGACTGCTATAGTGCAAGTAATTCAAACGTGAATGTCTGACTGGTGATTTCTGTTTATCCTTTAATGAAAATACCTCTGGCTCAAAAAATATACTTCATTTAAAAAAATGACTGTAGTTTCTGGCTGACACAGTTCTTCATAGTAATAACTCTACAATCACCACCATGAAGACTATATTTTCAGACACTATTCACATATCCCTGAGGAACTAACTTGCAGACATATATTTTGTACCATTAATTGATGCATATTTTAACCACCATTTCACTGCTGTTTACATGTGACATTGATGATATATTTGACGTTGGCATGGTACATACAACCTTTTGTTCAGCAGATTTATTTGAGACTGTTTTGGCACTGTGATTCAAGTACTTTTTTTTTTTTAATTTTAGCTTGATTATACAGGATTACTTTACACAAAGTAGTTAAGTTTACTTATAGTGAAATTACTAAGAAATTTCACATAATAAGATCAAATGTTTGGTGAGGCTCCACTAAGTCAAAGAAATGTCAACAGAACTGACTTCTTAATAGCATTTCAGAAATTTCTGTCTTTTGCCAAATAGAAAATCCTAACATTGTGACTTTTGCTTGTCAAATGTCTAAAAAAGTACTTCAAACATTAGTTAGAGCCAACTCTTCTGTCGTTTCTCTTCTTTCATTCTAGGCTAAAACTAGGGAAAACAAAATGTGGAAATGAGAAATACTTTCTATTTCCCTATTCAAAATAAAATGTGGTTATAAGCCAGACAGAGGAAGACAAATATCATATGATATCACTTATATGTGGAATCTTAAAAAAAGGATACAAATGAACTTATTTACAAAACAGAAACAGACTCACAGACACAGAAAGCAAACTTGAGGTCGCTAGGGCGTGGGAGGGGGAGGGAAGGGATGGCTTGGGCTTTTTTTTTTCACACAGTGTGTGGGATCTTGGTTCCCCTACCAGGGATCAAACCCCTGCCCCCTTCCTTGGAAGCACAGAGTCTTAACCACTGGACCACCAGGGAAGTCCTGAATTGGGAGTTTGGGATAGGGATATGCACACTGCTATGTATGCAGTGGATGGCCAACGGGGACCTGCTGTGTGGTGCAGAGAACTGTGCTCATTGTCACAGGTGGTAACCTATGATGGAGGAGAATATAAAGAAAGAATATATATATTATATATACGTGTGTGTATGGCTGAGTCACTCTGCTGTACACCTGAAGCTGGCATGGCATTGTGAATCAACTATATTTCAAGAAAAAGTTTTTAAAATGTGGTTGATTTAATAAACTTAATTCTAATTTAACTACTCTTAACAAAAACAACAACAAAAGAAAATCATGATTTGCCATAAGACTGGATCATGCAAGGTAATGGCAGATTACAGCAAAAATAAAATATAAAGAAGAAAATATAGAAAGTATTGCCAGAACTGACTGTGATGAGGTTAATAGGAAATCACTTAAAAGTCAGCTGCATAGAAATTGTGGACAATAACCAGCTTTAATGCAAGTTATAGGATGTAACAAATCTATCAGCAGGTATCTAATATGTATCATTAATCAAATAGCTAGGAAACAAGTAACCAGTGCTATTTTGTGAACCAGACATGTACACATGTATTTCCAAATTGTAGAAACGTAGAAAATGTCTGCTAAAATAATTCTTGAATACCTGATTAATTCTGAAAATTACTAAAATCAATTCAGGCTAAGTCTTTGCTCACTGAATGCGGATAAAGTAACTTCAAAATCCACAGCCACTGGTTGCCATGCAACCTGCTATACAGTATTATGTCAGAATAAGCTGGGCTTGAATTTTCCCGGCCCTCCTGCTTTTCAGACCCGATGTTTTGATACTCTAATGCGTCTCAGCTAACTTCCATTAAGTAGTGTTTTGTGGAGTAGTATTCCAAGGTTAAAATGATTAAATAACTTTTATGGTTGATCAAATATAAGCCCTTATTATACGCAGCAGGCAAAACCATACATTTTAATTACTTTGTTATCGAAGATCTAGGTATTTACATTTCATTTTTCAATAATAATTCTGAATTTAGTAGACCCTTCAAAAATACCTAAAGTATTGTTATTTAAAAATACTCATCATAAACAATAATAAAATTAATATAGGACAATAATAATACTTACAGAATATCAAGTGTTAGGTGTTTTTATTTTATGCCTTTGTGTAACTGGTTTAATTTTTTTCAATGTAATGGAGTTAATTATTGAGGGTTTGCATTATATTTCTCACTTTGCAACCATGCACAAAATAAAGAGAACTGATCAATATTTGATCACAGTTACAGTGCATTAGCTCAAAGTTAATTTTCAGTGGAATCACTGCCATTATTCACTTTTGAGAGGTGTTATATGATTATGAGGAAAAACATCCAAAATTTGGAGAAAGGAAAAAAAGATATATTTAAAAACAGAGGTTTAACAAAAGAACTGCATTATTAAGAAAGTCCTTTCAAACTAATATTCATAACTATATATTTAGAAAAAATATTGATTAAACTTCATATTTTACATTTGAGTTTGTGTAAATATGAACTATTCTCTTATAAAGAGGGAATCAGAGTGATTAAAATCTCTTTAATAAAATCATCCCTCTTAGAAATCCACTTATTATCAAAGTGGAAAGCAATTTAAAATCTAGACATTAACCTCTAGCACTTATGTAAAAACAGATTTATTAGAATAGGAGAGAAATACCATTTTGGTAATTTATACTATAAATATTTCAAAATAAAAATATTACCTTTCACTTATTACAAAGGAAAGTGAATATGTCAAAATTCACTCACACTTAATTTTAATGCAAGATGTTTAGATAATTACACCTTATAGAAAGACTGAAATTTGCAATTAAGTCCAGATAGATTTAATATTGCTTATGTTTCACATCAGGTAAATTAAACTGCACTTCTCTTTTAAATAACTTATGTGTTCATTTTCACTTGCATAGACCTAAACTCCATTGGCTTAGACTAAAATGAAACGAAATTGAGTTATTTGTAGTGAGGTGGTTGGACCTAGAGTCTGTCATACAGAGTGAAGTAAGTCAGAAAGAGAAAAACAAATACCGTATTCTACCACATATATATGGAATCTTAAAAAAACAAACAAACAAACAATGGTTCTGAAGAAGCAAGGGGCAGGACAGGAATAAAGACACAGACCTAGAGCATGGACTTGAGGACACGGGGAGGGGGAAAGGGAAGCTGGGACAAAGTGAGAGAGTGGCATGGACATATATACACTACCAAATGTAAAACAGATAGCTAGTGGGAAGCAGCCACATGGCACAGGGAGATCAGCTCGGTGCTGTGTGACCACCTAAAGGGGTGGGGTAGGGAGGGTGGGAGGGAGATGCAAGAGGGAGGGGATATGGGGATACATGTGTATGTATAGCTGATTCACTTTGTGATACAGCAGAAACTAACACACCATTGTAAAGCAATTATACTCCAATAAAGACATTAAAAAATGGATTAATGTATTAAAATACCATCTTGCCCACCTCCTCCAGGTCCTCAAAAGAATCTAACAAGGAGAGAAGAAAATGGAACCAATTTTGATTGCATGGGAAATAGAATAAAGTAAAAATACTCTTGATGGAAAAGACATTTCAAATAAAAATATCAATGTGCATGTGATCTAAACAAAATTGAAATTGAAGCTTTATAACCTAGTGGCAATAACAGAGTCATATGATTTTTATTCTTTTTACTATATAGTGTGGATGGTCAGGGAACTATCTAATTTTTACTTTTATAACTCAATTCTTCTCAAATATCTTTTTGTTTTAGCTTTTGCATAGTCTATGAACTTCATCCATAATATATCTAAAAGCTATCAAACGTTAAACCAAGTTTTTCCAATTTGGGATTATTCCATTTTATATTGATCAAAGCACTGGTTTTTCTAGGATATAACAACGAAAGTTCTAATATTATTTCTCATAACAATTGACCAATGACTTTAAGAAACTGAAAGGAGATTTCTTTGATATAAAGTATCATGGAGCTTTAAAGGTGCTGACATAAATTTTGAAATCCCAAATGGCATCCCTCAAATGTATTTATGGTCAGTAACCCTTCCACCTCCTCCCTTGTCACCTTCCCTAGTGTCTCTCTTACTTTGAGAGCCACTGGCCTAGAATACAAGAAATGCAGGAATCAAGAACAGATTACTGAGTGAAAACTTACCAAGGATACCCTGGCTCATGATCAAGGGAAAGATAGAACTCGTACTCAAAGGTAATTAGAACTGGTTTCAACTCAAGCCAGGTTAATAACTTAGACTGAGTACCTGCCATGTGCACACAGCTAAGTTAGGTGTTGTGAAAGACACTAAGGAAATGCAGGAGGAAATCCATGTTTTCAGAACATATCATGGTACAGCAAAGCATATGATTTAGAGATTTGAAAATAAATTTAAGGACTAGCTTAAACTTCTCCCTCTTGTCTGAAGATAAAACACAAACTCAGAACTATCAGAGACTAAGATAAGACATTCTTCAAGCCAGTCCTTACATCTGGGCTCTCAGCATATGAGGGACACAGCAGAAGAACCACAGTAGATGCAATTATGTAGTCTGATATTACTTTAGCCATTCACATTTAGCAATGTTAAAAAATACAAAGTCGGGGCCACTACTTTGAAGTAATCCATGCCACTATCGAGGAAAAAGACAATTTTTAAAATCATGAAGTTGGGATATAAATGTTAAGAAAAATATAGCTAATTCTTAATATACAAACTCTAGGGTTACTAGAAAAATTACATTATATAGCATGAAATAAAAGTTATAATGGAGTAAATAAAAACCCCAAAAGAGCTTGAAGTAAAAGTTTAAAGGATATATCATCAAACTTTAAATAGGCCTTTCTCTGGCCTAGCTAAATTACTCCATTTCTTGATGCTGTTTGCTCCTCATAGCAATTGAAAGCATATGTAATTTAACAGCAGGCCTCAATCCTTTAATAAGCTGTCTTTAAAATACCTTACATGGATTACCTATCTGTAAATCTGCTTCCCATGCAGAATGTGACAGCATTATGGAAATTGTTAGTTCAGTAAAGATGGCATGTACCAAAGGGAAACACATCTGCACCCTGTAAGATTATACCAAACATTGGAAGTAATCTTTCAGCATTTATAATACTGCAAAATGCATAATTAAGATTAAGGGCTCACTCTAATCTTTATTATGGTCTGTGTATTTCAAATTTGGGAGGTAGGTGAGACATAAGTGGGACTATAAAATATCATTGTAAGATTGCATCTTTTAAATTATATGAAGTAGGTTTTATCTTAACAGACTCAGATTATCCACTACATTTGTCAGATTAGCAGATAACCATGTGTTCACTGAAAAGGAAGCGGAGAATTTCAGATCCAAAACTTGTTTGCTAACAAGAAAATCTGGATATATATTTGGTTTAATTTCTTTATTCTAATTTTGAATCATCAGACTTTTGGTAACCAAATAACTGTCAGATCATCAGAGGTCATCTATGTCCCAATGTATTTATCTGTTTTGTAGACTATCACTCTCCAAACAGACTCAGGTGAACTAGATCATTAACTAGAACAATTAACCTGTAAAAAAATTTACAATATGTGTGAATTCACAAAGGTGAATTCCTGTAAACCAACCATACAAATTCTAAACTCTGAAGAAGGCCTTGCTGATATGTAAAACCTGAATCACTTTGGAAGCTTGACTAGAAATGAAAAGTATCAGTTTAATTAGTATTCACAAAGCACATATTGGTCTGGTTGATTTTTATCATGTTTCATACTAAGGCTGGTTCAAAACTACATGCAGAAATTGCTTGAAATGATGTTGTTATTTATTGCTTATCAATACAACATAATGAAGTTTAAAAGAATATACTGTTAAATCTTCTTTCCAAGAAATGTTATCAAGTTAGAGTAGAATACAAATATATCATATTTGTATTTTCAGAGAATAAAGGAGGACTCCAAAAAAAGGAAGTGGCTAAGTGAATGCTATTGGTTTTTTAATGCATATGTTTGATGAAAGAACACGTCTTGTACATAACTGGCTCTCTAATTTTTAATAACTGTAGTGGCAAATGAAATGAAAGGAAGCGAGTCTATAGCTGACTGCTCAGAAACAAAGTTGTCTCCTAGTCAGGATTTTCATTTTCAAAGTAATAGAAAATGGAAATGCTTAAATTTTCTGCTGAATATCCATGTTGGGTGAGAGTTACAGCTTATTATGGAGGGATCAGAGGTAGGGAATTAAGGAAGAAGGTTGTCCATCTTCATGTAAAGATAACGTAAGCATTCTTAAAGATTTACTGGATTAGACAGGCAATTTCTCCTCCTCGCTGCCCAAGGCATGACCTAAGAGAGCTCCATACCTCCTGTGTCCCCACTAAGGACACCAAAATGGCACATGGCAAAGACTAAAGGTGAAAGACCTAGTAGATCCTAATCTACTCATTGTGTTCAGCACAGCTTCTTACAAAGAATGGTAGATCCATGTTTGGCTATTGATATGTTCACAGCTAGGATGGTATATTAGCCTTGAACCAGGAAAGATGAAACCTAATTGATCTAACAAGAGTTATATAGTAGCAGAAATAAAGTGAAGAAAATATAATCTAGGCCTCTGAATTAAAAATGAAAAATAAACCAAGGATTCTCCAGAGAGAAAGAAAATCACATTTTAAGGTAATTTCTTCATTTTAATTCCTATCTATTATACACAAGGATTTCTTTTGCTCATTTCCAAAGTGGAATCATTTATACTTGGAAAAGAGAACAAAAAATGGGAAATTACCTAACTTCAGTGCAGAGATGCCTTAAAGTTATAAATGCATGGTATATATTTCTAGTACACAAACCTATTTTCTACTCATCACATTTGAGCTCTCTAAAATCAAGCGAACAGAAATAATGTCTTAAGGACCTTTCTGTTCTTTGGCTTTGATTGATGGGCCATTCTCATCATACATGAGTCACTCAGATTTCATCAAGTGTGGTTGGTATCTGAGCTTAAAAGACACTGAAATGTGAGAAGCGGAAATCCAACTCCCATAATCATCCAGATGTAACCCAAATCTAAACATCAACCTCAGAACTAGGCTACTATTGCTTTCCTGATGCTTACTATTTAATTAGTTGATTTCCATCAGTTAAACAAAAAGGGTGAGTTAAGTTTAAAAACCAATTCTAGGGACAGCAAAACAAAATATGAGCCATGCTTGCCTGATTCAAATACTTTGGTGTAATAGAGACTGAGCCTTATCTGTGGAGAGAATCTTGAAATACACTCTCCTTTTTCTCCAGATCAGAACCCACAATTACATATTTTCTTAGAAGAAAGACTAATGAGATCTAATACATTAAAGGGAAATAGAATGTAGAAGGAATAATAGGAATGTTCATTTCTTAAAAACATTATCTTATCATCTGTTTTAATGACCTGCTCACATTAAATTTACAAAATATGGCAATATAGCTAATGATTCAGTGCTGATCCTGTGAATACAGGTAGATCTGGATTCAAATTCTGATTCCATCCAGGGTAGTTCCTCATGGGTTAAATAGGAACAAAAACGATATTTACTTTGGAGGGTTATCTTAGAAACTAAATGAGATATAATACAAATGACCCATTTAGGCTCCCCTGATTCAAAGTCAATCTTCAGTACAAGCTAGTTTGTCATTATTATTAATATGACAGAGTACCACTGTTAAATATAGATCTTCAGAATTTGTTCTTAACTTAAGGAAATAGGGAAATATTTTTTAAAATGTGATTTTATAAAATTATAATTTTATATTAATCTATTGGAGTTAAGTCCAACTTCTCCAATGGAAATTAAATCATATCACTTAGTAAAATTAATTTATTTAATTCATTTAACTATAATGAAAGGGAGACCTAAAGGCACTGAGTAATTTTAATCATATGCTCAGAAATATGGGTAATACTCAACACGGATTGAATACTCATCAACTATCAAGCACTGTGATAAGAACTTCACACGAAATAGTTCATTTAATTTTCACATAACACTTATAAAAGAGTTACTATTATAATTTTCACATTATAGATGGGAGATGTGAGTCTCTAGGAAGTAAAATAAGTTGTCCAATATTTTTAATGGTGGAATGATTCAAGAATATTCAGCCACATTTCCTAAGTGGAGACAAAGTATCATGCTTGTTATTCTCTTCCTCATGTGTTTCTTAAACCTCAAGAAAACAGAAAACTCTAATTCACTAAAAGAGAATATTGAGACTTTCAAAAATTTGAATAATTAACCTATAGATATTTAAAAAATAAATTGTGGTTAGATTTAGTGGCCACAAGTAAATGCTATAGATATCTAGAGAACATAATGCCAACAATTTGAATTCAGATAAAAATAAAAGTAGAAAACAAAATTAGATTATGACTATCATATATAGTTTATTCTTGATTTTTACAATTTTTGTTATATGTATATGGGTTACTTCTGGGCCTCGGTGTTTTGGGTTATACTTTCTTAACTATACTTTACTAAATGTTGGACATGTGGTCTAGTGGAACAGAGAGATAAAAAAATGGTTGAACCCTCACACCACGAGTGTCATGAACAAATTCCTCTTCCTCTGTCCTCTCTTAAATATAATTTAGAAGGGGGCCATTTGCCAGAGGCCCTAATACTCTTGAATGGTGGCATAGAAAATAAAAACTCTACAGTATCACTTGCAGAAAAATGCATCTTATTACCAGCATTTAGTCATAAATACCCTTTAGTACACACTGAGCATACAAAGTTGCCAAGAGCTGGCCAATAACCTGACCCAATGCACGTAATGTTTGACCTTATACACAAGGTCATTTTGGGTGAGAGCAAAGCCATTATCCATGGAGCTTTGCTGTTTCTCCATTGACTTAATTGCTCATCCAAGAAGCGCTGGTTCTCTCAGTGGAGAGCTAGATCAGTATTCTTTCCACTACCCATTTCTTCTGCTTCAAACTGGATGTTTATATAACACTTTTATGATGGAAAAATAGAGCCCCTAAAATAAATCTTCTCTCTCTAATATCCCCACTTTTGTATTTTTATTCCAACACAAGAGAAGGGCACCACATCCTCTATAGCTCAGGTCCTTCTCATGTCATGCTGGGGCCATCTGCAGTAGTTGTCTAACTGGCATCTCTGTCTCTAGTCTTTCTATTTTTCAGCCAGTCCTGCACACTGCTAACACTTTTTTGCTCAAACATCATTTTGAAAATATCATTACTCTGTGCAAAGCGTCTCTAGCTTTGCTACTCTTTATTGTTATTAAACTAAAAAACGCTTTAGCCTTGTATTCAAAGCCTATCACATTCTTCCTAGAACTCTTTTTATTGCTCTTCTTTACTCTCCTTATTCATAAACTCCCTCCTCTATACTGGACAATGTACCATTTCTTGAACACAGGAAGCTTGGTCCTGTTTTTCTGTGCTTGCTTCCAACAGATCCCAGAATGAGCATCGTCTCTATCTGGACTTTAGTAAATCATACCCATATTTCAAAGGCAAATGCCAATTCTAATGCTTCGGCTTTCCACAGGCAGAAGTTATCTTTTCTTTCTCCATATGCCAATGGAGAATGTTCTTCTTCCTTCATAAAGCATTTAACATATAATGAACTGAATTACATACTTGTGCATCCCATCTGCAGGAATCTGGTCATATAATTCACTTGTAAAATAATAATAAAAAAATTGAGGGCCTGTTATGTGTCTGAATCTTCCATTCCAATGGTCTTTAAACTTTTTTTTTTATTGCAATTGCATTAGCTCATAAGTAAAATTTTGGGCATGCACCCCAACATGTATTTATTTATAATTATATGCATATTCTATGACACAAACATTATAGTCATTATACTATAAAATATAAATATTTTTAAAATATAGAGATAAAAATGAATAGAAACAGAAGTTGTAATAATTTCTTTTCACTGAGATACATGCATCTGATTTTTGAGACCACACTAGCAATATAAAAATTAATTAAACTGTTTATAAGCCAGGTACAGAGAAACTGTGACAAATTAAATGAAATGCATTTTGATAAGTGTATAATAGATTCATGATTTTATTTCTTTGGAATCCACTATAGACCCTAAAACAGAATGACTTGTACATAACCAATGTGTAATAAAAATATTTTTAAATGAATGAAGATTAAGCTTTTGCCTAGATGTTTTGCCTAAAAGCAGTTTAGTTTCTTACTTGGGCAGAATTACAATTTGTATTTTTATAGTTTTTGCAAGTAAACAACATGTTTGGATTGCCTCTCTGAATTTCATAAGAGTTGTATGTGATAAACTGGGTAGGAGAGCATTGTTTTTCAATCAATCACTCTATGTCCATCATGCGCCCAGAACTAGTCTTCTAGGTACTAGAGAAACAACAGTGAACAAGTAACTCAAATGACTAGCCTCATGGGTTTACATTTTTGTGAGGAGAAGCAGACAGTAAACAAGTAGAAAATAAACATGATATTTTCAGAGAGTGAAGTGTTAGAAAGGAAACAAAACACTGTGAATCAACAGAAAATTATAAGGTAATAGTGGGGAAGGAAAGGATAGTCCAGAAAAAAGTTAGAGTGTTCAAAGGGGAGGGGGAATTTGAGCCAACCCCAGCTGAAGAGATGGAAGCAACTCTGTGAACAGCAGGAGAAAGAGCATTCATAGGAGAGTACAAAGAAACCAAGGAAGTAGGAATCAGCTTCAAGTGCTTGAGGAACAAAAGGAAGGCTAGTGTAACCGTTGGGTGGTGACCAAGGTGAGACTAGAGTCAAACTGGGGTCAAGCACCAGCACCTCTGCTATCAGCTCTGTTTCTTTGGAAGGGTGACTTGCAGGCAAAAGATTATTAAAACTCTTCCTTTTTGCAAGCAAAATTAACTTGAGTTTAACTTTCTAGATATGTTCCCTGGTAAACTGATAAAAGCTGAAATGTTAACTATGTTACTAGTTAATATTGCTTATTGTAAAAATGACTCCTGATTGGTAAACTGCAACTGAGCTGGAAGGGCTATAAATAATGAATTCCCAATGCCCAAAGCTTCCCAGAGTTTGGGGGCTCTTGTAACTGACATGTCCCGGGAAGCTCTGTGTATGAATTATTACACAAGAGATTCTGGTTTCTGTGGGTCATGAGGCTTTGGATTCAAGGCTATTCCCACACGTGACCAAGGTGAGTCTCATCTCCTTGCACCTGAGTTGCCACATGGGGCGATGACATCTCCTGGGTGGCTAGACTGGACTGTGACATGGACTCCCACAAGGACTCCCACCAAGCAGGAACCTCTAGCACTGAAACTCACGGTTCTTGTCTTGTATCCTTCTCAGTAGACTGGTACCAAGTATGGCCTAGTGTAGCTTCCAGAATCTGAAGGTTTGGGCCCCGGTGACCATGCTTAACCTCTGTTTCCTTAACTGTTCAGTGGGATAATGATAGCACTGGCTTATTTTGAGGATTAAATAGGGTATATCAATTTGGCATAGTGCTCTAGGGCAGCACAGAATCAATCATATAATTGCAAACTGTGAGTTATTTGTATTATTACCCTTATTATGTTTTATAGATGAAGAAGCTTAAACCTAGAGAGAGAACTATCTTACTCAGGGTGAGCTAGCTGGGCAATGTCAAAGTGAAGACTAGCACCTCCCTCTAGTCTCCTAGCTGAAGTCTATGTCACGAGCTATTCTTTGCTATTCTTGGTTAGTTCAAGGCTATCCAAGTTCCTTTGGATATTCTGTGGTGTGCAGGATAGGAAGATGGCTAAAAGCATAGAAGTGCTTTTGCCTGCTAATCTCAAGGTGACCTAAAGATGGCTGGCATGGGGAGGGTAAATCTAAGGAAGATCAAGAAGCTGATGGGACGAATCATCTGTTTCACTTTTTCTTCCTGTCCACCTGCATCCTCTAGATCATTGGCAGCCTGCTGCTCCATCTCACTCTGCATGCAAGTTTCCAGGTTAAAGATGAAAATATGTCTCTCAGTGTTGTAATTTACTCGGCTACATGAATGTCTCAAAATGTTGAAATTAAAAAAAAACCCAACCAGAACAGTGTATTCAGTTTTCATCTAGTCACTATTTTAAAAAATGCTCTGCTGAAGAATCCATGAGAGTATTCATCACAGTCAACATCTTCACTCTTGATCATCATCACCACCACCAGTAACAACTTAATCATGCCTCTGATTCAATAGCTTTCAACTTGGTTAGCCAGCAATAGTAACAGAGCTGTGATTAACTGTTTGCCAAAGAACTGCTTTGTTACCAGAAAATCTTAATAACTAACTCTTCATAACCCAGTTATTTCCATCAATGAAGAAAAAACGGAATTGTATATCGTTTGTCTGGGCATCAGCCACAATGCTTATGTGAACTTAGTGTTTATTATAATTGATGAAGCCCTTTTAACTGGTAAGCGTACTGTAAAAATATCTATAAAGAAACCTTGAAAGACAGAAAACTATTCTAACATTTGAGATAAAAATGTATTAAAATTTCAGGTCCCTTTCAACTGCAATAATAAAATCGACATCAATGTCTTACTTTAAAAAAAATGTATGATGTGTGTTTGGCTATAATACATGCTAGGAGGTACAGAGTGGATTTATCTGGTTGAAGTCATCAGGAGGGCTTCCACAAGGGAGGTATGCTTTGCCTGAGATGTGTAGAAGAGCAGGAAATGCTTAGGTCAAGGAGACAGTGAAGGTGGATGGTGAGAGGGATGGAAGTACATAGGGGTGAACAGCATGTGCACCTGGGCAGAACAAAGCCCAACCCTTACAAAGACTGGATAAAGGTCAGTGTGGGGTGGGTACAGAAGTTAGGGCAGAGACACCATATAGGCAATCCGTTTCAACACTGATCAATAACTGGTTATGCATATGCTTCTTTCTATAATCTTCCCATTTTAAGGTTTTTAGCTTAATAAAATATTTCTTATGAGTAATTTATATTTGCTATGTACATGATAGACAATTGGAATAGTGTCACATATTCATGTAGATTTAGGTCTATTGCCTGAACTTAGAAAATAATGTCATTTCAAAAAATATCTTGAGGGCTTCCCTGGTGGCTCAGTGGTTGAGAATCTGCCTGCCAATGCAGGGGACACGGGTTCCAGCCCTGATCTGGGAAGATCCCACATGCTGCGGAGCAACTAAGCCCTTGCACCACAACTACTGAGCCTGCTCGTCTGGAGCCTGTGCTCCACAACAAGAGAGGCCGCGACAGTGAGAGGCCCGTGCACCGCGATGAAGAGTGGCCCCCCGGTCGCCGCAACTAGAGAAAGCCCTCGCACAGAAAGGAAGACCCAACACAGCCAAAAAATAAAATAAATAAATAATTAAAAATTTTTTTTAAATCTTGAAAAAAAAATATATAAGAGAATACCTAACATCTTTGTTCTGATGAACTCCAAATGATCTTCTATGCTACCTAAATTTATTTTTAACAAAAGAAACTGTGAATTGCAGAAAGCTCAAATTAACAGTTAAGAAAATGTAAATGCCATGCTCAAATTTTATATTGTTTTCTCATTAAATATTTCATCTCTTCCAAAACAATTTGCTTAATTTATATTATTTTTCACTTGATTAAAACCAGCTGTCATAATTTTCCTGATTGATATAACTACTCTACATTTTTAAGATTGCATAGTGTTTATTTTCACCTTTTACTTTTTGCTAGTTCCTTCAAAATCTATGATTAAAAAAAAAAGTCATAAGGGGCTGGTAAATTCATTAGTAAAATCTCTTTGACCCTCAAGATACGTATCATCAGAACTCCTGATCAACCTCTACTTAGTCATTCCGATATTCTTTTGTTGAATTTTATCGTTAGCCATATTTATAGGCTCTTCATAACTTAACAATTTTCTATAACTTTCATTATTTTAGTTAAAACATTTTAAAGTTGAGTAGTTCAAACATTTAAACATTATTGATTTCATCCACTTTTCAGGTTATTTATAGACCCACTTTCTTTCTAATGTTTCTTCTTCACCTGATATAACTGTTAGAGCCCCTTTTGATTCCACTTACTCCTTTTAGCCAACATGAATTCACTCAGCTTTATTTTCTTTTTTGCCCACTTAGCCTTTACAGCTTAAAAATTTATATTCAATATACTATGTATTCTTCTTTTATTTCTTTCTCTTCTCCATTTCCATAATGTGTCCTTCTTATGTTTCTAATTCTTGATTGATCCTCCCATGTCACATCCTTTATGCAGCTAAAATTTCCACATATTTCTACTTCAACATGGTACTTACAAGCATGTTCTAATTTCCTTCCTGTTCAGGAGCTCCAGTGCAGGGTCCAATTTTATTCTGATGCTCTCATTTCACTGCTTCAGATTTTAATATCCATTTTTCATATTTCACCTTTCATTTTCACTTACGTGGTCCAAATAGGGGTCTACAAAAATCTAAATATTAACTAAGATATTTGGGTAAGGTTTGATATCAACTGGATACAAACTGTGGAAAAACTAGAGCTAGGGATGTATATCTATATATATAGTTCTGTGTCTTATTTATAAAATTTACATCTTGCCCACAAGTTTTGAAGTGACTTCAACCCAATAAGTAATCCACTGACTTCTTAGGTTTTTTATTCTCTTCTGGTAGTTTGTTGCCAATAGGATTTATTTCAGTAAATATTTGCAGTAGTTTTATATCTACCATACTTGTCAAGCTCCTCCTGCATATTTATATTTTTGTAATAAAACAAGTGATGTAATAGTTATCACAGGCTAACTGCTGTAATAAATAGACCCCAAAATGTATAATGGCTCAAACACAATAGACTTCTTGTTCACTGTACTGCATTGGGGAGGGGAATAGGTGCCAGTGTGACCTTCCTCCATAAAGCCATTCAAGGACCTCGGCTGATGGAAACTGACATCTTCATCACGTGGCTTCCAAAGACATCTTGAGCTGATCTCCATTTTAGCCAGTCAGAGAAAAAAATAATGTGAAGGAGCATGTAGCCTGGAGTTAGTACCCACTGCCCGCATGTACATTCCATTGGTAAAAACAGTCACTTGGCTGCATTTAAGAGGGAGACTGGGAAATTTGGTCCAGCTGTGTGCATAGGAAGAAGAGGGGATCCTCAGTTTTAGGAAACAGCAGTTTCTGTCACACAATTGAAGGAAGTATTTTTTCCTAGTTACTGCTATTGATTATGAATTATTGATATGAAATGAAGTAGTGAAAATGAAAAAATGGTGTGATGAATTTTTTGTAGAAAAATTTTAAAAGCTAAATCTTTTTATAGTCACTACCCATATGATTTTTAAAAAATTTTCACATCAGCATTATATGCTAAATATGAATGGTAAAATGTTATAAAACAATAGGGAGGGAGTAGTTACTTGTCTGAAGAGTGGTTGTACTGTATATACAGTATGGTTGGGTATCGTAAGACCTAAGCCTAAAAAAAGAAAAAACAGTATAAACCAAGAAATGTTCGGAATTAGTTACATTACCTAACATGCCTCAAACATATGTTGTTGACTTGGAATAAAGGAGGACCTATTTTTTCACACCGTAAGGCCCTGCACATGAACTTGATCTGGTGGCTACAGAAGAGTCATTAAGGAAATTTCACAAAAGGAAGTGTCCCAAAACACTGTTCCCAAGAAGTATTATCACTAGAGTTGAACATTAAAATTATGGAAGAAGCAGTATTTGTCTGAGAGAAAATGGAGAGGAAGTTACAGAAAAATCAAGTAATTGGTACATTGATAAGTGAAATGACTGCTTAATTATCTTGGTTGGCAGGCTGAATAGGTTCCAGTTTAATGCGCTTCCACAACAATGGAAAACTGACACATCTAATCTTTAATTACGGTTGCCCCCTTCCTACATTACAGGAATCCTGCGAGGACAAATGATATAAAACACGTGAAGTGCTTTGAGCGCCTTTGTACAGAACTACAGAAACCCAGTAAAGTTTAGGGCACATAATAATATTACCATCACTATGATAGTCCAGTTTCTCAGTTGGCCCAGTCTGAGTTTCAGTGTAGCTCCCAATCAAAACTGTGGGGTTTTTTTTGACATTAATACTTGAAAAAACACATAGTCACATGAAGCTGCCTAGAGAGTATACTTCTTTGAAAATATTAGAATTATTCTGTATTATTTCAAGTATGATAAGTTCACTGAGTCTGAATTTGCTTTGGTTTGTTTTGATGCAATAGTGGATCTTAAAGTCCCCCAATTAAACATTTCTTTACTTTTTTAATAGATGCAGTTCCGGATATATATGACTGCTTGCAATCTTGTGACAATAAAGGTATTTTTTAAAAAAATATATCTTACTTGAGTCAGACTGTATAAACCAACTTTCCAAAACTGGAATGCAAATTTTTCAATCTGCCTTCCTCTAGGTTTCAAGACATGATAGAAAAGTTGCCACAAGACTGACTAAACTAAAATAAACATAGAAACCAAGACATTGTTGGAAAAAAATACAATTTGTTTTTCATAAGTTTGTCATAAAAATATCACTTGTGACAAAAAAAGGAAATTACTTTTTGAGTAGAAAATATTTTATGATTGAAAATGGACAATAGGTAAGGACCTATAGATGCTCAATAAATCAGGACATTAAGTTTCATGAGGGCAGTGTGGTCTCCTTCCTGGCTTTATTTTTCTACATGGTACTTATTATCATCTGAAATGTTTTCTGTTTTACTTATTTGTTTAATAAACTAACTCTATAGAAGTTTGTGCTAATATGGTAGCCACTAATCACATATGGCTAATACAATTTAAATTAATTAAAATTAAAAATTCAGTTTCTTAATCTCATTAGCTACATGTCAAGTGATCAACTGCCACATGGGGTTAGTGGCTACCATATTGGACAGTACAGAATAGAACATTTCCATTGTTGCATAAAGCTCTATTGAATAGTGCTTTTAGTTAATAATACTTTTTACTCAAACAAATTCATATTACTTTTATTTTTTAAAAAACATAAAATATAAACTATTCATAAAAGAGGTTCAAATGGTAGTTTATTTTTCACATCTAATGCATGTTTACATATGCTTTATAATCAAACAGTGCAAATAATAAAGTTACTAGTAAATAAAGAATTCCTGAGTAACTTCAGCAATAAAGAACCACAAACTTGTTTGCTGACCTCAGCAGGTAAAGTCTTGTTTTGGGAGAGTTGGAGAGCATCAGATAGAACATAAAGGCTTTGCTGTGGTGTGTTTGGACTTCCTAAGTGCCAGACTTTTTATACTCTCCTAGCAAGAAAATTCTATTAACCTGACTTGCAGATGAGAAAACAGTTAGTTGAGAAGAGTTAGTAGCCACCATAGTAACCTTCCCCATTCCTGCAATTGTAAAAATCATACTCCGGATTTAGCTATTTAGTATATATTATTTTAACCATATTGACAATTCAACTAACCACATTTTATTTGGAATTAGCTCTGGTTTCAACCCATCCTGAATTTTCAGCATAATGAAGTGCTAGCTTAGAGATGACCTAACAGCTGCCTATTAATTTCAACCAAATTGCAGTGCTTTCTTTTGGCTCCCTGCCACCTTCTCCCCATCCCCAATGTCTTGACTTTGCAAGAGTGTTTGTGCTGATATCTGCAAAAATATCCCACC
This sequence comes from Mesoplodon mirus, assembly GCF_964341445.2. Lineage (NCBI taxonomy): Eukaryota > Metazoa > Chordata > Mammalia > Artiodactyla > Ziphiidae > Mesoplodon > Mesoplodon mirus. The sequence goes on from NC_138992.1 coordinate 30,248,158, forward strand.
CAATAAAAGCCGATCTCTCAAGATAAAATTTAATGTTTTATACCACCTCAGGTCTCATTCTACTTTTTAAAAACTTAACTTGGCTAACCTTTTACAGCAAAGCTAAATCTTTGAAGCATACATTCCACATCACTATCTCAAGACCTTTGTGTAACAAGGTAGGGGTATATGTAATCAAATAAGTATTAACTAACTAAAGTGCTTTCTATATTCAGTATCATTTAGCTGTTCTGAAATCTGATCAATAAATGTGGCCTGACACATCGTTATCCAGGGAACTTGTAAAGAAAAGGAATGAGCTCATAATGATTTCTCTACCTGTCCTGTTTACATGATGTACTGTGAACATTCCTCTGCTCTATCAAGAGGTCTTCTGTGTGTTTGCTGTTCTTTATCCTAATCAACTCAGGATAATCCATTGATTCATTCATTCACTCATTTCATTCAACACAATCCATGGGCACCTGCTATGTACTGGACACTTAAATACTGGGGATACACTGATGAACACGCAGTTCTTGATTACAAAGATCTAAGAGCCCAGTGTTAACTGCATTAATTGGCTAGAATTTGATAAGTGTATTAACAGAGATATATGCAAATTATTTTAGGTAAGAGAAAGGACTCCTAATTCAGCTTGGTAAAGACAGGGTAGGCTTCTTGGAGAAGATTATTGCAGTGTTGATTCTTAATAAATGAAGAAGAAACCAGTGAAAAGAAAAGAGGTAGACTGGGTGATTCTGGTTAGACACGATGTCATGAGGACATGGCAAGGACTCCAGAAATAGAGTGTTTTCTGTGAAAAAGGAAGGAAGATTGTCAGGGTGTGTGTACGTGTGTGGCTAGTGAATGGCTGACTGTGTACATGTGTGTGTGCGCATGCACACACACACACACACACCAGAATGTGCACTGTGGATAGGTAAGGCCACAGCAAGAGCCTTGTAGTCATCCATCCTGTAGGTTCTCTACTTTGTCCTCTCCTTGTCCCTAATGAAAATTTTTTCTTGATTCTACAAGGCTGTTGGAACAATAGTGATCACTTTAGAAGTGCAAACCAAATTCCCATTTGAGATCTGATCTGCAGTTTGCATGTGCATCAGAGAACCACTGCTCCTCTATATACAGTCACATGCAAAAGGGGTTGGGAGAGAGAGTTTTCATGGTTCCATTACAACACAGGTATTCAGATTGAATTGAACTTACTCTTAAGTCACACACATGAGGACACTCAACCAATAAACTACTTATCTGGAGTGGGATTTAACGAACCCCATGACAGAGACTGGGTAGGTGCTCTCCAATCCAGCTTCTTCTATCCCCTGAGCATACAGCTAGATTACATTTCTCAGCTTCCGTTGCAGGGAGGTGTAGCATGTGATTAAGTGCTTGTCATTTCTCCCCTGGATTGCTGCAGTAGTTTTCTAAGTGATTTCCCCTCCTCTGCCCAGTCCCTTCTATTCTCTACATAGCAGGCAGAACAATCCTATGAAAATGTAGAAATCTGATTATGTCAGACCTTGTTCCAAACTCTCCGATAATATTCCATGTTTACAACTGCCTACAAGGAACTAGATGATCTCCTCCACCACAGTGCTAATCTCTGGGACCTTACTGTCAGTATTCGCTTGACTACCATAGTTCAAACACTCTAGCAATACTGACTGCTTTGCTCTATCAAGTACATTTTTTCCCCTCTGCCTAGAAAAGCTTCTCCAGATGTCCATCATGGGTCACCTCCTCCCTGTTTTCTGATTTCCATCCCAATGACACCTCAATGATGAGACCAGTCCTGAACACCTTTCTCAAAGAGCAAACTGACACCTAACCAGCTAGTTGCTTGTGGCTTCCACTCACTGGTTCTCTTCCTGGCTTTGCATTTCTCCATGGTTATTATTATGAAATGACAATATGATGTTGATATTAACCACATTACTTATAAATGACTTAAAAGGAGACTATGTAGGTTTCATTGTCTCCCTCCTAATTTTAGTCATTCTTTTATGTCATTTGTGTTATTTTCTTGTCCTTGGTTTTCTCATGGGTGACTTACTCATTCATGTAGTCATTTATTTAATCATTTAGCCATTTATTTATTGAGAGGCTACTTTGTATCAGGCACTGTATCAAGCAGTGGGGATGGACGAGGGTCTGGGAAGGCAGCCCTCATGGAGCTCAACTGGGGAAGACAGACATCAGACTGTTATTACAAACATGGTGAATGTTGAAGAAGAAGACATGAAGCTCAGAGCAGAGAGATCGCAGTGTAAACTAAGAGACTGTGACCTCCTCTAAGTTCCTTCTGGCAGTAAGATCTATAGTTATAAGTTTATTTCTGACACTAGTCATTTAACGGGGGGAGGAAGGGCCCAGTGAAGGATCTAATAGTTATCCAATGCCTGGTATACCACTGAACACCTACTGAAAGATTCTTGCTAAACACCGCAAAGTAGTTATTACTCTTCCCATTTTCAGATATGGGAAATTCAACACTCAGGTGGGCATTGTACAATATTATACAATGGGAATTACAATATTCCCATTGTAAGCCTGAGTAAATATTGTACAATGGGAATTATAATATTGTACAATGGGAATTACAATACTGTACAATGGGAATTACAATATTCCCATTGTAAGCCTGAGTAAATTGTGGGACAGAACTCTGCTTAACACATACACATAAAGTTGAACACTTTATCACAGTGCTACTCATGGTATAATCTATGGACAAACTTGTGTTTTCCAATGAAATAGGGAGGTTGTGGCAGAATATAAATCAATGAACTGCTTCCTTTCTCCAGAAACTCTTGCTACAAAAAAAGAAAAATGTCATCTGAACTAAACAGCATGTTTTGTAACTGATTTACATTCTGTGTATTCTGGAAGAGAAAGAGGTACAGGGGAGTCAGATTGTAGGAAGGTAAGAGACAGCACAGCACGATGGATTCTGAGAACTAAGAAGCAGGAGGATAGGGTAGAGCTGTGGGGAGATGGGGGTAGTGAAAGGCATAGCTAGAGAGTTACACAGGGGTCATAATTAAAGGAATTTACATGGCATGCCAAGATATTTGACCCTATTTTAAAAACAATGAGGAACCACTGAACACTCATGAGTTTTGGTTACTATAAAGAATGTGCTGGCTATACTCCACTAGTCATTTGAATTTTGTCTGTGTGTAAATTATACTTTCATATTTCTTATACAGTTTTCCATTCAGGTTTTGGTGGTTTTCTTATCCTTTCATGTAAGTTCTCTTAATAATAAATAAATATGGACCTCAGTGCTTTATTATATTTGTGGTAAATATTTTACAGTTTGTTGTTAGCCTCAATATTTTTTGATGTATTCAATAAATTTTTGTTGAATAAATAAATGCATAATTTTGCTTTTGTCTTATAAAATTATAGTCACTATTTGGTTTCATGAAGGATTTTATAGATTCATAAACATATTCTAAATGCTGAAAGTGTATCAAGGACTTCGGAGTTTTTTTTTTTTTTTTTCTTGTCAACAGGATTGAAGATCCAGGCAATCTCACTGGTAGCCTTAGTTCTCCCACTATATCACTGACTGACCTGGAAAAGGCACTTAATCTCTGTTTTTCTTTCATCACATATAAAATAAGGTAATACTATATACCCAATCCTGCCTGCCTCATGGAGGATATTAAACAAATGAATTAGAAAGTAGGTAATGACATCCATAATTAGGAAGAGGTATAATATATTCCCTGCTCTTTGGAGGAGCATGCTATTAATTTCAAGGCATCACCATAAATCACAATTTATTCCTGTTTGCTTAAAGCAAGGGAACAGGAGGGCAACTCAATTCAAATAGCAAGACAGGATTTTCTGATTTCTGTTTCTGCTCTTGTCCTGTTTCATTGAGTTTTAACATTCTTTGAACTCCTAAAATGAGCAAAGCCCTATGGTACGCATTTTCAATCCATTACAACATGGTTACCTCATTTAAAATTCATTTGCAACCCAGATATCCTGGAAAAGAAAATGGAAGACTTGAAGAAAGGTCAACCATAAACAATGTAGTGTTGGAGCCTCCAATGGCTGATGCTTAGTTCTTTTTCAAGCTAACACAAATAGATTTGGGAAATATATTTCATTTTATAATATTCTTGTGAATCATTATCATCACTCCTTGACTTAAATAACTGAGGAAAAATGCAGTTTAATAGAATTCCCCATAACAAAATTTGGGGAATAAAACAAATGTAATTTATCTTATAAGATCATCAGATTGATATGCTGGTCAACCTAAGGTCTAATGAGTAACATTTCTTGAAGCAAGAGCCAACTTACTTTTCTTTAAAAAGAAATGTGCAAAGTACCAAGTATACATTTAGTGTTTGGTAGTTGCAAAATATTTTTATACATATTGTTTCATTAAATTCTTATAATTCCTTAGTTATCTATTATATACATAGTAGTACATATATGTCAATCCCAATCTCCCAAACCATCCCACCCCCTGCTCCCCACTTGGTGTCCATACGTGTGGCTGATTCCCTTTGCTGTACAGCAGAAACTAACACAAAATTGTGAAGCAACTATACTCTAGTTAAAAAAAAAAAGATTAAAAAAAATTAAAAATTCTTACAATTCCATTACATAGCTATTATTGTGCACATTTTAATGCACAGAGAAATCACTTTCACCCAGTAAATTTCCATGATTCACCCAAGTTTAAGAACCAGTATTTGGAAGCTAGTCTTCAGGTTCTACATTGAGTGTGTTTGTCAAGAACATTGCATCTAAATCTAAATGTGCTTTTATAAATATCGCAGGTAACAAACTCAAATGCTTCCAGGGGCTAGACAGGAGACAGAAATGTGCAAAACAGGCCAGATGGGGACTAAAGTGAAGACCATTATCTAAAGTGGAAGGGGCTACTTCACGGGCTTTTGTTGCCATGTGGGAATAGGGGACCGGTGTTGTTAAATTATCGTGTTTCTACAGAAAATTTAGAATATTGATGTTCAAATGTAACATCTTCTGATTTTTAATTGATGGATATAATTAAAATTCACCATGAATAAAACATAAGGCATTTGCAGCCATCACATTGAGAACAGACTATTAAGCAGCCTTCTCTGGTGTGCCTATTCTTATTTGATAATCAAATGAGGAAAGACATCCCATTTTACAGATAAGAACACTAGAAGTAAAAAAAAAAAAGTTTGTGATTTGCTTAAGTTCACATAGGCTAGCACGTGGCAACTATGTGGCTCAAAACTCACCAATTACTCTACACATCATTTCACTGCCATGACTTATTTTGTGATGTGTCTAGAAATCAGAGAGAAGTCAAATTATTCCATTACACAGTTATGTGCTTCCACCCCAGTGTATTATAATGCTTGAGTCAATGGCACAACACTCTGCTGTCCAGACACTTCCCAGCTGCCACAGCTTGACTGTCACAGCTGGGGTTGCTCTGAGCACCAGGGCTTTGGAGGAGAACTCACAGGGTGGTTACCAATGAAGATAAAAGAGAAAACCTGAGGATTAAAAATGGCCAATTTCCAGTTAAAATTACCATATTGTAATTTTGTTAGTTATCAGACTAAGTACATAGAAGCTTATCTGACAAGAAATTGTCCTAATGGGCATGATTTAACCTAGAGATGTCTGATTTCCTCATATGTGGTGTCCAGATGGTCTTTTTTGCTCTCTGTTGAGACCAGGAGGCATAAAGGCCATTTCTAAAACAGAGACAATGAAGTAAGTGCAGGGTGTAAATGCACAAGGCTGGTCAACATAATGTACTCAATCAGATTATATTTTTAAAGCTAATTCCCTATTACTGACATAGGCAACTGATGAGGGAGAAAAAACGGGTACTACTTTTTAGTGGTTTTGCTAGAGATGCTATTACAAGTGACTAGAGCTGATGAGATAGATCCCAATGTCATGCAGGCTCTGCAGTAAAACATGGGAAAGCAAAAGGGAGGATAACAAAATGAACAAGAGAGAAGCCTAATGTTCTACTGAGAAATACTGCCTTTTCCTTTCAATGCAGAATTAATTCTGTGCCTAACCAGTATCTCCTATGCACTAATGAGAAAAAAGGTGCATAGAATTTAGCTGAAAAAAAAAAAAAAGCCATTGGTAGTAGTCTGCGCACAGTATGGAACACACCAATTACACAGTAAATAATTAAACAAAAGTCCTCTAAAATGCCCAGTTTATAACTTCTTATGGTAGCTCCAAATTACAACACTGGCTATTTGCATAGGATTTTACAGAACCATCTATTACAGTATTCAAGAAAAAGAAAATACCTCACAAGACATATTTCTCATTTGGAAGTACAATAACTTTGTAAGTTAACATTTGGAAAGCTTCCCGGTTTTAGCAGTAAAATGATAATGCTAGACGTATCATTTTAAAGTGGAATCTCCTAGAAGTTAATTCAGTTGACAAGGTCACATTTAGACTTTTTTTTTCCCCTTATGTTTTGCACTCAAAATAATTCCCAGATCCTATTATTCAAAGCACTGAAGTTACCATAGCAATTCATGCGTCTGCTCATACTCAAGGTACCTCTGAGATAGCTACTTAAAAAAAATAAACTTCTAAGATACAGATCATGGAATGCATAGTGTTTTGAGAAAGGGAAACAAACCAGAGACGCTTATTCGTTGGGTAGAATTGTTTGATTTTAGTAATATCTTATTGTGAAGATTCAGTAGAATAGCCCTGGATTTAAGAGCAAACTCTGGGGGCTTCCCTGGTGGCGCAGTGGTTGAGAGTCCGCCTGCAGATGCAGGGGACACGGGTTCGTGCCCCAGTCTGGGAGGATCCCACATGCCGCGGAGCGGCTAGGCCCGTGAGCCATGGCCGCTGAGCCTGTGCGTCTGGAGCCTGTGCTATGCAACGGGAGAGGCCACAACAGTGAGAGGCCCGCGTACCGCAAAACAACAACAACAAAAAAAGAGCAAACTCTGGGTTCAAAGCCTCATTCTGCCAGTTACTTGCTGTGTGACCTTGGGCAATTTATATAACCTCTGTATCCTTATTTCCTCATCTATAGATAATGGTATCTATTACATATGTAGTTGTTGCAGTTGTGAGGATTAAATAAACATTTGTAAGGCACTTACAGCACAGCAACTAGTCTACAGTAAGTACTACGTAAGAATTAGCTTTCATCTTAAAGAAAGATGGATTTTCATAGTAGCAGAGAAAATATATTTTCAAACAAAAAGTTTTAAATATATTGTATCAGAAAAGAATTGCACTTCAAGTCTTATGGGAGCATATCTGAGAGGGAGAAGAAAAATGATAGAGATTCAATGTGAAATATCTAAAATACCTTAACTTAATATATTTTCTGCACTTAAAGTATAATACTTTATGGTTCCTTTTATACCTCTTTAATAAGTTTTCAGATTTTAGAAATAAATCTATAGTAATTATACTCAAATTTGTTAACATTTTTGTGTATCTTTTAGACACTTCCACAAGTTTCAAATTTTATTCACAAAAGTCAGTCAACCTCAGGCAGTCTTTGTTTTAACTCCTAAAAATTTTTCAGAAAGTAGTCAAGAACTAAAACATTTCTTGATAATGAAACATCAAATTTTCCTTTATTTTTAATTTGTGAAATTTCTTTTCTTGATTCCACCTTTCATTGGTCTTTGTCCATTTAGCCATTTTTGTATTTTCAAATATTGCTCTTAAATATTTAAATGTATTTCTTCTTAAATATCAAAACATACTCAAAGGTCTATTTTTCCAATTCATTTGTTTCTTTAACAAAACAGATGAAAGAAATGCTATGTCAAAACAGTCCAACACCAGGTATTTTGTGCTTTAGGTCAGAAACGTTAAGAACCCAAATTTCTTTCCCATGTAATTGAATAAAACTGAAGTGTTAGGAGAAGAAAGAAAAATTTTATTGACATTTTTGAAAATGATACAAATTTTAATACTGCAAATGAGGTTGTTTATAACTAAGCACAGAGCTTTCCTTTGCATCTTGGATTATTATCCCCACAATTCAGTTTTCTTCTTTTTGGTGTTAATGTGGCATCATTTATTTATAGCAATATATTTTTACAACTGTATTTAATTTTTTCATGTGTATTTCATATTTCAAAATATGTTGTCTGTGTATATATTTTTTCTCATTAACCAGACACAATGATTTTCTAGAAGACAAGAACTCTGGCACTTAATTCATTTGTAACTATGATACAGGTACCTCCTTCCCTCACTTTTTTTTTAACATTTGAGATTGATATACTTTATTGCATATAAATTATACATCAACTTACAGAAAAGAAAGAGGGAAACAGGATATGTTGACATAAGTAGAAATGTACTGAAAATATTAATTTTTGTACTTTGGCAAATATGTTACAACTTACATTTTTTCCAGTATTATTGAGAAATCACTGACATGCATCACTGTATAAGTTTAAGGTGTACAGCACGATGGTTTGATTTATGTATACTATGAAATGATTACCACAGTAGGTTCAGCAAATGTCCATCTTCCAACATAGATACAATAAAAAGAAGAGAAAGGAAAATTTCCTTATGACAAGAACTCTTACAATTTACTCTCTTAACGGCTTTGCTATGTATCACACAGCAGTGTTAGCTATAGTCATCCTGTTGTACATTACATCCCCAGTACTTACATATCTTATATTTGTACCTTTTGTTCACCTTCCTCCAATTCCCTCTCCCACCACCCTCCACCTCTGGTAGCCAGAAGTCTGATCTCTTTTTCTATGAGTTTGTTTCTGTTTTTATTTTTAATATTCCACATATATTTCACTTAGCATAATGCCGTCAAGGTCCATCCATGTTGTCACACATGGTAGGACTTCCTCATTTCTTATGGCTGAAAAAAAATATATATATATATACACCACAACTTCTTTACCCATTAATACATTGATGGACACTTAGGTTGTTTCCACGTCTTAACTGTTGCAAATAAAATTGTTATTAACATGTGGGTGCAGATATCTTTTCAAATTAATGCTTTTATTTCCTGTGGAGTTGCTAGATCATATGGTAGATCTATTTTTAATTGTTTGAGGATCCGCCATACCGTTTTCCGTGGTGGCTGTACCAATTTACAATCTTATCAACAGTGCACAGGGGTTCCCCTTTCTCCACATCCACACCAGCATTTGTTATCTCATTTTTTTTTTTTTTTTTTTTTGCAGTACGCAGGCCTCTCACTGTTGTGGCCTCTCCCGTTGCGGAGCACAGGCTCCAGGTGTGCAGGCTCAGTGGCCATGGCTCAAGGGCTCAGCTGCTCCGCGGCATGTGCGATCTTCTCGGACCAGGGCACAAACCCATGTCCCCTGCATTGGCAGGCGGACTCTCAACCACTGCACCACCAGGGAAGCCCTATCTCTTGTTTTTTTGATGACTGTCATTTTAACAGGCATGAGGTGATATCTCATTGTGGTTTTAATTTGCATTTCCCTAATAGCTAGTGATGCTGAGCATCTCATGTACGTATTTGCCTATCTTCTTTGGAGAAATGTCTATTCAGGTCCTTTATCCTTTTTTAATTGGGTTATATATTATTTTGCTATTCAGTTCTATGAGTTCTTTATATATTTTGGATATCAACCCCTTATCAGATATATGGTTTATAAATATTTTTTCCCTTTCTGTTGGTTTTCTTTTTACTTCTTTGATGGTTTCTTTTGCTGTGCAGAAGTTTTTTAGTTTGATGTAGTCCTACTTGCTTATATTTGATTTTGTTGCTTGTGCTTTAGATGTCATATCCAAAAATCACTACCAAGTCCCATGTCAAGAAGCTTTATTCCTATGTTTTCTTATAGGAATTTTATGGTTTCAGGTAAGTCTTCAATTCATTTTGACTTAATATTTATGAGTGGTGTAAGATATGGGTCCATTTTCAGTGTTTTCCATGTGAATATCCAATTATCCCAGCATGGTTTATTGAAAAGCCTGTCTTTTCTCCATTGAGTATGCTGGGCTCCCCTGTCAATATTAGTTGACCGTATATGCTTGAGTTTACTTTTGGGCTCCTAATTCTTTTCCATTGCTCTGTCTGTTTTTATGCCAGTACCATACTGTTTTAATGAATATAAGCTTTATTATATAGCTTGAAATCAGGAAGTATATAACCTCCTGCTTTGTTCTTCTTTCTCAGGATTTCTTTGGCTCCTTAGGCTCTTCTGTGCTTCCATATAATTTTCAAAGTGTTTTTTCTACTTCTGTAAAAATTGCCATTGAATTCTTTATAGGGATTGCACTGAATCTATAGATGGCTTTTGGTAGTATTGACATTTTAACAAATAACATTAATTATTCCAATCCATGAACATGGGGTACTTTTCCATTTATTTATATCTTCTTCAATTTCTTTCATCAACATCTTGTAATTTTCAGAGTAGAGATCTTTCACCTACTTAAATTGATTCCAAAGTATATCACTGTTTTGATGCTATTGTAAATGGGATCGATTTCTTTATTTCTTTTTCAGAAAATTGGTTGTTAGTGTATAGAAATGCTATTGATTTTTGCATGTTAATTTTGTACCCTGCAACTTTACTGAATTCATTGATTAGCTCTAACAGTCTTTATGGCTGAGTCTTTAAGCTTTTCTATATAGAAAATCATGCCATCTGCAAATACAGACAATTATACTCCTTCCTTTCCAATTCTGATACCTTTTCTTTCTCTTGCCTAATTGCTCTAGCTAGGACTTCTAGTACTATGTTGAATAGGAGTGGTGAGAGTGGGCACCTTTGTCTTGTTCCTGATCTTAGAGGAAAAGCTTTCAACCTTTCACCCTTGTGATGTTAGCTGTGGGCTTGTCATATATGACCTTTATTATGTTGAGATATGTTCCTTCTACATCTAATTTATTAAGAGTTTTTATCATAAATGGAATTTGAATTCTTTCAAATGTTTTTTTGTAATTATTGAGATATCACATGATTCTTTTCTTTCATTCTATTAATGTGATGTATTATCACATTGACTGATTTGCCTATGTTCAGCCATCCCTGCATCTCAAGAATAAATACTGCTTGATCATGGTGAATAATTCTTTTAATGAGCTGCTGAATTGTTTGCTAGTATTTTATTAAGAATTTTTGCATCTATATTCATCAGAGATATTGGCCTGTAGTTTTCTTTTCTAGTTGTGTCTTTTTTTGGGTTTTGGTATTAGGATAATGCTGGCCTCATAAGATGAGTTTAGGAGTGTTCGCTTCTCTTCAAAGTTTTGGAAGAGTTTGAGAAAGATTGGTGTTAATTTCCATTTTAAAAACCAATTTGCCAAAGTCTCTAAGTGGTTTAAAAGCATTACTTAAGGCTTGGTGGCTTTAAATATGTAATGTGTTACTGAGTAGAACTATGGTTAAAATGGTTAGGATGCCTGTTCAATCAGAAGACCATATATGGCTGCTGCTCATTTAAAAGCAACAGAGACCTTCTCTTTACCTGGTCTCAGATTCTGAGAAAACATAGTACCTAGGTGAGAGGTCTTAAAAGATGCAATTGCTTTTGCCCTGTAATTTAGATCTCTATAAATTTTGTTAGCCTGGAAGCAGTAGTGTTTAACGGTTAAGAGCTGGGATCTCAAGCCACAGAAAAATGTATGTCTGAATTCTGGCTCACCTTTTGCTATGTGACTTCAGAAAGTCCCAGTTTTCACATCTATAAAATCCAAGTAGTAATAGTACCTTGTTCTTTGAAGATTGTGATGAATAAAACAAGAAAAAAAGCACATGTAAAGTGCCTGAGACAGTGTGCAGTTCATAAGCTTAATAAATAGTAGCCAAGGGTTTTTTATTACTATCTATTTTGAGTGCTGTGATTTCTAAGGACCTGATATTTAGAGCTTCCTCCTTTTGCCAATCTCTACCTCTGACACATGGCTATTTAGTTACTTAGACCTCACCTTTATCCACCAGAATTGAGACCCTAAGGACTGAAGCTGCCCTTCCTTCCTTGCAGACAGTCAGAAGTCATTGGTCAACCTGACACTCCAGCCTTTAAGGAACCAGTTCACTGAGGTTGGTGCTTTAGGACTTCAAAAGGGGCCCTCTGGAGAACTGAAGTTGGATCTTTATCCACAATGCCTACTTTTCTTTGCTCACCAGTGGAGTTCTGGCTCTCAGCCTGGCTCCCTTTTTGGTTATAGCTTCTTGACTCTGCTCTTTGAAATACCTTCCCCATTTCCTACCTTTGCAAATATCACTTCTGTTAATACTAGTGACTTTGTCAAATCTCAGAAGAAATTTGACTAGTGACCTGAATGCATAAATTTCCTAACTACCAAGAAAACAAATATGACTTTGTAGCCAGAGGTCAAACATTGATGGTCTGTGGGCCACCCTCTTCCCAAAGATATATTAAAGCACTGATGAAACATTTTGTGAACATCAATGTCTTTATGCCAAGTCATGAATTTTCCAACGTTTTGACACATTCCCTACCAGTTATATTACTTTACTCCCAGTCCAGTACACTATGTTTTACTCGCCTGCTCTCAAATGACCTGGTCAGACCTTGGCTCCACCATCTGAGGGAGTTTGTCAAGTGGGAAATCTCAGTAACGCACAAGCTTCTAATCCAGCACCATTAGATTTGCTCAACCAGAGATTCCAGAATTACCATGCCACCCCTTTCTGGTGCCTTGATAGTGGGTTAATTCTGAACCACAGTTTCTGGTTCCATAGACTTTGGGGCCTAAATCTCTTATTTCCCCTTAACTATGATGAAAAGATCTGTAAAATAATTTCTTCTGAACTTAACCTCTGTCTCATTCTCTTGCATTCTTCCCATTTCATGTCTTCTTGAGCAACCAAACTCCAGTTTCATAAAAAATCCTATGACAGTATGCAAAATCAGCCTATACACCATCTACCTACACTGAACACCTAATGTTTTTCTGTTAGTTTGTTGTTCTGTGGTTTCCCTCTATCATTACAAGATGATTACATATGGAATGCCTTTAAAAAATATGAGTGCCAAGGTATGGAACAAAAAAGCAATGAGGAGAAATGAACAATGCAAACAAATCCATTTTGATTTCCTCTTTACCAGTAAACAGAAGACTTGGTCTCCTCTGAAAGATTTATGAGGCTTCCTACCATAAAGGAGTTTGGGTTATGGCTATGCTTACTTTATAAAATGAAATTCTGCCATCATAGGCAAGGGTTCATGGCTGTAATTATTTCAATGATCTTCCCAGTCAATGTGTCTTACACAGCTGAGCCAAACCCTCTCTCACACAGGCAGGCAAGCCATTTCATAAGAAGTCTAAAAGCTCCCACAACTTTGTGTGACCTTGCATTGAATAACACTGGAAAATTGATTTGGCTCTAGTAATAAAAGACCGTCTACATTATCTGCATTCTAATTATAATTAATATAACCAGGATAACTGCTGTATTATTTACGATTAGAGCTATGGTGAGCACAGTGTAATAATAATCTGCTACATAATTTTTTATTGATCTGATGGTTTTATGGCAGAAAAAACAAAATGCTACACCACTGCACAGCTAAAATTGCCTTTCTTGACATGAGTGTTTACAGAGAGGTTTTCATTTAACATTTCTTTTATCTGATGAAATTCCCATAGTTTTAATATCATAATAAGTGTGATCCTATGGATTCTTTCAATTTTCCTCTTTGAAAAGAACTGAAGAACAGGCATAATTCATCTACCCAGGTTTCCCATTCTTTACTTATTGAGTATCATTAATTCCCTGACACAAGAGTCATCACACATTTCATTAACAGGAATGGAATAAACCTGAGAAAGAAGTGGCTTTCAGTTAAGGGAATGCTATCTCTCACCCTAAATAAACCCTCTCTTTGAGGATAATGTATAGTGTAGTATAAATATACTTATAAAATCTGTGTATTTTTCTTTAACAGAAAGTTAGAAAATTACTTTTTAAAAATATTAATGGAGGAGCTTTTTAGGAGCACAAAGATCTTTATGAAGCTAGGTAAGAGTGTTCACCATTCTCTATGATTAGTGATAATGCTTGATTCAATTATATAATAAATTGGAAAATGTCTTATACTAAGAAGTGAATAATAAACTTTGGTAGAAAAGTAAACATAACAATGTATGTACTGAATTATTTCATTTCAGCAGGACTTGCCAACTCATGCAATGATTTGTATTTAACAAGGGATTAACACCTAGCAATAATTTTTTTCTGATATCCAATTTTATCAGAATACTGAATGATAAAATTATAAAAATAATTTTGTTTAAAGTTGGTTAGCTTTGCAAAATTTAAGAAAAACAGCAATATACAATATATAAACTTTACACTTGGTTTCAACTATATTAACATTTGAGAATCAGGCCTTAAAGTGTGTAGTTGCTTGCACAATATGATGAAATAGATTTCAATACCCATGCACTATTTTGAAAAACATATTCAAATAATATTTCACAGACTTATACTATGTTTCATGCATTATTTCAGTTAATCTTAACAAATCATGTAAGGCAGGAAAAACAAATGTAGAAACTGAGGTTTGAACATCTGGGATGTGGCAAAGTCACATCTAATGCTTTTATCTCCAGATCTACAATTCTGTACTTTTGCTATACTATCATGTCCTTTAGAGATTTGATTTGAATTAGGTGATCGTTGCATTGATGTTAAGTCTCACAGAAGAGATCTGTGTAATATTTACATAAAAATATAAAGATTATGAAACATAACTCATAAAATCTCTAAGATGAGTCAGATTTAAGAGGATTTTCAAATGAACATCATCATCATCATTATGGCAATAGACATTTATGGAACCAGAAAATAATATTATCTCATAATAATGTGACATATGAAGAAAGCAAAGTTTAGGGAGAAATTAAATAACTTGCTCAATGTCACATAGCTAGCTAGTGGTGGACCAAGGCTCTGAACACTGATATGTATAAAATATAAGTCTGTCCTATTAATATTGTTTCATTTCTTCATGTACTAGCTTTCCAACAGTATATCTTGTGAAGGCTATCTTACAATTATTTTAACAAAGAAATAAACCCTGAATTTAACTGTATTTTCTTCTTGTGGCTTAGGAAGCAGTAACAGAGGCATCAAAAGTGTTGTCACAGAAACAGTCACTCTCAGAGTCCTCATAGACATTTATATTAGATTATTTGAACATTTCAGAATTTTATGTGATAGCCATGCCAACATGATCTAAAATGTATTATAGCGAGGGGCTGTTGACTATGACTTTGAAGAGAATATCTCTATGTAGATTTCATTTTCAATTTAATTATTTGTTTATTAAGAAATTAATCTTTGTTAGGAATGTTATAAAAATTTTTTTAAACAAAAAATAAGAGACTTGATTGTTATTGAATTTTAGACAAGGCATATAATTAAGCATTCTTAGTTAAAGAAAAAAAAAGACAAAATTGCATGCTATTTGAAAAAATAGAAATAGAAATATGGAAATCTATATTTGAGTTCACCCCTGGCACTCATTTTCCCCCTTCCCAACCCCTCTTTTACTGTTGCTATAGTTGTACAGTGAAATAGTAGCTAGAATGAGATAAATCTAGGAATTAGGGTTTCATTCCAGAGGGAGTGTCAACAATTTCCCCTTTGTTATTTCTATTATCTGGCTGTTGGCAATCAGAGTTTAAAAATAACTCTGTTTGCTACAGTGGAGCAGATGAAGTGTGTGGCAATTTTTCCTGAAAAATGTATCTTGGCCAGACCAGTTTGGTAACAGGAAGGCCAATGTCCATGCCTTGCTGTGCTAATCTATTTCCCCTTGAAAGACAGGGCTTAGGTTGGACAAATATGTAAAAGTTATTCCGAAGTCCATGCCCCTAATTTTATATTTTCATCTAAAATATTTTTTAAATGCTTGGAAAACTGAAATATTATTTGAAATTTTCTAGAAATTGTAGCCAATGTAATAAGGCAGGAAACAAGAATAATAATTGTAAAACCACAAGAAAGGTGACAAAAAAGTCTTTACAGATTAGAAATAGAGAATTATTAATATCAGACAAAAATTACTTTAAATGTCAATACCAGTCATGTATTATTAATAGAGAAAAATATAATTGCTACAAAGTTTCATTCACAATTACAAAAAAACTGCCGAATACATGGGAATGTTTTAACAAGGTATATATATACAAACATATATATGTATGTGTGTATATATATATATATGACCAGTAAGAAATGTAGTGACAGAAATCAGAATTTACTAATGTGAAGAAAGAGTTAAAAAGGAGAAAATATATAAATGACAATTTACTTTCAAATTGATTTATAAATGTAGTGTAATGTTAAAATCTCATCAGTATTTTTTTGGAAATAAAGAAAATTACTTCTTTCATCTGGTAGAATAAACAGATAAAAATATCCAAAATAATTTTGAAAAAGAATAATACAAGGTAGTATGTTAAAACACACTATTATGGTACAAAATCAAATGAATGTGATATAGGCATAAGGAAAGACAAAGGTATAGATAGAATCAACTATTCTAAAAGGAATCTAGAATGCATAAGAATTTATTTGATTGAAGCAACAAATCAGTTTGGGGAACACCTCATTCTTCTGAAAAATAATACTTATTTAGATATCTACTTTAAACCATTTACTGGCATAAATGTAAGGTAGAATAAAATTCAGAATCAGTTAGAGGGGACTTATAACATAGGAATTAAGAGATGACTGCTTTGCTCCCAACTGTAAATTCTCTCTGTGCAAGTTACTTAGTCTCTCTGGGCTTTAGTTTTCCCAACTATAAAATAGAGATAATGATAGCGCCCATTGTTATAGGGTTTTTGAGAGGATTAAACAGGTAAATATGTAAAGTGCTGAGAAAACTGTCTGACACATGGTAAGAACCCTAACAATGTTGGCAACTGCATTACATATACTGTTGCATATTAAAGGGATATGGTGATTTAAAATAAAAACAGCAAAAGTAAAGAGAAAAAGTTGAACTATTTCTTTCTTCTCCAAATGTGAATGGTCTTTGCAAGATTCACAGGAAGCAAGTAAACTGCAAATGGAATAAACTATAAATTTGACATCCCTTAAAAGGAAAAACTTTAATAATCAAAAATAGAGAAAATAAAAATTTTTAACAAAATTAAAATAACAAATGAGAATTGTAGAATAAAACAATATATTCATTGCTAATAGATTATATACAAAAAAGAAATACAAAATGAAAATAATAGAGTCTGTCATACTGAGTGAAGTAAGTCAGAAAGAGAAAAATAAATACTGTATGCTAACACATATATATGGAATCTAAAAAAAATGGTACTGATGAAACTAGTGACAGGGCAGGAATAAGACGCAGACATAGAGAATGGACTTGAGGACACAGGAGGGAAGGGGAAGCTGGGATGAAGTGAGAGAGTGGCATGGACATATATACACTACCAAACGTAAAATAGATAGCTAGTGGGAAGCTGCTGCATAGCACAGGGAGATCAGCTCAATGTTTTGTGACGACCTAGAGAGATGGGATAGGGAGGGTGGGGAGGAGGCTCAAGAGGGAGGGGATATGGGGATATATGTATACATACAGCTGGTTCACTTTGTTGTACAGCAGAAACTGACACAACATTGTAAAGCAATTATACTCCAATAAAGATGTAAAAAGAAATATTTTATTTAGACAAAAAATAGAAGAAAATTAGAAGAGCTCATCATTTTTTTTTTTTTTTTTTTTTTGCGGTATGCGGGCCTCTCACTGTTGTGGCCTCTCCCGTTGTGGAGCACAGGCTCCAGACGCGCAGGCCCAGCGGCCATGGCTCACGGGCCCAGCCGCTCTGCGGCATATGGGATCCTCCCAGACCGGGGCACGAACCCGTATCCCCTGCATCGGCAGGCGGACTCTCAACCACTGCGCCACCAGGGAGGCCCCAGAAGAGCTCATCATTTTAATCTACTTAAATATCAAACATTCAAAAGAATTCATAATAGTTAAATCTCTCAAGGAATAGAGAATGTAATGGTAATGAAACATGTCCTGATATCCCAAATACAGTATGGTAAAATATATGTATCAAGACCTTTAAAAATACTCATCCTTGAGCCACTATTTCCATTCCTAGTTTCCTATTTTAAGAAAATATATAACAACAAGAAATAAAAATTTACACAAACATGTTCAGCTTATTACTATTTATATTAGAGTGATGGAAAATAGATAGTAGATTCAATATTAAGGTTATAGCTAAGGAAATTTTGGCCTATCCATACATTAGTATAGTAATCAGATGTTAAAAAGGTGTTTCACAAAGATAGCTGTTGTTATCAATCTATTACCAATACCAATATCAACTGAAATAATTTTTAATATACTGTAATAACTGAAATAATAATTTACCAACTGAAAAAATAAATGCAATCTCAAGCTGGTATGTTTTCAAAATCTATCATACAAAGAATTTTAAAGGTAGCCTCCATGGGTCTATTTTTTCATATTTCTAATAGTAAGATACTGAATTACCAAGAAGTAAACCTTTAGTAAAACCAACCAATATAAATTTTAGGAATAAATACATATGTGACAAAGCTATTTATAAAAGGCAAGGGAAGGGGATAATGTATAAAAAGTCAGGATGGAGGTTTATTGTTAGGGGAGGGAGAGTTCACAGCGAGGTGGATGCGACAAGGAGAAGCACATATAAATATATAGTTTATACAAGTAATGTATAGTACACGTTGCATCATTCTAGTTCTTAACCTGGATGGTGGGTTCATGGTTGTTCTTTGTTGTTTTGCTTCATAGTTTACCTGTGTGTTGTGGGTATTCTTGTGCTTATACCACATATAAAATCATATTTATAAAAAGGCACAGGAGAAATAATATCTCTCACTGGGATATAAAAGGAACAAAATTCAGCTTTTGGCTCTTGCCCTTGTTAGAAATGTACTGTCATTTCTAGCTAATGTCGCCCCGACGTCTAAGCACTTTACTATTTATCTGTCAAATAGGCTTGAACATTCTCAAAATTCTCGGTGAAAAGAGCTCAGACAATTGAAAGTGAATTCATACAAAGTTGTTTTCCCACCATTTCTTCCCAGTAATTTAAGAACTGTCTGGCTAGTTGGATGGGAGTGGCAAGAGGATGATGTTGATCAAGATATCCTAGATGTCATAGCCCTGGTTGGGCTATGCTTGCTAGAGCTTCGCTTCTAGACCTCCAGTCCCACACCCTTCAAAAGAGAGGAGAATCATATTTGTAAATATTGTCTGAAGGCACATAAGAGGATTATGGTTACTGACCCCGTCACGTTTATCGAAAACTAGATAGTAAGCTGATGGATCTAAATACAAATACAATGATGGGTTCAACCAGATTTTTACAAAGTAATCCTTATTTATTCAAACACACACATACACGCACACTTCCCTTAAAATAGACAAAACAAAGGAAAACAACACTTAATGATGTCCTGTATTTTATTAGGCATTTGCCCCAACCTAGGCATTAAACTACATTATTTAAAAAATAAATCCAAAAGTAGGTGAGCCCAGGACATAAGGCAAAATCCAAATGTCTTGAGTATTCAGTAATGAGAATTAAAGTAATGAGAATTTTAGAAGAAACAGAACTAGAGTAAATTATAATATGTTATGTATATATTTACTGGAGATTGTCTATATCCATAGAGGGTCCAGTTTTGTTTTCACGGGTCTATTTTCACTAACGCTCTCTAAAGATTTCATAGAAATTGGATATAACATTTGCTTGCAGCACAGTAGGTAAGAGAATGTATTTATATAACTAGTTTATTACTTTTTTCCCTCTATCAATATAGTACCAAAACATTCCACATACAGTCCTCAAGTTTTTAGAAAAATGGGTATAAAAAGTGAAATATTTAAATAACTTGGTCTTTCACACTGACAACCAATTATGTTTTCTATTGACTGACCAATTTACTCATTCATTCAAAATCAAAAATATTGATTGACCTTCTAAACTCTGCTAAGTATTTGAATCCAAAAAAATTTTAAATATGATTTTTATCCTTTTAGAGCCAAGTTTAGTCAAGAAGCTAATCTCATCTCAATGTCATGAGTAATGCTGCAGTCATAATGTCACAGTAGTGCAATGTTTGGGGATAAGAGAAGAGGAAATGACCCATTCCTGCTGAGGATTAAGTATATATAATTATATATGATATACTAGGTTTGATGAAATGCCCATAAGACTTCATCTGTACTTTTCAAAACCTGGTAAAGTCCAAATTCAGTTACTTTTATAATTATGGCTTCCACCATGAGCAATTCTTATAATTCTGAAAAAAAAAGGAACAGTAGAAATAGAATATGTGGACAAAGAAGGTACCCCACTTTTTTTCTTAAGGAAAGGATAATTCTACTGCTTGAAGTACTTTTCCCTGTTGTAAGAAAATGCAGGTCAGCAATACTGGCATACTGAAATGTCAGCTCAGCCATCTTTATCCACGTCTGCCTCACACTGTCTGCTGCTTTTCAAGGTAGAAAAAGCTAATTTAGTGGCTAGAGCTAAATTAGACTTCTTAATTGACATTTCACTTTCATCTAAAATTAGGCCAGCACATGTTTAAAAATCCCTTTTATTTTGAATGAATTAGAGAACAGCTTGCAAAGGCTTGAAAGATCAGAAGAGGTAGTGAGGGACAATCTGGGCTGAGCATTTTTCCAATTTGGCAACAGCTATGGAAGGTGTGTGTGTATCTCTGAGAGAAGCCAGTGGCCTATCTGTCTGGGCCCTGAAGACTGAACTGAGCAGCCTGTGAATTAACCCTCTTTGGGTCCACCTGATATGAGCTGTCTCAGTGGTTCTCAAACTTTTTGGTCTGAGGAACCCCTTACACATAAAAATTGAGGACCGAAGATCTTTGGTTTATGTGGGTTTTATCTACTGATATTTATCACAATAGAAATAAAGCTAAAAAATTTGTAAACTATTTATTTATCCTTTAAAAAATAGCAAATAATGTGCCATTTTAATGTAAAATAAATCTTTTTAGTAAAAATAACTATATTTTTCAAAATAAAAGAATAGTGAGAAGTGGCACTGTATTACATTTTTGCAAGTCTCTCAATGTCAGGCTTTAAGAGAAGACAGCTGAATTCTCATAACTGCTTTTGCATTCAGTCTGCTGTCTTATGTTGTTCTGATTTAAATATATGAAGAAAATCTGGCCTTATGTAGATATGTAGTTGGAAAAGAGAGGGGTATTTCAGTAGCCTTTTCAGGTAATTTGGGAGTTCTTTTTGATGCTGCATCAAAATTCAACAAGTGTTATCTTCTTAAAGGTGAGTTGCAGCATGGAATCTGACACCACGTCAATTAGCTTTTCATACTCTGTTGCTTTAGATCCATTTGTATATGTTGCACTTTGAATCTTTTACCAATACATAATTTATTAGTGTCATGCATCTATTATTTTGGAGTTATTGGTCTACTGAGTTACACAGATCTTCCAAATGTTGGCACATTTCATTGTGTAACATCAAAAAAATCACATTCATGGCTATGACAAGGAATTTCATCAGGTAAGTTATTAAGTTTTGGAAAGCTGTGAAGTTCACAATGGCAGGCATTGTAAATTTCCAAAATTCTAATTTTTGCTTGAAAGCTTGATATTTATATCATTGGCAATAAATACTGTCAGTTGTTTTCTTTGAAGCAATATTTATTTGAGAAAATATCTTCCAAATTCTCAAATTTAAATAACATAGTTTGTCAGACATTCTTCAAGCAAAAACAGCATTCTATGAAAAAGGTGGCTAATTCCACTTTTCATTCAAGCAATCATACAAGTGCTTTTTCCGGAGACAACTATGGTCCTTCAATATGAAACACAAGTGCTTTATGTGTATTTCCCATTTTGTCACACAGAATATTAAAAAGGCATGTGCTCAAGGGTTTAGATTTAATAAAATAATTAAACTCCACTGCTTCATCAAGAACATTCTTAAGTAGCACTGTCTTTGTTTGCTTGTTTCAACTTTGGCAAAATACAATGACTTCTAGTACAGTTTGCTTCCAATGCCTGCCTCGATTCATAGAAGTTCCACCATTGCTTCTGCACTGTTAATGCAAATGTCAACACCGTGGAAAAGGCAAATAACATCTCAGTAACGTTATGGAAGTAGTTTTGACCCCACAGTCTTCTGGAAAGTGTCTTGGGACCAGTGGTTGGTGGACTACACTTTCAGAACTCCCAGTCTATTTGATGACCCACAGATGGAGCCAGCTGGCTACATCAGTATACACAGTCTACAAAGTGATTTTCAAAATATAAGCTTGCAAGTATGGGGCACAGGGAAAAAAAGGGGGGAAGAGTTGAACATATATCAGAATCTTGCAGGTGGTGCTTTTGGGGACAAGCTCACACAAACTCACTGTGACAGGAAACTATTTTTTGGAGGGGGTATGTTAGGATAGGACAAAACCATCAAGAATCTCAGCTATCCTTCCTTTAATCCAGGCACTGAATTGCTGTTTAGCTCTCCAAGTACTTTCAGATTATATATTATATCAGAAAATTAAGTGCTTCATTAACTTCTCTTTCTAAACAAAGAACAGGAAACAACAGAGCAAATGGGCAGTTTTGTGGAATGACAGTGTTCCCAGTCTGGGCTTGTCTCAGTCACCTACCGCATCCCCCAAACTCAAATGTGTTCCAGAGATTGGTTGTTGGGCCTAAATATTGCCTATTGATGAAAATATCGATGATTCAAATAATACCAACTCCAAATCCTAATAATTATCAATACAATTCACTTCAAAGTTTCCTTAACTTTGAATTATTGACTCCTTATCTATGACTTAGACTCCTACTACACTGTCATATAAATGTAGGAACTTATTCAAGATAGTATTTGTTCATCATAATGTAGCATGTATCATGTGCCCAGCATGGTTATGAGTCCTTCTTTTACATATATTTAGTCATTTAATCCTCAAAACTACCTCGTAAGGTAAGGCCCCCCCACTATTTTATATTGAGAAGATGAAGTCAGAGGATCGATGTAACTTGCCTTGGTCTTCACAAGCGAATAGGTAGCAGAATCAGGGTTTGACTCTAGGCTCTTTAGATTTCAGGTAGTCCGTGTACTTAAACACTACGCTAGAAGCAAAACAAACCCTAAAATGAGTGTTCTGCAGGCCTTTCTTTTAGTGAGCTGTCTCATTTACGGGTTGCTCTTGATTCTTCTCAAAAATAGATGAATCTCTAAACGATCCCTGGACAGAGGCTGCAATCATGTTGTCGCTTCACATCAGAAATTATGAATTCATCAAAACTAAGGCCTATCTCAGTGAGAGGTGACAAATAATAAAAGTATGACGGTGGTGTCTTAAAGGAAACACAACTACAACAATTATCATTGTTTGTATCAATGTAATAACCAAGTTTATCTAAATAATTCTTTTCATTAAGTAGATTTTTACCATATATTAGCCTAATAATTTCTAGCACTTTGCTCTGTGCTCTGCAGACTCAAGTCACTGAGAACTGGCATTAGATTAGAATCATGTAGTTTCTAGAACCATGGTCCTCAGCCTTGTGCTGTCCTCAATAAAGCATGTGGCTGTCAAGGCTCCTTCCTATTAGCGGCACTAGTTCCTGAGCTGATTTTCAATGAGAATCCCCTCCCAAGTGGAACTGTATCAGTCATTTCAAGTGAGTGAATTTATTTTGACAAACTGAGCTCCGAATTCTGATAATTACATTCAATTTCCAAAAAATCAACACTGTTTTAGACTTTTGAAAAAATGAAAAACAAAATCACAGTAACAATGCACATAGTAAAGTAAAAATTATATTGGATTAAATTAGGAGGCTTATATAGAGAACAAACCAGTGGTTGCCAGTGGGAAGAGGGAAGTGGAGAGGGGCAAAATAGGGGTAGGGGACTAAGAGGTACAAACTACTATGTATAAAATAAATAAGCTACAAGGATATATAGTGCAGCACAGGGAATAGAGTCAATATTTTATAGTAACTATAAACGGAATGTAATATTTGAAAACTGTGAATCATTATGTTGTACACCTGAAACTTACATAATACTGTACATCAACTATACCTCAATAAAAACAAGAAAAAAAAAAGGAAAAAAAATTAGGCGGCTTATATTATAGCCACACATTCAATTTTAATTCTTTGTGACACTTGGCAAAATTACTTTACCCTTCTGTTCCTCAGATTTCTCTTGTGTAAAATAAACTAGTATGTACCTCACATGATTGATGCCCACATTGGATGAGATAATGAAAGCAAAAGTGCTCTGTGAAGTTCAGGATGCTTTATCAATGTTGGGTGAAATCATCATAATAATGGTCATTTTATAATGTTGCAAAAAAATTAAATGAGAATATGCTGGACTTTAAGCCCTATGAGAACAGAAATTTTCATGGTTTGGTCACTGTTCTATATCTAGCACCCAGAACGATGCCTGACACATAGTAGGTACATAACAAATATCTGTTGCATGCATTTATGTAACAAGGAAAGTGATCCATATAGGATGACCCAAGTGGTCACTTAGATCAACTCTATGAATGGAATAAAAATTATTTTCATAGTTTTACTATCAACATACCAATAACAATCATTTTAAAATGTTCTATTTATTGGCCTGATTGTTATATTTTCCCCCCACTAGACTGTAAACTCCATAAGGACAAGGACAGTGTTGAAATGGTTCTCCACATTATTCCCGGTGCCTAGTACTAGAGATATGTGTTGAATAAAGCAAATTAATTTTAAAAGATGAAAACGTAGGGCTTCTCATGGCAATAATATACCAAAGAGTAGACTACCAGGCACCATGTCAGCAGCCCTAAATTAGCAAGGATCTTGACAGGCAACAATGCATTAGCTATCTGCATGCCACAAACACTGATGAAAGATAGCAGAACATTCTTAAAGTGTTGTCTCTTATTGCAGGTGGAGTGCAGGAATTCATAGGAATCTGTGTCATCACGCACAGTCTTTTCTACTGGGATGGGCTCACAGGCACACTAGAAACCAGCCATCGCTGTTAGGGCCAGCATCAAAATGGACTGCCTGAAAAGATTCAGCAGAAAAAATAAGTGAAAGAGTACTAACATTCCTTTTTAAGTGGACGCTTTCATTGTATTAGCAGATGATCCTTTATCTAGCTCTCCTCCTCTGCGGGGGACCAGAACATTGGTAATAAATATTTAAAGCAATTGTTTTGAAAGGTTCTGCCCAGGCCAACTACGGAGTTACGTATTAGGCCTAGTGTCATGGAGACAAAGTAGAAATGCGATCTGTGAATGCCACAGCTGCTTCATGCTGTTTTTGCCTGCTTAGCTGCTAAAGCATGAGGAAAGGGGCTGTCTGAGCTAAGAAAGTTTAATACCTTGAAGCTGATGTATAAGGTATTATTTTGTCTTTTTGACAGGGTCTGGTGCTATTTTTACCCAGGTTGATGCAGGGGTTAGGTTAGGACGTTAGGAAGAAACGATGATTTATTTTAAGTGCTGTTTGTGTAATAGTGGCTCCCTCTGCACTCATTTCTGCCAGTTATTCATTGTTCCCAACGTAAAAATGCCCCCTTCTCCCTCTTATTTTCCTTAAAAATACACACCAGCAAGTATCTCCTTGGTAATCCCCCTAACAAGCTGCTGTTTGTTTGCTAGAATTCCTTCCTCCTGCATCACTGCTTCTATTTGTCAGCCTGGGTTCCTCCCCACGCCTGCCCCCAGCCTCCCTGCCTCCTTCTTCATGCGGGTGTTGTTTCTCATTTAAATGAACAGTTGGATTCTTTTATTTCTTACAAGTGCTGGATTCGCCTTATCGCCCTCATTCCTTTGGGGGTTGCCAATTGGTTTTATCCACGGATGTATCATTTCTCATGCTTCCTTTTTTTTTCTTGCAAAGAGAAAGAACCTCTCCGTCAACAAGCCTCTCCGGAGTGAAAGATTAAAAACCTAGACATCACCTACCTTGCAGCTCTGCTCCCAACTGGGTTGTGTAAAACTCAATTAAACGTGTCCCCATTGAATACTGCATTACAGTACATTAAACAGAGAATTCTTCGAGCGTGATGACAAAGCTCGAAACCTTGCCTCAAAGCTGTTCCTTGTAGCTTTCTTTAACAGTTCAGTCTTTATGGTGCAAGTCTCCCGTTGACATAACTTTAGTCCAGCTATGAAAAAAAATTCACAGAGCCCCACAGGGATTAAAAGAGAAAAGCGGGGAAAAGTGAAGCTGGCCTTGGCACTTCCCTGGGGCCTCTATTTAAACTGCGCTGCCAACAGACCACTCGAAGCTGAAAAGTCTTCCAGAGGTCTGCAGTCTAACAACTGAAAATATAATTCCCTTATTTTGGGCAGGTGAATTTTACAGATTTCTTCCTCTACCAAGAACGTTATATTCCCCTGAATACATATGAGAAAGACATGAGTCCCTAGGGCAAGGGATTTTATGCAGACATATATTCACAGAAATTTTAAAAGCCCAATGAATATGTTAGTCTCTTCAGAATTCGTCTCTTCATAGAACAAAACTAAAAAAATGATTCCACACCCCTGAGAACCTCAAAACTGTTATTAACTATAAACTATGCCATTATATTTCTGTTTCTTGCCCTCTTCCACAACTTTTATTTCTAATCTGGGTTGCCAAGAGGCAATCCTCCTCATTTGTTCACCTAATTGGGTGTTCAAAGCTTGTTTATTACACAACTCCCACAGGTTTATAAAATTTAGACCAAAACATTTTTCATCAGAATTATAGATATTACTATATTGCCAGCTTCACGGTTTTTGATATTTGAGGCATTTCTCTGCTTTCAAAATTTTGGCAATTCAAAGCATAATGCCACCTTCCCTCCCAATCTTTTACTTACAGTACCCAGCCCATTTGCTGATGTAGCCAAAGAGGAAGATGGACTGGCTGCTTTAAGGCACTGTTTTACCTTCTGCGTTAATTATGATTTACTTTATGTCCACAGTATGATGCATTCTATGATCCTATGTTTGATCTGAAATGCTATATAGTGTTACTAAGAGTTTATTAAGAGATCCTAAAAGCTTTAAGAAGACACACAATAACCATCCGATTATTCAAAACTAAAACAGTACTGTAACGTGGAGCTAGGGGGCATGGTGATACCAGAAGTTCCACTTTCATAATTAACAAATTTAGCTGTGGTTATTAAAGAAGGGCATGTTTGTCTGCACATATGTATATATTCACATTTGTATACGTATATGTGTATGTACATGTAAGCTTAGACATTCTTTCTTGTTAAGAGTCATTGTCTAACACATGTGCAATACTTAATTTTGCTCTTAGCATCTTGTTTTAATTCATTGGTGGGAGCGGGGGGTTCATTCTTCTCCATCACTATTAAAAACTATTGTCTGCAGTTTTTTTTTAGTACAGAAAGAGGAAGTGTTGCCTATTCTGGACGTTCATTACAAGGCTGTAAGCTCCAGTACTTAAAATGGAAATGCAGCTGAAGTGGATTTTGGCTGGGGTTCCAGAAAGGTTTTCCCTGTGGACATACTAGAGGCAAAGCTAGATGTTACTAGGGATCCAACAAATGAGAAACAAGTAAAAGACATACCCGAAAGAGTAGAGCCTCAGCTCTCTAATCCCAAGATGACTTCTAAGTTTAATTAGCAAAGATACTTGATTAAGAGTTTCCAGGGCTTTTTTATTCAAGGAAGTTTTCAAAGATTAGCTGATTATTCATAAGATAAGTTAATATGAAAAGCAACCTAAAGAGTTCAGGAAAGAGTTTATCTTTCTTTTCCAAACTCTTTAACAAACTCTTTGTTAGTATCAGGATAAAACAAAAGACATTTTTTCCATTCCAAGGCAGTTATGTTTCCGAATATATGCTGGCAGTTTTTTAACTCTTATCATGAAGAACTTTAAGAAAAAAACCTTAATGTGTAAAAAGCTTTTATCTATCCTTAATCTTTGTTTTTTTTTTTAAGAACCTAGAAGTTTGGTCAATTCCTATATTATACTTTAATTTTAAACTCATGTAAACGATTGAAGAAATTACCATCTTTATTCTCAGAATATTTAAATAGTTTATCTGACTGAAAAATATAATTCTATAGGAATGTATTTCTGTAAAGGTTGGAATCCAAATTTTGTATCTAAGTTATTTTATTCTTTAATTCGAGTTTTAAACATGTTTTGTGATTTATTTCCATACACGTCTATATAGCCCTTTCTAAGGAAAAAAAAAAGAAACTTTGTTATAAGTAGCTAGTAGTGATTGTTTGTCTTATGCCATCTCTTTCACTTTTATAGTAAAATCATTTATTTATTCTTGTATTTTTAAATGAATTGCCCATCCTCTAATATCAGTGGACTTTTTGGCTGGCCAGAGAACCAATTCACTCCCTCATGTCTCATACGCTTCCGTTCCAACATTTTTGAACATTTGTTTCAACTAACAGATCAACCACATTAGTTCATCATACTTTCAGAGTTGAAGGTTAGGGCACAGCGGCCAATTGCTGTTAACTGTATGATTTCTTGTTTCTCAGGATTTTATTTTTTATTTGCTCTTTTTTAAAAAACATCTGAGCAGTTTATGTTCTGAGAAGTTTCTCAAAAACGTGTATTTCTCCAGCAATGGTGCATGTTTGTCAAAAAAACACAGATCAAGGCATTTCTATGATTATTCATAATGCTTTGGCTAATTCACATAAACAGCACCAAAGCTATCTGATATTGTCTGGTAGTGTCCATTTTCACAGTCCTCTAACTAAGTCGAAGTGTGCCACTTTCCTTTAAGATCCATCTCCTCCTGATACGTGTTTTACTCCTGTTCTCAGAGCCACGGATACTATTACCCATTATTTCTCCTTTAAGGAATTGTTTTACCACTTGGCCATTCATTTGTGTTTCTGGTTATGCCTTCCATAGCTTCAACTGCCTATTAACTGACATAATAATGCTGATATTTTCTATGGCTTTGGCTGCTTTCATCCAGGGATTTCAAAGTGCTTTTAAGATAGCTCGGTTGCTTTGTGAAAGGCAATTAATAAGACAAAGAGAAATAAAGACCCGAAAAGTGAAGAAGCCCATGTATATTCACACACCAAGACCACTGGAAAATCTTTAAATTTCATTCATCTTTGAATTACTTTGGTTAGGCGGTTAAGAAGATGACTGATACAACTGGAAGTATAGGAAGATCTAGTGATGTCATTTGTTTTGATTCCTAAAGACTGACTGGGGTCAATAAAACTTTAAGGTCACTGAAATACAAAAACAAAGGATTCTGACTCATGTCATTCTTTTTCTGACAGACTTCTTTTAGTTTAAATGTCCCCTGATTTGAGGCCATCACCACTAGAGGTTTCCAGACTCTCTCAATAAAAACTGTGTCCCTCTTTTGAGGAATCCATTGCTGCAGATGTGTATGATTCCATTACCATCATTTGTTCAACTATTTTCCTACTGATGGATATTTGGGTTATTCTCTTCACCCCTGCAGCAATGGATCCTCAAAGGAGGAAAACATTTTTTATTAAGAGAGTCTGAAAAACCTCTAATAGCTATTATTCAACGGAATACTAGTCAGTAATAAAAAGAACAAACTACTGATACCCCAAATGACATGAATGAGTCTCTAAAACATTAAGCTGAGCACAGAAGTCATGAAGTGTATGATTCCATTCATTTCATAACTCCATTCATATGAAATTTAAAAATAAAGAAAACTACTCTGCTAATAGAAATCAACAGTGGTTGTCTTTTGTAACATGGGAGATCTTCTGGGGTGATGGATATATTCTATATCTTGATTGTATACTTAATATTTGTACATTTCATTGTAAGCCAAAAATAACTTAAAAACAGATTAAGGAAACTAGATTTTTCTTCTGAAAATGCTTTATTTATATTTGCATTTATACAGTAATTTATCTATCTTTCAGTGTTTCTCAAAATAAATTCTTTTTTGTTTAGATTCAAGCCAGTGTGGGCTGAATCATTTCATTAATTTGGCAGGTATGTCACAGTTTAACATGACTTAAAAATAAATGCATGGATAGGAATGAACACCTTTTTATTTGTAGGCAATATTGTTCTGTGGACAAACCTAAGGTCCAAATTCTGACTCTATCTGTCCAATAGCAATATAACCTTGACCAAAATATAGTCTCAGTTTCTTCATCTGTAATAATTATAGCAACCCTTGCGGAGTAGTGCACAATGTATACAACGTTTGTTATAAAGTAAGTGTTCAACAAATTTTAGTTTCTCTTTTTTGCCTCTTAACTTCAAATGTTTTATCTCTGTACATAAGGCTAGATGTGGAACCAGGTATGCTTCCCATGTAGTTCTGTGTGTTTGACGTGACTAACACCTTGGTAGGATGCAAAACAAAGACGCTACTATATAATGCAAAATCTCATAAGGATAGAAAAGCATTAACAGGAAGAAAGGGATCAGCTAATCTCACCCTTTAAATATAAATTGTTATCTATTTTATTGCTTCCCAACCCAATCTATTTTTTTCTACTATAGACATAAGAAACCAGGGCAAAAAGGGAGAAAAGAGAATCCAAATATTGACTTATTTATACAACAAATATTTTCTTGAGTGTTTCCTATGAGTCAGGTATTGATCCCAACCTCTCTGTTCCTAGGACTTAGAGCTGGAATTAAAATACAAGTAAGTTTTAAGGGAGATGTGATTTATGGACTGTTAACTAGATAAAAAAAAAAAACTTCAAAAGCTTTTCAATATTCTTTTCTGAAGTCCTGCTAGCGTCTCAATGGAAGCAAACATCATAATGGTCTCCTTCCTGCTTTTGAGAGCAGCTGAGATTCTTCTATTGACACAGTTTCTAGGATTGAACTTGAAAAACCAGAAGCAGGGAGTTCCCATTAAAAGTCATGGCCTTGCAGACTTAACCCTCCTATCTGTCCCACAAGCCAGAATTTTCTGACCTGCAGGGCACAGTGTGGGACTCATCTGTTCTTTTCAGCATTTCCTGGCTAGGGACATAATACTGTGGTGGTAGGAGGAAAGAGTGACACAGAGGAGATTTATTTACAACTGAACTGGATGAGGTAATTAGCAAAGCATCTATTTAATCTCTGACTACTAACGGGCAGTATATTGGTATTACAGGACAGGACAGGACATTAATGCTCAGAAGTGTACTAGTAAGTTATGGGAAAAAAATTCCACAATTTTTTCATGGAAAAAGTCAGTAATTTTCAGAGGTCAATAAAGAAACCCCAGAGCAAATACTTTCAGGAACCAAGAGGGGTTCATCCATGCACTCGTGTCTCTCCTCCTGGTTGGTTCTATGTAATGGAGGGGTGTGTGTGTGTGTGTGTGTGTGTGTGTGAACAACCTAGACCTGTGAATCAGTTAAGTGGTGACTTTTGGCCCCCTAAGCAAAAATGTCAGCTCACCAGTGCAAGGAATATTATGTATTTTCTTTACTCCAGTGCCTAGAAAATTGCCTGGCACATAGTAGGCCCTCAATAAAAAGTTGCCAAATAAATGAATGAATGAAAAGCAGAGATACGTTCAACTTGAGCTGTGTTAATCTGTTTGCTTTGTGACTTGGGCAAGTTATTTAATCTCTGGGAACCATTAAAAAATGGAGGATAACCCTGTTACTTCCGTTGTTTATTTGTCAGTGTTTAATGATTCAATATTCAGGACAGGGCTTTGTATGCAGAGAGTGCTAAGTGGAGGTGGACTCCCTTCTCTTGCAGACACTCCCTGACCCTGTAATGATTTAACATGTTGTTATAGTAGACAGTTGTGTTAATTGGATGATTCTATGAGAAAGTGTTCTAACGGTGACTTAAATATGTTGAAATGGGCATGTTGCACTGGTTATAACAAAGCATTGTCCATCATTCTAGATTTTTCTAACATAAATCTGTTCCAAGGTATGAAAAAAAATCTAAATTTATACAATAATTGTAAGTTGATGAAATAAACATGTAATTAACAATTTACTAGCGGTTTGAATATTACAAACAGTGTAATACACCTACTCAACAGGGAGAATTTTATGATTTTGAACAAATTCCATTTTTTATTCCAGGGATTTTATTTATCAGTACCATGTAAATCAGTTGTTTTTGACCTAAAGTTAATAGTTTATTTGGGAAATTATTTGAATAATAAAACACAGTTCTTTGGCTTAAAATGGTTGGAAGCTGAAAACTCAAATAAACCTATATCCCAGTAAAGGCTATATCAGAGGATTTTATTTAATGGGGTGAAGAAAATATTTCCTGATTTTTTTTATTACTGTAGGGCAGATCTGACACCATTAGTTTTCTTTCCGTCATAAATACAGACGAGTAGAATTTGACAGGCATCACTATAAAATAGGTTATAGATAAGTTCAGGCATCTTTCCTTCCACACAGACCTTTTACACTCCATTCTGATGGGGCTTCCTGAATAGAATGACCAAGGTTTGACTTTAGGCTTCTAGGTCACGGTTTCACCTTGACAACAGTTCTTTCATTTCCAGCCGTAACATTTGCTAGGATCCCTAAGGTGCTTTCATTTTTGTAAGTAGTATAAGGAAAAAAAAAAAAAAGGAAGGATAGAAAAAAAAAAGATAAAACTTAATTCACATGCTGCAGGACTATCTCTGTGTCTCTGGCACAAAACTTCAAATCCAATCCAAGAACTGGATGTGTATTAGAAGTCTGCAGATTTAAACCTTGTCCACCATGATCAAACTGGATTTATGGAGCATCATAACTCTCCAGACACCATCCAGCAGCTTATTAATTTAATAGACTCCTGTCCATTCACTGATGTTCCTGCCCTGACAGTCTCTCAAGATAAGGCAAAAGCCTTTTGACAGGACAGAGAGCATATATATTTTCTTCTGTTTTCTCGTGGATGGGGTTGTCGACAACTTGAAATGTGTGGCTCAGCAAATTTGTTTTTTTCCTTCTCTCTTTTTTTTTTTTTTCCCCTTTTGCTGTGCAGGAAGGATGACAGAGGCGAGCCTCCAGAGAGTTCCAGGGGTCAGGGGGGCCTGTGTTTCCCCTAAGTACTTATTTAGCATTTTGTTTTGCAAAATAACAATGAATTGATTTAAAGGCATACACGCGGGACAATTTCACCATGAAAAGAAACAACATTACAATTTAATGCCTAATATAAATTAAGAGGTGTTGGAGAGAAAAGGAAAAACAGCAATAAATGTTCCCATTAAACAGAGTACAGCAGCATTTTCTTTTCTTTTCTATATTCCCATTTGTGGGAATGAGGGGGAGTGCCAAAAAAGATAGCACTCAAGCTGTTGTATATTTAAAGACAAAACAGGAAGAACTTTTCAATGTTCTTATTTTCCCTTTATGATATTCTCATGCTCTACAATGGTGTTTATTTGCAAATGAATTCACAAGTCTTTGAGAGTTATTACACTAGTATATTGCAAGGTTAACTGTTTCCATCCCTCCTGGTACTCTTCAGTTAAAGACACATCAGTAATCACTAGACCTTGGCTTCTGAAACTTAAGCGTGCACACAGATGACCTGGGATCTAGTTAAAATGCAGATTTGGATTCCGTAGGTCTGAATGGAGCCTGAGCCTTAGCGTTTCTAACAAGCCCATGCAGTACTGCTGGTTGGCAGACCACTTTTTTTTTTTTTTTTTTTTTTTTTTGCAGTACGTGGGCCTCTCACTGTTGTGGCCTCTCCCGTTGCAGAGCACAGGCTCCGGAAGAACAGGCTCAGCGGCCATGGCTCACGGGCCCAGCCGCTCCTCGGCATGTGGGATCTTCCCGGACTGGGGCATGAACCCGTGTCCCCTGCATCGGCAGGCGGACTCTCAACCACTGCGCCACCAGGGAAGCCCGGCAGACCACTTTTAAGGAGCATGACATTAGCCAAGCTTTTAAAAAAGGGCAAACTTAGATATGGACAAATGATACCCCAGTGTCATACCAATGTAAAACATAACTTGAATATATAACAAAAAGTTAACAGATTCCCGACCTGGCATATAGTGGGTACTTGACTAATACTTCAATGAATTGAAGAACTCCCAAATTTCATGTAATGGCCTGCTTTTTATAATCTCCCTTCTTTGTTACATGTGTGTAAAGACGATTATCTTAATTTCCTTTGAGATAGTTAACTACAATGGTGTATGTAAAGCCAGGGATAAGATGAAAAGTAACATGCCCATTTTCTTATACACATTTTCTCCTCACTTCATTTCACTGATAGAAAGCTATCTTTCTTATCTGTATCTCTAGTCAAAATGCAAAACTATGAAGTGAGACTTCTAAACCAAACTATTGTTTGGCTTAAATGTCCTACATAGGCCTTTTTATTTTATTTTATTTTTTGGCATCCTACACTCACTCTAATCTAGAAACCTACACTCAAAGCACAGAAAGACAGCAGAGATTATACTGAAGATATTTAAGATTTTATATTACCAAACTAGTTCTGATATCGAGAGACTCCAAATTATTAGTTACTAGTCAATTGATAAATTTTGTATCTTTTGGGGGGCAGGACAGCAGGACTATCATACGTTACGTATTATATCAAGTTAACTATGAAAACTTGAGTTCCTTCGTAGAAATATTTGATAAGTATTCTGAAAATGTTAAGTTTTCATAATAAGCCTCTGAGACTTAACATTTCTTGAAAGAATGCACAAAGTAAAGGGTACTGAACTGGAGAGCGGTCATTCTTGAAAATCTTTACTGACAACAGAGACCAGACAGTGATGATAAATACTAGATTTCTGAAGGAAAAACTGGCTTAAAGTAATTTATTCTTATTGAATTTCAATGGGCGGTAGATAGAACTACATAACTAGATAGATAGAAAAAGCTTAACTGTTCATACTTAAATGGAGTATTTTGGATCCATTCTTTTGGCTGGGATATTCTTGCTTGAAACACCACGATATACTGTCTTGGTTGACCCCACTGTTGTCTGACAGTCTTCCCATACTTAAGAAAGACTAATGAGAATATAACTTTTCTGAAGTACTACTGTATGTCATGGCACATAAGGTGACCTTTTAGTTTAAAAATAGCCTTCAGAAATGGAGTTGACTAAACACCAAGGGAAAATGAAAAGCCTCCAATTTCACGTCTCAGAGCAAAGACTTGAGGTCTGGCTGACTTCCCCCCAGTGAAGAGCAAGAACAGCAGACACAGTCACTGCTTGGTGGGAGAAAGTCAAGTGGATCCACAAAGAATTGCGTAGTAATGGTGAGCCAATGTCTTGGCATGGCTGCTGTAAAAAGACGTCAAATAAAACCCTAAGGTTTGACAACATCTTTGGCATGTATATGATTCTAATTTTTCTAAATTCTTTTATGCACCTTCATTCTAACTGATGTAGCACAAGGTATGCTGTGTTTACATAGGATATTCCAAAGAAATCCTCTTGTATTAGATTCCCTAGCATTAAAAAAATCTTGCTAAGACATGGAATACTTTTCTAGATATGGAGAGAAGAATATTTAGAGTACTGGATTTTCAAATGATTTTCATCCTAGTGATTTTTGAAACTAAAGCAAATCCCACTAGAGTTTACTATGTTGAATGATGCATCCTAATACCCATTAAAAATAATTCAAGATTCAGTGAGTATATTCTATGTATTGTCTGTGGAGGAGAAGTGAGAAATGGTGTCATTGCATCTGAGGTGTTCACGTCCAACTTGGGACAATGCACAGGCTGGGGTGGAGCTCTCTCCCTGGGATGGGGCACAGAAGGTTTTTCAGAGGCACTTATACATGCTAAGTCTTGAATGACACCTGTTGCCAAGATAAAGATGTCTAGAAGGTTATTAAGCAAAAGAAACATGATGTATAAGGACAGATATGAGCAAATAAGGAATAGCTGAGGAATTTTAAATAACTGAGTATAGTTTGAGTACAGGGTATCTGTGGAGGATGAGTGAGAAATGAAACTATAAGTAGTAGGATAATTTTAAAAAATTCCAGATGGGATAAGCTATGGGAAACATAGAAATGAGAAGAAACAAGACTAGAGAATGATGTTTAGTGGCTGGACAGTGATGGAGAAGCCTGGCACTGGGTGTAGAACGGGATAAATCAGATCAAGCCTCGTGGAATAAAAAGCTGTCAACAAGGAGACCTGTGACAGAGTCACTTCAATGGAATCATGAAGGCAGAAACAGCAAAAGAGAAGATGCTGGAATTCAGGAAGTTAAAGGAATGCATGCAAAAACTTTGCAGAAGCTCACCTAAGAAAAGAAGCAGAGAGGGCTTCCTGTTAAATATGATGAATTGATTGCATGCATTTATTTCTACTCCCTTTCAGTAATGTGACGGTAGAGAAGAAAAAAACAATGATAAGGGCAAAGAGACGGGGCAGAGTAGGCAACAGAAGTCAACAACATCTTGGAAGCTAGAAAACTGATGGAGTGATAGATGACACAGCAGAGCACAGAAAGCTGAAATCCAAGTACTTGAAGAGCAGCTGGTTAACAAGTAGCAAGCAGATTTATTCTGAAGAATCCTGGAAAAGATCAGAAAGTGAAGGCACCTGGCACCTTGAAAGGTAGGGTAAGCAGTGGAGCTAAAACTTGCAGGACTGGCCTTCTAAGTAAGAAGCTGTTAGCTATACTTGCTCAGCTATTCCCTGCAGAGCTAAGTGACATTCCTTTCCCACTCTGGAGGCTTAGTCTTTGAAGAAATGGAATAGAGGCTTTAGATCCAGAGACACAGGCTCTGCCAAGGGTAATACTAAAGTTTCACCTGCATTAGAAGATTAAAGGAACATCTACATTCCCAACAATGAGATAGGACTTTCCCAATGTACCACCTGGTCCAGTTTGCCCACAAAGTTCTCAGATTGCTGGTTACAGGCTCATCCAACTCAGAAATGAGACTGGCATTCTGGAGAAGCTAACCATGCTAAGACAAAAAATTACATACACCGTCATTTGGAGACCTTATTACCATGGCTAGGTTGTCATCCTATGACCCCACACAAAAGCTACCAGTTGACAAGCTCTGCCTTCTCAGGCTGCTCTTGCATTCACCCCTTAGTGCCCCACTCTTAAACGATGAAGTAGGTATTCATGGATCTCTAGCCACTTGAGGAAAGCTTCAACACTAAATACAGGGACAAAAACAGGCAGGAGAAAGTAAGAAACAATGCATGGGACACACAGCTTCCTAATCATTCCCCACATCCTACTTCAGGGATAAAGGAAAAATATCCATATTAAAAAGAGCAAGATGTTGAAAAAAAGGAACAGTCAGGGAACAAGAAAGACCCCTTGTAAATTATAAACATGAGAGTTAAAATTCAATAGTGAAGATAAGGTATAAAGTTTGAGGACATCTCAGAAAGTTCAACCAAGTCAGATTACCTAATCATGGGAACATTATTAAATCCATACTTTATATTGCTTTTCACAGTAAAGAAAAAGCTGTAACCCATTCATATATTGATTAATTCTTTCATAAATATTTAATGAGCACCTACTATGTGTCATAGATGGCTTCAAAAAACAGACAGAATTCCTGTCCTTAAAGAACTCTCATTCTGGGGGTGAGAGGATTACACTAATTTTTTAAAATAAATGCTAAAATGCCAGATATGAAGATAAATGAGAGAGATGTTATAGACTGAATGCTTGTGTCCCCAACTCTAAATTTATATGTAGAAGCCCTAACAACCAATGTGATGGTATAAGAGGTGAAGCCTTTGGGAGGTAATTAGGTCATAAGGGTGGAGACCTCATGATGGGATTAATGCCCTTATAAGAGACAGGAGGGAGGGAGGGAGCTCTCTCTCTCTCTCTCTCTCTCTCTCTCTCTCTCTCTCTCTCTCTCTCTCTCTCACACACACACACACACACACACACACACCACCATATGAAGATACAGCAAGAAGGTGGCCATCTGTAAACCAGGAAGATGGGTCCTCACTAGATACCAAATCTGCCTGCACCTTGATCTTGAACTTTCTGCCTTCCAGAACTGTGAGAAAGAAGTCTGGTGTTAAGCTACCAGCCTATGGTGTTTTGTTATAGCAGCCTGAATTGACTAATACTGAGGAGAACAAGGAGAGAAACAGAGACAGAGTAGTTAGGCAGACCCTCTGGGATGGCAACATTTGGAGAGAGTTTTGAATGAAGCAAGCGAGGGGCCCATGTGGGGGCAGAGCAGGGCACAGTGCAAAGGCCCTGAGGCAGAGGCATTCTTTGTATTTTCAAACAAAAGCAAGGGCCTGTGACACTGGAACAGAATAGTTAGAGAGTCATAGTAAATAACACACAGAGGTATCCAGGGGCAGATCATGTAGGGCATTTTAGGCCAAGGTAATAATAACCTTGTAGGCTTAGTTCAGGCATTGCCAAGCTTTTTCTGTAAATGGTCAAATAGTAAACACTTTAGGCTTTGCAGGCTAGAGGGTCTCTGCCACAACTACTCAACTCTGATGTTGCTGTGTAAAAGCAGCCACAAACAAATTATACAAACAAATCATGGTAGCTATATTCCAATAAAACTTTATTTACAAAAACAGGTGGTGGGTCAGATTTGGTCTCACGGGCCATACTGATCCTTGTAATCAGGCTAATTGCAAAAGGAAGCCACTTGTTGGAGGGTTATATGTGCTTCTACGTTTCCATTTTCTCTGGAAAACAAGAAGCAAGGTCATTATCTAACAGGGGATGGTATATATTTGGGGAGACAGAAGTCTGACATAGTCACTTTGAAGACGGATTCGGAAAAAAGATCTGTATTGCCAGGCTACTTACACTGAGGGATTACATTCACCTCACGGTCAAATGTAATATAAACTGGTCAGCATTGGTTTCTGTTGTAATTTTGTTGTTGTGAGTGGTGGTGATGGCTTCATTGTTGTATTTTGACCACACATTTATATAGCGCTCACTGTGGATCAGGCGCTATTCTAAGCACTTTATAAATAGTACTTCCCCTAGCTTCTGCTGCTTGGATAAAGCCAGGGGAAGGTGGAAAGTTGGATTGATTAGAATGAGGGTATTCAGGCCACTAAAGGCCAGAGAAGGAGAGAAAAGTGAGAGGGTGCAAGAGAGTAATTAGAAAGATGGACCCATGGAATCCAAGTCAGGTCCTCTGAAAGTAAGGACGGGAGGTTGGTGGGCAGGGCAATGATGGTGAAGACAGAAGGGCATTGGAGGTACATTTGGTGTTGAAAAAATTGTTGGAGTCAGGTAATGAGTGGAGAAAAGCAGAAGATTTATATTATCTTCTAGAAAGATGTAGGTACCAACATTATTTCTTGACAGATAAAGTCTTGTTTTTATTAGTGGATGGACCTGAGCTTCATCTTTGACACAATAATCAATAAGCTTAGTAAAATCCCAATGTGAATATGTGTGTCTCAGAACTTTCAGTAGCTCTCCATTACCCCCTTGATGAGGTCTTTGGACTGAGCACTCAACCGAACCCACAACATGGCCCTCAGAAACGTGTGCAGGCTTGCCCCTCACTAGCCTTATTTGTAAATTCTCTGTTCTAAAGTGTGCCCTGACACTCTCATGAAAACACGGTATGTATCACAGCCTGTAAACTTTTAGGCACACATTTCAACCTCCTCAAATGCCTTCCCCCATTTCTCAAATTTATATTCAACTTTCAATATCCAACCAAAATTCCACATCTTCCGTCAACTTTGCCTTGACCACGTAAGACAGAACTCAGCATTATGCAACCTTCATCAATTAAGCTCTTTCAACAAACTCCTTAAGTTAGGGGTGTGTTTCATATTCCTCTGTATCCCTCATGACACCTGGGCCATATCATGTGCAGAGCCTGTGCTCAGTTACTTTTATTTTATTTGGAAAATTATCTTATGAAATACAAAGTGTCAGGACATTTACAGAGATACTAAAGAAAAATATATAGTGCTCAGTTACTTTTATTTTTATTTGGAAAATTATCTTATGAAATACAAAGTGTCAGGACATTTACAGAGATACTAAAGAAAAATATATATCACTAGAATATAATTTAAGTTCCATGGATGAGGGACTTCATGGGTACGGCAAAGATTTTTGTTCTGTTAGTTTGGGTTGTATAAAAAGAAGAGCAGGAGTGTAGTTAAGACAAAGAGTGATTTTTGTTTGCAAATATTTTTCTTAAATTATATAAGGACCATAATCAAAGTGAAGAAAACTATAAAGGAGGAATACAGAAAGATTTTCCCAAACCTTACCACCTTTACAGAAATACTTTCATAGTTTCAATATATTGATATTTCTTCCCCATATGTTTTGCTGTACATATACTTTTAAAAGACAATTATAATCATACTAGGCATGAAACCTCAGTCAACTTTTCAGTTGGAATTATAATACAATAATTTTTTTTCTATGTAATACACTGTTTTAAAGAAATATTCACAATATCTTACTCTGAAAACATTCACCCTAAAGAGTTGTTCCTCATTTTAGCTGACAAAGATCCTTTTGGGGGTAGCTTTCAAGATTAGCATCACTTTGAATGACAAGCTAACATCCCTGAATGATAGTGAGTCACCTCTCAGAAGACCCTACTCTTCATTTTTCATTTTTATACTTATGAAACTGATATATTCTTAGTTCTTATCATTTGCCAACATCCTACCTGGGTTTTTACCCCTAAGAGACAGAAGCTTCATTCATGCATGGATCCAGGATGGTTTAGGATATTTTTCTCCAACATATGAGAGCTCATCTAATCCACTGAAGTAATTAATAGTATTACCGTGCAGGGTTATTTACCAACATTTCATTAAGGAAACTCACAGTGATGTTGATACGAAAACAAATGTATTTTTTTCACATCAAATAGCATACATTAATAATAACTCAGGACATAAACTATT
Organism: Mesoplodon mirus; assembly: GCF_964341445.2. Classification (NCBI taxonomy): domain Eukaryota; kingdom Metazoa; phylum Chordata; class Mammalia; order Artiodactyla; family Ziphiidae; genus Mesoplodon; species Mesoplodon mirus. The sequence goes on from NC_138992.1 coordinate 30,289,031, forward strand.
CAGTATGACCAGACCCAGACTGAAATAACATCAGTAAATCACTAACGTAATTGTAAAAACAGTAAATGCATAGTAAAAAATGGAAATGGCAGAAGGCCCTCTATTTGCTGAAGTTGCTGTCATTCTGCAATTTGCAACAGACAGCTCCACTGTAAATAAAACATCCACGGGTGGGGTCACTTGTCTCGACCTTAAGAACCCCTCAGAAATGACAATTTGAATCAAAAGGATGGTTTTCTAAAGCAGCCATTTAAAGCAATCACTGATTCCTAGAACAGGCATAATAAATTGCTCACCTCCCAAACATCTCTCATTCTTAGAGAACATAACCAGAAAAAGCCTCAGATGTTCATGAAACATATTGGGTTTTCGGCATCGCGTTATCCTGTGGTACTCTGCAATCAATTACTGTTATACCACCGTCATTAATAATTTTCTTAATGAAAATGATTCTGTTGATCTCCGCTGTATTTTAATTATCAGAGTTAAGCATAATTACACTGCAGCTCTGAGCTGGCATGTGGACTCCTTTAGGGCGCAATTTTGTTTTAACACACTGATAATGTAATTTTACATTGTGTCAGTTTGTTTGGTTATTATCCAGTTGTACAATTCCACTGTATTCCTGATAACAGATAATAACCTTAGTACCTCCTATATCCTGAAGTCATTTAAAAAGCAATATTGGAATTCTGCGGCTAGCTAACTTAATCGCCTTATGATTTTATAATTCCTGCCGCTAAATATTTGGTTCAGGCACCCACCCTCTTTTAAGAATACTGTAAAACTAGACAACAGTTATACATTTTCTGTGAACTACAGAATGGTTAAATAAACACTTAAATATGAGCACACGTTTTTCTTGTTAAATTACTTTCTTATTTATATAGCATTAGGTCCTTTAGGTAAAGTTAACCATGAACTTGTAGGCTAGTTGGGAAAACTGACTGCCACGTTAGACAAGGCTGTTTCAAAATTCTAGGAACATGCAACAGATCCTCTATTTTAAGGTGGAAAACAGTCCAGACTTTTGCAAGGGTCCTTCTAATGAAAGATCTTTGTTTTAAACAGTTGATCAATTTAGTCAGTGTGCAGAAAGTTGCTTATCCAAGTTAGGTTACATTAGAATTACAGTCATTATTTCAACACTACCTGGTATAGGACCTTGAACGTACTACACAATCAGTCAGGGCTTAACTGAATTAATTGCATGATTACATTTGTCCAAACAAGCAAAATCAGAACTTTGAAGATGGTCATAGAATGATTTGGAGATTAGTTTTCTACATGACTTTAAATTGCTGTGGCCTTCGAAGCAACAGAGAAATTAGCATAAGGTACTGCTGTCATTGCTGTTTTAGTTCTGGAAAACTTTTTCTTAAAAACCAAACCACAGAGCAAGAAAAAAAAGTTTCATTGATAAATATGTACGTAAATTTGTGATGAAGACCAATAATCTACAATCTAGGCCTAGTAAATGGTATCATCAAAACTCTGCTAAATTGTATAATTGGGAATCAAGGTCAACACGCTTAAGATTGAATATCAATTTCATCACGTATGAGCTGTATATCCTTGAACTATTTACTTACCTAAACCTGAGTTTACTCATCTGTAAAGTGGGAATAATTCTGCTTACATCATAATTTTCTTGTAGCGGTAAACCAGAAAACGTATGTAAAGTGTTTAAAACCATTCCTGGCATAGAATATGTGCTTAATAAATGGTAACTGCTATTGCTAGTTTTAATATTATCATCATTATCTTTATAATAGCATTTTACATATGACTTTCATTAAAAATATCAGGTGCCCAAGGGAAAAAATATCTTTAGGCAAAGGCTTCTGGCCTCTGATTCTATAATGCAGTTCTCTTCAGATGCTGTGGATTCACAGGGGCCAAATGGGATTTATGGGATTCTTGGCTATAAACCTGGTATCTGATGACCAGGTTTTCTCACACACTTGCTTGATACCAACATGGAGGCCTGGGTTCATTTCCTCTAAATTTGTCCTGACATATACCCAAGAGGGCAAACTGGACTGAGTATAAGATCATCAGCAATATAATATTTATAATAACATATGCAGTTATGTGTACGGGTGCATCTTCACAAAAATCCTGTGAGATGGCCATGGCTATTTCATTGTTACAGTTGAAAAAATCAGGATTTAAAGAGGAAAAGTGATTTGCCCAAGGTTCCATCTAAGCAACAGTTTTTTTTACAATGATATTGTGCTTTTATATAAAAAGAAATCTTCCATGGTTAAGGTGAGATTGAGGGTTAGCTGATACTTTTTCACTCCTTTGATTGACAATGTTTATTCTCTTCATCCAGATACCTAGAGAATGTGGCTGCTCTGAAACAACACTCCATGAAAACCCAAATAATTTAATTTTTCCTCATTTGAAGTGAACTGAATGAACAAACTCACATGCAAGATGCTAAAGGTTTAATTTCAAATGTTCAAAAATGTGAAACTCGAAGTAACTTATTTACTTTTCATAAATGAGAAAGGGCACCATACTGTGCAAATGCTATAAAAAATACAAAGGTATATAGAAAAGAGAAGTTAATTTCCAATGCTCGACAGGCATTCATGGATTTTAGGAGTAAGTGGGCAGGCCTCTGCTCATCCTCCTCTCCAGCAGCCTCCCTTTAACTTCAGCATGGTGCTTTTTAGTATTTTTCCATTGGAGATAAGTAAATTAGAATTATCTGGAGTCTGCTGAGAATAATGGCAGAAACCAGACAACCCAACAAGTCTGGTCCATCAGTGTCTGGATGAGCTAATTACTTTCTGGAATGACAGGGGGTAGTTGAGGCAGGAAAAAAAAAGTACATCAGATTATAGTATTAATGCTAAATACTATACTTTTTTTTTTTTTACTTTGATAAAACAGGATGATGGCAGCCTGTCAAATAGCACTAACTGATGTAATTTGATAATAATTATTTGATGGACACCCTGGAAATGAAAATTTTATAATTATGTTTAATTTTACTACTAGCCCACATTTAAAAATACTTCAAAAAGTAAGCATGTCTCTTAAATGGTAATAGTTACACGCCATAAGAAAATACTATAAAAAATCTCACAGTTAAGGCATTTAAAAATGCTACATACACATATTTTTACATTCTATTTGTAAATAGGTACTAACATACTTTCAGATAGCCAGGCCCAATAAAGATGATTTTGGCACAGAATTCATAAGTAGTTTAGGTTCTTAGCTAGAAAACAAAATAAGGCAATGCAATTTTGGCATCTGGAATTTACTTTTCAGCTTCTGGGAGAGCTTTTTAGACATTAGGAGTAATGTGTTGCATCTGGGTACATGGATGTTAGCCCATCAAGCAACCATTCTTTTCTGTCTGGAAGTAGCACTTTGGTTTCACTTGGGGAACTACTTCTCCTTTGTCTCAGTGGTTTATGTGGGGTTAGATCTACAGATGATTGTAGTTTGTAAGGAAGGGTCATAGTGATTAATTGGTTCAAGGATTGGTATGTGATGTACCCCAAATAAAACCCAGAAAAGCTCTCTTTTCACTGGGATTGCTGTGCTTGTAGAATAAGTTTGGAGTTTCCCACCACTTGACAAGAACATTTCTGAGGATGAAACACACAAAGAAAGAAGAGGCAGAAGATAGAGACAGTCTGGGGACAAAGTGTGAACAACTGAATTAAACTGATCCTGAAGTTTAGCAGATCCCTGGATTCTCAGTTATATGAGCAGATGAACTCCCCTACCCCCGATACACTAACGCATGCACGCTTACACACACACACACACACACACACACTTACACTTTGATTATTTTTTGTATAAGCCAATTTCATTTGGATTTCTATCATTTGAAAACAAAACAGCCCCAACTGATAAATAACATACACATTATGAAAATGTCTCACACATTACAGATGTTCGAGTCAATCAATATGTACCTATTAAATCTAAATCACCAAACCCTTCCAACTACAAAACTCTTTTGCTTTGAGAAGGCTTATCAGACCCATAGCCTGTGAAGATAGAAGGCTTCAGAGCTCATGTGGTCCTGGTAGGAGTGATTCCTGGGGTCCTATTTTCCATGATGAGAACAATCCCTAGTATAATCCTAGAATATCGAGGTATTCACAGAACTTTGAGTGAACTATTCCCTTCCTCCAAAGGCAACCTGAATTCTAGGAATTAGCATCAGGCCTCTGAAGCCCATCTAGGAGAGCAGAGTAGAATCTACAGCAGAGTTTTCCCAAGTGTGTTAACCAGAGAACTAATTCCAATGTTCCAATGGATGTCCACTGGCTGGGGAAAAAAATATGCATATCATATAGTCAAACGAGTTACACAGGTTTTTATTTTGTTTTGTTTTACTACAGGACTTCTCAGAGCATTCATACCAGAAGGCCTTGTGAGTTTTCAAGAGGGGCCAAGACTGGCAATATTTGGTCCTGGAACTTTTCCTTTAATCTTAGGGTTATGTGAAGTGTACTTTGGTAAGTGCTATATTATAATAATAGTCTGTGATTTCTGCACAGAAATGTTTGCATAGTTTAAGAGAATTTATTCATCATGTAATAGTGTCAAGGGGAAAGGTAGAGTCACACAGTACAGAGAGTATAGGATTTAGAATGATCAAAACCTGGATTTAAATTTGGCTTCTCTGTTAGCTTTCCTGAACCGGGGACAACCATACTACTGCTCTAAGTCACACACAATGTAGGTTGTGTAAAATGAGAAACACACTACTTATCTCATCTAGCTGCTTGAAAGCTTAATGCAGGGAGAATGTATTCTAATATGTACAACTCAGGCCCTTAATTAGACAGATGTGTGTTTGCATCCCACTTTAAACACTTAGTAGTTGAAACACTTTGCTGTACAGCAGAAATTAACACAACATTGTAAATCAACTATACCTCAATTAAAAAAAAAAGAAACACTTAGTAGCTATGTGACCATGACAAATTACTTAATCTAGCTGTCTCAATTTCATTTTTTGTAAAATTGGGTAGGATGTTAATTACCTACTAGGAGGTATTAAATGATGATTAAATGAAATTATGCATATACAGTCGTTACTGCAGTCCTTGTTATTTCAATTGCAATGCCATCTGTTCTTGTAAGTTGAACAATATCGAGTTACCTTTTGTAGGTTAAAAACTACTGAATATTAGGAATTCATATTGTTCATCATCACAGTATGTGATGTGTCTATTATAGTTTCTAGCAACCATTCATCATTTGTTTATCTGGTCAACCAATCATTATTTACTCTGTGCTCTTTTTGTACAGGCAGCATGCCAGACCCAGGATAAAAAGATGACTGAGACATAATCCTTGCCCTCAGTAAATATAGAGTAGATTGGAAAGGCAGGCAATAATACCTAACTTTTTACTACTCTTTTTTTGAAACATAAAATGATAATCATAAAACGAGGTTAAAAGAGCAATGAGAGAAATGCATAGAATTTGGTATGGGAGTACCAAGGAGAGGATTCAGGGGTGTTTAATAAAGGGTGGCTGTTATTATCCATGTACAAAGCTAGCACACAGTTGGGCTCAATCCATGCTTTATGAGTTAATTAATAAGCTTCTACAAATTACTCCAAAATGTTTATTGCCAAGAGGCTTAAGGTATACCTAACCATAATGCAAACACGTAAACATGTTCAAACTAACGTACTCCATTGAACATAGAATTACAATTTTGTTATAGTGTTTTTCCTTATGTAACAATATAATAATCATCTCTTCTAAAACAATGCCCGATTTAAACATGTAATGGATTTGGATTATGATAGAATAGCTATCCTCTTGGTTCCTCCATATTACATTGCCATCATAGAGATAAGATATTGTACAACAAAAATTTAGTCTCAGTCATTGATCCTATACTCCAAGCCATCTTTTGTAGTGTTTGCATTCTGAATGTGGACACTGGTAAGCTGGCTCACTATAATATTGCTTCCCATTTTGATAGAACATAGTGACATATCCTGGGAAAATCTTACTTCCCTTCTAGTTAAAAGCTCCCACCAGCATACCACAGGTATTTGGTGTTTGATAATAAGTGGGTATGAGACCAGCAGTTACAGAAGGAAAAGGAATATAATCAGATCCTGGTGTGCAGATTGTCTTTTTAGCTTGCAAATTCCCTCTTTCTGGTGTTTCAACTTTCAAAGGCTTATGGTAGTTTAAAGGCAATCCTCTTATAAGTGTACAAATTGTAATGATTATAGAAACAAGTTGTAATTGTTTCTAGCAAGTTTTTAAGAGTCTTTGATGTTATGATTAGTGTTTTATATGTTAATATATTGATAGGGGTGCTTATTTGCTTGTTCCCTTGTATGCTTTTATGGTTTCTAGGTTCAATGTACAAATACATCTTTGATCTCAGTAGGTCTATTTGGTTAAAAAGGAAAGCGAAAAGAAATTAAACATGAGAAGCACAAAGTTTTGCAATATTTACAAAGGAGTAAGATTAGGGGTTTCACTGTAAAAGTACAGAGCTTGGGCCCAGAACTTAATATGGAGAAAAGTGCGGGAAACCACACCACACACGTGGAGGGGCCTGAGTTTGGGGGAGTCGGTCCCATGTTGTGTGTCCCGGAGCAGCAGTTCCTTTGCAGCCAGGGTGTAGCTGTTTGACGCAGTCTAGGTTGATGCCACACTGAGCAAATCAAAGGCAATGCTCTGCAAGCCATCGCTTCCTCTCTAGCATTTGCCTCCTGCCCTTCAGAAATCACCATGGGGAGGAATTCTCAGTCTTTGCAATGGCTTCCTTTTCAGCTATCCCCTCATCGTGTGTGATTTCAGGAAACTGGCTGGAATGCAATGCCTTCTAGAACTCGCCCCTTGACACCCTGACACGGACTGCCAAATTTCAAAAGGAATTTACTTTTTGATGGATGATGCCTAAGAGAGGAATCCGAGATTTCACTGAACCCGCTCTGAATAAAAGTAACAGCGAGGAAGGTACTAGTCAAGGCACTCCAATCCACGGTTAGGTGAATGTGTATGGCGCTAAGTAATTAATGGTCTAACACATTTTGTTTTATACTGTACAGGAAAAGAACAAAAAAACAAAACAAAAAAAAAACCCAACAGAGTTGCTGAAACTACAGGTTAGGGAGATTCATAAGGGAAAAAGGAAGAGAGAGGATCCCATTTTACTTTGTACTCCCATTTCAGCTCATTTGGTTCTACTTTGCAACACTCAGCTTTCAATACATCCAAAGCGAGAGGGAAATGATCTTGCACTTACCTTTGCTGTACACAATGCAGTTGTTTTTGTTGTCTTCCACTCCTTGCCAAGTCACATCCAGTAGCCACTTGGGACCAGCAGTCAGCACCATCGGGACCTGAGCCTTTGTCTTCTGTAGAAAGAATGATAACAAACGGATGCCATTTGCTTTCGTTGATTAAAAAGTTGAATAATAACTGTACTAATCATTTTATTTTTCCAAATAACTAAATCTCCTAAACCATAATCCAAGTCCTTATTCCCCTGTCTCATGATATCTTTTTAAGACGACAGAAGCTGTAAAGCTTGACTGCTTTCACTAATCTGAATGGTAGAATTATTATCAAGAATATTTTTTTTCTAAGTGATACTGGATCAGATCTCCAAGATTAGACAGATCTCTTGCAGCTCTGAATTATAAAAAGAATGCAGATGACTTTCATTGCAAAGAGCAGAGTGTTTAGAAGTGAACTTTAGACACATTGTACTTTACTATCAACAGGATCTCACTATTTCCTGAAACAGACAGGAAAGAATTTAAAGAATCAGGATCCATTTCAAAGCTCTATCCTGAGCAACATTTATATTAGAGTAGAAATTTATTCTGAATGAATAATGAAATCCACCAACACCCTTTTCTAAGTATGGATATGTAGTCCCACTGAAACTGAAATAATATTAATGCTAATGACTCACCATACACTGTCTCCGAGAAGACTATAAAAGAGGATTGGGAATAAATTCAGATGCAGAGCAACTAAAGCATGACATTCCTTGCTCTGAAAAGCACAGAAGCAGGGAGACAAGTGCTCTAGTTCTAACAAAATATTTTCAGTGTACATTTTAAATATAAGGCTCAAAAGGGTCATCATTTTAGGCCGTTTGGCACCCAAATTATTTGTCTTTAACTATGTTAAACATGGCAGGAAATAAACCAGGGAGGAAATAAGTAAGCCTTAGCAAGACTGGTGTTTCCCGATGAGTCAGAGTGAATTGGCATTCAGATGTTTATCATTCACCAGCCCATGTTCTGTATATCAACTACCATGAAACAACAACACAGAGTACAATACAAGGGTCTCAAGGTAATTTTTGAACTGAATTTTCACCTAGATATGATCCTGCCGAAGACATCCCAGCCCATTCTGGGACTTTCCCACATGTGATGTGCTATCACAAATTTCCCAAATTGGCATTAGCAAGTATCCACTTGAGGAGTTCTATGTAATCTAGCAATTTCAAATCTCTCAGGAATCTGGAAACCTCCTGTCACTGGCCAAATGACAACACTGATAGTACATGAGACACAGATCTTCTATTGATACTGCAAAGCCATATTAAAAGCTATGCATAAAATCAATGCTAACCCAATTTTGATGTATCAATTATACTGTAAGAGGTAAAACTACCATAAAATATACTACTTAATGGAAAAAATCAACCATGACGGACAAATTAAAAATAAGTTTAAAAAAATACTTCAAATATTAAAACAGAGGAGGCGGTAAACCAGATCACCCATAAGAAATACTAGCATACTGATTTTTCATATTCATACTTTAATTCATTTTGAAGTCTTTAATTTTTCAACTATGTATCTTAATATTTGGAAAGTAAAACCATGAAAAACAGTTATCTGAAAGCCCTGGGGGAAGAAAGTAATTTTATATTATAAGTTTTTAAAACAATCTAGACTAAGTGTTATCAAGTTATCCCTCTGGTTATTAGTCTAAGTCAGGGGTCCCCAATCCCCGGGCTGCAGATAGGTACTGTCTGCTGCCTGTTAGGAACTGGGTCGCACAGCGGGAGGTGAGTGGTGGGCTAGCGAGCGAAGCTTCATCTGCCGCTCCCACTCACTTGCATTACCGCCTGAACCATTCCCATCCCCGCCACCCCCGGGAAAACTTGTCTTCCACGAAACTGGTCGTTGGTGCCAGAAAGGTTGGGGACTGCTGGGCTAAGTGACGATTTTGTTTTTCCATTTTCAAAATAGAATTTGAGAACAAGTAAGCTTCTTCAATCTGAAATGATAGTGGCCCATATCCAATTAAATCATAGGTCTTAATGATGCATATTTCAGCTCCTTTTACTACTAGGGAAGCAGGTAAGTCCATAGATCAGGGTCAGCAGGTCTCCAAGCAAGCAGAACTAGTCACGGGAGAGACTCTATCATTTCGATAAACCTGCGCATGGGGGATTTAGTGGTGTTATTTGTAACATCTGCTCTCTTCTGATCTTAAATAACAGACTTCAACAACAGGCATCTGGCTCATTTCGACTGTATTCTCTTATTTCATGAGAAAGACATGCATCTTAAATTATTTAATCTTTATACCCAAAGTTCTTAAAGCCACATGGATTTCTACACAGTAAAGCAGCTTTTACAATTTTCCATAGATAATATGAAAAATAAACATTGATCACAAACTCTTTAGGGAATCTTTACTGTAAAGTAAATCAATTGGTTTGCTAGTCACAATCTTCCATCAATTTTACAAAGGAACCTGCTGATCCAGTCTTGTGCTGGGTGCTAGGAATAGGAACAGGTCTTTTTCAGTGAAGAATACGGATACATTAAAAAAAAAAAGTTTACTATAAGGCAAAGAGTAGCAGGTAGGGAGGGCAAAGTCATGTGTAAATTGTTTTGGGGTCAATGAAGGGAGAGAAACTCCTGTCCTGTGGCTTCTGGGATGGTATCATGCAGGAAGTGACTTTCAGGCAAGATCTTGAAGGAGAGACAGGAAGCATTTGCAATTGCTAGTAATGGCCTGGGCGAAGTCTGAGCAGTGTGTAAGAGTGGTATGTATAGGAAATAGTGACTAGTTCTGGGATTCTTTGGTTTCAGTTCTTATATAAAGTCTTTAGAGCTGTTCTTCATATACAGAAAGCATCAGATAACAGTTACCTGTCATCACTGGAATCATCATTGATACAATTATTATCACTACCTATAAGTGGAAGGGCCATAACAGCATATGTGTCTAGAAAAGCAGGTTAGAATCAGATCTTGAAGGACGTTTTCATATCAAGCAAAACCTTTCTGTGCTTAAACCTCCAAGCAGAAGGAAGACAGTAAAGATTTTTTTAATCAGGAAGAATAAGGTTGCTACTACTGCTGCTACTTGTGCAAAATCCCTTCCTTGTTTAGTCCTCACATATATTTTCAGACAAAGATATTGCAACTCAAAGATTAAATAATTTTTTTAGGTCAAATAGCTGGCAGAAGACAGAGCCCATATTTACATTTAGCTCTGTTTCCAAACACTACTGCTCCTAGGGTGACCAACCGTCTGGGTTTTCCTGAGAATGAAGGGCTTCCCAGGATGCTGGATTTCAGAGCTAAAACTGGAAAGTCTTGGGCAAACTCAGATGACTTGTCCACCTCTGCACCTCCTACTATAAAACAGTATTAGTGGTTTACATCTATTGAATACTTGCAAAACGTTGGGTGTTAAGTACTTCTCCTGCATTATCTTTTTTGATTTTTACAACTCCAGGAGTTAGGCATTAACATTTTCTCCATTTTGTACATAAGCAAATTAAGATTTAGAGGATTTGACTTTGTGGCACAAATAAAAATAGTTATTTAATATCTTTCCTTAATGGTAAGTTAGGCATTATACCTTTTAAAACTTTGGCAAACATTTATTATGCCTGGGCCCAGGTAGGATCTGACTTTTCAAGAAACTGAATTGAAAGGAAAACAATTTCTTTGACTCCAAATCAATAAGCAAAAGCAAAAATGTAGCAAAGACTTGGTGAAAGCGATACCCAAGCTGTAAAGAAAAAGTAGATAAAAAAATCTCAAGGGGGGCTTCCCTGGTGGCGCAGTGGTTGAGAGTCCGCCTGCCGATGCAGGGGACGCGGGTTCGTGCCCCGGTCTGGGAGGATCCCACATGCCGCGGAGCGGCTGGGCCCGTGAGCCATGGCCGCTGGGCCTGCGCGTCCGGAGCCTGTGCTCCGCAGGGGGAGAGGCCACAGCAGTGAGAGGCCCGCCTACCGCAAAAAAAAAAAAAAAAAAAAAAAAAAAATCTCAAGGGACCAGTTATTACAGTTTTGAGGAGGTAAGTCAATTTCTTTCTGAAGAAGTCAACTTCTGCAGAGATTGACTGCCTTCAAAGAAGATTACCAAGTGTGAGAAGGAAGGAGTTAGCCAGGATTATATGAAATCTACACTCCAGCAAAATCCATGAATAGAAAATAACAATAATATCCACGTTGATCATTAGGTTTACTTTCCCATGTCTCTCTCTATCATAAGGATTCATACAAGTCTAGAATGTTAAGAGCCAGAAGCAACTTTAAAGTTCAGTGAGTTTAATTCACTAATTTGACAAGTGAAGAAAGTAAGGCCAAAATGTTTATCTAGCATCCTACAGAGGTAGCATACAGTTGGTACAACATGTTAGGAAAAGAGAATGGATGTAAAAGGTATGGTAGGCAGAAAAATGGTCCCCCCAAAATATCCACACCGTAACCCCTTGGAATCCTGTGAATATGTTATTTTACTTGGTAAAAGGGATTTGAAGAACATGCTTAAGGTTTAGGGTTACAACATGGTGAGAGGAGCCTAGATTATCCACATGGGCCCAATCTAAGCAGGGGTTCCTAAAGTAGAAGGGAAAGGCAAAACAGTAGGGCAAAGAAATTTGACATGAAATGGATTCCACCTGCCTTTGCTGCCTTTGAAGATGGCACACTGAAGCCATGAAGTGAGTGTGCTGGGCTCTAGAAACTGGGAATGGGCCTCAGTTACAGGAAGTGAGGAAAACAGGGATTTCAGTTCTGCAACCTCAAGGAACTACATTCTGCCCATAACTTGAATAAACAGGAAATAGATTCTCCCCTACATCCTCTAGAAAGGAATCCTCTAGCAGGAATCCTGCTGACAAATTGATTTTAGTCTGGTGATACCCATACTAGACTTCTGATGTACAGAGCTTTAATATAATACATTTGTGTTGTTTTAAGCCACCAAGTTTTTGGCCATTTGTTTTGGTGGCAATAGAAAACTAATACAGAAAACATTCAGATTTACTGACTTACAGTTTAAAAAATGACTTAATTTCCTTATCAAATGTGCTCAGAAGTGAAACAACTTTCCCTTATTGGAATAACACCAAATATACATTGTTATTCCACAATCATCAGATATATTTAATGTTCTTGCCTTAAAGTATGAGAAAATACACGGTGGTGACTAACAATTCCTGCCTCTATAACTGGGTATTTAAAACATTTTATGATTCGCTATTAACCTTACAGTTGAAGTGTGGCAGAAAGGACATTACTGACTCCTTGGAGCCAGATGATCTAGGTTGGAATCCCGATATGTGCTACTGGCAGGCTCTGAGACTGGAAAATCACTCAAACTTGAGCATTCTGAACTTCAGGATACACATCTGTAAAATGGTGATAATGATTTCTACCTCAAGTCTGTCTTATGAAGCGACCAGCACAGTGTTTCGTACACCACAGATGCACTTCAAACTTTTGCTGAATACCTACGTGAATAAATGAATTAAAAATGTGCAAAGAGCGTTTCTGGAATCCCTATTTCTCAGGCACTGGTAATGTTTTTTGTAGGGATGAGGATAGAAGTCAAGACAAGAACTCTTTATGATCCAGTTTAAAGATGGTGGCAGTCATTAATGCTATTGATCAATTATTTCCAACTCTCCACTTTCTAGGTCTCTCTTTCAAAGTTAGGTATGGGAATATGACATCAATTCACCAATGAAACTGAATAAGAAGTAACTCGCGTCACTTTTACACAGAAGCTGTAAGACCAATGGACTCACCATCTTTCCTTGTGTTTGCTGAATTGACCGTCAAGCATGGAAAGGAGGAAGACCTCCTAACTACAGTGGCCATGTAGCATGAGAAAGAAAGAGACTGTTTTAATGTAAAAAACTGTTACAATATTAGGGTTGCTTACAACCTCAGCAAAACCTAGCCCATCCTCACTTATACAAAGGTTTTCTTCATTTTCGTTGGTTTGTTTGTTTGTTTTTCTGTATTGAAATAACCCATGGGTTTTTACAGGTTAAAGTCTGTACTTTATATCTAGGCAGTCTCGTTCAGTCATAAATCAATTCAAGGTATATAACAGGAGCCTGAATTTCAGTTAAGTTGGAATGTTTTAAAAAGAAATAGTGTGCACTTTTGAGACTCCCCATTGTAAGTTTAAAAAAATCTGCACTCCTGGACACTGTTTGAACCCAGAGTTTCACGCTTAGACAGTCTACAACCAGACAAACTTGACAAGGACAAAATGGGTCAAAAGTGTCATTTCTTAGGAATAATTAGAATCATCTAATGTGGATAAAAGAGGTCAAAGTAGCATCCACTTCTCACTAACCTCTGGAGTTACTGGAGCGACAAAGGAGGGAGCCTTCAGTAAATGTTTACACTCAAGCCAAAAGGTTACCGGGGCTAAAAGCAGGCAGCCCAAAGGCAAAGAATAGAGGGTAGTTCCAACCCAAGGGGCTGGTGACATAATGCTGTCTTAGGGATTCCAAATCTTGCTGGAAATATTTGTTGAACATTTCCAAACTGAAGCTTACTTACAAAGAGCTAGAAGTCTTAGGAAAATCTGACCTATGAAAAGAGCCTGACATTACAGTCTTAAAAAAAAAACAAAAAACAAAAAACAAAAAAACACCCAGAAGTGGCATTTGATGGAAACATTGGCCTCCACTGACTTTAGTTTGGAAACATAACAAAATTTCATGAGAGAATCTCAAGCCAGTGCCATGAGACGTACTTTGACACTGCTGAAAATTCTCCTGGTGTGTTGCTTCCATAACTTGGTAATAGGTGAAACGGGTTGGGCCTGTTTGACAAAATTCATAGCTGTTTCTCTTCTCTCAGCTATAAAAACATATTTGATATTAGGCATTGAAGAATTTCCAAATTACTGTAGACATTAGATTAATATAATTAGTACCAGAAAAACACATATATATATATATTACTGGCCCTTAGCAATGAGATGCCACCACCACTGCCAATCTCACCCAGCTGAATTATTCTCTACATCTAAATGGAAAAAAAAAAAATGATACTGTATGTGATTTGACCTTGTACTACCACAGGGAAAATTTTACACAGTAAAAGTTTCAGTTAATGTATCCAAGCAGTTCTCCACACTGGAATTAAATTCAAATTCAATCTGACAATCGTGAAAGCATTGTATCCCTGTCCTTTTAACTGCGTGAAGTCTCTAGTGGCAGTGAGCTTGAATTTAAAAATTCCCTTCACCAACAGCCTGTTCTATGGAGGCATAATAACTTATTATTTTGGACTACCTGGAGTGGGGAGAAATGTTAAGTGATAAATTAAGGCCCTCCACAATTGTATTTTCAGTAATTCTGGGCATGGCATATAGCCTCAACATTACTGATTTGACTAGAGCTATAAAACTTTTAGTATGATGATTTCCACCTAATAAAACTGTGCTTTTTACTAAATATCCTTTAAAAAGTTATTCAGGACACTGCATGAATGTTTGAGCTTGAAGCTACCAAGGTAAAGAATTTTTTTTCTTTCAGAAAATAAGACTATCACTTTAAAATACACAAACAGAATCACTGTACTCCATGTGGTACCAAAGGGTTCAAGTTATTTGTGTGGTGATATAGAACAAGCTGCCCAGCTATAACACCTGAATATTCTTCATGACTAATTAATGCCAGACATCAGTCAATATGACTAAGTATGTCATTAAAATCATATACTTCCATTTAAAATAGAATAAAATGGCCACTGAGCTACATTGGGATGTCCCTTGAGTGAGAAATGCAGTCTTCCTTTTTTTTTCTTTGTCTGAAAATAAGGGGTGTGTGTGTGTGTGTGTGTGTGTGTGTGTGTGTGTGTGTGTTGTAGAAACAGATTTAAACAAGTAATTTTAAGAATTTTCAAACTCATACCAAGTATCTTATCTACAGTTACTGTTTAAGAAACAACAAAACAACTTAGTAAAAGATGATCTAACTTGCATTGCTTGAAAAAATGCTAGACACATTTTCAAACTCAAGCTCAAAGAAATTAAGAATACCTTCAATTAGAAAATATATGGAAAGTCTAAATGGGAAGGACATCAGCACTGTGCTATTATAAGAACCACTACACTATACCATTAGGCACAGAACAGATTTATGAATGGAAATCCCAGGAAGGTTTCAATAGAATAGTGTTTTTCTTGAGCACAGTTCTACAAAATATCATTTGAGGACAGCACAAGAGTGAAATTCCAGAGAACTTCAGCTAACAAATGTCTTCAAGTTCACTGTGGTAATGTGGGATCTCAAACACGGTAAGAGACTTTTCAAAAACAAAATGAGTGTGAAATAAAATGATAGAATTCTTGGCTACTATATCCATACTCCTTATGTCAAAGCCAGTTTTATCTCTATGAACCAAAAATTTAAATAATCATTATCTCTGAGGTATATTTGCTTTTAGTTCTTAAAATGGTTGAAACACATTATCTTAACATGAGTCACTGGTTAAATGTAGAAATCTTAGTATAAGAAATAATGATCTTTTAGGAAAGGGAACACAAATAGTTCCACATATACAGGTCATTAAAACAATCTCTTAACTTCCAAATAAAAAATTCATTTCATGATATTTAGAATAATATAAAATCATTATTTAAGAGTACTCATACTAAAGATATAGATATTTCATTTTTCAAATGGGAAAAATCTTTAAATGAGTAATAAACATCTCAGTTATCCAGATATTTATTATACTTTCATTTTCAAAAAAAGAATAGACTCATTTCTCTTTCCCTTTTGCCAACTTCACTCCCACAGTCTCATCTGTTCTCCACATACATTTGGCTCCAAAGAGGAACTACTCCCTCCAAGCTGGCAGCCATTAACTTCAACCTTTTATTTTATACGGCTCTGAAAGTCACAGAGTGTTTAAGGAGTGTTGTTTTGCTCCTGGCAGAATTTCTGGGCTTGCACTTAGTGCAATGTGCAGAAGAGTGTCAGCGCTGAAACCTTGGGAAGGGAAAAGTAAATTGCTCTAGAGTAGCCCTCCTCACAGGAGGCTGTCACAGAAACCTGGGCAGGGTTCAGGGATCTGGAAAGCCGTGGTCCCAGCTGGGTGACCTGGGGCCAATCACTTAACCTCTCCAGGTCTCATCTTCCTCTTCTGTAAGATGATCTCATATGTCCTTACAGCTTGACAATAATATCATTATAAGCCTTCCTACTATAGGATTTCTGTCAAGTCTAAACTCAAATCTCAAGTGTGGAGGAGACAATAAATATGAAAATTCAACACACTGGGTTTATACTTCACTTCAGGAAATGCTACTATTTTTATTGGTGAGGCAGTAAATGAAGCCACTCTAATTTATTTTACTTGGGTATTTTAATACCAAAGAAATGGTGTGGACAGAGAAAGCAGTGTGGTCAAAATAAAAATGTTTGTATAAAGAATCTAGAGAGTATGCAATAGATATATAGACACATTCAACTATTGATGGCCTATGTACATTAAAAGGTGGTAAATTCTATTCAATAGTCTCTTTTTGAGAATTACCCAAAGGCATTCTGTGGAAGAGAGAGAAAGCTCTATCCTGCACAAAGTCAACCTCAGATACTGAGATATGTGTGTTCCTCATGCTTTAATCCACTGCAATCTTCCAGCCACCTTTTAGACTGTCTCATTATTATTGTTTTGGCCAATCTGAAGGCAAAAAAAACAAAAAAGGCATTCTTTATATTAAGAATATAATAAAATTAAAAATATATACATAAAGGTTTCTTTCTCTTTTAATTACATGTTGCTTTCATGATTTGCACCCTTATTTCCCTCTATGACCATAAATTATTAAGAACTCACCTATGTTTTTAATTTAAAATTATACCTGATATTCTGAGATTTGAAAGTGATGGAGAGGGTCTATGGCAAGACTGGAGAAGAATAAGAACAAGGAACATTTCCCCCTCCAAAGAGGAAAAAAAAAGATGAAATTGTTGAACTATACGCTAAGCGCTGTGATAAATATAGTACCCTTTGGGAAGGCAGATTTTTATGAGACAAGTTATTGAAAGTTGGGTGCAAAAAATTAAAAGCTTGGCAAACTAGTTGGCAGAAGTGTGAAGGTGCTACTGAGTCAAATCGAACAAAGCTTATCTAATCTGTGGGACTCTTTAATAACACAAATATTACAAACACTTGAGTATCTAAAGTAAGACTCTGACTATGAGAGTGGATTTCAATATATATATATATATATATATATATATATATATATATATATATATATTTTTTTTTTTTTTTTACAAATCAACAGATGCAGAAGGACTATACTACTTCCCCTCTTTCAGAGAATAAAAGTCAAGTGCTCACCACTAGGGGTTGGCACTCCATTCTGGAATCAGCTGCCTTGCTTTCCATGGGGGATAAACAATGAGAAGAGAACTCCAACCAATGAAACAGATTCAGCTCTATATGCTCCCAATCCAGGGGACCTTTGTTCAGTATGAAGTCAGTATGGGGCAACTAAAGGAGCATGTGATGAAGTCAGAACCAAATGAGATAAACCTTCATTAATACTGCCCCTGGACACATTTCTCAAACCATGCTCTTTATAAAAGGAGTAGAAATGTGAATAAAAGCATAAATGTGCATGTTTTGAGAACAAACACCAGGATAAATTCTGCATTTAGTTGTGTGTGAATGATATTAAAGCTTGCAACAAGTTGGCTTACATTGTTCAGATATGTTTTTTGCCACATAAATGATATAATGTTATGTATAAACATATTCCAATTATTAATAACTGTTCAGCATTAATAAAATCTCTCTCTGTACCATTTCTATTTTGAGATACTTACTTAGGTTATTCTGCTATTAAAATAATCACTTTATACTTTATTAGAAATTAAGTATATTCATTATTCATTCAATAAATAGTTAATAAATATCTATTATTTACATAGAAAACTCTAAGAATAAAGAGATAAAAAGATGAGTTTCATTTCCTCTAGATGCTCACAATGCATCAATATTAAAAATATCTAAATGATATACACACAGATTATTTAAATCAATATTAATAATCAAGCTCATTATATTTTAAGTATATGTCTCATACATTTGGAAATTGCAAGGCACATTTGATGGTCCATGACCAAACAAAAGCATAGCAATAGATGAGAAGTGGTTAACAGACACATATTAAGGGATCTTCATGAGAATTTAGGATTATACCTTAATTTTAAAGTTTAAAAACACTAAAGCTTTCTCCAATATGAATGGAAAGTCTATCAAATATGGCATATGTTTTAAAAAATTACATCTAAAACCTAATCATAAAGTCTTTTACATACATATTTAGGATTAAGCCATGTACTTCCATTTCTATCAAAAATCAGTTTACTATACACACATTTAATTATTATTACTGCTAAAGTATATCATACACATATACTGAAAAGATATATTGAAAAATATTTCAAAATTTGAAATATTTGGGGGAAGGTAGCCAAGATAAATTATCTATATACTATTTTAAGTGTTTACTCATTATCTTGCTTAATATGTTTGATGAGTATTAAGTAAACCACCTCTTAATGGTTTAAAAACTTGTATTTTGGTGCCAGCTGATTGAGTTCAAATTGCATCTCCAACACCTAGCAGCTGTACGATCTTGGGCAAATTACTGAACTCCTGTGTCTCGGTTTCTTCATCTCTAAAATAAGTATAATAAAAGTATTTATGTTATAGATTATTTTGAGGATGAAATGAGTTAATGTATGTAATGGGCTTAAGGAAGTACTGGTATGTTATTCTATGCACGTCTTTGGATAATGTTTCTAATACTGCTAGAGAAATATGTTTCCATAGAAATGCAGAATTCCCAGGAAAACAAGAATTTTGACTGGGTGGAAAAGTGACACATTGCCCTAATGTATGACTTGTAACATTTTGTTAGGCATTAACTATGTGCTAAAATTCTAGGCGTTAACATTAATTTATAAATTAATTTTCACAACAATTTTATGAGAAAGATATCATTATGACCATTTTGTATAAGCAAACTGAGACTCTAAAATGTTAAACAACTTCTTCAAATTCACATGGCTCAAAACTGCCTTAATCATAAACTACCTTCTATTTTCCTCTTAGCAAATCTATAAGAAACTAAATTCTTTCCATGGTGTTAAAGCAATAAGAATCTTCTTAGGAACTGTGTTAAATATCAATTCTTCATACCCATGAAAGCTAGTTTAAATGATCTTCCATGAGTCAGCGGTTAGCAGTTTCTGTTTTACATTATGCATGATTCCTAGCTGCACTTTGTATAAACTAATTGCATGGTGCCTCATTAATAATCTTCAGAGTTTTTTGAGCTGTGAAATTTATAGCTTTGTAGTGAATTATTTCTCACATTTGCATAGTTTGAGGTCTTGAAAGTCTAGTTGAGATACTAAATACCAATATCAGGCATTGAGTAGGTATAAGGAGAATAGAATTTAACATAGTGTAGTTAGGATATACAAAAGAGTGAAAAGCAGGTAATACTTTTCACTATTCTTAATTTTATGACTGCAGATATTTTTATACCTGTAGAAATGGTTACAGCTTAGAATGAATAAAAATTAGCCTCTATAAAAGTTTCCAATCATAAACAGAATTCATGATGACATCCAAGATGTCATTAGGCTAAAATTCACTCAATTCAGCATTGATTGGACAAGAGCAAATGAACAGATGCTCTTGGTGCTCAGCTGGTCAAGAGACATAGCAGGGCCTCATCGCAGTACTTTATGGTGAGGCATCAGCATGCAATCTGGGCTGCAAGGTAGTACAGCTGTCCTTCATGCCTGGTAGGTCAATTCCACTCTTTAGAACCTCTGGATGCAGCGACTTAAGGAATCTAAACTGCCTTGTGAGGTCTTGGCTCACTGATGGAGGATTCTCCACTTAAAGAAATATCTCAGTCTGGGTTTAGTTAGCACATTCCTCAGCTTAAATTGGTATTGTTCACAGGTAGAAGAGATCAAAACACAGAGCAGTTTTATAGGCCAGGAAAAGTTCAAGGTCAAACTGGGAAGTCAAAAAGAAGCCTCAGTGAAAAGCACTGGGCGGGAATATTGTAGAGGTGGAAAAAGGGGTAGTTCTTTTGACCCAGTGGGTCTGAAACCAAAGAGTTCAATTGTAATTCAAATATGATGTATGGCATACTCATGACAACATTCTTCCACAATGTGATGAGCATGATGAGGAAGAGAAGCAGAAACTTCAGTTTGTATACTTATGAATTTAACAGAGAGGAAAGTTAACACAGTGTCTAAAAGCATGGACTCTAGAGTTGGATTGCTTAAATTTAAATCCAACCTTTGCTACTCATCTATGGTGTGATCTTGATCAAGTAGCTCCACTTCTCTGTGCATCAGTTTCCTTATCTGTGAAATGGGAATAATAATACCTCATGGGGCTGTTGTGAAGATGAAAAAAATTAATACTTATAAATCACTTAGACTGATACTTGACAAATACTAATGGTGCTCATTTATAATTATTATGAACATGGATTCGAGAAAATGTGGAAACTTTAAGAAATAAATACCTGTGCCTATTTAATTTGTTCTATCCAGACATCAACAGAATGATCTCTGTATCACAGATATAAATGTGTAAGAGATTTTACTACTTTGATGAATCATTTTACTTTTTATCCACTTAATAGACTGGCTAGTGGGCAGATAACTTCACTACTTCTAGCACAATGAAAAGATTTTAATGGCAACTCAATATTAGTGGAATAAAATCTTACCTCACATGATGAAAAGCTCTACTTATTGGTTAAAATAAGTAAATAAAATAATTTATTCTGTTTAAATTATTCCAAATTTCCTACCTATAGCTTTTATTAGTACCCACGAGATCTAAAGCTTTGCTTATAGGGCATTTGGGAAATGGTTTGAAAAAGTTCTGGAAATTGAGTTCCTAATTATGCCATTCCTCTGCCTTGGGCTCTAAACTGGGAATGCTGAGTTAGTCCATATGCTGGAACAAAGCCTTAAATTTAAATACCATAATCTGAAGTACTCATTTGATTTTTTAATATGTTGCCTCATTTGTCTTTTACAACCAAATCAACTAAACTCAAAGCAAAATCCCGCATGATTACAAAGACCATGACCTTTTCCTTAGTAGTTCCTATTTCATGCTAGTTGTATATATTTTTTTAAAAATGACCTGAGAATTCACTAAACGTAAGTTTGGTTCAAAGTTTGTAACTAAGTGGTTGGATTACCTTCGTCAAAATACATCACTTTCATGAGCCCCTTTCTTCATTTGTGAAGGGAAAGACCAGGACTCCCGAACTCGTAGGGGACCTCTGGCTCTAGAATTTCATGTACTCTAAATAGAAGAAACTCATGAAACAGACTTGTCTAGTCTTGTCTAGACTTGTCAGTCTCTTAAAATCTATGCTCTCCTTTCTTGATGTTAAAAACACATTTACGGTCTCCTTTAATATTTAGACATTTAAACAAGCATGGGGACTATAACTATATCAAAGAAATGACACACTGGTGCCCTGTCCTCTAGGAACAAAGATATAATCCCTTCAACAAAAACATATACTTTCATGTGTACTCTTGATGAAGTTCCTTTCCCATTACTTTGAGAATCAAAAAACAATGTCACTAATTCACAGTGAAGTAGATTTTCCCTAATTCAACTCTGCAGAAAGAAAAAGCTAAACTAGAAACTCGGAAGGAGTTTGCTGTGCCCCTTGACTCATGCAGAGCAAAAATGCCTTAATTTACTTCTCTGTCTTCCCTGTCTTTTGAGACTGTACCCCTAGATAGCACAATAGTTTGAGTATATATTTCCATGGTGCGCTATTACTGACTAAACCAAGTTCTAGTTTCTGAAGACCAAGGCAAAAGAGTTTTTTTACCAAATGACATTTGTTACTATCCTTCACAGTGTAAAAAGTAAAAAGCATCCTGCTACCATAGCCACTCAATGAATACTTTACAATGTAAGATACACAGACCAGCTTCCTTTTGGCTAAAATCATACTGTTCTACCACAGACAGAAGAAAGTTTGGTAGTTTTGCACTAGACCAGTTTAAGCTAAAGTAAACTCAATGATAAGGTCAGTGGATGGTAAAATCTCAAGCACCAGAAATGATATTATGTCTTTACTTATTACATATAATACTAAATGTGGATTATAAATAAACTGGAGACTTTAAAAAATCCTTCCCATTTAATTACTGAATAGACTAAACATACAAAACCAAACCAAATTATCTTGTAGTTTTCCCATCTTAAAAGCAAAGATTTGGCGGGGTGGGGGGTGGGAAGGAGAAAGGGCAGAGAGTGAAACTAGTGATAAAAACGAAGGGTCCAGTGGGAGTGGTGCATATAGACTCCGCGTTCCAATAAGACTCAACAAACAGCTCTGATCAGAATCTAAGTGATGGGAAACAGCCTGTAGCTTCGAGATTAGCTGCTTCACACTATTTCTGAGTTAAGCCAGCACAAGCAACATCATGAATGCGTAATTATAATTATGCATTTGAGTATGCATAATGATCTTAAAATCGGTAAACAAAGAAAAGGCATCAGAATTCCCCAGTTATTTTAGGTATACTGTTACAGAAGACAAAATATGACTCAGGTTTTAAAGAGGGGTGACTCTTAGTGGAACTTAGTAGGATGAAATTTGCACACTTGGGGAAGTTACTGATGAACCAGTATTTCTTCAAAAGTCCCTTTTAGGAAATTCCACATGAACAAGTTTAGTCAAAGAAATGCAATACAGTATTTCAAACACATGAAGCAAACACTCAGGAATGCCCATATTTAACATACCAAGGCTTAGAGACAAATAATAATAAGGTAATATCTTGGATTTCTGATATTGTCTTATAAAATAACATGTGTCCCTGGAATTGTTTGGAAAATATAATGAACTGTGATTGGCTAATATAAAACAGGTAAAAGAACTGAAAGATGCAGTGGAGAGAATTAACCACAAGTGGGGAATTTTTTTTTTAATTGTTAGATTCCCAAAATCTAACCACAAGAAGGTCTAACTGAGTGTGTCCAGTTTTGATGTAAAATCATTTCCTTTCAGCTTCCCAAAGCGAAGATGGAGTTCCACTTTTAGGGTAATAGTCCTTCAACTTTGAAAGGCAGTTATGGCATGTATTAGCTTCCTACTTTTCAGAAGGAATTATTTGATATTCTGGAACCCTAATCTTTTCTCACGGTACTATTTTTACTGCTTTTCTCTGGAACTTGGCCAAGGTCTCCTCATTCCTCTTAAGAGAGCTTCAAACTGAATACTCCTATCTTAACAAGGGTGTTGATAAACCTGGAAGTTAATGGGTCCTACGAGGACCTAGTCCATGCATGGGGTTAGAGGCTAAGGATGCTTTGGAGAGTGTTTATTCTTCTTCAGTGAGATCAAAAAATGATGTCAAAAGCTATCTGGACCTCCTCTCACCTTTTACTTTCTTCTTGCCTTTCCTTCCCACCAAAATTCAGAGAAACTATTCAATATTCTTTATCAAAGTTGTCTTTTCATTGATTTTTCTGAGTATCATGTTTATCATTTTCTTCACCTAAAATTTCTGTATCCTTAAATCCATCAGCTTTTGACCCAAACTGTTTTGACATTCACTCCAATAATAATTATTCATATTGTTTATAACCATCTTCTCCAGTGTTCTTTTGTTTCCCCACTCCTCCCCCATCTTTCCCCTTCCCTTTCCACTCCTTCCCTAACCACGATCCCCCCATCTCTCTCTCCCCTTCCACTAGGGTTTACTTTGTCCAAATAGAAAATTTTGTAGCATGGTAACATCATTACTCACCTCAGTCATCATTTGCCTGTGTTGACAACTGAACAATCAGTTGAAAATCTCAACTTAAATCATATAATCTGCTATTTGGTCTGTACATTAATTTTTAGTACATATATGTTTTTGACTGCTGAAATCAACTTAATTCTACTTCAGTTAAACCAGCAGATATGTATTGATGACCTACAACGGATGGCAATCCTGTGTGTAGTGAAGATGACAAAGGAGCCATTATTTTGAAAATGCCTGCAAAGTGTTAAATTTTGAATTGTGGAGAGGAAAAGGATCAAGAATCAAGTGGGGTATGCGGGCATAAAACCTTCCCAAGGCAACGAGGGACTTGGCTGGAGAATTCAGAGAAGACAAGTAACTGCAAAAGTGACTTAGATACTGAGGAAGGAGTTTTGAGTTGGAGATGGAAGACAATTCTGCCAAATAAGTGGGTTATAATCCAAGCTTCACCCATGAATTTGGAAGAATGCTAGGAAAATGATCCTGTTTGAACTTTCCACTATTCACCCCGGAAAAATGAACATTATCTTATTTTTTTTCAGCTTATTGGAACATCTGTCTTTTTGACTATGTCCTGGTTCACAGGCTAAATTGTTACAGACACACAAACAATTTAAATATGTAGTGACCCTGGAGAGAGAGACAGAGAGAGAGAGACAGAGAGAGAGAGACAGAGAGAGAGAGACAGAGAGAGAGCACACATAGGAGACAGGAAAGTTCACAGACTTTCTAATAAAAAGCCAAGTCTAAATATATTATTAGACATTTGAAAAATTCTTCCATACTCCAACGAAATATTTATAGTTTGTTTTCTCTCAACAATCTTGTTTTATTTTTCAGTATTGGTTGGAATGACATTACTATGTTGGAAATGTTAGATGACTGTGCTAAAGACATTCCTTAATCAAACCGGGAAAACAATTAGTGTGAAATGATTAAACACAGGGAGTTCAAGTTATAAATGGGCTATAACAGTTCATTAGAAAATTCACCATTGGGAACTCAAAATACATTTTTCACCTTCACCGGTGTTTCTCAAACCAGAGGCTGCAGTCCCCTTGGGGTCTCACTATTTATGGGCATTTTTTTTTCCAATTTGATGTTTGCATTTTGATCCTAACACAACAAACATGACAACAAATACACTTTTATCTTACATAATGGCAAACCATGTCTTTGTAGTAAAAACTACTTTTGAAATGCAGTAAATAGAATATTATAATTTATTTCACTTGGTGTTTTTCAAATAGCAGTCTGTAAATCCCTGGAAAACCTTGAACTTATTGAATTGTTTTTTTTCTTCAAAAAGAATCTGTTTCTTACTCAAACTGAGCAAAGAACTGGCATAGACCCAATACTGCAAATGGTAAAGTTTCAAGGTTAGATTACAAGAAAGTTATTTAGCTCTTAATCTAGCTATATATTAGGTATAAATTCCTGTGTCCAGGAATAAGGGTCATTTGTTAGAGGAAGGACAGAAAGGGAGGGACGATATTCCTTATCTTTCTCTGGCGACAGGAAAAATTCTAATAGGATTTGTCTCCTGCCTTCTCTCTTCTATGTTCCTGTCTCCCAGATTCTGAAATCATTCTCCCCTAATCCTTGGAGTTTTCTGAGCTGAATCAACTCCCCTAGAACAGTTCTTCACTTGAGGTACAGATGTCCTATCTCACAAATTGCCCCATGCACCAAAATGGCCATTCTTCTCTTTCACCATGAAACAAACACTTCCACTAATTCTGTGGAGTAGCTCTCAGAAGGAAAGCAGTCTGAGTTAACTGACATTAAGGTATGAATGATTGCTATGCCACTGATGTAATTATCAAGCTATTTCTGTTTTTCAAGACTTTTTCCCCCCTTTTTTCCAATCTGAGTAGGTACAGTCCAAGTTTGGGATTGTTCGTTCATTTTGTTTTAAGATCTCTCCCGTGGCTCTCTTGGCTAAATATTTGATACTTGCAGAATGGCAAAGGTGGAACTTGGGGGTTTTTAAGTCAATATAATCAGCAAAAGTAAGTCAGAAGCTGTCTGTAAATAATGTATAACTTCGGTGGCCACCAAAGCCTGACATACTGACTTTTGAGATGTTTTGAGTAGGCTCAGTGGTTACCAAGTTACTACCACGCACAGGAATGAACTGTGCTCCAAAGAACTTGTTTTAGAGAGTAATTTCTGAAACTGCCGAACTCTGGTAGCTCTCTGTATCACGGCCTCACTACATAGCGCTTGTCACTAATTGGCAGAGCTGCTCCAGACAGACCTGGTCTTGGGAAACAGATTGAATGCTTTTCTCTGCCCTTAGGAAATCTGTCTCTCCAGGTGAGGTTTGAGGCCATGTGCAAAGCCCAATGTCAAGTTTGTTTTCCTACCATTCGGCCGATGGAAGGACCTCAACATTTTAGTGTCACTAGTCCACTCTTTCAGGTATTCTGAAAATAAGCACTTTTCAAGCAAGATTTTTTTTTTCAATTCCCGATTTAAGGGCCACGTAGCACTTGATCCACGATATAAACAAATGCATCTCTGAGACCTTAATGCAATTTGGCATAAAAATGAGGCTGATGTCCAATTTCTCATCGTGTTGTTAGCTGGTTGTTATTTGCTGGATTCAGATTCTCTCTTAAAAGTGGGAAATAGAGACTCATTTTCACTAAACATTTAAGCAAAATATACTGACCTTCATTATTTTTAACTTTTCAAGGAGGCCTGTCTCCACTAGAGTTCCAAGATCAGTAATTTCCCAGAATTCTAGACCACCAGTGACATCATTTTTAATGTTTTGCTCCACTTTACAATATTATAAAAATGGATCTTATTCTGTTTTTAATCACAAGCCTTATCCAGCAATCAAGGCAGGTATATAATAAGCTAAGCTACTCTGTAAATCTAAACATTCCCTACAAATGGAAAAGATACAGCCTGGGCTCCCTGACTGTTACTAAGGCGACTATCTAAAATGAAAATCTGATTAACCCTTTTGCTGCCTGGAACTACCCATGTACCACGTTAGCTGACTTCCCTGCACTTATCTCTCCTTTTTCCGCCTCAAGAAATTCATAATTGCATTGCTCCAGAGTAGTTATGCTCTGGTTATCCTATCTGGGAGGACTGTGATGGGTGGTAGTCCCATCTGGACTGCTGAGTGGGGTGGCTGTCTCACCACGAGGAAACAGACATTAAAACAGAGGGCACATGATTTTCTGCTTACTTTAGGCATCAGTTTGATGAAATCCTTGACAACATTAAAGGATTCCCATTCAATAAACAGCAAAGTACTACTGTATTTTTCTTTCACTCAGGAAATAATTTGACAGTAAAAGCTGTATGTTTCACAAACATATTTTCCTCAACTATTTTTGAGTGACATTAGCAACTGTTAACATTTGCTAGGAAGAATAATATTTCAAAGCATTATGCAGAATTTTAGCCAAGAACAAATATCCATCAGGCACTCTCTATTCTCCTTGTACAGTTAAACAAAAAGGGAGTTCAACAGTGAGGGAGAGGGGGATAAGAACACATATTTCCATGTAATTTTGACAATGGGAGGCTGTGCACTAGAAATTCATTAATAGTTAGATTTAGAAAACTAAGTCCTGTAACAAAATTACATTAAAATGTCTGGACCTTTCAAAGTACATGATTAGCATCCAAGGTCCTTTATAAACTCCCACTTCCCACTGCCTCCACACCACTCCCCCTCCAAACCTTTCTAGAAGGATGTCTTGCTAGTTTTCACCTAGTCTTTTGACTGGAGGCAAAATGGCCCATTTGTTATTCCCTACACATGGCTTGATTTCTCCCTTCATCTCCTGGCTAAGCCATTTGCTCCATCCTGAATTCCCTGCCTGCTCCTCTCGACCAATTCATACCCATCACTTCCTTCAGACCGTGTTCAGCTGTCACTGCCCTGAGGAAGCACTTCCCAACTAACCTCCCTCCCTCCCTCCCTCCCTCCCTCAGTTCACCCTTCTACGTCCCTTGGAATATAACTGCATTGTGCCATTTCGTACGTGTTGATACATTGCTTGTAATTGCCTTTTTTTCCCATTGTGTCCCTGTCAATGCATTTGCTTCTATCTCATTTGTCTACCTTTTTTTCCATGTGCCTCTGCTTGCTCTCTTCAACTAGTCTTATGATTTTTGGCATTTCAACATCAGTATCAGTATCTTCCACACTGGAGAGTTCATCAATACTTTAAAACTAATTAAAATAATGTTCATAAATCACTTCAGCTCTTTGTAGTTTTAGTTCTTCACACTGAATTCTGTAAAGTAACAACACCTCCATCAAATGGCTTTCAAATCTCAAATCCTCAGCTCATAGCCATATCCCCCATCTTCCTTTAAGCATATTTCTTCCTAGATACTATATAGTCATATTTCTTCTTTCTTACTATTATGTCAAATTCAACATGTCTAAAATGAGATACAACTTCTATAAAAACCCAACTTTCTATTACATTTACATATTTCTATTAAAGTTACCAATTTAAAAAAACATTTTCTATTTATCTAGCATTTCTAACCTCTAAATATGTTTAACTTTTGCATATGATATCATATAAGAAGAACTCAAAAAATGATTCACTAATAAATAACACTTTTTGGTTGGGTATTCACACAGAGTATGCAGTACATCTTCCGGTTGGGAAATAATAACTGAAGTCAACATGATCAGAAGTGTAAAAGAACAAGTAACATGCAACAATAACCGATAAAAAGAGATTTTAAGAATATTTAACTATATATTTAATAGATATTAACTACATATAACTAAAAAGATGTTAAAAAACTCATTTAGAGGTTGAGATCAAAAGCACTAGAGCTGGCTATCAATTCAGGTATACAAGGGAGAGTGAATATGAGGTTTGCTTAAATTAGGAAAGGTTTTGACCAGCAGAGTGGACTTGCAGTACCAGTTACCTGGTGGAAACTGCTCAGCTTAGTGAGATGGTAAGATAGGCCATCTAGTACCACAAACAGGTGACTTTGTACAAATGCATTTAACTCTTTGGAGTTATACCTCCTGAATCTGTGAAAAAAAAAATGAACTAGCAGTTCTCAAAGATCACTCCCTCTTGTAGCATTTTATGGATCTAAATAACTAATTAACTGGGGGATGCAAGATATTAATGTCTGAGAGTGAAAGCAAACGGAGTTGCTCTTCTGAGATACCAGGGTCCTTCTCTGTTCCCTTCATATTTTCTCAGATCCTTCATTCATACGAGACAGAATTTATTATATTTTGAAGCACTTTCTCACCCAGAGGCATTTGCATTTCATCAATCAATCAAGTCTTCAGTTTAAAGGGTAACATTTTCATCATGAAATTTCAGGTCTTAACCAATCGGAGGAAGGGAGAATTGTAAGGAAGAAAGGGAGATGGCCACTTTCCCTCTAAAATCACACTTGCAAGCCAATCCTATAAATCTATAGAAAAAATTCTAAGGGATGGCTGAAGAGGAGAGAGGGCCAAATAGTATGAGGAGATCTGAGGGACCTATGCAGAAATCTTAAAGAGGGGAAAATTTTGTTAGACTGATTAGAAAGTTAGCATAGTCTTATGAAAAGAGTGCTTTACTCAATCCAGGGAGAGTATAGCTGAGGATAATTTGGAGAGGGTAAACATCAAAGACAAGACTTCCTTTCTCCTCTTCACCGCAAACCAACCACCAAACAAAAGGTGGAAAGAACTGTGAGCAGGGTATCAGAAACAGCGCTTTCTCTAACTGGGTGTGTGATCAGCTAAGTTGTTTCTCAAAGTTTCAATTTCCTTATTTATAAAATAAGGGTTGGTCTAGGTTTCTTCAAGCTGTCCTATCTTATTCTGTGATTTGGTAATATTAAGCCCAAATGGGAATACTACCAAAAGATGACATGTAATTTTCCAAAAGGAGAGAGAATACAGCCTGTTACAGTTTATTATTAACATAATGACGGTAATAATTAGTGTTTACTGAGTGCTTACTCTATGCCAGCCTTCATGCTTTGTACTTCACACAATAATTCACAAAATATGTACGTATGTCATATTAATAGCTCCAGTCACAAGATCAGTCAAACGGGGCACAGACAAAAGTAAAGTAATTGACCCAGAGCCACAAGCTCAACAATGATAGAGTCCATATTTATGACCAGACATTTTGACTCCAGTGCTGACCTCTCCATCACCATACTATACCAACCCAAATTAAAATAAGACCTGAAAAATCAAAACATATACATATATATATATATGAAGAATAATGAATAAAACACATGACCAAGACTAGAAAAAATGTTCATGGAAATTAATGTAACAAAATATGCCCTCTTTTGGGATACAGAGATATAATAATTAAAAGCAGACATGAAAAACAAAGATAAATATGTTTCATCTCTGTCTTCGCATGCACCCACACACGTCAACCAACTATTTTTTGTTGTCTTTGGTTTACTTATTTAGATATAAATAACAAATATGTGAGAGGAAAAACAAGAAGCTTAATGGGAGAAAGGGACTTCCTGGTGGCACAGTGATTAAGAATTCGCCTGCCAATGCAGGTGACATGGGTTCGAGCCCTGGTCTGGGAAGATCCCACATGCTGCGGAGCAACTAAGCCCGTGCACCACAACTACTGAGCCTGCACTCTACAGCCCATGAGCCACAACTACTGAAGCCCATGTGCCTAGAGCCCATGCTCCACAACAAGAGAAGCCACTGCAACGAGAAGCCCATGCACCGCAACAAAGAGTAGCCCCTGCTTGCCACAACTAGAGAAAGCATGAGTGCAGCAATGAAGACCCAACACAGCCAAAAATAAAAAAAATAATAATAAATTTATTTAAAATTTTTTAAATAAAGAAATTTAATGGGAGAAAGAGAAAATGAAATTGTACTTAGAAAAATGGTTAGCGTTTAAAACTAATGGGCCAAGTCACTTAACACACAAGGTGATTTGAGAAAATGTCATGCTTTGTTGCAGACTCTAACAATCATGATTTAGAGCAACATGAGCTGCAAGAGGACCAAGGAAGTGCTCATATGCAAAATAAAACTGCGAATCGAAAACTGTTCTAGGTAGCCAAGAAATGTGCCTGAAAAACACTTGAGTTATACCAATTTCATTTATATATTTTTGAAGATTGAGGGCATTAGACAAAGATAAATGTAGTGTGGCATTGGACAAGTCTCAACAAATCAATATAATTTTCTTAACCCATTTTCTCATATAAGAGTGAGAAACCAGGCTGATATGACAAATCTTTACTCTCATCAGATTAAAAAACTATTTCACATGAAATACTCAAGAAGCCTTAAAAGCTACTAAAATTATACCTTCTCCAAATCAACACAGAAATTAATTACAAAGGATTTTCAAAGAATAGTTGCTTATGGCACAATGGCAGCATTTAGGAATACACAACTGTCCGTCCTCTGTCTGGGGTTATTTATCAGTTATATTAATGACATGATGAAACTATAGATCACTTGCTAATTTAATTTGCTGGGAGCATTAACTTGGAAGGAATTACTATCTTCAGATCCAAGTCATATTTACTAAGTACCTACTCTATTTCAAATGTCACATAAGGTAAACAAGTGTATTATTTTCTCTTTATGGCAAATACTTTGAGGTAATTATTAACTACATTTCTTTGGTAATGAAACTGAGTTCAGAGATGTATTGACTCATCTATGGTTAACAACTGAAAGAGTGGTCAATCAGGATTTGAACCTGGGTCCAACTTTTTCACTATCTTAGCTGCTTTGTGATGGCATTAATATCTTAAAAAGCCGAACAGAGACTGTGACTATTGTTAATGTTTTAAGCCAAATGACTATGCAAACTACATCTTTACACAGGAGTTATTTCAAAGTAATTTATATGAGAATGCGAAAGGGAATGAATATGAACATTTATTTTACTCTCCAAGCACTATGCTAAAATCTTTAAAAAATGTTATTTCATTCATTCATACATTCAACAAATATTTATTGGGTGTGTTCTAGGTCCTGGTGAAATACCAAAGATAATCTGTTTTCATGGAACTCACGATCTTGTTAGGGACAAAAAAGAATAAACACATCAAGGGTAAATAAGTGTAATTTTAGGTATAGCCAAGATACAGAGACAATGACAAAACTTTGTTTGCTTTGTTCTGTTTTGTTTTTTGAGTAGTTAGTTGAGAAAGGCCCTGCCTCAGAGAGGGTGTCTGAGCACGTCCCTGAATGAAATCAAGGAGTGAGTCGTGTGAAGATCTGGAGGTGGAATGTTCCAGGCAGAGGGAAGAGAAACTGCAGAGGCATCAAGGTGGGGATCTGGTATATTCTATAACAGCAAGGAGACCAGTGTGGTAGCAGTGAAGTCACCAAGGCAGACAGTGGAAGGAGAAGGGCTAAGAAAAGGCCAGATCGTGTGAGGGATTTGCAGACAATGGTAAAAGGTTCAGATTTTACTCCAAGGTGGATGGTTTGGGGAAAACCATACTGTGATTTACATGTTAAAATACCATTCTGGCTACCATGTGAAGAACAGTCTCTAGGGGACATGAATAAATACAAGGAAATGAGTTAGGAGGCTGTTGATGACATCTGGTGAGAGGTGATGGTGGCCTGAACGAGGATGATAACTGTGGAGGTGGTGAGAAGTGATCAGATTTTATGGGTGAATTTGGAAAGTCAGTAAAGACATAGAAGAATCAAGGACAACTCCAAGGTTTGGGGTCTGAACAACTGAGTGAATAATGGTGACATTTATCAAGACACGGAAGACTCAGAGAAGAGTTTGGAGTTCTGATCTCTACATCTTCATTGTCAAGTAGAGATGTCAAGTAGGCAATTAAAAATATGAGTTTGGAGCTCAGAGGAAAGATTGGGGTTGAGATTTAAATTTGGCAATTTGCCAATCAGTTAATTGACAGCAGTTGAAACCATGGGGTATAAAGTCACCTAAAGAAAAGAGTAGAACACCAAGATGGAGTCCTGGTATTCACCAACATTTCGAAGTTGAATTCTCAGCCAAGGAAACCGAGAAAGTGTATCCAGTAAGGGTGCGGGGGGGGAGAATAGAGCATCCTGTCATGGAAACCAAGTGACAAAAGTGTTTCAGGTAGGAGGGAGTCATGGACTAAGTAAATAAGGCTCACTTAAGCCTCTCAATCAAGCAGATATGAATTGGACTGGTACCCACTTTTATTTTTTCAAACAGATGAGGAAAATGAAGTTAAGAGAGGTCAATTAACTTTACAAATACCACAGTACTAATGAGTGTTAGTTAGGACTCATACCAGTGTGTTCTGATTTGAAAGATCATAATTTCCACATTTTCAGAGTGTATGGATATTTAAATATAGAGATGAGAGCTATTACAGAAATCACAATGAGTGAAAATTTGGGTAAGACTAATCATATTCATCTATTAGAGAAAGAAAACAACCAACAATTAACAGTCATGTTTTGTGGGGAGAAACATATAAATTCTCAAAGATGCTTGTTCTTACCACAATTTCCCTGTATTGTTAATTTTGCAGAACCATTTGCCACTGTACATTCATAACCTTGATATACATTTTATTCTGTCCTCAGACTAAATCAATTGTTAGGTTATAAAGATTTACACTCTTAATAACTCAGTGACAAAACATTTGAGCATCCTGTATGCTGTAAGCAAGAACCTGTGTAATTCCAGATTTGTATGACATTACCGTAAAATGCTCTGTGCCAAGACTTTTATTTTATGTGATGTAACCACAGCTGAAGCACCTTTTGGTATGAAATCCCTTTGCTATTTGCCTAACACCATAAAATTTCTGGCAGCAAAGAGCTGCCATTTGGAGAGAGGATGCATACTCCTCTACAATGAAAGAATCATGAAATGAATCACAGTGATTCTCTGTGCATCCCAGTCCATTTATAAGTCTACCAAACAAAGTTCAGTTTGTTGCTGAGACTAAAATAAAGTGTATGGAAAATAATTTACCAGTAAACTTCTCAGAATAAATTCCTCACCTGGGGAGGATATAATATAAAATGTGACTTCATTTTAAAAGTTTCTAGACTGTGAGCTTCAGGCAAACAACAACAATGGTAATGAGAAAGCTGTGGACGCCTCTATACTTGTGTGGTTCCAATATGTCACTTACCTGTCAAATAATTTTTTTATCAAAATTTAGCCTAAGGTATGCTACATCAAATATTCATACAAATGGCAAGTTTGTGGTCAAAATTAACAGAAGAAAGTAAAACCTGTCACAGGCAAACAAATACATAATATATACACACATATTTATGTTCAAATGCACACATATATATCATACATATGAGCCATTTAATGTACCAATTCATTATTAAGAATACATAATTGATATAAAACCATTATCAGAAAGTAGACTAGATAAAACTTAATTTTGGAATCTTGAAATTCATCTGGACCAGGTTCAGTTTAGCATAAGCTTCTCTTTAGAGTATGTCAGGTAGGAAATATAAGCAGTAGCAATGAACTGTGTTAGGCATTGTTTACCCAAAGTTGAATATTTCTAGTAATTAGACAAAGAGACAAACTCACTATTTAAAAGGCAGCACATCTCCCACTTATATTGACCAAAATCTACCTTCTTATAATTTGCACTCACAGAATAAAATCAATAATTTTTCTGCATGAGAGGCCTTCTGAAGGCAGTCTATGTTGTCTCTAATTGTAATGGACCCTTATGAAATTACCCAGAATCTCTACTTTTTTGAAAACTACTTCTCCTCTACCTTCTGGCCCTGGTCCAGAGATGGTCACTTATGCTAGGACAATAAGTCTCTCTGTAGGGTTTTTGATGATAAACCCAAAGAGTCCAGGACAGATATCACTGGCGGGTGCAACTATGAGCTGTAAAGATCAGAGGCTTCTCCCCATTGAAGGAGCAGCTGGAAGGGAGAAGAAGGAGAATGGGGCTGACCAGGAGAAACCAGAAGCCATAACAGATGTTGAAGGTGTCTTGATGGGTAGTGAATCTTTGTTACTAATATTTATATATTGAGGCCCCGTGAATCCCTCTCCTAGGTTTCCAGAAGACATCTCACAGTTCTGATAAAAATTTTCCCCTTTTCCTTAAGCTGATTCAATAGCATTTCCATTGCTTGCACCCAAGGGTCCTTGATACATTCTTATTTACTTCAATTAATGCACACGTGAAACAGAGCAGCCCAGGTCTAAAATCCAGGTACTGTCATCAACAGTGTGACTTTCTACAAGTTCTCTGTGCCTTTCAGGACCTATTAGTCCCAACATTTTATTTCCTATATAGAAGCATAGGCAGGCACAAAATACAGGAATGGGGATACAGCTACATCCAAACATGAGTTATGCCATTATGTTTACTTTCAGATGCATTTGCTGTAATTTAGAATTGAAGAGTAAGGAAGGGTGAGAGCATAAGACATTGGGAAAGAAGGATAAAGAGGCACAGGGAGTTACAAGAGTAACAATTTTGTCATCATTATACCTAAGGTTGGCCATGAATAGACATGTCCAAATCCAGCTAATTAGGTAACAAGCCCAGGGAACAGGTGATGAATTCTCTGGAGTGCCCTTACAGACTTTCCCAAGCAATCATGGAACTACTAGCTGCCATCTGAGGGCCCTACCACGCGCCAGCTACTGGACTCAGTGTTTTCATACGCTATCTTATTAATTCCTTGGCTTAGACATCTTTTGGGTATGTTCAGAGAAATAAAAAGACTGCTGGCTATTCCCTGGAGGCTTTCAGTATGGAGCATGGCTTCAGGTGGTGATTGAGAGAAATGATACTTTGCTGGCTGCCAAGGGTAAGTTCAGGAAAATAACTGAGAGTGAGAGAGGGAAGACGGCTCACTTGTGGAATCCAGGAGAGCTTGTCACCGAACTCTGCTGGGCTGAGAGGAGAAGAGTAAAGCTGAATGCCAAATGATTATCTGGTACTTAGCACAAAACAAAATACAAGAAGATATCTAAATTTACTATCATTTTAAACTATCCATAGTGAATGTTAAAAGGCATTATTTTCTCAGAAAATCTGACAAAATACTGCAACAATCATGCTAAAGTCTGAAAGATTTAGCCACTGAAAAGGATTCCTGAGCCTATACTAGAGTTATTACTTATAAGCAAGTTTCTCAACTTATTAAGACTATTGCTATAAAACCTCAGATACACATTACAAATAAACTGAAATAACACAACATAACATACTCCAGTTCTACAAAAATAGTTAACAAATGAGGTATAAATATGGCTTCAACATTTCAAAAAAAAAAAGGAAAATGAGCAATCATCCCCTAAATCTGTTTGGCTTACGTCAACTATAAAACATTTTAAGTTAAACAAAAGAAGGAAGAATGAAATAAGTGAGTGAATTCAAGAGAATAAAAACTTCGAAAAATACTATGGGGGGACATTTTGACTAATATTTGTCATTTACCAAGACATACTAATAAGTTGAAAAAAATGAAATCCCCCCCTTTATTCAGTAGAACCTCAATGTTTCAATTCATTTCTTTTGGTACATGTGCAGTTTTTCTTTACTTTGTAAAAATCTCTCTCCTGGTTGATAAACTTGAAGGAAACACAAAGAAAATCATCTTACAAAAATTTCAGAGTATTTTAATTCCCAAATTCACCATTAACAGACAGACTGTAGTCTCAAAAACACTGAACTCATCATTGTAAATAGAAAGCTTTTGCGTGTATTTTTTATTATCAAGTACAACTTTGTGTTTTAGGAACATCTGTCTTCACACTGTAGACTAAAATCACCAGGAATATACTATCTTAAATACTTGAGCAAAACTCAGTAAAAGATACAGTAGGCAAACATTGTGGTCGGCTCAGCAGTGATTACCAACTCATGCTCCAAATTCACTATAAAATGAAAATCAATATTTCCACAAGTTCCTGCAACATAAAAGATAACCTTCATTGATTTTTCTAGACTTAGGCCTCTCTGATAAAATCTAATATAAATTTTCAACCATGAGGATTTGGATCAGAGCAGGGGTGATAAGTCCTGCACATCTCTTAAGAGGTGGAGAATTTTTTTTTTTAAAGTGCACGTTCATACTATTTATAACTTGCCCTGTGCAAGTGAAAGCCTTTTCCACCAGTACTATCAGGAATCTCTTCTAATTTTTATTACTGTGAGGCTAAAGCCTGTTCCAGATAATTTGGAAATTTCAGGGGAGTTGTGATAGGGCTGATGGTGCAGCCTTGGCTGACTTGAGAAAGGAGCGAACCGGTAATAGCCTCCATGGCTGTGCTGATTAAATGTTGCCATAGATGAAAGGCCTGCCATTGCCGCAATAAATTAACCAATCACACAAATCCCAAGTCAGTGCTAATCCTTCCTTGATACTCTGATCCTCTGATCAGCTCAAGGAGGTAAAGAAACTGGCTTGTGACGCTTGATGCTCTAACCCCTGGATTTCATGTACACAACGAGCTAATGATATCTTGCTGACCAGTTCAATGGGATGAACTTTTCTCACAACCCTTAGGGAACACCACAGCCTTCTTAAAAAAAAAAAAAAAAATGAATGAAAGAAAAGAAAAGAAAAACTGACAAGCAGGAGGTCTTGTGTTTTACTAGGAAAACGGCAGGCAAACTTTCTAGCACTTGCTAACTAAAATAATCATGAAGCCAGAACCAAAGTATGGCATGTTTTGTATCATTTAGGTTTGGAAATGAATCACAGAAGGACAAGGATCAAATAGAAGTGGGAATACTAAAGAAAGCCCACTGGGGAGAGTGGCATTTCAAGAGAGCAATGTGGCCATTTTTATTTTTTATTGTGCCTTTGGTTCAGTTTTGAAGCAGCTCTCCGTGGCGTATTCTGGATATGTTTGTAGGTGCACATTTTGGATTTCTGCAAATTCTGTTAGAAATGCGACGCTCCATAGCACTCTGCTGGTGTGATTAGAATCTGATTTAGGAATAGACTCATTTAATCAATTAGCAGAAGGTCTGGCCACGTGCAGTGTCTTCCTGTTAATTATGTGAATGCTGCTTCTGCAGCAGAGTTTGTGAAATTGAGTCTGTGCTGGATGCATTAGTGGACTTCATAATTGGGGAAAGTTTTTTGTATATAGTAATTGGTTGCTAGAAGTAAGAAGGCTCTAGGGTTTTTCTCCAGGGTTTCACACATAAAGAGTTTCTGAAAGGACTTCATTATCTTTCTTGGTCAGTCCCAAGAAATTAAAACCAATTCTTTTATAAGGCAGATGTAGGGAAAAGGAGGAAGATGTAGAAAATCAGCTTTCTGGAAATAAAACTAGAGTTTATTTAATATGAGAAGCTGAAAGGTGAGGTAAGATACTTTTGTGGACATATATGGAATTATTTTATTTTTGAAGGGAGATGAAGGAAAGAATTGATAATTTTCCCAAAAGTTAATTTAAAAAATCTTCTACCCGGTCAGTAAAATTTAATCACACTTAACCAACTTGATGGAGCAAAGCTCAAAGACTACAACTATAACTTGGCAAGTGCATATTCTAAAAAGCCCTTTATAGAAATAACAGCAATCATTGCAATCATTTCTCTCTCCTATAAAACTTCCCTGGATGTTAACTATCTTGTCATTCACCTTCTTTTTTATTTACATGATGCTCATGTGTGTGTAGTACAGCTTTCTCAAGCGGCCTTCCCAAAGGCGGTCCCTCCCCACTGCTGGACCGGGAATGAGCGAGTCTGGCTGTAAGGGGCGGATCTCATGGGAATTAATTAGTCAGAACACGAGAAGAACACAGCTTACTCCCTGCAAGGCATTCTGGGCCAACACTGCAGAACAACACAGCCGTTTCTGACCAAAAAGAAGAAAAAACAACAAAAAAACAACAAAAAAACCCCCACCTTTTTTCCAAGAACAACAGATGTTATAACAGTCCAGAGAGGTACTAAAGTAAGTTTTAGGCAGCAGAACAACAGGGCTGGAAAGAACTTAAATAATGATCCTCTGTAGAATTTAATCCTTTGGAGTTATCTGATGTCTCACACCTGCAATATCTATTCAAATTTAATATTTATCCTCATTAATAGTCTTCTATAATGGAGTGATAGTGCAACAGTGCTAGGAGGAATTTGATTCACTACCATTCCCAAATGAAAGACACTATTCACGGGAAAAATTAAATAAGAGACCATTTAAAAGATGCTGTAGTACACAGAGATTTTCTTACTAACTTAGGATAAGGATAACTCAAATATATTCCTATGCTATCCTTTTATTATTAAATTAAGATAGGTTGATACCTGTATCATTATTATTAGAATATTTATCTGTATTGAATAGAAAGAAAAACAAGAAAAATTGGAAATGGTTTAAATGTAAAAAAACCCCACAATTTTTCTCTTTACTCTTCTATCACAGTTATTACTTCATACACAGCTGTGCTTTCATCTAGTGTCAATGAGTATAAACCTAGTATGTGTATGAGAAAATCACAGAGGTGAGAAGTTTGTCCGTTCTTTCTCTCATTCACACACACACATACACAAAACCTTCTAAATGACAAATATTTAAAACATATCCTCTCATATCCAGTTTTTAATAAGTAGAAATGTTTCAGCATCTGACACTACTTTTATCCAAATTATATGAATTTTCAAGATGATTAGAAATATACAGAGAAAACAAAATAAGGTTTTTAAAACTTATGTGTCAATTTCTGCCAATCCAAAGGTTTCTTCCTGATTTTCAGAGACGCTAAACAGAGCCTAGGCATAACAGGGCCCTAACATTCAACTTAAACCAAAAATTCAGCATCTATTAATAATGTCCCTTTTATCACAGATACCAGGATGCAACTTTCATATGTACTGGGTAATGCTAAGGATGCAGCCATTATACCAAAGAGCAATCTTGGGAAATGGAAGCACAAATATATAAGCCTGAAAAACAGAAATATTTCAATGTACAATTTGAATTCTAGTTTTTATTTTATTTTTTAAAGTCTTTATTGAATTTGTTACAATATTGCTTCTGTTTTATGTTTTGGTTTTTTGGCTGCGAGGCATGTGGGATCTGAGCTCCCTGACCAGGGATTGAACCCACACCCACTACATTGGAAGGCGAAGTCTTGACCACTGGACCACCAGGGAAGTCACTGAGTCCTACTTTTTAAAGAACAATATCAGTAACTAAACTTCTAGAGTAAGAAACAAGAAGCAAGGCAGGGAGTATGTCTGCTCCTTTCCTTGTGCTATATGCTGAAAATCACCATAGATGCTACCTTGCTTAATTGAGGTTATAGAGATAGGGGAGAGAGGTACAGAGATCCTTTATCTACTTGGGAATCTCATAATCACATGCACAAAAAAAGCAGATCAAGGTCTAATACACAGAGATCTCCTCTGTCCTGAGTTACTGTATATGATGATGAAGCAAACGCTTTTAGGAAAGAAATAATTTAACTATCCCAAGCTGTTTTCTCACCACTGCTCTGCAAGAGAAGCTTTGGATCCCAAATTAACCAAGAAACTTCTAGAAGCTTTAGGATTGATGCTAAACTTGAAAAGGTTTTCAGAGGAAAAGCAGAATACCTTCTTTCCCTACATATGGCATACCAGAATGGTCAGGGAGCGTGCAAATCTCTCTGCAGTGGGGATAGTGCTAATAAGGAAGATGTAACCTTTATTATAAATGGGTTTCTTTTCTTTCTCTTTCTCTTTTTTTAAGAAAAATGCAAAGACTGAAAGAAAAGGAGAATGAAAGAAAACTCCTTTGCTCTTTCTCTGATTTTTATCATCTGTTTTGTTTTCTCTCTTGATGATTTCTCTTCATTTATTTTTATTCCTTTTACTCTAACTAGAGTAGGCATGTAACCAACAGTAATCCAAACGTGTTTTCACTCATACGATTTACAACCTGCTCTTCTGTTCTGACATTGATACCACTATTTGCCACAAGTGTTTAAAGGATACACAGAATTAGTGTCCACTAAATACCAAAATGCTTCACTCCTGTTGGTCAATTTTAACACACAACTCATCATTTTTTTGTTTTTCTTTGAGACAAAAGTAAGATATCAGCTAATTTTGCTTGCTTTGCTTCCCTTTCAGTTCAGCTTCTTTAAAAATACACATAGATTCTGGATAATTTTTTTTTTTTTTTTTTTTTTTTTTTTCTGTACGCGGGCCTCTCACTGCTGTGGCCTCTCCCGTTGCGGAGCACAGGCTCCGGACACACAGGCTCCGCGGCCATGGCCCGCGGGCCCAGCCGCTCCGCGGCATGTGGGATCTTCCGGGATCGGGGCACGAACCCGTGTCCCCTGCATCGGCAGGCGGACTCTCAACCACTGCGCCACCAGGGAAGCCCCCTCTGGATAATTTTTGAAACAAATTATGGGATAGTAGAATGATACAGTTCTCCCTTGGGATTTAAGCATGAAGAATACGTAGATTAAAAAGGTGTAAGAAACAATTCTGTGCCCACCCAGTGGCTACAGCCAAGAAAAGAGATGGGCTTAGCCATGAAGTTGATGTTTTAAAAGTTGGCAACAAAGTTCGCCATATTTAATATTCTCTAGCCCACTGAATACAAAATAACATCCAGATTTTGGGGGCTGGTGTGGCAAGTTTCACATTACCTGGATACTAGTCTTTCTTTGTACCCTCATTATGAGCCTTACTTCATCCCAAATTGCTTACATTTCCCCCAGAACACTTGTTTGCTTCATGCCTTCATGCCTTTGTATATGCTTTTGCTTTTCCCTGGAATTTACATTCCTAATTTACTTGCTGAGTAAATTCATCCTGCAAAAGTTTTCTGAAAATTGCCCTCTAGAAGATTTCCTTGGGCACTTGAGACAGTTAAATGTTTCATCTTCAGACTTACCCTTAGGGGATCATTTCTGTTTTATGGCTGGCCAGCATCTGGTCCAGTTCCTTTTGATAATACCCTCCTATGTCTTTTGGGGGTGATTCCTCCACTGGACACACACACTGGAGTATTAATCTAGGGGCCATTCCCTACCTAGCCAAGTGGCAGAGATGTGACCCAGGCTAGACTGATAGGGCACTCCCTTCCTAAACCTAAATCCTGAACAAAGAAAGAAAAAGGCCAAAACTTGTTGGAGCTCATTCTTGCCCACAGAAGTGCCTTGATAAGTCTGTACAGTGGCTCCCTCTATTAGACACCTCCCAGCCTCAAGTAGCCTTGATTCTTGCCCCTTTCTTAAACCTGGTTCTTTGACCTTGTTCTGTTTCTGTGAACTCCCCCATATCTTCTCCATAAATTCTGTTTCTGCCTCAGTTAGCCAGAGGCTGTTTCTGTTGTTCATTGTTTTTTGTTTTAAAGAAATAATTTCTTGTATGTGTTTCCATCAGAAATCATTTCACTATACTACA
Organism: Mesoplodon mirus; assembly: GCF_964341445.2. Taxonomy (NCBI): domain Eukaryota; kingdom Metazoa; phylum Chordata; class Mammalia; order Artiodactyla; family Ziphiidae; genus Mesoplodon; species Mesoplodon mirus. The sequence continues at coordinate 30,331,502 of NC_138992.1, forward strand.
GTTATATGTTTACATATCTGTTGCTTTCATCAGACTGAGCTTCTTGAGGGGAGAAACTAAATCTAAATCATTTGTCTCTCCTTAGTCCCTTGTACAGTGCCTGACCCATGATGCGGATTCAAAAAGTGTTTGTTGAATATAGGTAAGACTTCAGGAGTGAATCATGATTAACGTTGAGTGCTGAAGAGGGCCATTATTAGAATGGGACTGTAGGAAGGCAGTACAATAATTAAAGTAGTTAAGAACTTTTAAGTCAGACCAGAGTTCAAATACAGGATTCGCACTTATTAACTGAGCGCTTTTGGAGGAGTAACTGAAACCTCAGTTTCATCTGTAAAATGGATGAACTGGATCAGCGTCAGAGAGTTATGAATGTATAAAACAACAAGACACTCAGCTCAGTCCTTGGCACTAAAAATATCTACTTTTAATATTTAGGTTGTGAATAAAATGACTTACTGGAAGTTAGAACTGTGAGCTTTTGCAATTCAGAACGAAGTGATTTATAATAATAAATCCTCAATATAGTCTTAAAATTTGTTTAAGTCATAAAAAAATGCTACAATACTGAAGAAAGCTTCACTTTTTGTTTTAAAGGGTATGATCAAGTTAAAATTTATTGCCAGACACTTCTGGAGTGAAGAATCTTCTAGAAATTAATTTTTTGAGCTACCGGTACAATTTCTTTCCTAAAGGCAAGAGGCATCGACCGAAAGAAGGGTTACTGTCCTGAAATGGGCAGTGGAAGTCAAAGAGCCCCATAACAGAAGAGATGAGCTGATTTAAAAGGAATAACTCAGACATTGTAGTTTAAAGATGTCTTTAAAGATCTCACTGCATTCTTTGTCAACGAACAAGATAATCAAAATTTAAAGTTTTTACTACAATAACCCTGGGTCCCCTGGAGAATACTCAGTGAAATATGAGAGTGGTTTTAATACCTAGAATCCCAGCTGTGTTATAGTAAGGTCAGCCGGGGAGCAGTGCTGAGACTCGAGGCCACGATGACTCCATATGGAGCCTGAGAGAAGCGAAGGTAATAAACTTTCCCACAATGATTTCTTTGCTCTGTGCAGTGCCTAATGTAGACTGACAGTTGCACATCTTTCTTTCCAGGGAATTTTTTACTTGAAGAACCACAATTTTTTTGCCAGAAGTGATTATGATTTACAAATTCAAGGAAAGCACTAGCCCAACCTAACAAAGTTGTCTGCAAATATGTATTGTGTGTGCCTGCTTAATCTTTGAATGTAACTGATAGAAAGTCTACACCCCTCGACTTGCGCACAAAGATATTTCCCTTTTTTTTTAATTGGGATGGAATACTCACTGAAGAGAAACTGGCATTAGCTTCATGGTAATAAAGATGACTCTAAATGAGGCATCAGAGGACAGAAACATTAGAAATTGGGGACGGCTGCGGACAGCAGATTTGGGACACTGGTATCATGTATGTAACAAATCTTTATTAATAAGTACATTAAATCCCATATTTTTCATTTATAACTGCTGCATAATTTCCTGTTAACACTTCATGTAAATTCCAGATAAGGTAATAATTTTTTTTTCAGAATTCTATTTCTGTTTCATTATATGTTCTATACTCTGCCCCACAGGTCAGTCACATGACTGAAGTATTATGCCTCATTAAAATTCCACTAGTTAAAACATGGAGACAGAATTTTGGTAATTCTTTTCTACATTACTAGAATTAACCATTCCAATACATTCTTGGGCTCCCTGAGCCTCATAATTTATGTATACATATACTCTCACATCTACACTATTAGCAAGTTCTTAAATGTACACACATATAAGAAGCATATGTAACACAGATATACGCTGGTCAAGGGGTCTCGATGTCCTAAACAGAAGGCTCTTATCTTTCATTTGCTCCAGTGGCTGAAAATCCTTGCCCCACCACCTCCCAGCTCAGTATTTCTAGCTAGCAGCTGCTATCAGAAACCTAAATAACAAAAATATGCAAACTTGCACACTAATTCCCTTTGGAGATAGATCTTGGCTGCAGCCCTGTCATAAATCAGAGAATTTCGATATGAAATGAGGCAAGCAGCTCTAATCATTTCTGCATTTCAAATTGGATCACTGGCTCAATCACTGGGCTTTTTTAAACTGCTTGCCTAAGAGCAAATGTGAGGCAGGAGATAATTCTGAAGACATCTCTTCTTTTGTGGCCGTAGAACTCTTTTAACTGTTTCAAGACTGAAGGCCACATTTCAGTGATAATAGCACAAATCTGCTGGGAGAGATATGGATCCTTCAAGACATCTTCCTCCTCTTTCAACTCACAGAATTCCATCAATATCTGCATATATTATATATATTAATATATGTGTGTGCATATGGGTTTTGTGTGTCTAAAAAAGGAAGTGAGGGGGGGAAAAAAAAGAAGAGAAACATCTGACATATATCCACAGTCTATTTCTCCTTAGAATTTCCTGTTTTTGACACAAGGCAAGTTTCAATTGCACTATGAGATAGTTAACATTTTTAAACTGGGAAAATGTATTTTAAATCAAATAAAATTGTACCAAAATGTGAAAGACTTTGGGGATTCAAGAATGGCCTGCCGATTTGGCCACTCTTCAATAGCCAAATGAGAAATAGGAGAATCCTTTCACTTTCCCAGATGATTTTTGAATTCTTATTATGATTGCATTTTTATATTTTCACATCTCAGACAATCCTTTAAAAACAATGTATCAGGAGGAAAAAAAGGAGAAGAAAAAAAGCCTCCAAGGCAATTACTGAGAGTAAAGAATCCTCTTGACCTTTTGATATTTTTACTTTGAGTCTCCCTTATTTCTTATCCAAATGATACTAACGGCTTGTTGCAGGTTTCCTGTGCTCACACAGCGCTTTGAAATGGAATTTAACTCTATTTTTCGAGGGTTTTTGTAATGCCTTGTAAGCCTAACAGCGATCTGATGAAATTTTAAAGCTAAGCTCCTTGTGTTTTGAGAACAGAATAAAAATGTTTATCAATTTTTTCTTTTACACAGTTAACAAACAAAACAATTCTGCTTTATCTGAGGTTTATTTTTCTGTTCTATTTTCACCTTTTAATGGCTGACATGGTATTATACTTCTGGGGACTCAGGATACCAAATTCACCATTTCCTTGTTATTAATTTTGTAAATGGAGAATGTTGATGTCATGCTGATACAGGTGTTGGAGGACTTTAAAAATATTACTTACATTCTTACTATGAAAACCTAATAAATGATAATATTCCTGGGTTATTTTTTTGTACAGCTTAATAAATTGCATTTCTACTCAGCAACAGGAATATGACTCTATTTTTCCTGCATACTTTCAGATTCATTAAGATAATCCAATTTCTGACCTTTACCAAATAATATAAATACAAAATGCCTTTAAGTACAATTTTTATAATGTGAAAATTTAGCATTTATTTGATTTATTTGATTTTTCTTGCATACAAATTTAAAATTGTATTAAAGACTCAACATTAACATTTTCAATGTGTTAATTAAAAGCTATATTTATAGAACTATCTTTGTAAGCACCATAGTTGTAAGAATGAAAAAGTGTTATATTTTTAAAGAACTATATTAAACACTGTGTTTAATAAACACATTTTGTGACTTAAAAAAGCTATCATGAATAAAAATGCTTAAGTAATCCAACTTATAAAGCAAAATCTTTTCTTAACATTAGGTGTCACTTGGTTTTTGTTGTTGTTGCTTCCCCCCCCCCAAATAATTAATTCAAGGAGAATGTTACACGGTTCTAAGAAGTTTCCAAAATTTAATCTCATGAATATATAAAGTTTATTGTTTACAACCCAGTTTGTGCCCATCACAGAGAAGAAGAACGTCAGAATCAGCCCACTGATTCATAACCTATATTTACTTTTTTCTTTATCTGAGAACATTCAGCTAAGGCTCTGAGCTTTAGTGGGGAGTTAAGTCTGAAAACTGAGGCTATTTTAAGAGAACAGGGGTGATTGTTACCCCACTAACTTATCTACCCACAACTGATAAATACTTATAATAACCTTGCATTATCCCTCTAATCCCTCCTATTTTTATTTTCCTGGATAGGTCCCAAGCTACTAGTACTATGGCAGATCTATAATCTTTCAAGACTGATATGCTTATTTCTAAAGTGCACCTCATGTCTGTGTAAAGTGATTGAGTGGGTATTGGTAAATGTTAGCTACGTTTCCAGTGACTTTTTCTGTGTGTGCATGTGTGTGTATATGTATATACATGTTTTTTTTCTTATATTGTTACATGAATTTCTTCAAGGTACTGTTCCAACCTATCGTAAAAGCTGTCCATTACAGAGGACTCTTAAAGTTTTGGATACGAACATCTCTCTACTTCAAATTAAATCTCTAACTCAAAAACACCTTTGGTCTTATCTATAGCCCCCAAAACCATTTCTCAGGACTTGAAGTAAACTGATACAGCATCCTAAGAATGGAATACACAAAGCATTTTTTGTATATGTGTGACTCAAAACAGAGGCATTGAAAAGGGATAAAATTGTATTATGAGCACAGGTGGTCTGCTCTATGACACCTAGGCAGCTCAGCTGTGAATATTGTGATCAATATCCTGCACGGGTCTCCTATCTGCAACAGAGGGACACTAACTTGATATAGCTGGAACACACTGGAGGGGGTTTCTTAGACTCGACACATCACGATGACATCATAGGAAGCTGAATTAAAATGTAACTCATCAGAGACAAAAAATAACCCCTCACTAACAGAGCTAGGAATGGAGCATACAACCAAAGTGCATGTTGGAGCATCAGGCTAGTTCAAGGTAAACCAAGGGAAAATAATAAAAGTGGGTAGAAGACAGCCACTTAGAAGCTAATTAGAAAAAGAAGGGGACAGATAACATAGTTGTAAACAAAATGAATCAGAAGTTGAGTTAAAGAGAAAGTGCCAAGAATGGGAAGAATACGAATGGCAAAGTGGAAAAAGTAAGAAAAGAAAGAATAAAGTAAATAATATGATTGTGAAGGAAAAACACAACACTAAGCTAGTAGTAGAGATGACAAGGTCAAATATAGGTGATTTAGACAACAGAAAAGTACTATGTACATTAACCTAAATACATCACAAACACCTCCAACAGTCTGCTTGTTCTAAGTTCAAATTTCTATATTAAACAAATCCTTAGCTTTCCTTAACTTTAGGTTTTGTGAGCTTTGTTGGCAAAGGAGATGAAATTGTATGCGAAAGTTACTTTTTCTGATTATATATAAAATACTGCCATATGGCTGGTAGCTATTGCCAAGGTTGTCTCTTTGTTGAGGCTTAAGAAAATTATTGCTATATGCATTTTTAAGTCTGGATGATATGGCAAAATTTGGGACTGTCATTTTTAATGGACTGTTTCTGACAGTCATTCAAGCCATGATCAAATGACAGTCTGTTGTAACTTAATGGCACCAAAAATCCTTACATAAATACTGATGGTAAGTTGTCAAGTAGGACTGAATAACACAGGTAGAGGGCAGTCCATGGAGTTTGGATTCTAAGACCTATGAAGGTTGCTTTTCCTCCTTCACTGAGCTTTCACCTTTCAGGTGACTCTCCAGACTAACTGCTTTGTATAACACATTTTGAGCTACTAAACGTTTTAAAACATAATGGGATTAGGCATCCTTAAATCTCATACAGCTGTGTGCACTATGGATCAGGCATTTTTCCCAACTTCAGTCTGTGACCATGTCCTCAACAGGTCAACAAGGAGAGAGCCCCCAAGCCTACCTATCAGCAACTGTCACCTTAACTTGCCCCCTGACTTGCCTGACATACATCCTTACTTGAAGAATTTAGTAAAGAACTATCTTAAATGGCATCCTGCCTGTGTGGAGGCAGTGTGGTTAATCTTTGACAAAAGAGCATTCACATGTCAACAAAACAAATGCCCAATGGAAGACCCTACTGCAAAAGAATAAAGTAGGCCATTCAAGTTGCCAATAAAAAAGAAATTTAGGAGAGATTGAAAGTTTGATTCCAGCATCATCACTTGCACTGAGATTGAAGTCTGACCCAACATCCAGAGCTCCTCCAGGAGCCCTAAACTGAAGTTACCCCAGGCACCAAAGGGTCAACCTGAAGAGTCTTGTGTAATGACCTACTTGCTTTCTGTCTGGAAGAAGGCAGAAGGGAAATCAAAGCACTCTCTTTTCTTTCAACATGAATTTTTCCTATAAAATGTTCTTTCAAAATTATTTTGGAAAAGATTATTGAAAGAAGAAAAATCCTTTATCTGCCAACCACTCTATGCCCCCTACATTTACCATAGGAATCCTTTCCTTTCCATACAAAGGGAGTATTCTTGGGTGATCATGGATTTTGCCACACCAGAAACTGAGTTGGATATCTTAAGAGAATTCATGTCTCTGCCTGATGCATGTAAGATTAATCCTTAGCTCAAATATTACCTAGTGTATTTTTATTTCAATTCTTTTCTTGCTTATATAGGTAAGAATGTAAGTGTATTTTTCAAATTCAACCAATATTTCAATTTCCTCCAAACGCATATATTATCACCAAACATAAGAGTTTAATAGCCAGTAAAACAAACAAGCAAAAAAGATCAACAGTAAGAGCTAAAAACTATGTGTAGATTTTCCTTAATGTTTTCTGTGGTGGTCTTGCGTTTTTGTAAACCACACTACTAATCTCTTAAAATATTCTATTCCAGTGGTTCTCAAATGGGGGCAATTTTGCCCCCCACCTCCAGGGACATTTGGCAATGTCTAGGGATATTTCTGATTGTCACAACTGGGGGCTTGCTACTGGTATCTAGTAGATAGACGCCAGGGTGCTGCTCAACATCTTACAATGCACACGACAGCCCCCACACCAAAGATCATCTGGTCCAAAATGTCAGTAGTGTCAAGGTTGGAAAACTCAGTTTCTGGTATGGCAAAATCCATGATTTCCCAAGAATACTCCCTTTTTATGGAAAGGAAAGGATTCCTTTTTAAATCCGTATTACTAATCTACACTTCCTGGTTTATAATTTTAACACTGTGGAATAGTTCCATTATTATTTGTGCTTTAGAGAAATGCTCCATATGGAAACCTGAAAAGAGACTTGTCAGCAATTTCTTTTTGGATGATGCTGTACCTGTAGTACTTTTACAAGGTAAGGGGCAGTCAACACAGTAACTATATGTCATTTTTCCCTTGGTTTTGTCATAGAAAAAAAGTTTTGGGCATGCATTCTCAAGTAGAAGGCATTTTGACTATTCTTATATCAAATTTAACAGTTAAAGGTCCACAGCTCTAAGTTTAAAATAAGGGTAGTTCTTTGCTTATAGCTAAAGCAGTCCTTTATTTTAGTGCTGTGAGGTGTCATCCTCACTTTTATTCCATATATGTGCCATTCATCTCTAAGAGTGTTAAGACTACAGCTTTTCACCTCTGTACACAATCCTCAAAATAATTTTATCTGTTCTGCTTAAGCCTTTAATTAGATTGTAAACTCCCTGAGGGCAGGGATATTTTTCTTATTTTCTATGTCTGCTCAAATGGAAAAAAAAAATTATGTCCTGAAAGCCAAACACATTATTTAATAAGGCCAGGAAATTTCAAATATGCTTTGATACTGGATCAATCACAATAAAGAGATCCAGCAACTTCCAGAGAGGCCTCTAATGATTTTAAACAACAACTCAGTTGCATAAATTTCTCTAAAGAATGGGAAATGGCAGAAAAAAGAAGTTGGGGGAGAATTATTTCTAGTTCTAATCTCTTTTGACAACATTTAGAAGAAGTACCATGGGTTAATCAAAACAAAATTAAAAGTCACATGGAAATAATCTGCAGTATATTTTGAAGTGAACTGGGCTGATGATTTAGTATCTCACTGAAATATTTTTAAACTGACCTAAAAGTCATTTAATCCGACTGGACAACCCAACGGTTCTTGAAGTTTACCACGTTCTTTTATGCCTCTAGGCCTTTGCACATTAATTATGTTCTAAATCTTCTGCCACCCCCAACACACACACAGATACACACACACACACACATCCCAGAACCCCTCCCAACTCACAAATACTCTTAATCTAATTTGTTCCTATTTATTCTACAGGCCTCCCCACTTAGATATCATTTCTATTTGTTATCCCCAAATATATATTAGGTATTCTTCTAGTATACTATATTTCCTCCTTTATTACTCATAATATTATTGTTAATTACCTACTATACAGTAGTTGCCCATTTATTTCTTTGTAATTCTCACTAGAATATAATCTCTAGGATAACAAGATCAGTGTCTATTTCAAGTACATTGAAATATCTTCAGTGTCTACAACCACAACTGACATCTCTTTAATAATAAGTGTTAAATTAATGAATAGATGAATAAAATAAAATATATAAATAGTTACTTTGTATGCAACTGCTCCTACTCAGAGCACATATATGATTATTATAACTCAGACCAGACACTTATGTATTTAAAACAAATAATAATTCAAGGTTAAAGTGATTTGGGGATCTAGACCTTTAGAGAAGAAACTAGACAGCCCTGGGTGCTGATATCAATGGAAGGAAAAAAAAACCCTAAACCAGAGACTGTAAAGGTATATGTACTATTATTCATATAGCTGTTTTGCGCTTCCTTCCTTAAGAAACACCCTATTCTCATCGTATGCCTAGTATGGAAATCCCCCAGCTCCCAAAAAAGGAACATTTAGATATTTAAAATTTTTTCTATATAGGTCAGATAACATGGTAAAAACTATTAAATAGTTGATAATTTGTAAGGATTAGTGTGAAGCATTGTCTTGCCTAGATTAGGTCCCAATGCTTCCCTGTCCCAAGTCACGAGTGGTATTATTTATTCCATTATACTTCCCCTTCCCCAAAAGGGTCATTTGCTTTAAGTCAAAATTAGTAAGGGGAAAGAGCACAGCACCAATTACACAGTGTTTACAGCCATATGCTTGCCCCTTATCATAACCAATGTCCCACCTTTAAAGACAGGAACATAGAGTCTCGAATAACAGCTCTGTTATCCAACGTGGTGTTTGCATTTAACTGATCATCCCAACTCAAGTGGTGAGATACAGGCCACTGTCAGATACCTAGTACTTTTCAGGACATTGTCCAGACTAGTCTCCCCAGCTTTATCGGAGAGTTTTATCAGGCCTCCGCATGATAAGAGTTGCTACTATTTGCCAAGTTGGAATTTTTGTAAAATTCCTTAATTTTCTGTTGTTAATCCATCAAACACAAACACATGAAAACTTATCTTACTCTATGAGAAGAAATGATTGTTGGACTGAAAAGTACTAGGAGATAGAGGGTTGGGGGCAGGGGGGTTGTCTTTAGTTTACTTAACTCTATCAAAACCAGGCTACTTGGTGCTTTTAACACCAGAGGAGGAAAAAGGAATCTATGCACAACACTAAACTCCCCGCTTGCCTTTTTCTTGGTGTATTCAGAGCCAGAATTTAGAAGGAAGTAACTTACTTTCTCTAAAATATTTTTTTTTGGTTGTTAGGATATATGTGATAAAACATACTCTGTTGAGGATATACAGGAATAATTTTTAGAAAATTTAGAAAAAAATAAAGTTTAAAAATTTTAAAGAGAATTAATAACTCTATAGTTCCAAAACTAACCTTAAAAACATTTAGAGTAATCTCTATAATTAGTTCAGAGTACACTTCTAAACAGTATTATAATTTAGAATTTCTCAATATTTAAAAATAATAATTTTTCATTTGTAAAGTCATTATTTTCAGCTGCCAAAAAGGTTAAAATATAATTCAGCCCTTTTCAAAAAATTGTAACACTAAACAGCAAAAAAAGGGAGGGGTATGATAAAAATATTTTACTTCATGAGGAATCTTAGAAATAAAACAGGAAAATGTTTGTTTAACCTGCCAGCTTCTAATAAACATTTTAGGTATTGCAAATAATCTTCTCTTACAAGGTTTAATGAATACAAGAGGGCTATTTCATGATGCTTTTACTGAAATAGATGGAGAATGAGCAATGAATTGGACAGGCTGTTTAGGTTCAGAGTTCTGAGCCCTGAACTCGACTTAAGTGGAAAACTCCTCTCATTTACTTCAGTGCCTTTTCTCCAAACCAGCACTTCCGCCCACATGTTTATTCTCCAGTCCTCTGGGAAGTCACCTTTCATCAAAAGAAGTGTGCTAATCTTCCACAGTTTCACTGCCATTGGCACTTCTAGCCCCTTTCTCCTGCTCCCATCTGAGTAGTCAGGAAAAAAGCTTTCAGGTTCTCAACAACACAAAAAGGAAAAAATTCTCTCTACTGTCCTGGCAGATGAAAGACCTTCATCTCAAACTCAGTTGCATAGACTTTAGTAATCATAAAGTGCGTGAACCCAAGAAAGACATCCTCTAATTTTTTTTAAAAAATGCACTGTAAATGTGTTGCCTATTTTTTTCCTGTAAGCATTCAAAGGCTAAAAAAATTTTTGAAACAACCTTATCTAAATTTCCAACATTTATTGTGCAAAACAATCTCCCAAATACTATGAAAACTATAATACTCAATGTTGTTTTTCATACATGAGTATGTAACCAAATAATATATACTAAATAAATAACCAAATTGCATACATAACAAAATATATAACCAGATAATAAGCAAATCTCATGAAGTTGGAGGAGTTTTGGGAAGTGATAAATATGGATACTCCATTCCATATTTCATTAATTAAAAAAATATATGGGGCTTCCCTGGTGGCGCAGTGGTTGAGAGTCTGCCTGCCGATGCAGGGGACACGGGTTCATGCCCTGGTCTGGGAAGATCCCACATGCTGCAGAGCAGCTGGGCCCGTGAGCCATGGCTGCTGAGCCTGCACATCCAGAGCCTGTGCTCCGCAATGGGAGAGGCCACAACAGTGAGAGGCCCATGTAACGCAAAAAAAAAAAAAAAAAAATATATATATATATATATATATATATATACACACACACACACACACACACACACACACACATACACATATATATGAATAAATTCCAAACGTGGAGTGTAGTATCCCATAAGGATTCAAGAGCTTGGCTTTATTAAGACCAAAGATGTTTCATGGCTGATTTCTCACATTACCTTTTCTACCTGAAGTTCTATTCAGCACAAATTTGGAGGAAACCACCCAGATTTCTAGATGTGTATGCCTAAAAGAATTCCTTAATTACAAATCTAACGGATGTTGTTCCTAACCAGAAAAAGGAGGAAAACGGACAGCTGCAGCATTCGTTCCTCCCAGGCAGATAGATAACCACCTTAAAAACTGAAATCCATTGCTGCCCAACACTTCTACTTTTTGGAATATTCGTTGTATACCTTACATCATGGTTTCTCAACCTTGGCACTGTGGACCTCTTGGGTCAGCTTATTCTTCAGTATGGGAATTTAGCAACAACTCTGGCCTCCACCCACTAGAGGGCAGTAGCACTGCTCTTCTTCTCCTCCCTCCCTTCCCCACCGCCCCCCCCACCCCCCACCAGGATTCGGCAACGAAAAATGTCTCCAGGCACTGTCAAATGTTCCTTGGGGGCAAAACTGTCACTGGTTAAGAACCAGTGAATTAACTGGGTTTCATTAATGAAGAGTTATGAAGGTAGTCTTTCATTCTTTCCAACTCATTTTTCTGACCTAAATCAGTTTTAAAATATCATATATTCTCATCAAGGTAGGATATCCAGGTAGGTTGGTCAATAAAATTACGGTTTCCCCAAGGCCTCATTCTGTGCTTTTGAGCATAAAGTCATAGAAAGAACCCCTGACAAGATAAAGTTGTACAATTTCATCCAACAAATGATCTCACTTCAACACTCACACTAACTTTACTATTAAGCAAAAACAGGCACATTTTCAAATATTGATTCCAACTAATGTCTGATCCTAACAGGCATGATCTTATCAAGGCCCCAGTATAATGGAAGGAGTGTCAGAGTTAAACAGAATAGGCTGTGATAAGATCGCAATCTTCCTCACAATGATGTGATGGTATCACAGAATGGGGATAGTATTCTAAGTAATTATCATTAATAGATCCTGGCACAGGAAGGAGCAGGCCTGACTGGGGTCTAAACAAATTTGAGTGAGATAAACCAAGGTTGCTGAGAATCATAGTTTAAGGTACTAGGTGTTCTTGAAGTCATTTTTCAAAGTTTAGAATAACTAGATTTTAAGTTAACAGGGAAGTATAGAATGATTTTAGTAAAATGAACATGTAAGGGGAAAAATGCCCCTTTATTATTGATACAGGTGCATTCATTTGTCTTTTTGCCCGTTACATCCATTCTGGTTATTTCTATGCTTTGATCTAATTAGAATATTTATAAACAGGTTAGTTCTAGCTACTGAATGAGGTTAAATGCATTAACTATTTGCAGTCTACAGACATCAACCTGATAAATTAATCTCCATCACAAGAAATTGAAAAGGTTTGTTTATATTCCTTAAGTCTTTGGTCCAGCTCTAGTATACTCTTACGATACTATGTAAGGCACCTTAATACAAAAATAGTTCAAAAGAAGTTTCTTCAACTTTTAAATTGAAGATTCTTGTACTACACTGATTCATTCATTCTTTGGCTCCTATGCCCTAGCACAGAAAAGCTCACGATTATCACTTCATTATTTAACTTTTCATTGAAGCAGGGAAGTGCATGCAATCTACAAAAAAGTCAGGATGACTTTTTAAACTCATTAATGACAATTTAATAGCCATAAAGGCATCTAGAAGATTTTATCTCCTCGGAGGTCTATTATATAAACCCATTGCTACTTACCGAAATTGTTATGCTTGTTACATTGAGCTAAATAAATATTTGCATGAGAAAAGATACTAGTGACCATTAGTCTAAATAATTAATAGAACATAAATGTTTTTGCTAGAAACTTACTACTGAATAGGTCACTACTCCCTCTTCTTTTATAAAATAGACAGTCCTTTTCTTACCACTATGATGTAACACATAAAGTTAAGCAAATGATATAAGGGGATTAAATTAGTAAATGTTATCAAAAGGATTGTTCTCTCAGTGATTTTTTTCATATATATTGAAAGCACGATTATGATTATTACAAGTACTGTTATTATTCTTACGAGCACTCTGTCCAGACTTTCTGGGGGTGGGGAAAGCCAAACTATATCTTAGTTTGTGTTTCTTTTCTCAAATGTGTGATTAATTACAGGTGCTGAAGTATTCTGGATAATCATTGATGATGAATGCATGGCTGAAATCAGCAGTACATAGAGAACTCTAAATGCTACTAGTTGTTAACACGGTAAAGCAAAACAGAACATTCTACACTTTGTATCTTGTCTAAAAATAATGCAGTCATTGACCTTAACCTTATCAGACTGGTCCCATCAACAAGGTCAAATACAATAGTAAATAACTTTAATGGGACATGATCATACCATAAGTATTTATGATACAACTATATCTGTACCTTGTATTTTTATATAAAAAGTACTCACAAATAAAAATATTTTTTCAGTAAATTATTTCAATTTTGAAATAGAATAGTGAGATTTGGCAAAGACTTAAGATAAAAGTTTATCCACTGTTTAGTCTTCTTTTCAGAACCTCCATTTCTATCTCAACACCACAATATACAATACACATGGGCAGATCCCAAATATGTATCTAAAGAGACCAAGAGCTGCAGCTGTTGTCAGCATATACCCTCACATGTTTGGAGATATTCTCTCTTTTACTTTGATCAAAGAGAAAAGGACACATGGCAAGCGATTCAGAAAATCTTTGGACTCTGTTTTGGCAGAGATATCACTGATTAATGGATGGATACTGATGCTCTCTGGGTCCAGAGAACTATTTTACATCTATGTAGCAGATGAAGGGGTAGAAACAGCAGAGGTATGACGCTAGTTTTCCAGACTCCGAACATTTTACAAGAGTTAGCCATTGGCTTGGTTCACAGAATGGCAGGAATGTTAGGCAGCTATATTTGAGTTTCTCTTAGCAACCACCACAATGCACCCTGCTAATTATCCTTCCAGTTTCCATTTTGCCATAATGAATTTAAACAAAGAAAGGAAATTACTACCTGAAAAAAAATCATTTGTTTGTGGAAAGATATATAGAAATACTGATTTTTGTTCGTGCACACACTAAGGGGATTTATGCAAAGAGAAAGCAAATGTCACATAGTGAAACTAGGGGCTGACTCTGTTGCCAACAGACTCATCACTATTTTTCATCTTTGTAACACACTCCCACAGTATGCTCTGTTTCTTCAGCCTGCTAATCAGGGCAGTGGTACCTGATAGTGGACGACTGACTAACGAAATCAAGATTGAACTTATTCCCTGGGGTACACTGTACCTCAGATCAAAGGGTGCACATGTGGCATCCTGAAAATGCAGTCCCACTGCTCTCACCTCTTGAGTCTCTGACACAGGAACCAAAGACAATAATCCTTACAAATCAGTGCTACTGTCTTTAAAGAGGGAGCATAGAATTAGAGGGAGAAGTCTGGAGATTTGGACCGACTCAGTTAAATAAGTTCTTTTTTAAAAGCTTAAGGCTAGTTTTTACTTTCTAACCCAAATATCCACATTCTAATCTCAATGACAAATTAAGAACAGCCATACTGGATACTAAATGCTTAAAACCAAGATGATCTTTTCGCAGAAGAGTGGATAGAATCTGATCCAGAAATTCTGCTGTGTCACAAATGCAGTGCAGTTTATTCCAAGAATTTGACAGAAATACAGATGCTGAAACATATTTTTAAAAAAATCTGTAGCACCGGGCTTCCCTGGTGGCGCAGTGGTTGAGAGTCCGCCTGCCGATGCAGGGGACCCGGGTTCGTGCCCTGGTCTGGGAGGATCCCACATGCGGCGGAGCGGCTGGGCCCGTGAGCCATGGTCGCTGAGCCTGTGTGTCCGGAGCCTGTGCTCCGCAACGTGAGAGGCCACAACAGTGAGAGGCCCACGTACCGCAAAAAAAAAAAAAAAAAAAAAATCTGTAGCACCTTTAACTACATTGTCATTAAAAGAAACTTCTTTCCTTTAGTTATTTCAGAAGCCATCATGTTTCATAAAATGTAAGGTTAATAAAAATATTATAAAGACTTACCTACCATCTCATAAATAAGAGCACATAGAAGAATAATAACGTTCATCCTGAATTAGGATCAGATTTTTAACAGCATAAAGAGTATTATAATATCAATGGAAACTATAAAAATGTAATTAATGCCTGTGGAGTTATGAAGTTACCTCTCTTTTATCAGTTTTCTAGTATATTCAATTGTATTCAGTATGCAGCATCCTTCTTAAAGCATAAAAAGAAACTCAAGTGCCAACTTAAGCAACTCTAGTGAACATTCAGTCACTTTGCTGGGGAATCTGCTTTATTCCCACATACCCCAATGAGGAAAGAACTTCCCTGTTACCAACAGAGTATTAATATTAATGCCCAGGTGAAACGCTGACGGAATCCAACACTTTTACCATGTTAGGTTCACTAGTTAAAACATTTTTTAATTCTATTATTTCACAATTAGTCAACATGGATTATGTAGAACTGAGATGAGTCACATCTGCAAAACAGAAGCAAATTACTGAGAAATTCTTAAGTTCCAGAAACATTATGAATACTCTGCATTATTTGATGTTAAAAAAATATTCAGCTCACACTACAATGCCTTTCAGGAGAAACTATGGTAAAACAATACAGTAAAATGAGGTAAGTGAAAGCTTGATTGTAGGAACTGATACGCTAAAATGGACTGTACTTCCTGTTTCTACTGATTTCCCTTCCTTTCAACTTTAAGATAACTGCATATGAACTAGTAAAAGATAGTTGAAGAACTATTGAGAAGATGCAACTCAAATAGTAGGCTCCATGTTCCTCTGGATGCTGCCAAACAAGCTGAAAGGAGATGACTTGCTTCTCTTTTCAACACCTTCAGTGGCTGAGGTATAAAAACAACAAAAGATTGAGTATTCTTTTGTTCCTACATTGTGAGTGGTATATAAAACTCGCAGCAAATATTAGCAATAATTCACAAAAATAATGTTACCAAACCACTCTATTTCTTAATTTTAAAGATAAATACTGAGAACCGAACATACAATTCAGTATCCCTAATTCAATTAAATTGTTTGAATCCTGAATAATCACAAAATACTTATTATATCATCTCAGCGAAGGTTATGGACAGTTCTCAATAATTCAGATGCAGAGCGAATACAGAGTAAGAGGAAATGGAAACTCACAGGATATCAAATAACGAGAGAGCACTTTGCGTTTTATGTTTGCATATTTTTTCATTTCTCACATTTTCTTTTTCTTTTCTTACTATATTTGCCATTAACGAAACTGGGACTTTCTATAACTCTCCAGGTGATCAAGAATTAAAACATCTTTTTCATCCTCCAAATTTATTCACCTAAAATGCTCTATATTTACTCCAAGTTACCTACTGGAGTACTTAAAATATCTCTATGATAATTTGCAATTTTGTGTTTTGCCATGAGATAAAATAATAAAATTATGAGGAAAAAATGAGAAACATTATCAACATTTATAATGTTGTCTAATGACAGGAAAAATATTAAGTTTATGTAACTTGCTCAACAATAGAGGTGTGCTTTATTTCATGAGAGTGTTTTATTTAGGAAAGATGGGTTAAATAAAATAAAATGAAAATATTAATCTTATTTATTGGCTTAACAATCAACCATTTAGAGAGTTTGTGTGTGTGTGTGTGTATGTGTGTGTAGACTTATGTGTGTGCATGGCTGAGTGTGTGTGAATGTGGTTTTTTGTGTGCTAGGTTTGCTTAAAGTAATACATAAAGGCTATGGACAGAATTCAGTTATATTTAAATACTTATACTAGAAGTAATTCTGCTTGGTGAGAATTCAGATTTTTGTACCCTCACTTCTTAACAGAGTTCCTCACTTACAGCACATACTTTAATAATTATTGAGTCACATTTTCCTCAAGATGTTTAGCACAATACATCTAACATTAGAGAAAGAAAGAGATTTTAGTCATTCAATTGCCAGCAGGGGAAGACTGTTAAATTAGTTATGAAATAATAAAAATAATTATTCCACTACCCTGTCATGTAAAAAGGATAAAATAACTGTATAAAAGATAAAAATAATACACCACTTGGAAAGCATACAATTTGGTGGGGGATTAGGGTGATAAGTTAAAATGGGTCCATCTCCACTCTTTTACCCAGCCCCTTAGGTAACCAATGGCCAAAAGTTTAGATTGTGCCCATTCTAGCAAGTTTATTTAGTGATTGACTTCAAATAAAAATAGATGACCAGGGGGCTTCCCTGGTGGTGCAGTGGTTGAGAATCTGCCTGCCAATGCAGGGGATATGCGTTCGAGCCCTGGTCCGGGAGGATCTCACAAGCTGAGGAGCAACTAAGCCCGTGCGCCACAACTACTGAGCCTGCACTCTAGAGCCCGTGAGCCACAACTACTGAGCCCACGTGCCACAACTGCTGAAGCCTGCGTGCCCTAGAGCCCGTGCTCCACAACAAGAGAAGCCAGTGCAATGAGAAGCCCGTGCACCGCAATGAAGGCCCAATGCAGCCAAAAATAAATAAATAAATTTAAATTAAAAAAAATAGATGACTATATAAGAAAAATCTGAAGGTGCTTCACAAATGCAAAGTATGACTATTATTATCCAAATATACCTCTCCTTCCAGAGTTTTTTAAGGAAGAAAAAGTTGTGCTTTGAAATGACATTGGTAAACATGTCACTTTCCTTCTAGTTTATCTTTCCTCATATTTACATACAGACATTCTTTTAAACAGAAGTTAAGAGCCTGAGTTAAACTCAACAAAACAAAGAGATTAAAGTTGAAGAGGGAGTCTCTATCAGCCAGGCCTCAGTAGAGGGACTACACTTCACCTCTAGGCAACTAAGCCTGACTAACTGAGCATCGTACTATCCGTGCTATGTGAGGTCACTGCCTATCATTCATCCTTCTGACAACCACTTTGTTTTCTACTCTTTATGCCTGTATGTTTATTTATAACGTGCCAGAATAACAGTGGAATGAATGAAAGAAAATCCTAGCAGCATCTGTAAGCCTAAAGATGCTTAAAGATTACAACTGGTTACAGGATGACAACTTTCCTGGCCCCCATTTACTAACTGCTCTCTGTTTTCATTTTATTGTGTTGTTCTATACAATACTACTTCTATTTTGCTAGAACTTCAGTTGCCTTTTTTTTTTCCTTCATGGGTAAGAATGACTTTATTTTAGCTGAGAATAGCAGATCAGTTTCTAAAGCTCACTAGAATTCTCTTAGCTATATGAATTTTTAGGAAGCATTTAATGTGTTTCTTTTAATCCAGAGTGAAAATAGAACATTTATCCCCTTTCAAAAATCCCAATAAATAACAAAGGTACATTAGGCTCCAAAACAGCTTAACTGAACCATATGTGGATCCAAAGGCCTGCCAAAATGGAATCAGCATTATAAAAGATAGTTTCATATTTCATCTAGCCATAAAATAGGAACCGACAGTATATAAAATGCATCGGCCACTTGCACAGAGCTCGTGATGACAATGGCATGGAAATGCATTGTCAGCAGAGTAAAAGTGACCTCCATACATACTCTGGGAGGTTTCTTGAGTTTTTTTGTTTTGTTTTTTTCTTTTCTTTTCTTGTTATTTTTTGACCTGGATTGACTAATCACAGATTATGGAACAAACAACTTAAAACAGCATCTTGAACCTCAGCCCCTCTGACAGTCTCAGAATTTCACCATCAAAATATTTCATTCGAAAATCTTCAAGAAGCAACAGAAGGTCTGGCACCGAACCCTTAGGATCCCATTAAGGGCCTCTGCTGTATTCCATAGCTTGTCTAGTCCAAAACGGCACACTCTACTCCCACAAATTCTCTCCAAAGCCATTCTGAATCCTCTTTTCCTTATCAGGATGATACAGACCTGCATCATCCTTGGAGCCTTCTGACAGGGGCGACAGCAGTTGCACGTAGGGGGATGCTACAACTGTTCATTGTTTCCTTTCACAAAACCCTGCCACAGGGCGCCGATTAACACCAAAAAATAGATGGCTGCAACCAAAGGGAAACATTTTTCAGAATGCCTCTACGTGATTAATGAAGTAATGGAGCGGACCAGGGGTTGACTTTAGTCATGCACTCTTCTTCCCTCAACCGTCTCCTTCTGGGGTATCAGCAAAGATGAGGAACGCTTCTGCCAATGTCCAATTTCTCTGAAGAGTTGTCATTGTCACAAAGTTTTGAAGGAATGCAACGATTATAAAACTGACTATGTTCCCTGCTGACAATATTCAGATAAAGGATAAACTCTTTTCACCACCTCTGAACTACTTCAGTGAAGGCAAATGTTATCTTATTTTTTCCTGTAGATATTTTATTTGACATGTACTTGGACCCCCCTGATGCTTATCTCGGATGCACATGAGGACGTCACGGGGCACCTTCCACCGACTAATATTCTACACGGGCCTGAGTAGCAGTGACTTTAAGATGCAAGATGGTAATGATGCCACATCTGAGATTAATATTAGAATCCAAGGGACTGGTGCTGCTCCTGCTCATGGGATAATGCTCACACTTAGGGTAATGAGAAACAAACGGGCTTTGCCTGACTTCTTCATAAAAGCTAAAACTTAAGGTACGTGAACTGCCTTTGCTCTTCCAAACTCTGTCCTCATTTCTTCTTATTTTATGGTGCATCGCTGTCTGCATTATGACTCTCGTATTCACGCCATTCTGTACTGAGCTCTAAAATGCCATAAGTAATGAAAGAATTGAGTTAACATTTTAAAATACAAATGTAACTCAAAAGTGAATCAGGGTAAATTACTTTTCCAATTGTCTGAAATCCCCAATCACCCACCTGAGAAATGCTTTCTGAAGAATAACGCCTTACAAAAAGAAAACACAAAGAAGCCAGCATAATTCAAAAAGCAGTTTGACCACTTAACCTCTCCGTCTCTTCCTAAAAATACATGTTTTTTCTCTGCTTCTGTGGTGATTGTCTCCTTAGATGATAAATGCTCTAAGTTCATACCTTGTACTCCTCTAGGCTATGAGTTCTCAGAATACTGATGCTAGCTAATCGATGAGCATGTATGTGTTTGTGTGTATATAAATACATGTGTGCACGTGTGTATGAAGATGCATATGTACAATGACAACCAAAAATGCTTTTTAACTATGTTCAGAGAGGGGACTGAAGAGAAAAGGCTTGAAGCACTGCTTGGTGAATAAAGGAACCAGTAATCTACTTTCTATTCACAGGCATAATAGAAAGTAATCTAGGTTTGTATAATAATCTGTATATTTTTCAAAGTGACTAAATGCATATAATTTTAAATAATTTTACAACAACTCTAAGATATAGGGCTGGTATAATAACCCCCATTTTATAAATGAGGAAACTGAGAGCAGGTGTGATTACCCAAGATAGCACATCCACTTTGGGTAATAACAGTTGGGACCAGCATCAGGCTACGTCGACCACATCATGGGCTCTTTCCCATGCTTTCTCCCCATTTCTGATCTTTACAATATGTTAGTGTATGTTTCTCAAAACTACTGAAGGAGAAGAGATACTCAGCAAGCAATCTCCCTCTGGTTCTTATTTCTCATTAGATTTTGTATAACTTATGTTTCATATAGTTTAATTCATCTTTCTCTGTCCTCACAATTTCTAAACAAATTAATCAAGAATTTATTCATGACCTTCTATGTGGAAGACCTTATTTACCTTCAAAAATGAGAATAAAATGTATCTCATTTTCATAAATGTCTTTTACTTACCAGTTAAACTTTGATTTTGGTTATGATGTTTTATAATATATGATTTAGTCTTTTCTATTCAAATTAATTGGATTTTCTTTTGTGATTTCTCCCATTGCTACTATTATTTGAAAGTCCTTCCTTATTCAGAGGCCAGGTAACTATTTATGAAAATTACTTTTAGTGGTAAACTAAAAGTTTAGCCTGTGAGAGGCCCCCAGTGATCACAGCCTTTGGTTTCAAGCCTATGTGCAATTTCCTTCCCTTCAGGGTGGGCTAGACCTAGTGACTCAATTCCAATGAACAGAATTCAGCAAAAGTGATGGGATGCCCACTTCCAAGACTAGGTAACAAAAAGATTGATTTCAGTCCTGGGCTCCTTGTCCTGCTCTCTCATTTGCTTGCTCAGAGAGATGCCAGCTGCCATGCTGTGAGTTGCTCTATGGAGAAGCTCAGGAGGCAAGGAACTGAGTCAACAGCCATGTAGTGACCTTTCAAGCAGAACTTCTCCTAGTTGAGCCTTCAGATGACCCCATAGCCCTGGCTGTCACTTTCTGAACCCAGCCATGTATGAGGCACTGTACCAAAGACACATAGACAAGCTGTGCTCATATTTCTGACCCTGAAAAAATAAAGAGTATGAGAAAACCACAAGACTAACACACATAACCCTACGCTTGACTCTGAGCTCTTGACCTTTAAAATAGAAAGAGATATAAAACATAAAGAATAGCACAAATGACATATAAATTACTAGGATCAAGAAGCACAGTTTTGTTGAACTAGGGCAAAGGATTTTATTTAAAAAGTGATATAAAAGTAAATGAATAATAAAGAATGACTTTAAATTCAATACTTAAATTAACAAGGAAAAGAGATGTTCATCTCCAAAAAAGAGTTTCTCAAATAATTTCTCAAGTTTACAAAAACATTTTAGAAATATTACTTTATTTTTCTTTTATAAATGTATGTAAGAATTATTACCTCTGGACATCATACAACATCACCTTGTCGGAGTGGTTTGGACAGGAGCAGACTCACAAACCTGCCTATACCAGGAAAACCTCTTACGGGACTACAGATTGACAATGCTAACTGAGAACTAATGTTAAGTTATGATGTTTGATTAATGGTGTCCTGGGAGTACCTGTTGATAGTTAAAAAACAGAGTCTGATATTTTATGAGTCTAATATTTTATATTTAAAGGGTTATGCCTAAGTAATATTGATTTTTAAGATCAAGCAGAAGGAATACAAAATATCACTTGTATCCATTCTTTCACAGTTATCATCTCCAAGTTA
Source organism: Mesoplodon mirus (assembly GCF_964341445.2). NCBI lineage: Eukaryota > Metazoa > Chordata > Mammalia > Artiodactyla > Ziphiidae > Mesoplodon > Mesoplodon mirus. The sequence continues at coordinate 30,353,641 of NC_138992.1, forward strand.
CTGAATGAATTAATTATTATGCCTAGCTGACATCACCGCTAAATTCTCGTAACATTGGAACAATATTTATTATAACCACACAAATAACAGGTAAGTGCACATGCCAACCCAATTGTTCTAAAAAGAGTTGTGGAACAGCAAGTCTCCAAAAAAGTCAAGGAGAAAGACTTTGAAAGGCATGCCAGATATATCATAAAATAAGCGATGAAACTTTGGGTCAACTTTGTAAAAAACTGCTCCTCACATGCTTTCTCATTTTACCTTCTCCTCCAGACAAAGGTATTTTTCTACAATCTGTGTTATGAAAACAACAGAGTTATATTTTGCAAAATACTTTCTCACCACCCAAGAATCTGATGGACTCCCCGGAGGGAAAAGAGATTCTCTCCCCTAAGGGACCCAGATCTACAAACAGGAACTACTCCATAAAGAGTAGCTGGATGTATAAACCAATAGCCAGACTTTATATTTCATACCTATACTCTGTGGAAAAGGTAGAGCTTCTCATTAGTCTCTTCAACTTTACACACATACTCTTCTTAGTAGAGCAACTTTAATCATATTAAATAATGATATGAACAACTACCCCTTCCAGACATTGATTAAATTAATAGCATATCACAGAGTCATTTTGATAACTCCATGAGAAGATCACTTTCAATAAAATTCTCCTTGGAATTCTAGAAAAAGGGAACAAGGAATAATCTTAAACAAAAAAGATGCTTTTTGTTTATTAAAACTTGGCCTAAGTATAAGTAAAGAGGTTTAGCCATGTATCATAACCCAAAGGCAAAAATGCGTTTAAATTTCAGGCACAGGCCAGTAAGTCAGACCCATAAATAAAACTGTCTATATACGGCAAGGAATTGTGTCTTTGTGTCCCTACCTTTCAAATCCAAGTCCAAACATAACGTATCTAGAAAGACTTCACCATCAGAAGAAAAAGCAAATTAAAGGGAGATTGAGATTAGCAGACAGACTAGCTACATATAAAAGGTGTATTTTTTGGAGCCAGATACAAATTATCAGGAAATGCAAACTTTATGTTTTTATTTCAACGGTTATTTTCCCACATTACAATATAATTCCATCCACTGCCAACCTCACTATGCCTACATTATAATACAATAAGTCCATTCGGATCCATATGTAATTGACCTTGCTGGTTTGCTTCTAGAGATTTGAATTGTGGAGTAATTATTTGGTGTTTGGTTTCTTTCTTTCTGACTCAAATTCTACAGGATGCTTTTACTAACTTGGGACTCCATACCAATCTCTCCTCTCTCTGAGCTCTCCCCTTTTCTACAAACAAACAAACAAACAAAACAACAACAAAATTGTCCTCTAATTCTAGAAATCAGACCAACACACCATTTTCCAAGGCTCTGCTGCACTAAATGTCTTGCCTCATGTCTTCTTGGAGCAGCTTCCCTGTCCACTCAGTTTCCATTAATTCTCCACATGGCAGATAGAGTATAAGAGAAGCCAGGATCTTGGCCTCCCTAAGGGACAAATCTACAGTCTCCATCAATAATGAATTTCACCAACATTTCCCAAGAGGAACAGGGTACAATTAAAAAGGTTATAAGTCCTTGCACTACTAGAACCTAAGGGCATCCGTGAATGAAACTGGCTTAAGTCCAATTAGAGGAATCTGTACATTTGTCTTCTCTTGGAACAACCCTGCTCTTACGGTTCCCATCAATTCAGTATAAATCTGACTGATCTTATCCAAGAAGTTAATAGAAAATTGCTCACAGTGGGCGACTGCCACCTCAGTTTCCAAGCAGAGACAGATGGAATTTCCCAGATGGTTTGTCACTGGAAAGTGAGATGCTGGATGAGACTTCACAGAAAGCATGGTAGAGCAGAATCCCTTCTTGGCCTTCACCCATGTCATACTGAGGGATCTAAAACGGATTCTGTTATAAACAAATCATAATTGCCTCAATGGGCTCACCACCTCATCCTCTTTAACTGCTTCAAAGGGGCAAAAATCTTACACTGAAATTACTCAATATTTACCAGGAAGCCATCATGGGCATGTCTTTTTATTGGGTAAAAACTGAAGAAATAGAGATCATTGTCCTCCCCTATTATATATTACCCTCACATGAGATTAAGAAAAAATATAAACAAAACAGGCAGAAGATGGCATTAACTGTAGTATTGTATTGTTAACTTGGGCAGATAAAGTAAGATCTCAGAGGAGGCAGGAAAAATGGGGAAAAGACTCAGGGAGAATATAAGAATAAATAAAGAAAGATGAATAAAGAAAGATGTGCATCATTCACTGTTACTGGAGAAAAGTTAAAGGAAAGGATTAATTGACTCATTCTCTAAAGGTTATTTATTGAGGACTTGCTTTGAACCAGACATTGTGCTAGGTAAGAAGGATACAAATATAGAAGCTAAATAAGGAGCATACAGCCTGCAGGGGAGACAGACAAGTAAACAGACATTTGGAATTATGTTATAAATGCTCTTATCCTAGTAAACCTAAAGATCATGGAAATACTTGAGGAGTGGATATCTATTCCAGACTGGAGGCTTTAGGGAAGGTCCACTTTGGGGTAACCTTGGGCTGAGTCTTAAAGTAACAATTGGAGTTAATGTGATGAAGAGGGGCCGAGGGGTAGGTCATAGGGCTTTCTAGGATGATAAAACAGCATGGCCAAATGCATAGAGATGTAAGAAAAGAGTATATTCAGAGCACTGCAGGTAGTTGAGATGGACTGAAACTTACACTGAGAGTGGAAAAGGGATAAGAGTCGAGAAGGTGATATCATGAAGACGCTTTCACCAAAAGTTTGGGTTCTCTTGTGCCCTTTAGGATGTCTTAAGCACACAAGTGATTAGTTTTGCTTTTAGGACACACTGTAATTTGAGTAAAGAAAAAGGAGGCAAGAAGGAAGGCAGAAAGAAAGTTAGAAGAATACTGTGATAATCAAGGAAGAAATGATGGAGGTTTCGCCTACAGCAGTGGTGGCAGGAACAGAAAGAAGGGAACAGAAACGAAGAAAGCAGGAATTATGGTACTTGGTTTCTGGACATGAAAAGGAGAGTCTTGGAAGATGTTTGGCTCTGGGTGGATGACAAAAACAAGGATGTTAGTTATAACCAATAAAGGAGAGGGGTGCGTGCGTGTGTGTGTGTGTGTGTGTGTCTATGACTATATATGTAAATAGGCATTTGAGATGTGAGAGAAGGAGAGGTAGAAATGGGAGGGAAACATGGGATAACTCATAGAAAGAACTTCCTGCAGAGGCAGACAAGGAGAGGGAGAGACTTCGGATTAAAGGTGACTAAAATTTGGAAGTCGGGGAGAAGAACAGAGAGGCAGCGTGTGGAAACAGTAATAAACTCGCCTCCTGACTGTTTAGTTGGAGGAAGTCAGTGGCAAAGGCTTGTAAAACAGTTGAAATGTGTTATTAGAGGAAGGGTAAAAAGCCAAGGTTAGAGATTTTTTAATTTAAGTGTCATTTGTAAATTAGTAGCTGAAGCTTTGCAAGTGGATAAGCTCCCTGAGGCACTGGGAACAGAGGGAGAAGAGAAGAAAGGCCAGAGTGTTTTGGGAAACACTCACAGTTAAATTCAAAAGAGCCAAGACCCAGAGAGACATAAGAATTGGGAAAGTACGGTAGTCCTGAGCCCAGATTAGAATGAATATTAAAAGGAGGATATTATTCACAATGTCAACATCAATGAAAAGACATATAAGACCCCACAAAAAGTCATGCCTCGGCAGCATTATAAATTATATCATTCAGAGGGTGGAGATGGGAGGGTATGGGTAGAGTCAGTCAGACTGCTCCTGGTAAGGAAATTCAATTAGATCAGATTTTTATTTTAAAGAGAATCTATTGAGTATATATTAGTTGCCAGAGGCAGTGATCTAGAGTTGAATACTAACAATTTTTTAAAAATCTATGTCGTCTAGAATCTCAACAATAATTTGGATATAACTTTCCAATTTACTTCATTATTGTATCCTAGAAGCTGTGTTGGTATGGCTTCCCCAGAAGGTTACCCTGAGACTGATTCAAGTGTCAGTAGTTTATTGGAGGGGTGATCTCAGAAAAATTCAGTAGAGGTGTGGAGGAGGAAGGAGGAAGGAAAAGAAAACCCATAAACGCTGTGTTATAAAGCCAGCTGGACTTCAATTTCACTGGCAAATTCCAAGAGACTGTGTAGAACACTTCTCATATCCTAATGGAGAGGTGAGGAAGCAGGGGTATTTATCCACCTACTTCTGCCCATAATTGGTTGAGGATTACTTTTGGAAGTGTTAATTCTCCAGCACTTCCAGCTTGCCAGGCTTGCAGTTAGGTTTGCTCCTGAGGCTGGAAGAAATGTTCTCAAATAGAAAGTCAGAGATGATTCCACTAAGCAGCCTTTGGCAATACAGGTGAATGCTAGAGACACATGGATAGGGATATAGTTGCTCTAGAGTGTGTACAACATGAAGCTTGAAGACCATGGCAATGAATGGGCTCAGAGACGGGTACTGGAAGAGTTAGAACTAGAAGGGGAGCAATGGAGATATCTAACAATTCTAATATTTCCCTGCGATGTGATCAGGAATCTCTAATTCTTTCCTCAACCACATTTCTATGTTAATAAGTATCTTAAAAAATGTAAGGTGGAATTTAATGTGTGCATTATGTCATTATTAAGTCAATAAAATTTTGCCTATAGTATCCTTTATATGTGTATTTCCTATTTGTAGAATTCAATGTCACAACCCCATGGGAAAATAAAACAAGGCTCTATTCTGATTGAATGGCATCAATAAAATGAGATTTCTATGTCAAATTTCATTTGTTGAATTAAACAGATTGTGATAAGTTTACTATTATGTATTAAGTAACCTGGGACTTTCTATTTATGTTCTGTTTAATTAAGTATGCATGTTGCATGATTCCAGCATGCAGTTCGCTGAATAAGACTCATTAGCTGCTGACGGCTGATATATTCAAAAGAGAGAGAGGGCAAGTGTCACTAATATTAGAGACACCTAACCTTCTATATAAAGGTTGTTTGATCATTATTAAGCACTTACCTGGGCTAGCATAGCAGAGATTTAGCATATTACAAAGATCTTTGTCCTCAGGGGAAAATGGGAAAACATCAAAGGCACAACATATAAATATAGAAATTCTAAAACACCTTCAAAACAGATATTGATCACAATTTAAAGTGATTTAAAAAATTCCTTCCTTGTCAATAGTCCTTTGATATTTTCAATGAATAAAATTATAAGACTTTCAAAAACATGAAATTTGTGTCACCATGATAGCATTTTAAGTTATTCCTTGGCACAGAGGTAGGATGTTGGAAAAAAAGCTAGGCTCCGGCTTCCCTGTTGGCGCAGTGGTTGGGAGTCCGCCTGCCGATGCAGGGGACACGGGTTCATGCCCCGGTCCAGGAAGATCCCACATGCTGCGGAGCGGCTGGGCCCATAAGCCATGGCCGCAGAGTCTGAGCATCTGGAGCCTGTGCTCTGCAGCGGGAGAGGCAACAACAGTGAGAGGCCCGCGTGCCGCAAAAAAAAAAAAAAAAGCTAGGCTCACTTGCTGGCTAACAATTCATTCAGGGGCATAAGACTGCCTGAAAAAACTGAAACTTGCAATATACCATAGACCTTTGGGATCTGTGATGGTTAATTTTGTGTATTAACTTGGAAGGAGTTTTGGTTGAGATTGACAATTGAATCAGAGAACTTTGGGTAAAACAGACTGCCCTCTGTAATGTGGGTGGGCCTCATCCAATCAGTTGAAAGCCTGAATAGGACAAAAAGACTAGCCTCCGCAAGTAACAAACTTCATCTACACCACTGACTCTCCAGCCTGCTGACCTAAACTGCAGATTTTCACCTAGCCAGTCTCCATGATCATGTGAGCCAATTCCTTATAATAAATCTCTCTCTCTCTCTCTCTCTCTCCCACTCACTCTCTCTCTCTCCCACTCACTCTCTCTAGACACACACACACACACACACCCCACACCCTATTCTGTTTTTCTGGAGAACCCAGACTAATACAGTGTCCTTGGAAAATAGTCAAATTTAGGCATGTAAAATCCCCAAATGCCAAAAGTCTATAGTTTTACTTATTTAATTTGGAGTGTCTTTTCAGTTTTAAACTTGACAGATTTTAATGGACCCATTTTTACAGGTGACTGAGCAGTAACAGTAGTCAGTATTTCTGGATAACTCATGTATGCTACCCCATTTAGTCTTTACAAAATTCTGATAAGCTAGGTAGCATTATTATCCCTATATTACAGATAAAATTTCTCAGACAGTATTTGATTGCAACATGGCTTCTCAAGTCAGATTGAGGTGACCTTGGGCTAGTCATTCAACTTCTCACAGTAGCAGTTTCCTCCTCTATAACAAAGGAGGAAAAAACGGATATTATCTTCTCATATGCTTATGTAAGAACTACATGAGATATAAAACTTATAAAGCACTTTGACCCCTATCTGGCCCAATGAAAATATTAACTATATGTTGCTATTAAGCATGAAATATCTAACAAGATAATGAGGTGTGAGCAAAAGATTATTTATTTTTGTGTTCAGTGTGTTACATGATTCCAAGGAAAACTTTTTGTCAAATCAATTCATTTGGTGTTTCTATATAGCCTATATTTCTGGAAATGTTCTATATACATCCAAATGCCTGGTCTGCAAAGGCTTCCTGCAGAAGGTGGCATATTGCTAATGCACTTCAAGATGGGAACTTGAAAGATATAAAAAGGATTTGACATCTGGCATGGTGACTCAATTAATTACTGTGTTGGATTAATTAGTGTGCTGGATCTCTTGAGACAACACCATGAGCCTGAACAGAGTAACATTACGTCAGTTGGTGAATAAGCAATTTAAAAGGGTGTGCTAATTTAAAAGAGTGTGCTAATTCCAAATGTGATTCCAGGTTGGGTAAGGAAGGTTTAGTAGGCTATATATTTTATGATAAAGAAAATTTATCTTCATGATATAAAACACATATTAAAGTACTGTCCAAATATAAAGAGGTAATAAAATTGTGGTAGCCTTTGAATTAACTCATAACTCCTCAGTCATGATAGTTATGAAGTATAATAACAAATATTTTGCCCAAAGTAAGAAAAAAAAGTCTACCTCTAATCACTGCATATTTTCTCCCAGAGATTTTTATAAACTTAGAATTCATGTAAAGAAATCCCTAACAATTTTATCATACTCAAATCACGTTATAGATACTATTGAGGAGTGTGGTCTGGTCTTTAAAAACACGGATTCTGGAATAAAAAGGCCTGAGCCTTTATTTTCTTATCTATAAATATAATTTTAAACAGATCCAAATTCAAGGGGGAAGGATGGGGGAGGGATAGTTAGGGAGTTTGGGATCGTCATGTACACACTGTTGTATTTAAAATGGATAACTAACAAGGACCTAGTGTATAGCACAGGGAACTCTGCTCAATGTTATGTGGCAGCCTGGATGGGAGAGAAGTCTGGGGGAGAATAGATACATGTGTATGTATGGATGAGTCCCTTTGCTGTGCACCTGAAACTATCACAACATTGTTAATCGGCTATACTCCAATATAAAATAAAAAGTTTAAAGAAGAAAAGATGCTCAACATCACCAATTATCAGAGAAATGCAAATCAAAACTACAATGAGGTATCAACTCACACTGGTCAGAATGGCCATCATCAAAAAGTCTACAAAACATAAATGCTGGAGAAGGTGTAGAGAAAAAGGAACCCTCCTACACTTTGGTGGGAATGTAAATTGATACATCCACTATAGAGAACAGTATGGAGATTCCTTAAAAGCTAAAAACAGAGCTAATGTATGATCCTGCAATCCCACTCCTGGGCATATGTCCAGACAAAGCCATAATTCAAAGAGATACATACACCTCAATGTTCAGAGCAGCACTATTTACAATAGCCAAGACTTGGAAACAACCTAAATGTCCACTGACAGATGAATGAATAAAGAAGATGTGGAATATTACTCAGCAATAAAAAAGAACGAAAAATGCCATTTGCAGCAACATGGATGGACCTAGAGATTACCACACTAAGTGAAGTGGTCAGAAAGAGAAAGACAAATATCACATGATATTGCTTACATATGGAATTTTAAAAAAAGAATGATATAAATGAACTTACATACAAAACAGAAATAGACTCACAGACATAGAAAATAAACTTGTGGTTACCAATGGGGTAAGGTGGGGAGAGATAAACTGGGAGGTAGGGATTAACATATACACACTGCTATGTATAAAACAGATAACCAGCAAGGATCTACTGTATAGCACAGGAAACTATATTTAATATTTTGTAATAACCTATAAGGGAAAAGAATCTTAAAAAGAATAGACATGTATATGCATAACTGAATCACTCTGCTGTATACCTGAAGCTAACACAACATTGTAGATCAACTATATACTTCAATAATAAATAAATAAATAAATAAATAAAAATAGAACCAAATTCACAGGTTTGTTCTGAGGAGTAAGGGAGCTAATCCATTTCCAATTCTCCATATAGTGTCTAGAAAAAATAAGTACGAAGTATAACTTAGACAGTTGTTCTACAGAAGTAACAGTAGTGTCAATATTAGTATTAGTAGTATTTAATGACATAAAATCAAAAGTAAATTCTGGAAAAGAATGTTATTGTCAAAAAAATTTTTAAGTATATTTTAGCAAAGCAACTACATTTTAAAATAGAGAAAGTGCTATAGTTTAGGGAATTAACATGAATTAAATATTTAAATCCTAAGAAAAAAGGAGAAAACTAGGGTATTAAGATTATTTTCTATTAAAAAACTATTCCCCACGATTGGTTTTTGATACCCTAAAGAGCATACATTCACTTCAAATAGTATCAAAAACACCAAAAACTTCATAACTATAAATTGAATCCTTTAAAAGATATTATGTATGGCACAAGATAGCTTTAGAGTGGTATAGAAGCATGAAAAAAGAACCAAATGATATCATCTGTCTAAAAATACTTCACTGGAAAATTAAAGTTCCACAAATAGGTTTACTTTCCACACATCACAATTTAGCATACGTTAAAAATGTGTAAAAAGCACCAGTCTACATATATATAATGATATAAAGATTAATCAAAAGTTGCATTTTCATAGAGATATTATGTTGATATAATAAAGGGGAAAACATGCATTTCTTATATCAACAATAGCTGCCACTTCAATGGCAGTACACGCTTGAAGAAATATCAGAGAAATGACTAAAGTTTATGTTGGTGTCTGATATACAGTGACAAATAAGATAAATATCTTATTGCCTAAAATATTTTTAAAGCAAATGCTAGAGAACCAATTGAAACCCCCAGATAAAATGGGTTTTGAATAGCATTTAATTCAACCTTTGATGTTGACACAATCTTCCTCTTGCCTTTGCTTGATAAAGCAGTATAATAGCTAATATTACTCTATCAAAGGAATCAGTAGAACAGTCCACTAATACAACTCAACCAACTAAGGTCTGCAGTGTTTGTGAAGCCACTTTTCAAACCCTTTCTGAAGTAGGTGCACTGGACCACCACAAATTAAACTGCCCAGATTATTAAATATTTAGCCTGGTCTATCAACTTGTTTGGTTCTTAAACACTTGTACAGTCTCCTGATTCATCCTTTTATGGATTAAACACATGGATTTAGGAAGTAAAAAGCACACCCCTAGAACCTCTTATGTTGTTTGAAAGTTTGATGACACAAATGTTTCTTATTTATTCCAATCATTACTTTTAGTTAAATCAATGACCTCTGTTTCATCCACATGGCACTAAATAAGCAAAAATCCGCACATACCAGTTTCTTTCATGTAGTAGCTTGAAGAAGAAATTTCTTTCATGTAATCCATTGAAAAAGGAAAGCAATGTTGCTGAGTTGAGCACACTTGTCAAAACCCCTCTGGGGGGCTTCCCTGGTGGCGCAGTGGTTGCGAGTCTGCCTGCCGATGCAGGGGACGCGGGTTCGCGTGCCCTGGTCTGGGAGGATCCCACATGCCGCGGAGCGGCTGGGCCCGTGAGCCATGGTGGCTGAGCCTGCGCGTCTGGGGCCTGTGCTCCGCGATGGGAGGGGCCACAGCGGTGAGAGGCCCGTGTACCTCAAAAAAACAAACAAACAAACAAAAAAACCCTGGGGGGCTTCCCTGGTGGCGCAGCTGTTGAGAATGCGCCTGCCGATGCAGGTGACGTGGGTTAGTGCCCCGGTCCGGGAAGATCCCACATGCTGCGAGGCGGCTAGGCCCGTGAGACATGGCCGCTGAGCCTGCGCGTCTGGAGCCTCTGCTCCGCAACGGGAGAGGCCACAACAGCGAGAGGCCCGCATACCGCAAAAAACAAAAACAAAAACAAAAACAAAAAAAACCCTGGGAGTGTGTATGTCTCCCCCCGACCCCCAGTGTAGATGGAGATATTTAGCAGGCATGAAACTCTTCCTACAAAAATGGCATTTAGAGAGAAGGACTTCCATTCATATAAATAATTTCTGGATCTCTTAAAGAATATAAAACGTTTTTATCCCCAAGTTTTATCACTTGTATTGTTACTTATAATAGAAGTCCTAATGTCCTGATCCCTGGAATTTGTGAATGTTACAAGGCAAAAGGGAATTAAGAAAGCAGATGGAATTAAAGTTGCAAGAGTACCCTAGATTACCCAGGTGGGCCCAATGTAATCACAAGCGTTCTTGAATGTGGAAGGGGGAGACATAAGAGTCAGAATAAAGATATGAGAAAGACTCTATCAGCCATTGCTGGTTTTGAAGATGGAAGGGGGTTGGAAGCCAAAGGTTGTGGACAACCTTTAGAAGGTAGAAAAGCAAAGAAAACACATTCCCCCCAGAAGCTCCAGGAAAAAACTCAGCCCTGCAGACACTTTGATTTTAGCCCAGAGAGATTCCTTTCAGACTACAAGATGATGAATTTGGGTTGTTTTAAGCCACAGTTTGTGGTAATTTGCTACAGCTGCAATAGAAAGCTAACATTCAATTAAGAAATGAAGTTTAAATGTAACCAAATATTCCATCTTTCCATAACTTTTTAAAACATCTAATCAATCAATTGTCCATACAATCTTTCCTAGAGGTAGACTTTCTGATCTCAGAATTTTTACAAAAAAGTTAACAAGAAAAATTATGATGCTGATCACTCATTCTCACTCTTAAAGGTACAAATAGTATTACCAAGCAATATCAAGGTTGTTTATTCCTTGTTCATCATGTAAACTTGTAATGTATGACAATTAATTTGTGTCATCTAAAAAATAAAAGCATTTGTATATGTTATTAAATATGGACAATATTAGTCTTGCTAAGCAGATAAAGCCACAACCTTATAAATTACCTTACTAGATAACCATTTAGTATGATTAACCTGTTTCCTTCTAAATTCTACGTATAATACTGTCAGAGACAGACTACTTGGAAGACATCCCAGTTTTGTGGTCCATGAAAAAGAAAAAAGTTATTTTTAGTGATTTCACTGGGAAGCAAGCAGAGATCATTTCTGTGCATCCACATACCAAGGAATTATTATTCAGGTCCATCTTCCCAGCGAATGGCCCCCAGGTGGTTCCCACTGGAAGTTGCTGCCGACTCTGAATTTTTCGTTCTCCATCTTTCTGAAACACCTCCAGCTCTCCTGCAGACAATGAACACAAGAGGCGTTTAAATTACTTTCACTTGTGCTTTACCAACAGCCGTCTCTTTTTGTGTGCTTGCTTTACACGAACAATATTCTCAGGATTCATATAAAGAGAATTAATTATGTTCATCTGAAAAACAACTGACCTTGGTATCCTGAGAGGATAATAAAACTTGTCCTTATAATTATATTCACTTTTTTTTTTTTTTTTTTTTTTTTGCAGTACGCGGGCCCCTCACTGTTGTGGCCTCTCCCATTGTGGAGCACAGGCTCCGGACGCACAGGCTCAGCGGCCATGGCTCACGGGCCCAGCTGCTCCGCAGCAGGTGGGATCTTCCCGGACCGGGGCACGAACCCGTGTCCCCTGCATCGGCAGGCGGACTCTCAACCACTGCGCCACCAGGGAAGCCCTATATTCACATTTAGTCCAATTTCTTTCTTGAGCCTTTGCACACTTATCACCTACTGAAGTCCATTCTATTTAGTAAATCCTTAAGAAGTAGAAATGATAACACGTCCTCAGAAAGCATTGATCCAATGCCAAAACAGATAGACAAGAAGCGTTAGGACAATGACTTAGAGTTAAAATTCCTACATTTGATCACCAAAGTAACTAAAAAATTACAATTAAAGATATATGTCTTAGGCAATAACTGTACTACAATGATTCAAGACTCTTGGTGAACAACATGGAGAGTTTTTGAAAGTACTTGGCAATTTCCTGAATTTACTACTAGTTACAGTGGATAGAACAACTACATGTACAAAAAATGGACATGTATGTTTTTGCAAATTAAAAAAATGTTTAATCAATGTCATTACTTTTTATATTTGGTACTTTAGGTAAGATTCTATGTTACCAAAAGGGTTTGGACAAAAACCCTTAAGAAACAGCCAGTTTAGGATGGTCTTCTTCCTTTTATTTCCTCCTAATTATTACTTTGGGGTCATTAAAGAGAAACAGGAAGTAAAGACAGTATACACACTTGCATAAAGTAGGAATTCATCAAATGCTCACTCAAGAAATAAATGAATAGATTAATAAAAACAGAAATAAATGAAGCCTTCAAAAATTTAAAAATTGGTCATTAAGCCTAAACATTGTTTGGAATAAATGGAAAAATATCTCAATCAGGAATTGGAGACCTTCTCTTTAAGTAATTAAATCTATGATATTTATGTCCTGAGAGTATTACCATACTATATTATCACACTATTTTTTTATATTTCAAAATATTAATCTTAATATTATAATTTGTTTCTTTTTAATGGAATTTCCTCTCAGTCTGCTCAAGAGCAGACATGAAAATGGAAGGAATGGAATAGGAAGAAGTATGAATGGAAACCAATATAGAATAGACAGCTGAGGAAAGTTCTAAATAAAAAAAATGTGTTCAGTAATTACACTTTGCAAATGATATATAAATCATGGTAAGTAATATATTATGAAATATTTGCCTTAATATGGCCTTAGTTTCTTTTCAAGTCAATAACTAAATTTAAATATATAGATTTAATCTTGAGACTTTTAAAAGGAACACCATCGAATTATAGTTTTCAAATTATAGTTTTTCCAGATACATGCCCAGGAGTGGGATCACTAGATCATATGGTAACTCTATTTTTAGTTTTTTAAGCGACTACTGTTCTCCACAGTGGCTGCACCAATTTACATTCCCATCAGCAGTATAGGAGGGTTCTTATTTTTTTCCCACAAACTATAATACAAAAAGATACATGTACCTCAATGTTTATAGCAGCACTGTTTACAACAGCCAAGACATGGAAACAACCTAAGTGTCCATCGACAGATGAATAGATAAAGAAGCTGTGGTACGTATACAGAATGGAATATTACTCAGCCATAAAAAAGAATGAAATAATGCCATTTGCAGCAACATGGATGGACCTAGAGATTATCACAGTAAGTGAAGTATGTCAGAAAAAGACAAATATCATATGATATTGCTTATATGTGGAATCTAAAAAAATGATACAAATGAACTTATTTACAAAACAGAAATAAATTTACAGACATATAGAAAACAAACTTATGGTTACCAAAGGGGAAAGGAGGGGAAGGGATAAATTAGAGGAGTTTGGGATTAAAATATACACACTACTATATATAAAACAGATAACCAACAAGGTTGGTTACTTGTTACTACTGTATAACACAGGGAACTATACTCAATATCTTGTAGTAACCTATAATGGAAAAGAATCTACAAAAGAATATATATATGTGTGTGTGTGTATATATATATATATATATAAAACAATCACTTTGCTATACACCTGACACTGAGACAACATTGTAAATCAACTATATTTCAATAAATTTTTTTAAAACATAAAAGCAACACCATCAACCTGAGTTAAATTATATCTGTTATTTCTCTATTTTTGTGTCACCTCTTTTTAATAGTTACAATACCAGACATCCCTTTTCATGCTCCACCCAAAAACCAAAATCAAAGTAAATAAACAAAAATTAGTTAAAATATTGTGTAATGGTTACATTGTGCCCATTATGAAATATAAATTTATCTGTCTCTGAACAGTGAAGATGTAATGGAAATAATTCCGTGTTCACAGTAAAAATTTAAATTCAAGGACTACACCACCATTTTTCCATCTTCTCACACTTCCTTCCTCTTCTGCTTGTCAAATACACTAAAAATGGACAGTGTGTGTCTGTCTTATTAAATTAAGACAGACACACTTCTCACTTTTTTTTTCGTTCTTATGTGTCAGTAGCTAAAGATGATCAGTAATGAGGCAAATGGACCCCAAAAAATTCAATAAGTCTGAGTTTCTGAAACATAGTTTTATAAATAAAAAACATGTTAAATAACATATTAATGCTTAAATATCAAACCCTGAAGCTTACCCAGAATCCAGGGAATATGGAACAATAATAATTTGTTTCCTGCATGCAGAATAACAAACCCATTTCTGAGATTTTCCCTTGAAAACGTTTTTCATCCTCATAAAATCTTTTTGATTAACGCATTAGAATCAGAGGCTTGTATAGAAAACCCTCAAAGATAGAGCATAGCCAACAACCTGTTATGATGTCAAATAGGGCTCAGTGGGAAATATCCCTTAACGTATGTATGCATTTTCATATTGATAATGCAGTTATTTAAAAATTTGGGATAATTTTTCTGTTTGAATGAAACAGTCTTATTTCTATCTGATAGTTCTTATTTTTCATTCATGCTTACATTTTAAACAATTTCTTTACAATTTACCCTCTAAAGATAAAATACATTTCAACCCTTCAGCTAAACACTAGTTTAAAATGTTCTTTTCTACATAAAAATGATGCCCAAATAATTTGCTTGTTTTTACATACTAAAAAAAAAGAAAAAAAAAGAACCTAGTCATGTCACATTTCAAGTGATACCAGAGGAATTATGAAAATCTTTGAAAACCCTTTAAAAATGTAATTAATCCTCTCTTTCTGCCACTGACATTTTTCATTTGAAAAGGGTTCAGACTCAGTCAAACAGTGACTTCTTATCTATACCTGTGGATTTACAAGCAGGTCTGTCTTTTAATGGATTAAGAACTACAAACTTAGGGCAGATCATGAAGTGATACCTAAATATCTCCAAAGTTTTTGAGGTGTCTTTGACTATGCATTAAAATTTTAAGCAGGCCAAAAATAGTTTTATGAGCTCTTAAAGATGGCCATAACAGAAAGTCCAGTAACTGTTCAAGCTCTCAAGTCAATCTTTTCAACTTTATTAGACAAACAGGTAAATTTCAGTCTCCTTTCTTACTTATCAAGATGTCAGATGTTATTTTGAGGTTTGGGGAAATCCTTTCTGTTGCTGAAACAATTACATTAAAATATTCATTTATTCAGAGCAGCTTTATAGAAAACTATAAGCACATTGCAAATAGCATTTATACACTACCAAGACTACATAGTTTACTGATAGCAAGAGAAATAAGATATTGTATAAACAGAAATTATATTTCATTTAACATACATGTTGCTTAAGAGTATAATATTTTTAAAATTTTTTCAAAGATTAATAAGTGTAATGAAATAGAGGAAACATTATTGCACTAAATATTGATTAAATTTTAGTACCTCTATCAAATAGCCAGCTGAATGGCCATGAGAAGGTTATGTCTTTTCTAAGTCTTTGGTTTGTCATTGTTAAAGAGGGGTTTACACTCTCTTGTTACTTGATAAGGTGTCCGTGACACCATGATTTTCTTTCCCCAGATGTGATATATTATGAGAGGTAGAAAGAACACTGAGATGCTGGATCAAAGACCCAGGTCCTAGAACTAGCTTATCATAAAAAGAATGTTTGACTGGAAAAGATCAGAGATTTCAAAATCAGAAAGCAAATTTCCATTCCCATTTTATTTGTTTATTCATTCTTTTCTGAATCCATTCATTAGTTTATTCATTGATTTATTCTACTAATATCTATTAGGTAACTACTAAATACCAGATAGTGGGTTACACCCAGGCATAAAGCAACCAACAAAACAAGCTTGGGTTCTGTATAAATCTGAGGAAATGTAATCCATAAGGCTTGGTAAGTAGAAGTCATAGAACTTAGTGATTATTTAGATTTTAGGTATTAGGGAAAGAAAAATCCAGCAATGATCTTCTCATATCTGGCTTGGGCAAATGGTCCAATGGTCATGTACCTATTGAGACAGGGTACACAGAAAAAAGAAGATTTAAGGATAAGGAGTTATAGCTTGGAAATATTGAGGCCAAAGTGGCTTTGTAAGCAAGGCAGGAGGTGATTTGAGGTGGAGAGTTTCAAGCCTGTGGCTCAGAAGCAAGGCCTTAGCTAGAGTGATAAATGTTGGCATTTATTAATTAATTAAAACCAGCTTGTATATGGTAAAAGTCATAGAATTTTTGATCTAGGAGAGAGTATAGCATGATAAAATAAAAAGATCTAGGATAGAGTTCCAAGGATTTTCAAAAAGCAGAGGGATGGAGGATCAGGCACAGAATATTTAAGAGAAGTGTGAGAAAATAGAAAATAGAGAATAAACTGGACATGGTACCATAGCATCCAATGGATTTATCAGGAATTTAAAGGAGGAGGGATCAATTAAGTAACCTGAAGATTTACAAAAGTAAGAAAAGGACTGGGAAAATTCCTTTTGATGAGATGGAGACCATGGGTGTCTGGAGTGAATGGAATGTTTTAGAATGGGAGGCCAGCACACAGATTCAAAATCGAATTGGAGAAAAGTAAGTGGAACAAGTCATGTGATCCTGAGCAAGTCCCTTAACCTTCTCCATTTCAGTTTCTTCAAACCAAATAGGAATTACAATTCTTCCTCATATGGCTGCTGTGAGGATTCACTCAGATAACATAAGCAAAGTACCTAATAAACATTTACTATTTCACCACAAAGAAACTGAAGCATTCTAAGAGCATGTCCACATACTTCCATCATCACATCTAATTATTCAGTGTCTGAGGTCACATTCCTTCTTTAACACCTCTATCCAAAATACTCTCCATACCTTGACTTTTAACGTCCTTTTAAATATCTCCTGGATTTACTTTTCTTATCAGCATTTCCCAGTTTTTACCAACTCCGATGTAGAGGGCCAATCAGCCTCAACTCACTCTACAGCTCTGATTTGGGCTCCAAATTCCTGCCAGGATAAACGTATTAAAAACTCCACTTTCATCTTGTCATTCATTTGTGCAAGTCCCTTCACTAGCTTCCTTTTGACCATCCCAACTTGAACATCTATGCCTGAATCCTAATACCACCGCAGAGTTGCTCCACAGCATGTGCTTGACTGCCTGTTCTGCTCCACAGCATGTGCTTGACTGCCTGTTCTGCTCTCCAGAATTTCTTCTTCTTCTTTCCAGTCAAGAAACTTTTCCTTATGGCACCTTCCTCCTCATCTCCAGTTTAACTCCCACACCTTTCTGAGAATTGTTGCTGCTACCTGGCAGACACACCATCCTCCTGGCTGCCCTGATAAACCCTATTAATGTTGCAAGATCAAACTCAAAGGTATTCTCTTTCACCAAACAACTCTGAACTCCAGAACAAACTGAGTTCTCCTTCCCTAATTCTCCCATAACATTTATAGTCCATGCAGTTTTGCATTTAATTATTCCCTAGTGGTTTCTCCTTGATAACTTCTTTCACCTCAACATCTTGAACTACAGGTGCATTTTTTATTTCTGTTTATTCTATGGTAATTAATATAGTTTGTGACACATGGAAAGTGCAAAATACAAATTGAACATCGTTGATTGGATAAGGATTTTCATAAGTTCACAGACTTAACTGTAGTACAGTTAAAGCTAATTTTTTTTTTTTTTTTTTTTTTTTTTCCCCGTACGCGGGCCTCTCGCTGTTGTGGCCTCTCCCGTCGCGGAGCACAGGCTCCGGACGCGCAGGCTCAGCGGCCATGGCTCACGGGCCTAGCCGCTCCGCGGCATGTGGGATCTTCCCGGACCGGGGCACGAACCCGTGTCCCCTGCATCGGCAGGCGGACTCTCAACCACTGCGCCACCAGGGAAGCCCAAGAATAGACTTCTTTATTTATTTATTTTTTTTTTTTTTGCGGTATGCGGGCCTCTCACTGTTGTGGCCTCTCCCGTTGCGGAGCACAGGCTCCGGATGCGCAGGCCCAGCAGCCATGGCTCACGGGCCCAGCCGCTCCGCGGCATATGGGATCCTCCCAGACCGGGGCACGAACCCGTATCCCCTGCATCGGCAGGCGGACTCTCAACCACTGCGCCACCAGGGAGGCCCAAAGCTAATTTTAAAGACAAAAAAAAGTTGTCTTAATACGTGTCTTCTCTTTGTGTTACAACAATCATACATTTCATTTGTTCAACATTTTATTGCATTAACTACATTACCTCATCTGTGAAACATGGAGCAGGATGAAAAATTTCTCTTTTCTGCCCAATTCATATTTTTAACATGCTGGGTAAGTTCACACAAAATATTTGAGACACATTGGACGGACTAATCAATTTTGGTAAAAGATAATATTGTTAGTGCTGACGGCTGTTTCTCTTATCTTCTTGATAATGTATACTTTTAAAAGTCTGTGGTTACTCAAAGACTTATGATAGCTTCACTTAAAAAAAAAGCCCTGAGTAAGAAATCACTACCAAACACACTGCAGCTTTTAAGATATCAACCCATTTTTTTTGTCCAAATAAAAGAAATTTACTGGTGGAAACAAATACTTAAAATCAAGGGAGATACCCTCAAATCTTTTTTTTATTGAAGGTGCTATCAAGTCATTGTTTTATTTCTTTTTAATAGAGTCCTTTTGATGCCTCATTAGAGAGCTAAGTATATGAAAACTGTAGCATACCAAAGGGAAACAGACAAGATGTGGGCCTTTTAGCATAATTATCAGCAATCATGCTTCAACTGAATTCAGCATTAAGTTGATGGCATAAATGTATATGGTATTTACAGAACATCCCTTAACTCCAGGCTCAGATTTCATAGAAGGACATGGTTGCAAGTAAATGAGATGATAGAAGATCCTATTTCATTTGCTGAAAATAAACTTTGGATTGGTTTGAACGCGGTTTTAAATACATAACCAAATTTTAAAGCAGACCACATGAATTAGCTCATAATGTTTATCAGATCTTAACTACAGCAGAAGGCTATAGCATCAGAACCCATATTTATATTTTCTTCATGGTTGGAAAACATTATACATCATGGTATCAAACATGGACAGCTCCGAAGTCATGCTGAGTTCAAAAAGCACTCAAAGATTCTAAAAATCTCAAAACATTTTCAAAGTCAGCCAAGGTGGCTGAAGTATGGCAGAGCTCTTGCTATTTTATGGTTTAACCATTTGACAGCTGCCTGCCAGATACATAAGAGGGTTAGATAATCACTTTACTGTTGATTATCTTTACAGCCAAACTGCAGTCTTGCCACTATGTGTGTTTCCTCAGGCATTAATAACAGCATGTTTCATCTGCATTCTAAGACAAATAGTGCCATTTATATTACACTCTGTTGACCCATCTCAAAGCATGGTTTGGCACAGGAAATGATAGTTCTTGGTGAGTAGCTACAAATCGCCTTATAGGGATACCTTTTCTAATTTTTCTTCTTAATTTTTGAGTCATACAGTCATCACACACACTAAACTACAGTTTTGAACATAAACTTGAAATACGACATTCCCTATTCAAGTACTCCAGTCAAACCCTGATAAATCAGGCTGGCCATGCAGTGATCTTATCCCTTCTGACTTTTTAATAAATCGAACCTTGTAAGTTCTTACTGTTGGAAGTTGTCACTAAATGAAATTGTGACCTTATCCGGTGCATGAACTTATCCTGCTGACAACTACATTTATTGCGTGGATAAGAAAGGAAAAAAAGAAAAAAAAAAAGAATACAGAAAAAAATGAGATATTTGATAATTCTGATCTTAGCCATATGTAACTCTAACAGATGGGATCTTTTTGATGTTCCATTAATGATTTGCCAAAGATGAGTCTCTACTTAGAGAAAAATGCTCACCTAAGGTAAGTGCTGGGGGCACTGCGGATGGTATTAAAAGTGCATGAAGAGGTACTGGGTAACAGCAGCGAAATCAGAAGCTATTAGTGTAACACAAAGAGCCTTGAATTAGCTTGTAATTGCACTGGAAAAGATAACATAATGGTGGTGGCAAAATAGAAACATTCCCTTCTCATGCAATGCATTCAGTACCTAAAAACTAAAACGAGACACTGGAATTGTCTAAAACCTAGCAAAGTTAATTCACTGCATTTCTTAAGAATACAAAACACACCCTTCGGCTATAGTTTCTAAAAAGTCATAGAAATCAATGTGTACAGCATTAAGAAGCAAATGACATGCATACGCTACCAAATATTGGCATGTATTACAAACTCAGGAAACTTTTATTATTCTGGTTGACCTTAAGGATTAATTCTGAGGCTATTATATGTCTAAATATCCTTTCTATCCTAAGACCCATTGAAACTTACAAATTATCATCTTTAAATAGAGAGATAAAATGTTGTTTTAGGTAGTAATATTATTGGTAATAAAGTAGAAAATTCAAGATGTTTTTTAAAACTATGACCTGAAATAAATAAAAAACCTCTACCTGCATATTCACATACAAAATAAGTTTTACATACAGAGACCATGTTCAAGATTGGGAGGAATAAATTGCCATATTTTGCCCTTTGTTCTATGTCTATTTATATGAACAAAAACTCAGCTCATCCCAGGTGTAGGAAACTATTCACCTGGAGTGTGACTAGCTCTGGCAAATGTTTGGAAAAGTCGCTGGAAGGGGGAGCTGTAGTTTCTGGACACTTTTCAGCTGCTGGAAGGAGGAGGGGAGCCAGCACTCTTTTGCTCAAGAAACTTGGACAGTATACTTCTTTGCTTTATTTATTTATTTTTTTTGCTGTACGCGGGCCTCTCACTGTTGTGGCCTCTCCCGTTGCGGAGCACAGGTTCCGTACGCGCAGGCTCAGCAGCCATGGCTCACGGGCCCAGCCGCTCCGCGGCATGTGGGATCCTCCCGGACGGGGTCACGAACCCGTGTCCCCTGCATCGGCAGGCGGACTCTCAACCACTGCACCACCAGGGAAGCCCGACAGTATACTTCTTTGCTGCCAGAAACCCTCCCTAACCTTCCAGACACCACTCCTTGTCACAGGCTGACCCCACAGCACTTCCTGATTCAAATCTTGAGACATAGAGGGAGGATATGCTTTGGGAGGCACAGGTAGGGAGGAACACCATGCATGTGAGAGGTCTGGGTAAGCAGACAGGAAACAGCAGCGGGGGAGCAACAGCCAAAAGTCTCTGTCGGCAGGAGGTCCATCGAAGGGTCAGGGCCTGCAGAGCCCTGGTCAGAGAAGGCTTGTTTTCTCCAGGAGGACAAACTCTAAAGGAGAAACTCTGGGTAGAAATCAACCATAAGCTCCTGTTCGATGAAAAAGAAGCAAGGCATGGCTTTTCAAGAACATTTAATACAGAACATCAATAGACCTCGTTGATATTTAAGGTTCTAGATGTTAGGCAACATCTACTTTTGTCTGTTAAAATTGCATGCTTTCTCACAGTTACATTTATTTATTTATTTATTGGCTATGTTGGGTCTTCGTTGCTGTGCACGGGCTTTCTCTAGTTGCGGCGAGCGGAGGCTACTCTTCATTGTGGTGCGCGGGCTTCTCATTGCAGTGGCTTCTCTTGTTGCGGAGCACGGGCTCTAGGCACTCAGGCTCAGTAGTTGTGGCTCGTGGGCTTAGCTGCTCTGCAACATGTGGCATCTCCCCGGCTCAGGGCTTGAACTCGTGTCCCCTGCACTGGCAGGCGGATTCTTAACCACTGTGCCACAAAGGAAGTCCACATTTATTAATTTAGAAGAAGATATTATACTTGGTACACAATGGAACTTTTCACAAGCCACTGCTGATATTTAAAGACCGCTGCCTTATGAGGTATTTTTTCAGCTTGACTCCTATTAACCCAGATGTAGTCATGCTTTTAACATCATGAGATGGTATAGATGGAGATGAAAGAAAATGTACTGACAAGCTTTAACAGGTAAACATTCTTAAGCATCAGTTGTGATTAGGATGAGTTTTGCCTGGAAGGAAGATCTATGTGAAGTTCCATGTGGGAGTGGGGAGTTCACTTTTTAGGTCGTGATATCAGAGAACCAAAGGATGGCAGAATGACTTGACAAATAACATGGGGACAACTACAGCATTACTTTGAAACCCTTTAATCTAATCCAGGGAAGTAACAGTGCACTGTAGAGTACTCTCAGTCAAAGATAGAAGAAGACTGCCGAAGACTGGTCTAAAAATGACATTCCATTATAGATTTTAAAAATTTTATCCAAAGAACGAGTATCATTCTTTAAAAGAGTTTTTAAAAATAAGTAGAAAACAGAATGATAAAGAGAAGGAAAATTTAATATGTTACCAATGAATATAGATCCTAGGATACTTGAGTTCACACTTAACACTATTGTCAGTGCATCACATATAATATTGAAGTGTTTTATGAAACTTTGACATGGGTCCCAAAATTGGCGAGAATAAGTCCTGCACACTAAACATTAAAGCATCAACTATATCAGCCACTTAATTCTCTAATTGTATGGATTCTTCAATAAATACAGTATATGTATATATTTATCTATTTTGAAAATGTCTTTAGTCTACAGAAAGATTTAATATGTAGGCTGTAATAAGGGCACAAAGTTTTTATTTCTAAAGTTTGAACTCATTGCTGAAGATATTTTTAGTTTCAGAAAATACTTCCAAAAATGTAATTCCTAAAGATCAAGCAAGCTGCAGTCATTTATTCATAATTCTGGAGTCTTTTATTAATGCTTGTATATCTTCACAGTTGTATATATTCTTAAGTTACACATAACTGACC
This sequence comes from Mesoplodon mirus, assembly GCF_964341445.2. Lineage (NCBI taxonomy): Eukaryota > Metazoa > Chordata > Mammalia > Artiodactyla > Ziphiidae > Mesoplodon > Mesoplodon mirus. The sequence goes on from NC_138992.1 coordinate 30,376,765, forward strand.
AGAGTAATCTTGCCAAAAGCAGCCTCCTTGACACTCTGGCTTTTGGGGAGCTGTATATAGTTGATCTTTCTGTGTTGTGAAGGCCTTACCTCTCTGGTATATTGAAATAACCATCATTAGTGTTATGTTTAAACCCTACCATCTTTTGAAGTCTGTCTGTCATCTCCTAAGGAACATTTCCCTGATTCATGTAGCCTCTCCTTGCCAGAAATTCAGAGGTGATCTCTCCCTTTGAACTCCTCAAGTATTTGATTTTAGCACTAATATTTATTTTTTTTACCATTTTCTTCCTTATAATAGTGATTTGTATGTATTTATTATCTCTGTACATGGAACTTTCTAGATTACCCAACAATGCTTTTACCTGGTAGTGTTGCAGAAAATATAAACATGTGTGTGTGTGTGTGTGTGTTCACTGTTTTGGGTTAAACTATTGTTTCAAAGAAACGATCACTTCTGTATATTCATAATACTTTTTCACTTTATAACACACACTTTAATAAGAAGTTCTCAGACAGTGTAGGCATTATTATTATTATTTTACCATTTATCATCCTATTCATTGGGCTGGAACTAAAAGCTAAAGTATCAATAACTATTTAAGTTACAAAATTAGTAGTGAGACTAGGACTCCAAACCCAGTTTTCTGACCCTCTCGTGTTCATTTCACTTTATCAGACTGCCCCTTTTAAAAAATTTTAACAACTTAACTATGTGCAAGGATTGACCTCAAGTCCCAGTATCATATCAGCAGCCATTAGAGTGGATTCATTTGTAAGATTAGCTGCCAGTCAATTTGGAAAGCAGAATGTGAGTGCCTGAAGGATGGGGCCACAGGGTGAGTTTCGAAAGAGGCAAGGTGGTAGAAAAGATTAAACAAGACACTGGGAAAGTGTTACAGGGGGAAGAGTGGCAAAATTATTGTTTGATTATCAGAGTTCACAATAAACTTTTACATTTCTGTCCCAAAATTTTCAGAGAGAAGAAATCAAAGATACATGGTTTTAAAACAGTGGAATGCCCCCACCCCTCCCCCATTCATGACAACCCCTGATGATCATTCTTCAGAGAAAGTGTTCAGTTACTAAATAAACTAAAATTAAAAAATTGAAAGTCTGATTAAATATATCATGTCATTACTAGCAGAAGAAATAATATAAGCTTTTCTAAATATACAAAGTATAAAAGGCATTTTGAACATTCCAAACAATTTCCCACATTTTTATTTGGTTGATAGCATTTTCTCCAAAGAGAACTTTCTCATGTGAAATTGTGCACAGTGATTGTAAACTAGAAAATCTGGTGCTTTCACAGTGCCTAACTTGTAAAATATTCCTATGTCACACATTTAACAAACTCAGTGGGTTAAGTAGGTATATGCTATATATACATGTATATATTCTTCTTCTTCTCTTCAGTTCCTCTCTCCTTTCCCTGGATCTTTCCCTTTCCAACATGAATGTGGGATATAGAAATGCCAGATCTGGAAGAAGGAAGAAAGGAAGCAAGGGAGAGAGGAAGGAAAGCAAGCAGGCAGGCAGGCAGGCTGGCTGGTTGGTATTATTGCTCATGAGTGTAGTTTCCATAAACTCAGAGATCGCTGTGCAGAACTAAGGTTTGATCCTTTTCTTCACATAGAAGCAACTGCCTCTGAAAACATCATTTCTGTGGCATGACCTCTGATAGGAAGTTTTACATATGCTCATTTGGAGCATGGCCCAAGAGCTCACCAAGTATTAAACTTCTGCAATTATTCAAATCCAGGACTATTTTTATTCATAAAACCACACTCAACTGAACTTTATTTAAAGAAGTATTTACTCATTCAAAATTATTTGTTGAACACATAATGTTAGGCTCAATGCTGGTTACTTGAGATATAAACATGAATCTTATGTAGATCTTTTCCTTATGTGACTTATTCTGATGATCATGAGGTAATTATCACCCAACATATGAAGTTTTTGATAAAGGAAAGAGATAAAATTTGACCAGCAAGAAGAAAAGTCTCCTAAGTCAACTCAGATCAGGAATGACATCTCAGAGGAGTGAAAGCTGGCAAAAGACAGTATAAACCATCTTTTTCTTTTAATAGATCAGAAATAATTTATTTCAAAAATGAACACGATACAACACTAACATGAGCATTTAAACACATTTGTTATGTTACAAATAAAACTGCTTGCAAGGCAGAGGTTCAATAAACTAGAAAGTGTTGCCTTGAGTTAAAATTACTGCCAAATCAGAAGAAACAAATGACTGGAATTTGTTGTAAAAAACAGTTTTAAGACCATAGATATCGTAACTGATGGTAAAAGTTTCTGCTGTTCAATATTGCAAATGGGTTAATTTTAGACAAAATGACATTTCTTAAAATTGATGGAATAGGTCTTGTAATGTGCCTTCATCTTAAACAATACTAGCTTTTTCTTATAAAATATTTTCAATATTAGAAAATTTTACTCCACTCTTTTTTGATAATTTCACATAAACTCCTGAAACTGAGATAACAATACTAGAAGCTATCACTTCAAGCACTAAAGATCAGAGAGGTGAGCTCATCTATAAGTGTATATTCTCTATAAATGTATGTATCTACCACAGTTTATAGTGATTAAAGGTAGAAGGGACGCTTTTCATCACTTGTTCCTTGACAGGTCACTTGATAGACCAGGTAAAGTAATCTACAGATGGTCACCAACTTACAATGGATCAATTTAGGATTTTTCACTTTACGATGATGCAAAAGCAAAATGCACTCAGTAGAAATCATACTTTGAATTTTGATCTTTTCCCAGGCTAGCTATGTGCGTTCTGATAATCATACTCTCCCTCTCATGATGCTGGGCAGCGAGCTATAGCTCCCAGTCAGCCACGCGATCTTGAGGTTAAGCAACCATTCTGTACCCATACAACAATTTCACTTTAGTATTGTATTCAATAAATTACATGAGATATTCAGCACTTCATTATAAAATAGTTTGGGGAAAGATGATTTTGTCCAACTGTAGGCTAATGTAAGTGTTCAGAGCACATTTAAGGTAGGCAGGGTTAAGCTATGGCATTGCGTATTAAATGCTTTTTTTTTTTTTTTTTTTTTTTGCAGTACACGGGCCTCTCACCGTTGTGGCCTCTCCCGCTGCGGAGAACAGGCTCCGGACGCGCAGGCTCAGCGGCCATGGCTCATGGGCCCAGCCGCTCCGTGGCATGTGGGATCCTCCCGGACCCTCCCGGACCGGGGCACGAACCCATGTCCCCTGCATCGGCAGGCGGACTCTCAACCACTGCGCCACCAGGGAAGCCCTTAAATGCATTTTTGACTTACAAATTTTCAACTTTTGATGGGTTTATGGGGATGTAACCCCATTGTACGTAAGTCAAGGAAGATCTGTATTCTCTAACAGATGAGCACATCTAGAACTAATGGTGTGCTTCTTGATACCAGAATCAGGCGCCTGGAAGTAACCACAATTATCTAAACCATATATTTGATGCAAGAAGTCAACTGCTTTTCTTTTTTAAAAAATTCCAGATTTTACATCATTATTATTATTTGATGACTACATACCAGAATACTCACATAGTCAAAAATGTATTAAATTTAAAGGATATTTGTAAAACTCTTATCACGCAAATGAATAGATGTTGTCTATAAATACCAAGAGCTTTTGTAAATAAATATTAGAAGCTAGAAAGTGTGTTTGGGATAATGTATATCCATCAAATATGTATAAAACATTGGTGACATATTCAAAAAGGCTTTTTTAAAAAAAGATGGATATAAATGTAAAGATAATTTGCACTAAGCTATCAAATACATGTTATGTCTGATTTTCTCTCTAGCTTCTCTAACTTAATTAAAACCATAGATAATAAATGGTATTCTGTAGATCCATTCTGGTTTCTTTATATTATTCATCTTAAATATTAGTTATCTGGAATAGAATTAAAATATAATAGATATTGAACTATGGAAATAATTAAGCACACGTGTTAACTAGAGTCCAAGTAATGATTTTCCATTGCTAAGAGCATAGGCTTAAGCACTTTACTTTCAATTTGTAATAATAATCCATAATATTTTCTCCCCCACTGAACGCATGAATATACCACAGTCTTGATTTTTCTTATATGATGAATCTGACCAAAAACAGGAAACCATGACACTTTTATGAGCATACTGGGAAATAATTGCATATATAGATAATAAGGAGATGGCCAATGGGACATTATTAAATTAGATTTAACAAATTCCTACAATAACTTCATAAATCATTAGAGAATAGAGATTATACACACTCTTGGGATTCAATAATTCAGATAATATGAGAAAAAATTTTATTGATTATTTTGAGCACCAGCTTGTATTCTTGGTGTGCCCACTGACTTGCTGTTATTTCCCATGGGTATCAATTTAATTTCTTAATTGTTCCTTGTAAGTTTGTTGTGAACATGAGAACAAAAAGGTGAAAGACTCAATACCATGTCTGTTACACAGTAAGTGTTCAATAAATGTTATAAATTTTATCTTAGTATTTTTAAATTGAGAAGGAAAATGAGGTATATGGATAAAAACTACTGGCATTCAATATGCAGACTTGCTTGATAATCTTAATTACTTCCACCCAGAACCATTTTCATTCCAGATGAAGAAAAGTGGGAGGCATAAAAGATCTAAAAGATGACAGGAGCAGCCCCTGAAGGTAATGGAGAGCTTCAATCCACAGTAACCCCACACTGGTATTCTTTTTTATTTTGTAGCTAAGCCAGGCTGAGGTATGTAGCTGTGAAGTTTAACATCAAAGGTGAGGCACCCATTCCATTTCTAGATAACCAGGATTAACTGCTCACTGATATTATCCTGACAATATAGAATTCCAGACAGGAGAAAATAAGAATTATGCTTATATCTTCATGAAAAAAATTGAACAAACATATTTAAAACAATGGAAAATATTTACCCTACCTTACTGTCTGCCCATCATTAGATTTTTTCATTTCCCTCCTCAAATGTTCTCAATTACAAAATTATCAGGATACATTTGTAATATTTATTGAGTGTTTATATTGAGTCCTTTACCTAATGGTCTCACTATCAAAACAAACTTAAGAGGAGCAACTGAGAAATAAACTGATGTCCATGGTAAACCACTTAAAAGTGAAAGTAAAAGCATTTTTATTAGTTATCATTATTTTTTTTGAGAATATTGGTTTTTATTTTTTCTAATTATTTAGGGTAGATATACATATTACCTTCTTTTTCTTTTTAACTCAATAGAACATTTTTACTCAAATTGTTGCAATTAAATGAGTTACAGCAGGTGGGGAGAGAAGTTGATCAGGATTAAAGAACAGCTATGATCATCCACTACATGAGAGATGGCTACTGGGAAGAAAGAGAAGTCCCTAACAAACACTGCTATATTGAATAACAGTGATTACATGTATAATGGACAATTATATGAAAGTCAGAGCAATCCTGAAAAATGTCAGTATTCCAAATATGAACGGATACTCCCTCCAAAAGTCCTTCAAAAATATTACATTACTATAATCCCTCACACTTACATATCTCTCTTTATCAAAATAAAAAATTTTTCCTCTGCCAGAATCTTGTGAAAATGCAGATTTAGTATTATTACTACTATCATTATTGTTTTTGGTCATTCTGATCAACAATTTGAGCTCCTAAACCAAGGATATTAAACCTAAGTAAAGCATATTTCCAAGAAAAAACAGTATTTTAAATACATTATTAATTTATTCTTTTGAATTTTCAAAGCCAACAAAGTATGAAAGAATCAAGGTTACTACACAATGACTGTATTTAACCATTACTTATTACTAACCCACGTAGGCCAGGAAAGATCATGGTTCCGTAAGCAAGCCATGGGACAAGCACGTAGCATTTAGTCCTAACCAATTCATTTTTTGATTCATTTGCTGAGCAAACATGCAATGAGCATCACTTTTGTGTATGGCCCTATAATTATAGTGCATTTTGGGTATCATTTTCCTTAAATAACTTTGCTCAACTGAAGATCATTAAATCAATACTTCAAACCCAACTTGTGTCTACAATAAAGCAAACACTTCTACCTTTATATTTAATCATGACCATATGAGTCATTATACCTCCTTTTTTCCAGAACATGAAATTAGAGCAGAACGTTTTTAGTTTCAGCTTCATTATATGGAATTATAATCAACCTGGCAGGACCAGACCTAAAATTTGAAACAGGAGCTAGAAGCAAAAGAATAATATAAACAAGATTTGAAATGAGACCACTTAATAGAATAAATTCTAAAGCACCTAAAATAAATTAATTTACATACAAACAATGCAATTACAAGAAAAGAAGAGGCCAGCATCATTAGGGCAGGGTGAAAGAAGACTCCAATTACAAATCATGGTGATCCCCACTTGACCTCACTTAGAATATTGTTAGTCATAAATACATTCTATGTATGAAACGAAAATGACAAAACTTCATTTCTTTTATAAATATTCTAATATGCATGTTAGGACTGATTATCCTCCTTAATAGTTCAGACTCATCAGGTTTCTCTACTTCTATAATTAAGAAATGTATTCTGGAACATGCTATTTTATTTCAGAATTTTACTATTTGAGAAACCTAAAGGTCCCTGGTTTTGTGACTCATGGAAATATTGTGTAGAGTACCAAAATGGACATGTACAGGCAGTCCTCCAGAACGCCTTTTGATAAGCAGCCACTCCCAGGTAGAATTATTCACACTGTCCTTTCTTCCTTTGCACCAAATCCATCAGAGTACCTACCATAGTGTAGCACGTGCATGTGTATGTCTGACTAATGTGAGGATGTAAGGATTTCATAAATATTATTTGAATACACAGAAGAAGGAAGGAAGGGAGAGAGGGATGGAAGAGAAAGTATGAAGAGACGATTTGCAAAAGTATAGAGTCACTTCAATTATACAGGATAAGATGAACATGAAAGTATAAATGAAGGAAAGGATGCATCCCTTAAAGATTAGAAAGCAAAGATTCCTTCTTTTATACTCTGTTAATAGGTTTAATTTCTTCCAGATATATACATACAAAAATGATTTTAAAAAGAGAGAGATTGATGAATTTATTGATGAATATATAATCTGATGAGTCAGGGAGAGTCATACAATAAAGTGCCCCTTCGCTGCTGAATTTATTGTGTAACAATGCACTCTTTTAATCCATGGGGGAGGAACACTGGGGGAACTGTGTTTCCCCTCTCTTCAAAGAAAATGGAGGTAAATTCTTCAGAGGGTTTTAATGCAGGAGGTTCTTATTTAACTTCTAATCATGGAAATGCAAATTAAACTAAACAAACAGTCTACTAACATCACCAAGACCTTTTATTGGCTTTAATTATGGATTTCAATAGATCACTAGCCAGTAAACAATTTTTGGACAGTAGAAACAGCTTAATGAATTATCTGACTTTCTGAGAACACTTCTAGTTCTAGAAAATATATGTGTAGATTCAACACACATACTCACAGAAAACTACAAGTAAAACTGAAGAAATCAGAATAAGGTAGGTGGGTTGTCAATGTCAACATCCTGGTGGTGATTATATACAAAAGATTTGTAAATCGTTACCACTGGAGAAAACTGGGAAAAGTGTACAAGAGATCTCTCTGAATTCTTTCTTACAACTACATGTGAATCTATAATTATCTCAAAAAAATTTCAGCTAAAATATGGATTTATGAGCATGAAAGCTTTTAAAATACTAATTATTGAAAACAAAGTCAACCAAATAGATTTAACCCATCCCACTATAGAAAGAATAATCTGCAACTGAAGCAAATATAAAATCTATCTACCCAGGTTTTATACAATTGTAAGGAGAGAAATCATCTGAATATTCACATATTTAATTGATAACTGAAGAACTGAAAATGAACAATATGACATTTCTCTTTTTAATATTTATTGCTGATTTGTAGAACTTCAACTATAATATTCATAACTCACTATCAATAAATAAAAATTGATTAAAACAGCTGTCAGAAAATAATTATTTGTCATATAAAAACTGTTTATTGTATAAATAACAAAGTATTCCTTTTTTTGTTTTTTTGTTTTATTTTTTATTTTTTTTATTTTTTAAATTTAAAAAAAAATTTATTTTTTAACATCTTTATTAGAGTGTAATTGCTTTACAATGGTGTGTCAGTTTCTGCTTTAAAACAAAGTGAATCAGTTATACATATAAATATGTCCCCATATCTCTTCCCTCTTGCATTTGCCTCCCTCCCACCCTCCCTATCCCACCCTAATATTCCTTTTTTTGGAATCTGGTTTTACTCCTGCTGAGTCTGGAAAAAGTAATTTTTGATTTTTTTCAAAATACTGATTTTGAAATACTAACACATTATTAATTTCCCAACATACAGAAAGATTTATCAATAATACTCATTATTAATCTTCAAATATTGGTTTGTTTTTGGAAAAATAGTTTGACACATTTATGAAACATTAGCAATTTCTTCAAAATGCAGGTAATTTAAATGGCATTTGATGGCCATTTTCTCATCTGTTCCTTTTTGTGGGATTCAGATGCTATACTGAGTCAGATAAAGTCATTACGATACTGCAGTAAAATAGTGAAAAATGAGAAATACACTGCCAAAATGGATTTAATCTGCTACACTGTTTTAAATGGAAATATATTGTAAGGTTATACATTTTCTAAAATGGCAACACAGATATTACTGCTCCCTGGTGAAAGATCCTAAAATCTCCATTTATTTGGCTGGTGTAGGTATGGCCTTAGGTGTACACCTACAAGTGAATTAAATCTAATTGCTTATTTTCAGTTTCCTTGGAAAGTACTGCCTTTAAGCAAGATGTAAATGCATTTAAATGGGTATGTTCATCTGAAACTCTGTTCAATAAGTCAAGTGTTTCTTGCAATATAAAGATTCTTCTTTGATCCAGGATATACATGATATTTCACTTAAAAGTACAGGCACAGCATGGTGGAGTTGAAAGAAAATATGTTTTGAAGTCAGATGGACATATGTTTGAATTCCAGCCTTGCTACTTAACTGTGTGATAGGATAGTTAAACTGAAATCCAGAGACCTTATTTATAAAAATGAGGGAAATAATACCTATCATATGAGATCCTTGTAATAATTAAATAGTATAATATGCAATGACAAGGCCTAACATAAAGCATGTACTTCAAAAAGAATATTATATCAGGAATAATATTAAAATGTTGTATAGGTTCCTCAGAGTAGAATTAATACAGGAGATTTCCCCCACTCCACTGCTTTACAAATAAGCACCAGATGCCTAATTTTGACACATGGGTTCATGTTTTAACTTTGGAGAAGTTTGAACTTACAGGTCAGTATGCAATAGTAAAACTACCAAAACTGGCAGCCACAGAAAAATATTTCAATGTCATGTAGTGGCATTGAGATGAAAATAATGCATAGTGTAAAAAACAAATTCCACATTCAGAAACATATTTTCCAGTTAAATATCTTGACAAAATATAAGCAAAGGGAAAAAATCTTCCAGCTGTAATTTTCTGAATGTGGGACCTTGTTGCTGATTTCTTACTTTCAACCATGTGTTCATATTTCTTCTTTGTGGTGTTAGGAAATTTCATATAAAAGATCTACAAATGGGATTAGAATGCGGTCTGTTGAAAATAATTCTTTGACATGCAGTGACTGCTTTTTTCACTTAAACATTAAAATGTATGCTACATAGCTTCTTTTAAATGGAAGAAGTATTTTAAAGCAAGGTCTCCCAACTAAATTTTTAGGGGAGGATTAAGTCTATTAACTTACATTTAAAAAGCTTCATTTAACTAGCTTTTAGTAACTTTAACATAGTGTATTGATTATAAAACAAATGCTATTACTATTACAAATTTATCATATATCATAACTAACACCTTGTAGTGCCTACTATGTGCCATGTACTAACTACCTGCCTTTCTTGGATTCTCTCATTTAACTGTTTTAAAAACTATATGAAGCATATTACTTCCATTTGGAGATGAACAGACTGAGGCTGTGAGATTAAGTAATTTGACCATGTTCACAAAACCTTGCTCAAGTAGCAGAGCCTGCATTGAGGTACTTGTAAAAATGAATTCTGCATGCTAAATATCTTCCAAAAAAATTCCTCTGAATATATTTGAGTCCTCCTCAAATCTCTGGTTAAAACTGATTACTAAATTATTTTTATATAAAAAAATTATACCATGTAAAACAGTCTTTCATCTTGAAATAAAATAGGGAAGCATAGAGACAGGCAGACAGATGGAGAGAAACTGAGATAAAGAGAAATGGAGAAAAAGAGACAGAGGGAGAGAAAGAGAAACTGAGAAAGTGAGAGTGAAAAAGGAGCAAATACTCTGGATATAACAATCCAAAGTGAAATTTAAAAACAATATTGAGGAAAACTAGATTTGATAAATAATATTTCTGAGAATATTAAAATATTAAGCTATGCAAATAATCTGCTTTTTAAAGTTGAATAAAGTCCAAGTTCTTTGGGCAGGCAGGGAAAACATGAATGAATAATAAAATAAATAATTGGATAACCAAGAAAGGGTGAAGATCTAAATATTCTTCCAGGTACACTTCAGGGATTTAACATTTGTGAAATGATACAAATATCCCATGGTCTGCCTGGCTGATGTTGGACAACTTTGTATTAAGGTCTTGTGACTCTCTCCTACACCAATACAATTACAGTTTTGCAATAAAAGAGGTGTATAATAAATCCAAGGCTCTTTAGCTCACAAAGGTGCATGTAAATTGTTGAAGGTCAGTTTTACGGGTTCGTTTACTATCTATCATAGTCATGACTACACATAAAAATTGTCCTGTAGACAATAAATACTTCTCAGGCAAGGCCTTACTCTTTTCCTCAATGTGTAGTCACTGCGACGAAGCTGTGGTTCCAAATATGCAGTGTATTAAAATGTCTATAGCAGAAAACGTTTAGAAAGTCACTCCTATGTTTACTCTGAACAAATTTCCATATGTGGGTGGTCCTGGTGTTTACATGGAAGAACAGGGAGTCTCTGCCACTGATAATTCTCCAATGTGTCTGCATTTAGCAATTTCATGTGTCACCATCCCTCTTTTAGGATCAAATTAAGGCTTTTCATAAAATCAACCGAAGTATGTAAACCATAATGTGAAACCATTTATGGTGCCTCAACGAAATATAATTTAGCTGTCACTACTGAACAGAATACAAACATTTTGTGAGTAATAAATATTTGACAGTGAGCTCATAATTTTACTGAGCTATTCAGGCATCCCAAGCTATCCCTTTGGGATAGGAAAATATTCCTGGAATGGACTTATAAACAAAAGGTGCAAGCGGCAGAAGAAAATACAAACCGTCTCATTGCTTTAATTCAAAATGAAGCTACATTTTTAAACAGATCAAAAAAGAGCAATGACCTTGGAATTCTAAAAATACTTGTAAAAATAATGAATAGAGTCACAGATGAAGTTTTGAACTTTTTGTTAGTGACAGTCTCCAGTATCTCCTGGCCTCTCTGAGATAGACAACATTTATCAATTGAAATATAATATTAAACTGCTGAAAAGTGAAAAGGTCTATGAGATTCTTCCAAAGATATGACAATAGCATGTCAACAGTGTCCTAAATATAACATCTTCCATCCAGAGTAAATAAAATCTATCATTTTGGAATAGGAATATTTTTCCTTTCATTGAAGTAAAGGAGTCAGGAAGAGATGAAGCCAGGCTACCATTTATCAAGGGTTTTTTAGGTATCTTAGGGATATAGTTCTTTTCATCCTCAAAATAATCTTATAAGGTGAGTATTATCATACCCATTTTACAAATGGAGAAGCAAAGGCTGAAAGAACACTTGTCCTGGGCATTGTCTGGACTTCGAATGAATGCCTGCAGATTATACAACACCACTCCCTTCCTTATTAAGGGATGTGTATTCAATATCATTCTCAAAATCATTAAGAATCTATCATATGTCTGGTTTTTAAATTAGCAAGGGATGCCTTGTTCATTTGCAAATATTTGTTGTCAACATAGAGCCTATACCAGATATAAGATTTCAATGAAGCTATCTTGACTTTAACTTTCTACCAGGGAGATTAACAATTCATTCCTCATTTGAGAGTTGAAGTTACTAACAAAGATTACACACTTCAGTAGTCTGGTTTAGTAGTCTGCACCTAAACAAAGGAAGAATTGGTAACAAGTATTTTGAGAGAAGTTAAAAAAAAAATCTGAATTACTTCTGGCATCATTGGATCAACCATAATAAGAATTTAACCAGAATATTTTACCATCTTAAGAAATGAGATTGTGGTAGATTTTCAATTTAAAATTTTTATGACTATAATAGAACACGTATTGGGCCATGATTATGAGGATCCAATTTAGCAAAAGGACTAGCAACTAAAGAAGCTTTGAAAATCACTGCTACCCTTATGATACCACCTAGAGGGGTGGGATAGGGAGGGTGGGAGGGAGACGCAAGGTGGAGGAGATATGGGGATATATGTATATGTGTAGCTGATTTACTTTGTTATAAAGCAGAAACTAACACACCATTGTAAAGCAATTATACACCAATAAAGATGTTTAAAAAAAAGAATATATAGCAGTAAGCGAATATCTGAATCTATGGAATACCATAATCACAAGGTAGTAAGAGAAATATCCACAAATGATACATTTAGCTCAAGGGAAGATGCTTTAACTGGAGCAGACTTTTGATTTGACGGCTTTGAAATGCCCATTTGATTGGATGCAATCCAAAGCTCTCCCACAGCTTCCAAAAGGGAGCCTTGGTCCTATCATTCTTCTTTTCTGACACCGATTCTTCCCTGACTGCCCCCATGTTTTAATATGAGTCTCCCTAGCACTAATCATGCTAAAGGTATGTGATCCTCTGGCTATCTTATTCAGCGTTCAAAACTGAAAACAACACTAGAAGCCAACAATGTGTCTTGTGTTCATAAATATGTCTTTCGAATCATCTCAAGGAATTTTCATTGTTTGTAACATGGACAAAGCCCCCATTATCTTGGTGCAAATAAAAGTAGTTCTTAACAGAAATCTGTTTTCTTTACTCAACATTATGAAAGGCCCCCTGACCTTCAACTTGAGGAGTATAGCATTAAAAAAAAAAAAAAAAAAAAGCCCAGATAAGATTCCACAGTAAACCATGAAAAATAGAAAGGAGACAGGAGGGAGAAAAGAAACTTGGCAAAGCACATCAAGACTTATAAACAACTCTTCTCTCCTTTTAAGATAATCAGACATAGACTACCAGTAATAATACCTTGAGACTAAAGAAACTGGTGGTATGGAGAAAGTTAACAAATATTAAAACGGACCACATTCATTATTAAATAGTAAAATTAAAATGGCAATATTCCCAATATGACCTGGTGACTTTAGAAGTTGAGTTACATTTTATTCTTTTAGAACTCAGGGCTAACTAATACATAATTTATTCAAGGTCTATTACTATGTAGAATTTTTTTTAAACCTCATACAATTTCAAACTGCATCTTTGTTTTAGCCAAATCTTCAGCTCATTAAAACTTGGAAATATTCCATAACTCTCTAGAATTCAGAGGTTTCTGTCAAGACCTATTGTCTGAGCAGACAAGTTCTCATCTCTAATTAGAATTTTCATAAAACTGTGCAAAGCCACGTTGAATAAAAATAACGAATAGATGAGAAGTAAAATCAAATTCCAAATTTTGAAAACAAACAGTCATAAAGGGTTAAAAATAATGTCACAGTGTGGTCATTTGTGAAACCTGAAGTCCATGAACATAAATCTCCAGTATCCCATGCAACATGCTTATAAATGACTCTAATCAGAAAGCAGACAGAGCTAAACTCTCCCTCCAGGGCTGAATGTCTGAAGTGAGCTGAGAGGCTAAAATAATCAGGTGAATATAGACACTGTAATTTCCAGAAAACCTCAGTCCTTCTAGGCCTGAGACTGACTTTACAATTTCTTTGAAATGCTGAAAAGAAGCCCAGAAAAATCAAAGCAAAGGATTACTTTCCAGAGAATCCAAACTGTAGACTGTAATACAAAGGTCAGTTTGTTTCCAAAGCAAACAAAATACTCCATTTGTGTGATGGAGTACATGTTGAAATCCTGTTTATTACATGCAATATAGGAGTAAGTTTTTGAAACGTTTCCTTAACAGTCTTCTCTGCTGCTATGCAATCATATCAGCTTAATTGTGGTTGTCACTCTACTCATTCAAGATTAGGACTAATTTTTGAATCACTGGCTCATAAAATATGTGCAAGAAATAGGACTACCTCAAGTAGCATACACTAATTAAAAAAAAAACAACCCACGACTGTGGTTTCTACATAGAAACACAAAAGTTACTTGGGAAACAGACTGTCTTTAAGAATTATGAAGCTTCTATGGACATCTGGATCATAATGTAAAGTAGTTATTTATTTAATGGGAAGGAGGCCAATGGCAAAGCCACTTGGAATTTCCAGTCTATTTATTCCCCAATGATACGCCTTCATGTTTGATTCAAGACCTTATTTGAACATAGTGGGGAAAATTATAATCGCCAAATGCCGTGTCTTAGGAGATACGCCATGTATTAGGAGAATGCTATCTTATGATCTCAATGTTACTAATCTCTGAAAACTTGCTGTTACTATAGACACATCTTCCTTTGGTCATTTGGAAGAAGGCATACTCCTGACTCCCTTTACCCTGTGCCCCATACTATGGCCAAAGCAATCACTTTCAAACTGTAAACATTATCTTTTCCTCCAGCACCTCTTGCTCAAAAAATTAATGTCTTCTCACTGCTCTTAAGACAAAGGCATGGAGTTTCCTTAAAAAACTAAAAATAGAACTACCATTCGACCCAACAATCCTACTACTGGGCATATACCCTGAGAAAACCATAATTCAAAAAGTGTCATGGGGCCTCCCTGGTGGCGCAGTGGTTGAGAGTCCGCCTGCCGATGCAGGGGATACGGGTTCGTGCCCCGGTCTGGGAGGATCCCATGTGCCGCGGAGCGGCTGGGCCCGTGAGCCGTGGCCGCTGGGCCTGCGCGTCCGGAGCCTGTGCTCCGCAGCGGGAGAGGCCACAACAGTCAGAGGCCCGTGTACCGCAAAAAAAAAAAAAAAAAAAAAAAAAAAAAAAAAAAAGTGTCATGTACCACAATGTTCACTGCAGCACTATTTACAATAGCCAGGACATGGAAGCAACCTAAGTGTCCATCGACAGATGAATGGATAAAGAAGATGTGGCACATGTATACAATGGAATATTACTCGGCCATAAAAAGAAACGAAATTTAGTTATTTGTAGTGAGGTGGATGGACCTAAAGTCTGTCATACAGAGTGAAGTAAGTCAGAAAGAGAAAAACAAATACTGTATGCTAACACATATATATGGAATTAAAAAAAAATGGTCATGAAGAACCTAGGGGCAAGATGGGAATAAAGACGCAGACCTACTAGAGAATGGATTTTAGGTCATGGGGAGGGGGAAGGGTAAGCTGGGATGAAGTGAGAGGGTGACATGGACATATATACACTACCAAATGTAAAATAGATAGCTAGTGGGAAGCATTCATATAGCACAGGGAGATCAGCTTGGTGCTTTGTGACCACCTAGAAGGGTGGGATAGGGAGGGTGGGAGGGAGGGAGATGCAAGAGGGAAGAGATATGGGGATATATGTATATGTATAACTGATTCACTTTGTTTTAAAGCAGAAACTAACACACCATTGTAAAGCAATTATACTCCAATAAAAATGTAAAAAAAAAAAAAAGACAAAGGCAAAATGTTTAACGTCTCTTACATGGTTAAATGGTTTGGCCATTCCCCTGTTCTCTTGTTCTCTGTGTTTCAGCCACACTTCTTCACATTGAGCCACTTGTATGTACTAGGGACAGTGCTTACATAGGCTGTCACTTCTGCCTGAATATTCTTCTCTCTCTCTTTGACCAGTTAACTCCTATACATCCTCAAGTCATTCTCTCAGAGAAAACTTTCCTCCTCTTATAGCACTTACCTTCTTGTTGGGAAGGGAGGAAAGAAAGGGAAGAAAGGAAGGGAGGGAGGAAGAGAGAGAGAAAGAAAGAAAGAAAATGAAGAGAGAGAGAGAGAGAGAGAGAGAGAGAGAGAGAGAGGGAGGGAGGAAGGAAGGAAGTTAGAAAGAGGAAGGAAGTAAAAGAGAGAGGAAAAAGAGGAGGGAGAGAGAAGAGAGGGAAAAGGGGAAACAAATATGGGCTTAGGGAGTTTTGGGAGTAAAACATTTAAGAGTTGTCTACAAGACTAATATATTAGTTTCTCTGTTCTGCTGATCTTAAGACAAATTTTGATGGTAACTGGTATAATACAGCTTCCAAATCCTCTAGGAATAAGGTATATGTTTTCTTTATATAGACTTCCTCTAAATACACAAGAAGTCTTTTAATTTTTTTTCTGAAGATTGCCTAAGAAGTCACATTCCTTATCAATCAGCAGCTGGAAAAGAAAGTTCATATTTTATCTCTTTGATTAGCCCTTATGAACTTTGAAGTACATCTTGACCACCTGGAGGGATGCCTGTCTACACTGTCACAGCTTTCAACAAAACCTATAAACATCTTCTCTCTTAAAGTTGTCCATTTGGGGCCAGTCTGATTAAACTATGTTTATGAGAGTTATAAAACAGGCAATACAAATACTAGTTTTATGGTCTTCTTTACTTCAGTGGTACTTACGGAAAGTAGTGTCAGGTTACCTATATTTCATACGAGAATTTTTAAAATGGTTTTGTTTGTGTCATATAAATATGATACAAAGCTCATATTATTCAAATATATATAGCTCAAATATATTCAGAGCTCATTTAGTCCTCCTACACATGAATCAAATTTGTTAATTCTAAACATTCTTCAATTTTCTGGAGACTTACAAGAATTTATGATAAAAAAGTTATGGTTCTGAATACTGATGCAGTATTACAGACATTCCTCCCCTCTCAGTTCACAAACTAATCTTCCAATATTGGGATTTTAGCTACATCCTGTGTCTCTTTCTGTCATAGATACTTAATGTCACTGGTGATCACTCTTATTTTCTAGTTTCTTCCATAGCTCCCATAAACCTGCCATAATGAGTAATAATTATACCTAGCAGAGTAAGCAATACAAGCCCTCAAATTACATCATTCCACAAGCACAGTTATGTAACAGAAGTATAAAATGTCCAATCACTACAGTTTGTCAACAAGAACTTGTCAATGTTATTGTATCCTTTTTATTCCACAAGAAAGTTGAGCACAAGAATTATGTATGCAAGTAAGCATTCTTGGCAATAACATCAGGGAAAATATTACCACATTGAAAGAAAAATGTTAATATTTCCATTAGCTTTTCAAACAGTAATTTCCTTTAGAAGAATTAAGAATCATGTCCTGTCCTGAAACCATAAACCTTCTAGAAGAAAATATAGGCAGTAAGCTATCTGACATTGATCTTAGCAATAGCTTTTTGGATCTGTCTCCTCAGGAAAGAGAAACAAAAGCAAAAATAAACAAATGGGACTACATTAAACTGAAAAGCTCCTGCAGAGCGAAGGAAACCATCAACAAAACAAAAAAGACAACCTAGCAAATGGGAGAAGATATTTGCAAATCATATATCCAATAAAGGGTTAATATCCAAAATATATAAAGAACTCATCAACTCAACAACAAAGAAAACAAACTACCCAATTAAAAAATGGGCAGAGGATCTGACTGGACATTTTTCCAAAGAAGACATACAAATTGCTAACAGGCACATGAAAAGATGTTCAACATCACTAATTATAAGAGAAATACAAATCAAAACTACAATGAGATATCATTATCAAAAAGACAAGAAATAGCAGGTGTTAGGAAAATGTGAAAAAAAGGGAGCCCTCATACTCTTTTGGTGGGAATCACCATATGGAAAACAGTATGGAGATTCTGCAAAAAATTAAGAATAGAACTACCATATGATCCAGCTATACCACTTCTGGGTATTTATCTGAAGAACACAAAAACACTAATTCAAAGAGATATATGCACCTCTATGTTCATTGTACATTATTTACAATAGCTAAGATATGGAAAAAAACCTAAGTGCCCATCAACAAATGAATGGATAAAGATGTGATATATATATATATATATATATATATATATATATATATATATATACACATATATATACACACACACATATATACACACACACACATGCACACGTGCACACACACACACAGTGGAATACTACTCAGCCATAGGAAATGAAATCTTGCCATTTTCAACAATAGGGATAGAACTTGAAGGCATTATGCTAAGTGAAATAAGTCAGGTGGAGAAGGACAAATACCGTATGATCTCACTCGTATGTGGAATATAAAATAAACAAAATAAATGAACAAACAAAACAAAACAAAAACAAATACACAGGTAGCAAGAACATTCAGTGGTTACCAGAGGGGAAGGGGGGGGCAGGAGGAGGGTGAAATGGGTTAAAAGGGTCATTTGTGTGGTGACTGACAGACGCTAGACTTTCGGTGATGAGCATGATGCTGTAGTGTATACAGAAGTCAAATTATAATTATGTACACATGAAATTAACATAAGATTATAAACCAACATTACTGCAATAAAAAAAATCATGTCTTGTGACTAGGGCAGTAAAATTCAAAAATCAATAACACTCGAATTTGTCAGGTTCACATCTGACATTCTATATTACAACTTTATGGTGGAAACAGGTGTTTTATAAAAGTGATTCAATACTGAATTTGTGACAAGAATATCTAGAGATATTTGTAAGTTTGGCTTTTAAAAATTCATATAACTTATGGAATTAACTTATGGAATATATAAAACCAGGCATTCTTTCTGTAGAAAACGTTTTCTTCACAATTACATTGTATAGAATACAAATGTTATTTAGAGATTAACAACAGAAATAGTAATTTACTTGGATATTTTTGTGACCCACCATAGCAGCAGAAAAGTTCTTTGGAATTTTATTTTTATTTAAACTGTCAATATTTTGACAATTTTTACTTAGGCATCTTT
This sequence comes from Mesoplodon mirus, assembly GCF_964341445.2. Lineage (NCBI taxonomy): Eukaryota > Metazoa > Chordata > Mammalia > Artiodactyla > Ziphiidae > Mesoplodon > Mesoplodon mirus. Next base: position 30,395,893 of record NC_138992.1, read on the forward strand.
AGCAAGAGTTTGGAAATTGGGTAGTTATTATATTCTGCATATTTTTGTAAAACAAAAGATTTTCCCACTTTCAAAATGGATTCTCAAAGTATTTTCACTTTCAGAGGTGCTATATGTTGAACTGGCCCCTCCAAAAAAAAAGATATGCTGAAATACTAATGCTGGAATATGGTGCACCCCTCATCCAATATGACTGGTATTCTTATAAGAAGATGGGAAGAGAGACACATACAAGAAGAATGCCATGTGAAGATAAAGGCAAAGATTGGAGTAATGTATCTACAAGCCTAGGAACCCCAAAGATTTCTAGCAAGGCACCAGAAGCTAGGAAAAGGCAAGGAAGGATTCTCTTACAGATTTCAGAGGAAGCGTGACCCCAAACACCTTGATTTCAGACGACTGGTCATCAGTACCGTGAGAAAGTAAATTTCTGTTGTTTTAAGTTACCCAATTTGTGGTACTTTGTTACAGCTCCCCTATGAAATTAATACAAGAGGGAAATAAATGACATAAAGTGTGAGTCAGCTCAAGCAATACTACTTAACCAACCTTCTTGCTGTTATCTCTGTAACTCATATCACTGGAACACAGAAGTAGCTTTTGTAGTCATCTTCTTCCTAATTCAGATCTTTACTACTGTAAAAGCTGAATTTCTTTAAAATGGTTATTTATTTTCTTGCGGTACGCGGGCCTCTCACTGCTGTGGCCTCTCCCGTTGCGGAGCACAGGCTCCGGATGTGCAAGCTCAGCGGCCATGGCTCACGGGCCCAGCCTCTCCGCGGCATGTGGGATCATCCCGGACCGGGGCACGAACCTGCACCCCCTGCATCGGCAGGCTGACTCAACCACTGCGCCACCAGGGAAGCCCCAAAATGGTTAGTTTTTAAAGGAGTTTGAGCCAAAAAAAAAAAAAATCATTAACTATACTGAACAACAATCATAGTGAATTTAAATAAAATTTCATATAATGTATGAAATTTCATATATAAACTTCATATAAAATTTCATATAACCATCATATTTGAATATTAGTCCAACATGTCAGGCTTGCTTGCTGCCTGGATTTGTATCTTCCATATTGTAGAGCTCAGGGACTAGTACAGCATCTCACATTTATTAGTGTCTCAATAAATGGTTTCTGGTTCCTATGGACTGAACTGTGTCCCCCTAAAATTCATATGTTTAAGCCCTACCCCCAATGCGACTGTACCTGGGGATAGAGTCTATCAGAGATAATTAAAGTTAAATGAGGTCATAAGGGTAGGGCCCTAATCGAATAGGATTGGTGTCCTTATAAGAGGAGGAAGAAAAACCAGAGCTCACTAGCTCTCTCTCAACTCTCCCTCTCCCTCTCTCTGCACACATGCACTGAGGAGGCTATCTACAAGCCAGGAAGAGGGTTTTCACCAGAACCCCACAATGCTGGCACCCTGATAGAATTCCAGCCTCCAGAACTGCGAGAAAATAAATTTCTGCTGTTTAAGCCACCTAGTCTATGGTATTTTGCTATGGCAGCCTACGCCAACTGATGAACTAACCACAACTTACGGCAAAAGATCCAAAACAAAACTATGTGACAGAACATCAGACTGTCATAAGGCTAATCCACCAAGGATTATGAGATTTGGTAAGGATTGTGAAAATATGGTATTGCTGGTTCCCTAAGATAATAATAGCTTTGAGAAAGTTATAGAGAGTTTTCACTGTGGGCAAACAATTACTGGCATGCCTCCTTTATAGCAAGTGCCAAAGACTGCAATTATCTTGTGAATTATAATATACTCGTTAACATGACATCCTGACTTTTAATAATATTTTAAGAATTTGGATAGGCACCATATGGTCATGAATTTCATCTTTTCAAAATTTTTATCCAAATACGTTCATAAGTATAGGGGCTAAAATCAAGGTGGCAGGTTTTCTCCATAAACTGAGCTGATCTTCATGCTCTATTTTCATTTTATTTGATGAACTGGTTCTTCCTGAGTGGATGTGCCTAGTTAGCCCTGACTGAGTGGTGAGTTCAAGGAACCCCAAAAGAAAAAATTGCTGGTGTTTTCTTGTTAAAAGTGCACATAGCAGCTGACGGTGAATTAGGATGCCTGGGTTGCATTCACTAAGAAGCAAAGTATGCAGTGTTACTTGGTATACTGGTAATTAACTTTGAAACTCAGTAATTTGATTTCAGCTTGGGAATATATAGTAATTATAATAATCATGTAAATAAATTTATAGAAATATTTGATGGCAAACTTATGCTCAAAATTTCCCTGGTGCTATGGTCTGAGTTGTTCAAATTCAATGTTCAACATGTTGAAATTCAGATATTGAAATCCTAACCCACATTACCTCAAAATGTGACTGTATTTAGAAATAGGGCCTTTAAGCTAATTAAGATAAAATGAGGTCATGTGGGTGGACCCTAATCCAATATGACTGGTGTCCTTATAAGAAGAGGAGTTTAGGATAAAGACACACCCAGAGGAAAGGCCATGTAAAGATACCGGAAGATGGATATCTATAAGCCAAGGAGAGAAGCCTCAAAAAAGATCAAACCTGCTGACACTGTGATCCCAGACTTCTAGCATCCAGAATTGTGAGAAAATAAACATCTGTTTAAGCCATCCAGTCTGTGGCACTTGTTATGCAAAGCTGTAGCTATAAGTTTCCTTCATAGCCCTATCAGTCTGTTAGAAATGCAGAATTTCTGGGGCCACCCCAGAGCTACTGGAAAACTCAATCATCCTTCAAAACCCAAAGTAACTGTCCCTGGGAAGGCCTCCTTGATTCTCCCATCCAGGCTCAGAGCCTTCCTCCAGGGCTCTCTGCATTTATTGTAGAAGAGCAGTCCATACACTTTGTTCCACCTACTAGTTTACATTCCATCTCCCCTCTGAAGAGACCTCCAGAGCAAGAACCATGTCCTATCTACCCTCTTAAACACAACACGGAGTTTAAAAACCTGACATATAGCAAGTACTGAACAACCATCTCCTAAAGCCATGAAACTAGAAAATAAAGGAGTTGGATTAGCTGATTTTTAAGATCCTTCAAAGCTCTAAAATAAAGACGTAATTCTAATTCTGGTTTGCGGTGCCACACATTGTTCATGGTTGAACTCAGGCTGTACCTTTTTTTGTTGTTGTTGTTGTTTTGGTGTTACGCGGGCCTCTAACCATTGTGGCCTCTCCCGTTGCGGAGCACAGGCTCCGGACGCACAGGCTCAGCAGCCATGGCTCACGGGCCCAGCCGCTCCGCGGCATGTGGGATCTTCCCGGACCGGGGCACGAACCCGTGTCCCCTGCATCGGCAGGTGGACTCTCAACCACTGCGCCACCAGGGAAGCCCCAGGCTGTATCTTTTTAAAGTGCAGATTCTGCTTCAGTCAGCATAGGGGTCCTAAGACTCTGTTTCTGACACAAGCTCCTAGGTGATGCTGATGCTGGAACACTTTGAATAACAAGGTCTTAAAGTTCAACATAAATCTAAGAAACACCTCTTGATCTCTACAATCCCACTCTTATGAGCCTATAACACTTTAAAAATAATAGAGGGCATTAACAATCCCTAGGTCAGCCCCCTTTAATAAGACTCAATCACTGGTTCAGCACTGATTTATATGTTCCATTGTACAACTTGAAAAAAAAAAAACTCTACCCCATTCTAAGATGCCCATTTTTCTACATTCAGGCAGACCCTTTCAGTACCCGCTCTTTGAGGGCAAAAACAAGAGAACTTCACCCTTTTGCTCCTCATGTATTTTTTGAAATGCATACTTCTGTCCTAGACTAAAGGGTGGCATCCCCTCACCCCCAACAAGCTGCCAGGTAGTCTTCGTGAAAGTGGAGGCTCTTTTGAAGTTTTAAGTAAAACCCTTGATAGGGCTTCCCTGGTGGCGCAGTGGTTGAGGGTCCGCCTGCCGATGCAGGGGACCCAGGTTCGTGCCCCGGTCCAGGAAGATCCCACATGCCGCGGAGCGGCTGGGCCCGTGAGCCATGGTCGCTGAGCCTGCGCGTCCGGAGCCTGTGCTCCGCAACGGGAGAGGCCACAGCAGTGAGAAGCCCGCGTACCACAAAAACAAAAAACAAAACAAAAAAAAACCTTGATAGTTCACAGAATGAACAAGGAAAATACACTTTCAAAAATACCAAGTGACTGCAAAAGCGGAATCACTCCTTGACTCTGGAAACACTTTTCGTGAGCTTTCTGAAGTCTGAAGTATGCCCAGATAGAAGAATGCTATTTGTACTTAAGAAATACTCATCCCGGGGGCTTCCCGGGTGGCGCAGTGGTTGAGAGTCCGCCTGCCGATGCAGGGGACACGGGTTCGTGCCCCGGTCTGGGAGGATCCCACATGCCGCGGAGCGGCTGGGCCCGTGAGCCATGGCCCGTGAGCCATGGCCGTTGATCCTGTGCGTCCGGATCCTGCGCGTCCGGAGCCTGTGCTCCACAACGGGAGAGGCCACAACAGTGAGAGGCCCACATACTGAAAAAAAAAAAAAAAAAAAAAAAAGAAATACTCATCCCACCATTCTATGGAATTTATAAATAGTCATTCAATCCCCATAACAACGCTATGAAATACATACTGCTGTCACTATTTTGAAGACGATGAACGGCATAGAGAGATCTAACTCAAGTATGGTCCCACAGCTGGTAAGTGGAGGCAACCTGCCATGTAGAGGACAGGAAGGGCTCCATGTTACAAGGAGAGAGAAAGAGGGAGAGAAATCAGATGCTTACCTGTGAATTTACAAACATTTTCTCTCTCTGCATCCCAACTCAGACTAAATATAAACTAGACAATTTGGTCTTAATCATGATTTTATGGAAGTAAGATGTATGCATTACATTTGTTCCTATTTTTATCTGAAATCCCTAAACACAGATTTCATTTTCCGTAAGGAAATTGGGTGTTTTACCAAACTCACCATTTCTTTGGTACTGATTTTCTCCATTTTAATGTATATCACTGTTGATTACTATTCTCAGTGTTTTTAAAAAGAATCAATATTAAAACCTTAATTTAAGCAAAAAATGTGAAAATAAAAAGAGGCTAGCCAGGTAGTTCCTAGATTTAGTAGTGGGGTGGGAGGGGAATCTTTTTTAAAAAAGCATATGAAAACCAACTACACTTTACAGTTTGTGTCTTCTATTCACATCAGATTTGAACATTTAGCAGTGTATAACATTTTTCCTGTACTTCCTTCATAGTAGAAAATAACATGTAGCAGTGTGAATGAATCCAAATTTTTATTTTATGTCCTTGTTTTTTCTTGGGTTTTAAGGTTTTAATACATGCATCAAGATTCGTTAGCATTAGATATAAGGTTCTTGATGAATTAAGTACATATATTAATTCTGAATGTTTTGAAGAGCAAAGGACATCAGGACATAGGTGAGAAGGCTTTCAAGAGAAAGGGGAAGAATTTATCTCTATAAAAAGGCAAGGGCTTCCCTGGTGGCGCAGTGGTTGAGAGTCCGCCTGCCGATGCAGGGGACACGGGTTCATGCCCTGGTCTGGGAAGATTCCACATGCCGCGGAGCGGCTGGGCCCGTGAGCCATGGCCGGTGAGCCTGCGCGTCCGGAGCCTGTGCTCCACAGTGGGAGAGGCCACAACAGTGAGAGGCCCGCGTACGGCAAAAAAAAAAAAGGCAAAATGTCAATCAGCTAACTGTTGTAAGAAAGTCTGAAGTTGAAAAAACAGCACTATCATCTCAATTTTCTGTAAAAATATAATGAATTAATTTATCAGGAAATATTTGATAACTGTAAAAAATAGAGAATAGAGTTCACTTACACATGGATACACTTTACACCTCTGTGGGGATCATTCATTTCACATTTGTTAAGCACTTATCAGGCCAAACAGGCTGATAAAAATACGTCCACATATTAAAATTTGTAAATGGACAACCAGTCAAACTTTAGGCCTTGATTACTTTAGGCATTACTTTATCTATAAGTCAACTACTGCGGCTGTAGACTCACACAACTGTTAGCTTTCTGAAAAGCCCTTTGTCTGGGCACTGTACTGTATCAGTTTGTCCTTTAGGTAACTGGGGCATATGTTTCCTATAACAGATCTATTGTAGCTCAGGGATATTAAATTCTATATGCTATGCTTATTTTTGTAAAAATTACAAAATCAATTTAATCTCAGTAAGGACATGAGAGTCATAACACCTAACCACCTAGTACTCTGTATTTGAAAACTGGGTTACACAATCATCATTCCTATTGATCTTATATTGACTGATTCACCACTAATGGAACATGCAGCTTGGAAAGCAAAAACCTCTCCTGACAAATAACTAAACCTAAATAGACATAGGATTTTAATTAAAAATTAATACTCATGACATACTCATGAGGTGACTGGCACAGAAAGGTCCTTTCATCTTTAACATATTTCTAAATATCTTTCAAAAATACATTCATTTTCAAGGAAATTTTGTGAAGCTTGTCTTCTTCAAAGCTGACAGATCTAATAAAACTGAAAGTTTAAAGGTAACTGTGCTGAGGGCAACACAAAATATTAAAAATTTGGAACAAGAACCAAACAAAGACCACTTGCATCCTCAGTAGCAAATGTGCTCTAAAGAAATGAAGTAGGAAATTATGGCAAATTTTATGAGGATCTGTGTGTGTTTTATTTTGTGTGAGGTACATAAAAGAACAGAGGTCAAACACGGGTTTTAGTGAGACACTGCATAGTTTTACAATTGTTAAATTTGGTGTCGGTTGCTGCAGAAGGTTGTGATCGAAAATTTTCCTGTGGAAGAAGAAATGTCACAGTATTTTGATAAGCGAGAGATGAACTTTTTTTTTCCCTAGTGCCATCAGCAAGACGAAAAGAACAAAATGTATCATTTATAACCCACAGCTCAACCATTATCTCCTGGTGAGACACTTGTTTTAAAACACACGAGGACCTTTTTTTCCCTCTCTACAAAGTCTAGAGCTCTCTGCGAGGCTCCTTCTCCCTTAGAGCCATGAAAGAAAGTTGACACTTGTGCAGCCAAAGTTTCTAGGCAACCACATAAGGGCACTCGTACACCCTCCAGGTCACAGCCAGTTCTGAAGTACAGAGGAAGCATACGAACAGCATATGTCTCTTTGATCACAGATATCATCTAAAACTGATGTGGAGAGAAAATCCTGTTCTGCACCAAAGGCTTTACAAACTCTTTTTCTGACTTTACCCACTGAGTAAAGAAAGGGTACCTTGCTCAAATTATTGGTCTGAATGTTGCTCAGTGTTAACATTTAAAAGTCAATGTGTGCGTGTGTGTGTGAGAGAGAAAGACAGAGACGGAGACACCCAAGAATGTTTCTACGATTGCCAAAGCCATGACTAATTAGATAAGGCAAAATAGGTCGAAGTGTTAAGTATAGTTTAGACACCTTTCCTTTATTCACTCACTCTGCAAATGCTTTTAAGCAATAACTTTGGGCACTGGGGGTACCATTGAGAATCAAAATCCTTCTTCTCTTAGAGATTTAAGGTCATAAATATGTAATATTATGTTGGCCTTAATCTATCAAGAAAAGGTTACATTTTATTCAGCATCTAATCCATTTTAGTATACTTTCCAGCATTTACATAATTACACCTCCCCGATACCTCTCAATTATACAGTATAAACACTTTCCTGTACATTTGGGATCTCAGTAGAGTTAATACTTAAAATATAAGTGTTTAGAGATTATGAGTAATTCTATATCATCTTTTATCTGACACAGGTACTCTACATAGATACATATTTAAACTGAAGCAATGTAAAATGGTGCAGCCTCTGTGGAAAACAGTATGGCAATTCCACAAAAAAATTAAATATAGAATTACCATATGACCCAGCAATCCCATGACTGGGTATGTACCTAGAAAAGCTGAAAGCAGGGACTCAAACAGATATTTGCGAATCCAATGTTCATAGCATTATTCACAATAACAAAAAGCTGAAAGCAACTCAAGTGGCCATCGATGGATGAATGAATAAGCAAAATGTGTTACATACATACAATGGAATATTATTCAGCCTTAAAAGGAAGGAAATTCTGACACATGCTACAACATGGATGAAACCTGAAGACATTATTTTAAGTGAAATAAGCCAGACACAAAAGGACAAGTATTGTATGATTCCACTTATATGGTGAACCCAAAGTAGCCAAGTTGTATAGAGACAGAAAGCAGAATGGCGGTTGCCAGGAGCTGGTGGGAGGGAGGAATGGAGAGTTTTTGTTTGATGGGTACAGTTTCAGTTTGGGAAGTTGAAAACGTTCTGGAGATGGATGGTGGTGATGTTTGCACAACAATGTGAATATACTTGATGCTACTGAACTGTATACTTAAAAATGGTTAAAATAGTAGATTCAGTTATGTTTTACCACACTAAAAAAGCAATAAATGGCAAAAAATAAAATAAATATATTGAAGTAATGAAAAAAATAGAGAGGCTTACTCAGGGAACAATTTGAAGGAGTCAGGTCTAGAACACGGACTGCTACACATGGTCCATGCATTTTGACTGCACTGTCCTGCTGCTATATTCTCCAGGTTGCTTTTGACCATAAAAGGCTTGAACATAATTACCCTGAGTTGATGTCCAGATGGGACACAATACAACTTTCACACAAAAATAATCTGCTAATGAGTCAAAGAGTCAGTTGGTTGATTATCTCCTCTATATAATAAATCAACTAAACTCCTGTTATTTTAGTGTCACAGCTCCTCTAAGGTCAGTGTCTGTAGAGAATTTTACTAGCATAGTAGCAGCCATCACCAGCGGCTGTTGGTAAGGAGGTGTAGTCATTGTCTGATGCAACAGAGCAGAGAAGAAATTGCTCTTTCAGAGGATTTACTTGAAAGCTCTGGATGCCACTTCTTGATGTCGAAAAAAGCATAACCTTAGCACCATTCCTGGGTAGGCCACTGCGTGTTGTCAATCCTAGCAAAGGTGATGAGACCCAAGATTGGGACAAGCCATGTAGCTACAGAATACTAGGACACTGTGGAGCACAATCAAGTGGATTGGAAACAGCTTGCCATTTTGTACACTGGATCTACCTTTTAATATCTTCCAATAGAGGTGAACTAATATCAAGCTCATGTTCTCTGGGAGATTGGTGTAAATGTAAGGTCTTATACAATTTGGACACAGAAGACTCGTAAACTTCCTTGTCCAGGTTTGAAAAATTTACTGGATAATCCTTTTCCAGAATAGTACCTAACGTTTGTTGAATATTTAGTAAGTGCAAAGTACTGGCACTGAGTACTTTCATTTCATCATTTCAAAAAACAATCCTATGAGACAGATAATTTTATCCCCATTTTACAGAAGAAAAAACTGAGGCTAAAGCAGTTTGCTCAAAGTCAAAGCAACGGCTACAGTGAAGAGTTAGACCTAGTATTTAATTTGCTCAGACCATTATACTATATTTCTACTCATAATATTTACCTAATGTATGACAGCCACTGAGCTACACAGAGGAGCAATGCAATTTAAGTACTACAAGAACATGCTTTGCAGTGTGATCGAGTTAGGTATTTATGGGAAAACTTTTAAATCCCAAATTTTCATAGCCAAGTAGAGAAGATGAAAATTATAATTTCAAATTGAAATACAATATTTGAACTCTACATACATTAAATAAATATGTTTTCAATACCATTTCTCAACATAAGACTATACAGACTTGAACCCTGCTGATTTATAAACCGCAATATTTTTATTCTGATTTTCAATGCTGTACTCTGCTCCTAGTAGGAAACAGCAAACTTTAGTTTGGTTATGAGTGATGAGTTTAAAGATGTTGCTCACTCAAACATTGTGCCTTATTTTTTCTTTTAAAATTTTATGTAATGCCTGAATATGGTTTTATAAAAATCATCCAAAATATCTATTTTTGAAAAGTAGAAGTTTTTTTTGAGCTTCCCTTACTCCAATTCTCTCATCAGAGGCCAATACTGTTAACAATTTGAGATATCATATTATTTTATTTATTTCCAAATGGCAAGCCAATTGATCATTTATCAAATAGCTCATTCTAGTTCATTGTTTTCACATGCATTTATCGCAGTCCTACTGAAACTCTGACAAGTTAATTCCTGAATTGAGCCTCAATATCCTCATTTGTAAAATGGAGACAATAATTCCTCCCTTTGAAGGTTGTTCTAAAGATTAAATGAGATCATGTATATGAAGCAAGAGTTGTTCTTAATAAATGGTAACTATTTAAAAAAAATACCCTTGTGTGTATGACTCGATTCCTGGATAGATTCTGCACTACTCTTTCCTTTGTCTTTTCTTACACTAATATCATATAACATAGTGATCTAATTATTACACTTACAAATAGGTTTTTATATCCATAGAGGGCAAGCTCTTCCTTTAGTTATTTGAAAGTTACACATCTTATTACGCTTCTTACAATGGTAATCCTGACATATTTTTAATTTCCATATTGTATTCTACAATTTTCTTGTTTTTTTAAACAACTTTATTGGAGCATAATTGCTTTACAATGGTGTGTTAGTTTCTGCTTTATAACAAAGTGAATCAGTTATACATATATATATGTTCCCATATCTCTTCCCTCTTGCGTCTCCCTCCCTCCCACCCTCCCTATCCCACCCCTCTAGGTGGTCAAAACCACCAAGCTGATCTCCCTGTGCTATGCACCTGCTTCCCACTAGCTATCTAGTTTACGTTTGGTAGTGTATATATGTCCATGCCACTCTCTCACTTTGTCACAGCTTACCCTTCCCCCTCCCCATATCCTCAAGTCCATTCTCTAGTAGGTCTGTGTCTTTATTGCTGTCTTACCCCTAGGTTCTTCATGACCTTTTTTTTCCCTTAGATTCCATATATATGTGTTAGCATACAGTATTTGTTTTTCTCTTTCTGACTTACTTCACTCTGTATGACAGACTCTAGGTTCATCCACCTCACTACAAATATCTCAATTTCGTTTCTTTTTATGGCTGAGTAATATTCCATTGTATATATGTGCCACATCTTCTTTATCCATTCTTCCGATGATGGACAGTTAAGTTGCTTCCATGTCCTGGTTATTGTAAATAGAGCTGCAATGAACATTTTGGTACATGACTCTTTTTGAATTATGGTTTTCCCAGGGTATATGCCCGGTAGTGGGATTGCTGGGTCATATGGTAGTTCTATTTGCAGTTTTTAAAGGAATCTCCATACTGTTCTTCATAGTGGCTGCACCAATTTACATTCCCACCAACAGTGCAGGAGTGTTCCCTTTTCTCCACACCCTCTCCAGCATTTATTGTTTCTAGATTTTTTGATGATGGCCATTCTGACCGGTGTGAGATGGTAACTCATTGTAGTTTTGATTTGCATTTCTCTAATGATTAATGATGTTGAGCATTCTTTCATGTGTTTGTTGGCAATCTGTATATCTTCTTTGGAGAAATGTCTATTTAGGTCTTCTGCCCATTTTTGGACTCGGTTGTTTGTTTTTTTGATATTGAGCTGCATGAGCTGCTTGTAAATTTTGAAGAATAATCCTTTGTCAGTTGCTTCATTTGCAAATATTTTCTCCCATTCTGAGAGTTGTCTTTTGGTCTTGTTTATGGTTTCCTTTGCTGTGCAAAAGCTTTTAAGTTTCATTAGGTCCCATTTGTTTATTTTTGTTTTTATTTCCATTTCTCTAGGAGGTGGGTCAAAAAATATCTTGCTGTGATTTATGTCATAGAGTGTTCTGCCTATGTTTTCCCCTAAGAGTTTGATAGTTTCTGGTCTTACATTTAGGTCTTTAACCCATTTTGAGTTTATTTTTGTGTATGGTGTTAGGGAGTGTTTTTTTATTTTTATTTTTTATTTTTTTATTAGTTTCTGCTTTTTTTTTTTTTATTAGTTTCTGCTTTATAACAAAGTGAATCAGTCATACACATACATCTGTTCCCACATCCCTTCCCTCATGCATCTCCCTCCCTCCCACCCTCCCCATCCCACCCCTCCAGGCAGTCACAAAGCACCGAGCTGATCTCCCTGTGCTCTGCGGCTGCTTCCCACTATCTATCTACCTTACGTTTGGTAGTGTATATATGTCCATGCCTCTCTTTCGCTTTGTCACAGCTTACCCTTCCCCCTCCCCATATCCTCAAGTCCATTCTCAAGTAGGTCTGTGTCTTTATAGGGAGTGTTTTAATTTCATACTTTAACATGTACCTGTCCGGTTTTCCCAGCATCACTTATTGAAGAGGCTGTCTTTTCTCCACTGTATATTCTTGCCTCCTTTATCAAAGATAAGGTGACCATATGTGCGTGGGTTTATCTCTGGGCTTTCTATCCTGTTCCATTGATCTATATTTCTGTTTTTGTGCCAGTACCAAACTCTCTTGATTACTGTAGCTTGGTAGTATAGCTGAAGTCAGGGAGCCTGATTCCTCCAGCTCCATTTTCCGTTCTCAAGATTGCTTTGGCTATTCGGGGTCTTTTGTGTTTCCATACAAATTGTGAATTTTTTTGTTCTAGTTCTGTGAAATATGCCAGTGGTAGTTTGATAGGGATTGCATTGAATCTGTAGATTGCTTTGGGTAGTAGAGTCATTTTCACAATGTTGATTCTTCCAATCCAAGAACATGGTATATCTCTCCATCTATTTGTATCATCTTTAATTTCTTTCATCAGTGTCTTATAATTTTATGCATACAGGTCTTTTGTCTCCTTAGGTAGGTTTATTCCTAGATATTTTATTCCTTTTGTTGCAATGGTAAATGGGAGTGTTTTCTTGATGTCACTTGCAGATTTTTCATCATTAGTGTATAGGAATGCCAGAGATTTCTGTGCATTAATTTTGTATCCTGCTACTTTACCAAATTAATTGATTAGCTCTAGTAGTTTTCTGGTAGCATCTTTAGGATTCTCTATGTATAGTATCATGTCATCTGCAAACAGTGACAGCTTTACTTCTTTTCCGATTTGGATTACTTTTATTTCCTTTTCTTCTCTGATTGCTGTGGCTAAAACTTCCAAAACTATGTTGAATAATCGTGGTGAGAGTGGGCAACCTTGTCTATCAATTCAATGACTTAAATGCAGTTTGTGTAATATCTATATAATTTCTTAAAGTCACTAATTACATACTGTGTGATTGGCTCACTACCCTCCCATCCCCCTTGAATGTATTCCTCTGAGCTGGGAGTTTCACTGAAATGTTCTCATTATTCACAGAAGTTTTTTCTTGAAAGTACCTGGAGCTGTATTTTTTTGTTTTTGTTTTTTGATTAAGTCCAGTTGTATGTATTTCTGTTTTCCAGAAATTTCTCACAGTTCCTGGGTTTACTGACGGCCCTCTCTCCTGTTTTCCAGACCACTGTTTATGTGTGTGTATATCTGCTTCTGACATCTTATGGGATTTGAGATGGCAGGGGTTGTGGACACATATATCTCAGTCTACCATCTTGAATCCTGATCCTGTTAGCAACATCACATTTTTTATACATTGTAAATTGTTCATGATCATTTTCACACATAATTTCCTAACTAGTCAAGTTAGCATTTAAAGTCTTCAGCAATATTTTGCATATTTCCATTACCAACTTATCTCACTGCTTTATGGCTCCAGTCACCCCCTTATATTTCCTGCCATCTGAAATTGTCCATAAATCTTTTCTCAAATTGTTATCTAAACCTAGGCACTCTCTGCATATAATGAAGTACCTCCTTATCAATTACCCTTACTTGAAAGTCCACCTCAAAAACCACCTATTCCAAAATAGCTTTCCCATATACTTCCCACCCATAAATAATCTCTGTCCACTCCCAGTACCTCACTGGAACATTTTGTTTCTCTATGACAATGTTTATCTCAATAAACCATCTGCTACTATGCATGTCTCTATCTTCCTAACTATATTAATGCTGCTAGAGGAAAGGGACTATGTCACATAAATACACATATACTTGTGTGTGTGTGTGTGTGTGTGTGTGTGTGTATCTCCACAATGTATAATTAGGTTGAATTAAGTTATATATTTTTCTCTTAAATAATGTTACAAAGCTTATCATTGTATTCTAAAACAAAAAGCTGATTCTGTTCTATTTTTCAATGCTGTGCCTTCAAATCCCACTGATATTAATACATAATTGACCTGTGTGATTAAGCATGTGCATAGTACTGGAGAAGCTGATACCCAATTATGATACTAAATGCTCTTGTAATCCCTTTTTTAAAATTTATTTTATTGAAGTATAGTTGATTTACAAGTTGTGTTAATTTCTGCTGCAGCAAAATGATTCAATTGTACATATATACATTCTTCTTGTGATCCCTTTATACACTGCATTATCATATCAGTTTAAATGCCGTCTCTGTTTAGACACATTTTGCTACGTTTCTTACTTGTATCTTGCTATTAAAAAAGGAATTGGCCTTTATTTTGTTTTGAAGTGTTTGTCTTAAACTATGTCCTGTAAATCTGTACGAATTTAACACTTAAATGGATTTATATTTTTGATTCTTTTTCATTAATTTAATAGTTATTTTCTTTATTTTATTTCCCTTTGGAATACTCTCTTCTTTATTAACAGGTGATTTGTGTTCCTAAGAACAAAGCTTATCAAAGAATTCATGTTATAATTTTTTAAATAAATTCATTGTTTTTAAATTGTTTTCATTGAAAAGGAGAGTTAGAAACTAGAAAATTTGGGGCCAGCACAGTTATTTTTTCTGCAGGAATTCCAGTAACAAAGGTATTTTATAGCTATACATATCTAATAGTTATTGCAACATAACAGGTTAATCAAAATGCACAAAATCACATCTAAACATTACTGAGCAAATCCTGAAGAACACATAAAAGGAAACCAAAATCTAGGCCATCAATAGTAAGGTCAACACATTTAAGATCATCAATGAGAATTCAAATTAATGAGCTCAAACCGTGTCATCACATGCCCCTGTGCTGGGTTTGAGAAAACGTGTTCTTTTATTACCTATGTGAGTTCCAAATCCAGTTTCTTTATAACTCAAAACTAGGTCCATAATGCCAATGCGTTCCCTAATTTATTAACCATGTTATCTCCAGCCTGTGTTATGAACTCAGACTGGAGGCAAACAAGTATAGAAGAGTGCCAATTCAAAAGTACCTTAAACTTGTTAAGAATCTTTGGTCTTCTGCCCATTTTTGGATTGAGTTGTTTGGTTTTTTTTGATATTGAGTTGCATGAGCTGTCTGTATATTTTGGAGATTAATCCTTTGTCGGTTGCTTCATTTGCAAATATTTTCTCCAATTCTGAGGGTTGTCTTTTCATCTTGTTTATGGTTTCCTTTGCTGTGCAAAAGCTTGTAAGTTTAATTAGGTTCCATTTGTTTATTTTGATTCTTATTACTCTAGGAGGTGGATCAAAAAAGATCTTGCTGTGATTTATGTCAAAAAGTGTTCTTCCTATGTTTTCCTCTAAGAGTTGTATTGTGTCTGGTCTTACACTTAGGTCTTTAATCCATTTTGAGTTTATTTTTGTGTATGGTGTTAGGGAGTGTTCTAATTTCATTCTTTTACATGTAGCTGTCCAGTTTTCCCAGCACCACTGAATGAAGAGGCTGTCTTTGCTCCATCATATAACAACCCAATCAAAAAACAGGTGGAAGACCTAAATAGACATTTCTCCAAAGGAGACAGACAGATGGCCAACGAACACAGGAAAAAATGCTCAACATCACCAATTATTAGAGAAATGCAAATCAAAGCTACAATGAGATATCTCACACCGGTCAGAATGGCCATCATCACAAAATCTACAAACAATAAATGCTGGAGAGGTTGTGGAGAAAAGGGAACCCTCTTGCACTGTTGGTGGGAATGTAAATTGATGCAGCCACTATGGAGAACACTATGGAGGTTCCTTAAAAATATAAAAATAGAACTACCATGTGACCCAGCAATCCCACTACTGGACATATACCCAGAGAAAACCATAATTCAAAAAGACACATGTACCCCAATTTTCATTGCAGCACTATTTACAATAGCCAGGACATGGAAACAACCTAAATGTACATCAACAGAGCAATGAATAAAGAAGATGTGGTATATATATACAATGGAATATTACTCAGCCATAAAAAGGAACGAAATTGGGTCATTTGTAGAGATGTGGATGGACCTAGAGACTGTCATACACAGTAAAGTAAGTCAGAAAGAGAAAAGCAAATATCATATATTAATGCATATATGTTGAATCTGTAAAAATTGGTATAGATGATCTTATTTACAAAGCATAAATAGAGACACAGACATAGAGAACAAACGTATGGACACCAAGGGGGGAAGAGGGAGTGGGATGAACTAGGAGATTGGGATTGACAAATATACACTACTATGTATAAAATAGATAACTAATGAGAACCTACAGTATAGCACAGGGAACTCTACTCAGTGCTCTGTGGTGACCTATATGGGAAGGAAATCCAAAAACGAGGGGATATATGTGTATGTATAGCTGACTCCCTTTGCTGTACAGTAGAAACTAACACAACATTGTAAAGCAACTATACTGCAATAAAAATTTTAAAAAAAGAAGAATCTTTAGGAGGAGGGAGGGATGCTCTAAGATTTGCTCACTTTCTCCTTTATTTTCCAGGTATTAAAGTATTTTATATACATTACCTTACTTCTCACAACAAAAATGTGACAAAATCCATGCATACATACTTTTTGTACTCATCACACCAATTATACATCATAGCATAATATCTTAAGTACTTGGGTCTTGGAAATGGATTTGAATCTCAGACTAGCTATTTATTAGCTATGCAACATTGGACAGGGCACTGAACCTTGTTGGGCCTCAATTTCTTCATCAATAAAATGGAGATGATAATCATACTTACCCCATGAAGTTGTTGAGAGGATTAAATAATTTATTTATATTTGCATTGTAGAATGGCGTGTGGTACACAGTAAGCACTTAATAAGTATTAACTATATTTATTATTCTTGTCCCCAAATCCTAAAGCAAAGTTGCCATTAACCAACAAATATCCAAACACTTTGCTGTCCTTTCACTATATTTCCTCACGTCTGCATAATTGTCATCAGGTATATCACAAAGTAATTTATAACTTTCTTTAAAAGTGTGCTCTATTTCAATCTCAAAAATCCCAGCATTGCCCATGTTCCAAAATGTAGAAATCAAAAGTGGTTTAAGGAATACTACATCATCTTACTAGTCTAGCACATATTTTTAAAATGTGCGCAGTGTTCAACTAGGCTTTTCCTTCATAACAATTACATTTAAAAGAACTTGTTGCCACTGAAAACACCTCCTTTCAGGCCAACTCCGCCTATTTTCCTTCTCTGCTTACAGCACTTATGTGGTTGTAACAACACAAAGGAATCTGCATGATTTCAGCGCATGACTCATTTCCAGCAAATCAACACACACATTCACAATTTTTCATGCATGAGAGACATGTAAAACTATAAAAATGTTTGGGCATTTGAGAAGACTACATCAACAGAGAGCAAATGTTTTATCAAATCTACAAGTGAAATTAAACTTTAATTTAAATAAATAAATTCTACCATGAAAGGGGATTTACTATCCATCTGAGCTAAAAAGATGAAGTATAATTGTATCTATGTTAATAGATCCAGTAAGCACAAGGAAACCGCAGTAGAGGCTCTTGTAAGAACATGCTGATGATTCACAGGTGTGTAGGCATGGTTTGTAAACACAGATGGAAAGGGTGACAAATAGATAAATATATCAGTTACAATTGTGGTCTGCCCCTCTTCAAAGACGGCACTTATTTTTCCAAATTCTTGGATAGTTACAAAAGAGGTGTCTATGAGATGACAAAGGTGTTATCAATATTCAGAGTGCCTTTGACTGAATTAACTGAGATAAAATCAACTTGTTGGGCCTCCCTGGTGGCGCAGTGGTTGAGAGTCCGCCTGCCGATGCAGGGGATACGGGTTCGTGCCCCAGTCTGGGAGGATCCCATATGCCGCGGAGCGGCTGGGCCCGTGAGCCATGGCCGCTGAGCCTGCGCGTCCGGAGCCTGTGCTCCGCAGCGGGAGAGGCCACAGCAGTGAGAGGCCCGCGTACGGGGAAAAAAAAAAAAAAAAAAAAAAAAATCAACTTGTTCCCAAAATTTTCAGGGAAAAATATTTCATCAATTATTTTGTTAGTATCTGTGTTATGGTAATATAGTAAATATTGGCTAATTCTAAAAGAGGACAAACAGTTATCAAGGTTATAAAGAATGATTGTTTTTTTTTATATTATCAACTTGTCAAGGAGAATCACTTTTCATAGTAACAAAGTGCATGTTGATTATATTTAACACAAATGAGTCAGGACCCCTCTTGCCAAAGAATTCACTCACTGAAACTAATGGTCTCAACCAAAACATTTTGTTACTTAAGACTCAACAATTATTATCTTTGACAATGGTGATCTAGTTAAACCTTACTATGATTTAGTGCAAATATCAAAACATGCTTAAATCCATGATGTGATTCTATTCCATGTTCTTTGTTCTCAAGTAAATTACTGAAGTGTAGTGAGCGGCCCTACAAAACTTGTTTTATTTATTTAACTTTATTTTTAATTTTATTGAAGTATAGTTGACTTATGACAGTATATTAGTTTCAGGTACACAACAGTAGTGATTCAAAGTTTTTATAGATTATGCACCATACAAAGTTATTATAATTTTATTGATTTTATTCCCTGTGCTGTACGTTACATCTCTGTGACTTATTTATTTTATAACTGGTAGTTTGTACCTCTTAAGCCCTTTCACCTATTTTGCCATCCACCCACCACTCCTCCTTCTGGCAACACTAGTTTGTTCTCTGTATCTGTGAATCTGTTTCCGTTTTGTTATATTTGTTAATTTGCTTTGTATTTTAGATTCCACATATAAGTGAAAACATAGTATTTGTCTTTCTCTGTCTGACATATTTCACTAAGCTTAATGCCTTCCAGGTTCAGCCATGTTGTTGCAAATGATAAGATTGCACTCTTTTTTTTTATAGCTGAGTGATATACTATTGTGTATATGTGTATTTATACACACATCTTCTCTATCCAGTCATCTGTTGATGGACACTTTAAAAATCAAAAGGAACAAAAGTCAACAAATAACTGAACATTATGCAAGCAATGAGTTGAAGATCTTTTTTTGCATCATTCTGGACGGAGAACAAAGCAGTGGTTAGGGCAAGAGCTCTAGAGCAGAAAGTGTGTGTGTGTGCAGTCCTACATTACCATTTCTAACTGTGGGACCTCAGTTTCTTTGCCTGGAAATTGGGGGTAGTTGTGCCTATTTCGCTGGAATGTGGTGAAGATTACAGATAATACTCTGGAACAATGCTGGATACATAGCTTTCTATAAATGTTTACTATTATATCTATCAATTCTATAACAACTGCATTAGACATACAGGGTAGCAAACATTATTGTCAAAGGAGAGAAAAGAGAAACAATTAGTCAGATAGCACTATTCTATGTGTTATAAAATATTTGTTTTATCATTATAAATATTCAAATACACAGCCATCAGATAGGTGTTTTCCTTAAATGCTGCTCAATCTCAACTAATAACAGACCAATCTTCTCAAAGATTAAAAACACAATTTTTTAAAACTCTCATTGTTTAGGGCTGTCGAAAAGTATATCCAGATAAGAGCATCATTTTCAAATATCAATTGTCTCCAAACATATTTATCTTACACCATTGCTTATATTCCCACTAATTAATCACTTTTTAAGAGGAGACAAGCTAATACATGGGTTCCCATCCCTTCCATCTCTTCCTATTATTTCTATGTGGTTTAAGAAAAACTGAATCCCTCCTGTCTCAGGAGGGGTACCACATGGGACATGACTAAGACTATTCCTTCTCTCCTCCATAATGCTTCTTGACTGGCTCAAGAAGTTGACATGCAATTCAAGCCAGAGCGATCAAAATCAATGTCAAGTCTTTTGTAAAAAATGCCTAGACATAAGAGCTCCTTAGCTCTGGGCTGTGTAGTGTGTGTGTAAAGACATTTTTGCTACCATGAAGGAAACTAACCTAAGAATGCAGCTGAAACCCTAAACAGGGCAGAGCCAGGAGATTAGCAAAGAACCAGAGGCTGCACCCTAAAGGCATCATGATTCTTTGGCATTTTCAGTTATGTAAACCAGTCCTTTCTCTACATTATTCATAAGACTTTGTTAATTGTTACAAATATTTTTTAACATCTTTATTGGAGTATAATCGCTTTACAATGTAGTGTTAGTTTCTGCTGTATAACAAAGTGAATCAGCTATATGTATACATATGTCCCCATATCCCTCCCTCTTGCATCTCCCTCCCACCCTCCCTATCCCACCCCTCTAGGTGGACACAAAGCACCGAGCTGATCTTCCTGTGCTATGCAGCTGCTTCCCACTAGCTAGTTATTTTACATTTGGTAGTGTATATATGTCAGTGCTACTCTCTCACTTCGTCCCAGCTTACCCTTCCCCCCTCCATGTCCTCAAGTCCATTCTCTACATCTGCGTCATCAGAACCTTTTTTTTTTTTTAAGATTCCATATATATGTGTTAGCATATGGTATTTGTTTTTCTCTTTCTGACTTACTTCACTCTGTATGATAGACTCTAGGTCCATTCACCTCACTACAAATAACTCAATTTCGTTTCTTTTTATGGCCGAGTAATATTCCATTGTATACATGTGCCACATCTTCTTTATCCATTCATCTGTCGGTGGACACTTAAGTTGCTTCCATGTCCTGGCTATTGTAAATAGAGCTGCAGTGAACATTGTGGTGCATGATTCTTTTTGAATTATGGTTTTCTCTGGGTATATGCCCAGTAGTGGGATTACTGGGTCGTATGGTAGTTCTATTTTCAGTTTTTTAAGGAACCTCCATACTGTTCTCCATAGTGGCTGTATCAATTTACATTCCCACCAACAGTGCAAGAGAGTTCCCTTTTCTCCACACCCTCTCCAGCATTTATTTACAAACATTTTCTAAATAGTATAAGAATAAAAGAGGAGGGGCTGAGGATTTTAGTGTAGGAATATAAAACAAAACAAAACAAAAAATTAGCTAAAAAAATTAGATATGATTTTGAGTCAACGATTGTTTCCTAGGGCTTTTGATCTTACTCCTTGCTACCCACAGGATAGTTGTGAAGATCAAGTGGAAAATTACATGCAAAGTATAAACACAGTGCCTGACGCATAGTACACAATGCTTGATCTTCATCTTTACACCTATCAAAGCCTCCTGAAGAGAAGATGGACAGTGCTATCAGAGTTAAGCATTTCTAATACCACAATCAAGATTTACATGAGAAAAAAAACTGAATGTATATCAAAACTTTTTACCTTAACAACATATCTTCCTATTTAAAAGTAATCAAGGGACTTCCCTGGTGGCGCAGTGGTTAAGAATACGCCTGCCAATGCAGGGGACATGGGTTCGAGCCCTGGTCCGGGAAGATCCCACATGTCGTGGAGCAGCTAAGCCCATGCGCCACAACTACTGAGCCTGTGTTCTAGAGCCCATGAGCCACAATTACTGAGCCCATGTGCCACAACTGCTGGAGCACGTGTGCCTAGAGCCCGTGCTCCACAACAAGAGAAGCCAGTGCAATGAGAAGCCCGTGCACTGCAACAAAGAGTATCCCCCGCTCGCTGCAACTAGAGAAAGCCCACGTGCAGCAACAAAGACCCAACGCAGCCAAATAAATAAATAAATAAAATTTAAAAAGTAAATAAAAATAAAAGTAATCAATAGTTAAATATATTTGGCACTAACAGTTCAACAGTTTTAAATAGAGATATTGTTTAGTGCACATTCTCTCCTGTCTCAGCACTTACCTTCTGGGGCTCTCAAGTTTACTGTGTTACTAAAGATGCTAATGTTACCCCTGGTCCTTCAAACAACCATTCACATAATATATAACTTTAATAAACTTAGGTATCTTTAACAGAGGGTGAGATGAAGGATTCCTTTAATGTATTTATTCCTATCAATATTGACTAAGAGCCTACTATGTGCAGGCCCTCTATTAAGCTCTGGGGATACAACCAGAAACCAACAAACAAGAAGTAAGTCCTAGTCTGTGTCATATTAAGCTTTGAGTCTACTGAGAAAGACAAGCAATAATCAAACGTCACACATGAATTGCAACTGTGACAAGTGCTGGAAAGAAGAGTACATGGTAGGATGAGAACTCTAAAGATGGAGACCCTTAGGGAGGTCAGGAGAACTTGCCTGGGGAGGCAATAGTTGAGGTGAGGCTCAGAAAAGGGGGAACAGAAGAGTGTACTTCAAGCACAGGGGACAACATGTGTGTGGCAAGGAAATGAGATGCAGTGTTCACAGTGAGACAACACAACGACCAGTAGAGCTGAACAAGAGACTGGCGATGGTGAGGAATTTATGTTGTTCACAGTCACAGTACACTCTAGGCATCTGCTTCGTGATGCCAGATACATGTAGGCTACATATGTAAATCGGAAACTGTAATTCATCAGCGTACAATCTCTGTCAGAAAGTCAATGGTGTCTCTAAGACCTCAATGTTTATCTAAGTGCTATCTGCATCACAACTATCTGGCTTTCATCTATCTGTCTGTCTGTCTATCTATCTAGACCAATTCATTGCAAGTCTTTATGGGTATAATCAAGGAATCTACATTTTTCACTATTTCCCATGGTCACTCATGCACACCAAACATTGAGAGCTAAGGATTAAAGCATCATTACTGTCTGAAAGGAATTATCTATTCTACCCTTAGAAAACAGTTCAAATAAGTCAATCTACACCTTAATAACATGGACTATATTAGCTCTTTTAAAAATATACTAAATATTACAAACAAATTCAATGTCTTTTGTAAAGCATATATGAAATCTTTAATAAGTGAAAATCTTTTATAAATTTAAAAATACAGATTCATAAATAATGATTCAAATACTCGAGGAAGGATGCAGACATGAAGGAGAAAGGTAAATATAACCTCCATTTTTCATAAGAGTGCTAATAGCACAAAGTGTACAGGGATTCTGTCTGGAATAGATGTGCTTTTTATAGAGTAATTTGGAGACTCAAACAATAGAGCAGCTCTCTAGTTTGCCTTATTCTACATTTCTACATCTAGGATACTAACTATTGGATGTGATAATGAACATGAGATCGGAGGAAAAGGGATTTTTTTCCCCCATGAACTCCTTATATAGACCATAAAAAAAAGGCATTGCTTTGGATCAGATACCCATTATCAGTTTGGACAGAGAGTGTCTGAACCACTATTATCTGCAAATGATTCATGAGTGCAGGTATTTCGCTACCTGAGGATTTTAGTGAAACCATAAATATAAGAAAAGACAGAAGGTGGAATTCATAAAGGGCTTTGACAAATATCTAGTATAGAAAATTATGTCCCATCTGAAGAAAAATGTAATTCACCAATCTGACTCACCTGCTTCTGTCTATTACCAGTAGTGCCTCTTTCTTATTTACCAGCTATTTTGCATGTTAGTTTCTCCATTTCACAACAGAAAGCACAAAAGCTAATGAGCTTGCTGAAACTCTCTCATCGGGAAAGCAGACTTTCAATTAGGATAATAGTATCCTCATAGAGATTCATAAAGCCATGATTTAACGAGGGAAACTGAAGCTATTTCTATATGTTAAAAGTACAAAAAAGAAAAATATTATAACATGCACACACACACATATATATATACTTTTGGCATATGATATGTAGGCTGATATAAAAGTCTCCCAATACTGTCTTCCCTGCTAAAATTCTTATGGTAAGAGCAACCTACTGCCATCTTAGAAAAAAAAAACATTCTCCTCTTTTGGCTTTATCGCCTTACATCAAAGATATGGTTATTTGACCAATTAATTTACAGAAAACCAAACAATATACTTCTCTGACATTTATAAAGCTAATCATGCATATTAAATCATTCAAAATTTTAAAGGTGTATTTTTCTTTCTACAATTCTTTTTTAAAACACACCCACCCTTTGACATAAATAAAACTTCTGAACTTTTCATTTATCAAAAAGCACTTAAAAGCCAGAGTAAAGGAGAAATTTAATACATGATTGACTATTGATTTTATGTGGAAATAAACAATCAGTGATATAAAGTGCAAAACCTGATTTTTTAATCTTTACGACTATACCCACTATTCATAGAATGTTTTCCATGTGTCAAACATAGTACTTAATGTTTTACAAAACAATACTGCATTCAATCTTAACAATCTGTCAGGTACTTAGTATTATTCCCATTTTGTAGAAGAGGAAATGAGACTGAAGGTCAACCAGGGTACAAGGGTTAAAGCTGAAATTTGAACCCATGACCATCTGATTTCAACACCCATGCTCTTCACATGTAAGATATGTAAATGGTATTATTTTCCAAAACAGCCCAATAATTTAGCCTAATATAGAACTCTCAATATCTTAAGCTCATTTCAAGAATATAATATTTATGGCTTTTTGTGCACAAAGTTCACTCTTGTGTGCCAATACAATTGGCTTGCTGGCTCTGGATTACTGATTTGATCTGCACAGTTCAGGTGATTTCTATAATGAAGAGTATGTAACAGCTGTATCTAATGGTTCAGGTAAAATTTTGTGACCTGAAAAGAAAGGCTTTTTCCTCTAAAGAAATTACTAGCTTATATTGGATTATTTGACCTTTCAGTACTAAACTCTTACCCACTGAAATAACTCACCCACTAAAATTCCAAAAAAGTTGGTATCAGATCAACAGAGTGAATAGTTCGGAAGCCATCTAAATCGAATACTACTGTGTCCACTGAACACAAACAGCATTCCCTAGAGTCAAAATAAAACAGAAGCTCATGACAATCACCACCATAAATTGGGTTGGCTCTGGTAATCACCTTCTAGGTAGAGAACTGAGAAATAATTGCCCATTTCTCTACCATAGAAACTATATATATATATATATATATATATATATATATATATATATATATATATATATATGGCATTTCTTCTTGATACCTGCTATAATACAAATGGGCCTGAAAGAGATAGTAACTTATACTTCATCATTTATTTACCTCTCAGTGTGGACAGCTTTATCAGAATCGTTCTTGGGAGAAAATTTGTTTGTAAATGAGAAAGTGAACGAAAGATGGGAAGCTCAGCATCTGGCAGAGTGCAGAGCTAGTGAAAGCAGAAGCTGCTGAACGGTGAGGCACTGTCAATGGACAGGCGGAGAACATCAACAATAGATGCTCCCCCACCAGGCCGATTTGGCCATGACCCACCAGTTCTGAAGACCATTCTTGCTCTGGGAGCAGATTCAGCTTCAGTGGTTGGTCCAGGGACTGACTGAGCATTCCTGAGTGCTACAGGCAGGCTTGCACAAAGGAGCTCTGCACTGCCTGCAGCCCTGTCTCAAACACCAGGCAACTAACTACCAGTGAGACTTACCACAGACACCTAAGCACTCTGAAGCCAGTACACAAATTCCTAAGATAAGGGTAAAATTTTTTAGGCAGTGGACATATTTTGAGACCTTATAAGTCTTCCATCTTTGGAGACCTGCTTGTGGAGTATAAAGGGTTAGAAATTGTTGAGGCATCAGAGGGTCAATCCAGTCCCTTCGCACCCTCACCCCAGTGCCTGAGTCTACAATCCCGTTCTTCCTAACTGGAAACCTGACTATTATACTGCCACTGGAAGGGGTGCTTTAGAGTATTGCTGACTTGAATAAGCCAATACATTCTCCTCAGAATTGTTCTGCAAACTCTCCACAAAAATGTCAGAAAGAAATTCTAAATACCTGAATCATGTCATGGCACCTAGAGGCCTTTGCTGAGAATTGGGGATGGGGGGAGATCAGAAGCAGAGAGAGAATATACCTTTTGTATATTTTTAACCACAGTCAGTTACTTTATTTCCTGACTGAAGAATATTCGCCATCATTTCATTATAGAGAATCATCTACAAGATAAGATTCAAAAGTGAAGTGATAACTTGGAAGCTAAACAAAGACACAGTCCCTTGCTGGAGGTGCCCAAATAGCCCAACTAACCTGTCTGCAAGGAGTGTTCCCCAACAACAAAGATGTTTTTGTTTTTATTGGATTTTTTAAAGTAAATAGATGAAAGTCATTTTATACTTATACCCCACTTAGGGGGGGTGAGCTGACTTGGCTATTCAATGGTTTCCGAGGCCACTTGTTTAGATACAGAAGGCTGAAATCATAGCTTCTTCTGTGGCAAAGGAAAAAGAGGCATAAGATTGCATAAAGGGTAACAACAGCTCAGTATCAAGTGGTGGGGAAAGCTGTAGAAGTTGAACTAGTACTGGTTAATCTCAGTTATTGCTCTGTGACTAAATGGAGGCATTTCAGATCACTCTAATATATATATATATATATATATATATATATATATATATATATATATATATATATATATTCTGTGTCTGAATGACCACAGAATAAAAAAACATAGACTGGCCAGGGAACATATCTGCTAACTGTATGAATATGATACTGATCAAACATGCCTACTTTATTTTAAATATGTACTACATGAAAAGTAATCCTTGCACTTTACCTTCTGCATAAGAATTTGCTCCCCTCAAATTACCATTCATTTTATTATAGCAGTGGCAACTATCTCAATATAAAGAAAATGTTTCATACCTACTACTTCCCTGCCTTAATGACTCCTAGTTTAAAAAAAAAATAAAAAGAGAGAAAAGAACAGAAAAAAAGGATAATGTAAAGTTCAGCCATCAAAAATGGCTTCATTAAGATCCTTAATGAAGCACATGGGAGCCATTTATTGACTCCTCAACTATTAAGATGGAACATTATTACTGCTTTAATAGTATTTCCATTTTCATTTAGGAAATAACCAATCAAGGGATCAATGTACCAAAGACTTTATTTTCTTTCCCTTGGGTCACTGCAAGTACATTTTTTTAAATGCAAAAAACGTAAGAGCGATTCCCCCTGGCATCATATCGCATGAACAATTTAAAGAAATAACAAGAAGGGTGAAAGGTCAACAGCTACCGATCTGAGCAGTTATAAAACAAATGCAAACTCTGGGAGTGGAGAGTCTCCCTTTCTGGGAGAAGGAAGGGATCCCTTCCTTGGCACAGAAGCTTCCCCTCCAAGGTATGCAAAATGCCTGCACCCTGACCTGCTGTCAACCTGGGAAACATTTCTATTTCTCAGACTCACTTGGAATGCAAACTACTGTTTTCCTGGTAGTTCTCACAGCTCTGCTTCCTTTGAGGTACAGATGTGTAGCCACAGAACCCAATCAGATAACGCCTATTTACATATTTATAAAGTCTCCTGTAAAATCTCCTATCAATTGTTGCAGCTATATATAGGCCTTTCAAAGTATCTTGTGGGCCCAGCGCTCTACTGCACCGCTCCCTTCAGGAATCCTGATATATCGCATAATGTGATTTCAATGTAAATGGGGCCCATCACACAATCACACCACTTCACAAACTCTTTTCTGCTGGGGTAGCTTAAATCTAAACACACTCAAGCAGCTTGCTGCACTGGAGCAAGAGTTCTTCCACATTAAAAAATTTTTTTTCAAAAAAAAAAAAATCCCAAACCCTAACACAACAATGCCAGGGAAAAAAAATCTGAACGTTTTCTGCAGAAAGATGGGCTGTCTCCAAATCCTTGTGCCCTATCAGACAAATTAAAGTAAATCAAGCATGAAATGAAGCCGAAGAGCCCCGAGATAAGGCTCCTTTAAGTCGTTTACAGATTAGGATAGAGAGAGGTGCATCTGGTCTCTGGCAGTGAAGGAGGCCAGTTTCTCAGCTCACAATAGCAGCCTGTGTATAGGATTACCTTACCTTGTCACTGACAAGGGAGGAGGCGCCTGCAAAATGTCTCTAACTAACTTCCTAATGTCCCTGGGTAAGTTCTCTTATTAAAGTATTAACTGTTACAATGAGAGAAATACATTTTGATAAAACCAAACCAAAAACAAAAAAACCAAAAAAAACAAAAACAACTCCCACAGACTGATTTATGAACTGGTCCGGAGCTGATAAACTGAGGGGGGGTGGGCGTCGACTACCAGCAGATGAGCCTCTTCTCTTATCAGTCAGGATTCTGCTGCTAGAGACAGAAGCTGATAAGTTTCCAACAGGAATCAGTGACGCGGCCAGGAAACCGTGCATTACTGGTTAGACTGGTGCTCTAGCAGCTGCCAAAAGGACCTCTCGTGTTATCAGATGTGATGTTGCTGCTGTAAACAGTGAAGTATTCTCCTAGAGAAACTGGATGATCCCTCAAAATGCTATGCAATTAATTGTTAAACTATAATATGAAGTGGTGTAAGCACTTGGAAGCATCTGGAATTCTACAGCTTCTCGTTGAAGACCTTTTCGTTCCTTGGCACTCTGAACAGCCTGGAAACTCCCCCCTCTTTCCTTCCTTGACAAAGAACTTTTTCTTCTCCAATAAATTTTATTTATACCTTGTTTCAATCTAAGGAAATCCTTAATTTTCCACCACCACAAAGAGTCTGCAATCAACCCAACCTACTCATCAGTTTCAATTACTCTCAAGAATACATTCTAATTCAGTTTTATGATTAGACAGAGTGGTGGTGATGGGAGGGGGTGGGCAGGGTTACTGTTTTCTCCTCTCAATCAGAAGTCAACCGATTGAACCTGGAGCCAAACAAGACGTTCATGTTGTTGGCCAGACCATCTCAGTGCTCTGTGGTCAAACCAACTGAGAATGAAAGGGAGTACAGTTGTTTTAGGCCACGACGTATTTTACTCTCTACTCCAGTAGAAGCTATTTTATTGTGCCGAATGGTACATAACCTTTTATTGAACTTTACAGTTTACATCGTGCTGTCACTTTTCATATTTGAACTTCACATGTACCACTTTGAGATAGGCAATATTACCACAAAATTATGATGAATAAATTGAGATTCAACTGGATTAAATGACTTGCCCCAAATCACTGGGATGGTTAGATGCAAAGTCTGAACTTGTAACCAATCCCCATATTCCTTCTCAATATGTGATACTGCCGAACTAATGACCTCATCTTTGGATCCAAGGACTCAAGAGGCAGTTCTCAGGTGGTTTGATGATAGACAGGTATTCACCCCCAGTCTGGGATCACTTGTAGTCAATGATTTGTGTGGACTGGAGCATTCCAGAGACACAAGATATATTTTAAAATGTGAATATGTGGTAAATGCTAATTCAGGTAGATTATGATTTTCTCTTAGGTAACTCTATTCAGGAGCTCTTAGGTTAAAAAGTATAAAATCATCTTATTAATACTACTAATAATAAAATATTTGTTTGAATGAATTCTAAACTTGGCCTTGGTCTGACATACATGGATTCCCTCTGCTCTCATCTCTCACCTTTTCCAAAATTGTCTCTTAATATACCTCTTAAAGGAATCTGCTTCAACCATACTGATTTATGTATTTTTATATTTTCTTTACTATCTATGTTGAAATATTTATTTAAAAATAATTCAATGAACCTTTTACTGATAATGTCTCTTATAAGTAATAAAATATAATATATGCAATTTTATTTAATGATATTTCTCAAAGTTCCAGACAACAGAACAAAATAGTTCCAAGGCAAGCAATCTTTGAGAGAGGTTCAGGAGCTGGAAAGGAAAATGTTTAAAATATAAAGCAGTTTTCTTTTTTAATATTACATTTAATTTTTCTTAGAAATCTGAATTAGAAGTTTCTACCTCATCATGGAGAAAATTTAGAATCAAATGTTATAAAATACTTGGAAAATAAATCCTAATAATAAGCTCTGTGTGTCTATGTGAATATAGGTGAAAACCTGATGAAAGTTGCACGTTCAAAACACTTATGAATATGTCTGTAATTATTTTCAGTGGAGTAGGTTGAGGATAATCCTTCTCTCGGCACAGAATTGATATATTTACAAATCTGTGACCAAATGATGATATCTAACAAGTGCTCTGCTTGCTGCTCCAAAATAATAAACTATCTTAAATTATGCCAAAAAAGATAAGAGACATGCTTTATTTCCCCATTTATTAGTACTGTGAGGAGGTGACATTTATTCACGATATTTACAGTGCTGCTTTACACTTGACTTTGGGGAAGGCACTTTTTTTTTTGCTTCTTCACTGTGTGTGATTTGGAAACCGATTTATTCATGTTTTAAAAAATATCATACAGTTAAAGAAAGAGTTACAATACGTTCTTCCTCGGTAAAATATTTCTGTCAAACACAGGCCAAAATATTCTTCATATATTTTATGTCATATTTTACTATTATTGGAATTTGAAACTTTAAAATTTCTTTATACAATGGACATAAAATAGATTTATGGTATCACATTGTATTGCCTTTTGTATATAAGTTGGCCATATATATATATATATATATATATATATATATATGTCATATATATGTCATTGATTACCACTGATTAATCATTAGTTCAGCTCTACCAATTTTCTGAAAGAAGTAGTAAGAAGATTTGAGGTGTAACACACACTGGAATCTTTCTTAATTATAGGGTTTTTAGTGAAACAAGGTAGCATTTGATTAATTCAAGAAACAGCAAAAGCCAAATATATTTTGATCTTACTGACTTCACTGGAATGTTATTAGAAAAGTTATGTTTAGACATCATTTAATATGCATTTGTTGTTTGGGGCTATTTTCCTCCATAAGTTAAAGATCTTCTAAAACAAACATGATTTTGAGTTTATATCTATATGGTGAATGAATGTAGAAATAAATTAAATGGCCATACATTCCAGTATGTATTAGCTGTGTGTTTCACCAGACCCAAATCAATCTGACTGAAAGTTACAGTTCTTAAACATTCTGTTGTTGATATTGTTTCATACTGACAAAGTGCTGCTATGAGTAGTAGCAGTGGTAGTAGTTACCAGTTACAGAGGACCTACTGGGTGTGCACTGAATGAGAGGTTTGTTTCTTCTTAAATATATTACCTCTTTTAATTCTCACTGCAGTCAACTTTACAGAGTAAATACAATTGCTTTTATTTTGCAGCTCAAAAACCTAAGGCTCAGAAACCTCAGATAATGGTCAAGAATCAGGATCCACACCCTCCAGGTCTGTGTGATTCCAGGCCCACGCTGTGTCTGGCTGTCTAGCATTACTTCATACATACAAATTAGACTGACATTTTTACATATAGTCAACAATGTTTGTTTTAAAGCCACCATTGGTAATAATTTATTACTATAGATACTTTATTTTCTTTTTGAAATTTTTAAAATTAATTCCCCATAAGAAAACACTAGTATTCTTATAATAATTTATGAGAAATATAATTAGATACTATATATTTGTTCTTTTTTAATTTTTCCCTTCCTTAGGAACCCAAGTAAATACTATAAAGGTAAGAATTCAATAAGGTGTGTGAAAGTAAGGACTAGAAAGATCTATTCCTAGCTAGAAATCACTATAAGATGGTGTTAGAAAAAGGTTGCACATATACCAGTTCATGTGCTAAATCCATGATCCTAAAGCCATCACTAACTTTGCATTGTCACAACATCCCTATTTCTACATGTTGTATCAACATCTGCTTAACTTAACGGTGTTTTGACTCAGGCCAGGAACTGAAAACATATCATAAAAGTCAAATTAAAAAGCACTCTGGCCCTGATTTGGTTAATCATATCCGATTTAAGAAGGTTCTTGAAGTTCCGATGCCATCACTTCTGTGATTTCCCTTTAAAGAGTTTCTTAAATTTAGGAAACGTAATTTTTCCAAACATCACTAGGAAATTTCAAATTACGTGAGGGAAATGGAGCCAAAGTTTGTCACACTTGTTAACAGTGATGGCAGCATCTGTCTGTCTCCGAACGTCTTCCATTTCTCCTCTGCTCGCGCTACTGCTTATCAACTCTCCTTCAACCATATTCACTGAGCAATCTTGTGTTCCCCTAGACTAAATAAAGACGAGATGATAATATCCTCTTCTGTCTTCCTGTATGCAATTAAGAGGGATGAAATGGGCAGTGCTCTTGGCAGGAACTCTCAGGGAGTTGTGGAAGAAAAATGTTTAAGAACCACTCCCTTGGATTTAATCCTAGGGGAGTTATCTCTAAGAAAGCCCTGCTGGTTATTTCTTGAGAATCCACAGAATACGAACGTTTTTTAAAATAACGGCGGCTCTAATCAACTATCTGCAGGGGAATGTTATTCATAAAATCACAGGGTCCAAAGGGTGCCACAAAACAGGATGAATACCCAACAGAGACTGCAGTAACTGCTAAGCTTCAAAATCCATCTGCTGTGAACCAAGGAGTTAGGTTAACCACTGAAACACTTAAAAGCCATTGTTTTCTAGGTCATCATCAATGTAGGTTCTAATAAGAACATGTTTCCCTCCTCTACTACATACCTCTTCTACTCAAATAGCTTTAAATGAGGCACTGTAAAACCCAGATAAATAATACCTTCCTTAAAGAGTGCTTGCCACTATTCAGTGGAACTGTGTGCTAATAAACATTAATTTTTATTATTTCTGCTCTACAAATAAATTTGAGAATGTTTAGTTTTCATGGCACTCTCCTGTTAATTCATTAAAAATATTATCACATGACCCCGCTCAGTTATCTAAGTATGGCTCACTGATATTTTGGAACAAGTTCCCAGTGTGAAGAGCCAGTCTTTTTTCCTATCTTTTATCTGTTTCATTCCCATGACCTTTATCTTGTTTTTTTCCATAGACTATTTTCACAAAATATCAAAATTGTTTAGAAATTTTTTTCTTATCTACAAAGTTATTAACAGTTTTTTTACTGCTCACCATCATACAATCTGTAAACTAAATGTTCTCAAATCTATGATCTAGGTCATGATAAAGGTGCTCCATTCAGCTATTTCTGGGTCATTTTAATATCAACAGTCCTTCCTGCTTAATATAAAAGCCCTCCTCTACTCTCTTCTAGTTGCTTCCTTTGAGTATGGTTTCTACTGAGTTTAAGAAGATAATTTATTCTCAGGGAGTCTATCAGAATACCAAAAGTTATCTGACACCACCACTCACACACCTTGGACCAATAGTTATGATTGAAATAATTAGTAAAACTGATAGCTTTATTTGTATGTTATTCATTCCCTGGACTGTCACCTTTTAGATGTGCCCATGAGATACAAGATGCTGATGATGTCGGGCTCTCTTTTTATTATAAAAGGGATTTGGCTTAATGTGCCTCTATGCCAGTCTAATTCCATCTTCATCAAAGGAAACATAACTGGTCTTATAAATGATACCAACCTGCTTGTATGCCAATCTATAGGGCCCCTATGGATGATGACTGATTATCAACCATGGAGTATGAATCCACAGACAACTGTGCACTCAACTAACCAAAGTATGGTCTAGACCGTATCTACCTCGCTTGTTGATGAGAATGTCATGTGGAGAGGAATCAAAAGCGTTTCTGAAGTCCGGATAGATTACATCTATTACTTTGCCCTTATCTACATGGCCTGTCACTCTATCATAGAAGGAAATTAAATTGGCCTGGCACAATTCGCTCTTCACAAAACCATGTTGGTTGCTACCCACTAACTTTTGCTCTTCTAGATGATTGTAAATTGATTGCTTGATGATTTGCTCTAGTATCTGCCTTGGTATCAAAGTTAAGCTGACTGGTCTATAATTACCAGGATCATTTTTTTTCTCCTTTTCTTTTTTAAGGATGGTCACTACTTTTTCCTGCACATTTTATATTCTCCCACATATTCATTAGTAATGTTTCAGTTTCAAGCCTTCTACATCTTTAGCATATATACCTTCAATTCTTACATTTCGATTGTGTCTATTTATTTAAAATTTATATTCTTCTCTAATCTAGTCCTATGCTTCCAAAATGGGTATAATTAACTCTATAATATTATAAATTGAAACTTTCTTGAGTAATGCAAGTACTACCTAAAGAAAGCTTGTTCTTAAAAAAGATTTTCTAAATCATCATTCTCTCTTCTGTGATATATCATTTACTATCTTTTGGGGAGCCATCTTACTTTAAAGTTGAACATTTAATTTGCATGTACTTTTACAGTCCATATCTATTTTTATCTAAGTGTTTAGTTTATGTCGTCTTTTCCATTCTTAATATAAGTAAAAATGTATATTTACTTTATACATAATAAACTTTGATGCATAATGGCATAAATTTTAAAAGTAACAGAAATATATAAGCTTCTTTTGAATAAAAACATTGTGTTCTTAATTTTACCTATTTAACATGTGTGAAAATGTCAAAAGGATATAGGAGAAAGGTCTTTTATAATATAGTTTATGCTCATAAAATGCAAAATTATAAACTGAAGAGAAGTCGATTAAAATATGCATTGCTAATAAAGTTATTACACAAAAAAGATGGTGGTGGCTAGAATTAAAGTTAAGAAATAGTGAATATAAAAATAGCTATATGATCGTTCTTTCCTAAAAGGGAAACACTGAAAGTCAATAGAATTGGTGACAAAATTCAGATTTGTGTCAGTCTATATAAAATTAGATGCAGAGTACATCTTGTTCATTCTCACTAAGTAAAACAGTAGTTTGTAACCAGTAAAATAAAAGATTAGACTTTAGGAAATACATTACATTTAAAACAAGATCAGTTAGAAGAGTTAAAGCAATCAAAAATTTTTCATAGCAAAAAAATTGTGAAGCTGCATCTCACAACATCTAAAAAGTCTCAGGAAATAAGCAGAACCCACAGAAATGTACACAACTAGACTCTACATATTTCAAGGACATAGAAAAGATGGGCTCAAGATGAATGTATGTATATGATTACTAATATTTAGTTATATGGATCAATTTTTAAGTATAATAGTGTGCTAAGTGATTTGATTTCTTTAAATCTTGCCTCCACATTGTGTACCTTTTTACCCACTTTTTACAAAGACCACTATTTAAATTATATACTAATTTAATAAAAGTTTTTTTAAACAAAGTGTATATAAACCATCTTATTGCTGAAAATTTACAGCTCAATTATCAATGCTTGGTGATAAGTAAATTCATATTGTCCTTACCAGAACAACTTTGGAAGGAAATAAGAAAATTCTAAGGGCTGGACACTACAAGTCAAAACTGTTACAGTGACAACTGTCCTTACAAGTCCAGACTTGATCATCTATATCAATGAATCACTTTCTCTTAAATTTCTATAAAATTTTTTTTTTGGAAACAACCATTCTAGAATAGATGCTTAACAAATTTTGATTAAATTTTTAATTTTTATTTATTTCAATTTCAGCAGCCTTCATAGTTTTAAAAAAGTACTACCTACCTCTATACTTATCTTAGCTTTTGTTTGTATCAGAATTCTCTAAATTAGAGTTCTAATGAATATTTTAACTGAAGCACACTCAGGAAATATTTTTTTAATTTATGCAAACGCTTCAATGGAATTTTGTAAGACAAATTATTTTTTTAAAAACCCATAGATTTATGGTTAGACAGAATGTTTTTGTGATTATAAAATTTTCTCCAATACTATAAAACTAAATATAAGTTAGCTAATAAACCATGTATTATCACTTCCTAAAACCTAAACTTCTGTCTCTTTTTATTATACCCAGGGAAAATTCAGTATAGTTGTTCAATTTCAATAGCTGTCAAAATGTTTCGCCCATCAGAAATGTTATTGTTCTTGGAAAAAAATTATAAAATACATACGATATGGATTCAGGCCAGAAATGACACCTCATTTAGTTGTAAATATAAAAATGTCATGCACTCACTTTATTTAGAAATACTCCTTAAGTGTTTGGTTTATACTGACATTCAACCAATCTGTGTTTATTCTCAAATTTGAGCAGGATACTTCCTTATCTTATGTTTAAAACAACTATTCTATCAATAATTTCTAAAGACATATTCTTCTCATGAAGATACTTAGCATACTATTTTGCAGGCTAAATAATATGCAACCTAGTTCATAAAGGGTGATGTAAGGGAGAAATCATTAGGTTATCACAATCATAAACTCACAATATAATAAAAGTTTTTGAATATTTCACCAATAAGGTACAGAAAACAGTTTATGAAAATTAAAGTTTGGAATTGAGGAGTCTTAGACAAATCATTAAATTTATTCTTCTCTGCAATAATGGAAAGAATAGCAGTTTCACTAAAATACAAAACAAAATGTATCCAAGATTATTTGGTGCCTTGGAATTGCACATAATTATATTTTTTTACCTGACTTATAACATTTCCATGTAGCAATTGCCTCATGATCACTCTAAGAAGGCTTGACTTTACTCTTGTAATTGCAACCCTACATTTCTAATCACCCCCTACAGCAAACTTCCCTCCATCCCCACCCAACTAAAAGCTCTTTTTGCTCTTTCAACTGCTATTTGCAAAACTCCTGGAACCCTTATGAACCAATTAATTTTGGCTAGAAATATGACAACTGACACAGGGTGGGAGGGGTTCAAAATAAGCATTACAGAATAAAGTTTAGGCATTTAGAATATGTGGGATATGAAAAAGAGAAAGAAGAAGGAAGTGTGAAAAGCAAGGATGGCTATAGAATCTGAACTTGGAATCTGCTAGCCTTCCATTAAACCCTTAGAATGCCCCCTTTAGCTTTCAGATATATTTTACTCCAATTTATGACAATCAGTGCCTGAAATTCCACCAATTATGGGTTCACTTTGGTTTACAAGCATCCTCTTTATAAAAGTAAATAAAGTCTTGGAGTATGACTCTCAGTCATCCCCACCTTTCCAATTTTTTCTTCCTAGTATCCACTAGAGATCCCTTATGCTGAAATCACATTCTCTGAATTGTGGTAGGAAGGAAATTGTGTAGCGGCCAGGTCTTGGGGGCAGCAGAAAAGAAGGAATACAAGTAGAGAACACCTACAGGGAGAGGTGGGAAGGGCAGAAGTGGAGACAGACATGCCAAAGCAAACTCCGCCGATTTAAACATTTTCCTGGAATTTGCTATGAGCTCAGAAATAGAGAAGAATCTCTCTTCCTACACTTTCTATTCCACACTTCCAATCTTATTACTGACTGCATGGCCCTATGCCCGCAAGGATCCAGAAATTGAGTTGCACTCTTATCATAATTCTGCTATCCTCCCTATGAGTTCATTAGATAATAATGGACTGGCCTCAATGGCTTCCATCACTTGCAGGTCAAGTCTAAATCTGTTTGCATAGCATGCAAGGCACATATTAATTCCCCTGTCCATCTGACCTCTCCAGCTGCACTGCCAGCCCTCCCAATACCACAGGACTGAACTGTTTAGAGGCTTTCAGAAGTATCCTTCTTTCTCTTAGCATCATACCTTTGCATATACTCTTCCCTCCCTCCACATCTCCCTTCTGCTAACTCTTCCTCCTCTTCCTATTGGTTGACTGGTGCTAGGAGCAGATCCTTGATACATCAAAATGAAAAGACAGGAACTTCAAGTTCGAAGTAGAGGAGGGGCAGCTATGTAAATATACTACCAAATATTAAATGGCTAGATTGGAAATTGTACAAAGTGTACTGGGGCATAAGATGTTCCCAATCTTCTCCAGAAAATCTTTTCTGCTTCTCTTAGAGGAAAACGGAGCACCTGGCACCACACTGGCCACATAGTAGGTGGTCAGTAAACACGTCTGATGAGGAAAGTAATAAAAAAAGAATCAAGTGAAATTTCCACAAAAACTCTCTACATAAACAACTTCATTATCACAGACCAGTCTTAAGGTACAGACTGTATACATATTATGCTTAAATATGTAGGTAGAAAAAGAACATATAAAATTATTCTTTTATTTGCATAATTTACCTTCAAATTGAAACTTTTTGTTGTTCTTTCAATATTCTAATGTACAGTAGTGAAACAGGGACTCAGAATTTACACTCAATTTCCTAGCCATGGCTCCATTCCAGCAAAACTCTTCTTCATGACTGACCTATCTACTCCTAAGCTTCTGCTTTTATAATCTTTCTTCCTTCCTTCCTTCACGCTACCTAAAAGAAATACAAAGTGTTGTGTAATTCTGAAGTAAAAAGATTAATGTTTGGTACATGTTTATTTTTTTTCAGTGTGAACACAGTATGGACAGGAAGCCAGTCCAACTTAAACTTTGCTATGCCTTGATAATATCGGCAGAACATTTCAATTTTTTTCAGCACCACATGTCTGAAACAATAGCTCGATGACACCAAATTTTTATTTAGCCTTTTGTTTAATTATTTTATTTTTATCCAAAAAATCCCTTTGCTAACTGTTGACATCATACTTTATCATACATTATGTTACTCAAGATTAAGTTTGGAATTAAAATGCTTTAAGAAGCATTTCAAGTGAAGTGGGATCTTCTAATATAGTGCTCAGCCAACAGATATCACAGGAGTCAAGAGATCAAGTTCAACATCACCAGTAATAAGATGTATCAACAGTGTGAGTTGCCTGACATGGAGAAAGGCACACCATCATTTTTCTGAGACGCTTGCCAAAAATGCATCTCTATCTAATCATGAGAAAATATTAGACAAACCCAAATTTAGAGACATTCTACAAGATAACTAAGCATTACTCTTTGAAAGTGTCATGAAAAACAAAGAAAGATGAGGAACTGACACAGATTGGAGTAAGGGGCTATGAAATCTAAATGCAATGTGAAATTGTGGAGCAGACCTTGGAACAACAAAAGGGTATAAGTGGTTTAAAAAAAATCTATGAACTCTTAATAAAGTCTGTAGTTTATTTAATAGCGGTGCATCAGTGTTAATTCCTTGCTTTTGATAATCCTAATATGGTTATATAAGACATTAACATTAGAATATATTTAAAAATTAAGAAGCATAACAAATAAAGTGGTGGAAGATCCATGAAAAAGCGGTATCCTCTGCTTTCTAATATGTTTGTTTTTTTCCTTTATCCACTGAACAAGTGACTACTGAGCCAGGTACAATACTTTCTGCTGACAATATACAAATTAATAAGGTGTAATTATTGCCCACAAGGAGATGAAGATGTAGTGAAGGAGAGGGGTACACAAACAGATGACTAAAAAGTAAACAAGATGTTCAAGGCTATGATAGATCCAAGAGTAGTGGGAACTAGTGATGGGTGAGGGCAGGTCAGGATTTGGCAAACCACAGCCCATGGGCCTAATCTGACCCATCAATCAGTTTTGTACAGTCATGAGCTAAGAATGGTTTTTATATTTTTAAGTGGTTAAAAAATATAAGAATAACATTTCATGATATATGAATATCATAAGAAATTCAAATTTCTGTGTCTATAAATAAATTCGAAATTTCGCCAATAAAAATTTTGTCGACTTTTTTTAGCTTTTAAGTACTCACATAATATTCTTCATTTTCCCTCTTGGTCCTCAAAGCCTAAAACATTTACCAAACTAATTTGGACAGAAAATCTCTACCAACTCCTGGCCTAGGCCAATGGTCCTCAGATTTTGGCATGCATGAGATATCCCTGGAGGGCTTGTTAAACCATAGATTGTTTGGTTCTATGCTCAGAGTTTTGATTCAGTAGTTCTTGGGCAGGCCTTGAAATCTGGTACTTCTAACAAGTTCCCAGGTAATGCTGTTGCTGTTGGTCCAGAGACCACACTCTGAAAACCGTTGACCTAGGTATCTTGTTCAAGGGGCAACGTGAAAGGCCAAAGGTACAGAAGGAGAGAGAGGACATTCTAAGTAGAGGGCATATGGAAAGGCCTGGAAGTAAGGAAAATGGCAAAGTCCGATGTGATAGATTCAAAAGGATTGATGATAATGGCCCTTATGAAGGCAAAAGCACTGGGGACAGAGATAGATTCAAGATGTCATTCAAGGATGGCACTGTGGTTTTTTGGCTTTGGGAATGGATAGATGGTGGTGGTTTTCACTGAAAAGTATAATGCAAAAGGAGTAGCTGACTTGGAAGGAAAGTTGCAAAATTCAGTCTTAGATATGTCGAGTTTGAGATAACTGGTGGTTACTTTTTTGGCAGCAGCTTAGAAGTGGGATCCATGTTAAAGCTACAGATTTGGAAGTGACTGCCCTACTTATGCCCTACATATGGATGAGATCACAGAAAGCATGTAGGATGAGTAGAAGTCAAAGCCTGAGAAAATCTTAGGGAACACCAATGTTAAGGAGGTCTCAAGTGGATGGAAAAGAGGGCAACTAGAACAATATGCAGATAGTTGCACAAGAGATATGGTTATATGGGAGGTCAGATAAGTTAAGGAATAAGTGGCCCATGGATCTACTAGGCAAGATAATTCAGAAAATTGAGAAGTTTGGTACTGTAGCATGAGGGTAAACCAGAGGAAATACAGGGACAAAATTTCTAGAAGGTTTGCTGTAAAGGAAAGAGAGACAAAGGACTGCAGTTAGAGGCAACATAAGCTATAAATAAGAGGGCAGATTAACTGCTTGTCTCTCTACTAATAGATCAATCTATTGAAGATAATATTGTAAAGGGCTTGCAGTAAAAGGTGATGGTCTGGCATATCACTTTGGGGCCAAGTGGAACTGAGGCCAAGATGGGAGAGTCTGATAAGCGCAGCCTACAGTCTGTGTCTGTCACAACCTTGGCATGACAACATCAGGTGATGTCACAAGTAGAGCAAAAGATGTACTTCTCTTATCACTCGCAGTGCGTGTTGTGTGGTATGAGGTAAGAAGATTGTCTGAATCTCAAGGTATAAACTGTGAAAGAATGGGGACTTCATCATCTTTTTTCCAGGGCTTAATCTAGAAATAATTGTCACTTATAAGCATTTGCTTTTCCAAAAAGAGTCTGATCCTTTCTATATCCCACCACCAGAATTTCTAGCACAGATCAGTACCTCCAAGAAACATGCAGAGTTTTCTTTGTATACAAAGTATCTGCTAAGTTAAACGCTGGAGTGTCGAAAAATGAGAAGCTCAGAGCTTCGTATGAGGCCAAACTACTAACTAGTAATCTTAGGATCAACTTATATTCTGTAAGAACAAACTTTTAATTTGCAATGAAAGTCATTAAGAGAAAATAATTAGACTGATAGCATTTCCAAGACAAGGTATATTTAAACACATTTAAGTCCTACCATATAGCTTCTTTATAAATGCTGCTTCCACAAGAGGTAAATGATTGAGGTCTCAAGTTAACTCAGAGTCTAAGAAAACTGAGTCAGCTAAAAAACACACAAAAAATACTATATAATATTAGGAAGCAAAACCCCTGGGCATCCCCAACTATTGCAAATGTAGGCCATTAATTACTATATATTTGTATATTATATTTTACTTTGAAGTGTCATAAATATAGGTTGCATTTGAAAATTATAAAGTCTATAAAAATTCTCATTATATCTATTTACATTAATTTGAGAACAGCAGCTTCCCACCTAATTCTAATCATTGCTAATAAGCATTATTAAATGAGAGTTTATCATATACTAAGAATTTTATGTGTACTATTATATTTACTACTCCCGAATTCTATTTAAAAAAATATAACTACTGCCTTGAGCTGAACAGAGCTATAAGCAAAAAATAAAAATCTCACAATATTTCTTTACTCTGATGGTAGTGAAATATTTCTTACCTTTGTTATACTATACAGATACTTTGTTGGCCATTTTCTCTCACGTATAATTTTTCCAAAAATAAATATATATTATTATTTTTCATTAAAAAGTGAAATAAATGTGAATACAAACACTACTTTATATAAAATAGTATTTTTCCAGTTTCACATATTTTAGAAAGATCAATACTATTTTTTGCAGTACTAGAGACAATCTGGGATTCTGGCAGCAATTACCTGTAGTGGGGTTCAGTACAAAGTATCAAAATCTTTAAGGTTTTTACACATACGTCAATTAAACATATGTAACTGACATAACAGCTAATTAGTATGTGGAAAGTTTATATTTTTAAAAAGCACAAACAATGGATGTATTTGTGGAGACTAGTGTTTTAAGATGAATTATAATTATTGTTTAATGTGGAGCTTACAAGTATACAGTAAAATAGCAAGTATATTTGGTTTTCTTTGTTTCAACGCAATTTGTTAAATTGATTTATCCCTTCCATAATGAATATTGTTGGTATATGTAGGTTTTGAAAGACTGGAGCTACAATAATTACTTATAAATGATGATTCAGAAGGAATCTGAAATAACAAGAGCTGAAGGACACTGCAACTGAGCTTGAAACACAGAAGTGTGATCATTTGTGTTGCATTTCCAACAAATATTTTATTTTAATTAAATTCAAAGATTTAAGTTCAACACATTTAAATATTACCATCACTATATATTCTCTTTAGAAAAACACTGGTTTTGCAAATAAACTATAACTACTAACTCATTCTACCAGACAATATTTTTTGCAAGGTAGACAGAAGGAAGCAAATTCTCTATTCAACCCTGTCCTTCTGGTACTTAGAGTTAAGGGAAAAAATGGAAAATCTTAAAAAATCATTTGGTTGTAAATAGCCTAATTCCACATATGAAGCATACAGCTATTCTATCTTTCTTTCTTTGCCATTAATTACTAACAAATTCATCTTCCTCTTGTGAAGTCTGAAGTTTGTTGTTATTATTGTTAGATGAGTTGTATTCAAACTCCAACAACAACAAA
Organism: Mesoplodon mirus; assembly: GCF_964341445.2. Taxonomy (NCBI): domain Eukaryota; kingdom Metazoa; phylum Chordata; class Mammalia; order Artiodactyla; family Ziphiidae; genus Mesoplodon; species Mesoplodon mirus. The sequence goes on from NC_138992.1 coordinate 30,438,567, forward strand.
AAAAGATGAAGCCAACATTGAAATTCATCTCACAGTCCGGAATTTACTTAACGGCCAGCCTGTGCACTGTGATAAACGGAATGATGATCCGGCAACATGTCTTTATCCATGGTTTGCTTTAATTAACGCCGGCTTGTTTGTTGAAAAGATGATTAATATGCCAATGAAAATTGCATAATTGAATACCACAACACTGGCACAATCAGAAAGACACATGCAGTTTTTGGATTAACTATTACTATTATTATTGTTGTTATTACTATTATTATGATGCTTTTTAATGTACTCGTCTCACTGTGAAATGATGTAGTTCTTTGACCAAGAGGTGAAAGGAAACAGGACTGAGGGCAGGATACTCCTTGAGCAAGAATAAAATACAGTGCAGCTTAATCAGAATGAAACAGTTCTTTGGTGAAAATGGTCCTTGGAATTTCAAAATGCAGGCAACTCCAATTAAATCTACACACCAGTCAAATGTAAAAGAGTGTAAGTCTGGTTGATGACAGAAGAATAAAAAAAAATTCTGAAAACACAAGACATTTGCACATTATCCAAGAATAGTCATCTTAGGATTTATACATATTTGATATGAACAAATGACCTTTCAAATATCTCATTTTATTTCAATATTAAGATTCTGGATAAAGGTAAAAAAATGTTTTTAAATCCTAATTTTTAGTCAGTTATATATTAAGAAGTGTTTTTAGTAAGTAATCGTAAGAAATGTAAGTATTTTGTATATATCATCTTACACTAGATAGAACATTTTCTTTTTTATTTCATTTACTCGTTTACTATTTTATGAACACATGTCTGTGAGTCTGGCTCTGTACTCAATCCTTAGGATTTAAACATAGTTAAGAAAGCACGCCTGCCTTCAAATTCCTTATTTTAGAAATATTAAAATGAAATGCTATAACAAAAATTGGATTCTATTTTCAGAATTAGCTCAATATCACCTGTTTAAATTGCATGCTGATAACCAAGTACATACATATATGTGCAAAATGTATGTAAGCATAGTTACATCTTTGAAGTTTCAGGCAACTACAGTTGCAATCTGCTACCCCAACAAAGAAAAACAGATCATTATTCTGGACTATAGTTTTTTTAGTGGTTCTCTATTGCTGTTTATGTAGAAATAACTCCACAGAGCATTTTTAATAATAAAGGGGTAAGCTTTGCCAGAAATTTGTATATAAATGATAACATCATTTCAGTAAAAGTATAAATGAATCCAAACTGAAAAAGAAAAGAAATGTAGTAAACTTTTGAACTCACTAGAAGGTCATTTCTTTTAATATTCTACTTTTAAGAGCTACACAAAAACCAGATGAGATAACTGGTTGTTAGTCTCCTTTGTAAAAATCTTCAGATGCTTGGTTTATGCTGAGAACATAAATTTAAGAAACTGATAGAGCAATTTGAATTTCTGATGATCTTAGGTAAGGATAAGGAGACAATTCTAGAATATAAAATTTTCTTAAAATTAATCATATAGTTATATCTTCTTCTAAATAGAGAATATTCGTCACAGAATTTTTGGCAAGGTGATTTACTACAAATATGACCATGTTGTGACAGTTTTAACTCTGGCCCCAAGGCACCTCAATCATGATCTGGGTACCATTGTCCTATCTACTATGGCCTTCTTTACAATGCCCTTTAGAAATTTATCATCATACTATACTTCAGTGGGTAAATTACATCAAAACTAAATGCTTCAATTTAGATAACATATGCAATATTACAGGCAGTTAAGGTAACACTAGACTGATATTAAAACACTTACTTGAAAAGGAAGGAAACGAAGTTTCCAATGGAGAATAAAGTTTAAAATAACAACTCATAATGGACCAGAAAAGGTCAAGTCTCCCTTAAGAGAGAGAATGGCTTCGAACACAGGAAGGCTCTTAAACTTTCCAGAGACCTGGCCTGTTTACACACAAACTGTGCTTCTCTAATTCTTTACCTAGGGCAAGCTACTTAACCTCTCTAAGCCTGTGTTTCCCTTCCAGAAAAATGGAAATAATGATGTTTCAACTATGGCAGAAACTATTCATTAACTCCCATTATTTGCCCCTGCCCATCTTCCTAATATTAGTATTTTCAATTTTAAATAAGGTGCATGGTTGCCTAAAATAAATGTGACATTATCCAACCTCTTCTGCAGGTAAATGTGGCCATGTGAGCTAGGTTTTAGCAAATAAGATGATGCAGAAAATGTATGTGCAATTTCAGGAGGTCTCTATAAAGAGAGAGGGAGAACTATACTTCATTCTTTCTTCCTTTGATGGCTGGAATCAGATGTGATGGCAGGGTGTGAGCAGCCACTGTGGCCCTTGAGGTGGAAATGTATGGTTGAAGATGGCAGAACAACAAAATAGAATGAATCTGAATGCCTTATAATTCTAGAGCTGTCAACGAATCATAGATTGCTTACACTAAACTCCATATACATTAAGAAGAATAACCTTCTTATATGGGCCAGTGTTATTTGGGGATCTTGTTTACTTGCAGCCATAAATGGCAGACTTTATAGGACTGATGTAATAAATTAAATGAGAAAATGCACATGGATCACTTAGCACAGTGCTAGATACTAAATAATACCTGGACAAATACAGTCGATGATGATAGTGATGATAATGCTAATAGTATCTTGATTAATTCCATTTATTCCAGACACTGTGATTTTTAAAAAATTCCTACTATGTGCCAGACACTATTCTAGAGCAGGGATTGGTAAAATCCAGCCCACTATCTACTTTTGTAATAAAGTTTTATGGGATACAGTCACACCCATTCATTTACAATGGTCTATGGCTGCTTTTGCACAACAACGGCAGAGTTTATATTTACTATTTAGCCCCACACAGAAAACGTTTTCTGATCCTCTTCTAGAGAACCATGGAGCTGGCATTCTAACAATAAAGACAATGTATAAAAAAATTAAATGTACAATATAATATGTTGCATATAAATAAAAAATAATCCACTTAGAAAGTGAGTTAATCATCTATGGATACACAAGAAAACAAGAGGAAAGGTACCTGACAAACCATCATGAATACTTCATCAGACAGGCACTTATATCCTAATTATAAAGATAGACAATGCAGACTTTCAAAATGTAATAAAATTAAATATTAGCATTATGTAACTAGACCCCTAAGTTGGATCACAACCTTGCCATGAATCCTTCTGTGATACTCTGGCTTCCCATACAGCTTGCTTGCAGAGAAAAAATATGATAGAAACTCTAACATGAATCTCTGGTCCATCTGACAGACTTTGAAAATAAATGAACTGGCACCTTATTGTACACATCAGTCCCTTGTGAACTTTGTTCTTATGTGTCAGTATCCTTGAATCTGAAATGTTTCTACATTGCTAGCATCCACTAGATTCAGTTCAAAAAATTATTCTACACAGGATGTAAATTTCAATAATGTTTTTTCCTGTGCAGTTTGAAGTTGCTAGCAAAGGATCCTGACTTCAGTTTTAAAAAAACTAACATTCCTCCCTTGCTCCGGTCTGACTGTTCATGTTTCCCAAAAATTCATATGTTGACATCCTAACCCCCAAAATGGGTGGTATTGGGCCTTTAGGAGGTGGTTATGTAATGAGGGTAAAGCCCTCATGAATGGGATTAGTGCGTTTATAAAAGAGGTCCCAGAGAGCTCCCTGGTGAGGATACAAGAAGTCTGCAACCATGAAGAAGGCCCTCACCCGGAGGACCATGTTGGCACCCTGATCTCACAGCCTCCAAAACTGTGAGCAATAAATTCTATTGTTTATAAGCCATCCGGTCTGTGGTATTTTGTTATAGTGGCTCGAACACATCAAGACATTCCTCTACTTCTCAAAATATAACCAAATGTCTTAGAAGGACAGCTATCAAGAACAGGTATCAGGAAGTTTTCCAAGGGCAAAAACATTTAACTCTCTTAAGTTCTGGAAGAAAAAAAAAAGTATAGACTCTTTTGTTAAACCAGATTAATTAAAACACACATACACATGCCATATACAAACAAGGCAACTTCTTTTAAGAACACTTTACAAGTTAACTTCAAAGATCAGACATTTAAAATACATAAATTCAGAGAAGTTCATGCATCCTATCTCAAGGAGCAACACCAAAATGTTAGGACTAGACATCGGTAAGGTGCTTACTGAGTAGTAGAGCCCATTCCATACGGTTCAAGTGACTTCTTAGGAGATTATCGCCTTCTCAATGCTGAAAGTAGGATTATGAGTCAGGCAGAGAAAAAAAGTGACAATCAGAAAGATCCATTTCTGAAAAGTTTTTAAAAAGATGCCTCCATTTTCTCATTCCTGGCCTGCTTTCCATGTGAATCATCCAAAGCTCAGGTGACGTATCTCTGTGTTATTGAACTTGCTCCAGTATCTAAATCAGGCCACATTTAGTCAAATAGATGGTAAGCATAAGTCATAATATACCAGTAATGCCTTAAATTTTTATGAAATAAGCTGAAATCACTCCCTTTCCTTGTTTTCCTCCTGTCTTTCTGACAGTTCCTTCTCAGTTTCTTTGGCTGGATGCTCTTAGCCTGATCCTCCCTTAAATATAAGTGCTACACCGTTCTTTCCCTTTTGATAGTCCACACTTTCTTACTCAATATTCTTTTTTATCTTTTTTTAAGTTTTATTGGGGTATAGTTGTCAATATTCTTCTCTATTCCCATTGATCTCAAAATCTTTAACAGAGTCCTGAGGCTTCCCTTCTTTAAAGCCGCTAGTTGTTCTCCTGTCTCATCAATCTCTGTTCCCCCTGCTTTTTTTCAAGATCTCATCATTTTTTGCTAGGATTATTGCTTTAGTCTCCTAACATATTGTTCAGGCCTACACCCCATCACAAGGTGGCTATAATGGGAACTTTGTTAAAATGCACATCTGACTTTTTTTACTCTCAGTCTCAAAAAACAAAACAAACAAATAAAAACCAGTCACCTCTGGACTGAAGCCACTACTGTCTGTAGGCAGGCTCCTGGGCTCTACATTCTGTCACCCTGGGCATTTGTGGCCACATGTGATTAACAATTAACTAAGCTCATTTCCTGAAGCCAGGTACCTCTAAGACCTAAACTTACCAACATATCAAGTTACTAGGAAAATTTGTTTGTCTTTACCTGGGTTTTAGGTGGTAAAAATACATATATTTCTGAGGGTGTATCAGCATTGGTCTATCAGTATGCTTTCATCAGGGTTTAGGGCTAGAAATTATGCTATGTTTATTCTGAAAGCCAACCTCTGAAAAATTGGGACCAAAAATAGCCCAAGCTGGTAATATCCCTTAGGCAGCTGACAGAAGCAAATATAAAAACTGTTCTACAAAGACGTATTGCCAAAACACCCAGGATTTGCACAGTCCCTTTAAAATAAGACCACAATCCAAAATTAGAAAATATACAGATAAAGACATAGGTTCATCAGACCAATAATAAAACAAGATTGGCCCCCCAGCAACTTCTGGTGATGATGATAATAATAATAGTCAATATTTACTGAGGAATTACTATGTGCCAGGCACTGTTCTAAGGACATTTCATGAATTCATTCAATGCCCATAGTAACTCAATGAGTAGGTACAACTGTCTCCTTTTACACTTGAGGAAACTGATTAGAAACTAGTAGATAGATGCAAAAAAAGTGTATTTAAAATAATTAATGATGTAAAAGGAGTAATAAAAAACTCCATACCATTAAATCACTATTAAAACAACAGTCAGACTTGAATAAAAATTTAATTTCTAGACATGAATATATTTAAATTAAAAAAAATCCTCAGGGGAAAATTTAAACTCTGTATTAAAATATAAGAAGGGCAGAATTAATAGTTCATATCTAGCAAGTTCCAGGAAAAGAGAATAGTGAGACTGGAGGAAAATAAATATTTGAAGACATAATGGCTAACATTTTTTCTGGAATTGATAAATGAAATGATTCATCATATTTGGAAAACACATATAAGAAAAAAGTAAAGCCACGCCTAGGCAGATCATGTGAAACTACTACAGAACCTCAAAGTCAAAAAAAGATTTATTAAAAGTAACCAAAAAGAAAAGATATATGACCTACAAAGGAATGACAATTAATCTTTCCAATAGCAAGAAAATAAGCCAGAAAATAATAGAATAATCTCTTTAAATTTTGTGAGAAATAAACTGTCAACATAAACTTTAATACGTAGCTCATTTATTATTCAGTAGTAAAGCCCAAATAAAGATTTTTCTAGGGTTGAAGGGTCTGCGGGTTCACTGCTTGGAGAACATTACAGAGGGAAATACTATTTTTTTTCAGGAATAAGATTAAAAGAGTGAAATGCAAAAAGCAATAGGAACAAAGAACCCAGGTAAATAAGCAGAGTACATCTATATAAATATTTCATGTATAACACAATAATAGTAAATTTCTAAAATACTAGAAAACAAGATCATGTAAAACAAGAAAACGTCCTGGGGATTAAATTATTCTAAAGTCTTAGCATTGTTTGTCAGAAGAATATAGATGTTGTTTAATGATAGACTTTGTTGTTGTTCAAGTATCAAGATAAACATGAAAGGAAACCACTAAAAAATAGAAATAAAAATAGATATCTTCCAAGTTAGTAAAGAAAAAAGATAAATGTTTTAAAAGTTGACAAAAAATGTTTGTAAAAAGAGGGTAAAAAAGAATGAAAGAATTTATAATATATTAAATTGTATGGTAGAAATAAATAGAAGTAGATCCATAATCACAATGAACACAAACAGAAGAAATATCCAGTTAATGGACAAAGAATCTGAGTTTAAGTTTTTAAAAAATCTGCCTATATAGCCCATTGAGGAGGCACAGCTAAAATTTAAAAAAATGAAAGGTAAAGGAATAGTTAAAATTAAAAATGTCTGCTCTGCAAAAGATAATGTCAAAGGAATGGAAACACAAGCCACAGACTGGGAGAAAATATTTGCAAAAGGTATAACTGATGAAGAACTGTAATCCAAAATATAGAAGCTCTTCAAATTCAACAAGAAACCACCTGATCAAAAAAACAGTCCAAAGACCTTAAAAGATACTTCAACAAAGAAGATATACAGATGGCAAATAAGCACATGAAAAGATGCTCCACGTCCTACGTCATCAGGCAAGTGCAAATTAAAATAATGAGATGCCACTACATACCCAGTAGAATGGACAAAATCTAGCACACTAACAACACCAGTTGTTGGCAAAAATATGGAGAGTTAGGAACGTTCATTGCTAGTGGGAACGTAAATGGTACAGCCCCTTTGGAAGACACTTTGGCAGTTTCTTATAAAACTAAACATATTCTTCCCACTGGAGAGCAATCACACTCCTTGGTATTCACTCAAAGGAGGTGAAAATTTATGTCCACACAAAAATCTGTACACGAATGTTGTCTTAGTCCGTCTGAGCTGCTCTAACAAAAATACCATAGACTGGGTGGCTCATAACAACAAACATTTATTTTTCACAGATATGGAAGATAGGAAGTCCAAGATCAAGGCACTAGCAGATTTGGTGTCTGGTGAGGACCCACTTCCTCATTGATAGCATCTTCTCATTGTAACCACACATGGCAGAAGGAGCGAGCCAGCTCTCTGGGGTCTCCTTTATAGAGGTATGAATCCCAACCATGAAAGCTCTGTCTTCAGGACCTAACCATGTCTCAAAGGCCCCACCTCCTAATACCATCACCTTGGGGGTTACCATTTCAAACAATGAATTTTGGAGGACACAAACATTCAATCTATAGTGGATGTTTATAGCAACTTTATTTATAATTGTCAAAACCTGACAGCAACCAAGATGTTCCTCAGTATGTGAATGGATAAATCAATACTGATACATCTAGAGAATGGGATATTATTCAGCACTAAAAAGAAATGCACGATGGGGCTTCCCTGGTGGCGCAGTGGTTGAGAATTCGCCTGCCGATGTAGGGGACACGGGTTCGTGCCCCGGTCCGGGAAGATCCCACATGCTGCGGAGCGTCTGGGCCCGTGAGCCATGGCTGCTGGGCCAGCACGTCCGAAGCCTGTGCTCCGCAACGGGAGAGGCCACAACAGTGAGAGGCCTGCGTACCGCAAAAAAAAAAAAAAAAAAAAAAAAAAAAAAAAAAAAAAAAAAAAAGAAATGCACCATCAAGCCAAGAAAAGAAAAAGACTTGGAGGAAATGTAAATGCATATTACTAAGTGAAAGAAGTCAGTCTGAAGAGACTACTGTATGATTCCAACTGTATAGTATTCTATATAAGGCAAAGCTATGGAGACAGTAAAAAGATCAGTAGGGAGGGATGAATGAATAGACAGAGCACAGAGGATTTTTAGGACCATGAAACTACTCTGTATGATACTCTAATGGGGAATATATGCCAATATAAAATTGTCCAAACTCATAAAATGTACACCAAGTGTAAACCTAATGTAAACTATGAATTCCAGGGGATAATGATTTGTCAATGAATGTTCAAGAATTATAACAAACGTACCCTCTAGTGGGGGATGCTGATAACGGGAGAGGCTGTACATATGTGGAGGTAGAGGGTCTATGAGAAATCACTGTACTTTCTGCTCAATTTTGCTGTGAACTGAAAACTGCTCTAAAAAATAAAGTCTATTTTAAAAACAGGTAAAGGAATAGAGACAGATACTCATCACAGAAAGATGCACAGTAAATAGAGTTATGGCAAAAAGTCATTATTAAGGATAAAGAGAGTAATAAAATAATTATTGAAGTAATACTTCATGAAGAAATAAAAATTGACTGTATGCACTTAATAGCACAGCCTCAAAACACACAAAGCAAAAAGTTAGTGAATTAGAAAAGTTGACAAATCCATGTCAACTTCACGGGAAGTGCAAATATACTCCTTGCCATAACTGGGAAATCAAGCAGAAAAAACATAAGAGAATCCAAACAACCAAACTAAAATGCTTGATCTAATAGAACCTGCACCTACTCAGAGAGGACAGCTTATTTCAGAGCATATATGTACTACTGACTGCTCATCCACTCAACCACAGAATATTAACCATGACGCCAGATCCAAATTGGGATTTTCCCCCCATCATTTGCACTAAAAAATTGTTGTTGTTGATACTGTTTTACACTGAAGGTAGTTTACGCTTTTGTAACTGCACTCAAACTTGATGCTCTACTCTACCCTAAATAGATTTGAGCCCAGTAGAGGGCCTGCTATGTGGTTCTTATCTGAGCATCAGCTAGATTGCCTACTTACTTACTTAAGACACATTCTTATTATATGGATGCCATTCTCTCAGCAGATTCATTACTGGTTGCTATGGACTGAACAGTGTCTTTCCAAAATTCATATGTTTAAGTCTTAACTCCAAATGTGACAGTATTTGGATACAGTGCCTTTATGGAAGCCATTAAGATTATATGAGGTTGGGCTTTCCCTGGTGGCGCAGTGGTTGAGAGTCCGCCTGCCGATGCAGGGGACACGGGTTCGTGCCCCGGTCCGGGGAGATGCCACATGCTGCGGAGCAGCTGGGTCCGTGAGCCATGGCTGCTGAGCCTGCGCGTCCGGAGCCTGTGCTCCGCAACGGGAGAGGCCACAACAGTGAGAGGCCTGCGTACCACACACACAAAAAAAGATTAAATGAGGTCATAAGGGTTGGGCTCTGACCCAGTAAGATGTGTCCTTATAAGAACAGGATGAGACACCAGAGCTCCCTCTCTCTACACTCACACTGAGAAAAGGCCATGTAAGCACACAAGGAGAAGGTGGCCGTCTGTACGCCAGGAGAGTCCTCACCAGAACTTGACCATGCTGGCACTCGGATCTCAGATTTCCAGCCTGCAGAATGGTGAGAAAATAAATTTCTGTTGTTTAAGCCACCCAGTCTATGATACTTTGTTATGGCAGACTGAGTAGACTAATATATTGGTAAAATAAACCATGAAAATTAAAGGAAGAGGTATAGCCCAGTGTTTAAAACTCTTCTTACACTAAAAATGTGATGTAACACGTTCTCCCAGCCCATACCAAACCACTCTTACTCTGACTTTGCTTCTACTTATTTTCTGAACTGTATTTTTGGGAAAGTAATCCCATAGTGTCATCCTCTATTAATTCAGAGAGCACGTATTGCCTGCAGTTATTACATATGAAACTATTTATTTGCCCCGCAAAGCAATCTTTTCAACTTTGTAGAGTATAACTTTTTTTTTTGCATTAATTTTACATTGCAATCTATTAGATTCCATTGTAGGAGCTCAATAAATACTTGACTGAAGAGGAAAATAAAGTCTAGTTGATATTAAGAGTTCAAATAAAAAACAAGAATAGAAATTGTACCGTACATAACTTACTTTCTGGCTGGTAACACATTATCTGTAATCTACAGTGATCTTGGTGCAATACCTGAGATTGTTTAGATAGGGTTATATTAGTAGGTACAGAGTTGTGTAGTATAACTGCCATGTAAGTGGAAGATACATGCATAAATGTAGGCATAGGAAAATGAAACGATGCTGAAAGGAAGAAAGAAGTGGCAAATTAGATAAGGTATCAATGCTCCCTGGGTAAATATTGCTCTTTTCTTTCAAACACATGCCGTTCAGGGAGCTAGGCACAAGATATACGGTTGCACCTTGCTCCCCTGCAAACCATGAAACAGAATTTAAAATTTACCTTAGTCAAATGAAGCTATGAGAAAAGCCACCGACAAGAAAACAATGTACTGCCATAATCATCCACTCTCAAAATATTACACAGTAGTAACTGAGCTTGCAGCTTGTGCTGACCTACCCGCTATTTGATGCTCAATGGAGAGTTCAAGCAACTCACCAACATGGCAGTACCTTGACTTATGCGATGTAATAAAAGAAGCTTTGAAACACAATGAGAATTAAATAATCACAATATCTGATATACAGAAAAATGTACAGGACTGACAACGTACTAGCTATCATTCCAAAAAATCCCACCAAGCATGCAGTCATGATTTTTGTAAACTGTTTTGCTACATATTTTCAGGTTATAGAAAGGCAATGTTGTAGATTCACTCAGACAAATAAGTTTCTAAAGGCTTTTATTTCCGGAAGTGTGAAACATTCTTTTAACAATGGAGCCAATGAACTACAAAAAGAGAAATGCAACAAGTTCTTCCAACAATTTCCTCTTTGCTTATAATGACTGATTCTAAATCATGGTGCTTCAAGGATGCTAGCAGCAACGATTTCACTGGTGCCACAGGCCTGAACTAAGTTGCATTTATCTTAAAACAAATTATAGACATTACCACATTATTTAAATGGTTTAGAAGAGAGAACACATTTTTGGCCATTACTTTCTATATACAAGGCACAGAATTGGGATTCCAGAGGGAATAACATCTACATTTTTTTCCATTAAAATTATATATATTTTCCCATTTAGGTTGTTACAGAATATTGAGCAGAGTTCCCTGTGCTATACAGTAAGTCCTTTTTGGTTATCTACAATATATTCAATATAGTAGTGTGTATATGTCAATCCCAACTCCCAATTTATCCCTCCTCCCCACCTTTCCCCTTTAGTAACCATAAGTTTGTTTTCTAAGTCTGTGACTCTGTTTCTGTTTTGTAAATAAATAAATTTGTATCATTTTTTTAATGAGAAAGAATTTGAAAAATGATAGGTACATGTATACGTATAACTGAATCACTTTGCTGTACACCTGAAACTAACACAACATTGTTAATCAACTGTATTCCAATATAAAATAAAAATTAAAAGAAAAGAATGGATAAACAACAAGGTCCTACTGCATAGCACAGGGAACAATATTCAATATCCTGTGATAAACCATAATGGAAAAGTATATGAAAAAGTATGTGTGTGTGTATATACATATACAGACACACACAAATATATATAACTGATTCAGTTACATATATATACACACACACATATATATAACTGATTCACTTTGCTGTACAGCAGAAACTAACACAACATTGTATATCAACTGTATTTCAATAAAATAAATTTTAAAAAATTATATATATTTTGACCATTATTTTATACCACATCTTGAATTCTTTTATATATTTATTTTTGAATTAAGCTATTATAACTTTTATCTCTCTAGACATATGTGTTGGACAATCTTGGAGTGTCTGTTTTTGCTTTAATCAGGAGAGCATGGCTCACTCCAGAACCCTGCTTTCCTTTGTGCAAGTGAGGACCATGGGCTCAGGGCTCCCAAACTAATAGCCGATGGGACACGAGAACATTGAAATAGCTTCCAGCTTTGCTCCAGTGTCCCACTCTGGCCCTCTGTCTTACCCTGGATCCTACTAGCCTTTGCCCTATTAGATGATGTAAGTGGACCATCCCTGCTGCTTGGGTTTGTGTGGCAGCTTCCAAGCTCCATGTGTCCATCTAGAGTTTGGTCTGTGTGGTAGGCAGAATCCCAAAATCCTCGGCCCCTGGTTACACACATCTTATCCCAGTTATTCAGTCACCATTAATCTAGGTGTTGCTGTACAGGCATTTTGCCAATTACAGGCATTACCACATTATTTAAGCAGTTTAGAAGAAAGAACACATTTTTGGCCATTTTTGGCCTTCTATGTATAAGGCACAGAATTGGGAATCCAGAGGGAGTAACATCTACATTTTTTTTTTTTTTTTTTGCGGTACGCGGGATTCTCACTGTTGCGGCCTCTCCGTTGCGGAGCACAGGCTCCGGACGCGCAGGCTCAGCGGCCATGGCTCACGGGCCCAGCCGCTCCGCGGCATGTGGGATCTTCCCGGACCGGGGCACGAACCCGTGTCCCCTGCATCGGCAGGCGGACTCTCAACCACTGCGCCACCAGGGAAGCCCAACATCTACATTTTTTAAAACATACCTGCCTTCAAGGATTTTATAGTCTCAAAAAACCAAGACCTATTGGGAAAAATTAATACAACAACTTTTAAAAAATATAAATACCTATTTTCCCCAGTTTTAAAAGACAGTAAAAAGTAAATAATACAAAATGAAACCCTTGCCTGTGTTTTTTGTCTGTTCTCACAATGACACTAGCTTCAACATATCAATTTGAATTTTATCTTCAATCCGAGTATCTTAAAATTGAGTCAATGTTAAATTAGCCCTAGAGTAAGAAATCAAATAAGAAACCTCGCCATTATTTTCATGTCAGCAAAGAACATGATACAAAATTTTATGGTCTCTGAGAACAACACTGAAATGGGAAAGTTATACTTTCTGTCAAAAAGATTTCCACAGTTTTCTAAAATATATATTGCAGGATTATGAAGACCAACCAAAAAAGAGAAAAAGGATGCATACATTATCTTTGGGTCCTTTTTTGTTCTCAGTAAAATGTTTTAGGCATCAAAACTGAGGATGAACTCTAGTTGGGTTTCAGGAAAACCTCAGTCAAAGGGAAGAGGAGGAAAATTAAACAACCTGATCGGGAATTTGAAGAAGGCCGTGTCTTTTCAGGTAGTACCTCTCACACACAAGCAGGTGGTCAGCAGAATCACCTGAGCCAATATAGGGAGGAGGCGATTATTAAAAATATAGATTCCCAGGCCCCCTTCTACATCATAGAAGACCCAATATCCACAGGGATGAGGCTTGGGCATCTAGTTATCACTATCTCTTAGGTGTCATCCAATTCTAAGATTCTTTATTTATCTCAAATCTTGTGGAAGCATAAATTATCTGTTTCATCAAGAAGCATCAAACTACAAGAGGAGTGACAAAATCCTGTTCCCAACTTACCCAGGTAATTCCCATAAGGAAGCAGGATCATTACAGGTGGATTTTTTTAGCTATCCTGGCTCTGGCATCTATAGGTATGGGTAGAGTGTGATCAGGTCATGGGTAGAGTATAGGACAGTAGGTTCTCTTGACACATTCCATTCTTATAAATTAATCTGGATAGGTAGAAACTCACATTTTAAAAACATCTGCATAGTATTTTTACAGTACAATTTACATAGGCAGCTCGGCATAAATTATCATTCCATCTTCACATCAGTTTTAACAGATATTTGATGTTATAAATGAGGAAACATTATACCAGAGAAACAAAAGCACTTCTCCAACACCACTCTGCTAGGCAGTAGAGAAGCTGAGTGCTGATACTTGAACTGAGGTGTGCTAACTTCAATTCCCATGTTCAACAGCATTTAAATGGAAGATGTCTAATTAGGACATTATGTATTAGAGTTATGTCAAATGACTCATTGTTGCTTTGCAAACTTGGATCAGAGTTCCATGTTCTAATTCTTGAAAGAATTCATTTCCTCTGGAGCCAAAATTAAACAATTCTTATCATTGAGGTAAGTGCATTGCGCATTAAGGAAAGAAGTTATGAATATAACCCCTATTCCTGTATGGTCTGGACGTAGAAAAACTACGTAGTAGTGGTGTAATGGAAAGACTTTACAGTAAGTTAGAGACCCAATTTTTAGCTCAGATCTGCCAGTAACTAGTTATATAACCTTGAGAAAGGCATGTAAATTATTTGGACCTAAGTTTCCACTTTGGTAGAAGGGGGGAGCCATTACCTAATATAAACACATAAGCATTGCTATGCTATTATTTTCAAGATCATCACTAATAGCCATGTCATAGGGGAAAGTTTCAGAAAATCCTTGCGTATTCTTCTTTAAAAGAATTTTACTTCTCCCACTCACACGATACTATTTAATTTGGTAATTGTATGGTGAATTACAATTCTTTGATTCTCTGCCCATAGGATGGTTATGAGAAAGAAATCAGCTGATCGAATTACTTCACTTTGTTTCACTATTAAATGCGAGTTAACCAGTTCCGCAAACTCTTGAAAAATATACCAAAAATCCACTACCAGCTGAACATGTACTGTGTCAAAGAACATTTTTATCACTGCCACTGAATTATGTTTTTATTACAAATAAAATTTTTTTATTTTTCCATGTGGAGTAAAAATATAGCTGCAGAGCTGTAAGAATAAATAAAAACCACATGGAAATTTTGCACATATTTACACAGTGTTTGGTTTTTAACTGACTTCTGGAACATTTCAGGACTGAATGCAAAAATGCCTGGTGCTGGGAGGGAAGCTCACACTTGAAAGCTGTAGTGTTAGTAATGATGGTCTCCCTAAACTCCCAAAGTCTCCCTGCCTCCACCCTCACCCCCCCCCCAACTCTTCATCCAAATCCCTGTTTGAGCATGCTCATTTTAAAAGGCATATTTTTTAAATTAATTTTTATTGGAGTATAGTTGACTTACAATGTTGTGTTAGTTTCAGTTGTACAGCAAAGTGAATCAGCTATACGTATACATATATCCATCCTTTTAGCTTTTTTTTTCCATATAAGTCATTACAGAGTATTGAGTAGAGTTCCCTGTGCTATACAGCAGGTTCTTATTAGTTTTTGTATATAGTAGTGTGTATATGTCAATCCCAATCTTGCAATTTATCCTTCCCCCTTTTCCTACTTGTTAACCATAAGTTTGTTTTCTACATCTGGGATTCTATTTCTGTTTTGTAAATAAGTTCATTTGTACCATTTTTTTTAGATTCCACATATAAGCAATATCATATGATATTTGTCTTTCTCTGCCTTACTTCACTCAGTATGACAATCTCTAGGTCCATCCATGTTGCTGCAAATTTTTAATGCATAAAAGCAAAAAGTTAAGTTCTGCATTGATTCAATAAATATTGGTCAATTGACTATTATGGGCCAAACCCTACTCTAATCACTAGTGATAATATGGGAAGCAAGGCGGACAAGGGTCCCATCCCACAGAGTCTCCAGTCAGTTAGGGGAAGAGAGAAAATGGCCCAAAACACTAATTTAAAGAACAAAGAACCGGGGCTTCCCTGGTGGCGCAGTGGTTGAGAGTCCACCTGCTGATGCAGGGGACACAGGTTTGTGCCCCAGTCCGGGAAGATCCCACATGCCGTGGAGCGGCTGGGCCCGTAAGCCATGGCTGCTGAGCCTGTGCGCCCAGAGCCTGTGCTCCACAACGGGAGAGGCCACAGTAGTGAAAGGCCCACGTACCGCAAAAAAAAAAAAAAAAAAAAAAAAAAAAAAAAAAAATAATAATAATAATAACAACAACAACAAAAGAACGGTAAGTGCTATCAGAGAGGGCATCCTCTAGAGGTGTATGGGAGAGTGACGGGGAGGAAATCAAATGGCTCTGAGGAGAACCATTTTAAGAGCAAGTCACATTTGTCCTGCAAATAGTCCACATGGCATTATCCAGAATAAATATTTGACAAATGCTTCTGACTCTTAGGCACACATCAAAATCTTGTAAAGAGGTTTCAAAAAACACCAACATCCTCAAAGCTCTTTTATGAAATTCTGACTCTATAGGTCTGGCTATCTGTTTTATAAACAGATTTATAATGCATATCTCATTTTCAGCACCACTTTTTTTTTTTTTTCAAATTTGATTGAAACTGTAAACTCATAGAACACAAAGTTCAATGGAGGGATAACTTTGGAGTTTGGGATTAACATACACACTATTACATATAAAACAGATAACCAACAAGAACCTACTGTAAAGCACAGGGAACTCTACTCAATATTTTGTAATAACCTGTAAGGAAAAAGAATCTGAAAAAGAATATATATGTCTGAATCACTTGTGCTGTACACCTGAAACTAACACAACATTGTAAATCAATTATATGTCAATTTTTAAAAGGTGAATTTTTATTACACGTGAATTATATCTCAAAAAAGTTGTCATTACAAAAAATAAAAAAGAAACCTCAAGAAACATGAAGAAAACTACAAGGCGCATCATACCCTAATTGTTCAAAATCAGTGATAAAGAGAAAATATTGAAAGCAGCCAGAGAAAAAGCCAAGTTATATACAAAAGAATAAAGATAAGGATGACAACAGTTTTCTCATTGGAAACAATTCAAGTGAGAATACAGTGAGCATCACTTTCTTAATTTGTCCATTCAAGGCTCAGTGTTGGAAATTCCTGATTTTTAAAATGAATTCCGAAATTAAATATGGAGATTGAAATATGCAAGGTAACAGACATTTCTCTAAATCAATAAGCAAAATTGGTAAAAAAAAATTCTGCTGTTAAAGTTAACAGTTGCTGAAGAATTTTGTTTCACTACTTATTTGTGTGGAAAACTATTCACTAATGACCTACAGATATAATGTTAAAAATGTTTCTCAGATTCACATTGAAATTTTAAACTATATATCTCCAAAATCATGTTAAACCCAGGCCAGTTTCTTCCTCAGCTTAAATCTTTTGGCACATGCAAATGTCCCTTGGCTATAGCATTGTGACTGGCACTTAATATTTTCTCAGCAAATCACAAGCACCAAGCAGTTCAAATACTTGATCTCTACTAACAATCAAAGGTTTATGTTAAATTTGTACCTTCAAGCTCTTTAAAAGTGATGGTGTTTATTTACTATGTGCACAGAGCACCAAGCAAAAGCACCCAAGTATTTAACTTCCAGGTCAATTATAACTTCACTAATCATCGGTTGAGAATCATAACAATGAGAAGCAGAAAGGTTCTTTACGGAAGGTTAAGGATTTCCCTTGGAAAGGTTGCCTCCTGGTTAGAAAATTAGAGAGAGGGAAGAATTAAAATGATCATGCTCTAAAAATGACTTAGTAGAAGTGACAGGGTTTTTTTTAACCTAAATATTTTTTAAGTACCAAATTTGTCACTCCTGGAAGTTATATGTTACTAACTGTAAAATCACTTTATTGCAGCACTAAAAGAAATGAAGTACTTTTAGCCAATGTTTTTCAGTAAATCAGGAACTTTGTATTAAATCCACATTTTATTTGCTTATATGGACGTTCTTTTATTTTGACTGAATTGGTACAGACTACTGAATCATGGAATGAAGCGTTTCTGAGAAGTCTCACAAGCTCAGGAGTGGGTTTACCCTGAGGGCAATAGTCCTGGGAAGCTGTGGAAAGAGAGAAAAAAGAAAAGAAAAGAAAAGAAAAGAAAAGAAAAGAAAAGAAAGGAAAGGAAAGGAAAGGAAAGGAAAAGAAAGGAAAGGAAAGGAAAAGAAAACAAAGAGAAAGAAAGAAAGAGAGAGGAAAGAATGAAAGAGGGAGGGAGGGAGAAAGAAAGAGAGACAATGAAAGAAAGAAAGAAAGGGAGAGAGGGAGGGAGAGAGAGAGAAAGAAAGAAAGGGAGAGAGGGAGGGAGGGAGAGAGAGAGAGAGAGAAAGAAAGAAAGGAAGAAAGAAAGAAAGAAAAAGAGAAAGAAAGAAAAGAAAAAAGCTAAAAGCTGTTTTGCTTGAATTGAGAAAAGAGGTATTCATCTAGGATGAATGTTTTTAAAGCCACACTCCCCCACATGATCATCTTTAACTCAACTAATCATAAGTTTTAATTGCCTTGATTTTAAATATTCACATATTAGGTTTGCACATTATTTATGTAATTGCATATTAACTAATAGGTAATAGTTAATGATTTACTAAAAATTAGATTATAAGAAGATAAATTATGTAAATTTTCCATAGACTTCTTACTAGTTACTTTTTAATATTTAAGAGGTTATGAGGTTTCTGCTGGTTGATTCTTGCTCTTTTTCTTTTTTGACCTATCAATGACATTATGAAGAGATGCAAAAAGAAAGGGAAAACTGAATAAAAGGAGGAAAGTCACAAATCTTCTAATCTTGTTTCCCATTAGCATCTCAGTTTAAAATGTCCATACTGTTTTTTAGTGGTGGTTGATATTGTTACTTAGTTCACAGTGGATTTACATTCTTCCTCACCATTTTCAACATGAGTAATTGATAAGTTGTTGCTGAGTGCTTGACTGAAAATGAAGACTGTCAACATCATAACTTTGTGTCAACTTAAAGCAAAGTAACTCAGGATATATGTCTGCTGCACAACATTTTCCCCTGGCAGATGGATTTTAGACACAAAAAACAAAGAATCAAAGAGAGACAGAAATAAGGCTGAAACTGAAAATTAGAAACAAAAATCTTAAATTTTATACAGGAACATATCCAGTAGTCAAGAACCCAGCTTAGTCACGTTGTTAATGGACTACCGAGTATATCATCATAATCTAATATAAATCAATTATAACTAAACCACCACAGTAAAACTGCCATATGGCCGGGTAGCCTGTTTAAGGCAGCAGAGCCCCGTAAGTGCTTTGGAACTTTTCCAATCTAAGCTGCAAAACCAAGGAATAAAGTCGATTAGATTCTCTCCTTAATATTAAAAGCTAGTGTATTTGCTTGCACATGTGTGTGTATGTGTGCACATGTGTATATATGTATGTGTGTGCATCTATAAACACATCTATATCTGTCATATACCAACACATTTGCATATGTATTCATAGATAATAAATGTATTAATACAAAGTAATTTTTCTAAGTTTGAGGGCTTATATTTCTGAAGGCTTTAGAAGTGAGGGAGAAATGTATTCCTTTAATTCTGTTACCCTATAGGCCTTCCACCTAGATATAAAAAATTGTTACAATAGCATTCCTAAGTGGACTTTAGCCATGTCATTAGCTGTGTTCAAACTGTGACATAGTTGATTCTTTTCTTTCCTCCTTAACCCACTAAAATTGATATATCTCAAATCACTATTTACTGAGACTCTACTGTGTTTGAGACACTGTGCTGGGTTCTACTGGGGATATAAAGAGGTAGTCAACTAGTTAGGGAGATAAGACAGAAACATGTAAAATGTTCAAAACAAGAGTTAAACATCATTTTGAAAGAATAAGAGATAAAACTCCACAAAATGGTGTTTGATGCATTACTAAATAAATTGTATGAACTATTGTTGCCACAGGGGCCCCCCAGGAGAGTGAAAGATCATAGAAGACCCTGAGTTAGATCTTGCAAGATGGGTCAATTTAGGGTAGGAGAGGAAAGGCATATTCCAGGTAAGTGAAATCAAAGGACTGTGAAATACAAAATACAAGAAGTGTTTAGAAGTCAGATGTCAGGTTTTTTCATATTTAAGTTGTTCTCCAGTTATAGAGATTAAGTTGCATTAACTCTAATTATTAATGATTCAATGACATGCATTCTGTGATGTTGGTTGAAAATAAAATTTAGTTTACTAAGTAAAGCATCAAGGATATTTACTTGGACGAAGCAATGAATTTATAATTTAGTGATTTCAGACTACCTAGTACCTTTTGTGTTTTAACTTGTTAGTTCCAAGCAAATATTGAAAGATTATATATATCTGCTTATGTTTAAAACTCTATAATAAATATTGGACTGATTCACTGAAGGCATATTGGCGAACTAAGATCACTTTTTTCTCATACATTTTACCAAAGTAAATGAAAGGCCGTTAAAGCTCATTGGCTTCCAATTTATTCTGCAGGTGCCTATACAGGTTCTCAAAGATCATTGTGCATAAAAAATTTGTGGATTTTATGATTCGGTTTATCTGCGGTGGTGCTCAAGTAGTCCACTGACCACATTTTGTGAAATACTAGCCTAGGAAATTGGCATCTTCAGTAATAATCCAAATGATTCCATGAGAAGGTCAAATCCTGGCAGTTTAATCTAAATTATTTTTTATGATAAAGAGACTATGCAGGTGCATTAGAATTTAGTAATAGTTCTGACAGAGTTATAATTAAGCAGAGCTTCTGCTCTTGTCAGAACTGAAATCCCAAGCAATAAATGGAGAATAGCTGATAGTACAGAACTTAAAAAGAGGCCTCCATAAGCAAGTTTCTATTTGGGAATATTGGAAAGGGTTCTGCATACAATCCTGCCCTTATCCCTCATCCTCATCCTGATTCTCTGGGAGAAACATATGAGAGCTTAGCCAGCCACTACCCATGTTCTGACACTCAGACTTGACAACCCATTAACTGAGTAAGCCAGCCCCTCCTTGTCCAAAAAGATTCTGCCCAAACGTGATACCACTTTAGACTGGAAGAGACACATTAACTTCTTCTCGGGGCTCCCTTGGGATTTTGATTACACTCCTGAAATAGTGCCAAAAATACATCCAAATAAGATATGTTTCTGCTTCTCTTCCATCCAGACAGTGAGCAACTTATGCTAAAAATGGCTTGTCTTGCTCTTCTTTGTGGTCCCAGGCCTATTAAGCACTCAATAAATGTATACAAATCATGTACACACAAAATCATCACTCTTCCCAATTCTATCTTAAGCTGGTATTGAGCATATGCAGTTTGCCAACGAAAATAGTTTCAGAGATGGAACCCAGTAAACAAGAGAATGTGCTTGACCCATTGGAGAAAATCACAAGCAGAATGAAACTGACTGATCTAGAAAAGTTCAAGGGATGATCAGAAACTGTTTCTAATGAGAAAGAGAAAAAATATCTGGGAGAAAGATTTTAGGTGTAGAAAAGTGTGACCAAATAAACAAAAGCCACATCTCATAGAGCAGAAGTAATAAACATTTTTTTTAATGTGAGCCATTATTTTAGAGGAAATATTAATAATAATAAGGGAATTTAAAATAATTTTAGTTTAGCATTTTTTAAAAAAGAAACAATGTAAAATACTAAACGTGCAGTGTGTTAAATTTAAGAACAGGGAACACAATCAATCTAACTAATTCACAGTAATCAAAGTATATATTTAAAACTTTACAGTTAAATAAGTAAAAATAGTGGAAAACTAGCTTCCACTTCTAGTTTGTTTACCACACCTCAGTACTATTCTCTGTGCTTTACATGTATTATACAAGTCATTTAATACTCTCAATAACCCTAAGAGGTAGACATATTTTTGGTCCATTCTACTGAAAAAGATACTGAGGCAAAGAAAAGTGAATTCACTTGTCAAAAGTCACCCAGCTAGAAGAGCAGAAGTCAAGATGTGAAGTAGGTAGTCTACCTAGCTCCCGAGTCTGTGTTCTTAAGTCCTGTGCTATTCCACTTCTTTCAGAGAAGAAAGAGAAGGAAGAGGAGGAGGGGGAGGCAGCAGAGAAAGGGGGAAAAAAAGGAAATTGAAAAAAAGAGAAAATAAAAACTTTTAAAGTTCTTTGATATATTGCAAGCTTCTTGAGGATAGCCTTTATATTTGACATCTTTTATACTCAGGGCACCTAGTGTGGTGCCTTACCCATCATTATAATAACAAGAGCTAATATTAATTACTTCCTTGGTAGTAATGGAAATATTTATAATGAAAATCATAATTATAATAGTTAAATATCTTTGAGCATTTATTCTGTACCTGGCACTTTGCTAAGCACTTTATATGAATGAATTCATTTAATCCTCAGATGAGCTAGGTGACTTTGTGACATTGAGCAAATTATGAAAATATATAAACCCATAGATAAAATATGGGATTAACAGGATCTACCCCACCATGCTTTATGAGTCTAAATAAGTTAATATAGGTAAAGTGTTTACAACTGGAATGTAGCAAGTTCAAAACAAAATTTAGCTGTTCTTATTTATCATTGATACAACTTATATTATTCCTGTTCTACAGATGAAGAAACTGAGGCACGGATTAAGGGATTTGCTCCAGTTCTCAGAGCATGGATGTGAAAAAGCCAATATCTGAAGTCAGGTAGTCTGACTCCAGAACCCTCCACACTCTATGTGCTCAAGAAATATTTGTTGACTGCATGCACACATGAATGAATACATGAGTTGGGGAGATAGGGCAGGTAGAAAAGAAACAAGCTAGGTAGAAATTGAAGACCAAAGGAAAATGGGATACTTGGTGATAAGAAAAAAAAAAAAAGGAGCAGGGAATTGAGAGATAGAAAGGGGAAGGATAAGAAAGGGTAAGGAGATGTGAAACATGAAAAGAAGTTTATTACAGGAAATCCTCACATAATAGTGAGGTCATTTTCTTTTAATCACAAGCAGCAATTAATTTAAAAGTGAGCACTCTGAAATATGAGAGATCACACTGAGAAAATTAAGAGCAGCATTAAAGCAGATTCACCTTGAAGTTGGCAAAACTTATTATATAACTGGGCATAGATAATAGAAAAAAATATGTGGTGACATGGCTCCCTGATCCCTGTAGTACCTCTAAGCTACAATTTCTTCATTTCTGTGCTCAGAGGAAGCTTCCTCCCACATTACTTTTCCCCGCCACGGAACAAGTGAGAGTTTTGAATTTTGAAAGGTCTTTAAGAAGGAATCCCTCACATAAAAAAATACTACTCTGTATTCAGCAAAGTAGTTAAGAGGAAAGTAGAGGGCAAAGAGGATGAATGGTTCTAAGACTGAAGAGTTTTAGAACAACTACCATGGGGGCTTACATACAAGGTTTTCTGGAAATAAATACAATAACCAGTAATAAATTTGCAATAATGCTAATAAAGTTATACAATTTTCTTAGGTCCTTAGATGTTGAGAGGATTGTCTGAGATGTTGGTTATTAAGTGTCTGGCACAGCTTCTCATATATAATAAATGCTCACTTAATACACCTAAGCTGTTTTTTTCCCCGATGATATAAGTAGCATGAATAGAGAATGCCTATTCTCCACCCTCGTAGTGAAGCAATGATATGCCAGAATCACAGGGGCCAAGCCATTTAAGATGCTAATAACTATAATGATGAAAAAGCAGATTACGGGGTTGAGACTGAGTAATACTGGAAATGAAGGAACTATGCAGGCTCCACAATGAGGTTGCCAGAAATTGCATAGATGATTATAAACAGAGAAGGGAATTTCTGAGTGTGTGGCAACAATTCTGGGCAACAGAGAAAAATAAAGTGTGCTTGTATATGAGGGTTGACGCAGGTGATGGAAGACATGATCCTTCAGGCAGAGGTAACTGTGGAGTTAAAGGAGGTGAAGTATATGGTGAAGTATCATACACTTTATTATGGTGACGTGAAATAGCCAGGGCTAATGGAGGTTGACACCGGTGACGGGAGACATGATCCTTCAGGCAGAGGTAACTGTGGAGTTAAAGGAGGTGAAGTATACGGTGAAGTATCATATACTTTATTCTGGTGACATGTAATGAAACAGCCAGGGCTAATGGAGGTGCTCTAGAAGAAACGTTAGACAATGTCAGGCGAATGGTGAGTAATGCTGGCAGGAGTCCTAAGGGAAACGTGAGATCAGCAAGTGACAATGGAGAAAAAGTGTCTGACTGAATGGTAAAGAGTAACTAGGAGGCCTAGACATTGGGGAAGTATGGTTTGTTGAACAAAAAAAGTTAAAGCTGGGGTCTAGAGGGATCAGTGAGGGAAGAAAAGAGAGCCCAAGAAGACAAGAGCAGTGAGATAAGGAATCTGAGTGATTGTGGAGACAGAAGTGGTGATGAGGAAATGAGAGATTCTCCTTTAAGAAGACATTGAGGGTAGTAATAAGGTGAGAAAAGTTTAAAACAGTGAGGTTGAGAGGATGTCTGCCAAATGATTTCTTTCCTTCCATGAAACCATATAGTCTTTCAAAGACTAGGTGTCTTACTTTTATCACCATTAAAATAAACACTGAAAAATGTTTTGATAATTTAATGTTGATTAAAAGGATTTTCAACAAAGTTCAGAGTACAGGGCAAGCTCCATGAGGCCAGCAATTGTTTCTCTCTTGTTGACCACATCCATTCTCACAGCTCAGCAGAATTCCCATTAGATATAGAAATTCAGTAAATATTTACAAACCCACTGGGCCTAACATTTTTAAAAAGCCAGTTACTACCAGTAGTCTTTGACTGAGATAACAATAAAAACAACAACTATCAATAACTGAGTACTTCTGAGTGCCAGCATGTGTAAATTGTGTGTTCTTTTATTTAGGACACACTTTAAACAGCAGTTATTATTACCCCCATTTGCTTGTGGGAAAACTGAGGATCAGAGATATAAAGTAACAGCAAAAATCACTCTCTTTCCAAGATCCTTTCACTTTGGTAAAAAGCCTTGTATTAGAGATGAGAAATATATTTAGAAGTTGCCAGGCCCAAAGTCAGAGTTCACCACCCAAACTCTGCTATCATCTGTGTATAATGGTAAGGGGTGTTGGACAGTTCCCAGGACAGTCCTCCATCTACCCATACCTGCAGCCTAGCTGGGATGAAATACAGTTTCACTTGATCTTGGTTTATTCTCACAGCACATATATGAGGCAGGCATCATTTCCATGAAGAAACTAAAATTCAGAGCTAGTAGGCAAAATTTCCGAGGTCATTAAACTAATAAATAATCAAACATTGAGCCAGGACTTAAACCCAGTTTTGTATGAATAAAAATACTAGGCTTTTCTTTTTCCATCCTACTATAATTTCAAAATTTTTGTTTGATGCTGAACTCATCAATAGCCGTGCGGTCTCCTGTACTCTTAGACCAAAAAGAAAAGTTCCTCAAAGCAAGGCAATTTAAAAAAATTATTCCGTTTGGCATTTACTCAAGTATGTAACTATATTTGGGGTAAAATTACTACTTCAAGCAACCAAAAAAATTAAAGTTACAGTCTGAAGTAACAACATGTCACTATGTGTAACTTGAGCATTTAATGAACCCCTTCTGTACTTTATAAACCTTCTGTGCTATAGAAGAAACTATGGAAATAATAATGAAAAAAAAAGTGCTTGTGTCTATGTAAATGGAAAGGTACAATGAAAAGAAATGAAAATAAAATAACCAAATTATTCAGTTGTTACATATATAAGACCAACTTTAGAACATTACTGACATCCTAAACATAAAAACGTGTAGGAAACCATAAAATTGACAAATAATTAGCTGTAGCTTGTAGAAATTGTCTTAATTTATATTTTTATTATTGTTTTAAACTGTTTTGAGAATATTCAATATATACTCATTAAGAGTTTAATCCTATAATATCTTATCATCTTCTCCAATACCACATGAATACTATTTTAAAATAATATTTTACAGAGGAGAAATGATATTTTCCACAGATGAGAAAAGATGTTACAGTGAACACATCTGTACCCCTATAAAAATAGAAATTAGTTTGGCAAGGAAAATGCATTCATATTAAAATATTAAAAATTAAATGTAATGTCATAAAACCTCTACCTAAGAAAAGCCATAAAGTTAGACCATCTATCACACAGATTTAATGAGGGGTTATTTTAATATTGGTTATTTCCTACAGTAGAAGGAGACATATACCAGAAAGTCTTCATTCTTAAAATATCCTTACCCAAATGTTTAGGCAAAGGTACCTGACTTAGGAAAAATTTAATTATTCTACTAAGAAAATTCAAATTTTGTCTATCCAAAACCAATTTTCCCTCAAGAAGTGATTACCAACTTGTTAACTGATACATAAATATTTATTATCAAATATTTTGATCAATATTTCATCTCCTAACATAAAGGTTTTCACAATTTTAAATGAGGTAGCTAGCTCAGTTCTAAACATCCTAAATTTTAAAACTGTCATTGTATTAGAAATGCCATGTGCCTTACTGAAATGTCTGTTTTAATCCACCCCAAGTGAAATTACAGCCACAATATCCAGAGTGCCAAAAAAGCATTTGCGAAAAAAAAAAAAAAAGGCATTTGCAAATAGTTGGCTTTTCAACTACAAAATTCAACTCTTTATGTCAACTATGTAGTTCAACTATATAAGTCAACCATATATGTCAACTATATATGTTAAAGAAGAATATAAAATATGGAAGTACAATTTCTGTACATCTAGTTTTAATACTTGCTGGCTTTGCTTTTTTAGTTACTTAAAAATAATAAACGATTTCATTTTTTTAAAAGTAAATAAAGATGCATCTATAAGGTATAAAAACTATGCTTCTCTCTTTCCTTTATCATATAGATATAGATAGATGGATTAGATATAGATATAGTTCTACATTAAATTAGTCCAAAATACTTGTGATTAGGGTTAATTTAATTGGCTGTCTCATTTTATAACTAATATCAATTGTTTCATAATTCTACACTTTATAATGTCTTGGGGGCATTACAAAATCAAATAAATCCACAAATGAATGTAGTCTCATTTGTTTCCCTGTGATAGTCAACATATTCTTGCTCCTTCTGCAGATAAATGTGTCTTCTACAAAGACTCTTTTTTCAGGTAACCTTACCTACAGTCAATATCACTCTGTTATATGTAGCCAAAGTGACATTTTCCTCAAAGGGAAGAATCAAGAATGGTAAGTCAATTATAGAACTGACATCTGTAATACGAGTCTTTTCTCCAGCCTCCAAAAGAAAGGGTTAATCACATACATATTTTTTGAGCAATTTCAACCCAATTACAAATAGCTGTAAAAGTCAGTTTTACACTGAGTTCCAAAGGAAGAAATTCCCTCACAGGCTCCATCCATTTTTCCTCTCCCACAACTGGTGCTTTCAATAGAGTTGGAACTTCTATATAGATCACAGACATTGTTTGCCCAGTCTGACCAATCTCTGAGGCAGGTTTTTTTTTTCCCTTCAAGTTACTTAATGTTAACAGCTTGAGGGCGTTCAATCAGCACCACTTTGATCTCAGCTGGAACTATAATTATTTATCATTGTTACATGGATTTCTATAATCCACCCCACCATTAAATCCCTTTTATGTCCTCATGTTCTGAGGCCTAATCTGCATCTGTATACTTAGTTTGTCTTCTCTGCTGGTCTCATCAGGAGCCTGCATTCTCCAACATTCCCACTGATGGCTTTTTCTCTCTCTTTCTTCCCCTCTAATGAAATCATTTTCTTACAAATTGAAAACTGCAAAAACGTCTTAAGCATTTGGTCTGTTTTTAAGAGCTCCTTATTGAATACGAGTGTCATCCACCATTCACTGCAAACTTTATTTTTTCCAATCCTATGTAATTCATTTACTCAGTGGAGTTTTTATTAAAATAATGAGAAGCATATATTTGATTTTCTAAAAGTAAATTTTTGTAAAAGCATACACAATGAAAAGTTGCTAATGTTGTGGTTATTTGAAAACACAGGAGGAAGGATTTGGTAACATTCTGCCTTTTTCTATTTCTTCTTCAGAAAGTGAACTGAGCAGTTCTGGGTAAAACTGAAAGAGACATAACCAATAGAGAATTGAGATCTCATGAGAACAATTCAGTAAGTTTGTCTGAGAAAGTGTGCGAAGCTAAGTCCCAAGAAGAAAAGGGGAAAAGGAAAAGAAATAGGAAGGCACTCTAAGGCCCTCAGAAAACCAAAAGGAAGAGTACAGAGAAAGAGCCCAGGAGAGAAGTGGGGCTTTTGAGCAACTATCTTGGACTCCATGGTTTAGCTAGCCATGTAATTATATTATTCTTGCTTCTGTTATTTTCCTATGTTTTCTTTCATCTACTTTAATAATTTATACTATCATTTTATATTTCATGTTTTTCATAA
The DNA here is from genome assembly GCF_964341445.2 of Mesoplodon mirus. Classification (NCBI taxonomy): domain Eukaryota; kingdom Metazoa; phylum Chordata; class Mammalia; order Artiodactyla; family Ziphiidae; genus Mesoplodon; species Mesoplodon mirus. The sequence goes on from NC_138992.1 coordinate 30,466,871, forward strand.
GTCACCCCAAATCCTTTGTGGAATGAGACTGAGCATAAGAAACAAATGCCTAAATTATTTTAAAAAAAATCCTAAAATGCTCTAATACTTCATATTCAACTGAAAGTTTTATTCTAATCAAGGATGTTGAATCCTATAAAACACCCTTGTTTTCTGAACAAAATAGACACAAAGGGACTTGCTACTTCTCTGGCCATGCAAATGCTAAAGAAATCTAATGGAGAAGAAGAAGTAAGGTTGAGGCAAGATTTAAGAGAGGAAAAAGAAAAACCTTGACTATAAAATAAGGGTGATGAGGATGATGAAGGTGATGATGAAGGTGATGATGAGGATGATGTCATGCTTACATCATTTATACAGTACTTACTCTGGGCCAGACACTCTTCTCAGCACTTCACTAATGTAATGCTCAAAAATCCTATGAAGCAGGTAGTCATCCTTCAGTATCCACAGGGGATCGGCTCTAGAACCTCCCACCATGAATAGCAAAATCTTTGGAGGCTCAAGTCCCTTATATAAAATGGTGTAGTATTTGCATGTAAGCTACACACATCCTCCCATATACTTTAAATCATCTCTAGATTACTTATAATACCAAATACAATGTAAATGTTATGAAAATAGTTGTAAATAAGGTGAAAATTCTATGTAAATAGTTGCTGGCATGGCAAATTCAAGTTCTGCTTCTTGGAACTTTCTGGAACTTTTTTCTGAGTATTTTCCACCCATGATTGGTTGAATTCAGTGATCTGGAACCTGAAGATAATGAGGGCTGGCTGTATACAGTACTCCCATTTTACAGATGAGAAAGTTGACAGGCAGAAAGATGATGTAATTTGTCTGAATTTACTGAGCTGTTAAGTGGAGCAGAATTTGAAAGCGATTTTCATCTCAGATTGTATCTTCCATTACTTCACTACCCCTACAAACGTGACCTTACCATCACACTGAGACTAAGTAAGCTACCTGTCCCCTATTTGCAATGTGGGACTAGGTAAACTGCCTAACTTCTCTAAGACATAACATCTTCACTTATGAAATAGGGATCACCTGTTGAATTGTTGTGAGAATTAACAGAAGTAACTAACAACATCACTTCTTGTAGTGCCTAGAAAAAGAAAATGTCCTCCAGAGGTGTGTTGCCAGCATTACTGATCACCGCTCTCAATGGGAATCCTGGCTGGGTCACTTCTCAGCTATATTAGAGACATACCTCGTTTTACTGCACTTTGCCTTACTGTGCTTCGCGGACACTGCATTTTTTCCAAATTTAAGGTTTGTGATGACCCCTGTGTTGAGCAAGTTGATCAGCACCATTTTTCCAACAGCATTTGCTCACTTCAGATCTCTGTGTCACATTTTGGTAATTCTTGCAATATTTCAAACCTTTTCATTATTATTATATTTGTTATGGTCATCTGTGACCAGTGATCTTTGATGTTACTATGACTCTGAAGGCTCAGATGATGGCTCGCATTTTTTAGCAGTAAAGTATTTTTTTTTTTTTTTTTTTTTTTGCGGTACGCGGGCCTCTCACTGTTGTGGCTTCTCCCCTTGAGGAGCACAGGCTCCGGATGCGCAGGCTCAGCGGCCATGGCTCACGGGCCCAGCCGCTCTGCAGCATGTGGGATCTTCCCGGACCGGGGCACGAACCCGTGTCCCCTGCATTGGCAGGCGGACTCTCAACCACTGCGCCACCAGGGAAACCCTAAAGTATTTTTTAATTAGAGTATATACATTGTTTTTTAGACACAATGCTATTGCATACTTAACAAACCACAGTATAGTGTAAATATAACTTTTCAATGCACTGGGAAACGAAAAATTTGTGTGACTTGCTTTATTGTGATATTTGCTTCACTGAGGAGGTCTGGAACAGAATCCACAATATTTCCGAGGTATGCCTCAAATTTAAATTTTTAAGCCTTAATCTCCTCCACTGTAAAATAAGGCCCAGTGACTGGAGCCACGATGCTCAATGAATGGTAGCTCTTAGGGTTATGTTATTCTCCAGGGTGAAGCCAAATAAATGATAAATTAAACACAGTAACCAAAAAGTTGTGCACTATAAAGGAAGCCTTAGATTTCACAAAAATGTTATCAAAGGAAAAATTAAACTTAATAAAAGGCTTTAATGAACAATAAAACATAGTTTCCTTGCTTGTATTTTAGGGAAGAAAAAAAGAATGCCAGTTAGGTGACAGGGTGTCAAAATATGATCACAAATAACAGGTGCCATAATCAAGAAGGGCTCATTGTATGAAAAACAGAGAAAATGTAGTGGTATGAGCACAATCTCTGGGGTCAAGCTGTTTCATTTCAATTCCATGATTATTTGCTTTGTGATTACAGGCAAGTTACTTAATGTTCTGTGCCTCAGTCTCCTCACTGGTCAAGAGGGAGACAATATTCCTAGAGTTGTTTTGAGAGAAAACAATGAGAATTTGTCTGCTCTTATACTCCCCATGCCTATAGCAGTGATTAGCACATAGTAAACTCTCCGTAAATATTGGGTACTAGAGATGTGACTGGAAAAAGAAAAGTTTAAAAGTTCATGGGAAATGTTGCCCAGAACAGAGTTTTAGGTCCTCAACATTAATTCTGAATGGTTTCAGAATTCTTTTGATCATTTCAAGAGAATAACACTCTGAAAAATAAATGCTTTAGGTTATCTGAGTTACTGATTTTTCCCTTTATCAGTACTTTTACTTATATGTTTTAGGATTTCTGAAAATGACTGAGCCTAATGGATAAAATGTCTTTTTTTTTATTAGTTTGTGCTTTATAACAAAGTGAATCAGTCATACATATACATCTGTTCCCACATCCCTTCCCTCATGCATCTCCCTCCCTCCCACCCTCCCCATCCCACCCCTCCAGGCGGTGAAAAAGCACCAAGCTGATCTCCCTGTGCTATGCGGCTGCTTCCCACTATCTATCTACCTTACGTTTGGTAGTGTATATATGTCCATGCCTCTCTTTCGCTTTGTCACAGCTTACCCTTCCCCCTCCCCATATCCTCAAGTCCATTCTCAAGTAGGTCTGTGTCTTTATTCCCGTTTTACCCCTAGGTTCTTCATGACATTTTTTTTTTTTAATTCCGTATATGTGTGTTAGCATACGGTATTTGTCTTTCTCTTTCTGACTTACTTCACTCTGTATGACAGACTCTAGGTCTATCCACCTCATTACAAATAGCTCAGTTTCGTTTCTTTTTATGGCTGAGTAATATTCCATTGTATATATGTGCCACATCTTCTTTATCCATTCATCCGATGATGGACACTTAGGTTGTTTCCAGCTCCGGGCTATTGTGAATAGAGCTGCAATGAACATTTTGGTACATGTCTCTTTTTGAATTATGGTTTTCTCAGGGTATATGCCTAGTAGTGGGATTGCTGGGTCATATGGTAGTTCTATTTTTAGTTTTTTAAGGAACCTCCATACTGTTCTCCATAGTGGCTGTACCAATTCACATTCCCACCAGCAGTGCAAGAGTGTTCCCTTTTCTCCACACCCTCTCCAGCATTTATTGTTTCTAGATTGCTTGATGATGGCCATTCTGACTGGTGTGAGATGATATCTCATTGTAGTTTTGATTTGCATTTCTCTGATGATTAATGATGTTGAGCATTCTTTCATGTGTTTGTTGGCAGTCTGTATATCTTCTTTGGAGAAATGCCTATTTAAGTCTTCTGCCCATTTTTGGATTGGGTTGTTTGTTTTTTTGCTATTGAGCTGCATGAGCTGTTTATAAATTTTGGAGATTAATCCTTTGTCAGTTGCTTCATTTGCAAATATTTTCTCCCATTCTGAGGGTTGTCTTTTGGTCTTGTTTATGGTTTCCTTTGCTGTGCAAAAGCTTTGAAGTTTCATTAGGTCCCATTTGTTTATCTTTGTTTTTATTTCCTTTTCTCTAGGAGGTGGGTCCAAAAGGATCTTGCTGTGATTTATGTCATAGAGTGCTCTACCTATGTTTTCCTCTAAGAGTTTGATAGTTTCTGGCCTTACATTTAAGTCTTTAATCCATTTTGAGCTTATTTTTGTGTATGGTGTTAGGGAATGATCTACTCTCAAACTTTTACATGTCCCTGTCCAGTTTTTCCAGCACCATTTATTGAAGAGGCTGTCCTTTCTCCACTGTACATTCCTGCCTCCTTTATCAAAGATAAGTTGGCCATATGTGCGTGGGTTTATCTCTGGGTTTTCTATCCTGATCCACTGATCTATCTATCTGTTTTTATGCCAGTACCACACTGTCTTAATTACTGTAGCTTTGTAGTATAGTCTGAAGTCAGGGAGCCTGATTCCTCCAGCTCCGTTTTTCGTTCTCAAGATTGCTTTGACTATTCGGGGTCTTTTGTTTTTCCAAACAAATTTTGAAATTTTTTGTTCTAGTTCTGTGAAAAATGCCAGTGGTAGTTTGATAGGGATTGCATTGAATCTGTAGATTCCTTTGGGTAATAGAGTCATTTTCACAATATTGATTCTTCCAATCCAGGAGCATGGTATATCTCTCCATCTATTTGTATCATCTTTAATTTCTTTCATCAGTGTCTTATAATTTTCTGCATACAGGTCTTTTGTCTCCCTACGTAGGTTTATTCCTAGATATTTTATTCTTTTTGTTGCAATGGTAAATGGGAGTGTTTTCTTGATTTCATTTTCAGATTTTTCATCATTAGTGTACAGGAATGCCAGAGATTTCTGTACATTAATTTTGTATCCTGCTACTTGATAAAATGTCTTGAATTATACAGATTAAATAATACTTAATAAGGCCCAAAGGGAACCAGAAGTATTATTAACCTCATGTACTTTTAAATAATGATTGAAATATTTCCTGCATTTCTCTAACAGTTACATATAATGCCATTTTCATTTTACTTTATTAAAATATCTGATAACTATTTTTTCATTTTATTATGTTTACCTTTAAAAGTTAAAAAAAAATGAGTAAAATCCAGAAAGCTGGGTTAACTAACAACTTCTTCTTTAATTTTAAAATGTGCTGAATTATTCTACTATATACTAATCATGAGTTATTGGCATGAAATGTTAGCCTTAAGTTATACAAGTTTGTAAAATAATTCACTTCCATATTCCAGACAGAAAAACCTATTTTATAGAAAATTAATTTTGCCACTTAATTGTAATTATGATTTTTAATGAATAAATAATTTGGGCTTTTCAAAAGTATCTACTTATTCTTAAAAATCATTTTTTCCCATAATACACATCGATACGTCAAAACTGGAGAAAAGGTATATTATATATGGTCAGTGCTTTTTAAAATCTCATATTTATTTTCAAATTTAATATAAAATGTAAAGATAATCATTAAATTTAATAATTTAAAAGAGTTAAAATATTTTTTTCACAATTAATAAGGGGTGTTCTTCTTCCAGAATAAGGATAAAGGTTCATAAGAAAAGTCTAGCTTTTACATTGCTCAGAAAAAATGTGTGTGTGTGTGTGTGTGTGTGTGTGTGTGTGTGTGTGTGTGTGTGTGTGTGAGTGGTTCAGAGCAGAGACTGTGGAGCCAAGCTGTTTCTGGCCTGATCTCCAGTGCCACTTCCAGGTCACTGCTTTCCTGTGCTTGGACTCTAGGAGTGGGGGAAAAACCTTCCTTCTTCCTTTACCACTTTAAACCCATTTTGAACACCAGTATTTATTAATGATGCTGGCAACTTTTATTACCCAAATCTCTATTGCCTTCTGACCTGAACTCGTGCAACAGGCTATTGCCTAGTTGTCTAATATGAGTCCCTATCTCACTCCTAACCACAATTCACCATCTATATTAATGCAAGTGTGTTATATTCCTTCTGCCTGGAGTGTTGGAATGTCTTTACTCTCTTCTCTCCTTCCATCTGTTAAATACTTCCATGCTTACAAAGTAAAGAGGCCTTAAATGATCTCCCAGAGGAGAGACAGATGCCTCTTTCTCTGAGCTTCCTTTATGTTCTCCCATGACTTATGTGTCCTCATTCTTTAGCTTGGGGTAAAATTTCTATTAACAAGAAGTTAAGCCTCTTCCTCTTGAGATCTTTTTACTTCATTCCTTCCAAAGCCTCCAAGAACTCCTCAAGAGCCAGCCATACTTCCAAATTCCAAGAGATCATTTAGGCCACTGAAGCCCCTGCTTTGCTCTCTATTCCTTGGTGTCCCTATTAAGCACAGGTCCCACACAGGATGGTGGATTCCCCTTCTTTGCTAAGGAAACACCCAAGTGGGCTCAGGTCTTACACGATCTGTCATGGTGTTCCCCCTTAGTCTTTAGGGTTCGGTTCACTTAATTCACATCACATCTCAGATCAGCCATCCTTCCCCAAAGCAGGACCCGAGGCCATGTCAGCTGGCCTCACAAGGAGTTCCAGATTTAGGAACAAAGGGTAGGGAAAAATAGCCCTCGCTCTTAAAACCTAAAGCCCTACTGTTGAGTCCTGGCTTCGCCCTCCACAAATCTATTTTCCAAGATGTCCTTTCCCTGCCAGCAGATTTTGGTTAAGGCCACCCCAATCAAACCTGCCATTGACAACCTGAATTGTGTCTCTTCCAAGATTTATAGGTTGAAGCCCTGACTCCCAATGCCACTGTATTTGGAGACAGGACCTCTACGGAAGTAATTAAGGTTAAATGAGGACATAAGGGTAAAGCTCTAATCCAATAGGATTGGTGTCCATATAAGAATAGGAAGAGACGTCAGGAGTGTGCACATAACAGAGAAAAAACCATGTCCAGACACAGCGGGGAGGTGGCCATCTACAAGCCAGGAAGAGAGGTCTCACCAGAAACCAGCCCTGTGGGCACCTTGATCTTGGGCTTCGAGTCTCCAGAATTATGAGAAAATAAATTTCTGTTGTTTAAGCCACTGAGTCTGTGGTATTCTGTTACAGCAGTCTGAGCAGACTAATATAAACCACAGTTTGGGGTGGAAGTGGTGGAATTTGCTTGACACAGAAAGCCCCACAGGCTGCATGTGCAAATCAGCCCTCCATCTTCCTTCCCTCTCTCAGAGCTGTGAGATCTCCAAGACAGGTAGTATTCATCCCAAAGAGACAAAAGGCTCCCAAATCCAGTTTGAAGAATCTTGGCTCTTATATTTGCATAATTAAGAAAGGCTACTCAAATGGCTTCTTTTACAATAAAACACTTTTCACAAGTCATTATTTCCAGCTATAGTATTAGAAATTGCAGGCATAATATTTTAAGATGTTATATAATTTATCAGCCTATTTAACAACTATTGCATTAATCTTATTACGATAATTATTATTTATATACCCAATGTCCCCCTTTAATTCAGTTTTCAGAGTCATGAAAATTACTGAGGAGGATAGTAATTTTCTTGGAAAGCATCTAATTTAAAGAAAAATGGGGGCTTCCCTGGTGGCGCAGTGGTTGAGAATCTGCCTGCCAATGCAGGGGACATGGGTTTGAGCCCTGGTCTGGGAAGATCCCACATGCCACGGAGCAGCTAGGCCCGTGAGCCACAACTACAGAGCCTGCACATCTGGAGCCTGTGCTCCGCAACGAGAGGCCACAACAGTGAGAGGCACGCGCACCGCGATGAAGAGTGGCCCCCGCTCGCCGCAACTAGAGAAAGCCCTCGCACAGAAACGAAGACCCAACACAGCCAAAAAATAAATAAATAAATAAATAAATAAATAAATAAATAAATAAATTTTAAAAAAAGAAAAGAAAAATGGGTAGAGGGAACTGAAATAAACACTCTGATGGCAGAAAGTGTCTTCCACTCGTTTCTCTTTTCTTTTGGGGAGCTTGCATTGCTTTTATATAGAAAATATAATTTTAAATACCATAAACTTAAATAATGCATTGTTTACTTAAAATACACACTAAAATAAGTGCTGTCAATCTCAGTCATTTTATAGTCTTTGTCTGGTGTATAGGTTACTTAATTCTGTGAAAAAAATGCCATGTTTCCATCCTTATTAGAATGTACTCATGTATTTATTCTTTTCGTTCTATTTTACATTGTTAATACACTGCTCAAAAATGAAATAACCTTGATTAATTCACAGGAAAAAAATAACAGGAAAAAACCCAAAGAACTTGTTAAAATTCCATTCAATTGGGAAGGCTTGTGACTGTTTTTATTCAGGGTGTCACTTAAAAAGAATGTTATACTTCTTGTTAGTATCAAGAGATTCTGCCATGAAAACTCAGGATAAGATCTGTGATTCTCTGTGTATTTATCCAAATATAAACTTATGTTTAACAGCAAATATGTTATTTTCATTACTTTCCTATATATGACAATGTATTCAATACATTTTTTTTGAAAACACGCAGCACTTTGCAATTTTCTTTCAAGGACACTTAAAATATGGCCCACAGGAATCCTGCCAAGTAGAACTCTGCTGTTAGCAAGCTCACACTTTCCCCCTTGAGCCTTCCTTTCTTATTCCCCCCCAAGCTCTCGAAGAACCTCCAAGAGCTAGCCCCGCTTCCAAACAGCAGGCAAGACCAGTAACGCCACTAGATACCCTGCTTTGCTGTTCAATTTCCAGGAAATGGCTAAAATTACAATTAGGTTTCTTTATTGTTTCTTAGCTGACCTTTTACCAAACTCTTTAATTGTTGTTTTTAACAGTTTATAGGTGTAACTAATCTTCAGCATGGGTACTTTAGTTTCCGTTATCTTTCGGAAAACCTCTCCATTCCTCAGGCCCAAGAGTGACAGAAGGATAGTGCCTTCTAGGTAACAGTGGCACAGTAGGGCAGGTTTAACAGGAAAGTGAAAGCTTCTGTACAGGCAAAATGGCAGCACATTTACTACACTTAATATATAATATATATAATTTTGCAAAATTATATTTTGCAAAAAACTAAACATTTCCCATGTATCATTAACAATTTAGTGCATCCAGTGTGTATTTATCACTCTGTCCTTGCGATCACTGAAGAGATTATTATTGCTTGTGTTATCTCATCAGCATGATGTCTCACCATCAGCAGCAACCCTTCCCTTCTCCCTCTGTGCAAGGTGATCCCTCAGCCATTTTCCCACCACCCTCCCACTTTGCAGTGGATGACCTTCCTCCCCCTTTGCTACCACTGCACACTGTACATGCCTCTGCAACAGAATCCATAGTAATGTGTTTTAATTATCTCATCATTTGTCTTCTTTGCTACCTCCCTTTGCTACCACTGCACACTGTACATGCCTCTGCAACAGAATCCATAGCAATGTATTTTAATTATCTCATCATTTGTCTCTCTTCTTTGTACTACGAGCTTTCTGAAGGTAGTATGAGTCCAAGTCATCGTTTTATCCTTGGAGTCTGGCACACAGTTATTCTCAACACTTATTCAATAAGTGTTTGAACTAATTAAATTAATTAATTCAATGTGGGTCTGCAAAGGTGCCGGGGAAGAAGTACAAGATCTGGCAAGGATATGCAAATTATATTTATGAGTAAGTTGCTTGCTCCAAGTATCAACCTCAGAAACAGTGTAGGAATTTATTATGAAGACAAAGATAGAACAATCCCCAAGGTCTAAGTGTACTCCTGAGGTTAAAACAACAACAGAAATAACAATAACACCATAAGAGCTGTTATCAGTTTGAATACAGAAAGAAGGGAAAACATACCTCTAACCCACATCAAATTTATAGTAAATTTTTATGTAATATGTCATTAAATTTAGCATTTCAATTATATTAAAAGTAATAAAACAAAAAAAAATCCACATGCAAACTATTTGGTAAACTAGTTACTGGGATATAAAAGTTGGAACAATAAAATTTAAAAGAAATGAGCAAAATGTATTATGTAAAGCTTGAAAATATGGTAGGGACAGGAAACAAAAATAACTTTGAAATAATTTATAAAAGTTAATGGGTAGCAGACTCAGAATGGCTTAATATGAGACATAAATTTCTTTGGAGGCATAACCCTAAAGTTTGAAAGTTTCTGAGGTAGAAACAAAATGGTAATGAACAATTTTAACAATAAACAGTTTCACAGAAACCCAGGTATGTTTATATTTATTTACCAAGAACACTCAAGAAGAGTTGTTTCCAATAGCTGACTCAATTTGCTTGTCTTTCGCTCGCACTTCAACCTACCACAGTCTGGCAGCTCTGTTACAAGAGCTCCACTGAAATAGTTCCAGTCAAAATCACTAATATCCACGTGGCACTGAATTCAAGGAAAGTCTTTAAATCTCGGTCTTGACCTCTCAGAAGCATTTAACCCAAGCATGACTCTTTCCTCCTTAAAACTATTACATTCCCCTGGTTCTCCCTATCTTGGCTGTTCCCTCCTTATCAGACGCTCTTGACACTTCTTCCTCTATCCTTCTGCTAGAGATAGGAGTTCTTCAAGCTTCATGTCCAAGACCTCATATGCATATATATATATATATTCCCATCTACTCCCATGAATTCCATTGCCATGTATACATTGATGACTCTCTAATTTACATCTCTATACTAGGCTTTTCTTCACACTCCCAGCCTATATTACCAATGTTCTACTCAACAGATCCACTTGGATGTCTCACAAAAATAGCAAACAACATACTAAAAATCCAATTCATCTTTCTCCCAAAACATGTCTTTCCTTCAGTTCTCCTTACCTCAGTGAATGGCAACAAAATAAGCTGAACAAGCCACACACAATGACAACCTCAAATATATCCGGTGCTTTCTATAACCCTCTTTCACCTCTTGATAAGACTACTACTGTATTTCTATTGTCCTTCTTCTACCCATTCTTCATATTGTAGTCAGAATAGTTTATTTTTAATGCAATTCTGAGTATATGGCTTATATGCATAACATGTTTTCACACAGATCTTGAATTTAAATGCAATGACAGTATGTACCAGCTTATTTTACCAGACTTATACCACTCTTTCTATTCTTTCCTATACTGAAAATTGGTATGTAATGAGAAAAAATCAAGCATGTGTCCACCTTTTCCTTTATGAACAGTATTCAGGGGTAACTAAATAGTAGATGAGGGAAAGATTTTCAGAAGATAATAATATCAGTTAATAATACAGAAGGAATGATAAAATGCAAAAGTCACCATTTTGCAAGCCTTAATGATGTAATGGATCCTGGCAATAACCACTAGGCGAAAAGCTGATGGGAAACTTTATAATGGATGGATCAAGTGAAAACACCTGAACCACCTGCTACTTTGTAAAATCACAAGTGAGGCAGCGGCCTTGTATGTGCTTACTGATATGATGCAATAGAAAGCATCCAGAAATGTATATATAGTACTGTTGCCTACAGTATTGAATCTGAATTTCTTCAAGGATCTAGATTCAACTACCAACTTACAAGAAATGTATTTTATCTTGTGTACCCAATCAATATTACCCTTTAAATAATCTAGTAATCTAGTTCCAAATTTGTGGCCCATTAATAGTAAGTGTACATGTCTCTATGTACCTGCTTTTATTTTCCATAGTTTTAAACTACTTCTACTTCTAGTGTATGTCATTGTGTTGGTCTTGACTTATCCTTCTGATCCCCATTAAGTCCCTTTCTGAATCAGACAAAAGAGAAGCAAATAATTACATGGTTTAGGTTTTCTTTCTTTCAACATATCAGTCACATATTTAGGTATCTTTTCCAGGTACAATGTTGAGTCAAGGAAAACAACGAATACCAAACATTTTTGTGCCAAAATAAGTATCTAATGCATACTTTCTTATAAAAGAGTTTACAAAGGGGATAGCAAAGGTTTTTCTTATATCCTACTGACAAGTGTCTTCCTGAAGTGCCCTGTTGAGAAGAATTCTAAGCTGAATTATGGCTCAGGAGGAAAGAGCACAGTAGAAGTCCTATTATTGGACAAAAGTGGGGTGAGCGGTTAATCAAAATAGCCAAACCATGGAATGATTTTTAAAATAATAATAGAAGCATTATATTTTAACTTATAATATACAAAAGCATATTTAATAATTAAACATTTGATGTAGGGCCTAGACCTTTTATGGGCCTATGAGCCCACTGTTGGTCCTCCAATTTCATAAACAACATTCAAATGCTTCATCTACAATTTCTAGTTTGTTTCATTAGAGTGAGGATGTAAAAGCACTTACAAAACCATCTAAGGGCAGACTCTTTCAGTATGTTTATGATTTTCTCCCTGATTTGTTGCAGTTATTTTGTCCATACCTACATTTTTTAGTTATTGCTCTTTATCTGGTCTTTTGAAGGTTTCGATATTGTTGCCCTAGAAACAATGTATATTTTTTTGCAAATATATTTGAGTGGTTTAGACAATATTTAACATCAACAAAAAATTACAGTAAGATATATAGTTGGAAAGCATATAAGGGACTGTTCACTTGATTCCTTTCTAGCTCCTGGCCTCTGTATTGGTTTTCTAGGACTGCTGTACCAAAGTACCATAAACTGGGTGGCTTAAATAACAGAAATGTATTGTCTCACAATTCTGGAGTCTACAAGTCCAAGATCAGGTTCAGGAGGATTGATTCCTTCTGGGAATCAGAAGGATTCAAGGGAAGGATTTCTGAGAGAATCTGTTCCATACCTCTTACCTAGCTTCTGGTGGTTTCCCAGTAATCTTTGGCCTTCCTTGACTTCTAGGAGCATCATCTCAATCTCTTCCTTCATCTTCACAGTATGTTCTCCCTATGTATGTGGTCTGTCTCCAAATTTCCCATTCTTATGAGGGTACCAGTCATGTTGGATGAAGGGCCCACCCTAATGGGTATGACCTCGTCTTAACTAGTTACATCTGCAATGACCCTATTTCCAAATAACATCACATTCTGAGGTACTGAAATTTAAGACTTCAGCATATGAGTTGTGAGGGGACCTGACTTAACCCACAACAGCCTCAATCAGTAAGTTTCAGAGAAAGGGTGCAAATTTTAGTTTAAAAGGGAGCTTCTACTGTAAAAGGTTAATGAATGAATTTTGCCATGGGAGCAGCGTGTGAGATAGGAAAGTAGGTGCTGTCATATATTTTTCTGGGATCATGATGTATTTATAAAACTTGACATTGTATTTTATTTTCCAGCAATCTGTTTGAGGAAAAGGTCACTGCAAAGCAAGGTCCAAAAAAAAAAAAATTAATCTCAATTCATTATCCTTTAACTTGAATTTATCAATTAAACTTGTGCAAACAAATTAGGTATTTGCAAGTTCTAAAACAAGCCATTATCTAAATATCCTTAATTCCCATTCTTGTACAACTGAAGAAATAATAATAATAACAAATTTGTATATTTTACACAGTTCTTTATAACTCAAAGACATCTCTTTCCAAACAATAATCGTAAGTCCTTTGCCCTCAACCTACCTCTTTTTTTGGGTTAGGTTTATGTGTGCCCTAATTCTATATCAGAGTGCAAACTGGAGTAAAGGAATAAGATAAAGAGAACTATTTTTTACTGTGTTTATGTGGCATCCTGTTCTACAAAGAGTAAGGCTTTCATCTTTTAATCCAATATCCACTTAACTACAGTACAGAAGATTCATTTTGACCCCCTCTTGTTTCAGAAGGGGCTCAAAAGTCTGTAGCAATTTTTGACACTTTGTTATAATGTTTTTCTGAACCCCCCCAACACACACCCACACACACACACACACACACACACACACACACACCCGCCTCATTTTCATATGGACAAAAAGCGTTGGGATAAAATGATGGTTCATTATAGTGGTACAGAGCTCTTATCTTCATCCGGCAAGAGTCATTTCCTTCCAAAGATTGAAATGCAAATGTGAAAATTAATGATAACTGCATTATCTGATAGCAGAGATAATACCAATTCACTGTCAGAGTAATACACAGTCATTCTACGATTTCCTCTGCTTCTCACAATATTCTTCTTACTGTCAGACTATATCTATGGTTAACTATGTTTCATAGGTTTCTGTTAATTTACTTCAAATGGCATTTCCCAGATCTTATATCTACCACATTTTCCCAATCAAAAAAGAAACGAAATCAAAACTGTAATCTCCAAGTCCTTCTTTGGACGAGTAAAGGGAAAAAAAAACCTGTATCATTAGTGTGTGCTTCTCTCTCAGAGTGGTCTCCCAGCTGCCATTCCACTTTATATAAAACACTCCTCATCTTCTCAGTTTAATTTCAGGCACAGAGCAGAACTAGCCTGATCATCTGTGTGGATCCACAACGCTGAACAGCACCTGAATGAGGTGACTTCTTTATAGATTTCCTGAAACATTTTTAGTCCAGATGCAACAAGTACACACATCTGATTTTATGCTAGACATTTATTCTTGAAATTTTATTTACATTAAAATTTCTTTTACTGAATTATGTTTTAAATCCAGTTGAATAGAACATAGTTAATGTAGCCCTGTGATGATTTCTACATAGTGAAATCATTTTACAAAGTTGATTCACTATAAAAATGTGGGCTTATCATCTGTAAGGCATTATAATGGCTTCTAAGGCACAATTGCCAAAATGATACTAAAAGTAATATTAAGACTTCCGGGTAAGATGGCGGAAGAGTAAGACGCGGAGATCACCTTCCTCCCCATGGATACACCAGAAATACAGCTACACGTGGAACAACTCCTACAGAACACCTACTGAACGCTGGCAGAAGACCCCAGACCTCCCAAAAGGCAAGAAACTCCCCACATACCTGGATAGGGCAAAGCGGACAGATTCCCGCACAGAGGAGCGGTGCCGAGCGGCACTCACCAGCCCAAGAGGCTTGTCTGCTCACCCACTGGGGCGGGTGGCGCTGGAAGCTGAGGCTCGGGCTTCGGTCAGAGCGCAGGGAGAGGACTGGGGCTGGCGGCGAGAACTCAGCCTGAAGGGGGCTAATGTGCCACAGCTAGCCGGGAGGGAGTCCGGGAAAACTCTGGAGCTGCCGAAGAGGCAAGAGACTTTTTCTTCCCTCTTGGTTTCCTGGTGCGCGAGGAGAGGGGATTAAGAGCGCTGCTTAAAGGAGCTCCACAGACGGGCGCAAGTCGCGGCTAAAAGCGCGGAGCCCAGAGACGGGCGTGGGACGCTTGGGCTGCTGCTGCCGCCGCCAAGAAGCCTGTGTGCGAGCGCAGGTCACTGTCCACACCGCCCTTCCGGGAGCCTGTGCAGTCCACCACTGCCGGGGTCCCGGGATCCAGGGGCGGCTTCCCTGGGAGAACGCACGGCGCGCCTCGGGCTGGTGCAACGTCACGCCGAACTCTGCCGCTGCAGGCTCGCCCCGCACTCCGTGCCCCTCCCTCCCGCCCGGCCTGAGTGAGCCAGAGTCCCCGAAGAGGCTGCTCCTTTAACCCTGTCCTGTCTGAGCGAAGAACAGACGCCCTCCGGCGACCTACACGCAGAGGCGGGGCCAAATCCAAAGCTGAGACCCAGGAGCTGTGAGAACAAAGAAGAGAAAGGGAAACCTCTCCCAGCAGCCTCAGAAGCAGCAGATTAAAGCTCCACAATCAACTTGATGTACCCTGCATCTGTGGAATACATGAATAGACAACAAATCATCACAAATTGAGGAGCCCGGAGTCAGTGCTGTGCCTCTGAGGTGGGAGAGCCAACTTCAGGACACTGGTCCACAAGAGACCTCCCAGCTCCACATAATATCAAACGGCGAAAATCTTCCAGAGATCTCCATCTCAACACCAGCACCCAGCTTCACTCAACGACCAGCAAGCTACAGTGCTGGACACCCTATGCCAAACAACTAGCAAGACAGGAACACAACGCCACCCATTAGCAGAGAGGTGGCCTGAAATCATAAAAAGTCCGCAGACACCCCAAAACACACCACCAGACGTGGACCTGCCCACCAGAAAGACAAGATCCAGCCTCATCCACCAGAACACAGGCACTAGTCCCCTCCACCAGGAAGCCTACACAACCCACTAAACCAACCTTAGCCACTGCGGACAGACACCAAAAACAACGGGAACTACGAACATGCAGCCTGCAAAAAGGAGACCCCAAACACAGTCACATAAGCAAAATGAGAAGACAGAAAAACACACAGCAGGAGAAGGAGCAAGATAAAAACCCACCAGACCTAACAAATGAAGAGGTAACAGGCAGTCTACCTGAAAAAGAATTCAGAATAATGATGGTAAAGATGATCCAAGATTCTATTTCCAAGATCCAAAATCTTGGAAATAGAATAGACAAAATGCAAGAAACAGTTAACGAGGACCTAGAAGAACTAAAGATGAATCAAGCATCGATTCAAAACACAATAAATGAAATGAAAAATACTCTAGATGGGATCAATAGCAGACTAACTGAGGCAGAAGAACGGATAAGTGAGGTGGAAGATAAAATAGTGGAAATAACTGCTGCAGAGCAAAATAAAGAAAAAAGAATGAAAAGAACAGAGGACAGTCTCAGAGACCTCTGGGACAACATTAAACACACCAACGTTCGAATTATAGGGGTTCCAGAAGAAGAGAAAAAGAAAGGGACTGAGAAAATATTTGAAGAGATTATAGTTGAAAACTTCCCTAATATGGGAAAGGAAATAGTTAATCAAGTCCAGGAGGCACAGAGAGTCCCATACAGAATAAATCCAAGGAGAAATACGCCAAGACACATATTAATCAAACTGTCAAAAATTAAACACAAAGAAATCATATTAAAAGCAGCAAGGCAAAAACAACAAATAACACACAAGGGAATCCCCATCAGGATAACAGCTGATCTCTCAGCAGAAACTCTACAAGCCAGAAGGGAGTGGCAGGACATAATTAAAGTGATGAAGGAGAAAAACCTGCAACCAAGATTACTCTACCCAGCAAGGATCTCATTCAGATTTGATGGAGAAATTAAAACCTTTACAGACAAGCAAAAGCTGAGAGAGTTCAGCACCACCAAACCAGCTTTACAACAAATGCTAAAGGAACTTCTCTAGGCAAGAAACACAACAGAAGGAAAAGACCTACAATAATGAACCAGAAACAATTAAGAAAATGGGAATAGGAACATACATATCGATAATTACCTTAAATGTAAATGGACTAAATGCTCCCACCAAAAGACACAGATTGGCTGAATGGATACAAAAACAAGACCCATATATATGCTGTCTACAAGAGACCCACTTCAGACCTAGAGACACATACAGACTGAAAGTAAGGGGATGGAAAAAGATATTCCATGCAAATGGAAACCAAAAGAAAGCTGGAGTAGCAATTCTCATATCAGACAAAATAGACTTTAAAATAAAGACTACTAGAAGAGACAAAGAAGGACACTACATAATGATCAAGGGATCGATCCCAGAAGAAGATATAACAATTGTAAATATTTATGCACCCAACATAGGAGCACCTCAATACATAAGGCAAATACTAACAGCCATAAAAGGAGAAATCGACAGTAACACAATCATAGTTGGGGACTTTAACACCCCACTTTCACCAATGGACAGATCATCCAAAATGAAAATAAATAAGGAAACACAAGCTTTAAATGATACATTAAACAAGATGCACTTAATTGATATTTATAGGACATTCCATCCAAAAACAACAGAATACACATTTTTCTCAAGTGCTCATGGAACATTCTCCAGGATAGATCATATCTTGGGTCACAAATCAAGCCTTGGTAAATTTAAGAAAATTGAAATTGTATCAGGTATCTTTTCAGACCACAATGCTATGAGACTAGATATCAATTACAGGAAAAGAGCTGTAAAAAATACAAACACATGGAGGCTAAACAATACACTACTCAATAACGAAGTGATCACTGAAGAAATCAAAGAGGAAATTAAAAAATACCTAGAAACAAATGACAATGGAGACACGACGACCCAAAACCTATGGGATGCAGCAAAAGCAGTTCTAAGAGGGAAGTTTATAGCAATACAATCCCACGTTAAGAAACAGGAAACATCTCAAATAAACAACCTAACCTTGCACCTAAAGCAATTAGAGAAAGAAGAACAAAAACATCCCAAAGTTAGCAGAAGGAAAGAAATCATAAAGATCAGATCAGAAATAAATGAAAAAGAAATGAAGGAAACGATAGCAAAGATCAATAAAACTAAAAGCTGGTTCTTTGAGAAGATAAACAAAATTGATAAACCATTAGCCAGACTCATCAAGAAAAAAAGGGAGAAGACTCAAATCAATAGAATTAGAAATGAAAAAGGAGAAGTAACAACTGACACTGCAGAAATACAAAAGATCATGAGAGATTACTACAAGCAACTCTATGCCAATAAAATGCACAACCTGGAAGAAATGGACAAATTCTTAGAAATGCACAACCTGCCAAGACTGAATCAGGAAGAAATAGAACATATGAACAGACCAATCACAAGCACTGAAATTGAAACTGTGATAAAAAATCTTCCAACAAACAAAAGCCCAGGACCAGATGGCTTCACAGGTGAATTCTATCAAGCATTTAGAGAAGAGCTAACACCTATCCTTCTCAAACTCTTCCAAAATATAGCAGAGGGAGGAACACTCCCAAACTCATTCTACGAGGCCACCATCACCTTGATACCAAAACCACACAAGGATGTCACAAAGAAAGAAAACTACAGGCCAATATCACTGATGAACATAGATGCAAAAATCCTCAACAAAATACTAGCAAACAGAATCCAACAGCACATTAAAAGGATCATACACCATGATCAAGTGGGGTTTATTCTAGGAATGCAAGGATTCTTCAATATACGCAAATCAATCAACGTGATACACCATATTAACAAATTGAAGGAGTAAAACCATATGATCATCTCAATAGATGCAGAGAAAGCTTTCGACAAAATTCAACACCCATTTATGATAATAACCCTGCAGAAAGTAGGCATAGAGGGAACTTTCCTCAACATAATACAGGCCATATATGACAAACCCACAGCCAGCATCGTCCTCAATGGTGAAAAACTGAAACCATTTCCACTAAGATCAGGAACAAGACAAGGTTGCCCACTCTCACCACTCTTATTCAACATAGTTTTGGAAGTTTTAGCCACAGCAATCAGAGAAGAAAAGGAAATAAAAGGAATCCAAATTGGAAAAGAAGAAGTAAAGCTGTCACTGTTTGCAGATGACATGATACTACACATAGAGAATCCTAAAGATGCTACCAGAATACTACTAGAGCTAATCAATTAATTTGGTAAAGTTGCAGGATACAAAATTAATGTACAGAAATCTCTGGCATTCCTATATACTAATGATGAAAAATCTGAAAGTGAAATCAAGGAAACACTCCCATTTACCATTGCAACAAAAAGAATAAAATATCTAGGAATAAACCTACCTAAGGAGACAAAAGACCTGTATGCAGAAAATTATAAGACACTGATGAAAGAAATTAAAGATGATACAAATAGATGGAGAGATGTACCATGTTCTTGGATTGGAAGAATCAACATTGTGAAAATGACTCTACTACCCAAAGCAATCTACAGGTTCAATGCAATCCCTATCAAACTACCACTGGCATTTTTCACAGAACTAGAACAAAAAATTTCACAATTTGTATGGAAACACAAAAGACCCCGAATAGCCAAAGCAATCTTGAGAACGAAAAATGGAGTTGGAGGAATCAGGCTCCCTGACTTCAGACTATACTACAAAGCTACAGTAATCAAGACAGTATGGTACTGGCACAAAAACAGAAAGATAGATCAATGGAACAGGATAGAAAGCCCAGAGATAAACGCACGCACATATGGTCACCTTATCTTTGATAAAGGAGGCAGGAATGTACAGTGGAGAAAGGACAGTCTCTTCAATAAGTGGTGCTGGGAAAACTGGACAGGGACATGTAAAAGTATGAGATTAGATCACTCCCTAACACCATACACAAAAATAAGCTCAAAATGGATTAAAGACCTAAATGTAAGGCCAGACACTATCAAACTCTTAGAGGAAAACATAGGCAGAACACTCTATGACATAAATCACAGCAAGATCCTTTTGGACCCACCTCCTAGAGAAATGGAAATAAAGACAAAAATAAACACATGGGACCTAATGAAACTTAAAAGCTTTTGCACAGCAAAGGAAACCATAAACAAGACCAAAAGACAACCCTCTGAATGGGAGAAAATATTTGCAAATGAAGCAACTGACAAAGGATTAATCTCCAAAATTTATAAGCAGCTCATGCATCTCAATAACAAAAAAAACAAACAACCCAATCCAAAAATGGGCAGAAGACCTAAATAGACATTTCTCCACAGAAGATATACAGACTGCCAACAAACACATGAAAGGATGCTCAACATCTTTACTCATTAGAGAAATGCAAATCAAAACTACAATGAGATATCATCTCACACCAGTCAGAATGGCCCTCATCAAAAAATCTAGAAACAATAAATGCTGGAGAGGGTGTGGAAAAAAGGGAACACTCTTGAACTGCTGGTGGGAATGTGAATTGGTACAGCCACTATGGAGAACGGTATGGAGGTTCCTTAAAAAACTACAAATAGAACTACCATATGACCCAGCAATCCCACTACTGGGCATATACCCTGAGAAAACCATAATTCAAAAAGAGACATGTACCAAAATGTTCATAGCAGCCCTATTTACAATAGCCCGGAGATGGAAACAACTTAAGTGTCCATCATTGGATGAATGGGTAAAGAAGATGTGGCACATATATACAATGGAATATTACTCAGCCATAAAAAGAAATGAAATTGAGCTATTTGTAATGAGGTGGATGGACCTACAGTCTGTCATACAGAGTGAAGTAAGTCAGAAAGAGAAAGACAAATACTGTATGCTGACACATATATATGGAATTTAAGGAAAAAAATGTCATGAAGAACATAGGGGTAAGACAGGAATAAAGACACAGACCTACTAGAGAATGGACTTGAGGATATGGGGAGGGGGAAAGGTAAGCTGTGACAAAGTGAAAGAGCGGCATGGACATATATACACTACCAAACGTAAAGTAGATAGCTAGTGGGAAGCAGCCGCATAGCACAGGGAGATCAGCTCGGTGCTTTGTGACCGCCTGGAGGGGTGGGATAGGGAGGGTGGGAGGGAGACGCAAAAGGGAGGGGATATGGGAACATATGTATATGTATAACTGATTAAATTAAATTAAAAAAAGTAATATTAAGAGCCATTTATTGAGCACTTATGAAGTTTTGATGTCCATGTTTTACATAAAAAATCTCATTAATGAGGTAGTTATTATAATTAGCCCTATTTTATAAATAAGGAAACTGAGCCCTTGGAGAGTTAGTAACTGACCCACAGTCACACAATTGATAAGTGGCAGGGCCAATATATAAACAGAAGTATTGTTGGTCTTCTCTACCCATTACCTCAAAATAATTTACCTCTGATGGTAAATCAGATTTCCATTTATCAACCTAGGAGGAAGGTGTGCTGTTCCATAATGTATAACACAAAAATTATTCCTAATTTTATTCTATTAATTCCCCATATCATCGATACAAGGTCTGATTTTCTACTTCATTTTTACTGAAATGGCCCAAATGCTTTACATATAAATACCAAAATGTATTTAAATAAAAGTACATGATTATCTGGAAAAGTTCATGTCAAAGAATCTAAATGACTGCGTGCTCAAAATTTTATATCTGTGTATATTTGTGTTAATATACATTATTGGGGGTTACATATACTTACCTGCACAATTTGAGTAACATGATATGTTCCTTTAGTAGAGCTCCTAGAAATGTCAATTATAGCTGCTATAAGCCTGTTGGTAGATTCATTCAATATTAGACCAGGGAAAACAAATTATTCATTATTCCCATGTGCAAAAAGAAGTAACATGTTTTTAATAACATAAGCCAGAGAGTTGGCATTCCTAGAGTTGATGTTTGTAAGATGTGACTTTTAAGGTACTCATTTCATAGTGGTGGATGACGAATTTATAATGATTTGACAGTATTCTCTTCCCTAAGTCTCCTTCTAAATAAATACACAAGTCAGCACTCCAGAATTTGGCGATGGATTGAGGTTCTAAAGATTTTCTTAAAGGAGGGAGACAGAGATATAAGCATTGTTTTCAAAATAAGGACACATTCCAATTGTTGGCCAATGTGAGAGGTCCTAGGGTAAAGGGAGGCCATTAACATCTAGCAAATCCCACACTCGCCCAAGCTCTGTGCTAGGTATCATATATATCATCTCTTTCAAGTTTCATCCTCATAACCATGTTTCAAAGTACTTATTATTCTTCCCATTTTGAAGATAAGGAAACTGAGGTCTGGCTGTTTAATATGTCCAAGGCCACAAGGCCATAAGTGTAAGCATGGCTCTAAAATTTGTGCATTTTCTTCTGTAGTCTAGACCATTCTCTACTTTCTAGGTTGACATGCTTAATTATTGCATCCTACCTAACTACACTACATGAATAATTAAAGAAGGTTAAAGGAGAGAAACGGTATCTAAAAGAGACAGTGTGGACACCAGTCAGATTGGCCATCATTAAAATGTCTACAAATAACAAATGCTGGAGAGGGTGTGTAGAAAAGAGAACCCTCCTGCACTGTTGGTGGGAATGTAAGATGGTGCAGCCACTGTGGAAAACAGTATGGAGTTTCCACAAAAAACTAAAAATAGGGTTGCCAAATGATCTGGCAATCCCACTCCTAGACAAAACTATAATTCAAAAAGATACATGCACCCCTATTTTCACAGCAGCACTATTTATAATAGCCAAGACATGGAAACAACCTAAATGTCCATCAACAGATGAATGGATAAAGAAGCCATGGTACATATACACAATGGAATACTACTCAGCCCCCCAGAAGAACAAAAAAATGCCATTTGCAGCAACATGGATGGAACTAGAGATTATCATACTAAGTGAAGTAAGGCAGAAAGAGAAAGACATACCATATGATATCACTTATACGTGGAATGTAAAATATGACACAAATGAACTTATCTATAAAACAGAAATAGACTCACAGACATAAAGAACAGACTTATGGTTGCCAAGGGGGAGGTGGGGTGGGAGAGGGATGAAATGGGAGGTTGCAGTTAGCAGATGCAAACTATTATATAGAGAATGGATAAACAACAAGGTCCTACTGTATAGTACATGGAACTATATTCAATATCCTGTGATAAACCAGAATGGACAAGAATATGAAAAAAGAATGTGTGTGTGTGTATATATATATATAGATAGATAGATAAATAGATAGATATAGATAATAGAATCACTTTGCTGCACAGCAGAAATTAACACAACATTGTAAATCAACTATACTTCAATAAAAAAAGAGAGACTGTGGCCAGCATTGTACTACATCTTTGGACTTCCCCCTAGCACTTTTCACAGTTATTAGTGTACAATGACTATTTCTTAAATAGTTAAATGTATGAGAATATTTGCAAACTAATTACTGGAGGGTGATGAAAGAATAAGCATTTACTTAAAAAGAAGACAGAAATGATATAAGTGAGGTATAGGCAAATACAGAGGAAAAGGAAGAACAGTGGATAACAAGTATCATATGAATTAGATTCCAAGCAAAGTAATGTCAAGGTAATTTTCTTAAGAGCAAGAAAGAAGAATCAAACTTGAAAATAGATATGTGAAATACTGAAATAATGAGGTAATGACTTTTACATTGGCCTGAACTTTACTAGCTTACTGTGAGTCTAGCACTCCACTCAAATGGTGAAAGACTCATAAGAAATTGAAGATTATTCAAATAAGAGTCACAAATATTACATTAAAGAATTTCATCATTAGAAACGTTTACAAATGTAAGACGATTTCCCTAAAGATTGTTTAGGTTCCACCTAATCAAAAGAGTTAACAAAGGTACAAGCAATGATTAAATGTGCCTTTTAAATGTATAACAAATAAGGAAAAAAACTGCTCTGGGGAATCTGCATTTGATAAAAATAGAACACTTCACAGAGGAGTTGATTCATTATCGAACTGAGCTATCAAGAAAAGTTGTGGAGTCGTCTCCAATCAAACTTTAAAAATAAGATAAATCCTGATCTATCTTAAATGATGTTAGCTCTATGCCTCAAATTCTTTAGATAATTTCCTTGTCCTTTGATTCTGTTCTATTTTAGAGACAACTCTCTATCTTAGGGTGACTATCAGGACTGGGTGGGAGGACATTAAAGTTAGGAGACCTTGAAATCACACCTGGCTCATTGCCTCATGTCTTAACCAATAATTTGTGGCTAAATTCAAAACTAGATGCTTGGTATTATATAAGTTTACCCTTGTTGTATCAGATGTACTACTGTGCTTTAAAAAATGCAGAAAATAATTTTTAAAGGTTCTGCTTCAAGTCACAACAATTTCAAAGCCATAATAATGGTCATTAGCATTTTATGTTCAAGATTTGATTTAATTCTCACAAAAGCCCTAAGAGGCGTTAATATTACTTTCCACATTTTACAAATGAGAATAACAGCACAGAGAGATTAAGCAACTTGCAAAAATTCATCCAGCAAGTAAGCAGCATATCCAGAATTCGAACCTAAAACTTTAGAATCCAGAGTTCATTTTCTAAGATGTTTGAAAACTGTCACTAAAACCTGGGAAACTTCCTCTTCTTAATACAGTTGTAAAATACCAATACTTTTCTTGAATAACAAAAATTTGGGTAAAAATATTGATGTAATCACTATTCATGCAATAGCAAAAGTCCAAAAACATCCTGTATACTTTCTCTGACTGAAGGAAAGCAATGAATATTCTACCTTAAAAGATAAATATCCAACAGGTAGTCTTTTGTTATGAATCAACTTCATTAATCAGGGGATGTCAAAATAATAAATCCCCCTTTATTTTGCAAAACACCTGTAGGGAAAAAATGTGTTATCGATTTTACAATATACAAAGGATGAATTTCCTCCAGGCATACCTGCTTATAGGCATACATTTTTTCCTTTAAAGTTTTTATACATTCATATGTGCCACAGAAAGAGTATATACGTTTTCACTGATATCAATTGAATAAAATGTTTATTAAATCAGATACGTTAAGTAAATTTAACTCAAAAGTGAAAAATCTTATCCTGAATGGACAGCATCATGTTTTATCCTTGTTTCTCTCTCTCTCTCTCTCTCTCGCTCTCTTTTAGCTAACACATAACTTTATTTCTGGAAAATTTCCTGAAAAAGCAAGCACTGGGTATGCAGTATGTGTTTAGTAATTCACCACCCCCCAAATTTGCTTACTTACTCACAAATCGCTGGGAGCACTGTGGGTCCCAGGTTTGAGCAAAGAGGAAAACCAGCCGCCTCCAAGTTTGCCCCTTTGAGTGAATCCAGAATGTACCCTTTGCAAGTAGGCATATCAAAAGTCCATCCAATCTAATTTAAATGTAAAAACTCTTCTACATAGCATATACGTACTTAATTCTATGAATAAAGAACCATACAACATAAAGTTCACCCACTTTTTTAAGTTAAATGTAATCCCCAAGAAAAAATAAAATTTTCCAAAGTTTTTTTTAATTTTTTTAATCAAGAGAATTCTTCCCTTCATTAAGACAGAAACATTATGCAATAAGGTGAAAATGCCAGATGTCCACATTTTCTTTCAAACTCTTAAAATGTGGTATATGGTACTTTAATTATAATATGTTTTGATCCAAAATCTTGTGTAACATTATGCTATAGTATACAGAATATAAACATCTGTGTGTATCACGAATAATATTAGAAATGACATCATAATAATCAGATATACTGTATCTTCATTTTTGTTTGCGTTATATTTTCCAGCTGCTGGTTTCAGAAAATTACCACTGGGGTTCCTCTCTTCTTCATGCACAGCAGAGAGCAATTTGCAAAGTCATGCAAGGGTGAAAATGTGATTGAAATATAGGGATCTTTCTTAATGAAAAATGTTACTGCTTTGGAAATCACGGCTAAAACTATTTCAAAACTCGCTTATATCCTTAAGCCCTATGACATAACAGTCTCCATTTATAAATATACCATCAATTGTAAATTAGTTGGCACCAAATATAAAGGTTTTTAGCCACAGAGTTCTTACGAACTGTACATATTTATATACAATTGTGTTGGTCTTTTGGAGTATTGTAACAGTTTTTGTTTTTCTTGAAATGATTAAATATCAATGAACTTTAAAATCAAATTTAATTTTCATTCATAAAAATAAAAATATTACCAAAACCTTGAATCAAAGTGGGGCATCTGTTAATGTTTTATAAACTTCTAAACACATACTGGGATTCAATCTATGACTTACAACATGACTATACTAAAAGTATTTCTTTGGAGTATTGTTATTTGTTTGAAGCTTTAAAAGTATGCCCAATTTGAATGTGGATACAGCACAAAGATCTCTGTTCAAAGAAAAAACAAGTAGAATTAACTGAATTCCTACATGAGTATGAAAGAAAACAAAGATGAAAAACTTCAAGCAGCGATAACACTTTGGTTTTTATAGTTTATTTATCAAAGATAAAAATCCTCTTTAAATTATGATATTTATTCAGCCTTCTATGTAACCGACATACACACAAATATTTTTTTAAATCAAAAGTGAGAGTTTTATAATTTAATTAAAATTTAAGAAAAAAAAGTGAATTCCTCATAGTAGCAACAGATGGTTGAATTTTAAATTTTTTGTCCTACCTGGTCCATCCCAGTCGTCTATCTCAACTCCAGGTTGCCCCGGTTTCTCTGACTGTGTGTCCCCATCTGATTCTGCTGTCTCCTGGACTCCTTCATCATCACCTAGAAAATACCAACAAGCAAAGAGGAAGGGACATGATTAAAGCCCTCTATTTGAAATTCAAATCCTCCTAGAGGGATGTCCATAGCATATATCTAATTACATATTTGTTACAAATATTGTCATTATATTGACATAGGTCTACGATTAATCATTTTGATAACTATTGTGGCTTTATAATAAAGAAAATCAACATTTGTCATAAATAAACTGCTATAAACATTAAAAACATCTCCATAAAATTTTTCATTTGGAATTATTAATATTAGACAGAAGAAGAAAATAAAAAGCAGTATGTAATTATTGTAGTGCTTTCAATACAGAAAACCGTAACATGCTTATTTTTAAATTACATTCTTATAAAGGCAATATGCAGCAGAAAAGAAATACCATAGGAAAAGACATACTTATGTTTGGGTTGAATTTAGGTTATTTTGAAGAAGATTTTCTTTTTCCCCAGCATTAAGCTTGCTAAAACTTGTTTGTATTTATTTTTTAAATGGGTATAAAAAGGTCATAATTGAATTATTGTCATATAAGATGAGCCAGTGACACAAGTCTTCACAATGCAAGAAGCTATAAACCTATGCTTGTTCTTGAAGAAGCATAGCTAGTTTGTACAAAATCATGCCTTCATTTTCACGTAAGAAAAACAATGTAATATATTTTGAGCAAAAGTATACTTATGGCAAAGAAGGAGAAACACCTTAACATGCAATCACATTTTAAAAGTTAAGAGTCCAATTTGTAGGTACCTTCATTTTAACTGATAATGTAACAAGGTACTGCTGCTTTTTAAAGGAAAGTAATTGACTTTAAGACAGTGCACACAAATATATTAATCATTCCTACTTATAAAGGATAACAGAAATCAGAAAACAGAATGACAAGGAAATGTGATGACAGAAATGAAAAGAATGTATACTAAAAACAGGGCAACTAAACCTTTAATCTAATAATGCTAAATTTTTAAAGTTAAATCGCTTGCCCTCTGAAGTATTTAATAACTATTTCCCACATAGCTGTTAAATCTCTAATAGTACTTAAATCTTTATATTATTATACAAAAAATACACTGAATTCTTAAAATCTTTCAAAGTAACCTAGAAAATACAAATTTTTCAGGAAACAATTCTTACTACAATGACATTAGTGTGATGTTGATATGAGTTTTGAAGTTTAAACTTCATAAATTTTATATTCATTTCTATATATAGCTGCACAAAATGAATCACTTTAAAAAGTGGAATAAAAGTAAAGAGAGATGATGTAGAAACCCAGTGACAGCTCTGTTGAACTTAGTTCCCTTAACGGAGGAGCATTGGCTCCTACACATACCCCACAGCACCGAACCCCATGTGTGGAATTGGAGGCTCTTTGAAAACTGAGTTATCTCTTCCTTTCTGGATTATCAAAATGAACAGCAATGAAATTCTCTCCAGAAAATGTTTATTAAGCATCTACCAGGTTTAAGGGACTGTAGTAGGTATAGTAGCATATATATGGAAAAATACCTTTTTGAAAGTAGTATAAAACTCATTAAAGAGAGTTCACAAATAACGAGAATGCAAGACAAGATCCAAGAACCATAAGAAAGGTACAAAGGCTCAGTAATAAGATAAGAGTTTGAATCTTCTGTGCTCCTTTTTTGTAGGTCACATAGAACACAGACGCATGAACCAGTTACCTTAGGAGATCAGGGTTAAGAGATCTCTCACTTTTCAGATACAGATAGGGCTAGTTCTCAGCCTGCACACACAAGTGGGCTCTATGGCCTTGTAGTAGATTGAAAGAATATAAGAAACTTGAAAACTTTCTCACCAACTGTGTCAATGTTACTTAATACAATATCAGTGTACCACCCAACCTTCTTGAGTGCTACCAGGGATGTGTGACCCAATTTAGAGTAATATATACTGACTTTACCAACACTTTATTTTTCATGGGGACTAGAATCCATACTAGAATCTACCACATAGATGAGTGACCTTTTGCTTGCATTTCCACAGACTGAATGAAGGTTTAACTCTAGGCACGAATGCAGGGCAGTTTACAAAGGAAAATGCGTGGGGAGTTTACAAAGGAAAGAGAGTAGAAAAAGAGTACAGCATGTGACCTATAATTTTTAAACAACATCCATGCCTTCCAAGCACTTTTCTTGTGTCTTGTGAGTCTTGAAACATAGGGATGTGAGCATCAGAGAGGATGCTGGAGACCATCTAACCCAAATTAGACAAAATTTACTGATCAGGAAACTGATGCACAGATAGGGTCAGTAACTTATCTATGGTCTTATAGTTAACAACATTTATCACTACATAAGGCATCTCCCCCAAGCCTTCTCATGCTTCAGCAGTAAATGCCTCCCAGTCATTCCAGGGGTTACAGACTGAAGCAGCTTTAGGTGGATCTCCTTTCCCTAACAAGCAGAGCAGTAGGCATATGAGGGTGCATGGAGAGGCACCATAAAGACCACCAAAGTCAGCAGTTTGTACAAGGTTAGGAATTAAATTTGAGTCTCCTGTCAGTTAGCAGTCTTTCCAAAACATCCTTTCTTGCTTCCCCTCTCTACCCCACCAGTTGAAGAGAGAACCACGCACACCTGAAACAGTTGAATATTAGTCGCAGAGCAATGCATAAACAAGCGAGCATGAGACTATGCTGTTAAAAAATCACACATCCAAGGGCCCAGAGAACAGAGAGTAAAATTCTGGCCAGAACTACTTGTAGAAGTTAAGTTTCATACTCAGGTATTAATTATATCATCCTATGTTCGCACAGAGAAGTAAATCTTCCTGACTTTTACTATTCACATTTTAATTTGTTGGAAATACACTGTGCCATGCACAGTTCAATCAATAGTTAATACTTACAAGGCATATTTTTGAAGATACAATGAAATATATGAAAAAGAAAAAAATACTTTCTCTTAAGGACCATGTAATCTAGTTAAGGAGACAGGCCACATGCATAAGAGAGGTAACCACTGATGAAAACAATCAGGATAGTCCATGAATAATTCCAAATGAGAGCACATAAGATATGGAAATTCAGAGACCGAAAGCATAAAATGACATTGACCATGGAGAACCTTATAATTATTTTTGGAGTTCTACCTTCATATTGAAGACAGGGAGAAGCATTAGAGGTATTACAGTGGGGAACTGATGAGATCATGTGACACAAATACAGTAATGAACATATATTTATTGAGTTTCTATGAACATACCTTGTCAGACCTCCAGTCTTTCAATTTTCCCCCACTCAATCCATAACAACACTCTGACTCATGTCTCAGACATTCTTCACCCCAATTTTTGTGAGACTAGAATTAAGTCTACTCTAAAATATTTTATTAGGCAAATTACATATTTGGAAGGAAAAGTATTCAGAAATATAGTGAGAAACAAGTACGTTTGGAAGAATACACTGCAAAGTAATCACAACATGTAGAAGTTAAAAGAATTTACTTAGATCTATGAATGTCTGTCTTTATTGAATGGAAGTGACATAAAGCATTCTTTATTAACTGATTAAAATACTACTCTTGAGCCCCTGAGCACTACGAATACAAAACAAAGATGGTTCCTTCTCTCATAAAACTTATAGAGTAGGACAGAGACCAATCAATAGACTGCAACCCCATGTGATGAATGCTTTCATGGGAGCAGTCCATGATGTGACAGGAGCATACAGGCATGACACTTAATGAAAACTTGGTGTCACGGAAGCTTTCTGGAGGAAGAAGCCAATAAAATACCTGAAATTTTGGAGGCATAATCTTAGATGAATCTGAACTCCGTAGGTTTAATGTTCTGAGGCTCCATAATTGAAAACCATTTTCCAGGTTAAAAATGAGAATCATCTCCCCAAAGAAAAAGATTACAGTAATTAAGTTACTGCACAGGAAAAATGACAACTTGAAGGTGGTGAAACTAAAGACATTTCAGTGATGTAAGAACAGCATCCAGACAAAGTTTTAAGATGCTGACAAGAAATAGTTCAAGAAATACTCCTATTGTTTGATAGTTAACTGAATGAAGCCCTTCCCTTCATTTAGTATGGGACAAATTTACCCATGATCATTTTCGTCCAGTAACTACTAGGAAAAGAAAATGGCAGGATGACGACAAATCTCAGCAGACATTTGATGCACACAGAAATTCAGTAAATTACTCAAAATGAACTAGTAATTTCATATAATAAAATACCTTCATTAAGTGTCACTTAACTGCCAAATCAGAACTGTAGAGCTTAGATTTCAACTTGTGCCACATCTGGAGCAATAATCAGTATTGATAATCCTGATTCATGGAACAATTTGCTCTAATTTGTTTGATTATGCAGCACATATAATTAGAAAACTACTGAAAATAAATATTGCAGAGTACTCAGTTAAAGAAGCACTGTAAAAATAGTTGATTGTACACAATTAACAGCTCTAAAGAAATTACATTTTACAACTATTTTAAACCATTTATGAAAACTGCGTAAATGTGCAATATATATCACATTAATAAAAATAAATCCTGGGAGAGAAGAAGAAAGTCGTTGGCTGATTAAATTGTGTTTTCTTAAAGAAAGAAAGCAAAAAAGGGAAAGATGCCCAAAAGCATAAGAACGTCATATGAAATGATATACTTGGGTGTAGAAAACAAAACGCGTCAGAATTGAATTTATATTCATCTCAGTGTCTGCTACGTGCGAAATACTGAAATCATAAAGATGAATAAAGCAGAGAGCATGTCACAAAGCTCAGATTCTATAGTAAACCTAAATATGGCTACCATTTCTTGAGCACCACTCAGCACTAGCTAAGTGCTTCTCGAACATCACATAAACGACTCTGCCATGCATTATTATCCCTATATTTCAGAAGAGTAAACTAATAGGCAGATATGTGAGAAGATGCCTAAGCACATTGCTAGTAAGTGGCAGAGCCAAGAATTGATTCCAAGTCAGTCCAACTCCAAAGACCGTACTCCAAACCCATTAGAATATTATAGTCAAAGTCTACTGGATGTCAAACAATAAAGACAGCAGGATGTGATCAGATAGCTGCTTTCTCCTCATCATATATAAACCCTGTTTCTTCATTATTTTTTTTAGGTGTACTATTTTACTTGGAACTTTGTAAAATCAAACTACATACAGATGCTTAATCAATAACCATTGCTCACTGTGCAGTTAGAAAATTAGATTTTGGTTTCATTCTTTTAAACATAACCTATTGCAATTATTACTATTATTACTAATTAATTGCTTTCAGAACTATTTAATAACTAAAATATGTCACGTTTTTCAACTTCCAGACCCTTCATCATCTAAGTTTATTTCAGGAAGCTAGTTCTCATTTTTATGGTAATGTTTTCACCTAATTCATTTTTAATCTTTTTACTAATGAAAAATGAAATGATTAAAAAATAACTTAATCGAATATGAAATCTCTAAATTACTTTTAAGAAACAGCATTTTACCCTTACAATAGAGACTTGCTTCTTTCCTATCAATATATTTATTCTCATGGAAAATTCATAAATAGAACTTTATTTTGATATTAACCCAACTCCAGCCTCTTCTTGATTTGAATGGAAATGACTTCATTGACCATCTTCTTTTTTAACTTCTATCCATTTTTGATTCTTATATGTTTGAAATCAGCACTCTAGAGTAGCTTATGAAAAAATGGCATGAATAATTAATAGCTAAGATAATAATGACAAGTTTGTTCAGATATTGCTTCAAAAGCTTTGTCGGTAGGAAGAGGAAAGGAAGAGAGAAAGGATGCTAGGAAGAGAATTACAGAAACACCTATGAATGCATTTGACATGCATTCATTTATTTGCTAAATTCTTTATTCACATAATTCATATACATAAATAGAAATTTCAGTGTATTTTTAGCAAAGCACAAACACATTTAATGGGATAACCACTATATATATATATATATATATATATATATATATATACAGAGACCGATTCATAAAATGATGAAATGGAATAAATGTCAAGTGGTAACAAAATCTATAATATTTCTAAAATTATGGCTATGGAGTTAATGGTTTTCCATTGCAAGATTAAACTCTTTTGTTGCCCTTTTAAAAGATATCATACGTATTTTGTGGGCCCTTCCATTTTTCTTAGTCTAGTTTTCAGAATCAATGAAAGCCCTATAGGAGGAAATTGAAGGTGTTATTTGAGCACTATAATACACAGCACAAATGACTTGGGGAAATGCACTAAAATAAAGTCTTTGGAACACACGAAACAGAATCTTTTAATTCCATATTAGGTATTGTTGGCAAGGTGGTAAAAGCAGTGGCTCTACTTGCAAGGCAAAAATAATTTCAAAAACACAAATAAATATCTTTTCACTGAAAGTTAGATATTCCTGTAGAAATTAAAGATTTGCCACATCCTGAGGCAGTCACTTTCTCAGCACAAAACAGCAGCAGTGTTTGAAAGCAGTCATGCAAGCAAACAGCCTTTCTCAGTCCTGCTCTTTTAAGCCACGTAGTTCCTATCAATATTAACCTCTTACAGAAATTCCTGTACAATATAACTATTGAACTTTCTTGACTAGGAGTGTTACTGTAGCTGTTAGTCATCCCTATAATGTATTTTGCAATCAGCTAAATCATCAAAGTATTTTTTAACAATGAACAGTTCAGAAGTGACAGATCTACTTTCTTGTTCACAATTGCTTATCAGAGAATAGATATCACATATGTTTTCCAGGTGCTTCCTATAGTTAGGATACCTTCACAGAAGCCGCTCATGAAAGATAAGGTCATAAAAGAGATGAAAAATGTGTGAGCTTCATACACTTATGGTTTTATCATCAGACAAGATAGCTTTGGTTAAAGGACTGTAACAGTCAAAAACAGAAAACTGCAGTTCGTATTGAAGGGTGAGGACATTTAAGTTTAAGATTCAGTTTGTGTTTGCTCTGCCTAATAGCCTCACAATATGGTTTGGCTTAAAACAATTGTTTGGTTATAGCTTATCCAAACAAAGGTGCCAGGGTAAATTAACTCTGCATTGCCAAATTACAGACACAGTTTATCTCCAGAGACAAAAAATAAAAAACATGCAATTGTTACCCTTTTTTGCTAATACCTAAAAAAAATCTAAATACTACGACCATTTAAAAAGAATACGTTCATTATTCTGTGGATTCCCATAATCATGTCTAACTAAAGTTTCCCTTGACTTATTATAAATGTATAAGAAAATGTAGGATTTTGCCGTGTTCTCGAGAGTTAATAGTCAGTACACAAACATTTCTTTAAATGCATGTGATTTCCTTGTAACTTATATAATAGCCTTTTTCATACCTCAGAGTATGAATTGAACAGATAAAAAAATAGAATCCACATTTGTTTGATTATAAACTTTCAGACCCCAGATCAGGAAACAATCCTGAAATATTTGATGACAGTGGTCCTGGGCTAAGTCTGTCATTTTGAAAAGGAAACTCAATCTCTACAGTCAATGCATAACTACTGTAATTTGTGGCACTTTATTTCAGTTAATAAGGGAAAATTATTGAAAATACTAACGTTTATGGTAACTGTATCAGATAAAAGTCACATTGAAAGTATTGACAACTTAGGAAGAACAGTGATTTATAAATTCTTTCTACAGTCCTGAACATTTATTCCTGATGTCAGTATCAGCCTCTACGTGAGAAGTATTTTTCTCAAAGTTTAAGTTCGTTTGAGATTTGGAACATAAGGGAAATTTCCACATGAGATAAAATAAGGCAAATTCTCAGCAGTGTATCTATCATTCAAGAATTCTCACTCCTCATTATTTCTCACAATGAGCATTTGAAAGAGTCAAATATATTAGAAAAATGTTTCTAAAATACATATTTCAAAGTTTGCATTTAAATAACTTTTATTTTCTCTTCCCCAGCTCCCCCTCCCCAAACCAAAACAAACAAATAAGAGAACCTCACTGCAACTAAAAAGAAAATTCACTGCAACTACTATATTCCACTCAGAGGAGGATTCTACAAAATTAAAGCACATCTTGTTCCAAAGAGGAGACAAAGTAATGCCTGATGGTCTGTAAATGATAATACTCTGAACTGTAATTGACCTATTCACTCTGTTGTTCTGCCATCAGGAAACCACTAGCTTTCAGTTTTCTGGACTCAGTCTTCAAGCTTCAAACCCAGCATTCCCTTTAGGAAATCATTACCACCACCATCATCATCACTATCGCCATCATCATCATCAACAATAACAAAAAGTAAAGCCAAACCTTACAATCTCTGAAATTGTCTCCCCAACAAGCCAACCTCGTCTACACAGAAAGATCAAACCAATTTGAGAAAGTTATGATCTTTGAATATTGATCTTCATATAACCTAATTGTTTATTCTTTCCTGTTTAACAGTTCATTCCAGAGACCTTCTCCTTTCTCATAATCCATTTAAGAATATGAGTCATAAGCAATCACTCATTACCATAGCGCTCCATCACCACAATATAATTTACTCATTATAAATAGACTTTATTCAAGCCACACATCCAAAAAGCCAAGGCCAATGGAAAATGCATATTGTGGGACAGCAGCTAACAAAGACTTCGGTCTATATCTGAATGCCCTTTTTCCAACACTAGTTCAAATACCCTAATGATGATAAATGACTCTCAGAGCTCACAAATAGGGGATAACATTTATTTCTTCTGATAAACCCTGTTTTTTCTACTGCTTGACCATTGGAATTACATATATCTTACTCTCTCATTTTCTCTCTCTACTATGGCTTATGGGAAGCTCAGATTTGCCTGTAATGCTTCAGCTTTCAAAGTATTTATCTTCCTCTCTTATGCTTCCTCTCATTATTTCCTGTCCTTCACCCTATGATCATTGTCCTTCCTGATCTCTCTGGCTCATACATCTCTCTCCTGGGTCAACTCCTACCACAGTCCCACCACAATCTGCATGCTCACTAGACTCTTGCTAACCACTTGCTGTTCCCTCTGTCTGAACCCTACTACTTCTTTTTACCTATTTAATTCAGCATTAGATACCAACTCACATGTCACAATCTTAAGAAGGCTTTGACCTTCCTCACTCTTTCAAACCGCCCTGTACCACTATGTGAATATTTGATTAATGTCTGCCTCCTCACTATAAGGTAAATTCCAAAATAGCCAGGACCTTCACTGCATTTACTCACATGGTAATCACAGCATGTCCCATAATGTCTGATACAGTAGGTGTTCAATAAATATTTATTGGATTGCAGAAACATGCGTGTAGCATGGACTGACTGCCACAATGCTTTCAGTCATTCATTATTCCAATAATCAAGCAAAGATGAATAAAAACAATGCCCTTTGCAAAACTGAAAACCCTCCATAGTAACAGAACTTAGAGGTGGGCAAGTGGCCACCTAATAATAAAGACCACATTTCCCAGCCTCCCTTTTCTTGAGGTGGACCACTCCTTAAGACTAAGTTCTGGACAATGGATTGTAAATGGGAGAGTC
This sequence comes from Mesoplodon mirus, assembly GCF_964341445.2. NCBI lineage: Eukaryota > Metazoa > Chordata > Mammalia > Artiodactyla > Ziphiidae > Mesoplodon > Mesoplodon mirus. The sequence goes on from NC_138992.1 coordinate 30,503,069, forward strand.
CTGGGGCAGCTTCCAGGAACCTATTGTTAGAGCTGAATCTAATCCTAATGAAGTTTTTCATATCTGTAGGGGGAGAAAAAGAAGTATTGAAGGTTACGTCAGCCCTGTCCAAACTCAGATCCATACCCAGCTTCCACCACCAGGGATAGTCCCAGAATGTTATCAAGAGACCCATTCAAACTCTTCTTACCACAAGGTCTTCCCATAGCACCTCCTCCTTCAGGGCCAGCAAGAGGTCCTTGGCTGCTGATAACACAAGAAAAACAGAGATAGCATCCACGGCATCACCTAGATTTTCAGATGTGTGGGAGAATGTTTTCCCCTCTCTGCTTTAATTTTTAACACAGTGCTTTCATGAGTATTTATACTCTCTTTAGGCTCAGGGCAACTTATCCTAGAATGATAACAAATTTGAAATTCAGATATCTACTATAAGTGCCAAAACATTTTAGGAATCTTATTCAAGGTTTTCCAAAAATTAGGAAGTTGAAACCAAACAACATTCTTGATCATTGCTGTCTCCTATGAGATCATCCATATTTAATGAAGGTACTAACAGAGGTCGATTCAGGCCTTGTGGGGCCTGAAGTTTATTCAATTTGAGAGGCCTCTTCTTAAAAGAAGAGTGTAAAGTTATAATTACAAAATTAGGTGCAGGGCCTTGGAAGGAGTCTGTGCAAATGAGGAGTTCTGAAGCTATACTACACTACATCAAACTAACTGAACAACTGATAAATTTAAAAGGTGAATGAGTAGATTTAATATTTTTGGCAAAGATAAGTGTGAAGATAAGGTACGCATTTTACATAAACTTTCAAATTTCATTCCATTTACTAATTATTTGATTTTTTTAGTGCCACTTTAAAAGGTCCCCAAGATAAACTGCCAGTATTATGGAGAAAACATCATTCTTTTCTAAATTGTGTTTTCCTTAGGATATTAGCTATTTTCCCTGTTCTTTCTTATTATCAGTGTCACTCTACATTATTGTAGAATTGTTTCTTGTTGAGTTACTGTATTGTGGTATTCCCTTTTAGTAGTCAGTCACTAGGACAGGATGTAGGAGCACAGGACACAGGCTTAAATGAGGCAGACACATGCTGGTGAATAGTTTCCATACTGGAATGATGCACATTACCAAAAGGAAGCTTGAGAATGAATACACTGCTTCTTTAATCAGCCCAAACTTAACATTTCCTCCACTCCATATATATATATATATACATATACATATTCCCTTGCCTCACTTGTACATATGTTTTCCTTCCTTTACTAGATGACTGTATCTTTAAGAAATAAGAACATTCTTTATATATTCCCCTATCTGCCTCTGTACATGTGTGGTCATTTATAGGCACTCATATATACCGATTCTTATACAACTAGAAACAGGTAACATAGATTTTCAGTGTTAGTTAACTAGTCTGGACCATAATTTGCATTGACAAAAGGAAAAGATTATCTAAGACCCAAAATACAGTGTCTTGTGCTAATTCTAAAGCAAGAAGAGAAGCTACATCAAATTCCATTGCTAAATAGGTAGGGGGGAACAAAGTGTTTTATAGATCTGTCCTATAGATTTCCACCTTGATAAATCTCTATCTTTAAAAATAATCCTTAAAAAGACCTTCCCTTCTCACTGTCAGAAAAATATAATCACAGCCTACTGTCTGTGCAATTCCACTTTCCATCTCTGCTATGTGGGTAAGACTTGGTAAAGATACAGCTACTGTCAAGTTTCAGAACAGTTCCTTGTCTAATCTTTTCTACTTCTCCAGATCTTTGATACAGAACCTGTTAGAATGTACTGCTTACTTTTCCAGTTCCTATGTTTATCTCACGTCCACCCTTACCATCTGCTGCACTGCATTTCCTTCAGAAAAGTGAAAAGTTTTCACAGTGCCCAGAGCTTTCGCTGCAAACAATGTTCTCTTCTCCTCTTCCTTCCTTCCTCTCTCCGCTTTTTATTTGGCCTTATTTTGTGTTAAGGTCAAGCTGTTTTAAAGAGTTCACTTTGCAAACATTTCTACAGGGCTGAAATTCCTATCCAAACAGTTTTGATGGATTTGTAAACATTTTGCCATTTGTTACTGGCTTCTGCCCAAGTACACACATTTTGGGTTGTCCCCAGTCTTTTGAATTACCTGAAAACAACCTCACAAGAAAACAAGCAATGAGAAATTGTGGCTTATTTCATGCCACCAAATCAGGGTAACATAATCTTCCAGTTAGTATAATAAGTCTAAAGAGCTTTCAGTATAGCGCTCTCATTATATCAAAATGCCAACTCTACTTACTGCACACTGGTTTATATTGACAGAGTCTTTAAAGGAGGACCAAAAGAAATCTTTTAAGCACACTCCTAATTTATTTACTTTATCCTTGAAAATGTCTTGTTTTTTTGTATGCCCTTATCTTGACTGACATGTCATGTGTAATAAGTGTTAAAAATACCTTGAAAAAGTGAGTTTTCTACTTCATACAGCCAGGCTTCTTCCAATGTGTCCATCTCCTTCTATAAGGATTACATAATGATGGACATCAGAAAATGAAATTAGCTCCCATTCTTTGTAAGTACAGTAACCTAGGTTTGAATTTGATATTAACCATTAGTAATTTTGTGACTTTGGCCAAGTTACTGAACCTTTGGAAGTCGCAGGTGGAAACAACATCCACCCTGCAGGACAGTAAGTTGATTAGAGATGATACATGTACAGCAAGATGTCTGACTTTGAGGAGCAGTCACCAAATGGAAGTTGTTATTACCATTATTATAATTGTTATAATTGGTATGTAGTCTCAGTGCCAATCTCTGGAATCTCACAGAACTACTAAAAGAAGCTGAAACAGCAATCTGCATTCGTTATCAGTATTTGCTTCATTGGTGTAACACATTGTTATTTTTACTTGACCTTTTAAGAACAACAAAAAACTGACTGACTACATTACTATAATTAAATTCATCTTACCGCAGTTTTCCACATTTCCCTTTACACATTCTGTGTCTAGCACTACCAGAGGTAAAGACTGTCCCATCAGGTAATGGAAGGGCAAATGCTTTAATACTGCCTGTTGCTTCTCAAATGATAATCAAAACATTGTGACAGGGCTTCCCTGGTGGCGCAGTGGTTGGGAGTCTGCCTGCCAATGCAGGGGACACGGGTTCGAGTCCTGGTCTGGGAGGATCCCACATGCCGCGGAGCGACTAGGCCCGTGAGCCACAATTACTGAGCCTGCGGGTCTGGAGCCTGTGCTCTGCAACGAGAGAGGCCGTGATAGTGAGAGGCCCCGCGCACTGCAATGAAGAGTGGCCCCCACTTGCCACAACTAGAGAAAGCCCTCGCGCAGACACGAAGACCCAACACAGCCATAAATAAATAAATAAATAAATAAAATTTAAAAAAAAATTATAAAAAAAAAACATTGTGAGAAATTTTACATACTAACAAGAAACTATGAATTTTATATTAGAAGATTAAAAGCTTTGAAAATCTTATTTGATTTAAACCTAAAAAATGCTAGTGTAGAACCAAGAAAATATTTTTAAATCATTTATGATGTTTAAAAATAAAAAGCAGAAAAGGCATGGCTACTTCCAAGAGATCAGTTTCTCTAAAATAACATTTTATCTCAAATTATTATGGGACCAAAAGTAGGATTCAAAGTTGTCAACCATATTAATTCCATATTATTAAAATTAGCTTCTCAGGCTTCCCTAATGCTATTCACACTTGTAATTTTCTTTAAATAGAAAAATAAATTGAGAGTTAGTAGATGTAAATGATTGGCAAACTAGTGTAGATCTGCATGAATTGTTTTATATATTTTTTTAATTTGAGCAACATAAACTTGAAAACTGTATTTTTAATTTAGAATAACTATTTATATAATTACTACTTGACCAAAACTACTTCCTTCCAGTAACATGGGCTCTTCATTCTACCCAAAATACCACTGAGAAAATGTAGCAATAAAAGGGCTTAAAAATATATAGTTTCCCTTTATGGTATTCAGCTAAAATCAACGATTAATTAAATAACTAGATTAAAAGTGAAAAAGTCAATCAATAATTCAGATGTCTCCTAATATACAGATGCTTAGCTTTACATATATAAAATAACAGGAGATTAAATAAATTCTTACTTTTCTCCTGAATTTCAACATTGTAGGAAAAACAACAAACTTACACTAAATTTTATAGGTCAAAAAATGTTCTCTCATTTGCAGAAACCATAACAACAAAGCAGAAAAGACAATTTCTCTAAATGGTAAAATATGGCTTTATATTAATTTTCAATTTTTATTATAAACAATAATAATGCTGATAAAATAAAGATATAACTAAAACAGGCAAATATCTCTTAACATTTTACATAGTCAGCAGAAGCAGAATGAAACACACTGTATTACAATATGAAATTGTTTCATAAATTATAATTATGTAATTATATATTTTATCAAGTTTTACTATATCTAAAAAATGCCTTTAGCTGATTGCACAATGGAGATTTGTTAATGGTCAGCTCACAGAGAAAACAATGAATTTAGTTCATCATATGCAAAAAAGCAGTATATATTATCATACATGATTCATATAAATGATATCATCATGACTCATTTCAACACTGCATAAAATCACTCATGTTAATTTTGTTGAAATTTTTATAATGATATATCTGGGATCAAAGATAAGGTAAACAGATAAAGCTTGATCTGACTCTTACAAATAAAATACTAAGTCATGGACAAAATTTGAACACCCTCTGGTTCAAAAGAAAAAAAAAATGAGAAAATGCTGACTCCCTGTAAGCACAAATTGCCTTCAAATGCTCCTTCATTTTTTCAATAATTGTGGCTTAAGAAAAAAATCAAACTGATCCAAACATAACTATGTTTTGGGGATTTTAAGATGGCCAGAAATTTCTATGTTCTAAAAAGAATTACTTCCATTTTGCATTGTTCGATGAGTTATGCAAGAAAAATTTAATGATTTTTAAATAAATTAAAAAAAAAGACATACTGGATCCAGGAAAACAGAGGGTTTGCCAAGGCACAATAATGTCATGTGGAGGGAGGGGGAGGGGCAGAGAAGGGAAGGGAGGTCTGTGCCAAGCAAAGCTGGGGGCTGTTCAATCAGCTCTATCAGGGCTCCATCAGTGTCTCCACTCCAGCCAAATCCAGAGAAAACAAGGAGTCAAAGGTTCAGGTCAATAAGCTTATAGGCGATTTGCACAAACAGCTCCTCCAGCAAGGTAAAAAACAAAGTCATATTGGCTTTTCTTTTTTATTCCTTCTCTTTGAACTCCCTGGTCCAAACACACCCTGGAAATGCCAATGTTATATGCAAGAATTTTAAAAGCTCAGCTTCTTAATCCCGTTAAGAAAAAGGAACAAAGTCGCCAGTACAGATCTCCTTCCTTATTGAACTCAAAGTGAGTATGGTAGAGCTGCCTTTTGCAGATTCTGATTCCAGTTGCCCAAGCATCAGAGGAAGCAAAAACGTGTCATTAAAGGCATAAATGAGGAGGAAAGAAACCAAAGTGACTGAAAAGGATTTATGAAATATCTGTAAATAGATTTTCTGAACGAGAAAAATAATAATAAAATGAAAAGAAGAAAATAGGAAAAAAAATAGCATGAACGTTTGACACTGGATCAAGTGAAAAATAAGCAGTTACTAACTCCCACAACCAAATCTTCATGAAGCTGTGCTTTTTCTTCCTCTTCTTCTAGTATTAAGAACCTAGATAATATTTTTGTGGCTTTACTTAACATGGAATGGTGACAAATGCCAGTGATCCAGGCTTTAATTTATTATAGTCCAATGAGAAATATGGCTTTTCCTCAGTTATTTCTTAATTTTTAGTCAAAGCTACAGAATGACACAAATGATAGAAAGAAAGGAAGGAAGTGGGGGAGAGGAACATTCCAATGAGTCTGGCAACTTATTGGCAGGAATAGTTAAGCACAATGATGAGATGATTCTGATTCTCATGCCTCCTGTTCCATCTTTCTGATTCAAGGATGTGAAAATTTATAGAGAACATATACCCAGCTCTGGTGTTCTGGAAGGGAGCAAAGTGATTCATATCAGCCTCAAACACCCCCAAACTGTTCTTCCGTAAACTACATTAATGAGCTACAGATGGAATCTCATCAAGCCTTTGGCTAAAGGGATGATTCTGATTGGAGTTATCTGTATCTCCTGACAGCTTCCCCAATTCGCTTGCTTCCATTTCCTGCTTTAACTTTTACTTTCTGCAGACCTTCCTCCTCTAGGTATATACAAACTGTGTCATGACCATGCCTTTTCTCCCAGTTATACCTCAACTCTCCTCTGTGGCTCACTCAGGCCTTCCATGGTGGTAAGAATCCAACAGATTCCTAGAGCTAGAAGTTCCACAGGTATGGCCACACCTCTCTTACTTCCCCCAGCTCTCTGCTGTCCTCTTCTGGCTTCCTGCAACATTAGCCTTATAGGTACAGCCAACTTGACTCTGGAGTACTGGAAGCTCACGCCCTTCCCTCAGGTCTCCACTCAAAGTTCACCTACCCTATCATCACTCCTTATAAATTACTGACAGCATGCAGTGCACATGCACACAATGGCGTTCTATCACCCTGACTGTGTTGTTTTTCTTCATAATGTTCAACATCACCCGTCATATTATACAATGCGAGTTTGATTGTGTATTATCTCTCTCTCATCTCAAGAGTAGCGGTGGACTTTTGTCTACTGCTGTATCCCCAGCACCAGGAAGAGGGTCTGACACATAGCAGATGCCTAATATATGAGTTGAGTTGTATTGAATTCAATCTATTGAACAGAACTGGAAGCTTCTGCCAACCTAATTAAATATCTGTTTATGTTTGCTTTTGGTTTGGTATTAATTACTTCTGGGCCTAGAGCTAAATCCAAGTCTGAGTAACTCAGGCTCTTTTCTAATTTCTTTAAGATGCTTTGCATTTTTCTACTTTAAAGCCGTTTTAAAGGAGAAATATGACTTTTACTTTCTGCATATTACCAGGGTCAAATCTTTTTGAATGTGGTGAGAACGCCCATTGTTACACTATATGTTTCCTTATTTTATGGCTTTCCATTATGCCCCTCTTTTTCAACCCCAATCTTTTCAGACTGAAGAGCTCTAACATTATTAATTCATCTCTCTAGGTAAAGCACCACACCCAGTGATTTCTCTGACAATTCTCCATATCTAGATAGTAGGACTAGAATTAAGGTTTGTTTTTCTTCCAAAATCAACTTTGATGACATCATTTCCCTTTCAGACTTTGTTTAGAGATGATGTCATCAGAGACCAGTTTGTAAGGATCCTTGGTAACTTTTCCAGAAAATCATTATTGATAACTCAAAGTTCACTGACATGTAGTTTCTTTGGAGATTTTTGTTTGTTTGTTTGTTTGCTTGTTGATAGCATTACATTCTAATAGCCTAGTGATACTGGCCTGACAATTTTCTTCCTGTTCACATATCCTGTGACATCCTCCTGGAATGTATCCCAAGACATGTTAATTTACTTTAGTCATTAACAAACTTGAATATTGCAGTGAGGAAACAGTCTTCCAAATAATTAATAATAGTAAACCCGTTTTAGAGCTGTTCCAATATCAGCCCCACTATAAAACTTACTGTCTTTGAGTTTATCCAAGAATTGCTAATGTATAAGAGTTCCCACCTGCCAGTAGTGACATAACTAAAAGCTCCCCAGGTTGCTTTCCAGACCACCTATATTTCAATTTACATTAGTTTGCTTAGCTCTAAACCAATATTGATGTACTTCCATGTTTACTCTATAAACCAGAATAAAGGCAGACAAAAGTCACTGAAGCAAATAATCCAGTACCACAGGAAATGTGTAGCACTCATGGACCCAGCCTTGATGTCTTCGTCATCTGCAAATTCAAGGAAATAATTCTTGCTTGTTTCCTTCCTCTCTGAGATACGGTAAGGCAAGATGCCAAATGATCTAAACTCACTGCACCAAAGGGGATGATGCAAATTGAAAGTATTGCTTTACACTTTGCTAAAATTCTTAAAATCTAAAAGTACCAAAGCAACTTTGAAATATCATCTTTTTATAAATATAATTCATTTCATTCATTTCAAAGATGAAAAATAAAAAACATGAAATATGCAACTAACCCAAAGTAAAAAGTGAAACAGGAATCTGCAACAGAATTGTCAGATTCATATTTTAGGCCTGAGACTATAACAAGGTTTTATTAAAGTGATCTTTTCCATTTTTAATTGTGATTATTTATGCTTAGATTTGTATGATTAAGAATTCTACACATTTAAAGATGACAAAATTCTGACCAACATTTTTTGACATTTCTGTGGAATATTACATTATGAGAGTGATTTGGGTCGCATTTAATCACATTTTATAATATAACTAGCAACTTTACTAATATTAATAGACACTGAGACGTGTAAAAAAAAGCCTTCCCATCTGACAACAAGAGAATAGATAATATCCATGTGGAACTGAGAAAAATAACACAATAAGAGTCATTCTAAACACTGAAAACATCCTGTATAATGTAGAAGGCTCAATTTCAAAAGGAAGAAGTAACTTTTACCTATGATAAGCTATGTCTCTACAGAGTAGAGATTTTCCTTTTCTTCTTTTCTAAAAAGGAAAGTTACAATAGCATAGATTGCTTTTATACAAAATACAGTTGCTAAAGTATAAATGAAGATATATTGTAACTATATGTGTATCTCAGTACTCTTCTCTGACAATGTGTCAAGATACCTTGTTTGGAAAACAAGATACTCTAACCATGTTTTTGCGATCTGAGATTTTAAATTCCTATCCTTTGTTTGATAAGAAAAAAGCATTTGATGTTCAAAAATGTTACCCCTGGAACCCAGTAAAACATCTGTGTCATTGCTAGATTTTGATCATGGCTAGATCTTTAGACAAAGAAACTTCCCAAGTAATCCAATTCATTTTCTTACATATACTTACAATTTTTAAGTTGTCATAAATGATTCAGAATATGTGCAAAAAGTATGTTTCATCAGTGATCCCAACTTAAAAATATTTTTCTTCAGAAGAACAATTCTTACATGCTTTTTCAATCATGACACTGGCATCATTAACCATTTAAATACTTATATGCTTTTAATGCCTATCTATCTTTTTCCCTGCAACTGGCAAGAAAACATAATTATGTGTCACTGAGACTAATATGTAAATTTCTGCAGAAAGATTAGATTCTAATTTTCCAGAGAGGACATTTTCTCTTCCTATTATAGTTACTCAACTTAAATGAAAAATGAATCCCTGGAATCCCTGTATGACCTCAAGGGGCTGCAATTCATATCAAAGAGTTGTCTCTCTTTCACACCAGTTCCTACTACTTCAGTGGGAATTCCCTGGTCTCACATTCTATGAGAGTAAAATAATGAAATTCTTTTCCTATTAAATAAGGCAACAGTGGTTTGAAATAGTAAGAGTAGTATTTATCCTAAAAAATATTATGTGAAAATTAGAATTCTTATTTCCACCTATCATTACTTTCTAGTTTCAAACTAAACATTAGAGAATTATTTGTACAATATATTAACTAATTATATATTATTTAATACATTATCTATATCATATATTAAATATTATTTTGATATATTTTTCAACTTTCCAATTATTTATCAAAGTTAAAAATATCCACTGAACAATGTTCTTAATAATTGTATTTCAGTTCTTTTTTTGTTGTTGTTCCTCAAGGCCTGTCATTATTTTTCATGAGTTAAGACTCTGTTTAATATAGATGGAGGTTATTATTCTGGGACCATAATTATGTAATCCTGTAATAAGCATCTGCCATAAGTCTATTTTCTTCCAAGAAACTACTAACTTAAAACTTGGAGTTCTCTTTTCTTAAATACAGGCCATCACCAATGATGATCCCAAAATGTAAAATACACCTAATAATAACTATCATTACTGCCTCCCTGGATTAATAAGTTGACAAAAATGTCTGAATCCATGCACTCACTCTTTTAAGGACAAGGGCAAGAAGAATAAATGATACTTTCTAGCTACTGGTTCCTTCTTTTATTGTAATCCCCCAACATAAGGTAGGTGCTATACAATGCACTAAAGGATATATTTCCTGATAAAGATGGAAAATGGGATATCTTCAAACAGATTTAAAAACTCTTCCTCTCCAGCCAGCTCTAATATGTATTGCTGTGGGTGTGTAGCATCAAGAAATGGTTCTAACGTCCAAAACAACAAGAGAAAATACTAATTTGGCCTGAACTCTGAGTGACTACTAACTAAGAAGGCCTGTTTGGTCCATACCATTCTTGTTTTCAACCAAAAGTCTCTGATGAGGGAGACAAGGACCATGTTACAAAGCCACCTTGAGGTCTTCAGGAGTTAATGGTCAAAGTTTTTCTGAACTTCAATGTATCCCACTGCTGGTGCTGCCATTCCATTTCCACAGTCTTAGGGCATGGAGTTCTACTGACCACACGGATGGGAACTGGCTGGCTTCTTTTGTTTCTAACACACCAGAATCAAGAGAAAGTTATACTGAGGTTTTAATAATATGTATCAAATGTATATTTGGTGACTGAGGCATGCATATTAGCAGTTTTGGGGGAAGCTATATCAGCTTTCTTGATTTCAGACTGCCAATTCACATCATCAAATTCACACAAACAGGTAAAAAAAAATCACTCCACATAACTTCTCTGTCTGCCTAAAAAATAAAAACGGTGCATTCAGAAACACAAACAGACATACAGACATACAGTCATGCCCTCTGGGAAACAACCATGGTAAAATCAATAAAAGTAGCTATTCTAAACCAAGGAAGTGATCCAAACACTTGTGAAATTATACATTGGTGTGGGAGGTACAGAAGACCCATCTCACTTGCCGAGGCAAAACAATCAAATAAAGAAATTAAAAAGAATCATAAGAAACCTTAAACTCATTTTTGAAAAAAGCAAGTTAAAAATGAGTATACATGCCCAATGAGGACATAGTTACTGGCAAGGCCACTTGGCTCCAAGTCAAGGTTGGAAATAGGCAGAGATATAGTGTCTCAGGTTCTTCTTCTGTTATAAAGTTAGTATGTAAAAAGAATATCTAGAAGAGAGAAAGAGCGTGTATTTTCTTATTTGACAATATCTAAAAAAGCACCATTCTCAATGTTGAAAGTCAATGTCAAACAGTTAAGGCAATCATTTTTCAAAAGGAATGAGCTAGAAACTTGGGTGGGGACTCTGGCCCATTCCCTTCTTACCCTCAATGGCTAATTCAGTGCCTTGCAAAAAACTGACATTCAGTAAATATTTGTTGAAGGGATAAACAATAAACATTAAATGTATTATAGTTATTTGGCCAACCAACATGAAAATGTTCACAGTTAATTTGCCAATCAATAGAAAACTATGTGTTTAAATATACAATATGGCTTATGGATTATAAAATTTCTTTTATCCTTCAAAATAATATTGTATGTTTAAAAAAAATCTTGCATGTATTTTTAGACTGTTGAATTATGTATTTGCACTCTCAACACTCTTCCTCCACTCTATCAGTGCATTTTTCAACCATACAAAATCATCTGAGTAAACAGACTCACATATCGCATCCAGCCATTAATGATTACCTTTGTTACAAAAGTATTCCACTTCTTCACAGCTCAGATTTTCAGGCCCAAATTCTGTGGAAAAGCTTTCCTCCAGTGGAAAGTCCCCTTTTGAGATGATGTCTGTTTCCTCCGATGGACATTCTTCTTCTTCCTCTTCAATGGCATCTTCTAGCGGCCCTTGAAAAAGAACAGGGACACTGTACCAAAAAACATCCAAAGAAGAGAGTGAAATAAAATCCTTAAATAGGGTCTTTTTGATTAAGATGGTGAGGAAAATGTATTCTATGGCTAGGCCATGTAGTACCAAGGGTACTCACACAAGATAATGTCACATCCATATCAACAAGTAATGTTGACCTATGATAAGAAGTGGAAGGAAACCAGGTCCTGAAGTTACTACACAGAAAGCAACCTCCATCTCCCATCCTTCCCCACCCCCAACTCGAAGCCCAAAGCTTGTTCTTTTATTCTCTCCTAAAGAGCAAAACTGTGCACTTTATGTTCATTTGTTAGAATTAACTGCCTGGTAAAGAGTACAAGTCTCTTTTACACTGTTGTACAATTTTACCTGAGATTTTAATAAAGATTTAAAGTAATTGAATGCATTTTAATTGAACTGAGATTTTAATAAAGTCTATACTTTTAAAAATCCATCTTAAGAGTGGATTCCAAGAAAAGATTTCATTATATGTGTTTGAGGCTTGGAGAAAAATTACATATTTCTCTCCCTGATGAAAGCATAACCCTGTTCATGATTAATTGAATTTTTTCTGAAATGAAAAGTAGTTTTCTAATGAAAAAATGTAATTTGTATTTATGTGATACTTTTTCTGTAATAAAAATACAACTTCCTTAGAGTGAATGAGAGTGAGGTGCATTACATTAATGGACCTATTTCATTGAAAGGAAAGGGAGGGCTATAGTTGTTGAGATGGATCTGAAGTGGACAACGTGGGAATACCACACTGCCGATTGTGAATTTCCGACTGCCCAGAAGAATCAAAGTATCTGACTCATTTTACTAAGCGGAAGCCCACATTTGCTCGTAAAGAAGCACTGTAGCATTTCTTCCAAAGAACACAATTATGGTAATTTGTACTAATTGTCACTCATGTCAGCAGTCTAATCAGACAGGCTAAATACTTAAAAGGCTTAGGCAGTCTCTTTCTCTTACTTCTTGGAAATGTGCTAAGAAATTTTCAGGACCAAAGCAGAAATTTTATAAATAATTTAAAATAGTGAATTTATTACAATCTTCACATATGTTGTGTGAGCAAACAGGAATAGGTACATACAGCACAGTGATATATGGGCTGTTTTCCCAAAAGCAAGTTCCCAAAGGGCTGAATTCACATGACACATTTTCATGGAGAGAATTAGTTGCTTTGGATAGAAATTAAGGGACATCCAAGAAAAAATTCTTACAGAGTTTCTTTGTGCTTTTTAAAATTTATTTTTTCATCTTTTCTCCAAAATAACAAATGTTAAGGAAGAAAGAATGCCCTAATTCCAAACACTCTGGTAATGTGTTGGGGTTTTTTTTCCACTCCAGGTGGAGCGTTAAAAAACCATAGATTCTGTTTTAACACAAACCACATTCAAAACCATGGGTCTCATATTAGGTTTTCTCTCTCATTCATTATTTCAAGTAATTTATAATCTTTCACCTTTTAAAACAATTATGTCAAGTAGCAAGACATGCAAGGAACATACAAAATAGTAATAAGGTAAAAGACTACAATCACTAAAACAGTTATCTGAATAATTCAATTAATAATTGCAAGTCTAACGAGGAATAAAATAGAATATCTTCCATGTTTTTATTTTGTTCAAGCAACAATTTTAATAAAAAGTTTGGTCAAAAAAAGACACCTAGACTGTCTCATTTGTGTCTCACGTAGGACTTTCAAAGCACTTTCTTATATAATCTTTAAAATAACCCAGTGAGGTAGGTAACTGAACAATTATTTAAAATATTCTGACTTAACAAGTTGGCTCCAACGGTATAATATAAAATTAAATCATTAGAAATTAAATGGAAAATCTCATGTGAAAATTTGAAAGAAAATAAACCCACAAAGCATTGATATAGACTTAATAAAAGTCTAACCAAGCCATTCACATATACAAACATGTTAAAAAAGGCCTGTATATCACATATAATTTTTTATCAAAGATTATAAGATCTTAATTGACAGTACAGTATTCTATATTCCAGGGGCTGTTTTATTTTATGTTGGCTATCAATTTGAAATTCAAAGCATGTAACTGAAAAGAAGCACTTATTTTCAAAAACAAACTACAAAATTCCAAATAAAAGGTAAAAAAATTATTGAGCTCATTGTTCAAAATACATGAGATCTCATTGTCAATATTTAGAACAGGCTAGAGAAAGATGATTTAATAATTTCTCCCAAAGCACATGTCAGATTGATATAATTTACTGTACTTTAAAATGTCTAACCATTTCTTTAGCCATGCTATCAAATCAGGCTCTGGCAAAAAAGATTTCTCTTAAAATGTATAGTATTTATGGTTTAAGATTAGATCTCACCCTACTCTCTATATTGCATGTTTCTTTAACTGGAAAACTTACAGATAATCGGTGGCTATAAACTAACATTTTAAAAGGTAAGAGACACTTGAAGCACAAGTACAATTAGTAGCACCAGTGAAGGAGGGAATGAAGGAACCTCCCGTGTATGGGTTAGTGGGCACAGAAGTCCACTTCAGAAAAATCACCACACGTAATTTGACACAAATAATAATATCTACTCAGAAAAGGCTTAAGACTGAGCTCTATGTGCCCTCATGGAGAAAATTACTTTTGATTGAGGCCACTTGGCAGGCAAGTGTAAGGAAATCTGAATTTCAGCTCTTCAATTGCCTTTGATTTATAGATATTCAAACACACTCACGAGAATGAATAGTCAATGTTTATATATATAAATATTTACCTGATTTTAAAAATGCTAATAATTAACTGTACAGCCTAAAGCTATGAATACAATGATGCTGTACGTTGGGCACATAATGCTGTTAATCATCTCTCAGAATGTAGAGGTACCTTTTATACTGGATGAATAATACAGATTACTGAAAGATTCTGGTGGGTGCAAAGTAATACTTCTGTTTTCAGAAAGGGAGACAACTGGGTACTCAGGAACCATTTGAATGACAGCTGCTTCTGCCCCCCAAAGATAAAGCTGAAGCTAAGAAGTGTCATGCAGATTCACAACACCTGACAATACCGATCACCCTCCCAATGTGCAATAAAGCCTTAGTTATCCAGTACCAAAAGTGATATTGCAAAAGCTGGGCCTACGTGTGGGAGAATTTTTCATCTGGTGGTTGTTTCAGTGATCTGGAGTTGGTAAAGGACAAAAGGAAAGTTCAAGATTAAGTAGTCCTACCCTATACAAAGGTAGTATAATCACTGAATGAAATGAAAGTCAAGAATTGGATTTGTATGGTTAAGAAGCACTTTCCAGATAAATTAATTTACCTTTGAGGAGTATCTATTCCCCAGATAAATAAATTTATGAGAAAATTATTGCTATGATTTCAGATGGTTAAAGAAATCCCTGAAACCCATCCAAAACCACTGGAGGAAGAGCTAGATGACAAAACAAAACAAAACAAACAAACACAAAATATATCTCCTATATTTTTTCTAGTGAAAAAATATAGGAGATATATAAGGATTAAAAGAAAAGAGAATTAAAATAAGCAATACAAAGAGGCTATGCAAAAAATGATAAAGATCAACATCATAAATATTAAATCAAATATACATGTCTTTCAACGTATGTTGTCTTGATAAAAAACTTCCTACCTTGGTAGCCTACTATAAACTAGACTAATCCTCACTTAAATGTCAGACTGTCTTTGTTCATATAAATTCAAAGCACTTCAGAATGAGGCACCCAAGAAAGAAATTAAATCCTACAGAAATTAATATACATTGCCAAGTATGAAGAAGGAAAAGAAATGCCAAATTCTATGGTTCTTATGCAATATCCCCAAAAAGGGTTTCTTTCTCTTAAGCACTCACTGGCATTAATTTATTATAAATTATTTTAGTTAGGTTTTGCATGCCTTTTGATTAAAACAAGACAAACACTTTGTCACAATGGAACTATAGAGAGCATTCAGTCTCCTCTCCATGCATTAATATTCTGAGCATTCTAGAGGCTGCACAAGACTAGCCACCTAGCAAAATGAGACGGTTTCAGAATACTGGGCAGCCTTGATTGCAACTGACAGGTGGGAAGAAAGTCGAATTAAAATATTATCATTCCCAATAATTGCAATAATCCATCACAGTGTGCTCAGAAATTCTGCTAGGTGAGTTTCCTCCAAAAATACAGAAATATTCCCACACTTTTTTATTCTGGTGCTTCTTAAGGTATGCCATTTCAGATCATTTTTTTATATCTGATAGTATTATTAATATTAAAACTTATATCAAAAAATTTTATTAAATTATTTTACTCATGTACAGAACAAAGAATATGTGTGATGAAATAAATTTCTCAAAATATTAATGAATTAATGAAAATGAAAATGGTGTATTGTCTCCAAGTTGCCAGCTCCTATTTTGTGCTCCTTAAAAGTTGTTTGCAAAAGATCCACTCAGATAAAGGAATAAGAAGGTATGTAAAACCTTCTAATATATCTAAGATATCTCCAGATCTGACAATTTAAGCAATAATATATACCATGCTTTAATTATTACATAATAATTGGGCCACATTTATCATGTAATGCTACCTTTCAAAAAGTAAATATGAAAATATAAACTAGGAATAAATTCTGGTTTACGTTTAATATGTAATACACAAATATGTCAAAACTCTATACAGGTATGCTGTATGTTAGTTGACAGGTAAGAGGGAATTGATATAGAACTTTCCATTCTAAACTTATGTTATATTCTCTACAAGTGATAGAAATGCAGCAGTAGACTAATATTTAAATTGGATGTCTCGTTACCAAATCCTCTGTATTCTAGCCTCATATATCTTTGTTAATTTCAGGATGGTATTCATAAAACACAAAACATAAAACCCTTCTAACAGGAAAGATTATTAGTTTCATATGTTCTGTACAAATATGGCCTGTTTGTTCAATTAGAAATGGAAAATAAAAATGCAACTCTAAATTAAAAAGCAGAATCCACAAAAATGCATCCTTCCCCATCTCATTATGGAGTAGGAACATTTCTATCTTTAGAGTACTAATATCTTTTTTTTTTTTTTTTTTTGCGGTACGCGGGCCTCTCACTGTTGTGGCCTGTCCCGTTGCGGAGCACAGGCTCCAGACGCGCAGGCTCAGCGACCATGGCTCACGGGCGCAGCCACTCCGTGGCATGTGGAATCTTCCCGCACCGGGGCACGAACCCGTGTCCCCTGCATCGGCAGGAGGACTCTCAACCACTGTGCCACTAGGGAAGCCCATAGAGTACTAATATCTTTTTACTAACTTTATCTGGGGCATATTTTGCAGCTCCCAGTAGTTCCTCTCTTAAGAGTTTTCAGTTGCTACACTCAGATTCCTTATAAATCATAATTATCCTGTAGGCACACCTCAAAATGCTACTCACTTGGTTCCTATTACATTTGTCTCAAGCATATCCCACAGAGCCATTTAATGAGAAGGGGCAGGGAAGAGGGATGCTCTTTGGACAGTGCAAATCCATACTCACTCATGTAATTGAGCTTAACAGCAAGAATAAAACCTTATTTCTGTAGTATAAAAAAGTAGTATTTTAAACGAGCAAGTTCTTCCTGCAGTCACTCACTTTTAACAATAGTTGCATCAGGGGATCTAGTAGGAAGGAAACATTTTTATTAATTTTTCTCTTATCTGCCAGAAGAATGTTGATTTTTTTTCATTTGCGTTTGTTGCCTGCAGGTAGCAGACCAGAGAATCACATGGTAGAAATTCTTCTTTTTGATTAATTTCTTTCCATGTGTTAGGTTATTTCTTATATATAATTGATTTGGGGCTTTGCTCATAGCTGTGCATCTTTTTTATATCTGTACCAACTGCTGTCCTTCAATCTATAAAGTTGAAGGAAATTACCTGAATTTGTTAAGTTTATTAAAAATGAGATCTGTGAATATTTAAATTGAGTTTTGAAATGTTAATGCAAAAAAAAGATATTAGAGAATTTTTAATGGAGGGTTCAATTTGACCATACTCCATTGTAAAAAGAAGAGAAGAGGGTCAGGTTTTATTCAAATTGTTTCTTTAGGGGGAAAAGTGAACTCTTTGATTTTATAAAAATAGAGTAATATTCTTTGCTACAAGGTTTTTTTTGGCAATTTTTATTAGATGGCGGTATTAACACTTCTTATATGTAAATCTGAGAACACTTTAAATTCTTTAATTTTTTTCCCCTGAAATGCTTTGTTTTGGGAACTTTCAAATTAAGTGAATAATGCTAACAAGAAAATAATTTTGCTTAGAACATATGCAAACCCAGCAAGAAGCAACTAATCTTACATAGTAAACACTGACATCACAGGAAAAACAAAGTCAGATGAGAAAATCCAGATAAATTTGAACCAGAATCTCTAATGACTAATTTACTCCCAGGCATTGAAAAAAATCAGTTCATTAATGACTGCCTTGTGCATTGACCCAGGAAGTCAGTGACAGAGATGGCACTGAAATCCACATATTTTGTAATCAGGTCTCAGTCCAGAGCCCCATAAAGCTTACTAAAGATGGTAACTCTATCATAAAGAAACATGAAAGTATATTCATTACTAAAACTATATATTTCTTATGATTGTGATGTATTTCAATAATAAAAAGCCCTTAATAAGTATAATAGATGAAAGTGTGGTATATTATTTTGCTCTCTTTATGAGACTTTCATGTATTCATGTATTTATTCATTCATTTGTTATTCATCTAACCAATATTTACTGAGGGTGAAGCACGTGGCAGGCACTGTGTTGGGTGCTGGGTTAATAGCAGTATACAAACAAGGTGGATGGCCCCAGCCAGAAGTGAGCGGATAACTGGGTGAAGGAGACAAACTTTACGCATATAATGCATGCAATTTATTTTTTTTAAAAAGATACTCCATTTTAACATGAGGAGGGCAGGAAAGGCTTCTTAGATATCTTAAATTCCAGTTATTTGTACATTTTTCTTTTTCCTCTGATATAATCCTATCTTACTTCCATCTGTGACTGGAAGGAGGAAGTATGGTACCCAGCATTTAATCAGGTCATTTAATTCACAGTTATTCAAATAAGAATTTTTTAGTTGAATTTAATTGTCATAAAATTGAAGACCAAATCAAGGAGGATAATACTAGGTCAATTATTTTAAAAGATCTAGATGCATAGCTTTAATTATTACTAATTATTAGGTTGGCCAAAAAGTTCGTTCGGGTTTTACCCCTATGGAAAAACCCGAACGAAGTTTTTAGCCAATCCAGTATATTGTTGGAGGAAGTTTATTCTGCTATCAGTCCTTTCATGGTTGTTCAAATCAGGTGCCATCTACCCACAGCCTGCCAGAAGTTTTTTGGGGGATGTGGAATCAGGCAAGCAGAAAATTTTCCCCAAAGTGAATCCTGCTGTCACAACAAAACATCAGGTATTATTCAGAATATGAATACAGTACATTAGATTTTTAAAAGCACTATGGGTAAGAAAAAAAAAGGATTTGAACCTATCCATGGAACCTCTTAGATATGATATGTGGGTGATAAATATTTCTTAGGTGAATTAATCAAAACATAATTTTATAGACTTGTACAAGAAAAAACATCCATTTTCTTTAGAAACTTCAAAGCACCATCAAAATATAGCTGGTATTCTTATCTAAGAAACTAAATTCTGCAAAACTAGTTAATAATATCCTACATAGTTATATAACAAAATTAAATTAGTATAAGTAAAAGAGATTTTTTTTTTATAGCTTATCTTATTTAAATGGAGATATGAAAAATAGGGGGAAAGGGGAGCCTGTAGTCTTCTGACTCTAGAATGGATATATATTTCTTTATCTTTCTAGAGCAAATCAAAGACAATGTATATATTGATTTTTTAAAAAGTTCTCAATAACAGCAAAAGCAATAGCCAAACAACAGATACTAAACAAAGGACTCTGATTACTAATTTCTTAAACAATTTCATAAGGCAAAGATGAATCAATATGATCCTTAAAAACATTCAGTATGCATTTGTCTCATAAGCAACATATCTGTGTCATATTAAAATATACAGCAAGCATATGGCTACATGCAGGAAATAAATGAAAAATATCACCACAAATATTTGGGGGAATTTTTTTAATTACAAGAGAAAAATCAATAAGAATATTTGCATCAAGTTTTGGTCACTGTATATATAAACTTTTTTTTCCTTCTTAATAAAATTTGAATCTGATAACCCCCACCTCATCACACAGATCAATTTCCCTCTACTTATTCCTTCAGTTTAATAACACCCTTTCTGACCCTGCTTTATTAAAATGATTCTTTACATGTGCAATTAATTACTGACTGAACCTTCTAAAAAAACATTTTATAAAATAACTGCTCTCAAAATGATGCCTGATTTCACTGTCTGACTACAGTTTGACAGCAAACAGTGGTTCTCTAAATGTCATCCCTGGACCAGCAACATTAACGTCACCAGAGAACTTGGTAGAAATTCAAAATTAATTGTCGGGCTCCACCCCAGATCTGATTTCAGAAACTCTGAGGGTGAGGTACATCAATCTGTGTTTTAACAAACCCTGCAGGTGATTCTGATGCATGCTCAAGTTTGAGAACAACTGTGCAGGAATATAAATGCTAGAAGTTACTTTGTAATAGTACAAATTATATTTTTTGTTATCATTTAATAGAAACAGTATAATATTTTGCAATTAATACAGGCTCCATGGAATCAGACTCCCCAACTTCAAACTATACCACAAAGCTACAATAATCAAGACAGCATGGTAGTGGCACAAAAACAGAAATATACATCAATGGTACAGGATAGAATGCCCAGAGACAAACCCACACACATATGGTCACCTAATTTACGATAGAGATAAGAATATACAATGGAGAAAAGACAGTCTCTTCAATCAGTGGTGCTGGGAAAACTGGACAGCTACATGTAAAAGAATGAAATTAGAACACTACCTAACACCATACACAAAAATAAACTCAAAATGGATTAAAGACCTAAATGTCAGGCCAGACACTATAAAACTACCACTTGGTGTCCCTAGAAATGGCTGCCCCAAATCTCCATTTCTCGTATTTCCACTTCTGTGCAACTAGAAAGGCTCCAGAATTAATGAACTGTTAAAAAGAATAAATATCTTGCTTCAAGATGGCGGAGTAGAAAGACATGGAGATCACCTTCCTCCCAACAAATACATCAGAAATACATCTACATGTGGGACAACTCCCGCAAAACACCTACTGAATGCTGACAGAAGACCTCAGACTTCCCAAAAGGAAAGAAACTCCCCATGTACCTAGGTAGGGCAAAAGAAAAAAGAAAAAACAGAGACAAAAGAATAGGGACAGGATCTGAACCTCTGGGAGGGAGCTGTGAAGGAGGAAAAGTTTCCACACACTAGGAAGCCCCTTCACTGGCAGAGACGGAGGGTGGCGGGGGGGAGCTTCAGGGCCACGGAGGAGAGCGCAGCAACAGGGGTGCAGAGGGCAAAGCTAAGAGGTTCCCGCACAGAGGATCGGTGCCGACCAGCACTCACCAGCCCAAGAGGCTAGTCTGCTCAGATGCCGGGGCAGGTGGGGGCTGGGAGCTGAGGCTCAGGCTTCGGAGGTTGGATCCCAGGAAGGGGACTGGGGTTGCTAGCTGGGAGGGAGGCCGGGAAAAACTCTGGACCTGCCTAATTGGCAAAAGACCATTGTTTCGGGGTGCGTGAGGAGAGAGGATTCAGAGCACCGCCTAAACGAGCTCCAGAAATGGGTGTGGGCCACGGCTATCAGCGCAGACGCCAGAGACAGGCATGAGATGCTAAGGCTGCTGCTGCAGCCACCAAAAAGCCTGTGTGCAAGCACAGGTCACTATCCACACCTCCCCTCCCGGGACCCTATGCAGCCCACCACTGCCAGGGTCCCATGATCCAGGGACAACTTCCCCGGGAGAACACACAGCATGCCTCAGGCTGTTGCATCTTGAGGTCAGCCTCTGCCGTCACAGGCTCACCCTGTATCCTTCCCTCCCCCTGGCCTGAGGGAGACAGAGCCACCTAATCAGCTGCGACTTTAACCCTGTCCTGTCTGGGTGGGGAACAGACGCCCTCAGGCAAGCTACACACAGAGGCAGGTCCAAATCCAAAGCTGAACCCCAGTAGCTGTGTGAACGAAGAAGAGAAAGAGAAATCTCTCCCAGCAGCCTCAGGAGCAGAGGATTAAACCTCTACAATCAACTTGATGTACCCTGCATCTCTGGAATACCTGAACAGACAACAAATCATCCCAAAATTGAGGCAATGGACTTTGGGAGCAACTGTAGGCTTGGGGTTTGCTTTCTGCATCTAATTTGTTTCTAGTTTTATGTTTATCTTAGTTTAGTATTTAGAGTTTATTATCATGGATAGATTTGTTTATTGATTTGGTTGCTTTTTTTTTATATATAGATATATATATTTTTTTCATTTTACTCTTTTGTGAGTGTATGTGTATCCTTCTTTGTGTGATTTTGTCTGTATACCTTTGTTTTACCATATGTCCTAGGGTGCTGGCTGTCCATTTTTTTTTTTTTTTGGTATAGTTTTTAGCGCTTGTTATCATTGGTGGATTTGTTTTTTGGTTTGGTTGTCCTCTTCCTTTTAATTTTTTTCTTATATTTTTAATAATTAAAAATTTTTTTCTTTTAATAACGTTATTTTATTTTATTATATTTTTTCTTTCTTTCTTTCTTCCTTTCTTCCTTCCTTCCTTCCTTCTTTCCTTTTCTTCCTTCCTTTCTTTCTTTCTTTCTTTCTTTCATCTCCCTTTTCTTCTGAGCCATGTGGCTGACAGGGTCTTGGTGCTCTGGGTGGGTGTCAGGCCTGTTCCTCTGAGATGGCAGGGCCGAGTTCAGGACATTGGTCCACCAGAGACCTCCCAGCTCCATGTAATATCAAATGGCAAAGGCTCTCCCAGAGACCTCCATCTCAATGCTAAAACCCAGCTCCACTCAACAACCAGCAAGCTACAGTGCTGGACACCCTATGCCAAACAACTAGCGAGACAGGAACACAATCCCACCCATTAGAGAGAGGATGCTCAAAGTAATAATAAGTGCACAGACACCGCAAAACACACCATCAGACATGGCCCCACCCACCAGAGAGACAAGATCCAGCCTCATCCACCAGAACACAGGCAACAGTCCTCTCCACCAGGAAGCCTACACAACCCACTGAAGCAAATTTAGCCACACGAAAAGACACCAAAAGACAATGGGAACTACAAACCTGCAGCCTGTGAAAAGGAGACCCAAAACACAGTAAGTTAAGGAAAATAAGACAGAGAAACACACAGCAGATGAAGCACCAAGGCAAAAACCCATCAGACGAAACAAATGAAGAGGAAACAGGCAGTCTACCTGAAAAAGAATTCAGAGTATGATAGTAAAGATGATCCAAAATCTTAGAACTAGAATGGAGAAAATACAAGAAACACTTCATAAGGACCTAGAAGAACTAAAGAGCAAACAATGATGAACAACACAATAAGTGAAATTAAAATGCTCTAGAAGGAATCAATAGCAGAATAACTGAGAAAGAAGAATGGATAAGTGACCTGGAAGATAAAAGAGTGGAAATAACTACCACAGAGCAGAATAAAGAGAAAAGAATGAAAAGAATTGAGGACATTCTTAGAGACCTCTGGGACAACATTAAATGCAACAACATTCGAATTATAGGGGTCCCAAAAGAAGAGAAAAAGAAAGGGACTGAAAAAATATTTGAAGAGATTATAGTTGAAAACTTCCCTAATATGGGAAAGGAAATAGTCAATCGAGTCCAGGAAGCACAGAGAGTCCCATACAGGATAAATCCAAGGACAAACACGCAAAGACACATATTAATCAAGCTATCAAAAATTAAATACAAAGAAGAAATATTAAAAACAGCAAGGGAAAAACTACAAATAACATACAAGGGAATCCCCATAAGGTTCACAGCTGATCTTTCAGCACAAACTCTGCAAGCCAGAAGGGAGCGGCAGGAGATATCTAAAGTGATGAAAGGGAAACACCTACAATCAAGATTACTCTACCCAGCAAGCATCTCATTCAGATTCGACGGAGAAATTAAAACATTTACAGACAAGCAAAAGCTAAGAGAATTCAGCACCACCAAATGAGCTTTACAACAAATGCTAAAGGAACTTCTCTAGGCAGGAAACACAAGAGAAGGAAAAGACCTACAATAACAAAGCCAAAACAATTAAGAAAATGGTAATAGGAACATAAATATCAATAACTACCTTAAATGTAAATGGATTAAATGCTCCAACCAGAAGACACAGACTGGCGGAATGGATACAAAAACAAGACCTGTATTTATGCTGCCTACAAGAGACCCACTTCAGATCTAGGGACACATACAGACTGAAAGTGAAGGGATGGAAAAACATATTGCATGGAAATGGAAATCAAAACAATGCTGGAGTAGCAATTCTCATATCAGAGAAAATAGACTTTAAAATAAAGATTATTACAAGAGACAAAGAAGGAGACTACATAATGATAAAGGGATCAATCCAAGAAGAAGATATAACAATTGTAAATATTTATGCACCCAACATAGGAGCACCTCAATACATAAGGCAAATGCTAACAGCCATAAAAGGGGAACTCGACAGTAATACAATCATAGTAGAGGACTTTAACATGCCACTTTCACCAATGGACAGATCATCCAAAATGAAAATAAATAAGGAAACACAAGCTTTAAATGATACATTAAACAGGATGGATTTAATTGATATTTATAGGACATTCCATCCAAGAACAACAGAATATATTTTCTTCTCAAGTGCTCATGGAACATTCTCCAGGATAGATCATATATTGGGTCACAAATCAAGCCTTGGTAAATTTAAGAAAATTGAAATCATATCAAGTATCTTTTCTGACCACAATGCTGAGATTAGGTATCAAGTACAGGAAAAAAATCTGTAAAAAACACAAACTCTTGGAGGCTAAACAATACACTAAATACACAACTAAACAACCAAGAGGTCACTGAAGAAATTAAAGAGGAAATCAAAAAATACCTAGAAACAAGTGACAATGAAAACACGATGACACAAAACCTATGGAATGCATCAAAAGCAGTTCTAAGAGGGAAGTTAATAGCAATACAATCCTACCTCAATAAACAAGAAACATCTCAAATAAACAACCTAACCTTACACCTAAAGCAATTAGAGAAAGAAGAACAAAAAAACCCCAAAGTTAGCAGAAGGAAAGAAATCATAAAGATTAGATCAGAAATAAATGAAAAAGAAATGAAGGAAACAATAGCAAAGATCAATAAAACTAAAAGCTGTTTCCTTGAGAAGATAAACAAAACTGATAAACCATTAGCCAGACACATCAAGAAAAAAAGGGAGAAGACTCAAATCAATAGAATTAGAAATGAAAAAGGAGAAGTAACAACTGACACTGCAGAAATACAATGGATCATGAGAGATTACTACAAGCAACTCTATGCCAACAAAATGGCCAACCTGGAAGAAATGGACACATTCTTAGAAAAGCACAACCTGCCGAGACTGGACCAGGAGGAAATAGAAAATTTAAACAGACCAATCACAAGCACTGAAATTGACACTGTGATTAAAAATCTTCCAACAAACAAAAGCCCAGGACCAGATGGCTTCACAGGCGAATTCTATCAAACATTTAGAGGATAGCTAACACCTATTCTTGTCAAACTCTTCCAAAATATAGCAGAGGGAGGAACACTCCCAAACTCATTCTACAAGGCCACCATCACCCTGGTACCAAAACCAGACAAAGATGTCACAAAGAAAGAAAACTACAGGCCAATATCACTGATGAATATAGATGCAAAAATCCTCAAAAAAACACTAGCAAACAGAATCCAACAGCACATTAAAAGGATCATACACCATGATCAACTCGTTTTATCTCAGTAATGCAAGGATTCTTTAATATATGTGAATCAATCAATGTGATCAACCATATTAACAAATTGAAGGAGAAAAACCATATGATCATATCAATAGGTGCAGAAAAAGCTTTCGACAAAATTCAACACCCATTTATGATAAAAACCCTCCAGAGAGTAGGCATAGAGGGAACTTACATCAACATAATAAAGGCCACATATGATAAATCCACAGCCAACATTGTTCTCAATGGTCAAAAACTGAAACCATTTCCTCTAAGATCAGGAACAAGACCAAGTTGTCCACTCTCTACAACATTAATGCACAGAAATCTCTGCATTCCTATACACTACTGATGAAAAATCTGAAAAAGAAATTAAGGAAACACTCCCATTTCCAACAACGAAAAGAATAAAATACCTAGGAAAAAACCTCCCTAAGGAGACAGAAGACCTGTATGCAGAAAGTTATAAGACACTGATGAAAGAAATTAAAGATGTTACAAACAGATGGAGAGATATACCATGTTCCTGGATTGGAAGAATCAACAATGTGAAAATGACTCTACTACCCAAAGCAATCTACAGATTCAATGCAATCCCTATCAAACTACCAATAGCATTTTTCACAGAACTAGGACAAAAAATTTTTCAATTTGTATGGAAACACAAAAGACCCGAAATAGCCAAAGCAATCTTGAGAAAGAAAAACAGAGCTGGAGGAATCAGGCTTCTGGCTTCAGACTATACTACAAAGTTACAGTAATCTAGACAGTATGCTACTGGCACAAAAACAGAAATATAGATCAATGGAACAAGATAGAAAGCCCAGAGATAAACCCACGCACAGATGGTCACCTTATTTTTGATAAAGGAGGCAAGAGTATGCAAAATGGAGAAAAGACAGCCTCTTCAATAAGTGGTGCTGCGAAAACTGGACAGCTACATGTAAAAGAATGAAATAATAACACTCCCTAACACCATACACAAAAATAAACTCAAAATGGATTAAAGACCTAACTGTCAGACCAGACACTATAAAACTCTTAGAGGAAAACATAGGCAGAACACTCTATGACATAAATCAGAGCAAGATCCTTTGTGACCCACCTCCTAGAAAAAGGGAAATAAAAACACAAATAAACAAATGGGACCTAATGAAACTTAAAAGCTTTTGCACAGCAAAGGAAACCATAAACAAGACGAAAAGGCAACCCTCAGAATGGGAGAAAATATTTGCAAACGAAGCAACTGACAAAGGATTCATCTCCAAAATATAGAAGCAGCTCATGCAGCTCAATATCAAAAAAACAAACAACCCAATCCAAAAATGGGCAGAAAACCTAAACAGGCATTTCTCCAAAGAAGATATACACATTGCCAACCAACACATGAAGGATGCTCCACATCACTAATCATTAGAGAAATGCAAATCAAAACTACAATGAGGTATCACCTCACACCAGTCAGAATGGACATCTTCAAAAAATCTACAAACAATAATTGCTGGAGAGGGTGTGGAGAAAAGGGACCCCTCTTGCACTGCTGGTGGGAATATAAATTGGTACAGCCACTATGGAGAACAGTATGGAGGTTCCTTAAAAAACTAAAAATAGAACTACCATACAATGCAGCAATCCCACTACTGGGCATATACCCTGAGAAAACTATAATTCAAAAAGGGACATGTACCACAATGTTCATTGCAGCTCTATTTACAATAGCCAGGACATGGAAGCAACCTAAGTGTCCAATGACAGATGAATGGTTAAAGAAGATGTGGCACATATATACAATGGAATATTACTCAGCCATAATAATAAATGAAATTGAGTTATTTGTAGTGAGGTGGATGGACCTAGAGTCTGTCATACAGAGTGAAGTAAGTCAGAAAGAGAAAAACAAATACCATATGCTAACACATATATATGGAATATAAAAACAAAAATGGTCCTGAAGAACCTAGGGGTAGGAAAGGAATAAAGATGCAGACGTAGAGAATGGACTTGAGGACACAGGGAGGGGAAAGGGTAAGCTGGGGTGAAGTGAAAGAGTGGCATGGACATATATACACTATCAAATGTAAAATAGATAGCTAGTGGGAAGCAGCCACATAGCACAGGGAGATCAGCTCGCTGCTTTGTGACCACCTAGAGGGGTGGGATAGGGTGGGTGGGAGGGAGACACAAGAGGGAGGAGATGTGGGGATATATGTATATTTATGGCTAATACACTTTGTTGTAAGACAGAGGCTAGCACACCATTGTAGGGCAGTTATGCTCCAATAGAGATGTTTAAATAAATAAATAAATAAATAAATAAATAAATAAATAAATAAATAAATAAAAGAAAATAATAATAATAAAAAAAAGGTCAGACACTATAAAACTCTTAGAGGAAAACACAGGAAAAACACTCTTTGTCATAGACCACAGCAAGACCTTTTTGACCCACCTCCTAGAGTAACGGAAATAAAAATAAAAAAAGACAAATGGGACTTAATTAAACTTAAATGCTTTTGCACAACAAAGGAAACCCTAAACAAGACAAAAAGACAACCCTCAGAATGGGAGAAAATATTTGCAAATGAAAGAACAGACAAAGGATTAATCTCCAAAATATATAAACAGCTCATGGATCTCGATATCAAAAAAACAAACAATCCAATTAAAAAATGGGCAGAAGACCTAAATAGACATATCACGAAGGAAGTCATACAGATGGTCAAGAGGCACATGAAAAGATGCTCAACATCACTAATCATTAGAGAAATGCAAATCAAAACTACAGTGAGGTATCACCTCACACTGTTAAGAGTGGCCATCATCAAAGAATCTAGAAACAGTAAATGCTGGAGAGGGTGTGAAGAAAAGGGAACTCTCTTGCACTGTTGGTGAGAATGTAAATTGATGCAGCCACTATGGAGAACAGTATGGAGGTTCCTTAGAAATCTAAAAATAGAATTACTATATGACCCAGCAATCCCACTACTGGGCATATACCCTGAGAAAACCATAATTCAAAAAGAGTCATGTACCAAAATGTTCACTGCAGCACTATTTACAATAGCCAGGACATGGAAGCAACCTAAGTGTCCACATTGACAGATGAATGGATAAAGAAGATGTGGCACATATATACAATGGAATATTACTCAGCCATAAAAGGAAACGAAATTGAGTTATTTGTAGTGAGGTGGATGGACATAGAATCTGTCACACATAGTGCAGTAAATCAGAAAGAGAAAAACAAATACTGTATGCTAACACATATACATGGCATCTAAAAAAAATGGTACTGATGAACATAGTTGCAGGGCAGGAATAAAGACGTACACATAGAAAATGGACTTGAGGACACGGGGTGGGAGGGGGAAGCTGGGGTGAAGTGAGAGTGGCATGGACATATATACACTACCAAATGTAAAATAGATAGCTAGTGGGAAGCAGCCGCATAGCACAGGGAGATCAGCTCGGTGCTTTGTGGCCACCTAGAGGGGTGGGATAGGGAGGGTGGGAGGGAGGATCAAGAGGGAGGTGATATGGGGACATATGTATGCATGTGGCTGGTTCACTTTGGTTTGCAACAGAAACTAGCACAGTATTGCGAAGCAATTATATTCCAATAAAGATCTATTAAAAAAAAATACAGGCTCCATGCCCAAGTTAAGCATAGACACCTTGTTTACTGCAGCTGATTGTCTGTGACCAAAATACTTTTCACCTGGGCCACTCAGTATAGTCACTCCTGATTAGTGGCAGGTTAGGTGTGTTTATTTAGTGCTGGTTAATTGTTCTCCCAAATAATGCCAGAGTCCAGCAAGTGCCCTAATCACATCATTTCAGACAATTCTGGGGTGACATGGAATAGACTGTAGCCGCTTCAGGCTGATCCCAAATGTTACTTCTTCATACCCTCCTAGGAGTCCTGGATAACGGAAACAATTGATCAGGAAATTTGATTAAAAAGCTCCTCATGTGTATCTGTCTATGGTATAGAAAAAAGTCTTTCTACAAATGGGGACAGCATCTCAATTTTTAAAATTTACAGTTTGCTGTGTGAGTCTTTTGAAGACCAAAAGCTTCAAACAGCACGGCATTCTCCCTATCCTCCTATTCTGAGGGTCTAGCGTCTCATGAGATAAAAAGGAAGGTATTTCCTTGGCAGAATAAAAGGTATTCTGCCAAGTCAGGCAGAGCAGGCCCATCAATCAGTGGCAATCACTGAAGCAAGAGGTCCCAGCCAGATCACACACATTCCTCCACTCATCATCCCTCGCTCCAACCCCTGATTATAATCAGGCTGGGGCACAACCCAAGAGTGGTCTCCGGGATTTTATGGAGCAGCGTCGTGGCTAACCTTCATTGTTAACCTACATTTGTGGCTCACAAAACTACGTCCTAGCACCACCACCTTGAACAGAACAGTCAAGGTGAGGGCAACTACAGAAATCTGTTCCCTTTTTCACGAATAGGTGTGGCCTCCTGCTCCTGGAATGCTGACAATTTGGCCCTCCTTTTGGGTTTGACACAGTAAATAATGATGAATATTCTCTCTAAGCCTGTACAGTCCTGCACACATGTTCTCTGCACAGCCAGAAAAACAATTCCTCACACAAAACAAGGCATTGTGGATGCTGTGCATTGGTTGGAATACAGACTTTGTAAGAATTTGCCTAATTTCACAGGTGTATGTGTAATTTTCCAAACTTCCATCCTGGCAGATTGCTTTCATCTTTGGGGGATGAAGAAAACCAGATCTATAGTTATAAAACCCTAACAAGACGATGTGGGGTGGTGGGGGGAGCTTGGTGAGTGAAGGTGAAAACAAAATCAACATGTTCACCAGGCTCTAACTGTGCCGTGCCCTGGGATATATATCAAAAGGGCACTTTATAACAAGTGTTCTATGTGGTCATTAAATCACCATAAAGGTACCTCGATTCAGTGTTTGTGAACAACTCAAGAGGCCCCAGAAAGCACTTCTCCATAAAACATATGTTGAAAAAGACTTTTATTTTATATTAACACATTAAAAGAGTACCTAAAGACACAGAGGCACTCAATATAGCTATGTTTTTAAGAACACTTGCTCCCTGGAGAATTAGGAGAGCAGGTAGGGTGCCAGTGATAACAAAGTGAGCTCATCCACCCTGCTCCAGCAGTGGCAATGTGGAGGAAGCATCTAAGGGCTCTCTTAAAAAGAAAATATCCTCTGTCTTTGGCAACAAAGCCTACAGTGGAATAAAAGCAAGCACCTTTACAGGCAGAAGTTATAGGATAAGCCAAAAGGTGGAGAGCTCACATAAATGAACTCCCCGTGGTGACTTGCAGCCCTCCAGTGCCTGAGTTGTAAACCCTGCACCAGCCTCCAGGAGATGTTCTCCTATGCACTTCTGGCATGAGCATCTATATGGCATATATATATATACACATACACACGCATATGTGTATGTGTATATATATCCTATGAGGGGAAACAACTGGTCATGGCAGCTTCTTTCCCAATTGAATAGAATTTCATTTTTTCCTTTGAGCTGTAAGAGTACAAATGAATTTACCAACTCTATTGAAGGTGGTAAGTTATAAAGTTCTTATTTCAATACTGATTATATAGCCATACTTAATAAGAACTTAGAAAGGTTCTCACCAGAAGCTATTCAACCCCAATCACCCTCTCACTTGAGCCAAAGAAATGCACATTCCTTCCTTCCACATAGAAAATTCCAGAATATCAGAATTATCAGGACTTGCCTAATATTCAATGCATTGGCAACAAGTACAGGAGAATTTGCACTCTTAAATCCATGTTTTCTAACTCTTGTAAACCAGACAAATACATCTAAATTGAATAATCTAGAAATAAACAACTTCCTGCCTTCAAAAAAGTTCACCTTAAACATGAATTAATGTTTTTTCTTTTTTTTTTTTTTAGTTTGCTTTTGGTCTAGTTTTGTTGTTCTTCTTTGCTGTTATTTTCTATTGGGCAATTACTATTTAGAAGCAGTACACTATAAACAGCATGAAGCAAACTATATGGATGATTTATATATGTTAATAATCTTTCCCTAGTTCAGATTTAATTTTTCTGCCATTGTGTAAAAACCTCATTCTATCAGCCGCCATTCCCTGCTCTTATATACCTAAAATATTTTACTCTTGACTTGGAAAAATATAAACAAGTCAATCTTACCAGAAAATGCAAGAAATTAAATCAAATAATGGATGTCATTCAACTATAGGGATTCAATCTGATCCCCCCCACCCGCCGAGCTGTTATTATTACCCTATGCTTTCTGACAGTGAAAAGGAAGTATGTACCTGTCACCCAGCACCACTCCACCCCACACCACCTTTCCCATTCCAGCCTTCTATCTTGGATCCGGCTAACACTTAGCTCAAGTTTGTTTTTTTTTTTTTTTTTTTTTTTTTACTTTTTGGCCACACCACGCAGCATGTGGGATCCTAGTTCCACGGACCAGGGGTCAAACCCGCGCCCCCTGCTGTGGAAGCGTGGAGTCTTAACTCCTGGACCACCAGGGAAGTTCCTAGCTTAAGTATTAAAGGAGTATAGAAAAACATTTGTGAAACATACCCTGATGCCCTCTGCTTCCTCAGAGGGAAACCATGGTGCCTACTGCTGGTTCTGCCATCCTCCTCTTTGTCCCAAGACTTATCCTCTAGTCTCTATTGTAATGAACATCAACTTTAGTGTGAATTAGATTCACACGGAATGTCTGATGAAAATGCAGACTTTCAAGTCCCACTCCCAAAGATTCAGCAGCTCTGGGATAGAACCCAGGAATCAGAATTTTAATCCTGCATCTCAAGTTATTCTAATACAGACCACACACTGGAACACTAGTGATCAGTGTTCCAAGCCTGGAAAAAGGGGAGAGTGAAGCACATCTGAGATATGACATTCTTACAATAGTATGAGGGGCAAGATAAGAATGGACGATTATCTCTCAACTGTAAACCCTTGAGATCATTTGGTTTCTCTATATTTAGTTCTGCTTTGCCCAAGAACACCTTATCCTATTTTGGAGGCTACGGTGTATGCAATGATATAAAACGAAACTCATTAATTCTGTAGCATGATTTTCTATGAGGTCTCCTTTCCATATCTGAAGAGACATACAAGATCAGTCTGGACATTTATTTTATCCATTGCTCTTGAGAAGTATTCATGTACCATATGGAGAGTTGGCTCATGCAGAAGCTGTGGGGAAATTCCATTCCATCATGCTTCCCAAAGCTTTTCGGAGATCTAACTGTGACACAAATGAGGCAGTTCTAAATTAGGTTGTGGAAACTGTTACCTTTTTCTTTGGTTTTGTTTTGTTTTTTACCATATGTGGCTGTCAGTGAAGAGTTACAGTGAGGGATAGGGTTGGGGGTGGGAGGTAGATCTGATCTTTTTCATGAGCTGTTGATGAGTTGAGAATCTAAAATGTTCTCAAGAAATCTGCCAGGATTCTATACACAGCTACTGAAAATTTCACAAACTCCTTGAAAGAAGCAATATGTGAAACGGGGAATAAAATGCAAAGTGTATTTTGTATGTAGGTTTGGGAGGGTTGCAAAATTGAGAGAAAAGTTCCTTCAGTGAGGAAGTCAGAGATAGTCTGAAGCATTTAACACAACTCAAAGCGAGCTGAGTTGTCCTGATTTGGTTGAATTACTTAAGAACTATACAGATCAGCAAGGAAAACGTCAACAAGGAAAAATTCAGATTCATACTGTGTTGAGCTAAAAATTTTAAAAGCAACCTCTCTTGTTACTATATACAAGATACAGTAACATCTTGTGTAACATGCATATGGCTGATTCACTTTGTTGTACAACAGAAACTAACACAGCATTGTGAAGCAATTATACTCTGATAAAGATGTATTAATAAATAAATGAATAGACTGTGACAGACCACTAACTCAACCATTAAATTTAAACAAATTTAAAACAAATAAGAAAAAGAATATGGGTAAAAAAAAACTTTCTAAAATAGGTTAGATAATAAAATCTATTTTCTACAACAAGAAGTGTATTTCTAAGAATACGTGTGAATGAAGACACAAAGCCACTTCTTTAAAAACCTCATGAAATTGGCTGAAGCAATGAGAGTGCACAAGAACAAGAACGTATTCCCGATTGTTAGAACCTTCTTATCCTCCAGCTTCCTAAATCCTTTAGAGCTCTACTCTGGGCTGTTTCATTTTCTATTATTTGTGGTAAGAACCTAGCGCCTATGGCCAAATCTGCAGTGTATCAAGTTCCTTAGCATGACTAGCCCTCCACAAGTATCACAATTTTGGTCCCTTTGCAACTTCAGGGAGATCACAAAACATCATGAACTGAGTATCTATCTGCCCCTGGCCAGGAACCATGCAAGGCACTCTACTCTGTACTGTCCTGGCTTTGGCATCTTTACCTCTGAGAAGGAGAAAGAACTAACAACCAGGACAAAGCTGAAGGAGATAACAGAAATCCTTAAGTGTGCTGACCCTCTGCTTTACAGCCTGGCTATCTCTGTCATTTCAGTATGTTAAAAACTATATATAAAATAGGGGCCTCTGGAGTTGGGGGTTAGAGATGGGGGGGCAATTTTGAAATAAGACAAACAATGTTAATGACTAAGAAGGAAAGCCTTCCCTGTGTTCCCCAGAAATATATTTACTTTGTAAAATGTAAAAATATTTTAAAAATATGCTTCATGTTTTCAGTAAGATTTTAAGGTATTCTTTCAAACCAACTAAATATACAATAAGAAAAGACTCTCACAATAAAATCACAATAACCAAAATGAAAAGTATAATGATAAGCAATACATAGCACACCAGAAAAATGGAATTAATGATGTTGATGACAAATGATGAGAAACCACATGAGAATGCAGAGAAAGATATAAACAGGTTAAAAGGATGAGAGGTAGGAAAGGACAACTAGAGAAAACTGGTTATATAGCTGCAACCCACTAATAATATATACGCCTAAATTTAAGTAAACTGAGGAAATGATGAATTGACAATATGTATAATATCAAGAATTTATGTACATTAAGAATTTCTAGACTGGAAGAAAGCCCCTATACTTGAGATTAAGGAAAATAACCAAAATCAATATCAAGTTCATGCTTGTATTGTGAAAGAGCAAGAGTAAAGACAGAATCATCTTTTTACCCCCAAGTCTATCTTTCCCTCCCCAAAGCTATCGCTATACCAATGTAAATCACCTAAAAAAAAAAATAAATGGCATAAAGCAGAAGGAAAAACTATCACAACCTTACAGGGAAAAGCTATAAAAGAACATAATATTCAGTTGACTCTGAAATTTATATGTGATGTTGACCAAAACACTCTCAGATCTGCTCAGATCAGGCAGTCTCAGTGTCTGCCTCAGACACTACATCATAAGACATCATTTCTGCAGACCTTATTTAAAAGATGCTTTCCCAATTTCAGAGAGATGAATTACTAGCCATTAAGAATGGGAAGGGCTTCCCTGGTGGCGCGGTGGATGAGAGTCCGCCTGCCGATGCAGGGGACACGGGTTCGTGCCCCGGTCCTGGAAGATCCCACGTGCCGTGGAGCGGCTAGGCCCGTGAGCCATGGCCGCTGAGCCTGCGCGTCCGGAGCCTGTGCTCCGGAACAGGAGAGGCCACAACAGTGAGAGGCCCGCGTACCGCAAAAAAAAAAAAAAAAAAAAAAAAAAAAGAATGGGAAAACTATGCTTAAAAGTAATTTGCAGGGAAAACTGAAACTTACTAAAAATAAAAAGATACTTTAAAAAAATGTCGAATTACAAATAAGTTTGATTCTAATGAGTCTAAATGCTTGAACTACAGTAAAAAAAATAGAATATTAGACAACATATATTAAAAAGGTATTAAATATTAACAAGATTAGCAAACATAAATTTAACTAACAGAGAATAGGGAAGTGGGGTTGAAAAGAAGGCAAAGCACCCAATTTTTATTCCTCTCTAAAAGGAAGCTAAATTATTTTGGTTCTGATAATTAGATAAAAATAGACTTTTAAAAACAAATTTGCTAATACTTTAAGATAACATTTAGTAGGACCTCTACTTTCCATATGTTTAAAGATATTAAAACCAAGCAGTAACAATATACTCAAAAAAACAAAGTTAGAGTATAATCATTAGGAGCACAAAAACAGAATGCAATATATAATAGGACAGATAACTGAACAAGTTTAAGTTAAGGTTGGGATGAAAAACAGAAGCATATTAATTTTTTCATTGAACATTTAAAACGGTTAAAGATGTTTCCATGTGAAAACACAGACAAAATTTATGCTGACAGGGCTTCCCTGGTGGCGCAGTGGTTGAGAGTCCGCCTGCCGATGCAGGGGACACGGGTTCGTGCCCCGGTCCGGGAGGATCCCACATGCCGCGGAGCAGCTGGGCCCGTGAGCCATGGCCGCTGAGCCTGCGCGTCCGGAGCCTGTGCTCCGCAACGGGAGAGGCCACGACAGTGAGAGGCCCGTGTACCGCAAAAAAAAAATAAAAAATAAAAAATAAATTATGCTGACAATACTAGTATCATGCAAGATTTAAGGATTTAGCAAATTCAAGTTATAGGATATTGATTAAAAAATCAATACCGGGCCTCCCTGGTGGCGCAGTGGTTGAGAGTCCGCCTGCCGATGCAGGGGATACGGGTTCGTGCCCCGGTCTGGGAGGATCCCATATGCCGCGGAGCGGCTGGGCCCGTGAGCCATGGCCGCTGGGCCTGCGCGTCCGGAGCCTGTGCTCCGCAACGGGAGAGGCCACAGCAGTGAGAGGCCCGCATACCGCAAAAAGAAAAAAAAAAAAAAAAAAATCAATACCATTGAGTGGAAAACATTAAGCCATTAACACAATGCTATACATGTGGAATCCAAAAATAAGGATATAAAGAAATTGAACAACATAATTAACAAAATAGAACCTATATGCACAAAACTAGATGTTAGATATTCTGGTTCCTATAAACAAAGAATAAATCTTTGTAAGAATTTATAAAATACTTACAAACACTGACCAAATATTAGGTATTCAAATAGTTTATAAAAGTAAATTAGCAGCCACATAGCACAGGGAGATCAGCTTGGTGCTTTGTGACCACCTAGAGGGGTGGGATAGGGAGGGTGGGAGGGAGACGCAAGAGGGAGGGGATGTGGGAATATATGTATACGTATAGCTGATTCACTTTGTTATAAAGCAGAAACTAACACACCATTGTAAAGCAATTATACTCCAATAAAGACGTTAAAAAAAGTAAACTATATTACAAAGCAGTACAAATAGAAATGATATAGAATGTTAAAATAACTTAGAGTTTTTCTTAAAAATTTTTTAGAAGTATAAACAATATGGTTTTGCTAGTTTTGCATTCAAATACTAGCTTCTTCTATTACTCATTTTCTGACTTCAGAGTACCTAGGAGAGGCAGCAAAATGACCAGTAAGAACTCCACAGTGAAGCAAATAAGATACCCTGAAGGTAAATGATGAAATGCATATGGAAGGTCATAGAAGGAAACCACAAAATCATCTTAAAGCATCAAAATGTCTCAAAGTAGACAGGCTCAGAGATGTTTTATGAAAAGTGAGGGGAAACTGAATAAAAAATTGATAATTACTTTAAAATTTTTAAACCTTTGGGAATTTATTAGAGAAAACAGTAAACACAAGTATATAAAATTTGAAGAGTAAAAGATGGTAAATCAGATTTTTTAAGTCAAGGAAATCATTATATTAATAAACTTGAAAATACAGTAAAATACAAGATTTCTCCTGTAAAATCTTACTATATTTTAACAAATTAACGTAGAATACTTAAATTGAAAAATGGCTGAAAGAAGAATTAAAGACATATTAAACAATTTCAAATATTAAAACCTTTTAGGATTAATCTCATACAAACAATACATGACATTGAAAGAAATTAAACATTTAATGAGAGAAAGAAAGAACTTATTTTACAAATGTGGCTGTATAACACACTCCTAGAAGTAGAAACCAAGTATTATAAAGATGCCATAATTCCCAAAGTAGTTTAAATATATCATGTTATTCTATTTTCTAAATCTTTGGAAAATTTTTAGGAATTTGAAAAAAGAAACTCTCTAGAGTAGCAATATCTGATAAAACTTTCTGTGATGATGGAAATGTTTTCTAATTCTGCACTGTCCCATATGGTATCCACCCACCCCACGTAGCTATTCTGAACATCTGACCCAGGGCTAACGTGACCGCAAAACAGAATTTCAAATTGTACGAATTAATATAAACGTATATTTAAATATCCTTATGTGGTTGGTACTAAAATAAACATTTAGCAATAGACTATCATTTGTAAGCATTCAATAAATAAAGACTTCTTTAAGAGAAAGACATGGGTTAATTAAGTTGAAGTAATTAGTTAGCAATTTAGAAAAAAATCAGTTTAGGCCCTTATATAATTTAAAAACTAAATTTCAGGTTTTTTTTTTTTAAAGAAGTAAACAGAAAATTATAACTGTAAGCACATAAGAAGCAGAACTGATTATTATTCAAACCTTTGGATTGGGAATGATATTTTAGACACCATGAAAGAAATCACAAAGCAATAAATAAATGGACTTAAGTCTATACTAAAAAATGCAGTATAAATCTAAATATATTTAGGGTTTTATATGTTAAAATGTCAAAAAATTTATAAAAATACAACATACAGGGCAATCTTTTCAGCAAATAATTCAGGTAACGTTAATGGTGTATAATAATTATTAAATTATCCATTAATATTTTGAGACACCTCCTCTGTGGCTTGCCAGCCCTTATGCTAGTCACTGGGTATGCACAGTGAATAAAGGAGACAAGGTTCCTGTCCTCATGGAGACTATATCTAGTGGGGACAACAGTAATTAAGCCATTAAACGAACACAGTTTTCTCAAGCACCAAAGTCATGAGTCATAATTGATTTGTCTCTTCCCCTCACTCTTGCATCAAATCTATCAGCAAGTGTTCTAAGCTGTAACCCGAGCCAACTGCTTCACACCATCTCTACTTCTGTGTCCCTAGTTCAAGCCACCTTTATCTTTCACCAGGGCTGATGCAGTGGCCAGCCTTCCAATCCAAACTCTCCCATAGTCTATTCCTTGTCATGGATATAAATTACATCTTGTTACTCCTCTGCTTTGATGTCTTCCATCTGTACTTAGAATGAAGTCCAAAATCTATATCATGGCCCACAAGACCCTACAAAAAGGCCAATCTGAAGTTGGCCATCAGAGTTCTTTGAGATGAACTCAAATTCCCCCATCCTTCCTTGGATCTTGGCACATCAGCCCTCTTCTAATTCTTTCAAAAACCAAAGCTCATTCCCAATTTAGAGTCTATGCCTTTGTTCTTCCCTCTGCCTGGAACACTCCATTGCTGCTGATTCACATCATCTGTCAGAGGAGGGTTCCAGCCCTCCTCACAGAGGGCTTCGAGGCCTCATCTGCTACCCCTTCACTCTCCCTTCTCTGCATTCTTTTTATCGTGAAGGCTCCAGAGAAACTCATTCTCTTTCACAAAGTGGTGCCACACATTTGCAAAATAATTTGCCAGTAATGCATGTACAGACCTAAGATTATTCCTAAGCTTTGACATGGGATCTCCATGTCCAGAAATCTCTACTAATATAATTATCCAAAACATGTTCATTTAAATGTCATTTTTAATACTGACATATTGTAAGAACCTAAAGGATCCAGATGGTTGAAAAGTGGAGAGATTCAGAGTTTGGGCACTCGAGACACATAACCCAGATAACAGTTTAAAACCTGCTTTACCAATTACTAATTACATGACATGGGCAAGCTACCTCACCAAATTTCTAATGTTGCTTTTTTTATCTGTAAAATTAAGAAAATAAGTGTTCATACAGCACAGAACTCTTAAGAGGGTCAAAAGATGTATTTTAAATCTCTTAAACTCGCAAGTTCAGTAAGCCTGTTTGTCTGTTACTGAATATTAGTAAATGTTGGATTCAAAACCTGCCTCCAAAATATTGTTTATTTGACCTCCAGTGAGTTGCTATTTCCTGTGCCTCATTTTTCTAATCTGTAATATGGGAATGACAATAGTCCTACCTCATATCATCATTTTTACAATGAAGTATGTTAACAAGTGTAATGTTCTTATAATACTACTTGACAATAAACACTCAAAAATATTAACTATTATTATTATTATTATTTATTCAAAATGGAATAGTCTATAGACATTAAAAGTAATGATTAGGGCTATTTGGTAATATATTTCAAAAACTTAAGTTCAAACTCAGCCATTAATTCAACTTCATAGTCTTTATCCTCAGAAATAATTAGAGAAGACAAAGATCAGTGTTCAGCAAAGTTCATCATAATGTTTGTTCTAAGACAGAAGTTTTAGAAGCAATCTAAATGCAAACTCAGATTGGTTTCAAAACTTATAAATCCATATCACAGAGTGCTATACGATCTTTAAAAATCTCTTTTAGAAGAACACTGATGACACAGGGAAATGTTTACTATATATTAAATGAAAACAATTAAACAATATGATCCTTGTGTAGTTAGTTTTAATCAGCTTTAGATTAGAAAACCAAATAACTAAACTTTGTCAGAACTAAGCCTAATTATTTTGAGTGAATGAAAGCTCTAAGTAAATTTCATGAGCTCTTTTGAATGAACTTTGCATCCTACATTTTGCTGAGCTTGTCTTTTTTTCCCTTCCTAGTTATCAATTTAAAAAATAATAAATAAATAATTTGATCAGCAAATAGTTTTTGGAATTATACCTAATGTTTCCCTTATATGTTAACAAATCATATTTGTGACCCATGAGAATGTGATGTGGCTGATTAAACTTCTCTTAATGGCTCAAAGGTTACTTTAGGTAAACAGAGCCACTACATTTGGCTCTTCCATAGTCTACACATACTTACATCTGTTTTTTTTCTTTCCTAGGCAGTGGGAAAAGGTAGGGGAAACCATTTCTTCTGAGAAAAGAAAAGAGAATTCCTACTCACAGTTTGCTGTGTTGATATATCACAAATCACAAGTATGAGTCTGTTATATGGCACAACACACTACAGAAAATTTTAATAAAAATAATGGTATCAAAAAAGTCATTACCCCCATGGAACAGAACTGCAGGTGACAGAATGTTGGCTATTTCATGTACCTTTGAGAGCAAAAGCTCCTCAGTTGCTCCATTAAATACTATCATTTAAAAGACAGTTTTTAACATGAAAGAACAATCCATAAAAAGAAAATATAAAATACCATAATTTTATACTACAGCATTAAAGTTAATAGTGATCATGAACAAATATACTGAGAAACATAAAAAATGACTTTCAACAGTGGTCAAGAATAGCAATACAGCAAATATGTTTTGCCTTAAGGTGATAAACTTTTTTTTCCTTCTGTAGGTTCCAGAATATGTATTAGGTATTTATAGATAAGATTACGTTACTTCAGTTATATAATTATAAAATCTGGTACTTTGAATCAAATTAAAGTGGCTCCATTTTTATAAGTAAATTTTTTATTATTGATATATATCTTTACTATGACATCAGCCCCTGAGATTGATGATTGCTATGCTGGTAAAAGGGAGGAGCTGAGAAGATAAGATATGATAGGAGGACATGCAACAAGAGTGTGAGAAAAATATGACTAATGAAACGGCAAAAGTAGAGCATATGATGGAATTGGTGATCTGAGTAATTGGTTAGGGTGGGGTGTTTGTTCAGAGCTCAAATCAAGACAAAATTATATTATTTGGGGTTTCATTTGTGTTATTTCTTGAGTAATATGTAATTAACACCAACATTTAGGTTTAATCAGAATTTCAATTGAAAATTACCTTGTTATAATGTTACAGGCAACATTTAAAAGCTGCATAATTAATAATACAAATTACTTAACACAGGGCACAAGGACTTTTAAAATACGTTATGAACAAGCTCAATATTCCTACAGCCATTGAAACACAATAATTAGTTTTTATCAGCTTTATTTTCTCGACTAGCAGTATTTGTATTTTATTAGACCCCTAAAAGGCCCTTCTAATGCAAGTGAATGCTCTCTGAACCTTCTTCATTGTCCTTGAAATGCAACACAAAAAGTAAGCACAATGGGTACACACTACCTGAAGATATCTATGCCCGCCTCAAATTAGTCGATGAAGAATGTCTTTTCCTGATGTCAGAACCAATGTGCACTCCTCACTTTGTTTATCTAAGAAGGGTCTTTTCCACTCTGTTTCTTGCCTTCTAAAGCCCTTAGCTTATTCTTCATTTCCACACCCACAAATATAATATGGAAATCTCACCACAGAAATATGTTAAAAATATGGATCTAACTGTTCCCCATTTCAAGGACTCAGACTGAACAGGTACAGAGTGTTTACTCCCACCAGGCCAGAGATGGAGGATACTCACACTCTACCAAACATGAAGTCCTAACATACTTAACAGGCATCCTAGGAAAACTCTTCAATAGGCACAATGGAAAAGCATTCATACAGTCAAAGTTTGTACATTTACCCACATCTAAGAAAAATGCTACATAAATGTTCTCTTTCCCCTCTCTCCCTCCCTCACCACACACACACACACACGCATCTGCATCTGTTTAATTCTTTCTTTGTTTCCTATCATGGGCTAGCTTTATCCGACACATGCTGGTTCTGAGAGATACAGGTGAGCATAAGTAGGGAGGCTATGGTAAAAATGTAGAAATACGGTATTTGGGGACACAAGAACAATAACACAAAAATATACAACAATGATGGACATGTAATAAAAAGTCACAACCTTAAACACTTGAAGGTATGGAACTAAAAAAAATAAAGAATAAAAAATAACCGGCATTTTAAAGCATTATTTTCAGAAGTCCTAACATGAGGTGTCACTTGGAAAATAATTAATTGGTTATAGCCTACAGTTGAGATGAGCAGTTGGAAGGCACTCTTCCGTTTAAACTTTGGCTGCAGCCCTGATGAGCTGTCTGACTTTGAGTGAGCCTCAGAAATTCTGAGTCTCCACTTCTTATCTATAAAACTGGATAACATATCATAGTAGTTGCAAGTTACATGTGTTCAATTATGTGATGAACTTATTTAGAGGATGCCTGATATAGCATAAATGTTCAAAATTTGTCAATACATTATGT
Organism: Mesoplodon mirus; assembly: GCF_964341445.2. Classification (NCBI taxonomy): domain Eukaryota; kingdom Metazoa; phylum Chordata; class Mammalia; order Artiodactyla; family Ziphiidae; genus Mesoplodon; species Mesoplodon mirus. The sequence continues at coordinate 30,546,021 of NC_138992.1, forward strand.
TGAAATACCCTTATCAATAATCATAACATGCCTTTGGAAAGATAATAACAATAGAGCCACTGCATGGGGGAAAAACTGCAGACAGATCAATATGAGAAAAGGATTCCTATTCTGATGTCTTGAAATAAAATATCATACACCTAGGAAGAGGAAGTGCCTCTGTTAGAAGCCTCCCTTTAAGAGTCAGGACCTTCAGATCTTGCTCTCTTGGTGGTTGGGTGAGGGTCCACATTTTTTTGTGGTTAAAGAGAATTAGATAAAATGTGGATCCTACCATCTCTGGAGTTATCAGTGTTCAAACGCGCTAGGAATTAAATTATTCCCTCTAATTTATGAGAATATAAGAAAAGGGTTTCTAATTAAAGGGGAACTTGGTAACACTAAAGATAAACATTTTTTTTCATGAAAACAAAAATAAACTTCCGTTTGAGATTAAAGGAATGCTCTCCAGTCTCTTTAGGAAATACTGAGAGAAAGTGCAAAATTGGAGGAAGCACAAACATAATGAACATAGACAGAACAGGGCAGCTTCTGCAGAGGGAGGATTTGGTGGGGCCCTGGGGACATGCTTTGCAAAAACTCTTGCTTCTGTGTCATGGAGATATGTAGGGATTGTAATAGCCTGGACCAGACCCAGTAGAAACAAACTAAAGATGTCTTACCTTCCATAGTACTCATTTATTTGTGATTTATATTGAATTACAAAGTTCTAGTCACAGACACTACCCAGAGACCACAATGGGAAAAGGACCAGAAAAGACTGTTTGACACACACACACCATTCCAGAAAATCAAAAGGACCTGCATATTGGCACAAACAGAGTCTCTTGTTTCATGATTCCAAATGCTGTTTCATAAGGATAAACTGATTTTAAAACGTTGGAGGCATGAAAAATACTATTCAAAATTCATCTCATTTAATGCTGCACCCTTTAATTTATTTTATTGCCTCAAGGGTGGAAAAGGCATGTTCCTCACTGTCTGTGAGACAAGAAGCAGTGCCAAGCTAATGCTAATGGGAATTCTGTGGCCAGAGCCCACACGAAGACGTCTGTGAACACTCCAGTTTGAGATTTACCTGCTTTTACAAAAGAACATAATCATATGCATCCCAGAAGAGACAGACTTTTAGCTTAAAACTATTGTCTGAAACATCACACCTACTCAGCCCTCCGAGAATATAAAATGTCTGAATTAAGTTCTGTATGGTACTCAATATGGAACTTTTAGTAACATTTTAAAACTGTCAATTTCCAAGTACTATTAAAAAAGCAACTTCTTTTGAAACTGAGCTAAAGAGGTGCATATTCGCTAAGGAAATAAATAACACAAGAGAAAAGTGACACATTTCATCGAGCTAGCACATCAATAAACAATAAACAAACGTAGTGCAGGAAATATCTCCCCCGACCAAAAGTAGCAGAGCACCCCTGGAGATGCTGCGGTTGGTTTCGCTTTGATTCAAACTCCCCATGGGCTGGAGCATCTCAATATGCAACCAGCAGTTAGAAGCATTTTAGGTCTAATTTTCTAAAATTTCAATCTTCAAATTGGTAATTTCCCAAATTAGAGTTAGGACTGGGAGGAATTCTCGAAAAAACCTAAGATACTTTTAGTTATGATTAAGTTTCACGTGTACCTTGGCACTTTCAATGAACAGTTTGTGAATCAACATCTGCTAGATATTCTGTAATAACGTAAATGGGAAAAGAATTTGAGAAAGAATAGATACATGTTTATGTATAACTGAATCACTTTGCTGTACACCTGAAACTAACACAACATTGTTAATCAACTATACTCCAATATAAAATTTAAAAAAATTTTTTTAACATCTTCACTGGAGAACAATTGCTTTACAATGGTCTGTTAGTCTCTGCTTTATAACAAAGTGAAATCAGTTATACATATACATATGTTCCCATATCTCTTCCCTCTTGCGTCTCCCTCCCTCCCACCCTCCCTATCCCACTCCTCTAGGTGGTCACAAAGCAGCAAGCTGATCTCCCTGTGCTATGCGGCTGCTTCCCACTAGCTATCTGTTTTACGTTTGGTAGTGTATATATGTCCATGCCACTCTCTCACTTTGCTCACTTTGTCCCAGCTTACCCTTCCCCCTCCCCATATCCTCAAGTCCATGCTCTAGTAGGTCTGTGTCTTTATTCCCGTCTTACCCCTAGGTTCTTCATGACTTCTTTTTTTAGATTCCATATATATGTGTTAGCATACGGTATTTGTTTTTCTCTTTCTGACTTACTTCACTCTGTATGACAGATTCTAGGTCCATCCACCTCACTACAAATAACTCAACTTCGTTTCTTTTTATGGCTGAGTAACATTCCATTGTATATATGTGCCACATCTTCTTAAAAATTTTTAATAAATAAATAAAAACCATCCAAAATCTCAAGTAAATAAAAAATGTAACCAAAATTTTCCTTGCACAGAACAAATTTCTTCCACCAGGGACTGTCCACAATGACTACACCACTACCAGTCTACCTTACCATAAGAGCAAGTGGTTGATTTTTTATATTATAAAAAAGGCTCCAGCTGAAATTTTGTCTTTGTATCATCTAGGAAGATGCCTTCTAAAAATAGTTCACCTAGAGTTGTATAGATACTACATGAGCATTCATTGCTTTTTAGAGAACAAACAGCTTTTAAGTATCCTCAAAAACTGAAGGTTTACCCATTTTAGTGATATATTTCACATTTGAAACTTGAAATAATATCTCTTGATGATAGCCTATGCCTCAGTTATTTTTATTAGGCTGACTTCTATGCTAGCCTCATTTCTAACCACATAGTTGGAAAGCAGTAAAAAAATTTTGAAATATTTTATAAATCAGACTTTGCATTAAATTGCCCTTACCCTTGTTATTGGTAAGTTTGTTTTACCACAGACTTTTAAATTGGAAGGCACCATAAAGTTTATAAATGAAATCTTTTCATTTTACAGTGAGAACACTGAAGGATGCTGAAGTGCTTTCACAGAACTAGTACTAGAAATCAGGTCTCCTATTTCTCAGTCCATGCCTTTCCATCACATGTTAGATGAAAAGCAGCCTTACCCATCGTTGATTCCTAGTGTTAAAGGTTGAAACAGAACTTGGATTTAAGGTAATAAAACCTACTATTTGACACTGCAAATAGTAATAAGAACTGCAAAAAACAGGACTAGAAAAGTTAGTCCAATTTTTCATGTACAGATTAAGGACCGAAGTTCAAGCAATTTGCTTGTTTGCATGTTTCAAAAAATTGTCCTACTAATCATCTTTTTAATTCCTATTATTAATAATGCAGCAGATAAAAGGGCTGATAGTATGATTATAGCAAAGTAGTTTTCAACCAAAATTACAATGAGTAAACACAAATGGCAGTGTTGTTATAAGCAGTCTTCTCTCAGATTCCAGATTATTCATTTTTGTATGTTCCACAAAACTCAAAACTGTTTCTGGCACAGAGCAGGCACTTAACAGTTATTGTGAAATGTCAACACGTTGTATCAGGAAGCTGAAGAAAGGAATGTGATATTTTACAAATATGTGCTATAATGTGGCTTTACCTATGGTTTCTATGCTATTACATAGAAACACTGCAACTATTTGCAATTCAGTCATTTGAAAACTGTAATTACCTTAATTTACTATTACTAGTTGTAATCCATTTTGTAATTAAATAATGTTTTAAATGTATTAATAAAAGCACTCACTTCCATTTTGTTAACCTTTCTGTCTTCAAGAAAAGATAAACTTTGAAGAGTAAAGATTGGGTTAACTTCAAAGTCAGATTGATTGAAGCAAAATATGTTTATTTTTATATGCTAAAAATACCAAAATTCATAGGCTTTACACCCTCCTTTTCAAGGTATTTAATAAAAGTGCTCAAAATCCATGTAAAGTTTTTATCCTAATATATTGACAATTCATTGAGTACTTTGGACTTACATAAATTTGGGCAAAAATCTATTAGTGTTTAGAAATAAAACTAAATGTATATCATAATGTTAAACATTCAGGAAAAATAGCTAGAAATAAATTACAGAAAAAATGTATAAAAGCTTTGAAATGAATACTATCTTAAAAAACAAATGATTTCATATGGAAAAGACCTTGTCAAATTAATTTAATCTATAAAATTTAGAAAATTTAGAATGTGATGAACCCATTTTTAGTTAAATTTTGTTTGTGGTTTCTGTTTTCCTCCTATGACACTTGGACTCTTGCTTTGTTCTACTACACTTTTTTCCCACAGTATATTACTCCATTTCAGAGCTGCAACAATCACTTTCATGCTAAGGAGTATGGACCTCTAGTATGTAATCCTGACAATTCTTCTAAACTCCAGATATGCATGTCTGTCCTTCTATCCTGAATTTGATCACAATGTTCCTTCAGTATCCTCAACTCCATGCATCCTAGTTAGTTATTTATTCTCCCTCTCCCATCCCAACTGGCATTTTCTTACATATTTCCAGTCCCCCAGGATTTAAAAATTCACATTAATTTAGACCCCTTCCTGGTATAATTCCTTCTTCATCTATCTCTCTATTTCCATTATCATGACCACACTAAGGTTGTGTTGTATAACAGAGTATCTTTGTTATTCACAGGGGGCCTCCGACCTCCTGTGAGAGGATAGGAGCTGAAGATTGAGTTCACACACAGGGTCAATAATTCAATCAATCATGCCCAGGTAATAAAACCTCAATAAAAACTCTGGACACAAGGCTCAAGTGAGTTTCCTGGTTGGTGAATACACTGATGTGCCAGGAGGGTGATGCATTCTGACTCTGTGGGGAGAAGACATCGAAGCTCTATTTTCAGGACCTTCCCGGACCTTCCCTTATCTGTGTCATTTGGCTGGTATTTGTACCCTTTATAATAAAACTATAATAATAAGTATAGTGCTTTGCTGAGTTCTGTGAGTTGTGCTGGTAAATGATCAAGCCGAGTAGCTTGTGGGAACCCCCAGTTTTGGAGCCAGTTAGTCCAATGTGTGGACAGCCTTGAGGACCCTGGAACTTGCAGCTGGCATCTGAAGCAAGGGCGATCTCACTGCCCTCAGCCTGTGGAGTTGAGACTAACTCCAGGTGGTTAGCATCTGAACTGCACTGCAGTGTTGTAGGTTGCCAGATAAAACACAGACTATCAGTTAAATATGAATTTCAGATAAGTAACAATTCTTTACACTATAAATATGTCCCAAAATTGCAGGAGACATACTTATACCAGAAGTTCAAAAATTTATATTTAACTGGGAATCCTGGTTTTCTTTCTGTTTTCTAAATCTGACAACACTGCACCCTAAGCCAGGCTCTCATTACTCCTCACCTAGTGGTTTCATAATTTCCATTCCTTTCCCCAGGCTCTATATCCTTTTAACCCTCCCTTACATACTCCACTTAGATTGTTCTTAAACACAGTTTCGTGCATGTATTGCCTTGTCCAGAACTTTGAGTGGTTTTTCACTATCTCTATAAATACATATTAGCTAGCCTGGTACTCAAAATCATTTACAAGGCACCATGGCCTTTGGAAATTAGTCAGAACTGGGTTCAAATCCTGTCTGCACGACATACTAGTTGGGTAAAAGTGGAAAACAGATTCTATATCTCTTGTCCTTAATCTCACTGTAATATGAAAATAGCAATATATAAGAATGTTATTTTGAAGAGAGAAATAAAGAAACTTTGCATCTACCCATTATTTGTGAGTGACCTTTTAGTAGTCACCTGCAATGAACACATCCTGTTATTTTCTGAATATTAATCTATTGAAAGCCTTGGCTTTCCTGATGCACTGTTCTCGCTACTTTTCCTCTTTGCTCACTTTTTCCCTTTGTATTAGGCTTCCATGAAGTTCTGTCCTTTGTCTCTTCTCATTCTATATCCCTTCCCTAATGATCTTACTTCCAACATTTTAAATATTGCTAAATTCCTGCCATTTGCTGATAAATTTGAAATATAAAATTCAAACCCCTGATTTCTTTGTCTAACTGCTCACTAGCATGTCTGAATGTCCAATGGTCATCGTCAAGTCTCCTGCAATCCTGTTAGTCCCATATTGCCTGTTTTTTAAAAACAACATCACTTGTGTTAAGTAGGCCAGCCAGAAAGGTCAGTATAGCTATGATTCGTCCCTCTCCCCACACCCACACACACACCTGTCACCAAATTTTGCAATTCCGTTTTCTAAATCAGCTCTGTCCCCTGCCTGTGCACTGTCTCTTCTTTTGTTAGGACCCTCAGCACCTCTCCCCTAGATTAGTGCTAGAGTATCAGTCAGGGTATAACTAGGAAACAGAAACAACTCTGAGTACTTACAGGGAATTTATTCCAAGGAATTTAGCATAAAGGTGATGAAAGTAGACAATGATGTGATCTAGATATTAACAAGAGCAAGAAGCCATGACCTTCCCTGAGCTAGAGGAAGAAAGACAGGAGAAGAATCACCTGGAAGAAGCTAGAAATATAGGCAGCTTGTCAGGCTGAAGCCACAGATAAGAAACAATTCCTAATGGAGATGCTTCACCTCCACTTTCCCTTTGACAGCTGCTCTTCCTCCACCCTCACTCCCTTTCAAGCATATTCTGCACCTCTACCTTTCTAAAAGGCAAATCTGATCATGTTTACCTCAATGCTGAAAACGTTCCAGTGGTTTTCTGCTGCCTGCAGGTAGTCAGAACGCACCTCCTTTTCAACTGCTATACTGGGCCCAGTCCATTGCTCTTCAGAAGTCATCGGTTCCCTTACATATAATATTTCCCAGCCTGGAATTTCCCCACCTCCCATCCAACATGCTAACACCAGCAAATGCCTTCTCATCTTTCAAGATCTATATTACAAATCATGTCTGTAGTGCCATCTTCCATGCTGTGTTTCCCTCTCTCTTCTCTATTCCTCCCGCCCTCTCTCTCTCACCCTCCCCCGCTCCCTCAATCTCATTCCTTCTCTCCCTTCCTTCCTTTTTTTCCTCTTTTGTTCTCACTAACCAAATCAGTTTTTCCCCATGATGCTCTATGAAATTCTCTATGTTGGTACTGATTTCACAGTACTGCAATTGTGTGTGTGTCTGTGTGTGTCTGTGTTGTGTATGTGTTTGCCTATGTTGGCATGCGATATTCAGGTCCATGTCTATCTACATTACCAGGTTGTAATCTCCTTGAAGGCAGGGGTGTTGATCAAATATCATATCTTTTATCAGCTCAAGTATTTCTGAAAAATGTTCTGAATGAATTTGATGCACTAAAATATATTTATGCGCCCATATTCTTCTAATATTGGACAAGTGAAGGCTTAACAAGTATTTTATAAGAATGTCTCATTGCATGAGAAAAAAATTATTGAAAGAGAAAATGTATTTCTCACATTAGTTTTCCCAAAGAGTATGTAAAATCTCCTTCTCTGACAGTCCTTAAATCACAGTTTGAGTGGGGTTACTAACTTAACCTGTGCTGAATAGAATTCTAATGCTTAAAAGAACATTTGAAAATTCAAGTAAAAATTTATACTTCAGCCTTATGAAGGGTAAAAAAATATGATACATATGATTTATAGCAAATGCAATCTCTATATTTTTTTACATTGTTTTTTGGTGGCCCTGCATAAGTTACATCAAGAATATCCTACTGAGCTTAGCAAAGTTCAGAGGACTCGCTAATTCTCTACCCCCTCCTGCCCATTTATTGGCCATGAGCACCTATCAAAGGCAATAAATGTTCCCCTACATTAATTTTAATGTTCACAATAACTACATGAATGTGGGTTACTATTTTAGCCCCATTTTATAGATGAGGAAACTGAGGCACAGAGAAGTAACTTGTCCAAGGTCAACTGGCAGTGGGTAGCAAAACTTGGATATGAATCATTTCTGATGTCAGAGCCCATATCCTTAGCCACTGCACTACACTTCCCCATGGGGCAACATTTCTTTTCACCACAGCCCTTGGGCTCAAAAATGAAGAGGAGGGAATAGAAAGCACACTGTGCCCTTCACGGCTTGCTTATCCTTTCCGTCCTCTATGGATGAAATGTGCCAATGTAGGAATGGCATTACTGCTATAAAGTAATCATTGGGGTCCTTCTGCTGACCAAGGAAGATCTAAGGGTGATGTCGTCTGAAAGCAAAGAGAAATAATATTTGCATGTATTTACAACCTGCTTTTCTCAGAAAAGATTTAAGGTGTTCCACTAAGATATGTACATTACTGACAGATAAAATAAATTAAAATAGGTAGAAAGCAAAGCAAAGGGAAAGTTAGGCTAGAAGAGGACAGTGAGTGCACACAACACAGGCCATGACTTTACAGGCTTGCAAATAGCAAGCTTAACGTTTGGCTCTAAGCTACATAGCAGCCAATGAAGACAGAGAAATAATACTGAAGAGTTGATTTTTCTACAAAATACAAACAGAGTGCTCAGGAGAAGCCCAGATACTTCTTGTACTAAGGATAGGAAGAAAATACTTCCATGGTCTCCCAGAGAGAACACTGTAATACAATAAACACCATCCTTAACAACATGCCCAGAGGACAGAGGACGCACAGAAAAGGAAGACAGAGATTGCTTTTCACAAGATCCTTCCAAAATAAGCATAATGCATATGATATATAGGACACAGACTCAGTCTTGCCAGAAATATAACTTTACTCTTTTACACCTCTTTGAGAAGTAGTTTAGTGTAGTCTGATGCAGACTGCCTGGATTTGAATCCTGGCTTTGTCACTGACTAGCTGAGTGGCATTGGGCCAGACTCTAAACCTCTCTGGGCCTCAGATTTACCACTGATAAATGGAGATGATAATAATAATAACTACCTCAAATGGTTATGTGTCTTTAATTAGTCACTATAATAAAATGCTTAGAATAGTGTTTGGGACACAGTAAGTAATGTACTATAAGTTTTTGTTGTTATATTTATTATTTAATAACTAAATTTAGTTTTCAAATCCCATTTCCCAGGTGATAGAAACAAGGTTAGTGAACTCAGGGTTCCGTCTAACTCCCAGGGAGCGTGTTGGTGAGCAGGCCTATGAGGAAGAGGAGTTGGTGTCTATCCACACTAACATCTCTTTGCATTTCCTCTTTGTTCTGGTTCAAGGCTCTGGGCGCAAACAGGTGAATGCTTGCAACAACTTGAACCCCTCTAGGTACAGGAAGATCATTATTCTTCTCTCGTAGTGTGAGGGGATGAGGAAACAGTGAAGCTACTTAGGCCCATCTGGCTCTGGGGACTTCTCAGGCCCTACCTAGAAAAATGAACGCAGGACCCGACTGGTACCCTGTTAATTAACCTACTGGCGGACACTACCGAAAAGCCACCTCCTAGGACTGACTGAGGGAAGGGAAAAGGGTGATTTGCTCTCTTCTTAGAGACCGTCATTTAGTCACGCATCACTTCTCTTCCATCTGGAGAATTTTTACTTTCTCTTGAGGGGCAAAGTTAAAGGAAGCTTTGTATGGGTCATCATATCTTTTTCACAGACTCATCTATGCTACAGTCCTGTGCAGTCTTGGCTTTTGCAACTCAAAAGACAAGAACTGACACCTTTGTTTTCTGTGCCTTTCTGATGTGTGACTCCACCCCTGAGACAATAAGCGTGGAAGGCTGATAGAATGGTGGAGGTAAAGGTGGGAGTCCATAGTGTTGTCCACAGAGGGAGTACATGAAAGCTAGTTAACAGTTCCCAATATATCCCACCACACAAAATTATAGCATCTTGCCTAAGCACACTTCAGTGACCACAATTCTGTTGTTGTCCAGTGTGCTGGGGTCCATATCTGAAGCTTTCTTTTCTTCATATTAACCCCAGGCAGATTTTAAAGAAGACAGAAGAAGTGGCAGACTAAAGAGAAGAGCAATATAATAATTGCACCATTTCTAAAATTAGATAATATATTGGTACTGGTACTTAGCTTTTTCAAAATTCTGAATAGTGGGCACAACTCCTAGCACTGGCTGATCCATCAGGGGCTCCAAATGATCTATTCCAATTTTCAACTGAAGCTCCTTCTTAAACTGTGCACAAGGTTAAAAATAGCACGAGGTAATTTTTATGAGTAAAATTCAATTTTCATACAATCAACACCACTAAGACTTGAGAGCTAGTAGGTAACTCTTTTGTGTCACATGTTGTATACTGACAAACTCACAACAAAGAACTATGCAATTACCTGAAAGGGTCCTCAAAGATCTAGCTCTTTAGTATCTTCATTTTAGATACAAGAAAACCATGATTAAGGCTTATTTGGAGATCACAGTTCATTAAACACATTAAAATCTAAAAACAAAAAATACCATATCAAGTCCTATATATCTGTTATTCCACCTAGACCACCTAGAATTCTGCTGCTGGGACAGCCATGATGGTCCAGTTCATGCTGTAATTCTGTATGGTGTCTATAACTTTATAAAAAAGGCCTTCTCAAGTAAATCAACAAGCACGTCATGAATTTGTAAATTCCTCATGGATAAGAATTTATTCCTGTTTCTATCCTACCTCCCAGAGTACCTGGTAAAATACCTCCTAGAAAGCATATATTAAGGTGCTTGTTAATGGTGATGACTCAGAGCATCAAAATATTAACCATTATATGACCCGAATTCCTTCCCATTTTCTCCATCTCTCAGAATCTTGCCTGTTCTTTAAGACTCAGTCCAAGCCTAGCCTCAGTTAATGATGTCTCTCCTGACTACTTCAGCCTACCCTCATTCCTTTCTTTCCTAGCCACCTATTTACCTTCCATCAAATACCCACCCATTGAAATACCTATTTCTTCCTATGTTTTAGTATAACTTCCACATCATCTTTTAGATTCCCCCAAATCATTTACTATATTCTACCTTTCATATTCATCATCATTATCATCGTCAAAGCTCATCAAAGATGAGGTATTAAAGTTGTCCATCAATACTTCCTTTTTTACACTCTCTAAAGTATCACTATTACTATACTTTCTTGCTTTTAAGGAAACTATCCATTTCCAGAACTCTAAGTTTTGCTATATAAGTTATGTCCAACTTTTGTCTAAACTTCGTGGGTGACATCATGTGTGTTCGCAGATACTATTGTTCCAGTGTAAAATTAGAGATATTTTAAGTCATCCCCCAAATTCAGAAGCTATCCTTTTTTATTGCCCTGTTCAGTAAAATTTATCTGAAATGTCGTTCATTCACATTTCACATTTTACAGTATAGTAAACATATATGCAAACAGTATAATGTACTGTGTTGTAAAGGTTAAAATAGCATTTTCTGTTTTGTTTTTAATACTGGTCCTGATGAAAGTAAACTTTATAACATGAGAATAAGAAAATAATATTGACAAAGGTGTTTACTAAGAAACTGTTCTCCAATAATCTATATTAAAAATACAATAAAATATTTCATTAGACATTTAGAATCTACTGTGCTTTGCAATTTTAACATAAACATTTTTCACTCTCTTTCACATTATCTAACGGTTATCTGATAATTAAAAAAAAAGTTTAAGTACTCTCTAGAGTGCATTATATGCATAGAGAGTTGGTACAGGGAAATTATTCTATTGACCAGAGAAAAATGATAAAAGAGTAATATTAACTATTTAAAACAGTAGGAGTAACAGATGCATCATTAAGTCTGTACTTATTCAAAATATAATCTTATACAAATTGTAAGAGTCTCCAAATATTTTATCTTACAGAAGGCTAGGAACAGCTGTTTCAGACAAATAAGTTTTAAATCTTGAATATATTCTTTGCAGTGATTCTTTCAGTGGTGGTTCCCTTAGATTAACATGTTTTAATTTATGGCAAACTCTTTAACAGAAAAGCTAGCAATCAATAGACTGTTTGGAACTTCACCTCATAGGTTATATCATGTTGATAGTTTAGTATTTCAGAAACAGTCTATGGAAATACACCATGAGGCAGTAATACTGGCTGATCGTACACACTACAATTATGTATACATTTGAAGCTATAGTTTTCTCTAACTCAAACTTTTACTGCCTTCCAGAGATTTTCTCTGAGAAGAACATTGACATATATGTAAAAAGCAAACACAAACACAACATTTAAATTTTAACACACTCGAGAGTCTTCAGGCTCTTAATGCTGTCAGATGATCTCAGTCAAAGACCATCTGTACTATACCTGTCGTTGAACAAATGTGGGTTTATTGGGTTTATTGACACACTGCCATGCAGGAACTGCAGGATGTCTCAGCAAGTGTGTGCTAGAAACACCTTATAAGATTTGGACCCACATTAGATAATTCGGGGGAAAGTCAAAAAACAGTAGAGCTTTGCTCTAGATTGGATGCTATCAGGAAGCAGGAGTCATTCCATGATTGGGCATCTTTAAAATTCTTATCTAGGGCTTCCCTGGTGGCGCAGTGGTTGAGAGTCCGCCTGCCGATGCAGGGGACACGGGTTCGTGCCCCGGTCCGGGAAGATCCCACATGCCGCGGAGCGGCTGGGCCTGTGAGCCATGGCCACTGAGCCTGCGCGTCCGGAGCCTGTGCTCCGCAAAGGGAGAGGCCACAACAGTGAGAGGCCCGCATACCGCAAAAAAAAAAAAAAAAAAAAAAAATTCTTATCTAGAAGGTAAGAACAGAGTGAGATTAAAGCTGTGATTGGCTAAAAGAAAATGCAGCAAATGGTTAATATTTAGTCATTCTCTAATCTTCAAAATGTTCATGTCTTTCTTTGCCTGAGTTCAGGTATAAGACTAGAGTGGTCTTTTTGTCTAATCCATCATGATCACAGAAGGTCCTTGCCTAATGCTGATGGTCTGTAAAATGTTATGCTCAACAGAAGAGCAGGAGGGCCTATCTGTGCATGCCATGCCTGCTCCCTGATATAAGTGACTGCTTTTCTCCTTCTTGATATAGCAAGAATGAGCATAATAAAGTGGAAAGGGTCATCATTTCCACAATATATTTACAAACAGGAAAACTCAATTATATTTTACTTATAGTGTAGGCTATAAGAAGCTAGGTCTTATATACTTTTAGCATTACTCTATGGGTTAGAAACATAGCAAATATTCAATAACTTTTTCAACTAACTCACTTCTTCCTTCAACAAGTAATCAGTGGTTCTCACCTATAAAAAATCTCTGCCAAAATCTGTAAGTGGAGTACCAAAGATTCAATCTGATTGTTACGAAGCCAACGAGCTGAGAATGGGGACTAGGTGGAGGATGAAAGCTATTCCACAGTCACATTATATCTGAATTCCAATACAACAAAACACTTTGTAATGAGTGTTTACTGTATGTGCAGGCACTGCTAGGCCTTAGGAATACAATAATGACTAAGATTAATTCCCAGTCCTCAGTGAGTATGATGCCCTATGATACAATTATAGTTTTATTTTTTCATCCTCCATGTTACACAGTAAAATACAATTACATCATTGTATCAGATAGTCAAAAGAGAAAATTAATTCTAGCCTACATGTGTTTATGGCCAATTTTGGTCCTTACTATAGTCAATGTAAATTTTTAATTAAATTTTGGCCACTAGTTGCTGGTTTACTGGAAAGCCTTAAATATTTTTTTAAAAGTCTATAAGCATCACACACAAACTCAAGTGTGCAGAGATTTTAACTGCATTCTCAACAATGAAGAAGTGTTTTCTTTTTTATGCTGACAGTGGGAATTTGATTTATTTTATAATTTGATGTACATATGCTGATATGTAGACAAAAAATTAAGTTTTTCATGCCACAGCAATCAAAGAAGAAAAATAAATAAAAGGAATCCAAATTGCAAAAGAAGAAATAAAATTGTCACTGTTTGAAGATGACATGATACTATACATCAATGAATTTGGTAAAGGTGCTGGATACAAAATTGATATAATGAAATCTGTTTCATTTTTATACACTAACAATAAAACATCAGAAAGAGAAATTAAAGAAACAATTCCATTTACCATCGCATCAAAAAGAATAAAATACCTAGGAATAAACTTGCCTAAAGGAGGCAAAAGACCTGTATGCCGAAAACTATAATACGCTGATGAAAGAAACTGACGACAACACAAACAGATGGAAAGATATACCATGTTCTTGGACTGAAAGAATCAATATTGTTAAAATGACTATGCTACCCAAAGCAATCTACAGATTCAATGCAATGCCTATAAAATTATCAATGGCATTTTTCACAGAACTAAAACAAAAAAAATGTTAAATTTTTATGGAAATGCAAAAGACCCATGAATAGCCAAAGCAGTCTACAGAAAGAACAGGGTTGGAGGAATCATGTTCCCTGACTTCAGACTATACTACAAAGCTACAGTGATCAAAACAATATGGTACTGGCACAAAAACAGATATATAAATCAATGCAACAGGATAAAAAGCCCAGAAATAAACCCAGGGCCTTATGGTCAATTAATCTATGACAAAGGAGGCAAATATATACAATGGAGAAAAGACAGTCTCTTCGGCAAGTGGTTTTGGGAAAGCTGGACAGCTATATGTAAAAGAATGAAATTAGAACATTCTCTAACACCATATACACAAATAAACTCAAAATAGATTAAACACTTAAAGGTAAGACTGGATACTATAAAACTCCTAGAGGAAAACATAGAACACTCTTTGACATAAATCACAGCAATATTTTTTTTGATCTGTCTCCTAGAGCAATGGAAATAAAAATGAAAATAAACACATGGGACCCAATTAAAATTAAAAGCTTTTACACAACAAAAGCTGTAGAAAATATATGCAAACGATTTGACCCACAAGGGATTAATTTCCAAAATATCCAAACAGCTCATACAGCTTAATATCAAAAAAAGCCAACCAAGCAAACAAACAACCCAATCAAAAAATGGGCAGAAGACCTAAATAGACATATCTCCAAATAAGACATACGGATGGCCAACAGGCACATGAAAAGATGTTCAATATCACTAGTTATTAGAGAAATGCAAATCAAAACTACAATGAGGTATCACCTCACACTAGTCAGAATGGTCATCATTAAAAAGTCTACAAATAATAAATGCTGGAGAGGGTGTGGAGAAAAGGAACCTTCCTCCACTGTTCGTGGGAATGTAAATTGGTGCAGCAACTATGGAGAACAGTATGGAGGTTCCTTAAAAAACTAAAAACAGAGTCACCATATGATCCTGTAATCATACTCCTGAGCATATATCCAGAGAAAACTCTGACTTGAAAAGATACATGCACCCCAATGTTCACAACAGCACTATTCACAAGAGCCAAGATATGGACGCAACCTAAATGTCCAAGAGATGAATGGATAAAGAAGATGAACATATATATATATATATATATATATATATATACACACACACATATATATACATACATATGTATATATATATATATATATACACACATATATATATATATAACTGGAATATTACTCAGCCATAAAAAAAGAATGAAATAATGCAATTTGCAGCAAGATGGATGGACCTAGAGATTATCATACTAAGTGAAGTAAGTCAGACAGAGAAAGACAAATATCATATGATATCACTTATATGTGGAATCTCAAAAATGATACAAATGAAATTACTTACAAAACAGAAATAGACTCACTGACATAGAAAACAAACTATGGTTACCAAAGAGGATAGCCAGGGGTGGGGGGAATTGAAGAGATAAATTAAGAGTTTGGGATTAACATATACACACTACTATGTATAAAACAGATAAACAGCAAGGACATACTGTATAGCACAGGGAACTACAGTCAATATCTTGTAATAACCTATAATGAAAAAGTCAATATCTTGTATAACCTATAACTATATTAGATAGTTATTATATACATATAACTGAATTAACTGAATCACTTTGCTGTACATCTGAAACTAACACAGCATTGTAAGTTAACTATATGTCAATTTTAAAAAATGGTTAAAAAATTAAGTTTTTAAAATCACATTGGAATAATAAGCAGCAATTAAATTACACCCTTAAATAAAATCTGGCCAAATGTGGAAATTAACAAGTTATAAAAAAATTAGTACAAATGAAATTATTTGAAATTTTAACTGTTTACATTTGATTTAAAAAAAACATAAAGTAGTCCAGACTATTATTTTCATAGGGAAATAATATACTTGCCCTAATATGTCATAGATGTTAATATCTATCTTTCTTTCTATTTATCTATCTGGATATGATAAAATTAAACCTCTTAAATAAGATGTCTTAAAATTCCCTAGTTTTAAACCAATTGGAATAGTACCATATTTCAGAAATATCTTTTCTTCCTCTTTATTTCATTCATCAGTATTTATAGAAGCCTCTATAATGGGCTACCATCCTCCCCAAACCTAGAAACACCAATACTAAATAAAACCTCACCAACAGTTTTTGTTTCTATATTGATGATGCTCTTGTAGTTTGATTTTTTAAATGCATATACTCATGCATTGTCTGCTACTTCATTTACTTTCAGGTAAATATTTACTGAGCGTCCTCCAATTATTTGTAAGAAATTACTCGAAACAGAGCAATTAAAACAAAACAAAACACAGCGCCTCGTCTTAAGGAGTTTGCACTCTAGGAGAAGAGATTTGGCCATGTACACAAACACTAAAATAACACAGTAGATACTAGTTATCATTAGAGATAGGGGCAAAATCTTCTGGGAGTTCAGACTAGAGAGAGATGGCTCCAGGCTGGAAATATCATGGCAGTTCTCACAAAAAAGGACATATCTTAACTATGCATGAAAGGGTAGGATTACAGATAGAAATTAGGGACATTTGCTTTGTTCCTTGGGAACCCATGCCTCCCTAATGCTCAGTTCACCCAGTTCTTCTTCACATTCATTACTATTAAGTTCTCATTGACCTAGGCTTGTGCAGCTCAACTTTCAACTCTAAATGCAAAGCTATTGCATCTAATATCCAAGACTGAGCAATACTTTAAATTTAAAAGTATATTAACATATAATATGCATTGTCATAATAAATTTGAATCCTAATTTTCTTTTTTTACATCCATCCTAGCAGTTATCTTTCCCTGGTTTCCCACTATTGCAAATGTGGTCAGCACACCTTTTATGCACTAGTCCAAGGGTAACAAACAGACATTAAACACTCTTCAAGGTGTTCAAACTTCAAGGAGCTCACACTGTGGTTAAGATGGGATAGGGGCGGGGGGCATGCACAGTCTACAGTGTACCTAATAACTGATTTCAAAGTTATCTATATATCTATTCATCCATTCATTAATTTTTCTATTCAACAGATGTCTCTAGCGTACCGATTATGTATCAGGTACTGTTTTTAGAACTCTTTTAGGACTGACAAAGTCCCTTCTTTCCTTTGGTTTATACTCTAGTAGGAGGTGAAATTGAGCACAGAAAATAAATCAAGCAACAAATGAATAAACTACATAAACAAACAGATGAAATTATACTGATGAACAATAATGTTATAAGTGCTAGGAAGATAACCCAAATAGGGCAATGGGCAAATGTGACAGGGTGTTTATTGATTTGGGAAATCAGGGAAGCCTTCTTTGAAGGGGGTGACATTTCAGATGGGATATAAATGACAAGAAGGAACAACCATACAATGATCTGAGGGGAAGAGTGTTCAACACCGAGAGCATAGCCCTACCATGGGCATGAATGTGGCATGCTGGAGAAATAGCAGCACTGCTGGATGCAGAAATGAGGAGAGAGTGGTTCAAGATGAGGCATTCAAAACCCACGGCCAAGTGTGTAGATTTTATTCTAATTGCAATGGGAAGCAATTGGCAAATTTTAAACAGGTGAGTGATATGACATGAATTATGTTTTAAAAGATTACTCTAGCTGCTGTACATAGAATGGATTTTTAAGGAAGTAAAAGTGAAATTCAGAGAGATTCTGTTAGGCACCAATAATCTAGGCAAGAGAGGAGGATGACTTGGACTAAGGTGGAGAGAAATGGATATACTCAGAAAGTATTTTAGAGGCACGGTTTGCAGAACTTATTATGGACTAGTGGACTGGATATGAGAGGATGTGGGAATAGAAACAATAAATGCTAACTCCTAGCTTTATTACTTAAACCAATAAGTGTGTTGGTGAAATTGATTAAGATGGAACAATTGGGTAGGCACAGATTTTGGTGGCAAATTATAAAGAGCTGCTCTTAGGACACATTAAATCTGAGATGTTGATTAGATATCCATGAGAAGCTTTGAAGTAGGAAATATGACTGAGTTTCCAGGAAGAAGTCAGATCTGGAAGTAAAGGCTTAAGAAACTTTCATCTAAAAATGATATTTAAAGCTATAGGACTAAAAGGTCATAGCCTGGAGAGAGAGCATAGCCTTACAAGAGAAAATGGTACAGGAGAGAGTCTTTGAGAAGCCCAATGCTTAGATATTGAACAGAGGAGAAAGTAATCAAGGAAGTGAGAGGAGCAGCCAAATCACATAGGTTCTTAAGAAAACCAGAAGGGTTTGGTGTTACCAAAGTCAAGGGAAGAAAGTGCTTCAAGGTAGAGGGAGTAGTCCATGTTGTTGAATGATGCTAAGAGTTAAAAGATGTGAAGGGACTTCTATGGTGGTCCAGCAGTTAAGAATCCACCTTCCAATGCAGGGAATGCAGGTTCGATCCCTGGTTGGGGAACTAAGATCCCACATGCTGCGGGGCAACTAAGACCATTTGCGGCAACTACGGAGCCCGCGTGCGCCACAACTAGAAAGGAGCCCACACGCCACAATGAAAGATCCCACATGCTACAACTAAGACCTGATGCAGCCATAACTAACTAACTAACTAACTAAATAAGTAAATAAAAAGATGTGAAGATTAGATTGGATTTCATGGAAGTCACTGGTAATCTTAACAGCAGAGAGTTAAAAGCTGGGGAAAGGGATCCTAAATGGGATGAAGTAGAGTAGCAAAAAGGAGATGCAAGAATGGAGACAAGGGCTTCCCTAGTGGTGCAGTGGTTGAGAGTCCGCCTGCGGATGCAGGGGACACGGGTTCGTGCCCCGGTCTGGGAAGATCCCACATGCCACGGAGCGGCTGGGCCCGTGAGCCATGGCCACTGAGCCTGCGCGTCCGGAGCCTGTGCTCCGCAACGGGAGAGGCCACAACAGTGAGAGGCCCGCGTACCGCAAAAAAAAAAAAAAAAAGGAAGAAAAAAAAAGAATGGAAACAAGACTACAGACAATCTCAAGACATTCTGCTGTAAACAGGCTATAGAGAAGTGGAGTGGTATACGGAGTCAAGGAAAGATTTTGTGATAGATGGTGATAAAACTTATTTTTATTCATATTGGAATAAATTTTTATCTACAGAAAAATGTTATAGAGGAAAGAACAGAAAAACTACAGGAGCAGAGTCTTGGACAAGATGGAGCAGACTCCAGAAAAGAATAGAATAGTTGACCCTCAAAAGTTATCTGGGCCTATGATTATGGGCCAACTTTCTTCTGGTTTCTACTTTTGTGCACATTAAAGAGACTAGTAAATGCTATAATAAAAAAATACTTAAGCTTATAATATCTAATCAGCATATCAAGGCTTTATTTGTCCCTTTACAAACTTCAATCTCTACTACTGAACAAATCTGCTTGGCTATATTTCAGGACACTGATTCTGCTATATTTACTGAACAAATCTGCTTGGCTCTATTTCAGGACACTGATTCTGCTAAATTTACCAATGGGTAGAATCACTGGTTATTCGAAGGTCACATGGAGAAGTGTGATTCTCTCCTTGGCTTCTTCCTTCTTTGCCTCTGCGCTGGTAAAAGACCAGAGGCTGTACCTACAGTAGCCCCCACCTCCCTCTGCCATTCCCCTCCCTTTTTCTGTCTTTCCTTTCGCTTATGAATCTCTTTCCTGCAGGTAGGAGGCTCCAGGCTACTCTTTACTCCTCTTGACTCTCTTCTCTTCTCTTACCAACTCACCCTACAGAACTAGTCAGTATTACCCAGGCTTTCTCCATTAATGAGGCCCCTGTTGGATTTCTCTCTAGCAAATTCTTTTCCTTTCTGAAGTGTGATAAATCCTAAAATTCAGATGTAGGTCAAGTTTTCCTATCCAGATTGCCATGGAATGGAGAAAAATGCAAGAATTTTAGGTCCTTTGGACAAATATCAAATAATAATAAAATATTATGGTATCTCAAAATTCATTGCTACAAAATACTAACAAAGATATCATGGGACACTTTATCTGAATACTTAAAATCAGATTGTGCTACATACATCAGGAACAAAATCACAAAAGATTCAAGGCCTGGGTTCTGGCACAAAGTCCCTGGATAGTAGACTAGGGACAAAGCCCTCATTCTACCTATGAAAGAAGTTCTAAAGCAAATAAGATGTTGACTTTAGTCCCATAAACTTGAACTACTCTGTAAGGAATAATATTGGCATATCCAGGTGGTCATTTTGGACTCTGATTCAGTCATTAAATAGTTACCACTCTGGGTGGTTTTCCACTTCATGCCACTACTTCCTGGACTGTGCCTGTCCACTTGACCAAACCTTTTTTGTCTCCCCATGACATCATCATCTTACTCTTTCATTTTTAAAAAAATCCCAGTTTAAAATTTATACTTAAGTAACTTGATAAAATGTCCCAAGGCTGCTTAAAACCCATTGATATGCATCTTAACTCATGAAGACTTTATTTAGCAAGAAGTGCATCTTTCATGAATAATTTTATAAATAAATCACATTATGCCATTTTCTCTATTAGAAAATCTCACCAAGACTAGATTATTGTGTGTGGATTTCTTGAGAGTTGGGGCCATGTCATATTCCTGTCTGATTTCCTAGGCTCTGCACACATAAAACTATTTGTTATTTAATAGCTATTTGTTATTTAACTGAAAGAGATTATATGTATCATATGACTGAAAGCCCCAATAAAGGAAAAGAATACCCCATTTATATATTAAAGTTTGCCAACCCCAGCATTTGAACAACCTTTTATTTTTTTTACACAATCTCTAGTTCATTCCTTCTTTTATCATGACTTTAAGCCCTCCCAGCCCAGGTGTTGGCTATTTGAATGATTCAATCAAAGATGACCTTTTTGTATGAAGACAGAGGTAAAGAAAATGCTTATTAAAAGTCTCTGCCTTTTGTATGTCATCAGTTAGGAGCTTTCCTTTCCCATCTGATAAAGGGACAATGTTCTCCTTTATCATTTTCGTGGTTTTAATGTATTCAAAAGAAAAAACATACATAGTTTTCATTTTTCTTTATTCTTTCTTTATCTCATTTGTTTTGTTTTGTTGTAGTTGTTGCTTTTCTCTGACTTGAGCACATAATTAGGTACTAGCTCCTAGGCAATTTTTTGTCAAATAACCTACCTTCTGTTTCTGTAGCACTCTTTATTTATATTCTTAAATCACTGTATTCATCCATGTGAGATTTCTTTTTCTCTGCCTAACTAGTATGTAATAACAATTACGGCACCGGCAGAAAGCCACTGCCCTAGGAAATACAGACTACTCTTTGTCAGATCCCTTTAAGAGATGTCATGAGATTGAAGGGGAAAAATGTCTTGGTATTTAAATGGAGATTTAGGAACAGAGAGAAAGGAAAATAAAACTGAATGTAATAATAAATGGGCTTAGACTACAAGGTTGGCAAAATAAAACCTCAAAATGATTTCTAGGAGTTCTTGATGAGAAAGAATCTTGTGAAAATATAAATGAATATTTACATGAATGAATGATTGGCTTAATTGAGGAAGTAAAAATGGAAATATGGGTTCTTTTGACTCTTTGAAGATCTTTTGTTTTCATCTTGAGCAAGTAAGAAAAAGACCCACAAGAAGCATATAGTGAGCAAAGAAGACCAAGGCAATTTGCCAACAAGAGTAGTTCTGGCCAACAAGAATAGTAATGGACTTCTTGCTTCCCAAAGGCTTAAAGGTAAGGAATATGAGATGTAAAACCACGTTGGTCAGAGCATGCAGTGGCTTTATGCACATGAAGTGGCAGATGATTTATGGATTTTGAATATTATTCCTAGAACCTAGAAATAGGTTACCTAGAACATTTTTCTCCCATTTTCTCTACATTCTCTTCTTTATTTACAAAATGTTTTAAATTACACTCTACTCTGATCATCATCAACTTTTCCTTCCTTCCAGTTATAATTCTTAATATGTCACACTCCTAATGGATACAATTTAGAAGAGTTTTCCTTTCCTACTTAATTTCTTTTCTTTCTACATCACAATATTATCTCCAACATACTCAGGAATATGTTTGGTAATTTGCAAAGTTCACTATGCTTCAAGAAAATGTTTGAGAAAAGCTTTCTGCCACTATTAGGCATATATGAATACAGACATATTTAATTAACCTTAGCGCACTATAGTGAACATTCTATTCTAGTGTATCCATCACAGTTATTCTGACCTTTGGGTACTTTTGCATGTCATACTTTTATCTACGTAGAAAGCTCAGTACACGTTTATTGCTGCTACTACTGCTACTACTACCACCACTGTTATTATATTTATCAGTCAGAACCATCTATTTTTCTACTTTTTATTTGGTATATTTTAAATCTTCAAAAGTTACAATATTACCAGAGTAAACATGCATATATCTTTCACCTAGAATTACAAATTGCTAACTTTTTGCCACATTTGCTTTATGTCTCTTTCTAGGTAATAATAATATCACTGTTATCATTTTGCTGAAACATTTGAAGGTAAGTTGTAAGCATTATGGCCCTTTATCCTAAGTATTCAGTATGTATGGTCTAAAAACAAGGACATTCTTATGTAGTGATAGGACATCTCACTAATTAGAGATAATTAATGTTGATAGACACAACTATGTAATGTATAGTCTATATTCAAAAATTTGCCAATTATCCTAATAGTGTCCTTTATAGCACCTTTTTCTCCAGTTAACAATCTAATCCAGCTATCATATTCTATTCTTATGTAAGACAGAATCACCTTTCTTTCTCTCACAACATATGCAAATAATCTATATGTTAGTTTCATACCTCTAGCCATAACCCAATAATTGAACACTCCTGCTCATTTACAGATTTCCTGAATTTGAATTTGTATAACTGTCTGAGGAGTCTAAATCTTGGTCTCTCCTCCTTCATGACCTTTGGATTACTCTGAAGAATCTATGCTCTTAGATGACTTCTGTAACCCGTACTTATCCACATAACTTTTGGTCTGGTTGCCTTCCTGTAAGATTTATAAACTCTTCTTAAAATCCCTTTCAGATCTTGGATGTGAGCTGTATAATTATCTCCATCCTTCATTACTACTGGAAAAGCACATTACAACCCAGGAAAGCTAAGTATGTGGGTCTATATCATTTAGCCATCTAGAGGTCCATTATCAGAATGTACCAATCCTTAAAAAGTTCAGCTCTTTTGGACATACATGACAGAGAGAACACTACTTGATTTCCTATCTCCTTTTCCTTGCTATAAGTCTTATTTGACTAGCTCCATATATATCTTAGCAACATTATCATTTGTGGACATGGACTCGCACACAGACGCATGTGCGTGCACGCGCGCGCGTGCACACACACACCCCCACACACAGAAGCAATTAAATGGAGGTGTAATGTTTCTGGAGTTTCAGGAATCTCTACGTAATATCTTGAATTCCCAGGATTCAAGACCTACAAAACACATGTCGAATTTAGCATTACAGTGTCAGTAGTACCCAATACATTAAAGGCCCACAAGTACAGAGTTAGGGCATCCTCAAAAATCCATCATAAAGATGCATCAGGACAACTGCTGCTGTGTGTACACATAGTGCAATATATGTAATGAAAAGTAATGAAGAGCTCCAGCTTTAGTGTTAGACAACTTGGGCTCAAATCCCAGATCTGTACTTCCACCAGCTTTGTGACCTTGAGTAAATCACTTTACCTTTCTCTGCCTTAGTTTTCTCATCTGTAAAATAGAGATCATACTCTATAGGTTAAAACAATTCACATAAAAACTTTGTAACGTGCCTGGCACAGAGCCAACCCTCAATAAGTGTTATGATCAAAAGAGTGAATGTGGTGAACTTGCTCTTGGTTTAGTGTTATTAATTCCACCAATCAGAGTCTGCTGAAGACCCTCCTGCTGGAATAGCTCCTTCCTTTCTCAGGTTTCCACAGAGCTGTGTTGTATACAGTATAACACAAATCACTAAGATGGAGTCCCTGAACTTTGAACATAATATCTAAAAAATGATGCAAAAGGGTCATGTAGCCCAACCTCCCATTCAATGCTTCTCCCTTTATAATATCGCTGAAGGATGATTAAACACTGCTTGGCCTCTTCCAAGATGGAAATTCATCAAGTCACAATTTGGAAATAAAAGAATTATTATAGACAATCCATCCATATTCTTAAGTGATATTTACCCCCCTATAAAAATGTCTATCCACTAGAAAGAAAAACGAGCATTTCATTTATTAAGTACTAGGTGTCATGCAATTTACATGCACTGTCCCTTGTTATCCTCTTACGATGTTGTTTAACATCATGAAACTAGTCCTTTACTCCCCCTATTATGCTATGCCAGTTTTGCACTTAATTTACTTTGCACTCTCATTTCAATGAGTAGTTTTTCAGTAGTTTACTGGTGCTTCATCTGAAAAGTGGACCAAGACTTTGAATCATTACCTAGATTTCCTCTCATTGTTACCATACACTTTAACATATTACTCTAAAATATTTCTCCAAAATTTTCAACATAAATGAATAAAACTCCCAATGCAAATATTCACTATTACAATCATAAATGCACATATATATATACTATGCTAAATGATTATTTATTAATTTAATGTCTGTTCATGCCTTTCAGTGAAGTTTTCTACCATAATCCTATCACATCACTCTCACTCTCCTCATAGCCACATACTGAGGTAGTTTAGACAAACTATATAACACAGGTCCTTTTCAGAAAGAAAAATGAAACTCTTGGCTTATTGGATAGAAATGTTACAAATTATCCATCCAAAGCATAGATCATAAACTTGACCCTCTTTTTAGCTTTTTATTAGGACTGAAATAATTGATACTGACAGAACAAAGAAAGATTCTTACAACCATAAAAATCACTTTGCTGCTACCAATATAACTGAATCCTACCTCTAATGGATTATGTGGCCAGGCCAGCCTCATAATAACATCTAGTAACTAACTCTGTCCATACGCTGGTGTTCAATGGCCAAAGACCCCATTTAATTAAGAAGATGGATTTGTATGTGCTAATAATTCAGGTTAAAGCTCTGAGACCATAATATTACTCAAGCTAAAGAAAAAAAATCTTTTTAGACCACCACTTTTTTCTTACTGAGTACAACCTCCCATTTCTGTAAGATACTCTATCAAAAGTATACTTAGAATATCAGTTATGTTTCAAATATATGAAAGCATAATACTATTTAGCACATGTTTATATAATTCACGTCAGGATAATTGTCTTCAATTTTTGAAACAGATCCTCTTTACAAAGAGGGATTATTAATCTTGTGAAAACCTGATGTTGAGATAAATCTGCTTATCAGGCATAGACATGGAAAAACATAGCCAGTTTAACTTAGGAGCAAAGTTATCTAGAAATAACTTAATGGGCCCCATCATGTGTGGTTTTATATATTTCATTATTTGCTCCAGTCATAAATCATGACATGTATACCCCTGGCTAAAACATCTTCTGGGAATAAAGCTCCTTCATTACAAAGTTAATGTTGAAAAGTACTTTGTAAATCAAATGAAACAGAACCACTGGGACTCAGACATGAACCTCAAAAAGTTCCTAGGTCAAAGCTACACATTGTCTCAGGCTAAACAAAGATAACAGAAGTGACCAGTCCTAGACAATGCTGAGATATATTTTTGTCGAGCAGCTATTATACACCAGACACTTTGATGGGCTGTGCCCATACAGCGGTGCACCAGACACTTGTATTCAGCTTCCTTTCACTGTGGTGATCACTCTCTTCACTTTAAGGGCCCCTGGGATCTCCAGTTCAGTCATTGATATCCTCTTGACTGACCTACTAATGATACTTGAATTAGACACACTGAAATTAGACATGATATGTTCATCCGGCATGTGCATTCTAAGTTTTTCATCTCTATTGATGGAGAGGGCCCATCCAGCTAAGGCTAAAGGAAGCCCATTCCCAGAATTGTGGGCAATGAGAGTTACCTGTTACCAATTCTTCTTCCAGAATCCAGAGCTGTGACCCACGTTCCCCCAGTGTACTTCCTTTCTACAGAAATGTTTTCTTTCTTCACCAGAGCTCAAATCAAGCCTTGCCCCGACTAGTTCTCATTTCAGCCAAACCTACTCTTCTCTTTCCCATCTTGAAATTTATCAACAGTAGTAGTAAAAACTAGAACAAGGGAAAGAGGAGTTATACATTCCACATTCTTCTAGATAGGGCAAAATACAGTCATTTTAATAATGGAAGTTGAGAGAAAAGGAATTGGGGAGGAAGAGAGTTGCCGTATTCTTAATGGAGTATGCAGTTCCATAATGAAAAAACTCAGGAATAAAATAAAGAAAAAAACAGTACTCTTCCCATTTGCTTTGTATAAATATCCAGTACTTAGAGTCAAGCATGAATATTTCAGTTTAACTTTTCAATTCCTATGACACCTACGTTACTCTAATCAGGCTCAAAGTGATAAGAGTATATGACCAGCAGGTAAAAATCACAAGGCCTTAGATTAATTTAGATAGCATTAATAATAAGTACCACAGCAATTATCTCTCATCTCCTTAAAAGATTCTCCTTATTGTATGTTTATCCAACTTTCCTAACTTACAGAAATTTAATATAAAAATATCCTCAGTATGATACATCTATCCAACTTATTTTCCATGTAGAGATTTAATATCTCTTCATAACATCTCTTTAATAAAGAATTAACACCATTTGTGGGAACTAAACAAATGCTTATGTTAACAGATGCCTCTCCAGTGAGTCTAGTAAGTATCTAGAAATCTTTACTCCTAGATCTCTCACTGCCTAACAAGAAAACTACCCTTGATTAGGGATGGGGAGTCTGAGGGGGAATTCAATATTGCGGAGCATGCCTGCGGACTGAATTATGCAACGTGCCATAACTTCCACACACAATTAAAAGGCAACTGACATCAATTCAGTGTTTTCACAAGTCATTACGTCATTCTGCAGAGTTACCATGATCATCTGTTTTGCGATATTCCAGTATCAAACAGGCTATCAAACAAGACACTTGGCTTTAACCACTAATCCATCAGCAGGAGTGAGTTAACTAAACAACAAAAATATAAAGACGGGGCCAGTCTTACACCAAAGCTTTAACAGAAGCTGAAACGATCACTGGGTTATTAGAAATCATAAGTCTTTACAAAAAAACTCTGAGGATTCTGAACAGCATGGAAAACTAAATGGAGGGAGGAATTAAATTAAGTTGTTCCCTTGAAAAGTGCCTACATTTACAAGTTCCCAGATGAAACTGAGGAGTCTCCAACTTGCTATAGACCGAGAGGCCGGAACCCACGCAGCTAAGTCAGGTGTTTCATGCGGAGTTCATCAGTCTTTCCCCTCAGGAGGCCATTCTGAATGGACTAAAAGAGAAATCAGTTTTATCCTCTTTTAACCAGTATGGTTTGACTTGGAGACCTCCACCACTACATTTTGTTAAATAAACAAAAAACCTGAAGCTAACTGCTGCTTGTTGATCATACTGGATGAATAGCTGAAAATGCTTTTTATGGCAAAGAGAATCCTTTTTAACCCCAAATTCCATTACCTATACTGGTCACTTCTACAGACGTCATCAACTTTAAACATTGAAATTAAATATCTGATCGTGGAATTTGCTCCATTTCTTATACAGGTGCTACCCTAAGAGAGGTTCATCATCTACTGGAACGAGTTTTAACTGGTTCTAGCAAACATGTTCTGAGCAATTTAAGTCTAGGATTTCTAGTCCTCAGATCTGAAACTCTGCTTTTATACTGTCATACCAAACTTCAAATGAGATTTTTAATATTAGCCATGAGAAGAACAGAATTGCAAATTGCAAGGTCAATGATCTCCTACTTATCTATCACTGAATCTAAAATTATCATATATTTGGGACTTCCCTGGTGGCTCAGTGGTTAAGAATCCACCTGCCAACGCAGGGGACACGGGTTTGATCCCTGGTCCGGGAAGATCCCACATGCCACGGAACGACAAAGCCCGTGAGCCACAACTACTGAGCCCTTGTGCTACAACTACTGAAGCCCGCGTGCCTAGATCCCATGCTCCGCCACAAGAGAAGCCACCACGATGAGAAGCCTGAGCACCACAACGAAGACCCAACACAGCCAATAAATAAATAAATAAAATAAAAAATAAAATTATCATATATTAGCTTTGTCCCATGAGTTTACCAAAGCTCACATGGAAAACACGCCAAATGCCCTGATACCTAACAAATCGGAAGGGACAGGCCAAGGGCTTCCTTATACCAGCACTCATGAACTAGGCTGGGCTCATCTGGGTGAGTCCTAAATATGTTTGGAAAGCTGAGAGCAAGTTGAGATAAGAGGGCCCAGGCCTGAAAAGTTTAATGGGGAAGTGAGGGGAAGGAAGAGTGAGCCAAAGGATAAAAAGGGAAAAACTAAATGGGAGTTCAGGAGGACAGTGATGCTCAGAGCCTTAGAAGGCCAAAGACCACGGCTGTGAAACTTCGGAGCTTTAGAGTTAAAAGCCAGCTTCTAAGGATGTACTATGCGTACATTAAGTGGATTGCCCAGCTGGAGATAGTTGCTGTCTAAATGTCATAAAAGAATTTCTTTTTTATAATTTAGAGATTTGAGGATTTTATAAGAGCTCTCCCATGTGTTTTGGCCAACAGAACACATCTTTGCCAGCCCTGTAAAATCAAGTATCCACCTCTTTTATATCTCGCATCATGGATATATACGTAGATTTATCAAAACAGACACAATCTCTATATTACAATTATATATATCACAATTACATATAAGTTTGGAGATTAAAATTTCAGGCAGTTTAGTCACAATGAAATAGGGTTTTCCAATCTCTTTAATGGACTCTGACACATTAGTTGAATCTAAGATCTTTACTAATTTGTGCTCAAGATGAGTACATATAAAATTTCCCTGAACCTCCCTTTTCCCTGAACTTTTCTTCCTGATTATAATTTAAATAAAGTCCCATAATTAATTTTCAGAATATAAATGTCTCACTCCTACTTGCCATGAATCATTTTTAATTGCCCTATTTCTTGACCTAGTAATTATTGCTTGTCTGAATTACATTTGTTTTCCCCTCCCCCAATCAACCAATCTAGACGATATGTCATAACATTATAAAAATTTACAAGTATATGTTACAAACCAAAATGAAAAGCTATTTTTTATAAATACACTTAATTATTATTTTATGGATGCCTTTATCTAGCAACCATCTATTCAACCCTCTAGTAAGAAAGCTCCAAATGAGTCTTAAATATGGGGAATACTGCTTGTATACTACTAATATCATAAAGATTGTCTTAGTAAAATGGAGCTCATATATATAGGGAAAAAATGCATTTTAAGTGTCCCCAAATTTTGAAAAAACAGCATACAAATAAAAATCTCCATCTAGAGTCAGAATTCTGGATTGAAGCTAAAACCAGTGTATAGAATTGGTTCTGACTATGCCTATCTCTTGCCCACTATGTATCCTCCTCTTTTTTTTTTTTTTCTGAAAAAGAAAATATTTTAACTCAGTTTTCAAGAAAAATGCAAGCGGACAAGATAAGCTGTAAACCACACACCGAGCAATACCTATTCATCCGTTATTTAAAACAATTTTGAGAAAATGAGAGGAGGGAAAAATTGACCTTAGACAATGGGTCTTCTTCCTTCCTATACACTCAGAGCACAAGGCCCACACAGCTCCTTAGGATTCCACAAGTCTTGTTTTTACTAAAGTTATCTGTCTCTCCCACCCCTTTGTTAGTGTCTCAGAAGCAGGAACTAGAAGTCATTGATTACTGCACCTTCCACAAAATGTTAGCACATGGCCTCATGCAAGAGGCCACATGTCGTGGTAGAAACACTGTTGCTTTGGGAGTTAGACAGTGCTGGGTTTGAATCTCACACATGTTCTTAATTTCTCAGAGCTTAACTTGAAGTGTCATTATAAGGACAATATGAGATAATCTGAATTAAAGCATATAGCATAATACTCGGTACAGGAAGAGCACCCAATAAATATTCATTTTCTTTATTCCTTCCTTCATTGAAAAAATAAAAGTAAAGTTCAAAGAAGACATGTTACACAAATATTTTTATACCAAATAATTTGGCAATGCTTCCACCTTAGAGCCACTGTATCAAATGATCTTTTAAAATGCACATTTGATTGTATGGCCAACCATACCGGGCAAATTAAAATGTTTTCTATATAGTTAGTAAGCCAAAGAGATAAAGAAAAAAATACTTAAGACACCACTAGTGTCACAGATGAAATAAACACAACATAATTTAAAATTTCATCAAGGACCTAAAACCTTAAAAGACATACTAAAATGTATTTTAGTAAACATGAAATATTCAAGAAGCCTGATTTTCAAAGAACCATATAAATGTGATTGGAGATACACATTCATCTTGGAGCACTTTCATAAATCCCTTGACAAAGTAAACAAGCAAAGAAAAAAAAAATGGCCAAGAGTACTTTCTCCTGTGATAGGTCTCTTAGCACCCTCCGAAGCTCTAAACAGAATGGGCTACCTTGGGACTTCCCTGGTGGTCCGGTGGCTAAGACTCTGTGCTTCCAATGCAGGGGGCATGGGTTTGATCCCTGGTCAGGGAACTAAGATCACACATGCCGCGTGGGCAAAAAATAAAATTTAAAAAAACCAAACAAAAAAGAACTGGCTGCTTTGGGAAATATCATTAGATAATAAAATCAACAGTTAAACCAGAAGAAAACAAAGTAAAACAAAACTTTTATTTGTGACTTCCCATCTAGGGGTTATCCTTCCCACTTCCAACCCAGGGAACTCTGCAGCAAAATTCTGGGAATCAAGCAATAAAATTTATCAAATTTAAACTAAATGGCACAAAAATGCCAAAGTTACGAACAGGTTAGTTAAGACTGCTACTTCCATATTTGGGCACACTGTCATTTAGTCACTCATGGGGAATGCCATCTTGAGGAAAGGAACTGTGCTTCATTTACATAGTATGCCTTCTTCATCCTCCAAGAGCCTAGCACTATGATATGGACAGGTATTTAAATAGTGTCAATAAAATTAAAATAAATGAACATAATAAACAAAATGTAGCAAAAAAGGAAGCATGCTAAAATCTTAGTCCTTCTAAATGAAGAGGACAGCCTACTATCCTCACAGTATCTCAGCATCACTAATAGTAAAAACCCTCTAGGGCATTATAACTTTTCAGTATGTAGCAGACATAACACAAATTCAATACAATCAGTTAGTTGTAAAATACAGACAGCACCAGTATCAGGATCAGTCAGCCCAGATCCAGTATAATTATGGTCACCTCATAATATGATACAACTTAAGGAGATAAAGAAAAAATTCTGGCAGGGTAAATTCTACCTCTACCTAAATAAGTACTTAACAGTTCATATCCAGTATGATTTTACTTCTCAATGCCTTGCAAGTTGTAATTGTGTCTCACATCTAAGTTATACTAAATTGACAATGCCAAAAATTATCTTTATACCCTCTACAATATATTGTAGGATTTCTAAGAATATCATAAACACATACACATTCACACATACAGAATCTATTATAAACCTGTAATTTCTATAAAGCACTACTAGGAAAGTTCATTTTTCAAAAAGGTTTATGTAAGTGTAAAAGTTGATGTAATCTATATTTTTAAATGACATTAATTAATGACATTATTTATGTGATATTGCTAGACAGATCAATATAAGACTAGCATATATATGTAGCACACTGTGAAAACAAAAGATTTCAAGAAATGTTCATTTTAAAAGTCCTGTATTATAACTAATATAGAACTCCATGTCACTTGTTTAACATCTAAATATGTAAAAACAGTTAATTAATTGTAATGGAGATCAACAACCTCTGTCCTTCAGGAAAATATCCATCTGATCAAGTTGTTCAAAGAATCTGAAATCTGACTCATTCTGCAGATAGTTTCCTGTATGTTGAAAGAACAAGGCCATATGCCAAAATGAAACAAACCTAAGTGGCAAAATTGGGCCAGAATAAGGTCGTTTTCAGTTGCTTTCATTCTCTGCTAGGCTGGAAGGACACAAAGATAAACAAAACACTCATTTGTTCTTAGAAAAGACTGTGAAATTTCCACAGCTTATCATAGTGATCTAGCTCTGTAGTTTACATTTTAATCAGTTCAGATGAATCAATTCAGAATACCTTTCAGAATACAGATGAAAATTGTGAAGTGACCAATATTAGAAAAAAAAAACTTGATTCAAATTGTCTGCATTTTATGATGATGAATAAGAGATGAAAAATCACTAGATATAGATTGTTCAATTGAAATATGGAGGATGGGTTTGTCTGATAATGCATGAGCTGACCTCTGGGCTTCCATAGACCATTAACTCTTATACTTGAGCAAGTATCAATATAACGTTCAACTGGAGAGCTCGTTACTCTGCAGATTCCTGGGCTCCATCCACAGAGAGTCTGTGTTGGTCGTCTGGGGTGGAGCCCACAAATTTGTTTTGTTAAGCATCTTCTGGGTATTGCTGATGGCTTTGGTCCATGGACCAACCACATTTTGAGAAACTGTCATGCACTGTCTCTGATTCTGGGATTGGCCCCCTCTGCATTCTAGGACCCCATCACAATCCAATTCTGGTCACAGCTAAGTCACATGAAAGAACCCTAGCAAAAGTTGAGAAATATGCATTAAAAATGAATCTTGAAATCCTTTCCCAACATAGTTACTAAAACCAACCCCATAAATGCTGATTTTCTAGCTCGAGTTTTATGACACACTAGGTTATCGCCAATTATCTCTATGGGTGATATAACAGTTTCACAAAATTACTTTTACTCCATTTTAACTGAATGAGGTTCACATCTGGAAAATGAACGCAGAATTTGTTGGCTGAAGTGAGAGTAAAGAACAGCTGAATCCATTAACTCTGCTCCTATAACCTAAAGCTCTTTGCTTAATTTTGTTAAATTCATTAAGGATTTTGCTTTTAACTCGGACCTTGCGCCTCATTCTAATAGAGTGGCAAAATGGTATGGTCAAGTTTCAAACTATTTATGGAAGGGTAATTACAAATATGTAAAGGCGCTGATGAACCCAGCAAGAGGCAGTGGCAGGGTGGCACCACCACTCTATGGTTAAGGAGATAGATGACTTACACATCCTTCCTTTCACTAACGTACTAGCTCCAAAATGAGTTATTGAGAACTAAAATGATAGTTCTTAAAACCTGATGATTTATGCCTATCTTCGGGCTAGTGGTAATTATTTTCTTAAAGAATATATTTTTTCCGAAGTGGCAGAATATCTTTCTAGAAACAAATATAAAACCTAATTTCCAAGCCTTTGAAAAAAAGAAAAAAGCTTGTTCAAAATATATGAGAAAACATTATTCAATATTTCCCCCAATATGTTTATATAGCTAGTTATGAATTTCTAATGTATAGTCTGTTTTTAAAAGTCAAACAAAACATGAAATAAATGCTTACCACCATGCTATGAAACACGGTCTACAAAAAAGCAAAAGAGACATAAGAACTATTTCTTTTTCTGCCCTTAAAATGCTTGCACTCTTCATAGGGAGACAAAGCTAACATAAATAAATATATATATATTTATATATATAATATAGAAAACAAGTTTTAAAATGCCTGACACTATTATTGCAATAGAAATATAAAAAGGAGTAATTAGTATGGATTAGAAGAATACTGGAAAGCTTCTTGGAGGATGCACCTTTTCAATGAGAAAGATTCAGATGACGGAGGGGAAAAGGCAGGGCATTCTACGAACAAAAGCAAGAAGCAGGGACTTGAAGTGAATGTGTTTGTGTGCAGGGGAGGGGTGTGGGAGGAGCCCTACTGCCTCACTGAAGCAGAGGCTCTGTATGAGCTGGAGGATAGGAGAAATCATTTGAGAAAGGGAAAGTAATACAAATGATGTAAAGTCCTAAAACCAAGGCAGAAGAAGTTGTACTTAATGAAGTAGGTAATAGGGAGCCATAGAAGATTTTAAGCAATCACAACATGTTGAAAATTCTTTTTGGAAGATCAAGCTGGTAGACTTGAGTGTGGAGAAGGGTGAAGTGGTAACAAGCAGAAACAGAGGCAAAGTCAAGACCCATTTCTAGAAAATGCAGGCAAGAAATACAAACGTATTGGGTAAAGTAATGAAAGCTAAAAGCATTACAGTAATCAACTGTGTGTTTGTGGGAGAGATCATAAGCTATAACAACTGCCAAGGAAAATAACTAAATTTGGACAAGAAAAAAAATCCATCTTTTTTATCTGAAATTAGGAAGGTATTTCCGTGTGTGCGTGTGCATGTATATATACATATGTATGTGTGTATGTGTATGTGTGTATATATATATATATATATATTTATCTATTTCTCTGATATGTTGGTTTATATGTATAGTTTCAATATGCACAGCACCTACCTTTATAAGAAGTGCAGGCCTGGAGGAGGTGAAAAACAACATAATCGCTTATACGTTCTTAGATCAGAGATCCTTTTGATCTTACAAAAAAGAAAAAGTAAGGAATGAGAAGGAATCCACTAAAAGTGTACAAGGAATACAATGGAGCTGTGTCTAAATTTTACTGTTGACCACTCAGTCATTTAATAAATATTTAATGAGGACCAATCATGTACAAGCCAATGCCTTAGGTGCAATGAACAAGGCAAACACACCTAAGGTCAGCTGATAACTCCTCAGAGCACCAGGAATACACAAGACTGTCCTGTTCTTCTAAAGCAGTTATAAACTTGAAAACCAAGCACCAAAGGGAAATCACTGCTCTCTCTCGAACAATAACAAAACTGCCTCATTCTTTACTAAGGTAAGTCTGAATTACGGGATGACAAAAAAAAGGTGGAATCCTTCTGAAAGTGGAAAGTTTAAGCACAGTTTGTCACAGTTCCCTTTCATAAAAACTTCCATGTAAGGAGTTTATATTATAGCTTGTATAGTTCAAAAAGATGTAATCAAACCAGGTGTTGGTTACCAAAAAGAAAAGAGAGAGGGAGGGAGACAGGGCATGCTTAATCTTTTCCCAGTGTTATCCTTTCAATAAGAGAAGCACACATTTTTGCCAGTTCATTACAGAACCTGATGACATTTACATGTTCAAACACATACTCCATTCAAATGAATGCACTGTGATTATTATAATTAAGGTCCTACCTGAAATTTATAATATATGCTGAAATAAATTGCATTTCTTTATTTTATTTTGCAGTCTCCTAAACTGTATTGGTCAGAGTGACTTTGGGCATATTTCCTATATATATAAATCTAAATGGCAAAAGGAAATAAATAAATGGGCTTGTGAGCAAGCTCTCTTGCTATTTCTAGTTTTCCTTCAAACAGAGAGAAATAAAATGAGAAAGTAAAAGTAAGTAAAAATAGGTAACTTTAATAGCATCTTTAAATTTTAGGTACTCACTGACCAGAAAATTGAAAATCAAGCTTGTTTGACAAAAGTCATAGTGAATGAAATTATTACTATAAAAATTTTATGTATACTGATCTATAGTGTCCCAACTTTTTTTCAAGTTATGGAAATCTTCTAGATTCAAAAAAAACAAAACTATTACCAACATGAACAGATCGAATAACCAGCCAAAAAAAGAATAGGAAAACAAATACCAAAATACTGGATTAAAGAATTCTTGGCTGGAGAATTTTCAGTGCAAAACTCCTTAGCATTATATGATACAAGATATAGTATGATACAAGAGTAAGCATGACAAATCCAACTATTCAGTTCTCATCAGTTAAAAAATAATGTATATATACACACACCTATGTGCATATATATGTCACTGACCAATAGTGATTTATAGAACCAAAGCTCCAAACATCAACATATTTTATTTTGTCGCATGAAAACAGCAGTGATGCTAAAAACTATGTTAATACAAGAAATAAAGTTTTAAATGACTTTAGAAGGTCACCTTAAATCTCCCATCTTTTCAATGAGTAAACTCTCATGTTAAAATACAGTGTCGTTTTATACCATTAAAATCACAATAAAATAACAAGTTACATTTGAATCTACAGACACTTTAAAACACTTAAAGGTTTGTTTAAGTATAACGTTTACAATTCAAAAGTTGCACTGCTTCTCATTTTAATGTATGTGGTTTTGTTGTACAATTAAATGCATCACACGGAACACAATTAAGGAACGGAACAGCAGTATTTGTTTTATCCTCTTAGAACATACAGATGTTAAATGATCACACCTCACCAGTACATGCCTACTGCAACTCATGTTTCATTTTCCAAATACTCAGGGTTTAGAACAGAGCAGACTGCACTTTTGATAACATCTGCTCCAACAAATAACAAAAAAAGAGTGTGAAGTCTGATGAATGTTTAAACAGAACATTTTTTATGGATCAGCTAAATCTTTTCTGCTTTTTAATTAAAAGTAAAGAAAATGGAACTTAATTATCCTGTAAAGATTAGCTTGTGGGCATCTTCCTGTAAATTACTTCTAATTGAAAGCAAATTGTCAAGTGACATTCAAAGTACTGTCCTTTAAAACACAGCTGTTCTACTGCTGATTTCAGTGCATTGCAGTGTTTTCTTGTTACAATATGGCATATTTGAATATTTTAACAATTTCACTGGTTTGGTATAGATTTCCATTTAACATATCTTAATCACATTTCTTCCTGTAAAAAAGTTAGCAGCCATAAGTGATTTGATGCATTTGGACCAGCCTAGCATGACAGCTCTCCACTGAGGTTTACTTCTTGAGACTTGTTTACTTAAAGTACCACTATTGGTACTTCCTGGACAATTATGGTCCAGGAAGTGGGCAGTTATACTCATCAGACTACTGTCACAACCAAATCTTTATGATACCTGTATAATTAAGTCACAGTTCACTGATGCTTTAAAATGTATTAAAAATTCAAATGAAACATAGTAGAAACTGAAAACAAACAATTTTTCAGAATTTAACATTTAGTAGAAACTCTGGTCCTTTAAAAAAATTTAAATAAACACCTAAAGGGCAATATGAAGACAGCTAACATAGGAGTTCTGATATTAGACTTTAATATGAAGACTAGTAAGTAGCAAATGAGTACCACAAACACATTACCCTGCAAAGCCCACTGTTTCTGCTACTGTCCACTTACATATTTATCCATCCACCAATTATTGTTGGTTGGTTACCATTGCTTGGCACCGTACTACGCTCTGGAGGCATCGCAAGAAATGAAATCGGTAAGAGTCCCAGCTCTAATGGAACTTACACTTCAGAAGAGGGAGAAAGAAGATTAACGCTAGATAATTCCTGGTTCTTGCGTATAGATTGTTTAAAACAATCCAACAACAACAACAAAGTCCTTGCTTGCATGGAGTACATAGTTCAGGTGATGGTAAGTGCTTTGGAGAAAAATAAATCAGAGTAAGGTGACAGCCACTGACAAAGGAAGGAGACACTATCCTATATGGGGTGGTCAGGGAGGCCTCTCCAGTAAGGTGACATCTGAACAGAGCCCAGAGTGGATTTATGGTGAGAGAAAGACACACACACTGCACAGTATGACAGTACAGGAAGGAGTCCCTTCAGAAGAATTAGAAAAGCCTTCTGGAAAGCAGAATTTTGACAGTCCAAGAAAATAGTTTGAAAAAGACCAAGTTAGGAAGGTGAAAGATTATTAACCATAATATTTGAAGATTTACATGTTTGCTTAGGTAGTAGTGTGACTCAAACCAAGAACCCAACTAATACTACTTATCTTCCCCAGATAAATAAATTTCTTCCCAACTTGAACAAAATTTGAACAACACTAATGCTCTTCTCCAGAGTGAAATAATCTGTATGAGTTCCCCTAACTGTAACTGACTGGTATAGATAATCAGGTAGGTAGGCAGGTAGGTAGGTAGGTAGGTAGGCAGATAGATATGGTTTAAATATTAACATTTAAAGATTTTTTCAATAAGCAAAAAGGCATTCTATAACAGTGCAAGATTAAACCTTAACCGCAATTTGAGCTCTGCTTTTTATGGCAATATTTATGGAGACTGAGAAAAGATAACTAGAAAGCCAAATCCTGACTTTTATTGTCATCTGCTTAAGTATATCAGCATAGCCAGTATATGAGGGAAAAGAAAGATGATAAAATGGGAACTTTGGATGTTTTTTTAAAGTCACATCAAAAGAAGTGAAAAACAAAATGCAAAAAAATGAGCACTGCCTAGGCTTGTTTACAAATTAAAGTCATGCCTTTCCTTAGCGTTGAAATGGTGTGGGCTTACGTGTTGCCAATATCATAAATGCCATTAATTATCTCTAATGAAATTCACTGAAGGGGTTTAAAAAAAAAAACTGTCCTAGTAATTATGTAAGTTATAAATGAGATTGTTACTATATAGAAAAAACACATTTTAAAGCATATAATGAAAGAAGCAAGCATATTTTAGTTAGGAATTTAAAAGCTGTTAAACTAAGCTTCTACTATGGGCACAAAATTAAAATGCTATTTTATGAAGGAACATTTAAACCATCCAGCAGTGTGCAAGATCAACACAACACCATCCATGTTGTACCCAAGGCTCGGTCCCAAACGTGAGAAGCCTAAAGTTTAGATTAGGCACCAGTTAGCCATAATTAACTTTAGTATAAAAAATCCTCTAAATTAGCAGCTTACTCACTTCATTGTAGGTAAGAACAACCTGGAGGACTTGTTAAAATCCACCAATCAAGGTTCTGAATCAGTAGGTCTGGAGTTGAGTTCAGGAATTTGCATTTCTAACAAGCTCCCCAAAGGCTGGTGAGGCTGCTGGGTCCTAGGGAAATTGCAATCATTTTGGTTAAGTAATTTCTCCATTAATTAAATATTGTAAGTTTTGCTTTTATATAAAAATTGGACCACTTTATCTCAAGGGAAAAATGGTTCCCCATCTTTTTCACAGCAATAATCTGAACATACATTTTAAAGAAGATTAATATTTGATTTGGGGAATAAAGAAATATTTATTTCCTATTAAATATTCTAGATTTCATTATTTACACTTCTAATCAACAACATTATCTGTAAACCAAATTTAATCATTAGATATGTAGAGACAGTGGGCACAATTTCACAGCAGCCCAGATCCCAGTGAAAGGATTCTGAGTCAGAATCTTTAAGTACAAAATTGAATTTGTACCTAAATATTCTAGTTAGATTTGATGTTCATTTCACAACTTTGAAATAAGATGGACTATAGTAATTTTTATATCAGAGAAAGTATGACTTAAATTTGTATCCTCCAAAAATCACTAATAAATAGATGAATGAATGAGTAAAGTAAATCCTAATGTGCTAAAATATGCACTAAGGTGAGAATTTATTCCTTTGCTCAGTGCCCAAAAAGAAATAGAATTTGCCTAATTTTTTCTTTGCTCTTCCCCTACCTTAAGAGCCATCTTTCCCTCCTTCTTACCAATAATCTTCCATTTCCTTAAACTTTCAGCTTAATATTCAGTCAATACAAAAGCCTTCCTATCTAACTTAAATCAATCTACAGTACTCTATCCCTTTATTTATCTAATATTTCTTCTCTGAATAACTTTACTACTCAAGTATTTCATAAACTTTAGAGTGGAACCTTCTGTCACCTTTTGTTCCCAGAGCACCCAGAATAAATACATAATGAGGAGTGGGTTCCCATGTTCCTTTACATTTTCAAACCCACCCTGGCCCAGGAAATCATTATTGCACACCTGAATCGCTTTAACAGACTCTCAGGTGGGCTGCCTGCCTTCAGCCTCTGTACAAATTATGTTTGATGATATCACTCCCTGCCTAAAAACATACGTTGATATTCCAGAGTCAATGAGCTCTAGAATTTCTAAGGATGTAGGAACTCTAAAACTCTAATACCAAAGCTATAAAAAAGTGTTTTTCTTTATCCTTTCCTTCTGCACTCTAACCTCCTAAAAAGTACTATATATCCTTTCATACACTAATCTTAGTGTTTGAAATTTATCCTTCCAGAAAAACCTAAAAGAAGTAAATGACTATATGCATTAATTTAGTCCTTTCAGTGTTAGTTATAAAAATTGGATACTAGCCAAATGCTTTAAAATAGAATGTTTAGGTAAATTGTAGCAAATCAGCTAAGAGACTACAGGGTGGAAATGCACAATTAAAATCAATAAAACCATCTAGAAGTATGGAAAATATTTCTTCTTACAAGCACAATAAAATTATATCTATACTATGATTACATATGTAAATATAAATATACAGAAAACAAAAAAACCCAATGTAATAGGGTAGTCAGGTATATTTTCTGTTTATATTGTTTTTGTAAGAAACTGAGGTCAGTATGCATCAAATACAGACTTCTTCATCTTCTATATCTCCATCTCTGGAGTTATACAATGTATGTAATGAGCTTTATCATTTAGAATGATGATGCAGAGTTTCTATAACGTCTTAAATTATCATACGTTTCATTATGTTCCCTTAAAGTGAACATAAACTTCAATTGAGAATTTCAGTAAAGGTTGTAATAAAACAGAGTTTCTGGATAACCATCAGTTAAGTTCAATTAATCAAAAGACCCCATGGTTCATTCCAGGTTTTACCTTGTATTGTGCACAAGAATAACTAAGAGCAGGTGGGTTTTATTGTCACTTTCTTTGTTACAAGGTTTGTATACGATTACAGACCACATTCCCCGGGCCCTCAGAATTGAAAGGGAATTGAGCGGCTGAAGTCCAGGCCATTCCTTTGAAAAGGAACGTCTTCCACTATTTTTCTTCCGTGTTACACTGCATTTTCATATGGATCTAACTACGGATAAATAAAAGGTATAATAGCTCCATGACTGACTTATTCTCATTTCAAAATTCTGGCATTAAAAAATCCAGTACCTAATCAGTTAATTCTAATGCCTACAAAGACTTTGCATGTCTACTAAATAATAGTACAACCTTAGAGTGGGACAATTTAAACCCAGGCTCCTTGGGCTCATTTATCATCTTTTTCTGTAACCCCATAATAGTTCTTTTGGAACTGAGGAAGAAGATAAATGGATTCCTGAGAAACAAATATTTACAAACCTTTTGAAAATGCTTTTTAAGTAGGAAAGGAAATAGTCTATTATCTATGCTGATCATATGAGAATTCACTACACAGGATCCAAGTAGAGTGTGTGCTGTTCAACCTCATAATCGTTTGCAAATAAAATCAACCAATTCCAGATTTCAAACTTATAAATGAAATTCCAAATCCCAATCATCTTTTTACATAATTACAAAAGGGGATGCTGACTTCCTATTCTTAAATGGATTATCTAATATGTAGAGTGTCTACCAGTACCTTTATTGGCTTACTGTTGTGTACCCGCCCCATTACCTAGTCCTCAAAAAGAAATGAACAGAAGTTGAAATGCAAACACTATCAATAGTAAATTCCAATCCCTGAGTTTCACATGGTCACAGCATGCATTACCCATTCGCATACATTTTTTCTTAGCTGGAATAAGAAACATTTGTTCTACAGACACAATAAAGTATTTGTAAAACTGAATAATATAAACAATACCCTCAATTTTTCATTTCACTTTACTTATACAAAAAGCCATAGAGAAACACATCAGCAGTTTGACCTCAATGAGCCATGATGAGATCTGAGGTTTGTAACTTGATGAGACTCTACTGAGATAACACAGAACCCCCTCCCTTAAATTCCTGGAAAAGCATTTCAAATCATAAAGTGGTAGATTATAAATCCTGGCTTCTTATACAAATGACTTTGTTAAAAATAATATATAAAAATGTAACATACGATATTCAGCATTATATAATTATAAATAATACTGCTTTTTGTTGTTACGATTCCCTTGTTCCTTACTACGTGATTATTTATCTACGCATACTATGATGTGACCTGTGAGAGTGACACAAAAGTAATAAAATGTATAAAAAAAGAAAGAACTTCTAGGACTTACTTCTGTCAGTTGATCCTGTCCCCACATTTTAAATATCACACACACACACACACACACACACCCCTTCTCAATGTTCTCAAGTTTGATAAGGGTATTTTAGAAAAGGAGTTCAAATACTGCA
Source organism: Mesoplodon mirus (assembly GCF_964341445.2). Taxonomy (NCBI): domain Eukaryota; kingdom Metazoa; phylum Chordata; class Mammalia; order Artiodactyla; family Ziphiidae; genus Mesoplodon; species Mesoplodon mirus. The sequence goes on from NC_138992.1 coordinate 30,588,321, forward strand.
TTGAGGTAATTTATCGGGGTAGCCTGTGTCTTAAACATAACCCTTAGTATGTTTTTCTTTTTTTAATTATTTTTGTTTTCTTTGTTATTATTTTTAATATGGTAAACATGTCCAACGGCTGTAATACTTTCCCCAATTCCAATATGAATGATAAAGACAAGCTACTAATTTGAAATTTAAACACTTGAATAAGCCAGAAGGGGGATAAAACAGAAACTGTAAGAGAGCGTAATGGAATGGAAATTGCTCAAACTAACTGAGCGACAGGGCAAAAAACTCTGACATATGCCACGGCTCTGAATGAAGTAAAGGTATGCCACATGCCACCTTTGGGGTTGGTTGTGTCACTGCTGGTTTGCTAAGCTGTTCTCTCTCTCTGCCGTACTTGCTATATAACCACTAAATGTTAGAAACTTCAGTCATCGTATTTGAAATATAACCTCTTGGAGATAGAAGAAACAGTAAACTGAGTCCTTGTCTGAGTTTTCACACATCTCATATTGAATATGCATTTACTTTTCACAGTAAGGTTTATGGATGTATTTTATTAACTCTATATAATAATAATAATGTGTTAAAATAACTTAGTGAGACTCTACCAACTCTAAGCTAAATCTCACAAGCTATGAGAAAATAAGGTTTTTATTAATATCAATGACTAGAAGTTTTAAGTTCCATATAGGCTTTTGATTCATGATCAGTAAGTTGGATTTTTAATGTTAAAAGAATAATTATATTAGATTGAATACTTTCTTAAAAGGGTATATAAAGGGTTTTCAATACATTTTTCTGTCTGATGCCTAAGGGTTTCCAGGGGATTTTATATTATCTAAAATTGTCTAAAGTCTTCAATAACATCCTTTCTAAAATAAGTGAACAAAAGGACCCCAGATCCACTCCCCATAGCTCTTTGTTTAAAGTTGCATGACACTCCTCTGCTGACTTTCATTCTCTATTACATGTATAGTTGCATCTGGTTTCCTTAAACTATAAGCCACATGAGGATAGGAACCATGTTTCAAAACTGACTAGAATTTACTCAGTGTTTATGTCTGAGATCCATTAGTAGGCATCTTCACCTATAGGACCACATCTTTGTTTTTAACAAGTTTCACTTATTTATTTTTTTCTGAGTTTTAATAAAATATGTCCTGTCATGCCTGTGCACATATTTTAAGCAATTTTACTGATGTATAACTGACATAAAAACTACACACATTCAAATTTGATGAGTTCATACAACTTGATGAGTTCCGACATATGCCTACACCTGTGGAAACCATCACCACAATCAAAGAAACAGATATAACCATCACCTCCAGAAGTTTTCTTGTGTCATATTCATTACTGAATATCTCCATCATGCAGAATCATTTCCACTGACAAAACAGGGTTGTGAAAAGAGCCCCTTAAACCTGGTTCAGACACTGGCTCTGTCAACTGCAGTGTCACCCAGAAGAATGTCTCCAAAATGGGGTTAATTTTACCTATCCTATATAAAATAGGATAACTCAGATAAATAATGTAAACAAATTAAATTAAATGTATATAAAATGCCTGGCAGAGTCCCTAATAATACATAGGAGGGTTCTCAAAAGTTTTCCTCCCTTCTCCAGAAGTAATATGTAATGCACATATATATATTTAACATGACTGTGTATCACTGATTTCCAGAGGAATGAAGGAAATGTTTAGTGTATTCCCCTCCTATTAAGTTTAATACCATGCATAACACTTAAAGCAAGTATGCCAAGAATCAAATCTATCCACTCATCTACTAGAATATCTATACCATAACAGTATTTAATGTCTGTTTTTCTTTTTTTTTAAGTTCAAGAGAAATCATTCAAATACTTGTCAATTTCAAGTACATTGCAGTTGCTCAGCAAATATTTGCTGAAAAAAATAAACACTAAAATCAGAGGAAACAGAATATTTAGAAATATTGTGCATATGTGTAATAAAATTGACTTTTAAAAAGAAGTGGAGAAAGGTAATAGCACATTCTAGGAAATGATGGAGTCACCAAATCCCATTTCAGAGTTAAAAACATGTCTATGTGCTTAAAAATACAATTCATTCTGGAATTACCTACAATGTTGTAACAGAACATCTGAATTTCCAATTTCTCTATTACACCAATCTCAACAAAGATCACACATGAAGGGAACGATATTTGATCTGATATTTTTTTGCACACCAGTTGTGTTTGGACAAGCTGGACAGCATTTTTTCCCCTTGAGCCAATCTGCTCAGCAGGAGATATGAAAAGATCACCTGCTAGCTAGCCATGCACTTGGAGGAACTTCTATACCCTTCGGAAAGCATGAGCTTCCCTGGATGGAAGAAATTATGCCACTGTATATGGAATTCACAGTCATGGCACTATGACTGTGTTATCTCCTGATTATGTTATCTTCAAAATCATAGAACCTTTTTAAAAAGAACCCCAATAAACTGAAGATGTCAGCACAGAATCATGCTCAGCTCAACATGACTGCCTTCCAAAAGATGGAAAAAAGAATAAAATTGAACTTTGGCAAAAAGATACAGAGCACTGATCTGTTTCTAAAGATATAGAAAAAGCTCCAGGTTGTCTGAAGGCATGTTTGGTAACCTATTATTATTAAGATAGAGAAAAAATTCTTAAAGATCCTCAAAATTTGTTAGCTGGCTTCACTTGATTTGATGTCAAAGTGATTTCATCCCAAAGCATAAAAATGTTTTGAAATCTTCATACATACATTATTTTCCTAATCAGTAAGATATATACAATAACATGCTTTTACCTTTGCCATGAGAATAATATACACATAAATTAGATTACAATACAATAATATGATTTTCTTAGATTGGGTAGATTATGGTCACTGTTGGTCTTTCTCGTTGTTTTTAAATTAATCATTTCATATCCCATAATAAAAATGTCCATGCATGTAAAGTTGTAAAAATATTGTATTGTATACCAGTATTAATCATTTCTTCAAGTAGATAGTTGAGCCCATAATAAAATTGATCAGATTCCCACACTACCATTGTGCATAACTTGATATAAAGGATAATGGCTTATGCATCTTACTATTTGTGGCACCTAGAACCATGACACATATAAACAGGGCAAAGAGAAATAGATCCAGGAATTGCAGGATCTGAAGCTTGTAAATTGGGAGGCCTCTGTAAGAGAATACAAAATTATGCTACAAAGTATGTATGCAAGTAAATATTTATTTAGAAAGAGAAACCTCAGCAAATTGCAAATGTTAAAAATAGGACAATTATTTTTTCAGCTCAATTCCCCCTTACCAAGATCCCTATAATGCCCGTATCCATTCCGAAGTGTGGCAGAGGGAAAGTCAAGAAGGAAAGAATTAACAGTTTTAATTGTGGTTAAAACATCTTAATTTTGAAAATGTTATAAAAATATTAGACCACCTGATCCCACTGCTTGAGCCCCTCCCAAGGCCTTAGAAAGGGCCTCAGCTAGTGAGAGTCCTGCCACTTGAGCGCATTTAGCTTCCAGGGGAGTAGACTGTTACAGATACAATAACAATGATGAGAAAGACTTGATAGGTACCAATTAAATCCTTCTAGAATTGACCCAAGAGACTCAAAACATTCTAAGGCCCATCTAGAATACGAAATCACCCAGGAATCCATTCCCATTTTGCCCCTTGACTCCATAATCCCTATCACCCCCTGCCTTCCAAGGATCTATCAAATAATAAATCTAGCAAGTGATTATCCAGGTAAACCTTTACTTGCTTTTTTCCAGGAACAGGCAGGTCTCTACCTGACAATGAAGGCCATTCCATTTTGAAAAGCTCTAATCGTTCTACTGAGGCTAAGCCCAAATCTGCCTTCAGTATGTAGAATGCAGACCCAGAATGCTCTTTGAAACTATTTCTTCTAAGCTACAAAGAATGTGAATTCCTTTTCTATATGAATTCCTCATATCTGAATATAGCTCTCATATGAAACCTATAATTTTCTTTTCCTATTAAACATCTCCAGTTCCTTCAGCTATTGCTTGATTGTTAACATCCCCCAGACATAAGTTTTAAGGAGGACATGGACATTGAATATAATACCCAAGATGTAACTGGCCAGGACAAAGCACAGCAGGGCTCCCTGTTAATTGCCTAACACTGCAGAATCGTCTGGACTACAACTCGCATTGAAGACTCACAATTAACTGAAACACCTATGACGTTTTCATTTTAGCAGCATATAAGGTTCATTCTTCATGTTCTGTACTTACACACAGTTGACTTTTTTTAACCAAAATTCAGGATGTTATTAAATGTCACCAACGGTTTTAGGACACCATCCCAGCCTGCACAGAGTTGTGAAACTGGATGCTATTAATTAATGTTTCTCATTAAGAGATATAGTAAAACCTATTTAAGCAAAAATAATTCGATTTTCAGGCATGCATTAAGTGTGTCCCTCTCTGCCTTCAGCAGTTGGGTCTACCTCCAGAAAATCATTGGTATATTTTTATTGGTTTGTACCAGACCCAGCAGTTTAGACATGAGAGGCATTAGCAGAGATTACTAAGAAACCTAAGAGGTACATTATCCATGTGTTGTAGTTTTCATATCCAGAAAAATAAATATTAGTTTATAACAATGATTCTGAAATTGCTTGTTTCTCTTTCAAACAGAATCAACATAATTGCAATTGAAAAAGAGAAAGCAAATCTTTCTCTCTTTTTTCTTTTTGGTTTGTTTTAGGGTTTTTTGTTGCTAGTCTCAAGTAAATATAAGTTAAGAACTTATATTCCCCTCTAAGGGTTCCTTCAGCCTTTTCCCAATGAATCTCCTATTCTGCTTATTTTCTTTAGGTAAAAAAGCAAAGCAGAAGTGAAAATATTAACATCAGTAAGTATCTAAATGTTTCACACATGTGCCTTGAATTCTGCTTTGAGTCTTTTTCTTATTTTCAAAGTACACAGCTGTACTCAGTTTTGTGCTTCCTTCTAGGGACAGATTCTTCCATAGTTCTCCTGGAGCAACTGCGCTTCCTAATTCTTAGGTAATTTCTGAGAGAATATGACAACACCTATTCTCACCTCTTAACCCCCTTAAGCTGAATCTGAATGAATGATTCAGTATAGATCATCAACTTGACTTTTTCAAAGGAGATTCTGACATTATAACCAACATGTGGCAGAAAGGTTAACTTATCACTTAAATGTGAAACAGATTTCTTTATAATCTCCATATTCATGAAAACGGAGCACTAAGATATTATTAAGTATTAAGTATGGAGATGTCTCAAAGAATGCTGTCAACTCACCCATTCCTACCTGAGAAGACATTTATTGGAAATCTTCAAAAGCAGAAAAGCCCTTTGTACATCCAGAGTTTGTTGGAGTTTTCTTTTTCCCCCTCTGGTCTCCCTGAGTAGAGGCTTACATTTACTGACACTGGGTCATTTCACTGAGCCATCTCCAGATGAACAACCAGTGAAGAAATCCTTCCCCTAAAAGCCTAATGAATATTTTGCCTGCAGTACAAAATTATCATCTCTCAGAATGTTCCCAGTGCCTCATGGTCCCTAGAAGCTCTACAGGGCTCTGAGGTCACACATGTCCACTTATATTAAGCAGTGATGCATGTTATGTAAAATGGAACTAAATTGGACTTAAAGTGGAATTAACATTACTTCAAACCTAAAAATGTCATAGCTGCTACTGCAACAGCAGTGATAATGATCAATAACAACATTTTCAAGAGTTACCACTTAAACTAATCAATTGCAAATATCCATCAAAGGAAAAAATATATATGCATATATATATACATATATATATATACACACAATGAGGACATATCAATTATATTGATGTTATATATATTTATAAATAATATTTTATAATAGAAACTATATCCCAGAATATTGACAGAATAATGCAATTATTACTGTGATTACTTTATCCCCCATTTGTTGAAAAATATTCATGCAAAAACCATGTAAATAAATGACATGTCTGAAAAATCATAAGGCATTGGATTGAGTTTCCTGAGAGCAATTACCATTATTTTAGGTAGAATCATGTTTCTCTCCTAGAATGAAAGCCTCATGAGGGTGTCTGCTTTAGTAACTATATTATCCCTAGAACCTAACTCCATCTCTGACACATTTCCTCAATCAATTTGTTCAATAAAGTCTAACAGTCCACAACATTTTTTCCTAGTCTCCACATGTTCAAAAAGATAACACCTTTCAGCTGGGCTGTTGAGGAATGGGTGGATCACAGTCTCTGAGAGACATGTGCCCCCTCACCCTTGAGAGTGGTTGCCAATAATTTTATAAGAAAAGATATTTATTTCATTGCTCCTCATCAACAGCATCAAGTTTAAGAAATTTTTATCCAACAGATAATTCAAGGACCCCAGCAGTCACTCTTTGTCACGTTACCCTATTTGGTCTTCTTCATAACACTTACCGTACCTGACATCAGGTTGTACATTCACTGAGTTACTGTTTTTATTGCCGATTGCCCACCTCTAGAATGTAAGCTCTAGAAGAGCAGAGAACTTACCTTCCTAGGGCATGACTGAACAGTACCAAGAGGACTCAAAGATCACAATGCATATTTGTGAAATAGGATAAACAGAATTGTAGGGAAAAAGTAATACAAAATTTCTTAATTAGCAGTCTCCATTGTTTGTAAGACACAACATCAGTAAGTTTTTCAAGAGAGAAAAACTATTGCAATATTAAACGGATTTATTGATTTTAAATCAAGCTATACTCTGATTTTAGGAACAACAAAATATGAATCCTAAAGTCAAGAAATGGGTTTCGGCTTTACCTTCTTAAAATTAGTCAAAGATTTATACAGTCATCAGGGTTTTTCATCAACACAGATTAGTGACCATCATCCTACTGTGTGATAAATCCACAGCTTAGAAGGAAATAAAGAATTTTAGTTGCTCTGGGCAGGTTTAGGAGTGATGACCTTCCAATATCTCTTGGGTTTTTAAAACACTGAAATTAGCTATTGGCCTCAAAGGTTTTTAGATTAGGAAACATCACTCCATTTTGCAGATGAGAATGAACTAAGACCTGGAGGTTCAGTGACTGTGCTCATGGTTATCTAAAAGGCTAGAGATGTCTCTCAGTGCCATGTCTCCTTCATCCTTCTCAAGGATGCTTTCCATTTTTCTAAGAAAAAAACCCCTTTGTTCAGTGCATGGTACGCAAGAGGAGCTCAATAAATGTCAGTTTCCTTTATTCCTAGATTTATATTTGCTGGGAATAAATAAACAAAAAACCCTAAAATTTCAAATCCTGTAACGGATCTTAATCCTACGATTTTTTTAATATCTCCTTTATAGCATCAGTTCTCATACCGTAAAAGTTGCCCTGGGGAAAACCAAGAAGTTTCAAATGAGAATTTGCACTGAAATATTATTATTGCTTTTAAAACATAAAGGGAGCAGGGTGGGGGGAAGAGAGAAGGAGAGCTGGAGAGAGAGAGAGAAAGAGAAAGAGGGGGAGAAGGAGAGGAAGGGGGGGGTGAGAATGACAGAATGTAAGAGAGAGAGATGTCAACCATTCAGTAACTCAGCAGGTTCACCAAGCCCTAGATTTCATTTTAGCCCACATTGCAGAGTTCAACTCTGATCTAACTACTAGCATGATTTTGGGGCGTCTGTTTGCAGATGCAGTAGAGTTATCAATCCGAACAGACACACAATCCGGGTCCAATGTCACTTCTCCTCATTATGTTAATAGTTAATACATGCAAATGAAAACACTCTAGCAATTTGATTTCTTTGAAGATAGTTTGCATATTGTCTTAGCCATAATGACTGTACACTTCTCTCAGCTTCCATTTATGCAAGGGTAGTTTAGTTCATTTTTATCAGCTCAAGTTCATTTTGGCTGCCATTGGAATGTATGTGCATGTTTCTTTTTTACCTTTTGCCTAATTACCATTCAGGTACCATAAGCAGATTTTTCATGCTATTGGTGTTTTTCTTAATTAAGAAACAAATGAATTCTCCCTAGCAAAAAAGATGGAACAACAGAATAAGATGCCAGGGGCTGATGTTCTGTTTCTTAATTGAAGCAGTTCTATTGTCTGGTGTCGGTAGTGAGGGGGCAGAAATGTCATAAGTGTAGAATGTTAATACAAAAATACATAAAATAACATAAAACTTCTTTTAAAAATAAAGAGGAAATACAAAAAAAGGCTGTAAGAACTTTGAAAACATAGATTTTTATCCACATATTAATTCTGACAGTAACAAAGTAGCTTCATTTACAAATCCCTCACACTTCGAAAGCCTGAGGTTCTAACCTCAATCCTGAGAGATATGCCTGCCCCTCTCTGCTTGTCTAGTTAACTGTACCCTGCTTATTTGCTCTTCATCATTAAGGAGACACCCAGGGGAACAATTTGTTTCTTTAATTTGTGAAAAAAAAACCCATTGTCTTTTAAGTTGCATTCTTCTTTTTCTACCCACAGTAAAATCTCAATGTCCTACCCATATAGTCAGTAAGCATTACTGCAACCATAAAATAAGATGCATGCAAATTCATACAGACAACTCTTCCATTTCTCTTGGGGTAATGAAAACTTCGGGTAATCAAGGTTTTAGAAGAAAGTTGAGTCTTTTACCCACTTCTATACTGATGGCAAAAATCTGGACTAGTGAATGATATAAAAGGTTACATGTTTTTCTCTTTAATCAAAGCTCTAGGGTAGTTATTCTTTCACTTATGACTTTACTCCTATCTCAGATTACTGAAGTCCCACCTTATTATTATTTTACTTAAATTTTTTAAAACATGAAAATCCATTACTATACAAAATAAGGTAATAAAGATTAAATAAGCATCAGAGTAATATGTTTTGCTAATAGGAAGAGAACATTATTAAAAAATATCTCAAGGTATCATTTTCTAAATTACTGAGTTTCTACTGTTACTGATAACTTTTTACTTGCTATCACTGAGGTGTCTGAGTTATGTATGGGATATATCCAAGAACCAAATAAAGAAAAGGAATTTTAAAATATATAAATAATATATATGTGAATGAGACATATCCTTCTATAGTTTCTTCCTATATGAAGGGAAGGGTCATAACTTACTTGGTATAACACTATGCACATGTAAGGGGACCCTTTATTAAAACCTAGTATTTTAGGATAATGTGTAATATCACAGAAAATACCTTTAGGTTGCTCTGAAAGCATAATTTATGGTTTTTAAAAAGGAAATAAATTATTTTGAGATGATTTTTAAAACACTCTATCAAAGCATGGAAAATATTTCCTGAAGTTGTCCCAATGAATGTCAACAGGACAACTGGAAGGGAGTTGCCTACGGAAAAGAAGGTCTGTGAGAAGTGAATGTGTTACACACAAAATTATATACATATACACAAGGTCATTGGTATAACCATAATAAATTTGAGAATCCATATTTCTGTGAAAGTCATAAGATAAATTTCAAAAAGCTTAACTAACTCACAAAATCTGGAATCCTGTGAAACTGTCAAGGGACTCCTTAATCCAATCATTTTTCATTTCACTATTTTTAAACAAAACCGTGAACAATAACCAAAAATACGTTTCCATGTCTGCTTTCTTTACGCTCTGATATATTTGAAAGGATATACTCAGTCCACTTAATAGAGTCACTCACATGATAATAAAATATTACATGATATTCAGTTTAGTTGTTTTTGATCATGGAAACCATGAAATAAGACCTAAGGACAATTCCTCTCTTTCCCTTCTTGAGCTTCTATAATATTAGGATGATCGGGAAAAGGGAGAAAAGCGAAGAGTTTGAAGCTTTGAGATTTACAAATTCCATATATATATGGAATATATATACACATACTAAATATATATATATATATAAGTGTAAACTAGAATAAACATAATTTTTCTTAAAAGTTTATCTAGAAGCTCATGAAATTTATTTCCTCAAATTCTTCAAGTAAGGAGATTAAAAATGTCCATTATCAATCTTAACCCAGTGGCAAAATGTTTAGACAACAAATTTTCCTACCCCTGCAGCAGTGTGAAGCTGCTGTCTTTCCCCACCCCCCAGACTCTGACGTGCTAACATGGTGTCCCTGCCAAATTCTTGGCATTGGAAGAGGGGGGAAGAGGCCATACCATAACGTGTTGATAATGAGGAGATAGAAATAGCAAACCAGCTGGATTGTCCTAATAAAGTATGTCTGGGATTTAGAGACACAACAACTATGTGTTCAGGTCATCCAAATGCATTTTAACCAACTGGTTTCTTCAGTGACCTTTTCAGATACTCCACTCAGAAGCTTTCTAAATGAATTTTATGTGTTAACTCCAGAACTGTCTGGGGGGAAGAAGAAAAACGCTTACTTACATTTCATGGTAATGATTATTATACCCAAGTCACCTCAGGTTATTTAATACCAAAAAATTAGACAAAATGTTCTGTGACAGATGTCATAAATTTTAAAAATATTTACCAGTTTCTATGTGTGATGAATATACCACATTCACTATCAATATATTTTATAAAGCATTTCCCAATGAATCTTAAAATATTTTCTTCCTTGGGAATAAAGTACACGTTACTTAAAAAGCGACTTTAGAGTTGTCTGGGAGAAAAGCTTTAATTATTTAGAATATTCAACAAGTTCTATCTTTTTATTCCAACTAGGAACAGTATTTTTAAAAAAATAATTCATTTAAATATTTGTCTATTAAAATATGCAAACCAAACACCTTAAACTTATATTTTGAATACCTGGGGATATTTATCACTACAAGAGAACAATTTATTTTTATGGATTTGACCTCAAAAATGCCAATAATAAAGATGTTTTACTAGTGTATGCCTAGTACTGGTCTAAGCTCTTTGCATGTATTAATCCATTTAATCCTCATAATAGCCCTTGTTTAGGTTTCTTTAATAACCTCTTTTTAACAAATGGAGGAAACTGAGTCACAGATTAAGTAGTAGGTTGGCCCAAAAGTTCGTTCGGCTTTTCATAACATCTTACAGAAAAACCTAAATGAACTCTTTGGCCAACCCAATAATTTGCTCAAGGACACGAAACAATAAGGTGGCTGAGCTGGAATTAGAACCCCGAGGTAAGACTCCAAATTTCTGAAAGAGAATACCACCCATGCCCTCTCTCTAAAGGGTGACTGACTCAATCCCTTTCTAAATAAAAAGGTTAATATGTGGCTTTGTGCTGCACATCCACTCAAGTGTCATCCCATAGCCAGCCAATGAACTTTGTGTCTTCAAGTTAATGTATAAATTTACCAACATGTTCATTTTCAAGTAGATAGCTTACAAAGTTATTTCCTAGATTATTCAGTCCTCTGGGCTAACACATTCCCGCAGAGTGGCTAAGAAGAAGCAGCACCGCATTTGATCACGATACGAGGCATGTAACAGGTCACCCAATTCTGAAAATGGATGCTAGTAACATCAGTAATTCTGATAACTCTTCATCCCAGAAACCAGTCACCCTAGAAATGTTGTAGAGCCTTCTGGACAAAGGTAGTTTTAACAGATCAACTTCAATAATTTATTCTACTAGGCCTTGCTCTGAGTCTATTTTTAGTGCTAACCACTAACTTTATCATCATGAAAACCACTTGTGGCTTTTCAACACTTGATGGCTGGGATATCAGCAGGCCACATGGAAGCAGGGGGCTGGATCCACTTTGGGTGTGTTTTCCACTGATGCTTTCCTTTACTTCTCTGGGTCTTTAAGAATAGAATTCTTACAACAAAACAGAAACAAACTCGGAACAAACTAGTGTACCAGTGGGGACAGGGATGGGGCAAGAGGCAAGAGAGGGGTAGAGGATTAAGAAAAAGTACAAACTACTGTGTATAAAATAATTAAGATATAAGGATGTATTGTACAACACAGGGAATATAGCCAATATCTTATAATAACTTTAGATGGAGTGTATTCTATAAAAATATTGAATCACTATGTTGTACAGCTGAAAGTAATATAATATTGTAAATCAACTATACTTTAATTAAAAAAAGAATAGACTTCTTTTTTTTTTTTTTTTTTTTTTTTTTTTTTTTTTGCGGTATGCGGGCCTCTCGCTGTTGTGGCCTCTCCCGTTGCGGAGCACAGGCTCCGGACGCGCAGGCTCAGCGGCCATGGCTCATGGGCCTAGCCGCTCCGCGGCATGTGGGATCTTCCCGGACCGGGGCACGAACCCGTGTCCCCTGCATCGGCAGGCGGACTCTCAACCACTGCGCCACCAGGGAAGCCCAAGAATAATAGACTTCTTAATGGCAAGACATACCTCAAGAAGCCAAATCAATTTTTTTTCATACACCTAGTTGTCTATTTACACAAAGTCATTGCATAATGCCACTAATGAGATGAATTTACCTACATTCGAGTATGCATCTGGGTAGCAACTCCGTCCAAAATGAGAATCTAAAATCCAATAAGAACTTCAACCCCACCTGGGTTTTTCAGAATCCATGAAAATGAACTGAATGAAATTGACCTTTTGGTCGTATGTTCTAACAAGGCTGAAATTTTTAGAACAGTCTACCAGGTAAAAACAGACTTAGCAAGAAGTATTAGGTTTAGGTTCCTTCAAATGAGAGTAACAAACATTTCATTTGTTTTCAGGTTATAATTTGCCTATAATTCAGGTTATAACAACTCCGTATGTTACTTCTACACCAACTTTATGCCCACTTCTTTAAAATTATTTGACAAAAAAATCAACATAGGTCATTTCCTTTTCCACTCTGTAATAATTATCAGAGGAAATTTATGGTGGCATTTATGATTCAAGACCTTCATGCTTTCTCAGTGTGTCCTTCTTAAATTCCAGTGAAACTCTAAGCTGTAGCTTATACCATGCTCCAGTCCATCTCCTGCTTCTACTGTTGCTGTTGCTCCCACAAGAACATATGAAATAGTTTGGAAGATTTTCAAGGATACAAAATCATTAAGAAGGTGCAAAAAAGAGCAACATATTTGGCACAAAACCAATTTATAAATATGTCTGCATATAATAATGTGAAGAAAAATAACAGGCATCTTAAAATCACTCAGAAAGTAAAACACTGGATATGGGTTCAAGATGAACTGTTTCAGGCAGAGCAGGACAAAATTTCTGAACTCAGAAAAACAACATCATGGGGACAAACTTCTTTTTGTAGAACAGGGCCTATAACAGTACCTCACATTTTAAAGAATAGATCTTTTATCAAAAACCAAACTATCATACACTATATCTGAGGTTAATAACACAGCCATGAACTATGCTGAGAATAGAGAAATGCTGTATTTTAAAAGGCAATGTATTAAATTCCTTTTCTCTGTGCTATTTCCTTCTACAAAGTAAAACAGAGCTTAATCTTCACTTGAGTGCTCACTTTTGGTATATTCTCATATTAAGCTTAATAAGGACTATAGAAAAAATTATCATTATAGCTCTTCTCCCTCACAGTAAAGTCTGAATTGGACAGATATTGGAATATTTTATTAAATATTTTTCCATCTTCTATCCTTTCTTCCCAACCGCCAACCATATTTCTATCCTCCCAACTACACAACTGAGGGGAAGATAAGCAATTTAAAACTTAATTATATTGGCAATATGTACTTGACTATTTCCTACTCCTCACACACCTCCCCTCACAACAGAATTTATTAGTAGCAGTAATGGTAATGGTATGACAATAAGGGAATCTATGTCCTCCTCCAAATTTCCAGTCCTAATTCCCAGAGAAAAGCATCATTAATAATTTCTTGCACATTTTCAGACACTTTTCATGAAAATATATACATATACTTGTATCTATTCGTTCTTTCATTTCTTAAAATACAAGTAGAGAGATGCCATACTAAAATATTTTTTTCACTTTATAAGTCTTTCAGATATTATCATAGCAGCATGGACACATCTGTCTCGTCCTTTATAACACATGAATGACACTGGGGATTGCTCCACAACTTTATTTAACCCATCCCCTGTTAATGGACGTTTAGGTAATTTCTAATTATCTGCTATTACAAACCATGCTGTAAGAGCACACATATGAAGGTTTCTATGGGATATGCAGAATTGCTAGGTCAAAGAGTATATGTGCAATTTTAATAGCTATAAACTGACAAATTGTCTTTCAAAGAGGTTGCAGCAATTGGCAATCCCAGTTAAAACTGGTCTGCCCGCTTTCTATTGAAAATTTATCCTTCTCGATATTCAGTTATAAAATTAGGCTAATGCATATGAATGAATGCAAAACTACCCTCAAAGACAATCTCATGAGTTAAGCACAAACAGATTCAATTAAAAAGATATTGCTCTGTTCGTTTATTTTCCCATGCGTTGTCTCACCTCAATAAAATATTCATAGTAAACTACTGAATGCCCTCAGTGACTGTTTTAGCCATCCGCTAAAATGTTGTTATTAAATCAACATCTAAAAGTTGGAGGGTAGCACAGAGGTCTAAGGTTAAATTCAAGATATCAATAATTGTTAAATTTAACAAAATGAAAGTTGACTAGAACCCACTCTACTGTCAGCTCACGGTTTTCTTGTCCTCTCTTATACCAAATTGGTAATTACCACCTACATTCAAAATCCACTAATCGGGCTCTATTTTTCAAAATCTGCATTGACCATCAATTACCTAAAGAATAAGTTCAAGTTCTTTAAAACAGCACACAAAGTCCTTTAAAACTCTGGTACCAAATCAAGTTCAAGCTGCATTCTGTCACTGTTTTCTATGTACTTTTCATCTTTGCTCACAACTATTCACTGGACCTTGAAAATGTTATGTTCTTAATGCCTTTCTGCTCTTGGCCAAGCTGTTGATTCTGTCGGGATACAACTCCCTCTTGTCCTGACTGGATCTTCAACTCCTCCTTCAAGACCCAGCTTAAGTAAGATCTCATCCTAGAGGCTTATCCTGAGTCACAGAGGCATCTTCGTACCCATATCACTTTCTAGTTCCATCTATCAAGAACATGTCATAGTGTACAGTAATCATGCCTTTCTCCTTCACTATCTAATGTGCTACTTGACAGGAGAGACCATAGTTTGTTAATTTTTCTATTTTCTCCTCCCTATGGTTTAGCACATTACACACAATTGATACTTTGTTTAATGACTGTTGAATGAAGAAATGGGAGTTAATTTAATTTAAATATAAGGCATGTGAGTAACTCTTTTTCTTTTGGGTGGAAAACTGCAAAACCACTTTTATTAAAAGATAAACCACAGGAAATGATGTTGAGTTTTAAAAAATTGTTCATTCATTCAGCTAGTATTCTTTGAGTGTTTGTTACATTCCAGGTATTCTTCTAGCAATTGGAGGTAGAGAAGTGAACAAGACCAGGTCCTGCCCATCGAGCTTAGATTCTAGTGAGAAGTCATCTAATAAAGAAGTACACATACTAACAGATAAAAAAAGAAGATAATTTCAGATAAATATCAGTGTAATGAAAATAAAATAAGGTAACAGGCTAGAGAGCAAACTGAGGCATGTATGGGGACAGAAAATTCTAAATGAGGGCTAAGGGAGGACTTTCTTAACAGTTGACATGTGAAGTGAAAAGTGAATGATAAGAAGACAGCCATATGGAAATCTAGGGAAATGGCATTTCAGAGAGAGAAGTAGCTTGGCATGTTCAAGGAACAAAATGAAGACCAGTAAAGATAAAATGTAGTGAATGTAGGTGGTTTATGGGGGCCAGTCAGGGTAGGAATTGGGAAGAGAAGTGGCACATGATCATGGTACACTTGGTGATCAGGTCAGACAAGAAGGCAACAAATAGATCACAGAGGATGCAATAAGCAATGATTTTTAAAAACTCAGATGTCATTTGAAAAGGACATCCACTGGGGACTTACAACAGCAAGGTGATAGGATTTGATTTTATGATTTTGAAAGAATCTTTTGGCAAATAAAAATGAAACTGTTCCTCTTTTATACGGCTACATTTTGCAATGTAACAAGTGATCATATAGCCACCTAGACAGAAATTCTTTTGAGTGGTCTTAAAGTTTTCGTGGGGCTGTGAAGCCCATTGAGTGTCTCATAAAAACCTCTTCCCAGAAAAATTCTTAAATACACAAAATTTTGTATAAAATATCTGGATATTCTCAAACTCTTCAAAGTCTATGGATCCCAGGCTAAAAGTTCTTGATTCAATATATAATAATTAATTTTTCCTTCTTGGGCTAATAAGAACAATGTGCATTCAACATTTGTTTCACCTCTGGTAATACCTAAGAGATTATTTCTCAGTATAAAGAACACTGGTGATAACCAGTTTAGAGAAAACAAATCTCTAAAAGTCTTCCTTAGTAACATCCCACACCTGAACCCTTTTGTTCATCTTTTTTCAAAATGTAAACTTACAAACCAAGGATGAAAAAACATAAAAGTGAATGTCGGACTAATCAGTCCAGCCACTGAATCTCAAACTCATACTCTTCCTTAAGTGAGAGTTCCGAAGCCGTAGAACTAATCAAGAAATTGCAGTCTAGCTGACCAAATAGCTGATTGCTACTTTCCATTCACAGGGACTTGCTGATCTTAATTATTTTTATGATGTGGCAGTTTTTTCATTTGTCAATTTTAAATTTCCTCAGTGAATAATTAGATATTTTTCAGATGCAGCTTACACATATGCAAAAAAAGTATGCAGTTGAAAACCACATGGAGTGTTCTAATTTCCCTAACACCATACACAAAAATAAACTCAAAATGGATTAAAGACCTAAATGTAAGGCCAGACACTATAAAACTCTTGGAGGAAAACAGAGGCAGAACACTCTATGACATACATCACAGCAAGATCCTTTTTTGACCCACCTCCTAGATAAATGGAAATAAAAACAAAAATAAGCAAATGGGACCTAATGAAACTTAAAAGCTTTTGCACAACAAAAGAAACCATAAAAAAGACAACCCTCAGAATGGGAGAAAATATTTGCAAATGAAGCAACTGACAAAGGATTATTCTCCAACATTTACAAGCAGCTCATGCAGCTCAATATCAAAAAACAAACAACCCAGTCCAAAAATGGGCAAAAGACCTAAACAGACATTTCTCCAAAGAAGATATACAGATTGCCAACAAACACATGAAAGGATTCTCAACATCACTAATCATTAGAGAAATGCAAATCAAAACTACAATGAGGTATCACCTCACACCGGTCAGAATGGCCATCATCAAAAAATCTACAAACAATAATTGCTGGAGAGGGTGTGGAGAAAAGGAAACGCTCTTGCACTGATGGTGGGAATGTAAATTGATACAGCCACTATGGAGAGCAGTATGGAGTTTCCTTAAAAAACTACAAATAGAACTACCATACAACCCAGCAATCCCACTACCGGGCATATACCCTGAGAAAACCATAATTCAAAAAGAGACATGTACCACAATGTTCACTGCAGCTCTATTTACAATAGCCAGGACATGGAAGCAATCTAAGTGTCCATCGACAGATGAATGGATAAAGAAGGTGTGGCACATATATACAATGGAATATTACTCAGCCATAGAAAGAAATGAAATTGAGTTATTTGTGGTGAGTTGGATGGACCTAGAGACCGTCATACAGAGTGAAGTAAGTCAGAAAGAGAAAAACAAATACCGTATGCTAACACATATATATGGAATCTAAAAAAAAAAAAAAAAGGTTCTGAAGAACCTAGAGGCAGGACAGGAATAAAGATGCAGACGTAGAGAATGGACTTGAGGACACGGGGAAGGGGAAGGGGAAGCTGGGACGAAGTGAGAGGGTGACATGGACATATATACACTACCAAATGTAAAATAGATAGCTAGTGGGAAGCAGCCGCATAGCACAGGGAGATCAGCTCGGTGCTTTGTGTCCACCTAGAGGGGTGGGATAGGGAGGCTGGGAGGGAGATGTGCGAGGGAGGAGATATGAGGGTACATGTTTATGTATAGTTGATTAACTTTGTGATACAGCAGAAATTAACACACCATTGTAAAGCAATTATACTCCAATAAAGATGTTAAAAAAAAAACATGGAATAACAGACAAAAAACGCTGAAGGAATAAAAGGGTTCAGAAGGCAGTATTAGATAATCTATGATACTTTGTGTGTGCACGCGCACAGAAAAGCAAATTAATAAACTTTAGAGGGCTTTCCTGGTGGCGCAGTGGTTGGGAATCTGCCTGCCAATGCAGGGGACACGGGTTCGAGACCTGGTCTGGGAAGATCCCACATGCCACGGAGCCATTAAGCCCATGAGCCACAACTACTGAGCCTGCGCGTCTGGAGCCTGTGCTCCGCAACAAGAGAGGCCGCGACAGTGAGAGGCCCACACACCGCGATGAAGTGTGGCCCCCGTTCGCCGCAACTTGAGAAAGCCCTCGCACAGAAACGAAGACCCAACACAGCCAAAAATAAATAAATAAATTTATTTTTTTAAAAATAAAAATAAGTAAAAAAATAAACTTTAGACAGCTACTCATGGATACGCAAGAAAAAAAAACCCTCTAAATACTTATCAAAGCAATTTGCATTTTACAACTGTTATACCACCTTAAAACGAAACATCATTTTTACTGGATAACTGAGAAATGTATCACAGACTTATACAGCAACTGTGCTAGGGAAATCCACTTGTGTTCTCATTTCCCTGATGTAACAAAAAGTATTGACCATTATTAGCTACCATCAGTAAATAACATCCATCAGTAATGTGACCATCAGAACAGAATCACTAAAGTGCTTCTTTTGCCTGAAACATCTTTTCTGAAAAAGTTTTTGTAACCACACCTATAATGATTCTTCATTATTCCTGAGACGATAGATAGATAGATATAGAGAGAGAGGTAGACAGATAGATAGGTCTCTTTGTTCCATATAAATGTATGTAGAAGAGACTAGGTCATTTTCTTATGGCACCTTTCTTGGAAGTATTACTAATCACGACTGAAATGGCCATTAGCCCCCATTCCCTGATCACTTATTATGAGTACCACTTCAGGTTTTGGCGCATGTGCTTTCATACAGTATTCCACTTATACTATCAGTAATACAGCACCTTGCAGAATTCATCCTGTTGGTATTAAGCCTACAGTATTAGCTGAGACCCAACTGTCCTTTGGAGATCCGATCCTTAAAACTCAGAGAAAAGAGATACATCCTAAAGGATTTCTAGAGAGAATCAAATTGCCCTAAATCTAAATTCAAATCCAAGCTGTCCAAATTCCAATACTATAACGGTTTTACTAATTTTCATGGCTAACACTGGAAAACATTTCATTCTAAAACTAGCTATTTTGGTTTTCTTTCTTTCCTTTTTCCTTCTTCCCTTCCTTGTTTCTTCTAATAGTAGACATAGTTTATCTAATTTACCTAATAGTAGATATAATCAATATCTACTATTAATTATGTTCAAACTCAAAAGCGATCTACAGTGTTGTTCTGTAGTAGCATATAAACTGGCTAACATATATTTTAGGTGATTTTAGTATGTCAAGAATTTGGGATTTTCCATGATTAAAATACAAAGAAACATTATAATAATCCTATCACAAGCAAGAGTAAAGTTCAGCAAACTACAGCCACAATCATTCACTAACCACAGACCTGTACAAAATATAAAGTTCTCCCATTGTGCCTAGAAAGATTTTTCCAAACTCTGACATGTCTAAACCGTGGAATAGAATATTTTTCACCTAAACTTCGCATAATCTATGATACCCAAACACCTGGAGCTGATAACTCTAGATTAAGTTACATTGTAATTTCCCCTCAGTAAATCTATATTTCTCCATAAAAAGTATTTTCTAATATTAAATTTAGCCAATTTATGTGTCATGGTTATTTTTGCCTTACAAGATTATAATAAAATGAAATAAGCAAAAGTCGTTATATATTGCAAAGTTTCACATAAAATATCACATAATTATCAAAAAAATATGTCCTTGCCCTTGTGACATAAAGCATGTAAAAACATTAGATTAAAAAAACAGGAAGGTAGTCACAGATTTCTGTTTGTAGACTGAATCTTCATGCCTTTAAGTGACTATCAAATATTAGGGCCTAGACCTAAAAACAAAAGAATGAAATATTAACAATGTCCCACCTTGTGGGAGCTCGACATCACTTGACATTACACAGAAACTGACCTTTTTGTCCTTCAGGCTTGCCTACCCGGCCCCATCTTCTATCGCAAAAGCCAAATCATCTGATCCCAAACTAACTGTCAACTGCCTGTGATGGTGGGGAAGCCAGACATCAATCAATCAGGTTTTATCAGACGCTCTCTTCGTTTCTCTGTTGTGCTCATCTTATCATCTGACCCAGTTGTAGCCCTGACTTCAGAAGCTTAAGCAACTTGATGACAAAATATGTGCCGGTTTGTCCAAGATGCACATCGTTAAGAAGTGGGGTGATATTTTTAGCAGCTACCTAATATATTTGCAAATGAACTCTTGAATATTTCAGATCTACACAGGCCCCATGCTGGTCAGTCTCTCCTGCCCACTGAGTCTGTTCTTGGCTGTGGGAGGCCCAATAAATCAAAAATCTGTAAAAATACTTAGGTACAAGTCAAACATCATCGGGAAATGTCACTGTTTTCATGGCAATGTGGGCAGAAAGGTTAACAAAATGAGAATTTCAGGATGTCACTTCAAGAAAAGAAAGAAGACCTAACTGATAAATGTGCACAATACAAATTCAGATAGTTTTATCCCAAATAAATAAAAATAAGTCAGAAAATTAAAAGCCTTTTTATCTATTCCTATTGACTGTGGAGTCTTGGAGGAAAAAAATGTTTAGACTGTCAACGCTGTTGGCAAATCTACATTAGCTGTCCCGCTGCTCTAATGATATAAAGAATGTACTCGTACACATAAACTAGTTGGGTAAGGAATCAACTATGACATAGATTATGAGTTTAAAATTTTTTAATTCAAAGAAAATATCTTTTACATAATCTTTACACAAAAGTGAGAAGAGTGAAATATAGACATATTTTGTGGATATAAATACTCTATGTTAGCATAAGTACCCACTTGCTTAACTTAGTCTTCTTTTTTTTTCAAGGAGTAATTAATTTTTAAGATTTTCCTTAAAATCAAAAGAACAACTTTTATGATGAATATAGGATTTTCATTAAAGGCAATGTTGTCAATATCCCATCCAGCTCTCATTAAAATCTTCACTGAACTATATTTTGAAAGTATTTTAAAAGCAACATAAAATTTATCCACAAAATTTATTCACATAAATACGTACCTTAATCATAAAAGTATGGGCTATGAACATCACAATGTATTACAGTGATAATATTTTGACATGGATGAAAATGCACACCATGAAAATAATTTGTACACAACAAATGAGAAAGTACAAGAATAATTTGTACATCATTTCAAAAGATTCCCACTGAATTCAAAGCATTTTATTAAAAAAAATTTTTTTAAAGACTTTGAACTTCTCAGTAGACCCAGTAAGCAAGAATTACTAAAATTAATGATACACAAATTTGTATCATTTAATTTTAAATAATCAGAACTTTTAATTGAATTACCTGATAATCTTTAAAACCTTTCTTCTAAATTAGGGAATTTAAATGTAGTAAGCAAGAGGGAAATGGACAATATTTAGTGTATTCAATTATTATTTACTATCATTATTATTTTTTATTATCTTTAAAGCCACTTAGTAGTATAAGATTTTCAGCTATTTTTTTGGCACACATTTAGAGGAATCTGGCCCTCAACTGAACTTGAATATCTGTCAATTAACTATTTTTAATCTTCTAACTTCCAGTTTATTGCAGGCTCACATCAATTTCAGAATATAACACAACAAAGCAAGTTTTTCTTAAAGAGTACACTATTATTCATATCCCAAATGAACGACTAATAAGAAAATTAAAAGTTCCAGATTAATAGGTAATAAAGGACAAATATTTGTCTCAGTTTTGTAATTAATCCTTCACCCTACTCAAGTTTAAAGATACTTCCAAAGTTTGAATAACTAAAATAATTTTAGAGATTGTGGCTGAAAAACCTATGTCAAGTAACTCACACAAGAAATCTTCCATATGCAATATTATATAGATGTTAACTTGTTGAAAATTCTCTTCTATTGTCTCAACAAGAGATGTTCACCAAAGTTCTACAAATGTAGATTAGAGTAATTCATATCTTCAAAAGGATTTCTCTAAGAAGGGAATCAACTAAAAAATAATGTTAAATATATCTTCAATAAATGTCCATTTAGAGATAATTTTAGATGCATTTTGGGGTTTAAAATAGCTTTTAAAATAGGCTGCACAAAAGCTAGGTGTTACAGCTTTTATGTGGGCTATTAAAATTATATATGTTTGTGGTAGCCTATATATAAGCTATTTTATATATATTTGTGGTAGTTGGTTAAGATACATCTAACATTATCAAAAGTCAAATCATGTATAAGGAAACATCAGACTAATACCATTCAACAACTTCTAACAATTCAAAGGGGCAACAGTCAGTGGCAGATGTCCAGATGAAATGAAGGTCTATTTAATACTAAATATTACACGAGTGCCTCTTATAAACGTATTCCCTTTATTTTTTTACACTCATGGGGATATTACCAGAATATTAAATATTAAATGGCACTGCCTTGCAGACTATATAAAGAGTTGACTTTCAGCTATTACATGGACAATGCCTGGAATGAATAAGCAATTATATGGCATTGGTTATAGCCATCAGGCACTCAACATTCATTTTTAAAATCTCCAAAATCATGAGATACATATACAGTTTCCCCATATACAAACATATTTAAGTTTATTTAGTGCCCACAAGCTTAACAGGAAAGTTGAGCATTTCAGGCACCATTTCTAAATCCAGTTTTTACTCTTTAGCATACTTTTTTAAAAGAATAAGATGAATTTCCAAGGATCTGATTTAGAAAAAAAAAATGTTCATTTTAAGTGATCACTGTCTCTTAGAAATATCAACAAAATAGCATGTCTTTTGTTTCCTGGCTTTTGCAACTTAGGACCTTTTATTATCTTTGCAAACATCCTTTGAAGACATCTATCCTTTCAGCTTACTACATTAGGATTTCCTTTATTAGCAATGAATATTTGTTAACACTAAAATAGTCCCATGACACTTCTTCCATGGACCTTTCACAGCAAAACTCTCTGGCCTCAGACATGGGACTGGTTATCCTGCACCCATCGTGAGGCAAAACTGGTCCTCAAAAGTACTTTAAAAATAGTGGATACATTATTATAATGGACCAGGAAAGAAGGGATGAAATAGAAAAAATAAGAGCTTCTTATTTTAACACCTGAAATCTTGACCAAAACCAGTTCTACCCAGTAATTATCATATATTCATTTTTAGAAGTATTTGTCAAAAGCACAAATTACTAAGGCTTTAAATAATCCTGACTAGACAATTCTTCTCTTTTTGTCATCTCAAAAAGACAGTCTGACAGTAATGGTATGACACCCTCTCAGACAAGCCTCTCAGCATTAATATTTAAATCTTACCTATCCCTTGTGATTGGAATTCAGCCTCTATTCGCAAAAACTAAATCAATGTTCTTAGAGTTCAAACTAGATCCCTAAACAGTTTGCCACTCTCTATGCACAGATAAGATAAACTTTCTTTGACCCAAGAGATGAAGTTGCCATGACGATCAGAGAGTCCACTTTCTATATTGATATTTTGCTGATGTAACAACAAATAGAACCAGATCCTAGTGCTGATAATGGTGATTAATTAATACTAATATTGATCCCTACAAGCAAGAGACAAGGCTATTAACTTGAAGCCTGAAAAGTCAATTGTTACCTGTGGCAGAGATACTAGGAGCTGATTTGGAAGCATAATAAACAAATGTGCTATCTTTATGCTAATACCTTTAAAGACAGTTCTTTCTAGAATGCCAAATATTGCGATGTCTGAGCTTATTAATTTAATTGCATTTCAGCTTTTAAAAATGTAACCTTATTGAATGATACATACTTACCCCTTTATCTATGGTGGAAACACATTCTCTGGGACTGAAGTAACAGACTTTTGCTGCTGTTCATTTGGTGAGGGAATGAACTGATAATTTTACACAGTGGCAGGCGCTGAATCAGACAGGGTTTCAAAAATACCTGCAGTGTTCTTCTGAAATGTCCTACTAATCCTTCGGAATTGGGAAAGTAACAAAAACTCCAAGGGAATATGATTTGGAGAATGAGAGCTCCAGAGTTAATGTATTCACTCACATTTTCTAGTGAACAAAGATTGCATTGAAAAAAGTATTCTTGAAAAATTTTTTATTCCCAGATAAACCTAATTTTAGATTTTTCACACAATTTAGCCAAAC
This sequence comes from Mesoplodon mirus, assembly GCF_964341445.2. Lineage (NCBI taxonomy): Eukaryota > Metazoa > Chordata > Mammalia > Artiodactyla > Ziphiidae > Mesoplodon > Mesoplodon mirus. Next base: position 30,612,688 of record NC_138992.1, read on the forward strand.
ATCAAAAACCTGCTCTAAAGTGTCACCTTATGAAAACCTGAATATACATTCTTTTGAAGGAAAGTTCATTTGAGAAGGCATTTTCTTTGACCATAAAAATTAATCACAGAATGTAGAATAAATAAGATTACCTTATTCATTTAATACCTTTTTAGCAAAAGTTACATATTGAAAAGGGGATGTGATTAAAATGCCAGTAAGTCCATTCTTGATTTGCCTTGTTTATGCGGAAGAGCAAAAATATCAGTATTAGAAATCCATACATCTAATTCCAGATATGTCATTTTAGCAAACACATTAGCTTCAATCTCGTTCTCTCAAAACTTTTTCCAGTGATAAGAACTAGCAGCAAAATGGGCTAATTAGTTTCATTTCTTTGTTTTTATCATGTGGAGGAAGAGCTAATTTAGTCCTTAAATAGTCCTCAAACAGCAGAAATAACATGGATGAGGGAGGCCTTGAAGAGCTCATGAACGGGAGAAATGAGTTACCTTAACTGTAACACAAAGTTAACTTAATTTACACTACCAAACAGGCAAAACATACATACATATGAGCTAGACAACTGACATAATCATTGAATATTTTAACTTATCCCCACAATTAACCAGAGACAAACTGATGTGTAAGTCTTTGCATTAACCCTTAAGTATATAATAGATTTTAAATTAACAAAATGTAAAAATCAGAAGCAAATTGTTTAACTGCACTACTGTCTTGCAAAACTTAACAGTACCAACTTAAACAATACAGTACAAGTCACATCTTTTCTATGTCTATATTTAAATAGCTCAGGAAATAAAATTTTAATTTACAAAGACTTATTGGTACCTTCTAATGTCTAAAGTGAACACTGATATCTTATGTGCAATTCAAAGAGATGCTTACACTCCTTGTAAATGAACCCATACAATTATATTATTCTTAATGTTTCTAGCTATAATTTATAGAAGAGTTCAAACTTCTTTGTCCATTTAAAAAATATTGAGATATATAATATTAAACCTCATAATTTTTCTTACTGCATAATTTTACAAATGAACCACTTTAGAAAGTTACCAGAAGTGGAAAACATAAGAGCTGCTCTTTTAATTTTAAGACATATCACCAAGTTTTAACCCTAAACTCTTTTATAGCAACTAGGGATGAAAATGCTACCTCATTTATATTTGCATTGTTGACTCCATTGAACTTAAAAAAAAAAACCTGACTTCATGATAATAACTCTTAAAAACTAGGATTCATATATTAGCCATTTTAAAATTTTCCTATTTTAAAAAAATCTACTAAATATTTATTCTTAGATTTTTTTCAGAAAAATTCTATGTATTGATATATTTCAAATTTGTAAATAAAGAAATTAATTTTTTACCTTACATTGGGTACCAATCTTTCTATTTTATTGATAAAACAACTATTATACATAATGTATTTTCCTTTATTTCATGGCCAGTGTAAAAATAGGCTTTCTGAAATGTTACTTAGTCAAAAACATAGAAAATGAAATTCCTAACATGAGACATACCATAAGCCAAAGAGAATGGCTTATTTTTTAAATGTTATAGTTACTTATTTTTAAAATCCAAAGAAATGAGTAATATGCTTCAAAGCAAAAATCTGTCTTAATATTTGGCAGGTGAAAAGAAAACATCCTGAGTATAAGAGTGATCAATGTATTTCAAATGTGCATAGCATACCCAAACCCCTTTTTAAAAATAATATTAATGATAATACAGTAGTTAATTAACCCCAAAATTATGGATTGAACATTAATACCAGAAACACTAAAAAAAAAAAAATCCTACACTAGAACAATGAAAAATAACCACAACCACTTCTTTGTGTAACATAATTTTAAGGTTCTGAAGATGATCCACTTAGAGATTTTCACATTTGCAAATATTAAATAAATTTAATATGCAATGTTCTCATTTAAAACAATAATCATTTTATAAGTAAAACATTTAATATTATGTACTTAAAAAAATATAGCATAAAACATTAAAATGCTACTGTGCAAGTCAGGGACTCATACAGCCTGAATTTATTAGATCATCTCAAATAACAAAAAGGTAATTTATTCACTATGAAAGGATTCCACCTTCTGCAAAAGCCCCTCTACAGAATTGCTAACAAGATTATTCTTAACAGGGGACATTTTACTTTCAAGGTGTATATTCATTCCCAATATCTACTTCACTTAAAAAAAAATTTTGCCTCTTAATTCACCCTTTCTTTTTTCCTTCACCACAAATTATTTGGCAAATGATCTAGACCGAACATTTCTGTTCTCCATGTTGGAAAACATCAAGCAATCTAAAAGTTTTAGGAAAACTGTTCTTGAATGGTATCAAGAAGAGTGCCTTTTCTTAATATTAGATGAAAATAAAGTACTTGAGTTTCTTTCCTCCCTTTCGACGTCTACATTAACTACTAGCTGGCATTTGCACAAAAAAAAAAGAAAAAAAATATTTTCCTGACCCCATAGCCAATACACTTAAGTGTGAATGAAGTTGGGGACATATAGGGCAGTAAACACATTACTAGAGACAACAGCTTTAAGAAGAAAATGACAGTAAACTGCACACACAACACAGTTACTAATCATAAAGAGATACATTGGTAAAAGAAAAAAAATCATCATTTCTGTCATAAATTTTGCAGTGCAGCCCCAGAATGGAGAACAATCTGGGCAATTTATTGGCATATTGGCAGGAGGTGATAAGGCTAAAAACAACAACAGCGAGCAGCTGTGCGAGGAGATGGGCAGATAGCATGATATGGCTCCCACACCAAACACCTCCCGTCCTATCAGGGCTTTTTATCAAACCAGGATTACAATAATAGCTCAGGAGAGAAAGCTTCTGAGGGGAGGGCAGAAAATATAGTCTTGGAATAGGAAAAAAAAAATCTAAATTTTGGGACAAAACATGGGGGCAAAATACATAATTTATCACTGTATTATCAGGAAATCCAGGCAGTCTAATCAAGGAGCACTGAGTGACTATTTTTTGCCTTATCATCCAAAGTGGTGGAAACGGAGAAGGAATTATCAGGCTTCTGCAGATTGCTGGGCTGGAATTTTAATGGTAATAATCGGGTTTCTGATGGTATATCTTCTCTGCTTATCTTTCCCATTATCTCCTCTTATCGGGCCAGTCATCATAGCAAATTAATGGTGCTCTTTCAGCGTTGCCTTTTTATCGCTGCCCAGAGAGCACCCAAGGGGATAGAATAAGCAAAATATTAAAATACTGCATAAATCACAATTTTAGATAGCAGGGAACTGTATGCAGTAAAAGAAAAAAAAAAAAACTGTGCCCAACAACCTTTTTGTCCTTTAAATTGACTGTCTTCAGAGTTTCTGGTATAAGCTGACTTTTGCTTGTCATAGTTGCTCTAAATTGGGTATGTTTTATCAGCGATGCCAAAGCTTTATTTTCAAATTCTGGACGTTTCCAAGTTTAAAATGCAGTTTCATTAGTTGCATGAAACACTACTGTTTCAAAATGCATCTCTTTCTGATATTTTCCAAACTTCTATTTGATCCAGAATATCAAAAGCAACACTGTTGTTTATAATTGTTTAAAAAAATGCTTCACTTATTATACACTACTAAAATTGGAGGGAGAGACCTATCATGGTAATGACTTTGAGTACCGAGACAAACTTCTCCACCTGCAAAACTGCCTCCTCCTCCTGGACAGGCAAAAGGAGGCAAATGCCAATAGGTTACAAACAAAGTGACTTTACAGCTGGTCAAACTAGTATCCCCCCCCCAAAGAAAAAACAGCTACTAGATAGCACTGCTCTCTATATAACAATTCAAAGAGCTCTAATTTTTCATTTTCCTTAACAGTGCAAGGGGAGTAGTGTGTCCACATTTGCATAGATTATCACTGTGACCCCAAATTGAATCCACTACAAGTCTAAACTGCATGTATATTAATAACACATATGAATGCATATATCAGCAGGCAATGATCACTGTCAACAAATATAAATATAATACTTGTTCACTTTCAAATGAGAGAACTTTTAAGTATTTTTGATAGTTAATAAATCACAGCATTCAAATAAGACTAAAATGTTTTATGACCTATAACACAAGTGTAGCATCAGCAATTAGTTCCAACGCTTTAATCTTCAATTATATGAGGTGGACATAGAAGAATAGAAAAAAAATTTTAATGTAGCTAATTGGGAAGATAACAAAGTATTTCCAAGTAGAATCAGATGGTCTTTGCACCATACAATCAATTAATATTAATTATTTATTAACAATCTAGACGACAGCCGTGAACTAAAAAGCATTTTGCCTTTAATAATGTTTACAATCATATCTTATAATAAACACAGTTTTGTACTATAAAATGCAACATTTACACACAGGGACGTGATCAATTTAGTTCTAAAAGGTAAAAGGCAATTAGTTGAAACCATGCAATAATCACTCTGAAAAAGTGAAAGTCTTCAAGAACGGTATCTCTACTCAATTAAAACTGCTTTGAGCCAAAAGTTAAGTCCAGCCCTTGCTTTAACCCAAGTTGCAGAAAATAGGAACTTAGGCGTAACAGACGAAATCCACGAAATAAAAGCTATTGAGTCAGGTCTGAGAGGCCAGGCTCTAAATACTTATGTAGAACACTGCTTATATCCTGGACCCCATTTCATACTGGCTACGTTGATTTATATGATTTATTTTAAAACTACATTAAATGAAATTTTCAACACGAGGAGGTGAGTAGGGTTAATAAGCAAGGGGGAAGGAGTGTCATTAAAGCTTTTTCCTAAAATTACACGATAATCAGTTTTACACTAGTTGCCAGACTTCAAACAACACGAAGAAATGGACACACCACATGGCTGGTAAAAAGAAAAAATAAGGCTGTTTCTCCTTTTCGGCCAAAGCGTTGAAGACGTGTCGCAGGGCGACAAAACACCATGGGAAGGATTTTCCCCAAGACGTGAAAAGTTGGCCGAGTTGAGCTCTGCGGATGTGTGCGTTTCGGGCAGGTGCCTCTCGCCCCGCTGTGTCCTTTCAGTACCACCCAGGCCCCTGGGGGCTCGGGGGCTTCAGGTCACGCTCTCTGCGGCGCCCAGGCTGCCTTGAACTCCCGCCTTCCGCGCTGGGAAGCGACCGGCGGCCCCTCCCAGCGAGGACTCCCGGCGCCTGCAGGGCCCGAGGTAAACCGCACGCCCGCTCCGCAGACCTCCCCGGCGACGCGAACTGGACGGCCCCGGAGCCCCCGGCCAGACCCGCCCGCCGCCAGTCCCGCGCCCGCAGGGCGGAGGCGCACGGCTGCCTGCTGCAGAGGCGCGAACTTTTACACCTACTTTTTGTTTCGCTTCGGCTTTGGGATCGCGACCCAGATACTGATTTTCCACCGCCTGGGGACGTTGTCCCCCTCGCCCCGAGGTCTCGACCAGCTGTTCAGAGAACTAAGTTCTCACCCCCGGTTGCTAAAATATGGTCCCCAAGAATAGCAGCCCGTCAAACGCAACAACAATGACAACAGCCGCGCTAGTAACAAATCTCCTAAATGAGTGGGGCTGCCCAAGCAGGCTCCACGAGACAGCAGCGCTAACTGCGCGCGGGGGTCGGGTTAAAAAGGACCCCGGAGCGCGAAGGATGAGCCGAGCAGGAGTGGGCTGCTCGTCGCAGCCGCTGTCTTGCCTGGCGCTCGGGCTGTCCGTGTGTCTGTGCCCGACTAGTTGTCCCTCCAGCTGCTCAGGCAAAGTTTGACAAATCCCGGGCAGCGGGAGCTTATTTCCCCGAGTCTCCCTCCCTTTTCCCGCCCCGCGCGCCCCCCTCCTCAGAAATAATCCCACCAACTCTCGGCGCCCCGTGCAAACTTACGTTTGATCTGCCGGGGTTTGCTCTGCTTTCGCCGGGACATGTCGGCGGCGGCCGCTGCCACTGGGGCTCCCGCGGTGCCCGCGGTCGGGGCTGCCGCTCCCTCGGCTCCCGCCGCCGCCGCCGCCGCCGCTGCCGCTGGCCAGGCTCGGGCCGCCGCCGGCCGGACTCCAGGTGCTCCGGACGCGCGGGATCCGGGCGCTGGGCTCCTCCGGGAGCCGCGGATCCACGTTTGGAGATGAGCAGGCAAATGAGGAGAGAGAGGGGGGCAAAGAGAGTGTGACAGTGGGGGGGGGGAGTGGGAGAGCGATGGGGGGAATGGGAATTTTCGAACGAATGGACAGGGAGAGAGAAAAGGGAAAGGGGGCCACGAAAAGAAGGAAGAGAAGGAGGGAGGGAAGGGAGAAAGAGCAGAGGGGAGAGGGAAGGAGAGGGGGCGGAAGGCGCGGGAGGAGGAGCGCGCTCGCTCTCCCCTCTCCGCGGCTCGTGGGGCAGATACTCGAGCGCCGCCGCCGCCGCCGCCGCCGCCGCCGCCGCTCCGGGCCGCGCAGCTCTCGCTCTGCCGCGGGAGGTGGCGAGGCGCGGGAGGGAGGGGCGCGCCGGGGCTGTGGGGAGGGGGGACTATTCCATCAGCGAAAGGAGGATTGGCTGCATCCAAAGCCAGTCCGGATGCAAACTAGGGCCCTGGCCTGGTCGCGTGGGGTTCAGGGGAGCGCGGCGGGGGGTTGGAGGGACAGAGGGAGGCGTGGGGCGGGCTTGGAGGGGGGCCACCTTCTGCAGTTGTCACCGCGTCAGCTCTGGGCTTTTGCCAGAGCACCCCTCCTCCTCTTCCCGGCAACTTCTTTTCAACAGCCCCTCTGATGGACCCCAACTCTCCTCTCTCACGCCTCGCCTATCCAGCGGGGCACAAAGAAATCTCAGTCACTCCATAAACTTTGTGCTTCCAGTTATGCCGCCCCCTCCCCTAGCCTCCACCCCGCCCTTCCAGCTATTTGGCAGGAAGGTTAGGCCACTGGCAAAATCCTCTGCGAGATCCAGCTGATCACAAATGCCAGCTGTATGTCTTGGGGCCAGTTAAGTCCTCTCCTCTGCCCAGGCTCTCAGGAGACCATTTCATTGCTCTCAAGGTTCCAAGGAGACCGCTGCGGACGCGGACCATCCCCCCACTTGGCCAACACGGCTGGGATGCTGAACAGCGTCCTAAAAGTGCTCTTTCTCACCTCGAGTTTTCATTTTAGATTGTAAAAATTCCGAATTTGGAGAGAGGCAGGTATTTTTCTCCCATCAGAAAGGAGGACCATTAGCTAGGTGATTACCCTTGTGGGAAAGGAACCATCTCTAATCAGAATACTAACTTTTTGAGGAAGTCTGTGGAAGTTCTAAAGTCCCACCCCCGCCCCATAATCTTTCATTCTTTTAGTTCTTCTGCCACAGGGAAGCAACCAGCGACTAATAAAAGATTTGATCTTGCCATAATTTCCCAAGCAGGTAAGACCCAATAACTATTTCATGGTTCTTTAGCTTTTAAAGTTTAGTTTCATTATTATTCAATTATTGTGTGTGTAGTATGTCGGAAACTGCAAGACAAAAGAACAAATTTTTAAGTGATTTGCATAGTTATTATTTTGGCCAAGTTAAGCTGCATGAGGCTAGCTTAGTTTCTCATAGTTTCATATACACTGAGTTTTAAATATATTCTCCCAGGTGGACTTGAAGGAGGCGTCTATCCAAGAGACGGTGGAACTGGCTGCTTTACGTAATCAGTATTTAGTTGTAAACTCCACTGCCGTTAACATGTATGCACCCGACATTCCCCCCCAGGTTGTGAGGTCATCCATTCTGATCTGAAATCGAGCCCCCCTTTGTCTGGTTGACTAACATGGGTGTGAGCCCCGCCAAACTCCACACGCTAAAAGGGTCTGGAGGTCAGCAGAGAGCCTGGGCTGATTGAGCATAATGCAGGCTGTTCAGTGTGCAGGAAGCACTGTAATCAGTGTCATTGATAACCCCATCAGGACATCTTCTGGAAGGTGTAAAGAGTTGCCCTGCGAAAGGTATGGCTGAGAGAATGTTAATACAGAGCTGAAGACCAATTGTGAATTTTATTACATTACCATTAGTACTACTACCGCAGAGCTTGTAAGAATACATGGTTCTTTGTAGTGGAAAATGCACTAAATGACAAAGTCCCTCCCCTGAAGAACCAACAAATTAAAGCTGTAAGTACCATGAAAAGCAGGGTTATTTGTGTTTGTGTTGTGGAATGAATCAGCAGACAGAACTACAGATTTTTGCCTCCTTAATTTCCAATTCGTTACAATTAAAGTGGTATACTTAGAATCGAATTATTATATATTATGGTTTTTAAAGATCTTTTTATAAAACTGGCTGTCTTTTTTATATTACCCAAAAAGAATGCCCATTGGAATTAAAATATCATAACAGTTAATGTTTCTTTTGGCATTTGAAATGGTTAAATATGCAAAGCAAAAGAGAAACAAATAAATCTCAACTAAATATTCACTTTAAAAGCTGAAAGGAGCAAAAGTCAGAGAATTCAAGGCAAGATTGATAAGATAACCAGATTACAGTATTAGAAATAAATATAGCTCATCTAAATTTATAAATAGATATATTATTCTGGTCAATATAAATGAATTAAACTAAGGAATATTATTACATTTTGTGTTTTCTCATCATTTTTAATGAGAATGTTAATGATATTTAAAGTTTAATTTTTCTTTTTCTCATTTAATTCACTAAGGTTATAAAATAAAAAGACAGCAAAACCTATAAGCAATTATCTCTGTCCAAATGGATATAGCAGCTCCAAACCACAGCTACATGACTATCAAACAATGATTATGAAAACCACAATTGAGAAAAGCATCAGGGAATGATATTGCAAAACCACAGCAACAAATGTGTCTGTGATATTGAAAACCACAATTCACAACTAATACCCTGTGTATCGCAAATTACTATTTAACTATAAATGTGAAAATGTATAAGTAACAGCACAAAATAATTTCTCATTTACTTGAAAATGAATTATTCATTTTCTAGACTCACTGATTTCATCTCTATATAATGGTTCATTTTGAAAAGTTTCTTTTTTTCAAAGACAAATCATTTTAAATCACATAGGTAAGTTACTTTAAAAGCAGAAAATATGCAACTTTTAATAACATTTCCTCAAATGCTAAAAGAATTGATTTGAAACCAATCTGAAATAAAGCAACATCTACTTCAGTCTAGCTTTCTTCATAAAATTCTTCAGGAGCAGAAACGGATGGAGTGGAAACTGTTTATGGAAAAAAACAAAGCTTCGAGTATTCTATTACACCTTCAATGAGAATATAATTATATATTCTCAAATAGTCATTTTAGCTAGAAACCATACATCTGACAGTAAAATGAGTCACCAGTACCAAAACAACTTTAATATGCAAACCAAATGTTTACTTACAAATAAATAAAAGAATATTATTTGTAAGTTTATAGAGTTTCCAGATTTAGCAAATTAAAATACAGGATGCCCAGTTAAATTTTAATTTCAAATAAGCAACAATAAATTTTTTAGGATAAGTATGTTCCATGCAATGTTTGGGACAAACTTATCCTAAGAAATAATTGTTATTTATCTGAAATTCAAATTTAACTGGGCATCCTGTATTTTATCTGGCAAACTTGTAAGTTTAGCATTTTAGCAGTTTCACAAATTTGTGGTTATTTATAATATTGTTTATGGAAAAGGTAGGGAAACCCTACAGTGCTTCCTAAAGACACAGATATACTTAATTCTTGAACATCATATTTTTTAGGGAAGGCAAGTAGAAGGAATAAATTTCTGTACAAAAATTCTTCATTTGGCACAGTACCGAAACATGCTCTCAGTGTAAATGGATTGCATTCAGGTCTGTCTCACTCTTGAATTTGCTTTTAAAATGTGCTTTTTTTCCTCTAAGGGATCAACAAATTGATAAAGCAACCTCCCAGGCCACATCTTATTAGGCAGCAAGCTGCCTCCTTTATTATGAGAATAAACAATATTCAAAGGCTTCAGAAAGACTTAATTTTTTGCCCTTGTATCCTCACCAGAAGTTGAATACAGTTTATCTGCCTTAATTTAAGATTGTGGCACTGAATTGAAGAAGAATGCAGTATGAATATAGTGTTTAGTGTTTGTGTATCTTTATAATTTCAGCAGTTTAAAAATAAAAATCAACAAATTCATCGAAATGGCATTTCCTAGGTTACAACTATGAAAAGGACTGTCTGCTTACTTGTGAAGGAGCCAAGAGCTTTGAAAACATTCAGTCAATCTAGATCCGAGGTTTAACTTGGTCTTCATGTAGATGGTCAATCCCCTTGACAGAAGTATGCATGTACAAAAAATTTACTAAAGGGCAGGTCTATTGAATTAATCAATTCATCGGATTTTCAAAAATATCTGTGAAAAAAAATCTCTAATCCAATATGCATTAAGAATGACTATTCTCTTTGTGTAGAATTTTATAAGGTACTGAAAACCAAAATGTGGATGATTTAAGTTTTTATTCTTTGCAATCACCCTTTATGTCCAAATTACTGTTCTGACAGAGGAAAATCATAGGATGAACTCTATTACAAAAAAAAGTATTTGTTGCTAAGTCTGTATAATGCATAACACACCTCCAAGTACAAAATAAATATTGAAGGAGTAACACCCCAAATTTTAGAAGACAACTGTTGATTTTGCCTGCCTAGCATCCATCCCTCTTCTTCTGGAAGTAATGCTGTGATGTCTTTTGAAGAACTCCTCCTCCACATCTTCTCTTTGGTCATGTAATGCAAGTGTGGCCTTCCCCAATCCCCTAGTCCCTGACCAATCAGAATATTCCACGTGTTTGTCTCTAGTGTTTGGCGCAGTGGTTCAAATTGTTTCTATGAGAGTCAGCCCTGGAACTTTATCCTGAAACCACTGAGGAAAGGGTGCTTCTATTCGGCTGGTGTTGCTACACTGGAAGAATGCTAACCTAATATTGCTGTTGGCCATCCTTGGTGGAAGAATCTGTTTTAGAGGACCAATTCTGTCTTATCTTCTCTCAGGATCTGATTTTTGGGAAATCCAAACCAAGACACCCATCAACATTCCAATACTACTTTTTTTGATTCCATCAATATTACCTATGTGTCTACATAAACATTAGAGTCTTGGTCATTTCCATTATATTGTATCTTCATCTATTTGACCAGGCTAATCTCTATACACCTTTGTAGTCCTAGCATAGATGTCATTTTTCACAGGAAGATGTCACTGACCTCCCAAGTCTTAGTGAGATATCTCTTCTCAGTTCCATAACACCTTCTCCGTCGGCATAATATCACTCATTGCATTGTATTATATTGGCAGTTTAAATACATATAAATTCAATCCTCACCAGCCCCCTCCCTGATCTACTACACCTAACTAGATAGTTTGTGAGGGCAAGAAATATGTCTGTCTTTTTCAGAACTACATCCCCAGGGCTGGACACATCGAAGCTCCTAACATAATTACTGGAAGGAACAGTAAGGTCAGAATTATCCTGTTTTTTTCTGGGGACTCCTACTCTTTCCAATCCTTATCCACATAGGCACAGGTGCAAGAAGTGGCAGCCATGTTTGTACAACGTGACTCCATGCTCCTGATGGCGGATACATGGACCGAGGGGAGTACCTGACTCAAATATGGCCAATCAAGTCCCTCCCTCAGGAATCTAGAGTTAGTATTAAGAGTTTCATCTTTACATGGGCTAGTCTCTTGAATGAATGAAAAGTAAAAACTCTGGAATTATGGCATGGTTACCACCATGTGAACAGAGTAACAGTGACAGTTTGCCAGTGGAGAGAAAAAGAAATAAAACAAATGTGCTGAGATAAGTAGAGCTGGGAATATGAAATGGCATCCCACGTCCTGTTCCAGCCCCTTCATGGGCTTCTGCCCTTCCCGTCACTGAGATACTATGTCTCCTTAAAATAAATTCCTCCCCACCTTTCTTTTTAAAATTATTTTTGGCCTAAATTAGCATGAGTTGATTCTTGCTACATTCAAGCCAAAAGACAAAATGAGCAATCCATGACTTCAGTTAGCTTAACTATTCAATAGCCCCCTTGATCTGCAGTTTTGCTCTCCGTGGTTTCAGTTACCAGTGGCCAACCTTGGGCCCAAAATATTAAATGGAAAATTCCAGAAAAAAAGGAAATTCATAAGTTTTCAATTGCATGCCATTCTGAGTAGCATGATGAAATCTCACAGCATCCCACTTCATTCCCCCCCACCCCACGTGAATCATCCCTTTGTTCAGCGAATCCCACCAGTCTCTTAGTAACCATGTTAGTTATCAGATTGAACCTTGTGGTATCACCGTGCTTGTGTTCAAGTCACCCTTATTTTAGTTAATAATGGCTCCAAAGTGCAAGAATAGTGATGCTCGAATTCAGATGTACCAAAGAGAAGCCTTAAAGTGCTTCCATTAAATGAAAAGGTGGAAGTTCTCAATAAAGAAAAAATAATTGTATGCTAAGATTGCTAAGATCTACAGTAAGAAGGAATCCTCTATCCCTGAATTGTGAAGAAGGAAAAAGAAATTCATGCTAGTTTTTCTGTCATACCTCAAACTGCTAATGTTATGACCACAGTGCAGGATAAGTAGTTATGATGGAAAAGGCATTATATTTGTACACTTAGATATTTTGAGGGAGAGAGACCACATTCACATAGCTTTTATTACAGTATATTATAATTGTTCTGTTTTATTATTAGTTATTGTAGTTAATCTCTTACTGTGCCTTATTTATAAATTAAATTTTATTACAGGTATGCATGTATAGGAAAAAACATAGTATATATAGAGCTCAGTAATATCTGTGGTTTCAGGTGTTCACTGGGGGTCTTGGAATATAACCTCCACAGATAAGGGGGGACCACTGTGCTTAGAAATATCAATTAACTGAATTTTCTATTTTCCTACAGAAAAGTTATATAAAAGTACTATATTAGTCTGGGTTCTTCAGAGAAACAGAACTAATAGTATATATACAGAGAGAGAGAGAGAGAGAGAGATTATAGGAAACTGACTCACAGTAGAGACTGAGAAGTTCCTGGATCTTCAGTTGACCCAGGAGAGTCTGAATTTGAAGGCCTGAAAACCAGAAGAGCTGATGGTGTAAGTTCCAGTCTGAGTCCCAGTATGAAGGCTGGAGGAGACTGATGTCCAGGCTAGCAAACAATCATGCAGAAAGGGAATTCTCACTCTGCCTTTTTGTTCTAGTCAGGCCATCAATGGATTGGATGAGACCCACCCACATTAGGGAGGGCAGTCTGCTTTACTCAGTCTGCCAATTCAAATGTTAATCTCATCCGAAAATACCCTCACAGACACACCCAGAATGTTTTACCAAATCTCTGGGCAATCAGTGGCCCAGTCAAGTTGGCACAAAAAAATAACCATCATAAGCACTTTTGATGATATTTTTTTCCAGAGCAACCGTGAAATGGCAAAGAATATTCTTAGGAACGTTAAATGGGAAATATACAATTTTAACATAGATAGGATGTTATCAATTACTGACTTGGGGCATTCACTTCAATCAGGGGTAAATCTTGGGGAAAAAGGTAGCATTTTGAAATTCAGAGTTCCTCAAGGGCATGATGACTGATTGACATGCACATCTATAAGCCTCCTGATTACATTTATTCTGTCCCCAGATGTCTGATTTTATTTTCAACTTTACTTTGCCACATTTGAATAACCATCTAACAGATTACCTTGCACATAAATTTTATGAATGTTGTTATAATTTGCATGAATAATGTTTATACTTCTGTGGTAGATTTTATTTTCCAACCTATAACTTTTGCCATAAATTCCTAAATGCAAAAGAAGAAATTAAACAGCTTCTTGAGAACACTTGCTATATGTACAAACTTAATCAAATCAGTTATCTTTGCTTTTATCTACTTGTCAACGTGTATTAAAATAATGCATTAGGAGTGGATTTAGGGTGAACTGAAGATGTAGGATTATGAATAACCATGCTAGGGCATACTGATAATGAAATCATCTAAAAGAAGCTGAAAAGGCTAATTATATCACTTTAAAAATGTATCTTTGGGCTTCCCTGGTGGCGCAGTGGTTGAGAGCCTGCCTGTCGATGCAGGGGACACGGGTTCATGCCCCAGTCCAGGAAGATCCCACATGCCATGGAGCTGCTAGGCCCGTTAGCCATGGCCGCTGAGCCTGTGCATCTGGAGCCTGTGCTCCGCAACGGGAGAGGCCACAACAGTGAGAGGCCCGCGTACCGCAAAAAAAAAAAAAAAAAAAAAAAAATGTATCTTATACTAAAAATTAAACTATATGACTAATATACTCCTTTAAAAACTATTTTTATTTTGACTAAACCAATAGATGTACATAGATTTAAAGGTCAAATAGATTTCCAAGACTTATAATAAAAATATTAGCACTCCCTTATCCTACTCAACAGCCCAATGACAATTCCTGCTCCCAAAGGTATAATCACTGTCAAATATTTTTTAGCTAATTCTCCTGATGTTCAACTCATATTTCTAAATAACGTGCTTTACTACTTTAAAAATTTTATTAGTTTAGATATTATTGACCATATCACTATCTACTATAAAAATATGAACATATAATACCTTATACATCCCTAATACACACATTATTCAAAATTTTTGTTAAACCAAAAGTTTATATTTTGTTAACAGTTAATCTGTATAGGATATGATGATTGCATTTTCTTTCGATCTCTTTGTCTTTCCTGAAGTTAATAATTACTTTCTTTGTCATCTTCTTAGTTTTCCATGACCTATCACCATTTTATCCCCAAATTATTTGCTGGTGCAATACAGTCAAGTACATTATTACATCAGTACATTCAAAGACAGATAAATTAGCAGGTCATTTTCTTCCCCCCATGCAGGTGTCCTTCGAAGCTTCTGTCCTGCTCAGTTCTAGACTAATTTCTCTCTGCGACTAAAACTTCCTTTTCATCATCTCCTGAGAATTCCCTTAATTTTGTCCTGTATTATATTCTAGATTTCCTGAATACTGTGTCTCCCTCTTTCATGGTTTACTACCCCCTTTCTTTTTTTCTCTTTCCCTCCCTCCCTCCTTTCCTCCCTCCCTCCCTTCCTTCCTTCCTTCCCTCCTTTCCTTCCTTTCCTTCCTTTCATCCTTCCTTCTTGTTCTTTTCATTGTTGTTATTGAGTAAAATTTCATGTAGCTTCCTGAGACAATTTATGTACAAAGTAATTTTTTTTTAGTTTTGGCAAAACTAAAATTTTCTTTATTCTACCCTCCTACATGACATATAGCTTGAGAGGGTATAGAATTCTAGGGTGCAAATTATTTTCCATGAATTTTTAATTTTATTTTTCCAGTTTTATTGAAATATAATTTACATATCACATTATATAATTTTAGGAATATAACATGATGATTTGATACACTTATATATTGTTAAATAATTACCACAATTCAGTTAACACCTCCATCACCTTACATAATTACTGCGTGTGTGTGTGTGTGTATGTGTGTGTGTATGTAGTGAGAACATTTAAGATTTACTTTTAGCAACTTTCAAGTACACTATACAGTATTGTTACCTATAGTTATCATGCTGTACATTAAATCCTCAGGACTTATTTATTGTATAATTGGAAATTTGTACCCATGAATCAGCATCTCCTCATTTCCTCCACTCCCCAACCCATGGCAAACACCATTCTACTCTATGAGTTTAGCTTTTTTAAATTCCACATATAAGTGATATCATACAGTATTTGCATTTTTTCTGTATGACTTATTTCACTTAACATAATGTCCTCAAGTTTCATACATGTCATCTCAACTGGAAGGATCTCCTTCTTTCCCGTGTTGAATAATATTCATGCATGAATATTCTTCATTCATTCATCTGTAGACAGACACATATTGCTTTTATATCCTGGCTACTGGGAATAGTGTGGAAATGAACATGGGAATGTGGATATTTCTTTAAGATTTGATTTCATTTCCTTTGGATATATACACAGAAGTGGGATTGCTGGGTTACATGGTAGTTCTATTTTTAATTTTTTGAGGAACCACCCTACAGTTTCCATAGTAGATGTACCAATTTACATTTCTAGCAATAGTGTACAAGGATCTCCTTTTTTCCACATCTTTACCAACACTTTTTAATCTCATGTCTTTTTTTATACAGCCATTCTAACAGGTGTGAAGTGATATTTCATTGTGGTTTTGATTTGCATTTTCCTGATGATGAAGGACATGAAAATCTTTTCAAGTACTGGTTGGCCATTTGTATGTCTTCTTTGAAAAAATGTCTTTTCAGGTCCTCTGCCCATTTTTTATTGGATTGTTTGGTTTTTTGCTATTGAGTTGTGTTCCTTATATATTTTAATTATTAACCCCTTATCAGATAGGTGTTATGGAAATAGTTTAACCCATTCCATAGGTTACCTTTTCATTTTACTGATTGTTTCTTTTGCTGTGCAGAAGCTTTTTAGCTTGATGTAGTCCAGTTTATTTACTTTTGCTTTTGTTACTTGTGCATTTGGTGTCATATCCAAACAATCATTGCCAAGACCGATGTCAAGGAGCTTTTCCCCTTTTCTCCTAGTAGTTTCACTGTTTCAGATCTTATGATTAAGTCTATAATTGATTTCAAGTTAATTTTTGTAAGTGGTGTAGGAAAGGGGTTCAATTTCATTCTTTTGCATGTGATTGTACACTTCCCAGTACCATTTATGGAAGAGATTATCCTTTCTCCATTGAGTATTCTTGGCTTCCTTGTCACATATTAGTTGAAGCTAAATGTGAGAATTAATTTCTGGGCTCTAGATTCTGTTCTATTGGTCTATGTGTCTATTTTTATGCCAGTACCATGTTGTTTTGATTACTTTGTTGCTTTGTAATATAGTTTGAAATCAGGAATTGTGATGCTTCCAGGTTTGTTCTTTCTCAGAAATGCTTTGGCACTCTGGAATCTTTTTTGGTTCCATATGAATTTTAGAATTATTTTTTTCTTTTTCAGTGAAAAAATGCCATTGGAATTTTGAGGGATTGCACTGAATCTATAGATGGCTATGAATAGTATGGATATTTTAAAAATATTAATCCCTTCAATTCATAATCGGAGATAGCCTTCCATTTATTTTTATCTTCAATTTCTTTCATCAATGTCTTATACACTTCAGTGTGCAGATATTTCACTTCTTTGGTTAAATTTATTCCTAAGTATTTTTTTTTTGGATACTACTGTAAATGGCCATGTTTTCTTATGTTCTTTTTCAGATAGTTCATTGTTAGTGTTTAGAAACACAAGCAATTTCTGTATATTAATTTTACATACTGAAATTTTACTGAATTTATTTATTAGGTCTAACAGTTTTTTGGTGGAGCCTTTGGTATTTTTCTAATATCATATCATCTGCAAACAGGCAATTTTACTTCTCTTCCTTACTGATTTGGATGTCTTTTATTTTGTTTATTTCCCTAATTATTCTGGCTAGGACTTTTAATACCATGCTGAATGGAAGTGGTAACAGTGGGCACCTGACCTCAGAGGAAAAGCTTTGTCTTGTTCCTGACCTCAGAGGAAAAGCTTTCAACCTCTCACCATTAAGTGTGATGTTATCTGTGGGCTTGTCATATATAGCTTTTATTATGTTGAGGTATGTTCCTTCTTTATTCACATTGTTCAGTCTTTATCATGAAAGGATATTGAATTTTGTCAAGTGATTTTTCTGCATCTATTGAGAAGTTCATATAATTTTTGTCTTGCATTCTGTTCATGCTGTGAATCACACTTATTGCCTTGTATATGCTGAACCATCCTTGAATCCTAGGAATAAATTGCACTTGATCACAGTGTATGATTCTTTTAGTGTGTTGTTGAATTTGGTTTGCTAATACATTGTTGGGAATTTTTACACCTATATTCATTTGGAATATTGTCCTGTAGCTTTCTTTTCTTATAGTGTCCTTATATGGCTTTGTGTCAGAGCTGGCCTTGTAAACTGAGTTTGGAAATATAGCCTCCTCTTCAGTTTTTTGGAAGAGTTCAGGAAGGATTGGCAATAGTCTTCATTTATTTTTTTAAATTAATTGATTAATTATTTTTTGGCTGTGTTGGGTCTTCGTTGCTGCACTCAGGCTTTCTCTAGTTGCAGAGAGCAGGGACTACTCTTCGTTGTGGTGCACGGGCTTCTGATCGCGGTGGCTTCTCTTGTTGCAGTGCACGGACTCTAGGCACGTGGGCTTTAGTAGTTGTGGCATGTGGGTTATGTAGTTGTGGCTCCTGGGCTCTAGAGCACAGGCTCAGTAGTTGTGGTGCACAGGCTCAGTTGCTCCATGGCATGTGGGATCTTCCCAGACCAGGGCTCGAACCTGTGTCCCCTGCATTGGCAGGTGTATTCTTAACCACTGCACCACCAGGGAAGTCCCAGCAATAGTTCTTTAAATGTTCGATAAAACTCACCAGAGAAAACTTTTCGTCCTGTGCTTTTCTTTGCTTGGAGGCTTTTGATTACTTCAGCTCCTTACTAGCAATTGGTCTGTTCCTATTTTCAATTTCTTTATGATTCATTCTTGGTAGGTTGTACGTGTCTAGGGATTTGTCCATTTTCTTTTTAGATTATCCAGTTTATTGGCATATAATTGTTCACAGTAGTCTCTTATGAGCTTTTGCATTTCTGTGATATCTTTTGTAATGTGTCCTCTTTCATTTCTGATTTTGAGTCTTCTCTCATTTTTTCTTAGTTAGTCCTTATTATTTCCTTTCTTCTGCTAATTTTGGGCTTAGTTTATGCTTCCTTGTCTAATTCCTTAAGTTGTAAAGTTAAGTTTTTTATTTGAGATCTTTCTTTTGTGTAATGTAGGAACTTACCACTATGAACACTCCTCTTAGTACTGCTTTTGCTGCATCCCATAAGTTTTAGCATGTTGATTTTCCACTTTTGTTTCAAAATATTTTTTTAATTTTCCTTTAGATTTCTTTCTTTACCCACGAGTTGTTTAGAAAAGTGTTAATTTCCACATAGTTGTGAATTTTCCAGTTCTTCTATTGTTATTCATTTCTAGTTTCATTACATTGTGGTCAGAAGAGATACTTGGTATAATTTCAGTCTTCTTAAATTTGCTGAGACTTGTTTTGTGACTTAACATATGATCTATTCTGGAGAGTCTGTGCGCACTTAAGAAGAATGTTTGTTCTGCTAATGTTGGATACAATATTCTGTATAAGTCTGTTAGGTCCATTTCATCTACAATATAATTCAAGTGCAACATTTCCTTATTGAATGTCTGTCTGGATGATCTATCCATTGTTGAGTGTGGGATATTGATGTCCCTTCATATCCTACTATTATTTTTGTTTTCTATTTCTACCTTCAGATCTGCATTTGCTTTGTATGTTTAGATCCACTTATGTTGGGTACATATATATTTATGATTGTTATAGCCTCTTGATGTGTTGACCCTTTATCATATATAATGAGCTTCTTTGTCTCTTATTACAGTTTTTGACTTAAAGTCTATTTTTTCTTATATAAGTATAGCTACCCTTGC
Source organism: Mesoplodon mirus (assembly GCF_964341445.2). Lineage (NCBI taxonomy): Eukaryota > Metazoa > Chordata > Mammalia > Artiodactyla > Ziphiidae > Mesoplodon > Mesoplodon mirus. The sequence continues at coordinate 30,632,167 of NC_138992.1, forward strand.
TCTCTTTAGGTTCCACTTGCATGGAACCCATCCCTTCACTTTGAGCCTATGTGTGTCCTAAAGCTGAAGTGAGTCTCTTGTGGGGAACATATAGTATTTTTTAAAATCCATTCAACTACTCTATGCCTTTTTTTTTTTTTTTCTTGCAGTATGCGGGCCTCTCACTGTTGTGGCCTCTCCCGTTATGGAGCCCAGGCTCCGGACACGCAGGTTCAGCGGCCATGGCTCACGGGCCCAGTCGCTCCGCCGCACGTGGGATCTTCCTGGACCGGGGCACGAACCCGTATCCCCTGCATCAGCAGGCGAACCCTCAACCACTGCACCACCAGGGAAGCCCTCTCTATGCCTTTTAATTAGAGAATTTAATCCACTTACATTTAGAGTAATTATTGATAAGTAAAGAGTTAATAATGCCATCTTATTAATTATTTTCTGACTTTTATATAATTTCCATCTTCCTTTCTTCCTTTCCTTCTGTCTGTCTTTCTGAATTGATGATTATCCATAGTGGTATGCTTTTATTTCCTTCTCATTATCTTTTGTCTGTCTACTGTAGGTATTTGTTTTGTGGTTACCATGAAGTTTACATAAAACATCTTGTAGATATAACAATGTTTTAGCTAATAGCAACTTAAGTTTGATTGCATACAATAACTCTGCCTTTTTACTCCCCCTTTTTAATTTTTTGATATCAAAATTTACCTCTTTTTATGTTGTATATTTGTTAACAGCTTACCGTAGCTCTAGTTATTTTTAATATTCCTTCCCCTTAATCTTTATACTAAGTTGTTAACACACCATCATATTACAGAATTTGTTTTTTAATCTGCCCATATGCTTACCTTTACCAGTGTTGTATATTTTCATATGTTTTCATGTTAATAAGTAGAGTTGTTTTATTTTAGCTTGGAGAACTCCTTTAATCATTTTTTGTAAGGCAAGTCTAGCATTGATGAACTTCCTTAGCTTTTGTTTTCTATGAATGTCTTTATCTCTCCTTCATTTCTGAAGGACAACTTTACCAGATAAAGTATTCTTGGTTGGAAGTGTTTTTTCTCTCAGTACTTTGAATATATGATCCCACTGTCTCCTGGACTGTAAGGTTTCTGCTGATAAATCCTCTGATAGACTTATGAGGTTTCCTTAGTAAGATAAGTTTCTTTTCCTGAACTTAAGATTCTCTCTTCATCTTTGATTTTTTACTGCTTTAATATAATGTGTCTTGGAGAAGATATTTTGAGTTGAATTTGTTTGGGGACCTATGACCTTCAAAAACATGCATGGCCAAATCTCTCCCCAGATTTTAGAAATTTTTCAGCCATTATTTTTTAAAATAAGTTTTCTGTCCCCTTCTCCCTCTCCTCTCCTTCTGGAACTCCAACACTTTGCAGATTGGTTCATTTGATGGTATATCATAGATCACATAAACTTTCTTTGCTCTTTTTCATTATTTTTTCTTTGTTCTCTGAATGGATAATTTCAAAGTGTCTGTCTTCTGTTTCTTATATTCTTTCTTTTGCTTGATCCATTTTATTGTTGATACTCTTTATTGTATTTTTCATTTCATTCATTGCGTTCTTTTTCCTCAATAGTTTTATACTTATTCTTTTTAATGATTTCTATCTCTTTGTTAAACTTCTCATTTTGTTCATGAATTGTTTTCCTGATTTATTGAGTTGTGCTTCTCTATTTTCTTGTAGCTCACTGAGCTTCCTTAAAACAGTTATTTTGAATTCTTTATTGGGTAATTGGCAGATCTCCATGCCTTTGGGGTCCATTACTGGAAGATTATTATAATACATTTGTGGTGTCATGTTTCCTTGATTTTTCACACTCCTTGAAGTCTTGCATTGTTTACTTCACATTTTAAGTAGTAGTCACCTTCTCCAATCTTTACTAACTTTGGAAAAGAATTACCTTCTTTCAGGCCTACTAAGGATTCTGAGGTTTTCTTTAGATATATTTTCTCTACACTTCTTGCTCCCTCTTGTGGCAGAATTATTAAGCTTGTAGGCTTTCTCTCCATCCTGCTGCACAGCCGGCCAATTACTGACAGCTTCCTTTTTGTTTACCCAAAGGCAATGTTAAATGTTCAAGTTTGTGGTCACTTTCTCACCCCGATTCTGTTCAGCTTTTTGCACATGCTCACTAGCTGTCTGCCAAATCTTGCTCTTGCTACCTTCAGGAGCTTTACAGGGAGCTGGTCACAGGATGGAGGTGTGTGGGTGTGGTGCACAGTGTGCTATGGGTGCCCATGTGCCAGTTAGGGGGATTCATGGGTGAGGCACCCCAACAGCTATAGTGTGGGCCTCCTGATGGAGTCCATGATGCAGTTTAGTGGGATCCATGTTCCTCTGATGCATTTTGAGCCCTGGCTGCTGTTCTCCCAGCTGCCTACCATTTCCAAGTCCTACAGCTTATGACTCAGTATTCCAGACACAGTGAGAGAGAAATGGGCCTCTGGTAGCATTCCACTCAGCTGGGGAAGCTGGGCACTCACTCACGTTCTCGTTTTCCTTCATGGGAGAAGTCACAGACTGAGAAGGGCTTTCTTGGCACTGAACTGTGCCACCTAGGGGGAGAGGTGATGCAGGTAAACTCAAGCTGTTTCTCTCACCCTCTTCAATTTGTCCAGTCTCAGATATTTTGTTCCAACAGTATGCTGGAACTTATCTATCGGACTCCTGGACTTCCACAAAGGCTCTTTCATCCATGGGTGGTTGTCTAAGCCAGTGTTCTCCAGGGCTTCTGTTCCATGGGCCAGTCCTAGAGCCAGTTCATGGGCCACTTCAGGATCCACAACCAGAAGCAAGATCTGTTTGCTTACTACTTAATGCACAGGTGGACAAGACTTTGGCATGTGCTGCTGGATCCCACAGCTCCCACAGAAGCACTTTTTTCTGTGATGGATACCAAATTGTTGTTGATGGAGGGATTCCACAAGGGATATCTTATTCAGCCATCTTGATAATGTTACTCACCTCCCTCAATTTCTGAACACAGTACTTCATTGACTTCCATTTCCAGTGTTGTTCTGAGAAGCCTGACACCATTCTGATTCCTTATCCACTGAATGTAGCCTGCTTCCTTCCCCCAGTCACATCCTGGACACTTTCAGGATCTTCTATTTACCCTCAGTCTTCTGAAATTTAATAATGTGAAAATATGTTGCCTCATCTTATTGAGGCATTTTAGTCTAGAAACTTGTGGTTTGCCATCAGTTCTGATCAATTTCCTTGTATTATCTCTTTCTCTGGAATTATTGTTATCTTGAGTCTCCTTGAATTGATACTAATGTTTTCCTTTTTTCTTTCTCTGGCCACTTTTCTTACTTTATGGAAAATTTCTTTAGCTTTGTCTTCCGAATCTTCACTGCAATTTTTATTTATGTAATCATACTTTTATTTTTTAAGCTTCTTTGTTTTCTAAAGAGTTCTTTTTCAGTATCCTGTGCTTGTTTCTTCTTATCTCTCTGCTGCCAGTAATTATAGGTTTCCTTTTTTGGAGATTTCTTTAGTTCCCTGAAAATTTTTCATTTCCTCAGTGCTTCTTTATTTTTTTTCTTTCACATTAGAATTTTTCCATACATCCTTGGTTATCCTTGGTTTTCTGTTTCTAATATTACTGACACACTAAAAATATTATTGGAAGTTTGTGTCTGTGGATAGAGTGGAGCTTGAGTAGTGTGTGTCAAGTGGTAGGCTTTGTGTGATAGGGCAGGGACCTTGATGATGAAGGTTCCTGTCTATATCTCTAAGTGTTTTCCTCTTAAGTTCAACACAGAACACCCCCAGAGAAAAATTCTTCAATCCTTAGTCAGGCAAGAGCTTTAATATCTCATTGTTCAGTGTGTAGACTTTCATTTTATCTCTACCTTGAATACAGTGCTCTCACCTTCAGTTAATATCAGTGAATACAAAATCTCTCTGGTTTACCCTCTAATGAGTAGGTCTCAGCTTTCAGCCAGGTATGTGAAGTTGACACCTGGCAGTGTGGTGTGGAAGGAAATTTAGAGGTATCATTGATTCTTACACAGACTTTGCGCCAATCCTTGTATTTCCAATTGCACCTGCATCCCACTTTCAGGGATACCTGTTATTTGTATACCATACTTTTTCTCTTCTTTTCACTCTCAGTTTTCTGAGATATATCCTTAAATAACCTCCTCATAATGTATACATATGAAATAAAACTCCTGAATCTTTATGTATGTGAAAATGTATTTCTTTTGCTGTCATCCTCAGTTGATAGTTTAGCTGGGAATACAATTCTAGGTTTAAAAATCATGTTTTTCTCCTGATAAATTTGAGAGAGTATCACTCTATTATCTTCTAGCATTCCATATTATTGATTGGAAATCTGATACTAGTCAGAAAACTTCGTATGTTATCTATTCCTTATTTGTTGATGCTTTTATTATTTTCCCATTAACTTGCTGTTCTGGAATTTTACACTTATATACTATTGAACATTATGAGTTTCAACCCAGCAGTAATCTTTCCTCCAACATCCCTAACAGAAGCCTGGTTTCATTGAGATAACTGCTCCTCCTCCATACAGCCCTTGTGATTCAATTAAACTTGCTTCCTTTCTACTCTAGGAATGATCTTTAATTAATTCTAATCTTATAATATGATCTCATCCCCCTTGTTAGTGATTGTTTTAGGAATGGGCAAGGGGCACAATTCTAGAAAAAGGGAGAGTTGCTGGAGGCTTTTGGGAGAGTCCTTTATTGCTCTTAAGAGAGAATTATTGGGAGCCTGTTTCTCTCTCTCCTTTTGGAAATAGACAAGGAAGAATATCGCATCACTTGCTTCTGTCGTTCATTTTTAACAATGAGGAACACTATGTCTAAAACAAAGCTAAGCCACAGAGGAGAACAGCATTCAAATAAAGCTGAAGCCTGATCCTACTAGGCTTGGACATCTGCTTTGCTTTTAGATTCCCTGTTATAAAAGCCAATAAGATTTCTTATAGTTTAAGATAGTTTCTATTGTTTTCTTGTTACTCAAAGCTGAAGGTGTCTTAACTGTTACTAAGTTGTAGAAAAGTCTTTCATCTTTCATTCTTGAGTCACCTGAACTGAGGTGTCGGAAATATGGATGGGGAACAGGATTGTCCCCCTGTGGTGTAGTTTAATAGTCAGACTTTCAGTTTAGTCAACAGCATTACTTCCACTCTCTTTGTTCCTGACTGTTCTAAACCTTGTGCCTCTTTAGGTGTCATATACATAGTATTGTCATGGGGTCTAGAGACAGAGTACAGAGCTATGCCATTTTATAGCTAGGTAATATTTGCATGTTATTAAATGGCTTTGTGCTTTAGTTCACTTATATTTAAAATGGAAATATAAGGGTATCTACTGCAGAGGATAGTTGTATTAAATGTTATTTTTTATTTATTTTATTTTTTTGCAGTACACAGGCCTCTCACTGTTGTGGCCTCTCCCGTTGCGGAGCACAGGCTCAGGACGCGCAGGCTCAGCGGCCATGGCTCACAGGCCCAGCTGCTCCGCGGCATGTGGGATCTTCCTGGACCGGGGCACGAACCCGTGTCCCCTGCATCAGCAGGCGGACTCTCAACCACTGCGCCACCAGGGAAGCCCTAAATGAGTTATTTTATGTAAAGTGTTTGGCACGTAGAAAGTGCTGTTTAATTGTTAGCTACTACCAAATTACTCCAAATCTTTTATCCTCTTCATTTTTAGCAACAGTACCCTAACCTTGTTCAAGATGTTCAGTTAGAAGTACTAATTTTCTGAAATTACCTTCCAGCTAGATTTGGCTCTGTAATGCAGTTCAGACCAATAAAATGCAAGCAGAAAACTACTGGAGGAGGCTTTGAAAGAACCTAAAATGTTTTTGCTCAACAGCCAGAATGTATCTTTTCTTCTTGCCCCACCCCCTAGTTCATATCTGGAATGGGACATGATGCTTGGATATACAAGAGCGTCTTGCAATCATAAGAAAAAAATCCACACACTTTGGAAGGAGAAGGAGCCAGTGCAGGAGAAGGAGCCAATGCAGATGACTTCCCTTAGCAGTGTATCAAAGGAGAAGGAGCCAAAGCAGATGACTTCCCTTAGCAGTATATCAACCCTCAAGTATCCTGGAATTCTTACTGTATGAGGAAGAAAACATCTGTTTTGTTAAGCACTGTACTGGAATTTCTGTTACATACGGCCAAAGGCAGTCCTAACTGCTACCCACAAGACCTTCCAGGCAGGGAGGTATGCTCTTCTTGACTTTTGAAATCTTGATTTTAGGGAAGTTATTTTCTTATTCTGATTTATACTTCAACAGATTTCCATCCTCTTTTCATGTTTTAGACATTGCTTAGTTATCTACAAATAATTTCAATAACTTCTTCCCATCCTCCTTACCTTTAAGGTACTCCTTTTCTATCCTCGTATTTTCTTCTCTAGAGGAAAGGGAAATAACAACAATAATACCTAACCTGGGGACTGTGAACTTTAATGCTTTTAGGAGCCATGGGCAATGTAAAAAATGAAGTATCCAGATATAAGATACAGGGATTGGTGAGAACTGTGGAGACATGGAAAATGTATGACCTTGTTAATGATGCTTAAATACAATTAAAATAAATAAATATTGTATCACTCAAAGAATATATACCTGTAGACCCAATGTAATGATAGACTGCAATTCTATAAACTCTGAATCTGATTTAAAGACATGTATAAACGTTAAAGAACTCTCATACTTACTGACCTGCAATGCACATTTTCACTCAAACACCAACATCAGTAACAAGACAACACACAATTAAGACCTTTTAAAATTAAAGGTCTTTAGCTAAAATACTTCCACTTGTTTTTTTCTAAACAGTTTTTTCCCCTTTTTGAATTTTGGCTGCTACAGAAGATAATTCAGTAACTCTAATATTACACTCAATAGGCAAAACAAACAAGCAAAATCCTCTCTGTGGGGGTTGCTATGACTTTGGAAGAAAACCAACCAGGAAAAATGTGAGATAGCAAAATGTGCATTTCTCACTCCCATGTGTTCTCAGTTTCTTTCTTCTCCTTGGCTTAATATATATGTTGAGGAGCTGCATTATAGTAATGGCTTTCAGCCTTGTAAAACACTTTAAAACCCTAATAATAAAGTGGTTGTTACTAATGCTACCCAGTTTATGCACATAAACCACAGGTGTGTACCCTGACTTCCTATAAGACTGTACCTGAATGGAACCAACAAGAGACCAGGCCTGTGTTGCTCCTATTTCCTATACAGGTGAGTAGACTGCAGTGGCAGTAAGGGCCAGCTGTGGTTATTCTGTTGATTGGTCACTCTTCTGGTCCTATGTACGTACATCTACACAGATAAAAGTTTTGCCAGCAAGTAACTGAGGTTTAGATTGGAAAACTGTACTTCATAAGCTCACACAGTAACTGGAGAAGCTGGAATTCTGTTCTTGCACTGCTTAGTTAGAAAGCTGATGGAGTATTCAGCTTAATAGAGTGGACAGTTAAGAAATCTGGATTCTTAAAAATATAGACAGCAGACTGGACTGATAATCAGAAAACCAAGATTCTAGTTTAGACTCATCAACTTGGAGAATTTTATTGATCACTTAGCCTCAGTGTTCACATTGGTAATCATTAAAATTTTTTCAGGTTTCAAATTCTAGGCATCTATAATTTAATGTTTGTTTTAAGAACTATATCTTAGACTGAGAATTTCTAAATTGTAGAAACCTTGTCTAAATATTTGACTTATGTAGTGCTTACACACCTAAAGAGACCTTCAAAATGTTCTTGATAATGTTGACAATTTGTCAAATTTTAAATGTATTTTCAGGACTTCCCTGGTGGCGCAGTGGTTAAGAATCAGCCTGCCAATGCAGGGGACACAGGCTCGATCCCTGGTCTGGGAAGATCCCACATGCCACAGAGCAACTAAACCCGTGCGCCACAACTACTGAGCCCGCAAGCCACCACTACTGAAGACTGCATGCCTAGAGCCTGTGCTCTGCAACAAGAGAAGCCACCACAATGCGAAGCCCACGCACCACAACGAAGAGCAGCCCCCGCTCACCGCAACTAGAGAAAGCCATGCCCAGCAACGAAAACCCAACGCAGCCCAAAAATAAATAAAGAAATTTATAAAATCAATCAATAAATGTATTTTCCTTATTACCCTTTCATCTCTACTTTAATAGAGATGAGGAACCCCGTACAGGAAGTACTCAAACAATCATATCTTCGGAACTAGTTTCATTAAGAAGTCCCCATCCAGTTGTCTGAATAAAGAGAATATGAATTTTATCATGTTTTTGGCAGTTGTGGGAAATAGAGACCTAGTTTAATTTGATATAGAGAATATAGTACCTCAGGCTTTTCATAAAATAGATGCAGAATATTTGGCAGGAAGAAGTTTTGAAATACTTAGGATCACTAAGAAACTTAGTACATGACTTCAGACAAGGGGGTTTGTACATATGACTATAAAATTTCATTTACATATTCCCTTGGTAATATAAAATTTGAATTTCAAAAGACTAAAATAGATATTATGAATAATAGTTTGTGTTTCAACTATGTATATTCTTTTTTTTCCCCCATCTTAGGCGCAGCCTGATTTTTATTTGCCAACTATGTACATTCTAAAAGAGTTTTTGATATAACTTTTAAGCCTTATTTTCCTGTAAAAAAATCTGCTCTGTCACATTGTCACACAACATCCTATTACCCTATTTTCCCAGGCTGGCAGGAAATTGTCTGCTATTGATGTCTGAAATGGGGAAATAGTTCTCACTGATCATCCTCTTTGATCGAAACTTAACCTCATCTACATGAACTACGTAGACAAGACTATCAGGAAATTTGAATAGTTTCCTAAAATTTTGTAATGATGAGGTAAAAGTCTTTCTTCTAATGAAATATAACAAAACCCAGTCATTCATATTTGAGATATAATCCCAGTGTTTGAATTCTCATCTTCTCTCATCAATCAGTAAATAAACTTATATCGTGTATCTGGTACATACTTAACCAACTTTCTCAGGACCAGCTTTGCTACTTGGAAAACTAGCTGAAATATAGACCTGGTCACAGTCTAGTTTTTTCTTACCACAATGGCTGAAATGCTACAAAAATAGAGTTTCATTTAAATTTAAAGCAAATAACTTTGTAAGGGCATATCATTTATATTCTAATGTTAATTATTGCAATCATAATTTTACATTTTTATAACTAGATAAACTGGAAACACTAAAAGGAGTAAAAAATAAGGAAAGGGAAATTAACTTTGGATCTTCAACATTAAAAATGTAGTACTGGTTGGGCTACAAACTAGGATTTGGGCCTATAATTCATTCATTGATTCATTCACTCATTTATGTATTCAATCAAATATACTTCCTCAGCATTTGTAATGTGCTGCCCTGTCTTCTAAAGGCTGGAGACAGAAAGATAAGTTGCAGCTAGAAACAAGATGACAAATATTTAATAACTGTGTTCTGGGGAAGAGAGATGATCTTAAGATGAGAAGAACAAAGAGCTGAGCAAAAGGGAGCCTGTGTTAAATTTTGATTACTCACATATTTGGCCCCAGGCCAGCCCTGCTTTCCTTCATGATGACACTTTAGCAAGAGTAAACAAAAGCAAGTGTGTAGATTAGAGCAAAAAAAAAAAAAACACAAACCCACATCTTTCAACCTTTTACCGACAACTATTATTTCTGTATGTGAGTACTTGTATAGTTTCAATAAAACAATCTGATTGCAATAACAGTTTATTTGGCAGTCTCTGTGACCTAAAACATGCATTAATTTTTCTTTAGTATAGCTACCAGTTTATGGTTCACCACATTGTAAATGATACAGAAGGTTCACCTTATTCAAGTAACTAACAATATAAAACATCAATAAACACAGAAATGATGAAGATATTGATTTTAATTAAATGAATGCCTCAGGGATTTTTTTCTCGGTCTTATTCTTTTCATATTTATTTAAGCCTACTAAGGTTTATTTTATAACAATGTGAAACAATTTTGCAGTAGAAGACTTTAGATGATGCCATAGATTTTACACAGCTATAACATGGAAAGAAGCCTTCTTTAAGTCAACCTTTTAAAAGATGTATTCTGCCTACCTGATTTTCCTTGTTCTGTCATAGTTATTCATTTATTATGATATGCAGAAGACAGAGGGTATCTTGAACTCTGGGAAATAGGAAGCAACAGAAAGATTTCTTGAGATCACTGCCATACAATAGTTGGCTATGCATTAACTTAAGCATAATTATGCCCAGTAAAGAGTAAAGAATGCACATTGGATTTCTAATACAAATATCTAGATCTCATTCATGAAGAGATCGGTGAGAATTATTAGCCACTATGTAAATATGTAACTTAAGTAAGAAATACTTCAGTGGAAATATTACTTATTAATGGGTAATTATGTGTTATGAGTTGAATTGTGCCTCCTTCAAACTTGTATGTTAAAATCCTAACCTCCAATACTTCAGAATGTGACCTTATTTGGAGATAGAATCTTTACAGAGGTAATCAAGTTAAAATGAGGTCATTAGGATTGGCACTAATCCAATATGACTGGTACCCCTTTAAAAAGGGGAAATTTGGAGATGGATACACACACGGGGAGAGCACCATGTGAAGATGAAGGCAGAGACTGCGGTGATGCTTATACAAATCAAATAATGCCAAGGATTTCCAGCAAAACACCAGGAACTAGCAGAGAGACATGGAACAGATTCTTCCTCACAGCCATCAGAAGGAACCAACCCTGCTGACACTTTGACCTTGGATGTCTAGCCATCAGAACTGTGAGACAAATTTTCATTGTTTAAGCCACCCAGTTTATGGTACTTCATTGTGGCAGCTGTAGAAAACTAAAAACTACATCTCTCATCTAATACTGTATTCAAAATATTGCCTGCAGCTGTGTTTATTGTTGACAAAATTGCCTCTGTTAGGTTTTTGTAACTCTATGGCTACTAGTATTATAATCACAATAATAATAGTAATAGCTAGTTTTTTGAGAACTTACCATAGCTCAAGCTCTGTTTTGATCATTTCTGACCACATGAGATGAATGGGAAGTGAAAAAAAGATTTTTTTCATGTTGAAAGAGTAATTTTATTATTTTATTAAGCATTAATTATTAAGTGTTTTATTAAGTCACTGAGGGTTTGGGGATGGAATTAAAGGAGCTTATATTACTTACACTAATATAGAAGTTGTCACCTTGAAGTGGGGTGCTGCTCCAACAAAATATGAAAATATAAAGCCTTAGGGTAGAGGGCAGGTGATGGGGAAACTGATACTTATGTCTGGGAATATGGCAAATCTTTGCTAAAAACCATTGCCTACTCTAACTTAGAAGGAAGATTATATCCCAGTAATGATTTCTATTTAGATTTTGAAATGCTTCATAGCCCTAGTGTATGTTATCTATTATTAGCTGCTGTTCACAAAGTATCAATATTACAAAGAAGAAATGAGCTCAGGGAAGAATAAGTCAGCTTGCAAGCAGAAATGAAAGAGTTCATAAATTCAAGGTCTTTTGGGGTTGGAAAACCTAACTGCTTATAGAGATTGAACTAAAAAGACTTTGAGTGACAAGACATAGTAAAAAAAAAAAATTTCCAGTTGAATAACATGTTTCAGGGCAAAGATCAGAGTAGGATTTGGCTTGACCCCAGTTGTTCAAAGAATCCAATGACAACCACCATTAAGTTGAGTGGGAAAAAGGCATGAGGGTAGAGGAAGTAGCCATGTAAAATAGATTTGAATATAATTTTTAGGAAAAAACTTTGGGTATGATTACTGACTAACACTAAACTGGCTAAAGCAAATCAGAAATCTACAAAGTTTTTGAGGGAACTGTATTGTCAAGGAAACCAAAAGTGCACTCTTGAGAAGAGTATTTTTAAATTCAAATACTGGCATCAAGTTTTGTACTCCCACATACAGAAAGCAGCCGTGGAATGCCTCCTCCAAGGATGGCATGCTCTCCAAACTCTTTTCAGATGTGCCTAGGAGAATAATGACAAGGAAGGGGCTCCAAGGGGTCATAACCAGAGGCCACAGAGAAGAAATGATAATTCTTCCCAGGGAGTAGAATCAAGGCCTAGTCCAGCAACCCCTTCCTCACTACCCTTTCCCCACCTCTGGTGTGAGACTTCCACAATATCTGTGCGGTGGTATTTCAGAACTACTAAAGGACATTGACTGTATCTTCTACTCTTCCCCTTCCCAATTCAGAATACTTATTGAAGATATCCTGTGTTTGGAGTTGAGGTGAGGGAGTATATAACTTGTCTTTTTGGTTCATAAGTCACCTGACCATGAGGAGCCACAAATAGGCCTGGTGGAGAGGACAGAGGTCCTGGATCCTGAGATGGATGCAGTGAATGAAGGAAAATTGGACTATTTCCCTTGGGTAGGAGGCAGATGTGAGTTTGCTTGATTTATGAGAGGAAGAACAAGACAGATTTTGCTGACCAGAATCTGGACTGTGGCTGACTGTGTTATATATTCAACACACTGTTTTCCTGGCCACATAAGGCAATTGCACAGGTTATTTTCCCTTGAAATTATGTTGGGGGCCATGTGACTTAGTTTAGGTCAATGGAGTGAGTGTAAGCAGAAATAATGTTAAACACTTTTAGACCCAGACCTTAAAACAATACTGAACAATACAAACACTTCTCTTTTCCTGTATTCCCCTTCAGTATTAACCTTGTACATTTTTTTCAGCTGTACCTAAATACAGGAGCATCCATGGTTCCTGAGTCACCACTTGGAGGGGAGCTGCTCAGGAGAGCTGCCTGACTTGCGTTGGACTGTTACCTGAATGAAAAAATAAACAGAGATTTCAAAGTCTGTTTGTTGCTCTAGCATAGCAAAGTCTATCCTACCTGAAATAGATCTCTTAGGGACATTGCAGCCCATGCCAGGCCAATTTCTATTCAACAGTTTACAGTCATGGAGGGAGACTACGGCAGTTTAATCCAAAATATATCTAGGCTTTTCACCCTAATTTGAAAATCCAACAAGAGCATCATCTCCCAAATTACCCTGGAAAATAACTGTTCTAGTGTGCAGTTTCTCTGCTCACCAATACTAACCTTTCTTCAAGGAATAGATAGAAAGAATGCTATAATTTCTATAAAAAGCACTAGTAGATTTTAAAAGATATTTTATGGTGTAAACAGAAGAGTTGTTTTTGTTTGTTTTTTAATTTTTTTTTTTTTGGTGTGGACCATTTTTTTAAAGTCTTTATTGAAATTGTTACAAAATTGCTTCTGTTTTATATTTTGGGTTTTTTTGGCTGCTAGGCATGTGGGATCTTAACTCCCTGACCAGGGATTGAACCTGCACCCCCTGCACTGGAAGGCAAAGTCTTAACCACTGGACCACCAGTGAAGTCTCAACAGAAGAGTTTTATATTGCATACTTAGGTCCATTTGATGTGTCTCTGAGCATCAATCGTTCCAGTTTCCATGAGTTCTCTACATTTCCAGAAATAGGGATCAGCCTCAATGACTGTCCTTCCTTCTTCCCAGATTCTGGAATGGAGATTTGGATACATAATTAAAAAGACAATACTGCTAAAGAAAACCACTAACTCTTACTCCTCTTTCATGGCCCCTGGTTTGTTGTTCCTTACTCTCTTGGCTTACTCTCTCATGGCATTTTCTGTAACACATGAAAGGTAAAGAAAAGCTAAAAATAATGCCAAAGTTAGAGATGGTGACAAGTCTAGCATTTGACAAACAGTTCACTCTCACTACTATCCTTGCCCTCCAGTGGTTCTAGACCAGAGACATCATTTGGTCATTTTTCTTTTGGAATCTTTGCCTTTATTTTTCAAGACTGATTTATGAAACTCTTTGTATATGATGAGAGGGAAGCCTTTTTCATATGCATTACCATTTTTCTCATTTGCCTTTTTCTTTTTTAACTACTCTTGTGGTTTTGGTTTTTCTTTGTGTTTTTGTATGAAAGGTCTTATCTACTCCAAGATTACATTTAACTAATTGTATTTCTTCAATTTTTATAAATTTAAATCTTTGATCCATCTAGACTTAAATTTTTTTTTATAAAACATGAGATAGAATTCCAGGGGTTTTTTTTTCCAAATGGCTAAGTGGTAGTTCTGATGATGTATTTTGAATAGTATAGTTTTGCCTGTTTCTGTCAATTTAATATTCCCCTGTTATACCCTCATTTGTACTTGCTCCTATATTGGAGTCTCTATTCTTTTCATCCTTCTTTATTTAGAAATATATTTTCATGTAGATTACATTTTTCCTGGTTATCCTCTTACTGATTCAATTTTCTTTATTTTGCTGTTGCTTCTTCATGTCCATTAGGTGTTGGTGTCCCCAGTATTTTGTCCTTGGTAGACTTTCCTTCTCATTTCTTATGCTCCTACAAGATGTTCTCATCTACTTAAAAGCTTTCAAATAATACTCATTTGGAAAGGACTCCAAAATTGTATCCCCTTGTCTGGACTCTCTCTGGAATGCCAGAACAATCACCTATTATGTGTCTCTCTCTCTCTTTATCCTCTGTTCATCTCAAATTCAGCATATAAAATGCAAGCTCATCATTCCTATCTCCTGCTCAACCTAAATCTGTTCTCCTTTTTGCCTTTCTTTTTTTTTAAAATAAATTTATTTATTTTCTTTTATTTACTTTTGGCTGAGTTGTGTCTCCGTTACTAGGCGTGTGCTTTCTCCAGTTGCAGCGAGCAGGGGCCACCCCTCGCCGTGGTGCGGGGGGCCCCTCACTGCGGTGGCCTCTCTTGTTGCGGAGCACAGGCCCCACATGCGCAGGCTTCAATAGTCATGGCTCGTGGGCTCCAGAGTGCATCCTCAGTAGTTGTGGCGCATGGGCCCAGCTGCTCCACGGCACGTGGGATCTTCCACGACCAGGGCTCGAACCCAGTCCCCTGCATTGTCAGGTGGATTCCTAACCACTGCGCCACCAGGGAAGCCCCCTTTTTGCCTTTCTTAATTCACTCAAAAGTAACACTGCCCCGGGCCTCCCTGGTGGCGCAGTGGTTGAGAGTCCGCCTGCCGATGCAGGGGATACGGGTTCGTGCCCCGGTCTGGGAGGATCCCACGTGCCGCGGAGCGGCTGGGCCCGTGAGCCACGGCCGCTGAGCCTGCGCGTCCGGAGCCTGTGCTCCGCAACGGGAGAGGCCACAACAGTGAGAGGCCCGCATACCGCAAAAAAGAAAAAAAAAAAAGTAACACTGCCCCTCGTATTGCTCAAAATGGGAAATTCAGAGTCATACATTCTGATTCATAAATAGTATTTTTGTACCTCCTTTTTTCATAATTTTCATGTTACCTCTAGATAAGAAACATTCTCAAATACACATTCTAGCCTCAGCCATTAATTTGGGACTCATCTCTTGTTTAGACCATGAAAAAAGCCTCTGTACTGTTTTCTCTTTCTTCAATATCTGCACTTTTACCCACTCATCCTTTAGACGGTTTCCAGAGATATAATTTAAACACAGATTTGATCATGGCACTTCCCTACTTAAAAGCATTATATGTCTCCACAATACCAAATTCCTTCATATTTTAACATTCTTCTTTAATGTATCTTTATCTTAACTGTGTAGTCTTTTCTTGCACTATAAACCCTGTGTTACAGCTATTTTGGGATTCTTAACATACACCGAAAATGCTATATCGTTTCACATCTCCAAATATTTGCCTTCAATCCACTTTTCCTTCTTTGTCTGCCTAACATATACCTGTTCATCCTTCATGACTCATCTAATTTCTAGTTTTCTTTTGCCTTCCCAGGTATTTCATTTTTGTCTTCATTCACTTTAAACAAACTTTCATAATAACATCTATCACAAAACATCAAAGTTACTTGTTTGAATGATTGTGCTTGAGGAAAGTTCTTTTTTTACTCATAGTGTTATCCACAGCCCTAGCAAGGTGCATGTCATATAGTAAATGTTTAAAAATTTTTACTCAAATTGAATTCAAACTTAAAGAAAATCTCTAGTAACTTTTGACCTTTTTTTTTTTTTTAACATAACAGCATACATTCCATTTACCCCATCTAAATTGACTTTCTTTTGGATGAATTACCTCTTCATCACTGATTATAGTCTTTGGTAGGGGAATAATTCCAGGTCCCTCTCGCCCACGACTTGAAATAATGGACCCAGTTTCTTCTCTTTGCTTTTTGGAATAGTTAGGGAATGGCATGTGAATAATACAAGGATCAGAGTGAATGATACAACAAACAGAATTAATTATGTAATAACTGAGGAACTACCTGGAGGTCAGTTGTCTCATCACCATCAACAGCAGCAGTAGTGTTAGCACTCTAACTAGGTTATGAGACTGAGCTTGATTGCTTCTTACTTCTTGATCATGCAGAGCTTGTCCTGTTGTTTAAATGCCACATTTTCAATGAGGTCTACCTTGACCAATGCATTTGAAATTATAACCTCTGCATACTCCTGTTCCCCATACTTTGCTCTACTTTTACAAATTTTCATAGTACTTATTTTCTTATAACATAGTACATAATTTATTTGTTAATAATTTATCCACTCCAGACTTTTTGTGTTTCCTATTTGTATGGTATGCCTTTTTCCATCTATTTGTTTTCAATCTCTGTGTCTTTATATTTAAAGTATGTCTTTCATAGGTAAGATATAATTGGAGCATACTTTTCCTTCATGCTGACAAGTTCTGCTTTTTAGTGGAAAGTTTATGCCATTAAAATTTAATGCAATTATTGATGTGGTTGGATTTGGGTCTACCATTTTATTATTATTTATTTTCCCTTTGTCTCCTCTGTTTTTTGTTCTCTTCTTATTGATTTCTGACTTCTTTGGATTATTGAAGTATCTTTAAGAATTTTATTTTCAGTGATCTATTAGATTTTAATTATGCCTCTTTGCATATTTCAAGTGTTTACTCTAGGGCTTAAAGTATACATTCTTATCTCTTCACAGTCCACTTAGAACTTATATTGTGTTACTTCACATTAAATATATATAGGAATACATACTGAAATCATATAGGTCTATAAACCACCTAAATCCTTTATGTTAAAATTATCACATATATTACATCAACATACATTATAATCCCCACAAGAAAATGCTATAACTTTTGCTTTAATCAGTCTTATCAACTTTAAAGAAACTAAATGGAAAATAAGTTGTTCTTACTGAACAACTTCCTTTACCATTTCTTGTAATGCAGATATGTTAGTGACAAACTTTTGTAGTTTTCTTTTATTTAAAAATGTTTTTATTTCTTTTTCATTCTGGGAAAAATTTTCTCCATTGGATATAAAATCCTAGATTGATCATTTCTTGTGTGTTTAAAAATTTAAATACATTGCCTTTCAATCTTCATATTTTCTAATGAGAAGTCAGAAATCATTCAAATTGTTGTTCCCTCTATGTAATGTGTCATAGTTTTCTTGTTGCTTTCAAGATTTTCTCTCTGTTGTTGGCTTTCAGAATTTTTTTGTTTATTTTGATACTGCTTTGGGTTAACTGAGCTTCCTAGACTGTAAATGTCTGGCTTTCACAAAACTGGGGAAGTTTTTAGTCATTATTTAGTCATTTTAGTCATTATTTATTCAAATATTTCATCTGTTCTATTCTTCTTCTCCCTACACTTTTGGACTCCAATTGTATGTATATTTGAACTTCTGACATTGTTTCACAGATGCTCTGTTCAGTTTTTTTCAACCTTTTTTCTTTCTGTTTATTTATGACTTCTATTGATATTTTCAAGTTCAAAGACTCGTTCTTCTGTTCTCTTCGTTATGCAGTTACAACCATCAAGTTCATATTTTTTTCAGATGTTAGGTATCTTGTCTCGGAATCCTATTAGACTTTTTCTATAGATTAAAATTTTTTCTCTATTAAAATTTCTTAGTTTTTCTCTACAAACTTATTTTTCTTTACCTTATTAAACATAGTTACAGTAGTTGCTTTAAAGTTATTGCCTACTAATTCAAACATCTGGAAAATTTCTGAGCTGAACTCCACCAGCTATATTTTCTTTTGAGAAAATACATTCTTCATATATTGAATGACTTTAAACTATAGCGTGTAATTTGTGAATGATATTTTGTGGAGGCTCTATATTTTGCCATATTCCTCTGAACAATGTTTATATTTCTGTTTTAGTAGGCAATATACTTAGTTAAATGCGAACACAGAATCAGCAACTGTTGCTGATTCAGCAAGTCTTGATTCAGTTATTTTTTTCCCTTTTTCTGGGCTGCTTGCAATCTGCCCTACTCTTATATGATTCTGAGATCAGAGATTTGGGCAGAGTTGTCCACAAATTTGAGCATTCTCTCTCTAGCTCTTTCCCTTCCAGTATTCTCCCCTCTACTTTACAGCAACTGTGACGCCCCAAACTCTGTCTCTTAGTTCATCAAGCTAGAATGAATTAAATTTTCTATCAGTGTTTTTCCTACCTCATGTGGAGTCACTGGCAGCCTGTCTGTTTGCCCTCAAGATAAAGGATATAAAAACAGGAAACTCATCCTGTGTCAGTCCATATTTTATGTTTTGAGTCTTCTTCAGAATCTACATGCTTTTCTTCTCTCTTCAGAGCTTTTAGGTAATTTAGTTCAATTATTGTCCAGAGTTTATAGTTGTTTTCTTTGGGAAGGCCTGTTGGTTAGAAACTTATTCAGCCACACTGGAACAGAACTCATCTAACTTGTTAATTCACTTTGCTATTATATTTTTTATCCTGGGACAAGGATTTGTTTCAACACTGATGTGAGAAGTGTTTGCAACATAGTTAATACTCAATATTACAATTGTCTGTACAATGACAATTAATAGATTTTTTAAAAGATGAAAAAATATATAATATACATTGGGAAAGAAGTACAATATCACTAGAATCAGGAAGATACAAATTTTAAAGGTGTGATATCCATTCACACTCATCAGATTGGCAAAAGTTAAATTCTGAGAGTATCAAGGATTGGCAAACATGTAAAGAAATGGAAACTATAACACACTGTTAGTGGGAGTGTAAATTAGTCACTATTGGATAGTAATTTTCATAAAGTTGTAGAATAATCCCAGCACTTATGCACAGAGACACAAAAATGTACATAAATATTTGCAATAGTATAGATTTATAGTAACCAAAAAGCTCATAAACATGAGACTATAAGTAAAATGCAATATATTTATACAAAGGAATATTATAAAGAAGCTCAAATGAATAAAATAGAGATACATGTTTCACCATGGAAAAATGTGCAAACACAATATTAAATTTAAAAGATTGATGGATATACATGGCATGGTACTATTTATATATGCATTTAAAGATGAAAAAGCAATATTGTATATCTTTATGGCCCATGTCATAAATTTACATAAACTTGCATGAGAATACTATATACTAAATTTAAATGAGTAGTTAACTGTGGGCAGTGAGGCAAATGGTATCAGGAAGCAGATACACAGTTTAATGTTCTATTTCTTAAGTAGATGGTAAGTACATGGTTATTCATTATATTATAATCCATACATTTTAAAACCCATATATAGCTGAAATAGTTCATATAAAAATGGGGATAATAATAATACTTACAAATACTATTGTTCTGAGAATTAAGTGAGGTAGTAATATAACTTTAGTAAAATGATTAAAAATTGGTGAGGTGGGTATAGATTTTCTGTAAAATGACAATAATCAGAAGTTGTAATAAAAAACTACATAATGAAATACCTAGCAATATCAATAAAGGAAAATATTTTAAAATGTAATAAATGAGACCAATATTAAAATTCACTCTATTGACAGGATAGATATATACCAATTCATATAAATGGAAAGATAAGCTAGGCCTCTAGATAAGAAGATTCAAATTTGCGGAGATGTTACTCCTTTAAACACCAATTTATGTGTTAACCATATCATAAACAAAACGTAAAGGTAAATTACTAACAGGGAATTATATTTTTAAAAATTTTGGCAGCGATAATATTTGAATAATAAGAACTCTTTTTAATCAATAAGAAAAAAATAAGACTCCATAATTTTAAAATAGGCAAAGGAAATGAGCAGGTAATTTACAAATGGTAAAATATAAGTACCAATAAATACACATAAAATGTTCAATGACACTAAAAATCTGAACTATAATATTTAAAAAGTAGTAAGTTTTGCTTTATCAAATTAGCAAAGATTTTTAATAATCTAATAATACTGACTTGGGCAGGATTTCTGTAATAGTGTCAGGAAACAGTCAAGAGATTCCTCCACAGATAAATAAACATTTATAAAACATGAGCAAAAAATACTAAAAAACAATCATTTGAAGGCACCAGAAAACATCCAACAGTGGGCAGAAACTTGAGAAATATTTATTCTAGAAAGAGTACCATTACAATGGGCAAGAACTCCAACTTTGTGGCTTTCTGGTCTGGGGAAGCTCCACAATTACCCCAGGTCAGATGGTGAGAAACCACAACCTTAATAGTTTGAAGTGGTAGATTAGTTCAGAGCCATACAAGACCTGGAAATTATATACTTGAAAATCTGAATATAAACTCTGCCCAAATTCCTGCATGACTCCTAAATTAATATTTCAAAACTGATAAATAAATAAATAACAGTGTACAATCATGACAGAATAATGCAAAACAATTAAAGTATCTTTGAAGATTACTTAACCTAAAAAGATGCCATGTGGAGATTCTAAGATTCAAAACTGTATATACAGTGTGTCCTCACTTTTGCAGGAAAAACAAGGAAAGAAAGAAAGAAGGAAGAAATGCAGACTTTATACCTATATTTCAGGTGTTAGCTCTCTTCTTTGCCTCTTGCTCCAACAGGACATAGATATTCTCAAGTGAACTCACTTCCAAACCTTCACTGCCCTGAATGTGTATTCTCTCATAATGTAGGTCTGTCTGAAAATGTGCTGAGATATATTTTGTATCCTTTTCCTACCATTGCCTTCACTGTTAAAGATAATCTTCATGATTTTTTTTTAGTGGATGATTGTAGGTATCAAACCACTTTTATATTTAGATTCTATTAGCTGCTGTAAGTGAATGAGGTAGTATTTCTATTTTAAAATGTCAATACTTGATATTTGTCAGAAGTTGTATGTTTTGAGACTATTTACACATGATGAAAAATGTCTGATGTGAACCTAAAAATGTTCTTAAGTTCTTTCAAAATTTATTTTAGAGTACATGAACCAATAATTTGAAGACCACTCCCTAAAGAATCCTGTTAAACAAAAACCTTAGTGAGTAATGTGAATTTTACTGAAGATCTTATAGGAGACATAGCTCAGCAAACAGTTTTAAAACATTTTACTAGATATTTTTGTTTTCCTAGCACTTTTAGAGCACACTGCCATGGGAGTTTTTGGTTTGGTTTTCCCTGTTCTCTCATACTCACAGATTTACAAGTTTCCTTCTCTGCTCTTATATACTTCACCAGCTTCTATCTCTAGATTCTTGCACCTAAATTTACATCTGTGCTTTGTCCTACAGAGCACTTAGCCTTCTTATAAGCCAGTTCAGCAACCATCTTTGCTTACTTCAGTTTATCTTTTGGGCTATTCCTTCATGAAAATTATAGCATCTTTTGTAAAAATATACATATGACTGGAAGAAACTTCTCCAAAATTTTAATACGTATAAGAAATTTTAATTTTCTTTTTTACGCTTCTCTGTAATTTTTTCAAAATGTCCACAAACACCTTGTTACTTTACAATGAAAAAAGAAGCTATGAAAAATTAGATGAAATACTAAAAGAAATGGGATAAAGATATATGGGAACTTAAAATGATAAAGGTAGCTTCACAAGTCAATGGAAATGGTATGTAATAGAATTACAAAGAATTCAATGTAATAGATAAACAATAATTTTAATAACCTAGAGGAAAATATAGCTTAATGTCTAACTGATCTTAAATATGGGAGGATATCCTAGGTATTGTTGATCTAAAACAAATAGACTGCCAGATATTTCTCCAGCAAAGCTGAGTTTGTTTAGAGTCAGAAGAGAATTTCAGTCCGGCTCTGCAACCATGGTGAGCCATGTGCAAGTCCTCTCATGGCAAGGGAAGGAAAATGTTTTTATATAGGGGAAAAGGCAGTTGGGAGGGCTATAGTAAACAAAGATTCCATGGCTTTTCATTGGCTGAGTCCTTAATAGGAAAGAAGAGGAGTCTTTCTTCTTCCTGCTATTATTGCTAGGTGTGACAGCTCCCCCTTCCCGTCTCCCAGCTCTATTTAATTGAGGTTTCTGTTTATCAATATTTTATATTTCCCCCTTTTGATCAAGATCTTTCTCTGAAAGCAATGCTGATCAAGAGTCAAGTTTTCTAGTTTCAGTGGCTTTCTGGCTTTCAATGCTAGGAAGGACCTTTCCTGAGTGTAGTGTCTCATGTTGGAGGAAAAAATGTTGGCTAACCTGTTGAGGTTACATACAACTAACAAGGAGGGGAAACTCTCAGGCACTTTTATGTAATGTCCATATGTTATCAGTATCATAGGCATTAGAGATCATCTGAAGCATTCTGTCACCATCAAATGTTTGACACAAACTTCCAATAGGTCTCGTCCAAAAGTCTTGGGAGAGCTGTCTCATCAGACGTCATCTGCTTCAATTCTGGGAAATCTTTACTTTCAGGTCACCAAATAATGTGCATTTCCAGTCAGGGTACAGTACCTTTTCTAGGAGTGTCACACGAATCCAAGTGTCTTTTCCTTGGAATTTGGCAGCAAAGTGTTGGTTAGCAGTACCTGCCCTGACAGGGGTCTTTCCAGTGAGGTTGAAGAGCATTCTTGTGGAGGTGTCTTTTCCCACAAATGAAATCTCAGGTTGCAGTGTGTGATGCTTATGGTCTTTGTCTCCCAAGAGAACACTGTATAAAGATTGCTCCACCAAAACATGGTTATTTTTAATAAAAGCAGTTAGGCCTTTGCAATATCAGAGTATCTCTCATTGTATCAGTGTGGGTCAAAAGAAGGAGGAGCCAAGTACATTGGGCATCCTGTGACTACCTCAAATGGTGAGAGTTTATGAGTTCCAAAAGGCACAGATTTAAGATTTAGAAGGACCAATGCCAGTATTTTGGCCAAGGTTGGAAGGCCTCTATTTTGGCCAAGGTTGTAAGGCCTCTACAAATTTTGTCAACTGAACATTAATAATGACACTTGATAAAGAAGATGTGGCACATATATACAATGGAATATTACTCAGCCATAAAAAGAAACGAAATTGAGTTACTTGTAGTGAGGTGGATGGACCTAGAGACTGTCTTACAGAGTGAAGTAAGTCAGAAAGAGAAAAACAAATACCATATGCTAACACATATATATGGAATCTAAAAAAAAGAAAAATGGTTCTGAAGAACCTAGGGGCAGTACAGGAATAAAGATGCAAACATAGAGAATGCACCTGAGGACACAGGGAAGGGGAAGGGGAAGCTGGGATGAAGTGAGAGAGTGGCATGGACATATATACACTACCAAACGTAAAATAGATAGCTAATGGGAAGCAGCACAGGGAGATCAGCTTGGTGCTTTGTGTCCACCTAGAGGGGTGGGATAGGGAGGGTGGGAGGGAGAGGCAAGAGGGAGGAGATATGGGGATATATGTTTATGTATAGCTGATTCACTTTGTGATACAGCAGAAACCAACACACCATTGTAAAGCAATCATACCCCAATTAAGATGTTAAAAAAATCATAAAAAAGAAAAATAATAATGACACTTGAGTCTTAATAGAGCATTCAACTAAACCAGAGGATTAAGAGTGGTAAGCACAGTGAAAATTTTGTAGAACCAGCCAAACAGTACTAACTTGTTTAAGTACCTAGACAGTAAAATGGGTTCCTTGATAGCCATGAAGTTTGATAAGAGTTCTCAGGTAGGTATAATGTTTTCCAAATGAACTTTAGCCACAGAAGAGATAGTAGTCTGTTTGCAAGTGAAGGCTTCAGTACAGTGTAAAAATATACAGACTATGACTAAACTATATTTATATCCATGAGATGGAGAAAATTGTATGAAATCCACTTGCCAGATCTCAAATGGTCCATTAGGCAGTTTAAAATGTTGGAGAGCAGTATGAACAGGCTTCCTTGGGTTGTACTTCAGACAAGTGGAACAAGTGAGGTAGACAATTTTTGTGGCCTTGTTAATATTTCCCCACCAATATTGATTCATGAATGCTATCATTTTGTCAGTAGACCAATGGTTTAAACCATGCACAGTGGTGAGGAGTGGGCATTTTAGAGTCTCTGTTAGGACTGGGCTGTTATTTGGGACAAACCAGAGCTTTCTCTTTTTATCAAACAAACAACTGTTGAATTTCAAATCTTGTTTTTCCTTTTCTGAGGCCAATTGTTGGGCTTCTCTAGCCAGTTTTTCTAATTATCATTTGGGAAAATACACCTTGGGACCATGAGAGAGATTTGGCTGCTCTTGGTCCCTGTAAAGGCAACATTTCTTGTGGAAATATCAGCAAGGTGATTTCCCTTAGCTTTCAGAGAGTCAAGTTTAAAAAGCCTCAGAATTTTAATAATAGCTAAAGTGGCAGGTAAAAGTATTGCATCCAATAATTCCTAAACATGGGGACATTTATTTATTTATTTATTTTTTCTAGAAAGGCTGTTGGAGCAGAGGCTAGTAAAGAGGGGACTAGATTCAGGGCTTATTTATTTATTTATTTATTTAAATTTTATTTATTTATTTATTTATTTATTTTTGACTGTGTTGGGTCTTCGTTGCTGTGCGAGGGCTTTCTCTAGTTGCGGTGAGCGGGGGTCACTCTTCACGGCGGTGCGCGGGCCTCTCACTGTCGTGGCCTCTCTTGTTGCAGAGCACAGGCTCCAGACGCGCAGGCTCAGTAGTTGTGGCTCACGGGCCCAACTGCACTGCAGCATGTGAGATCTTCCCAGACCAGGGCTCGAAACCGTGTCCCCTGCATTGGCAGGCAGATTCTCAACCACTGCGCCACCAGGGAATCCCCATTTACATTTTTTTATTCCTCTGGAAGTAAGGAAGCTATGTTGCTTCCACAACTTTCCAAAATCATGAGCTACTCCTCTGAAAGCATATCTACTCTCAGTATAAATACTGGATGTTTGTCCTTGGCTAAAGTACAAATCAGTGGAAGAGAACATAATTCTTCCTGTTGAGCTAAAGTAACCATAGGTAAAGATGATGCACCATCAAAATCTAAAGGAGTTGCAATAGCATACCCAGCAAAACATTTGCCATTGTCACCATTTAAATAAGAACGACCAGTGAACCATGAGAAGTCAACGTTACCTAGAGGATCTTCCTGTAGGTCATCACAAGGAGTGAAGAGGTGATCCATCAGCATAAGCCGTCCTGAAGGACTTCATTGCTGATGGAAGGGAGAAGAGTATCTGGGTTAATATAATTATAACATAAAAGAGTTATGTGAGAAGCATTTAACAAAAGGACTTCATAGGAAGTGAGGTGGCTGGCTGAGGAATGTTTCGTGTGATGAGAATTCAAGAAAGTTTCTACTGCATGAGGTACAAAAATAGCTAAAGGGGATTCCCACAATGATTTTCTTGGTGGTCTTAACCAAAGGACAGTGGACACAATGGCTCTAAGACAAGAGGTATCCCTGTGCCACAGGGTCCAGTTGCTGGCTCTAATACCTTATGGGTTATTGTTGGTCCCTGTGTTTTGGGGTGTGTACCCCAAGGGCATTTTCTTCCTTTTCATATACAAAAAGGAAAACGGGAATCTGATAATCGGGATGCCCAAGGGAAGGAGGGGTCATCAAACTCTCCTTTAAGACTTTGAAAGCTACGTTGTCCAGTTCTTCCCATAAAATTGGGTTAGGGTTGTTACTGTTTAGTAAAACATACAGAGGTTTGGCCATGAGAGAGAAATTTGGATCCAATTTTGGCAATAACCAACTTGTCTGAGAAAACCTCACAATTGGTGCTTAGTTTTGGATTTCAGGAAACTTAGGACACCATGAAGTCTATCTGATCTAGGTGTAGTCCTTATTCTCATGTCAGATGCCATAAATATCACACCTGGGTTTGGGCAAACTGCAATTTTTCTTTGGTGACCTTATATTCCCTTAAGGCTAAAAACTTTAGTAAGGAGGCTTGAGAAGGAGAACAAAGAAGCCAATCATCCACATATTACAACAAAGTAGAACCCCTAGGGAACTTCCTATCATTCAAATCAACCTCCAGGATTTGTGAGAAATAAGAAGGATTCTCTGAGGCATTACTGTCCAGGTGAATTGTTTTTCTTCCCAAGTGAAGGCAAAAATGTATTGGCTAGCTTCATCAACTGGAATACTAAAGAATGCACTGCATAAATCGATATAGAGTAAAGAATTTCCTTTCAGTGGGAATGGATATTAGTGCCACATGAGGGTTAAGAACAACAGAGTGTCTAGGGATAACAATGTTGTTTATTGCTTACAGGTCCTGGACAAACCTCCCTACTGAGCCCTTAGGTTTTCTTACTGATAAAACGGGAATGCTACAGGGTCTGGTACAAAAGATAATGAAACTTGAGCCTTGTAATCTTCTCCTATGGGCTTTATGCCTTGAAGGGCTGCTTTACTTCCAGGGTATTGATTCATTCTGGGAAGAGATTTTGAGGAAATTATGTGGATCTTGATGGGTGGTCCACTGTGAATTTTGCTGATACCAGTTGAAGATTTTGCCCATAAGGAAGGTGGTAGCTGATTGAAATTGGGACAAATGATTGGTGTTTCCAGAATTTTCTCTAGTACCATCAGAGCCGGGACAAATAAAAGGTGTCAAAGATATTATTTAATTCACCTGGTTGGTTACTTTGACAACTACTGTCAAATACTAGAATTATTAACCCCTTTTGGGAGAAAGAAATTCTAACATTATACTTCTCTAAGAAGTCTTGGCCTATCAATAGGTAGAGGTGGAGGAACTAAGTAGAAAAGAGTGTGTACCTCTCAAAGGGCTTAAACAAAAGGGAATATGTTCAGAGACAGGAACCTCTTGAGGTTCATTAAGAACTCCACTATTGGGCCTCCCTGGTGGCGCAGTGGTTGAGAGTCCGCCTGCCGATGCAGGGGATACGGGTTCGTGCCCCGGTCTGGGAGGATCCCATATGCCGCGGAGCGGCTGGGCCTGTGAGCCATGGCCGCTGAGCCTGTGCGTCCGGAGCCTGTGCTCCGCAGGGGGAGAGGCCACAACAGTGAGAGGCCCGCGTACAGCAAAAAAAAAAAAAAAAAAAAAAAAAAGAACTCCACTATTTGAACTGGTTTACTACTCTGACACAGGCGCTGCTCAATAGAGTGGGGTTGAGCACTGAAAATATGTCTCCATTGTCAGTTTGGACTGGAAGAGATTCATCCTCATCTGGAGAAATGTTTCTCCAAGCTGAGTCAGAGACAGGATTAGGAAGAGCGCCTGTAGTTCCCTGGAGTCCCATCATGAAGAATTGGGAGGACAGTTGGAAAGGCTGGTTAGAGGGTTCATGGTGTTTGCCTCAGTTAATCTTCGAATCTTATTTTGCAGAGAGGCAATTTTAGACTCCTGATAATGTTGGAGAGCCTCAAAATACCAATTGAAATAAGCATTCCATTCATTTCTGGAAATTTTTGAGCTTTTGCAGTCTAATTGATTTTAAGAAAATTAAATTTGAGGATATCTCAAGTTCTCCATAATGGCCACTGATATTATAAATTGCCTTTGGTCTGGTCAGTCCATTTAGTTAGAAATGCATATGAGAAAGATGGTAGTTTTTAACATAAAATTGGCCAGAGTCCCTGTAGGGGAGGCAACCCCAAAATATTTAGATAACTGGGATCCCATTTCTCAGAGGTTTTTCTCTAGTGTAAAGGAATAATTTTCAAACAGCTAATCAGCTTACAGCTCAAACAGCTCAATTCAAACAGTTTGCAAGCTAACACCAGCCAGTTCTAAGGAAGCAGCTTTGTCCCGGAGAAGCCAGGCAGAGGGCTTTTTCAGCCAGTTTCTAGAGAAGAGCCCTTATTCCAAAGAAAAGGGCCAATGGCTTAACCTACACAATTTTAGTGAAGCATTCCATGTTCGCAAAGGAATGGGCTGATGGCTTCCCAGCTAGCACTGGTTGAAACAGTTTGATTTCAGAATCAGACCAAAGTGCCAAATGAGTACTTACGTACAGAGTAAGGGCTTAACCAGAAAGGCAAAACCTTAAAATAGATCCTGAATAAAGCCTGGAGAGCTTCAAACACAATGAGGCCATAAGTTTAGATCCAGGAGAAAGACCTTCAAACTCTAGCATTGGTGAGGAAAGCAGTGAGTGACAAAAGGCTCAACTGTGGGTCCTGCACCTGTTTGCTCACTAGCCCCAGAGCCTTCAAGGGTCTTCTCTGGTCCCTATATGGGCCACCAAAATGTCGACCTGAAACAAATGTGGACTGCCAGATATTTCACCAGCAAAAATGGGTTTATTCGGGATCAGCAGAAAATTGCAGTTTGGGGTTTGCAAACCTGGCTAACCACATGCAAGTCCCCACACAGCAAGGGAGGGAGAACACTTTTATAGAGAGTGAAAAGGATGTCGGGAGGGCTATAGTAAACAAAGAGTCCATAGCTTTTCATTGGCTGAGCCCTTGCCAAGAAAGAAGAGGAGTCTTTCTTCTTCCTATTGGGTTCTGCTATTGTCACGTGGCATGAGAGCTCCCCTTTTGGTCTCCTAACTTTATTTAATTGAGGTTTGTGTTTATTAATTTTTTTAAAGTATAAAAGTGATTGAAAAAAATCACAAGGAAATACACTACACAAATATTGAAGGTTTCAGAAGATCAACTGATTTTGAAAACACTGTGAAATTTTGTTGACATTAATATAACCTAAATTTCCAGATCCTATAGTTGGATGCCATGTGTAGAAAATTCACAAAGTTACCATACATAATATAAACTTAGAATTAAATAATTGGATCCATTGCTTTAAATGTTTGGCAGTTTAAGAAAATAATCAAACATTATTTGGAAAGCTAACATACAATTTAAAAACATTTATTTCCTATTTCTTATTTGTGGTAAGCCCTTTTCAGCTCACAGATAAGAAAATTAGGTCTTAAGGTTTCCCATTTTCATACAGTGGTACAACCCTCCAGGTAGGGCCCTTCTAATCTAGGTCAGTGGTTTTAATCCAGTGCTCTCTGTAGTAAGACCTTTGTTCAGCAGAGCACACAGTTGTCTGCCTAGTACTGTTCAAATGCCAATAGGATGAGAGTGGGAGGGACTTGAACAAAGGGGAAACTGAGGAGCAAAGGCCCTTGTTTTCTTCACTCCAGCTTCAATCACAGCCACATTCCTTTTTTCTAGAAAAGATGTAGGGGTACCAAGTCAGATTCTGTTTGACAAGGTTTCTGTTGCAAGCACAAGAAAAGTTTGAGAAATATGCATTAGTGTAAACATTTGTATGTCAGTTATGACCATATCTTCAAAAATAATGTCTAATGCACAGAAGAAAACTTCCTGTCTTTGGAATTTGATGTGAATAAGGAAGTACAAAAACAATATTCATATTCTCACTTAAGTGATCAAGAAATAGTCAACAAAAATTTCTTATGCTTCGCAAAGTTCTCAGTAGAATGCTATTTAGTTTTTGCATATTATTGCCAAGTGAATGAGAATTCCATAACGATTATTTTTTGTAGTAGTTTTTACTACATCCTAACCTTAGCTTATCACATAAAGGTAATTATTGTCTGCTGAGCATTTAGACAAAGAAGTAAAAGCCTTTTTAAAATTGTCTGTAGTGGGTGTCAATATTTTTCTTTTAAGTGATAAGCCTACTATTACAGTATTTCATTTAAAAGTACAGTTTTTCCTGTACCGAGGTTATTTATTGGAATTGACTATTTCTATATAATCTGTTTATAATTTTTGATATTGCAATATGTAGCATAAACAGAAATAAATTTCATTGAGGCAGAACTCTTTCAGCAGAGCTGCTTACCTGGATTTGTTGTCTTTGGTAAAGAATCTTAAGTCAAATAGTCAAGTCAGTTACTGTTCAGGTGTGTATATTTGAATAACTCTGGGGTTCTTTACCTTAGATAAGAGGTATATTGATGTATGAATGGGTAAAAGTAAGTATGAAGATGTATGAAGATAAGACTCATATAGCCCTTACTATATGCCAAGGACTGTTCTAGGCCACTCATATGTAATAACTCATTTAATCTTTACAACAACCTTAGAAGGAAGGTACCATCGTTATCTCCTTTTGAAAGTTAAAGACATTAACTTCCCAAGGTCACATAGGTATGAAGTGCTAAAGTCAAGATTTGAAACCTCAAAGCCTAGCTCCAGTTCAATTCCTTAACCACTATAATATATTGCCTCTAACAAACATGGACCTTTTGGACAATAATTTGACTCATATTTAAGAATTTATTAATTATATAAAGATACCCTGTTTTCAATTTCCAGATCTGTTAGCCAACCCTGAGCAAGAACAACAAACTGGGAGGCATCACATTTCCTGACTTCAAAACATATTACAAAGCATCAGTAATCAAAAGAGTATGGTACTGGCATAAAAACAGATACACAGATCAATGGAACAGAATCAAGAGCAAAGAAATAAACCCATGCATATACTGCCAACTAATTTTCAACAAGGGCACCAAGAATACAAAATGGGGAAAGGATGGATAGTCTCCATGGTGTTGGGAAAATTGGATATCCACATGCAAAAGAATAAATTTGGACCCTTATATCACACAATACACAAAATTCAACTAAAAATCGATTAAAAAGCTAAATGTAAAATCTGGAACTATAAAACTTCTAGAAGAAAACAGAGGAAAAAACCCTTGGCACTGGTCTTGGCAATTGTTTTTTGGATCTGCCACCAAAAGCACAGGCAACAAAATAAAAAAATAAACAAATGGGACTCCATCATACTAAAATGTTCCTACACAGCCAAAGAAACAATCAACAAAATGAAAAGGCAGCCTATAGAATGGGAAAAAAATATTTGCAAACCACCTATCTGATAAGGAGTTAATACCCAAAATTTATAAGGAACTCCTTCAATTCAATAGCAAGAAACAAATAACCTAATTTAAAAAATGAGCAAAGTACCTGAATAGGCATTTCTCAAAGAAGACAAAAATGGCCAATGGGTACCTGAAAAGGTGCTCAACATCAGTAATCATCAGGGAAATGTAAATTAAGACCACAATGAGATATTACCTCACACCTACTAGGATGGCTATTATTTTTTAAAAAAGAAGATAACAAATGTTGGTGAGGATATGGAGTAAAGGGAACCCTGGTACATTGCTAGTAGGAATGTAAATTGACAAAACCATTATGGAAAACATCAATGTTCTCCAAAAAATTCAAAATAGAACTAGCAATCCCACTTCTGGGTATTTACCCAAACAAACTGAAATCAAGATCTCAAAAAGGTAGCTTCAGTCCCATGTTCATGGCAGCATTATTCACAATGACCAACATATGGAAACAACCTAACTGTCCATTAATGGATGAATGAATTAGAAAATGTGGTATGGAATATTATTTAGCCTTAAAAAAGAAGGAAATGTTGCCATTTGTGACAACATGAATGGACCTGGAAGACATTATACTAAGTGAAGTAAGCCAGATACAGAAAGATAAATACTGTATGATCTCATTTATATGTGAATCTAAAATAGTCAAACTCGTAGAAGCAGAGAGTAGAATGGTGATTGCCATGCACTAGGGATAGGGGTAAATGGGGAGGTGATGGTCAAAAGGTACAAAGTTTCAGTTATACAAGATAAATAAGTTCTGGAGATCTTCTACTTAGCATAGTGTCTATAGTTATCAATTCAGTATTATATACTTAAAATTTTCTAAGAGGGCAAATCTTACCTTAAGTGTTCTAAACACACATACACACACTACTACAGCTACTACCACTACTAATAAAAAAGGGAGTAAGAAGAAACTCTGGGAGGTGATGGATATATCCGTGGTCTTGATGGTGGTGATGGTTTCACAGGTGTATACTTACTCAAAACTCATTCAGTTGTGTACAATAAATATGTACAACTTTTTACATTTCAGTCATACCTCAATAATGCAACTTGAACAATTCCAAGTATTCTATTATAACTGGTATAGCAGCAAACTCCACTAAGTTTAGTCTACTTCAGATGTCCATTCATTCTACAAATATTTATTGCTGTGGGTGAATACTTTTATAGTAGACCTCTGTTGTTTTTGTTTATTCTGCACCCATTCTTTTTACTGATAGCAGCATTCCTATTTTGTTTGGAAACTACACATTCCCCACCATAAGCCTTAGATGTGCCCAAACTAGCTTAATAGGACTCTATCATGAGAATCTGAATCTTAAGCAGAGTGATACAAGGATAGAAAAGAGCAGTGATTTTTCTTTATAGTATGGTCTCACTCATTTGTTCATCCTGCTTTCTAGCTCACCGTAACTACCGTATTACCTTTTTTTTTTTTTTTTTTTTTTTTTTTGCAGTACGCGGGCCTCTCACTGCTGTGGCCTCTCCCGTTGTGGAGCACAGGCTCCGGACGCGCAGGCTCAGCGGCCATGGCTCACGGGCCCAGCCACTCCGTGGCATATGGGATCTTCCCGGACCGGGGCACAAACCCGTGTCCCCTGCATTGTCAGACGGACTCTCAACCACTGCGCCACCAGGGAAGCCCCATGTTACCTACTTTTTTAAAAAAATGGTTTCTCAGTTTTTCTTTTGATGTTGTGGGCTAATCCATGCCCTTTTGTTTTTTTTTGTTGTTGTTGTTAAGTTACCCTGAGTGTATTTGTTGCTTGCATACAAGCTAATAGTTGATAGAGAAATAAAACTGAATCCTTCTCTCATAGAACTTATAGTCTAGTAGGAGAGGCTACTATATCAATAAAAATATTAATAAAAATGTTAATTCCTCATAGAAAATACTCCTATCACATGCAGAGTTGACCATATGACAATAAGGGAAGTATGGGAGGCCAAAGACGTCCATAAGAATGAATCCACATTGGACTTGCTAGGTCAGGAAGATTTCCTCAAAGCATTAGTGCTTAATGTGACATGAAAGATCAATGAAAGTTTCTTGGCATAAGGAAAGTATCTAAGGCAGAGAGAGTAGCATATATAATGGTCTGAAGGTGATGATGTGATATATTGATAAAGTCAGGGAAATGAAGGAAGGATACTTACTGTGACTGGACCATATAGATTGGGAAAGCAGAGAAAGACCACTTTGAAAAGATAAAATCATGCATGACTTTGTGAGCAGTGTTAAGGAATTTGGATATTGGTTTAAAAGTACTGAGGAGCCATCTAAGGAATTTAAATGAGAAAGAGACAAAATTAATTTTTAAAAATTAAAGATTTAAGAAAAATTGATCGAGCAATGTTGGGAATTTACTGGAATAAGTTAAGGCCAGAGGCAGGGAGGTCAGTTTGGAGGTTGCTTTAGTAACCCAGTCCAAAACTGATTGTGGACTGATCTAATGTGGAGGCAGCATTTGCAGCAACATGCATGGACCTAGAGAGTATCACACTAAGTGAAGTAAGCCAGACGGAGAAAGACAAATACCATATGATATAGCTTATATGCAGAATCTAAAAACATGATACAAATGAACTTATATACAAAATGGAAATAGACTGACAGACATAGAAAGCAAACCTATGGTTACCAAAGGGGAAAGGTGGGGAGAGGGATAAACTAGGAGTTTGGGATTAACATGTACACACTACTATACATAAAATAGATAATCTACAAGGACCTACTATATAGCACAGGGAACTATACTCAATATTTTGTAATAAACTATAAGGGAAAAGAATCTGAAAAAGAATATATATGTGTACATGTATATATAGATATGTATATACGTACATGTATATATAGCTGAATCACTTTCTTATACATCCAAAACTAACACAATATTGTAAATCAACTTTACTTCAATTTAAAAAAAAGAGTATTAGAAATGAAAAAAACTTATTCAGGTTTTCAAAATGTGTCCTGATCTTAAAATTTTAGTGTTATTAGTACAATAAAAGATGGCTTTTTTTTTCTTTTTTTCCTAAAAAAAAATAAAGTGGAAGCAGCAGGGATGGAGGATAGTTATTTCATGGAGAAAGATGACGGGACTAGAACTCTGGGAAGATGGCTGCCTGAGTGCTGCTCTCTTGCTCTTTGCAGCCATGCCCGTGTTTTTATAACTCTCCTACCTTAAATGGTAGGCACTATGAGACACAGGGCCCTAAATGTCTTATAACCCAAGGTAGTCCAAACAGAGGAAAATGAGTGGTTTTTCTCCTTCTCAGGATATGATGTCTGTGGAAGACAAACTCTAGGGTGGCTCCCATGATCACATGGTGTTCAGGCCCTTGTGTGATTCCCTTCCCCTGAGTGTGGGCAAGACCTGTAACTTGCTTCTAGTCATATAGAATATAGCGAAGATGGCAGGATGTACCTGATTATGTATACCTGAACACATTATATAAGACTGTAATCCTTGTCTGGGGAGGCTCCCTTACTCACTAGTTTTGGTGAAGCAACCTGCTCTGCCATGATGTGAGCTGCCATATAGAGAGGGCCACACAGCAAGAAGATGAGGGAGACTTTAAGACAAAAGCCAGCAAGGAACTGAGGCCCGTGGTTTGGCAGCCTACAAGGAACTGCGTACTGCCAACAAACAAGTGGGCTTAAAAGCAGACCCTTTCGCAGTTGAACCCACATGAAAACTCAGCACTAGTGGAAACCTTGGTTATAATCTTGCAATGAACCCACTTGGACCATGCCTGGATTCCTGCCCAACAGAAACTGTGAGATAATAAATGTGTGTTGTTTTAAGGTGCTAAGTTTGTGGTGACATTGTAATGCAGCAATAGGTAATTAATACAATGGCCAAGTAGTATAAAGCAGCATATTCTGGAAAGAATATAGCTGGTAACAATTTGTGACCCCTGAGGAAACCAGACACTGGCTGCATGCCTGGTCTCCTTGGCCTCCAAAAGCTTAAAAAGAGAACAAGGTACCAGTGAAGGTAAATATTGGGAGGCTTGCTCCAGTTGCTTAGGGGTCATCTGGCTTCAAATCCCCAGGAAACAAGGGGAGAGAATGTGACAACTTCTACACTGTGGAATGGCTGACACTGAGGATATTCTAGCAATCAGACATGATCCTAGTGGGCCCAACAAAGAATAACAACCCTTCTGAGGAGGCCCAACAGCCAGAGCAAAAATATCAGTCAGCGTACCTAGAGTCTACATAGAGTGAAATAATTTCTAGAAAGAAATTGGTGCCCATAAGAATAGAAAAAATACTAAAGCACTTAGGTAAAGTCAAGTCTAACTAAAAAATGTAATTTTTTATTAATTATTAATTTCCCGCTGTAAATTGGGTAAATTTAAGGAAAGAATGATCACTGTTGATTGCCAAATTAATAATTTGGAACTTCAAAAGGAAGATTATTGTAAAAGGACAAGGGAAAAAGGGATTACTTACAGTGTTTTAGGCATATTATATGAAAAATAAAAACACATACATATCCTTGAAATAATTTCGAAATCCAAGAAATAGAGAAAAATCCTGCAAATAACAAGTAATCTATAAATGAAAAGCCTCAGGCTTCTCTTCTGCAACATTTGAAGCTAGAAGATATTGGAATAACATCTCCTAGTACTAAGAGAAATTACTGAACCCAACCAAAATATTACCTGTGATAGTGAAAGAAAGATGTGTAAAAATTCAGAGATCCAAATATATTGTTAGGTATGCTTTCCGGAGAAAATAAGGATGAAAGGACACTAACCAAAACAAATAAACAATAAAACACCAGAATGAAAACTTCATAATAGAAAAAGATGAGAAGAAAGATGGTGGTCAATAAACTTAGTTATAAATATATAATTACTCTAAAGGTCTGGGAATTGTTAACATGGGTTGGTAGCTCCATACTGAAAAGGAATTTTTTGATAATAACCTAAACGTGAAAGCATTAAATTCTCTGAAATAAAACCTTGATGCGGGGGTGAACTTAGAGTGAGGGAAGAAGTCAAAATATTCCAGAGTTCTCATTTTGGGTGAGGATGAGGTGAAAGAGAAAAAGGAAGAAGGAAGTGAAATTTTATAAGACCTCGGTTGAGAGCTGTTGAATTCCATGGCACTTCCTTTATAATATTATTAAATGACTGGGCATTTCAGTTATTTTTTAGTAGGTTACTGAAGAATCACTTCATGCCCAATATTTCATGAATCACAATACTATAAATTACCATTATACCAGTGACATCACCATTTTTCTCCACTTCTGCTAAGCACCTTGGAACTTTAACACAGTAAAGAGCTTTTTCATTCAGTAAATCATTAATGAGTGACAAGGGCTATGTATATTCAGTGGGGTTTTCCTAAATGCTTTCTTTTGACAATTACTAAAATTGCTATTTTGGGTACCATCAAATGTATCATCTCCACACTCTTAACAATTCTTCCAACTGCAGGAAGGTTGGAACTGCAGCAACCTAAAAAAGTACCTGTAATGATTACCTTTTAGTGCTGCACAGCATCTCTCCAGGTAATACCCCTTCTCACGGTCCTTAGCCTTCCTGTTATGATCTGTATTCTTGGGTGTTCAAGCATTTTTGCCTTGTGAATGTGTTTCTCTTTGCTATTTTGGATCCTTGCCTCCACTATGATGGCCTAGGTATGTGCAGTCTCTGCAATAACTCTTGTCACTAAACTCTTTTGTCTCCTCACAGTGTCTGCTACATACCCTCAAGGCTCTAGCTCTGGCTTAGCACTTCAGGCTCCCTTTTGCCCAGGAAGTAAGTTCAGACAAATTGCATTGTAGATAATGTTTTCCATGGCAGAATACTTTCTCAAATGGAATCTTACTTAGAACCTTGAAAACAGCTTGTTTCTCATTAGAGAAGTCTAGGGGAGCAAGAAGCCCATGCACTCATCCTTTTAATCATGTGAAGACCTTCAGGAGAATATTTCCCAAACATAAACCCTTGTATACACTATCACTTCCAGTTTATTTAACAATATTCTTTAAGGAGGATCACTTTTATTCTTAAATAAATTTAGTTAAAAATCAAAATGTAGGTGTGAAAGCAGGAAGGATCACAGCTCCAGATGATAGAACTGAACTAAGGCTTGAGATGTCAAAATAGAACCCAGAGAAGTGGTCTGGGGCTGGCTGTCCAGGTTCCAAGACCTAGCACACAAGAAAAGAGGAGGATGGTAAGAGCAAGGGGAAGGAAAGAAGCGGCTGGACCTCAGCTACCCAATCAACATCTGGAAGATGTTGAGAAGGGAAAACTGAATAAAGAAAAAGAAAAAGAAAAAGAAGAGGGGAAATTGGAGGACAGTGAATCTGAAATCAGTAGAGAGATGCTGAAGCCACAGTATCAGTAGTTTCGCAGATACTATTGATATTATCACAAATACTGAATAAGAGCTCTGAACTGAGAGGAATTTGCAGCTGTGTGGATTGATATGGGAATAGGGGGTGGGCTGAGAAAATGGGAACCTAGGGACTAAAATTTAGGCAGGGTAGCTGTTTGGGAAAATAGGGGTGAATGGGGAGTACAAAGAAGCAGTTGAGGCCCAAGTTGAGAAGCTGAGAGGATTAAAGAAAGGAAGTTAAGGCGGCATTGCTAAAATGAGAGTTGAGGGATGATAAAGGGCCAAGGAATGGCTGCAGGGAGGTAAGCCAGGGTCCCTAAAACATACCAGGGAGAGGGAGCAGACAGTAGAGGAGAGTCAAATAAGGTACATGCAGGCTCTGACATAGCCCTTCTGAGACTGGATTGTGAGGCTCCAATCAGCATCTGATGAGTGAGGTTGAAGTGTCATTTTGGCATTAACTAAAATATTCCTATCAACCAGTGGTATGTCTTGTATTGCACGCTGGCAAACCCTGATATAGAAAAAGTTCTCTGGGTCAAAGTGTAGCTTTCTTAAGCATTTGGATGTGAAATCTAGGACAATTTACGGGATAGAGGACCAACTATAACCCCCATATTCATGTCCTCTTGCATTTTATCTAGTTGGTTTACAGGGAAGCACAAACATTGTGAGAAGGAAGAAGGTTACTGTTAGGAGGAGAAACGTGCATTGCGTTTGATTTCATGGTCTTCTAGGTAAGCAATTATATAACACCACTGAAGGGAATAATGGCATTTATTCATATAGTAATATTAAATATACTGTATTCAGGGATTTAAAAAAATGTCTTGGCCTGGAAAATGTTACAGGGTATAGAGGCGTTAACCTGTGCTTAAAACTTTAATAGCTAAGCCATCTTGAGAGCTGATGATCATTAACACAACTTGGAACTACAAATCTGAATCCAGAAAGCTTTGAAAAAAATATTTATCATTATCCCAGGTCCTTTAATGGGAGAGGGTTAGTGATTAAGCAATTTTCTCTCAGCTCCAGCCCATTTTCTCTGGTTGGCTTTGTGATGCTAGAGCTGATACTCTGCAAATTACATTTCTCTTTTGCCATCTGGCTCCTTGTTAAGTTTGGCCAATAGTTGGGCACTAGGGGGAAGCTAAAAAAATAGGAGAGGGAAGAAAGAATTTGCTCCTTCCTATTTGCTTGTAATTCCTATCAGTGTCACCCCACCAATGGCTCTTCTCCCTGATTTTATAAACAGTTTGTTCCAGCCTTCAAATTCTTCTGCTATTCTCGGAATCAACCTCATTGATTCTAAGACGTGAGCCTAAGCTGCATCCATCCCTCAGAGGTCTGGGTTTCAGCTCTGGTTGGATTTCTGGGGCCCCTCCTTTAGACTTTTATGTTCTGATAATCCCAACCACCTCTCTTTGTAGAACAGGAAAACCTGCGGTTAGCAGCTGCTTCCTGTAGTTACTATCTCTGTGTTGCTTTGTGTTTCCATTTTGTAGTGCCAGTACTCCAATACTAACCAATACTTAACCACCAATAAGTTAACCTCCAATTGATTAACCAATTTCTTGTATTAGATTATCTGTGATTAAACAAAAAACTGTGTGTTTCCATTTTAGTGACTGAATTCCGACTAATTCAGAGAAGTAAAGGTCTTCTACAGTAAATTATATAAAAAGCTTCTTAAAATTATCTTTAAGTTTACCACTTGCCAAATAGTTCTTTTTGCAGTTGTTAAATATCAGTCCACTCACTGCCAGCCAGCTGTCCCAGCTCATGTTCCACATCTGAAAGCTGTTATCCTGCTACCAATTCCCCATACTCACATATACATTTCAAAAAAATGGGGCTTCCCTGGTGGCGCAGTGGTTGAGAGTCCGCCTGCCGATGCAGGGGACACGGGTTTGTGCCCCCGTCCGGGAAGATCCCACATGCCGTGAAACGGCTGGGCCCGTGAGCCATGGCCGCTGAGCCTGCGCGTCCGGAGCCTGTGCTCCGCAACGGGAGAGGCCACAACAGTGAGAGGCCCGCATACCGCAAAAAAAAAAAAAAAAAAAAAAGACTCTATGACTCCCTCCCTTGTGAAAACCACACACAAGTCATTCATTGTCTATCTATCCCTCTGAATGTTTATCCCTTCCTTTCTCAAAAAATCAGGCCCCCTGGAATTCTGATGGAAAAGGAAAATTGTCACCTTGTTGAATCTTCTTAGTTAAATCTTTGCAGTCTTTCATAAAGAAAAAAATAATATGTGTCAACAGAGATATTCTCTTCCTATTTGAGCTCTTATTTTCCTTCTCACTGGACAAACAGGATTTCTCTAGAAGTGCTATTGTACTCAATCTGGTCCATTAGCATCACTCTTAGCAAATGTATGAAAAAACACATAAGCATTAGGATCTAATCTTTGTCTCATATATTCTCTGCTTCCTGTGAAATACTGTTACTAACTACCCTCTTTTTTTCCCAGCCCGATTGAGATATTACTGACATATATGTAAGTTTAAGAAGTACAACATGATGATTTGATATATGAATATATTGTGAAATGAATACCACGAAAATGTAGGTTAACGCCTATATCCCCTCATATAATTACCATTGTTTTACATGTGGTGATAACATTTAAGATCTACTTTCTTAACAACTTTAAAGTATATAATACAGTACTGTTAATTATAATCACCATGCTGTACGTTAGATACCCAGAACTTATTCACCTTATAGCTAGAAGTTTGTACCATTTGATCAACATCTCCCCATTTCCCCCACTCTCAGCTCCTGGTAACCATCATTCTGCTCTCTATTTCAATGAGTTAATTTTTTTTTTAGATTCCATGTATAAGTGGGAACATACAGTATTTCTCTGTGTCAGACTTATTTCACTTAGCATAATGCCTTCATGGTCCATGTTGGCAGAAAAGGCAGGATTTCCTTCTTTTTATGGTTGAATTATATATATATATATTATATATATATATATATATAATATAAATATATATATATATAATATATATATATATATTCCACATTTTCTTTATCCATTCGTCTGTTAATGGATACTTAGGTTGTTTCCATATCTAAGCTATTGTGAATAATGCTGCAATGAACATGAGTTGCAGATATCTCTTCAAGATAGTGGTTTCATTTCCCTTGGAGTTATACCCAGAAGTGGAATTGTTGGATAATATTATATATTAGTTCTACTTTTAATTTTTCTAGGAAACTCATATTATTTTCCATAATGGTTGTACCAATTTACATTCCCATCAGCAGTGCACAAGGATTCCCTTTTCTCCACATCTTTACCAACTCTTGCTATCACTTGTCTTTTTGATAGCCATTCTAACAGGTGTGAGGTGATATCTCATTATGGTTTTGATTTGCAGTTTCCTGATGATTAGTAATATTAAGCATCTTTTCATGTACCTGTTAGCCATTTGTATATCTTCTATGGAAAAATGTTTATCCAAGTCCTCTGCCCATTTTTAATTGGATTTTTTTCTTGCTGTTGAATTGAGTTTGTTATATATTTTCTTCTTTGTTATATATTTTCAATATTACTCCTCATCAGACAGATGGTATGCAAATATTTTCTCCCATTCTATACGTTGCCTTTTCATTTTGCTGATTGTTTCTTTTGCTGGTCAGAAGATTTTTAGTTTGATGGAATCCCATTTGTTTATTTTGCTTTTGTTGTCATATTCAAAAAATTGCTGCCAACACCAGTGTCAAAGAGCCTTTACTCTATGTTTTCTTTTAGTAGTTTTATAGTTTTGGATCTTACATTTAAGTCTTTAATCCCTTTTGAGTTGAATTTTGTGTATGGTTATAGGGGTCCAATTTTATTCTTTTGCATGTGATTATCCAGTTTCCTGAACACCATTTATTGAAGAGACCATCTTTTCCCTATGGAGTATTCTTGGCTCCCTTGTCAAATATTAGTTGACCCTATATGTGAGGGTTTATTTCTGGGCTTTCAATTCTGTTACATTGGTCTATGTCTATATTTTTATGCCTGTACCATACTGTTTTGATTGCTATAGCTTTGTAAAATAGTTTAAAATCACTACTGTGATGCTTCCAGCTTTGTTCTTTGTTCACAGGATTGCTTTGGGTACTATGTTGAATAGGAGTTGTGAGAGTGGACCTTCCTGTCTTGTTTCTGATCTTAGAGGAGAAGCTTTCATCCTTTTACTGTTGAGTATATTAACTGTGGCCTTCTCATCTATGACTTTTATTATATTGAAGTACATAACTTCTATACCAACTTTTTTGAGAATTTTTTTTATCATAAATGGATACTGAATTTTCAAATGCTTTTTCTGCTTCTATTATCATTTTTGTCTTCCATTCTCTTGATGTGGTGTATCAAGTTTATTGATTTTTTTATGTTGTACCATCCTTGCATCCCAGTGATAAATCCAATTTGATCATGGTATGTGATCCTTTTAATATTCTGTTTAATTCAATTTGCTAATATATTGGTGAAAATTTTTACATTTATATTCACCAGGGATATTAATCTGTAGTTTTCTTTTCTTGTAGTGCCCTTATATGCTTTAGTATCATGGTAATGCTGGTTTTGTAAAACAAGTTTGGGAATGCTCACTCCTCTTCAATTTTTTTGGAATAGTTTGAGAAGGATTGCATTATCTTTCTTTAAATGTGTGGTATAATTCATCAGTGAAACCATCTGGTGCTGGACATTTGTTTTCCTTGGGAAGTTTTTGTGTTTTTTTTTTCCTGATTCATTCTCCTTATTTATTATTGGTCTGTCCACACTAGCTATGATCAAAAAGTCTACAAATAACAAATGTTGGGAGGATGTGGAGAAAAGGGACTATTACTCAGTCATAAAAAAGAATAAAATATTGCCATTTGCATCAATGTGAATGGACCTAGATAATATTATATTCAGTGAAATAAAGATATTATATTCAGTGAAGTAAGTCAGAGAAAGACAAACACTTCATTCTTACATTCTTATATGGAATCTAAAAAATAATACAAATGAATGTGTATACAAAACAGAACAGACTCACAGATATAGAAAACAAACTTGTGGTTACAAAAGGGGAAAGGGAATGGAGGGGGGACAAATTAGGTGTATGGAATTAACAAACTACCATATATAGAATAGATAAGCAACAATGGGAATTATACCCATTGTCTTGTAATAACCTATAATGGAATATAATCCACAAAAATACTGAATCACTATGCTGTACACCTGAAACTAACACAATATTTTATATCAACTCTGCTTCATTTATAAAACAATAGATTTTTTCTTCATGATTCAGTCTTGCTATTTGTATGTTTCTAGGAATTTTTTTCTTCTAGGTTATCCAATTTGTGGTTCATAGTAGTAGTCTCTTAGGATCCTTTATTTCTGTGGTGTCTTACAAGATTTCCTCTTTCATTTCTGATTTTACTTATTTGAATATTCTATTTTTTAAAAAATCTAGCTAAAGCTTTATCAATTTGGGTTTTTTTTTTGAAATAAAGAGCTCTTCAATAAATTTTTTCCCAATTTTATTAAGCCAGTTGCTTCTGTGTTTTGAATACATGGTAAAGTGGTCAGTCCTATAGATAGTAACTTACTGATTTATTTATTTATTT
This sequence comes from Mesoplodon mirus, assembly GCF_964341445.2. Lineage (NCBI taxonomy): Eukaryota > Metazoa > Chordata > Mammalia > Artiodactyla > Ziphiidae > Mesoplodon > Mesoplodon mirus. Next base: position 30,675,250 of record NC_138992.1, read on the forward strand.
ATTTTGCTATGAAAGTAAATTCCTTGATCAGAAACTATGTTGAGTGGAATACCATATTAATGGATAGGGCTATCATCATGTCCGCAGATGATGGTGCTGGCAAAAATTTTGTTTGTAGAAAAGTCAAGTCTGTATTTATAGTAAAGGTCTATTCTATAATGAGGAATAATTTCTGCACACTCTATGATAGATAGGACCTGATGCAATCAATTGGCCACCACTGGCCAGGTAGTCTACCTAGGGAATAATATCTTATTGGAGATTTAACATTGGCCTGATATTGGTAAACTGGGTACCCACCTAATGTCATTGTTAGCTAATCATTGGTGAGGGGAAGCCCGTTTTATTGGGCACAAAAATAATATCCATCTTGTCACCATGGTTCTTTGTTCATGAGCCCAGTAAATTATCACTGCAGTAACTGGGGAGAAAGACTGACTGATATATATAGAGTGCTCCACAATGAGCTTTCGTATGAGACATAATTATCCTCATTCTGTGTCCATTCCAAGAAATCCAATCACAAAATTTTCCCATATAGAGGGGTCTCGACTTACAATGCTTAGACTTAAATTTTTTGACTTTATGCAAGTCAGCCACACAATCACAATGGTAAACAACTGATACACTTGCAACCATTCTGTACCTAAATAATCATTCTGTTTTTCACTGAGTACAGTATTCAGTGAATTACGTGAGATATTCAACACTTTATTATAAAATTGGCTTTATCCCATCTCCAGGCTAATGGAAGTTTTCTGAGCAGGTTTAAGGTAGGCTAGGCTAAGTTATGATGTTCAGTAAGTTAGATGTACTAAATGCATTTTCGACTTATTAACCTATGATGGGTTTATCAGGACATAGCCCCATCATCATTCAAGGAAGATCTGTACTTCCTTATTACAACTGGATGAAACCATTAATGTGCAGATTGTAATCAGATGGTTATGACCCACTCTTGATAAGTACAGTGTGTATATATGGGAGAGCCAGGGTTGAGGAATCTTTATTCTGTTTTTCACTGAAAATCTATGCTGTTTTTTAAATTTTTTGTGAGCTCTATATAAATGGTAAAATGGTGTTTTGATCAGTGCTGATGCAACAGCAGCTATGTATAACAAGGAAGTGTATCACTATGTGAATAAAACTGTTGCACCTGAGTGCAAACTCAAGTATTGCTTTATCCAAAGGTTAAATTGGCCAACAATAACCTATATCATTGCCTTAATTCAAAGTTAAAAGCAATAGTGAAAAATATGAATATGATCAAAAGATAGTCACAAATGTCCAACCTGTCAATCCATTGTTCACTGACATGGGCAGTAACACAAGCACTGTTATTCCATATTGAAAAATCTGCTGACAAGTAAAAGTGAAGCACAAATTTTAAAAATATAAACGTTTCATCGAGTCTATACTACTCTAGCAAAATCCATTTTCATTATTTCAAGTAGCTTTGACGGGTATGTCATCAGTACAGTCAGTATTTTAAAAGCCTCAACCTATTATTACGTGGTATTACAAAATATCATGATTTCTAAAGTTGAAGATATTCAAATTTTATTAGAAGACTAACTTGCTCTGTCATTTAAAGTGAGCTTGAACACACACTCAACTAGCATCACTTGGTAAAAGCGTAATAACAGTCTTTCATTTGATCACTTCGAAGAGCTGGGACCACCTAGGTTTGATGTTCTAGTGCTTGCTTGCCTAAGAGTTTGATGCTTTTCCAACACAATTCTTTCTTCCTTAATTTAAAAAAGCAATTGTTGATACAGTATTGATCATATTCAAAACTCCATCCAAATGTTTCAACAAACACAAAAAGGAAATTATTTCAAGACTTTAATGCAATGAAAGAATGTGATGAGACCAAAATAAATATTATCTGAATGAATAAAGGAACATGAATTTGCTATTACTTAAGCTGTCCTATTTCACCATCCAACTTTTGAGAATGACGTGTAGTGAGGTTGCAAATTTACTCACATTACTACTCAGATATGCAAAGAAGCTATGTATATTTCTTTGTAACTGATCTATCTTTAACTGTTCCCTTCTCACTGGAAAGCAGAAGAAAAAATAAACTTTCTAAGTGATGATATCTTAGTCTTTTCCAGTTCTAACAGAATTTTAAAGTTTTAAATAGTCTCTATCGGGTAACAATTCAGTGAGTTTAAAGTCGAGGTCCTTTTCAAACATGAATCTCTACTGCCCCTTCAAATTCAGTCTGCGTGTTCACCAGAGCTGCTGATCTTTGCACTTTTGGCAAGGAGAGTGGCTGATCTTGTGCTTTGTCCTGCCATCATCTGTGAGCAGCTCTGTCATCTTTCTTCCTGGGGTGACATGGCCCAGCTCCCTTCCCTGGGTCTTAATAACAAATAAGTACTAACAGAAACAGTCTACCAGTTGGGGAATATCCCAAAATGTTGTTTCTGTTCCATATTCTTGAAAATTTAGCATCTGGCAGAGCAAAGAAAGAAGTTCTTTCTGGTTTTATTTTCAACCTAAAACTTCAGAAAAGCCAGGTAAGACTACTAAAGACTTGCAATTGTTGACAATCTGTAATTATTAGGTTTGGTTTTCCAACTTATAAGATGTAATGAGTTAGAAAAGAAACTGAGTCTCTGTAGAACATTTCAAATGGATCAGATTCATATTTCCTGAGCCTAAGACTACTCTTGGAGGTGTCCTCTCTAGCACAAACTTTGGTAGATAGAAAGGGGTCATGCCTTCATGAATTTCTGGTCCCTTACTTGTCCGACTGCTGCTCAAGAGTACCTGGGCATCCTCTATAGTCATCAGCATTTTTAAAAATTTTACAACATGAATGGCCTCAAAGTGTTGGGTTATAAAAAAGTGCTTCTCAAACTGGTAGCTTTCATGCAAAACTTTATAATCACTAGTTATATATGCATAGAATCAATTTTAGGTAAATTAAAAACAAGATTAATCACGTTTTCATAATAAAATTAAAGACAATTTACAGATAAATGAATAAAATCTCACTGAGTTATACGCTTTCCCTCAGATAGGGTCTGATAGTTGTCTATTCTATAACAGTTCTCTCTTCTTCCTTACTAACACAAACTAGACTTTGCAGCAGTGGCAAGGTATTCAGCTAACAAAACTACATTTTGAAAAGTTTTAAAATTTTTATTTAAAATTTTTAATTGTTGTATAGTTGATTTACAATGTTATATTAATTTCTGCTGTACAGCAAAGTGATTTGGTTATACAAATATATATTCATTCTGTTTTATATTCTTTTCCATTATGGTTTATGACAGGACATTGAATATAGTTTCTAGTGTTATAAAGTAGGACCTTGTTGTTTATCCATTCTATATATAACAGTTTGCATCTGCTAACTCGAAACTCCCAATCCATCCCTCCACCACCAACCTCCCTTCTGGCAACCACAAGTCTGTTCTCTATGTCTGTGAGTCTGTTTCTGTTTCATAGATAGGTTCATTTGTATCATATTTTAGATTCCACATATAAGTGATATCATACAGTATGTTTTTTTCTTTCTGACATATTGCACTTAGTATGATAATCTCTAAGCCCATCCATGTTGCTGAAAATGGGATTATTTCATTCTTTTTTATGGCTGAGTAGTATTCCATTGTATATATGTACCATACCTTCTTTAAAAAATTTTTTTTAACATCTTTATTGGAGTATAATTGCTTTACACTGGTGTGTTAGTTTCTGTGGTATAACAAAGTGAAGCAGCTATACATATACATACATCCCCATATCTCCTCCCTCCTGGGTCTCCCCCCAACCCTCCCTATCCCACATCTAGGTGGACATAAAGCACCGAGCTGATCTCCCTGTGCTATGTGGCTACTTCCCACTACCTATCTATTTTACATTTGGTAGTGTATATATATCCATGTCACTCTCTCACTTCGTCCCAGCTTATCCTCCCCCCCTCCCCATGTCCTCAAGTCCGTTCTCCATGCCTGAGTCTTTATTCCTTTCCTGGCCCTAGGTTGTTCAGAACAATTTTTTTTGATTCCATATATATATGTTAGCATATGGTATTTATTTTTCTTGTTCTGACTTACTTCACTCCGTATGAGTCTCTAGGTCCACCCACCTCACTACAAATAATTCAATTTCATTGCTTTTTATGGCTGAGTAATATTCCATCGTATATATGTGCCACATCTTCTTTATCGATTCATTTGTCGATGGACACTAAGGTTGCTTCCATGTCCTGGATATTGTAAACAGAGCTGCAATGAACATAGAGGTACATGACTCTATTTGAATTATGGATTTCTCAGGGTACATGCCCAGTAGTATGACTGCTGGGTTCTATGGTAGTTCTATTTTTAGTTCTTAAAGGAAACTCCATACTGTTCTCCATAGTGGCTGTATCAATTTACATTCCCACCAACAGTGCAAGAGGGTTCCTTTTGGGGCTTCCATGGTGGCGCAATGGTTGAGAGTCCGCCTGCTGATGTGGGGGACGCGGGTTCGTGCCCCAGTCCGGGAGGATCCCACATGCCGCAGAGCGGCTGGGCCTGTGAGCCATGACTGCTGGGCCTGCGCTTGCGGAGCCTGTGCTCCGCAACGGGAGAGGCCATGGCGGTGAGAGGCCCGCATACTGCAAAAAAAAAAAAAAAAGGGTTCCCTTTTCTCCACATCCTCTCCAGCATTTATTGTTTGTAGATTTTTTGATGATGGCCATTCTGACCAGTGTGAGGTGATACCTCATTGTAGTTTTGATTTGCATTTCTCTAAGGATTAGTGATGTTGAACATCCTTTCATGTGTTTGTTGGCAATCTGTATATCTTCTCTGGAGAAATGTCTATTTAGGTCTTCTGCCTATTTTTGGATTGGGTTGTTTGTTTTATTGATATTGAGCTACATGAGCTGCTTGAAAATTTCGGAGATTAATCTTTTGTCAGTTGTGTCATTTGCAAATATTTTATTCCATTCTGAGGGTTGTCTTTTCATCTTGTTTATGGCCTCCTTGCTGCGATTTATGTCACAGGGTGTTCTGCCTATGTTTTCTTCTAAGAGTTTTATAGTGTCTGGCCTTACATTTAGGTCTTTAATTTATTTTGAATTTATTTTTGTGTATGGTGTTAGGGAGTGTTCTAACTTCATTCTTTTACATGTAGCTGTCCAGTTTTCCCAGCACCACTTATTGAGGAGGCTGTCTTTTCTCCACTGTATATTCTTGCCTCCTTTATCAAAGATAAGGTGATCATATATGTGTGTGGGTTTGCCTCGGGGCTTTCTATCCTGCTCCATTGATCTATATTTCTGTTTTTGTGCCAACACCATACTGTCTTGATTACTGTAGCTTTGTAGTATACTCTGAAGTCCAGGAGCCTGATTCCTCCAGCTCTGTTGTTCTTTCTCAAGATTGCTTGGCTATTCAGGGTCTTTTGTGTTTCCATATAAATTGTGAAATTTTTTGTTCTAGTTCTGTAAAAAATGCCATTGGTAGTTTGATAGGTATTGAATTGAATCTTAAGATTGCTTTGGGTAGTATAGTCATTTTCACAACGTTGGTTCTTCCAATCCAAGAACGTGGTATATCTCTCCATCTGTTGGCGTCATCTTTAATTTCTTTCATCAGTGTCTTATAGTTTTCTGCATACAGGTCTTTTGTCTCCTTAGGTAGGTTTATTCCTAGGTACTTTTACTCTTTTTGTTGCAATCATAAACGGGAGTGTTTCCGTAATTTCTCTTTCAGATTTTTCATCATTAGTGTATAGGAATGCAAGAGACTTCTGTGCATTAATTTTGTATCATGCTACTTTACCAAATTCATTGATTAGGTCTAGTAGTTTGCTGGTAGCATATTTAGGATTCTCTATGTATAGTAACATGTCATCTGCAAACAGTGACAGCTTTACTTCTTCTTTTCTTATTAGGATTTTTTAATTCATTTTTCTTCTCTGATTGCTGTGGCTAAAAATTCCCAAACTATGTTGAATAACAGTGGTGAGAGTGGACAACTTTATCTTGTTCCTGATCTTAGAGGAAATGGTTTTAGTTTTTCACCATTGAGAACAATGTTGGCTGTGGGTTTGTCATATATGGCCTCTATTATGTTGAGGTAAGCTCCCTCTATGCCTACTTTCTGGAGGGTTTTTATCACAAATTGTTGTTGAATTTTGTCAAAAGCTTTTTCTGCATCTATTGAGGTGATCATATGTTTTTTCTTCTACAATCTGCTAATATGGTGTATCACATTGATTGATTTGCATATATTGAAGAATCCTTGCATTCTTAGGATAAACTCACTTGATCATGGTGTATGATCCTTTTAATCTGCTAACTTTGGGATTTTTTTGTTATTTTTCTCTAATTGCTTTAGGTGTAAGGTTACATTGTTTATTTGAGATGTTTCTTGTTTCTTCAGGTGCGATTGTATTGCTATAATCTTCCCCCTTACAGCTGCTATTGCTGCATCCCATAGGTTTTGGGTCGTCGTGTTTTCATTGTCATTTGTTTCTAGGTATTTTCTGATTTCCTCTTTGATTTCATCAGTGATCTCTTGGTTATTTAGTAGTGTATTGTTTAGCCTCCATGTGTTTGTATTTTTTACAGTGTTTTTCCTGTTATTGACATCCAGTATCATAGCGTTGTGGTCAGAAAAGATACTTGATATGATTTCAATTTTCTTAAATTTACCAAGGCTTGATTTGTGACCCAGGATATGATCTATCCTGGAGAATGTTCCATGAGCACTTGAGAAGAAAGTGTAACCTGCTGTTTTTGGATGGAATGTTCTATAAATATCAATTAAGTCCATCTTGTTTAATGTATCACTTAAAGCTTGTGTTTCCTTATTTATTTTCATTTTGGATATCTGTACATTGGTAAAAGTTGGGTGTTAAAGTCACCTACTATGATTGTGTTACTGTTATCTCCCCTTTTATGGCTGTTAACATTTGCCTTATGTATTGAGGTGCCCGTGTTGGGTGCATAAATATTTACAATTGTTATATCTTCTTCTTGGATTGATCCCTTGATCATTATGTAGTGTCCTTCTTTGTCTTTTGTAATAGCCTTATTTTAAAGTCTATTTTCTCTGATATGAGAATTGCTACTCCAGCTTTCCTTTGATTTCCATTTGCATGGAATATCTTTTTCCATCCCCTCACTTTCAGTCTGTATGTGTCCCTAGGTCTGAAGTGGGTTTCTTGTAGACAGCATATGTACATCTCTTGTTTTTGTATCCATTCAGCCAGTCTATGTCTTTTGGTTGGAGCATTTAATCCATTTACACTTAAGGTAGTTAATGACATGTGTGTTCCTATTATCATTCTCTTAATTGTTTTGGGTTTTATTGTAAGTCTTTTCCTTCTCTTGTTTTTCCTGCCTAGAGAAATTCCTTAGCATTTGTTGTAAAGCTGGTTTGGTGGTGCTGAGTTCTCTTAGCTTTTGCCTGTCTGTAAAGGTTTTACTTTCTCCTTCAAATCTGAATGAGATCCTTGCTGGGTAGAGTAATCTTGGTTGTAGGTTTTTCCCTTTCATCACTTTAAATATGTGCTGCCACTCCCTTCTGGCTTGAAGAGTTTCTGCTGATAGATCTGCTGTTAACTTTATGGGGATTCCCTTGTTTGTTATTTGTTGTTTTTCCCTTGCTGCTTTTAATTTTTTTCTTTGTATTTAATTTTTGATAGCTTAGTTAATATGTGTATTGGCATGTTTCTCCTTGGATTTATCCTGTATGGGATTCTCTGTGCTTCCTGGACTTGATTATTTCCTTACCCATATTAGGGAAGTTTTCAACTATATTCTCTTCAAATATTTTCTCAGTCCTTTTCTTTTTCTCTTCTTCTGGGACCCCTATAATTCAAATGTTGATGAGTTTCATGTTGTCCCAGAGTTCTCTCACATTGTCCTCAATTCTTTTCATTCGTTTTTCTTTATTCTGCTCTGCAGTAGTTATTTCCACTATTTTATCTTCCAGGTCACTTGTTTGTTCTTCTGCCTCACTTATTCTGCTATTGATTACTTCTAGAGAATTTTAAATTTCATTTATTGTGTTGTTCATCATTGTTTGTTTGCTCTTTAGTTCTTCTAGGTCCTTGTGAAACGTTTCTTGTATTTTCTCCATTCTATTTGCAAGATTTTTTATCATCTTTACTATCATTACTCTGAATTCTTTTTCAGGTAGACTGCATATTTCCTCTTCATTTGTTTGGTCTGATAGGTTTTTACCTTGCTCCTTCATCTGCTGTGTATTTCTCTGTCTTCTCATTTTGCTTAACTTACTGTGTTTGGGGTCTCCATTTCAAAGGCTGCAGGTTCATAGTTCCCATTGGTTTTGGTGTCTGGTCCTAGTGGGTAAGGTTGTTTCAGTGGGTTGTGTAGCCTTCTGGTGGAGAGGACTGGTGCCTGTGTTCTGGCAGATGAGGCTGGATCTTGTCTTTCTGGTGGGCAGGACCACGTCCGGTGGTGGGTTTTGGGGTGTCTGTGAAGTTATTATGATTTTAGGCAGCCTCCTGCTAATGGGTGGGTTTGTTTCTTGTCTTGCTAGTTGTTTGGCATAGGGTGTCCAGCACTGTAGCTTTCTGGTTGTTGAGTGGAGCTGGGTCTTAGTGTGGAGATGGAGATCTCTGGGAAAGCTTTCGCCATTTGATATTGCATGATGCTGGGAGGTCTCTGGTGGACCAATGTCCTGAACTCGTCTCTCCCACCTCAGAGGCTCAGGCCTGACAGTGGGCCAGAGCTTCAAGACGCTGTCAGCCACATGGCTCAGAAGAATAGCGACAAAAAGAAAGAAAGAAAGAGAGAGAGAGAGAGAGAATGAACAAAAGAAAGAAAGAAAATAAATAAATTTATTAAAATAGAAAAAAATTATTAAAAATAAAAAAATTAAAAATTAATTTAAAAGAGAGAAAGAAGAGAACTAACCAAAAAAGAAATCCACCAATGATAACAAGCACTAAAAACTATATTAAAAAACAAAAACAAAAATGGACAGTCAGTATCCTAGGACAAATGGCAAAAGCAAAGCTATACAGACAAAATCACACAAATAGCATACAAATACACACTCACAAAAAGAGAAAAAGGAAAAATATATATATACATAAAAATAAAAAAAGAGAGCAACCAAATTAATAAACAAATCTACCAATTTTAATAAACTCTAAATACTAAACTAAGATAAACATAAAACCAGAAACAAATTAGATGCAGAAATCAAACCCCAAGTCTACAGTTGCTTCCAAAGTCCATCACCTCAATTTTGGGATGACTGTTTGTCTATTCCACAGATGCAGGGTATATCAAGTTGATTGTGGAGATTTAATCTGCTGCTCCTGAGGCTGCTGGGAGAGATTTCCCTTTCTCTTCTTTGCACACCTCTTGAGGTTCAGCTGTGGATTTAGCCCCACCTCTGTGTGTACGTTGCCTGAGGGCGTCTGTTCTTTGCTGAGACAGGATGGGGTTATAGTAGCAGCTGATTAGGGGGCTCTGGCTCACTCAGGCCAGAGGCGAGGGAGGGGTACAGAATGTGGGGTGAGCCTGTGGCGGCAGAGGCCAGTATGATGTTACAACAACCTGAAGCATGCTGTGTGTTCTCCCGGGGGAGTTTTCTCTGGATCACGGGACCCTGGCAATGGCGGGCTGCACAGGCTCCCAGGAGGGGAGGTGTGGATTGTGACCTGTGCTTGCACGCAGGCTTCTTGGTCGCTGTAGCAGAAGCCTTAGCATTCACGCCCATCTTTGGGGTCCATGCTGATAGCTGCAGCTTATGCCCATCTCTGGAGCTTGTTTAGGTGGTGCTCTGAATCCCCTCTCCTCGTGCACCCTTAAACAATGGTCTCTTGCCTCTTAGGCAGGTCCAGAGTTTTTCCGGACTCCCTCCTGGCTAGCTGTGGTTCACTAACCCCCTTCAGGCTGTGTTGACGCAGCCAACCCCAGTCATCTCCCTGGGATCTGACCTCCGAAGCCCAAGCCTCAGCTCCCAGCCCCCAGCCACCCCGGCGTCTGAGCAAACAAGCCTCTTGGGCTGGTGAGTGCTGGTCAGCACCAATCCTCTCTGCGGGAATCTCTCCTTTTTGCCCTCTGCACCCCTGTTGCTGTGCTCTCCTCCATGGCTCTGAAGCCTCCCCCACCAACCCATCCCCCATCCCCATCTGTGAAGGGGCTTCCTAGTGTGTGGAAACTTTTCCTCCTTCACAGCTCCCTCCCAGAGGGGCAGGTCCCCTCCCTATTCTTTTTTTTTTTTTTTTTTTTTTTTTGCGGTACACGGGCCTCTCACTGTTGTGGCCTCTCCGGTTGCGGAGCACAGGCTCCGGACGTGCAGGCTCAGCGGCCATGGCTCACAGGCCCAGCCGCTCTGCGGCATGTGGGATCCTCCCGGACCGGGGCATGAACCCATGTCCCCTGCATCAGCAGGCGGACTCTCAACCACTGCACCACCAGGGAAGCCCCCCTCCCTATTCTTTTGTCTCTGTTTTTCCTTTTCTCTTTTGCCCTACCCAGGTATGTGGGGAGTCTCTTGCCTTTTGGGAAGTCTGAGGTCTGCCAGCATTCAGTAGATGTTCTGTAGGAGTTGTTCCATATGTAGATGTATTTCTGATGTATTTGTGGGGTGGAAGGTGATCTCCACATCTTACTCCTCTGCCATCTTGAAGGCACTCCTGTACCATATCTTCTTTATTCATTTATCTGTCAATGGATATTTAGGTTGTTTCCACATCTTGGTTATCGTGAATAGTGCTGCTATGAACATCGGGGTGCATGTATCTTTTTGAATTATAGTTTTGTCCAGGTACATGCCCTGGAGTGGGATTGCTGGATCATATGGCAACTCTATTTTTAGTCAAAACTACATTTTGAAGCATCCCTTGAAGCCAGATGTGACACCATTTTGGCCAATGAAATGTCTGCTAGTGCTTCCGGGAAAGCTCCTTAAAACAGAGGTCAAATCAATTCACATGTACTCTTTTAAGTTTTTGTAATTCCTCCTTCCTAACTGAAAGACTGCAGTCATCTTCTAAATGTCCATGAATTAAAGGCCAAGGCAACATCAAAGAACCTGACCCTGACATCTTAAGCAGGACAACAGCACTTCCAGGCAGTTTACCTTTTTGTTCCTATTCTGTGAAAAAAAAAAACTCCCATTGTGTTTAAGCCACTGTTGTTTAGATGTCTCATTATATGCAGCCAAATGAAATCCCTAATAGAGATTCTGTAAAAGGTAGGTAAAGACATTTTGGACCCCTCCAAAATAGATTAATGGAAAGCTGTCTTTTTAGCTTTGATTTCTGCAGGAGGATGTCTTAGCTCAGGCTACAGTAACAAAAATACCATAGACTGGGTGGCTTATAAACAACAGAAATTCCTCATAGCTCTGGAGGCTGGAAGTCCAAGATCAGGGTGCCAGCATGCTTGGGTTCTTCTGGGCTGCAGACTGCTGACTTCTCACTATATCCTCACATGGCAAAGAGCAGAAAGAAGGAAGCTCTTTCTTGACTTATAAAGGCACTAATCCTGTTCATGAGTGCTCCAACCTCATGACCTGCTCTAATCCCAGTCGCAATCGTAAGGTCACACTTCCTAATACCATTACATCAGGGGGTAGAATTTCAACATATAAATTTTGGTGGGATACACACATGCAGTCCACACAGATGTGAGAAGACAGAGGTAAAATGGGTTTGGAACTCAGTGATCTCAAGCCAACACTGTGTTAAAAATTTTTAATAACAAATATCTGATCTATCATGGTTGCCTGGATTGGATGGTGGGCTCAGTGAAGCTTGAATACTGAATTCCAGCTTTACTTTACTTAAATACCTATTAAATTGGAGTTTCTTAAAGAAAGGCAGTAGCAGTACCTAGGTGAGGTACATACCGACACTGCTGCATGGCCAGATCTAAGAGGCAAGCAAACAGTTGTGCTGATGAGGATGAAGTCCAACCTATTTAAAATACTGGCTTAGCTCTGTTAGCAGCATAGAGCACAGAGAACTTAGTGTTCTCCTCATTTGTTTTTTGTGAGCTAATGCCTGCAGGATAGAGAGACCTAACATAGACAACAGCTGCTGCTTTTTGTCCACTGTCCTGAAGCTGTACCATGTAGATCTCTCAGACTGAGAGCTGAGAACTTTGAGTTTAATGGTCATTTTTAAAGTTAAAAAAAAAAAGAGGATTAGAAGGTAATTCCAAGTCAGAGGTACAATTTTCTTTCTCCAAAAATGAGATGAGGTGATGTTTTGAATGAGAAGTATAAAATAAATCAAAATATTCACTTAACTTTAAGGAAAAGGTGGTCTAGAAAAGTTCCATTGTCTCAATTCAAAGCCTTCAGAGAACACATTGAAGAATTTCAAATAAATGGTATAATTTCATAGTCCTAGAATCTAGAGAATCCCCCAGAAATCAGGCAAAAATAACAGTCTCTATATAGGTATATACACACACAAACGCACACAAAATTGTTTTTCTATAAACCAAATTCATATTCCTGGGATTAACTCTAAGGTCATGAGAAGTTTTGGGGTCAGCCTTCCATAAAGTAGAAATTAACAAATACCTATGCTAATAAGAACACATTAAAGAAATGCCTTCACGTGCTTAAAGATAAGAGCTGATTTTTGTAAGAGTGCAACTGTCAGGCCAGAGTACCCATTTCAAGTAAAGATAAATATTGAAAGGATTTCTGCTTTCATCGCTTGGCCCCACAGTGATAGAACACTGAACACTTTTTAGAGATTAAGTGGTTGCTATAAACAATTTACAAAGGAATATTCCCAGATTTCTAGTACACTAAATGACCAATGTTATGTTAGGAGTTGGGCAATGCAAGCAAAGTGGAGGAAGCTCACAGGATAACAGGAATTCAATGTTCTACCAACCCCATCCCCTTTCGCTTCTTGAGATGTACAGGAAGATATGGGGAAGGACTTTAATCTGTTGCTGCTTTGGTGGATTATATAACTCCTGCCTATCCTTGGCTGATTTCAGCTTTTCATTATTTACAAGACTTCCATCTTTGCCTGCCTAATCTATCAAAACAAGGAGAGAGAGCACAAAGTGACATCGGTTGCTAGCTAGAGTCTGTCTAGGCATGACACCTAGTAGTCTATCCACAAAATAGATCTCCTGGCCCTAAAATCAGTAAGCACTAATAAGTTCGGGGACTATGTATATGGAGTGTTTTTTAGAAGTGTGTATTGACAACAATCAATTTACTATGTACTCAGAACAGATAACATAGGAAAAGCTTAGATGTCCATAGTAGATCACAAAGATTTTGGCATTAATTACTGATAAAGTGCAGCAACAGAGATGTAGATGTACTTTTCTTCTGTCCCCTTCCCAAGGTCACTGATGTTATCTCCAGGGAGCCAGTCATAGCCATTTGGGAAATCTCAAGAGGACAGTGTCTACTCCAAGGGAGGGATGGATGAGAGTTTTGAGATGTCTCCCAAGTTGAGCCTATTATAGCTGTCAATTGTGTTACCATGCACAATTGGTCACTTTCTCAGTCAGGAGTAGAAGTGTAGAGAGACAGGTACCATGTCCTGACTATGGGCTGAAGGAAGTCTTAAAAAGAAAGAAACAAGGGCTCTGGTCTGAAATGATCAGGATTTTCCCCAAGGGCATCCACACGTTGCTATAAAAACAGAATAACACATATAATGAACAGGGCTTGCTGAACTGTAGGTTGCCATTTTCTGAATAAAGTCAGCAGAAACAATGTGTTGTCCCCATGAGAGTACTGCAGGGTGACACTGGCTATATTGGCAGGGAAAGGAGTTTAGAAGGGATCCAGGAAATGATTTTTTTTTCCCTCCAGAAGGCAGAGGACATGAATTCCAAATTGTAAGACCCTTCAGTGTGTTATGAACACATTATGATATAGAGGTTCGGTATGTCAGTATCAGTGCCATAAATACACCGAGAGAATCCACTAGGTTAAAAGGGGCAGCACCCTATAAGGTGTATTAGAAAGATCCCGGGAGGTAGATCAGTGCCTTGCCAGTAGTTATCAAACTTTAATGGGCATCAGAATCATCTGGAGGCTTGTTAAAACAAATTTCTGGGCACCACCCTGAGGGGTTCTGTTTCAGCGGTCAGGGAGGGGTCTGCGAACTTGTATATTTAACAAGTTCACAGGTGAGGCAACTGCTGGCTCTTTGTGAACCACAACTCAATCACCACTGGTCTAGATTCTTGCACCACTAGTTAGCTGATTGGCCACAGATATGTTATAAAACTTCTGTACTTCAGGTTCCTTGTTGTTATTTTTTTTGAGAAGAAAATAAATACATCAATAAAATCTATTCAACCTTACAAGTTTTATGTATTATACAACTACATTCATTATGGAGATTTTTTTATTGGTAAAATATGGGAAATGACACTTGATGAGCTCTCAGCAAGTTCCTGGCACACACTTCATTCTCACAGCCACTGTCAAGTTGAGTACTCTTTTACAATGTGTGTATAGAAAGTGTAACATAAACAACATTCAAACTCACCCTATTTGATCTTAAAACACGTTTTCCTCCACTATGCTACTTTATTTCCTTGATTTAGAATACTATACTTTGAATGCATACCTGTGTTTTTAATCAGCCTTCTCGAAATGAGTACTTTAGAAGTCATTTCCACCACTGATTCTTTCTTTTACTAGAAAGAAGTGTTTACATTTACAAAAAAGTAACTTGAGGACTTATAGTTGCACCAAATGGAGAAGCCCCATTCTTCACTCTTTCACATAAAAAGCCCTAGAGACAAGACAACAAACAGGAATGGGAGCCTCTGAAAGGAAGAAAAAAGACAGGTTGCCTAAGAACCTTGAGTTCAGAGTTGAGGAGTGACATGGTGAGGAGTTTCCTGGGCTTCCATATTGCCTCCCATATATCCTGGACAAGGTGCTGCAGTATCCCCCAACTTAACCTCCAACAATTCCAGACAAGAAAAGCTCTAAGAACAGATGCCAACACCAAGATTATTCAGATGTTGGAATTATCTAAGGATTTTTAGAACAGCTGTAATAAAAATGTTTCAACAAGCAATTAGAAATTTTCTAAATAAGTGAAAAAATAGAAAATCTGAGTAAATAAATAGAACTTATAAAAAAAGAACCAAATGGAAATTATAGAACAGAAAAATATAAAAACAGAAAAAAAAAACTCACTGGTTTAATTCAACAGTAGAATGGAGATGACACAGGATAGAATCATTGAACTTGAGGACAGAAAAATAAATTCACCCAATCTGAAGAACAGAAAATACACTGAAAATGAATAGACTTTCAGGTACCTGGGGTAATATAGCAAAAAAGCTAAAATTTGTATAATTGTAATCCCAGAAGGAAGCAATAGAGTGGGACAGAAAAATATTCAAAGTAATGGCTGAAAATTTCCCATATTTGGTGAAAGATACAAAACAACAGATACAAGTAGCTAGCAAACCCCAAATGTGATAAACAAAAAATCTATGCCAATACACATCATAATTAAACTTAGGAACACTAAGGACAAAGAAAATTATGAAATTAGCCAGTGAGAAACAACGTAGTACTTATTGGACAACACTGATTTATTATCTGAAACCATGGAGTCCAGAAAGAGGAAGTGGCACAACATTCTTGAAATATTGAAGGAAAAGAACTGCCAACTCTAAATTCTATATGTGGCAAAAATATTCTTCAGAAATGAAAGAGAAATAAGTTAAGGAAAACTGACATAATTTGTTTTTTTAAAAAACTATCCTTAAGGGATGGCTAAAGGAAATTCTCTAAACAAAAAAGGAATGATAACAAAAGATCTAGAACTTCAAAAAGAAAAGGAGAACATCAGAATAAGTAAAAATAAGTACAAAATCCAACATTTTTTCTTTTCCATTATGGCTTATTACAGGATATTGAATATAGTTCCCTGTGCTACACAGTAGGACCTTGTTGTTTATCCATCCTATATATACTAGTTTACATCTGCTAACCCCAAACTCTCAATCCAACCCTCTCCCACTCCCCCTCCCCACTGGCAACCATAAGTCTGTTCTCTATGTTTGTGACTCTGTCTCTGTTTTGCAGATAAGTTCATTTGTTTCATATTTTAGATTCTACATATAAGTGATATCATATGGCATTTGTCTTTGTCTGACTCACTTCACTTAGTATGGTAATCTCTAGGTCCATCCATGTAGCTGCAAATAGCATTATTTCATTCTTTTTTAAGGCTGAGTAATATTCCATTTTATATACATATCTCACATCTTCTTTACCCATTCCTCTGTTGATGGACATTTAGGTTGTTTCCATGTCTTGGCTATTATAAATAGTGCTGCTATGAACATAGGGGTGCATGTATCTTTTTAAATTATAATTTTCTCTGTAGATAGATATATGCCCTGGAGTGGGATTGCTGGATGATATGGCAACTTTATTTTTAGTTTTTTGAGGAACCTCCATACCGTTCCTGGCTGCACTAATTTACAGTGTAGGAGTGTTCCCTTTTCTCCACACCCTCTCCAGCATTTGTTAATTGTAGACTTTTTAATGATGGCCATTCTGACCAGTGAGGTGGTTCCTCCCTGTAATTTTGATTTGCATTGTTCTAATAATTAGCAATGTTGAGCATCTTTTCATGTTCCTTTGGCCATCTGTATGTCTTCTTCGGAGAAATGTCTATTTAGGTCTTCTGCCCATTTTTTGATTGGGTTGTTTGGATTTTTTGTTACTGAGATGTATGAGGTTTTTGTACATTTTGGAAATTAAGTCCTTGTCTATCCAACTTTTTGTAATTTTCTTAAATCATATTTGATGGTTGAAGCAAAAATTTTAACAACATCTGATGTGGTGCTCAATGTATGTAGAAGAAATACTTAATTAAATTTAAAAAGTGAGGAGAATAAAGAACCTAAATGAAAATAAAGTATCACACTTCACTTAAAGTGGTAAGACATCAATTCCAGTAGACTGGGACATACCTATATTGCAACATCTAGAACAGCAACTGAGAAGATCATACAAAGTGATATACTCCAATAACATTATAAATAAATCGAGAAGCAATCTTAAAAATATGCTCAAATTACCCACAATAAGGGAAGTAAACAGAAAATGAATAACAAAATAGCAGACTTAAGTCCTAACATATTAATAATTATCTTATATGTATATGGTCTAAATATGTGAATTAAAAATAATCCAGAGATTTGCAGAGTGGATTAAAAAATAACCCATGATACAGCAATATACTGCTTACAAGAAACTCACTTCCAATATAATTATATAAGCAGGTTAAAAATAAAGGATTGAAATAAATATAGCATGCAAAATAAATTTAAGAAAAAAGCAGGAGTGGTTATATTCATATCAGTTACATTAGTCCTCAGGGCAAAAAAATCATTAGAAAAAAAAAGGAATATTACATAATGATAGAAGGATCAATGCACCAGGAAGACATAATGTGTATGATCCAAAAAATAGAGTCTCAAGACATATGAAACAAAAACTTATAGATCTGAAAGGAGAAATAGACAAATCTACATTATACTTGGAGACTACAATACCCCAATCAGTAATTGATAGATCTACTAGAGGAAAACTCAGCAAAGGTATAAAAGAATTGAACAACACAATCAATAACAGTACTAATTCATATGTATATATAAAATATCCTGCCTCTAACAGAAGAATACACAATTTGTTTTTCAAGCACACAGGAACATTCACCAAGATAAACCAAATCCTGAGCCATAAGATAACCCTCAACAAACTTAAGAGAGTTAAAATCATACAGAGTATGTCCTTTGACCATAAGGAAATCAGTAACAAAAAGACAACAAAAAAAACTTTTAAATATTAAGAAATTTAACAACGGACCTCTAATCCATAGTTCAAAAAAGAAGTCTCATAGGAAGTTAAAAAACAAAACAAAACAAACAAAAACAAGTAAATACAGGGAACAGAGTAGTAGCTACCAGAGGGGAAGGGATAGGGATGCCAGAGGGGATGCAAAATGGGTAAAAGATGTCAACTGTATGGTGATGTATGGAAACTAAAATTTTAATGGTGAGCAGACTGTAGTGTATACAAAAGTAGAAGTATAAAGTTTTACACGTGAAGCTTATATAATGTTATAAACCTTTGTTACCTCAATAAAAATAAATTTTTTTTAAAAGATAAGAGCAGGGGCTTCCCTGGTGGCGCAGTGGTTGAGAGTCTGCCTGCCGATGCAGGGGACACGGGTTCGTGCCCCGGTCCGGGAGGATCCCACATGCTGCAGAGTGGCTGGGCGCGTGAGCCATGGCCGCTGAGCCTGCGCGTCCGGAGCCTGTGCTCTGCAACAGGAGAGGCCACAACAGTGAGAGGCCTGCGTACCGCAAAAAAAAAAAAAAAAAAAGATAAGAGCAAACATCAGTGGAATTGAAACAGGAAAACAACAGAGAAAATCAGGGGACTTCCCTGGCAGTCCAGAGGTTAAGACTCCATGTTTCCACTGCAGGGGGGGATGGTTCCATTACTGGTCAGGGAACTAAGATCCCACATGCTGCATGCCCCCCCCCACAAAAAGCTGTGTTTAAAAAATTTTAAAAAATCAATAAAATTGATAAACCTTTAGGAAGACTAACAAAGACTAAAAAGAGAAGAGACCCAAATTACTAATATCAGGAACAAAACAGGAGGTATTACTACAGGTCCTGAAGCCATTAGAAGAACAATGGAATACTACAAACAACTTTGCTTCGTAAGTTTGACAATTTAGAAGAAATGAACCAATTCCATAAAAACCACTAGCTACCAAAATTCAAGTAAGATGAAATAGATAACTTGAACACACCTGTAACTATTAAAGAAGTAATATTTATAACCTAAAAGCTCCTGAAAAAGACATCTCTAAGTCTGGGTGGTTTCACTGGAGAATTTTACTGAATATTTAAAGGGAATTAACACCAATTTTACACAATCTTTTCCAGAAAATGGAAGAGGAAAACCTTTCTAACTCGTTTTATGAGGCTAATAGTATGCTGATACCAAAACTACACAAAGACAGTACCAAGGAAACAAAACAAAACAAAAAACCAAAAAAAACCCTACAGACCAATATCTCTCATGAATTTATACGTACAAATCCTCAGTGAGATATTAGCAAATCATATCTGGCAATGTATAAAAAATTATTCATCATGACTGAGTGGGATTTATTCCAAATATGTAAGGCTAGTTCAACATTCACAAATCAATCATATGATCATATCAATTGGCACAGAAATAGTATTTGGCAAAAATTCAATATCCATTCATGAGGAAAAACTCTCAGCAAGCTAGGAATAGATGGGAACTTTCACAACATGATAAAAGGTATCTACATAAAACATAGTTAACGTAGCTGGCAGTGGAAGACTGAATGCTTCCACTGGAAGATATGGAACAAGACAAGGATGTCCACTGTCACCACTCTTATTCAATAAACTACTGGAAGTTCTAGTGACTCAAGTAAGGCAAGAAAAAGAAAAAAATGATATACAAATTGGAAAGGAAGGAATAACATGATCTTTATTTGCAGATGACATGATTGTCTACTTAGAAAATCCCAAAGAAACAAAACAACAAAAATAAGTGAGTTCAGCAAGTTTGCAAGAGGGAAGAACAACAGACAAAAATCAATCACATTACTACTTACTAAAAATGTACATTTAAAAACCAAAATTAAAAGCACAATGTCATTTATAGAAATTTCACCAGAATGAAATACTTAGGCATAAATTTAACAATATATATAAAAAATGTGTATGCTGAAAATCACAAAAGTACTGGAAAAAAACCCAAAGAAGGCCTAAATAGTGGATACATATACTGTGTTCATGGATTGGAAGGCTCAAATAGTAAAGATGTGAATCCTCCCCAAATGTACAGGTTCAATGCAATTCCTGTCAAAAACCCACGAAAAATTTGTAGATATAGATTAGCTTATTCTAAAATTTATATAGAAAGGCACTACCCTCAAATAACTAAAATAATCTTGAAAAAATAAAGTGGGAAGATTCATTTTATTCAATATTAAGGCCTACTACCTAGCAACAGTAATCAAGACAATGTGGTATTGGGAAAGGGAGAGACATTTAGATCTATGCAGTGGAATAGAATAGCAAACCCAAAATACATGCTCACAAATATACCCAAATGATTTTTGACAAAGAGGCAAAAGAACAAATTCAATGGAAGAAGGTCAGCCTTTACAACAAATGGTACTGAAATAATTGGGTGTGCATAGGGGGAAAAAAACCAGCCCTGACCTAAGCGTCATACCTTATAAAAACTAACTCAAAACAGATCATGGACATACTGTAAAACCATAAAACTTTTAGAAAACAAACAGAAGAAAAGCTTTGGGATCTAGGGCTAGGCAATGAAATCTTAGTAGACTTGATGTCAAAAGCACAGTCTCTCTAAAAGAAAGACCTAACAAATTGGGTCTTTTCAAAATTTAAAATTTTGCCTTGTGAAAACCCTGCTAAGAGGATGACAAGATGTTATAGACTTGGAGGAAATTTTGTAAACCTCATATCCAACAAGAATCTTATATCTAAAATACATAAGGGCTTCCCTGGTGGCACAGTGGTTGAGAGTCCGCCTGCCGATGCAGGGGACACGGGTTCGTGCCCCGGTCCGGGAAGATCCCACATACCGCGGAGCGGCTAGGCCCATGAGCCATGGCCGCTGAGCCTGCGTGTCTGGAGCCTGAGCTCCGCAACGGGAGAGGCCACAACAGTGAGAGGCCCACATACCGCAAGCAAACAAACAAACAAACAAACAAAAACCATAAAAAATTCCAAAAACTCAATATTAAACAAACAAACTAATTAGAAAATTGATAAACTACATGAATAGATATTCGACTGATGCAAATAAGCACAGGAAAATATATTCAATATCCTTAGCTATTAGTAAATGCAAATTAAAACCACAAAGAGATATTGCCACACATATAAGAATGGATAAAATAAAATATAATTATAATAACACCACCAAATACATGTCAGCAACGATATGAAGAAGCTAGATCAAACATCTATTGCTGGTGGGAATGCAAAAAGGCACCAGAACTACTGTGAAGGGAACAGTTTAAATGCCCAAGATCTGTATTACTGTTTAGTCCTTGCCATTCAACATCTCAGTTTTGAGATGAGTAGAAACTGCCTCCTCTCCATCACATAACCTCATTAACTCACATTTATTTGAGCACCAACTAAAGCCCTTCAAATAAAGTCATACCACAACCTAAGAATAATATGCATCCATTCTTAACTTATTTCCTCAACCAACACAGTAGGAGAGGTAAGCCTCCCCCTTCCAGGAGAGAATCTCTCTAGCAATGCTAGATCCTACCCTTTCCTGTCCTCTTAGGAGCTTTACTGTATCAATTACACTCTATCTCTGGTATTTTTAATTTCTCCCTCTCTAATAGCTTTTCCCCTACAACCTATGCATTTGCTGAAACCTCTCCCTAAATTGTGTACCCTCTGCCAGTTACTTTCTCTTTTCTGTCAAGCCCAGCAAGAGAATGGTTTACTTTCACTGTCACACTTTTCTCATTTTAAATTAACTCCTTAACTCACCACAGTCTGTTTTCTGCCTCCCAACACTCTACTGAAACTGCTGCCACCAAGGTCACCTATAATCTCCGAGGTGCTAAATCCAACTCTCCGTTCTTATCTTACTTAACATTTAACACTTACTTAACAGCAGAATTTGACCCATTGACCACAGTCTCTTTTCCCTTGGCATTTGTGATCCCTTTCCCTCCTGGTTTTTCTCTGCCCTCTTTGGCCCATTCTTTCTTTGTCTCCTTCAAAGGCATCTCTTCTCTTTTTTCCCTTAAATACTGGTATTTCCCAGAATTATTTATAATACACATTTCTTGCTCTCCGTATTCCACTGTCTGTCACCTCTGCTAATCATTCGCAAATCTGTCTATCTAGATCAGATGTCTCTTGAACTATAAACCCATATGCCATTTTGATGTTACTTAAGCATCTTAAAATCTCAAAAGTGAATTTATCAACCTCCAAACTGTTCTTCCCCCTATGTTCCTCATTCTAATATTCATGCCACCACTCTTTCCAAATATCTTAAAAATGATACAAGACTCCTTTCTCTCTTACCATCAAATCCTGTTGATTCAAGTCCCTTAACATATTGATATTTTGGACTTTTATCTCTTCATCTCTAATATTACTCTCTTATTTTAAGCTATCATTTCTTTCTCACAGTTTAATTCTTTCTTCCTTAGTTTGGTCTTACCATTTTCTAACACTCATACTTCACAATGTTTCTAGTATTATTGATAGTTTTCTAAAATGGAACTCTAACCAAGTCACTTTCCTGTTTTAAATCCTTAAATCATATTCTTCTTTATTATAAAACCCAAGCTACTTAGTAAGTAAAGAATACCAGGGCTTCTATAATCCTCTTCTGCTTCTTCTTTTACTACTTAGGAACACTTTTCATTATAAGTAACAGGAAGTCTGAATTAATGAGACTATAATATGTAGATATATTTTATTCATATAAGAAGTCTGGGGGCTTCCCTGGGGGCACAGTGGTTGAGAGTCCGCCTGCCGATGCAGGGGACGTGGGTTCGTGCCCCAGTCTGGGAAGATCCCACATACCGCGGAGCGGCTGGGCCCGTGAGCCATGGCCGCTGAGCCCGCACGTCCGGAGCCTGTGCTCCGCAACGGGAGAGGCCACAACGGTGAGAGGCCTGCGTACTGCAAAAAAAAAAAAAAAAAAAAAAAAAAGCTCTGGAGGTAGTCAGTGGTGAAGCCACTCAAAAATGTCATCTAATATTCATGATCTTTTTATTTCTCATCATCTACGGGATGTTGGTTTATTGTCTCATGGTCACAAAAAGACTAGTTTAGTTTCAGGTGTCACATCTGTATTCAAGGGTGGAAGAAAATGGAGAGAGTGGTGCTACCTACACTTGATCATCTTATCAGGAAGAACAAATGTATTCCTTGGAGTCCTCAGAATACTTTCACTTGCTTTTCCTTCACTATAAAAGGGAATCACATGATCTTTGCTACCAGAGTTTCATCACTTGGATAACCCAATTCAAGAACCCATTTTCTATTTCCTGTACCATTAAGGATAAAATCCCATGTTCATAATTCTAGGTCCTCCATATTTGGTCTTTTGTTAATGATTCAATTTTTAAAATCTAAGTTAAAGAAATCTTCACTGTGGTTATCATTCTCTAGATCCTTCCAGTATAGCCTTTTATCAACTGAAGGCTTTAGTTCTCTATCCTCAGAATCTCATAATCCTCAAGATGGTATTACAGTTTTGGTCTTCATATTGTCCAGGCTATGAATCTTAATTTATTAATGAGGCTGTAGCTCTTAAACACCAGGAATCATAGCTCAAAGTTCTTTTTGGTCCTTTCAGCAATTGACAGATACACATTGAACTGAAGTAAATTAAAATCGTGGAGCTATAGATCATACCTGTTCCTCCAGCACTCTTATTATGAATGAAGATCTTCTTATTAGGTACTTTATTACTTTCTTTACTCAAATATTTATTGATTACCTTAAATATGACAGGCCTATATTATATCTTGGGGAAATAGCAATACACATTTTTCTTTGAGACATCCATTCTTTATTCAAGTGTAATGTAATGAAAAATAAATCAAATATTCAATAGTTTAATATTGAAGAGTTGGAAACAAATGGAAAAGTTAATATTATTAATTAATTATAAAATATCAATTTATTTATATTTATATTTGAATGTGAATCTAACGAGTCCTATTCCTACATCTTCACACATACCACAATTTGAATGTACAGAAGAAATCTAACTCCTTTGTTGTTTTTTTTTAAACCTCTGCCTGGAATTTCCTCACTTTGTGTATTCCCAACCAGACAACTCATCACCTTCCAGGCCTAGCTTCAATGTCAACTCCTCTGTGAAGCCTTCCTTGACACCCCCAGGGTGACTCCCTCCAGTTTTCCACAGCACTGGGTTCCTATTTCTCTTTTAGAAATTGCAGTCCAGTGTCATGTGTGTCTACCTCAAATTCCTCAGTCAGTTTCACTCATCCATTCATTTATCAAATAATTACTGATCACCTGGCATATGTCAGGCACTGTGCTCACAGGAGCTGGGCACACGACAGTAAACAATATAATTCTTTGCCTTATGAAGTTTAACTTATAGCAGGGTAAGGAAGAGAGTTAATATGTACCTGAGCGTTTTACCACGTATCAAGGACCCTGATAAGAACTTTACATCCATCTCTTGTTTAATCTTCACACTACTTGGTGAGAGCACTATTACTGTTCCTATTGTACAAAAGGGGAAACTGCCCACTAGAATGTAAATTCCATGAGGGCAGACAGCTTGCCTGCCACGTTCACAGCTATCCCAGTGCCTGGCCTATGACAGTGCTCTGTAAATACCAGCAGATGATGTGAGGTTAAGTGCCCAAGGTACACACCTAGTGAGGCAGAGCAAAGATGTATCTAGCCCCACATTGGGCTCTACGCTGCACCTAGAGCCTCCTGTTTAATCTCCAGGGTCTTGGCAATATCAAGCACAAGCAGGACTCAGTCACAGTCCGGGGAATGAACTGATGGGTGGGCATATGGATGGGTGTAAACACAATTTGTTAGGTGAAGCCGGGAATCTTCCTCACCTGGAGCCCATCATTTTTCGAGAATCACCTTCCTCCCCACCCTACCCCAAGGAGAGGTCGGGAATCCATCGTTCCTGGAGCCCAAGAGACCACAGGTCCTGTTGACAATCTTCTGAGGCCGCCCACTTCCCCAGGTGTCCCCATTTCCCAGGGTCTCTCTCTCTACTCGCGTGCCCCACTTCCGGTAGTCCCTCCCTCTCAGGGGGTCCCTATCCCTGTCCCTGGGGGCACAGGCGCTTGCCATGGGCACTCACCCACCCAGCTAAGGGGCAGAGCATGGGTCAATCTGCTGCGGCAGCCTCATCCCACAGAGCCGACCCGCATTCCCTGCCTAGCTGGCCCAGCGGCTTGCCTCCTTTGAGTTTTCTATAGCTAATCTGGTCTTTTTCTTAAGGTTTACCTCTCCACTGATTAAGGGGGAAGAAAATAAGGTAAAAATCTAATTAGTAGTTTAAACAGCCCTTTCAAATAATACTCATCATTTCATTTGGTTAAGAATACCCAGTCTCCCAGGGAAACGCTTCTATGCCTGCTTCTCTCTCGAAGATGATGTCTTGGTTGATGGGGCAACTTGCATTGCTGCTAGAACTTATGACCTGCCTCTTGGTACTTGTTTGGGCTCAACAGGCCTCCTGGCTGACTTGCACTCTACCAGTTCTTGTTGACACAATAGACCTCTCTAGAATTTGACTGAGATCACATTTGTTCCAGCTCTTCAATCTGGGAATAAAGATGCCTTATTCTTACTCCCATGAGCCTCTCTGGCAAACTCTACAACCAGACCCATGGCTAATTTTGGAAACAAGGATGGCTCAGAAAAGCAGCATTTCACAGTCTTTTTTGACCATGCTGACCACCCAAACTGACTTTTGATTGGTCTAAGATAGTCTTCAAAGGAACCTCCTCTCATACTCTCAAATAAGAAGTGGAGGTGTGAATGTGTAGGATTCCTTTCTACCCTAAACATGACTCTTACTCTCATATAGCCCAGAGAAGAAAACATCAGTGCACCTTAATTATGCCCCTTTGCATTCCTATTCCTCTCTTTCTACTTCCTACTAATCTCCACAATTGGGAAAGATGGGCTTTTCTTTTCTTATCCTTCTTTTCTCATACTTCAACTAAGCTTAGTGGTGGCCAGCGATATCTCCTCTACTGTGGGAGAATTCTATGAGCATGGGTCATGCAGGCTTGGTTGTTAGATAAAGTGGGAAATAAACAAATCTGGAAAATTGTCTTTCAAGATTACAGCCTGTTTTACTGCTTAATTCTATTTCAACTTTTAAAAAGCTGGATGCACCTCTCTGTCCCTATTTTCCTCACATACAAACCCAGAGAGATGGATGTCTTAGGCCAAGAGAGTGAAGGTCATGTACCAGGAAGGAAGAAAAAGGAAAATCACATTAAAAAGTTAAAACTATTATCCTTGTTAAAAAGGATTCAAACATATAGTATATAGTTTCCTATTCCCACTTTTAAGATTGAAATTTTCCACACCATACTTAACTCTAAAAACACTCTCCTATTTCATGCCCATTATTCAAAATCATCTCCTCTCTCAAATCCCTCCTTAAAACTTCTCTGAAACCTTTTGTAAGAAGGGAGCCTAAAGGCCTTTTCTTAAAGGACAAGAAAGCAGGTTGAATTTAAATAAAAGACAGAATAAGACAGACCAAGCACATGGGAAGAAAAAAATTAATAAGCTCACCTCTTTCAAGTAGCTTTTTCCATTGAGTTTTTACATTTTAACTCCTTGTTTTATTTTTATCTCTAGTGTAAAAATATTCTTCACTGATTGTAATGCTTTTCATTTTGAAATATATCAAATTCATTTCAACCTCTACTAATAATAGTAGTAAATTTAAAATAAAATACCAGTAAGTGTCACATTGAATTTCCTTCTTACTCAAATAGAGATAATAATGCCTTTTCCCAGACCTTCTCAAGGAATCTATGAGGATAAAATGGATAAAGTTTTAGGATGATTTAAGCTTATTAGGGAAACAATATGAAGTCTAATAATTCCCATCTCTTCAGAGTTCACACTTTCTTGAAGTAGTTTCTAAGTCAACGTAGTTGTAGGCTTTTGGGGTTTCTCTTGTGTTCAGAGATATTTTATATCTGTATGCAGTGAAGTAAGATAAATTGTTTGGGTTATAAACAGGCTTATTAAATAGTTAAGAGCATACAAGCAGAAAGTGAAGCAAATTAGTACAAAATTAAGGATTGTATGGTCTTTGAAACAATAATTTTTATTGCAGACAAAATTGTATTTGTATAAAAATGTAATTTATGCAATATCCTGATTTGTCCTCATATTAATTTTTAATAAAATTTCCTATGCAGAAGTAATCTACATCAGTGATGTGGCTTATGGCGCAATTTTTAAGTAAGTCCCAAGTTTCACAGCAGGTTGTACTGGCTCTGAAGGCTACTAATATCAGGCTATAAAAAGGCAAAGGTGGTTTTCAATTTTAAGTTTGCTAAATCAGCTGAACTGAGCATGAATTATGTGTTACTTTTTCATGATGGAGAAATATGGACAGTTTGCATAGTATATTTTACGATACACTTATTATGCTGTATCCCAAGGAGTTTTAAATAACTTAACAAAAATAGATAGTGCTCCTTTAACATCCTGACAAATTAAAAGAACTACATAATCATCAGTAAAGACCGAAGGAAGCTACTACACCCCAAATGAAACCCCCTTATCCCATTGTTTATAGCAGATTTATAAACCAGAGCTCTAAAATTTACACATATTTTATGAAGTCCCCAAACATATATAACATGAATATTTTCTCCCTTTCTTTCTTCCTTTCTTTCTTCCTTCCTTCCTCCCTCCCTCCCTTCCTTTCTTTCTTTCTTCTTTTCTTTTGCTTTTGGAGCTATTTAACACTTAATTTAAATGGAATTCAGTGAAGCAGATGTAGACCTGCCATCCCCCCGCCCCCATATTAGAGAAATAAGATGTTAAAAGTCTGCCTCTCTTTCCCTGAATCGTCTCACTTTTAGATAAAAGACCTGAATCTAATGTATATTGACAGCTCCCATGGTTGTGCTTCATCCTGAGCCCACCAGGCATGGAAAAGGGTATGCAAACCTTTCCAAGAGTGCCTGGAGGGGCTTGTTTGGTAGGGTTCAAGTCTCTGGTGAATGACTGGCTGTGGCTATGATGAAAATAACGGTCAAATAAATCCTAACTTATTTAGAAATAGGTGTCTGACTTTTCTAACACCAGTGTCTTTGTATCTCCAACTGCTATGGCAATGTCCTCACTTCAAAAATATCAGATGACAAAGTGGGGCATTGATTTTTTTCCTCCTTGTCCTGAAAAACATTACAGTCTGGTGCATGCAAACTGTGCACAGTGCAACACATCCTTAGCCTTTTGGGGGATGATTGCTTGAGCCTGGTGAGAATGAAATAGCCATTATTTATAGGTTAATTGTCTCCCCCTCCAAAAAAAAATCCACAAGAGCTGGGGTTTTTTTGTTGTTTGCTACTGGTTTTCTATTTAGTGAGTAATGAGCTCATATAAAAAATGTAAAAGGTAATAATATCTCAATAATCCCCCTCACATACTCTCTGTCCTTCTCTCTTCCTACTCTCCCTCCCATTTCTCTGTGACAGACAACCTGGTCTACTTCTCATCTCGGTACTCTTGTGCTTGCTATTCCTTCTGCCTAGAATATTCTTCCCTCACATTACGTCATTCAGGGCTCTACTCAAATGTCATCAGTTTGTCACAGGCAAAGCCCATTAACAACTCCCGGAAAATAAAAAGAGAATCTGGGTAATAAAATAAAGTCTAACCTTTTTCTTTCTTTCTTTCCTTTGTGCTTAGCGTCACTTGCTCACAGGGAACCGCGTGCAGAGGGCTCGCATGGGGCACCTCAGACCAGAGCTCCTCCTTGGGCAAAACGACTGTGTCGACGCCTCAGCTTGGGCATGTGCAGAAGCGCTGCACCCTGCTGTTCGATTCAAGATGGTGGCGGCGGGAAGCGTGAAGAGACGCTGAGCTCGGCGCTGCGAGGTGGAGCGTGAGCAGCACGCCTGCGCCAGGCCCGCCAGAGCTCCACCCTCTCCGCTGACGAGATCCTTGTGAAGCAGCCCTGCTGACAGACGCTTTGTCAGGGAGAGCATGGTTTCTAGAATGCGAGCTCCCACCTCTCCATTCTCCGACCGAAGAATAACCCTTTCCTTTGTGCTTAGCGTCACTTGCTCACAGGCAACCGCGTGCAGAGGGCTCGCATGGGGCACCTCAGACTAGTTCCTCCTGCAAAACGGCTGTGTTGACGCCTCAGCTTGGGCATGCGCAGAAGCGCTGCACCCTGCACTTCGATTCAAGATGGCGGCGGCGGGAAGCGTGAAGAGACGCTGAGCTCGCGCTGCGAGCTGGAGCGAGAGCAGCACGCCTGCGCCAGGCCCGCCAGAGCTCCTCCCTCTCCGCTGACGAGATCCTTGTGAAGCAGCCCTGCTGACTGACGCTTTGTCAGGGAGAGCGTGGTTTCTAGAATGCGAGCTCCCACCTCTCCATTCTCTGACTGAAGAATAACCCTTTCCTTTGCTTCTGAACTGGACTCTGCTTGTTCTTGTGGCTTGAATGACACCAGGAAGAAGGACCCTCGTTCCAACTGGGAAAGGTAGGTAACAAATTCATAGCTCTTCCCCAACTAGCCTCTCTTTCTCCATCTCTGACACTGTTTATTTTTCTTCATAGCACTTATTGCTGACGCTATTTATATAGCTTTTAGAATACTTTAAAATTTTCTCCCACTTCCACTAAAATGTGAGTTCCATGAGGGCAGGCACTTTGTCTATTTAGTTCATTACTGTATCCTCTGTGTATGCTGTAGATGTTTCATAAATTATTTTCTGATGAATGAAGGCTCATTTTTAAAGTAAAGATGACCTGGGGTTTGATCTTACAAAGAGCTGGGAGTCCTGTAAGAATACAAAAACAGTAAACAAGTATACAGTTTGAAAATGCCTATTAAATATCACAAAAAATGGATTTCCCCCATAATGCTAGTTTTACATGTATTCTAGGTTTTGTTTTTTTTTTTTTTTGGTTTGTTTGTCTGGTTTTTTGTTTGTTTGTTTAATGAGAAAATGTTGGATGAGGTACAGGATGACTCTAATTTGGACTGAATTCAACTTATTAGGAAAAATGTTAAAGCAAATATCTAATGCAGCTGGCAAGGACCTTTTAGTTTTGAAATAATATAATTTAAAAACATTTCTGTAAATTAAAGTTCTGAATTCTTTCCAAAACCTTGAAATGTTTTCCCACCTAGGATGGTACAAAGGTAACTAGTGATATATTCTGGAGTGAGCCTTACCTCTACTGGTGTGTAGATGGTGTGGCATCATTAGTGACACAAATGGAGGGTGATGTTATAATTACTGACATGGAGTTGACCTGGCAAACACATGTTAATAATACGTCACTACAATGCTCAGAAGCCTTTTACTGTGGTTGTTGTCTCCTCGTTACTCTCACTTCTTTGTGGACATAAACTTAAATCATTTATAGGTTAACATTTCAGAAACACTGAAACACATTTCTCTCTCTCTGGTCTTTAATCACTTAACATCACATCATAAACATCTTCATGTTTCTTACATAGTGTTTTAACCATCACTTTGCTTCTGGGATAATATCACTTAAAGAAAATGTACTTCACCTTCCCCTTATTGGATGTCCAGATAGATTCCAATATCATACTATTACT
The DNA here is from genome assembly GCF_964341445.2 of Mesoplodon mirus. Taxonomy (NCBI): domain Eukaryota; kingdom Metazoa; phylum Chordata; class Mammalia; order Artiodactyla; family Ziphiidae; genus Mesoplodon; species Mesoplodon mirus. Next base: position 30,705,654 of record NC_138992.1, read on the forward strand.
AATAGTGCAGCTATTAATATCTTTATCCTTGAAAATTTTTTCCTACGCTTTGGATTACTATTTCTTTAGGGTAGATTCCCAGGTAAGGTATTATTTGGTCACTACTTAGAAATATGTTTATCAAACTTGATACAATATTACTAAGTAACTCCAAAATGTAATGTAACAGACACTAGTACTGTTTAAGTCCCAGTTTCCTGATACTTTGCTATGCTGATTATTATCATTACAACTTATTTATATACTAAATTAAATTTCTTTCGGTAGTTAAATTGATGACTGAACATCTTATCATATGCTTGGTCTCTAGTTTCTTTGTGCATCTGATATGTCCTTTGCTTATGTTCTTAAAATTGTTGTGTTGACTACATTGTGCATATATTGTTGTTTCCTTGGATTTCCACATTAAAATCTCTTGATATTAACCACATAGGCACTGAAGGGAGTTTCTAAATTCTCTTCATATAGATTAAGATAAAATATTTGTCCAGTAATTCCCCAGACCATTTTTCTATTGATATTTCTATTACTTTACAGAGGGAAGCTTATAATATTTGAATATTAAAATATTTTCATGTATTACATTTTTTTCATAATATTTATCACCTTAATGTACACAATGTCAATGCTTTCCATAAGGCTTCACCTTCTACCTCCTTGCATTTAAAACACAATTTAATTTTAAATATGCTCCTATAATTTTTTCTGGTGTATGATATGAACATTTTTAAACCATGTTTTGAATCAGTTCTTACAACATAGTTCAAGTTTCCCATCAGTTTCTCTTGCCTCTTTATCAACTTTTAACAGCTTATGAGCTAAAAGATCTATTTCTGTCTTGTCTATTCTTTTCCAGTGGCTTTTAATTGCATATTCTATGGCTAGACCAGCAATCCTTTAACTCTTAAAATTAACAGTAGTTAATCCCCTCTAATTTTACATTTCTTTTCGGTATTTTCTTTTATAATTCCTCAAATTATATCTCAAATAAAACTTAGAATCTTTATAAAATATGTTTTACTTTGTAACAAGTAGAATCCAATTGTGGAAATAAATTAGATGTCATCAACAATGTACTGTGTAACCTTTTTATTATGAAACATTATCTACAAGGGAGCAGATAGTATATACATATGTTTATATAATAAAAGGAATATAAATGCAATTACCAATCTTAAGAAATAGAACAATGCCATTACCTTTAATACCCGCTGTCCCCTTTCTTTTTTTTTAAAATAAATTTATTTATTCATTTATTTATTTTTGGCTGTGTTGGGTCTTCGTTTCTGTGCAAGGGCCTTCTCCAGTTTTGGCAAGTGAGGGCCACTCCTCATCGCGGTGCGCGGGTCTCTCACTGTCGCGGCCTCTCTTGTTGCGGACCACGGGCTCCAGACGCGCAGGCTCAGTCGCTGTGGCTCACGGGCCCAGTTGCTCCGTGGCATGTGGGATCCTCCCAGACCAGGGCTCGAACCCGTGTCCCCTGCATTGTCAGGCAGACTCTCAACCACTGCCCCACCAGGGAAGCCCCCTGTTGTCCCCTTTCTTAAATGCTTTTCTTTTTCTCTAACCAGAGATAAACATATCCTGACTTCTGTTTTTTGTTTTGTAATTTTTTGCCTTTTCTTATAGTTTTACCACCTAGATTTGAAATCTCAAATAATATATTTTACTTTTCACTGTTTTAAAACAACATTTGAATTTTATTGAGTCTTGTTCTTTTAACCTAATCTTTGGTTTGAGACATCCATTTATGAGTCTGTGCAGTGCTGTGGTTCAGTCATTTTCAGGGCTGTATACTATTCCATCTGTATAACCACTGTTTATCCAATCTACTCTTAATGAGACTTAGCCTGTTCTTTCTTTGCAAGAATTATAGACATGATATTAATATTCTTTTGCATGTCTTTTGTGGTATATGTGCAGGAATTTCTTAGGGGTGTGCATCTAATAAAGGAATTGTTGGATCATAAGATATAATGAATGGCTAAAGCAACTCCAAGATGAAGTTGCCATTCAGTAACATGGGGAAGGCTCTGGCATAAATGGTATTTGGGGGAAATTCAGAAGTTCAGTTTTGTGCATGCTGATTTTGAGGTATTTTCAAAATGACTTCTAAGAGAGAAAAACAAGTGAGTATTTTGTAAACAAATCTGGAGTTTGTGAGAGAGGTTATAGCTAGAGATACAAATTTGGGAGTTGTATCAATCAGGAAGATTTCAAGAGGAGTTTAATAAAAGTACTATTTTAAAAAGAAGTTGATAATATTTGGGGAAACTAAAAGGGATACTTAAGTATCCAGATAACAAACTAACAATAAACCACTGTGAACCCCTAGGCTGAAGGGAAAAGGAAAGGGAGCAGCTACTAGAACCCTGAAGAAAGACATGCTTTCCTATCTTTCTATATATCTACTTTATCTCTCTCTATTTCATGGCTCATGGTTTTATTTTTTAAAAAATTAACAATAATTTTATTTGTTTACTTTCATCTGTGTGAGCAAATTATTTTCTTGTTTTGTTTTGTTTGTCCCTGGTTCTTTATTGATTTATTTTATACAGCACGTTCTTATTAGTTATCTATTTTATACACATTAATGTATATATGTAAATCCCAATCTCCTAATTCATCCCACCACCACTAATCCCCACCTTCTTTCCCCCTTTGGTGTCCATACGTTTGTTCTCTACATCTGTGTCTCTATTTCTGTCTTGCAAACTGGTTTATCTGTACCATTTTTCTATGTTCCACATATATGCATTAATATTTGATATTTGTTTTCTCTTTCTGACTTACTTCATTCTGTATGACAGTCTCTGGGTCCATCCACATCTCTACAAATGACCCAATTTCATTGCTTTTTATGGCTGAGTAATATTCCATTATACATATATATGTACCACATCTTCTTTATCCATTTGTCTGTCGATGGACATTTAGGTTACGTCCATGACTTGGCTATTGTAAATAGTGCTGAAATGAACATTGGGTTTCATGTGTCTGTTTGAATTATGGTTTTCTCTGGGTATATGCCCAATAGTGGGATTGCTCGGTAATCCTATATGGTAATTCTATTTTTCATTTTTTAAGGAACCTCCATACTGTCCTCCATAGTGGCTGTCTCAATTTACATTCCCACCAACAGTGCAAGAGGGTTCCCTTTTCTCCACACCCTCTCCAGCGTTTGTTGTTTGTAGATTTTCTGATGATGCCCATTCTAATGGTGTGAGGTGTGAGTTTTGATAGTAGTTTTGATTTGCATTTCTCTAATAATTACTGATGTTGAGGAGCTTATCATGTGCCTCTTGTCCATCTATATGTCTTCTTTGGAGAAAAGTCTATTTAAGTCTTCTGCCCATTTTTTAATTGGGTTGTTTATTTTTTTTTAATATTGAGCTGCATTAACTGTTTATCTGTTTTGGAGATTAATCCTTTGTCCGTTGATTCATTTGCAAATGTTTTCTCTCATTCTGAGGGTTGTCTTTTCATCTTGTTTATAGTTTCCTTTGCTGTGCAAAAGCTTTTAAGTTTCATTAGGTCCCATTTGTTTATTTTTGTTCTTATTTCCATTTTTCTAGGAGATGGGTCAAAAAGGATCTTGCTGTGATTTATGTCATAGAGTGTTCTGCCTATGTTTTCCTCTAAGAGTTTTATAGTGTCTGGCCTTGCATTTAGGCCTCTAATCCATTTTGAGTTCATTTTTTTGTATGGTGTTAGGGAGTGATCTAACTTCATTCTTTTACATGTAGCTGTCCAGTTTTCCCAACACCACTTATTGAAGAGGCTGTTTTTTCTCCATTGTATATTCCAGTCTCCTTTATCAAAGATAAGGTGAACATATGTGTGTGGGTTTATCTCTGGGCTTTCTATCCTGTTCCACTGATCTATATTTCTGTTTTTGTGCCAGTAACATACTGTCTTTATTACTGTAGCTTTGTAGTATAGTCTGAAGTCAGGGAGCCTGATTCCTCCAGCTCTGTTTTTTCCCTCAAGACTGCTTTGGCTATTCAGGGTCTTTTCTGTTTCCATACAAATTATGAAATTATTTTGTTCTAGTTCTGTGAAAAATGCCACTGGTAGTTTGATAGGGATTGCATTGAATCATTAGATTCAATTAGATTCAATTCAAGTGTTCCATGAACACTTGAGAAGAAAGTGTATTCTCTTGTTTTTGGATGGAAAGCTAATCAATGAATTTGGTAAAGTAGCAGGATACAAAATTAATGCCCAGAAATCTCTTGCATTCCTATACACTAATCATTAAAAATCTGAAAATGAAATTAAGGAAACACTCCCATTCACCATTGCAATGAAAAGAATAAAATACCTAGGAATATACCTATCTAAGAAGATGAAAGACTTGTATGCAGAAAACTATAAGACAATGATGAAAGAAATTAAGGATGATTCAAACAGTTGGAGAGATATATCATGTTCTTGGATTGGAAGAATCCACATTGCGAAACTGATTATACTACCCAAAGCAATCTACAGATTCAAGGATACAATCTAAAATCTTAGAGCTTTTAGCATGATTCTCTCAATAACTGACAGAACTGGCAGACAACAAAAGGAGCAAGAATATGAATGTTTTGAGCAATACCAGTAGCAAACTTGACGTAACTGACATTTCTAAATACTGCATCCAGTAATTTCAGAATATACATCTTTTTCACCTGAATGTGAAACATTTTTCAAAATAGGTCCTAGAGCAATTAAGCAAGGCTTACACATTTCAAACCTTGATACAGTGTGTATTTCCCTGTCATTGTGGAAATTAATTAGAGCTTAAATTACAGAAAAACAACCATTAGAAAATGAAAATTGGGGAACAGCAAATATATTAAAATCAACGATAAATTCCGGAATACTATGAAACAATGTCTTCACTTCACAGTGCTGATAGTGAAAATTAGAATTTTATAATCAATATTTGTTCAAGAATGAGAATAAAATAAAAGCAGTTTTAGAAAAGAAATTGGAACTTCTGAAGGGTGCACATTAAAAGGAAGCAAAAAATGTTCTTGAAGAAAGAATTTATGCAAAAAAAAAGATGAACAATGAACTGGGCCATTTTAATCTGTAGGATTATACTGTTCAGTACTGGATATTTTTCTTGTATTATCTCCTTGTTAATTTCCTCTCTTCTATTTCCTCTTTCTTTCTGGAACTCATTCTTTTGATGTTTACCTTCCTGGCTAGACTCTTTAATATTATTCTCCTTTTTTCTCTTTTCCTCCCACATTTCTGCCTTTTGTTCTACTTTCTTAGAGATTTCCTCAACTTTCTTCTCCAATTTTCCAAATTTTCTATTTATTTTAAAAGATATCTGCTATTTCATTGTTAATTTTCACTATCCTTTTTTCCTGTGAATTTTTTTCTTCTTTTGTGAGTATAGAATCCTATTCTTATGAAATAAATGCAATATCTTGTCTTATATCTCTAAGAATTTTAAACTTGTATTTTTCTGTTTCTGGCACTGTCCCATGTTAACTGCTTTCCTTTATTTGTTCATAAAAATATATATATGCTATACTATTTAATGACTAAACATCTTTTGCTTGTCTTCCTCTCCTAGAATTTAAGTTCTGTAAGGACTGGGATTTTTGTCTGTTTTATTCCCTTCTGTGTCTGCAGCACACATAACACTGCCTACTACATAGTAGGGGTCTTTTGCTCAGGTGAATGAAGGTCTACTGTTAGACTGTGTGAGATGGGAGAGGTGATTTGAGAGGTGTAATTGTATACATTCAATCTGTTTCTTTAATTTCAGGTCCACCTTATACCGTCTATCTTCTGAGGATCTCTTGCCTCCAATTTTCACAGCTTTTCCAAATTTCTGCCCCTGCTTTTTGGCAAGGCACTTAGTTTTCATCTTTCTGTGATTTGCTATGTCAGTTATCACTCATCCATCTGCTTTATATCACTTAGAATTTTGTCATCAACTTTCATGTGCTCTCATCACCTCTTTCTACCCTTTGGTCCTTGCAGGCTGAAACCTCATTTTAGTGGGTTTGTGATGAAATCAGAGAAAAACAGTCATGCTTAATACTTCATAAATTTACTTGAATCCTTCCCTGGACTTTAAATCCAAATTTATGGAGAATAATCAAGTATTACAACAAAACTGTCCTTGGCTAAATCTCTGAGAGAAAAGCTAGTAGGATAAATGTGATACAGAATTAATTTAAGAATCATATATAGGTTAAGCTGCATCAGATTCAAGGAGTAGTATGAGATGTGCATAGCTTCCCTGATCATGCATAAAGAATTATGTTCTATGGTTCAAAATCATGTGTAGAAACTAAGAGAATCAGTTGCAGAGATATTAGTAATAATAATTATTGTTAATGAAATTATATAAATATATTTCAACTGTATTTAAATAAGTCCTGAAATATACATATATTTAATTAAATTCCTCAAATATATATAATACGTACTACATTCTATAAAGTATATAAAAAGGAAAAAATTTTTCCCCAGTGAAATAAAAACATTTCAAACACATAAAATTAGATCTTAGGTCGTTAGGCAGTGCAACTAAGATTTTGTTCAATATGCTGTGTTATGTCGGAAAGGGAGCTGTGAATTAAATCAAGGTCTTTTGATTTAACATTTTTCCAGTTATTTTCCTCCAAAATTATCCTTATCATCAAATCAAAATTCTGTATATGCTTTGTTGACAACTACATTATTTTACTAGATTGTGCCTCAAAGCAAATGCTATCTTGGTAATAGGCTTCATTTTACATAGACTATATACAGCAAGTAGGACAGAAAGTCTGCATCCTATTCAGATGGGAGCAGTATCCTAAAGCTGAAATGAAGCAATTAAATCAATGGAAAAAATATTAAGTAACAGAATAAAAGGAGAAGAAATCTCTGACATTAAGAAAAATGTACCCCTGTCATAAAATGTCTATTGGATTTCACGTTTGGGCACTGAGTCCAAGAGAGACAATTAAATTCATAAGAAGATTTATCCAAGCCAAAAGTGCCCAGGAACAGAAGCAGACCAAAGCCAGAGGAAACTCCCAGCTGAGGTGAGCTGGCCAAGTTCAGGAAAAGAAAACAGAGCTCGAGATTCTGACAAATCCAAAGGGAGGATGGCGTAGAAAATACATGTGGAAAACTTTAGAGAAACCACAGACTGGTGAGAGACTGAAAAAAGAAAAAAAGGCCTAAGTTGAAGAACTACGCATTCTATGAACACAGGGCCATATGAGGAAGTCTACTTTGATGCCTGCTTTGTAGAACTGATCATAGAAATTAGTGGTGAGGTGGCAGTCTTGAAAATAATTTAGTTCCCTACTTTAATTCTGCAAGCAAGTGTAACTTGAGTGTATAGCTCCAAATCCTTTACCTTCAAGAATTTCTTTCATTCAGTGTTTTGAAGAAAGCGTTATTTTTTTTTTTTCTTTTCATGCATTGATTGTCTTCAGTTGTTTGACTTCTGTATCTCTCCACTCCACCATGGACCTGTTTAGGTAGCTGGTAGTCACTTCTTGGAACAATGCAAACTGCAGAGAGTAGTACAGTACATTGGTAGCTACTATTCCATTTGCTGCCCTAGACTAAGATTGAACACCCACTCCTTCTTTGTTCTCCAGTAGGCATCACCAACAGAAAGCTGTCCTATGTAACGGAACTGCCACAGACATCGGGAATGAATATAATGAAAAAGACAAAAAATTCATATTAATCATCAATGTTTTTATAGATGAAGCTTATAATGAAAAGCAACATTTACCTGATTCACACCTCCCCTTCTTAGTCTCACTTCCATGAAACAAAATCTTCTAAATACAGCATTTTATTTAAAAAGTCTTCAAATTACCTCCTTAACTTTAAATATGAATAATTGATTAATAATTTAACATATTATCTATGATGACCAAATATTAAAGAGAGAATTTATTTACAAAGCCTACCCCCTTTCTACTTTTATCCCATTTTTTGGTTTTTACTATTTATTTTCTATATTGTTTATCTTTAAATAATAAATTTAGTAGCATAACATTTGTAAATATTATCCATTGTGCTTGTCTCCCAAATACTTTAATGCCTTCCCCCAATACTCTCTCTGACTCAGTGTTATTCATCACCTCTGGGATATTCATTTCATAAGGAAAAGTACAAAAGAACATGGAGAGAACAAAAAAGACAAATTCTTGGCTTCAAGTTTTCTCACAACGAAGTCAACTAAGGCTTTTAACTGGCAAGATCTGTGAGTTTTGGAACTCCAAGATGGAAATGTTAAAAGAAACAGAAGATAGAGTTTATGCAGAAATAGAATACAGAGGGTCAGACTTCGCTGCCCCTCTTTGGGTAAACAAAGAGGTTCAACACTGACAAGAAAGCTTCAACGCTTATACTTAAATCAGAGGCCACAAACTCTCAGAGCACGGACAAGATTTGTTTTGTCTGAAAGTTCAGTTTACAGAAGAAGGAAGAGGAGAAAGAGAAAGAAGGAGGAGGAGATGAGGAAAAAGAGAAGAGGAAGAAAGAATTTGCATGTTACAGATTATACCACGTACTATAATCTGATTCCCACTAACATAGCAAGGCCACCAACTTCAAGTTTCCATGTTTCAACAATTTTAGACAGCATCTCTTCACTATACACCATATTAGAGATATTGAGCTCTTACAATTCTTTCCACCTCATCTTTCCCTTTCAACTTTGCAACATGTTGTCCACTGAAAATTCTACACTGTGAAGTTGAAAATTTTACATTCTGCTCCCTGATACTGTCTTCTATGTTATGTCCATAAGTTAAATCTGTAAGTTGAAAATCAACAAATAATTACATTATTAAGACTCTAATAGATTTTAGTGCACAATTAGTGTACAAAATTTAGTTCCTTTACTATAGATTCAATAGCAGGGTTCTCAAGCAAAGCAAGGGAGAATAATCCTAATAAAAAGGTGAAATGGATTTTTCTATACTTCATAGTTTTTGCACTAATTTACTTTGATTTGCTTAACATTTGGACCATCAATTTACTATACATTTTTATTGTTTTTCCAGAATGTCTGATTACTTGTTATTACTTTTATGTTTTTTGTTGTTTGGGAAACAATTGACCTTAGTCACCATGTCAGTCACATCAAGCAACTCTTTTATCAGTTTATCACTTGCTTAGAATCCACTTTATTCTTACTTTTTTCTATTGTGGTAAGGACCACATAACACAAAGTCTACCCTCTTAACAAAATTTTAAGTGTATTGTACAGTATTGCAAACTATATGTACATTGTTGTACAGCAGATCTATAGAAATTTTTCATCTTCCACGACTGAAACTCTGTACCCATTGAACAGCAGTTTCTCATTTACTCCTTCCTCCAGCCTCTGATGATCACCTTCTACTTTCAGCTTCAATGAGTTTACTACTTTAGATATCCTGTCTAAGTTGGATTTATGCAGTCTTTGTCCTTCTGTGACTGGCTCATTTCACTTATCATAGTGTTCTCAAGATTCATCCATGCTGTTGCGTATGACAGGATTTCCTTCTTTCTAAGGCTGAATAATATTCCACTGTATGTACATAACAAATTTTCTTTATCCACTCATCCATCAGTGGACATTTAGGTTGTTTTCATGTCTTGGTTATTATGAATAATGCTGCAAAGAACATGGAAGTAAAAATACATACTTCTTTGAGAGCCTATTTTCAATTCTTTGGATAAATACACAGAAGTGGAATTGCTGGATCATATATTAATTCTTTTTTTTTTTTAATTTTTTTGGGGGCTTCAAATGCTTGGCTTTTTATTTATTTATTTATTTATTTATTTTTGGCTGTGTTGGGTCTTCATTTCTGTGCGAGGGCTTTCCCCAGCTGTGGCAAGCAGGGGCCACTCTTCATCGCGGTGCGCGGGCCTCTCACTATCGCGGCCTCTCACTGCGGAGCACAGGCTCCAGACGCGCAGGCTCAGTATCTGTGGCTCACGGGCCTAGCTGCTCCGCGGCACGTGGGATCCTCCCAGACCAGGGCTCAAACCCGTGTCCCCTGCACCAGCAGGCAGATTCCCAACCACTGAGCCACCAGGGAAGCCCATTCTATTTTTAATATTTTGAAGAAACTTCATTTCATTTTGTGTAGTGGCTTCACCATTTCACATTCCTACCAACAGTGCATAGGGATCCAATTTCCCCAACTCTTGTTATTTTCTGTGTTTTTGATATTGACCGTCCTAACAGGTATGAAATGATATCTCGTTGTGCTTTTGATTTGCATTTACCTGATGATTAGTGATACTGAGCACCTTTTCATGTACCTATTGACCATTTATATGTCTTTAGAGAAAAATCTATTCAAGACCTTTGCCCATTTTTTAATCTGGTTATCTGTTTGTCTGTTTTGCTCTTGAGTTTTAGGAGTTCATTATATATTTTGGATATTAAACCTTTATGAGATGTATGGTTTGCAGACATTTTCTCCCATACTTCAAGTTGCCTTTTCATTCTGTTGATTATTTCCTTTCCTGCATAGAACTTCTTTTTAGTTTGATATAGTCCTACTTGTCTATTTTTGCTTTTGTTGCCTGTGCTTTTGGTGTCATATCCAAGAAATCATCACTGAGACCAATGTTATGAAGATTTTCCCCTGTTTTCTTTTAGGAGTTTTATAGTTTTAGATTTTATGTTTAAGTTTTTAAACCATTTTGAGTTTATTTTTGTGTACGGTGTGAGATAAGGGTCCAATTTCATCCTTTGGTAGTTTTCCCACCACCACTTGTTGAAGAGACTATCTTTTCCCCATTGTGTGGTCTTGGGCACCTTTGTTGAAGATCATTTGACCATATGTGTATTGATTTATTATTGAGTTCTCTATTCTGTTCCATTGATCTATATGTCTGTCTTTATGCCAGTACCATACTGTTTGATTACTGAAGTTTTGTAGTATGTTTTGAAGTCAGGAAGTATGAGGCCTCTGGCTTTGTTATTCTTTCTCATGATTGTTTTGGCCATTCAGAATCCTTTATGGCTCCATATGAATTTTAGGATTTTTTTTCTATTTCCAAAAGAAAGTGTCATTGAGATTTTGATACGTATTGTAACAAATCGGTGGATTGCTTTGGGAAAGTTGGACATTTCTAGCAATATTGTCTTCCAATACATGAACAACAAATGACTCCATTTATTTGTGTCTTTACTTTTAGCAACATCTTGTAGTTTTCAGTGTACAAGTCTTTCGCCTCATTGGTTAAGTTTATTCATAAGTATTTTATTCTTTCTGATGCTATTATAAATGGGATTTTTTTTTCTGAATTTCATTTTCAGACTGTCATTACTGTATAGAAACAACAAATTTTTATATGTTTAGTATCCTGAAAATTTGTGAAATTTGTTTATTAGTTCTAACATTGTGTGTGTGTGTGTGTGTGTGTGTGTGTGTGTAGAATCTTTAGTCAATGTCATCTATGAACAAAGGTGATTTTACTTTCCTATTTTATGATTTATGAATGATTTTTATGATTTATGAATGCCTTCCATTTCTTTTTCTTGCCTAATTGCTCTAGCTAGGAGTTCTAGTACCATGTTGAAAAGAAGAGGCAAGAGTGGGCATCCTGCCTTCTTCTTGATCTTAGAGAAAATATTTCAGTTTTTTACCATTGAGTATAATGTTAGCTGTGGGCTTTTCATATACAGCCTTGATTATGTTGAGATAATTTTCTTCTATTCTTAGGGGGTTTTTTTTTAGTGTTTTTATCCTGAAAGGTGTTAAATTTTTAAAATATATTGAGATGATCATGTGATTTTAATCCTTTATTCTGTTAATGTGGTGTATCACACTGATGGATTGTTGAACCATCCTTGCATTCCAGAGATAAATCCTACCTAGTCATGGTGTATGATCATTTAATGTGCTGTTGAATTCTGTTTGCTAGTATTTTGTTGAGGATTTTTGTATCTGCATTCATCAGAAATATTGCCTTGTATTTTTCTTTTCTTGATGTGCTTTTGTCTGGCTTTACTATCAGAAGTAATGCTCTCACCATTTCATTTGGAGATTGTCTTTTGCATTCCCTCTTCCCCACACTATTTAGCTCTTGGCTACTCTGCCTCAATCCTATACTCAGCTGTGTTTCTTAGTATACCTCCTGAGGCCTTATTTTGGTTTAGGAAAGATTTAAAACACAAATCATCTAAAGTCACAGTTACTAAAGCTAGTTTTAGAACCCTGGGCTTCTGACTTTGACAGAAAAGCTGTTCTACCTTAGGTAAGTTGTCAATCATCTGTGATTCAATTGAAGCTCCTAGAAAACTTAAAAAATCTAATAGTATCCATTTTCCAATTGTTACAATGATTGGTGTGGTAAACAGCCCCTTAAATAGCTCCTCATGATCCTTACTTCCTATTTTTTTTGTTTTTTGTTTTTTGCCACACCGCACAGCATGTGGGATATTTGATCCCTGACCAGGGATCAAACCCATGTCCCCTGCAGTGGAAGTGTGGAATCTTAACCACTGGACCATCAGGAAAGTAACAATCCTTGCTTCCTATTATTCATGCTCTTCTATAATTCCCTCCAAGTGTGGGCTGGATATAGTGAATTCTATTGAATATAGTATGGCAAAAGTGATGATATGTCAATATTGAAATTAGGTTTCAAAAAAACCCTCTAGCTTCTGTCTGCTTCCTCTCTCTCCCTCAGCCCTTTGTCTGATATAAGCAAGCTGCTGTGTTGTGAACTTTCCTATGGAGAGGCCCATATGGCAAAGAATTAAGAAGGAGGCCTCTGGCCAACAGCCAGGGAAGAATTGAAATCCTCGGTCCAACAGCCCAAGAAAGACTAAATCTAGGGCTGTTGGCACTCAAAATGCATGATTCAGTTGGAAGCAGATTCTTGTCTAGTCAAGCCTTGAGATGAGACTGTAGACCCAGCTGACACCTTGATTACAGCCTGTGAAAGACCCTGAGTCAGGGGCAACTAGTTACATTGCACCGGAATTCCTGACACACAGAAACTTTGAGATAATAGACATTTGTTATTTTAAGCATCTTAGTTCTGGGCCAATTTGTTGTACAGCTACAGATAGTTAATACCATTAGCAAGAACATAATTGTGAAGAAATTTTGAGAATGTAATATTTTGAAACAAAGTACAGCATAGATAAACAACCTTTAAGAGCCTCTTCCCTCTTTCTCTAAAATGAATCCTAAAAATAATTATTTATAGATTTAAAATATAAGACTTATGATTATTAAAATTTTAAACAAGATATGTATTCTAAGTATCTGTCTACTAATTTACCAAGTTTCTCCCTTTGTTTTTCTATGTTGTAATACAATATGTATGGTTTTGTATATGTTCTAGCAAGTATAAACAAGCATTAACTAAATGCAGAAAATGTCTTGGAAATAAAGTAACCTAAGTATCCTTTGATATAGTTTAAGATTAAATCATTGTAGCCTACAATTTAAACATATTAAATTTAACACTCAGAAAAAGGGATAAAAATTGTTCAGAAATTAATTGAGCTATTTGTAATTCTTCAGGAGGTTTGTACTCCCTTAGTGCTTATGAGAAATGTTTGAGATAAGTATTTAAGTTCCTATTCAGAAATCATTTGATAATCTTATTTTTAGTTTATACTAAGAAAACATTAAAGAAATTATCTTGTGTAACAAATATTAAAATGCAACCTGATTTTGTCTCTTATAGGATTTAGTAAATAAACAATCAAACCCAACGACTTAAAGAAAATTTTGGTCTCCAGCAAAACCATATCTATATAATTACACTACAACATAGACTGTGAGGACAGTCGCCAAGTTGTCAACATCTCAAGAGACTCATAAGTTCCCCATGACAGAAGCTGGACCACTGAACATCTAGAGACATAGCAGTAAAATAGATAGCTTCCTACAAAACCTCACATTTTAGAATTAAGAAGAATCACCTTGTAATTTCTTCCACATGTGAAACTAATAAGTACAGTAAATAATGGTCTCCCTTACATTATACAAGGCAACAAAAATGGTCTCAGATGAAATAATTGCTGTAAGAAATCTAAACTTATTCATAGGTTTTTAAAGTTCTGTAACTGAAGAAATGTACCTTTCCAGAAATTAAATCATTTTTTTCAAATTAAGCAAAAAAATAATGAAAATATCTACATAAAGTAAATAATTCATTGTACATCTTTGTAATACAATATAACATAAAAACACCCGTCCTTTGTACAAGAACAGTGCTTTATGTCTTTTTTATTCATGTAGTTATTAAATAGTAGGAATGATGTTTCTGAGTCAGGTCTTCATGTTAGGCACATCAAATATATTCCAATATTTTGTTTTAATTCCAGGATATTATAAGATTGTTATTTTTCAAAAGCAAATTGTAGAAAAGAGAATAACACAGATTTAATGTTTAACTCTTATATATGGCAGTTCCTAAAATATTTACTTATTTAATCTTGAACAGTTTACCTCACAGTTGGGTTTGGAAATTTACATTTGTCATTCATCACATTCACTTTGAATCATTCTGATTTTCTTTGTTGTTTTATCTGAGAACTATTTTTTTTTCTTTTTTTTTCTTTTTTTTTTTAAATTTTTATTTATTTATTCATGGCTATGTTGGGTCTTCGTTTCTGTGCGAGGGCTTTCTCTAGTTGCGGCAAGTGGGGGCCACTCCTCATCGCGGTGCGCGGGCCTCTCACTATCGCGGCCTCTCTTGTTGCGGAGCACAGGCTCCAGACGCACAGGCTCAGTAATTGTGGCTCACGGGGCCAGTTGCTCCGCGGCATGTGGGATCCTCCCAGACCAGGGCTCGAACCCGTGTCCCCTGCATTGGCAGGCAGACTCTCAACCACTGCACCACCAGGGAAGCCCCTATCTGAGAACTATTAAAGTCTGTTTTTTATTGAAAACTTCCCTTTATCAGCCACAAAGCATGTGCAGTATGAACCTCTACTGCCAACACACATGGAATAACATCCCCCCAAGAAGTTAGAAGCACAAAACTTAAATTCTCATATAAAAACTATAGATCAATATGTTGTGTAGGTTGACAATGTCACCTATACACCAATGCATACTTTTTAAACATCCTTAATTTATGCTGTGGGTGATCTTTCATTGGATCCCTCGAACCATTTCTACAAGACGTATAAAATAAGTACAAGACATATAAAATAAATTCAATACATAAGTATGTTTAATAATTTTCTTACATATTGAGTTTCTTATATAGTAAGTGTTCTTTATATAACACTTATTAACGTTTCACTGAACACTAGTGTTCCCTAAAACAATATAGGAAATGCCGGCTTAGAGTAAACCTCAAACTGATAGCACAGTGATATGTAAAACAAATAGGATTTAAAGTCAGGCAGACCTTTGTGCTAAGATGGATACTCTCATTTGGTTTCCTGGCATATTGTGAACTTTATTTAAAAACAAGGACACAGCAGTGCCTAGCTTTACCTGCTGGGGACAAAATAGTTGCTTAATAAATATTAACTTGTTCTCTTTCATCCCCACCCCACAGCTTCCTCTTTGAGGATGGTATCAATTAGGACTCTTAGTGGCAAGTGAAAAAGATACAGCCAGCTCATTTAGGCAAAAAGGGAATTTACTGGCTCACAAGAAATGACAAGACTGGATTCAGGGCCCAGAAAATATAATTAGGAGTTGGTTTCTCTCCATCTCTTTACTCTGCCTTCTGTCATATTGGCTTCAGCATCAGGCGTCACATGGTAGCAAGAGGTTGCCTGGAACTGCAGCCCCAACATTCCCTCAGGTTTCAGGCCGAACAGAAAAGAGTCAACATCTTTTTCTTGGAAGTTGCTAAGCAAGTTTTACTTTAGTTCTGATTGGGTCACATGCTTGAGACTTGACCAATTACTGTGGCTAAAGAAATGGATACGCATGGTGGGTCCAAGGTCCTGTGTTCCACCTGAGGAGTGCTGTGTGTGTGTGTGTGTGTGTGTGTGTGTGTGTGTGTGTCTGTGTACGTGTACATGAGGTATGTGTCAGGGGAGGAGTGAATTCCCCAAGTGGCATTCAGTTTATCGTTCCCAGAAAAAGAAGTGACCGTATACTGGACAGTAAAAACAGCACATGTCCACTGTAGATCCCCTCTTATCAATCCAGAGTCAGTCGTGCTTCGAGTAGAAATCTTTTCCTATCCATTAAAAACAATAATGTCCCTAAAGTATTCTGGTGGGTTGTTTTTTTTTTTTTTTTTTTTTTTACCCCAGAATCTTTGAGAGGTCTCACTGTCCATTACTTAGTTATTTTAAATCTCTTGACTTTTTCTACTTACAGTTCCCACCCTTTAGACTCAGTTCAAGTTTGTTTTCTTGACACACCCCAACACTCTACTCCACCAGATCTTCACTCCAATCTCGAGTGTGTGTCTTTCAGAGCTCCCAAAGCATCTGGGACATCCTAGCACAGATCACACTGTTTTATATTAACTGCCTGGTTAGTTACATGTCTCTCCCCTATAACTGTTGTTTGATTCATTCTTGGTCTTCATAGTCTAGCACGAAAACTGCCACAGAAGAATCCCTTACTAGAGATTCATTAAAGGAATAAATGAATGAATCAAATAGTGGGTGAATGAAAATGTACAGGTATCACAGAAGAGACCTCCAAAGGGTAACCCTCTTGGATTATGTTGTAGACAACTAACTTCATTTACAGTGTTAGGTAAGTATTATTAACACAGATTCAAATTTCAGTTAGTTTTATGCTCCACATCATCTCTTGGAGTATAAATATCTATATTGACCTTACAGAGTTGAAGCGAGTCTGTCTGTTTTTCTGTCTCTCTAGCTCACTAACACACACACACACATGCATGCATGCACCCACACACGAAACATTCCTACACATATGTAAAACTACATTTCCCTAAGAGCATGGTGAATTCAAAAATGATATAATACAGCTTTTATTTTTGATGGGTTTTTTTAACATAGTCCCAAATGTTGAGCTATTCTGAGAAGGCTGTGGCCACATTTTTACTACAGCAAAATTTCTAGATACAGCAATTTTTCTGACAATTTATTTGACTACAAAGTATCCGCATGGCTTCAGAGAGAGAAAAAAATCATCCAGAGTTTTCAGCAGAAGGAACTTCTAAAGGTAGATGAAGCCAACGCATTTCAAGGAAAAAAAAAAGTAGGTTAGCCAACAGTGAAATCTCTGCAGTCCCAGGGAGATTTCTGCCTCTTGAATTTTGCTGAAGTGGGGTTTTCATCAGTTATTCCCATGAAAGTTTAAAAGTGCTGTGAGTATTTAATTCTCACTCTTAAAGGCAAAAGTTCTTTTCTAAGTATAATTTTAAAACCTATTTTAAAAAATACATAAGCCATGCATGAATACAATTTCATCGTTAAAAAATTGCAAAATTGGGACTTCCCTGGTGGCGCAGTGGTTGAGAGTCCGCCTGCCGATGCGGGGGACACGGGTTCGTGCCCCGGTCCGGGGGGATCCCACGTGCCGCGGAGTGGCTGGGCCCGTGAACCATGGCCACTGGGCCTGCGCGTCCGGAGCCTGTGCTCCGCAACGGGAGAGGCCACAACAGTGAGAGGCCTGCGGCCACAACAGTGAGAGGCCTGTGTACCGCAAAAAAAAAAAAAAATTGCAAAATTGTACATAAGGATATAGAATTTTCCAAACACTAATAGACATTAGTCTATTCCTTTCCTTCCATGTTGGTAATTGCTTGTAATTGTATCTTTCCAGACATTTAAAAAATTTTCATATATTATTCTTCATAAAGTCTCTCCAGTTTCCTTTCTGTGAATTTCCTCTCCTCCACTATTGATCATTTTGGCCAGAGACCACTTCCTAGTGTCTGTCTCCACCATGGAATCCAAGCCTTCCTGCAAGCCTCTTCTAACAGCCAGGGATGGCTTGACACAAGCTCAGTCAGCTTGATGTGTGTTCCTGGGACTCTGAACAGTGAGTGAAACAAGGAATTAAGGAATTTTCAGGGTCAGAATCCTCACAGTAGCAGCAGCAGAGGTGATGACAGCAGTGGCAGCTGTGGCAACACACTGGCCAGGCTGTTCCTGCATGAGTGCGTTACAATGTTTCCTGCTTCCTGATTTCATTCTGAGCTTCCTTGTTTCCTGGAGTTTCCAATGTCTTCTTCCTGCTCCCATTGATTCTGATATCCTTCCAATAGGAAGTAGACTAGAATTCTGTAAATTCTACTGTGCCTGTTATTAAAATTGTAGAACAATTTTATTTTTGGTTATTTTCCTAATACATATTTTTCCATCTTTTTAATTTATGTTTTTCATTATTTCCAGATATGTCCTCTATAACTATTCAGAGCTACATGCTACTGAAGTTTTAAAAATCAAAACTGTTTAATAGAATAGAAACAAATCAGTTTGATAGAAATTGTTTTAATCCTCTTCTTTATTTCTCTTGTTTTTAATATACCCAAATTGTCTCTTACTTTTTAATCGAATTATAATTTATATCAGTGATATAATTGATATATAATTATAATATACATACAATATTATATTAGTTTCAGGTGTACAACATAGTGATTTAATATTTTTACACATTATGAAACAATCACCACGATAACTCTAGTTCCCATCTGTCACCATACAAAGTTATTACAATACTATTGACTATATTCCCTATGCTATACATTACCTGCCTGTGACTTACATATTTTATAACTGGAAGTTTGTACTTCTTAATCCCCTTTACCTATTTCACCTGTACCCTCAACGCCCCCTCCTCTGATAACCACCAGTTGGTTCTCTGTATCTATAGTTCTGTTTCTGTTTTATTTTGTTTATTCATACTTTTTTTAGGTTCCACATATAGTTGAAATGATAATGGTATTTGTCTTTCTCTGTCTGACTTATTTCACTTAGCTTACTACCCTCTAGATCCATCCATCTTGTTGCAAATGGCAAGATTTCATTCTTTTTTATGGCTGGGTAATATTCCATTGTGTATATATACCACATCTTCTTTATCCATTCATCTATTGATGGACACTTAGGTTGCTTACATATCTTGGCTATTGTAAATAATGCTTAAATGAACATAGGGATATATTTTTTTTTCTTTTTCAAATTAGTGTTTTTGTTTTATTTGGATAGATACCCAGAAGTAGAGTTGCTGGATTTTATGGTAGTTCTATTTTTTAATTTGTTGTGGAAACTCCATACTGTTTTTCATAACGGCTGCACCAATTTACAGTCCCAGCAGTGCACATGGGTTCCCTGTTCTCCACATCCTTGCCAACACTTGTTATTTCTTGTCTCTTTGATGAAAGCCATTCTGACAGATGTGAGGTAGTACCTCATTGTGGTTTTGATTTGCATTTCCCTAATGATTAGTGATATTGAGCATCTTTTCATTGCCTGTTGGCCATCTGTTTGTCTTCTTTGGAAAAGAAAAAGGTCTATTCAGATCCTCTGTCCAATTTTTAATTGTGTTGTTTGGTTTTTTTTTTTTTTTTTTGACACTGAGTTGTATGAGTTTCTTATATATTTTGGGTATCAACACCCTATTGGATATATTGTTTGTAAATATCTTCTGTCGTATGGTAGGTTGACTTTTTGTTTTATTGATGGCTTCCCACTCTGTACAAAAGGTTTTTAGTTTGATTTAGTCCCATTTGTTTATTTTTGCTTTTGTTGCCCTTGCCTGAAGAGACATATCCAAAAAAATATTGCTAAGAACAAGATCAAAGAGCTTACTGCCTATGTTTCCTTCTAGGAGTTTTATGGTTTCAGATATTACATCCAAGTCTTTAATCCATTTTGAGTTTATTTTTATATATGGTGGAAGGAAGTGATACAGTTTCATTGCTTTTTATATAGCTGTCCTGTTTTCCCAGGACCATTTATTGAAGAGACTGTCTTTTCTCCATTGTATATTCTTGTCTCTTTTGTTGTAGATTAATTGAACATATAAGCATGGGTTTATTTCTGGGCTAATAGCTCCTTACTTTTAAAACTCAATGTATTGGGGCTTCCCTGGTGGCGCAGTGGTTGAGAGTCCGCCTGCCGATTCAGGGGACATGGGTTCGTGCCCCAGTCTGGGAAGATCCCACATGCCGCGGGGCGGCTAGGCCCATGAGCCACGGCCACTGAGCCTGCGTGTCCAGAGCCTGTGCTCCACAAGGGGAGAGGCCACAACAGTGAGAGGCCCGTGTACCGCAAAAAAAAAAAAAAAAAAGAAAAAAAGTCAGTGTATCAACATGACAAAGGGCATTTATGAAAAACCTGTAGCTAACACTATACTCAATGGTTGAGTATACTCAGTGGTGGAAAACTGAAAATTTCCCCCTAAGATCAAGAGCAAGACAAAGATGCCTGCTTTCATCACTGCTATTCAACATTTACTGGAAGTTTTAGCTAAAGTAATTAGACAAGAAAAAGAAGCAAAAGGCATACTGTTAAGAAAAAAAAACTATATCTACAGATGTATAGACTACATGATTCTATATGTAGAAAATCCCAAAGGATCCACAAGAAAAATACTAGAGCTAGTAAATCAATTCAGCAAAGTTACTGAGTACAAGATCAACTCACAAAAATCAGTAGTGTTTCTATATACCAGCAATGAACAATCCAAAGAGGAAACTAAGAATGCAATTTCATCTATAATACCATCTAAAAGAATAAAATACCTAGGAATAAATTTAGCCACGGTGGTGAAATTTCAAAACTTACTACAAAGCTATAGTAACCAAAACAGTGTGGTACTGGCATACAGATTGAAATCAGACCAATGGAATAGAATTGAGAGTCTCAAAATCAATCCATACATCTATGACCAATTGATTTTTGTCAAGGGATCCAAGCCCATTTAATTGGGAAACAGTATTCTCCAACAAATAATGCTAGGACAACAATCTAAATGTAAGAGCTAAAGACACAAAGCTCTTGGAAGAAAACATGGGAGAAATCTTCATGACCTTGGATTTGACAGTGGATTTTTAGATAAAGCTGCTGATTTGAACTCTGCTATTGGTGTATTTTTTTTCTTGCTCGGTAATTTCTCTCTTTTTTTTCATGACTTTGATGTTCTGTAGGTTGATGTTCTGTAGGTTGATCATGGATGTAGAGTTTTTTAAAGGATGATCCCTTATCAGAGCCATTAGCTCACTGAAGAAATAAAAAAATTTGTTAAAGCTGAGAAACCTTTAAGAAAAAAGATTAATGCTCACCTTAAACATTTTACTTAAACAGAAATATATAAATTTATATTATTTGGTAAGTTGTTGTGGTAGCGCAAGGTTTTTCCTTTGAGATGGGTCTACTGGTCAAATCTTCATGTTATCTTTCTTTCATGAACCACATGCATAATGAATTATCCACAGTTTCCAATTTCAATATCTTTATAGTGGATGCTAAAACTTAAAGACATTGTTTGGAAGTTCTTTGCTTACCATATTCTAGATATTTATGACTTTTAACCCCAATTTTACAGTTCTTGTGCCAAAACCTAATTTCACACCTAACTTTTTTAAAGAGGCATGTCTTTATGGAGTTCCCCTAAAGCATTCAATTTAGTTTTTCTTGACTCAATTCTATGTTTTATATTCATATTTTCTTTGATTTTGTAATTAAAATAACACATATAACTCTCTTTTACAGTTAGGGACAAAACACAACTGACTTTTTAAGAACAGAATTCAACTGGTAGGAGCAATAGTGCACTGATGTACCACATAATCACTTCCTAGTTGTATTTATCATACTGTGAGAATCAGTAAGACAAAATGGTGTAAGCATATTAATTTGCTGAGTTAGTCAAAAACCAATTCATTTAACAGGACTTCTCTGTTTCCTTTATTCAGAATTCACTGTGCTACTAGCTCTAATGTGAGCAATCATGTCTTTTTCAATACTAGACATCATTTGTTATATGTTTACCAAAGATATTTATTCCCTCTCTAATCAAGGAATCTTAGATGTATGTTGTATGTTTTCATTTTATCCTCCATTTCACTTAACTGCTTTTTCATGTGGTCAGCCTCTTTCTTTTTCTGGGTTGCATTTTTGGTTTTTTTTTCCCCAAGAACTGTCTCCCCATTTTCTCATTCTCACTTCAGCTGTGTCTAGCTATCATTTAAGCAGTCTCCTGAGCTTTCTATTTCAATGACATATTTTTACTTCCAAATGTTCTACTTCATTCTTTTTCAAGTCTGTCCAATGTTTTTTGTAGAGTCCTAATCTTTTATTGAGATTTCTATTTCTTCTCTCTCTTTAATTATCTAAAAAGATAATAATCTCTTTGAAATTGTTTAGTTTTCTCCCCTTCTTGTTGTGCTAATTCAGATTTTTGTTACATCTGCTTACCCTTCTCATTGTGATGTTTGCATAAGTGATTAAGGCAAGGGTTTCTGGAACCAAGATTGCCAGGGTTCTTGCCCGGGCTATAGACTTCTATACAATTATTATACTTCAGTGGAAAGTTTATCCCTCAACTTTACTTTCCTTTTCCTCTGAAAAGAAAAGAGGTATAGTTGGATATATGGCTACTAATTACATAGGAAAAGGGAAATTTATCAATTAAGTATAATGTAAACCTGAAAATATTTTCAGGTTTTCAAATCTTGCCTTTATTACTTAAAATATAGATGACAAACAGATTCTATCTCTAAGCCCTTGCAGTAGACTTTTAGAAATTTGTTTGTTTGTTTATTTCTGTCCACAACTGGCCAGGCAGAAAACTCCTTGGAAGGACAATGAATAGAGTTTTTCTGATCCTTCTTTCATAAAGCTCCCTTTTTCAGATAGAAATTTTATATCAGATTCTTGGTTCCAGCTCTTCATCTCACTTAGCCACAGGTTATCCCTGTGCATCAGAAAGCATGAAAAACATCAGTGTTTTTAGGTCAAATTCCACATGGGTTATTACTAATCATTTTTCATGCTGGATTTTTAGTTCTCTATTTCTAGAAACTAAGGATTTTCTTATTTCACGTGTATGTTTGTCTTTATTTTTTAACTTGATTTTTATGTATTTGTTATTTGGTATCAGCATGTTTTTTATTTCCTGTTTTTTTGAGCAGGGTGAAGGAGTTAAGGGGGACAGCTGTACCTGTTCACCATTTGGCTAAGAATCATCCTAGGTTAGATTTCTAAAAGTAAAATTTCTGGGTCAAAAAACATGCTTTTGAATTCTTGAGCTGCTGCTAAATTTTCTTCTCCCCAAAGATGTGTCATTCCACCCTTCCTCCTACTGTGCCTGAGAGTGCCTATTGCCCTACACTTCTGACTGTACCACATATTACAATTTCAGAAAAAATTCCCCTGTGCTGTGCTATCTAATTTTGCTTTTCCTTACTACTAATGATTCTTGAGAGTCTCTTCACCTTTATTTGCATTTATGTTTAGTCTGTGATTGCCTGCTCATATTTTTTCTGAAAGACCAACATCCTTTTTAACTCTTTTGCTTCCTTTACCTCAGTGGATGAACAATAAATAATATTTGCTGATGATCATGGTATTACCTCATTCTATAATTAGTGAGAGGTAAGCAGCCATAATTTCCATTTTATAAGCATGACTTTATACTCTAAAAATAGAAGTTAAGTGATTTGACAATTATGTCCAAGGTCACATAAGCTATGAAATTCAGAAATCAAACCCAAGAGTGTGATGCTAGTGTTGATGCTCTAAAAATACAACCTTGTATAATGAAGCCAGCCTTAAAGCTCATCCCAAACTATGTTAATAAAGAACATGATACAATTTTTAAAAAAATAAGTGGAAATTCTGAGTTAGGGCTAAATATGCATAATGGGATTTCAAGATCCTCCCTCTCCAACAGAGAATTTTATTGTCTTAGAAGGTGAAAACGATGGACCTCAGACTTTCTGTCTGTAGCAGAACATGGTAAAGAAGTTTGGCGATCACTGCTCAGTGTTATTTAATGAAAGGTTTAGATTGATTGGCTGCTACAAAAGACTCCCCCCAAATGAAAGGTTTATTGCTTGTCCATAGATTTCCTAGCAGTAATGATTACCAACCCCACTTTATGTACTTTGAGGCTCTGAAGTCTGTGCCTTGGTTATAAAAGATCTTTGGCAGTATGAGATACTAAGCAATCTAAAGAGCCAACAAAAAGGATGATTTGTACTGGCAGCTAAGAAAAGCCTCTTTGCTGACCATCTTCTCCAAAATATAATTCATTAATTTTTTTCAATAAATATTTATTGAAGCCAGAACTTAAAGTGGATAAATAAAAAGAACATACCAGGTGGCAGGTTACAGTAGTTTAAAAGGACAGATGAAAGGGGGTCCTTTGGTCTTGGAACAGCATCCATTGTCATAATTAGCAAAATGTGAGCTTGAGAGCTCAAAATTTAAACAGAATATGATCTTTCTTATAATGACCGCTGCCCCCATCTTTTGAAGGTACTGTTTGAGTCTGACCACTGCCAGGCAATAGTTAGACCAACTTCTCAACCTTTTCAACCGAATAATCTTTTCACTACAAAGCTTTTACAGTATACCTTTCATGTGTGGAAAGAAAATTTATGCTCAACCTGTAAAAAACTAGCAGATGGTACAGTAATTTGTATATACATACATGCATACAGGATATATTCTTGGAGAATGAATCAGTTTCATGTTATACCTATTTAAACATTTCATAATATTTAATTTTAATTCATTTATTCCTAGTTTAAACTGTAAGAACATCCGTTATTTAAATTATTAGACAGGTAAACCGCATCAACAAAACTGCAGCATTTAGTGTTGAAGATAACTGACATGCATGAAGTAATTGTATTAAAATATTGGTTTTCCTATTGTTTTGCACAGATGGTACTAGTAATTAATATTATGCTATTTTTTCATTGGGGGATTCCGTGTTGACAAAATTCACATAGTATACAATAAATTGCTGCATTATACTATCTGAATAGATGCTGTGTGGTTTATAGATTTATTGTTAACATATTATCTCAGATGTGAATTATATAATGCTCCTAATGGTCAGTATATTATTAAATTTAATAAATTTAGTAAATTTGGTGATGTGATCTATTCTAGAAAAAATCTTAACTGTATATTTGATCATGGATGTATAACAAATGTGTTCCATGCCATCTGGTCTGAAAACAATAGCAATTTCAAGATATAGAGGTATTTAAATGAGGTAAAATGAGGCACCTTGCTTAAAAGTGGTGACAAAGAACTGCATAACTTACCACTTTAAAAAGGTCTTTCTGAAAAATAAATTAAAAATTTTTAAAAATAAAAAGGACTTTTCTGTAGGGAGGTATCTTTTCTGAGTGGCCAAAAGATATATCCTTTGTCATACCAGAGAATGTTACGGAACCTCAGTAGTATGGGTATATATGAGCACATAACTTGAAGAACAAGTTTAAAAACCATTCTCTTTATAAGCAAGACTCTAGCAAAAATCCTCAATAAGCTTATTAATCACATGATGAGAAAGAACAGTTAGTTCTGTTGCTTCCATCTGGATAAGTCATTCAGCAAGACCCTCAAACTGAGGCTTGGAAACATATCTGAATTTTGCTAGCACCTCCTACGGAGGGCATCAAAAGTGGAAAATGGATGTTAACAAATCTCTCCTTATGCCTCTTTTAGAGAGATCGAAATATAACAAGCTTGTTTCATTTCTGAAGGATTTTTAAATTATCACTCCCTATTTCTGAAGTGCCATGAGAATGCTGTTTAAAGTACACTCAACTCTCAAAACAGTAAATTGCTGGCCAGAGAATTATCCATTAGGAAACATGATTTTTAAAGTGAGAAAGTACAAAAGTAACTAAAAGGCACCATTTATTCCCAGATTTTACCCTGTAAAAGTAGGATTGGGTTAAGAGTCCCTGCTGAAACCCTTCCAGTCTTTCCATGAGTTGTCTCTCTGGTTCCTCTCTGCCAACCATCCTGGTTCTTAATACAGAAACTTCTTAACTTAAAAGACCAGAAAGCAAGGACAGCCTCCTCCTCTCTTTGGAGGGGAGCCTGAAGGATAAGAATCTTTTACATTACTGAGTGTCACCTTTCTGTGTTCATTGTTACTCCCTTTTGTTTTATGAGGGAGCAGTACGTTTAACACATGAATATCTATTCTCATCTGAGGAGCAAGCCTGCTAATTACCATAGACTGGAAGGGGTCTGGATACAGAACCACTGCATCGGGCTCCGTGCCTGCAAAGACACAGAGACGGGAATGCAAAATGGGTTGGACAAAGTGGAGTACCATTCTTTTCTTTTAAATCAAGGGGTCACCAGTATCTGCTCCCAGGCTCTTGAGTTCTTTGAAGGCTGGTATGGAATTCTATAACTTCTTGGCAAAAAGGCAGCTCAATCATTACCCCAGACAGAAAAGTGACTTTTCTCCATGGATGGACCCAGAACTTGGCTGGGCTTGCAACCCTGAAGGGGCTCTCTTTTCCCCTTTAAAATGTTCTTTCTATACTTGCCGTGAAAAGAATCTAACTTCACTTTCACTTTAAAACTAAATGCATGCTACACCATATAACATGATTGTTTTAAAAAGCAGTATTGTTAAACTTATAATTACAAATATCCATGTCCTTGGCATTGTTTGCTTTGGCAAAAAAAGCAAATGCAATTGATTCCTTAAAATCCCCTGGTTTGAGACTCAGCTAACAATGTATGAAATTTCAGGTCAGGAAGTTAAAATTCAATTTGTGTATAAACCCTAGAACACTTTGTGGAAAAATAAGCTATTTCAAAATTAATAATAATAACCACATGCAACATGAATATTTCCTTGAACAGTAAAAAAAATCTTTTAAAAAGATCCTTTATCATGAAATAATTAAAACTTTTCTTAACTTTTTAATATTATATATATGTAGAATACCAGTCCCACTTATAAATGAATACATAGACTACCACTGCCGCTTACAAAAAAAAGCTTGCATTTGTCAGTCAAATTTGGTAGTGCAAAGAAAAATGTCCATATTTTAGGTGATATACTTCATGGAAATAAAGTAGCAATAAATTCTATAGTCAATGTAAACCCTGAAGCATTTTTCTAAATTAATTTATATTTAGAAAAATATTTCCAATAATAGTTTAAAGTAATTCAAGGATATTTGGGAAAATGGCTGGAGAAATATAGTATTATGAATAATCTTTAAATGTCTGTCACTTTTTATGTCAGAATAATATGGTAAAAGAACAAACTAAGAATAGGGCTGACTTGCATGTGAAACCAGACCTGTGAGAAATCAGAATGGGGTTTCTAATATTCCAGTGATACAGCTCAAAAAATATTTCAGAAAAATCTCTATTGTCCATTTGTAATATGTCCACCTTTACAGATCCACCACGGTTCTTCATTCAGATTTACTGGTAGCACCTACTGCTTAATCATTTGCATTGATAGGAAAAATATTTTATTAACCATTTTATTAATCATGCCTTATACTTAAATAGTTACATTGCTGACATTTCTTGTTGTCTATTTATTCTGACTTAGATTTTGAAAATAGAAATTATTTACAAGTTATTTTTGTTTTCAAAATTTAAAGGGACTTTGGAGACCAGAAAACCCCCTCAGTTTCCAAAAGGGAAAAAAGAAGTTTTTGCCCAAGTTTCACATAAATAAATTACAGCTAGGAACCCTTTGAAGTCCAAAAGTCGAAGCTCCTCTAGTTGCTAGACTGTATATTCTTTAAGGGCCTAGAACATGACTCATATACCTTAACCTTATATGTGTTTATAAAGTACATCCAAATTAAGTGGTGAAGAAGGAAGGAAAAAAGGGAAGAAGGCAAGAAAGGAGGAGAGGAGGGGTGAAGGAAGAAAGCGAGGAAAAATTGAGAAAATATAGCTCATAAAAGATAATGCCAAAGGACATCTGATAAATTACAGGGAGTAAGGTCAGGATGGGGTAAATTAACCAGTTTTCATCTCATCTTATGTTAGATATTTCACTAAACCTTCATTAGTTACTTGGATTGCACACATATGCTTAATCATATGTGTATGTACATATATTTTATTTATGAAAGAGTAGATGTAGGACCTGGAAAATGTTTGGCAAAAATAGGAAAGAATAAGGATATATTTTATATTTGAACAAAATTTAAAATACTCTGACAAATTTTTATAAAATATATACAGGGATGTAGCCAATTGTAAAAACAAAAATACAAAGCAATGTATTTTGAATTATGTAACATCTAGGATTTAATATACTTACTTGAGAAAATGACTCATTTTTAAATTCCACCATGTACCTTGTCCAGTTATTCTCCTATTGACCCTATAAGCTCTTGTTTATGTCAACTACATTATGATCCTAAATTTTTAATTTGTATATTGTAGCAAAAATTACCACCAGAACTTATGGATGTTAAAAACCAATATTCAGATATTTTTCATACTCAGAATGTGGCTCTGGAACTTGAGTTCCAGATATTGACCCCTCCACCAATCGTGTGACTTAGGAAAAGTTATTGAACTACCCTGGCTTCAGCTTCTTCATCTGTAGAAGAGGAATGGTAATTGTACCTATCCTCTACGAATGTTGTCAAGATCAAATAAATTAGACAAATAGAGCACTTAGAATATTACCTGGCACATGACCTGCTATCAATAGATGTTAAAAATTACTATTATTGTGATATAATTATACTGCAATATTTGTTTGAATGAAGTAATTTAGAATGACGTACTTATATTTATTTAACATGAATTCAAATTGAAATAAGGAAATTGCTTAGATGCCTTAAGTAAAATGTAATTGTCTTAAAGAAGGTTAATCATATCCACTTCTTTCTTAGGCTGGTTAAGAATACCCAGCAATAATGTCTAACTTGTGTGTTCATAATGTGTTTTAAAGCTAAGCATAATAAATTATCATTCACACATACCATGTAATTTCTTCCTATAGGACCCAAATTGCCTTTTCATTAAGGATGACATTGCCTTAAATCACATGACCACTTGACTTAGCTTTGTGCTCCTCTTTGCCTAAGTTAGAAGAGAAAGGCGTAAAAGTATGTGTTTTCCTTCAACAAATAATATTCATTATAATCTACTTGACTTGGGTTTCCAGAAGCCTTTCTAGGAAGGTACAGCTAGAGTCTTTGGGTAAATGTCTTTACCCAAAGGATAATACAACACTACTTGTATTTCTCTTGACCTCTTAAATTATATTCTAAGACATTTATCCTGGTTTCATGTTAGTGGTATCCTATATCTCCATTAACTACTAACATGGTTAGAGGCAATGCAGTACTACTGTTGCTGACTCGTTCGGTGCCCCACTTCCTTCCTCAGTAAAAACTGGTTCAGAAGGCCATTCCTCCACTCCTGTAGGTGTTACCACTGCAGGGCTTGCTGAAATCTTCTCAGAGGGACTACACTTAGGCAGCTGGACCCTCACCTTGAAGTGCCTGAAGTTCCCTCATCCCCTAACACCCTCCCTGTAGTGCAACCCATAGCCAATGACTGAGCAGTGGAGGACATAAAAACCCAGATCCTTGCATCAAGAAAAAGCAAATTCTATGGTGCAACTTAATGTTTTCATGCTCCCTTTGGGACCAGGCTGAGGCTAGACTTCTCTTGAAACCACTTCCTTGTTTAATTTCTTCCCCTTGATTATTTTGCTTTCTTCACTCCAATACAGATTTCTCCTGAGAATAAAAAACCAATAAATCACTTGCACATGACTCCCATTCTCAGGTTCTGCTTCTAGGAACCCCTCCTAAGACAGGTACATAGAGATGGAGCAGTACACTGAGAGCCAGGATTCCAGCGCTTCCTCTTAAGAGTGAGACTTTAGAAAAATCATTTACCACTCAGTGTTCGACTTATAAAATTGTTGTAATGAAGCCTTATTTCCATCACAGCACTGTTGTGATTCACACATGTACATAAAGATGCTTAAAAGGGCATGTGCAAATGTAAGCACTTTTAGTTAGCCCTCCTCACTTATTTTTTTAATTTTCTTTAAAAATATAAAATATTTATTGAGGAAAGCAACAGTACCCATTTTAGACAGAAACCACTTTAAATTACCATTTCTATGTGTTAATACAGTGTTGGATGTGATTTTTTTTTCTATTCTGATGAAATTGTGGTTAAAGCCCCAAAGCTGAATAGAAGAGAATTTAAGTCACACACATATTTTAAAAACTGCTATTAAGCTACTGAGAACTGGAGCCAGAACCTTCCTCTAGAGCTCACAGAAGATTCAGAAGAACCAGCCCCCCAATGCAATCATAGTTCTGCTCCCCCCCTTACCCCTTTCAGTGCCCAGGCAGGAGAGAGTCTCGGGGTGGAGAGTCAGGGAAGTGCAGTTTAGCTGAGAAGACTTCCTGTCCCCTCCCCTCCCCTCTGCAGTGGGCCTCTACCTCCCTTGGAGGCCAACTGAGGTAGAGAATTCTAGAAGATGGTACAATGCCTTGGTCCTTGTCTGGATCCTTGCATTTCTGGGTGTTCATTCCACTAGTGGGGTGCTAAGCATGGAGAGAGATTCCTGGGAAAGTGACGTATGCCCTGATCTGGATAGTTCCAAAAGTGGGAGATTTGCTGATGTAGGCCTGCCACATGGGGAGAGGGGCCACAATACAGTGTAGAAAGGTAGGAAAGGTCTTTGATCCAGGGAGAGAGGCAGGGCATGGAAGTACAACAGGAGCTGTTGATTCCCCCAGACATGGATAGGCTGGATGGAACTGCTAGCAGGGAAAATATTGCCTTTTTCTGAAGAAGTTTTCAGTGAAGAAAGGGGCTGGACAGAAGCTAAACAGGATCTCGAAAAATTGTACATCACATCAGCCGTAAGCAGAATCCGAAGAAGCCAGAGCAAGTAAGTCTAAGGAAACTTACACAAAAGTGATTTAAGGGCTTCCCCGGTGGCGCAGTGTTTGATAGTCCGCCTGCCGATGCAGGGGACGCGGGTTCGTGCCCCAGTCCAGGAAGATCCCACGTGCGGCGGAGCGGCTGGGCCCGTGAGCCATGGCCACTGAGCCTGCACGTCCGGAGCCTGTGCTCTGCAACGGGAGAGGCCACAACAGAGAGAGGCACGCATACCGCAGGGAAAAAAAAAAAAAAAAAGTGATTTAAGGTCAGCGATACAAGAGAACTCCAAGTAATTCCTCCTTCCTTCCTTCCAGCCCCCAGCTCTGTAGGAGCTAGACCCAAAAGAGAAGTGATAGATTGGAGGGGAGAAAGAAGGAATAAAACAGAACCGTCCCCCCTTGAGAATCCTATCCTCTAATTTGAAAATCTGATCAGCATAGAGGAGAGGAATATTTTGATTGGATAGGAAATTTACAAAATGATCAGAAAATTATGAAACCTGCCCAAGATTTCATTGAAGACACAGGACAGGACAATTCCACAGAGTATAGCAATGATTAAAAAAATAAATAAAATCAGGAATTCCCTGGCGGCCCAGTGGTTAGGACTCTGTGCTTTCAGTGATGTGGGCCCAGGTTCAATCCCTGGTCAGGGAACTAAGATCCTGCAAGCAGCGTGGCGTAGCCAAAAAAATAATAAATAAATAAACAAATAAATAAAATCATTTTACACTCTACTGAGTTCAAACTCTTAGAAAAAATAGCTTCACGTCAGTAGATAATTTGACCTGCAAATTATCCAAACTAAGTAAGACCACAAAATATTATAACCAAAGTATATGGATCAGTATTAAAGGATCACAGAGTAAGGGAGATCATTTAGGCATTAAGAGCATGGGTTTTATTGCCAGACCAAACTGAGTTGTAGTCCCAGTTCTTCACTTTTTAGCTGAGTGACCGTGGGCAAGTATTTTAGATTCACTAAGCCTTGGTTTGCTCATCTGAAATGTCCTCCAAAGGGTCAGGTTGACCAATCAGACTTCACCAAGTTCTGACACTCAAAGACTGTACTTTGGTTCAATCCTTTCTGTTGCTATTAGGTCTTTTTATCCCCCATAATAAACTATTAGTTCAAAAAACTAAGATTTCTCTTCAACTGATGGTTTTGCAGATTATGCTGACTCAGGGTTTAAAAAGAAAGACAAATAAATTCCCAAAATATATTCTTCAGAACAGAAACTATAGTCATCATTGCCTGCAGGCTGGATCAGGCACATTTCACAGCTTCTAATTGCTCACGGGATTGTACAAATGCCGGAGTGGCCAGAATAGACAGGGCTGCTGCCTCTGGCTAGGCAGGCAGGGGTAGTAAAGGCTGAGAGGTAGTCTGCCTGCATTTCTCCAAGTTTTTACTCCCTGCAAGGCTCTGTCTGTCCAGAGGGGGTAGCTTTACAGTGCTGCATGGGCTTGTGGTAACCCGTATTATTGTTCTAAATTGTGTGTAAAATTATAGACTGCTGAGGAATAAGCTGTATTCTGCAACCCTCCTGTGAATTTTGTTGTGACCCTCCAAGGAAGAAATGGAAATAGATAAGTAAGCAGGACTTTGAGGTTGCAACGTAACAGGTGGGAGAAAAATCTGGCAAAGAGGGTATAAAGAAAGAGCTGTATATGGTTCTAGAAAACTCACTCTATGACATCAAATGAACCAAATATTTTAAAAAATGATTTGTCACAGTATCTATTAAAAATCTGATGTTTCTGCTATTATCAGAAACATCAGATAGATTAGATGATTAGATAGATTACAGCACTTGCCACAGAGTGATAATCCTTATTTCTGAGTGAAGATCACTCAGGCCACGGGTCACTCAGTCCTCCGCTTTTCTCAATATGGAGTGAACAGAGAGATCTGATTGGTTCACTGTTAATAATTTCTGGTTAATTAGAATATGAACAAGATATGTGGGAAAATGCAGATGTGTTATTTCCTATGGGAGATATATTTATAGAAAGATGAGTTTTTAGAGCAAAAATATAAATGTTTATAGATGAAGAAACTAAGAAAAATTAAATGACTTATTATTTAGAAAAATTTCAACTCAGAGTAATTTAAATAAAAATATGAATCCCTATGCCAAAGATAACAGGTGCGATAGAGCAAAAAGGTAGTAAAGAAGTATTTCTCTAAATAAAACATTAGGGAAAAAAATTCAGAACAAGTCATTTGTATTCAAGTATTTATACTTCAGTGCACAGAGTGCAGTTAATAAGCACATGTAAACTGTTTTTTTATGAGGCAAAAATATGATTTTCACTCTAATGATGATATCATATTAGAAGGGATTCCTTATTCAAAAGCTCTTCCTCTAATGTAAGAGTTCAGGCATAAGTAAACTCTCTAAAGTGAGCTATTCAGTCTTTCTCTTCTTTGTTTCTCTCCTTGTATTTTACAATAGTCAATATATATTTCATATTTATTGGAGAAAATTAGATCCATGATGCAGAGGGTAGTAGCAGAGAGCAATAAACAGCCCTTGGAAGATATTAAAAAGGACAGAGAAGCAAGCAAGTTGTATTATCATTCCTAGGTGTTCACTGTAGCAGACTGTGTTTTCTGACAGTGACCACAGAGATACGTTCAGTCTCACATGATCTTTCTCATAAGCTCTTCTGTTTCAAAGAATAGAACTCAGCAGGTGTTACTATGTGACTTCTAAGACTAAGTCATAAAAGGTAACATAGACTTCATCTAGCTCTTCACTCAGGATGTTCATGACTGGAGCCCAGCCACCATGTTATGAGGAAGCCCAGACCCCATGGAGAGACTACATGTTAATTCTCCAGACAATAGCCCCAGCTAAGGTCCCAGCAAGAGCCAGCATCAATTACTAGCCATGTGAGTGAGAAATAAACCTTCACATAATTCTAGTACCAGGCGTCAAGCTGCCCCAGCTGATGACAAGTAGAGCAGAGATGAAGTACCCTAACAGACCTTGACATAAATTGCGGATTAGTGCACAAAATAAGTATCATTGTTTTAAGCCACAATGTTTCAAGATGGTTTGTTACACAGCAATAAATAAGACAATCATAAAAAACATTTGGCCAGACAAGAGTATAATATTTCCTAATACAGATCAAAATACTAGGACAGTTTAGGAGTGATATATAGGGGACTTACATTTTGGATAAGCCATTGTTTTAGCACAGTGCTTACCACATAATAGATACATAATAAAAATTAATTTAATTTACTGGAAAATCACATTCTGATAAAGCAACCTGGACTTGGCATGCTATACTCTCAGCCAGAAGAATAAAGAGTCAATAAGAAAGAGTAAAGGGGATATCTGTTAGCATGCACAGCATTCTTTCTCCTTTCTTTTGGTGGTAGCACTCTACACTTCTGGTTGTGAAATGAACAAATTTCCATACCATTTACTTAGGATTGGACTGCCAGTAATGGTGCTTCAACCCCTGCCACGTGGATGAAGTGATGATTCAGTTCGGCTAATAAGAATGCTGCACCCCCTGCTGTAACAATGATTGGTTCTCGTATAGGCAAGTCATCAAAGTAGATCCAATTAGTATCTTCCCTGACTGAGAGCAAGAGGACCTCTCTCTGTCTCATTCTCTCTCCCTCTTTCTCTCTCTCTCTCTCTCATTTTCAGTTGTAAGGATGCCAGCAGCCATCTTCCTGCTCCTGGAGAAAGCCTGATTAAGAATGAAGCCTGGGGCTTCCCTGGTGGCGCAGTGGTTGAGAGTCTGCCTGCTGATGCAGGGGACACGGGTTTGTGCCCCGGTCCGGGAAGATCCCACATGCCGCGGAGCGGCTGGGCCCGTGAGCCATGGCCGATGAGCCTGCGAGTCTGGAGCCTGTGCTCCGCAATGGGAGAGGCCACAACAGTGAGAGGCCTGCGTACCGCAAAAAAAAAAATAAATAAACAAACAAAAAAGAATGAAGCCTGAATAGGAAAAATTGGAGCCAAGACATGAAAAGAGAGAATAAGCTGTTGGTGATGTCACGTCAGACTGCAGAACCAGTAGTGCCTGATGCTAATCTCACTCTTCTTTCCAGTTATGGAACTCAAAACTCTCTCTCTTTGCTAAGATTTTGGTTACTTATTAGCAAAAATTGGTATTGAATTGGTATCCTAATTTGTATTAATGGAAGCTGTTCAACCAATATGAATCATTTGGAAAAGTAGAAGTGACAGAAACATTGGGAGATTAACATGATGTTTTCTTAAAGGTCATAATGCTCAGAAGAATACTGGGGAAAGTCAGACAGTTCAGATGAAAATATAGCAACAGTTTCATAGCCAGCATCTACAAAGGAAGATTATTTAATAATGCTATATAACATTCTAAATTAAAGAAATTTTAACTATGTATGTAATCACAAACAATCTCACTATTAGAAAAATGAAGATGTATCCAAAAAATAAAAGCTGACTCTGTTCTCTGATACTAAATTAATTACCATCTGTTTTGCTCTAACGGAATGGCTTATTTTCCCCCAAAATCTTAGATACCGAAAATTGTTTTGCAAAAAACAGTCATTTTAGAGGAAATAAAAGAGGATGGAGCCTAGACACTGACAACCTCATCATAACAAACTTTCTTTTTTCTTGAAGAAATTTCAGTGATAAATGGATTCTTTAGGCAGAAGTATATTCTCTACTGAAAGCTAAAATAATAAATTGGCTGATCAAAAAATGACAAACAAACCCAAACACCACTGAGAAAATTCTGAAGAGGCTTAACCAATATGAAAGTATTTTTAGATCATTAAAATACATTTCAAAATAATTCTCAGGTATAAATAATATAATGAAGCATCTGGGAAGTCAACCATTCAAAGTGGCTAGGTGTTTACAGAGCAAGAAATAGGTTTTTTCCTATGTGAATACTGTATCCTCTACGAAGGCTGGCATAACACAAATAATCTGTCCTAATTAATCAGTGTGTTATGTACATGGGAGCTGTAAAACAGAGCAGTACTTTTAAAGATGGACATCTGTTTACAGTTCTAGCCTTATTTGTTAGGGTTATCTCTGAACAAACTTGAACTTTAAATGGTGGCCATAAAAGATGGAAAAAGAGGTATATGCACAGAAATCCATTCCAAAAAGCTATATAAACAGCTAAATTGTCTCAGGAAATTATAGTCCAAAAGGTAGTGAAAGTTTTTTTTCTTTTTAATTTATTTATTTCATTTTATTTTTGGCTGAGTTGGGTCTTCGTTGCTGCATGCGGGCTTCCTCTAGTTGCGGCGAGCAGGGGCTACTCTTCGATGAGATACACAGGCTTCTCACTGAGGTGGCCTCTCCCGTTGCGGAGCATGGGCTCTAGGGGGCACGGGCTTCAGTAGTTGCGGTTTGTGGGCTCAGCAGTTGTGGCACATGGGCTCAGCTGCTCCGCAGCACGTGAGATCCTCCTGGACCAGGGACTGAACCCGTGTCCCCTGCATTGGCAGGCGGATTCCCAACCACTGCACCACCAGGGAAGCCCGGTAGTGAAACTTTTAAAAATGCTATTACTACTACTACTACCAACACCACAATAATAATACAATGGTAATATTGATAGGAATGGTCTTTTTAAATGTGTGGAACAAGGAGAACAAGGAAAGGATTGGACCACCTCACTGAACAGAAAATATAAAGTTAACAAATGATAGGAAATGAATGTGCTTCAATTTCACTCACATCTTCTGTGGAAGAAAATCACCTTTAAACTGAGAAAGGGGGAACAAACATGGTTGAGGAAATTGAAACCTAAGATGGATGAGGAGATAGTAAAGTGTCAAGATGCTGTAAGACAAGTTCAAGTTTCTCAGCTCAGAAAAATGGCATCTCACAGCACAAAAGGAACTTTCAGCTGTGAGCCTGGAACCACGCTAGCAATCTCCATGAAATCCTCAACAGGAAGTATGCCAGAAAGATTGTGACAATTAAATGTTTAAATTTTTTAAAAAGGGATGCAATCAGACACCAGGAAGCTTGATTTTAATTTAAAAGTTTTATAATTTAAAGATGTCTAGGGTTTATGATAAAATTAGTTGAAAAAACATTTAGAAAAGAAAGCAGTAATCAGTAGGAGCCAGTAGAGGTTCACCAGAGATAAACTATGCACCACTAGTACAATTTCTGTTTGCACAGAAATACTGTAGAAAGAGTGGATAAAGTGAAAATAGTGTATTCCAGTTCCTTCACTTCCTAACTATAATTGTATTCACAAATACAACTGGACAAATAGCACATGCCACATAAGGTGATATGTTTGTATAAACTTTTATACAAACTTACATAAACCACTTAAGAGCCCTACAGATGATTAAGGCAGTAGAGCATGGCAATTAAAAGCATAGATTCTGGAGCTAGACTGCCTGGTTTTGCCATTTAATCTATGACTTCGGGCAAGTCATGTAATTTCTCTACACCTTTTCATCTTAAAAAATGAATGGTAATAATACCTCTTCATAGGTTTGTTGGGAAGGTTAAATGAATACAT
This sequence comes from Mesoplodon mirus, assembly GCF_964341445.2. Classification (NCBI taxonomy): domain Eukaryota; kingdom Metazoa; phylum Chordata; class Mammalia; order Artiodactyla; family Ziphiidae; genus Mesoplodon; species Mesoplodon mirus. The sequence continues at coordinate 30,742,962 of NC_138992.1, forward strand.
GCCAGTAAAGCAGTGAGAACAGTGTCTGGCACAAAGTTAGAACTGAATAATGTTAATTTTTATTGTCACTGTTATTCTTTCTCAAATTAGGACAAAGGGAGAAACACAAACAAACTACAGTATGTATGTTTGTTTTGATGGAATGAACAAATACAAGTAGTACCTAATATATGTGAGGCACCGGGGTAGGAGCTAGGGTCACAGAGATGGAAGGAGAAAGTCATGGAAGAAGGACTCTAGGGTCATAACAGACTCAGCTCTGTTCAATGTCTACAACATTGACTCACATTGTTTTGATTTTTTGCTACTGCCACTAGTATTACCTTAACTAATATATGGTGAGTATACCATTTCTCCTTTCCTACTTAGAAAATAGATATACGTTTTTAAACTTTGCTGACTTTAAACTGAAAAATCCCTATCTAGTTGTTACTTTAGTTTTAATTCCTTTGATTATTAGAGAAGATGACATAGTTGTGTGGTTAGGACATTATAAATGGTGAACCATTTCAACAGGACAAAAGACCCAAGGGATTTAGTTGATTAAGAGTAGAACATAAACCAAAAATTTGATCAACATATAAACGTCATGGGGGATTGATTGATGCGTATGAAAAGGGAGGAAATAGCGTCGTGAAATTGCCCAGCAGTCAGACAGACCTGGACTACTTCAGATATGGACACACTCTTTAGAGGGGACAGCAGTGAACTATCTCAATGAGGAGGACTGGGATATTGCTCCTGGAATACAGATTCCTTAAAGAACTGGGGGTGGCATAACTCAATAACAGTAATGAGGGAGACAAGAACAGGCATCTCTTTGGGGTAGATATACTTCTCATCACCTCATTATGAAAAATAGCTCAGTTTACTTGTACAATGGACATGATGATTTAAAACTTAAGAAACCGGAAACCCCGGCTTGTTGGACAGATATCACACTCTAAACGCATTCAGTTTGCATCAGTCCCTCTTCCCAATATGCCACAAAACACACACAAAAGTGCATGCACATACACATACAAACACCACACACACTTACACACAATCACATTTTCTATTAGAGTCTTTATTAAGCACTTAGTTTGTGCCATACCCCATTCTAAGTGTTTTATACGTATGAAGTGATTTACAAAAATTCACAATTCTTTGAGATAAATTCTATTATTATCTCTATTGCATAGGTGAGAAAACTGAAGCCCAGAGAGGGAAATTATGTGCCTGCTGTCACACAGCTTGTGAGAGGGTTAGCTGGGATTTGAAACGTGTAGTCTGACACCAGGTCAAGTGTAGCTAAACCATAACTTTAAGGCTAATAATTAAAAGCACAGAAGTAAACTAACAACAGTAGTGATATACTTTGGGGAAAAAATTAGGGAAAAATGTGAAGGAGATCCCCAAATTTTTTGAAGTGGATTTTCATAATAAGGCATTTCAATATGCTCATTGACTTATTTGTAGGAATCAAATTATTTAAATAAAACCTTGCCATAAAAACATGCACACATATTTATCTTTAATTAAAACAACATGCTGTAATTCTAACACCTAGGAATATTTTCCTAATACCTGAGCTTACTTTTTCAACTTTGCAACATACAACCTAACGACAATAACAAGATTACTTTTTCATCCATAAAATGGGGTTATGTGTGCTTACTTTCCTCCTTTAATGTTATAAAATTATATACTTAAAGCTATATTTTTAGTTTTCAAATTAAATCTACTAAAGTCTGCCATGTAAGTAAAATACAAGTCTGTGTCCACATGTTCCTGATGACACCTTTCATCAAATTATCTACCTCAAAAGCATTGCCTTGTGGTTGCAGTACAAAATTACCTTTGAATCTCAACCCTTGTACACAGTCTGACAGTACTTCTGCCCTCAGTCTTTAGTCTCTAATTCATTCTGTATCCAAATGTGAAAACAATTTCTTTCAATATCCTGCTGTTTCTTTTTTCTCTAAACATTAACTTGTATATATATTCTATTTTCTTATTACCTAAATTTACAACATGGCTTTCAAATTCTGGCTAAAATCTGAATTCCTACACTCTTTCTTCCTCTCTGCACTTTTCCTTATTCTCCTGTGTATCCGTGATATGGCTCTTTCTTCTTTATAACAATTAAAATCTCAACTGAAAAGCCTTACGTGTATATTCATTAGCTATGATCCTATCCTTACTCTGTATTGCCTCAGCATAGATTAGATATGTCCATTTCTCTGTGTTGATCAAGTTTTATTGTTACAGTGTCATTTGTAATGATGATCTTGGATGGGCCAGGTCTTCCAAATGTTAGTGAGTGATCCACTTGTTTCAAATAAAACTTGATAAAACCCAGAGGCATATATAAAATGGTAGAGTAATGCAAATTCCACAACATTTCAGATCAACAGACATTATCCAAGTTGGACTTCATCTGTGTTTCCATGGGACTTGGAAATTATCACATTCTCCTTTGTGTTATAATTAGATTATAAATAACTTTTTCTGCACAGAGATCTATATATAGTAGGTGCTTATTAAATTAGTTTGTTAATATAATTGTGTTATAATAAATATGTAAAATTAAGAATCTATCATGTATGGTTACATATTTTTAAGACAATCGGTGCTTTTAGATACAGATCATAATACCAGGTTGTGTCTGTGAAAGTAATCTATGTTTAAAATGATCTAGACCAATTAAGAACTTTATAATAATATGAAATATAATCTGTTATAAAAATAATAATACAATCCAAGAACTAAGAGTAATTTCACTGATCATTTCTTTAGTAAGACCCTCATTGCATGTAAATTTACATTTACAAATAAAAACATACATTTAAAAGTATGCTTTTGTTTCTAATTCAATAGGGAAAATAGTTATTTAAATACATACTTTTCTGGAGAAAAATAAATACCGTATGCTAACACATATATATGGAATTTTAAAAAAATGGTTCTGAAGAAGCTAGGGGCAGGACAGGAATAAAGACGAAGACATAGAGAATGGACTTGAGGACACGGGGAGGGGGAAGTGTAAGCTGGGACGAAGTGAGAGAGTGGCATGGACATATATACACTACCAAATGTAAAATAAATAGCTAGTGGGAAGCAGCCGCATAGCACAGGGAGACCAGCTTGGTGCTTTGTGACCACCTAGAGGGGTGGGATAGGGAGGGTGGGAGGGAGACGCGAGAGGGAGCAGATACAGGGATATATGTATGTGTATACTGATTCACTTTGTTATACAGCAGAAACTAACACAACAATGTAAAGCAATTATACTCCAATAAAGATGTTAAAAAATACATATACTTTTCTGAAGTGAATATAAATTAATATTTAAGAAATAAAAATGATTTAATATTTTAAATTTCAAATTTCTCAAAGTGAGACATCCCTCAGAAAAGCTTGCTATATTAATTTTTTCTTCAATAATTCCTTCTCCTATTCCTCAAAATTATATTCATAAAATATGTTTGGTTCCAATTAACTATTTACACGTACTCCAAAATCACAATTTTCATCCCTGATTGAGCCTGCTGCTATGGAGGTTACAAATTAAGGCCCCAAAGAAAAGATAGCTAGAAAGCTGAGACTACTGAAGATCTTCTTATATGAAAGCAGCAATATCAACAAATTCTTATTTGTCCTCTAATACTTTTTATCTTTTATAAGATTTATATAAAATACAGAAAGATTATTTTAGAAAACTACATTGGCTATTTTTTAAAGTCCCTGAAAAAAATACAAAGAAATTTTTCATTTCTACCCAATGTTTGAATAGAAATACCTGATACATGCTGATACCTGTAAGAAATAGAATACACACATTCATAGACACACATTAATCCTTTCTTTAGCCCCGCTCTCCTCTTCCAGTATTTGACTCACATAAAATAATGACTAAATGACTGAAAAAGAAGGATACTAACTGTGTGACACTGCTGGTGTTTCAGGAAATGTGCTGAGTGTTTTCATATTTTTATTGTCATAAAAACTCTTTAATGTAGGTATTATTGTCTAATTATTACAATTGAGGGAATTAAGGTCTCATTATTGATGTTATAAAGATGATAAGTGATCAGTCAGAATTAGAAACAACAGCTGTCTTTTCTTTAGTCTGTTTTCTTAATAGTTTTAAAGAAAACACCTAAACTTTTTTTGGTTAGTAAAGACTGTAGTTGGTATGTAGAAGGCTGTGGAAAATATTCTAGGGATATTTCTGAAGTAGGAAGTCATATCTGATTATAGTTATTATTTCCCACTCAGGTAGCTAGAAGGGGCTTTTCAGTTCCATTTGCCTCTTTAAAACACAACTGCTTGTTCCCTGAGAGACTGTCATTCAATTATTTTAAAATATACATTTCTATACTAGTAAAATTTGAGTACCTGATATTAATAGAAGATAGACATAAGCTATCTATACTTGAAAATCACAAATTTGGAAAATGTCTTCAGATATCTTTAAAGAAATGAACTCTAGGCTAAGTATGAAAGAATGATTAGAATGTGTTTTATTAAAATTAAACAAAACATATGGAGATTTTACCATAAACTTTTTTTTTTTTTTTTTTTGTGGTACGCGGGCCTCTCACTGTTGTGGCCTCTCCCTCTGCGAAGCACAGGCTCCGGACGCACAGGCTCAGCGGCCATGGCTCACGGGCCCAGCCGCTCTGCGGCATGTGGGATCCTCCCGGACCGGGGCACGAACCCGCGTCCCCTGCATCGGCAGGCGGACTCTCAACCACTGCGCCACCAGGGAAGCCCTACCATAAACTTTTGCTGAGGAAAGTTCACTTAACAGATTTAGGCAAGACATAAAATTTCAGTCCCTCTTCAGTGCACAGAGCAGTGAAAGAATAAATGGGAGATTCTCAATGGCTGCCTCTTAATTGATGAATGCCAATATTCAGTGACCCACAGTGATATGAGAAGCTGGGGAGATGAACAATTATATTGGAGAGTTTGGGTACAAAACACAAGAGGTTAAAGACTCTTTGAGCCTTGTTCCTTATCACAAGAACCACCTGACCTGAGAGGATTGAACAGAAAAGGGAAAAGTGTTCAAGTATATTAAGTTTCTTTCCAGGACTGAGTGAGTTTAAACCCCTTGGATTTAGGGCAAGAAAAGGCAAAAGATCAAGAAAAGAATCATTAAATATTTCACTTTGTGTAGAAGATATAATTGATATGTTTGGCTCTTTGGAATAAGCATAGGAGAGGTTTAAGTTTTAGAAGATGGTGAGATCTGATGAGCAAAAAGCCAAGTTAGAGTGGTAAACAGTTCAATTCCATCCACATACAAAGGAAAAAGGAAGGAGAAGGGAGGCCATGAAGGGACCCATCCATCATGCACAATACAAATAAAGGACTGTCACTCATTTTCCTAATGTCAAAAAAAAAGAACTATTTAGCAGTTTTTTGACACCAAGAAAATCATTTGTAATAGCCTTCTTTACTTTTCAATTCATCCTTAAATTTAAAAGAGAGAGAAAAGTCCATTCAGTTGTTTCTATTATAAGTCAGTTCATCATTTATGAATCCATGTCAGTGTCTTAGTTTTTTCAGTGAAATAGCTAATTCATATTGTATTCACAGTCACTACTTCGTAGTGAATCACTGCCTGTCATCTGACACTGAGCATCTCGAAACCATTTTCATCACTCTTCTTGTTCTGATCTGCACATATGGTAATAATTAGAAATATGATACCTTAAATTTATTTAAAATACCCAGTGAATTTAGGATATAATAATAAAACCAGCATAACTCATATTTCACAGGAAAAAATATGTTAAACTATATGAACTAAATTATAATCATTAATTATAGATAGAAAAATCATAATGATTTCAGAGTAGAAAGATAAAATATAATTTTTACAAAAAGATACAGTCCCATCAAAATATTTACAACTCTCATATAGAGTGTTCAAATATGAATGAAATGCATACAATAGAAAATTTTTGAGTTTTAAGTCACGATTTTTATTTCAAAACAGAAAGCCCAGGAGAAGTTTCCTCTCCCCAAATATACCTACAATTGTCAAGTCCTTCTAATTCATGCCTTTAAATGAAAGGGTTGAGTATACAAGGTCAGTGAAATTGTTATTTATGGTTGAAATGTTTTTGCTACATCTATTTTAAGAAGAGTCATTTTTCATTTCATTTTTAAAATTGCTTTAAAGTGTTTAGCTGACTCTACAAAATTACGCAATGTGCAACTAGCAGTTTCCTCTATTTTCAAGTATAGGTAGCCTAAGAATTATATAAGATTTTACAATTAAGATGATTATGTTAAAATTGTATCATTTAACTGTTCTGATGTTTATGGTAATCATCACCATCTTAATTATTTTACTATGACTATAAAACATTTTCCTCTTTAATGTGTTTCTCATCCTTTTATTCATTTTGGTTTACTTCTGAGGAAAAAATACAAAGTCACAATTTAAATCATTCATTAGTAATACAGACTTTGTACCCCAATGCCAGTATTTTATGTTAAGATGGCCTATAGTTAGGAAGATCCTTGTTTCGTAACTGAAACAAATCTCTCCAAATATCACTGCTCCCTGTCTCATTTTCCTTAGGAAATGTACCTCTCAACTCAGTTGTTGTTTTAAAAACTTATGATTTTGATTATTTTTTCCTTTTGAGTTTTGCTAAATTCAAAATGCATAGGACCTACTTACTGGTGAATATTTAAAAATATTTAAATTCCCATTTTCTTTGCTGATCAATATTAGCAACTCTTCTCTCTAAGCTAAAAGAGCACATCAGCCTTGTCGTGCAGTCCAGCAGAATCTGCAGCTCTGTGAGTCTCCAAACACAGGAAGAAAGCATTGCTGAAGCTACACTAGAGTATTAAGGAAACCAGTCCTGGCAGTGCTTGATTCCAGGAGTTGGGGAATTAACATACAACAGATTTAAAGATCAGAAAAATAAAACATCAACAACTAAGCAAGGTTTAGTAATTTTATTTGGAAATTGCAAGAATCCTGGAGCTGGAAGTTTATGTATTGTGATGCTTGAACTGTACACTTTGTGGAATGACTTCAGCTATCGACCCTTTTAGAAACCCAAGGAGATTTAGAAGTGTAACTCTTAAGTTAAAATAAGAAGTAATGAAGTCTCCCCAAAATAAGACTTTATCATAAGACTGAGGACAATAGTCAAAACAATGAGTACTGAGAAATTATTATGATTATTTTATATTCTTATTATTACTATCCAAGGTCTCTAGGTATTTGAAGAATAAAAATTAAACAAAAACAAACATTTCATTTGTAGGTAGACAAAAGCTAAATGACTAACCTTGACTTCCATCAGCACTCAAGATCCCACACAACCAATGGCAGACTTCATTGTTTAAAGACTACTTGGGGATGATTAAGAAAGAGATGATGTAATCTATATGTGATAAAGAGAGATATAATATTCTCTACTGGAAGGCATTCCTATCATGTCACATCAAAGTCTAGCAAAACGTTGAAAGTTAGAAATGTTATCAAGCATTAGCAGGCATTTAAAGAACGTCTCTTGAATATTTCTAGCATAAAAAAGTATTTCATGTGATGTAAATGAATGGTAATTTTCTGACTTTAAAAGAGAGCTGTGCCAGTACATTTCAGCGTTCTGGACCCAATTCTGCAAACATGGAGACGCTTTCAATTTGCTCTGCCTGCCTTCCCGCCTTAGATGGCTGCGATTGCAGCGAAATTAATCCATTTAAAAATCTGCGGCTTAAACTTAAGGATTTTCAGTTTTTTCCCCCTTCTCCCTTTTTTTTTTCTTAGAATATCAATAAGTTCCAATTGAAGAGCGGATTCTTTTGCAATTCAGGCATGTGCCGGCGATAACGGGCGAGTTGGCATGAAGAGAGGCAGAGATGGATTAATTATGCAGAGAACATGGAAATTCTGCTTATCATCGGCTAGCAAAGGAGCCCGGCTCACATAATCAGCAAACGAAGGGAGAGGAAAAAATAACAATGCAATGGCACCTTCCAGCCCATCATCAGGATTTTTTTCTACCCCCGCCCCTTGTAATTAAAAAATAACATACACTTATAGCCCTATCTCCTGGGCAGGCAAGGAGTGGATGTCCACAAAATAATTGCGCTGGGATATTAGAGCTGGCAACATGGGCTGTCCATTCCTGCTTGCTCTTCCTCTCACCCTCTCTCTTTTGGCCTCTCAAGGCACTTTGCTTCTGAACTCAGTCCAAATCAGATGGACGTCTCAGGTGACATTCTAGCTCACTTTCCAAAAATCCCAAATAGGTACTTTATCATGATCCAAGCAAACACACATACATATATGATAAATATTTGAAGGTCTGACTCTGGGGGAAGGCTTGGACCTGATCACCTGTGGACTCTCTGGTCATTTTTTTTTTCCTTTTTTTTTTTTTTTGATGAAACCCATCCAAGTAACCTTCTTTGCAAAGTGACTTGATTAAAATGGTGGGTTGAGCAATGGCTGTGTTAATCTTCTCAAACGATTTAACTTATTTCTGTTTCTTTTCCCTTTGCCGATTCATTTTATAAATTCAAGTATTTATAGTCAATGATTGCAATGTTTGTGCCTTCTAATCAGAATTCACAATTCTGTATCGTTACTCTAAAATCTGACAGCTTGATGCTTTGTATTTCTCTAAATGCTGAAAGTGACGACAGTGAACCTAGTTTATTGCTTTAAAGAAAATAAAATTTAATCTCACACTTGTATCCATGTGTTTTCCAATCCTGAAAATTAGGATGCAAACACGAATGTTAAACAATGATACTCCTGACTGAACGCCATCGAAGTGGGTTTTTTCTACTTTGATCGTCACCCAAATAATTTGACCTAATTACAGGCTAAGTCCAAAGAAGCTCTGGCCATGAGAGAGGCCAGCTCTTACTGCAAAAGTTATTGGTGAGCTAGAGAAACAGAAAGATGAAAATAAGCCCAGGAAGACAACAATGGTGGAACATATGAAGGAAAGATGTTGTTCCAAAGTGCAGTAAACTGGAGTCAGAAAGCTGGCAGACTCTGGAAATATAATTTATTCATAGAGTTCCACCAAGCAGGGGACCAGTGTGGGGCGCAGTTCACATGCTTGTGGGAATGCTTTAAGTGACAGTGAGGGTAATAGACTGATTTGTTAGACTTAACAATTTCCACATCTATGCATATAGATGCACACACACACTCTAGGACTTGACGAGTATTATGGAAAACAAAGACTGAGTAAAGGGATCAAGTGAATGTTTGGAGATATTTGTGATTATAGACTTTGTTAGTTCCTGAGAGAGCAAAGGGAAAATAAAATTAAAAAAACACATTCAAGTGGGGGAGCAGGGTTCAGGATAAAGAGAAGTAGAGAAGAGAAAGAATCCTAATTAAGAGAGAATAAGAGAAGAAAGAATATGGTATAAAGAATATTAGAATTGATAGTAGAAATTATGATTTTTATGTCTAGTTATTTTGTAAATGTATACATACAAGATACGTTTAATAGGAATTAAATATATAAATAGAAAGTCATTCAAATGTGAAGCCCTAAACCAAGAAATGCCCAAATGCATAAATTAGGGACCACAAATTTTGTGGAGGGGGATACAAGTTACCAGGGATTTTGGAGCCCAGCCACACAGACTAGGGGAATACAGCTGGGATAACTCAGCTGTCCGTTATCATTGAATGCCTACTTTCCTACAACTCAGTCCCCTCAAACTCATTTAGTATCGCTTTGACTCAGCTTCTTAAACTATTGCTGGTGTAACTAAACCTACCTCTTAGAAATTCCTAGATAAAAGATTGAATAAACAATGAGCAGCAGTGAGTAAATCTTTCTGGGACCAATTATCAGACCAAATCTGATTATTTTGCATATTAGAAGGAGAGATGAAGTCATAGCTAGCAAAGGTGATTATAAAGTATTATGTATACGAACTTACATATTCTCTGCAAAATAAATTACTCATCTTTGGGGCTAGTTTAATTCAGTCAGACACTAGAAAACAATTTCCTAGAGGCTTACCAGGTGAGCAGAGTCATCTCAAATCATATCCATAGTGGTGGCCCTTTAGATGTTGTGTTTGGTGATCTAGTGTTTTCTAACCTTAGCTGCACGTTAGAATCCCCTGGGGGGCTTTGCAAAAATACTTATGCCTGAGCCCCACCCCATACGAAACTGCTGGGGATGGGGCCTGGATAAAGATATCTATCTATATATTATTATATTATATTACATACATATGTAAGTATATATATTTTTTTAACTTCCCAGGTGATGCTAATGCACAGGCAGAGTTGAGGACCAGTTGTTGCCTAGCCTCATTTACTGCCCTCCATTGGAATCCACTTAAAATCCAAAACACCCTCAAGGCCAGGACCGTCATTAAAACAAACTAGACTGTGAGCACCATGAGGGCAGCGACCACACTGCTTGTTATCTGCTTCCTCCCCAGCACCCAGTCCTGTGCCTCTTACATAGCAGTTTCTCAAAAATAATTTTGACTGAATAAAGCAAACAGGAACCAAAAAGACAGAGGGCTTTCTGCCTCCCTTTAATCCCAGCCGCCTCCCTGGCTCCACATTCTACCCAACCAGTCTTGACAGTTTGGAAGCTGTTCCCGAGGTTTTCTTAAAGCCTGTGCTTGGAACTTTATAGCATCAGCATACTTCTATAATCTTTTCTACTTCCTGAAAACATGTCTTAACATCTTTTACAAGAGAACGTAGATAATAGAATTCTCAGTAACCATAACAGTAAATGGATTTGTAATCTACCCATGATTAAAATTATTTTCATCATGAAGTAGAATTCTCATTATTGTTGCAATTTTAATATTATCAACTCCAAAGTGTCTTGGTGATTGATAATATAGACAGCGAAAACCTATATTATAGTAATTAAATTTAAAATGAATCAGCCATCCTTATATGTCTCAGTACAGTACCTGATTATTTGAAAACAATTATCTTCGCATGTCACCTAATGCCACACAGCACTTGGAGCTGCTACAAGAAATTGTTCTCAGTCACAAAGTTGCTGCAGAGTCGAAAACCACAGATACTGTGCCGTAGGTGCCCCAATGAGTATTTTCTCCATTAAAATGCATAAATATCGCAAAAGTGGGCTATAACCCAGGAGGAATGCAGGCCTGAATTAGGAAACCTTTGAACAAAACCTTCAGGCTGAAATGTGCATTCATCACGGGTAAGTCTCACTGACTTTAAAGGAAATGCTTTCTCCAGGAAACCCCAGAAATCATGGGCCCAAGAGCCTCAGTCTGATTTTGAGAATTAGGTTTTTCTTTTCTGATCAGAGCCAGGCTGTAATGCCTAATGCTTTCTTCATTGGATAGATTGTCCTTCAAAGGAAATGTCTCTCTTTATAAATTAAATTAAATATTACTACATTTCCCCAATGTCTTCTCTTATTTCTTTAGTTGAGAGTTGACAGAAACATGCATTTCTCCACTGCAGGAAGGGGCTCACTCTTCTGCTTTTCTTAATCTTACACTTTTTGCAATTCTTTTCAATAACAAGCCTCTCCTTGCCGGATACTCTGTCTCCACACTCTCCTCATACACATTTTGGGGAAAAAAATTAGTACAAAAAAATTCTTCCATACTTGGTTCATTTGCAGATTTTACCAGGCTTGCAAAAAGCACACCTGTTGTGCTGTCTGGATTTCCTTTTCTGATCATAGGCTTCTGACAAAGTGGGGGGGGTGGAGATTTTTATCAAACGCTCTTCACCGGACAATGAATTTTCTTCACCATTTGAATGTAGCTGTGGAATGCCTGAGTGATTCATTACAGCAGATTCTGAAGTATGACAATGGGCCGCAGAAATGACTGATGGTATCTTTTTCCTGATTTCATTTCCCTGATCCTCTTCATCCCTTGGCCTGTGTACCTCGATTAATTAGAAACCAGGGATTTTCACTCATCAGCTGATGGGTTTCATGCTCCACTCTGTCACAAATCTGCTGCCTGCACTATCTCTCTTACAGCCGGTGACTGCTTTAAAAACTTTCCCTTCTTTTTTTTTTTTTTTTTTTTCTTTTTTGAAGCAGTGCTTTGTGACTACAGGTTTAGGTCTTTTAAAGATTCAGACATATTTTTTTTAAAAGAGATTAAAAATTAAAGTAGATTCAAAATCTCTGATTAAGTTAATCCCTATCCAAATGATACTTGTCCAAAAATGAACTTTTTGAAGAGATAATAATATAAATGTTTCATAGTGTTCAGTTTTCTAAGTTCTTTTTTCAAGGTATAATAATTGAAGTATTATGTAAAGACTGAAAATAGATATAAATATGATTTTTGTGTGTGAGCACTAAAGCACATATGTTCATTTCACATGCATTTTGGGGTATTTATACCATATTTTTAAAATCAAATGCATTCAAATTCCAGTTGAATAAGCCATTTTATAATAGCATCCTGAAATAAATCATTGAACCATTATTGTTTCTGAAGGAATTATTTTATAATTGAAATATGCTCCCCCTTAGGGTATATACCGAATTAAATCACATGATGATATAATCCCCAAGGAAGCAAATCATAATTAAATAGTGTTTAAAATGCAGGATATTTTATAGTAAAACTCTCCCTTGGAAATCTAAAATAATTCTTGATTCAAAGGTGAAAAGCACATAAATTATTTTCACTGAAGTAAAGTGAAGCTACCTACTACTGAACGATTATTTACTAGAGTATTTTTCTCCATATTAATTTATCCAACATCAACTTTGAACTGGGTCCCAGAATTAAAAGCAAAGCCCTCCATTTTTAAATGCCAGATCCTCAGACTTGGGGAGAGAAAGTTGTGAGGAGAAGCAATGTACATTTTCATAGTTTTGCCAGCAGTAGAAGATGGAGATGCTTTAAGGATTTCATCCTGTAAGTCAGATTTTTACAATTTTGGAAGTCATAAGAAGAGGAAAAAATAGGAGTTTGGGGAGGAGTATCTACTCCCTGCCATCTAAGGCTTCTTACTCTTCTTTCCATTCTTGCCAAGAAAGAGCTGTACACCTGAAAAAACTCTTCAGAATGACCAAGAAAAGCCTTGGTCAGAATTAAGGCTAAGTCTTATCTATCATGACTGTTCTAAAGAAAACCAGTACTCAAGTTAGCAATTTAAAAAAATTTTTTGACTGAGCACAAAGTAAACAGGGCAGCAGGAAAAGCTACCATGCTTCTGTTCCAGAGATATAAGAAGGGATACGCCCAACTATGCTATTAAATCTTTGTGACACATTTATTTCTATGTATTGAAATCCAAATTACCAAAGATATTGATTACATACTCTGGTTAATAATGGACCACAGTATTGAATTTTGTTCCAGATGCAAGGCTAAATTTTTCTTGTTGTTGAACTGGTCTACCACAGACTTACAGATTTGAAGCAAAGTGGATTTCATAGGAGTCGGATCAATTTCTCTTCCTGTTGTATTTTTTAAAGCTTTAGTAACGTTGAAAATGGACATGAGAGAGGTCAGGAAAATACACCTTGAGCTTACATAGATGTGAAGGGAAATCCATTACTTTTTGAAGTTTTTGAAACTTCTTGTTACATCATACTTGACTTTGAGAAAAAAAAGAGAACCATACCAAATTTCAAGTCACCCCCCAAACAAATTAGGAAATGGGTAAAAAAAAAAAAAGGTCATTTAATTTTAAATAGCCTATGCTTTTGCAAATTAATATTTTCCATATAGAATGTTACCTTTTACTTTTACCTCTCCTTTAAAATGGGCCAAATCACTATCATTATGCTAGCTGGGCCTAAAATGCTGTCTATGTAATACACTTTTCTTTAGCAGTAATGCAAACGAGCTATGGAACAGTTGGAGAGTACTTTATTTTAACAACAACACAAGTGTGCTGATAATCTGGAGTATCAGGCCCATCTGTAAATTTCCCTAATTTGCTAAGTCTTTCCCTAACACTACCAATATTGTGATAATGCCACATGCTCTTGGGTACCTGCGAGTGCCAGGCACAGGGAATAACACTCATGAACAGACACAGTTTCAAACATAGGCAAGTCTGTGGACTGTGGCATTGCTTCCAACTGACCCTTGGCTTTAGCTATCTCACAGCATTTACTTGTGACAGGCCTGGAGAGTCACCCATTTAGATCTTGGGTATCTGATCAATTAGATTAATCATTTCTTTCCCTGAAATGTTGCTTCTAAATATACTTTTTCAAAATAACTTAATAGACTAAAATTTGCTATCTGATTGGCTAACTCTAAGATACCAAGCCTGGAAGGTTTTCTTTTCTTTTAATATAGCAATTTAGAGATGAAGAAATGGAAACATTCTCGAAGTAAGTGCAGTGAGTGATTTTACCAAACTTTGTTGACTAATAAGCAAGTGTAAATGAAAACCAGAGCTTTCATCAAATGGTAATTTCTGATCAAAATAAGGCTTGGCATTCGAGTATTCCCATGCACCATCAACTCTAAGCATTTTAATAACCGTTTGCCTTATTCTTTCAAGAACTTTTTTTTTAACATCTTTATTGAAGTATAATTGCTTTACAATGGTGTGTTAGTTTCTGCTTTATAACAAAGTGAATCAGCTGTACATATACATGTATCCCCATATCTCCTCCCTCTTGCCTCTCCCTCCCACCCTCCCTATTCCACCCCTCTAGGTGGTCACAAAGCACTGAGCTCATCTCCCTGTGCTATGCGGCTGCTTCCCACCAGCTATCTACTTTATATTTGGTAGTATATATAAGTCCATGCCACTCTTAAGGTGACTGAATGGCAACATAATGGGCTTGGGTACTCTGTTAAAAATACTCAGATATCAGCATATATGGAGCAGTGGGCCAGTGGAAGAGAGTCTACATCTGTTGTTGGTAATCTTTGTTACTTTCCTGGACTATGCAGTTCACACAGGAAGTAAGTACTGAGTATAGAGATGAACAAACACAGTGAGTGCACTCAATATTGCAGTTTTGTGATAAGAACAGTCAATATTTTTGTTAAAAATTAGGTACACTGTATAAGAAATCTTAAAATGTATATCTAAAGTAGGGATGGCAATAGTAATTCTGTACCTACTTTATCATTCTAATATTTTAGAAATTATTTTCATAATCTTTTGTTTTGTCTTTATCATGTTGTCAGAAGTTTCTACTATTAAATAAATCAGATTATATTAAATCTAAGCTCTTGGTCCAGATTCTGAAGTTTCTCTCATTTGGATTTACCATGTCTTTTCAATCTTAGTTTCAAAGGTCCTCACTAAGTGTCCACTGAACCAGGGTATCTTGAAAGCCTAAGCTAGGTTTTCTTTGGTTACTTCTATATTATTAGCACCTGACACAATGTCTGATCTATGCTATTATATTTTACTTAATCAAAATAAACACAATTTCATTCGAATAAGGCTGGCCTTCACACCATCCTATGAATGCATGTCTGTTAATTTTTGATCACTTACTGGGAATGTGTTTCTGTCTTCATCCTGCTAACTTATACATTCTTTTTATAAAAATTCACTTTCAGTAACAGTTCCTTCCCCAATCCTCATTATTTTTCTATTTTTTTAATCATTCATTCACCCAAACATATATTTGTCAAACATTTATCCTCTGCCAGTCCAAGTTCAATATTAGATGAGATATTGGTTCCACACTTGAAGAGCTTATGTTTATTTGACCCAATTTAATGCATTAATTATAGTTTACTGTCTTGACCACTATTATTCAATATATATTGGTTTTCATCCAATGAATAGATTATAAGGAACCTTAGGTTAGGGAACAGAGCCCTGGTTTTATTTACACAGCAACTCTGCCAACTTAGCTCACTATTGAAAAGAGGAAATCTTAAATAGGCTTGTTTATTGATTGAATTCTCTTTTATATTCTAGGGACATATTTAGAAGTTTATCACGTTTCAAAAATAAATTCAAAATTGGACACTTAGTTGACCCTTCTATTAATTATCATATTTACTCCTATATTTCTCTGCTGTTTTCACTAACTTGGAGATTCAGAATCCTGCCAGCATCTGGATTTTCCACCTTTGGTAACCCTTATTAATCTTTGTGATTATGGTCCCCATTTACTAAAAGCACCCAAATTACAACACAATTATTAAGAACATTAATTGGAAACTGAATTTTCCAACTTTGTCTCCCTTCATTTACAAGTCCTTAATGGCTTAAACACAGGGTTACTTTCAGGGTAGCAGCAGCAAAGGACCAAAAAATAAGAGAAAGAAATGTGCAGGTGATCAAAGAGGAGCATTTACATTTATGGTTTTCTTTTATTTCTAGACTTGGATTCAGACCTTAGGTCCATGGGAAAGATGCAACTACATCCCAGATTGTGCTGCCCATTCTCCCCAAAGTTGAAGCCTTTTTGGAACCATCCTGTCCTGACACTGGCAAACCAATGATGCAATAAAGATATAAGAAGGTGGGTGCTGTATGAAAGAGCCTAGCTGTGATGAAAGGACAGATGCATACTTGCTTTCATTTTCCTTCATTCCAGCCAGTGGCCAGCCCCTGCTGCAGCTTTTATTTACTTTTGTGAGGCCTGATGACATTATGTTCTTCTGAAGAGATCTCTTAAGGTTGTATCGAGAGAGGGAAAGCCTAATGAGTGAGAGATAAGTATTATAATGGAAAAAAAAAAACCATTTTCCTTTATTTTTTAAAATATTTTTCATATGTTTTTGAGAGACGTGAAGGAGAAGAAAACACAAAGTTTCTCCCTAGAATAGAATTTTGAATCATAGTTGCACTTGATTATATATTTCTGCAATCTCTATGTTTTTGATTGAAGAAAAATAGATTGTATTTTTGTTTTAACTTTTTTAATGGAAGCATATACCAAAAGTTGGCCTATGTTGTATAGCAAGAGTGAGAGAATAAGTCGATTCTAAAGCTGTGGGCTGCTTTCACCCTCTTCACTTGAAAAGTATCTCCAAATGAGAGGCACTAACACAGAGAACAATGTTTAACATCTTGTAATAACCTATAATGGAAAATAATCTGAAAAAATATATAACTGAATCACTTTGCTGTACACCTGAAACTAATACAATATTGTAAGTCAACTATACTTCAATTTAAAAACTTTTTAAATAAAAAGAAGTTATTTCTTGAGGTTATATTGAACCCTTAATTTCCTGTTCTGATCTGGATGCCACAGTTTAGGGTTTATCTAGGAATGGTTGGATATCTGTAGCAGGGACTTAAAGTTGGTGTGTATGAAGGCAGAGAGTTAAGTCAAGACCTGCCCACTGTGGTGAGTGAGCCAGGGACCCAGAAGAATTGTTGCAGGAATAGAAACTGAGTCTGGTAGGAAACACATAATATCCAGGGAGCCTTAGTTCAGGGATCTAGAATGCTACAGGAAATATTTTAAAAGTAAGGATGGACAGAGTGGACTCACAGCATGACTCTAGCCTTTACTTTTTTTTTTTTTTTTTTTTTTTTTTTGCGGTACGCGGGCCTCTCACTGTTGTGGCCTCTCCCATTGCGGAGCACAGTCTCCGGATGCGCAGGCTCAGCAGCCATGGCTCACGGGCCCAGCCACTCCGCGGCATGTGGGATCCTCTCGGACCAGGGCACGAACCCGTGTCCCCTGCATTGGCAGGCGGACTCTCAACCACTGCACCACCAGGGAAGCCCTAGCCTTTACTTTTTATTGGAGTTCCTGTAAGATATCATTTGAAAAAAAAAATGGAGCTTTGTTGCAAGAAGAGGGAGAAGGCGGAGGAGAGGGGAGAAGGGAGAGGAGAGAGGAAATTACTTGTTGTTTGATAATCACTTGACAAGAGAATTAGTTTTCTTGAGAACTGGACAGAGGCTGGTTCACAACATATCCTCCATTCTTGGCATAGTAGCTGGTACACGGTGGGCATTCAATACATACTTACTAAAGAAATGGATGAATAAACAGATGAGAGTGTGCCTCAGATAAGTTCACTATGCATTAAAAATCTCAACAGATAAGCAGAGTAAAACGGTTGGTTAATGGATACCCCAAAAGGCAGAGAGGCAGACAGGTAGTACCAGGAAATGTGTTGACAGGAAGCAAGCTCCTAGTCACTGGAGCAGTAATCTGGTAACTGGCAGGGTAGGGAAAGGAAGACCTGGGTCCTAATGGAAAGCTGTATTCTTGGGAGTGCCCTAGAAAGGAATCTAATTGACAGCAACCAAAACAGAAATATGGCCTGGGGCTGGGCAGCCTTCTGGGGATAATGTTTTCAAAGGTGACAATGGGTTAGGGGCAGACTTTCAGAGGGAGGACTCAAGTATTTAAGTCTGGTCCTCCTAATTCTGGTTAAGGTTAGTTCTGGGAAATGGGGGGCAGTTAGCAAGTAATCTCAATCGTGATTAGTTTGGGGCAGAAGCTAAAATCTAGCCTAGGTTTGCACTGAATTTTTTTATCCCAAGTTAGGAGGTTATTCTTTTTCTAAGTTTGCTCAGCAATTTCTTTTATCTTAAAAAAGGTTCAACTGGGGAAAAGCACAGCCAGTGAGAGAGAAGGTGACTTTTAGATAAGAGAAAGGGTTGGGGGAGTTCTATGAACCATCCCAGGTTGAAGAATTTGAACACCACAGGTGTAATGCCTGTTAGCTAACCTCTCCACATTCACGTTTATTTCAAGTGGATGAAATTAGCTTACTTGACAAAATGTATGATCTTCCAGTGTCCACCAGAGTGCCATGAAATGTGGAGATTTCTCTGCCAATGTAATAAATAGTACAGTATTTATTGAGGAAAGAATTAAGATTATTATGCTTTTATTTAATTAATTTTTATTATAAGATTGTACAACTCATGATAAAATATTTAAACAGTAGAAATAAAAATAAACGTCATCCGCATTTGGCCAGTACCATTTATAAGAATGTAAAAAAACATTTTAATATGTGGTTTAGAAACAGTCTGTGCATATGCAAGTTTATATATGTTCATACTTTTCTTACACAAATGGAATCACGACATACCCAAAGTTTTACAATTGGCCTTCTGAGATAATATTTCTTATAATTCTTTCTTTGTAGGTAAATATAGATCTATAGATTACATTAAATTACCCATTAGGCTGCATAATATTCCATTTTTATGTATACTGTATTACAATGAGCATTCATTACCATTATCTATGTCCACTTATGTGAGTATGCTTGTAGGATAAATTTCTAAAATTGAAATTTCTGGGCCAAAAGGACACAGACTGTTATTCAAGGGTACCTTAACAATAAATGACATTTTGGTTTTTTTATTGTTTCTATTTCACTTTACACAATAAAATGACAAAATGTATTATTTTGTAATATGTATAAATATATTAATTTTTATAGTATTAAACCAGGCAGCACCATAGTGAATTAACCACTATAATATCCTACCTAAGGTAGCATTGAAAATATATGTTTTGAATTCCATCTCAAAACTGCAGAGAATAATGGAGGAGAAAAATGGAGACACTAGTAAAGTAACATCTCCTGAGAACACAGATTATTTGCAGTGGAAATTGGTCCTCAGCTTTGAAGGTTAATGCTCTTTGTCAGTCAGAGGAAAACAACTGTCTTCCCTGTTTTTTGGGGGTTCTTTTTGTTTTGTTTTGTTTTGCGGTACGCGGGCCTCTCACTGTTGTGGCCTCTCACGTTGCGGAGCACAGGCTCCGGACACACAGGCTCAGCGGCCATGGCTCATGGGCCCAGCCGCTCCGCGGCATGTGGGATCCTCCTGGACCGGGGCACGAACCCGTGTCCCCTGCCTCAGCAGGCAGACTCTCAACCACTGCGCCACCAGGGAAGCCCTTCCCTGTTTTTAAGTCTATAAAAGTCTGTCTTTCTACCTCTCTTAAGGGATAGATGTGAGGTCAAATCCAAGATACAACAAGGGAGAAGTCTTGCTCTGGAAAAACAAAGTTAGAAGCTCGTCCTGAGTGGAGGAGAGGCAGTGGGAGTCAAGGTAGTTTGGGTGGTTAAACTGGAACCCTTGGCAAGAGTGAGATTTATAAGCTCCTAGACTTGGCTTCAGCCAACCAGGAGGAAATAGCCCCAGCTCCATTGCAAGAAATGGTTCTGTCCCTGAATGAGTCATATAAATGGTGACCCTGGGTAAAGAAGGTTTCCCTATTTTCTCCCAGCACAGAAGTGATGGCACCATCATCCTGGGAGGTCAGGAAGAGAGGAACAACAAAAGTTTCCTTGAAGTTATACACTAGAAGGGACCTTGGCAGTGGTGACAGTAACCTGAAGTAGCAGCAACAGGAAACAAGAAGAAAAAGGTCCTCATATGGACCTGTACTCCTGCAATCCTCAGCCGGTCTAAGGACTGTGCACTTGACAGTGATAGCAGGAAGGAGAGAGCCTAGGCTTCAGTGACTTGCTAGGAGCAGAATGTCCTAGTATACTGGGAACCAGCCTAGTGTATAGAGGGAATCACGTATCCATCTTGCTTGAAGGCTATCTTAGAAGGTATGCCACTACGAGTGCCTCAATCTAGCACTTGCACAGCTGTAGAGACACTATTGGTTTCATTGTCATTGGTAAAAAATTACCTATAGATTTCTCTATCTAGGCTGGGGGTTCAGAAATGTTTTATATATACTATGTATATATATTTATTACATATACATACACTGTAGAATCTTTGCCAACTGTGGTTTAAAAAAATTCACATATGAAAAATCCAAATTTTTTATATGTGATGGTTCAATTGTTTGTTCTTAAGCAAGAGAATATGACAATATTGTCAGCCTTTTCTCTCCACAGCACACTGCGTGGTTAAAGAGAACTTTTTTTTTAGGTAAAAGAGAATCTGTTTCTATGGCAGAGCCTAGGTCCAGGAAAATGTGTCCTTAAGCACTACTTTCATTTATAAAGGACAGATTGAGGCTTGTGAAAATAAAAGAAGGGCAAGTGGGATGCCAAAAAAGCATTTACTATTACCCAAAATTAAATCCATCATTAAGGGACAAAACTTGCCACCAGTGAAAATGATCAGTCTGGTTCAGATTGATTGATCACTAATAATTTAAAATATATCTCGATAATGGATTTTCACATTCTTTCCTCTCTCTGCAGCCTTTGTTTTTTTCAGTTTGGATGTTTTACTGTGACATTATGCATCAGGTGTTCCCTAATTCTACTTCTCAGGATTTACTCTTTATGATCATATGGCTTTTAGAAAATAGCACCGTAGTGAGACTGGCGCCCCTTTGACCTTTTGTAGCCCTCACCTTGCTTCTTCTTTCTGCTTTGGATTTCTCCATCTAAGTAGGTTCACACAGCCCTCCAATCATCAGCAGCAGGTTCAAATATAATTATGACAAATGCAGGGTCTGGAAACCCTGCCTGGTAACTGCCTTCGAAAGAGACTTAAAGCTTCTTACAGAATCAAGCCTGTTGTAATGGAGCATGTATTGTAAAACCAACTCCATAATTGTCCACTTCCATTCAGAATTGAGAGATGCACTGCACATTCTGAATTTGCTTTTAATAAAAATGTGTTTTTACCCACTATACCAAAACTTACTTGATAATCAGTCCTCCAGCTTACCCAATATTGTAAAGAAATCCCAGACATTAGTCTGTAGAGGTTTCATCTCACCCAGATAAATCACAACTTCCTGCATTTCAGCATATAACTCTCCCTAAAGGCAAAGACTACTGCATCTCCAGTGTGATGGCATACAAACATTCTCCTGCCTGAAGGAGGCCTCATCATCACTGACTGTGAATAGACAGGCTCCCTCCCATTCCCGCTTTTAAAAGCATGTAAACTCTGTCCTTATTTAAATATGTTCTCATTTGAATGGCATGCCAAATCTAAAATGATGGAAAAAATTCCAAATTATTACAGTGGTTCTTTGTACTGTTACCTCCTTTGTGTTCAGAGGCTGCAAACCACCTTTCTTATACAAACAGGTTTTTCTTTTTGTCTACATAATAGCCTTTAGTTTACTCCTTATTTTTGCTTCCAAATTAGCCATTAGTGGAACATTTCCAGAATCTCCAAAATTTTAGGAACTCTATACATTGGCCTTTTTCCTTTGAGTCTAGAGATGGGCTTATTAAAGGAGGCTTTAATAAGCTGATGGGGGTCACTTGGGGGTCCCGTTCTGCATCTTTTTATGGGAGTGGAAGTGAATGAGAAAGGAGATTTGTACTCACAAGATGAGAAGTTTTACCTTTTATTTTTTTAAAACCTGTTCTTTAGGTGCTTGTTCACAGAAAGTGAATCCTTATGATAAAGTATCTGTCTTGCTCGAAGCACATCTTAGAAGGTGAGCCACTATGAGTGCCTCAAGGACCTTGTTATAATACAACTGCATTTATAACACACCCCTGTGCTCAAATGTCTCTGCTTCATTGACTGTCGGGGCTCCATACTGGGACCCGCCAACAACATCCCTGCGGATATGAGCCAGTTATAGTTTCATATATTAAAACTGCAGAGAAATAGGACATTTTCTTTGCTTGCACTGTGTAGAAAATATCAGCTTGTTTTCTTTAACTGTTGTTCTATTTATTTCACAGTCAGTCTCAGAAAGTGGGCTGGCTTCTTGCTACTCCCAAACAATATAAAAGCTTGTTTCCAAAGAGCAAAGATAATTGACTAAGATCCATGGTTAGATGACAGATGGATTCTGTTGCATTGCCAGAGACATGAAATTACAGGTGACACCTGATATATGATAATAAAGAGTACCCATCCAGTAATCAGTCCTTGGCCTTTATTTTTGTGATGCCATCAGCATGCAGGTGGCTTACCTGAGATTCTGAATAAAATACTGAGCATTGTCAGGGGCTACATAGACAACTTTTATCTCCCCATCTGTGTGATCTCCTGTGTGATGAGTTTGGACTACAGCCATTTCCAGCTCTGTCTTGGTTTACAAAAAGTTATTAGAAGGTTGTCTGTGGTCCTGTTCATCCTGCTCTGTCTTTTGTCTTAAAAAAAACTCTGAAGCCAATCAGACAGTTCAATTATGCCATTAATTGTAATATCAATACCTTTAGAACTAAATGTATGTGCTTTGTAAAAATATGATCAATAAGAAATATGAGATGTAAAGAATATCCACATAATATTAACCTGGATTTGGATTATTCATTGTGCTCAGATGACAAACTCCTGGTTTATTCATCCTATAGGGTGGTTTCCTACCATTTGATGGCACATCAAAAATATGCCTGAGGAAGTGGTGTTTTCCTGTGGCATCTGGGAGGTAAGGCTGTTAACCTGTTACTTATTTCCACTCAGTTCAGCTAACTCTTTTTTAAAAAACACAAGAAGTTCATTTAACTTGCGATCTCATAATAAAACAACAAATACACACACACAAAGATTAGTTAAGAAATAAACTCTACCTCCTGCAATAGAGTCACGATATGAACTATGAACAGTTTGCTGAACAACTATTCTCAAGGTAAAATAAGTAGCACTCTTGGGAGCACCCAAAGCACCAAGTACAGGTGCTGTGTATCTTATGACCATTAGCTGGTTTAAAGCTCATGAGTGCTAGCAAGCAGGTTTATTTTATCATTGCCAATTCATCAATAAGGTAAGGGAGGTGCAGAGGTCATATTAGGTACTCAAGTTTGCACAACTGTAAGTAGCAAGATCAAAATTAAATTCAAGCCTCACTGATTTCAAAGCAATGTTCCTAACCAGTACATCATACTGCTCATAAACACTGTGTAATAGAACGAGAGTTGTTTGAAGATGTTATATTATAATCCCTCCTTACTAAGATATGAGTGAATCTCTAGTCAGAGGCATTAAAGGAAATATGTTGTCATGGTCCCTTTCTTCCATTATCATCTTACAGTTTTATTATCCACTGTTTGTCTTCTCTGCCCCAAGCCAGTCCATACCCTACAATGATCTGGTCAGTTCCTTTCATCTGTGCTTATGTACAGTTAGCCAAGAACTTAGCTCTCCTCTGATAATTGCTCAAAACTTTTATGTATTTAGAAAATTATCTTTAAATCGTTATATAGTGGTAGTTGCATTGTTTGTTGTTTGAGTTGTTTGTTTTATTTTGTTTTCAGGGGATGGTACTGAAAATATTGGTATGGATTTTGGGACTTAGGCATTTCATTATTCCTAAGTATGACATCTGTAAAACTGCTTACTTGGTATAAGTATGTTTGTGTGTATGTGTGTGGGTGTATGTTTCTGTGCGTAGAGGGGTTTTTTAAATGTGCAGGATGTAGTGTAACCTACTTTGGCTTTTAGCAAAAAAGAACAATTTCTGGACTGAGTACTGCATCAGAAAATGTTCGCTAATTTAAAAATAATTCTTCTTGTTTCATATGATTAAACATCTTACTCGGTTAAAGTAACTTATTTTAAAAATTAATAATTTCATACACACACAGATGTGCCTCATATAAACACACGCATAAAATGAAAATTTGTTGAATAAATTTTCTTTATTAAATTTAATATCTTTCTGGGTTTCCGTACTTTATATGCTAATAGTTAACACATAAAATAATTTGAACAATTTTTATTTTAAGGTCACAAAATGGTACTGTACTTGAAATAATATTGAATTGAATACTTGAAATGTCTTTTTGTCAGTTTGTTGTACCAGCACCTGGTACAATCATGACATGAGGCCCAGCACTCTGACATATTTGTTTGTTTGGTTATGAGTTTGTATAAATAACAATGAATTTGGAAAATTCAGTAATGAGAAAAATTCAAAAGACTTTTTTTCAGATTTTTCCAGAAGAGATTAAATAGAAACGTTTAGTAAAATGATAAAGACAATGAGAATAATTCACCAATAATATAAAGTAGTGTTTTAATTATAGCATTTTTTACTTCACTAGGAGCAATATGTTACTGCATTTTATTTGTAGTCTCCATGAGACCATTCATGCTTAGTAAATCTGGCATAAATTAGAGATATTGAATGTAACGTGAGAATTGTAGTTTTCCATAATTGCCCCATGGTGGATTTGAGAATGTATACCAACAGTAAATTCCCAAATGAGTGTTTAGCATATATAAATACCAGCATTAAACTTAGAAATCTTCAAATATGTAGGGGAGGAGTTATTTCATTTAGAGAAAGAATTATGGTGAGGTATGGTTGAGCAAAGAGATTAAAAGTTTTCAAGTAGATGAAAGAAGTTAAAAATTGAGAATCTTCTAAATTTCTATACACAATAGGTCATCCTTCCCACAGTGACATGATAAACAGCTTTACAACTATAACCAGACGATTCTCATCAGAGTCCCAGAAATTCTTCCATAAAGCCTACTGAAATGAAGCATGGTGTTGTGTTGGCTAAGAATGAGGTCTGATTTCCTTTCTATGTAACTTTCACAAGTGAACTCTTAGGATATATACTCTTATCTCATTTCCTAATGATTTTTCTTATCAGTTTGTTAGGTCATGCAATAGTCCCTGACATAAAAATTAATACATTTCATACAGACGACCTTGATTCTGATTCAGCACAATCCTAAATAAGAAAGAACTAAGCACATGGATGAGACTGTGTTTGGTTTTACCACAAACACATCCTTTAGACTTATATATAACTGTTGGTAAATTTTAGCATTATTCCCCTGTGTGAGATTTGCAAAACTGCAAATTTATAAGAATCTCCACTGAGGGGCTATTGATTCTTGTCTAAATTATTTCAAACCTTTAAATTATTAAATTTCAAATCATTGAAATGAATGAAGGGAATAGAAATAGATAAGAGTACAACTTAATTTAGACACTTATAAATAGAGCCCCAACTTTAAAAAAGTTAATACGTGAGTTAAAAAGTAAAACACAGATGGAATAAACTACTTTAGAAAACTCCTTAAAAAAAACAAATATGCATACTTTTTATTAGAAAATTGAAGTCTGATTTAAAACACTTTATTTTTAAATTTATAGTTGGTAATAACACCTGCTGGAGCACTGAAACTAGAAAATGAACAGTGAGATATTCCTAGAAAAAGATAAAAAGTATATTATGTGATCTTATTTTACCTTGTTCATTTTACATTTGTATGGAATATGAAAATTATGCAAAAAAATCTTAGGTTGCACATTAAAACTATGTGAATCTTTCTCCCTTTTACTAATACCACCATATATCTCTGTTCTGCAGATGACTACTAAAAATCCACATCCCTCATAAATCCATCTTAGATTATCAGAAAGAGAATAATGATTTCTATTGAACCCTTGAAGAGTCCATGTCCTACTCCCCTTGTTCTTCAACCTTCAACAAAAAAAATTTGTACTTGATTTCTTTCCAACTTGCAAATAACCAGAACATAGTGTGAATAATTTTACTGTCTCTGTATGTATCTGTGCAACATTCATAAACATTTTTTCTTTGTTTTTCTGTATCACTGGAACTTGATTCAGATTCTAAATCTTTAGAAAATAGGAATCTTCAGAAAGTACAGCTTTAACATAATGTAACAAAACCGCATTCATCTATTCACAAAACATTCAGTACCTACTATATATCAGAAATTGATCAAGAAGTTGGAAACACAAAAATTAAGGAGACATAGTGCCTCCCCTTAAGATATTTACTTTAATGGAACCAGGGGAAACTATGTAAAACAACCGTGTATTAGTTTTCATTAAATAATGCCACATTTGCAAAAATCTCAAAAACTCAGAATCTTACTGTATTTCTCACATTAAATATTGATTGTTGTGGCTATAGGTTAGCTATGGGTTTGCCCCACCTCTTTTTCATTCCAGTATTAAGATTGAAGGAGAAGCCCCTATTTGGCACATGCCATTATTTTAACATGAAAAGAAATAAATGAATTCTTTGTGGCATATGGAACCTCCACCCAAATTCCATTGATTAAAGCAAGTCACATGGCCAAGTTTTACATCAACAAAACAAGAGAATATATATTCCTCCCAAGTTACAAGGCAATGGGTAGGGATGAGGAATCCTCTTTTAGAGTGGAGAAAAAAAATTGGAAACAAATATATAATTTATATTGAATTAATTACAAAGCAATGTGATGAATATGAAATATGTTTGGATCACATAAATCAGATCATTTAAATATAGCACTTAGCAGTAATAGGACAGGAGAAGTGATACTTGAGCTTAGTCTTTTAGGTTGAGCAGGAGTTTGTCAAAGTGATAAGATAGGGAAGGTATCCCAGACAGAGGGTAAAGATGTCCATTTGCAAAGACATAAAGGAAAGAGAAAGTCTGTCTTGTTCAGGAAATGGTGAGCTGTTTAGCACAATTGTGGGACTAGATTCTTTGTGGTAATAGTGATCCCAGATTAAATGTGATCTAAGGAGCTCTGACCTTATATCTTAAGAAATAGAGTGCCAGGATGTTGATTTTTTTTTTTTTTTGCGGTACGCGGGCCTCTCACTGTTGTGGCGTCTCCCGTTGCGGAGCACAGGCTCCGGACGCACAGGCTCAGCGGCCATGGCTCACAGGCCCAGCCGCTCCACGGCATGTGGGATCTTCCCGGACCGGGGCACGAACCCGTGTCCCCTGCATCGGCAGGTGGACTCTCAACCACTGCCCCACCAGGGAAGCCCTGGAGGTTGATTTTTTAACAGAGGAATATCCCTATAAAAACAATTTGGGGCAAATCAATTAATGTATACCCTAGGCTCTCAGAATCTCAATGTGCAAAATGGGATTTGGGGACCAAATTATATACCATATTCTTTACAGGCCTTACGTTTTATAATTCTGAAGTCTTTAAATTATGACTCAAGATGATTTTCAAACTTAATGAAAACATTTCAAGATTTCACTTTCAAGTTTTGCATTTTACAAATCTCAAACATGAAGTAAAAATTTTCTCTTTTCTCACATAAGTGATCCATAATAATTATTAGAAAATGACCTACATATCCTGACGATGGTTAGAAATCCATAAGACAGAAAACAGATTTCAGAATAGTTATATTTTTGAATTGTACTAAGTCATTTTTTTTTTAACATCTTCATTGGAGTATTGCTTTACATTGTTGTGTTAGTTTCTGCTGTATAATGTACTAAGTCATTTTTAAACAAAATAAGTCAGAGAAAAATCCATTTAGCATAAATGTTCTCATATTATAGGCCCACGTTTTTCAGTTTTTATTTTATACACAGTGAAATTGTTTATTTTTTTTCTTCTAAATAGTGTCTATACCATGAGATATGTGAAATATAAGTGAAAAAATGATTTAGGTAAATTAATTCAAGATTGACTAGATTATATTGAGGTAACAAACAATCCTCAAATATAAGTAGCTTACAATATCAAAAATTTATTTTTAGTTAATGTAAAGACCACTTCAAGTCCAAGTAGGTTTCAAGAGTAGCCACACTCATGAGTTCGTTCAACATTCCAGGTAGCTTTAAATGTCTGAAACCTCTTAACACATTTTCTTTCACTATCACCTTAGCAGGGTGAAGCATGACAAGGAGAGTAGAATATCAGCAATTAAATATTTCTTCCCAGAAATGACATATCATTTCTGCCAACGATCATATCTACCCAAATTTCATTGTGCAGAGGAAGTCATATGGTCTCTACTAACTTCAAGGAGAAGGGGACATGATATGTTCCTAGTGTGGCCAAAGATAGAAATGAATCAGCTTGATGCTGGAGAGTTACAGTAATACCTACCATCTAATATAAGGCAAACAAGAAATTAACATTTGTTTACAATCTACCATGGGCCAGAAGTGTACTAGTACCTTTCTCATTTGTTAACTTAGTGGATGCTCACAAAAAACTTATTGGTATATTATCTCTATTTTGCAAAAGCCAACAATTAAACAAGCAAATAATAATAACCAAAGCTGTACCCAAAATCTGCCCCAAAAGATAGAAAGAATTTAATTCATGAATTCTTATTCCAAGTCCTGTGTTCTTTGTACACAATCATGTTGCCTTTGAATGTTCCCACATTAATAATAGAATAATAAATATTAGATAATAGATTAATAAATATTTTTCTTATGTTTCTTAAAAAGCCAAGTAGAAATTGTGTCTTGAGTTTATAATTTTCTTCTCTTTTCTTGAAAACAAAAATTATAAAAACATTATATTAATGTAGTCATCTATCACAACTATCTGATTCACATGGAATTGAGGAAATCTCCACATTTTGTTCTAACTTTTTGAGTGTTCTGAATCTTCTTTTTCAGAAGTTATAAACTTCTGACTCACTGGCTAAAAATTCATCTTCTTTGTGTTTCATTCCTCAGTGGCCATAGGAATTAAAAATGGAGCCCAGTTTAGCATAAAATGTGAATCTAGTTACATGAGCCTTTTTTTAAGCTCAATATAGTAAAGAGCATTCACACCCATTGAATATCTTATCTCAGTGTTTCAATGCAGTTAGGATGATGGTCTTGCAAGAGAGATTATTCAACATGGTCTATAGATTTTATTTTTAAGTTGAAAAAGCAACCTGCAATATGGCAAGGATAATGGTTTCTATATACTCTCTAAGGCAGTAGTAGCTCTATAAAAAGGCCATGGAATTCATTGCCCCTTTCTTCCCAAAATGACTATTATAGTTTTTTAAAAACCTGAGTTGACAGTGGATTTAGTTTGCATATATTAATATTCACCCAAATTGTCTATTTTGGATATTAAATAAATAAGTATAAGATTTGTGCATATGAACAAGCTCTTTCTGAGTTGCTGAAATTCTTGAATAAGTTCTACCAATTGTACCTCCCTTTTTCTGCATGAGAATATGTCTAAGAGAGGTGAAGAAGGAAAGACCATGCAAAAATCTGCTCATACAGTAAAAATATTATGTCTTTACTTTAAAACTTTGGAATATAACTCATCTCAAATAAAAAGTTAATAAATTAAGTATTTCTAACTGTTTCATAAGCATTGGTCTTCTAGATATGCTCTCACTAAATATGCTAAGAAACAAAGAACATTCCTGTTAAGCATAATTATTAATATTCAAAATCATGAGAGAGATCAAAACAGATACAGAATTTTTAGGGTGGTGAATATTTGTAAGGAATTTTAGCAAATTTCCAAATGGATCAGGTTTAGAGACTGTCAGCAATTCACAACTGATACATGGAATTCGAGCCTAATATTTGATTCAATGTACAGAATGTAGCCTATATCCTCAATGAAATTGGAGGATTAAGCTTCTTCACAGACTGCTAAAGACTGATTTAATCAATTAAAATAACACAAAGGAAAAACACTGAGTCATGACATTTTAATGAAAAACCATTATTTAAAGGACATTTATATATACTAAGAAATTCATTAATCATTTTCTTTGAATTGTTAGACTGTATGTATTGCTATCACTTATCGTGTTTTTAGTAGTAACCAGGTATGACTTCTAATCTTCCCAACAACTTTAGAAGTTAACTGTTACTATCCTCACTTATAGATATTATTTAACTGAGGCTCAGAAATGTAAGTTGGCATGCATGTGGTTGATGGTGGAGCAGAGATTCAAACCTACTTCTGAGTGATTCTAATGTCCAGGTGTTTTCTGAAACCTCAGTCTGTTAAAGATAATGGCACCCTCATTATCTAAGTTATGTAGGCCGGTGACTTTGGGTATATTTTAGAGCCTCCTCTTCTTTGTTCTGTTTTTCTCTCTACAAGTCTCTCGGACCTCTCTCCTTTTATACACTGACATTGATTCTGACCTAATTTAGACCCTCATTATCTTTTGCTTTAACTTCTTTAATGTATTCAGACATCAACATACATTAAATGTTTAACAATATATTATGTACCAAGGGTGAAAAGATAATGAAGTGTTTTTCATAACTGGTCCAAAATTCTTTGACGCTCTTCTCATTAAGCAGTGGGGTCTATGTCCCCTCCTCTTAAATTTAGGCTCTAAGTTTCACGTTTCATGAATAGAGTATAAAAGTGACTCTGTACCTGTCCTAGCCTGGAGCTTAAGAAACTGGGAGCTTCTACTTCCTGTCTGATGTGAGAAAACCCCAGTCACGTGGAGAGGCCATGACAGTCCTAGCTAAAGTCTCACGTCAATAGCATCAACCCCCAGACATGCAATTGACAAAGCCTTTGAAATGACTCCCATCCCAGGCTCCAATCAGGAACCACCCTGCTGAACACAGTCAACCTCCAGAACTGTGAGAGATGATAATAAAATAATTGTTGCTCTTTTAAGTCACTAAAATTTAGGGTGACCTGTTATGCAGCCATAAATAACTGGAACTGATGACTAAAAACCAAGGTCTTACCAACAGTCTAATAGAAAATGAAGACATGAAATAAAAGAAGTGAAATGGGAAATTTTTCATTCATCAAAATAACCTCAGGGGCTTCCCTGGTGGCGCAGTGGTTGAGAATCTACCTGCTAATGCAGGGGACACGGGTTCGAGCCCTGGTCTGGGAGGATCCCACATGCTGCAGAGCAACTGGGCCCGTGAGCCACAGCTACTGAGCCTGCGCGTCTGGAGCCTGTGCTCCGCAACAAGAGAGGCTGCGATAGTGAGAGGCCCGCGCACCGCGATGAAGAGTGGCCCCCGCTTGCCACAACTAGAGAAAGCCCTCGCACAGAAACGAAGACCCAACACAGCAAAAATAAATAAATTAATTAATAAACTCCTACCCCCAACATCTTCAAAAAAATAAAAATAAAAATAACCTCAGGAGAAAGCCCATTATTTGTCCATGATAAATACATGGCTTAGTCGATAGGTGGACATTTGTGGTAGGCATGTTTTGACCACATTGTTGGGAAGAGGGTGCTGTTTTACTGGTCCTTGTGCATTTTACTTGGGAGGAGTCCTTCTTAGGTCCCATCCACTGCTACCAATACTGTTTTTAATATCAGTTACATTTTCCTAATATATTTTTGCCTTATCCTTTTGGTTTTCAAAGAAATTCCTACTTAGAAGAGACCTTAAAGTATCTGTTGTCTCTAGGTATTTTAATTCTCTTAGGCTAACAATGTGACGGACAGAAGGAGGAGTTGGGAAGTTCTAGGAATGAAACCAGGTGCCACGGCAGAGAGGCTAGTGCCAGTGGAATTTCTTCAGACTGAGTTTTACCTGACAGTAGGGGATATGTCGCATTCTTTCGGGCATTTTGAAAATATCCTAATATTGATACCAAATAAATTTGAGGAAGTACTTGTCCTCCTAAATAAAACTGTCTTCTATGATATTACTGTTTCCAGAAAAAGGAGATCTGTGCCAATGAAAAACATAGAAAACAGTAATATATGTTCACTTGTAACTTCATAAAACTCCGAATCAGAAATTTACAACTTTATTTTGTTCTAATTTCTCTGTCCCATCCAGATTGCTTTGCTGATTCAAAAAAAAAAAAAAAAAATCACAGCATATATCAAATTAGCAACCAA
Organism: Mesoplodon mirus; assembly: GCF_964341445.2. Taxonomy (NCBI): domain Eukaryota; kingdom Metazoa; phylum Chordata; class Mammalia; order Artiodactyla; family Ziphiidae; genus Mesoplodon; species Mesoplodon mirus. Next base: position 30,775,310 of record NC_138992.1, read on the forward strand.
TTTTCCTGGCATGTCAAACAGCAGAAGATTTGCTTTTCTAGTGAACGCTGGGTTTTGTTTTTTTTGTTTTTTTTTTTGTTTGTTTGTTTGTTTTTGTGGTATGCGGGCCTCTCACTGTTGTGGCCTCTCCCGTTGCGGAGCACAGGCTCCGGAAGTGCAGGCTCAGCGGCCATGGCTCATGGGCCCAGCCACTCCGCGGCATGTGGGATCTTCCCGGACCGGGGCACGAACCCGCGTCCCCCGCATCAGCAGGCGGACTCTCAACCACTGTGCCACCAGGGAAGCCCGTTTGTTTTGTTTTTTAACGATTGATTATTATTGTTGCAAAAACCCCAAAAAACTGCACAAAATAAATAATAAATGCTTAATTACATTTTAAATTAAATGTAAATCTTGAAAATATCAACAAACTGGTAATTGTAGGTTGTTTCACATTTTAACTGAAAGCATCTAGATACATGCCGTATTCACATATTCATAAAAAAGTCACATAATCTGAAGAGACGAAACTATCTAAAAATTCAAAGTAACAGTTTGTGTAATTATACTGAATCAGAGAGGTCCTGTTACTTTGTTCATGGCTGGGAAAGAGACCTTATGTAATACTGAAATGAAACATTATTACCGTCTCACTCAGTCTTTCTTGGAATTGGTTTAGTGATTACTTCAACATAGACATCAGTGAAAAACATTTGACATCTGGCCTAGAAAATCAGACAGTAGACCACAGAGACTTTGATTAAAAAACTTCATGTAATTTTCTCCAATCAGTAACTTGGCCTGTTCTTTTATCAGAGTGAAGGTCGCTCTCATCGCCTGCAAATTTATACTAAAGCTTTAAACAAACAAGCATGAAACTTTTACATGAAAATCCCCTCCTGAAGGAATATTTACAGAGGAACTCGATGATTAGCTGTACTGATGATTTGATTTCTTCAATGTGAAACAAGCCTGGAATCTTTTGTATATATATTTTTTACTCCAGTCGTGTGTACACACGTATATGTGTGTGATTAGCCTTCATCTCGTAAAGCATTTTGGGGAAAGCTCTACACAAGGTGCTATTGCTTGCTGGGGAAAAAAAAATGACAGCTTCTTTCCCATCATCTGTGTGCCAGGAACTATTCTGAAGTCAGAAATCATACAAACCACTAGGGTACTGTATGTTTAACCTCCTATAGAGCAGAGCCATTCCCATTACTGAAAAGAATGAACTCTTAGCAACACAACAATAGAGATCCTGAAATGAACTGCACTGCGGTATCACCATGAATTAAAGTCTCCATCAGAAGCTGTGGCTCTTGGCATCACAGAAAAAGGGCTTCTATGAAGTCGAGCAAGGAACTCTGCAGTAATGAGCCATCCTGCTGCCTTTTCTCTTTGAAGACAATTTATATGATGAAACTTGATAATTAACTTATGCCCAACAAACTAAATCCAATATATCTGTTTTCAGGTCAGAGGCAGTAGCTGTAGTCTCTGGGAATATGCTACCCCATCTACCAGTTCCTTGACAAGGAGACAGTCCCTGCTAATACAGGGTCATGGTAAATTTTCTTATCTCTTAAGAATAAGGAGGTGTCCTGTAAAATATGTATGTACTATCAAAACATTCGTGATAAAATCTTAATAAAATTAGAAAGTTGGAATAAAAGGAAATCATGGTCTTTAATTGTATGTCTTGAAATTAACTTCAGTAATGGCTGATACGTTATATATGTGGTGCCTATAATGCTTCAGCCCATGAGCACACGATTGGTTTCCCAGGTTCAGTTTCCAGTGAAAGAAGACAGTATGATGAAGTAAAAACCAACTTTTCCCAATTCTACAACTTTATCTTTCATGGTTTACAAATTGTCATTACACTGCTATACCCTGGAGAATATGAAATCTACTCGGTGATTAGAGACACAGCCCAAAAAAGGCATTTCCTTCTTGATACTACCTGAAATAGCAAAGTAAAAAAACATAGAAGGTGAAAAAAGGAAACACTTGGATCATTTTTCAAAATGTCAATGTTTTATTTAAACCTGCCTGGGGCTGATCTTTGCACTCAATCCATGTACATGGCATGGTATTGGAATTACAACTCTCGGATGGAAAGAAATAAGAAGTACAAGGCAGATTTTGCATCACAAGTTGTGACTATTTCTTGATACATGCTTACAACAGTCATTTATTGGTCCACTGGCCTACATCCTCATGAAATCAGATTGCATTTTTGGAAATCAGGCAGAGAAATAAAATCTGCTCTCAGAGATGGATATCTACTGGGAAACACTTTCATTATGTGACTGCTATAAGAGGTATTCTGCTGGAAAAAAGTGATTTGTTCCATGGAAAAATGCATCTAGAGGAAATTGATATTTAGTTACTCATATCAGACATGCTTATAAAAGAGAGATTCTAGGTTTTTCTCTTTTAAAAACATTATATTATTAATCTCTCTAGATGTATTTATTTGTAAAATGATAGACAATAGGAAGCTTAAAACCATTTCTCACAATTTTTGCCTTTTAAATATAAAATTCATTGTGGATAAATTACTTAACCCTTTTTTACAATTTCGCATTAACCTATTAATGCCTTAGCAGTGGACATATTTCTAAGACAGCATAATGTTATGTAATTTTCTTAAAATTATTGCTTTTCTAATTAAAGTTATGTTTTTTTATCAGAATAATAAAGTGAATAAGGGTTGGTCTTGTATGGCATGTTGGAGGAGGACCTAAACCATTTTCTCAAATGTGAATTAATATTAGGGCACACTGGAAGTTATGCAATGTCTTAATTCTAAACCCCATTCATGAGATTTTTGGAAGTTATCAACTGAAATATACTAGTTTCAGATGATAGGGTCCAAAGTGAGAGATGATCTTACTGTATTTGCCAGTCTCTTGTCTACCTTTAAATGATATACCTTATAAAATCATATATTTAATAGTTTATGAGTCCTTAGGCCTACACAAAGCTTTACATTTTACATCATGCTTTGACATTACCTATGTGACCAAATGCATAGTCTACGAAATTTCCTGGTGTACAAAGATAATGAATCCTATTTCTTGCTATTTTAAATTGTTCAAATAAAATATATATGCTTTTGTTAAAAGAAGCTGAATTTATAGAACAATTTCTGCCTAGGAGACTTCATTGACTTCATTCTTCTTGCGCATCACATTCTCCAGAGGAGTGAGGTGAGAACTGCTCATAAAGAGAAAATCTGTGGCTGAAAGATGCTACCTCACTGAGGATAACTATTACTTATGGGTAGAGGTCTTTATTTGTAGCCCATTACTGCCAACCTGCAGCAGCTTCATGATGGCTAGGAAAGTGACTCCAGATGAGCTGCCGTCATCTCCTCCCCCTTTAAGCCACACACAGGAGAGTGTAACTAGAGAAAAGGCAGGTTGACATCCTCCTATGGCACACGGGATGCTTGCAGGTTGTGGCTGACTGACAAAATCACGTTAACAATAAGCATCTTGATGCCACCAGTATAGCTCAGCTGAGGAAGATCTCTCTTTTGCCTCTCTTGCACTTCATCAAGAAAATCACCTGCTAAATTCTGATTCTAGGGTCTTTATTATTGGAGATGATGTGTGAAACAGGAAGACACGAAGTGAATTATACACACTGGGCTGGGCTTTCAGTTGGGGAAATTCAAACCAGAATTGATGTGTCTTCTACTGGAATGTATGTGAGGCAGAAGTCAAGGCTTGAAAAGACACAGGAAATGTCCTAATGACAGTGACACCTTTAGTCTTTCAGGTGTCGCTTTTGTATGTTCTGAAGGAAGAGGCAGCTTTGCCCCAGTGGGTAGAACTTAAGGGAACTGTTCCCAAGGCTAGGCACATTGTACAACAATCCCTTGCTACCTTAAGTGCTTTCTTTCTTTTTAAAGACAAGGTCATCCCAAAGAGGAAATGAAACGGAAATTTCTCCAGCTTTCAAACTAAGGTGAAAACCACATTAACACCTGTTCTGTAAAACAAAAGAAGAGCCATTTTGTCTCATATATTTTTTATCTCCTTCTCCTCAAATCAGGCAAGAACAGTAAAAAGCAGATAAATTATACATTAGAAAGAAATAATCACTTACCTTTGACTTTAGTTAAGAAGTATTTACACTTGGTAGAGAGTTAACATCTCTAGTAGAAGTCAGCTTATGTTCTGGTTAAGAATAAAACAGAATTGTATAAATTAGTGACAGGAAAATTATAAATTGATTTCAAATATTATTTTAGTAATTACTATTGTCTTAGGGAGCCCGTCTCTATAGCTCAATGCTTGTCGTTTACATCATTTCTTTGGTTTTCTCTTTTTTTTTCAGGCTCCTACTCGTCTTTGTCCTATTTCTCTATAGGTTTTTATGAAGACCTCTTCTGCTTCTTTCCATTCCCCTTTTGGTTTTGTTTTGTTTTGTTTGCTTTTATCATTTATCTATTCATTTATTGAGCATCTATTATATACCATCATTGAAGGTGCTCTTGCTTTCTTTCCTTCTCCCACTCTCTTTCTCTACCTCTAAAATTGCATTTTCTATGCCTTTTCTCTTCCCCACTCATCTCACACATCCTCCCTTCCAAAACACATATGCGCATTCACACTCAGACAATCATATACATCCCTCCTTTTGTTAGTATAGTAACTCAGCTGTCACTGGAACAAGATATGGTGTGGATGGCTGACCTATGGTGTAGATTGCCAGACCTACTAGGACTGGCCAATATAAAGCAGTAAAGGTCCATCAGGACAGCTCGTACACAAGACTATTTAGGGAACCCAAAGAACAGGCAGTAGTAATCAGAGAATTCTGTGTATTAGAATTTCGGAGGACCATGGATTTAGGAGAGTCAGGGGGGCTCTAGAAAGTGGCAGCCAATGACAACTCAACACTTGGAAATACGTGAGGGACCCAACCACAGTAAATACATGATTTTCCCTATTATCAGTAGGGAGAGTGTCAGTAAAGGACCTCCAATTTTTGAAAAATCAGGGTCTTATGCAGAAACCAACTCAAGCACAGAAATATCAATAGATGAGAGAGAACTAGGTACACAAATTAGTGTATTGGGGCCAGCTGGGTGGATCTCACCGGCCCAGGTATGCTTAGTTGCCAAGTTTTTGTCTTTCTCCTACCTCTGAGCCTGAGCAGGATAGGAATATGTCATGGGTAGAAGTTAAGTGGTCATAGCACAGGGATCAAAAGGGTGCCTTATTAGAGGAGGTGGCCACAAGCACACCTCTCATCTCCACTTGCATCCTTGATGCTTTCTATTCCCAGGGCATGTCAGCCTGTTGCTTCTGTATTGGCCACCTAGAAGTTGGAACTTGAAATTAATATCTAACAAGGAAAAGGAGCTGCTTACCAAAGATTTTTAACAAGGGTAAGGAATATGTCCTGAAACCTTGAACTGCCAAATTTGTAAAACCACTGTGACCCAAATTTTGTGTAGGAACTATTTTCACAAAGCATCAGGTTCTATCTTTATGAGATTTACAGGTTGAGAGTGATGAATAAACTACTGATTTGTGTGGACATAGGGACTTCGGGTGGTTTGTGAAACTCACCTGTAAGCTAAATTAATTTATGCAATACACCTTGGAGTGGAAAACACACCAAACCTTTAAATGTTGGAAATATCTCTTTCCTACTTGCCCTCCTTGAATTACCTTGACCAACTATATACAAGTATGCAAAGAATGCGAAGAAACTGAGTTGAGGGTTTCAGTCTCTTCTATTTCCAGAATTTCCCCAGCCATTGCCTATTGTACATACCACTCACAGTACCCCTGGCCTTCATTTCCCCCGGGTTCTTTGACTTCTCTTTGGCATTAAAACTTCGTTCCCAATTTTCAGTTCAAGCCTCTAGTTCTGATGACCATTTTATGCACAAGACTTGTCCAACCCTGGCCAGAACTCCTTGCTTTCTTATGTTCACATGTTGTGACTTTGGGAAAGACACATTCCCAGTCTTCTTGGCCTTGGCTCTTTGATAGGAGGCTCCTTGGTCCACCCTCTGCCTGTCATCCTTGACATGCACAAATAGTTCAATTAATAGTTTATCTTTAACTAATCATGGTAACACGATATTGCCTTACTAAAAATATTCACCCTGGGTGTAAGGGCACAGAAATAATTAGAAAAAAAAATCTCTAAATGTAGGTAGTGGAAAAGGACAACTGAAATATATTCATATATTCATGGTATGATAATACAATGAATAGTATCCACATACACGTACATTTAGTGTGATTAAATACTATATAAATACATGTGATTATATAGCTAGAAGTACAATTCGATAATGTCAAATTTTGTTCTTTATGCTCACTTCTCCATTGCTGGTGGGAAAATGAATGGTACAGCGCTTTAGAAAACTTTCTTATAAAGTTATACATACACTTACCATATGAGCCAATAATCCCACTTGTAGGTGTTTACCCCAGATAAATGGAAACATTTGTCCACACAAAGACGTCTGTGTAAATATTCATAAAAGCTTTTTCACAATATCCCAAACTGGAAATAACCCAGAATTCCATCAACTGAAGAATGGATAAAAATATTGTGCTACATCCATACAATAGAATACTACTCAGCAATAAAAAGCAACAAATTACTAACACATGCAACAACATGGATGACTATCAAAATTATTTTGCTACATAAAAGTAGTCAGACATGAAAGGTTTTATACCATATATATGACCATTTATATGACATTCTCAAAATGTTAGCTATATCTGTAGATTTTAGTGCCATAGAGCTTCTGGTATCAATTCCTTTGAAAAGAATTATGGACAGTAAAACTTAATATAAATTGGAACACTTATTAAGGTCAAAATATGTGGTAAACTAACACAATACACATTTATATTCTGAATACTTTTGAATCCTAGAAACATAGTATTAGAAGTGGAAGGGATCTTAAAAATCAGCTTGTCCAGGGCTCACATTTTAAAATTCTGGAAATAACATCTACAGATTTACTTACAGTCCAATATTTGCAAATATTCTTACTTAAGGGTGTAGACTTTGATAGAATAAATGCTCAGTTTTTATTCAGGAAGGATCACAAGACAGCTTTTAAAGTAGGTTTTCTAAAGTAGGCTTTTCAGGAGGTTTTATCTTTTGAAGATGATCCTAATTTCAGTTGTGGCCACAAATTTTGACTTGGAAGTACAGATTGTGTGTGAAGCAAATAAATAATGAAAAACTGAAAAGATTTGCCGGAAGAAATAAGTAATTCTTGATGTCATACTGGTGGGATGGTAGTTCCATATCTGGTACCTGTATTTGCACATAGTAAGTACTCAGTAAATGGTTGCTAAGTAACTGAATGAAACCAAAGGCTATTGCTTGACAATTTTACAGAATAGATATTTCACACAAGAAATAATTATGCTAATGGTAAATTTGCTTGGATTCAATACATTTTGGTTTTACTTCTGTTTTTGGCTCTAATTATTTGCATCACATGAGACAGCATGTACATTTATACCTCAGTGGCTTCACCTGTAAAATGGTGATGAAGATGCCTGTACTCACTAAAATAGATTAGGTCAAGGAGAGATATGATTTAGTTAGAAGAATTTTCATAACATTTTGTATTTTTATAAGACATGTGACCTATTCAAGGTTTATATTAGAAAATCAATCACTACGTTTCCTTCTAACTCTATGAATTTAGTTTAGAAGTAGATATAAAGTCCTGATTATTCATACTCATGAAGAGTTTTGATGTTATTGAGAAAACAAAAATATTGATACAAATATAAATATCAAAACTACTACAATAGTGTGTATACATGAGTACATATACATTATTTTTATATTTTTAATTTGCAACTAACACTTTACTAGTTGAATCTAAAGACGGGTTTGTATTTAATAAACACATTATTTCAGGGCTAGAGATTCACAGAATTAAGCAGAGGGGGAAATCAACCTAACACCTAACATTGAGTTATTTTTGGATGGGATTAATTCTTGGATGGGATTCCAGTGGCTAAGATAAAGAGTAGCTAGTTTCTGAGCTACACACTATCAAAGAAATAATTTACTTTGTGTTTAAACTAAATTATATTTAACTCTTGGGAAGTCTCTATTTTTATAAATTCTCACATTACTTGTCTGTTTCCTCTCCTTCCTTCAGATCTTAGTACAGTGAAATACAGAAATACGAAAATGGCCCACATTGCATTCTTTCCCCTAAACAGATCCGGAGCATGGGAGTGACATTACTGAATAGCTGTTTTTTTCCCAGGCACTGGCCTAAGCATTCTGCGTGTATCTCTTATTTAATCTCACTACAACTTCATGAACTGGGTATTACCGTCATTTTACAGCTGAGCAAACTGAGGTTTCAAGAGGTTAATAACTTTTTCAAGGTCACGTGGATACTAAGGGGCAGAGCCAGGTCTAACATACAGGCGAATCCAACTCCATCCTTGGAGCTCTACATAATACACCAGTGGTTCTTAAAGTGTGGTTCTAAGACCAGCAGCAGCAGCATCTTCTGGAAACTTGTTACAAATACAAATTATTGGGTTCCATGATGGAAATACTGAATCAGAAATCTGGTGGTGGAGAGGGTACGTAGGACCCAATGTTCTGTGTTTTCACAAACATTTTGGATTATTTTGATGCTAAAGTTTGAGAAACATATGTCTTCCATAAAAGCAACATGGTTGACATTCATAAACAATTCATATTCAAAAGGCTCCATAACCATTTAACTGGTGGACTTCTTACCTAGAGAAGCTCAGTAAATAGCATCAGTAGCACACATTCTTGTAAGAATGGCAGGTGAGAAGCTGCTTGGGATCCAACTGAAGGTTAGTGTCTTTTGCACATCATTTTATTCAGTGATTCTATGGGACTCAAACCACTTTTCCAAGAGGAAACAGATTAGTTATCCATAACTTATGGGAAACCTAAGTGAACATCGTTACCTGATTGATTTGGCCTCAGCCAGTTAGCGTGTCACTAATGAAAACCGTAATAGCCAGTAAGGGTGGTGCAGTAAGTAGATTCACAGTTGACTGGGTTGCTCAGATACTCATAATTTTGATAATTTCACATGGTAAGGGATGGAGAGGGTGGGAGCAGGGACGATTCAACTATTAGAGAAGGAGGCAAGATATAGTAGGAAATACTTCCTTCCACACAATTAAAATTCCGGCTTCCTTGTTAGGTATGTATGCTTCTGCACTGCCCATCCCCCAGCTCCTGGACACCAGAGTCTGGTCAATACGCTATAAATAACCTATATTAATCTTGGGAATTTCATACTACTGAAGTGGGTTTGGTGCAACCAGTGTAGTGGTACGTATTTCAGAAAATAAGAGAGAGAGAGAGAAATAGAACACAGTTTTGGTGAAAACATGCTTCTTAATTCACATTAACTGTCTATTAGGATTGTGCTCACTGATGTGAAAGCTTTGGAAAAACTATGTGAGATATCACATTAAAACAGGAAACAGATGGTGCTTAACTGGGTATGCAGGTGAGGAAGCAGGAGCTTCCTCATTTGGCTGTGGGATGCACGACAAGAACAGCAGCGACCTGTTTGTTCTTTAGTCCGAGTCCGAGGAAAATATCAGTATGTTTGTGAATTACAGTTCATCATGTTTAAGATGTACTAATTTACTTACATAGAATCTAACACGATAACAAGAATATAATCTGACCATGAATTCAGTGAATTGTGGTTTATTCTCGCTATTACAATTATTTCTGAATATCAAAACGGTTCCTTCTGATGTTAATATAGAGCATACTGGGTTTTAGAGCATGAAAGACTCAGTGCAAATTTAACCATTTGCAAGTCAGGTTAATGCTGGAATAAACTAAAATAATTTATAGAATGTACTAAAACTGAATTGCAAGGAAATTTATGATAGGTAGTCACACAATAATAAAAAACAAAGCTTAATTAACATAAAAATTCTAGCTGTCATATTTCTCTAAGTAGAAATAATTGTAATGTAATTTTATTTCACTGATTGAACCTCCAACTAGGTCCTGGGTAAAGTCAGTATGAAAATGAAAGACTATGAAGGGCACCTTTAGGCCGGAAGGAAAACAGGACATGATCTCACCAGCTTCAGAGTTAAAACCATTGAATTACTTGCTACACACACACACACACACACACACACACAGATATCCTTAATGATATTCATTATTGCTCCCAAAGGATGGGAAATTTGAAAGAAAAATGAATGAGACTTTAAAAAGATCTGTCTAAACTATTTTTGGAAATTGTGAAATAACTGATGTATAGAGTTTCATTTAAAATAACTCAAAAAATTTTGTTCATTTCACGAATTCTTAAAATATCGAAGGATTAGGAGCAAAAAGAATTCTTTTATAGAAACTGTAACCAAGAAACTAAATTATTGAATTAAATTATTGTCACAATCATGTGTGGCATTTTTCTACTCACAAATATTGAGAAATCACACTATACGCAAAAGTTTGAATAATTAAAAAGGTAATAATCTTAGCTTTTCAAGCATAGGACTTTTACTTTCCAAACAAATGTCTAGATTACTGAAGGGACTGTATTTGCTTTCTACTCCATCTTTGTATCTCTGGAACCCAGTGCCTGCTGCACCTTAGCTCCTCAGTAAATGTTGGTTGGATCAGATGAAGTAGTTTTCTCATAGCACATTGGTCCGGCCCACTATATTTAGGGCTGTAATGTTTCTGAATGAAGAAAACTCACCTTTCGAGTCATATAGGCATTCATCTGAGGCTCATAAACATACTGCAGGGACCTGGTTGTTTTCCTCTCCGATCCTCTAATGATGGTGAATTATACTGCTTTTCTAGATGTGTGCATTTGCACCTTCTGTATTTAGGATGACTTGGGATGGATTTTTGTGATTTAAGCTTATTGTAGAAGTAGCCACCAGAGGGAACCCACAAAAATGATCCAGAACTTTATAAATGTAAAGATAAGGCAATTCTGTGCTTCTTTTGTATTAGATAATAGCATAGTAATCACTATTTTAACTATCGTGCTTTTTGGTTAACTCTCACATTTTTGGTATAAATTCCTAAGAGTTGGTCTATAAAATGTTCAACTTTGAAGAAATTTAGTCAAACAGCACTATTCAAAGTGACATTTGCCCTTATGTAGTAACTGAAACTAATACTCTTCTCTCCCACCCTCTACCTCCTACCCCCCAAAAGCCTCAAAAATCAAGAGACTTGGATTCCGGTCCTGTATCTTGAGATCTTGGGCAAGGCCATTTACATCCCTGGACTTTTGTTTTTTTTCATCTGTGAAACAGTCCCAACAAAACCTGTATCATAGGGTAATGATGAGGTTTAAATAGAATGAGAAACGATATGTAAGAATGCTTAGATATTTAAAATTTTACATAAATGCAAGGTAACATTTTGATGATAAGGTATTAAACCTTGAACATCCAGAACATCAGTGAATGAAAGGTCTGGGTTCCATTAATTTTCTAGTTAACTGAAGATGAAGGGAAAACTATTTTTCAATCGTTATTTTTTAAAACATATTTCTGAAACAAATCAATTTGCTTTCCTGCAGCACTATAAAAAATTAAGTCTTAAGATTAAATGGGATTTAACAATCTGTTAAACAGTAACTCTAACTGTAATATTGTTGTAGTTCATTCTGTAGGAGTTGGATCTGAAACTATCCTGATCAAGGATCCTTAGGAATTTTATTTTTGTTTTGTACTTAATGCCTAAAATCAGCTGATTTTTTAGAACTAATTTCTTTTTTAATAAAAGTATAGTGTAATGAAAAAACTGTTCATGGTGACTTTACCTTTAGCGAACACAGGTTTTTGTAGTGAAATCCTATTCTGTAAATATATCTGATTTATTGTCAAAGCATTGGAAAATATCAAGACATCTGGGGCATTTTGAATTTAGTTTTAAGTTCAAAAAAATTGAAAGAATGAATCTCTACCTATCACCCCTGTGCAAGAATTTACCAAATTCATGGGCTAATTGGATTCAGTAATTTAAGTAGCATTTTCCAAAGACAGAGAATGGTTTCCACTAAGAAACTAAAATGAATGGACTTGTGTCTGGGTTGGAGGAGCCCACAGTCTTTGTAACACTCAGCTTTTACCAGAAGCAGTTTGTCCACTTGGGGTGACGTAATTTAATTGTGGGATATATGTTACCAGAATGTAAGTTAGATATGTTAAAATTGTGCCCTACTGTATTTAAAAGGAGCTGAGTGGTATTTTATCTTTATTGTTAAAACATCCACATAGTGTTGACAAGAGCATCTGTTTTTAATTATGCCTATAGATAGAACAAGACAGTATCTTTTATCATTAACTTTCTAAGGTGTTTATTTTAAATGGAGCTTTTCTTTTTTAAAAACTTTTTCTTGTGGAGAGATAGATGATAGATAGATTTGTATACAAACACAAATATTTAAAGCACATTGTTTGGTAACTGTATATCTGCTTCCTCTCTAAGAATATGAGCAATTTAAGGTCAGAGACCGTGTTCTACTTGCTTGTGTGTCCAGGGAGATATTCAAAATTGTTAACAGGACTTCCCTGGTAGTCCACTGTTTAAGACTCCATGCTCCCACTAGGGGGCATGGGTTCAGTCCCTGGTCAGGGAACTAAGATCCCACATGCTACTTGGCATGGCCAAAGCCAAAAAAAAACCAAAAACAAAATTGGTAATGGACAGTATGTCATGGGCACTAACCCATCAGAGCTAAGAACTGGCCTAGGTGCTAGAGCTGGGGCCTGGAGAACTCCTGCTGTGTGCCTGGTATTAATCTTTTGTTGCTGGACCATAGAAAAGTCTGAATTCCAGCGGAGGTGTACAAGATGGCTAAAACAATGGCTGGGGTAGGTGGAGTGCCCAGGGCAAGATTTTAACAACTAGCATGGACATAATGCTGAAAATTTTCACACTGGCTGAAAATCAGCTTTGTTTCTTCAATGCTTAGCACAGTGCCTCATACATAGTAATACTTACTAACTTTGTATAGAATAAATAATAATAAATATTTTGCACACTTACCAATTAAAGCTGAGAGAAGCCAGTCTGAGAGTATTCTGGGTAAGAACAGAAATACAGTCATGTTTGAAAATATTGCTGTAGATAACCCACAAGGAAACAGGACACAGTACATATACGCACAGAGACACACAAACATGGTATTGAAAATGAGTTGTACATAAAGAGAAAAAAGAATGATTATGTACCAATGATACCAACATCCTTTATTTTTATAGTGAGGGGTTTTCAACCAGAAGATCATCCAAGACGTTGGGTGAGCTGTAGACAAAATGGCTGAAAGTTGTCTGGATTCAATTGCCGCTATTCTCATGTATCCCGATTTACCATTTGCTAAGACTCAGGAGGAAGACACAAAGTTCTAATTAACACTCAGCCAAAATGAATAGCAAAAGGTGAAAGTTCCTAATGTCTTAAGTTGGGGGCAGAGACCAAACAACTGACAAATGTTAGAAATAGTAAAGAATTATCATAGCCATATAAGCAACAGAAAATTAGTGATTTTAAGCAAAAGTAACAGAAGGAGTATAACTTGTGCTAAAATTCACTACACTGCTTTGGCCAAAAGAAAAAAGACAAAAACTTATTAAAGAAGAAAGGCTTTCTAAGAACCAACTAGTGAAGCCATTTGGGCAATACCTAAGAATTAAAGAATATCTTGTAAAGGAATGATCAGTGTCAGTAATAATTATTCTGCTTCACGAACATAAGCTCTAGGTAGATTTCCTGAATTCTGCCCATTTCCAACATAGGCTCAATGTCATTTACATTTTCTAGGTGTCTTCTGAGGAGACAGCTTCATAGACAACAACCTACTCATTGTAAGCTTTAGAGATGAGCACAATTTTACAAATGGCACCTGCATATCCAAGCAGGAAGTGTGAAATGCATATGTCCAATCCACTACATCTATGCCTTTAGGTGAACCAACTTCCAACGCCTCCTTGAACAAGATCTGCACTCTTCACATTTCTACTTAGAATCTTCTTTATCTCTAGAACCTCTTTCCCCATTGTTCATCTCTATCCTTTTATCCTCAGCCTATTCACACCTTTGCTAGGAAAACCTTCCTGACTTCCCCAGAAAAAAATGTGTCCCTCTTGCGCTTTTCTGGATATGGTGCACAGCATGCTCGGCCTTATGTTGTTCCCGTGTGATGGCCCTAAGTTATAAGGGCCATGAGATCAGAGCCTCCTTCTTCATCTTTGCATCCTTCATTCCATCTTGTAGAGTGTTTATACATAGAAGATTCTTGACCATTTTTACTGTTCAGAGCAGAAAAAAGAGCATGAAACTCAGCATTTCTAAAGGTTTCTAAGACATGTGCAAACTCAGGACTTCAAAATCCCACATATTTCTGCACCAGTGGGCAGAGATTTCTTAAAGAATCTCATTGTAATGAATAGAGCACAGGAAGTGGGATGCCACCATGGCTCACAGTCATGCAGTGGACTCATTCTGCAGCCCTGTTGCCAGTCTCAGATTACGACATTCAACAAATCACCTGCTGTCCATAGCGTTGTGTATTTTGTAGAATAATACCTCAGCTACCCCCCACTTGAATGATTTATAACTTATCATTAACAATCACCATTCATGTTTTTAAAAATCACTTCTATAAGAAGCTTTGATCCAGAAATGAATAAATTCAAGGCTGCTTTCCACAGCTGACCCACTTTCCAGTGACCCATCTTGCTCTTTCACAGACTATACAAATGACTATTTCATACATTAGAAAATAACACAGAAAACAGATATTAAAAAATATAGTAGTTATATAGGTATATATACATATATATGATAATTATGCTTCCCAATGTAGTAATTCCTAATCAGATTTGTTATCCTGTTTGTCTTCTTTGAAATCTTGTTTATGCTTTTTTCCAAATTAAATCATAGCAAAAACTTAGTGATGGACTAAAAATATTCAAATAGACGATATCTCAAATGTATAATTTCTTTATACTTGCATGCCATTTAACTTGACTAATTAACAGCGGTTTTGATGTTTGAAAAGCACTAGTCAATGAATGCTAATCTTTTAAATCATAGATTTGTAAATAAATACATGGAAATGGAGTTAAGATATCCAAATAAGCCTATCTGCTTGTGGCACTAAAAAAAATCCTTATAAAGAAGAAAAATAAAGCACAAGCAAGAGTAAATTGCAGGTAAATGACCACATTTTAAAATAATAACATAGATTCTACATTGTGTGTGAATGTGCCATCAAGGCTAATATAAACACCTAGCAATTCTCTCCATACAAAATCACACTGTATTTTAAAATCTAGATATTCAACAATGATGAATGTCATCAAAAGCAGCCATGAGAATGACCCTCGTGTCTATACTTCAGAACCTTGCCAAGAAATGTATTCCCCATATTGTCATAAACAATCTATTTGACTTCATTATCTCTGATAAACATTTCCCATCAATTCTTTTGAAGTACATAACTATTGACATGCTTCCAGATAACAACAGATAGACTAGAATAACATTTTCTTAACCCTCTTTGTCAAGGTCTTCCTTCATAATAAAATATACTTTTAAAATTCATGAAGAATCATATCATTGAAATATTATTTTAGCCACAAGCTTCTAATAAATAAAGCTGTGTGTTAAGCAAATCAGTCTTTTCAAATGCTTTCAAACTAAGCATCACATTTTTTCTTCTGCAATGAAAAGCCCCTGAACAAATTAGCAAGTCTGTCTGAAAGCCTGTTCAGAAGTAGTATTTTATCAAGTAACATTTTAAAAAATTGACTTAACTGTTAAAGATCACATCAGTGTTCCCACCCCAACCTTACCACTAGTTATCAACAAACTGTTCATCTGTAAACTCATAGAGCCCTGAATCTACAGACTCTATTTGTCAATCAATTTACCTACTTTGTATTAACCACAGGCTTTGTGGCTAATGTTTACTATGCTGGGGAATATTTGCTGAATTAAGCAATGTTGTCAAAGTGATAATAACCTTGTGTCATCAGTATTAATATTGACTCATCATATTTCCAAAACATATTTTAATAAATTACTTTTTCCTTGAGGAAAACAGAACATACTATAAGTTTAATTTAACATAAAATCAAGAAAATCCTGTTATGTTTATTATGGGAAAGCATTGGTGGAGCTAGCCTCTAGGAAAAAGGGAGGATGACACATACGCTTTATCCTCTTCTACAGAGGCCTACTGTCAACTGACTGGAAGTTTACTGTCCATCACTGAATGGCTAAGAGAGAATGGCTAAGAGAGACACCTAACTTCTAGGCAGGCTACCATCCTGTGTTGTGCGCTTTGACTGTATTTACACAAACACAGATGACACGAACTAAAGTCCTTAGTGAGAAATCCCATGACTGGCTTGCATAAGACTATAGGAAGTTGGCCCAAGGTGAATGAAAACTCTTAAGGAAAGTCATAGCATGGAGGCCAAGTTCCTTCTAGGCAGGACCTGCATTAATGCACTTACCTGAGGAATTGCTGGAACTCTTTACCTTGATGGGTCAGGCATGGTGCCACTAAAGCCCGGGGTTCTTGCTCTGCACACCTTCTGGCAAGTCAAAAGCAGAGACAGTCTAGTTTCACCTGTTTCTCAAGATAGTAACAGCCTGGTGATGGTTAAGAGTATGCATTTGGGTATCACACAGATCTGGGTATAAGTACTAACTCTACCACCTACTAGCTGGGTGGCCTTGAGCAGTTTACCTAATTTCTGAGATTTAGTTTACCACATTTGTAAAATGAGGATAAAAACAGAACTTACTTCATAGGATCACTGTGAGATTAAATGAGATACTGTGTGCAAATCAGTTGTTAGAACCTAGGAAATACTCAAGTTAACTATGATGATAACAATGCCCCAATTTAAAAATGCCATCTAATTCACATTCATTTGTGGTGAACGTTCATAATATGTCTATTTTGATCTCACTGTGTCGTAAGACTCAAGATAGGTTACTGAAGATCATAGCACAGGGAATTATCAAGAATACTGGGCAAGGGTTGTAATTACAGTGGTGAGCAAGACATTCAAACTCATTTAGAGCTTCTAGTCCCATTGGGAGGAACAGAAGTAAAAGTCAATTTCAAGCCAATGTAACGATGACAAGCACTGTACTCTATGGACAGTTGTAACCGAGACTTGGGTGTTAGTGTGTGGAATGTTCTGGAAGGCTTACTGAGGAAGTGACATGAAGACAAAAGAGACCTGAGAATAAGTAGGGAGTTAGATACACATGCAGCGTTGGGGAGAAGGGGAGTGGGGGATGAAGGATAAAGGTGATGAGAGAGGTTACATATGGCAGGAAGCCACCATTAGAGACAACACGAATAATATATGCAAAGGCCCGGAGAGAAAAGACTGTTGCAAATGTGTGTGGTGGCTGGGAGCTAGGGGGTAAAGCACAGTGGCAGAGTTATGATCTTATGTTTGTTGGTGGCTGACTAGATGGCAATGTGGCCAGGCCCAGACCCTGGAGTCACATTACTTTGTGGGTAGGGGAGGGTCAGGGCTTGGATTCCACCCTCAGAGATTCTTATGCAATTGGTTGTGGATGTGGTCGAAGTGCTTATATTGTTTAAAGACATTCTAGGCAACCAGTATTTAAATTTCAAATAATCCGGATCAACCTATCAAAAGGGAGCTGGAGCATCTGGTAATGGACCTTCATTCTGAGTCAAGGAAAATGGGGTTGTGATGACAGGTAACGCTTTCATGACAACTGCTTACAGGTACCTTCCAAACCTCCTAGGGAAAAATGCCAGTGATGAATCCTCAGGGCCACACAGCAAATACTCACAAACACATCTAGGATTACATCCTTGTTTTCAAAACCAGCCATGGTTGTGTCCCAGGTACCCATTTTCATTTATATCCCAAGATGCATCTTTTGGCTATAAAATAGAAACATTGGAAATTAACTTTGCTAGATAATGATAATCCCATCATTAACCTATTGCAAACAGTTGTTACTGCACAGGTACACTCAAGAAAAACTAACAGAAAAGAGATGCAGGGCGTGAAATTTGCTCTATTATTTTTTGCAATGTGGCCTGTTTACTCTTTCCTTGTTTGTCCATGACCCAGGATCCATGGACATGAGCTAAGTCATAGGCATAATTTATTCTTAGCACTCATGAATTGGCCATAGGTGGTAGCATGTTGCATTTATATGAAGGGAGCTCTGCTTTTAGTTAGGTGGGAAAAGTACCTCCAAATTTGTTTCTCCAGGGTGCCCACTGCACTGGGGTTCTCAGTCATGAATAATTGCTTATGTGAATAGTAACATTCTTTTCTTATACAAATTATCACCACACTCCCACCTATCTACCCTATTTGAGTTAGAAACAGTTTGGTGTGAGATTCAGCTTCCATCCAGACAAAATTATTTCAGCTATATTTTATACTCACTTTTCTTTTTCTTGGAAGTAGAGAAAGGGGCCCTTGAGCTGTCTTCTACGATATTCCCACCATTCATTCTCAGCCTTCAATCTCCCACGCACCTCAGTGCTCTAAACCTTATATCCAGAAGCTGCCGGCTCCTGACTGTCCTTCAGAGAGTTGAATATAGAGACCTTGTCATTCTGTGTAAAGTCATTTGTTCACAGTGGGGACCTGGGTCTTGATGTGACTGAGGACAAATTCAAAAAGCAATATACAATCAAATTATTAATGAAATCAGATCATCTTTTTCTGAAATTTTATAAATAAAATATGACTAAGTATTTTAGCTAATATGCTAGGTAATTACTTAAGCAAGAGAAAACAGGTACATTTTGTAATATTTCTGCAAAGGAAGGAAGAAAAGCTGCATAAGACACTTATTTCTGACGTTTAAGTAAATTCACTCAAAAGGAGTTATTTCACTAAGACCATAGCTTTAGTCATCAATCAACAATAACACAAGTCCCTAGAACAGAATAAAAAGCTCCAGAACCCACTGCTCAAAACCTGCCAGGAAACACATTCCCCAAGGAAGAAAGGTAAAAATATCAGAGGGAAACTGGCAATATCTCCCAGGGATCTACAAGATGCCTAGAAGTGAATGTCATTTTCTCACCAATAATCTGCACTTTAATCTTACATGAAACAATTTTTCACAAAAAAAATCTCTGTTCCCTTGTGTTTGATAAAGAAAAAGAATTAGAAATAGGCCCAATTTCTTTTAGAAATGTAGGTTTCTTCAGCTTTTGATTGGTCTTTCTCATGACCCCCTATACAAGAAGACAGATAATAAATATAATGATTTATACTGAAAAGAGAGCAGTGAGGATAATGGCCCAAACAGTGCTGTCTTTTATTATGTTACCATAGTAAATAATAGCAGTACACTCACACCGTTATACTTAAGGTTGTAGCCACAATTCCATTATAATTCTTGTTTTTCAGAAGTTTACAACTTGGTCTTGACAATATACTCTAGCCTGAAACTAGCCATGTTTTTGTTTTTGTTTTGTTTTGTTTTCTTCAGTCAAAGGCTGGTTTTCCTTGATTGTCACACTGTTATTGAATAATCAAATTGGAAACTTAAATAATACTTTCACTGTTTTCTGGCTATACTTTGCATATATCGAAATCCTCTTCTGTAGCGCACACACACACACACACACACACACACACACACACACCCTCCATTGGTTTGCCTATACATTCAACACTTGTGTTTAGAAAAATGAAGAACATTCAACGCATTCAATGTTCTTTAATTGGTATGACCACTATAATAACTTACTACAAAATACCTAAAATGACATATATTAAAATGTTTTTATATGCAATTCTGCAAATAATACGACACTTTGATTAAGGTACATAGTCCCAGATGAAAACAGAAACACAATTCTACTAAAGGTGGGCAATCAAATTCAATAGAAGATATTAATAAAGAGGAAATCAAATATTTCGATAAGCCCGAGTGACAATGGGCAGTTTTTTCATTGTATTCATTTTATACCCTTAACAGGAGGAGAGAATATTTAGACTCTAAGTATAGTTTGCCTTAATTTGTACTGTCCGAAAAATTTACTCAATGGGAGACAAATTCTTCTAGTAAAATAATAAATGTTACCTGTTCAGTAGTAGCAGGAGGAGAATTAGGAACCATGTAGAAACTTATAAACAGTGGGTAACCTGTGTCCCCAAAAGCCTGAAACTTATAACAATTTGGCACTGATGTTAATTCTGCTGACTTAGACCAAAAGAGTCTTTTGGTGAGAGAAAAAATGTCCTGTGAAAGAATAATTAGGAGGAAAAATTCTGACACTGTAGCTCTTGTTTGGACCTAAGAAAGCAAATGCCTAAATCCATATAGTTCATTGCTGAAAAGAGAGATTCTCTTTAGACTAAGAGCTACCTCAAATATTCTGTCTTATTCATTCTTTTTTCTCACGCCTAAGAAATACAATTTTGCCTTATGGAAGAATGGAAAATGGAAACTTGACTTTTATAGTAGGTTGCCCAAGATTTAATTTGCAAGCCTTAACAACTCTACCATAGTTTTCTAAGTCAAACAAGAAAAAAAAGAAAATTTCTCAATTTGAGCAATTCTTTGAAATATTTTAAGTTGAAAAAGAATTGGCTAATTTTTTATTTCAATTCCAAACTCAAGAGATCCTTAAAAATGGAGGAAAAATAATTAGCTTGAAAAGAGTGAAAAAAATCTATTAAAATGGCAACATTCTTCTAGCTATTGCTTATCAGACCCCAGCTTATAAGAACTATAAATACAGGTAATACTTGTAATTTGGATAGAAACTTACCAAAAGATCTAAATGAAGGAAATCAGCATCTACTAGAGATTCTATTCAGAGAGTGATCCAGAAAAATCAAAGACACTGGAGAGAAAATAGGCAGCACCTACAATGGCTGCATTGGAACCATGAAAGGGAAATATCTGAAATCAGAAATTTTGAAATATCCTATTTTGTAAAAGTCTTTTGTATAAAACAATAGGGTACTAAAATATGAAGGTAAATTAGGACTAGTGTTCAGTAATAAACAATACATATGTAAAATAATCTGTTTTTTAAATCACAAAGTCTCATTTACTTGCCCTTTTCCAACTACCCAAATCCATTGTGATAAGCAATAGAGGAAGACCATCAGGAGTGCTTTGGCTGCCTTCATGATGCCAACACCAGAACATGCAAAAGCACACCTGAAATCTCATGAATAACTTAATGGGTATGATAAGGAGACTCAGATATGTCCCAAGTGTGGTTTTAAATTTGGGAGTAAAAACGAGATTAAAAAACAATAGCAACAGACAAACAATTAAAGCACTAAAAAGCCAAAGCAGAGAATGGAGCAAAAGACATGGTTAATCAAAGAGAACTCTCACCTGTGGGGGGCAGGATGGTTTAGTGATTATCAGTACAACCTCTGCAGTCGTGCTGCCTCCTGAGACTTTCTACTACTCCACACTACCTCTTTCATTTTTCTACCATCAGACACTTGAGAGTGAACAAAAATGACCCTTGAAATTTTGTCATCTTCAAAAGTTTGGGGATAAAAGAAGAAAAATGACATAAAATGGAGCTTCCCAAGACCTAAGTCTTCTGGAGGACCTGACAACAGTTCTTTCACTGTCTGTCCTGAGGGACTGGCCTCTGGACACCATTTGGGGCTCAGTGGGATGCAACCTCCAACTATATAAGGAGTCAAAAGCCACTCTTGGAAGGGAAAATGTTAACTCACCAATCTCCCCCAGAAAGAAGCTATTATTCTCAACTTCTGGCTGTGAAATGTTCACTATTAATAGTCACATAATACTAGTAACACTCTTCACCAAAAATTATTATTTGCTTTAGAAATATATTTCTGGGGCTTCCCTGGTGGTACAGTGGTTGAGAATCCTCCTGCCAATGCAGGGGACATGGGTTCGCGCCCTGGTCCGGGAAGATCCAACATGCTGAAAAGCAACTAAGCCTGTGCACCACAACTACTGAGCCTGCTCTCTAGAGCCCGCAAGCCACACTACTGAGCCCGCGTGCCACAACTACTGAAGCCCAAGCACCTAGAGTCCGTGCTCTGCAACAAGAGAAGCCACAGCAATGAGAAGCCCGTGCACCACAATGAAGAATAGCCCCCGCTCGCCACAACTAGAGAAAGCCCACGCACAGCAACGAAGACCCAATGCAGCCAAAAATAAATAAATAAATTTATTTTTTTAAAAAAATACATTTCTGCAGAAGAGCTAATATTGGTTATGAATATGTTTCTGTTATTACTTTGATTCTATCACACAATATTATGATTCTTTGGACAGTACTGGAAAGATGCACTGCATTTTAAAAATGATCATTAAGACAGCATAATTACCATCAATTGTTTAAAGAAATGAACAGCTATTTATTATACAACACCCTGGCACATGCGTGTGTTTTCATGTTCAATTTGTGCTGATTTAAGTGCTTATTATAGGTGAAGGATATTGATAGAATACTTTGCAAATGGCCTCAAAACATGGAGAGAATTCCTTTTTGTTTTTTACTACCACAAATTTCAACATGAAATATTTTGCCAGTATGCTATGAGCACCAATAGTATAACATAAACCATGGAAGAATTCCAGGCTGTGTTGACGTATTTTATGAATGTTATGGGATGGCAGATTGGAGGTGTACATCTGCGGGGGTTGGCCAGTCATCCCACTGCCGTCTGTGTATCTGTATGCTTAAATGAATTAGCTAATATAAAAACAGTGCATAAACAAGTTCAATGCCATAGAATTTCCTTTATAGGGTACAGAATATTCAAATCTGAGTAAAGGAAGAGAAAATTATGTTCAATTGCTATTACTTGGGAATATGGTATGTATAAAATGGAAAAGCTACAGCACCCAAACGGAAAGGCCTTATGAATACTGCTTGGCTGTTCTCCTTTTTCTCTCTTTCATTGTATCGCCCTGTTTTACTGGCAGCATTGTTTTTGCAACCTAGGATGTGGGCAATGATCTTTTATCAAAGGACTGGGGAGACCATTCCACACCTCAAGGTCATTCAATGACTACCAAATCCCTTCTTGGGGAAAAAACAAACCATAATATGCAACCCTCAACCCTAGATTCCCATCTCTGAATTACGCTTTATACAACATACATTGTAGTCGCTTGTCAACAGAGGCCCCCCTGGTAGCTGATCTAAGAAAAGAATCACTTAGCAATGCAACATTCTTGTCCTATCCTTTACATACATATAAAAATCCCTCAACGATAAGCTCCAGCTACAGGGCTTGATGTCAACAGCTTCACACTGAATTCTCTTTTCGCCCCTTGAATTTAATTCCTTCATGATGCCTCTTACTGGTTAACTAGTGTAAATGATTTTTCTGGTATATTAGCTGTCTCCAACTTTCATTATGTTTTCTCTTAATTCTTAAACATTATTTTGCTTGTCATTATTTCTCCATGGGTTCATTATTCGCTAAACAATTGTGTGTGTGTGTGTGTGTGTGTGTGTGTGTAATAACTACAAAAATGAATAAAAAGAAGCAATAAATGATCCCTTAGGGAAAACTATACATACAAATATACAGTACGTATAATTGGTGTTAATTTTGATGGTGGGATTTTTAAGTTAGACAAGAAACAATAAAACTTTTATTTTTAGCTAACAGTTTGTGGGCTAATTTAGTCCTTGAAATCCTTCCAAGCATGATAGCTTAAAATTTGCCCCAGATGGACTTTCTCTTCTGTTCAAATTGCTCGACAGCAACATAACAGCCATTTATAACAAAGTCTGCAGAAATGGGCTGGCGCTTCTAGTCTTCCAAATACAAATACATCGGTCTGTTTGTAAGGAGAGTGCCCCCATAAATCACCATGAATTAAAGAGGAATGCACCCGTCCCAATCAAAACATCAGGAAGAAACCATTGCGCAATAGATAAGAACACAAACAAGTGCAAAGCATCACTTGAGTTTTTATAGAAGGCTCGTATTTTTGGAAGGCAACCAGTGCTGTTTCACATGCTGTACTTTTTCTAATCTGACTGACTCACAGTCTTGTGATAGTGAGATAAGCTAGGTAGGCAAATTTTTATAGAGTTGCAATTACTGAAATTGTCATTACGCTGCTCACTGTAAAATAAATATAGATAGAAGTGAAATTATGCACAGGCTAGAAGTAGAAAGTGTTTTGCTTCTGTTTGCTAAATTAATCTCTTCCTAAATGGCTGCAGGCCAGGTAGGTTAGCATTTGTGGTTTCAAAGGTTTTCAGCGCTTGCAATGAGCCATGAAATTACTGCATGCTGCTGAAAATGGCAGCTGATGAAAGGAAAAGAGTGAATCCCAAAGGCAGAAAGACAGGAGGAAGCAAAATTACAGGCAGAAAGTCTGATTTTTGATGTTGCTCATTGTGAAATGTACACCCAAACTTTTAATAAAACATAAAACATTAATAAACCTGCTAACAATTCCTTACAATTTCTTTTGAAGTCTGAGTATAATTTCTGAATACTTATTAAAACAGGCAACGATTCAGAGGGGGCTGAGCAGTTTTCTGTCTATGGTATGTGCTGTATTGGTAGAGACTCTCCTTGTGACTTTTGAAATAAGATTTTTATTGATGTTTTTAATTGAATCACACAAAAGGATTGATTTTCAGTTAATAAAAGTACCCAGATCCTTTTAGTTTTCTGTTAGGATTAGCTAGTCTTAGTTATGATACTGTCACCAGCATATACTATCATCAGGGCTGCTATCCTGTTTTAAATTGTCTGAATTTCCTCAGAATAAGAGGATACCTGAGTTTTCATACATAGGTTTGAAAACTCTCCAGGCCAGAACACTGTGTCCCAACAGTCTTCACCCAATTCTCAGAAAGAATGTGAATCAGTTGGATTTTATAAAACCACACATGCTACTACATCTTGCCATAGACAGGCAGATTATTCAGGCCCAAAGTAAACATTTTCCCAATCCCCAGGCTTTGCCTCTTGAGCACCAATTTCAAATTGAAGGTTGTAACAGTTCTTAAATATATTTATAAAGGTATTTCCCATCTTGTAATGAAAACCAGTCTTTAAGACTTTAAGGCATTCCATAGCCAGGAGAGGTTCCTGAAAAGTGAAATGATCAGCATTTGGAAATCCAAATTTCTGTATATTTGACAGCCTCAGTCTCTGTACAACTGGAGTTCATCCATACTAAAACAATCATGCCACAGCTAAGGAATGCAAAATCGTTACACATTCTCAGAGATTCAAGGCACTTATACTTGCCTGATTTCATAGATTAATTACTAGGAAGACAGAGGATTGTAAAAATCTTTGGATGAAATTCTGTTATGGAAGGCATAAATAATCTAATGATTACTATGCATGTCTGGTCAAACAGTTCCTGTCACCAAGTTATTGGAGTGCTTTTTTCACTTCTAGCGAGGAAATGATCTGAACTGCAAATTGAGCTCAGCTGTAAGGAAGAGATGCTTCAATCTTAGCCCTCAATTCTTCCACAAAGAGGGGAGTGGCCAAGTTAGCAACAAAAACACAAGAAGCATTCACTTATTCATACAATATTTAAAAATAAAGCCCCCATATGGGAAATAACCTAACTACCTCCTGCAGTAGTCTTTGCATTCATTTTTAAATGGCCATAAAAAACTTTCCTTCCAATATTCATAGTGTAACCCCATTTAAAAATAATAGTCACAGTTATGTGATTTCAGGCAGAAGTGGTTTATCGGAAAGTGTATTCGGTGTGGAGTGGAAAGAACACAGATTTGTCACTTAATAGCCATGTGATCATATGGCAAAGGGCACTACCTTCCTGGGTCTGATTTTTTATTTTTATTTTTTGGCATCCAAATAACAATAGAAATATTTAACCTACTAGAATTAAATGAGTGCACTTTCCACTTTGTAAACTAGAAACTTCTATACAATTGTGAGAAATGATTTGAAAATGAATTGTTTGAGACATCATTGGTTTTCAAATAAGATTGATGAGGAAAGTAACCAAGGAGTCTGGAAAATTAATGAAGCTGAGGATATAGACTAAGTGGCCATGTGTAACGGGGCTTCTTAGGAGGAAAGTGACACTGTCACATACCTGAACTGCTATTCCCACCTTACTGAATTTTGAATTGAGCTACAATTTTCAAGCAGTTCAAATTCAAACTGAGTTGCCATAATTCCTGATTTACCCCATCTTATGTCAGCCCCAAAGCTTCAGTGACAAAAAAAAAGAAAGCTATCATGCTTGTCCCTTGCTCAAGCCAGCTTGAAAGCACATTTCCCCACATCGTATTCACACAGGAATCAGAAAAGATGTTGACCTTAGAAAGATGGGCTATAAGTTTTACCATCCAGTTCAATTTATTCTCTGTCATACCTACCGTCAAGTTTGATCTAAAGTCAAATTGTAAATTCAGAAGGAGTGGAACTAAAGGATACTAATCATACCGATGACAACGGAGGTATTTGAAAATACAGCCATTTCCCATTAATGCTTCTGCTGTAATTGGTATGTTCACAATGATTCAACAGAATTCTATTTTCAAGTAAAAAAAAAAAAAAAAAGTCTGTTACAGCAAACCCCCAACATCCAAATAACATCAAAAGCAAAGATTTCCCTCAACCTCAGAACTAATGATTAGGAAGTTAAATGCTCAGTGATAGACAATCCATGAATTAAAATTAAAATTCTGTTGTCAATGTGAAGGATATGTGAACCTGCCTTGGAAAATTTCTGTCTAAAGGGATTATTTGTACATTCATTCAACAAATGTTTATTGAGAGTCTAGTATGTCCCAAGTGTTGTTGTAAACACTGGGAAGCATATCAGACAAACTCATCTCTATTGGACCTTAAATTCTAATGAGCCTGGGTATATGACAGGGACATAAATCAATTTCATTTTGATTGTCTATGCACATTGATTAAAAATGAGCCTAGGGAACTATGTTACAAAGAACTATGATAATATATGCAAGTTCGAGAGGAAAGACTGCCAGAATTGACTAGTGATGTCTGTCGTGGGAGCAGGATAGAGAAGTATTGGCACGCATGCCGTGCTTTTGCTACTCCTACATTCTAGGAAATGACCATGGGGCTAAAAGCCTCAAATTCAGAACTTTTACCCATGGAAAATATTGGTGCTAACCACATATGCCAGATCGACCTTCTTTTGTGCTGTCTTTTTCAAGGGAAATAAGAGAAAATTACCTACTTACATTTCTATGTACCCCAAGGAAGGCTCCTGAGTTTTCACAAAAGAAACCTTTTCTTTCTTTTGGTTGTTCATCAAAACATAAGTCTATGCCCTTATAGAAAATATTTGCCCTTCACAGTCTTACCAAATTATGCCAATTTCAAACTCTCTGCTATCTTATAGTAACCAAATCCTTGATCACACTTTCAGGTTAATCTTACATTTGGTGGGTAGCCACAAACCAAATTTCAGCCAACTTGATAATAAAATACCTATGAAAACATAAAGGCAAAGGATATTCAACTGACGATTCAAAGAAATATAGAGGCAATGAAACAAATTTTTTAAATCTTTGACCACACTAGTAACCAGGAAAATGCACACTGAACAATAATGAGTCACCATTTTTCCATATCAAATCGGCAAACATTTTAAAAGAATGGATCATATAGCATTGGCAAGAGTGTGAGGTAAAGAGCACACTCACACTTAAGCAATACCAGCAATACTGCTGCTTTGGAAAACAATTTGTCAGCACTTAAAAACATCTAAAATATGTATACTCTTAGCATTTCCATTTTTAGGAAGCACACAGGTACGTTTGCACAAGCATATTTATTATCATGTAATTTACAAGAATAACAACTTGTTCATCAATATCAGATTGGTAAGACATAGCATAGTAAATCCATACTATGGAATAAAATGCACTCACTGAAAAAATAAGTTCAGTAGACTTGTAGTGAGATAATATTCACTATATATCACTGAGAAAAAGTGGATAGAAATACCATCTTTAGCGACATTAAAGTCTCATTCAACCTTTCACATTTCAAATTGACCAAAAGTAGTGACATAGTAAGTAAATGAAAAGACTTAACTTTATCATTTTTTCTATATGAATTTTACCTCAAAGTAACCAAAAAGATGATGAGGGAAATTTTCTTTACATGAGAAGTAAATTAATAAGTAAAGATAAAATAAGATAAAAATATAGTAAATAGGGCTTCCCTGGTAGTGCAGTGGTTGAGAGTCCGCCTGTCAATGCAGGGGAGATGGGTTCGTGCCCCCGGTCCAGGAAGATCCCACATGCCACGGAGCGGCTAGGCCTGTGAGCCATGGCCACTGAGCCTGCACGTCCAGAGCCTGTGCTCCACAACGGGAGAGGCCACAACAGTTAGAGGCCTGCGTACCGCAAAAAAAAAAAAAAGAAGAAAAAAAATATATATATATACACACATATATATATATAGTAAATAAATTTTTAAAAATAAAAAATAAATATGTAGAATAAAGTAAAAATATTACTATTTTGCAACTCCTAATGAATAGAGCTGGGTAATGATTAAAGACTGCTAACATCACAAAAAGCAGCAACCAGGCACTATGTGCCTTCTGCTGGAAGAACTTACCACCACCAGTGAAATAGTCCTGCTTGAAAAGAGAAATTGAACCTGAATCTGATAAAGCATTTCTATCTAATTACCAAATTACAGGAGATAGAGGACAGAGAAACATTTTAAACCAGACCACAGGGATGCAATCAGCAAAGTACAGACTGTGGGAAACTATAAACAAACAATTTGATTTCTTCAACAAACAAATTGAGAGGAAAAAAATACCAAGATATGAAGGAGGAATGTATAGCTTAAAAGAAGTGTGGGAAGCACAAAATCCAGTCACAATGCTTAAATCCAGCAAACTGTTAAAAAAAAAAAAGAAAAAATTATGAGGCAGTTGGAAATTTGAACACTGACTGGGGGATATTTGATATTGAATAATTATTGCTAGTTTTATTTAGTTGAAATACTAATATTATGTTTTCAGAGTCCTACATTTTAGACATATACACTGAAATCATTATAAATAACATTTTGTAATGTCTAGGATTTACTTAAAAAGAATCCAGAAATGGGGTACATATTGAGGTAAGGATGAAACAAAACCAGCTGTGAGTTGGTAGTTATTGAAGCTGGGTGTTAGGAAAAAAAACAAACAAACAAAAAGGATGTTTATGGTACTATTCTATATGCTTCTCGAAATGTTCAGATTTTTAAAATAATACCACAGCTTAAAATAGGAATATAGAAAATTCAAAAAATAAAAATGACATGGTTGTACCAGTGCAAATATTTCCCTTTCAAATACCTTTGGCGCATTTACAAAATTAATCATTTTGAGGGTACAAAGATGATCTTAATTCAAAAAAAGAAACTATTTCACAAGCACTATTCACTGGCAATAATACAATATTACAAGAAATTAATATCATTGGGGAAAATGTCATTTTTTCCCAAATTAATTAACAGATTTGACCATTTCAATGAGATTTTTATTGAGAGAAGCCTTTAGAAAATTCCTCTATATTTCATCCCGAATTAAAGTTTAAAAATAGTAACAAATGCAATTATAAAAAATGAGAGAGAAAGAGGGTTGCTTCCAACAATTATGTAATAAAATTAAAATATTATGTAACTGGCATAAGATTGACAGATCAGTGATATAGAATAGATAACCTCAAAATAGACCTTAGTGTAAAGAAGGTTTTAATTTTTTTCTTTTTTTTTTTTTTGCGGTACGCGGGCCTCTAACTGTTGTGGCCTCTCCCGTTGCGGAGCACAGGCTCTGGATGCGCAGGCTCAGTGGCCATGGCTCACGGGCCCAGCTGCTCCGCGGCATGTGGAATCTTCCTGGACCGGGGCACAACATCGGCAGGTGGACTCTCAACCACTGTGCCACCAGGGAAGCCCTCTTCCTGATTTTTTTCCAGATTTTCCAAAGCTATCATCTCCCAGATTTTCCATAGTAATGGTCAAAATAGTTGGCTGCTCACTGTACAAAGAGGAGTCAAGGCTTGAGAGAGTATAGGTTCTGATATGTGAGTTCATACCGATTTCCTCCATGCCTCCTGAATGAATGCTGGGAGTAAGTGCCAGCTCACAGCTGATCAATTTCTTTCCTCCTGTGATTGAAAATGTTTAAAATTTACATTTCTATCAAGAATCCTAAACTCATCTTCTCAAATAAACAGAAGGAAAGTGCTCTTCCTTCTTCACTGATTCCTAATCTAAATGCAGTTTATAGCTTGCTATATACCAGACCTGCTATATACTATCCATGAAATATAGAGGAGTATAACATATATTAAACTCACTGCTTTGAATATGTTGTATAAGTCAAGGTGCTCTGTTCATATAGAGCCCAGCATCATGCAGATACACAGCACAGTCAATGCTTCCTTAAGCAGTCAGTGCTTTCAAATCCACACAGGCTTTGGGAAATCATGTAGCGAAGTCTTTGTGAATATTTACGGGAAACCAGGTATCTTTTCTTAGCTTTGAGAATGGGGGGAATATTTAGTGGCATAAAGTCAATATTGATTTCTTCAGGACCTCTGCAGCATTTCTTTAGCCTTGTTGTAAACCAAGCACCCAGAAGTGGGTTCCATGATGCATTGTAGCAGTCACATTCCTTCCAAAAGTAATCCACACAGACAGTTGCTTTCACTGAACAAAATCATTCTGGGAACATGCTAAGTTAGTTCATTCTCCTGTATTATCTTCACCTTCTATGATTTAAGAGGGATGGAGGGAGGGAGGATAGAGAAATGGGGGGGGAGAAAGGAAGGAAAGAAGAAGGGAAGGAAGGAAGGAAAGAAGGAAGGGAGGGAGGGAGAAAGGGAGGGAGAAAGAGAAGGAGGAGAGGGGAAGGAGAGAAGGGAAGGGGGAGGGGGAGAGAAGGTAAAAAAACAAATTGCCCTCCAATAGGTTAATAAGAACTGCTTGATTTCAAATCTGAAGACAAGACTACTTCTCTAATGTTTGAATACCTCACTGTACAATGGGAATAGTAATAGATTGAAGGCATTCAAAGTTCTAGTGTAGTGCTTGGCATATAATAAGCAGAAACAAATGTGGTATTTCTTTGCACCTCCTCAGATTCTTCTGAGGCTCAGCCGCTTGCTCTGATACAGTCACAACCATCCAACTCAGCTTATGCTCTGGTGATCCCTTGTCTAGAGTCAACCAATCTGACCAGACGCAAACTGGAATCTGTGGTTTTTCTCACCACTTCCAGACTTGAATGTAATGGCACACTGAGGAGTATAAAATCTAGGTTCTGAGCAGCTGTCTAATGGGTAAGTGTGTTGGCTGGGGTGGGGTGTTTTAGTGGAAGAAATTTGACCAATAAGAAAGAAGAGAGAGGAGATGCAGACATCAGTCAGAAAAATTCTGTCTCCCTCTTTTCTTCCCACCTACTCTTCTAAGGCACTTTCACCAAGTCGTCTGATCAGAGATACCAAGTGACCAAGTGGATGCACCTCCCAAGCCACTGTCTTTGTCTCTTTTAGGTTTATCCTAAAGCAGAAGCCCGCGAGGTAACACTTCACCTACTATTGCTTCCCACCCTTAGCAACTTCACTTCCCCCTTTCTCACTTTCACTACCCTGAAAATTGTACCCCCCAAATGAAGCATCACCTCTCAATCCTTGACTCAGGCTCTGTTTTCTATGGACAGTTGAATATGACTATTTTTATTAATAAAATATTTCTACCATTTACACTCCCATGCCCAGCCCTCAACAATTGGTCAGGCCATCTTTATTTTTAACTGTACTTAAACCAGTTAAAGTCCTATAAAATATCTGCCATGTCATGAATCTAGTGCTCCTTGGGGCATTATGCTAGAATCCCACCCACATATTAATATCAAAGAAAAAAAAAGCTTTCTTCTGTTTCAAAATATTTCATTTAGGAGACGCAAAATTCACACTTTCCCTGTCTTTTCCAGATGTGATTAACTACCCCTACTAATCCCTTTTGCTCTTTTAAACACGTTTTTCAAAGCCCTTTACTAACTCCCACCTTCAAGTCCTAACCGCTGCCAAAAATAACACCCCTGCCCACCTCTGCCAGCTATCTCCTTCCCATCATTCAGTCAGGCTCTGAGATAAGACCTATTCCAGAAGGCCTCTCCTGCCTAAAATGATAGGGATTATGTAATCACTACCCATGCTGCCCCTAGCACTAATTTATACTTTTCCTTTATATACATATCACATATGTCCCTGCTCCAGTGTTTCATGTATTGATTCCAGTAAAATACAAAACATTTTTGTAGTTTCTATGAGTTATACTTAGATACTCACCTTCCATGATCGCCAGCACTGGAGCTACCAAGACCTTGATAATAGAGGGAAAAAGCAGCCTTCTGGAAAGACTCTCCAGATATTATGATTA
Organism: Mesoplodon mirus; assembly: GCF_964341445.2. Taxonomy (NCBI): domain Eukaryota; kingdom Metazoa; phylum Chordata; class Mammalia; order Artiodactyla; family Ziphiidae; genus Mesoplodon; species Mesoplodon mirus. The sequence goes on from NC_138992.1 coordinate 30,807,757, forward strand.
AAATTCAGTGCATAAAAGCTAAACAATTATAATTCTTTCATTGATGACCATCTTGAAATATCTCTTTTCTATTAGACAGAATTCTGACAGACTGAGTAGAGATCAAATACAGTGCAGGCTCTACCACTTATCAACTCCTTCCTGACAGAAGGCAAATCACTCAACATTTCTCAGCCTCAGTTTCCTCCTTTGCAAATAGAGATGATTGTACGTACTTATGCACCTGCTGTGAGGAAAAAATGTACCTTAAATTTAAAGCACTTGGGGACTTCCTTGGAAGTCCAGTGGTTGGGACTTTGCCTTCCAATGCAGGGGTTGTGAGTTCAATCCCTGGTCGGGGAACTAGGATCCCACATGCCTCGTGGCCAAAAAAACAAAACAAAACATAGAACAGAAGCAATATTGTAACAGATTCAATCAAGACTTTAAAAATGGTCCACATCAAAAAAAAATCTTTAAAAAAAATGTAAAGCACTTGGCAGTCATTATTAGTGGTATGACTGGTAATAGTAGCATTTTCAGAAATCACCCAATTTCTTAACTATCACTAAAAATTTTAATGACTTCATCTCAATGAAATATTCTAATAAACGTCCTATTCATCATTTGAATTTAGACTGTGCTGTTTTTAAGTTTACGGACTTGTATCTTGTTTATTTTGCTATTTTTTTTGAATTGAATTGATTCTGTATTTAATGAATTAGATAGTACTTGAAAGTTTCCCTTAGTTTAGGCTGGCTCTGAATCTAAGACCACACTGCAATGGACTAGTTCCTTATCTGTTGGATAATTATTCTTACCAACTAATGGACTTCGACAGCTCTGTAAGACAGCTAAGTATAAAATGCTAGACTTTAAGAATCCATGAAGAGGACTTCCCTGGTGGTGCAGTGGTTAAGAATCCACCTGCCAATGCAGGGGACACAGTTCGAGCCCTGGTCTGGGAAGATCCCACATGCCACAGAGCAAGTAAGCCTGTGCACCACAACTACTGAGCCTGCGCCCTAGAGCCCATGAGTCACAACTACTGAAGCCTGCACGCCAGGAGCCCATGCTCCGCAAGAGAGAGAAGCCACTGCAATGAGAAGCCCATGCACCGCAATGAAGAGTAGCTCTCACTCACCACAACTAGAGAAAGCCCGCACGCAGCAACGAAGACCCAACGCAGCCAAAAATTAATTAATTAATTAATTAATTTTTTTAAAAAGGCCTCCCGCGTCATGTCGGCCCAGGGCGACTGCGTGTTCCTGGTGCAGCGAGCCCGCGAGCTGGTGCAGCAGGACCTATGGGCTGCCAAGGCTTGGCTAATCATGGCCTGCAGCCTCTACTCCGCCGACTTCAACATCCAGGTTTATTTGAAACTCTTCCTGGTCGGGTCCAGTGTGAAATGTTACTACAGGTTACAGAACAATGCTTCAACACTTTGGAACAATCAGAAATGTTGGTTCTGCTTTTGAGACGATTCCCTGAAACAGTGGTACAGCATGGGGTTGGCCTTGGGGAGGCACTATTGGAGGCTGAAACTATTGAAGAGCAAGAATCTCCTGTTAACTGTTTTAGAAAATTATTTGTGTGTGATGTCCTTCCTCTAATAATTAACAACCATGACGTTCGGTTGCCTGCCAATTTGGTGTATAAGTACTTGAACAAAGCAGCTGAATTTAATATCAATTATGTCACTAGATCTACTCAAATAGAAAGTCGGCGTCAAGGTGCCCAAGGAACATCTGATTTAATGTCACCGAACAAACGTAGCTCTCAGAAGTACATAACAGAGGGGCTGACTGAAAAATCATCCCAGATCGTGGACCCTTGGGAGAGGTTGTTGAAGATTTTGAATGTTGTTGGAATGAGATGTGACTGGCAGATGGATAAAGGAAGACGAAGCTATGGTGATATTTTGCATAGAATGAAGGATCTCTGTAGATACGTGAACAACTTTGATAACGAAGCTCATGCAAAATATAAAAACCAATTGGTTTATTCTGCTATGTTGGTCTTCTTTAAGAATGCATTTCAGTATGTCAACAGCATACAGCAATCTCTGTTCCAAGGTCCTAATGCCCCTAGCCAAGTTCCACTGGTTCTTCTGGAAGACATATCCAATGTATACGGTGATGTAGAAATTGATCGCAATAAACACATACATAAAAAGAGGAAACTAGCTGAGGGAAGAGAAAAAACCATGAGTTTGGACGATGAAGACTGTTCAGCAAAAGGAAGGAATTGTCACATTGTTGTCAATAAGGCAGAACTTGCTAACTCAATCGAGGTGTTGGAAAGCTTTAAGCTGGCCAGAGAGAGCTGGGAGCTGCTCTGTTCCCTGGAATTCCTTGACAAGGAATTTATAAGAATTTGTTTGGCGTGGAAGACGGATACTCGGCTTTGGTTGAGAATCTTCCTCAATGATATGATCATCAATCAGGGTCAATATAAAAAGGCCATAGCGAGCCTGCACCACTTGGTGGCTCTCCAGGGACCACTTCCTCAGCCACAGATCTCGGGACAGGGGACCTTGGAGCATCAGAGGGCACTCATCCAGCTGGTGACCTTCCACTTTGCCTTGGGGGAGTACAGAATGACCTATGAGAAAGTCCTTGATTTTTTTTTTAATTTTATTTATTTATTTATTTATTTATTTATTTTTGGCTGTGTTGGGTCTTCGTTTCTGTGCGAGGGCTTTCTCTAGTTGCGGCAAGCGGGGGCCACTCTTCATCGCGGTGCGTGGGCCTCTCACTGTTGCAGCCTCTCTTGTTGCGGAGCACAAGCTCCAGACACGCAGGCTCAGTAGTTGTGGCTCACAGGCTTAGTTGCTCTGCGGCATGTGGGATCTTCCCAGACTAGGTCTCGAACCCGTGCCCCCTGCATTGGCAGGCAGACTCTCAACCACTGCGCCACCAGGGAAGGCCCAAGTCCTTGATTTGATGTGCTACATGGTCCTTCCCATCCAGGACGAAGGCAAGTCACAGGAAGAACCCTCAAAAATAAAGCCCAAGTGTATAAAAGGTTCATATCTGAAGCTTCGGCCTTGTACCAGCAAGGCTATCGTGCCCTATTGCCTGCACTTAATGTTAGTTTGTTTTAAGCTTAGAGCCTTCTCAGCAGAGACGACATGGTGCTGGGGCACATGATCGTGCTGCTTCAGCAGGAGTGACCGTGGGGAGAGACCCCCTTTTCTTGAAAGCCGTCAATAAGATTTGCCAGCAAGGAAACTTCCAATATGAGAATTTTTTCAATTATGTTACAAATATCAACATGCTGGAGGAATTCGCCTATCTGAGAACTCAGGAAGGTGGGAAGATCCATCTGGAACTATAGCCCAATCAAGGAATGCTGATCAAGCACCACACGGTCACCCAGGGCATCACCAAGGGCTTGAAGGAGGACTTCCGCCTGGCCATGGAGCGCCAGGTGTCCCGCTGTGGGGAGAAGTTGATGCTGGTGCTGCACAGGTTCTGCGTCAACGAGAAGATCTTGCTGCTCCAGACTCTGGCCTCACCGGCCCTCCCGCCAGAGGCAGCCCACAGTCGCGGGGCTCTGGGGAGACATAAAGCGCCGCTGAGCGTTGCAGTCATCGCTCTTCAAAAGAAGAAGACCATCGGTGTTTTAACTCATTGGCTGCTTAGAAGTAGTTCCCAACAGTCCAAGAAGCTATTTCTATTTTTTTCCTATTTTGTAATTTTTGTAAAACAAAAGAACCTGTTTTGTAAATAAAATCATCCTAAATTTGAAAAAAAAATAAAAGAATCCATGAAGAAATAAATTGTACTTGTTTGTTCCCAAATCAACCAAAAAATTTTGTACAGAGCCTGTCTGGCACATACATGAATGACTGAATAAATAAAAGAATAAATGAGCAATTGAAAAAAATATATCCTAAGTGTAGGGGGAACCAGTTTGTGCTTACATTCATTATTAATTATTTGTGATTTAGAGTATCTTCCAAATCCATTTTTGAAACAAACTAAGGACACCAAAGTGTCAATCAAAAAGATTGTCCCACAGACTCCTGGTTGATTGATACTTATCTTTGCAATTTTTACTCACTGATCATAGCTTTAGATTCAGTGGAAAGGAAAAAGCTGTGAAGCACTCTGAATTGACCCCAAATTAAAACTTTATTTGGCTTCTATTCAGGAATGCAGAGAATGAAAAACCCTGGCTCTTCTCTGAAGCTTTCCCTGACACATACACTCCCACCCACTCCCCCATTCATCACACCTCTGGCTTACTCTTATCTTTGCATGTATTATAAAGCAGAACAAATACTTGTTCCATGTTCTGTGAGCAGCTGGAGGCCAGGAACCAACAATGAATCCATTTCTTTCTCCCTAGTGGCTGGGATATATATTGAATTTTGGAGGTGGGGGGAGATTGACTGGGTCCTCAATAAACATAGAACTGTTGAAACGATCAAGCTTGTGATCTATCTTCTACTACTAATTCCACCTGCTTCTTGATGAAAGCTCAGTAAGCTTACTGCAGGGTGGATGTGAACAGTAATTAAGCATGATGGCAACTGTTGAGCCCTTAAGGTATACCCATCTCCAAATTAACATGTAGATCACTTATTAACACTTATGGAACAGTCTAAGAGATGAAGCCTGCCTGGAACTCAATCTTCAAAATGTTCCCAAGGTCCACCTCCTTCATGAAGCCCTCGTAGACCAACCCAACCACTTTACTCCTATCTAAACGCTTAGCATGGAATCTTTACATATTTATGAGACAAGAAGGTTATTAAACAAACAAATATAAAATAAGCAAACACATTTATTGTTTATATCATCTTTTAAATGTTTAATTGTATGCTATCTTATGATGACTTTTTTCATTATTATAACTTCTTGAAATGTCTGTTTTTTTTTTAAATCTTATGATTAACTTTTGATGTATTAGGATGGCTATTGCTAACTACCAGATAACTCTGAGGATAAGGACCGTATCTCCTCTTACTATGTTTCCCTGCCTAGAGTCAGCGCAAAGCCTTGCATATATTGAGAGCTGGTGTTAAATGCATGTTTGTTGAAATAAAAACATGCATGAGAAATCTCTCTTTTTTAGTAATTCACATCGAATGGAAGAAACAGCTGTCTGTAATGAAGAATTTTACATTCTTTCCCAAATTCTATTTCTATAGATAATACAAAGTAAAGAGATATTTGACTCTTGCTCTTAGGTTAGCAAATCAAATCGAAATTATTGTCAAATCCTTTGAAAATTCACTTAAGTAATATTGCTAACGTTTTCTCAGTGAAGGGAAAAATGTTCAAGGTAATAATAATGCATTAATAGTTGTTGTGTCCTTGCTATGGATCGGTACTTTATTAGTGTTTCATAGTTCTCATAACAACTCTATGAGATAGCTACTATTATTGATGTCATTTTCACAGATGAAGAAACTGAGACCCAGGAAGGTTAAGGAATTTGTCTGAGATAGTAAAGCTCAGACCTGATAGGACTGGCATTCATTCAAACCCAGCAGTCACACTCTACCACTCTTGTTCTTAACACCACACTAAATCTGTCTCTGAGAAGTTTCATTCTTCTCAGATTATGCCGATTATAGTCACAATATTATTTAAAATTCCCAAATCAAATTTGCAAAATCACTAATGTACAAGGCTGAATGCTATGTTCACTGCTGTCTGGGTGGGGATGTTACATAAGGTTTACAATTGTCCAACTAGCAATGTGATATACATTCTTTTTGTTTGTTTGTTTTTGTTTTGACTGCACAGCCCGGCTTGTAGGATTTTAGTTCCCTGACCAGGGAATGAACCTGGGCCCTCGTCAGTGAGAGCGCCAAGTCCTAACCACTGGACTGCCAGGGAATTCCCAAGCATATGATATACATTCTGCTTTGAGAATCAACAGTGAAGGTAAGCTTGTACAATTAAGTTTACATACCTCTTAATTAGACTTGTCTTTAAATTGTGGTAAAGAAACATCTATAAGCACTTTTAAGTTTAGAAAGTCAGAGCAGTGATATAAATTCAAAATCTGAGAGTTTACACAGACCAAAATTGAAAAGCATAGAGTCTATCTACATGAACAGTCTCCATGATGATAATTTTGCAAAATACTGGAAAAAACATTCAAGGTATTTAGAAAGACTATAAAGATGTTTTAGGAAGATGGCACAAAAAATACTTTCTCATGAGCAGATAGGGAGTCTAACTTGGAATTTCAAATTACCTTTTTGTATGATGCATTATTTAATAAATGTTAGCATTAATTTTTAAAGAGTTTAATTTGCATACCATTACTGGGCCAAATGGTTGACGAGGATCACAATTAAAGAAAGATGCACCATTCATTTTACTAAGAAGAAAAAATCCAACGAAGTCAAATCTTCATCATTAAACTGAATAAAGGCAGCCTATAACTGCCAAAAATGTAGAACTCCCTGGCAGATGCAATTTAACTCCCGTGATTATTTAAATCAAACACTTTTATGTATGACCCTAAGCAAAAGCTCAGTATCTTCTCAAGGAATATGTATTTTTTAAAATACTATGGACTTCAGAGGGGAAGAAAAGGCATTAGAAAAGAAAAGCAAATTAGGGAATAGGGTCTGGGAATATAAATATAATTTGAAAGAATATGCCATCACAATGTTACACCATGGACAGAAAACACTCATGCAAAATGGAAGACACTTCACTAGCACATTAAATAACATTTAGTTCCAACATGATTCAATCTGTGTTTAGTCCAGAGAAGTTATACAGAAAACAGACCTAAAAACCACTGTCATGTAGTTTATCATCTAAACAAAATTTATTGTTATTACATGCACCCCTCCCATAATCTTCTAAAGGAAAACTTACTATTTACAGAGTTACTATGTGCTAGGCAAAGGACTGATATTTATATGCTGAATGACAAACACATGGTATATATGTGGTATAAGTTACTGTATAAATAACTAACTAACTAACACATGGTATAAGTTAGTGTACCACCTGCTTGTAATAAGCTGCCAACCAAGCATACCTGGAGGGCTGGGGCAGGGTCTGGAAGTACCTGTCCTGCAAGATGTCAATCCTTCACAAGGATGATCGTTCACACCCTGGTTCTGAACATTTGTTGGGCACTAAGTACAATTTGCCTGCTGTAATGGATGCTTGTTTTCATCATGAGCTTTGTGTAGTTGCTAGACTTAAAAAAAACTCAGGATGCATTGTCTCAACTTTAGCTGTGTCTATCAGAACACAGAATAGGTGGAGATTCCAATGGTATGGAAGCAAACATCTCAAGCTCACACCACATTGGAACCACAATGGCAATGACCCCATATTTAGGCAAAAAGCCCAATACCTTTTGTGAGGGAGGGGTTGGAGAGGTCCTTTTTTGTTTCAAATAACTTTAAATTGTGATCAAAGTAATTCATTTTCACTCTAGGAAAATTGAAAAATAAATGTTTGAAGAAAAAACAAATCATGATAGCTATCAAGAGACAACTACTAAAACATTTTGGTGTTAAGACTCCCAAGATTTTTTCTATACACACATGTGCAGTAGAATCACTTCTATCTGATAGCCAGCAGTCTTTGGTTAATCAGAAAAAGGTTTTATAAGGTACAGAACCTTTAAAAATTATACATACATGATATGTAAGTTTAATTTAATTAATAAGTGTTTCTTCACTAATTTTAATCTGTAATTAGGCTTTGTAATTATAGGACCAAGGAAAATGATATTAAGATATAAAAACACACCTGACTCCAAATCTATATATAAATCAACAGGTGTAATAAAAATGTGGCTATCCTAGGGAGCTGCCAGCTCTCCATAAGTATTGACATCAGTAAAGATAAGTTACAAAAGAAAGAGGGAACATTTGATTCTTCTGTTAAGTAGAGGTCAGGTAAAAGAGCTTCTCTACATTTAATTTTATAAATTGGGATCATATGCTCTATCATATATCAACATCAACATATTCTTTTTAATCATCCACATATTTTGTGAGAGTTTTCCCACATCACTGATTATTTAAATGTGATTTTTTACACAGCAGTGTAGAATCTGTTACTATACTATACTATACTATACTATATAAAATATTATACACTATAAAATATTCAACTAATCCCCTATTGTTGGGTATTTAAGTTACTGCTGCTTTTTCTATCACATAATACTACAGTCTGATGTGTACTTCAATTTTCTTAAACTATATTCCTAGAATATTGAATTAATCAATGAAGTAGATATTTTAAAGGCATTTGATACCCATTTCCAAATTGATTATCAGATATTTTTATTATCTATCATCACTACTCTGTGAGATTGCATGTTTACAAACCTTAATATCTAGTATTAATCTATTTCTTGCCTTTTCCAATTTGGTATTGAAAAGACTGCGACACTAAATTTGCATTTTAATTAAAATGAGTTTTTTCATTTTCTTGTTAGATATATGTTATAAGTATTTATTTTCAGGTGGTTCTTTGCTTTTAGTTTTACCTATGGTGAATTTTATTTTTATGTCAATAATATTTTAGATTTAGATTTTACTTTTATGTTATGAATTTTTAGATTTCTTAGATAGTCAAATGCCCATCAATCTTTTTCTTCCCGTTTTCTTTTTAAGCTTTGAAAAGCATACTCAAAATCAGATAAACACATCCCACATTTTCTAATAATTGTATAGTGTTATCATTTTAACTCTATAACACATTTTGAATGCATTCTGTCATAAGCTATAGGATAGAGATAATTTGACTTTTTCCAAATTAATAAATTAATTTGGGGCAAGTTGACATGCTTACTGTATTATATTCCCATTCAAGAACAAGAAATTTCTGTCTTAGCCAAGAATATGTGGAATAATTATCTATAAATATTAGGCCCCAAAATAAATTTTAGTTAAGTAAAATTTAATAAATTTAATAAAATTTAAAATTGTTAAAGTATTTTAAACTCATGTAAATTTTCTTATTTTTCTATGTCTGAACTAAGTTCTATTTCAAACCACTATTCTCAGTCTCTTTAAGGGGGTCTCAACACAAACACTCTTTTCGGCTTACAACCAAGGACTTGCAGGTCTGGAATCTTTTCTATTTCCAGTCTCCTCTCAGAGGATGAGGAATGAGAGGGCTTTTAAATTCACCCTCACCAGGAGGGGCTCAAGGACTCTGCAGTGCCTCAGGCCCATCTGCCTAGAAATCCCTTTCTTTCTGCTCCTCTGATAAGCTAAGTATTGGGAACTCTATAAGGCTGGCTACTTCTCAGAGTTCCACCCAGAAAGATATGCACAAGTCACATTGTCTTTTTAATTGTAAATCTACCGGGGTTCTATTGGTTCACCCGAACTCTGGGATTTGGCCTGGGAGGAGCTGAGCACATAGTCCCTTCTCAAGGATTCATCACCTCAGAGCCCTTTCACTCTTCTCTGCCTTTTTCTTGCACCACCCATGAAATCTTTATCTAGACTGGATGTGAGACCATCTGGCTCTTCATCTATTTACTCCAAATACTGGTTTTTTTTGCATAAACTTTGATTGCTTTGAGTCCTTTAACGTTAAGAACTTGAAATTTGAAAAAACCTAGTTTCTTGTGAGTTAAATTCCTTTTCTCTCAACACTGTTAGCTCTGTCATGAGTTCCAAAACCAAAACTTGACAACTTTGATTTCTGTTCTGTTTTGGTGTTGATGATCTGAAATAATGAGCATGGAATAGCTCACTCTTTTATGGACTGGAGTGGGAGGAGTGAGAAGGGTCATCAACTAATAGGAATTACCAGGAATATAGAACACATTATTAAGATAAACTATTGCAGACATATCAATTATCTCTTAAAACTGAACTATAGATTCAATGCTTTACCAGTCAAAATCCTACCAGATATTTGAAAGAAATTGACCAGTTGATTCTAAACTTGACATGGAAATGCAAAAGGCCAAGTTTAACCAAGAAAACTCTAAAGAAGTTCATGTGGGTGAATTAAAGACATTTTATTAAAAGGCCTTCTCTAATGTCAACATAATTTACCTTAGAAAGGAAAGGTCTTTCTTCCTGCTTGCCCCTATTTGAGCTGAACCCAGCCATGGAGGTAAAGAAGAGACAGAAGTAGTGGCAGGTGTAATATCAGTAGCAGAAAGAAGGGTAGAGGCAGAAACTGACACACCTATGATAAAGATACGTGATTAATTAAGGGTCTCAGGGCACCATTACTCTCCAGGGTCAATAACTTTTCCTCTCTAAACTTCATTCAGTAACCTCACACTTCTACTTTACCTTCAAGCTGTAGTCTCAGAGAAGGTCCCAATACATTTACATTATGTTGTGAAAGAATGAAATTGATCATAATCCTTCCATTCCTCTCTATCCCTACCCTGCATTCCTTTGTTTATCTCTTCTCAAACATTGAGGAAATAATGTTCATTCTATGTCCTTCATTGCTTCCATTATAACCCACTTTATTATTTCTGAATAAAAGATGTGGAATTCGAATTTAGAGCAATAACATACTCAGAAAATACAATCCTTTGAATTCCATTCTTATAATTAAAAGATATAAACCAAAATGTTCAACTTTAAAATCTGAGGTAATGTCTTAACTACTGATGGTTTCAAGTTGCCAACAACAGATGAGTGGATAGCCAAAATAAGCAAGTAAACATTGGGAAATTCTGAATCCCATCACTTACGTCCCTCATAAAGAATGTAACTCTTCAAAAGTAAATTCATTTTCCATAGGGAAAATATGACTCACACTGACCACATTAATATAAGGACAATATTAGAGGTATCTATGGAGTACTATGCTTTTTCCTGAAGCTTGTCAGACCAAGAATCATTCTCATTACTTCTATGGAAAAACAACCTAAGTTACAAATAACCAACTTGAAGTAAAATTTTTAAATTATTTTTTCTGATTTGCCAGTGGATAGTTGTCTAACCAGCTGGAGCTTAAAATTTTCTCTGTTGAATTAAAGTTAGAAGCCAGCTTGTTTTTAAGGCAGCCACTGTACAAATCAACAATCGCTTTTGTGTGTATGTGACTTTATTCCATAGTTAAGGGTGTACAGGCAGAGAACCAATGCTTTAAAGTATGAAGGCAGAACAAGTATCCAGTTTTACTTACCTCCATAAAACAATTCATTTCTCTATTTTATTGTCTAAGTTTCTTGAGTTACTATTATGATAGTAAGATAATAATTTTAGTCAATTACAAAGTTGCAGCACAATTTACATGCAGGCATGGAAATGTTTTTAATTTGAACTAGTTACTGGATGAAGCTTTTAAGTGTCTGTAATATCACAGAGACAAGATATATGACAAATGAAAAATGAATTAAATTTTGTATTATTGAAGAAGTTGACACAATTACCAGAGTTGCAGTCTGGTCATCTTTCCTTAAAAATAACTGAACTTGCATAACAGAGGGCAAAAGTTCACCAGTTTCTGAACTGGAGGAAATTCATTTCAATGAAATCAGGAGAGATATGTATTCAACTACCAGTGGTGCCAAGGAAATTTTTCAATATTTGGCTTACAATTTTAGAAATTACTGTAAAATATTTTAAATATGCACAGTAATTTTAAAAATAAATTAATTAACCTTAAGGAGAAAGAACAGAGACCAGGAATCAAATTCTTATTTTGGCAGCAAGAATCTGTGTGACTTTGGAAAATTTCTCAAGAGGTCTGGTCTTAAATGTCTTTATTTGTATAACTAAATAATCTTTTAGGTCCACTGAAGCTTTAACATGTCAGGATTAGAACAAATTTTACATTCTAAAGGAAGGGAAAAATAACATATATAAATGATGGTTTCTGTAACATAGGAAAGACAGTCAATCTTTATGGGAATACCTAATATTCTGAAATATGTTTGTCTCTAAAAAATTACTTATGATATTAGCAGCCACAACAATAATAATTATAATAATAATGGCAGCAGCATTATTGCATGTTATTTATGTGCCAGGCACTTCAATAACCATTTCACATAGGATACCTTTTTAAATCTTCGTAATGGCAATATGAGGTAAGTAAATTAATATCTCTATTTTATAGATGTATAAACTGAGGCTTGGAGAGGTTAAGTAAGCTTCCTAAAGTCAGCCAGACAGAAAGTAGCAGAAACAGTTCTTAATCCATATCTCTCTGACCCAAAATTCTTTTATCACTGATGTCAGTAAGCCTCTCTGCAGAGAAGATTTTAGTATTTAGTATTTAGTATATACCTTATTTATTCATTGGCTTTCATCAAAAAAAGTAGGCATCTCTACTCTGAAAGTTAAATTTTCTCTACAACTTAGTATTATGTTTTGTTACTAAGCCTCTAAAAGAATATTTAAAGAGAGAATAATAATTTTTAAATATATAAGGATGTTCAAAAAAGTAAAATATACTCATTTTAAGGTAGTATAATGTTTAGTTGAAAAAATGTCAAGTCAAAATGGTATCAGTTATCTGAATACAACATAGCAGAACTTAAATATCCATTTTTATCAAACTGTTATGGGTGATCAGAGTTTGAATTCCAAGTCAACCACTTAGCATCTGTGTGATTTTGAACAAGTAATTGATCTTCTCACACCTAAATTTGCTCCTATATGAAGTGAAGATGAAAAAATGTATTTCAAAAAATTCTTTTGAAGATTTAGTGGCATAATATATATAAAAGCTCTTTGCAAAAGTTAAAGCACTAACCACACTGTTAATTGAGAGAACACCATGCAAGACTTTTTGTCTTTCTGACACTATTTCTCTGTAGAGGTTTCTGACTTAGAATGAATAGATTAATCATTAAAAATATTGACAAAGCTAGAGTGAATCTGAGGACATTAGTGTTCTCCTAAACTGTTGCTGGGGTCTCAATTGATATAAACTTTTGACAATGTCTTTTGAAATTTTGAAATATGCCTAGCCTTTGATCCATCATTTCCACTATGTGAATTTATCCTAAAGGAGCATTTGCCAAGTTTTCAAAGTACTGAAAGGTTTTTTATAATAACAAGAAAAAAAGGAAATGACATAAATGTTCATTAAAAATTACAATGCGGCCATATAATGGAACATGATACAATATCTAAGAAAGAGGAGGATCTTATAAACACTATAAATATGAAGTCCAAAATGTATTTTTAAGTAAAAAAAGAAAGTTATAGATTTGTATGTATATCATAATGTAATTTTTGAAAAACATTTTTTTTCTTGGGTTTGCTTATTTATTGGCAATGGTCTAGAAGGCTATACAGCAAGTCATTAACAGTGTCTGCCTGTGTGAACTGAGATGGGTGATATAGGGGGGAGAGTACGGAGAACACTTGCTATCTTATATGTCCTGGTTTTGCTTAATTTTCTTTATTATGGACGTGTATTTTTTTAAGAATAAACTATTTTAAATAGGTTGCTGCTATTAAATAAAATGTACAAATGGTAAAGATAAATGAATACGTTGACCAAGAATGAGGCAAGAGGAGGAGAATGGTGGAATGGGGTTCAGTGAAGAAAATGCAGTATATGGATGAGAATATAGAAGAGTGCAGATGAAGAAGAGGTTTGCCTTTGGATGATGGACCAGAAGTTCCGGGATTTAAGGCATTATGCCATTATTGGATTCCAAACAGAACTTCCCTCATCACTGATGCTTTCCTCTCCTAATACAAACACGCCCATGTTAAGTCATTCATAGAACAATTCCACCTAAGTGCAATTTCTTTCCTTCCAAATAGAGCTTATCTTCTTTATGTATAATCTAGAATCACCACCTTGGGTGCACTGACACCCTCACAAATTACCTATCAGCCATGCCTGATGTCTTAAAATAGCAACTGTGGCTATGGTCTCATAGTGCCAGGAAAATTTCAAGGCTCTACTTCTCAATCTCTTCCAAAGCCCCCACTCAGCTCTTGTTGACCTGAGCATTGGTTATCAGGTTAACCAATGCTACACTCTCAGATGTAGCTGACCCTGCTTGTCTGGTTAAGTTTAGGATCAGACTTTCACTGCTTCCTCATCTTTCCTTCCTTCAACTGATCACCCCTCTGCAATGTGACTTTTGCTCATATCAGTCATCACCTCTTCTGAAAACTTCTGCAATAACCTCTTAAACCTCATCCTAAGTGTCACTTTATTGCAATACATTATCCATAATGCTGTCAGGTACTTCTCTATAGATCTAAACATATCACTTCCTTGGTCAAAATCTTTACTATCTCCCCACTGTTTAAATAATAAGGAAAAAATCAATTTTTGAGGAAATAAAACTCTTAATAATTATATTGTTTAAGAGACAGTCTTTCAGAAAAAGAACTATATATTAAAATACATAGAATGTGGTCAAAGCTATTTTTTGTCATAATTAAATGTCTTACTATAAAATAAAAAGAATGAATACAAATGCTAGGAATTAAAAATAGGAGCTAGAAAAATAGAAATAAAAACCTAAAATATAAGAAGAAATTACAGAAAATGGTAAATAAATGTAATAGCTGCCTCTTTGAAAAAAAAGCAATAAAGAGGATGTACTCTGGTAAGCTTAATTTAATAAAAAAGAGAAAACACTAACAATATAACAAAACATGCAGAGCATATTTGAAATTATAGCAGAATAACAGGTTTAAATCAATTTAACTTTGTTCTTACAAAGCAGGAAATCTTGGCAAAAACAAACCATCCCTAATAAACAATCTCATGAGAAAATACAAATTAACAAAACTAACTCAATAATCCTAGGAGAACTAGGGAAATTTGTCAAATACCCCCAAGAAGGTGAAAGGCCCAGGTAGTTTCAAAAGCCAATTATCTTAAAATGTCCAATGAATTTATGCAATTTTATTAAAATGTTTCAAAGCATATGATAAGAAGGAAAACTTCCCAATTTATTTCATAAATTAATTAAAACTCTAATAACAGAATTTAATAAAGATAGAGCAAAGAAGAAAACAAGTGCTTAATCTCACTTTTAAAAATAGAGGCTGAGGTCTCACATTTAAAAAACAATACATAAAAAGCAAGCATATTTTTTACCAGTATTGCATCACAGATGATTTAACATAGAAAATCTATTAATATAATTTATCCTATTCAAAAACCAAATTTAAAAATCCATATGATCATATAGTTATGTGCCAGCAGATATTGCTTGTGAAAACACTTGGCAAAACAAGAATATAATATACTTAGTAAACATGGTAAGGACGTTCTATTCCAAACCAACAGTCCATCATCATACCTAATAGTGAAACAGTGGATACACAAGTCATGAAATCAGGAAAAAGCCTAGGATCATTCTGTTACCACTATTATTTACTATAATTCTAAAAGTACTAGTCAATATTATCAGGCCAGAAAAGAAAAGAAAAAAAGTTTTTAAAAGGGTATAAATTTATATTTACTAGTGACATTGACATTATTTACATGAAATAAAATTTGCCAATTTTAAGTGTACAATTCAGCAAGACTTGACAGACTTACATAATTTTGTAAGTCTTTTGTAAGTCTTTTGTACATAATTTTGTAAGTTTTCCTGAAGAATATTAAGTTAGGGAATATTATGTTTCCAGGTGGCAATACCAATAGTATAAAATAAATTTTCTCTCCAAATAGCTCTACAAGTTTTATTCAGCACTTAAAATAGCAAAGCCAAGCAATTGCCTTGAGTGACACTAAAATGCCACATGATAATACTTTATATTTTTTCTGAAAAAAACTCAGAAAATAGGAATAAAATAATATTGCTTTACGTGATAAACATATACCTCAAAACAACCACTGTATGGTAATAATGACAAAACAATAAACGTATGGCCATTTTTCAGGAAAAAAACCTGGAATTCTCACTATTGCCATTATTTATCATTGTTGCCTTAGCTCTAACCAGTGCTATCAGACTAAGAGCTGGAAAAGACGACCCTATAGGTTTAAATAAGAATTATAGACACTGGAAAGGAAAAGATAAATAACATAATTTACTGATGATATAAGACAAATTACTTCTTTAAAAAAAAGATCATCAACTAAAATATTGAACAGAGTATCAGCTAAAGTATAAAAGTAACAAATCAATTACACCAGAAAATATAATGGTTATTTTAGTTCAACAAGAAGGAAAACTACACTGTGTTATTTACAGATGTATAGTTCTAACATAAGAACTATAAATAAGGCCAAGGCAATAATCATCACAAGTCAAGTTACTGACCATCTTGGAGGAGGAACAGGGTCATGGTAGGGGAGGGGCACATAGTGGGTTTCTAGAACACTTAGAAGTTATGTCTTGACCTCAGTGGTGGTTCAATGAGTGAACACTTTATAAATAGTAGTTACATTTTCTGTAACTTTTTATTTTATTTTTATTTATTTATTTTTTGCGGTACACAGGCCTCTCACTGTTGTGGCCTCTCCCGTTGCGGAGCACAGGCTCCGGACACGTAGGCTCAGCGGCCATGGCTCACGGCCCTAGCTGCTCCGCGGCATGTGGGATCTTCCCGGACCGGGGCACAAACCCGTGTCCCCTGCATTGGCAGGCAGACTCTCAACCACTGCGCCACCAGGGAAGCCCTGTAACTTTTTTAAATGAATGTTTCATTTTTCAATGCAAAATTAAATACACATATATGTGTGTATATCTGTGTATGTATATACAGAAAAAACCTCATTCATAATAACCCCATACACAAAAAAACATGAGAATAAACAACAGCATTGATTTGCATTTCTCTAATAATTAGTGATGTTGAGCCTCTTTTCATGTGTTTGTTGGCCATCTGCATGTCTTCTCTGGAGAAATGTCTATTTATTGTAGGTCTTCCACCCTTTTACACTGTTGGTGGGAATGTAAATTGATACGGCCACCATGGTGAACAGTATGGAAGTTCCTTAAAAAACTAAAAATAGAAATACCATATGACCCAGCAATCTCACTCCTGGGTGTATATCTGGAGAAAACCATGGTTCGAAAGGATATGTGCACCCCAGTGTTCATTACAGCACTATTTACAATAGCCGGGACATAGAAGCAACTTAAATGTCCATCAACAAAAGAATGGATAAAGAAGATGTGGTACATATATACAATGGAATATTACTTAGCCATAAAAAGGAACGAAATTGTGCCATTTGCAGAGACATGGATGGACCTAAAGACTGTCATACAGAGTGAAGTAAGTCAGAAAGAGAAAAACAAATATCGTATAATATCGCCTATATGTGGAATCTAGAAAAAACGATACAGGTAAACTTATTTGCAAAGCAGAAATAGAGACACAGTTGTAGAGAACAAACGTATGGATACCAAGCAGGGATGTAGGGGATGAGATGAATTGGGAGATTGGGATTGACAAATATACACTACCATGTATAAAATAGATAACTAATGAGAACCTACTGTATAGCACAGGAAACTCTACTCAATGCTCTGTGGTGACCTAAATGGGAAGGAAATCCAAAAAAGAGAGGATATATGTATACGTATAGCTGATTCACTTTGCTGTACAGCAGAAACTAACACAACATTGAAAAGCAACTATAATCCAATAAAAATTAATAAAAAAGAAAAAGTAAATGGGTAAAATAACTGTAAATTATGTAAACTTTTCATGAGCATCATGAAAGAATCCTTGACTAAATGAAGAATTATTTTTTAGATTAGCAAGATCAATATTATGGAGCTAAAGATTCTCACTAAATTTATAAATTTCATGTAGAGTCTCTGAAAATCTTAATGGATTTAAAATTGGAATGAGGCAAAAGTATTCCAAAATGTATATGATAGACTAAATACTGTAGGGACATGTTCTATCTGTTATTAATATTTATTTTTAAACACTACTGAGAGAACATATATATATACAAGAAAATATTTCAAATCGATAGAGGAAGTAGAAGGGTTAAAATGGATTTGGGAAAATGCAGAAAAAAAAGAGAAAAACTCTAAATGAATTAATGACCGACTTCTAGTTTAAAAGAAAACACTCTAAGAAATTTTTAAAAATAATTCAATAATTTTAGGGTGAAGAAAAATCCTATAACAGAAAGGATATCAAGAGATTTGTAGATTTTTCTACTTATTTTTTGAATTTAGCTCAGTAAAATCACCATAATCAAAATTAAAAGTCAAGTAAAAATCATGTATCAGACAAATCCTATAATATATAAAGAATTCTTCATTAAAGGAAAGATAGGAAAGATGAACAGTCTAATAAAAAAATGGGCAAAGTATGTTAGAGGGCAACTTACAAGTGAAGAAATAATAGTCAATAAATATTAAAGAATAATCAATCTCACTGAATCTAAGGTGTATACTTTAAAATATATTTCACCTATCTTATTGGTAAAGGTTTAAAATATTGTTATATCTAGTGTTGTTAGAGTGTAGGGAAATGGATATTTGTATATAGTACTGATAAAGGCAGGAATTGGTATTTATAAGAGACAGTGTGACTATATGCATAATTTTTGGCCAAACAATTCCATTTTCAGAGAAGAATATTAAGGAAATAATTGGACAAGTGAGCAACACTCTATATAAGGATGTTCATCACAGCGTTATTATATAATAGCAAAAAGATAAGAAACAACATAAATATTCAACAATAGGGAAATCGTGAAATACACACAATAGAACATCATTTTCTCATTAAAAAATTTTAGAGGAATATATTGTTGGTGAAAAGTAGCATGAACTGTATAGTCCAATTTATTTTTAAAACTCATATGCATATATGCATTGAAAATTTTCAGAAGGCTAAGCAGCAAGATTTTTTTTTAGCACCAGGATTTTAACATAGTTATGTCTATATGGCAGCATTTTGAGTGATACTTTCTTCTTTATAATTTTCCATTTAATGTAAAGAGTATTAGAAAATACAAATATCAAAAAAAATGTCTTCCATCTACTAAGCTGACAAAAGGTTTTTAAAATGTAAATTCAGTGTTGGTGGGAGAATGGGTAGGTATGCTCTCTCATATGCTACTTGTGGAATTATAAATTGATAGTTTTCAGAAAAGCAATTTTTCACATGTATCAAAAACAGTATTGAAATTAATAGTGAAAAATTAGCAATTGTATTGTTAGGAGATTGGTTAAATAATGTAATAGCCACACAGTGGAATTCTATGCAGCCATTAAAAATCATGATGCATATTTATTCTTAGCAACATGGTAGAATATTCACAGCACATGTGAGAAAAGTCATACATAAAAGAGTACATTTATGAAATCTAACGATTAAATATATATCACTATCAAGTATGTGTTAATAATTATCTCTAGATTGTGGACACTGGTGGCTTTAGTTTTAATTTTTCATGATCATACTGTGAAAATGAAATATTTATGATAAAAAATAATTACATGTGAAGCTCTTGTTATCTCCGATTCCAGCTCTGTTCTACTAACAGCAGTGGTCTTGAGTTCAGATCAACATCCAATTCACAAGATAGAACTGATTTCACCTGGCACTGTTTGGTAAGTGTTAGAAAACAGAAAAGGAAAAAGTGCTGCATGCAAAGCAGAGCATTAAAAGGGGTCTGGTGACTTCCAGGCAGAGTTTCTAATGTCTTGGTCATTCAACAGTCTAGTTGTTTGTATTCACAATAGACAAGGCTCATTGTGTGTGGATAATTAGGAAACACATGGGCTCTGGGGTGTCTCTGTATTTTACACCTAGCTGGCCATGTAGCTCCCTCAAAGGTGCAGAACTAGTACTTACTCTCTAGTGTAGCTCCATCTTATCAATACTGGCCACTCGGTACTAAATAAACATCTGGACAAAACGTACAGGTGTTTCTTCTGATACCTAACCCTCAAATAGATTCTCATTCATCTTGGATCCAATAAAGGTAAGCACCTGACAATTACTTGAGTTAATGTTTTAAGAGAGATTCAGACCTCCTGTGTCCTTGAAGCTAGGGTAAAAGCCACAGCATCAACTGCCTACCCTTTCCTTCTGATATGTCACTGAAGTCATTTGAAAAATCAGATTTCACTCTTTCCCACATACTGCCCGTTTCATGCATTTAATATGTGATTAGATTCTGGAGCTAGTCTCATATGGCCAGGATATTTTCATATTGCTCACTCTCCCAAGAAGACTATTCCATCCTAGTCTGATTAGCATGAACATCTGGCTTAAATCTAACCTCCTCTAAACCCACCTCACCAAAATGATCACTTCTTACTCCATGTTCCCATCCGTCTCTGTTCCTACTTTATATTAGAGGCTAATTCATATTTTCATGCTAGCATCATCACACAACCTGGCAAACAGCTCCACCAATGTTTATTTTATAAATTATGAAAGACAGTAGAAAAAATAATTCCATAATACAAGCAGTAATCACAATAAATACTGGTTTCAGAAAGATGTTGATGATTTGTTACATTATTTCATAAACATATACAATATGTGTTTTTATATTCCTCTTCCCTCTGTCCTAATTATGAGTTCTCAAAAAAATGCAGTAACTGTGAAAGATACATTAGCTTTTAGGTCTTCAGCTTCACTTAAGCTAAGGGACATAATAAAAAATATAAAACAAAACAAACACACAATTGGCTTGTATTCTTAGGCTGTGGTTTTGCACATTTCATTACTTGGCCAATGTTTCTACTTTGACAGGAGTGAGGATTGCAAGATTAGGTCCAGAGAGAAAATATGTTTAGCTGAGATCTGGAGAATCACTTAATGAAGCAGACAGTGGAGGAATCAGAAAGATTTTGTATTGTTATTTGGTTGGCTTTTTTTTTTTTTTTTGCCTTTGGCAAACATTCTTGTAGTAATAATAGTAATGCCATGTCTCCAAAAGAAATTCATGATTATAGCTCACATTAGTTTGTATTAGCATCTGTAGAGGACAGGTCCCTCCCTGCCAGTGCTCACACACTCATAAGCACAGAAGCAGCTGAGAGAAGCCTTCTCACTATTTGTTAGTTAGTGATACTGCCTCTGGCAGGGTAGAAACAAGTCTCTCTCAGGGGAAATTGCTGATGTTACTATTTTAATTTGCAAACCACATTTCTCTGGATGATGATGAGATTGCAAATAACCTAGACAAAACAGACCCTAGCTTAACTAGCTGAAAAAATACAAGCAAAAAAAGCGAATTAAAATATTTTTAGCCTTTCTCTCTAATAGTATAATTGAAAATCAACTCTTCCAAAAGCGTCTTGCAAGGGTAATATCATAGATACAGGCACTGATTTAAAATAGCATCTATGGTGAGTCCCAATCCATCCACTCTATTGTTTAACCTAGTGCCCCCCTAAACTGAAAGGTAAGTACAAAGGTGGATGATATTTAAGCATGATGAAGAAATATACATTTTAAAGAATACTCCAATTATAACAGATGTTTCATATGATACAGCTCATTTATGGTATCTACTGACTGGAAGAGTATTGAAATATTTTACTTTTAGAATAATAAACAGTTTATGCCTGAATTTTATATGCATATTTATATGCATATTTTATATGCATATTATGTATTTGTATTATATTCACAAAATGCATATTCTACCAAAACCAATTAAACCATAATATGAAATAGTCACATTTATGGGAATGAAAAGCATATCAAAAGATCATTAAGTACATCTATCCAAACTTTACACTGAATAATCTTTGAAATAATATAATTAGAAAATGTGCCTAACAAAATAAGATACAATGCAATATGAAAGATTAGTTATAGAAACAAAATGCTCTTGATTTAAGCTTTCAGTTACATAAATTTGTCACAACACAACTACAGTAAGTCCCCTACCTATGAACCTTCAAGTTGTGAACTGTCCAATCACGTAAGTTAGTTGTGTCTAGCGTACATTGTCACACGTGTGCCTCCTCTACAAGTGGTTATGCTTTTTGTGTACTGTACTGTATAGAGTACAGTAGTACAGTATCTTTATTTCAAGCCCAGGATGTCCAGAAGCAAGTGTAAAAACAATGGTGATATAGCTGGTACTGCTAAGAAGCACCAAGCCATAACGATGGAAACAAAAGTGAAAATAATTGAGAGTGGAGTGAGGTGAAAAGATGGTAGACATAGTTTGTTCTTATAACATGAATCATTCAACCATCAACATGATTCTAAAGAACAAGGACAACATCATGGCACATGTGAAGTCTGCTGAGCCGATGATGTTGACAATAATATCGAAGAAGCGTGGAAAAGTGATGGAGGACATGGAGAAACTTCTCAGTGTGTAGATGCAGGATCAGCATCAGTGTCGAGTCCAACTCAGCTTAATACTGATCCAAGAGAAAGCTGAAAGCCTTTATGAAGACTTGAAGAAGAAACACGGTGAAGAATCAGCACATCTTTTAATGCCAGCCATGGCTGGTTTCATTGGTTCAAGGCTAGTGCCAACCTTCACAATGTAAAAGTAAGTGGCAAGACAGCAAGTACAGATATGGTAGCTGCCCGGGAATTTCCTGAAATGCTTTGAGAAATTATTGATGAAGGTACTTATTTACCAGAGCAGGTCCTGTCTCATCCACATTAAAAACCTACTCAGGTAAATAAGCACCTTCAAGAAACATTTAACAAGGACCTAGAAGAACTAAAGAGCAAAAAAAACAATGATGAACAACACAATAAATGAAATTAAAAATTCTCTAAAAGGAATCAATAGCAGAATAACTGAGGCAGAAGAATGGATAAGTGACCTGGAAGATA
This sequence comes from Mesoplodon mirus, assembly GCF_964341445.2. Classification (NCBI taxonomy): domain Eukaryota; kingdom Metazoa; phylum Chordata; class Mammalia; order Artiodactyla; family Ziphiidae; genus Mesoplodon; species Mesoplodon mirus. The sequence continues at coordinate 30,830,402 of NC_138992.1, forward strand.
AAATAGTGGAAATAACTACCACAGAGCAGAATAAAAAAAGAATGAAAAGAATTGAGGACAGTCTCAGAGACCTCTGGGACAACATTAAATGCACCAACATTTGAATTATAGGGTTCGCAGAAGAAGAAGAGAAAAAGAAAAGGACTGAGAAAATATTTGAAGAGATTATAGTTCACAACTTCCCTAATATGGGTAAGGAAATAGTCAATCAAATCCAGGAAGCACAGAGAGTCCCATTCAGGATCAATCCAAGGAGAAACATGCAAAGACACATATTAATCAAACTATCAAAAGTTAAATACAAAGAAAAAATATTAAAAGCAGCAAGGGACAAGCAACATATAACATACAAGGGAATCCCCATAAGGTTAACAGCTGATCTTTCACCAGAAGCTCTGCAAGCGAGAAGGAAGTGGCAGGACATATTTAAAGTGATAAAAGGGAAAAACCTACAACCAACATTACTCTATCCACCAAGGATCTCATTCACATTTGATGGAGAAATTAAAACCTTTAGAGACAAGCAAAAGGTAAGACGAATCAGCCCCACCAAATCAGCTTTACAACAAATGCTAAAGGAATGTCTCTAGGCAGGAAACACAAAGAGGAAAAGACCTACTATAACAAGCCCAAAACAATTACGAAAATGATAATAGGAAGATACATATTGATAATTACCTTAAATGTAAATGAATTAAATGCTCCAACCAAAAGATATAGAATGGTTGAATGGACACAAAAACAAGATCTGTATATATGCTGTCTATAAGAGACCCAACTTCAGACCTTGGGACACATATAGACTGAAAGGGGATGGAAAAAGATATTCCATGCAAATGGAAATCAAAAGAAAGCTGGAGTAGCAATTCTCATATCAAACAAAATCAACTTTAAAATAAGGAGTATTACAAGAGACAAAGAAGGACACTACCTAATGATCAAGGGATCAATCCAAGAGGAAGATATAACAATTGTAAATATATATGCACCCAACATAGGAGCACCTCAATACATAAGGCAAATGCTAACAGCCATAATAGGGGAAATTGACAGTAACACAATAACAAGAGGGAACTTTTAACACCTCACTTTCACCAATGGACAAATCATCCAAAATGAAAATAAATAAGGAAACACAAGCTTTAAGTGACACATTAAACAGGATAGATTTAATTGATATTTATCGGACATTCCATCCAAAAAAAACAGAATGCACTTTCTTCTCAACTGCTCATGGAACATTCTCCAGGATCATATCTTGGGTTACAAATCAAACCTTGGTAAATTTAGGAAAATTGAAATCATATCAAGTATCTTTTCCGACAACAACGCTGTGAAACAAGATATCAATTACAGGAAAAAAATCTGTAAAAAACACAAACGCATGGATCCTAAACAATACACTACTGAATAACCAAGCGATCACTGAAGAAGTCAAAGAGGAAATGAAAAAATACCTAGAAACAAATGACGATGAAAACACCATGACTGAAAACCTATGGGATGCAGCAAAAGCAGTTCTAAGAGGGAAGTTTATAGGAATACAACCCTACCTCAAGAAACAAGAGAAATGTCAAACAACGTAGACTTACACCTCAAGCAATTAGAGAAAAAAGAACAAAAAAAAAAAAAAACCCAAACTTAGCAGAAGGAAAGAAATCATAAAGATCAGATCAGAAATAAATGAAAAAGAAATGAAGGAAATGATAGCAAAGATCAATAGAACTAAAAGCTTGTTCTTTGAGAAGAAAATTGATAAACCATTAGACTCATTAAGAAAAAGGGGGGCCTCCCTGGTGGCGCAGTGGTTGAGAGTCCGCCTGCCGATGCAGGGGATACGGGTTCGTGCCCCGGTCTAGGAGGATCCCATATGCCGCGGAGCGGCTGGGCCCGTGAGCCGTGGCCGCTGGGCCTGCGCGTCCGGAGCCTGTGCTCCGCAACGGGGGAGGCCACAACAGTGAGAGGCCCGCATACCGCAAAAAAAAAAAAAGAAAAAGGGAAGAGACTCAAATCACAGAATTAGAAGTGAAAAAGGAGAAATAACAACTGACACTGCAGAAATAAAAAGGATCATGAGAGATTACTTTAAACAACTATATGCCAATAAAATGGACACCCTGGAAGAAATGGATAAATTCTTAGAAGAGCACAACCTTTCAAGACTGAACCAAGAAGAAATAGAAAATATAAACAGACCAATCACAAGCACTGAAATTGAAACTGTGATTATAAATCTTCCAACAAACAAAAGCTCAATACTAGATGGCTTCACAGGCAAATTCTACCAACCATTTAGAGAAGAGCTAACACCTATCCATCTCAAACTCTTCCAAAATATAGCAGAGGGAGGAACACTCCCAAACTCATTCTATGAGGCCACCATCACCCTGATACCAAAACCAGACAAAGATGTCACAAAGAAAGAAAACTACAGGCCAATATCACTGATGAACATAGATGCAAAAATCCTCAACAAAATACTAGCAAACAAAATCCAACAGCACATTAAAATGATCATGCACCATGATCAAGTGGGGTTTATCCCAGGAATGCAAGCATTCTTTAATATATCCAAATCAATCAATGTGATACACCATATTAACAAATTGAAGGAGAAAAACCATATGATAATCTCAATACATGCAGAAAAAGCTTTTGACAAAATTCAACACCCATTTATGATTAAAACTCTCCAGAAAGTAGGCATAGAGGGAACTTACCTCACCATAATGAAGGCCATATATGACAAACCCACAACCAACATTGTTCACAATGGTGAAAAACTGAAACCATTTTCACTAAGATAAGGAACAAGACAAGGTTGTCAACTCTCACCACTATTACTCAACATAGTTTTGGAAGTTTTAGCCACAGCAATCAGAGAAGATAATGAAATAAAAGGAATCCAAATCAGAAAAGAGGAAGTAAAATTTTCACTGTTTGCTGATGACATGATACTATACATAGAGAATCCTAAAAAGGCTACCAGAAAACTACTAGAGCTAATCAATGAATTTGGTAAAGTAGCCAGATACAAAATTAATGCACAGAAATCTCTTGTATTCCTATACATTAATGATGAAAAATATGAAAGAGTAATTAAGGAAACACTCCCATTTACCACTGCAACAAAAAGAAAAAAATACCTAGGATTAAGCCTACTTAAGGAGGCAAAAGACCTGTATGCAGAAAACTATAAGACATTGCTGAGAGAAATGAAAGATGATACAAACAGTTGCAGAGACGTATAACACATTCTTGGATTGGAAGAATCAACATTGTGAAAATGACTATACTACCCAAAGCAATCTACACATTCAATGCAATCCTTAACAAACTACCAATCACCTTTTTCACAGAACTAGAACAAAAAATTTCACAACTTGTATGGAAACACAAAAGACCCCGAATAGCCAAAGCAACCTTGAGAAAGAAAAACAGAGCTGGAGGAATCAGGAGCCCTGACTTCAGACTACAGTACAGAGCTACAGTTATCAAGACAGTATGGTACTGGCACAAAAACAAATATAGATGAATGGAACAGGATAGAAAGCCCAGAGATAAACCCATGCATATATGGTCACCTTATCTTTGATAAAGGAGGCAAGAATATACAATGGAGAAAAGACAGCCTCTTCAATAAGTGGTGCTGGGAAAATTGGATAGCTACATATAAAAGAACGAAGTTAGAACACTCCCTCACACCATACACAAAAATAAACTCAAAATGGATTAAAGACCTAAATGTAAGATCAGGCAGTATAAAACTCTTAGAGGAAAACATAGGCAGAACACTCTTTGACATAAATCACAGCAAGATCCTTTTTGACCCACCTCCTAGAGAAATGGAAATAAAAACACAAATAAAAAAATGGGACCGAATGAAACTTAAAAGCTTTTGCGCAGCAAAGGAAACCATAAACAAGATGAAAAGACAACCCTCAGAACGGGAGAAAATATTTGCAAATGAAGCAACTGACAGAGGATTAATCTCCAAAATATACAAGCAGCTCATGCAGCTCAATATCAAAAAAACAAACAACCTAATCCAAAGATGGGCAGAAGACCTAAATAGACATTTATCCAGTGAAGAGATACAGATTGTCAACCAACACATGAAAGGATGCTCAACATCTCTAATCCTTAGAGAAATGCAAATCAAAACTACAATGAGGTATCACCTCACACTGGTCCGAATGGCCATCATCAAAAAATCTACAAACAATAAAGGCTGGAGAGGGTGTGGAGAAAAGGGAATCCTCTTGCACTGTTGGTGGGAATGTACATTGATACAGTCACTATGGAGAACAGTATGGAGGTTCCTTAAAAAACTAAAAATAGAACTACCATATGACCCAGCAATCCCACTACTGGGCATATACCCTGAGAAAACCATAATTCAAAAAGAATCATGTACCACAGTGTTCATTGCAGCACTATTTACAATAGCCAGGTCATGGAAGCAACCTAAGTGTCCATCGACAGATGAATGGATAAAGAAGATGTGGCACATAGATACAATGGAATATTAGTCATAAAAAAGAAATGAAATTGACTTATTTGTAGTGACGTGGGTGAACCTAGAGTCTGTCATACAGAGTGATGTAAGTCAGAAAGAGAAAAACACATACCATATGCTAACACATATATATGGAATCTAAAAAAAGAAATGGTTCTGAAGAAGCTAGGGGCAGGACAGGAATAAAGATGCAGACATAGAGAATGGACTTGAGGACATGGGGAGGGGGAAGGGTAAGCTGGGAAGAAGTGAGAGAGTGGCATGGACATATATACACTTCCAAATGTAAAATAGATAGCTAGTGGGAAGCAGCTGCATAGCACAGGGAGATCAGCTTGGTGCTTTGTGACCACCTAGAGGGGTGGGATAGGGACGGTGGGAGGGAGATGCAAGAGGGAGGAGATATGGGGATATATGTATATGTATAGCTGATACACTTTGTTACACAGCAGAAACTAACACAACAATGTAAAGCAATTATACTCCAGTAAAGATGTTTAAAAAAAAAAAAGTGGATGAGGAGTCCAAAGAGCAACTTAGTGACCCTCAGCGAAAAGCTGGAGCTAGATCTGAAGGAGGACGACTTCATTGAACTCCTTGCTGTGCAACGCGAGGAGCTTACTAATGAAGCCCTGATGGAACGGAGGCCCAGAAAAAGGACATAGAGAGACAAGAGGAAGTAACTGAAGAACTGAAGAGTTTCACAACGCAGGAAATGGCAAGAGAATTATCTTTATTTGAGGAGGCACTGTTCGTTTTTGAGGCACAGGACCCGAACGTAGAACGATACACGCAGGTTGCAGCAGCCGTTCAGAAGGCAATCCAGTGCTACCATGTCATCTATGAAGAGAAAGAAAGAGCTACTACCCAGACATCACTGGATCGTTTTTTCAAGAGGGTAGATAGGATTGAATCCAGCAAGGAACCAGAACCTGTGCCATCAGCGTCAGGCGTGAGTGAAATTGCAGCTTGCCCTCCGTCTCCTACTGCTGACGATCCTTCAGCTCTACCATCTCCCACCTCCTCTCCCTCCTCCAGTCAGTAACTCTTCTTGCCTCTTCACTCGAGGCCAGTCCCTGTATGCCAGCTGTTGTACTGTACTACTGTACTTTTCAAGGTACTGTACTGTAAGATTAAAAATGTTTTCTTTATTTTTTGTTTTTTTGCTTTTTATGTATTATTTGAGTGAAAAGTATTATAAACCTATTACAATACAGTACTATATAGCCGATTGTGCTAGTTAGGCTAACTTTGTTGGACTCAGGAATAAATTGGACTTACGAATGTGCTCTTGGAATGGAACTCGTTCGTATGTAGGGGACTTGTATAATGTATTTATTACTATAAATTAATAAATACAAACATACATACAAACACATGGAATTGAATCTGCAATTTTATTGAGAAGTCACTCATCATCATTAATTTTCAGTGAATTTAAGGAGTAAGGTTCAGGCATGAAATAACTGCTTAATACCACTTGGCATTTACTCATGATCATCATAGGAGCAAAACAATTAGATACACCATTTTCTCTGTATTAACACCTCAACAGCCTGTGGTGAAGTCTGAGAGCCTGCTGTCTATCTGGAAATATGCATTTGATCAGTTTTGTCTTGGTAAAGCAGATTGTTTCCCTCCCGAGAGGAAACATTTTCTACAGATACCTGTGCAATATTTACATGACTTATCATAATCAGAAATGCCCTTTACAGTATGGTTGGTTCTTCCTGGCTCTATTCTGGGAAGTAACATTCCTCAGGTAGGAACTTCTTCTGCCTTTTCCCAGACTCCCTTCCTGGTCTGGGCATATGTTCAGGTGAGAAGAACAATGGTTTGGTTTCTGTTAGTCTCCTACAGTTATTCAGCTCTTCAAATGCAAAACTCTTCTGTCATTTTCCCAGCCACCTATACCTACTAATCAATGCTTTCCAACTTGTGAGATGGGTCTTCTTGGTATATCCCAAAGTTTTCATTTATCTGATCAAATGACATGGATTTTCTCATTTTCCTTGGTTGAGTTTTTACTGTGAATATTGTAAAAAGATGATACCTATGGAAGAGAGGAGGAAAACTGGCTGGCGTATATACACATGTATGTGCATGCTGGTGGCTATGAAAATGACTCAGTGCAAAATCACGAATGCTGTCAATCTGGCTTGCCTGAAATGTCTTACCCCTTTCTGGCATTTTCTGGGAACTAGATCCCTTGTTCCCCTTGGCTATTTGGTCTTACCTCATGGTCCCTGGCTCTGGGATAGCCCTCTTCGAATGACAGAGCTACACACTTTTATAGATATTCTTTTGTGTTTGTTTGTTTAGGAATTTTACTAACTGAAGCAGAATAGTAAGGAGATATTTGTACTAGGGAATTTCTTTCCTCAAATATGAAAATCTATTTGCATATGGTTGACTCTAAATGTGGATGTATGTTGTCTGAGAACAAAGATGTGGTCCAGGGTTTGAACGAGCAGAAAGCCAAATCTTCCATCCTCTTTGTTTTCTCCTGTATCCCAACAAATTCATCAATTAAATTCAATCTAACCAAAACTTTTACTGAGCATATAGTTCTGTCTCCAAGGAACTCAGTGTCAAAAGACTGGAAAAGACTAGGAAGCACTAGTACAAGCTACCCAGCAGTCCTACAGAGACCTGCCCTAAGCACAAAGAGTAGAAAGAAACTCCAGGCCATTTCCAGATTAGGTATTCAGGAGGAAAGGCAGGCAATTCTCTTCTTAACCTCCAAAGAATTGTGAGTACATCAAGCACACAGGTTAGACAGAAACATTCAGTTGAAAATTGCTCCTGGATGACACCACAGTTAATATAACAGAAGAAAGAGCACAGGTATGCATATCTGCCACCCAAGGAATTTGTAAACCCTTAGGGAAGTTTCATGGAGAGTGAGACTGTTTGGAATTTGTATGTAAAAGCTCAGAATTTAAATACTCTACATAGAGAAAAGTACAGTGTTAAAAATGATTATTCTCTGTGAAAAAAATACTTCATAAGTAAAAGGCTGCAGTATAGCAAAGACAGAAAGAGAAGCCTGAATAATATTGAAGGGCAGTATCTATTCTTGAAATAATTCTGCAAAGTAGAGGCATCAGAAAAAGGTAGAAACTGTGCTAGGGGCAGTAGAAACAAAACAACAGTAATACAGGAAAGCAAACTTACTACCACTCTACATTTTAAAAAAGAAAGATAAAGAATTCAATCCATGAACATTGGAGTCGACTGAGAAATGTCCGCAGCAAAAGGGAGCTCCAATGAACTGTGTGTGGCAGAAGCTAACTGATAGATGCTCCCATAGAAGTGCCAGAATTTGTTGCCCTGTCTCTTCTCCCCCAGAGTTAACCTAAAGCCTGCCTTCCCATCCATATCAGTCAAGGACCAATCAAGAGACGGAATCACTCAAGTCATTTTAATCAGGGCCAGCTCCATGGACAAGTGACCAATGCACCTGTGCAGAGCCGCCTGCTCAGAAGAGTCCCACACTTGGATTTCAGTGCTCTGTTGTCACTATACTGAACTACTTAATAATTTTACATTTGAATTTGTTTTATAAATGAAGTCCAGTGGGACAATAGAGCAAGTTCCAAGGGCTTAGAGTATCAGCTCCCACCCCGTCCCACCTCCTGTTACCTCCCCAGACTGACTCCCACCCCTCCTCACTCTGAGGCTCCCGACTGGCCTCCCTCTCCCCACCGCTGCCCAGTGACTACTCTCACCCTCCACCCCTAGCCTGGGCCTGGGCACAGGAGCTGAAAGGACAGGGTTGGACTCATGTATCCCACAGACTCAGGGAACAGGTATGGCGGCAGCCATCCCCTCCCTAGGCTGGCCAGCCCTGTCTGGATGGAGAAAGCCTCTAACCCACCCCCATCTAGGTACCAAGTGTGTTCCCAGTACTGAGGTTTAAAGTTCCTTGGAGGCCACTCATCTGCCAGGGTGCGCCACGTCAGTTCAAGGGCCATAGAGAGGGGATGTCCAATTGCCATCAGGCCCAGCACTCTGTATAGTGGGGCTGGTCCTGGGCTCCTGTCTGCCTTCACCCTGAGTATCCCCATGCCTGAAAGCCCTCCCTTAGCTGGCTCTCTGCCTGGTCATTTTTCCTTCTACAGTCTTCCTGAGTATCACTCGCATCAGTTCCTTCTGGCCAGCTCAAGGCACCCTCCAGGAATGAGCCACAAAATACAAATTGTGCAGTGTTGGAGATTCCACATTTTAATAAAAGATCTGATATTTATAGTTAAAATTGACATTGTACAATATAAAGATACATGGTAAAATTCATACTAATTTTTAAAATTTGAATTGCATTTTTACTTAGAATGACATCAAATAGAATAAAAACAACATGACAAATAGACCAAAGAAGAAAGAAAAAAAATTATATGTACTTTTAATGATACTTTTACCCTACTTTTTGAACGAGGGGACCTGGATTTTCTTTTTACACTAGTCCCCCGATTATGTTACTGGGCTTGATTTGATATGAAGAATTGTTACCACGGTACCAGAGAACTGAAGAGGCAAAAAAGGAAATAAGGAATGGAGGCAGCACAGGGAAGAGGTTGAGATTATCAAAATATAGAAGCTTGGAGAAGCCGCACAGAACAAAAGCTCAGACCTCAGAAAGGTCAGCACTGCTCAACTAGTGCGAGACCTCACGGCTGTTCAACACAACTTTCTGCAGTGGTGGAATGTTCTGTGCTCTCCACATGAGAGAACTGGACCTTGAAATGTGCCTGAGAAACTGAATTTTAATTGTGTCTAATTTTAAGTTTAAATTCCAGTTAGTGGAATTAAGTTTAAAGCAGTTAGTGGCTACCATATTGGTTAACACAGTGCTAGAGCCTCTGAGTTTAGAGAAGAAATCCTGTGCCTGAGATGCAGACCTTGGAGGAAGATGCATTGGCCAACTAGTGCTGGTGGCCCTAGAGGGTGTGATTTTGTGAGTGTTGAGAAAACTGGATAGTAAATCAACAGCTGCTACTGGAGTGAACAGCAGCTGCTGGGGTGAAGCTGCATTGCTCTGGTGATGCTGACAAGAACAGGGAGTAACAGAAATGAACAAATCTCACCTTCCTCTTGGAGTTTTCCAGTCTCCCTTTAGCGCCCCCTATTGGGAAGTGTCTGAGAGGGCAACTGGAAAAGCAGAAAGGAAGTGTGCAGAAATGAAGTGTGAATAAGATCACAAAGCTGAAAGTGGAAGGGTGGGATGCTAACACACTAGCTCAGCATCTTCCATGGATTATGACTTCTGGAACTTCTTTGGTAAAACTGTCTTCCTTCTTCATGAACTCCTTCATGAACTCCTGTATCAACCTCCTCCCCAAGTCTGCATCTCCTCTCAGACTGCACTTATCTTCAATTGTACCTTAATGGGCACTGACCTTGCTCAACTTTTAGATGCGTCTCTGCTCAGTCCCCAGGATGTGACAAGGTATGACAAATAAGGCAAAACAGAAACAAAACAAAAGAAAAACGACTAAAACATGAATGAAGATCTTAGATGTGAAGGGGGAAAAGCAATGATGGTATGAGGGAGTTTAGCCTACAACTACATAAACCTACTTTTCCATTTCTAACAGTTTTTTCCTGAATAACCCAATCTTGATTCCATACCCATAAATACAGTTTCTTGTAATTTGTAATATTGTAATTGCAGTTTACAACTTGAATATGGTCATTGCTAAAATCTGCAAAGCAAACCAGAAGTTTCTTAGAAAATTCTTAAGTAATTAAAGAGTTAGCCCCAGAAACTAGGCCCATATGGTATTGATAAACTCTATTTCCTACACTTGTGAAACTTGCAATATAGAAAGAAATTTAGGAATAAAAATGAAAACGGATTTTAATTAGTAGAGACTGGACACTCTAAAAGAGGCCAGAACAATCTTTTAATTTGTCTACCATCTTGCAGATTCAAAACTAGTCACTTGAAACAAAAAATGCATGAGGAGGTTATGTACCTGAACTGAGAAATGCCACAGTTCATCTCAATTTGTCCCTAAAGAACAATTAATTTTAATTTCCTGCAACTGATATCTTAACTTTGAAAATGTATTACTTCAACAACACCTGGTTATTAAAACCCTGTGAAATGATACTCAGGTTTATTCTACTCCGTGGTGTCAGTTCTTCTCTGAAATATATATCACTTCCTATCTTTAAAAGTAGCCTGTGTGCTCAGTCACATTACCCTCCTTTTCCAAAATGTATCACAGCCCATGCTGCATCTCAACTGGTTAAATTAAACTCTGTTTCCTGTGTCAGACAGGAGAAGATAAGACAGTGCTCACTGGGGAAAAAACTACCGCTCTGAACCACACATGCAACTTCTATTGCTGTTTGTGGAGGCTGCACAAACACGGGAGATGAATCTGAGCCACTTCATGAGAAATTAGCTTTATTCTAATCCAGACATTCTACCAAGGGTCAGATATAACAATCAATTTTTCAGTGTATTTTTTCATAAAAGAATTTCCCCAAATAATATTTGATTACACCTTATTATTATTTCCAAAGATCTAATATAAATTAAAATCTAGGGTTATAAGTGAGATATCAATTAACATAAGAATCAATTTAATGGTAATTTAAATAGCTGTTATAATCTTTGCATAATGAAATGGCCTCTGGGCTTGAAGTCCTAATCATGTCTAATTAATTTAAAGGATGTTACTTTTTATTATCATTGAAATTTCTGACAGGTGATAAAACATTTAGGGTTGCCATCACAAACTCTTTACATCAGCTGTACTGTAAGTTGGCAAGCTATATAGATCATCCCTCTGAAAATGACTATTTAGGTGGAAAAAAAAACTCAACTACATTTGTAAAGTTATAACATGGAACTGCTATTTTACCCATGTAAATGAAAACAATCCTATTCACTAAATAATAAAATAGTTGACATTTTGTTTTCATGATCTCAATAGTTATAATCAACCTTCATGGGGAATAATCAATTTCAGTTTTAGAAAATAATCTTCATAACCTTCCTATAGGTTTATATAGTACCTATATTGCCAAAACATTAATATACTTTCCATTGTCAATATTAAAAAAAAATAATCTCTTGATTTTTTGAGGCTCAGGGAGCAAAGAAATTGAACTGCAAGCATATTAGCTAAAGGGAGTGTCATTTCTTTACAATAGAACATTAAAATATCCACCATTAAAGTATACTCAATAATGTAAATTAATGTGAAGAAAATTATTTTTCAGAGACTATAGCTTCTATGGTCATAGAAAAACCAAACCCAAGGCACAGAAAGCAAATAGATAAGTATAAAGCAGATACAGAGTAACATAATTCCAGTAAAGATGGAAAGTGGAAGACTCCAGCCAGCATAACCCCAAGATCTGTACAACTGGGCTATTCTTTTAAAGGGGAAAGAAAAGAATTATTTTAGAAATCCCCAAGAAAGATTTTACGTAAGATAAGTACAGTAAAAAAACAGAATGAGGGACTTCTCTGGGGGTCCAGTGGTTCAGACCCCGTGCTTCCACTGCAGGGGGCATGGGTTCCATCCCTGGTCAGGGAGCTAAGATCCCACATGCCATGGGACTCAGCCAAAAAAACAAACAAACAGAAAAACACATTAAGCACTAGAAAACTAAAACTAAAGAATAAAATAAAGTGATTTTTAAAAAAACCCAGAGTGAACAGTGAGTAGCTATAATCTGAAGGTCTGCCTACTGGGCAGACATTGTCAAGATGAGGGTAAAGGCTTGAGGAGGAGACATGAAGAAAGCTGTGCATAAAGGCAGCATGGCAAAGTTGTTGGGAACATGGACTTGGGCTCTGACTATGGGACCTTGGCAGGTTATTCAAACTCTTTGTGTTCCTGCTTCTCTCTCTGTAAGAGGTGACTAATGATAGCACCTACTTGGGTGGTTGGTAGAAGAATTAAATAAGTTAAATGTTTATAGTACTTTGGAAGAGTGTCAAGTACATAGTAAGTGCTTCATACATGTATGCTATAATAATATATCTTAGGTTAATCCTTTTACTGTAGTCCAAGAACTTCTGGAGCTCTCAGCTTGAAACCTGTAGTAAGAATACGCTCTAAAACTATAGAGACAACACTTTTTTAACATTGGGGTCAAATGTGATCTGTCTAGATTCAGGCTAAGTCTACTTTGATAACAGAAAGATAATAGAAATCTCTTATGATGGTAACACAGCAAAAATCCTGGACTGCAAGTCACAAGGCCGCCGATCTCCCACTTATTATTATTGTAAGCTTTAAGAGATACTAAAAAAACCGGGGCTTTGGAGTGAGTCAAAGTAGTTTGAATCCCATTTTCACCACTTCTGGCTATTTGACCTTAGACAAGGTAGTTACCTTTCTGATGTTAAGTTTTCTCATCCATAAAATAGGAATGATAATTCCTAATTCATATAGCTTTTGTGAATAATTCTCAACACAACATCCCAGGTAGTCACTACAATTCAAATGTATTTGTCAAGCTAAGCAACTCCCCTACCAGGCCATGACTAGAACAGAGGGGACCAAAGTGAGGACTCAAAGTCAACAGTGGGGGTAAGACTAAAACCACATCGCTGGGAACCATCCTACCTCTCCTTCCCTCTGGCTTTATCCCCATTCCTGTGACCTCCTGATCATCTCCAGGGTTGTGGGATTGGGCAGTGCACCATGTGACTGCTCAGCAGAAGGTGAAAGTAGGTACTAGAATCAGGGCCAGGCTCATGACACAAGGTTACCAGGGCTCTTGTGGAGGAAGAACTCCCTCTTTCTAACCCACCAGAAATGCTAATCGACTATCAGTGGTGCTGCCAGCCCAGCATTAATTCAGGGCTACAGTGTTTTCCAAGTAGATACTGCAATAGTCTCCTAAACCAGTGGATTTCAAAAGTTACTGCCTATAAATATTATCTTGGGAATTAAAAAAAATTCCAGTGCCCAGGCCACACTCTACACTGAGTAACTCCAAAGCTTGGGATGGGACCCAAGCATGAGTATTTTTTTTAAAGCTTTCCAGATGATTCTTATGTGCAGACAAGTTTGAGAACCAGTGTTCTAAATATTTCCTTGCCTCTAATTTAGTATCCCTGTAGCCCATTCTCATCATTATCCAAGAATAATGAAACTCACCTGCAAAATATTCTTTCAAAATCTTCCCATTGCCTTCTGCAGTGTTCTCAAAGTGTGGACTGGAGACCAAAAGAATAACTTAAGGTGCTTATTAAAATACAGATTGCAGGCCCCTCATTTCAGAGTGCAGGGTGAGGGCAATAATATACATTTTCAATAGTCATAACAAATATCTTTCATGAATCTTAAATTTGAGAACCACTGACCTCCAGGACAAAGACCAAGTCCTTTAGCATGGCAGAAAGGCATTCCATATTATGGTCCTTGCCTAGATTTTCAGATCCTACTTTGCTGAATCTTCACTTTGCTCTCTTCCCAACACCCCATGCTCCAAAAATTCCAAATTTACCTCTCTATATGTTGGCCCCTCCACCGAGAATAGCCTTAGGTAAATCACTTAACCTCTCTGAGCCTGTTTCCTCATCTGTAAAATGGGGATTATACTATGCATCCTTGGGTCTATTTGAAGATTAAGTGAAATAATATATTTGAAAATGTCTAGCTCTGGGCCTGGTCCAAAGTTAATGCTTAACATTCATTCATTCACTAATTCTAGGACTTGTAAATTCAGAGTGTCTGGGCAGAATTGTGCTTAAATAATGCTGACGAAGTACTGTCTGCAGAACCACTGCCGGAACACAGAAATGACAATCCTACTACACTAGAGTAAGCATATTTGCAATATGAAAAAATGGGGGGAGAAATTGCCATACTCTTAGGATTTCACAGGCCACACATCAAATGTACTAAAAAAATAAAATAATCCCTCAAAAAATGGGATGCTTGATCTCCTTAGCTCCAAGGCAGCTTATTCAAGAGTGAAGTTTTAAGAACTGAATAAATAAATGCCCATATTAAACACTAGGTTAAATTCAGTCCCTGGCCTAAAGGTTGCAAGTTCCTTGCAATCTAAAGGAAGCAGCATACAAAGATGGACACATGCACAAGGAGGAATTTATGAAGTTATTTTTAAAGCTGTGTTATTTTTCTCATTCAATCCAATATTTTTGCCTGGTAAATGGAAGGAGAAAAAAATGGCAAAAGGAAATTTCCTCCTGGTCCCTACTGATGCCAAATATTTATTTAGTTTTCATCTGACACTTATTAACATAAATTTGTAATTACATCTATTGTTTTATATGCACCTAATAAATACCTAGTTTCTTACTACTAACTAATGATGCTGATGCTGATATGATGGCTGCCAGTTTTGAACACTTACTACTGCTGGGCATTTAGCAAATGCTTTAAATATGCCATATAATCTACAGAACATCAGTCAGGGATAAATAGATCAATTTTTCCATTTTCTTTTCAGATGAGCAAAGGGAAATGAATATAAGCTATTGGACTTGTCATAGGTTCTTATGTTATCCCAGAAGATCAAAGATCTGAAGTAATGTCTCTTTAGCCTCAAGCCCCAAGATTTTAACCCCAACAAAATCAGTGTCACCTCTAGAAATACTGGTTTAATTATCTCCTCAACAGCAAAACCAGTTTAAAAAGAGGCAGCCACTAATCAACATGAGTAAACTTCTTTCTTAACAAGTGGTGACCCAACATAGATCTGCCCACTAACTTGTTGGGTATAGTAACTATGGCTCTGACGTTGGAAGAATCCTAAAAGTCTTCCAAAACCTCATCACATAGTCTGGAAGAAATGAAGTTCCCATTACTCCTTTGGGTGTATTCTTATGTTTTGTTGAGATGTTGGTTTACAGCTGCTCAAGAAGAAGAGCATTTTGCAGCTGGTGGCAACTTAGTTTTGCCCCGTAAAAGCTGATGAATAATTATATGTAAAATTTTAAAATTCTGCAGTCCCCTTTATAGCAAGAATATGGAATCTTGCTTGTTTTGCCTTGTGTTTTATACCACTTTTCTCTAAGAAGCCCATTGCCGTAAAAATGGTCATAGAGCTGGGAGATTTTTTTCAAATAAATTAATTTTGAAGTATTTTGTTTACACTTACTGTTTAAGATACCATACTGGGAAGTACAAGGTGACTATGATATGGCATCTTAAGTAGGTTAAAATTTTGGTTAATAGTAGAGACATAGGGCTTTCCTGGTGGTGCAGTGATTGGGAGTCCGCCTGCCGATGCAGGGGACACGGGTTCGTGTCCCGGTCCGGGAAGATCCCACATGCCGTGGAGCGGCTGGGCCCGTGAGCCATGGCCGCTGAGCCTGCGCGTCCGGAGCCTGTGCTCCGCAACAGGAGAGGCCACAACAGTGAGGGGCCCGCATACCGCAAAAAAAAAAAAAAAAAAGTAGAGACATAAATGTTTATACAACTAACCATGCCTAATGTGATAATTTTTATACTGATGTTTAAGACAATTTCCCATGTTACCAAAGAGAGAGCAATTATTTTTTCTGAGAGAAGGAATGTCAAAAATTATTTATAATAACCAAGGAACACTAGTGGAACACACATAGAATAAATAAAATTTAATTTTATTTTTCAAATATTGGTATGATTGTGTCTTGTAAAGGCAGCAAAAAGCATTCTAGGCAGAAAGAACACAACACATTAGGCTTGTTTCAACAATGTAAGGGATAAGACTAGAAAAAATGGTAGGTATATGAGAACAGGAGGTGAATTGACAATACCATTACTAGCATTCAGAGGTTGATGGTTTCCATTTGGTAGGAATGTTGCTGGGAAAACTCAAATATTAGATGTGTAATTGGACCAGATAATTCATTTTATTTGAAACCTGACATTTATTAGTGTATGCTACACAGTCAAAGGAACATGCAAAATCACAAACTTAAAGGGAACACCCAATTTCATGACTCAGACTCATAATGAAACATAATAAATTAAACTTGCAGATTTCCCAAATAATCATGCTAAAAAATAACACATAAATTGTACCCTCAGGGATGTGACTTCCCTGGTCTCCTTATTATCCGTTTCTTCAAGCAAGAGAACAGAAATACCAGCAACAGAAAAAACTGAGAATTCCTCAATTAAGACCAGCTTACGTCAAAATAAATAAAACACAAAGGAAAAAGGAAAAGAATGATATAATCCCATACTCAGTTCCTCCTATCTAATTCTTCTAATTTCCTACCTGATTACTTTAAAGTTCACATTACATAAATTTAGACATTTTGTGTGTGGTCCTATAATACACACCATACACATGGGAAAAGTCTTTGCTTTCTTTTTTGTTATGCTACTTAGTAAAATGTCTACTTCCTCATCATTTGGAAGCTTATAATTACTTAAAGAAGCTACAGTCTTGATTTATTATAAGGCTAATTACTGAGTATAATAAAGTTTATATTATTTTAGTAAAGTAAAAATCTTGAGTCAATGAGCTTTTAATCTGGACTGATGCTGGAGAAGCACACAGGAAAGGATCTAGATGCCACCACACTCCATCCATGTCAGAATGTCAACCTCTGTATATAGTTTTCACTATGATTTATAATCTGAATTCTATTTTTTTGTAGAAGTCTTTTTAAACTACACGTTTATAGTCCATCATTTTTAGTCAGCCTTTTTCCCCACTTGTTCTAGAATTATGTGGCTTACTCAAAGTTCCATGTGTTCTTTATTTTATTTTTATTTTTATTTTTTACCATACCACGAGGCATGTGGGATCTTAGTTCCCTGACCAGGGATCGAATCCGTGCCCCCTGCAGTGGAAGCACAGAGTCCTAACCACTGTACTGCCAGGGAATTCCTATTTTTTGATCACAAAAATATGAGCAATTACATATGTTCATAGTTTAGAAACAACCTATCCACATATAAACCCTTTTCTAATTGTTAAAATCAATAAAAATAAAACATATCCCATTATATTTATTCCTATTTGAATTACAATTTTCTAATTTTTTACACTTTATATTCTCTCTTATATGAGAATCATTAAGGATCTGTGACCTTTCACAGACTCAACTTGTTCCAATTAACCATAATAATAACATTAATTATTACATTTAGTATTGATATTATTTTATGTACAAATTTTTCACAATTTGACTAGTAGGAATCCATTTAAGTTAGCAACTTTGTCTTTTCAGTACTGCCCTGATATTTGAAAACTATCCTTGCATTTAATTCCTTATGAAACCCCACTTAAATGATGCTAAGGATATCAAAAGGGCAAAAAGTCCACAAGAGAAAAGAAGGAGAAATGATGATGTTGACAAAATGTTTGAACTGGGAAGCAGAGGGGTAGAGTAATGCGGAGCCAAAAATAAGCCAGTTCATGCCTCCGAGCCCTGAAAAACAGGACTTAGAGACACATTATATTTTCAAGATGTCAGTGGGACTAACAGGCAGATTGATTGAAATTTTGCATTTGAAGACATTAGAGTCCTACATACCCTCATCAACGCACAGAGCAGCATTGCCATCCACCTAGTCTTAGACAACTGGCTGAAGATGTTTACTCTCTTAAACAAGAGGGAGCATGAACACAAACATTAGAGCTAAGGGAACTGTCTTGGAAATAAAAGGCTCAGTGAATGTTTATATCTTAATATGTGAGAATACTAGCCTCCTCTCCCTTTGCCCCTGGGAGAGAAACTTTCAATCCTCAGGCAGAGAATTAGGAGACTCCTCTCTGATGAAACTAATCTGCCTAAGAGAAAAACTTACAATAACGGTCCCATAACTTTATAATAAACTCACTGCCCAACATCTTCATATCTGGTTAGTGCCTTTTTGTGTTTCATACTTTAACATGGGCAAATATTGACAGATCACCAGACTTTGGAGAAAGAGAAACAAATAAATAAGGCAAAAAAAGAAAAGTGGAGGATTCAGAGACGAAGCAGAAGAAAACATAAAAACATAATAATTTAATAATATCAAAGATAAGGGAAGATACTGCATTCCTGAAACAAGAATAGGAAGTCTTATAAAAGAAACACTCAGAAGTCCTGAGAGAGGTCTTTGAAATTTAAAAAAAGTGACATCAGAAATAAAACGTTAATAGAAGAGTTGAAAGATAAAGTTGGAAAAATCTCCTAGAAAATAGAACAAAAACCCAAAGAGGCTTTAAAAAATAAGGAAGAAAAGATTTTTAAAAGATTATCTGAACTAATGAAAGTTCAGAAAAAGCAGAAAAACAGGAGGGAGAAAATTATCAAAGGATAAAGAAAAGGATTTCCTAGAACTGCAGACTTTGAGCCACATTATCATGAGATTTCAAGGCACTAAGGATAAAGAGAACTTATAAGCTTCTAGTAAGAAAAAACTTAACAGTTTCTAATGTAAAAAAAATCATAGAAAAAGTATTAATTAAAATAACATCAGACATTTAATAGCAGCACTGGCAACTAGAAGGCAATGCAAAAATTCTTCCACAGTTCTGAGGGAGTGTTTTTATATTCTAGAATTCTCTTTCCATCCAGATTTACAATCAAGTACAAGGGTAGAAATAAAAAATTTTACAGATGGTAGAGATCTAAAATATGTACTACCTGCCACAGGCATCCTTTTTCGGGAAACTATTGGAGGATGTGCTCCACAAAAGCAAGGGGGAAATGGAACAGAGTTATACAAGAGAATAAAGGCACACATAGCATACTACATAGCTTGGCTGTCATATATACATTATTTTATGTTATTGCATATACATTATTGAGATATGTATTCTATATATAATAACACTGAATATTGTGTTAACTGAAAATTTTATATATCATAAGAAAGGGGTAGGGAAAGTGTGAATGGAGTAGAGAAAAGAGAGTTAAATCCTCAGCTCCTCTAGCAGGAAGTCTAAACTAACACTAAAAAAATCAAGAAATAGTCATGTTAGCATATTATTCAGAAATATGAAGGAAATTATAAAAGGAAGGATGGAGAAAACCAAAATTGGTGATATCTTGGCATAAGAATCAGAGTTAGGAGTGGTATTGCTATTTTTCATTAAAAGTTCAGCAGAAAAATTTACAACTTATTACCAATTTTAAAAATTATTTTAACAGTGAAAGGATAGAAAAAAGAACATCCTTAATCTCATGAAGGGTTTTTACTAAAGATATGTTAAACATTTTGCTATATTCTCATTAAAGTTAAACTATGTTAGCTCTCTCTTTCCCTTTCCTTTACATTATACTGGAGTTTACATTCAATCATTAAATAAGAAAAAGAAATAATTGACATAGAGTTTGATAAGGAAGTGATAACCTCCCATCATTTATAAATCATGCTGTACTTATGTGCAGAAATGCAATAGAAACTCTAGGTAAATAATTGAAATAAATAATGGAGTGCATCTGTATTTTAGAATAAAATATCAGTATACTGAGGATTTTTCTGTCTCAGGGCCTTAATATTTTCTATTCCCTTAGCCAGGATGTCTTCCTCCAAGATATTTGAACAGCTTTCTTCCTCACCATATTCATGTTCTTTCCCCTTGTACCATTATTTTTATTCATAGCATTTATGAATAACCACTAATATAAGACATCTTTCCCCATTGGACTATAAGCTCATATATATGAGAAACTCTCAAATATTTGTATAAAATGTACAAGGATATTATTGTGGCATTATTTTAAATAGTATAAACTTGGAAATAGCTTAGTTGTCCATTCATGGGTTAACTAATAATTAAATCTTATAATACTAATGTATTAGATTATTATTCAATGATTAGGTAACTGACATTACTCAACAGAGATCTCAAACCCATAATACTGAGTAGCAAATAGCATAGCATTATGTATGGTATGATACAAATGATGTAAATTTAAAATTATGTACACAGCCCAACAGAATGTATTTGTGGTAAAGGCTAACATCATGGACTGTATACATACTGTCCTCTGGTGAGGGGGAGGGAGGGGGCCTTAAGAAGAGAGTATGAAGGACTTCAACATTGTCTCTGATGTTTTAGTTCCTAAAGATGTTCTGAATCAAATATGAGTAAATGCCAATGTTTATTCACTTTGGATGGCATGTGCACAGGTGTTATATAGTATCCTTTATACCTTTTTGTTTGGCTTGGTTTTGGTTTGATTTACAGGGATTTTTGGTTTGTTTGGTTTTTGCCTTCAAAATTTAAAGGAAAAAGCAGAATAACAAAGACAGAACCCTATTCTCAAGAACAAGAGTAGAAAAAAATGGTACACAGGGCGAAGAAGATGGACATTATAAAGGAGAACTGGTTAAAACCAACAGAGACCTGGAGTAAGATACAAAAGTTCAAGAACCATTTCGAGACAATTTCTGCTACAATTACAACTCCCTTATAATAAGCAGAATCTTATCACTTTATCTCAATCCATCAAAACATGGCAGAATGGAATGCTCTGGACCCTTAGTTTTTAGGAATTGACCTTGAGATTCTGAACAGAGGGCACACTATAAAAAGTAAAATGCAATTATGAACTGTTTCATGGTTAAAAGCATGGGCTTTGTAGGCCCAAAGCCCACAGAATGAATCTAAGCTAGGCCCCTTCATGACTGAGCAATTTTGAGATGGCTTTTGCCCTCTCTAAACCTCCGTTTCATCATGTAATAATAATGTTAGTATTGGAGCTCATCATCATCCTTTTCTTTCATTATATGGGGATAATACTATTTTCCACTCTATAACATTGTTGTGAAAATTAAATTTGATCATGCTTCTAAAGCATTTAGCACAGTGCCTTGCTCTGTGGAAATAGCTCAATAATAGCAACTACTGTTATTACTTCACTGCATTTAGTGAAACCATGGTCCTTTCTTCTTTCACTATAGCATGTTTGGTTTTCATGTAATCCAAGGACATGACATTAAGCAGGCAATGTTATTGGAAATACATTGTGGTCATTTAAATATACCATTAATTTGTATATGCTCATTTGCACACGTGTGTAAGTAGTGGATAGGAGTGCCTGCCCAGAATTCCTGTTCCTAGGAATATCTCTTCATAATCACAACTGTGCAATCAATCCACAAGATTACAGAAGGAGCTGCCATGTTGGAACAAGGTGGCCCACCCAGCAAGCTCCACCCCCTGGCCACAGCTGACTGGGTGATCAAAGCAGAATAAGGCAGAATGTGGAGAGGAGAGATGAATGAAGCAGAAACTGAGAACAGAGGACCCAAATCAGATTAGCTTTAAGTTCCTGGTCAATTCATATGTTAGGTTCATTTGCAGTCTGATGTTTGAGTTCTATGTGAAACCCCAAATTCCTTACATTAATTCACGTTTTTACTTATTCAACTTGAGTTGAATTTCTGTTACTTACCACCCAAAAAGTTCTGGTTGATATAATGTGAATACAACACAAACAAATATAGTTACTTTCCCACTTACCTATGGCTGGCAAGCAGTAAAGAGATTTTATTCATCAGTCAGATTTGTAAAACTATATAATTTATTTGCAAAGCTCTATCATGCACACATATCATCAATTTAAAAATAATCACCACAAATCTGAAGATTGGGAGCTTTAGAAGATTCAGAAAATTAACCAGCTGAGCAAGGCATATGTCTGCTGATCTTCACCTCACCCAACTCTGTTTATTTAGACATCATAAAAGCACTTATATAAAATAAGACAGATTTCTTCTAGATGGAAAAAAGGTAACAGAGAAATGACATGACTTGGCCTAAATACAGTTAAATAGAGACAGAATGCAAATGAATATATTTTGTGTGTGGAATAGATATGCTGCTAATTGCGTTCACTTGTTATCATAGAAATGACATGTTTTCAGCTTTAGTTATATGCCGCCACAGTTAATAATTGAAACACAAACACATGAAACAGTAATTTAGTGGCAGACTTTGTAATTACAAAAGTATATTAAGGGTTTGTTTTGTAAACATATGTGAAACTCCTTTGTACGTGGTGCAATTAATGTGAACATAAAAATATAAGAAAACCTTACAGAAGAAATTCAGCCGTAGTCTAACTAAAGCAGTGGTCAAAATAAAGCCGTGTAAAGCTTCATAGAGCCAAAGGTTTTCAAAAGCTCTTTCTCAGGACATAAACTGGTAAAAGCTCTTAAAAATAGAATGTATGCCTTGAAATATACAAATAATATTTATTTTACAAATAAAGGCTATGATTCTATATTGTGAGCAGTCCTACAATTGTTTTTTAGTTTCTCTAATGGGTTGGCAATGGAAGATAGTGGCTAAGTCAGACCCTGTTTTTAAATTCTTGCTCTGCCATTAACTATTTGATCATGAGCAAGACCTTCATTGTCTATGAGCCTCTGTGGTTTCTTCATCTATAAAGTTGAGATTGGTGACTAGAAGGGTTCATTTAGATAATATATCTTTTAAAACCCAGTTACATTGGTTCCCACAAATATATTAGGTCCTTAATAAATAATAATTATGGGCCATAGATGTTTCTTCTGGATACCTATATTTGTAGGCTAGAGGAAATAGATTGTTTTGCATAACTAATTTATAATTGTAATATATTCTGGTACTACATCCAGATGATTTTCTTTGTCCTTGTGAATTCAAATAGTCAAGGGGCACAGGCTGTAAAATGTAACTCTACTAGGCTCCATGCTAAGCATTTTATAGACCATCTCATTGAATTTTCAAAACAACTGTACCAAATAAGCATTATCTTTCCCCATTTCATGACTAAAAACTAAGATTCAGAAACACTAGATATCTTAACCATGATTAAACATAGTAACTCATGAGGCTGGAACTTGAAACCAGGTAAGCCAAAACCCAAACAATTATAAAAAATGATTCTTTCCTTTATATGCTAGCTTTAATCACTTCAATAGCTTGTTCATGTGCTAGATCTTTCAAAAACATAGATTTATTCTCATATAAAATAATATGGTCTGGAACAATGACATTTGCCCCAAAAATAATAATAAAAAAAGAAAAAAGATATTCAGGGGAGTTATAGGAATTTGAACACACAAAAAAAGGTAGAATTTAGTATTTGAGGTTGCCTCCTCTGTGGCCCAAAGAATATGACATCCAATTTCTAAACAACAAGCCTAAGTAAGCTCTACAGCTTCCCAGGTTTATAGTTAAGAACGTAGAGGATGGGATATAATTCCGGTAGGCCAGCAACTCACTGGTCTGCCCTCACAAATATTTAGACTCTTCACTGTTCCTGGTCCAGCCCTTTGATCCCCCCCAAAACAGCCTCAAAAACAACATGTAAATCAAGATAACCCCAGCCTGGGAACCATAAGTGGGTTATCTCATCATGAGAACACAGAGAAAAGGCAAACCATCAAGAGAGGAAGATGATTTTTCAGCTAATCCAAGTAAAGCACATTATTATTTTTTGACAGAGATGAATATTTAGTAAAGGAATATTTGGGGAACCTGTGAAAAACCCTTCATTTTCTTTGGTGAGCACATGCACATGTCTTAAGGCAAAAAGAAATCCCTATCTACAAGCTCTCCATTTCCGAACATGCTCAACAAAGAGTGCACTCAGATGGAACATCAGTTAGCTTTTTCTTTCATTGGGAATGTGCTTATTAACTGTTGTTCAAATAGTTTGTAGACATAACAGCCCTGGGAGTGAATGTGGCTTTGTATTTACAAGGTAGTCATTTGTTGTTATTTATAGTTCTTTTAATTTTCACCTTTTTACATTTAAATTTTCTTCCAAAGGTTATGATTAAAATAGGCACTACTTAAGAGAGGAAAAACTCCCTTTAATGTGATTTTTTTTCACAAAGATTTTCAAGCTTCAGAAAGAATCTAGGGGTGCCCAATTTGTTCCTTTGTCAATTTTATGGACATTTATAATTTGTTTTCCAAGAAAAACAATCATGGTGTCATTATGCAAAACTACGACAGAGCCTCTTTTAGCAGAGGTCATCATTCTAAACAGATGTTCTTCCTTTCAACTGTTAGTTAAATGGCTCCAAAAAAGAGAAGTAATGGGAATTAACATTTATTTAAAGTGTTAACAGTACAAGACTCTGCTGGCTAATAGATGTTCGTTTTCATATGTAATTCTCAAACTACTAATATCAGCATTATTATGGGTTGCTACATAGCAGAATGGTTAAGGGGATAACTTTACTGTTACACACATTTGGGCTTACACACATTTGGGCTTGCATCTGAACTTTATGATTTATCAGCTGTATAACCTTGAACAGATTACTTAAACTCTTTTTATCTCAACTTCATTTCCTTATTTTTAAACATATAGAAAATACTAGTACACATGGCAAAAGCTTACTATAAAAATTAAATGATGGAATGTAGGCGGAGCTTAACACAGTGCCTAATATACTTACTATTACTACTTTTCACTTATCAGAGGGACAAAGTGAGGCATAAGACTCCACCCAGCAAGTAAGGAACAGTGTTATTTGAAACTCGGTCTTTTTTACCTCAAAAATTAATGCTTTTTGCGCTACACTGCAATAGGATAAGTGGTGACCAAATACGATTTTGTGAAATATGATAGAGAAGAAAAATATTTTTCAGACTAGGGAGATGAAACTGGGTCTTTCTTCTAGAAATTACCATGCCAAGTGCACAATAGTCTCATCAAGATATTGTTACAAATACTAGGAATTTATTCATATAGTCGTGTCTAAAAACAATTGAGTACCCCCCAAAAGACCCATACCACTGATGGAAATGCTCTCTGAAAGAAAGAGTCAAGGACAGAAAAAGCATTCCCCACGAGGGCCCCTGCAAAACACTCATCCCATTCTAATGGAGGAGAAAATAACTCATCCCTTATCAACTCAGTATCATTCATAGAAATGACTGATTGTAGTCAATACTCCTGCAATATGTCAACATGCCAAAAAGGATCTTAAAAACATCAATCTTAAAGGAGAAGCCAAATCTAGTAAAGAAGGTATTGTCCCTCATGATCTGTGCACAATCCATGTCAAAGTAACTATCATGTGTCTCCTCCTTCACCTCTTCTCAGCCATTATTAGGGCCAAAAAGCATGCAGCAAGGAAAACTACAAATAGACCATTGGGAATTAACAGAAGCATTTATGGAAAGCCTAATGTTGCCTATTTATTGGCCAAAGAAAAAGAAATCTTATTTTTTAGAATTGAAATACAGATATTTAGAAACCAATCAGGTTAGAAATCATCTGACTATTTTTCAAGATGAGAACTGGACCAGTCCCATCTTAGCTCGACCTTCAGTGTTCAATGTAGGTCCACACACACCAACAGCACCCTCTACTGTCCAGTAACACTGTGAAAAGAGCATTGGTCACATTTTCTGAAGAAACAAATCATTTAAAATTTTCAAATGAAAACCTTTCTGTCAAGCAATGAAAATTGATGATATATGTAGACAAATAGCAATGAAGCAGAACTGTTACCAGTTGGCAACTAACAATCCATTCCAAAGGGAGAGGTTTCAAAAAGAGGAGGAAAGTTAAGAGGGAGGGGAGATGTGGTAGCCAACCTCCAAGATTACCCACAACGATCCCTGTCTCCTGGTATTCACATCCTTGTGTCGTCTCCTCACACACTGTACCAGGTGGGTCTGTGTGATCCATATATTGGATTATAAATGACACTGGCTCCATTTTCTTTGTGATGTCCCTCTATCATTTTCTCTCTCTCACACACACACACACAAACACACACACACACGCACAAATACACAGATACACTCATCCTCCCCACCCCCTCATCACTTGCTCTGAGGAAAGCCATGGGTGGGCAGCCATATGGAGGATCCCACATGGTGAAGAGCTGAAGCCTCCTGCCAACAGCCACATGAATGAACTGGGAAGGAAGCCCTCCAACCCCAGTCAAGCCTTCAGATGACTTCGGCCCCCATGGACCACTTAACTACAACCTCATAAGACACCCTGAGCCAGAAGTAAGAGGCTAAGACTCTCTCAGAAACTGTGTGAATTAATAAGCTGTTAAAGAGATCCTCCAAGCTGTTAAGATTGGGAATAATTTGTTACATAGCAACAATCAACTAATACAATAGAGGAAAGGTGGAAGAACAATATGAGGAGATATGGTATTAGGATAATCAAGTTAAGACTGGAGAACATGAGAATTATTTAAGTTTCCCCTCTCATTTTTGTGCTTTTTTTACTTGGGTTTTGTCAACCTCCATGCCCCCACATTATATATTCTAACCTAAATGACAATATTTGTACTGAATGCTTTCTGACATAGCATTTTATTACACTGGGACAAACAAATGTAAAGAATAATGATAAGAATGTTGCTTATCAGGGCTTCCCTGGTGGCGCAGTGGTTGAGAGTCCGCCTGCCGATTCAGGGGACACAGGTTCCTGCCCCGGTCCGGGGGGATCTTACATGCCGCGGAGCGGCTGGGCCCGTGAGCCATGGCCGCTGAGCCTGTGCATCCAGAGCCTGTGCTCCGCAACGGGAGAGGCCACAACAGTGAGAGGCCCGCGTACCGCAAAAAAAAAAAAAAAAAAAAAGTGTTGCTTATCACAGAGAAGAGATTTGAGAAGTGTGTGTGCATGTTTGCATATATACACATTTATATTCATACATATGCATATATGCAGGCATATGTGTGTTCTTCTCAAGTTTAGAAATGTAAAATAAAATTAATTTCACAACACAAAGCCTTACTGTGAATTGCTCCATAGAACCCTAACAAAATTTAATTGAGCCCAATCGAAATCCCTGCTTAAACATATATTTCATCTCTGTGAAATGTAACTTTCTTAAATGATTTGAATGGGGGAAAATAAGAGATAATAATAAGGCAGTGTATATAGATGGTCAGCTAGAGAGTCATCTTTCATTAAGGGTGAAAAGCCATGAGAACCCTGAGCTTGAAGTCCTCTGAGTCTTGGGCATCAAACCTCACTTAATTATTATCACTACAGTATTGGGGCTAACATTGTCCTCATGGTTCAAATGTGGACATTAAATAAAATAATTGTAAAGAGGCCATCTAAGTCAAGGGTCTATGAATTTTTATGAAGGAGAGGACAGTGAGGCTAAATTGTGGAAAACTAACAAGGAAAATGTAGATACTCCTTATACATCTGGAAGAAAATTTATTATCTATTGAGGAAAGAAAAAACCCCGCCCCTTTAATGGACTTTCTCTGGTACAAGAAACTTAAGGCTACTACTCTTTTCATCTCCTCATTATGTGTTTGGTTTAGGGTTTCTGTGTTTGCTCAAACACCCAATGTCCTATGGTGAATATATAAGAAGTATAAGGCAAGTTTCTTTTACTCAAGGAAACCTTGATCTCATTTGGAAACCACACCTCCAGGAAGTAATCAGAGGACATACCAAATGGTGTATAATTTATTGCCTTAATTCAATAGAAAAGGAGGTCATTGTTAGATCAGAATCCTAGAAAAAGATAACTCAGGTAGCCTCTGAAAAATGAGTTGAACTTGGGAAAAGGAGAGAGAGGTTATTTCAGGTTAACATAGCTTCACACTACCTTACATTCCTGTCTTTGAGAGGCAAAGTTTCTGTGGAATCAAGATGGTCAAGTTGCTCCATCACTTTATAGAGAGGTATTAGAGCATCTTCTGAATTGTCAAGCATTGCAGCTGATGGCTCTTTACCCCATGGTTTTCCATCGTTCCTGCTTCATCTTTATTCCACTCTTTCACTGTTATTAATATTACTACTAATAATAATAGCACCCATCCCCATGTATTAATCACCTACAATATGATCTATATGTTCATTTCATTTAATTCTCCCAAATATCCTATGATGTAAGTTTTGTTATCCTCATTTCACAGATGAGAAAGCTGAGATACAAAATCATTAAATAACTTGCCCCAAGTTACACAGTCAGTAAGTTCACATTACTGTCTCATTCCATCATTCATGCCCCTCCCACTATGTTAAAACACCTCCTAGTCTTAAGATTTGTTTAACTATGTTCGCTCTCTTCCCATCTTCTGTTTCTGCGGAAGTGCTGCAGAACACAAACAAGCAAAAATACAGACTAGATACTAGAGAGGGTTTGAGCAGAGTGACAAACTCTAGTTCAAAACAGTCACAGTTGCTGGAATTAAAATGGCAGCCAGAATAGAAGCTGGTTAGAATGGAATAAAGGAGGGAACATATTTCCAGGTTTTAAGGTGGAGTTAGAAACAGACGTCAGCCTCAGATTTCCTCACAATTGGTAATTACAAGAGGGCAGTGCTGTCAGAGCTGCCAGGGGCCAGAAGACCTTCACCTTCACCCATGGGGTCCTGGCTCTTCATAGGAGTGAACGTTGAAACAAGTCATTCTGTGTCAGACACCCTGCATCATCAGGGATGTGAATGGGGCAGCCTTCCGTAATTGGGATTTCCTTAAAAATATTGAACATTTTTCACTATTAAACACTATCTTCAAAATCCTAGGGCAATGTTCCAAGAGCTTTGATTCACCCTGAAATGATTTGGTTCTCAGAATGTTTCAATTTCTGGATTTAGCAACTCTGAGCTGTGGTGCAGAAAAATATATTTTGAAAAATCCTTGAAGCTAAGGGCTCAGAAGAGCCAAGTAGCCAGCTAGAAATTGCAGAATATTTCATTTCATTTTCTGTTTCAGCATCAGGATTTCTGCATGATGGGTATCCAAAGAAATATCGGACCAAAAAAAAAAAAAACCATTTTACAAATTAGATATCAGGATTCAACCTTTTTTTCGTATTTATCATTTTTAACAGAAAATGAAACTGCTGATGATGAGTGCTAATACCAATTCCTGTATGATCTATATGATCTGCATTCTCATTGTGCATATAAGCCACTCTGGAGCAGTCCCTGGCACATACCAAATGCTCCATAAATGTTAGTTGTCATTTTTATTATTAAAATAAGGAAATACTTTTATAATCTTTTCTTGCATCAAAGAAACATATATTTGGCTCTAAGAAATGAAGAAATCTGGTTTTGAAGAAATCTGATTTGTGGGACCAGTTTTTAGTTCTGCAGTTAACAAATTGGGTTGACCTTATTCACTGATAGAAATTCCTCTTTTCTACTTTGCAAGCAATTTATTATGATTGTGGTATTATCTCTAACAGTTACTAAAACAGCTCTCTTAAAAATTATCAAAAACTTAACTAATTGCAAAATCCAATATGCTGTAGAATATAGTACTCAGTCATAGAATACAGGTATTAGAAAATGCCCCATTTGAGCTTCCCTCTCATTTCACTCACAAATACCACACCACTACCATCTGATTGGTCCAAAATCTCTATTGGTTTTGCCTCAATTCACTTTTTCCAATCTATCTCCTCCTTTCAATAATCACTTCCTCAGCCCTAGTTAGATATCTCATTATCTCTCACCCAAACAATTAAGGTTGTTGCCTAACCTATATCCAGGCTCTTTCCCTTTCAATACATCTTGAGTATTGCCACCAACATTATTTTCTGAAACAGGTCAAACCAATGTCACTCCGTTGCTGGAAAAGCTTCCTTTAGGTCTCTTCCACATGCTCCATAATGTCCAACTTGCTCAACCTATTATTTAAATTCCTTCACAACACAGCCTTTACTCACGTTTCTGGATTGAACTCTCCATCTACAGCAATTTTTCTTACTGTTCATGGAAACTGACCTTACTTGCTTATCTTTTTTTTGTTTGAATTTAATTTTATTTACTTTTTTATACAGCAGGTGCTTATTAGTCATCCATTTTATACACATCAGTGTATACATGTCAATCCCAATATCCCAATTCATCTCACCCCCACTCCCACCCCCCACCGCTTTCCCCCCTTGATGTCCATACGTTTGTTCTCTACATCTGTGTCTCAATTTCTGTCCTGCAAACCGGTTCATCTGTACCATTTTTCTAGGCTCCACATATATGCGTTAATATATGATATTTGTTTTTCTCTTTCTGACTTTCTTCACTCTGTATGACAGTCTCTAGATCCACCCATATCTCTACAAATGACCCAATTTCGTTCCTTATTATGGCTGAATAATATTCCATTGTATAAATGTACCACATCTTCTTTATCCATTCATCTGTCGATGGGCATTTAGGTTGCTTCCATGACCTGGCTATTGTAAATAGTGCTGCAATGAACATTGGGATGCATGTGTCTTTTTGAATTATGGTTTTCTCTGGGTATATGCCTGGTAGTGGGATTGCTGGGTCATATGGTAATTCTATTTTTAGTTTTTTAAGGAACTTCCATACTGTTCTCCATAGTGGCTGTATCAATTTACATTCCCACCAACAGAGCAAGAGGGTTCCCTTTTCTCCACACCCTCTCCAGCATTTGTTGCTTGTAGATTTTCTGATGATGCCCATTCTAACAGGTGTGAGGTGATACCTCATTGTAGCTTAGATTTGCATTTCTCTAATAATTAGTGATGTTGAGCAGCTTTTCATGTGTTTCTTGGCCATCTGTATGTCTTCTTTGGAGAAATGTCTATTTAGGTCTTCTGCCCATTTTTGGATTGGGTTTTTTGTTTCTTTAATATTGAGCTGCATGAGCTGTTTATATATTTTGGAGATTAATCCTTTGTCCGTTGATGCATTTGCAAATATTTTCTCCCATTTTGAGGGCTGTCTTTTCATCTTGTTTATGGTTTCCTTTGCTGTGCAAAAGCTTTTAAGTTTCATTCGGTCCCATTTGTTTATTTGTGTTTTTATTTCCATTACTCTAGGAGGTGGATCAAAAAAGATCTTGCTGTGATTTATGTCAAAGAGTGTTCTTCATATGTTTTCCTCTAAGAGTTTTATAGTGTCCAGTCTTACATTTAGGTCTCAAATCCATTTTGAGTTTATTTTTGTGTATGGTGTTATGGAGTGTTCTAATTTCATTCTTTTACATGAAGCTGTCCAGTTTTCCCAGCACCACTTATTGAAGAGACTCTCTTTTCTCCATTGTATATATTTGCCTCCTTTGTCATAGATTAGTTGACGATAGGTGCGTGGGTTTATCTCTGGGCTTTCTATCTTGTTCCATTGATCTATGTTTCTGTTTTTGTGCCAGTACCATATTGTCTTGATTACTGTAGCTTTGTAGTATAGTCTGAAGTCAGGGAGTCTGATTCCTCCAGCTCCGTTTTCTTCCCTCAAGGCTGCTTTGGCTATTCAGAGTCTTTTGTGTCTCCATATAAATTTTAAGAGTTTGTGTTCTAGTTCTGTAAAAAATACCATTGGTAATTTGATAGGGATTGCATTGAATCTGTTGATTGCTTTGGGTAGTATAGTCATTTTCACAATATTGATTCTTCCAACCCAAGAACATGTATACCTCTCCATCTATTGGTATCATCTTTAATTTCTTTCATCAGTGTCTTATAGTTTTCTGCATACAGGTCTTTTGTCTCCCTAGGTAGGTTTATTCCTAGGTATTTTATTCTTTTTGTTGCAGTGGTAAATGGGAGTGTTTCCTTAATTTCTTTTTCAGATTTTTCATCATTAGTATATAGGAATGCCAGAGATTTCTGTGCATTAATTTTGTATCCTGCAACTTTACCAAATTCATTGGTTAGTTCTAGTAGTTTTCTGGTGGCATCTTTAGGATTCTCTGTGTATAGTATCATGTCACCTGCAAACAGTGACAGTTTACTTCTTCTTTTCCAATTTATATTCCTTTTATTTCTTTTTCCTCTCTGATTTCCATGGCTAGGACTTCCAAAACTATGTTGAGTAATAGTAGTGAGAGTGGACATCCTTGTCTTGTTCCTGATCTTAGAGGAAGTTCTTTCAGTTTTTCACCATTGAGAATGATGTTTGCTATGGGTTTGTCGTATATGGCCTTTATTATGTTGAGGTAGGTTCCCTTTGTGCCCCCTTTCTGGAGAGTTTTTATCATAAATGGGTGTTGAATTTTGTCAAAAGCTTTTTCTGCATCTATTGAGATGATTATATGGTTTTTCTTCTTCAATTTGTTAATATGGTGTATCACATTGATTGATTTGCATATAATGAAGAATCCTTGCATCCCTGGGATAAATCCCATTTGATCATGGTGTATGATCCTTTTAATGTGCTGTGGATTCTGTTTGCTAGTATTTTGTTGAGGATTTTTGCATCTACATTCATCAGCGATATTGGTCTGTAATTTTCTTTTTTTGTAGTATTTTTGTCTGGTTTTGGTATGAGGCTTACTTGCTTATCTTAACATCTAGGTTGTTGGTTGGTTGGTTGGTTGGTTGGTTGGTTGGTTATTTGGTTGTTTGGTTGGTTGGTTGGTTTTAATCTGTTAGGAAAGACTTGCCCTCTCTTCCCAATTCCCCTCCACCTTTTCAGTGTGTGTTAGTTTCAATTCCAACCCTTTCTCTTTCAAGACATCTTCCCAAATTTTCTCTCTCTCTCTCTTTCTCCCTCCCTCCCTCCGCCCTCCCTCCCTCATTTTCTCTCTTGCTCTCTCCCTTACCTCTCATAGCACTTCATTTATTCCTACAATATCTTACTCCTAAGAATAATGTTAAATATGCTTGTATCTGGGATCACATTAGGATTCCTAGAAGGGAAGAACCACAGTGCATTCCTTTCATAGCACTCAGTGTTGTATCTAGAACTGCCTATGAGTTCACAGAGTAGATACTTCATAATGCTTAATGAATGGAAATAACCTTATACTACTGTAGTTGAAAGTCAAAAATTACTCTGTAATGCAGATCTCCAGTACCACAGTTAAGTTTCATTGCATCTGGTAACCTGTTTGTCATCTCTTCATTGCTTGAATTCCCAGCAGTGAGCACAAAACTTGCCAAATAATAGACTTTTAAATGACTGTTGAATAAATGACTAGTGGAATGAATAAACAAATGAATAACTAAAGTGGAAAACTAAGATGAATCATCGAATAATTTTAAGTAAACATGAATTGTCTCACTTGCACAGTTGAATGTACCTCCTGAATCAGGATCCAATAATTTTCCCAAAAAGTCTAATTAAGAAAATGATGCTAAAAGGAGTACTCAGAGTGGTTGTCTGTGCTGGTAATCACACTGGAAAATCCTGAACGTCAATTGGCAACTCAACAAATGAAGCAGTGAGGTGTATTGAGGTCTTTCCTAGGTGGTTGATGCGTGGGTCTCTCAGGAAACAAAGGACTGTGTCAGGGGGCCAGTTTCAGAAACCAATATTTGGCATCACTTTGTTGAAGTAAGAAGAAGCTCATCCAGCTGTTGTCATGAGAAAGAAGACCTATGAGAATAAGTCAAGAGCAAGAATAGAGTATGCAGCCGTATCAATGCACCATATATACACCTTCTGGCATCCTTCCCCAAAGCACCTAGTGTACTGTTCAGCACAGAGAGAGATAAAAAATGCTGTTGATTATTTGCCTAGCCCAGTTCTATGTGGCCAAGAAAGGTGGGTAGCCTTTGGAAGGGATTCAAAAATGTCATTCACTGCCTGAAATTGTAGGGCTGATCCCCTTGAGAAACACAGATGATCAGTCCACAGTTGCCCATATTTTACCATGGGGAAGGTATGAATCACTTCCCACATTTCTTTCATTTCTTCCCATTTACTAAAGCCATTTCAGTCCACACAAATGCTTAAGATTTGGAAGATTAGCAGATATTTCAGAAAGTTACTCCCTTGCTAATATTCACTTTGGATGTAACTTTGGCATGACAGTTTTGAGATGGAAGAAAATTAAGAAAATCATCAAAAAGACATATCAGCACGGCATGAATGAAAAAAAGAAGGTGAACTATTATTAGGGAAACAAACATTTTTGCATCATTCTTTTGCACACACAGTCTCTAGTATAATAAATCATGTAGCTCCCTAAATTAATATTTTATTCTCCCTCATTTTTCAACTACTTGAAAGTAGTATATGCATGGGTTGGTGCCATGCCTAAGAGTGAGTAGTTAAATGAACTTTCTCTAATTCCTCACCATTCTATATTCCAAGCAACATTTTACTTAATTTTGTCCTGACAGTAAAGAGTTTGTTTCCTACTCTTTCCTTCTTTTTCTTGCCATTTTAAAACAGAGCTGCAGCTAAAGTGAGAGGATGATAATAGTCCTGCCAAATAGCAATACTGCACATGGTCAAGGTCACAGTCATGAATAAATCTTCGACTTAACATGCTCACTATTAATATTTATTGATGATGAATAAAGTCAATGAGGTGAGCTATAAATGCCCCATCATATCCAGCAGCTCTATAGACAGATTCCAAAAAAAAACCTATCATTTCTTCCTAGGATGTTTCCTTCTTTCTTTATCCTTTCCCATGGCTTTTTCCTGGAAAGATTTTTTCCTTTCCTCAAATCAAAATTTCATCTTTTAGAAATCAAGCAACAGAAGAACTGAGAAGTATTTTAATTTTGATCTGCCCAATTTTATATCCAGATGAGATATGCTCAACTACAGAATCTTGAGACCCTTTGCCTCTCTAAATGAGATGCTAACTTAGATTACATCTCCAGGGATTTTTCTTTTCTGCTGTCATATTACCAAGACAGATGGTCAATCTAGCAACAAGGGCATAATCACCCGAGAAGAAAGGTCAATGTGATCCAGAGACATTTGGGGAAACTTCATGCTGCATGAAAGAAATAGGATTTGAGCTAGCTCTGAAGGATAAAATTGGGAGTAACAGGATTTGATGGTTCAGGTAAGTGTCCAGACATGGTGAGGTTGGGTTTTCCAGTGTAGTTTAAGATGGACAGATATGGGAAAATGCCAGACAGGACAGAAAGAGCACAAAGATAAAACAACAGGGATAGCAAAATACATTTCACATTTTCTGTCAACTCAAATCAGTTGAAATAGCTGCCAAGAGCCAATATCTGGTCTCAATTATGAGCTGTGTGCTATAATTATTTAGCAACGTCAGCCATGAGTATGGGAAGGGAGCACAGCAATCCAACTACCACTTACAATATTTGTCATCCATATTGGATGGCTTTATTGAGGTAACCAGTCTTTAATACCTTGGTAAGAATAATCTTAAAAAAAATTAAACTTGATTTCATGTAAGACATTTGTTGATTTTATTTGATTATTTAAGGCAAGAATTAGTCAAAGGTATACTTTTCATGGATAAGAAAGAACACCTTAACAATAGCCTATACAAAATGACCCACATCATACTAGAAAAGTTAAACTCTCTTGCAGAACATTCCTAAAAAAAGATGAAAAAGTTGTTGGGAGAGAGGGCACAGACTAGCATACTATGTTAAAATATTAATGTTGATAAACATTCATTTATTTAGGTTTAATATAAAGCATAGAAAATAGATTGTAGAAATAGGAAGGAAGCTGTGCCCTAAGGTAAAATGCAGTTTTATAGTTATGAAACTTTAATTTGACTGCTTTCCCAATAATTGCTCATATTTGTAGCAGCAGCATGCCGGCAAGATAACGGTCAATCAAATGGACATCACCCTGTAAATGCTCTTTAAAAGCCTGTGCTGTGTTTCCTGGTGGGAGAATGGCAATGCTTCCAATTGTTAAAAGATGCCCGGCTGAAAAGCAGAATAAGAAATTGGACAGTAGGAAATCTTTATATATTGCCATTTCCCTCCCTCTCTAAAATTAAATTCCTGTTGGGAGCTGGAACTATTTTTTTTCTTCCTGAAAATAGAAAATCTGTCACATCAGAAACCAAACCTTGAGCATAGAATGTGTGAGGTTCTCTTTTTAAAATTCTGTTTGTGATCAAGAAAAATTAGGATATGTTACAAATATGGGCTGGGCAAATATTTCTTTCATAGGTGAGTAAAGGACGGCAGTAGGTCCCTCAATGTATGAAAAATTTCCCTGGATCCTGTTTGAAGAACAGCAGGAGAAAGCTTCCTCTCTGTCTCTGTCGCCCTCTGAGCCTCCTCTAATTCCTCTCTTCCTTTTGTTCTCTTCCTCGTTCCCTATTTCCCACACTCTTCATGACCGTTGAGAAAATGCCATTAATAACTGGTACAAAGAATCGTGCTCGGTGCATGGAGATAAACTGGGGATGACAAAATATCAACTTCCTGCTGCTCAATTGAAAGCCCTATCTGTACAACTGGTAATTACTTTTAATTTAATTAGGACTCCTGGTATTGTTTCTATCTCATAGATTACATTATAACGTGTAATGTGTTAAAGCAACAAGACAAATTGAGGCGAGAAAACACAGAAAATATTACCTTTTTGTCTATAGATAATACCACAGTTTAACTCTTCAAAAAGCCCTCAAGTAGCTTTACTATGGGCTAATTATTATTTTCCATATTCTTTTGGCTTAAGTAAGCAAAAACCTTATATAATCTAATGAAAAACTACATCTTGTGGCTCTTTGAAAAGAATTTTTTGAACTCTACACTTTCTCCTTTCCTTTCTCAGGCAGAACAAATAAATGATTTATGCTGTTGCTTGCTAAAACAAGACTCATATGACTGGAAAGAACAATACTTGGTGCTAGAGGGAGAACATGACATTGACTCTTAAATGTCGGGGTGTGAGAGTGGCTTTGGAAAGGCACCGTTTTTAGGCAGAAACACACTGCTGTGAAAAAGACAAGGAAGCCCAGCTGAGATCTTTGCTGACTCAAAGGAATATGAGGGATCCATTTCTTTGTGAAAGACATACATTCTGAGTTTCTATATGGAATTCGCAAATCGTGAACTACTAAATGACTTCACATGACCACCTAAATAGTTAAATTGTATAATAAGGAGTGTTGATTAGGACTCTGAATATCTCTCTTTTCAAATTGCTAAACTACAGAACAGGTAGTGAAATGAGGTGAGAGAGAGACAGACAGACAGACAGAAACACAGAGATACAGAGCAACAGAGAGAAAATATAGAGGCACAAATACAAGGAGACAGATGCCTCCATTGAAAGAAGATTCCCCACACTGAGCTTGCAATTGCTGTCCACTTAAATGAAAAAATCTGAGTGAATGGCAAGGTAAAATATGATTGTAAACTTCTCTAATAATATTTCATCTTTTCATCTTGTAAATTAGAGGTGGAGACTTACTAGCGTAGGTAGATTTACTGGCTTAACAAAAACTTACCTGCAAATTTCATAGCACACACACACAAAAAAAAGACCTCCCCATCAAAAGACTGCCCTTTTCTAAAATTAGAGGTACATGTTCACAGATAATTTTAGAACCCAAAGACCTTAAATATCATCTGTACAATAACCCCACTTTATATATGGCAAAACAGAATTCTCTAAAAGGAAATTAGAATATATATCCCAGCAAGGCAGAGCAATCCCGAGGACCAAATTCTCATTTTCAACCCAGACGTTTTTTTTCCCTACACAACATTGTCAACTACAGTTCAAACTAGTGAACTTCAGAGGCTTAACAAAAGTTACACAAAATTAAATAATACCTATTTTTAGTCCAAAATTTCCTGTCATTCCAAGAGATAAAAGCACTTAAGTTCACCTGGACGGCTGAGCTGATTATCATAGTGTGTCGGTGTCTAGAACAGTTCCTCTCTGGCAACCTTATATCTGCAGTCTGGTATAAAGGTAGAGCTGTTGCCCTATTTGCAGCCCAAGAAAATAGCACTGGTAGCCAGTTCCTGAAAGACAGAAGACTTTTGGAGAAATGGCAGTGTTCTCTTGCGAAAATAGCAAACCATCATCTGGGTAAATTCAGGAAAGCTTATGACTTCTGCCAAAGTGAAATTGTGCAGTGCTGATGGCAAGTCAGTACTGTGTTGGGATAGAGATCTAGATAAAGGTCAATTTAGATTTAAAGAAGATATAGAGAGTGGTAGGTGTTCAGAATAGGAAACAATTCCTTAGGCAAGCTATGACTTTTCTTTCTTCAAACATTCACATAATTCTTGTTAAATAGACAACTGTAAAATGGTATCTTTGAAAGTATAATAATATTTTCAAATAAAGCCACATAGCTATACACATACTTCTGGGTAAAGTTACATACCATTTTACAAAGAGGTAGGATGGGAAGTGGGAGGAAAGGTAATGGATAGGAGTGGGGTTGAGGCTGAGTCATATTATGGATAAATATCGCTTTCGATGTGTAGCATAGTATATTGATGCCCTACAGATCTGGGGATAAAATAAATACAGTGCCTGTCCCCATGGAGCAAACAGTCAGGCAGCAAAGTTGAGTAAGTAATGCTGGGCAGGGGTGAGGGGAGCAAGGGGACAATTATTAATTTAAAAAATTGTTACCATAGCTGAGAAAGGAGAGTCTCATAGAACATGGTTCTAATAAAATCCCACAAAGCTTTATGGAACTAGAACATAATATTGAAATACATCCTAATTTCTTCCTGTGAGATTGTGTACAAGTCATGCTAAGAATGAAAATGAAACTCTTGTAAGTTTCTTGCTAGTAGTTGGGAATTCACTGAGGTTTTCACCTCTCATGCACTAGCAAAAGAGAGAAATAAGATTTCCCGCCAAGAAATCAAGAATGATATAAACTGTGGAGCAAAGCAGAGATGTGTAAAGTCACACCAAGGAGAAAAAGTGATTCTCAAGTCAGCAAGACTGGACTGTATCCTGCTTCAGTAAACAAAACTATCTGAAAAATAAAATAGCAACTAATAAAGGTTCAGTCAGCAAAGAACACATACAAAAGGAGAATCATAGAGCAAACACTGGCTGTGCCTATTTAAGCACTGTCCAAAAGAAAGGGGGTTTGGGATGTCAGTGTGGCCTTGCCAAATGGGATGGAAGGCCATCTCGAGCATGAGGATGAATGCATGGAGTTAAAAATCAAAAGATTCAGCAGATTTCAGGTCCCATTAGCAGTAAACTTCTTACCCTGAAATGGATGCATCAGAATGTCTCTTCTTGATTTTTTTAAAGTTCAGTTTATCTAACATTACATCTTCTTCATCTTATTTTTCTATCCTAAGTTACCTTCTGATATACATTAGATCTGTCTGGAGGGATAAAATATCCTGAGATACCAAATCAAGTTTTCCCATTTGTGTGACAATTTTATTTTTTCCATTCTCTATTTGGTCCTTATTTGTCTAGGAACTGTAGGAAAGCAGGACCTATGATGGGACAATGTGGAAGGGGAATGACAGTTTGATCTGCTAAAAATTGTATTTGGTGGCAGTAGCCCAATCTTGCCCATATATCTTCACAATAATTTATATTGCTCAAGAACCTACCGTGGCTCCCTATTACCTATCATAGATGATTAGAATCTTAGTGCTGAAAAACATTTGTAATCCTCTAGCAGGAACACACCACTCTATGGAGAAAGAAAATGAGGCATAGAGAAGTTAAATCCTTTGCCTATAACAAAACTCTGCTCAGTCTAGAAATACAGATCAGTGTTCTTTCAGCACCAGGTACTGCTGCCTCCAAAGCCTGTTTTCTTGAGAAGAACCTGAGCCACAGGTGGGGCAGATGGGAGGGTCCTCGAGAGGAGTCTTTGTGTGAGATTGTAGAGGTTCACTTTGACCCTGGCTTCCAAGTCAGAAGAAAGCATTGACCTTTTCTTCAGCAAACCAAAGATGCCTCTTTCTTGGGATATGTCCAGTCCAAGAAGAGTCCCCTCTGAATTCAGCCCCTCACTACAATCTGGATCAGTCAACCCCAGAGACTGAGTTGGAACTTGACTAAGGAACCCTTACTCTGAACCAGGCAGGTGAAGCCTGACATCTGAATATGACCAGTGGATTGCAGAGACAGGGACTGATGGAGACATATTTTGAGAGAAGCTCAGCATCTGTATGGAAAAAATTAGGATTTGGAGCAAAAAATTAATCTCCTGTGGCTTCAAGTGGATATTATAATAAACATGCTACCTGGAACCACTGCCAACTCCCACTTAATGGAGAAGGAATAGGATGAACTCAGAAGTATCACTTATAAGAAAAAATAAAGGATGCTAAGGAGATTTACTAGAAGGGTGAGATGAAATCCACCAACCAAAGGAGGAGGATGTGGCTGAGGCTTTTAGACTAACTTAATAGATTGGTCTTGGGAGGGAGTATCACATAATAGAGCCATAGTGCATGGCTATTCATGGATTGGCTTTAGGAAGATGACACACTCTAATGAAAACCAAATTTTCAAGCCAGAGGAATATTCAGGAATATATGTAGATTCACCACAAAAGGACAGTAATCTGTATGCAGGACTTCCGGGAGTGTCTGTAGGTGATGTTAAACCTTTCAGTTTTGTCTGCACATATACACTGAAATGCATATGTCCCAGATTCGCTCTTCACTGGATGGATACTATGGAGAAAAAACGGCTGGCATTCCCTGTTACAAAGAATGACTTATTGCGTTACGTTGATGCTTCATTGTGGCACATCTAAAGAGGGTTTTAGTGAGGAATGTGGAATCCCTAGCATTGCTGGGCCTCTGCGCCTCAGGCCACTCTCTTCTGCCTTCAAAGAATACTCACTCCCCAAATCCACAGCTTCTTCCTCGGACCTCAACTTCTTAGCAGCAAACAACAACTTTCCTGGTAATCTTTATTCTTTATCTGCTATTCACTGGTCTATATCATTTCTTCTCTTTTTTTTTATTAAATGTAGTTAAATGAAGAAATAAGTCACCTTTACCATTGAATCAGTATCACCATGTTAAATCCAAATTATCTTACTAAGACATCAGTCTCAAATTCAAGAGTGTCTATAGTTATCTCACTACTTGAATCATGTTTATTTTCTATTCCTCTAACCTATCTCATTACCTTCTGAAAAAGCTGTGATCATAACAAATGGCCTTTTTTCTCTTTCCACCACAATACCAAAACCACTTCTACTGAGAGTGGCCTTCTTATGTGTAGGTGGTGCTCCAGTTCACCAGAGTATCCAGATCTCTAATGAATTACACCCTATTTGCTTCTCTCATTTGTGTTACTAGCCAGGCCTTGGGGACATTTGAGTTTGTGGTCCTTGGTCTCTTAGAGCAATGATTTTTCAAGCTGGGCTCCTTGGAAAGTTTAGTTGATAGACAAAAATTCGTCACCTTTACTATAAAAAAAATGACTCAAAATGATTGTCTTGCTCAAAACTGTCTCATATGAAGGGAAAGAAGGTTGTTTCTATTTTAAAAGCTCTATATCCTTCAATATCCTTCAGGAAATCATCCTATTCTATTTAGGTTAGCAAGGGCAAATAATAACGATAATGAAGCTAATGATAATAAAACAACAGTAATTAACAGCTGCTCATCACGTATTTTATGCAAGATCCTGTTCTATGTGTCTTTCTTAACTTAATCCTCATGAGACTCACATGTAGACTCACAAGTAGAAACTATAATTGTCCACATATTAAAGATGAAGAAACTATACATAAGGTACTGCAATTAAATGGGCACTAGCCCATCCTCAAATCAATCAATGTGATACACCACATTAACAAAACAAAGGATAAAAATCATATAATCATTTCAATAAATGCAGAAAAAGCATCTGACAAAATTCAACATCCATTTATAATAAAACTCACAACAAAGTGGGTATAGAGAGAACATACCTTAACATAACAAAGGCCATATATGACACGTTCACAGCTAACATCATACTCAGTGGTGAAAAGCTGAAAGCTTTTCCTCTAAGATCAGGAACAAGACAAGGATGCCCTCTTTCCACTTTTATTCAACATAGTGTTGGAAGTCCTAGACAGAGCTATTAAGGAAGAAAAAGAAATAAAAACATCCAAATTGGAAAGGAAGAAGTAAACCTGTCACTATTTATGGATGACATGATTTTATTTACAGAAAATCCTTAAAACTCCACCAAGAAGCTGTTAGAACTAATAAATAAATTTATTAAATTTCAGGGTCCAAAATCAATATACAAAAATTGGTTGCATTTATTTTTTACCATTTTTTAAATTGAGGTATAGGTAATTTACAACACTGAATTAGTTTCAGGTGTATAGCAAAGTGATTCAGTTATATATGTATATATGTGTATATATAGAGAGATATATATAAAACTTTTTCAGATTCTTTTCCATTATAGGTTATTATAAGATATTGAATATAGTTCCCTGTGCTATAGAGTAGGTCCTTGTTTATCTATCTTATATATAGTAGTGTGAAGTTGGTTGCATTCCTATACACTAAAAAAAACCTATCAAAAAGAAAAATTAAGAAAACAATCCCATTTACAATTGCATCAGAAAAAGTAAATACCTAGGATTAAGTTTAACCAAGAAGGTGAAAGATCTGTACAGTGAAAACTATAAGACATTGATGAACAAAACTGAAAAAGACATAAAATAAATGGGAAAATATTCCATTCTCATAGATCTAAAGAATTAATATTGTTAAAATGTCCATACTATCCAAAGCAATCTAAAAATTCAATGCAATCTCTTCAAAATTTCAATAGCACTTTTCACAGAAATAGAAAAAACAACCCTAAAAATTTTGTGGAACCACAAAAGATGCCAAATAGTCAAAGCAATCTTGAGAAAGAATCTTGAGAAAAAAGAATACAAAGCTAGAGTAATCAAAACAGCATGGTACTGGCATAAAAACAGACACATAGATCAATGAAACAGAAGAGAGAGGCCAGAAATAAATCCATATATGGCCAATTAATTTACTACAAAGTAGGCAAGAATATACAATGGAGAAAGAACAATCTTTTCAATAAATGGTGTTGGGAAAACTGGACAGCCACATGCAAAGGAATGAAACTAGACCACTATCTTACACCATACACAAAAATTAACTTAATATGGCTTAAGGACTTGAATGTAAGACCTGAAATTATAAAATTCCTAGAAGAAAACCTAGGTGTTAAGCTACTTGACATTGGTCTTGGTGATGATTTTTTTAATCTGACTCCAAAAACAAAGGCAAAAAAAAGCAACTATAAACAAGTGGGACTACATCAAAATAAAAAACTTTGAGACAGCAAAGGAAACCATCAACACAATGAAAATGCAACCTACTAAATGGGACAAAATATTTGCCAATCATCTATCTGATGAGGGGCTAATATCCAAAATATATAAAGAACTCAGACAACTGAACAGCAAAAAAATAATCTCATTAAAAATGGGCAGAGGATCTGAGTAGACAATTTTCCAAAGACATGCAGATGGCCAACAGGCATATGGAAAATGCTCAACATCACTAGTCATCAGGGAAATGCAAATCAAAATCACAGTGAGATATCACTTCACACCTGTTAGAATTGGCTATTATCAAAAGGACAACAAATAACAAGTGTTGGCAAGGGTGTGGAGAAAAGAGAACCCTCATGCACTGTTGGTGAGAATGTAAATTTGTATTGTCACTATGGCATGGAGGTTTCTCAAAAAATTAAAAATAGAACTACCATATGATCCAGCATTTCCACTTCTGGATATTTTTGAAAGAAAATGAAAACACTAATTTGTAAATATATGTGCACCCTAATGTCCATTGCAGCAACATTTACAATAACCAAGATGTGGAACCAACCTAAGTGTCCATCCATGGGTGAATGGTTAAAGAAGATGTGGTATATATAAATACAATGGAATACTACTAAACCATAAAAATGAAATCTTAACCATTTGTGACAACTTGGATGGATCTTGAGGGTATCATGCTAAGTGAAATAAATCAGAGAAAGACAAATACCTAATGATTTAACTTATGTGTGGAATCTAAAAAAACAAAATGAATGAACTAAACAAAATCTTGCTTGTTGCCTTTATCTTTGTTTTGTAGACACTGTACTCTACAGCTAGATCTGTCTTTCAGTACTACAAAGGAGAGACCAATTCTTGAAGCCGGTCCCTATATTTGTCACTTCATAAATTTAAAGGATCACTCTCCGTCCTATCCTTATGATTAACAAGGAGTATTTATTTCTGCCCAGGAGAGATAGTCCTGGGAAAGGAACAAGCCCTTGGGGCCAGAGAGAGCAAAAGCAGCAGAAGAGGGTGACAAACAGCCTATTTCACAATTTTCCAGAACTCCTTGAGAATCTTGCCTTATTCATCTCTATATGTGCTTAAAATAGTGCCTCATGAATGTTTTGTACCCAATAATTTTTTAATTTATTTTTTAAAATTTATTTTACTTATTTATTTTTGGCTGTGTTGGGTCTTTGTTGCTGCATGAAGGCTTTCTCTAGTTGCGGTGAGTGGGGGCTAGTCTTCATTGTGGTGTGCAGGCTTCTCATTGTGGTGGCTTCTCTTGTTGTGGATCACAGGCTCCTGGTGCACGGGCTTCAGTAATT
Source organism: Mesoplodon mirus (assembly GCF_964341445.2). Lineage (NCBI taxonomy): Eukaryota > Metazoa > Chordata > Mammalia > Artiodactyla > Ziphiidae > Mesoplodon > Mesoplodon mirus. The sequence continues at coordinate 30,875,058 of NC_138992.1, forward strand.
GTGGCTCACGGGCTCTAGAGTGCAGGCTCAGTAGTTGTGGCGCGTGCGTTTAATTGCTCCGCGGCACGTGAGATCTTCCCGGACCAGGGCTCAAACCTGTGTCCCCTGCATTGACAGGCAGATTCTTAACCACTGTGCCACCAGGGAAGCCCTATACTCGATAATTTAAAAAATAAAATAAAATTGGCCACTAGCATCATCTTCTTATATGAAGGAGAACGTATTTTCTTCCAAAGAGAATTTTATACTATTTATCCTCTTTTTTTAAAAATACATTTCAATTTGGTAACTTGGAAAAATGCAAAGTATCTTAGAGTCTTTTGATTATTTGCTTTCAGTGAAAATGAAATGTAAACAAAACAAAACCAAAGGGGGAAGTGACCTTTAAATCATATGGAAAATAACATATTTTTCTTTTATTCTTTCAATACAAAGATGAATAGAGCATTATTCCTGCACTTCAGAAACATACAGTCTAATAATGAAGGGGGAAAAAAGATTAAAAGCAGCTATCAAATTAAAATTTTGTACCTTAATTGAGTTGCCCATCATTTCTCACCTGCCAAATAGGAATAATGAGAACTGTTTTACTGAGTGGTTGCCAGGGTTAAGGAAAATTACAGATTTGAAAATGCATGTGTCTGGCACATAGTAGGTACTCAGAAAATGAGTTTTAAATACACTTGTAAAGATCAAGTGTTTACTACAATGTGATTTACCAGGGGCAATGCTAGAAGTTAAAAAAGAAATAGGTGTATTTCCAAGTATATTTTAGAAATTTAACTGGGAAGCTTCCCTTGAATATTCGTTTTTGTCACTGTTTATTATAGCTTTCACTAGTCATGAAGTAGTCATGAGATTAGAAATGCACTGCCTTGTCTTAGTTCTCTGGAACAAGTTTCATAAATGTAGAGACATATTACTTGGATAATTCTGCTACATCACATTTCTATAAGTACATTTATAAAACTTAATTAGGGGGGCCTCCCTGGTGGCGCAGTGGTTGAGAGTCCGCCTGCCGATGCAGGGGATACGGGTTCGTGCCCCTGTCTGGGAGGATCCCATATGCCGCGGAGCGGCTGGGCCCGTGAGCCATGGCCGCTGAGCCTGCGCATCCGGAGCCTGTGCTCCGCAACGGGAGAGGCCACAACAGTGAGAGGCCCGCGTACGAAAAAAAAAAAAAAAAAAAACTTAATTAGGAATAATATACACAGTTTGGCAGGTAGTTACTGAAGCAGCTTTATAGTTTTGTGAAATAGATTTGGTACATAAATAATGTAATCATTTAATGGGTCAATTTCAATTACACTTTTCTACTAGGCACCCTGGAAATAGATTTCTTTAACATAGAGACGTTAGTCTTTTCCATATTCCTACATATATTTCAGTTCCATGGATGGAACTGAAACTAAATTTAATAAATCTTTTCTTCATTTTCAGCCAAATGTCCTCCGTTTGATGGATATTAATGACAAAGCAGCTTATAACTCTCACAAATGTTAAAAACTTAGGCCAAAATACTTTGTTGCATGTTCACAATATCTTGAAAGGACTTTGAGATCCTTTAGAATACAGTTTGGAAGATGAATCAACCGCCAACCTATTAAATATTGTGATAACATTTCTCAAAGGAAGACCACATAAGCCCTTCAGTGTTACTCATACCGATTTATGAAATGAGAGCCGCATATGCAATGGCAGGCAGTTTTCATTCTTTTCCAGTGTTCACCCATTTGGTGCTGTGGATGTGGCAGAGTATTCATAATGGATAAGTGTACAATGGCACATGGGGGTCTTAAGTAAAGGAACAATGACAGGAACAATGACAGCTCTAAAAAAGAGGTTTTATTTTTTCCATTCAATTTCAACTTTTTCAAAACCAAGACATTCTTTCTTTCCTGCCGTTTGGGGTGGGCCTTTGGGTACAAGTGTAATAGCTTAAAAACCAGCTACTTCCTAGGCTAAATACGTGCAGCTTATATAAATTCCACCAAGGGGCCATGTTCCCAGTCGCCTTTTTTCCGAAAACACAGGGAAAGATGCATTACTCAAGGTTTCACGTTTAACAAAAGAAAAGAAAAAAATTGTTTACTTTGGCTTTTCTTTTTCTTTTTCATCTTTATGAATGTGTGTGTAAGAAAAAGAAAGACTGTTTTTCCTCTTAGTCATACTCTGCCATTGGAGGTAAATGTTCATGAAAAGAGGCTTGGTCCAACCCCAGGAAATCACTTGGGGGTAATTACCACTTGGCACTAGAGCGACATTTAACAAGCTTGCCTTTTTCTACTGAGAGATGAAATAGTCAAGCATGGCTTTCATTGAATGCCAAACTGGACTTTCCTTATTCAGGCAGGTTTTTACATTGCTCTTGGTTCAGATTAGTTGGAGTGGCAATTCAGAAGTTAAGAAAGTAGACTTGGTAATTTAACGGAGTAGAGAATATTAATTCAACAATCCCAAACTGTTATTTTGCGTACTGGCTGTACTTGCCATTATATGGGAATGCCTGCCTTCTCTGAAGAGGACTAAATACAACATTGAAAGTAAGATAATTAACACATATCAGTTAACTACATGTATTGGTGTTTATATATGTCACACACACATACACACACATACACATACATATACACATACATACATCTCCTTTCTTATATGCACACTGTTCACTACTTGGAATCCTTGGGTGTTTAGACAATTGGGTTCCCCCCTACCAAATTCGCCTTTCGGGACACTTCTTTTGTTATTTTGGGGTGTGGCTCTTAGGATAGATAGTAATAAAATAAAAGTTGAGCTGAGCAAGTGATAAAAGAGCAAGGAATCCTTAAACATAGCAGGAAAAAGAAGATACAGTCAGAAGCCAAGAAAAGAGAAATGGAGAGTAGATGGAAACCTGCAAAGAAAGGAGAGCTGATGGGAGGTGGCTGGGAGAGAGCCAGTCAAAATTATATAGTTTTCAGATGGACACAAAACTCCAAAGAAATCCTGGGACTGTGTTTTTCAGTAATTTCGATCATGACGACGGCAGGGGTTGAACCTCTATTATGTCAAGTATTCAAAATCAGATGCAGTTTAACAAGGACAATACAGCCCTTTGCTTGATATTTATTTACCAGGGAAAGGCTTCATAAACAACCAGGAACAATGTGTAACAAAGAAAGATCTGTGCTTATGTAAGCGCACATGCTTGTGTCTATGAGGAAATTGTTGTATCCTAGAGATTTCCTTCTCTGCATCCGCAGCACCCCTCCCTTCCTATATCCACTGCACCCCCAGCCAGATATGTGCCTTTTCCTTTTTCCTGCTCTTTGAAAAATGATGTTTGGGCAACATAGCTAGTCAGTAACCATTAATGGGTTAAGAGGGTTGGAAACTCATTTGATTTCATAGTTGACTGTTTGCATGACTACAGGTTAAGCTGTGATTAGATTTCCATTTACAGCTCCCTCATTTTCAGGCATTTAAAAATAACTCAGCCCTAAAAGATCCCTCTAAATTGATTGAACCGGAGCTTGCCAATGAGTCATAGATAACCCTCGACCTCAAAAACACAAACAAAAAGCAATACCAAAGTTGGGGGAGGGGAGCGTATCAACTCAAAGCTAATTTTTTTAAAGCTTTCTTATTCTGAAAAAAAAGAATCATTTTAGGAAGGCAAGCTAATAAATTTATGTCACTTCTGTATAACTGTTTTTAAGTTATTTTGCAAGGACCCCCAAAATGGTAAAACATTCAACTGCTGCACTTGCTAAAGACAACATACACACACACACAACACACACACGTGTCTGTCTGAATATAAATAGATAAGAATTCAGTGGCCTCTTGGAGGTTGTGTAAGACATATTCAGTGTCAAAATGGGTGTTTTGTGATGGTCTGGTCTCTGAGGAAAATCCAAGTAAGTTTCCAAGACCTGATAAAATATCCTTTTTTTCCTCCTTTTTTGACCTTAAATTCAAGGCTATTCAGGACGCTTGCCAATTTGCCAATTTACAGCTGTAGAATTACCTAAGAGTGCAAGTTTTTTCAAAGCATTCAGAAAGTGACATGCAAGTCCAGCAGGAGACCCCTGCTGGTGGCATCTCCTTAGACCTCCAGCACAATGCAGCCATTTTTCCTTCTACCCAGGCTCCTTAGAGAGGAACTGGTCTCTTGACCCATCCTATGACTTCTAGATTCCAATTTCCTAAAGCACTACAGCCTCTTATTATCGCATTTGATAGATTTAAAGTATTACTTTTCCTCATGCCAAGGAACACAATGAAGCTTTCAATAAATTTAAGACCAGTGTGAGTCACTACTGTTTACAGGCATATTTTTTACATATACTGGTATTTCTGTCATTTGGGAAGGTCACTTGTTAAGTAATTTTCCTTTGTGATGGAGGGGTTCATCCTTACCAAAAATAAGACGAATAAACCTGGGAATGGTAGAAAAACTAAGATACAGATTTAGTCTGGTAAAACGTTATTAACTAGGCTTACACTAATGCATAATTTGTGATAGTGTGTCCTGGGCTAGACTATAGATTAAGAAAAATCTTGCTATGCAAATTTTAAAAAGAAACCAAGACTGGGCTGGTGGTGAGGGGTTAGTGGAGTAGGATTCATATTAAGCCTACTTATGAAAACATAAAGCCTCTACAAGCAGCATGCTTCAAAACACGTGTTCACTTCCCACACTGGCACATACTTTGGAATCTATTGAAACAAGGTAAGGTGCTGCCTTCAAGGAGGTAGGATCCAGTTGACTCTGGAGTGGCATGGATACGAATGGTTCGGATATTCAGATACAGGCAAAACCAACCTAGCTGTTGGTTTAAAAGTAGCTATGATAGAAGCTAGTTTGGGTATTGAGTGGGAAACAATAATACGGGATTTAGGGCTTCCCTGGTGGCACAGTGGTTGAGAGTCTGCCTGCCGATTCAGGGGACACGGGTTCGTGCCCCGGTCCGGGAAGATCCCACATGCCGCGGAGCAGCTGGGCCCGTGAGCCATGGCCGCTGAGCCTGCGCGTCCGGAGCCTGTGCTCTGCCACGGGAGAGGCCACAACAGTGAGAGGCCCGCGTAACGCAAAAAAAAAAATAATAATGATAATACGGGATTTAAACGTATATAATATATAACATTAAAAATATGTATATATATGCCTGTGTACACACTCACACACACAGACATAAAGTGAATGTCCCCAAAGCTATCCAGTAGTTGTAGAAGTTATTAGGTACTTCCCTGCAGCGCTGGTTTCCCTCAGAGTACAAATAAATTACGGTCACTTGCAGGATGCGCTCCTTTTGATCAGCTCTCAGTCCAATAAGAACAAAAAACTCATTACTGAAAGTAACTCACTTTATAAAAATGTCTGCCTGACGACTGGTTTAGTCTAACCCTCTATATTGACCAAGGAGTGGCATGTCATAGTCAGTAAAATGTGATAGTGAAAGTTCATAGACTCCTTCCAACCTCTCCCAGGTCGTTGGTGATCGTTTACATGTAAATTTGAAGACAAGTGTGTTTTACTAAGGATCCACCTGCTTCTTTTTACAGTTGGACATATCAAGTTCCTCTTCACTTTTAGGTCTAACATGTTAGGCTGTCCAGTTTAACGTGTGAAAATATTACTGTGATTACATACTTTATTTCAATGTCTTTTTGATATTTTTCGTTAGGTACTATTTATATCATTGCATTATTTAGTCCTCTAACCTTAAAAATTAAGCAAACTTCTAACACCTTCCCGTTTTAAAAAATCTCATTCAGTCTGTACATCTAACTGCGTTAGAAACTTATAGTAAGAAGAGTAACAGGTACAATTTCTTAAACATTTACATTGTGCCAATGCCATTATTGTAACTTGACATAAATTGATCCCAGCTTTATAAACCCATTTCATAGATGAGGATGCCAAAGCTCAGAAAATTTAAAATAATGTTCACATGCAAATAACTAGTCATTGGCAAGTCCAATGTGTAAGCTCTGATCTGCAACACTGCAGAAGCCATCTTCTTCCCATTGTGACCATTCAGTCACTGTCTTCAGGTCACTTCCACTGCTCTTCCTAAAGTGGGGAAGGGATTGACTTCATAGCTCAATGTCTGCCATCACCTTTCAATTATCCAGGATCTATTTTCCAATTTCTAAATTATCCATGCCTTTTATTGATCCTTCTGTTTCATATTATTTGCTCTTTATATATTCAATGTCTTATTAGTAAGTTTCCTGGGCCATGAAATATAGAAGGACTGAAGTTGGAAATCAGTGAATATTCTTATTCAAAATTCTAAAGCAATTCTAATGTAGAAGAATGATGACATAAGGACTAAAGTGAGCTCTGAATGTTACCTGTGCATTCCTTCCCTTGGTTCCTCCTAAGATAAAGAAGCAAGCACTACTGCCAAATGTAGCTGTTCATTTTATTTAGCCCAAACACACACACACACCATTTACTATGTGTTAGGCATTATTCTAAGGGCTTTACAAATATTAACTTATTTAATTCTCATAACAACCCCATATGGTAGGTAACTATTACTCTCATTTTACACATGAGGAAATGAAACTCAGAAAAGAATAGGTGGGTTTCCCCATGTTACACAGACATTAGCTGGCAGTTGTGGAATTCACATGCAGGTATTCTCACACTAGCATCAGACTAGCTTTTAACTCAGGCAGAAAACTGTTGATTGCTGATTCATTGACATCACCTCTTCTCAGGGTATGTAATTCATGGACCCTCTCAGCTTGGGACTGGGGGTCCATGGGGACGGTGCTTTCACCATCAAGTGATGTGTTTGAGTATATGTTTACCTCGTGTCCACCGTTGTTAGAAAGTGGGAGAATACACCAAAAATAATGTCACTTGCTCAGGTGTGTTCATGCCTTTTTTATAATATGCTGCCTAAGAGGAGGGAAACACCTGGCATCACAGCTTTACTACATTTTTTTCTGGCTTTGATATTTCTCCACTGTGCCCATGAAAATTCAGGTTTATAGCTTCATCACTGGGTGGAGATTTGTCTTATTCATCTTTTATTTCTATAACTAGCACAGTTCTTGGCTCATAGTAGAAGCTCAATAAATATTGATTTGAAATAATGAACAAAACTATGTGAAAACCCAGTAAAGGTTATCATTCTTAAACCTACTCTTCTGGTTTTTCATATGAAATGAATTCATATCTCTCAGTTTTTCACCAGAAATTAAATTCTATAATGTTTAATGAATCAGAAAGTATATCACATCTTGCCGAACTCCTGTACCATTTTTCCCTGTTCCTGAAATTTTCTTCATTATTGCTGACATTTTACCTATGATAATATTCTCAACAAAGAAAATAGAATAGCCAAGCTGCTGTTAATAGCCTTTGAAGTGAATCAAGTTATTGTCATAGCAACCAAAATTTACAAAACAGATCAATTTAAAAAAAAAGATTTAAATTCAAACTAGGAAGTGAATGTTCCTAGAAAAAAAGAGATAAACTATTCCATTTTTCAAAAAGTTACAACGATAAGCCTTTCTCTGCCTCTGACAGATTTTCCACAGTAAAGAATACAACCTATCCAGAGTTGAAATTGCATACAGGAATTGAGGAAAGGTAAAGAAACAATAATGATACCCAAGTGCCAGCAAATTTGTAGATGTAAGTCCCTGCCCTGCCCCTATGGGCACTTACTCCCATTCATGCTTTAGCTCTCAAATCATCCTACAAGTTCCAGAAAAGCCTCCCTGGCCTCTACTCCTCCCTGGATTAGGGGAGAACCCCTTGTGAAAGACTGAGTATGTCTTTTCTTTATAACAAATAATTTGTCATCAAACATTTATTTTTTGTGATTACTTGATTACGACTGTCCTCTAGAATGTGTTTCATAAGCTCAGCAACTGGATCTGTCCTCATTCTCATTGTGCACCCAAAGATTATCATGGGATCTAAAACATAGAAAGTACTCAAAAAATACTCAGCAATATTTGTACAGCATATGCCGTAAGAACTTGGTGGATTTTTTTTTCTCATGTTTCCTTAAAATTAGAAACATAGAGAGCAAAATCTTAAAGTGCATGTTACGTAGCCTCAAGTGTAGGCTGGGAAACTTTATCCCAGGATGGAATTTAGATTCCTGAAGGTAATATTACCTGTCAGCTGGCCTTTTAATAAGAACCGATGGCCTCACTATGCTCTTGAAAGCAGGCAGTCCATACAGGAGGGATTCCCATGCATGACACATTCCCATCGGCCTGTACCAGAGTATGAATAATTCCACTAACTACCGGTCACTCCAGACTTTTCTCTCCCACTTAAGAAAGCCTTTTGAAACTGAGTGTGAGTGACCTTATTATGAGAGAGAGCCTTGTATATGATTTAATTTATAAGAAAACTTAAACCATTCATAAACACCACTACTTTACAGAAACAAATCATTCATGGCACCCAACACAACGGATAGTGATAGACAAATGTGTCAAAATGATTTGGTGGAGAATGGCAGTCTTGAGGTGGCCTCTCAGGGAACCTATAGGAAAAGCCGAAATGTTCTTCAGAAAGCAGCTTGAAGTCCGTTTTAGTATACAAACAACTACCCGAGTACATTTCTGACAATGGTATGCCAGAGTTTTGCACCAAATTTCCTTTCTCCCAGCAGAAAATAACTTCCTTGCAAGGCTACATGATAAACAGGAAGTCAGGAAGATGAGGCTCAGAAAAGTAAGGACTTCAACAAACATCTTGAGGGACCAAAAATGAAAAAAGTGATTTAACTAGACTTTTATTTGTTTTTGCATCTCACCTTGCTTAAAGCTCAAAGTCTAGACAGAGTCCAGTGGCTTATCGTGGGTCATGTGCTCACACTGGTCAGAGGTGGGAAGGTGGCCTGGCTTGTAGTCCCACCAAGACTATGCAGTGTGTGAGATGAAATTCCCAAATAGAAATCAGATTAATGCTGCCAAAAGAGAGATAGTGAATGCTGCTGTTCATCACTCAAAAGTCCAAGCTTAGGCTCAGCCAAATAAAAGAACTACTGTTCTAGAAGGAACAATCCAAATGTAGTGCTTCCATATGTTTACTCTCATCATATAGTCTCTGGTCAATCCCTGACCCTTTTCTCTTGCCTCTACTGAGTTGATCAATGAAGGAGGTACATAAGTTTCACTCTGTTATTTCAGCTATAACCCCAGTTGTAGCACTCCAGTCCCATCCATGGGCGCCTATATGCTGGCTAATTTTCACTGTGTTTCCTTTTGCTATACTTCCCTCAACAATTCTTTCTACAAGACAGATTTCTCAGAATCATGAACTGATTCTCTCTCTGGTATTCTAAATATCCACACAATGGCCAGATTTCTCCAACAGCTATTCTCTACTCTGAGCAGGATGCCCTGGAACTGACTGGAATGAAAAGTGAGACTATGATATTTCACATGCACCTGAACCTCCCCCAGAGATGATATCTAATGGCTAATGATTTTTAACCTCAACATTTTATAAGGTAGACATTGCCAATTTCATACCATCAACAATATAATCCCTTAATGGTGCTTCCACACCATTAAGTCAAGTGCCTGCTACAAGACTTCCTGTTGAACCAACCTGAATAAAATAGTTTCAAGTTCAATTCCCCATAACTGCATGACTTATATCCAATTAAATCCAATCTTGTTAGATTCCAGTCAAATAGACTGCAGCCTATTATTCTATTTGGTTATGTTCCCTTTGATCCTGATTCTATCATCCTTTGTACTAAACCTTTCTTCTAGTCTCTTGTCACCTGAAAATTTGATCAGAACTGTTTGATAATAAAGTCAGCTAGGACAAGACAAAGAGGAAAACCCAATTGCACCATTGTAGACCTCTCTTCAGGCTGATACTCATCCTCTGGTTCCTCTGCTCTGAATATAGCCCTTCCATCCGTGTCAGCTCCTTCTAGCCATATTAGCATGTTTCCTCATTTTGTCCACCAGAATATCATGAGAGATATACTAGAGTTACCCTGAACATTTCCTGTGTTTCAGAATCATATTAAAAAATCACAACAAGAAGAGGGAGGATGTGAGGTTGTTTTCGTGTGATTTCTAAATGATCACTGATTTTGTTTCTAAATTATCATAAATAATATATTAAATAATTGATTCCAGTATTTTCCTAGGCATAGAATCAAATGTACTGATCTTTAATATGTAGCATCCAAATTCTTCCCTTTTGGAAACTTGGAACAAGTCCTCTATCATTTCTTCCATTTTTCATTATGCTCTAATGTTCAACAAGAACTCCTCTTGAAACCCTTAGGATGAATTCATTAAAGCCAGAAGAGTTGAACTTTTAAAAACATCTTGGCATACTTTTCACATTGCATTGTTTGTTTAACCCCCTCTTCACTAGGATTGCTCTATTATTCTTGGTGCAAAGAGTGCTCACTGTTCTTGACAGAGAGATAGAACAGAAATAGAGTTGGGTAGTGCTTCTCTGTCCACTTCACCAGTTTTCCTAACACAAACTGTCCTGTAGAGAAGACTTGCTCCTTCTCATTGCTTTTACTCTGAATATAGTATAGAAACCTCTTAATTAATGTGACTCAGCTGTAGTAGTTGATGGATTAAGTGTGTGTTTTACACTTAAACTCTCTAAGGGTACCTTGTTTCACCATTTCTTCGATACAAGGTGAGGCTTATTCTTCGAGCATGAATCCCTTGTTTGGAGTTCTGGATTACTTTTTTGCATATACCATACATCTAAAACGTAGGCTACAATCTTCCACTTTTGTTTCCTTAAAGTGCAATAAAAATTTAGAGCACTAGCAAAATCATCTGAATGCAGTAATCTTCCAAATTTTCACATTTTTCCCAATCTCTTTTAATTACAATGTAATTTTTAATTATTATTTTTTAGCCACTCATTTTTATAGCCTTTCTAAAGCATTTAATTTAGTAGTAATTTCTTTTAAAAAAAACCCTTTCCCAGTCATTTCATGAATTTTCATAATATTTAACTATCACAACATATAAAACTGGCATAAATTGAGGAGAAAAACAATTGAGCCTTGGGATATACATAGCTCCAATGGCAGGTTTTGCCTGGTACTCATAAGCATTCTAGAAAGAGCCCAGGAACCATGAGCCTGCAGTCTTTATCAAGGATGTTTTAAAAACAGGATGAAGTGTGTCCGTTAATCTGGCATGCCATTAGGCAGAGGTCAGTTAGGAGAGTTTATTCCATAACTTTTGGAAACTCCTTTTTATGGATCTTAGCAGTTTTCACAAACCCCAGAATCTTAAAGTTTTGTTCTATAGTATAATGGAATTCTTACAGACTGCTCTCTGTTGTTTTCCTTCTGGGCTATGGTTGCCCCTTTCTCTTTTCTATGAATGCTTAAAGACTGAGAGTTTCCTCTAGCAATCACCTCATCTTCCTTAAAAGTGTCTTAAATCCTGCCATTTGTGACAACATGGATGAAGCTTGAAGGCAGTATGCCTAGTGAGATAAATCACACAGAGAAAGACAAATACCGTATGACCTTAATTATACATGGAATCTTCAAAAAACTAAAACAAACTCATAGAAAAAGAGATCAGACATGTGGGTACCAGAGGAGGGATTGTGGAGAAGGGGAATTGGAGGAAGGTGGTCAAAATGTGCAAACTTCCAGCTATAAGATAAATAAATATTAGGGAATTAATGTACAACATGATGACTATAGTTAATACTGCTGTATGAGATCTAGGAAAGTTGTTAAGAGAGTATGTTCTTAGAGTTCTCATCACAAGGAGAAAAATAATTTTTTCTTTTTTTTATATTGTATCTATATGAGATGACGGATATTAGCTGACCCTATTGTGATAATCATTTCACAATATATGTAAATTAAATCATCATGCAGTACACATAAAGCTTCTACAGCCATGTATGTCAATTCTCAATAAAACTGGGTGAAAAAAATATCCTTTTTACTATAGCAGCAGATTTCCAATATTGGTAAATTTAACTCTGTATTCAACGAAAACAATGTTTATTGCATGCCTTTGCATGCCTTTGCATGCCTGCTATGTGAAAGGCACTGGGCCTCCTTTTTTGTTTGTTTGTTTGCTTGCTTGTTTTGCGGGCCTCTCACTGTTGTGGCCTCTCCTGTTGCAGAGCACAGGCTCTGGATGCGCAGGCTCAGCGGCCATGGCTCACGGGCCCAGCCGCTCTGCGGCATGTGGGATCTTCCTGGACCGGGGCACGAACCCGTGTCCCCTTCATCGGCAGGCGGATTCTCAACCACTGCGCCACCAGGGAAGCCCTGTTTGTTTGTTTTTGAGCAACTTCCCTTTCTGGTCTTTAGACTATTGGGAACATGCTTACATTTCCTGTTACTGATTTATTTATTTTCCTAATTTACCATCCCTAAATCTGATATACATCTGGCATTCTCTTATTTTCTTTTTCTCTTGATATAGAATTCATCTGGTTTCAAGTGTCAGAACACTTTAGCTGGCTTAAATAAAGAAAAGGAGAGTGAGTGTGTGTGTGTGAGTGTGTGTGTGTTGAGTGTTTGTGTGTGAGTGTGTGTGTGTGTGTGTGTAGGAAAACCTCTTCCCTCCTGTAGCTGGAAATCCAGGGGATTTAATCAAAACTTTCATGGTGTCATCAGGCCTCTGGCTCCACCTCTCTTCAGTTTCCTTGGCTGTGACCTCATCTATGAGTCAGGTTTGTCCTGAGACTGGCTCCCTTCATGAAACTAAAAATCAGTTGGGTATTTAGTCATCTAATATGTCCCTCTCCCCCTAGGTAACCTCCACAAGCAGAGGGGCTGCATCTTGTTATTACACCTCACTCTACCTGACATCTAGCATGGGGTCTGGCACAGGGTAGCTACCAATAAACATGTACTGAAGGAATAATGATTGCCTGTCATTAGCCATGCACTGAACTAGGTGCTTTGTACTTCTCACCTCCAAGACATGTATGAATTTAAGCCTGAAACATCAGAGTTTAAGGGTGTCACTTTTTTTCTTTTTTATTTCTCTGAATCAAATTGTGTCTGCTTCAAGCCCACAACCACTGGGCTGAGGAGAATTTCAATCTTAGTCATCAGGGCACCCGTCGCCACTCTATTTTGTACCATGCAAATCTATTGGACATACGCAGCGCCAGGAAACTGGATAAGAAGCAGCTTCTTTTACCCATGGTTACTGCAGGCCTGATATTTCTTGGTCCGTGTCACATGTCACACAGGTGAACATTTGCCGATGCTCTCTGACTTAATCACTGCCATTCTACATGGACTCTCAGAGATCTGCCTTCCTGACAATTGGCTCCATTTCTCACACCATTCCCTGAGGTTCTTTGTGCCACTGGCCTTTGTCATAGCATCTCCCATCCCCAGACTGGAGAAATGGATCCCCCAACCGCCCACAGGTGTCACTACTTCTACTTCTACCACTCAAAGCACTTTGACATTTCTGGGACAAACCATATAATTCCCCTCAATGAGCCATTCTTGGGTGGAAGTGGGCAAAGGTGATGTTAACACAAGCTATTCCTTTATTTTTTGATAACTCATTCTTATATTTAACGAGTCTGTGTTTTACATAAGACAGTTCTCAAAATAAAGGGTAACAAGCAGGGAAGTTGGCAACTCTGACCCCTATCCAGCAGGTTCATGGCAGAATCTATGTATGCATCCATCAGTCTTGAACACGTTCTCCCCATTCTAGGTCAGAACAAAATGTGAAGTGGTCACCTGACCCCATTAGTTGGCTTTTATACTTTTTTTCCTGCCCTTACTAGAGGAAGCAACACTAAGCACACCCACCTAATTAGCTAAGGACAAAAAAGCTTCTCAAGCGGACTCTTCACTCAAAATGCATGCCAACACTAACACACTTCTAATCCCAGTGGGCAGAATTTGACTGGTATCCTGACTGCCCGGGGTTGTATTTTTCTCCTAGTTCAGTATTTATTGGAAATTTTATCATCGGTTTTGTTTTGTCTGTCCCATAATGTACTAATATCAACTACCAGTCTGATTTTACCACAGACAATGAAAGAATCCTGCCTGTTCAATCACAGTGCCAGCCACAAAGAGACTGGACCTTTCTTTTCCAGGAAAGACATTAGCATGACCATTTCTCCCATAGCAGTGGTCCCTAAATCCAATATAAATCCATCTCTTATACCTCTAAGTCAAAATATGTAGTATACAAAACCACTGACTAATGATATTGAATATATTTTAAACATGAATTAGGGAAATAAAGTCTTTGTTGTTTGTTTTTAATGTCTTGACAGATTTACAAAGCTAAAGAGACGCGAGGTAGAGTGCACTAATCTGGTCAACCCAGGTCAGTCTAGAACGTTGTATGAATCACCTAAGCACTCACACTCAAACCACCTAAATGAGCTGGATAATCTATGCAAGCTCAGGTCCAGTTAGGTACTGCCTTGACTGACTTGCTTCCTGTAAACAAAAAAGAAAGGAAAAATAACGATGCTCAAGTTCACGCAATTGGTTTGGACTACTCACAACCATTCTCTGAGAGGTGACTGTTGGCAATGCTTCTTTCCCGTTATGCTGGAAAGGCTCTAAGAGAAGCTTTCTCGTGTTATCCTGGTCCTTATGGCCTAGAAAAATTGTGCAGAGGAAGACAAAATGGGTAAATAATATTTTTAAGTTCATCCAAATTTTAAAATTCCCAATCAGCCTACTTTAGTGCTGAAGGAATACCTAGTCACTCGTATGATTTATTATTGTTTCCTCAGCTCTGGTTCCATGAACATAAATATGTTTATATTTTTAATCATGGAGAAATCCTTTGGGGTGAATACTAGCAACTTTGGTAATACTTTGTATCTGAGGTTTCTATTAAAGGTTGGCTAGCACCATTGCAAAAGAAAGAGCCTTCCCTGTGTGCTACTGTTAAGACCTGCAGTCCTCTTAGATAAGAGGCCTGCCTTCGTTAGCTCCCTTCTTCTACCTTCTAGGTTTAGAAAGTATGAATAGTCTTCATCCTCACTTTAAAATCCATTCAAAACTGCCTTGAATAAAGTAAGGCAACTAAATTTGAAGTTTAAAATAAGACAATCCTTGCAGAGAAAATCAGTCAGTTATCAGTAGAGTTCCATGCAGCTCATTGGAAATTCAGAATTTGGAACACAAATTTAGAATATTGAACATGGCATTATTCATTGCCTGGCACAGAGTCATGCAAGGCAGTTAGCCAAACAAGCTATCTCTCTACTTACAGGTGAAACAACGGTTTAGAGAATCTTAAAAATTTGAAAACATTCATAAATCAAAATAGGAGGTTTTCTAAGAGGGAAGTTAACATGTTGCCAAGTTAAGCAAACTAAAGAAGAAAACAAGCTGGCCGTTAAAATGGTTTTCATGACAGATACTTACACTTCCTCAAACAATATCAATTAGTGTGTTTAGAACAGACTTCCCAGAGATGATATTTCAATCAGTATATTTTCTGGATGTACATAGCTTTCTTTCATTGTTTCAGACGGCAGAAAATAGGATGATGGTTAGCACTGCTGACAATAGTAGAGCTGGGGCTTCCTGTGTATACAAACGCCTGAGCTGATATAAAAATTACAGTACTTCTAGAACCTCAAAGGAAAACTTTTCCCTACCTATCAACAATAAAACTTGTTCATGTGTGAGTGTTCTCAGCTTACAGGTATACTTCCCTCTTTTCCAAAAATAATTTTGTCTTTTGAGGATCAGCTAAATTTGCCCTTGTTTTCTAAGGCCTGGTCTAGTCTTACCACGTTGTTATGAGGCTACATCAAGAACATGGGTAGGGCTTCCCTGGTGGCGCAGTGGTTTAGAGTCCACCTGCCGATGCGGAGGACGCGGGTTCGTGCCCCGGTCTGGGAGGATCCCACGCGCCGAGGAGCGGCTGGGCCCGTGAGCCATGGCCGCTGAGCCTGCGCGTCCAGAGCCTGTGCTCTGCAAAGGGAGAGGCCGCAGCAGTGAGAGGCCCGCGTACCGCAAAAAAAAAAAAAAAAAAAAAAGAACATGGGTAAAAAGTTATGGGATTCTAAAAGAAGAGAAAAATGGAAGAAAACTTTCCTACTGAGTCAGTTATTGAGTTCTCCTCTGTTATTGAAAACCTAGACAGTGAATTAAGCCAAGGGACTTAAACTGATCTACAGTATAAAGACTTGAGGAGGAAAAGCAACCAGAGCTGTAACACAGAGAACCTTCCTGGACTGGGTTTTGGGGAGAATTTTTAAAGTTTGGTGTTTGAGCAGCTCCAGAGCTGCAGAGTTAGGGAAAAGAGAGAACACAATTAAGATGTGTAGGATGCATCATGAATTGAATCCCTTCAATATGCGAAAGATGCAAGTAAAAAGGCAAAGTATTGTGTTTACTGTATCTATTTCTTTGATATCCCTCTATGAAAAGTCTGTGCAATGCAGTGCACTGGTTATACGCGCACCACAAGCTAACTCACTCATGTCCAAAAAAGAGTATGCTCATTCTGGATCCTCAACAAATTGTCCACAGAAAAAAGGCACAAAAATCCTCCTTCAATGGCCATAACACCAACTATGACCAAGTTGTAAGGCTTGCAGTTGCATTTGAGTTCATTTTGTGAACACACCACTTGACATGGGTTTTGACTGAGAGTGGCTTTCACAGAATTTTGTCAGTAAGCTTCCAGGTCAGTTGTTGAAAAGCCTAAAGTCATTTCTATCCCTGCTGCTTTCCTTATATGTGACCACGTGACCTATTCATTTGTGTATTTCTCTCTGGAATCTGTTAGGATTTGCTTTTTATCTCTGCTGTTCTGAATGTCATAAATGGTCCTGGACATTTTGCATTTTTATGGGTCCGTGCCATGGTGGGCATTTCACTTGGTAAGACTTTTAGGTCTAGAAATTATTATCCTTTGGTTCTGGAAAAGTTCCTTGTACATTTATTTGATAATTTCTTTCCCTCTATTTCCTTTGTTACCTTTTGCAGTAACTTCTGTTTTTTGGATATTGGAACTACTAGAATGATATAACTTTCTTGTCCTTTCTTCCTATATATTTATATATTTGACTTTTTGTTACTTCTTCTAGAAGGTTTGCTCAAGTATATTAATCAACCCTTAAGTTGAATTTTAATATCTATTTCATATTTGTTTTAATTTCCAAAAACTCTCTTTTATACTCTAACACTGAATCACTTTTTACTTTTTTTTACTTTATACTGATTTCATTTTCATGAATGTAGTATCTTCTCTTATCTCTCTTGGGATAGTAAACATAGTTTCTTTGAGATTTTGTTAGCTCTCTGTATGGTCTCTTTATCCCCGGCTTCCCGTTTCCTGTTTGTTTCAGTCTCTGTCTTTACGTTAGAGTCTTATCTCAAAACTCAGGTAATCTTTTGGGTCCACTTCAACTTCAGCAAATAGTACAATGCTGGTTGGACTATATCTGTGTTCATGGGTGGGATTTGTCAAATAGTGGGCTTCGGTAAAGGAAGTTGGGTGGAGGGCATTCAACAGACTGCCAGTGTTCCAGGGAAATCTTAAATGTCCATTCTTGTAAACCTTGAGTGGGTCCATTTCCTCAGAATGAAATCCTTCCCTCTCCTGTGTCAGTGGGAAAAGAGGGACTTCCTGTGCTCTGGGGGCTAAAAATGGAAAAGAGGCATGGGGACTTCTTCGTTTAGTATAAAACTTTCACTTAATCCCCCTGTTTCCATGTAGCACCTACCCCTACCTCTGCTTTGCCTCTTGGTGCAGACACCAGACTCTATTGTGCATCTCCTGAAACGAAAGCTCCAGTCTTCAGCCTGGGTGGAGGAGGGAGTATAAAATGTCTCATCACCTCATTTAAAAGCAGGCAACCACACCATTACTGGACACATAACTCTCCTCTTCCCTTGAGGGAACAACTCCTGACTCTCAGGAGAGAGTGGGCACTGTGTTGTCCCTTCTGGATGTTCCGTGCTACCCCTCCACACACTTAGCTGTCAACTTTTTCTGTTCAACACGGTCTCTTACCATTTACTTAACTGCTTTCCAACTTCCAGCTTTTTTGACATGAACCATCTACGCTCATTTCCTCTCACAATCTCTTTCCCTTGTGTTTCCATAGCTTTCCTGCCATTTAATGAGGTTCGTAGAGGAAGGGTGAATACACACGTGGTCAGTCTGCCATGTTAAACTGGAAATCTATGGTAGCTTTTAAACAAGTTTACCCTCTAACAATGCAAGTAAGGCTGCAAAGAGACATGAGAGTTCAGAGTCAAGTGAGGCAACCTTATGTGTGAGAGAAGCCCAGGTGTGGTCAAGTTATTTGCTGCAGCTCTAATTGATATTGGTGTTAATAACAATGACCTTTAGAGATGCTGATGAAGATGTGGATGAGGAAATGTTTGTAGAGGTGTGACATAAACTGTAAAGTTTGTTCATCATCACCCCTCATAGGTAGAGACTAAATTTGTATCAACTCACCGATAATTCTATGCTAAAAACTTTTTCTGGCTTTTGTCATCAAGGCAGCAAATTATCCAGTAGCAAAGACAAAAGCATTTATATAGCCAAGAAAAAAAAAATGCCAGACTACTAAAAGGGTCAAAATATATCAGACCAAATATCTGAATCTGATCTTATCCTTTCCTTCACCTCTGGACCTTCACAAAGGCCATTTCCTCCCTAAGGATATGCTTTGTCACCTCATTTCACTTTGCTTGACTAATTATCAACTTCCCTTTTTTGTTTTATCAATAATAATTATAATAAGAATGTTACTAACTACTTACAGTGACTGGATGTATTATATTATTGACTTCACATATATTATCTCATTTATTGTTTGGAGCAAACCTAGGAGGTAGAAATTCCCTTTGTCTCCATTTTATACATAAGAAAACTGAGGCATAATTTATATGCACTTTCTCAAAGAATTCCCCAGTCTCTTAGTTGTGTCTTACAACGCAGTGGTTAGGATATATACTCTGGAGCGAGTTCCTTAGGAAATCTGATTAACCTCTCTGTTCTTTGGAATCCCTGTCGGAAAATAAAAATGTAGATAATAGCAGTTTTCATCTTACATGGTTGTCCTGAAGATTAAATAAATTAATCCAAGAGAAGCCCCTTGAACAGAACCTGGTGTGTGGTAAAACAGTGACTACATACAAGCTATTACTGTGTGCTGCCTGAGCCCCCAGAAAATTCCCTATTTTAACACTTACTACACTATATTGGAATCTGAGGGTTTTTTTTTAACTACATCAGTTTAGTTCAGTAAATACGCACACAAACACATACTATTCCCATTACACAAACAATTTTGAAGCAACTTATTTAGCAGTTGAAATGATGGTTCCACAAGCCATTACTTAGCAACTGAAATGACAGTTTCAGGGTCCTAGGCACAACTTGGCAGCCAAAAACGTTTAGGTATGGTCTATGGATCGCTTATTCGTCTGTGATGGGTTTAAGTGGAACTGCAGAGGCTGCCTCTGCAGTGCATGGGCACAATCCGAGTTTTGCATTTTCTGTATCCCACCCCTCACTTTCCAGGGGACTATGAGCCCTGGGAGGGCCATGATTGTGTCTGTGCTCTTTAGCGTGGTATCCTACCACTCAGTACAGTGCCTAGAATGTAAAGTGTACTTAATAAATAGTTGTTGAAAATGAGAATCAATGAATGAAGGCTTGTAGGAATTCAACTCCTTTGGGTGAGTTTTACACGTGCAGAAAATAAGCGAGGGTAGAATACTCAATTAGCTTCCGGCAGAAACATAGTCATTATAAGGAGCAAAGGCAGATCTTCTAACAGCTCTAACTTGGAATCAGAAGCGCAGGCTGTAAGGACCGTGTTCTTGATTTCCTGACCATGGGATCCTAATCTCATTATCAAATGAGATAAGGTACATGCAAGCACTCTGTAAACTGGATATCCCTGTAAAGGGTTACTCTAAAAGATTTCTCCCCAGACCATATCAATCTGGAAGTACAGTTGGGATATTAGGTTTAATAGGCCTGTCATTCTCCAGGGTGTTTCTGAACTGTTGCCATCTTCACCATCCTAAGTGCCTGTTAGATTCCTTGTTGATGACGAATATATGTAGATTGTGTGAGGGGGGAAAATGGGGGGTGGGGACAGGAAGCAGAGACTATTTGTGCTTCACTTTGTCCCCAAGTTCCTAGAGGACAAAGAGAATTGAAATGCTCAGAAGAGTTTTAGAACAGGCAAAAGTACATAAAGTCACCTACAGAACCTATAAACATAAGTAATGATTCTATTTGTTTTGGCAACGGTGCTAGGAGAAGAAAAATCTCAAATTGCTTAATAAGATAGGAAAAAAGAGAAATATGAATAGTTTCATCTTATTTAGAGACCAGCCACCACCTCCTGCCACCAACCAGTTTGGTTGGTTGATTTATTGTTTAATTAAATAATTTGTTTATTCAGCCAATATCATAGATATACACCATGTAATATGCGCAGGGCCTTATGGCTACATTGGCAAGCAAAAGGGAGCAAAACGTTACATCTTGAAACTTACAGCCTGGGGGACACAGAGGCTGTCCCTATGCCTCTGCTTCTGGTTTGGACCAACTCTCATATCTGAACTGGAGAGAGTCTTTCTTCATTTAAGAAGCCATGACTGTCAACAGTGGGAGATGGTGTCCTTTCTATAGAGAAATATTAGACAGACATTTATTAGAGCATACCAGTTTGCAATACCGTTTCTGAAAAAGAAAGTGAGTGCTGGAAAGAAGGATAAAAGTATTTAAATTTAAAAAGATACATCCTGTAAAGAAAAATTAAATGATTTAAAAAATCGAAACAGCAGAAACCAAAGTCTGATTTAATATCTGCATTCAACAAAAGGTTTTCATGTAGGAAATAACCTTGAATAATGTAGGGGAACTGTAGTCCTTACCTAAGAAAGACCTGCCTGGCATTGGATGATAAAGAACTGGACTGGGAAACCGAGGAAACCTAGAGACTCATACTTCCAGGAGACCCATGGATTAAACATCAAGTTGCTTCATCACAGAAGCATCAGTAAAACCATCTCTCCCAGTGCTTTTCAGCTTTATAGATAAGTGAGAGGCCAATTACAATAGGTGGCTATTAATTCCATGTAGAGAAAATAGAACAGAGAAAATGAATTTGTTTGATTCTATTTATACTTTTATTGCAAAAGCCAGACAAGCTCTTATAGATCACTTCAACATTATTGGACCCTTTTCATGTGTCAGGCCCTGTATTCGGTGATGGAAATCTACAAAGATTCTTCTATTTTCAGTAAATATATAATTTACTGGGGAGACAGAGCTCATAACTACTCACCATCAAATAATCCCTTCCTATATGCCAGGCATTTTGTTAAGTATTTTATATGCCTGATTTTATTTAATTTTTACAGCAGCCCTAGGAGGTATGTATTATCGTCTGCAGATACAACAATTCAAAACTTTTGAGATGTTAACTAAATCACCAAGTGTTCAGAGCCAAATCATTGAGCTAGGATTCAAACCCAGTCTTACCTGATCCAAAGCCTGTGTACTCTTTTTTTTTTTTTTACATCTTTATTGGAGTATAACTGCTTTACAATGGTGTGTTAGTTTCTGCTTTATAACAAAGTGAATCAGTTATACATATACATATGTTCCCATATCTCTTCCCTCTTATGTCTCCCTCCCTCCCACCCTCCCTATCCCACCCCTCTAGGTGGTCACAAAGCACCGAGCTGATCTCCCTGTGCTATGCGGCTGCTTCCCACTAGCTATCTATTTTACGTTTGGTAGTGTATATATGTCCATGCCACTCTCTCGCTTTGTCACAGCTTACCCTTCCCCGCCTGTGTACTCTTGATTACTACTTCCCACTTTGTGCTATACTCCAAAACAAAGGATAGTGATAACGATAGTAATAACAGTAGCAGTAGCAAATAAAAGTAACAATGATAGTAAAAATGATAATAATAGCATAATGCTTATTATAAGAAACATATAAACAATAGTGTTTGGCGATTAGAGAAAATGGAGACATTGCTTTCAACTGGAGATCATTGGAAATCTTTGACAGGTCATTTTAGAAAGACAATTGTCCACCAGTATAGGTGGCCCCACTTCTGTAGCAGAGCAGTCATTTTTGAGGAGCTACCCAACCAACCAATATTTCTCAGCCCCTCCGCCATGACTAGTTCTCATCAGTGGAATCTGAGTGAAAGTGATGTGGGTCCCTCCACTGCCAAGGCAGTGTAGACACAGGTTTGTTTTTCCCACATTCTCTTTCTTCTTGCTGACCAGAATACCTATATAAATACTGCTTTATAAATACTGCTTTGTATTTATACAAAACATAAACTTTTATTCTACTAAGCCACTGACATTTTAGGGACTTACTCATTGAAGCCACCGGCATTACACTAACTAATACAGAAATTATTCTGAGCAAGGGATAGAAAATAAGCAATATCATAGAGGCATGGTGTGTGCAGGGAGAGTGAACAATTCAGGTCTTTGGAGGATAGATATTAGAAGGAGAATGACTGGAAAAGTCATTTAGGACCATGAATACCAGGCACGGAGTTTCAACTCTCAGTGATGGAGATCCCCTGAGACAAGGGAGGTCATAAGTGAAACCTATCCCATTTAAACCTAAAAAAAAAAGTTTGTAGTTTCCATTAGAAACATGAGCAGAAAGAATTTTGGATCATGGATGGCTAACTGCCCTCCCCTGTTAAATAAATATGTTTGGTTTTAAGTGGAATATACACACTCGCAAGCTCACACATATGCACACTTGCACACACAAACATGCACACATACACACTTGCATGCCTGCAAAGCACAGACATGCACACACATACACTATTCACACACATGTGCACACACTTATTCACACCTGTGAATTCACACACCATTTTCTCCTCAAGCAGTGTTAGATGTTATCTAAATAATCTTCTAACTGTATGTTTATATAGCTATCTATTCACTTCTAGAACTGCATCTGTTTGGACACCTGGCTTATATATTTTTGTGAGGAAGAAAAACTAGAGTGCATGGCTGAATACTTGTATTCTCATTGCCTTTGTGCTCTCTGTTTCCCCTTCTTTGCCTCGTGGAAGTAAGTCAGAAATGGAAGGGGCATAACTCAAGGAAAGAGAGAAAGCACATCTTTTTCACTTCTCTGTCTTCTTTTCTTCTTATTCTTTAAACACTTAGTTCTGTGGGTCTCCACACACTCTCCTCAGGTGGGTTCAGAAGGTCCTGAGAGCTGCCAAACTTCCCCTCCCATAAGAAACTTGTGCAAAAGGCCAGCTGCTTCCCAGAGGGATGTGACAGATGGAGAGATCACTGTGCAGGGCTCAGATGGCTCACTCAGGTGGAGAGGCATCAGGGAGCTGGAAGCAGAGCTCTGGAAATTATTCCTGTCCTGCTTCAGCTTCTCATGTTAACAATTCCACACCCTTCTAAGCTGTGAATTTTGGAGGTTGCAGAGCCCAGAGGCATGCTTTTTTTTTTCTCCTGAAAGAGCAAATCTGTTTGAGTTCTCTAAAGCCACCATGTCATTGGGGATATTGTCTTTATTGCACTGTACACTATTTTCTAGCATTCACTGATGCCTAACTCAGTCTAATTTTCTCACCTGGGTGTGATGCTGACTTACCAATGGTAACACCAGAGTAACCTCAACCAGCTTATAAAGGGGGCTCTTCAACAACCACAGTGCAGCCAGAGCCAAGATGGCACGTGGAATGACATTCATGGGTGTGGCCCAATGTGATAGTTTAGACTTTGCAAC
Organism: Mesoplodon mirus; assembly: GCF_964341445.2. NCBI lineage: Eukaryota > Metazoa > Chordata > Mammalia > Artiodactyla > Ziphiidae > Mesoplodon > Mesoplodon mirus. The sequence continues at coordinate 30,898,798 of NC_138992.1, forward strand.
TGGCCTGATGGAGGAGTGGCAAGTGTGGAGTGCTCAGAAATTGTAGCTTGGTTAGAGATAACGAATATTTCCCCTATAGGATACGTTGTTTGTGGTTCTTCCTTCCTCCCAGGAGCCACGAGGCAATGCCATGCAGGCAGCTTTACTCTCAGATACCATCACTGGATGGGAAAGCGTGACAAGGCAGATGTTGAAGTTCCACATCTAACCTTTACCTTCAAAGAACAGAAAAATTAGCAACTACCAACCCCCTCATCACCGTAGGGTTGATTAGGCTAACATTAGCATCTGTACAAGTTACTAGATTGAAGATGTTTATTGCCAGAAAGCAGGAATTCTGTTTAACTGTTTCTTTCTTGTTAGTGAGATGCTGACTACCATAGTTTTGCTGTGTCCAGTAGTTGTACCCTGTCTCTTTGTCACCAAAGGAACATCAGCAGAAAAACAAGTGACTAATACCCCCCAGGGTAGCACCTAGAAACCTGTATCAAGATGATGAGCATCTGTGTTAAATTTCAGACCCTTGGTATCTGAAGAAGTTCCACAACAGAGCCTTGATGTGCTTTTTGCCCCAAAGTTGAGGTGACATTGAGCTTTTGAACAGTGTACATATACATATGAGAAGATTTTACTAATATATGTTCCAAGACACCTGGCGAAGTTAGAGCACAATTCATGGACTTGGAAAAGTTCTGTTTATATTAGATTTTTTTAATGCTTAGCTAAGTGGCCTCCAAGTGGATCAAACCCACAACTTTGGCAACAGTATAACTATAGTCTACCTAAAAGACTTTCATATTCTTTTCTACATAGAAGCATCTGAGGAACTTGATAAACTGCAGATTCTAGGGCCTCACTTTAGAGTCTCTGATTCAGCCAGTCTGAAGTGGGACCCAAGAATCTGCATCCCAATAAGGCTCCCAGGAGATTCTGATGCAGTAGTCTTGAAACCAAACCCAGAAATAATGTTAATTGAGGCAAATGCCAATTTGAAAGTTTGAAGTCTTCTTTGAGGTTATAGAGAGGACTACACCTCATCATGGGTTAATCTTATTTGCCATGATGAAAGTGGGAAAGAGAAAGAAAGTAGGAAAATGACAAAGAGAGAAAGTGGGATGTTTTACATTGGGTTCCCCGGAGGCCGAGGCTGAGACAGGAATTCTTGTGCAGGCGAAAGGGGTGAGGGAGGCAAGCTAGCAGACGAGAAGGAGCTAATCAGAGAGGGGGTCTCCGCTGGAGTCTAGCCTCAGCCTGACCCCTCAGGGAGCTCTAGGGCATGAGTCACACACACACATTTTGAGGCCAGGTCTCAGTTTCTTGTAACCCCGTATCACTTCATCTTTAGCTGTGGGCTACCCCTGGATGTGGGGCTCCAGCTCCCAGGCATCTCTGTTTGGGGTGGTTCCTTCCAGCAGGGAACAATATTCTGGAGGAAGAAACGGCTGTGAGCTTAGCCAGCCAACACTTCTGGCCGGTGGGGGAAGGATGCACCAGCCCAATAAAGGACATTTTGGTGGAGTACCAACAGCATCAGATACAGGGAGGAACGGAAGTAGGGGAATGAGAAAAAGAATGATAAATAAACACTTCTCAACTAAGGATGATCCAAACAAAAGTTCTGTTCCAGTCAACAACCTGAATGGCACTAAAAAGCCAACAAGTCACTTTCTGTGGTACATTCCACTGAGTGTTCACAAATTGCAGCATTCTTGAGCATCTGCAGACTTGAGGCTAGTGTCTAGATAGCTGCGTCCAGAGTAATCTGTGGTTATAAGGGCACGAAGGTACAGGAGGAGATGAGACCACACACCAAATCACAGAATCTTAGAGATGAACAACTGAGCAGTCCAACAATTCCTCTCCAAAGCACAGGCCATTATACTCAACTTCATGCCATCTGCAAATGTAGTAAACACACATTTTCACCATAGTTAAACTAAAATGTAGTATATCAGTCAAGACCACTGATTAAATCAAAAGTTCAAAACCCTTTGTGTAGGATAAAGCACCACTAGGATAAACCAATCCAAGTCATATTTTCCATCTTACCCAAAATTCCATGAATTATTTTGTCCAATAAATGCCTTCTGAAATCAAAGATGCCATTACTATGCCATTTCTCTATCACTCCAATTGCTTCATTTTAGAAGGAAATTAATCGGATAGTATCAATGAGTCAATATTTGCTTCAAGTATCAATACTTTTTAAAAAATAGGTGTTAATAAACCACAGATATGATCATTTATTCCAAGAACATTGCCAGGTTTTGATAGTATTTTACTGAACAAAAAATTTTAGAAATTCCACCATTTGCCCCTTTTTAAAAGCATGTCATATACCCATCTACAGTGCTTTGGTAAGTCTCTCTACCACCATGATTTCTAAAAGGATGATTTCTAAAAGCACCAGGACTAACGCTATGGTGTTCTCTGCATGATCTTCCAGTACCTTACAATTTAATTCCTCTGAGACTTTACCCACATTAAGCTAATAGATTTTTCTTTACAATTTATTTGCTCATCTAACCTGGGCCTCTACATCCTCTTAATGATCTTTGTTCTGACTAGTCGAGCTTGAAGATGGTCTTGCTTGCTGGAAAACATATAATCAAAGTAGGGTCTAAATAATTTCTCTATTACCTTGGGCATATATCTATTGGAGCACTTACAGATGCACTTATCTTTTCCTTATTCTCCTTGCTCTACAGAGCAAGAAGGCCTTTGGGTTGTATGCAACTCTTATTGAAACTTACTTTTCACCCTGGACTTTAGCCTTCCTGATACTCTTCTCCAGATGCACTTCCTACTCCCATGTGCATCTGGGCCAAGACCTCCCTCCATTTTTGTAGATGCCCTTCTACTAGATGACTTTATCAGAGGGCTTCTTTTTGGCTGCATTGTTAACTTTAGCTATCACATAATTATGCTCGTTTGTGTTAAGCTGTTACAAATTCTACTTTTCAAAGATTCCTCTAGAGCCACATGAACTTTTGACTTTCCTGACCATGCAACAAGGCTTGCCCTTGTTATAAACTCTAGGCAATGTATTTCCTAAAGCCTAAGATATAGTATAGAGTGTCTCCTATGATTTTTTTATTTAGTATCTCAAATGATTTGACTACTTCCTACAAAAGTCCCTATCACGTCTCTATCACAAACAGTTCTTTCATAACTTGGTCCAGAATATTGTTTTCTTTCCTTGCTTCTTCATCTTTCTGAGTTGTCAGCAAGTCTAGAATTTATCAGATGCCCTGCCTTTGGTAGAATAAGACTTCAGCAGACATTCCGACGGGTGTATTTTCCCTTCTCTTCAAGGCCAGTTTTGTAATCTGCGTTCGGAAACCTTTATCCATATCCTCTGTCTGGTCTGTTGGTCTGCAGAACACTTCAAGAATAATATCACTTCTAATTCTCTTTTATCTTATCCTCCCTGAGAGGAAAATTTGCAATGTCCATTCTTTGTGCAGAAGGGAAAAGAACGTTTTGAGTCATAGCTGTCACCTGGGTTTCCATGTGCTGCTGAATATTTGAATGCTCAAAAGAGAGGGAACTCAAAGGTCAATAAAATATATTTTTTTGGACAAAGCAGCAAAAAGATCACTTGTCTTTTTCTCTTGAAAGTTCCCCATACCAATGACAACCTCTGTCCCAAGTTGTACTAAAACATACACTTATCTAATAAAAGTAGAATTAATTGAAGTATTATACATAGGAAAACAGAGAGTTATTAAGAATAGGAGTTTTGAAGCCCTGAGATGACTTGACGTTGATTCCCAGCTTCAGTGCCTATGCTGTGTGTCACTGATAATTTCTCTAAGTCTTAGATGTTAATCTATAAAATGGATTTATTAGTAGTACCTATCTTATTGGATTGCTGTGAAAATTATTTTTAAAAGGCTGACCCCAGTACCTGGATTTCAATAAATGTATTTATTTAATAAAAACCAATTAGCAATTGCTTAGTATGAACCAAGAAATATTCTCTATATTGTTATTATAACAGTGAACAAGTATAAAATTCCTGGCCTCACTAGGAGGGAGTCAGATGCAAACTATAAAATCATCCATCCATAAAATGTATATAAATTATGGCCAAGAGTAAATGCAATGAAGTAAATAAAAATACATAAAACAAGAACCAGAAATAAACTATGTATGTGAGGGAAGGGCCACTACTTTAGCTAGGATGGTCAGGAAAAGCTTAAGACTTCTCTAAACAGGGGCCATTTCAGTTGAGCCCGAATGATGAGAAAGCACCAGCAATACAAAAATCTGGGAGAAACGTATTCTAGACAGAGGGATGGGCAAGTGTAGATAATAGTAAACTACTTCTCAGTACATGTGTTTCCCTTAAATAGATTTTGGCCAAGTGGTTGACATGATTTTATATTTTCTGTTTGGGCATTATCAATTTTCACTTAAAAATGAGCAGATTCCTCTTGATCATCCTCTGTAATGCCATTCAATCAATCATCGATACTTTAAGCTTTTGCAAAGTGCAAGTTGATGATTTACACACCCATGTTTTATCGCTGCGAGACTGTGGCTGAATGACATGTAGATGAATTTGACTCTGGAAAGCATGTCCCTTCAATTACCTGTTAAATGCCTCTTTTTACACCCAACCTGCTGACAAAAATGAGAAAGCAAACAAATGAGATGAGTTGCAATGAGGACACAAGAAGCCAAGAGAGCAGAGTATCTAATTGGAAGAGCACAGGAGAATGTTTAAAATAAGTTTCAGAATAGCGATAAGGATGAAGATGATGTTATCTCTTGGATAGAAGAAGCTATTAAAATACACCAGAATGTTTTGAATCACTTAATCAGAAAGCTCTTTTCCTGAGAACTGTCTTTTGTCCGTGTGCCATGTACAAACATAAATATTTTGGATTTCCTGCATCCTTCACCCTGATAATGGGCTCTTAACTATAAGCTCTTCCCACCTCAAAGAAAAAGCTAAAAACAATGATAAAACATGAAAGATGGATGTAATGTCTTTTCCAGATGAATTATTGAATCCCACAAATAGTTTTTAGTGTTATTCCTTTTCTAGCTCTTGTTTTTTTAAATAGGAGATTTTACATTTTTTATATATAATACATGATGCATCCTGGATTTAGAGCATAGCACATAAGGTAAACATGTACACAAGAGCTGAACTTAGGTAAAAGAAATAAGCTTTTTGAAAATTTCATGTGAATTCCTTTTAAGATGCCACATAATTGTACCCTTTTGTTTATATATAAATTTTCATCTCACATTTAATATTTGACAAATTCTTAAAGAAATAATTTCATAAGATACTTTTATAAAATGTTCATTTAAGGCTTAAACACTTTTAAATTCTTAAGAGCAATAGGAGTAATTGTGTCTACATGTATTTAACAAGATAATTTATGTTGAAATCAAAAAACAAAAAAGAACCCTTATGATAACAGGCCTATCTAGGAAAAACTTTAAACTATGAATTTTTTAAAATGATAATTAAAACAAATAATTTGACAGAAAGTTCTCTTGTTGTTATGGGAATAAAGTTTCACGAGATGTTTACGTACTTATGAGATTTTAAATAACATTTTCTGGATCCAAATAGAGATGTGTCAATCATTTGAATCATAATAAACCAGAAGTTCTCTTTTGTGTTAAACAAATAAACCAAAATGAAATTCTACTTGGGCAAAGGGTGAAATTAAGTTGAAGTGACCATATTCATGAATAAAATCACTATGAGGTACAATTAAATGCATTTTTGCTGCTATTATAAATGACAAATTTTTCCATTATACCTATATTTTAATTTATAATTGGAAATTGAAATCCTAGTACTCCAGTTGATCCCATCCAGAGTTTTACTTTGAAGTTTGACCTCAGAATTTGAGCAATAATATCAAGTAGCTGATAAAATTTCAGGGAAAATTGTGTAATAATGGCCCTCCTGTAGAACTCTTACACGGCCCTGAGTCTTGTATACCAACCCGGCTTTGCTTTCCATAAGGATATAATACCCCTATCTATTTGAACCTCATGTTACCAAGGCACTAAAATACAAATCTGGTTTAATTAAATGGCCAAGACCAACAGAAAGGGTCCAGTCAATATGAATAATATTCCTGCTTCTCTCTCCAAAACAAAATAGACTGCTTGAGTGTTTTATGTCCAGGCACAGCAAGCCAGTGAGTGCCGGATTCTGTTAATTCAAGGGTTAAAAAGGACAAAATTATCATTCATGTATGAGAGAAGCTGCTATCAGCTTGCTTACTGACCTTATGTGTGCTCATGGGTAAGATGCACTTTACTTATAATAAGATGAGAAATGGATTTAGCTGGCTAAACCCTTAGAGGAATCTGATGGTCTCATTAGTAAGGTGGCTTCCTAGCCATCAACACAGCCTCCCCTTACCAAGGAAACAGCTGCTAATCAAATGTGCTTCTGGAGAACTACAACAGGATTTGGCACTACATTTCGAAATAATGATGGTCAAGTAGGGCTTGATTTATCCTGTGCTGTGCTTTTATTCTCTTTATTGATTCCTACAAAATAAAGATGGCCGTGCCTATTACCGAATCTGAAATAATTGGAAACGGTGTTATTTACATATGATTTCATTTTTGCAGAAGTTGGGGAGTGGATGGGGAGGGGATGGCAGGCAAGGGGAGAAGTGTCCTTTGAACAGCTGCCTTTGGAAGAAATGTTCGGTAATAAACTGCCTCCAGTGTTTGTCTAAAATAAAGAAATAAATAAATGCCGCATCGGGTGAATCACATCAAAATCTCAAGACAATTCCAAGATGAACCAACTCGGAGAGTAAATGACCTATTCATCTGGGTGATAAAGTTCCAGCCAAAATATTCTCTGGGCCCGAGACGTGATTCATTAGAAATATGTGCATGGTGGGGCGCTCCTCTCTCTATCTGGCAGAGTCCGGTCTGCACACTGATAAGAAGCAAATGCAAATGTCCTGATAAGAACTGAATGCAAATATTTATGATATGATATTCCCTGGGAATTATGTGCAGATAAAACAAAGTGTATTATTTTCCTGCTTCTCTTTCAGGTTTGCCAAAATGCCCTTTTTCACTTTTGGAATTTGCATTTCTTCAAAATTGATTCGGCTTGCGTATTATGTTAAGCTATTTGTTTGCTAAGGATGGTAATTAGTTACTGTAATTACAGCAATGACAGTTGCTAAATTGTTTTTAAAGCATTACAGTGGGCCTGTGCCAGAAGATTGCAGTATTTTTTTGGATTTAAGCAGAGGCTGGAAAAACTCCCACTCTAGGGCCAGCATGGGATTTTCAACTACAAAGCTGCTTTTCCTGATTGAAATTTTTTTGAGTCATTAATTTGCATTGATTGCAAGTGCTAACTTTACATTTAGGTTTATTCACATATCACAGAAATATTAGTGATAGTGGACCTTGGTGTAAAAGAGACATGGGGACACCCATCGTAAATAAAAGTGAAGGCTGATAGCAGAGGAAAAATGGTACAACTATTACTTGGAGGCTGTTAATTAAACTTTTTAGCCTGTTTTTAGATAAATTAAAAACAATTAAAAATGTTTCTCTGAAAGCTATTCCCAAACTTTTCTGAGTGCTCCTGGTTAAAATGAGTAATGTGGAAAAAAATAGTTTGGCTATACTCCTCTATGTTTGACATTTGGAAATTTCCAAAAAAAAAAAAAAAAAAGGCGGGGGGGAAAGGTTATTTACCCAAATACTTCTTACAGATTTAGTTTAAAAGAAAATCATTGAGGAGGAGAGACTTGAGCTGTAGTGCACATCGAAGATGGTTCAGATGATTGATGTTTTATATTAGCATCCGTTAAAGACAGAGGTTAAAGGCAGAGAATGTGGTTCCCTCCGCTGTCTGTTGTTCCAAGACTGATACTGCTTTCTAAAGTCTAGAAAATTCACGTGAGCTCAGAGTTTGTCCACAGCCACTTGAAGTCAAAATAATCCAAAATATGGATGTATACGGGAAGGTTGCAGTGTTTTATACTCATATATCCCCACTCACAAATCCTTCATAAATAGTAAATACAACTACCTTTTAAATGTTGAGCTTGCTCTACTGGAGGGAAATAGTTACTTTCATAACAACGACAGTCATAATAGCAACTAGCATTTCTTGAGATCTTTGCACATTCCAGGCACGGTGCCGAGCACTTTATACGCATTCTCTCAACAACTTACAGGGCATTATCATTATCGCCTCCATTTTACAGGAAGAGATTCTGGGGCTTAGAGATGTTAGAACTTCCCAAAGTCACACTTCTGGTAAAAATCGAACATGGAATCCAAACCCCAGGCAGGCTAAGTTCACAGCCTGTGCTCTCAATGTGAGAGGATGTGACTTTGTATTTGAATGTAAATAAATACATAATCTTTTAAAGCCTTGACCTCCTCCTTTAATCAAAAACTAAACTGAAAGCTAAAGCACATAGGAAGATGTCAGAAATCAAATTCTCATTTCAAAGCTTTTTCTCCTGCCATTTTATTCGATTTCCTTGTTATAGGTATAAATATGATTTCCTTGATAATGACTCCAGAAGTACTAGTACTTGATGAGAAGTTTGATGTTTTACACAAGGAATAGCCTCCTAAGAGTTGACTACTTTTGCTCCAAAAAAGACTCAACAATTTAGTTTGAATATTTGTCATCATTTGAGAACTATAAATCCCAGTTTGTGTAATATGGTTCTTATATTTATATGAATACAGATGAAATTGATAAATAGGCATTTTGTCTCATTTTGAAATTGTTCTGAAACTTATCTCATGCTGTGCATACTTATGTATGATCCTCATTCTATAACAGCTGCTTCACGCATGACCCCAGATACATATCCCCAGTGTGGGATGCAAGTATCTCACATGGGTACACACACATGAAAGCACACATCAATAAAACTTACACAAGTGATGTCTCCAATTAATGTATTCAAAAATCCCTCTTTATCATTCCTGATATACTTTTACCCCCTCCAAGCTGGACATTATCTCTTCAGCTTCCCAACCACATGGCACTATAATTTTAGCCCTTATAACACTAATCATGGTGACTTATATGAACCCGGCTCACTGTGTATCTATCTGTCTCTTCAAACAGCCTAGAGACTCTTTGAGGACTGGGTCTTTTGTATCTCCTGGATCTAGCACAGAGCTTATTACATAGTAAATAGCTGATAAAGACTTACTGAATGAGGGAACTCCCTGGCGGTCCAGTGGTTAGGACTTGCCGGGACCCAGGTTCAGTCCCTGATCAGGTAACTAAGATCCCACAAGCCCTGCAGCACAGGCAAAAAAGAAAAAAAGGCCATGCTCCCCATGCCTCAGACCAGCCTGCTTCTTCATTTATTATCCCCAATCTGCCAGCCCTAGCTTTGGGGAGGTGGGTGTGAGGCGTGTTCACCAGTCTCTTCGCGTGGCTGCCTTGCTAAACCTAGGCAACTCAGCATTTGGCTTGCTGCCCATTGTGCAAAACAGAACTGGTTCAGGAAGGACCCCAATGCTAGATGAGTAAGACATGACCAGAAAGGTCTGGACTCAAAGAGGGCTAAAAATCCTCAATAGAAACTCTCCAGTAATTAAGCAGCACCGAGCAACAAATGAGTACAGACTCCCCAGTCAGAAATAGATTTCCAGAGAGGATCTTCAAGATGGTGGAGGAGTAAGACATGGAGATCACCTTCCTCCCCACAAATACATCAAAAATACATCTACATGTGGAACAACTCCTACTGAACACATACTGAATGCTGGCAGAAGACCTCAGACTTCACAAAAGCCATGTGGCTGAGAGGGTCTTGGTGCTCTGGCCGGATGTCAGGCCTGAGCCTCTGAGAGGAGAGCAGAGTTCAGGACATTGGACCACCAGAGACCTCCCAGCCCCACATAAAATCAATCAGCGAGAGCTTTCCCAGAGATCTCCGTCTCAATGCTAAGACACACCTCCACTCAACAACCAGCAAGCTCCAGTGCTGGACACCACATGCCAAACAACTAACAAGATAGGAAAACAACCCCACGCATTAGCAGAGAGGCTGCCTAAAATCATAATAAGTTCACAGACACCCCAAAACACACCACTGGATGCAGTCCTGCCCACAAGAAAGACAAGATCCAGCCTTATCCACCAGAACACAAGCACCAGTCCCCTCCACCAGGAAGCCTACACAACCCACTAAACCAACCTTAGCCAAAAAAAGTTATCCAAATCAGAAAAGAAGAAGTAAAACTGTCACTGTTTGCAGATGACATGATGCTATATATAGAGAATACTAAAGATGTTACCAGAAAACTACTAGAGCTAATCAAAGAATTTTGTAAAGTAGCAGGATGCAAAATTACTGCACAGAAATCTCTTGCATTCCTATACACTAATGATGAAAAATCTGAAAGAGAAATTAAGGAAACACTCCCATTTACCACTGCAACAAAAAGAATAAAATACCTAGGAATAAACCTACCTAAGGAGACAGAAGACCTGTATACAGATAACTATAAGACACTGATGAAAGAAATTAAAGATTATACAAACAGATGGAGAGATATACCATGTTCTTGGATTGGAAGAATCAACATTGTGAAAATGACCATACTACCCAAAGCAATCTACAGATTCAATGCAATCCTTATCAAACTACGAGTGGCATTTTTCACAGAACTAGAACAAAACATGGCACAATTTGTATGGAAACACAAAAGACCCCGAATAGCAAAAGCAATCTTGAGAAAAAAAAACGGAGCTGGAGGAATCAGGCTCCCTGACTTCAGACTATACTACAAAGCTACAGTAATGAAGAAAACACGGTATTGGCACAAAAATAGAAATATAGATCAATGGAACAGGATAGAAAACCCAGAGATAACCCCACGCACATATGGTCACCTTATTTTTGATAAAGGAGGCAAGAATATACAATGGAAAAGAGACAGCCTCTTCAATAACTGGTCTGGGAAAACTGGACAGCTACATGTAAAAGAATGAAATTGGAACACTCCCTAACACCATACACAAAAATAAACTCAAAATGGATTAAAGACCTAAACGTAAGGCCAGACACTATAAAAATCTTAGAGGAAAACACAGGCAGAACACTCTATGACATAAATCACAGCAAGATCCTTTTTGATCCACCTCCTAGAGAAATGGAAATAAAAACAAAAATGGGACCTAATGAAACTTAAAAGCTTTTGCACAACAAAGGAAACCATAAAGAAGACGAAAAGACAACTCTCAGAATGAGAGAAAATATTTGCAAATGAAGCAACTGACAAAGGATTAATCTCCAAAATATACAAGCAGTTCATGCAGCTCAATATCAAAAAAACAAACAACCCAATCCAAAAATGGGCAGAAGACCTAAATAGACATTTCTCCAAAGAAGATATGCAGATTGCCAACAAACACATGAAAAGATGCTCAACATTTCTAATCATTAGAGAAAGGCAAATCCAAACTACTATGAGATATCGCCTCCACCGGTCAGAATAGCCATCATCAAAAAATCTACAAACAATAAATGCTGGAGAGGGTGTGGAGAAATGGGAACCCTCCTACACTGCTGGTGGGAATGTAAATTGTTACAGCCACTATGGAGAGCAGTATGGAGGTTCCTTAAAAAACTAAAATTAGAGTTACCATATGACCCAGCAATCCCACTACTGGGCATATACCCTGAGAAAACCATAACTCAGAAAGAGTCATGTACCACAATGTTCATTGCAGAACTATTTACAATAGCCAGGACATGGAAGCAACCTAAGTGTCCCTCGACAGATGAATGGTTAAAGAAGATGTGACACATATAACAATGGAATATTACTCAGCCATAAAAAGAAACAAAATTGAGTTACTTGTAGTGAGATGGATGGACCTAGATTCTGTAATACAGAGTGAAGTAAGTCAGAAAGAGAAAAACAAATACCGTATGCTAACACATATATATGGAATCAAAAAAAATGGTTCTGAAGAAGTTAGGGGTGGGACAGGAATAAACACACAGACGTAGAGAAACGACTTAAGGACACGTGGAGGGGGAAGGGTAGGCTGGGACAAAGTGAAAGAGTAGCATGGACATATATACTCTACCAAATGTAAAATAGATAGCTAGTGGGAAGCAGCTGCATAGCACAGGGAGATCAGCTTGGAGCTTTGTGACCACGAAGAGGGGTGGGATAGGGAGTATGAGAGGGAGATGCAAGTGGGAGGGGATATGTTGATAAAAGTATACGTATAGCTGATTCACTTTGTTATACGGCAGAAACTAACACAACAATGTAAAGCAATTATACTCCAATAAAGATGTTTAAAAAAAGGCTTACTGAATGAATAAGCACTGGACCCATTCAAACAACTCCAGAATTTCAGTGGCACACATAGTGAGCCTTGATGTCTCACCCATGGGCCTACAGTGTACCTAGGACACCTGTGCTTCAAACTGGGGCTCAGTTGGGTCTGTATACTCTCTCAGTTTGGGTCCAGGTTACAGAGGCACAGCTACCTAGGGCATGTTTTTCTCATATGAAGGTCAGAAGATGCCAGATGGGTAAGTGGAAATTTGTGATGTCTTTTAAAGCCTAGGCTCAGAACTAGTACCTTTTATTTTTATCCACATTTTATTCTCCAAAGCAGTGAAGAGCCAAGCCCAAAATCAGTGTGTGGGCAAACTCTTCCCATGAAACTGTGGGGCGTAGATGGTGGGAGAGGGGTAAATGATTGCTGAATAATAATATAAACCACAAACAACAAATATTTATAGAGTAAAAAGTTTACATTTCTTTAATGTAAGACTTCTAAAACATCTAAAAGAGAAAAGAAAGGTGGACAACTGCTACATTATCAAGACCCTGGAAACCATTTCATGATTTCCATTGATAATTATTTTTTAATTCAGTAAACTGACATGAATTTTCTTTGTAGGTTCAGCATTAACATAACAACAGCTACAGCTTCGTGCTTTTCTCATTTTATCCTTTGTATGTCTGGAGAAGTAATCAACCCTCTTCTTTCATACTTGAGGACCATTAGTCAATTGTTTGCTATGTTCTCTCCTCCAGTCTGACGTTTCTTTCATCTTCCCATCTACGTTTCACTTGTCAAACCATAACCCACCTTTGTGGCTCTTCTTTGGGACTCTCCCCAATCCATGTGGAGCCAAAAGCTATATCCAAATCTCTTCTTACCATCGATCAGTCAAAACTGGAAAGGGAATCTTATTTCCTTAGAGAAAGATGTTGGCAAATTTCCAGCTGAAGAGAAACATATGGGTTCACACTCCCACTCCCACATTTTCCTAACCCCCACTCCAATCTGCAAACATATCAGAGTCAATTTGACTAAACTGTATTGGATCAAAGAGGAGCTCCAAAGAGTGTGAAGTCAGGCTTCAAATATCAGCTAAGCTCAGTTTGGTTACAGAAAGGAAAACATCCCTCCTGGAGTGAGACATCTTTCTTGTCCAGACGTTCAAAGAGTGTTATTCATTATGAAGTTTATGGTGCCTGCACTGGGAGCACAGTTCATTACGTCGGAATTCCTGCCCGTTTACAAGGAAGGTCTCCTGTTAGCCTCGTGCTTTCCATGGCAGATTCAGCCTCAGAGAATATAAAATAGATCATTAGACACTCCCTAGCTGCCCTTGGTCATATGGTGACTGTAAACACTTATCCCAGAGCCTGGAACTTTTAAGATTTTCATTTAAGTTTTCAAATTAGGAGGGTAATTTATTTTGTGTTCTGGAAAGTAAGATTTAGTCACACTTTTTTCATGTAATTCACCTGTTTAACCAAATTCCACTGAAGTAGAGAGGTGATATGTTAATGTAAGGGGAAAAAATCACACTTTGGAACATAATTTAGTATAACTGGTGGTGAGATGAAATGAAAGGGTATCTCAAATTCAAACTTTTATCAGTAATTCATATACTCAAGTTCCAGATCACAAAATAGGGACCACATGTCATATTAGTCAGGGTTCTCCAGAGAAACAGAACTGATAAGATATGTAAATATACAGAGAGAGATTTATTTTAAGGTACTGGCTCATGCAATTGTTAGAGCTGGCAAGCCTGAAATATACAGGGCAGACTGGCAGGCTGGAGACCAGGGAAGAGGTGATATTGCAGCTCAGACCCAAAGGTGGTCTAGAGGCAGAATCTCCCCCTTACTCAGGGGACCTCAGTCTTTTTTCTAAGGATGAGGCCTGCCCACATTATGGAGAATAATCTGCAATCTGCTTTACTTAAATGTTAATTTCTTTAAAAAAAAATCCACAGCTACATCTAGACTGGTTTTTGACCAAATATCTTGGTATTATGGCCTAGCCAAGTTGACTCATAAAATTAACCATAACACGTGGCTTACAATTATCTTTACTCTATCACTTACTTGATCAATAGGCATCTACTGAACATCTACTACGTGCTTGGTGGTACCCAGGAATCCTGGGAAAGTTACAAAATCCACGATTCTGAATTATTGTTCAAATGTATTGATTTTCAGAAACATCAGGAAATAGACTTGGAATCATACCTAAATATGGTCTTTCCTGAAACCTAAAAGAAATTAGCACAAACATGCAAAAAATTAGTCATCCCCAGACTCAAATCTCCTGTCACTTTTATCTTGAAATTTCCAGCCTCCATAACCATTAATGTTTGTTAGTTAAGCCACCCAATCTATGGTATTTTTGTTGTAGCAGCCTGAGCAGACTAAGACAATATGGGTATGGATGTATAATATATATGTATGTGTGTATATTTGATAAAATGTTCAACTGAAATTTATTGAAGGACTACTAAGTTTGAGATACTTTCTAGACACTGACAGCCTAGTGGTAGACCAAAAATCATAGTCTTATTTCTCATGAAATTAATAGTCTAATGTGGGAGAGAGGAAATAAAATGTATACTTTATTTAAGATCCTAATAAAGCATCTGAGAGAGAAGGGTAAATGCCTTTAGCAGGGAAAGCTAATTTAGCCAGGGAAGTTTGAAAAAGTTTCCCTGAAAAAATAATATATTGATTCTATGCTGAAAGTTAAAGAATAATTGTCAGGTGATAAGAAAATCTGGAGGTAGTGTATTCCAGGCAGTGGGAACAGCATATGAAAAACATATTTGAGAAACACACAAAAATCCAGAGTATCCACAAAAGACTTTTTAGGTCACAGTAACAATTTTAGTGCACAGGGGAGTTAGTCCAGGGTTTGAAATAGGTGAGTGACATGGTAATATTCTGCATTCTTGAATGACCATTCTAGCTACTGTATAATGACCTGAAGGAAGCAAAGATGTGTACTAGGAGGGCAGTGAAGTGGCTACTGCAGCAGTTCAGATAAAAGAAAAAATAGGAAAAAAATAACAGCATACTTATGAGGTGAATTTTGTTGGACAAATTTGCAAAAATTAGGTCATTTTTGAATGAAGGTATAATGCAGAGGAAGAAGCTAAGGTTGACTTCCTGGATTCTAGCATAAACAACTAAGAGAACACAGGGTAAAGATCAATACTAAAGATACGGGTTCAGTTTAATAAAATTGAGATGCCTGTGAGACATCATATGTCCAGTAGTTGAGACAAATGAGTTACAGTTATACATTTAGAAGTCATCAGATAATATTTGAAGGCATGAGGTAGAATTCACTCATGTTGAGTAAGGAGAAATAAAGGTCCAGGGAAATCTCTATGAAATTCAAGTCTAGAAGGAAGACCCTCAGAGAGGATGGAAGAAAGAAAAAAAAATGGTGTGGCAGGGGGCATCTTCAAGATGGAGGAGGAGCAAGATGTAGAGATCACCTTCCTCCCCACAAATACATCAGAAATACATCTACATGTGGAACAACTCCTACAGAACACCTACTGAATGCTGGCAGAAGACCTCAGACTTCCCAAAAGGCAAGAAACTCCCAACGTACCTGGGTAGGGCAAAAGAAAAAAACGGAGACAAAAAAAATAGGGACAGGACCTGCCCCTCTGGGAGGGAGCTGTGAAGGAGGAAAAGTTTCCACACACTAAGAAGCCCCTTCGCTGGTGGAGACGGGGGTGGGGTGGGGTGGGGAGGAAGCTTCAGAGCCACGGAGGAGAACGCAGCAACAGGGGTGCAGAGGGCAAAATGGAGAGATTCCCACACAGAGGATCAGTGCCGACCAGCACTCACCAGCCACAGAGGCTTGTCTGCTCACCCACTGGGGTGGATGGGGGCTGGGAGCTGAGACTCCAGCTTCGGAGGTCGGATCCCAGGGAGAGGACTGGGGTTGGCTGCGTGAACACAGCCTCAAGGGAGCTAGTGCACCACAGCTAGCTGGGAAGGAGTCCGGGGAAAAGTCTGCACCTGCCTAAGAGGCAAGAGAACATTGTTTCAGGGTACACAAGGAGAGGGATTCAGAGCACCGCCTAAACGAGTTCCTGAGATGGGTGTGAGCCGTGGCTATCAGCCTGGACACCAGAGACGAGCATGAAATGCTAAGGCTGCTGCTGCAGCCACCAAGAAGCCTATGTGCCAGCACAGGTCACGATCCACACCTCCCCTCCCGGGAGCCTGCGTAGCCTGTGTCCCAGGGTCCCGTGATCCAGGGACAACTTCCCTGAGAGAAAACACAGCATGCCTGAGGCTGTTACAACGTCACGCTGGCCTCTGCCGCTGCAGGCTCGCCCCACATTCTGTACCCCTCCATCCCCCTGGCCTGAGTGAGCCAGAGCCCCCTAATCAGCTGCTACTTTAACCCCATCCTGTCTGAGTGAAGAACAGATGCCCTCAGATGACCTACATGCAGAGGCTGGGCCAAATCCAAAGCTGAACTGCAGGAGCTGTGTGAACAAAGAAGAGAAAGGGTAATCTCTCCCAACAGTGTCAGGAGCAGCAGATTAAATCTCCACAATCAACTTGATATACCCTGCGTTGGTGGAATACCTGAATAGTCAACGAATCATCCCAAAATTGAGGAGGTGGATTTGGGGAGCAACTGTGGACTTGGGGTTTGCTTTCTGCAACTAATTTGTTTCTGGTTTTATGTTTACCTTAGTTTAGTATTTAGAGCTTATTATCACTGGTAGATTTGTTTATTGATTTGGTTGCTCTCTTCCCTTTTTTAAAAAATATATATATTGTTTTCCTTTTTCTCTTTTTGTGAGTGTGTATATGTATGCCTCTTTGTGTGATTTTGTCTGTATAACTTTCCTTTTACCATTTGTCTGAGGGTTCTTCTGTCTGTCTGTTTATTTATTTTTTATAGTATAGTTTTTAGTGCTTATTATCATTGGTGGATTTGTTTTTTCGTTTGGTTGCTCTCTTCTTTCTTTCTTTCCTTTTCTTAATTACTTTTTTATTTTTAATAATATTTTTTATTTTAATAACTTTATTTTCTTCCTTTCTTTCTTTTTTTTCCTCCCTTTTCTTCTGAGCCATGTGGCTGAGAGGGTCTTGGTGCTATGGCCAGGTGTCAGGCCTGAGCCTCTGAGGTAGGAGAGCCAAGTTAAAGACGTTGGTCCACCAGAGACTTCCCAGCCCCAAATGATATCAAACAGAGAAAGCTGTCCCAGAGATCACCATCACAAGGCTAAGACTCAGCTCCACTCAATGACCAGCAAGATACAGTGGTGGACACCCCATGCCAAACAACTAGAAAGACAGGAACACAATGTCACCATTAGCAGAGAAGCGGCCAAAAATCATAATAAGGTTACAGACGCCCCAAAACACACCACCAGCACCCTCCTGGCCACCAGAAAGACAAGATCCATCCTCATCCACCAGAACACAAACTCTAGTCTCCTCCACCAGGAAGCCTACACAACCTACTGAACCAACCTTACCCACTAAGGGCAGACACCAAAAACAATGGGAACTATGAACCCACAACCTGCAAAAAGGAGACCCCAAATGCAATAGGTTAAGCAAAATGAGAAGACAGAGAAATACACAGCAGATGAAGGAGAGAGGTAAAAACTCACCAGACCAAACAAATGAAGAGAAAATAGGAGGGCTACCTGAAAAAGAATTCAGAGAAATGATAGTAAAGATGATCCAAAACCTTGGAAATAGAATGTAGAAAATACAAGAAACGTTTAACAAGGACCTAAAAGAACTAAAGAGCAGCAAACAATAATGAACAACACAATAAATGAAATTAAAAATTCTCTAGAAGGAATCAGTAGCAGAAAAACTGAGGCAGAAGAACAGATAAGTGACCTGGAAGATAAAATAGTGGAAATAACTACTGCAGAGCAGAATAAAGAAAAAAGAATGAAAAGTGTTGAGGACAGTCTCAGAGACCTCTGGGACAACATTAAACACACCAGTATTCGAATTATAGGGATCCCAGAAGAAGAAAGGAAAAAGAACAGGAATGAGAAAATATTTGAAGAGATTATAGTTGAAAACTTCCCTAATATGGGAAAGGAAGTGTTCAATCAAGTCAGGGAAGCACAGAGAGTCCCATACAGGATAAATCGAAGGAGAAACATGCCAAGACACATACTAATCAAACTATCAAAAATTAAATACAAAGAAAAAATGTTGAAAGCAGCAAGGGAAGAACAACAAATAATATACAAGGGAATGCCCATAAGGTTAACAGCAGCTCTTTCAGCAGAAACTCTGCAAGCCAGAAGGGAGTAGCAGGACATATTTAAAGTGATGACAGGGAAAAACCTACACAAAAGATTACTCTATGCAGCAAGGATCTCATTCAAAGTTGTTTTTTTTGTTGTTTTTGTTTGTTTGTTTTTTGTGGCTGCGTAGGGTCTTCATTTATGTGGGCTGGCTTTCTCTGGGACGGTGGCAGGGGGCTACTCTTCGCTGTGGTGCACAGGCTCCTCATTGTGGTGGTTTCTCTTCTTGCAGAACATGGGCTCTGGCGTGCGGGCTCAGTAGTTGTGGCTCCCAGGCTCTATAGCACAGGCTTAGTAGTTGTGGTGAACAGGCTTAGTTGCTCCACAGCATGTGGGATCTTCCAAGACCAGGGCTTGAACCCATATACCCTACATTGTCAGGCAGATTGTTAACCACTGCACCACCAGGGAAGCCCTCTCATTGAGATTTGACAGAGAAATTAAAACTTTTACCAACAAGCAAAAGCTAAGAGAATACAGCCCCACCAAAGCAGCTTTACAGCAAATGCTCCAGGAACCTCTCTAGGCAGGAAACACAAGAGAAGGAAAACACCTACAATAACAAACGCAAAACAATTAAGAAAATGGTAATAGGAACATACATATCAATAATTACCTTTAATGTAAATGGATTAAATGCTCCAACCAAAAGATATAGACTGGCTGAATGGGTACGAAACCAAGACCCATATATATGCTGTCTACAAGAGACCCACTTCAGACCTAGGGACACATCCAGACTGAAAGTGAGGGGATGGAAAAAGATATTCCATGCAAATGGAAATGAAAAGAAAGTTGGAGTAGCAATTCTCATATCACACAAAATAGACTTCAAAATAAAGACTATTACAAGGGAAAAAGAAGGACACTACCTGATGATGAAGGGATCAATCCAAGAAGAAGATATAACAATTGTAAATATTATGCACCCAACATAGGGGCACCTCAATACATAAGGCAAATGCTAACGGCCAGAAAAGGTGAAATTGACAGTAAAACAATCATAGCAGGGAACTTTTAACACCCTACATTCACCAATGGACAGATCAACCAAAATGAAAATAAATAAGGAAACGCAAGCTTTAAATGACACATTAAACATGATGGATTTGATTGATGTTTATAGGACATTCCATCCAAAAACAACAAAATACACTTTCTTCTCAAGTGCTCATGAAACACTTTCCAGGATAGATCATATCTTGGGTCACAAAACAAGCCTTGGAAAATTTAAGAAAAATTGAAATTGTATCAAATACCTTTTCCGACCACACACTGTGAGATTAGATATCAATTACAGGAAAAAATCTGTAAAAAACACAAACACATGGAGCCTAGACAATACTAAATAACCAGGAGATTACTGAAGAAATAAAAGAGGAAATCAAAATATACCTAGAAACAAATGACAATGAAAACATGATGACCCAAAACCTATGGGATGCCAAAAAAGCAGTTCTAAGAGGGAAGTTTATAGTAATACAATCCTACCTCAAGACACAAGAAACATCTCAAATAAACAACCTAATCTTACACCTCAAGCAGTTAGAGAAAGAAGAACAAATATTCCCAAAGTTAGCAGAAGGAAAGAAATCATAAAGATCAGATCAGAAATAAATGAAAAACAAATGAAGGAAATGATAGCAAAGATCAATATAACTAAAAGCTTGTTCTTAGAGAAGATAAACAAAATTGATAAACCATTAGCCAGACTCATCAAGAAACAAAAAGGGAGAAGACTCATATCAATAGAATTAGAAACGAAAAAGAAGTAACAACTGACACTGAAAAAATACAAAGGATCATGAGAGATTACTAGAAGCAACTATATGCCAATAAAATGGACAACCTGGAACAAATGGACAAATTCTTAGAAAGCCTTCTGAGACTGAACCAGGAAGAAGTAGAAAATATAAACAAACCAATCACAAGCACTGAAATTGAAACTGTAAGAAACAAAAGCCCAGGACCAGATGGCTTCACAGGTGAATTCCTTGAAACATTTAGAGAAGAGCTAACACCTAACCTTCTCAAGCTATTCCAAAATATAGCAGAGGGAGGAATACTCCCAAACTCATTCTATGAGGCTACCATCACCCTGATACCAAAACCAGAAAAAGATGTCACAAAAAAAAAACTACAGGCCAATATTACTGTTGAACATAGATGCAAAAATCCTCAGCAAAATACTCGCAGACAGAATCCAACTTCACATTAAAACTATCATACACCATGATTAAGTGGGGTTTATTCCAGTAATGCAAGGATTCTTCAATATATGCAAATCAATCAGTATGATACACCATATTAACAAATTGAAGGATAAAAACCATATGATCATCTCAATAGATGCAGAAAAAGCTTTTGACAACATTCAACACCAATTTATGTTAAAAACCCTCCAGAAAGTAGGCATAGAAGGAACTTACCTCAACATAATAAAGGCCATATATGACAAACCCACAGCCAACATCCTTCTCAATGGTGAAAAACTGAAACCATTTCCACTAAGACCAGGAAAAAGATAAGGTTGCCCACTCTCACCACTATTATTCAACATAGTTTTGGAAGTTTTAGCCACAACAATCAGAGAAGAAAAAGAAATAAAAGTTATTCAAATCAGAAAAGAAGAAGTAAAACTGTCACTGTTTGTACATGACATAATGCTATACATAGAGAATCCTAGAGATGCTACCAGGAAACTACTAGAGCTAGTCAATGAATTTCATAAAGTAGCAGGAAACAAAATTAATGCACGGAAATCTCTTGCATTCCTATACACTAATGATGAAAAATCTGAAAGAGAAATTAAGGAAACTCTCCCATTTACCACTGCAACAAAAAGAATAAAATATCTAGGAATAAACCTACATAAGGAGATAGAAGACCACTATGCAGGAAACTATAAGACATTGATGAAAGAAATTAAAGATTACACACACAGACGGAGAGATATACCATGTTCTTAGACTGGAAGAATCAACGCTGTGAAAATGACTATACCACCCAAAGCAATCTACAGATTCAATGCAATCCCTATCAACCTACCAATGGCATTTTTCACAGAGCTAGAACAAAACATTGCACAGTTTGTATGGAAACACAAAGACCCCAAATAGCCAAAGCAATCTTGAGAAAGAAAAATGGAGCTGGAGGAATCAGGCTCCTGGGCTTCAGACTATACAAAGCTGCAGTAATCAAGACAGTATGGTACTGGCACAAAAACAGAAGCATAGATCAATGGAACAGGATAGAAAGCCCAGAGATAAACCCATGCACGTATGGTCACCTTATCTTTGATAAAGGAGGCAAGAATATACAATGGAGAAAAGACAGCCTCCTCAATAAGTGGTGCTGGGAAAACTGAACAGCTACATGTAAAACAATGAAGTTAGAACACTCCCTAACACCATACACAAAAATAAACTCAAAATGGATTAAAGACCTCAATATAAGGCCAGACACTCTAAAACCCTTAGAGGAAAACATAGGCAGAACACTCTATGATATAAATCACAGCCAGATCCTTTTTGACCGACCTCCTAGGGAAATGGAAATAAAAGCATAAATAAACAAATGGGACCTAATGAAACTTAAAAGCTTTTGCACAACAAAGGAAAACATAAACAAGATGAAAAGACAAATCTCAGAATGGGAGAAAATATTAGCAAATGAAGCAACTGACAAAGGATTAATCTCCAAAATATACAAGCAGTTCATGCAACTCAATATCAAAAAAAACAACCCATTCCAAAAATGGGCAGAAGACCTAAATAGACATTTCTCCAAAGAAGATATACAGATTGCCAACAAACACATGAAAGGATGCTCAACATCACTAATCATTAGAGAAATGCGAATCAAAACTACAGTGAGGTATCACCTCACACCAGTCAGAATAGCCATCATCAAAAAATCGACAGGGGCTTCCCTGGTGGCGCAGTGGTTGAGAGTCCGCTTGCTGATGCAGGGGACACAGGTTCATGCCCCGGTCCGGGAGGATCCCACATGCCGCGGAGTGGCTGGGTGCGTGAGCCATGGCCGCTGAGCCTGCGCGTCTGGAGCCTGTGCTTCGCAACGGGAGAGGCCACAACAGTGAGAGGCCCGCGTACCGCAAAAAAAAAAAAAAAAAAAAAAAAAGGACAAACAATGCTGGAGAGGGTGTGGAGTAACGGGAACCCTCTTGCACTGTTGGTGGGAATGTAAATTGATACAGCCACTATGGAAAACAGTATGGGGGTTCCTTAAAAAACTCAAAATAAAACTGCCGTAGGACCCAGCAATCCCACTACTTGGAGTATACCCTGAGAAAACCATAATTCAAAAAGACTCATGTACCACAATGTTCATTGCAGCACTATTTTCAATAGCCAGGGCATGGGAGCAACCTAAGTGTTCATCGACAGATGAATGGATAAATAAGATGTGGCACATGTATACAGTGGGATATTAGTCAGCCATAAAAAGAAATGCAATTGAATTATTTGTAGTGAGGTGGAGGGACCTAGAATCTGTCATACAGAGTGTAGTAAGTCAGAAAGAGAAAAACAAATAATACCTTATGCTAACATATATATATGGAATCTAAAAAAAAAGTAGTTCTGAAGAACCTAGGGGCAGGATAGGAATAAAGACACAGATGTAGAGAATGGACTTGAGGACACGGAGAGAGGAAAGTGTAAGCTGGGACAAAGTGAGAGAGTGGCATGGACATATATACACTACCAAACGTAAAATAGATAGCTAGTGGGAAGCAGCCGCATAGCACAGGGAGATCAGCTCGGTGCTTTTTGACCACCTAGAGGGGTGGGATAGGGAGGGTGGAAAGGAGACACAAGATGGAGGGGATATGGGGATATATGTATATGTATAGCTGATTCACTTTGTTATACAGCAGAAACTAAGACAACATTGTAAAACAATTATACTCCAATAAAAATGTTAAAAAAAAAAAAAAGTGTGGCAACCCAGAAGCCAGGAAAGAGTATTTCAAATGAGGAGTGGCCAATCATGATGGTAACAAGCAAATTCGGGGTAGTAGTTGACTTGGTGTGTCACCAGATCCCCCTTCCAGGGCTGAACCCCTCATTCCTCCAGCTTCTAGGAGTTCGGGCAGCAAACAGCTCTCGGCTGACCCCTCCCTGAGAATTGCCTTCAACTGTGAGAGAACCACTTGACCTAAGAACTCTATTCCCAGGGTAGCCAGCATTTGATGACTGGACAACAGGGGGGGAAAAGGCCCCCTCTCACCCAATCCAGGACAATGCTGAAGGGCCATGTCAGTTCCAGAGCTCCCCTTTCGGACTGGCTGATGCCTTTGTTAACACAAATGCATCACAGTCTAACTTCTCCCTCTGCCCAGTCTTGCTCCCTTCACTCCCCCACTGCTGTTGATCCTCCTTATTGACCTCCTTCTATGCAATCTTTATTTTAGAATCTCTTACGGGCTTCCCTGGTGGCGCAGTGGTTGAGAGTCCGCCTGCCGATGCAGGGGACGCGGGTTTGTGCCACGGTCCGGGAAGATCCCACATGCCGCGGAGCAGCTGGGCCTGTGAGCCATGGCTGCTGAGTCTGCGCATCCGGAGCCCGTGCTCCGCAGCGGGAGAGGCCACAACAGTGAGAGGCCCGCGTACCGCAAAAAAAAAAAAGAATCTCTTACCCAGGGCACTGACTTTCCACAGTAGGATAAGGACTAAAAAAAAATTAGCCTTTGGACATAATAAATATGGAGGACATTGGTAATCTTAGAAGGAGCAATATTTTTTGGAAATAGAGCAAAAATGATACTTTGGTTGCATGGTATTCCATTGTTCTAGTGGGAAACAAGTGCAGTTTATGGTCATTTACATTCTTTCAATTTTTACTATTGTAAACCATGTTGTGATGCATATTTTGTACAGATATTTTATTAGGATAACATTTCAAATCTTTTTGTTGTTGTTTTGTTTTTGTTTGTTCGTTTGTTTTAAGCCATTGATTTGGGCATTTAAACTTTATTTATTTATTTATTTTTTTATTTGGCTGCACCATGTGGCATGTGGGATCTTAGTTCCCCGACCAGGGATCGAACCTGTGCCCCCTGCATTGGAAATGCGGAGCCTTAACCACTGGTTCACCAGGGAAGTCCCATCATTTCAAATCTTGAAGAATGTACCTTGCCCCAAGAAACACTGTAATTTCTAGACAGTGTATCCCAAACCAGTCACCTTATAGCAAAAAAAAAGGGAGGGTGGGATCCACTATCTTAACACAAATCTCTCAGATGCTTCTATTTTTCCTGTTCTTAAGCACTCGGGTTCTAGTTTAAATCCACCAAAAAAGTCAGTGAGGGAGAAAACGTGTTTTCTTTACCTGCTTAAGAAAGTCAAACACCTTTATTATCCTTGGATAATTTAACTTTTATATTACTAAATGCTTATTTAAGGAAACATTCTCAGTGCAGCAATTATACCCAGTGTAAGTGTACTCAGATAGTTGGGTTTTTTTTTAACAAAATACAAATGCAGTTGTTTTGGGGCTTTGTAGTTTTCTTTCCTCTCTGTTGAATGTATGGAACCTTATTATATATGACTCCTAGTGGTTTTGCTTCTCAGAGAAAACAAGAGACAGAAAGACCAATTAGAACTAATACCCAGTATCTACCAGGTACTGTGTTAAGCACTTTGCAATATATTATAGTAATTAATACCCACAAAAATTATGTGTGGTCTATTTGCCCATTATTTGGTTGCCTGTTTGTTCGTTTGTTTGTCTGCCCGTTGTATCTATGCATGAGGGTATTGTATGAATTGAATAGACCAGGTACTTACTTTCCCTGACACATCTCGGCATGACCATGCAACCAAGCCTCAGCCATCTGGATTCTCCTGCCTGGAACTCCAGGTTGGGAGTGTGTGATCAAAAAAGCCACTCATCCTAGAACTCACGCAAAGGGTTCAAGGGCCACCCTGACCAGACTACTCCCACAGAGGACTTAGTCATGTTTCTCCTCCAGCATAACGTGGCTCCAGCCCAATTTCTGAGCTCAATTCTACATATTTCTCATGAATTTTATGAACTCTCCTACAAATATATTGCTTTTTTGCCTAAATTTGCAACAAAAACCCTGACTGGTGAGCAGGTACAATTATTACCTATATTTTACAGATGAGGAAAATTAAACCTCAGAGAAGTAAATTGACATGCAGATCTTTCCAGATTCAGAGGCAATGATTTTAACCAATTTTCTATGATGTCTCCTTTATTTACTTATTTACTGTTTGATTCTTTGTCACTAGACTTATTTTTATCGACTCCACATTGAAAAGCAAAATGTCAATACAAAAGTTACAGGTATAAAGTGTACACATAACAGACCATCTTCCCCTGTAAATATATGGAAACTGGTATTTACTAACATTGAATAACCATATGCTCAATACTTATTTTCATCTGGTTTAAATTTGTTGATGGCAGTGACATTTTTATTGAATGCATGTGGAAATTTGGATCTTACAATATATAAAATAAAACAAACTAGGCAAATACATCCATGCCAAACTAGCCCTTATTTCTTAACATAACTTTTCAAGAACCATGATTAGCTTCTGCCGCATCATGCAGTAGTAGTACACACGCTGCCAGGAAAAGCCTCTGCTTTCTTTCTTGTGGACACTTGCAGCCCTGAATAGAAAAGCTGAGTGACTTGGGGCACAGGTGGTGTGTTTGTCTCCAATCCCCGTATAAGGTCATGGCTTTGGAAAGGAAGAAAGTGGACCAGCTGGACATGCGGATGGTACTGAATTTCAGAATTTGTTCTCAGACCATGGCTTATAGTGTGAGAACAATGAGCTCCAGGCAATGGATTCAGTGCCCTGTCTTGTGAAGACAGGGAAGGATGGCTCTGGCAGCAGTCTAGCTGAGCTGACCAAGATGACTCTGATCAGAGGGGAAAGGAGAAAAACTCACTGATTATACTCTAAAACTACTATCATGCAGATCAAAATTTTCTTAAAGGAAATGCAGTAATATTAGGCTAGAAGTCCATTTTTAAGAGAATAATGCAGAAAAGGAGATTTGGAGCAATAGTTATATATTTATTTATTTGTTTGTTTTTGATTTATTTAATTTATTTATTTTTTTGGCTGCACTGGGTCTTCGTTGCTGCGCATGGGCTTTCTCTAGTTGCAGCGAGCAGGGGCTACTCTTCGTTGCGGTGCGTGGGCTTCTCATTGTGGTGTCTTCTCTTGTTGCAAAACACGGGCTCTAGGCGTGTGGGCTTCAGTAGTTGTGGCGTGCAGGCTCAGTAGTTGTGGCTCACGGGCTTCATTGCTCGGCGACATGTGGGACCTTCCCAGACCAGGGCTCGAACCCGTGTCCCCTGCATTGGCAGGTGGATTCTTAACCACTGGGCCACCAAGGAAGCCCCTGGAGCAATATTTAGATTTCACATATCTTATATCAATTTATAAAGAATGGACTAGGCCATACAATAAGTCAATAAATTTAAAAGGATTGAAATCATACAAAGTATGTTCTCTGACTACAGTGGGGTGGAATCAGAACTCAACAACAGAAGGAAATTTGGATATCCACAAATATTTGCAAATTAAACAACAGATTTTTAAATAACCCATAGGTCAAAGAAGAAATTACAAGGGAAATTAGTAAGTATTTTGATCTGTATGAAAACAACTTTACAGAGAATGAATAATAAAATGAACTTGAAATATTAATAAAATAACATTACAGACAATAGCTGACATGCTTTGAGTATTTGCTATATGTCTGGTGTTTTGCACACATTTTCTTCTTTGATTCTCCCCACAGCCCAGAGAGGTAGATATTATCATTATCCTTCCTGAAAAGACGTAGACAATGAAACTTAGGGAGGTCACACACTAAGGAAGTGGTGGGGTAAGGCTTCGACTCAGGTCTGACACCTAAATCTTGTTTTAATCACTAAGCTATTCTGCTAACACAAGGTTAATGTGAACTATAATAATTGCTTAATTTTACTTAAACTAGTAATTAATTGAAAAATATACAATATAAGAGGGAGTGGCATTTTGTTTCTAGAGGTACCTTTGTATTTGGGAATCCATATTCTTAAGCATGGAGGTTATGCTGAAGAGCATTTGGTGAAAAAAAGTGGTAAAAGGCATTTTATGGACATGTGTTACCCACCACTCAGTTGTAGGGAAGAAAGCTGTTTGGTAAGATTCATTCTGAAGCCTGAGTACACATCATCCTCTTCTTTTACCTGCATAGTTCAGTTTTATCCTTTATGTCTGACTCAGCTTAAGTGCCAACTGGCAAAGAAGACTAGGAAATGTAGTTTGCAGAGCAATATTATAGTACAGGGCTCCCCTGGCGGCGCAGTGGTTGAGAGTCCGCCTGCCGACGCAGGGGACGCGGGTTCGTGCCCCGGTTCGGGAAGATCCCACATGCCGCGGAGCGGCTGGGCCCGTGAGCCATGACCGCTGAGCCTGCGCGTCCGGAGCCTGTGCTCCGCAACGGGAGAGGCCACAGCAGTGAGAGGCCTGCGTACCGCAAAAAAAAAAAAAAAATTATAGTACAATCGCTATTTCTACTTTGGCTTCTTTTAAAGCTGTTCAGTCCCCTCCACCTCCAGTATGGGCAGCATAATCCCAAGAAAGAAGTCAGATTTCTACAAAGACATTCCTGGTAACTTCTATTTTCTGCTCTGCAAAAATACCAAGGCAGTGAATTATTAAGGGCTTTTCTCTCTACTTGAAGTCATGTAGGAGAGAAAATTACAAAGAATACTGTATTTTTTAAAAATTCCTCGTAGTGGCACTAATGCAAAACAGAAAAGCTGAGTGGACACAGGATTTGGTAAAAGAAATTGTAATGGGCAGCTTTGGCATGTTTGCCTGGCATATAAATGAATACCTTCTTTTGTTCTCTTGAATTACTCCCTACTACATGACCAAAGGGGTGAGATTCTAGTAACCGTGTTTGTAGGGCATTATCTCTTCTCTTGGTTGATTACTCCAAAAGTGGGAATGTGTGTTTTACCAAAAGTGGGAAGCTGTGTTTTCCACCATAGGCCTGAAGAGCAGAGAAAGCTGGTCTGAAGAATGAGATTATAAAAAATGAAGCAAACACACAGAAAAAAAAAGAGAGAGAGAAGTACTGTCTTAGTTTACCAATGCCTTCCAGTTTTCATTTTCATTTTTTAAGACCTGAACAACTTTCACAACCTTAGGTTCTATATACTTATAATAATACCTCTACATTTTGTTTATTTCTGTTAATTGCAACCAAAAGAGCCTTACATAATACAAAAATAATTGGGTATAGTTCCAGAACTTACAAGCTTCAACCATATTCATTCTTTAATAAACACTTTTTTAGGGTCTTCTACGTGTCACGTGCTATGCTGGGTACACAAAGCTGAACTCATAATCATCCTCGGACAAATCTCTAAACCACAGCCTCAGTTTCCTCTTCTATTTAATAAGGAGACAAATAATGACAACGGTAATATTATACTCAGGAAAGGTCCCAGTGAAACCTTATATATGAAAGAACCTTGCAAACTGTAAGTATCAAATGAATGTTATTTTACATTCATTATAATATAATTTTGGCTTTCTCCCTTTCTGTCATGTTCGTAATCTCTAGGATGAGAGTGTTCCCAGTTTGACTTTTACCTCCCAAATCTGTCATATTACTAGCTTATTTCCCAGTTGACTCCAGATTATAAGGCTTCTTTACTGTAAATATGAGGGACTCCTCAGGGGTCAGGGACACAAAGATCATCAAGGTGAAGCACAGAAGAAAGTTGCCGGAATCAGCTTCATTTAGTTTCACGTAAGCTGGCTAAGTTCTCCTCGTCAATAAGCAGATAACCCTCTCTTGTTTTCCAGGTCCTGTCCTACCTTCAGATCCAAAGTCACCCCAGTACTGAGTGACAAGATTCTTTGAGAGCAGTCTGGTCACTCACAACCCAAAATTTCCCTAGTATTTGTTTTCTGCTCCTTTTATTGTTTGCTTTAATATACATGGGACTTAGCGTCATCACTTTCATAAATTTTGTAGTATGTCATTCTGTCTACACAGCACTCCCTTACTGAATTAATGAAAAGAAGCATGGGTTTTTACTTATGTCAGGTGATAGTCTATATTTAGCACAGGGATGGTTAAGGTTATAGTCCAGTTTTATAACTCTGTTCTGTGATTGGTTAATGAAAAGTCTGAAGGTCTAATTGTGTCAAGGTTTACTGAAGAAGTTCTTGAAGATTCTCAACTTCTAATAACGTTGGATGTGTCTAAATCTTTGTAAAAATGTAACTACACAGTACTTATATATTATTATTACTAATAGACATCCCATCCTACATGTCAGTTTTTCAAATATCACCCTATAAGCTAATAATAATCAAAAAGCAAATCAAGGGTTTACTAGGCTGCTAAGCAACATACTAATGGCCTAGTCCTCACCTACGAAGGCTATCAGTCTTCACTTTTCTTTCAAGTCTTATGACTTTTATCTGTGGAATACATTTTAGCCACAGCATTAACGAAAAATACATAGAAGACTCATACAGATTTCAGATTACTAATCAACACACCTAATTCATCACTAAATACTAACCTAACCTATCTTCTTAATGTACAGCTTAGTTAAAACAGGAAGGACTGTAGTGTACATTAACTCCAAAGGGTTACTGCATCTCCAGAGAAGGATGGTTGTACACAATTTATTAACAGTGGGTTTCTGATTCCCAAATGGTGTATTACAAGTTATAAAACAATTTGACTGTGATCATTCTGTTGCCGTACTTAAAGCAATGCATTTTAACAGAAGAGGAATTCTTTTTTTTTTTCTAGTATGGTTAAATGGTACAAATGTAAACACTGAAAATTCCCCAGACTGATGCAAAGCAAATACCACACTGGGTAAAGATTCTCCATATGGAACTTTGATGTTCAGGGAAAACTTAAGGGACACAATGTAACACTCAAGTTTGCTTTCTGGAGAATACATCAGAGGGCAGGGTAAGGCACAGTGTCTAGTGAAAAATATCTTGTCCTTTTTACTCTATAAGTACACAACCCCACTGGTGTATACTGCATTAGGGAGATCTTTTAAGGCAAGGAAGGGGTAAATCACCTTCAAACAAAAATGATTCTATAAAACTTGACCATTGTTTTCTGGAGACTTGGGTTATTATATTCGGGATACCAATTATGTTACTATAAACCTGTGTCCCAGCACCAGACAGAAAATTCAGCAGAGCCATTTTTCCCCCTATGGAGTTTCCCATTGAGTCCTAATCTCCAAGCACCTCCACTGTCATTGGTCCTGTTAGAACCCTGAGTTCCCTGAGATGCCTCAAGGACCATCAGAGAAAGCAGATCACAGCAGATGCTAGGCTTCTCACTGCTCTTCAAGCAAACAATTTCCACTTTTATTATATATTATTATTATATATATACATATATACAATAAAAGTGGAGATTTTCCAAGAATTTGCAGTTTGTTTTCCAAAAATGACTTCTCTTTCAAATAAGTTTGAAAACTGCTGCTCTAAACAAAATAGTTGATTGGCCCACTATATCAGACCCAATATAAGCCTAAGTTTACCCGGGGCTTCTAAATATGTGACCAGGAAAGGAAGCCCCATTAACTTTTGCCCACACAGCTACTGCACCACTTACACACCAGCACATGTCTAAAATTTCAGTCCTCCCCAAGGTTGTAGCACTTTACTTTTGTGACCTTAGTCTATTTAAATACATGACTTTTAAAATGACTTGGAAATGAGAACCATCTTTCTGCATGTGAAAAATACTGTGAACAAAATGTAATACAATATTTTGTGTTGTACACCCCTATCTGTGTTCAAAAAGATTCTGGATCAGCAAATAATCAAAAAATGAGGAAGTAGCTTAAAAGCTTCAAGTCCCTTCTCCCCTGCTAAAACAAAATTAATGGGAGAGAAAAGATATATTTTCAAAGTTTGAAGCTCTCCAAGAGGAATTATTTGATTGTGAGATAGGTGATGCTCAAGTATAAAATAGTTGAATGATTTTCCCAGCTCATAATAATAATCTAATAATATAATTAGAAATTGAGTTATGTGCTATCGAACAGTATTGAAGCTATGCTGAAGGGGTCACTTCTCTGAAGAAAAGCAGACTGTTCCTTCAACTGCTTTAGCTATTTGCATCCAGGAGTGCCCACATTTTGGTCACGTGAGGTTTTAGTTTTATCAGAATTCCTTCTTGAGCAAGGGATGTGTTCTGATACTTTCTTTGTTCACTAGAATAGCTTCATCTGGTTCCTTCTCTCCCTAGTTTGCCCAGGTGTGAGGGGATATCCCCCTCTTATTCCCATCACCTCCCTTATTGTCCAGAACCTTGAACACTGGTCTGAGACCAATGAAAGATGTTGTCCATTCAGAGTAGTTCATGTAAGGAACTGAGCACAACCACGGGACACAAGCAAGCACCATTCTTGAAAGACAGTCAGGGATGCTGACAAGATGCTATTGGGCTGTCCTCACTCTTTTGCTGGCTCTTTGGCGCAGGTGGTGGACAGTCTTGCTCATCGGATCCATGCAGCTTTTGAATACCAATTCAACTGACACCCACTTTGGAGGCTCTGCCATTTGGAGAGGTATGGCCAAATCTTTAACTGACTCCGTTTGATAATTATTCTCACCGTGCTTTTCTGAAGAGGCCAGAACTGGCATTAGAACCTCCTGTACACATTTGCTTTCTCTTTCATTCAACTTTCATGCTTGGATGCCCAAGAAATTTTGGAATGCCTTCCATACCTCTGGGAAATTCAAGGCTGTGTCTTGCCTTCTTCCTCCCAGACTCTTAATTCTATCAGTTCTATTATATGATATATGTAATTATACTGTGGTTGCCTTCTCTCTGGGCATCATAAAGCATGTGAAATAGGTCCTCTGTCCTCTCAGACGAGGATTGATGTGTCTATAATTCTTCCCACATGGTACAGGGGAAAAAGTCTACATCAACAGACAGCAGCAGGATGCAGATCCTCCCACACTAACTCTATTGCATTCAGTCTATCTTTTCTCTCTCCTCTCCTCCAAAACTCAGAGGGCCTATAATGAGTTTGGATAGAAGGTGTGCGGACACAGACTACATCTGATTTTGATCATTCTTACTGCTTCCTAAACCTTTTAATCTCACCCTTGAATCTGTTACCTTTTGTATTAGTTAAGATTCTCCAGAGAAAAAGAAGAAATAGGATGTGCATATACACTGGGATTTATTTTAAGGAATTGGCACATGTGACTGTGAAAGCTTGGCTAGTTCATAATTTAATGGTGGAGACCAGCAGCCTGGCCACTCGGGAGAATTGCAGTTCAAGCCCAAAGGCAGTGTACTGTGGAATCAGGAAATGCTGATGCTGCAGATGAAGTCTGAAAGCCATCTGATGAATAATTTTCTTTTGCTTGGGAGAGGTCAACCTTTGACTCTATTCAGGCCTTCAACTGATTGAATGAGGCCCACCCACACTATGGAGGACAATCTGCTTTACTTATATCCACTGATTTAATGTGTATCTCATCCAAAAACACCCCCACAAAAACATCCAGAATAATGTTTTACCAAATGTCTGGGCCCTATGGCCCAGATAAATTGACACATATAATGAACCATCACACATTT
The DNA here is from genome assembly GCF_964341445.2 of Mesoplodon mirus. NCBI lineage: Eukaryota > Metazoa > Chordata > Mammalia > Artiodactyla > Ziphiidae > Mesoplodon > Mesoplodon mirus. The sequence goes on from NC_138992.1 coordinate 30,932,076, forward strand.
GAACCTATTAGGAGAAAATGGCCTCTTGCTATTGTTTCAAGTTTCAATTCTAATAGCTATCTCCTGAGTCTAATGATAGACCTATGTCTTAGAAAAGAGGGAAATGATGGCCAGGTTGGAGAGGTAAGGGAGAAAAAAACAGTCTTTTTATATTCATTGAACAAATATTCATCAGTTACCTATCACATACCAAGCACTATTCTAGACACTATGTTTCAAATGATTACTCTTGTCACATTAGCAAATATAAAATGTGTTTTCTTCTTCTTAAACTATATTGATCTCAAATCTGGAAATATGCCAAAGATATATAAATATTTATATATATATATATATATATATATATATATTAAAGTTTTCTATCTCACTTCATAGATTCATGGTATGAATTAATTCAAGTTCTAGATGTTGAGAGGCCTTTACACCCCCCAGTATTTATTTAACTTCATTCCAAAACAGGCCTCCAGCTATAGAATGTTATTAACAAACCAAAATTCTGCCCTAAAATATAAGACAGGATGAAAAATCTATAAACTATGTGGAACTACAGTTACTTACCCGGGGAAGTAAATTCAGATTGTAATCTGGGTCCCTCATTTTCTTTGCTGTAGTGAACACTGGAAACACATGATAATTGCCCCCCTAGGAAACATCATGCTCAGTCTTTAGACTCAAATGCTTGCATAGTAAATGGTTCTGAAATACCCAAGGAGGTATTTTATAAGTAATCTTTATAAGTAATTTCTTGAAATTGCATCTTCATGTGGGAGAAAATGGACTCCACCTAGGACAGATTTTGCCCATAAGTCTCTGTCTGACACCCCTCACTTTGGAAAGGTTCTAGCCTTTTGTCCTATCAATAAGGGGATATTGTCTTTTCAGGGCTATTAGAACAAAGAGATTGTTTTCTCTTCCTGGGAAGCCACTCAGACAGGATTAAGTAGCACAATCCAATGGCCATAACAGAGACAGATGTGTGGATCATAGGCAGCCAATGAACTGCCTTCATGCCTGGAGAGATCATGTCTGTCACCAGTGACAGAAGATGCTTGACTATTCTCAGAGGAAAAGAGAAAGTCTCAGGCCACTTTCTACTATACAGGCATGCTGAGGCAATGTTGGAGGAGAATTACTCAAAATATCTTGTTGGCAAGGTTAAATCCATACACAAAACGCTGATAATTTGTACTTTCTCATAGACTAGCAATTTTCAAACATTTCCATTCATGACCTATAAAGCCTCCTTACTTAAAATCTTTCTAAATGTAAACTTTCTACTAAACAGGTTGTATCTTTTAGAAATTTTGAACATTCATTTTTTACCTATATTCCTGAGTATATGGGAGTAGGTGCTCAGGAATTATTTGTCAGATTTCTCTAAAATCCCTCACATTTTTTTGTAACCGAGCAGTACCCTATGGGGCCTTCTTGGGACAGACCCCTCCCCCATATCCTTTGCTTTAGTTCGTCTCTGAAGTACCTAGATAGTAGCATCTGATGCACATTTCCTGAGTTGTTTTACAGATGTGAAAACTCCCACCAAATGGAAGGTGTTAACTACCTGATGACCATGAGCATGTAGCCCCCAGACCTCCTAGAGCCTGAGGATTCATAATGTTAACCCCTGTGATGCCGCCCTGTTACCTAACCATCAACAAGTCAGAGAATTGGGCATGAGCTGGTTACTATCGTGCAACTCCCCTCCCTCACCTGGCCTTAACAGTGCTTTCCTGAGCCCCATGGGGGAGTTCAGGCTTTTTCAGCACTAGCTGTCCCTGACTACTTGTTTGGCGCCTTACAGTAAATGCTGCACTGTCCTTCACCACAGCGCAGTGTCAGTAGATTGGCTTTACTGCACACAGGCAAGCTGACCCAATTGTGGTTCCGTAACATTTTCTGACATGCTGTTGATTGTCCTTCATTGGAATTTTAACTCTCTCTTCTTTAATTCTTATCATTTTAGGGTCAAGGGGCTTATTTCAATTTATTGAAGTTCCAGGCAGTCAGAGGCTGAGCTGCTATGGTTAAAGACACTGTTTCTATAAAATAATCAAACTACCATCTTGTTAGGTGGGTTGCTTTTGGTGTGCTTTGTCATCCGTATAAGAAGGGAGGCAAGAGTTACACACCAAATACCTGGAACCCTAATCATGAAAGGTGTTAACGTTGTCTTCGGAGAGTAAGCTTCTTGTAAAGTGGCTTCCTTGAAATAAATCTGAATCTAAAAATGTTATAACAGAATTTCTTAGTTGCGTTAAAGGATTTTAACCTTAGTAGTTGTGTGACTCATATACACTAGACAACTTACCAAAGGCCCTAACTTCTTTTTCCAAAAAGAAAATGAAAATATCCATTAATAATGTTTCTCTTTTCCATAGAATCATTACATAAATAAAATGCCCGGATCACTTTGCTAAGAAACTTAATTTTGAAAGCTGAGCACAAAGTGAGTTGTTAGACCTTTTAGTAGCACTGTGCAATGTTGAAACTAACTTAAGTACTGAATGTTTGAAATAGATTAGGTTGGTACTCTCAGTGTCTGACTTGATAGCTAGAGGATTTCATATGTCAATTGAACAAATGTTTATTGAGCAGCTATTATATGCAGACATAGAGCTAGATGCTACATCAGTTATAATGATCAATAAAAAAAAATAGACTTTGCCCTCAGTAATTCAACATTCTAGAGTTGGGAGAAGGGGAAAACAAGCAACCATATAAGGTCATACCTAATGTACTGAACAGAGATGAAGTGTTGCTACCATTAAAATGAAGAAAGAGATGCAGAGTTTTTTAAAAAAAAGAGATAAAATTGTGAAAAGTTTTATAGACTAAATGACTTTTAAACTATACCTTGGGGACTTCCCTTGTGGCGCAGTGGTTAAGAACCCACCTGCCAATGCAGGGGACATGGGTTCAAGTTCTGGTCCGAGAAGATCCCACATGCCGCAGAACAACTAAGCCTGTGCGCCACAATTACTGAGCCTGTGCTCTAGAGCCCGCAAGCCACAACTACTGAAGCCCATACACCTAGAGCCCGTGCTCCCCAACAAGAGAAGCCACCGCAATGAGAAGCCCACGCACCACAACAAAAAGTAGCTTCTGCTTGCTGCAACTAGAGAAAGCCTGTGCACAGCAATGAAGACCCAACACAGCCAAAAAAAAAAAAAAAAAAAAAAAACAACACAACTATACCTTGAAAGATACTCAGCATAGTGTCCAGCACATAGTAGGAGGTTAATAATTATAAATGAATGAGATTTTGATAGGCAGAGAGATAAGGATGGAAGTTTCTAGGCAGAAAAAATAGTGTCAGAAAGAGCTCAGAAGCAGGAAACAACAAAGTAAAACTGGGACACGGAATAGCTGAGATTATATTTATGGTCTATAAAAGGAGTAGAATGTGTATATCTACACATGGATGTTTTTTGTGGCAGTATAACCTAGGGCTTTTAATAATAATCATCCAAAGACATTTACTTAATTTGAGAGGCAATCATCACAAGAATATTAAAATGGAAAAAATGAAAAAGGAAACTATTTTTAAATCTTTAAACTTTTCCAAATTTGCTCATGTTTAATATTGTAAATTGCAATGCCTATCTGAAAATACTGTGGAGTAAAAACTCTCTGAATATTATTAAACTCAAGTATCATAACTTTTCCATGCTGCCCCAGCCAATGATTTTCACTGTATTCCTGAAATGTTTGTTCACTTGTTAAAACCCATGTCATAAATCTTCAGTGCAGCAGCTAATATTTTACAATTGATCAAATAGCCTTGGATATATATTCCAAATATGTGACTTAATAAAAACAACCTAAAGATTTATGTTTCATTTAATGTACTTAGCTAAACTCATGGGATTTCAAAAGAAGATAAAAAACAAAAGGTAACTTGGGTTAATGCTTAGTTATCTTTTGGTTAACTTATATAGCTTAGCAATTGAAGAACATGAAAGAGGAATCTTTGATAAAACTCAGTTGCTTTTTAATATCCATAAAAGGCAACTGCTTTTCCAGGAAGGACTATATTAACATTGGAATACACAACTTTTAAACAAAAGCTCTTGCTAAGCTTCATTTGTAATTGACAGTCAAGACACAATTTTTAAGCTACTACCACTCAACGATGCTAGGAAAATGAACCTAGAGTAGGAAGACTTTTTTTTTTTTTTAACTTATTACATAAACGGAAATTCAGGGCCTTCCTCCACATTCCTTTAGGGACTTCAGGGGCTGAGAAAGAGCAGGCATTAGTTTCTGGGGGCTCGCTGATAATAGGTGCAAACTTGATAGAACAGAAGGCATGACTAGAAATTTGATGAATCTCTTAGAGTGTCCATTTTGTCTTGGGGTTCCTTCTGAAGCTAAATTAGGCCAAATATTACAGTTTTCATCATTTTCTCAAATATATGTCAGCATATTGCTCAGTCCAAAAGTTTTCTTTAGCAACATGATCACCAAATACTACACTACCAGAGACCCTAGAGCTCCTTGAATCTCTCTGGGAAGCTACCATGAAAGGGAGCAGAACTTAGACCACAAGAGGGTGAAGTGGCAGAATTTGAGCTGCGATAGGGAGTGGTAAAGATAGAGTCAGGAGAAAACATCGAGGGTGGCTCGATGTTGGAAGAGCACCGCCAAAGTTTCATGGCATTCAAAGGGCTGGGCCAGGATAATTGTTGCAGATGAGAGCTAGAACTTGGCCACCAACCATCGCAGAACTGTGGCCCCTTATTTACCAGATATACACTTGCCTATATACCAAACTATTAAGACCAACGTTATTCTTATCCAGGGGAAATAAAGGAAGCAGGGAGCTATAACTCAACATTAGTTAGTTAGATTTGCTACTTAGTCTTCGGATGGCAGTTGTCTGACACACCCCGACACATTCCCCAGTACTTTTGTCTATTGTACTCCCCTCTACCCTTAAAACTGACTTTCTCTGGAAGTTTACCCAAAGTCCAAAGTTTCTCCCATGAAATTAGAGCTGAACACAAGATCTCTGTTAGAGATGCCTGATGTGGAAAAAAGCCACCTGTCTAATGGACCTCTAATGATTGCCTGTTAGAAACTTCTTTTAATGTTCCTGCTAAACTTCCACCTGTCTAATTCACAGTCCTTGCTAGGTACCTGGCACTGTTTATTTTTGCTGAAACTTGTTCCCAAGACCCTAAGTTACTTGGTGATCTTCCCAAATTCCTCACCTAACCTTGGTGGCTTTGTCCCTTCTATGGGCTCTAACCTTAAGAGAGGCTACAGCCTCGGGCCATTAGGCTGTTCGGTTGTCTAGGCCATTCTAAAGCTTATTAACCTGCACTCCATGGACATGAGTGAAATGCCCTCTGGTGAATATACAAACATTAAGGCAGGAACTGGTGACATTACTGCAGGTCAGTGCCAGACACAAAAGGTGGTTTAGGGGATTTTATGTAGATGGGATTAATCAGTGCTTGATGAGTATAAATTTCCTAGTCACACAATCAACAAACCCATATCTGCAAAAAATATCTTAAACTTTATTTTTCCAGAACTTGAGTCCCTCTTGTGTCTGATACAGAAAACTTAATCTGGTCATTTCCAAATAGGTTCATCAAATTCAGTGCCTTTTCAGTCATTTGGGCTTTAAAATTCACCTACATTCAGTTTTCCCCAAACTCACCACCTTTCCCCTGAAAGTGGTGCTGTGCTCTGGTGATTTCTGTGAACACAGACCTTGGGAGACTTTGCTGTCTATCTCTCAAAACTTGGTCTACCTCAGTCCTATGCAGACCTCCATCTCCGGTCCAATACTTAGGTGCGTCCTCTTCCACAGGAGCAATCCTTTGACAAATAGCCACGTTCTAGAGCAACCCCCAACTTGGCTTCCTCTGCTCTGAGCTGCCCTGGCTGGGCACTGAGATCCTCCACACACCCACTGGGGCACTCACATTTGCTCCAGCACACTCTCTCTATTTCTCCATCTCAGCTAATTTCTGAACCCTTTCTCACAAGCACAGAGAAGGCTGATGCTCTCTTGCCCATCTTCCTGAGGCCACAGGAGCACTGGCACTGTCAGTGGGTGCCCATCTGCTCTACCAGACTCCACGGACATCTCTGCCCTGTTGTTCTGTGTCACGTCTCAATATATTTCTGTTGAGCCGCCAGAGCTCCAGAGGGAGGATTAGTGAGACCTCTCCTCACTGATTTTTCTCAAATACATCTGGGATCACAGAAATAGGCAACACATCAGTTCTTCCTTCCTTTCCTTTCATCTTCTATTCCCTAGCTAGTGGAGTCTTTAGCTGATCTGGAATATTTAAGGGGGACAGGGACAAAAAACCAATTCTGACTCTGTGGTTTCAAATTTCTCTTGTCTCACATCGGAATCAAATAAAGAATTTGGCATCTTTATTCTCTGGTTCTTCTATGGACAATCTCTTCTCTAATCTAGCCACCTGAACCAGGGATGCTCACTTAGTAAACAAGATTTCAAAAACTCGTATTTTGTCACAAATACTATGGGAGTTAAAAAGCAGCACTTTCTCCGTATCAGGGTTCAGAGTCATCCTGTTGAAGTGATTGTGGAGATGGTATATTTAAACCAGGTCTTGAAGTGCTTCTGGGGCTAATGGATGGGGAGGTTACATGGGAAAAACATTTTTAAGGCTTAAGGCTCATTAAGTGGAAGTCTTGTTCTACCATGCTCTGTGTGTGTGTGTGTGTTTTACCTTGAGATTTTTTTTTCTGATTTTACATATTTCCAATGACATTAGTAGGTTTTGTTTAAATTAAAGAAGACTTTAAAAATAGCTTAGAGTCACTGATGTATATTTCTCAAGTCTATTCTCTGATTGACAGCAGCATGAGCAACTGTTGCCTTACTCTTACCGTTGAAATGTTTTCTTTTCTTAGGTATAAAGACTGTATAAAATGGCTCATTTCAACTTCTCCCTCTGCTTCTTTCATCTCATCCTTATGTGTCTATTTTGTCGGCTTCTCTTGCTGTTCCTATTCCTATCTATCTCTCCTAAGATTCATTCCTTGGCCATTTGCTTTTCTCCCCAAAAAGATATCCCAGAATCTCCAGGTTTTATGGACCCACATGAATGATTGTTATTTTCAATGCTGTTCCCTCCACTGCTCTCCAGCTTCCTCGTATCCTGCCATTTAGGTAGGTGATTAGGGGTTTATCAAGTACCTACCCTTGGGCTTCCCTGGTGGCGCAGTGGTTGGGAGTCCACCTGCCGATGCAGGGGACACGTGTTCGTGCCCCGGTCCGGGAAGATCCCACATGCCGTGGAGCGGCTGGGCCCGTGAGCCATGGCCACTGAGCCTGCGCATCTGGAACCTGTGCTCCGCAACAGGAGAGGCCACAACAGTGAGAGGCCCGCATACTGCAAAAAAAAAAAAAAAAAAAAATAAGAACCTACCCTCTGCCACCTCTGTGCGAGATTCATGAAATTCAAAAGGAAAAGCAAAATCTCTGCCCTCATGTTTACAATGGAGCCCAAATGAGGTCTTTCCCATCCCAAACTCTCCTTTGTTTAACATTCTTATTTCAGTTTATAGCATGATCATTCTGAGTCTAAAAGCCATGGTGTCACCACTCCTCCCCCTTCTTTTTCTTCTCTACATTGTCATGCCATCAATATCCCCTTTTCTCATCACACCCTTAAAATTCCCATGGCCAACACTTTAACACAAGCCTGATTTGTAATGCCTGAGATAACTAAATAATTATCTAACTGGGATCCTCAACTGGGCTCCTGTATCTGATCACACAAGCATATCCAGCATCATACTGTCAGGTTATCCTTCCTGAATTACTATGTTAGACATTTAACTTGTGCTTTGATTTCCAGTCTACTGCCCAGCAGACATTTGTCATACTCATAACTGCCCCACCTATTTGTATACAGTTCCTATATTTAGAGAAGCTCCTTTCCTTCTTTCTTTTCTCCCTTCCTTCCTCCCTCTCTTCCTCCCTCCCTCCATCCCTCCTTCCCTCCCTCCCTCCTTCCCTCCCTTCCTTCCTTCCTTCCTTCCCCAATTATTTATTGAGTGCCAACCTCTGTTCATGGTACCAAGAAAAGAAGAATTAGCAAAATAGACCAAATCCTTGTCTTCGTGGAAATTAGATTCTTACTCTTCCCTCTGACGGCTCTCAATTTCAGCCAAGCTTATTCACCCCTCATGTCCCACCTTCAGATTGGATGACCTCAGCCTAGAATAATCTCCCCAGCCTTCTTACTGAAGCTTACTCTATTTTGTTGGTCTTGCTAAGTCCCTTCTTCTATAAACAATTGCCTTATTTGAATTCTTTTCCTGCTGTCTAGCCTTTTACTGAACTTGAATCTAATTCTTTCAGTTCTTGGATTATATCTTACATTATTACTTATTCTTTAATATATGGAGCCTCCTCCTATGAGATTCTAGGTTCCTTGAAGGCAGGGACTATGTATTATATCTTTTTGAGTCCCAGCATTTGGCCCAGGGCCCTACATATATAATGCGTAGGTAACAGAATGGCAAGGACCTTTCTACATGTGCTCTTTCTGTCATCCATTCCAACATGTTGCTAACAAGTAAAGCCAGTTACAACTCTGAGATTCTCAATTCACTCTCAGATAAACTTCAAATTCCTCATCAAGGCATTCAAGGCCCTCCACAATATGGTCCTAAATTGCCTTTCCATGGAGAAAGCACACAAACTTGATTTTCTTAAGAATATTTAAAATTGTATGCTGTTTTTCTGTCTAACCAGATGCCAATCACTTTGAGAAGTTTTTTTTAAGCAAATAATTCTTGATATAGACATTTGAACAATTTTATTTTTGTGTGTGTATGACAATCTGTATACCCGGTTTCATAATTGCTCTGTGTATCATTTTATATGATAGAAGTCATTAAAATAGCAACACTGCTCATTTTTTGACTTATATATTATGAATAAAGGGAAAGAAGTGGAACTTTGCAGGGAGGAGAAAATGATGAAGTTGCAACCTTGCGTTATTTGAACAGCAGTTTTTGTGTAAGAATGGCTTTGAATTAAAGTTAGTGTATCTCAGGCTTCCCTGGTGGTGCAGTGGTTGAGAGTCCGCCTGCCGATTCAGGGGACACGGGTTCGTGCCCTGGTCTGGGAGGATCCCACATGCCGTGGAGCAGCTGGGCCCGTGAGCCATGGCTGCTGAGCCTGCGCGTCCGGAGCCTGTGCTCTGCAACGGGAGAGGCCACAACAGTGAGAGGCCCGCGTACCGCAAAAAAAAAAAAAAAAAAGTTATTGTATCTCATTCACTATTTGCCACTATTTTGTGTACAAATCCCTACATAACAAATTACCATGGATTTAGTGGCTTAAAACAATACACATTCATTATCTCACAGTTACTGTGGGTCAGGAGTCTGGGCAGCGCTGAGTTGGTCCCTTTGCTCAGGATCTCACAAAGCTGAAATGAAGGTGTTGACTAGGTGTTCTTATCTGAAGGACTGGAGAAGCTCAATTCAGGCTGTTGACAAAATATATTCCCTGTGGCTTGTTGACTGAGGGCCCTATCTTCTTCCTGGCTGTCTTCTGGAGGATGCTCTCAGGCCCTACGTGCTGTCTGCCGTTCCCTGCCAGGTGGCCCTATCAAGTCAGTAACTTACAACATGGCCATTTACTTCTTTAATGCTATCTGGGGAATCTCTCTCACTTCAGTCTACTAAAATTAACTCAGTCAGAGAAGTAACATCCCATCACCTTTGTCACATTCTATTAGAAGTAAGTGAAGTTTTTACCTGTACTCGCGGGAAAGGAATTATACAAGGGTACAACTTGAGAAGAGTCACCTTAGGGTATATCTGCCACAGTGGACTTCTGTCCAAATTTTTTTTTAAAAACACAAAAAACTGTTAATATACTTTGAAAATTAAGGATACTGTAGGAAGCAAAGCAACTTTCACATTGTGATTTCAAAGGTAAAACTGCATTGTATAAAAAGGAATATATACTATTAATTCAACTGGTTTACTATGGCTGAGAATGGTGAATGCCCTCTTCTATTTAATTGATCTACTTCCTTCTTTTGGCTGACAATATTTTTACTGCCAATTTTCAATTAAATTATTCCTTTCAATCCTCCTTGACCTCTGGCTGCTCTGTTCTGAGGAGTCGTCTGGAAGCCCTCATCTAACTAATGGTGTCAACCAAATTAAGAACTTGTACTATGTATTTATTGTACTATGCAATAAGTACAGGCAAAATAGACTAGAGTCCCTAATATACTGACCCAGCCAGAATTACCAGTTCAAAATTATAAAGTTTGTTACCCTATTCTTAGATCAATTCCCTACAGAAAGGAAAATAAGCCTTAGGAGGACTGTGTTTTATAGCATCAAGAACCACACTGGACTCACACAGAGCTTAAGAAATCCTGTTGGCATAGCTTGAAGAGTATTGAAACATTTCTGCCGGTGGAGATACTTAAATTCCGCTATTCAATGAATGCCTTGGCAAAGAGGTAAATGAAGAGTCAAATTTAAATGCTTGATGTGCTTTCCCCTAGATCATGCCCGTTTTCCTTTTTTGTAGGGACGGGAAGATACTGGGATGTGCTTTTTTTTTTTTTTTTTTTTTTGGAAAATTTTCCTATGTAATTAAATATCCTTCCTAAGAAACTATTCATAGTATCTGGTTTCTAGCATCCTGTTAAACAGAAAGTATGGTATTCTGATTACACAGCCTTAGGTTGACTATTAGGAAAACATTTTTCAGTTATATCTTTTCCTATCTGACTACCCAGAGACTTAATTATAGATGTGGCATATATTCTCCTGACCAAATACTTTGCCCTGTAATATATAAAACAAATTAATATTATAACCTTTATTTCTTTATCATGTTTTAAGTGTACTCACCTCTGACCCTTTTCATAACAGAGATCTACACAGATATTGAACAATTTGCTTCCTTCTGGAAGGAAATAAAAGTTGTCCATGAAATTTTGTTTTAAGAACCTCAGTTAATGGGCTTCCCTGGTGGCGCAGTGGTTGAGAGTCCGCCTGCCGGTGCAGGGGACACGGGTTCGTGCCCCGGTCCGGGAAGATCCCACATGCCGCGGAGCGCCTAGGCCCGTGAGCCATGGCCACTGAGCCTGCGCGTCCGGAGCCTGTCATCCGCAACGGGAGAGGCCACAACAGTGAGAGGCCCGTGTACCGCAAAAAAAAAAAAGAACCTCAGTTAAGTAATATATTCTTATAGCTTAATTTTCCTATATGGCCATGAAAATTTAAACACACCTAGTTTAATGCTGTGGTTATAAAAACCTAATCTGATCATTCTAGATAATTATACAGCTAAAGCCATCTCTGACACTCGTCTCTGTTTTCCTTTGGGTTAACATTTTTCATCGTTTATTAATTTACTGGTAATGATGATGATGATGATGATGGTGATAGTAATAGGTAATATTTATTGAGCACTTAAGCTAAGTACTTAACATGAATTATTTCACAAGTGCCTATAATGATGCCCATTTTACAAATGAGAAAACTGAGCTTTAGAAATTAACAGCATGCTCAAAAGTCATACTGATGGCAGATCCACACCCAGTTCATTTTATCGTCAAAGTATATTGGCCCCTTTCCCCAATCCATCACCATGTATTTTTAGTGGTTGAATTTTATGAATCAGTGATATGTTATTCATAGAAAAATATATGAATCTTCAACACACGTAAGCTGGAAACATTTTAACACAATGTGTACAGTTACTGCAATATCTGTTTTCCATAAATTTGATAAAAATACCACAAATATGGCACCATATTTGACAATGTACCAGATTAAAGTAATTTTATCTTCAAAATATCTGTGTAAGATATGATCTTTTTCTTATAGTTAGCAGAATGTACATATCTCCCACTTCTTTAAAGGTGTTAAAATATACCATGGCCATTTTGTAGAGGTCTCCCTAGAAAACATAATGGCTAGATATAATGACATTATGTGACCAGTAAAGAATATATATACAATGAGACACATATTTTGCAATATAACCTAAAGAATGAATATTGACTGTCACAGTATCAGCAATATTCTTATCTTTTTAAGATTATAATCTTCTTTAATGGGTCAATGAAACAGGGATGCAAGATTATATTAAAGGCTGTGTTAATTTTCTAGTGCTGTCATAACAAAATATCACAGACTGGGTGGCTTAAGCAATATAAATTAATTTTTCCAAAATTCTGGAGGCTAGAAGTCAAAAATCAAAGTGTAGGCAGCTTCAGTTTCTTCTCCTTAGCTTTCAAATAGGGGCCTTCTTCCTCACATGGCCTTCCCTCTGTATGTGTCTGTGTCCTAATATCCTCTTCTTATAATGAAACCCGTCAAATTGGATCAGGGCCAACCCATATGACCTAATTTTATCTTAATTGCATATTTATTTATTTATTTTAACATCTTTATTGGAGTATAATTGCTTTACAATGGTGTGTTAGTTTCTGTTTTATAACAAAGTGAATCAGCTATACATATACATATGTTCCCATATCTCTTCCCTCTTGCGTCTCCCTCCCACGCTCCCTATCCCATCCCTCTAGGTGGTCACAAAGCACCGAGCTGATCTCCCTATGCTATGTGGCTGCTTCCCACTAGCTATCTATTTTATGTTTAGTAGTGTATATATGTCCATGCCACTCTCTCACTTCGTCCCAGTTTACCCTTCCCCCTCCCCGTGTCCTCAAGTCCATTCTCTATGTCTGCATCTTTATTTCTGTCCTGCACCTAGGTTCTTCAGAACCATTTTTTTTTTCTGATTCCATATATATGTGTTAGCATATGGTATTTGTTTTTCTTCTTCTGACTTACTTCACTCTGTAGGAGAGACTCTAGGTCCACCCACCTCACTACAAATAACTCAATTTCATTTCTATTTATAGATGAGTAATATTCCATTGTATATATGTGCCATATTTTCTTTATCCATTCGTCTGTTGATGGACACTTAGGTTGCTTCCATGTCCTGGCTATTGTAAATAGTGCTGCAGTGAACATTGTGGTACATGACTCTTTTTGAACTATGGTTTTCTCAGGTTATATGCCTGGTAGTGGGATTGCCGGGTCCTATGGTAGCTCTTTTTTTAGTTTTTTAAGGAACCTCCAAACTGTTCTCCATACTGGATGTATCAATTTACATTCCCACCAGCAGTGCAAGAGGGTTCCCTTTTCTCCACACCCTCTCCAGCATTTATTGTTTGTAGATATTTGATGATGGCCATTCTGACTGGTGTGAGATGATACCTCATTGTAGTTTTGATTTGCATTTCTCTAATGATTAGTGATGGTAAGCATCCTTTCATGTGTTTGTTGGCAACCTGTATATCTTCTTTGGAGAAATGTCTATTTAGGTCTTCTGCCCATTTTGGGATTGGGTTGTTTGTTTTTTTGATATTGAGCTGCATGAGCTGCTTGTAAATTTTGGAGATTAATCCTTTGTCAGTTGCTTCATTTGCAAATATTTTCTCCCATTCTGAGGGTTGTCTTTTGGTCTTGTTTATGGTTTCCTTTGCTGTGCAAAAGCTTTTAAGTTTCATTAGGTCCCATGTGTTTATTTTTGTCTTTATTTCCATTTCTCTAGGAGGTGGGTCAAAAAGGATCTTGCTGTGATTTATGTCATAGAGTGTTCTGCCTATGTTTTCCCCTAAGAGGTTTATAGTATGTGGCCTTACATTTTGGTCTTTAATCCATTTTGAGTTTATTTTTGTGTATGGTGTTAGGGAGTGTTCTAATTTCATTCTTTTACATGTAGCTGTCCAATTTCCCACCACCACTTACTGAAGAGGCTGTCATTTCTCCCTTGTATATTCTTGCCTCCTTTATCAAAGATAAGGTGATCATATATGCATGGGTTTATCTCTGGGCTTTCTATCCTGTTCCATGATGTATATTTCTGTTTTTGTGCCAGTCCCATACTGTCTTGATTACTGTAGCTTTGTACTATAGTCTGAAGTCAGGGAGCCTGATTCCTCCAGCTCCGTTTTTCTTTCTCAAGATTGCTTTGCCTATTCAGGGTCTTTTGTGTTTCTATACAAATAGTGCAAATTTTTGTTCTAGTTTTGTGAAAAATACCATTGGTTTTTTGAAAGGGATTGCACTGAATGTGTAGATTGCTATGGTTAGTATAGTCATTTCCACAATGTTGATTCTTCCAATTCAAGAACATGGTATATCTCTCCATCTGTTTTTATCATCTTTAATTTCTTTCTTCAGTATCTTATAGTTTTCTGCATACAGGTCTTTTGTCTTCTTAGGTAGGGTTATTCCTTGGTATTTTATTGTTTTTCTTGCAATGGTGAGTAGGAGTGTTTCCTTAATTTCTCTTTCAGATTTTTCATCATTAGTGTATAGGAATACAAGAGATTTCTGTGCATTAATTTTGTATCCTGCTACTTTACCAATTCATTGCTTAGCTCTAGTAGTTTTCTGGTAACATCTTTAGGATTCTGTAGGATCATGTCATCTGAAAACAGTGACAGCATTACTACTTCTTTTCTAATTTGGATTCCTTTTATTTCTTTTTCTTCTCTGATTGTTGTGGCTATAACTTCCAAAACTATGTTGACTAATAGTGGTGAGAGTGGGCAACCATGTCTTGTTCCCGATCTTAGAGGAAATGGTTTCAGTTTTTCACCATTGAGAAGGATGCTGGTTTTGGGTTTTTCATATATGGCCTGCATCTATTGAGATGATGATATGGTTTTTATCCTTCAAATTGTTAATATGGTGTATCACATTGATTGATTTGTGTATATTGAAGAATCCTTGCATTCTTGGGATAAACCCCACTTGAACATGGTGTATGAGCCTTTTAATGTGCTCTTGGATTCTGTTTGCTAATATTTTGTTGAGGATTTTTGCGTCTATGTTCATCAGTGATATTGGCCTGTAGTTTTCTTTCTTTGTGACATCTTTGTCTGGTTTTTGTATCAGGGTGATGGTGGCCTCGTAGAATGAGTTTCGGAGTGTTTCTCCCTCTGCTATATTTTGGAAGAGTTTGAAAAGACAGATGTTAGCTCTTCTCTAAATGTTGATAGAATTCACCTATGAAGCCATCTGGTCCTGGGCTTTGGTTTGTTGGAAGATTTTTAATTACATTGTCAATTTCAGTGCTTGTGATTGGTATGTTTATGTTTTCTATTTCTTCCTGGTTCAGTCTCGGATGGTTGTGCTTTTCTAAGAATGTGTCCATTTCTTCCAGGTTGTCCATTTTGTTGGCATAGAGTTGCTTGTAGTAATCTCTCATGATCCTTTGTATCTCTGCAGTGTCAGTTGTTACTTCTCCTTTTTCATTTCTAATTCTATTGATTTGAGTCTTCTCCCTTTTTTTCTTGATGAGTCTGGCGAATAGTTTATCAATTTTGTTTATTTTCTCAAAGAACCAGCTCTTAATTTTATTGATGTTTACTATTGTTTCCTTCATTTTTTTTTCATTTATTTCTGATCTGATCTTTATGATTTCTTTCCTTCTGCTAACTTTGGGGGTTTTTTGTTCTTCTTTCTCTAATTGCTTTAGGTGTTTGTTTATTTGAGATATTTCTTGTTTCTTGAGGTAGGATTGTATTGCTATAAACTTCCCTCTTAGAACTGCTTTTGCTGCATCCCATAGGTTTTGGGTCGTCTTGTTTTCATTGTCATTTGTTTCTAGGTATTTTATGATTTCCTCTTTGATTTCTTCAGTGATCTCTTGGTTATTTAGTAGTATATTGTTTAGCCTCCTTATGTTTGTATTTTTTACAATTTTTTTCCTGTAATTGATATCTAGTCTCATAGCATTGTGGTTGGAAAACATACTTGATATGATTTCAATTTTCTTAAATTTACCAAGGCTTGATTTGTGACCCAATATATGATCTATCCTGGAAAATGTTCCATGAGCACTTGAGAAGAAAGTGTATTCTGTTGTTTTTGGATGGAATGTCCTATAAATATCAATTAAGTTCATCCTGTTTAATATATCATTTAAAGCTTGTGTTTCCTTATTTATTTTCATTTTGGCTGATCTGTGCATTGGTGAAAGTGGGGTGTTAAAGTCTCCTACTATGATTGTGTTACTGTCAATTTCTCCTTTCATGGCTGTTAGCATTTGCCTTATGTATTGAGGTGCTCTTATGTTGGGTGCATATATAGTTACAATTGTAACTATATAAATAAATAAATATAATAAACTATATTAAATAACTATATAAATAAAATAAAATAAAGTTATTAAGATAGAAAAAATTATTGAAAATGAAAAAATTAAAAAGTAATACAAAAAAGAAAGAAAAAAGAAATAAAGATAGAAGAGAGCAACCAAACCAAAAACCAAATCCACCAACAATAACAAGCACTAAAAACTATACTAAAAAAAAAAAAGGATAAACAGAACCCTAGGACAAATGGTAAAAGCAAAGCTATACAGACAAAATCACAGAAAGAAGCATACACACTCACAAAAACAGAAAAAGTAAAAAAATATAATATGTATATATTAAAAAAAGGAAGAGAGCAACCAAATCAATAAACAAATCTACCAATGATAATAAACTCTAAATACGAAACTAAGATAAACATAAAACCAGAAAAAACTTAGATGCAGAAAGCATACCTCAAGTCTCCAGTTGCTCCCAAAGTCCCTGCCTCAATTTTGGGATGATTCATTATCTGTTCAGGTATTCTACAGATGCAGGGTACAAAAAGTTGGTTGTGGAGATTTAATCCACTGCTCCTGAGGCTGCTGGGAGAAATTTTCCTTTTTCTTCTTTGTTCGCACAGCTCCTGGGGTTCAGCTTTGGATTTGGCCCTGCCTCTTTGTGTAGGTCGCCTGAGGGCATCTGTTCCCGCCCAGACAAAACAGGGTTAAAGTAGGAGCTGATCAGAGGGCTCTGGCTCACTCATTCTGGGGGGAGGGAGAGGTAGGAATGTGGGGCAAGCCTGAAGTGACAGAGGCTGATGTGCCGTTGCAACAGCCTGAGGCGTGCTGTGTATTCTCCCTTGGAAGTTGTCCCTGGATCACAGGACCTTGGCAGTGGCGGGCTGCACAGGCTCCCGGAGGGGAGTTGTGGATAGTGACCTGGGCTTGCACACAGGCTTCTTGGTGGCTGCAGCAGCAGCCTTAGTGTATCATGCCCATCTCTGGTGTCCACACTGATAGCCATGGCTCACGTCCATCTCTGGAGCTCGTTTGGGCAGTGCTCTGAATCCCCTCTCCTCATGTACCCCAAAACAATGGTCTCTTGCCTCTTAGGCATGTCGACTTTTTCCCGGACTCCCTCCTGGCTAGGTGTTGTGCACTAGCCCCCTTGAGGCTGTGTTCACGCAGCCAACCCCAGTCATCTCCCTGGCATCTGACCTCCGAAGCCAGAGTCTCAGCTCCCAGCCCCCACCTGCCCCAGCGGGTGAGCAGACAAGCCTCTCGGTCTGGTGAGTGCTGGTCGGCACCAATCCTCTGTGCAGGAATCTCTCCCTTTTGCCCTCTGCACCCCTGTTGCTGCACTCTCCTCCATGACTCTCAAGCTCACCCACCCACCCACCCACCCCTGTCTCCACCAGCGAAGGGGCTTCCTAGTGTGTGAAAACTTTTCCTCCTTCACAGCTCCCTCCCACTGGTGCAGGTCCCGTCCCTATTCTTTTGTCTCTTTTTTCTTTTTTTTTTTTCCCTACCCAGGTACGGGGAGTTTCTTGCCTTCTGGGAAGTCTGAGGTCTTCTGTCAGCGTTCAGTAGGTGTTCTGTAGGAGTTGTTCCACATGTAGATGTATTTCTGATATATTTGTGGGGAGGAAGGTGATCTCCATGTCTTACTCCTCCGCCATCTTGAAGGTGTCTCCTTAATTACATCTTTAAAGGCCTCTTCTCTAAATACAGTTACATTCTGAAGTACTGAAGGTTAGGATTTTGACATACGAATTTGAGGGGTACATAATTCAGCCCACAGCAGGGGCATATCCGAATTTCTGTCCAGCGAGTAATAAAAACATGCCATTGGATTGGTGCCTAACAATCCTTCCCTTTTCTTGGTGTGATTTCCTAACTACAATTGTCAATAAATTATTTCAGGAAATAATAACATGCAAATGCTCACAAAAAGTAACAATTTCTATCCCTCAAAAGAAAACAAATCAGAAAGTGGTTAACAATTCACAAAAGGCAAAAATTTTCTCCTAAATTTCAGTTGATTACTCTAGAATCCATCTCACACTATATAGTAAATAATTTTGACAAATTGTTCAAGATCAGTTTTGGTAAAACAAATCACAGTTTCTCCTACTGAATTTTTTTATATGCAAATACAATATTATTTTAATGTGAATGATATGACTAAAACTATAAAAGGAAAACTGTATTAAGGTAAAATATTTGTAGAAATTATAATAGAGAAAACATTATTTTCCTATATATTTTTTTCAAATTAAGTAATTAAAATATTAATAAATTACATAAGCATATGACATAAAATGACTGTTTCCACAAGTCTCCTATTGAATTTTTTTTTTTGCTTTATAACAAATTAAATCAGTTATACATATACATATGTTCCCATATCCCCTCCCTTTTGCGTCTCCCTCCCACCCTCCCTATTCCACCCCTCCAGGCGGTCACAAAGCACCGAGCTGATCTCCCTGTGCTATGCGGCTGCTTCCCACTAGCTATCTACCTTACGTTTGGTAGTGTATATATGTCCATGCCGCTCTTTCACTTTGTCACAGCTTACCCTTCCCCCTCCCCATATCCTCAAGTCCATTCTCTAGTAGGTCTGTGTCTTTATTCCTGTCTTACCCCTATGTTCTTCATGACATTTTTTTTCTTAAATTCCATATATATGTGTCAGCATACAGTATTTGTCTTTCTCTTTCTGACTTACTTCACTCTGTATGACAGACTCTAGGTCCATCCACCTCATTACAAATAGCTCAATTTCATTTCTTTTTATGGCTGAGTAATATTCCATTGTATATATGTGCCACATCTTCTTTACCCATTCATCCGATGATGGACACTTAGGTTGTTTCCATCTCTGGGCTATTGTAAATAGGGCTGCTATGAACATTTTGGTACATGTCTCTTTTTGAATTATGGTTTTCTGAGGGTATATGCACAGTAGTGGGATTGCTGGGTCACATGGTAGTTCTATTTGTAGTTTTTTAAGGAACCTCCATACCGTTCTCCATAGTGGCTGTACCAATTCACATTCCCACCAGCAGTGCAAGAGTGTTCCCTTTTTTCCACACCCTCTCCAGCATTTATTGTTTCTAGATTTTTTGATGAGGGCCATTCTGACTGGTGTGAGATGATATCTCATTGTAGTTTTTTTTTTTTTTTTTTTTTTTTTTTTTTTGCTGTACGCGGGCCTCTCACTGCCGTGGCCTCTCCCGTTGCGAAGCACAGGCTCTGGACACACAGGCTCCGCGGCCATGGCTCGCGGGCCCAGCCGCTCCGCGGCACGCGGGATCCTCCGGGATCGGGGCACGAACCCGTGTCCCCTGCATCGGCAGGCGGACCCTCAACCACTGCGCCACCAGGGAAGCCCCTCTCATTGTAGTTTTGATTTGCATTTCTCTAATGAGTAAAGATGTTGAGCATCCTTTCATGTGTTTGTTGGCAGTCTGTATATCTTCTGTGGAGAAATGTCTATTTAGGTCTTCTGCCCATTTTTGGATTGGGTTGTTTGTTTTTTTGTTATTGAGCTGCCTGAGCTGCTTATAAATTTTGGAGATTAATCCTTTGTCAGTTGCTTCATTTGCAAATATTTTCTCCCATTCTGAGGGTTGTCTTTTGGTCTTGTTTATGGTTTCCTTTGCTGTGCAAAAGCTTTTAAGTTTCATTAGGTCCCATGTGTTTATTTTTGTCTTTATTTCCATTTCTCTAGGAGGTGGATCAAAAAAGATCTTGTTGTGATTTATGTCATAGAGTGTTCTGCCTATGTTTTCCTCTAAGAGTTTGATAGTTTCTGGCCTTACATTTAGGTCTTTAATCCATTTTGAGCTTATTTCTGTGTATGGTGTTAGGGAGTGATCTAATCTCATACTTTTACATGTCCCTATCCAGTTTCCCCAGCACCACTTATTGAAGAGACTGTCCTTTCTCCACTGTACATTCCTGCCTCCTTTATCAAAGATAAGGTGACCATATGTCCGTGGGTTTATCTCTGGGCTTTCTATCCTGTTCCATTGATCTATCTTTCTGTTTTTGTGCCAGTACCATACTGTCTTGATTACTGTAGCTTTGTAGTATAGTCTGAAGTCAGGGAGCCTGATTCCTCCAGCTCCATTTTTCGTTCTCAAGATTGCTTTGGCTATTCGGGGTCTTTTGTGTTTCCATACAAATTATGAAATTTTTTGTTCTAGTTCTGTGAAAAATGCCAGTGGTAGTTTGATAGGGATTGCATTGAATCTGTAGATTGCTTTGGGTAGTAGAGTCATTTTCACAATGTTGATTCTTCCAATCCAAGAACATGGTATATCTCTCCATCTATTTGTATCATCTTTAATTTCCTTCATCAGTGTCTTATAATTTTCTGCATACAGGTCTTTTGTCTCCTTAGGTAGGTTTATTCCTAGATATTTTATTCTTTTTGTTGCAATGGTAAATGGGAGTGTTTCCTTGATTTCACTTTCAGATTTTTCATCATTAGTATATAGGAATGCCAGAGATTTCTGTGCATTAATTTTGTATCCGGCAACTTTACCAAATTCATTGATTAGCTCTAGTAGTTTTCTGGTAGCATCTTTAGGATTCTCTATGTATAGTATCATGTCATCTGCAAACAGTGACAGCTTTACTTCTTCTTTTCCAATTTGGATTCCTTTTATTTCCTTTTCTTCTCTGATTGCTGTGGCTAAAACTTCCAAAACTAGGTTGAATAAGAGTGGTGAGAGTGGGCAACCTTGTCTTGTTCCTGATCTTAGTGGAAATGGTTTCAGTTTTTCACCATTGAGGACGATGCTGGCTGTGGGTTTGTCATATATGGCCTTTATTATGATGAGGAAAGTTCCCTCTATGCCTACTTTCTGCAGGGTTTTTATCATAAATGGGTGTTGAATTTTGTCGAAAGCTTTCTCTGTATCTATTGAGATGATCATATGGTTTTTATCCTTCAATTTGTTAATATGGTGTATCACGTTGATTGATTTGCGTATATTGAAGAATCCTTGCATTCCTGGAATAAATCCCACTTGATCATGGTGTATGATCCTTTTAATGTGCTGTTGGATTCTGTTTGCTAGTATTTTGTTGAGGATTTTTGCATCTATGTTCATCAGTGATATTGGCCTGTAGTTTTCTTTCTTTGTGACATCCTTGTCTGGTTTTGGTATCAAGGTGATGGTGGTCTCGTAGAATGAGTTTGGGAGTGTTCCCCCCTCTGCTATATTTTGGAAGAGTTTGAGAAGGATAGGTGTTAGCTCTTCTCTAAATGCTTGATAGAATTCACCTGTGAAGCCATCTGGTCCTGGGCTTTTGTTTATTGGAAGATTTTTTATCACAGTTTCAATTTCAGTGGTTGTGATTGGTCTGTTCATATTTTCTACTTCTTCCTGATTCAGTCTTGGCAGGTTGTGCATTTCTAAGAATTTGTCCATTTCTTCCAGGTTGTCCATTTTATTGGCATAGAGTTGCTTGTAGTAATCTCTCATGATCTTTTGTATTTCTGCAGTGTCAGTTGTTACTTCTCCTTTTTCATTTCTAATTCTATTGATTTGAGTCTTCTCCCTTTTTTTCTTGATGAGTCTGGCTAATGGTTTATCAATTTTGTTTATCTTCTCAAAGAACCAGCTTTTAGTTTTATTGATCTTTGCTATCGTTTCCTTCATTTCTTTTTCATTTATTTCTGATCTGATCTTTATGATTTCTTTCCTTCTGCTAACTTTGGGATGTTTTTGTTCTTCTTTCTCTAATTGCTTTAGGTGCAAGGTTAGGTTGTTTATTCGAGATGTTTCCTGTTTCTTAAGGTGGGATTGTATTGCTATAAACTTCCCTCTTAGAACTGCTTTTGCTGCATCCCATAGGTTTTGGGTCATCGTGTCTCCATTGTCATTTGTTTCTAGGTATTTTTTAATTTCCTCTTTGATTTCTTCAGTGATCACTTCGTTATTCAGTAGTGTATTGTTTAGCCTCCATGTGTTTGTATTTTTTACAGCTCTTTTCCTGTAATTGATATCTAGTCTCATAGCATTGTGGTCAGAAAAGGTACTTGATACAATTTCAATTTTCTTAAATTTACCAAGGCTTGATTTGTGACCCAAGATATGATCTATCCTGGAGAATGTTCCATGAGCACTTGAGAAAAATGTGTATTCTGTTGTTTTTGGATGGAATGTCCTATAAATATCAATTAAGTCCATCTTGTTTAATGTATCATTTAAAGCTTGTGTTTCCTTATTTATTTTCATTTTGGATGATCTGTCCATTGGTGAAAGTGGTGTGTTAAAGTCCCCTACTATGAGTGTGTTACTGTCAATTTCTCCTTTTATGGCTGTTAGTATTTGCCTTATGTATTGAGGTGCTCCTATGTTGGGTGCATAAATATTTACAATTGTTATATCTTCTTCTTGGATCGATCCCTTGATCATTAGGTAGTGTCCTTCTTTGTCTCTTCTAGTAGTCTTTATTTTAAAGTCTATTTTGTCTGATATGAGAATTGCTACTCCAGCTTTCTTTTGGTTTCCATTTGCATGGAATATCTTTTTCCATCCCCTTACTTTCAGTCTGTATGTGTCTCTAGGTCTGAAGTGGGTCTCTTGTAGACAGCATATATATGGGTCTTGTTTTTGTATCCATTCAGCCAATCTGTGTCTTTTGGTGGGAGCATTTAGTCCATTTACATTTAAGGTAATTATCGATATGTATGTTCCTATTCCCATTTTATTAATTGTTTTGGGTTCGTTATTGTAGGTCTTTTCCTTCTGTTGTGTTTCTTGCCTAGAGAAGTTCCTTTAGCATTTGTTGTAAAGCTGGTTTGGTGGTGCTGAACTCTCTCAGCTTTTGCTTGTCTGTAAAGGTTTTAATTTCTCCATCAAATCTGAATGAGATCCTTGCTCGGTAGTGTAATCTTGGTTGCAGGTTTTTCTCTTTCATCACTTTAATTATGTCCTGCCACTCCCTTCTGGCTTGTAGAGTTTCTGCTGAGAGATCAGCTGTTATCCTGATGGGGATTCCCTTGTGTGTTATTTGTTGTTTTTCCCTTGCTGCTTTTAATATGATTTCTTTGTGTTTAATTTTTGACAGTTTGATTAATATGTGTCTTGGCGTATTTCTCCTTGGATTTATTCTGTATTGGACTCTGTGCCTCCTGGACTTGATTAACTATTTCCTTTCCCATATTAGGGAAGTTTTCAACTATAATCTCTTCAAATATTTTCTCAGTCCCTTTCTTTTTCTCTTCTTCTTCTGGAACCCCTATAATTCGAATGTTGGTGCGTTTAATATTGTCCCAGAGGTCTCTGAGACTGTCCTCTGTTCTTTTCATTCTTTTTTCTTTATTTTGCTCTGCAGCAGTTATTTCCACTATTTTATCTTCCACCTCACTTATCCGTTCTTCTGCCTCAGTTATTCTGCTATTGATCCCATCTAGAGTATTTTTTATTTCATTTATTGTGTTTTTAATTGATGCTTGATTCATCTTTAGTTCTTCTAGGTCCTTGTTAACTGTTTCTTGCATTTTGTCTATTCTATTTCCAAGATTTTGGATCTTGGAAATAGAATCTTGGATCATCTTTACCATCATTATTCTGAATTCTTTTTCAGGTAGACTGCCTGTTACCTCTTCATTTGTTAGGTCTGGTGGGTTTTTATCTTGCTCCTTCTCCTGCTGTGTGTTTTTCTGTCTTCTCACTTTGCTTATGTGACTGTGTTTGGGGTCTCCTTTTTGCAGGCTGCAGGTTCGTAGTTCCCGTTGTTTTTGGTGTCTGTCCGCAGTGGCTAAGGTTGGTTTAGTGGGTTGTGTAGGCTTCCTGGTGGAGGGGACTAGTGCCTGTGTTCTGGTGGATGAGGCTGGATCTTGTCTTTCTGTTGGGCAGGTCCACGTCTGGTGGTGTGTTTTGGGGTGTCTGCAGACTTTTTATGATTTTAGGCCACCTCTCTGCTAATGGGTGGCGTTGTGTTCCTGTCTTGCTAGTTGTTTGGCATAGGGTGTCCAGCACTGTAGCTTGCTGGTCGTTGAGTGAAGCTGGGTGCTGGTGTTGAGATGGAGATCTCTGGAAGATTTTCGCCGTTTGATATTATGTGGAGCTGGGAGGTCTCTTGTGGACCAGTGTCCTGAAGTTGGCTCTCCCACCTCAGAGGCACAGCACTGACTCCTGCCTCCTCAATTTGGGATGATTTGTTGTCTATTCATGTATTCCACAGATGCAGGGTACATCAAGTTGATTGTGGAGCTTTAATCCGCTGCTTCTGAGGCTGCTGGGAGAGGTTTCCCTTTCTCTTCTTTGTTCTCACAGCTCCTGGGTCTCAGCTTTGGATTTGGCCTCGCCTCTGCGTGTAGGTCGCCGGAGGGCATCTGTTCTTCGCTCAGACAGGACAGGGTTAAAGGAGCAGCCGCTTCGGGGACTCTGGCTCACTCAGGCCGGGCGGGAGGGAGGGGCACGGAGTGCGGGGTGAGCCTGCAGCGGCAGAGTTCGGCGTGACGTTGCACCAGCCCGAGGCGCGCCGTGCGTTCTCCCAGGGAAGCCGCCCCTGGATCCCGGGACCCCGGCAGTGGTGGGCTGCACAGGCTCCCGGAAGGGCGGTGTGGACAGTGACCTGCGCTCGCACACAGGCTTCTTGGCGGCGGCAGCAGCAGCCCCCGCGTCCCACGCCCGTCACTGGGCTCCGCGCTTCCAGTCGTGACTCGCGCCCGTCTGTGGAGCCCCTTTAAGCAGCGCTCTTAATCCCCTCTCCTCGCGCACCAGGAAACCAAGAGGGAAGAAAAAGTCTCTTGCCTCTTCGGCAGCTCCAGAGTTTTCCCGGACTCCCTGCCGGCTAGCTGTGGCACATTAGCCCCCTTCAGGCTGAGTTCTCGCCGCCAGCCCCAGTCCTCTCCCTGCGCTCTGACCGAAGCCCGAGCCTCAGCTTCCAGCGCCGCCCGTCCTGGCGGGCGAGCAGACAAGCCTCTCGGGCTGGTGAGTGCCGCTCGGCACCGATCCTCTGTGTGGGAATCTCTCCGCTTTGCCCTACCCAGGTATGTGGGGAGTTTCTTGCCTTTTGGGAGGTCTGGGGTCTTCTGCCAGCATTCAGTAGGTGTTCTGTAGGAGTTGTTCCACGTGTAGCTGTATTTCTGGTGTATCCGTGGGGAGGAAGGTGATCTCCGCGTCTTACTCTTCCGCCATCTTACCCGGAAGTCCCCTCTCCTATTGAATTTTAATGTAAAAGTGAGATGTGTTTCATGGGCACCAGGGACTCCATTACCTTTATTTCTGAGAGAGTCTCAGGACCAGTCATCACTTACCTGTTGCTTTTGGATCAGTTCCATCTATCTCAACCCATCAAATAAACAAGTGATAAGTAACAGTGACCCATGTGGCTTCTACACTGCATAGGAATTACAGGTTTGTTTAGTTTTGCAATTAACACATAGTACAGTATCCCTTCCTGAAATTTGTGATTGGGACTCCACAGACATAATTATTTATTAATTCATTCTCATTTCTCACTTTGACTAGAATTTGTCAAAGAACTTGTGGTAGCAATTTAAATTTAAAGTTGGGGCTTTTGATAGCATTAGGTAGTGATAAAGGAGAGGGTAGGCTGAATATTTTTTAATGTCATAAACCAAGGGTTATTGCTAATCATTTTTTAAATCATGGACCACTGTGAGGAATTTATGAAAGCTACAAAGGCACATTTGCTTACAATAACATAAAATTTTACATTACATTTTAAAGTTTAAAGATATCTTGAAAACCAGTGGAACTCAGGTTAAAATCTCTGGTTTGGAGGCACCAGTCTCAGCTCAGGGGCACAGAGAGTTAGAAAGAAACCAACACCTAATTAGATTAACACTAACCTCCACAATAATGGCCTAGAAGATGGTAAAGTGTTCATCAAAGCATAAAAATTCTCCAAGTATAAAAACTATTTACTTCAGTCTCTACTACTACATAAGATGTATGACAGTCAACAGAAAATGACAAAGTATATGAAAGGTTAAAAAGAAAAAAAGCCTCAAAGACACAAAGCAATCTTCTAAACCAGACTCAGATATGACACAGATGTTAGAACTATCTGACAGGAAATTTTAAAATAACTATAATTAATATGTTAAAGGATCTAATTGCAAAGGTGAATGACATGCAAGATCTGATGGGTAATGTCAGTAGAGCAATTAAAAGTATAACAAAAAAATCAAGCATAAGTGCCAGGCATGCATAACACAGTAACAGAGTTGAGGAATGCCTTCCATAAGCTGATAGATAAACTCAACACAGTCAAGAAAGGAATAATTAAATTTAGTTAGAGCTATAGAAATTACCCACACTGAAACACAAAGGAAAAAAAAAAACCGTGGGCAGAAAACCATGAGGGAGTATCTGAGAGCAATTTTCTATTTGTTCCATCTGTTCTCTGTTACCATTAAAAATATTTTTAAATTTTCTTAAAGATTTTCTCTAACCCATGCATTAGTCAAAATGAATGATTTAATTTTCAAATATTTGGATATATTCAAATAACTTTCTCTTACTGGCTTCTAGTTTAATTCCAATAGGTCCAAGAACATACTTTGTATAATTTCTTTTAAGTTCTACAAGGTTTGTTTTATAGGCCATAATATAGTCTATCTTGCTGAATTTTCCATGTGCATTTGAGAAGAAAGTGTATTCTGCTACTATTGGATAGAGTGTTCTAGAAATAAATATCAGGTCAAATTGGTTGATAGTGCTGTTCAGATCATCTACATCCTTCCTTATTTTCTGCCTACTCACTTTTCAATTGCTAAGAAAGATGTTAATGTCTCCAAGTATAATTGTGGCTTTGTTTATTTCACCTTTCAGATATATCAGTTTTTCTTTCACATATATTGAAGATCTTTATTATGTGAATAAACATTTATCCTCTTGGAGAATGATTGTTTTCTCAAACTTCTTGAAGTAGGCAAAGAGTTTTGAGACACAAAACCAAAACTACCAGTCATAAAATTTAAAAATCAATAAATAAAAGTTTATAAAATTGTAAAACATTTTCTTCTCAAAAGATACACTAGGAAATTTTTTTCAAAGCCACAGAGTGAGACAAAATATTTGAAAAACACATATCTGATACAAGAGTTGTATCTAGAAAAAATGCTCAAAATTCAACAATAAGAAAACAACCCAAATTTTTCAAATGGGTAAAAGATATGAACAAATACTTCACCAAAAAATAGATGCAGAGGGCAAATAAGCATTTAAAAAGATACTTAGTTTCATTACTCATTAGATAAATGCAAAATAAAACCACAATGATTTATCACTACTCATCTATTAGAATGATAGTATAGCTAGTATTAGAATGTATAATACTATACGACCAGCAATCTAGGTATTTACTCAAGGGAAGTGAAAGTATATATTCACACAAAAACTTGTGTGTAAATATTTATAGCAGCTTTATTCATAATCTCCAAAAGCTGGAAACAACCCAAATGTCATTCAACAGAAAAATGGATAAACAAACTGTGGTATATCTATACAAGGAATACTACTCAGAAATAAAAAGAAATGAACTATTGATCCATGTAATAAACAAGGATGAATCTTAAACACATCCTAAGTGAAAGAAGCCAAAACCTAAAGACTATATATTGTATGATTCCCTTCATAAGATGTTCTTGAAAAGGCAATATAAAGGAATAGTAATCAGATAAGTGGCAGTCAGGGATTGAGAATGGAGGAAGGGTTGATATGAAGTGGCAGCATAAGGAAATTTTGGATGCCATGGAACCATCCTATATGGTGCTATGATGGTAAATATACAACTTCACATATTTGTCAAAGCCCATAGAAATAAACACCACAAAGAATGAATTTTATCACAGGCAATTTTTTAAAAAATCAACCACATTGTCAGGGGACCCCAAGATGAGATGCAGACCATGAAAACCATACCATGTAAAATGTTAACATTAGGTGAAGCTGAGTGAAGACTATTTGGGAACTCTCTGTACTATCTTGCAAATTTAAAGTTATATAAAAATTAGAAGATAAGGAAAACCAAACTACCTAGTTACATCACTTTCACCTAATACAACACCACCTCAACAACAAAAAAGAAAGAAATATACAATCTCATAACAAAGCAAAGTTCCTAAAATTTACTAAATGTAATGTTTAAAACAAAAAAGGTTTTGGCAGTTGAGTAGAGCTCCCAAAGCGTCATTTTTCCATTTTCTTTCCAGGCACGTTTAAAATAATCATTTAAAGGGTATCCATTTGGAGGCGCTTAAGAAAGATTTCTGAATGAATAAATGAGTTAACAATATTCAAATTCAACTCATCATCTTCCCCTTAGCCCCAGCACCTTCTTCTAATTTCACAATTTTAGTTAATGATGACTAACTATTTATTGTCTCAGTGCCCCAGACTCAAAACCTTGACATCTTTTTATTTGTTTGTTTGTTTGTTTGTTTGTTTGTTTGTTTATGGCTGCATTGGGTCTTCATTGCTTCACGCGGGCTTTCTGTAGTTGCAGTGAGCAGGGGCTACTCTTCGTTGTGGTGTGTGGGCTTCTCATTGCGGTGGCTTCTCTTGTTGCAGAGCACGGGCTCTAGGTGCACGGGCTTAAGTAGTGTGGCACACGGGCTTAGTTACCCCTCAGCATGTGGGATCTTCCTGGACCAGGGCTCGAACCCTTGTCCCATGCATTGGCAGGAGGATTCTTAACCACTGCGCCACCAGGGAAGCCCCTTGGCATCTTTTCAAACTCTAAGTTTTCATCTCAACATTTCTCCCTGCCCTACATACATCAAGTAAGTCACCAACCATGCCATTTTTATCCCTGCTTTTTATTTGCTACTCTTCGTCACAATAGTTAAACCTCCCATAAATTCTCATACATGTGATTACAGCATGACTTCAAATGGTCCCCTTTGGTAAAATGGCTACCAGATAGATCTCCCTTACTTACTCTGACCATGGCATAATAATGCTTGAAAACTTTCCATGATTAATCATTGTCTACTAAATAAATTACATCCTCTTTAGGGCATTTAGTGGCTTCCAGTATTTACCAACACAGGCAAGCTGAACTGTTCATTATTTCCCAAGGACAATATCCATGTTTACAGCTTTCATGCCATTATTACTGCTATTCCTTCCACCAGAAAGTGCTCTTCCTGTATGTTCAGAGAAATCTAGTCATCTTAGTTCACATTTCATATTCTTCATAAAGCTTTACCTGATTTCCTAAAAAGTGGATGCAAACTCCCATGCCCTCCAAAACTCCATGCCATTTTGCATAAACTTCCCTTATGGATTTTACCACATTTTTACCTTGCATTATGATTATTTAACCATCTTATTTATTGCCTCTTTTAATATGAAAACGGGCTGTGCTTCATCTTTATTTTTCCTGTTCCCTACTGAACCAGAAAAAGTGCTGATATGTGACCATAAAATGATAGACACAGCATAAATAAGTAAATAAAATATCAGTGAATGAATAAGTGAATGTTGACTAAATTGTGATAGAGGAGGAAGTAAAGTTTGGACTAGAAAATGTAAGTTGTTCCTTTTCTCCTGTGATGACATCTATTGGGGAAGAAAACTAGCTTAATGGCAAAGAACACACAATGGTTATTCACAATGTCTGCTGGCTACTGAACCTACTATTTTAGCCACAGGCACATTGGTGACTCTGACTTTTTCTAGGAACTTCCATGACAACAAAAGCAGACAGTCTCCTTCAGGCCCTAGAGCTGACTTTGTGAACTCTGGCAATGGCTATCTTGATTCTTAGGAATAGAAGATCTTCCATCAGTTTCCGTGTACTGAAAAAAAAAAGTATTATAAAGACATTTGACTTATCTCTTTTGCATAAAAGAAACTAGGCCAGAAAGAAAGAACACTAGAGCATTTACCTCAGATAATAGCAGTCTCAGTAAAAAGCACCTGCTGACCCATACAAAATTAAGACATCACATGACACATACATTAAAGATACACATCAAATTAATTCTAATACTCCAAATGACACTCTTCTTTATTAAGCATGACAGAAAGCAAGAGCCTATGAGTGACAGGTATTTTCCTATGCAACCATAGGTAAAGGATATTTTCTGGCTGAAACATCTGTTAACCATCATATTGAAAGTTCTAAATAAAGCAGGCCTGCAATTTTTTTCTTTGAGAAAAAAACAAAAACAAGTCTTTCTCAGTGCTCTTTTCCTGCTGTGAAATATTTTGCATATTTACGCAAAATTACTTGAAAATTTTTCACTTAAATGGGCGGATGTTTCCTAAAATCATTCATAACACAGTAAAAATAAAGAAACCCTCAGTTACTTTTGCTACTTTGTTCACAGGACACATCAATGGCTCTGTATAAATGAAACTTTTTCATGTGTTGGCTAAAGTTACAGAAGATCCCAATGATGAAATACAAATAACTTACCTACATGTGATTTGGCCTTTAAAATGTTGGATTTAACATGTCCATACTCACCTCTTACTACTTTCGTTTTCCCTCGAATAAAAAACAACAGTAGAAAATTTTTTAAAATTCAACTGTGTATGGCATTTCATTGGACATAGATTCTATGGAGAGCCAAACTCTTTATTCAAAACTCATTGCCTGGTATCATTTAGGTAAACTATTTTTTATAGCCCTGGTACATGGGCAAAAACTTTCTTCCATGGCTGGATTATAATAGTTTATGCATTTAGCCAGCTCTTTAGATGGTTATCTATGTTGTAGCTTTCTCCAAACTCTGGCTCACTGAAGTCTATGTTAGCATCCTCAAGGCTTATAATATTTTTCATTGATAAATCTAGAATATACACATTCACACAAATTTTGGATTAATTTACATTAAATGCATAATAATCTTTAAAGCCCTTATTCTAAATACTGCTGAATTCTTACTTTAAGAAAAACTGCAATTTATAGAAAAGAAGACAGTTTTTTAAAGGAAGTCTCCAGTGAATCCTTTGGCAAAGTGAGTAATCACATTCTAACGTATGTGTTTTGCAAGTTGAGAAACTAGATTCTCGTTTCGGTATCTCTGGTAGAGGAGATGAGAATGAGGGCAAAGAGCATCTCTTGGACGGCCCAAGAGGAAAGGGTGAGATGAGAGGAGAGGGCAGCAGTCCGGGTTCTCTCCCTGGAAAGTTAAATGTCAGCAGGGTTAGGCCTTGCCAATATAAATACAATCACAATGATGGTATAAAAAGACATGCATTTTCACCTCTATTGACTTTTCACGTTCATGGGATAATTATTGTAACATTTTCTTAAAGGGCAAAAAGCTTTTGATGATGAATACATCTCATTACATGGAATTTTACGTGTAATCCTTACATGAATCTCATTGTAATTCAATGGATGAATTACGTGTTAATGCTAGCATAACAAGCCTTTAACCTATTTGACTTAATTACAGGCATATCATCAGATTTACTGGGAAAAGGTTCCTTCCCTAGGCTCTAAAAGTCTTTTCACTTTTTTAACTCTTTGGTTAAACCTTTCGAAGGCAGCATCAGCCTCTGTCATGAACAATCTGTCTCTTACTACCACATCTATGGATTTCACCTACAGGAATAGAGGACAGAATAGGGAAGACGTCATTTTGCTTAACTTTGTGAATGTCTATATAGATGTTGAGGGCTCCCAGTGTTTCTGGTCTCTTATGAGCAGGACCTTTTTCAAGTCAAGAGATACAGTGAAATAGAATGAACTTGGGCTGGGAGTTAAAAATCTAGCTCTGACACTCACTAAGAGGGTAGCTTTAGAAAAACCAATTAAGTCACATGAACCCCAGTTTCCTTTTCTGTTAAATGGAGATATGATACCACTTGCCTCACAGGGTCATGGTGAAGATCTAAGGATGTAATGTAAGTGGTATTTGGAGTAGTGTTGTGTGAAAAATAAAACACAGTACAACTAGAGAGTATGGAGGAAGAAGAAGAAGAAGAAGAGGAAGAGGAAGGAGAAGAAGGGGGAGGGGAGGGGGAGTAGGGAGAGGAGAAGAAAAAGAACAAGAAGCCAGTCAACAGTAATAAAACAAATCAGCCCTTTAAAGAGCATTAGTAAATATCCAAGGCACGTCCGTACAAAAATAGGGAATGAATAGGATACCCAAGGAGCACATAGCAGGGATGCCTAACTATCTGGAGAGTTCTCAGAGCAAACAACAATGAATCTGAGACTAATCTGAGGATAAGTAGGAATGAATTAGAATGGGAGTTGTTTTGGGGGTGAACTGGGTATGGAGGTAAGAAGATGGAGGGTCTTCATGATAGAGATTATAACTTGTGCCTTCCTACAAAGTCAGGAGCCAGCAAATTTTTGCTGAATGATTGAAAGGGAGAGCATATCTCAGCACAGGGTGCAAGATGAGTTGGATTGGAGATGTGGTGAGAGGGAGGTGGAGGCATAACTAATGGGGTTCAGTTTTAGAACAGTGACTCTGGCTACTACCATGAAGAACTCTGTAGCAGGGGTGGTGGGAGCAGAGAAGCGAGAGAGCAGGAAATTGCCATGAGTCCATGGCCTTGAAGAGTCAGAGAAGGACTCGACTGTTGGCTGGGTGTGAGGATAGTCTGAGGAAAGGGTTAAGGAAACACTGGCATCCCAGGTTTAAGGAGAGAGGAAACACTAAGCCAGAGATTCTAAATCTCACCCCCAGTTACAGGAGCATATGGGAAGAAAGATCAAAGTCTTAGCATGTCAGCAGACACTTCCTGAAAGAAATGCCCTTAGCTGAGTCCTGACAGATGAAGAGGAGTCCGCCCAGTAAACAGTAGGAAGCATCAGAAGCACTTACTTCTCATGCATCTGCAGTCAGCAGGGGCAGCTGTGCTTCAGGCTATCTGGTGGCTACAGTGTTCTTGCTGAAGCTCTGCCCTTCAACCACTTTCCTCCACTTGTGCTCTTCCTAAAGCCTGGCCTGAAGGGGCAGCCCTACCTGGGAGAAGCTCTCCTCGTGGCAATAGCAGAAGCACAAAAGGGCCAATGGAAACACGCAAGGCTAGGAATCGGCACACTATCATTTCCGTCCACGTGCCATCGGTCAAAACAAGTCATATTACCAAGGCTAAAGTCAAGTGCCCAAGGAGGAGGGAACTGCCCTCTGCCTTTCGTGTGAGGTATTGCAAAAAGTTCTAGAGCAGAGGGCACAGATACACGGGCTAGGATGAGAGGCAGTGAAGAATGGGCTCAATAATTCCATCTACCACAGGGGTCTTCTGCATGAATCTCAGGAGAGAATCTTTGTGAACAAAGAGTATATGAGATGATAGACCAGAAGCCAGTTTAGTTGCACTTTAGAGGACAGTGGAGGGAAGAAAAAGAGAGAAACTGGGATGAAGAAAGGTGAGCATGGGCTTCATGAAGGGCTTATTGTAAATCATGGAAGGTATGAAAGTGCTAAATGCCAACAAGCACAGGGCATTCTGGGAGCAGTTAAGGAGCAGATGGGTCCCTAACCCAGTCTTAGGGGGTTGCTGGGGAGACGTACCAGGCAGAGAGATGGGGATGTGCCAAAATTGTAGGACTACAATCCCTTTAACAAAGCTGATGCTCGCTGACCTAAGGCACAGTGTCTTTGTGTTGCGATACTGCATATTTCATCAGGGTTTACACCTGAGCAAAGCAGCCAGGCTCCTCTGTTGTGATTTGGTGGATCCTGAGAAATATCCCCTACCCCACATCTAGAAAGCCAACAGCGTCCAGGGTGTGCTGCTCAAGAACAGAGGAGAGGACAGGGAGTCTGGTTCCGTGCTGTGCTGAGCCCAGCCCACCCCATGACAGGTACTCTGGGGGGATTAAAGTGTTTGTTCTCCTGTCAGCAGGCTAGAGAATCCTCCAAACCCATGCCAGGGATACGCACACAGTAAACACTCTGCCCTGTGAGAGCTGTCCTGTCAAAAACCAAGAGAGCTGACTCTCCTGCAGATCTGAGCACCTCTCTTAGTCCCCTTTCTCTGTAATCACCAGAGGTGGTAACTGATCTCCCAGAAGGATGCCAGATTTCACAGAAGCCTTACTAATTCCTCCCCTTTTTATCAGCCAAGTAAAAGTTATATGTGGGGTGTGTGTGTGTGTGTGTGTGTGTGTGGTGATTGAGTGAGGGCCAACAAACTCCAGGTCACACGGAGTCAGTGGCTCAATACGGTTTAGCAAAGCCTCATGCCCTGTCTGGTCCCCAATCCTTTTTTTTTTTTTTGCGGTACGCAGGCCTCTCACTGTTGTGGCCTGTCCCCTTGCAGAGCACAGGCTCCGGACGCGCAGGCTCAGCAGCCATGGCTCACGGGCCCAGCCGCTCCGTGGCATGTGGGATCTTCCCGGACCGGGGCACGAACCCGCGTCCCCTGCATCGGCAGGCGGACTCTCAACCACTGCACCACCAGGGAAGCCCCACCCCAATCCTTTTTATCTAACCACAGAACAAGTTGCCATATGAAGAAAACATAAAAAGCATTAACCTCTGATGAGTTACATTTATTTTTCTTGTGCATTTGGCATTTATTTTGGTTGTTCCAATTTGTGTGGCTTAGTATATAGAGTCCTGTGTGTTGTCCTCTGAATCCTGGGTCTTTTATTTCTGTTAGCATTTCCCTTATTCTTTCATTAAATTGACAATTTTCCATTTCAATGAAAGTTGTCTCAAAGCAGTGCTTGGCTTTGGTGTCACTGCAGTGTGGAATTTAGCAGGATTTTCTTCCCTCCACCTAAGATAAAAAGTCATTTCGGCATCAGCCATTAAAAAACTTTTTTCCCTCCAGTTTTACTGAGGTATAATTGACATTCAGCACCATATAAGCTTAAGGTGCACAGCATAATGATTTGACTTACACACACCATGAAATGATTACTACAGTTTGTTTAGTGAACATCCTTCATCTCATAAGGATACAATATTAAAGAAATAGAAAAAAATATTTTTCCTTGTGATGAGAGCTGTTAGGATTTGCTCTCTTAACAACTTTCCTATGTAACACACTGCAGTGGTAATTACATTTATCGTGTTGTACATTACATCCCTAGTACTTATTTACCTTATAACTGGCAGTTTGTACCCTTTGACCACCTTGTTCCAATCCCCCCCGAATATCATGAGCTATTCTCCATCAACTGATCTGAATGTTTCCTGGGAGAATAAAATTATTTTAACTGTGATTTCACATATTTTCTCTGGTCTTTTGTCTCTCCGGTGAAAGTCTCTGGCCTTTAAATATGCCTTAACATTATCCCCGCTCACAGCGTAGTTGGTGTCTGTTAAAATCTTTGGTGCATTTCATGTTGGTGCATGCCTGCAGCTAACTTTCTTTGAAATGCAGAGCTGTTGACTTTGGTGTGGCAGCACCGCAGGCTGGACACAGTGGTCTCAAGGCCACCGAGAGGCCACTTTCTGAAAAGACCGAAATAACCCCCAGAAAATAAAGGGCTTCCCTTGATGCAATCTAAGCTGCCCATAGTTATCTGCTTTGCACAAACTGCCAAGCACATGTGGTGAGATTCATAGATTACCCGAGTACAAATGAGCATAAAGATGAACTCAATTCCCTTTGCCACCATGTTTTTCTAAAAGACTGAAATCCACTTGAAAAATAAGAACAGTTCTCTATTTCTAAAGATTAGTGTTTAAAAGATCACGTCGAGCTGGAAAAAACAAACAACATCACAATTTCCAATAATGTGGTTTATCATAAAATAGGTTTCTAAATTGGAAAGAAAGTCATTACAATTAATTGTGATGACAGTCATTAATGAGCTTCAAGGCTGTCCACATCTAAGGACATTCTTGCCTGCTGTGCTCGCAGGGCTAGAACCTAGAGTGTGGTGGTCTCCTCAGGCACAAAATTTCAGGGGGTGTCAGAAAGTCAGTAGTCAAGATAAATATTTTAATACAATACTTATAAAACCAAAATTATGCAGAAAAATCCATAATGAACAAAATATCAAAACTGATTAATCAAAGTGGATTGATAGTAAAGTTCCTGCTCTTCAGATGGGTGTAATACCAGAAGATGGGCAGAAAGGGTGATTAGTTTGAAAAATGTGCTTATTGGAGCAACAGCCTATATGTTCCAAGGGACTCTACAGAGACAGAGAGCAAGAGAGAGAATCTATGCATATTTAGTGTTGTGTTTTATCCATTTTAGATTAAAGGAGACTAGAAAATTGGAGAAGGAGAGAGAGTCTATAGGAAAAGGAAAAAGCTTTACAGCAGCTCAAGGCCGTCATTAACCTTGATCTGTTCCATCTACTTAGGGACCCCTACTTTGAAGAGGAGATGACATTCTCTGGCTTCTCTCTGTGCTCTGCAATTGGCTTCATTTTACTCATGGGCATCGTACCCTAGGAACGATAGTCATGTTCATGTCATAACTCTGTGCTCTCTGAGGGCCTGGCTTTCAGGACAAGGGGACATGGAAATCGACCACAATAACTCAGGTAATTAGGCAAAAATATCTGGCTTAAATTATCCTGAGAACCATCTTGTGGAATACATTAACCATTCAAATTGTATTTGAAGACAATAGAGAAAAAATGTTGGGTATGAAAAATTCAGGTATTATCACATGCATTCAATGAATATAACATAGTATTGAATATAACATAGTATTCAAGTGTGAAGTTGGAATGGGGAAAGTAAGACACCAAAACATTGCTTAGGGAGAGGGAGTTTCTGAGCAGAGGGCAAGCATGCATCCCATGTAGGGCAAGATGAGGCCACAGTCTGGGTGGCACTTTATATTTTATTAATTTCCACTGCTGAGAACTTCAGATCTTTTCATTATTAGCGTATTTTACTGAGCTTATGCCTCCAGGCTTTTTAAGTAAAGGGCACAATTTTTAAAAATTAAACTTTAAATCATCATGCATTAAAAGCTGTTCATTACCATGAATATATTTAAAAACGGGGTGCTGAAGTTATCACATAAATCTCCCAAACTGAAGTGAGGTAAAGGGAAGATTACCTTTGAGAATGGAAAACCCTGGAAAAATAAGTTAGGTCCAAGAGGACAACGTCCATGTTGGTTCAATCTCACCACCTTTATGTCTAATCACCTGGATCCAGTGAATGGACTCATAAACCCATCCCACTCATTCATTCATTCACTCATTCATTCACTCAACAAATATTTATTGAGTGCCTATGTTGGGTCAAACACTGA
Source organism: Mesoplodon mirus (assembly GCF_964341445.2). Taxonomy (NCBI): domain Eukaryota; kingdom Metazoa; phylum Chordata; class Mammalia; order Artiodactyla; family Ziphiidae; genus Mesoplodon; species Mesoplodon mirus. The sequence goes on from NC_138992.1 coordinate 30,969,369, forward strand.
ACTAGATCTTGAGAAAAACAGTTCCAGTTCCTGCTATCATGGAGCTTACAGTCCTGTGCAGAAGACAGTCTTTAAGAGAATCATCATGTAAATAAATGTAGAAGGATACCTATCTGGGGGACGTGAACAAAGCTAGGGCTCAGGGGAGAATTTTCTTAGAAATTGAGATGTATGTTCAGATAGATTACAGCTAACTTGGTGAAAGGATGTCTGCATGGGAATAAGGGAAGCATTTGAGAAAAGGTGCAAAGAACAAGCCTATGACAATGGACAATAGCATTTTTTTTCTTTTTTCTTTTTTTTTTTTTTTTGTGGTACGTGGGCCTCTCACTGTCGTGGCCTCTCCCGTTGCGGAGCACAGGCTCCGTACGCACAGGCTCAGCGGCCATGGCTCACGGGCCCAGCCGCTCCGTGGCATGTGGGATCTTCCCGGACTGGGGCACGAACCCGTGTCCCCTGCATCGGCAGGCGGACTCTCAACCACTGCGCCACCAGGGAAGCCCTTTATTCATTTTTTAACTTGAAGTATAGTTGATTTACAATACTGTGTTAGTTTCAGGTTACATCAATGGGGAGAGGGAGGAAGAGACAAATTAGGAGTATGGGATTAAAAGCAACTGGCAAATTTTTACAGGTTTAAAGTGAATGCAGAGAATTAGCAGAAGATGTAGGCAGGTGTGGGTCAATACTGGAACTAGAGGTAATAGGAAATTGAGAAGAGATGGACAAGTGGAAATCTAGAAGGATGTAGCTGGAAAATCTGAGAAAAGGTCACCAATAGCTTCAGTTTGGGGGACTGGAGTGCATATGGGGAAACAGACTCTCAGGGAGGCTTATAATGCCCATCTCATCATAGAGTGAGTGTTTCCAGAGAAGTCTGTGAAGCTGCTGGATGTGTGACAAAACCACACGTCTGAATCCCGCGGCTGCCTGAGAATAATGGCTTCCCCTTCCCCTTGCCTTTCAAATCTCACATCAGGTCGTGTCGTCAGGATTTCTAACTCAGGACCATGAAGGGAAAGGGATTCTAGAAATTTTGGCTCCCAGTCTTAGGCAGAGGAGTGGTGATGGGAACAGCAAAGCAGGCACAGATCATTTAGGGCTTGTTATCCAGCTTAGAATTTGAGATCCAATCCTAAAATCAATGGGAAGCCATTTCAGGGAAAAGTGTAATTAGAAGCTAACTTCTTCCACTGTACTCTGGCTGTGCTAGATACAGACTAGAATGTAGCCAGGGATAAGCCGAAATACAGGTTAGAAGACTTGTAAAGCAAGAAATGATATTTGGACTAGAGTAGAGATTGAGAGAAGTAAAAGATAATATAGAACTTTGTTATGAATTGAACATGGGTGGTGAAGTGGAGAGAGGAAGCAGTAGAAAAGCACACGGGTTTCATCGTTGGTTCAGTTCTCCCACAGTCTTTAGATTCAGAGACAGTCAGGATCACAAGGACCTTCAGGTCAATTTGACTAACCCAGTCCCCAATTCTGACAGATTACTGTCTATTCAATGCCTCCCTCGTTGATGAGGTGAAGGGTGCATGCATGCTTGTTTCAAGAATTATTTTCAATCCACATAATTTTCATGTCTTTGCATGAAAAAGTCACTGTACCAGCACAGATTTAGGAATTATAGTGTAAACATTTTCTTTTTTTACTGCACATGAGTTGTAGCAGGAGCAGCAAGCTAGACAAGAACTAGGACAAGTGAAGTTCAGCGTTCAGTGAAGACAGCCCCCCCCCCCACTTCCAAAGCTGTGTCTGGATCAGTAATCAGAAGATCAGGTTTAGAAATGGGTAAGAGTGGAGCTTAAAGGGGATTTGAAGGTGATTAGAAGAAACCCTATCTCTATATGGACAGAGAAAGAGATGCTTCAGGTAGTGAAGCCAATGCTCCTTGCCATCTTCTTTATCTATCTTGGAAGCTCTGTGGATTGGCAGGAACTGCCTCACTTCGAAAGGAGTGCTAAGATAAATTAATTATGTGTTTGTATTTGATACCATTTGTTAGAAAAAAATGCCAACTTTTTACCATTCGGCAATGTAGCTATTGTAAATGAGAAACGCTGACAATACAAGTGTGCCTCTTTCTAAGTAAATTTGATGGTAGGCTTTCAAGTTTATAAAACCTTACTAAAAACCTTATCAAATTCATAGGAAGCTAATGTCTTTCTGAAACCTTGAACTTGGGGATTTCGTGAATCATGAATGAGATGGTGAGACCTCCTGGCAAAGTGCAATGTTGCAGCCTAGTATACATATGGAGAATAATGACCTAGGCTCGGTTTTAACTTTTAAATCAGGAAAGGATGCGACAGAGTTTTGCTGGGTTTGAGTGTGAAGTCAAGGAACTGGCCAGAAAGAAAAAAAATACATATGTGTCCACCTGACCCAAGAAGAAAATAAGAGGGAGAGTGACACCTTACTTTCAGAAGAAAGGATATCCTCAAGTTAAGAAAATGCCTTAAGGAAAAAGTAAATTTTTAGTTTAAAACTTTCTTCAGCCAATAAATATCTTATAATCCAGAGATGTACTATGAGACCCCGTAGCTCTAGAATTGGTAACATCTTAACCACTTTTACCCCAAAACACTTCAACTCTCTCCATTTGTGAATTTTCCTCTGAAGGCATTTATTTTTAATTTTATAAGAAACTCCAATCAGAAATAGCATTTGCCTTCAAGGAATATGTTTTATAAAAAACTTCATTATAAGATATATAATTGTATTTTATCAACATTTTATAGACATGTTATAGGAGATACATGTTTATTCTTATGAAAAGGTCTTGAATAATCGAGCTTCTCTAAAACATCTAAGTGTAAAACCATTATTTCAATTTTAAAATAAAAATGTGATGATATGCAGTTACAAAAACTGATTCTTCATCACTGTTATTCAGAAATGCAATGCCTCTCTCTTCTTTATAACTCCTTATTTAATATATAGTTGTCAACCAATGAAGCATGAAGCATTGAATAAAATTACTTTCAAATATAAAATAACAATGTATTTGGAAAAATTAATTTTATTTCCTCTACTGAAAGCAAATTTTCAAAAATTGTGATGTATTATTCAAACTCAGAAGGACCAATAGCGAAGATGCTAGAAAAAAAATTAGTGGCAGCATCTAAAATCACAATTTTCAAGTTGATGAATGACACAAAACCATTTGAGAGGGACTCCTTTGCATCTTGAGTGGGATTATGATGGTTTATAGCATGTTGAATGGTAATGTAGTAATGCCCCAAGGTGGTCTGAGATCATTAACTCTCATCCACCTCTTAACAGCACCCCCAGGTCACATTCCTGCTGTATTTCTAATGTTGTATTGTATGAAAATAGCATAAGGGAAATAACCTCTCAAGTTTTTGCAAACATTAAATGAGATAATGCATGTAAGGCACTTAACACCATACCTAACATAAAGGGAAGGCTCAATAAACAATTGCCATCATTGTAGCTTAACCTTTCTGCCAGCCAGAAAAATCCATTAGCTGAAACATAAGGACAATTTATAGACTGGGGGTTGAGGTGCTCTCAATAATTTATACTCTGTCATCTTCATCTAACGACAATAAAAGAGAATCAACTCCAGATCAGCTAATTATTCTTTGTGGGTGAGTTTCAGAGGGGGGTAAGCCATACAAATGTCCTAAATCTGCAAGAATTTCATAAAATGCCTCCAGGTTTTAAAAGTTCAAAAGAGTACTTAAAAGTCCACAATAATCTGTGCTGAGTGTATGAGCTGAATCAAAGACAGGGTTTTAATCCCTAATTTATAGAGTAACTCATATGGGACCATGAGACTCACCAGCAGACTTCTTGGCACAGATGTGTTTCAATCTGTCAAATAGGAGTATTAATCATATATTATCTTGTTAAAAAATTTCCACAGAGGGCTGTGAAGCTAGGAGTTCAGACAACCACAGTTCTCTTCCCTTGCCATTTCTCCTTTATTTCTTTTCTATAATTCAGTATGCTCCAATAGTCTTCACAGTTGCGTTTGGCCAAAATAAGCAATATTTTTGTCTCCCGATTTAAAGAGAAAAATCAAAGTGGTTTGAATGGCAAAGGTATTATGTTCTTTATGTACGAGAGAAATCCAGAAGTAGAGCAGCTTCAGGCCTGTTTTGATCAGGGCTCTACCTGTGTTTTTGCACAAATGAATTGTCTCTCTGCCCTCCTTCATAGTCAGCCTTGCCTTCAGGCTGGCTTCCCACATGGGGCAAAAGGGCCTCACTAAATCCAGGTGTTACATGCACATATGACTTTTCCCAGGAAACAGGATTTTTCTTCCCCTTCTCATCAAATACAAGTCCTGAGCTTCCCTTTGTTGGAGCCACCTCTTGTTCTGTGCCATCCTGAAAACCAACCCTTCTGGCAGAGAGAGGAAACTATACTGAGTGACTCAGCAGGTGGAGGGCAGAATTACTGCCACCCACAGCGAGGCCACAACACGGTGAGGAAGTGATGGATGCTGAGCCAACCAGAAGTTGTACCACTTGTCAGATTCTATCACAGGGACCAGAAAGTAGCTTCAAGGGACTTACCGAGATTCTTTTGTGATCCAGCTGTGCTGTATTTACCACCCCTGAGATCTACTTAAGTCCCAGATGGCCAAAGAACAACCTGAAAAGTATATTTCTTTCTCTGCTAAAAATCAGCACTCCTCTGACAACCTTGTTCTGGGAACCAAGCTTGTGTATTGTTTCTATTTCCTTTTCACTTGAGATGAATTCTTTTCTTAAAACGTCTTGGTCTTTTTGACCTTAAACAAATAGACTGCCAGGTTTTTCTCCAGCAAAAATTGGTTTATTTGGGATCAGCAAAGAATTGCAATCTGAGGTCTGCAAACACAGTGAGCCAGGTGCAAGTACTGCAAATCAGGGAGAGGAAAACTCTTTCATAGAAGGGAAAAGGAAGGTGGAAGGACTAGAGTAAGCAAAGAGACTGTGGCTTTTCATTGGCTGAGTTTTGACAGCCTCTCACTGGCTGAGCTCCGGCCGGCAAGAGAAGGACGTCTTTCTTCTTCCTGTTGGTCTCTGCTATCACAGAGCACGAGAGCTCCCCCTTCTGGCCTCCCCATTCAATTTTAATTGAGGTTTCTGTTTATTAATTTTTATAGTCCCTTATATAAATAGGCCCTTGATTAATCCCTCCCAGACTGTGGGGAATATGGCTTAAATTGGTGTCTAGGAACTCAGCTGTACATTTATACTAAAATCTTACATGGGAACAAACAATTTTATAAGAACAAATTGAGATTCAAAGCCTCTGGATATAAGTCAATGAATGAGTGAGAAAGTGTAAATAGAAATCATATGGATTTGTCCCTGGATGGATTTCAGCATACAGCACCATATGTGTCCATATTTTAAGGGTATGAGGTAGGAAATGCTGTAATGTCATATTGCACTTTGTGTGACCCTCAATTTTTAGATTGAAAGAAATAACCCAAAGGCCTTCAGGTCCTGAAATTTTCTCAGGAGTTTTCAAAAGTGATTTAGAACTTGAATGAAATATTTTAACACATTTAAATCCTTTTCATAAAAATTGTTTTCCTTTGTGGAGTTTAACTGGAAAGGTAATGAGCACACTTCTTTTCCATGTATTTAATGTGTCAAAAGTACTGTTTTGCTGTTCATCTTGAAAGGAATAAATACAGATCAAAAGGAAAGACAAACACCAAAAAAAGCATATTGGGAACTGAGGGGGAAAACATGTATTTTTTCCCAAACTCTCTCAGGCCATCCAGGCTATCCACTGAACAGAACTGTATGTCTCTCTGTGTGTATATGTGTTTGTGTGTTTAGGTAATTTTGAGTTTTCCTAAAGGTTGCATAACCTTTTTGAGCTATGGACTCCTTTGGCTCTCTGGTGAAACCTATGAAACCCTCCTCAGAAAAATAAGACTAGTAAAGAAATGAAGTATATTAAATCACAGTTGTCAAAATAAATATGTGAAATAGTAATATATGTGCTTCTTTATTAATGTGTTCAATAATAAGATTGTTATGGGCTTAATGTTTATGTCCCCCCCCCAAATTCATATGTTGAAACCCTATGCCCCCAATGTGATGGAATTAGAAGGTGTGGTCTTTGGGAGATAATTAAGATTAGGTGGGGTCTTTGGGAGATGATTAAGATTAGATGGGCTCATGAGGGAAGGGCCCTCATCAATGGGATTAGTGCCTTTAAAAGAATCACAAGGAAGTTTATTTCCTCTCTCTGCTCTCTACCATGTGAGGACATAATGAGAAGTCAGATGTCTGCAAGCCAGAAGACACCCTCACCGAAGCTGACCATGCTGCCATTCTGATCTCAGACTCCTAGCCACCACAACTGTGAGATGTAAATTTCTGTTATTTATAAGCCAATCATTCTCTGGTACTTTTTAATAGCAGCCTGCATGGCCTAAGACAAAGATCTAGAGGCAGGCCTACTAACTACCATAATTTTGCAATAATTACAACTGGGAATGATATTTTGAGGTACCTCTGAAGTTGCCATGTGATATGAAAACATCTGTGATACTGGTAACAAAGTCACAAGTACTCCTGATTCTACAATAATCTGTTGCCTTAACTAAGGTGACACAGCTGAGATTAAACCTCAGACAGTCTGACCCTAGATTCTGCTCCCTCAACCACGTTACTATTCAGCCTAAAACAGACCTGTGAGACAATTTAGCTCAAATCAATGATTATGCAAATAAGATAACGAAGGTTCAGAGAGCAGGAATAACTTACCTCAGCAGCTATAGTTAAGGAGTGTTTGGTTTTGTTTTGTAGCTCTCAAATATATGGAATTGCACTAACCATAATTATTGCTTCAAGACATACCACCATTACTGGTCTATGAGTGGTCCTCCTTACTTTAATTAATGAAGTAATTTAAATAAAATAATGAATATTCATAAACTCGCCACCCAACCCAAGGACTCGACATTGACAGTAACTTACATCTACCACCCCTATGCTATCCTTATTTTTTTTACAACTTGAGGTAGCCAGAATGTTTATTGTTCTTTTACACACACACACACACACACACACACACACTTCTTTATCACAATATAGGTGTGCTTAAAGAACGTTGTTTAGTTTTAGTAGTTTCTGAATTTTATTATAAAATGGAGCTTATGTTTCATGCTCGACATCACATTACTAGGAATCATCCATATTGTTGAGCATACCTGTAGTTCAATCATTGGCTAAAAAAAAAAAACCTGAAAAGATCCAGCTCTATGCTCTTTATAGGAAATAGATTTGAACCCCAATGTCCTAAGTGAAAGACCAGCACCTAAACCACTACTATAGAATGCTCACTCTTTCCCTCCAAGCACGCCTTCCCTTTCTGAGTGGCATACTTATTTGGAAGGAGCTCTTGGCAGAAGCCTTGAATCACAGCAGTAGGTGGCTGCTAACCACTACCTTTGGGTACCTTTGGATAGGGCTGACTTCTTATCTGAAACACGTACATAAATTGGCATTGAGCATCTCTGACCTGGTGGAGAGAAAAGGGAAAACGCAGCTCAAAAGTGTGCAGAGGCCAGCAGCATGGACCTACTTGGGAAGGAAAGGTAGCTCAAAGCCACAACTGATTGGACTGTGGAGAAAATCCTCATGTTGCTTCACTTGGGCTAAGACCAAAAGCCAAGCATGGCTAGACCTTTGGGGGTAGGACTCAGTGCCATGTTGCTATGGTGATTCTTCCACCAGCTCAGAGGCTTCCTCTGCTCTCTAGCAGAGCCCAGCCTCCAAGGTGGGAGGGGGTGAGAGTGGTGGGGAGAAAGAGATAGGGCTGCTGAAGCCAAGGACAGAAGAATTCTACTGCAGGAAGACCATGAGATGAAAATGCCCTTCTGCTGTGTGTGTGCACATATGCGTGTACATCTGTGTGCATGTATGCATGTACCCGCACTGGGGAGGGAGGGATGGAGAATGGATTTTCTCTGCTATGTGTCCACCCTAGGAGCTTAGCTTTAACTAATTCATTTAAAACTTACCCTCTTCCCAAATGATGATAACCAACTCGGGTAACTTTATGTTGCAAAATTCCTTTTTTTCTGGGACTGTGAAGATGTCTTATGAGTAATCCCCTCCACACCACATGCACATGCGCACACTCACACACACACAACATATACCCTTCTGCCATCTTTTCTAAACAAACAACAGATTGCATTGCTGCTGTTCAGAATATTATGCCAGGAAAACAAGGGGAAAAAAAAACAACTTCTTCATCAAGATTCAAACCAAATGTATGTGCCTACCAAGTGATATACTGCACAATTATAAACATTTCATAAATGTTCATCTAAGCCCATGTCTGCAAAGATTCAGGGAAATTGCTGCCCAGCCCCACTCTCCGGAGAAGGGCCATATGAGAAAGTGAGTCATATTTGCCATCTGCCCCGTGCATTCCAGAACGTTCAGCAAGCATTCTCTTTAAGGTCACTCATAATCCTCATTTTACAGATGGACAATGGGAGTGAGGAAGAGAGGTGATGTGCTGCCTTTCTCCACTGCTTCTCTCAGAATCCACAGAAATAAGCAAGCTCCTTTTATTCACTGAAATCGTTTAAAAAAAAAAAAAAAACAGCAACAACTTTTGCCAGATCATAGGGGCAGATTTCAGAGTGTGATCATTTTTCACCAGGAAACATGGCATCTACCATGGCTGCCACGAAATATAAAATGAAGAACATATTTATTTCTCCTTTCTAGGGTAACACAACTTGAAACACAACTTGAAACTTTCAATGGCAGGTACTCATAGGCCACTGTACCTACCAACAAAAAATCTGGGTAAGCCCCTCAGAAGAACTAAGGCCCTATTGTATTGTGGCATCTTTGTGATATTTTAAAAGTGAAATAAAATCAAGATGCATAAAGCCTATTTATTTTTTTCCAAATGGAAATTTATAGCCATAGCAAAAATAAATAAATTAAAACTAGAAAGCCTCCTCTATAGCAATTGTCTCCAATGACATTCCCAGAGTATGTCATTATTCCATATATGACTTCAGGCAAGTTACTTTAAACTTCCTCATTTTTTTCATCTGTAAAATGGGGCTATACATTGTACCAAACTCTAAAGTGATTTTGATTATTCAGTGTCACGTAGAGAACTTGGCACAGTGACTAACACAGAGTAAGAGCTGAGTAAATGTGAGGAATCCTCTCACTGTGCCAAGTTCAAATGTCTTACTTGAACTGGTAAGTGACTCCCCTTCCCAAGGGAAGTGTAAAGAGAACCCAGCTTTAAGAATTAGAGACAGGCATTAGCAAAATACTGGCCACTGACAAATACATCCTCAAATTATCATTGAGCATCCTTTCCTTATCTTTTACATAAAGAAGGACCACCGTACAATTTCTAAAATCATGACAATACTTTCTGCCCCGAGGTGAACTCTGCTGCAGACTTCAGTGAGCTGAAGTGGAGAAACCATATGCATAAAAGGATCCAGGTTGTTTCAGAGCATAGATTTCAACTTCGTGGCATAGATGTCGGCAGCTGGGCAAGTTGTATCAGGTTGGCAGCCGCTAAGCCTAAAACAGCTCCTCTGAATAAAGGTTTCCAGCTGACTGCACAGCTAAGTGGCAAGGTCGTGAATGGCCTTAGGTTCTGGGAGACAAGGCTTTATCCACAATCGAAGAAGAGCCCTTACTTCAGGAATGTACAAAGAGGAGGGCATACCCCCACCAGTCTCTTGAGTCACAAACACATATGCTTGGAAGGAAGACCCACACACACAAAAATGCTGTCACCTTTAAATAAGAGAGGATGGTTGGTTATTACAGAGAGTTCCATAACTCAGTGGGTGTATTCATTTGTAAGGCTCTTGATGTAACATGATTTCTCCCTGTACACACCCTGAGACAAATTGCTATTCATCTCAATTAGCAATTGACAAACATGAGGTAATTAAATTATCAATAGTTTGTGGCCAACGTCATCATGGAATCCTAGATTTGAAAGCAGCTGAAGAAAATTTAGACATCACCTAATTCACTGTCTTCATTGTATGAAGAAAACACAGTCAAGAGAGAATTGTTGACTGGTCCAAGCCCTCATAATTCATCACACCAGATAAGAATGCAACAATTCAGTGCTGCTTCCAAAACTCAGTAAGATTAATAATTCAGTTGGGAAACTGTCACCACCACCCAACCTGAGGACCATGACTCAAATATTTTATCAGTTTAACCATAAAGAACACTGTACCGACCCCCACTAGTTCTAAGAAATGGGCAGCCACAGACTGAATAACCTCTTCCTCTCTGGAAATCTCCTAAAACTGTTCTGTTCAGCTGCAACCAAAGGTCAACCAAATACAACACCTAAAGACCAATCACAAAACTTCCCCACACCCCTTCCAAAAACCTCACCCTAATACATTGTCTCCTTTTTACTTTATACAGTTCACCTTCCTTTCAAACTCTCTTTGAACTCCTGCAGAAGCAAAAGTGATGGGAGATGTTTCTCTTGCAAACATATGAATAAATGGTCTTTGCTAATTTTGGTTTCTTGCTTAGTTTTGGGTTTGGGACAGTAGAATTTGCATATGAAGTGTTAGTTAAAAAAAGAAAAACCTGCTCATTGAATAACAATTTTAAAACATAGATTTTAGAGTGCAGTGGCTCTTCAATACTTTAACAGATATCCATCCATGAGCTGTTTGGGCTGAGGCAGTGCAAAACTCATGTATGATTCTCCAGAATCTTTCTTCCTCTGTTACAGCTACCAAGAGTATTTCAAACGTCAAGTTCTCTGTCATCTTGTGTCCCTAAGTCACTGATCGTGTAGAAATTCATACTGATTCATTTTTCACATGTAGTGTGAGTGAGATATAAAATTGTGTGTGTCAAATCATGGAAATTTGGGGAGGTTTTTGTTACAGCACTATAACTTATCCCATCCTGACTAATACACATCGAGCAATTGCACAAGAGAAATGTACTCTCTTAAATAAATTTCTCTTAAATTCTCTTAAATAAATTCTCTTAAATAAATTTCTTTTAAATAAATAAATAAATGGGAAAGAATTGATTTAACACAGTTAATTTTTCCCACTGATGGCCCACTTCATCTGAAATTTAGGAAGCTTTAGCCCAGGCATGGAGACTAAAGAAGACATAAGGGAGACATAGACACGGATAACGGTGAATACAAAGTCAGCCCATGGTGAATGCTGTAATAGAAAGATAAATAAAGTGCCCTGAGGCACAGAGTGTGGTTGGATTAGCTGTAATTAAGAGAATCTGTGGAGGACTCGAGAAGAATACATCATTAAATCTTTGCCTAGAAGAACCTCTCTGGGTGTGGATGAGAAACAAGGGAAAGGAAACAATACAAATAAAGGCTCACCTTGCACTTCTGTTGGGTTACAGGGCTAAATAAATAATTAAATAAGAGCCTACTGTAGTCCTCTGTGTTTTGGCGACTGATAAAATCAAGAGATCATTTTCTAGCTGCTAATTGATCTCACTGGGCATCAGCTTGAGGAAGATGATACTTTATGTAGGTAGCTCATGGCTGTTAAAGTGTCCTGGAGCCACTAGATTCTAAAAGCTATACTTCAAAATTGTTTTTCAATGAGTAGGTCTTTTAAATAACACCTTCGAATTCAAATTCTACTGTGTCAAAAACAAAATTTAGTTAGAAACCAAATTAGTGAAGTCTGTTTATTAAAACACTTGCTCTAGCAAAGAAAGTATCTACTGTCACTTTCACTTACATCTCACTGTGTCCACCAACCCCACACTGTTATACCATGACCCTTCCCGAGGGGCTCCATCGACATGGTGTTCTTTCTTACTCTGGTAAACAATAACCCAGCTTTGTCTTATCAGGAGGTTATTTTGGGGAGCCAGCATTCAACAATTACCACCTTTCCAGTTTCCAATATCAGTTTAGTCACTACCTGTGACCTGATCACTAAACCAAAGCGACATGTTTTTGTTCTGCACCACCCTGTTTCAGGTACCAGTTTCTATATTAGTCAAGATGGACTGATTATACTGTGGTAACATAACCCTGAAATCTCAGTGACTGAATACAACAATAGTATATTTCTCACACATGCGACATGCTCATTGTGAGTCAAAATAGGGCTGTCCTTCGCATAGTTACTCATGAACACAGACTGACAGAGGCATCACCATCTGGAACATTGTTATCCTCCAAAACAGAAGACAGAGACGCAGCAGGATCTTTCACAGGATTTTTGCTGCCTCAGCTTAGTGCTGACAAGCATCATCTCATTGGCAAGAACTATCCAGATGGTCCACCTAACTTCCTGGGGCCCAGGAATATAGGAAGCATATTTGATGAAAATGATTGTCGCTGACACACTAAGGTTGTGTAAAGATATCACCAATAAGAAAAATGAAGAGACTGCCAACTAGGGGCTTCAAATCTGGTGAAGAAAAAACATTATCAAAACACAAGACACAAGATAAATACCATTTTGAAGTCACTTCCTTCTGGAGCTGCCTCAAAATCCAACCACGATTATTTACAGAGGACTATCAGCAGATTGCCTGGGTCTAGACACTCCTTGCCACTCCCTGCCCTTTGCTCCAATCTAGACCAAAAAAAAAAAAAAGAGTCTAGGTCATTTGTGAGTATTCTGAATCACTCCTGGTTTACCCACTCGAATGTTCTCTTGATCAGATTTGAACTTGAAAGATTGGAGAGTTTAAAAATGACCTGCTAACCTGGGAAACTTCTGCAATTCAAGATAGTAATACAACTGAGCCTACTCAGAACAAATGTGAATAAAGCAACTTGGAAAACCCTAAAATCATCACAGACTCTAGCAGATATGAGTAAGTCCACCACCCCACACTGGAAGTTTTGTTGGATTTGAACATCACTGTCATCTCATTTCATTCCTGGGGCAGGGGATGGGGGCCTCTCTTTATTCACCTGCTGGAAATCTGGTTACTCCATGAGGTTCTGTGTTCCAGAATCCCGTTTCAGTGCTTTAGTGCCTAGTCATGAGTCTAATCAAGTCCACGTAAATTGAGTCCAGTAGTTTCATTGTAAACATCTTTGCTTCAAGCAATTTCACTGCAAATGATTTTGCCACACAACTAACAGGTCGTAAGATAATTGTGCTGTAAAAGATAAAAATAACAAAAATAAAATAAAATAGGGACATTAAAAAGGACATAATGAATCATGAAAAACTAATAATAAACATTTTATTATGAAAAAGAAAATACAAAAAATATTTGAATTCATTTAAAATGTGTTATTCATGGTTATATTCAGGTTCATCTTACAGGAAGCAATGATTCTTCCTTTCTCAAAGTGGATCATTAAGGATTCAGGATCTAATGTTGGACATTAAGTTCTTTACAATATTAAAAAATCTGCTTGAAAGTCTTTTCATATTTCCCAGGAGGGAAAACAAACAGAGGAGGGATACTGCTATTTCTTGTCAATATATGTAATGTATAAAACTGGTAGTGCATATCTGGACTGCATTTAAGTGTTCCATCGCATACCCAGTGTTTATATTTCCCCAAGTCATCTAAGCCAGATTCTGCGCCAAATACCAAAATCCTGTCTGCATCATGTTCTCCACGATCAAATAGCAAAACTTTTCCAAGAAACTTATACTCATCAGGGATCAGGCAACCATTTCTTTTTTGGGGGATAGGAGGAACTTGATTCTTCCTTTGCCTCCAACTTCTAGTGTCATAACTGTGGTAAAGACGGCATTAAAGGACAAGGCATTGCATCTAAATTAGCTAAAGAATAGGTCGTAATGCTCTCAAAAACTGTTGTGAATTACTAGCCACCTCTTTTATATTTGCCATAGCTTAGTAAACTTTTGGTCTTAATGGGTGGGAGGGATGCCTGTGTTCACCGAAGGATTTGCAAACTGCTATGTTATCATTTTCTAGAATAGTATGCAATCTGGCTTTACACCTTCTTTTTTCACACTTCCAGTAAGTTTGCTTATCACCGTATTATCTATCAGGTCCGTATACACAGTTGTTATCATCCATTATTTTAATACCACCACATTTACTCATCACTGTATAGACCATTTTGAGGCCTAAAATGTATACATAAAAATGGGAGTAGGGCCTCCCTGGTGGCGCAGTGGTTGAGAGTCCGCCTGCCGATGCAGGGGATACGGGTTCGTGCCCCGGTCTGGGAGGATCCCATATGCCGCGGAGCGGCTGGGCCCGTGGGCCATGGCCGCTGAGCCTGCGCATCCGGAGCCTGTGCTCCGCAACGGGAGAGGCCACAACAGTGAGAGGCCCGCGTACGGAAAAAAAAAAAAAAATGGGAGTATTGGGCTTCCCTGGTGGCGCAGTGTTTGAGAGTCCGCCTGCCGATGCAGGGGACACGGGTTTGTGCCCCAGTCTGGGAAGATCCCACATGCCGCGGAGTGGCTGGGCCCGTGAGCCATGACCGCTGAGCCTGCACATCCGGAGCCTGTGCTCCGCAACGGGAGAGGCCACAGCAGTGAGAGGCCCACGTACCGCAAAAAAAAAAAATAAAAATAAAATAAAAAATGGGAGTATTGCATCAATGGAGAAATGAAAACAAAATGTCAACCAGTTGAAACCAAACTTAAGGAGAAAATACCTAGAACCCACATACATTCGTACATTTGTCATCATTCGTTTTGATTGTGAGATGCCTGTTGGAATTATTGTGATCCTGAGGCTCTGGATGAAGCCCTGATAAACTGAGATAAACCACCTGAAAAACATGATGAGTGACAGCCCTTTTGCAGGAAGCCCCTTCTGAGCAACAGTGATGCCATGTTGCCCTCTCCATAGTACTCTATCTATTCCCAGGTCTATTCCAAATCCAAGGATAGCTGCAAGCAAAAGAAAATGAATACCCAGAATCTAAAAGCCTTTCTGTCTGCCAAGAGGACAGACTGCAGAGCTGCAGGTGCTCAGGAAACCCAAGATGGCCCTCTCTAGACCAGCCAAGACTTGGAAAATAACAATCATGTTTACATTTTTTTAAAAATAAATATTTAAAGTGTATGCCCCCCCCGCCCCGCCTTACTTCATATTTCTTTTTATCCTTACTTCCATCCCCCTGAAGGCAAGCCATGCTGGTGGTTCTCGCAATTATTTCAACCCCTGAAAAGGCACCAACTTCATCTGTGGAATCAGCCTGTCATGCTGGACACATCTATTGAGTATGGTAGGCAATCGCTTTTCATTGAAGTGTACAAAAAAATCGAATCGAGGAACAAGTGCTCATACCTCTGTAAGGAGTGACCAGATTCTGATCACGTCAAGACAGAACAAAGCTGGGAGGGAAGGAGAAGAAAGCAAAGGGCTTCCCAGAGAATGGGGCCTGGGATCTTGACACTCTATAGCTGAGGCTGCAACTATCAACCTCAAAGGAGGGGGAAGCAGTAGGAGTAATGGTACCCAGACTCTGTGCTTATGACAAGTGAGAACAAAGAACTCAAAGAATGCATCTAGCAGAAAGACCTTTCAGAAGCTCTGCTCACATTGGCTAAGAGGACCTTGAAAGAGAATGGTCTTTACCAACACAGAGAAGTAACACTCAGCAGTGAATTGCAGAAATAATGCTAGGATGAGGGAGAAAGAAACCCTAATTCATGTCTTAAAATAATAGAATCTTAAAGTGAGATCATTTATTTCATCTGTTAAGTTTCTGAATAAGGCAACTGAAGCTCAGGAAGATGTGAGTTGCTCAAAGCCACAGAGTTCCTAAGAGTGTCTTTTTGCAAACACATTTTAGGTGAATTCCCATAAATTTCCATTTTAAAACTAAAGTAAAAAATCACATACCACTGTCAATATTCATAGTTTGAGTTGTCCTAAAAGTGGACCTTAAGGACTTCTTTGCAAGTTTGGGAGGTGCAGGAAATGCTGGTGTGGGAGTGAGGATGTAAGATAGTTGGAAAGAGTGCCAATAAAGCAATAAGACAATAAAGGGTGTGTTTATTGGTGTGTTAAATCCAGCAAATTGCCCCACTGGGCACTTAGAGATAATCCAACTGGGGAAGTTTGGAAGATGGAATAGAACAAGTACCTCAGAGTTCTCCCACTTGTGGAAAAGGAAACCGGAGTATTTTTCCGTCAACTCCCATCCATCACTGGATGAGGGGTGTGTCTAAAAAGATAATTCCCTG
Source organism: Mesoplodon mirus (assembly GCF_964341445.2). Classification (NCBI taxonomy): domain Eukaryota; kingdom Metazoa; phylum Chordata; class Mammalia; order Artiodactyla; family Ziphiidae; genus Mesoplodon; species Mesoplodon mirus. Next base: position 30,985,531 of record NC_138992.1, read on the forward strand.
GCCCTTCCATCCTGCCCTGTGAGTGGGCTGAGCAGACTTCTAGTGCTTCAGAAAAAGTCCTTAGACAAAAAGCTGGAGATGCTGATGACTGGAAATCAGCACGACAGCAGGAAATGCAAAGGTCCAAAAGATATGTATGAGGTACCAACAGTGTATGCTATACCAATTCACCATATATTTAGCTATATTTCTGATCACCTCTTTTCCAGAGATAATTAAGAGGTGTAGATCCCCAGTTTTCTATTGTTCAGTATGTAACGTGGTTCCTTAATGGCATGATAGAGATGGCATGTGTGAAAATGCTACTCAATAACTTAGTTTGCCCTTCAACCATTTTTGCAAGTTCTGTACCATAATTGCTACACCATTGGCTTAAAATATGCATAACGTATTTTAGACCCAAACACCCCTGTTTATCAAAGTGTATTATCATAATGCAAACATGAATGCACAGGTGTGTAGTTCACTTTGTTAGCTTTCAAACTGGTATAAGTATGTCCTAAACTTCTGAACATCATAGCATTTTCAATCTAATGGGCTATAAGAAGATACATAGACTTCAGATCATGGAATTTGGAAACATGTCCTAATCCCCAGTGTCTTTGTTAATACATCAAAAAGATATATAGGCATATATCACATCAGCTTTACAAATAAACCAGTATATCTCATTGAATTTAAAAAGGAAGTCTATATCTCAAATAAAATGGTATGTCTTCTACTGGTGCTGCCTGAAATACTATTTGGAAAGTTGGTTTCTAGAATAGTTAAATTTAAAGTCATTTTAATGTACAAATCTCTGACAAGAACTAGAAGTGCAACCTATCACCCTGAAAAAAAGATAAAATAAATGTAGATTCAAAAAGGACTTGAATTTCTTTAAAGCTCTCAGAAAAATGTTACCATTTAGTAATGACATTCCCTATTCATTTGACCTCAGCTTGACACACTGAATTGCTCTGAACATCTGTGGCCAGACACATAAGTTCTACATCTTAACTCTTGCTTTTCTAATTTGTACAGAAATGCACATTAAAAGAATGCCAAGACTAGAGCCAGAGACAATAAAAGAAGCAAAGTCATAAGTAATTATAAAATCCACATCTCCCTGTGCAAAGAGGTGACCAACATTGCCCTGCCAACTTTGGTAACATTTCACATGGAAATAGCTCAGACTTAGAGATATGTCATGCTTCTTACCTGATTCCATGGATTCTAAATGCCTGGATTAATGATACCTGAACTAGGTCTCTCAAACTAAAATAAAATAGGAACATCATCATGACTGCTGGACTACCAACTAGATTATCATATTATTGATTATAAAAGATGTGAGGTATAGAGGGGCAGTGTTGGATTATTTCAACACAGACAAGAAAACTTAGGAAGTGAGCAGATCTACAAACTAATGTTCATAAATGTGTTACCTGTTCCCTATAATGTGACACTAGTGGACTCAGCCCCAGAAAGCTGGAGGGAGCAATAGACTTGGCAGTCACAGTTTTTGGTGATTCTTCATGGTTCTCAGCCCTGGCCACACATTAGAATTAACTGAGAAACTATTTAAAAATACAATACCCAAGCCTCACCTGGCATCTCTGAGGTTAAACCCAGGAATTGAGACAATTTGCATGTGAAACCAGAGTAGAGAATTAACGACCATTTGTCGTAGTAAAGAGCAATAATGCAGGGGGCCTTAAAAGACACCATTTATTAATTTCCTAAGAAGCCATGATTGAAATATTCAGTTGTCTATAAAAATAAGCATTTTATATTAAAAGTAGGTAATTAATAAATTGATTTATTCAATAGAAATTCACTAAGCACTTACTATGTGCCATAATAAATAATATGTATGCAAAGATTAATAAAACATGTTTGCTAACCTCCTGTATAAAGGGGACGAAACACAGTTGTTGACAGGATGATTACAAGGTACTGGAATAAATGGTTTTTTCGCTTTTTGGTTTTTTTTTTTTTGCGGTAACGCAGGCCTCTCACTGTTGTGGCCTCTCCCGTTGCAGAGCACAGGCTCCAGACGCGCAGACTCAGCGGCCATGGCTCACGGGCCCAGCCGCTCCGTGGCATGTGGGATCTTCCCGGACCGGGGCACGAACCCGTGTCCCCTGCAACGGCAGGCGGACTCTCAACCACTGCGCCACCAGGGAAGCCCTGGAATATACATTTTTTTTTAATGTTACGAAGAACCTAGGGGCAGGACAGGAATAAAGACTCAGACCTACTAGAGAATGGACTTGAGGACACGGGTGCGGGAAGCGTAAGCTGGGACAAAGTGAGAAAGTGGCATGGACATAAATACACTACCAAATGTAAAACCGATAGCTAGTGGGAAGCAGCCGCATAGCACAGGGAGATCTGCTCAGTGCTTTGTGACCACCTAGAAGAGTGGGATAGGGACGGTGGGAGGGAGGGAGACGCAAGAGGGAAGAGATATGGGGATATATGTATATGTATAACTGATTCACTTTGTTATAAAGCAGAAACTAACACACCATTGTAAAGCAACTACATTCCAATAAAAACGTTAAAAAAATTTATACAGAAAAAAAGGCTATAGAAGATATAGATGAAAACAGAAAAGAAAAGCAGATAATTTCACCTAGGGAAATCAGAGATAGCTTCATAGAAGAGGCAAAAATTGGCTGTTTACTGAAGTAAAGTTAAATCCTGGAAAACTTGAAAAAAGTAAAAAAAGATTTGATTCAAGTTTTTTTAAACATAGGCTTCTATGAGCAAAGGACTTGAATAGACATTTCTCCAAAGAAGATACACAAATGACTGATAAGCACATAAAAAAGAATCCTTAACGTCATGAATCACTAGAAAAATGCAGTCAAATCCACAAGGAGCTACCACTTCACACCCATTAGAATGATTACTATTAAAAAAAAAAACTCAGGGCTTCCCTGGTGGTGCAGTTGTTAAGAATCCACCTGCCAATACAGGGGACACAGGTTTGATCCCTGGTCCAGGAAGATCCCACATGCCTCAGAGCAACTAAGCCTGTGCACCACAACTACTGAGCCTGCACTCTAGAGGCCGTGAGCCACAGCTACTGAGCCCACGTGCCACAACTACTGAAACCCACACGCCTAGAGCCCATGCTCCACAACAAGAGAAACCACAGCAATGGGAAGCCCGTGCACTGCAATGAAGAGTAGCCCCTGCTCACTGCAACTGGAGAAAACCCACGTGCAGCAAAGAAGACCCAACACAGCCATAAATAAATAAATAAATAAATAAAATTTTAAAACTCAGGAAATAACGTGTTGGCAAGGATATGGAGCAATTGGAATGCTTGTGCACTGTTGCTAGGAATATAAAATGGCACAGCTGCTGTGGAAAACAGTATGAGAGTTCCTCAAAAAATTAAAAATAGAATTATCATATGATCTAGCAATTTGGCATATGCCCAAAAGAATTGAAAGTAAGGTCTTGAGGAGATATTTGCACACCAAATTTCATAGCAGCATTATTTACAATAGGTAAAACATGGAAGCAACACAAGTGTCCATTGATGGATGAATAAATAAGCAAAATGTGATATACACAGACAATGGAATAATATTCAGCCTTAAACAGGAAGGAAATTCTGACAGGTGCTATAGCATGGATGAAACTTGAGGACATTATTCTAAGGAAAATAAGCCAGTCACACACACAGAAAAACAATTACTGTATGATACCATTTATATGAGGTACTTAGAATAGTCAAATTCATAGAGACAGAAAGTAGAAAGGTGGTTGCCAGGGGCTGGGAAGAGAGGGGAATAGGAAGTTGTCATTTAATTGATGTAGAGTCCCAGTTTTGCAAGAGGGAAAGCATTCTGGAGATGGATAGTGATGATGTTTGCACAAAAGTATGAATGTACTTAATACCACTGAACTCTACACTTAAAATGGTTAACATGGTCAATTTTATATTATGTGTATTTAAGCACAATTTTGAAATTAAAAAAAAGAAAAACCATAGATTCCCAACACTCTCTCAGTAGCAGCACTTTCTCTTCAGTTTGGAAGTTTACTCTGGGGCTACCCAATGATTCTGGATAGTCAGTTCTTCACAGGGTGAGGGAAGTGGTCTAGGTAAGTATAAGTTGAGGGGAAAAGATTAAAATTCAGGGTGGCATTTTGCTGGACAGAGTTTTCTACACAAGACAGTCTTGGGATACCCACAGCCAGATTGGCAGACCTTCAGAGTCAGGAAAAGCTGTGATTTAAACAAGACATATCAAGTATGAAAACCAACTCCAAAGAATCATAAGAAGAGATAAGTTCAGGAGTAACAAGAGATAGGATGAAAGTGAAGGAAGATTGGAAATAAGAAAGAGAGGGATCTTGGGAAATATCTGAAAATCCTGACTGGTGATTGGGTTAAGTCCCTCTTCCCATTTCCGTTGCCTCATGTATTCGAATTGACTAAGGGACTGGCAGAAGTCTGGTGTTTAACCTACTGTGTACTCAGCTTCTCATCTTGAGTTGCTGGAGCTTAGGCCCAAGAATATAGGATGGAAGACAAAATTGAGTTGGCTGATTAAAACAGGAAGAGGTTGATTTTCATGGACAAGGACAGTTGGAGAAAGAAGGCTATGGGGTTGTTGCCTTAGTCGCTTTGGAGGGCCCCCCAAAATGTTCTTCTGATTTGTAGAAGTCAGTGCTTATCCATTCAATAAATCATCTGTATGTGCATTTATTATTTGTAAGAAAGCACAAGAAAAAAAGTGTAAGCTCTGCCCTTCCTAAGTTTACAGTCTAGTGGCAGAGATAAACAAATATATCTAGTAAATTACTTGAAGATTAGAACTGTATTTTATACATATGCTTATCCCCTTGCCTCCTTCCATCCCATCCCTACCACCATTCCCACCATTGTTCCCAAGTGTTCAGAAACTGAATGAAACAATAAATCTATATATAAATAAATTATTTAAACTTCTAACATCAGAACTCTGTATGTAAAAAGGCTGAGTTGAAAGAAAGCTTAAAATTGTGTAGAACAAGTCTCTCAGTTTTTAAGTGAGAAGGTGATAGTAAGAGAAATTGAATCTTAAAATAATGGTACAAATGAACTGATTTACAAAACAGAAATAGAGTCACAGATGTAGAAAACAAACTTATGATTACCAAGGGAGAAATAGGGGGGAGGGAGGGATAAAGTGGGAGATTGGGACCAACACATACACACTACTATATATAAAATAGATAACTAATAAAAACCTACTGTATAGCACAGGGAACTCCACTCAGCACTCTGTAATGGCCTATGTGGGAAAAGAATCTTAAAAAGAGTGGATATAGAGAGTTTCCTGGCGGTGCAGTGGTTAAGAATCTGCCTGTCAATGCAGGGGACATGGGTTCGATCCCTGGTCCAGGAAGATCCCACATACCACAGAGCAACTAAGCCCGTGCACCACAACTACTGAGCCTGTGAGCCACAACTACTGAGCCTGCACTCTAGAGCCCACGAGTCACAACTACTGAGCCCACAAGCCACAACTACTGAAGCCCGTGCACCTAGAGCCTGTGCTCCACTACAAGAGAAGCCACTGCAATGAGAAGCTCGTGCACAGCAACGAAGATTCTGATTCTGATGACCCCATATCAGGAACCCTAGTATGTGTAGGGAAGAGATGTCAGACCCTGGCCCACCTGGGAGTACAAAATAGAAACTCACTGATCGTTAGTAACTTGCAACAAGTAAGCAAAGGGAAATCTCAGTGTGATTCTGTCTAAGGGAGTAGTCAAATAAAAGTGTGTGGTTTACTGGTGTCTATCCCTTTTTATGATTTCAGTTCATCCTCATGGAGGATCGTCAGGACAGCATTAAAGCCTCCTCCACTTGGGAATTGCTCCAGGCCTATCTCCCTTCCTTTGGCTTTTCTACAATCTCATTCCTAGGCTCCCCTCTCTCACAGGCTCGTATGACATTATAACTTGGCTTACTTGCTTGTTCTTGCTTTTTGTTCTTTCTTTCTTTCTCTTTTTCTCTCAACTCATTTGGCTTGGTGACCAAGTTTTCAATTATTTACCTTGTTTGTATTCTGGCATTTGACACTCAGCTCTACATCCCTCAAGCTCTGCACCCTGCTCGGGTCCCCAATTCCCCACGAGAAGGAAGACAAGTAGGGCCACAACCTTGGAATTATTAGAGTACGAGAGATACACCAAGGAAAGTGCCATTCTGTTGCTTCCCAGTGCCTATCAGCTTTTGTTAACCAAATCTTCCCCTTTCTCAGAAACAGTCCACAAACTCGGAGTTAGCTCCTTTCATCCCAACTCTTGGCTTTATGAAGTGAAGGCCCGTCATCTACCCCCCATCACCATGTGATCAAATTGAAAAGGAGATCAGTCATAACCCTTCTAGATTCGAATCCTAGCTCTTCCACTTATCAGCTCTATGAAACTTTGTGCCTCTGCCGCCACTTTAGTAAAACATGAGTAATAATATCTGTATATAATACAAATACTATTGAGGCGATTGAACTATTTAAAAATCCATGTAATTCATTCATCTACACATAGCAAAGGCTCAGTAAATTATAGCATCATTACTATTTCTGCTTATAGACTCTTGCTACCAAAAACCATTAAGACACAAGCCATAAAATGTTTGCATCGAGTAATCATTGCAAGATTTCATGCAGTTCAAGAAAATAGCAGAAAACAAAAAGCAAGAGCCATTGGGGTTCTCCTTTAAGCGACTTACCAAACTCATGTCTAGAGAAAATAAGAACCTAAAGAATCTCATATCTGAGGACAACTCTTTCAAAGTTTTTTTTAATCTGTTTGCATTTGTTTCGGAGAGGCTGAACAGTCTTCCCATCCCACCTCACCCCAACTCCTACCCCTTTCTCTGGAAAGTTATATTTTTAAAAATATCTCAGAGACAACCTATTAGGTGAATAATTTGGAGCCAAAAATATCTGTGTCATTTTATTTGTTTTCCTCTAGTTTGATAAAGTGGCAAAGATCACTTGACTTGTTCCTAAAGTATTCAGTGTTAGATTTCTTTCCTTACTGAGAAATAGGAATATACAGTTATTCTTCCTCTACTATATATAAATTCTAAATGCTACCTTAGCAGAATTATGAAATAAAAATGAATGCTTTTTTGAAGCATTTATGGAGACTGGGGAATAAATGATAGAATTTTCTTATATTTCTTGTATATGCAGATAACAGATACATTTAATGCAAGAAGGAAATAGAATTTTAATAGAATTTTTAACTAAAGATCTTGAAACAAAACTAAACATACATTTTAATTGAATTTCTGGCTCAAATTACAGCAAACCATTATAAATCATTAGGAATCAGTTTTAAAACTGCTTTCAGTTTTCCCCGTATTACAAACACAGAGGTAAGCTTTTACAGCTTCAGATAAGTGTTAATAAATTACCCGAATTTCAAAATTAATGGCTGCCCGGCTGCTTTGGGGAGATATCATTGTGTTTCATGAATATTTTGATTTTGTGATTAGATCAAAATGCACTGAATTCCTAAACAGTCATAACCAAGGTCTGCTGATCATAAACTGTTCTTTTTTAATAAATTATATTCCTCACAAATCTGCTGATATGGAATAATTAGAAATTGGTTGCCTGCATTTACTGTAATATTTGCATGACTTTAGATCTCCACCTACTGATCTAGAGGCTGGCAGGAAATGTACATTTTGTACATTTCTAAATATACCTTGCCTGCAGAGATAATGGTTTATATTGTGATGGTAAGAAGGTTTTTATTTGTAAAAAACAAAGAGGTGTCACTCGCCAGTTCTGGAAGGCATTGATTAGGCAGTTTATGTCGTTCCTATTCAGAACTTATTATTTACAGCTTTCTTGTTTCCCTTCCTTTGTAGGAGATAAAGATCTGTATCTTGTAAACTGCTTAATGAGTGTCTATTTTGTCTTTTTTAGGTAGCCTTGAAATACATTTTATAGAATGCTAGCATCCTGAAACTAAATGTAAACTGAGCAAAATACACTATCACAATTTATTATATCTCCAAGTATAATCTTCAAATTAAGTGCTTCATAAATAGTTACATGGTGTAAAAAAAAATGCCCAGGTGTAAATCCATCCTTTACCATGTTAAGCACATGTATCTAAATTTGAACCTGCATAACCTACACTGTGTAATCTGATGATTAATCACAGTCATGTGGTAGAAACCACTGATTGCAAACCCACCAGACTGACTACTTTTATTCCTCTAAATTTAATGATCTTTTACAAAGCTGTGTGACTCCAGGAGTTAAAAGTTTGTAGTTTAGAATATTCTAATACAATAATATTTAGGGAGTATTTCTGCAAGGATTTTTGAGAGAGAGGTTTTCACCAAGGAACAAGAACAGTTCTTGAAAAAAAATCCAGAGAAAGACTCAGGTGAAAGGTACAGGAGACTTTCAGCTCTTTCTTATTATCATTTCGAGGCCTGGGGGAATAAAGAAGGGACTCCTGGGAGCATTGTTTACTCCAGTAACTGTATAATTGGCTTCCTCTGCATCTTCATACACTAAGGCCAGGAAGTTCCCAAATCCTCGTATAGTCACAACACAAAGCAATCCTTCTATGGATCTTTGAAGCTGGGACTGGGCTCAGATAAGTTGTCTTGGTTGTGGTTCATGGCACTCGGCATTTCCTCAGAGTTTGAAGCCTTAGTCAGTCATAATTACTTACTCTTTGGATTCGTTACAATTCTTCAATTAACCACAAACACAAGAGGAAGTAAAAAGAATGGCTACATTCAAACGATAATGAGTCCATGGAAAGGTTTTTCAATGAACAATGTTTAACCTTAAAGAAAGATTCTATCAGTCCAGAATAGTAAATGCACAAATGTTCATTTATTTGTCGGAAACGTAAAAGTGAGATAACAGTCATATTTATAATTGAGAAGCCAGGCCTACTATGGCTTGGCATGTTAAGAAATATATCTAAGGGTCTACCCCAAAATCCTGATTAGAGTCCATGGACACTAATAAGAAACTCAGAGCATAAACTAAAATCAACTAGTTTACCTCCCAGGGCTGTCATGTGGATAAACGAGATAAGGTATGTTAGATGCTTAAGTGCCTGGAGTATAGTAAACAATAAATATTACATAAAAACACAAAACAAACCACAGCCACAGAAATACTAAGGTTTTTATGGAGACAACTTTCAGCATGAATGTTTTTGTTCTCATCTGACCTCTTTTACGCATTCATTCTGTCTCAGCCATCTGCAATTTCTACATAAATCTTTATTTATGCTTCTATTTGCATTGAAAAAAACTCAGGTAAGAATCTTCTTTTTAACTCAAAAGAGAGGGAGACTACATTAGTCATACATGTCAGCATTTGCATACATGAAGGCATCTCCATAGCCACAAGCAGCTCTGCACTCCTCGTGTAAGGTGGAATCTGCATTGTAGAACAATTTTCCCAAAATCTATCCTGTCATCAGGAAGCTTAAATCAAGTTAAAATATATTCTCTCTGAGTATGTTTATGCACCACAGATGTATATTTTTTAACATTTTAGTTAGTTCTTTTCCAAATATCTGGTCACTATTTTAAAATAAAGGAGGCATTTCTAGTAATGGTGTGTTGCTCAAGAATGATTTATCCACTTAACAAAATTTATTGAACAGCTGTTCGATGCTAGGCATGCCGCCCTTGGGATATAGAGATGAATAAGGCCACGTACCACCTTCAGGAAGCTGAGTCTGTTGGGCAGTTATAGTTCAGCATGACCAGTTCTGTGATGGAAGCATGCACAGTGTACTGTGGGAACAAAGGAAGGTCTCTAAAACAGACTAGTGGTCAGGCAAGTCTCTCTGAGATGTTTGGAGTTTGGGAAGACCAGGAGGAGTGCCATGGACTGAATGGACTGAACTGTGTCCCTTCAAAATGCCCATGCTGAAGCCCTAACTCTAATATTAGCCCTAAGCCTGATACTAATGTGATAGTATTTGGAGATGAGGCCTTTGGGAGGTAATTAGGGTTAAATGAGGTCTGATGTATACACTTATCCTGGTTTATAAGCCTTTCATGTCTGGGCCCTACCAACTTTATCTGTCATTCTCCCCTTGTTCACAGCTGGCTTTCCTACTTGAGTGTGACAAGTTCTTTTCTGCCTCACGACCTTCGCATACTCAGTTCCCTTAGCTTTGAATCCCCACTCCCTAGCTCCTCACCCAACCCTCCTTCCCCTGACTTCTGTCTCACTTGACCAACACTATAAATCTACAAAGATTTATATTTGTAAACCTAAGAGACATACATAGAACACTTCACCCAACAACAGCAGAACATACATTCTTCTCAAATGCACATAAAACATTCTGCAGCATAGACCATATGCTAGATCATAAAACAAATCTCAATCAATTTAAAAAGATAAAATTATACAAAATATGTTCTCTAACCACAGTGGAATAAAGTTAGAAATCAATAACAGAAAGAAATTTGAAAACACACAGATATGTAGAAATTAAACAATCACACCCCTAAAAAAAAAACAATGGATTAAAGAAGACATCAAAATGGATATTAGAAAATAGAAAATTTGAGATGAATGAAAATAAAGGCACAACATACCAGAACTCATGGGTTGCAGTTAAAACAGTACTTAGAGGGAAATTTATACATGTAAATGCCCATATTAAAAAGGAAGAAACATCTCAAATCAATAACCTAAACTTTCACCTTAAGACACAGGGAAAAAAAGAAGAGCAAACAAACCCTAGAGTAAGCAGAAGAAAGGAAATAATAAAGACCAGAGTGGAAATTAGTAGTAAAGTCCGAGATTTGTGTTGACAAGTGTTCTAAGGCCACATTCAGGCCCAGAGGAAAAGAATGCTTGTAGAGTTATGAGGTCAGGGCTGGGAGTGGACTGAAGCCAAAAAAGTATATTTTGAATTCTGGGCCTTGTTAACATAAATCTCCAAGAAGAGGTCCCTCTTTTTATGTTTGTATTATGAGCATAAGTATTCTACTTATGTCTCTAAGGGGATGCTGTCCTGCTAGGATCCTTTGAATTCTTCTTTAGTGAGCATGTCACTGAGACACTTGGGTCTCCCTGGGAAGAGTGGAATGTTTTAGCTACTCTAAGTATTGCTACTGGGCCCAAGTAGAACCACAAGGACTGCCTGATTCCATCCTCATGTGATAGTGGACTAGATTGACCTTATTTAAAATAAGTCTTATGGCACATTTTTGAAGCCAGGATGTTGAACAGTTCCATCTCCACTTCTCCAAAGCTGTTAGATGACACTGATCTTGCCTAAATTCTTGTATTCTTTTGATACTTATTTTGATGTTTGAAATTATCATACTAATCCCTGAATTTTATAGCACAATATACAGCAGTGCTTACTAACTTGGATTCTAGATCCTGGGTTCCTGAGTTCAAATCCCAGTTCTGCATCTTAGCTCACTGTGTGACCTTGGGCAAGTTGCTTAGCCTATCTGTGCCTCAGTTTCCTTATATAAAGTGGGGATATAAATAACCACATAAGGTTTTTATAATAATTAAATTAATAGCTACTTTAAAAGTCTGTAGTAGAATGGCCAACATACAGGTGAATACAAGTTGGGCATAACTATTTTCTACAAAGATTTACACATAATCTTATTTGAGTCTCACAACCAACTTGGGGGGTGTTTTATTCTCACTTGACAAATTGAGAGACAGTGGCCCAGAAGCCAAAGTTTCTCATGGCTTCACATCTATAAATGAGTTTAGACCCAGTGTTTTTCCTCCTTGGTGCAGTGCTTTTCATACTGCCATGATGCTAGAAGGCAACAGAATACACTGAGGCAAGTACATGGGCTCCATAGCCAGGTAGACTTGGGTTCAACCCCAGCTTTACTCATCTTTTAGTCCTGTGTCTTTCGCCAAAGTACGTCATCTCTAAGCTATGTTTATGAGATGAGCATACTATTTCCTACCTCATGAGGTTATTATAAAAAAGACTGAGAAGAGATATCTAGCCTCGTACCTACTACATATTATGTGATCAACAAATGTTAATTTTCTTTCTCTCACATCTCCTTTTAGCAATGAAAATATTCTCTCTTTATAGTAAACTGTGCTCAAGAGGATCCCTCTGTGGCTGTCCGATCAAGAGAGTCAGCTTTGAAATACTCCCTCAGTGCTTTTAATGTTAAAAATTTAAAACAATTATTGTAACTAAGATGTGCTCATTAATATTGGAAGGGATGAATGTGAAAAAATGAGACTTAATAGCAAGTTTGCCACAATTTTAATTTATCTAAATGCCACATGGAGAGGCAGGAAGGATTCTGTTGTTATTTTGTTTTTTGAGCACTGCAAAATGCAACAAAACAAAGAGCAAATAAATTTTAAAACAAAAAGAGTGGCAAGGGTCCTAGGGGAGATAACACATATATAGATAATCTAGTTATGGAGAAACATCCCATACAGCCAGCCTTTCTCATGGAAATTGAATATCCAGGCTTATGTGACCCAGTTGAATATTCACTATAAATTAGAAGATTTATATGGATGATGTAAAAATTACTAAAGGTATAAAACAAAATTTCTGCAATAGCTTACAGATTTCCTGTCTTCAGAACACAGGAAGAGAACACATTTGAAAGTACTTGCCAAATGGAAATACTAAAGCAAAGGAAAAAAAAGAAAGATCCACTTAATATTGTTTTCTAGGTGGGGACCTGGTCGAAAAGAAAGGCAGCCCATCTGCCCTCCCCAAAGCTGAAGTTTGCCGTTATTATCATTTGCAGTGAGAGAGAATGGAAGTAAACAATAGTTCAGAACAGAGGATATGGAGAGACTGAAATGTTAGGTTTCAACGAGGGAGAATATGCTTTTGCCAGGAAATCTGGAAAAATGGGATTTGATTAAAGGCAGTCATCAAAAGGATGCAAACCTCCAGGTCATTTCTGATGTAGTTTTCAGATTAGGAACCCAGATCAGAATCATCAACATCAAAAATATAATAATTTTTTTTGCCTTCCGTGATTGCCAGCATTTGGGCTGAAAACAAGACAGCAATATCCCAGCCTTGGCTCTGTGGCTATACCTGAGTGACTCCGGAAAAATAGAACTCTGATGGTCATGATATGATATAATGCGTTTCATTCAACTTCATTGATAAAGCACTCCTTCTCTCTTAAATTTTCAAAAGTTATTATCCACATCTTACAAAATGGACTCAGCACTTGCAATGGCTCCATTTCCCAGGCATTTAACAGGAACCAGGGACGTTTGCAGAATTATAAGAGGTCAAGGGTATATTTTATTAAGATAAATTTAAACTTCATTCTAAAGTTTGAATCACTGCCCTTTCCTTGTGTGGTAGAAACATTTAACAGGAGATCTGTCTTTACAAGTTTTAAGTGTACGGTACATGAGTGGTGACTACAGATATAATGTTGTAAAGCAGATCTCTGGAGCTTATTCATCTTAATTCTATTCACTCTTTGATTCTATGAATTTGACTCTTTTAGATGTCTCATATAAGTGGAATCATGCAATATTTGTCTTTCTGAGACTGATTTATCTCATTTAACATAATAGCCTCAAGATTCATTCATGTTGTCACATGTTGCTCTGTTTCCTTCTTTTTTAAGGCTGAATAGTATTCTGTTGTATGTATAGACCACTTTCCTTTATCCATTCATTTCTCAATAGACATTTAGGTTGTTTCCACATCTTGGCTATTGTGAAGAGTGCTGCAGGATAGCTATTATCAAAAAAGAAAAGGCAAGTGTTCATGAGACTATGGAGAAATTGAAACCCTATTGCACTGTGGGTGGAAATGTAAAATGGGCAGCTTTCATGGAAAATAGTATGGAGGTTCCTCAAAAAAATAATTACCATATGATTCAGCAATCCTACTTCCAGGTGTATATCCAAAAGAATTGAAATCAGGATTTCAAAATGATATTAGCCTTCCCATGTTCATTGGGTAAACTGCCTTTTGACGTTTCATGTGCTCTAGTTTTGTATTGTGAGCCCCTTTTAATTTAACTTTTCACATTCTCTTCAACTAAATCATAAACTCCTTGAAGATAGGAGTTCTGCCTTACACTTACTAGTTCAAAAAGTATTGACAAGTTGGTGATGAAGTGACATAATGTCTTTGAGAATTTCCAAATTTTACTATCTCCTTAATACACAATTTTCTTTCTAAAAATTCATTGTTACAAATGAAAAATTTTAAGTAAACCCTTCATCCTTAAGGAGGATTACTGTGTGTAAACAGAGTCTAACAACCTGGTTGGTTTGAGCCAATAGTGTTGAGTAGTCAACTATATTCACTCCAGAGTGAAGAGACCTAATACTCACTTCTAGCTTCATAGCACCAGTGATTCAAATTTATTTTTTAAGGATGTTAAATGATTTGTACTTTGCTCAAAGTACATGTTCAGAAATGTTAGCTAATTGCATCACACTCACACACATATACATCTAAGTAACTCCCTTACCATTGGGAAGGGTCTTGTGAGAAAATAATAAAGACACCAAGGTGTCACTTATGCACCAATCAGCCAAGCAAGTAGGATACTCAGAGTAAACTAATTGGAAGCTTAAGTATAAATGACATCTATAAGGAGCCAGTGCACAGAGGCATTTCCTCACTGCAGGTCCTCAGTATGTCTTAAAAGTGATGGGCTTCCCTGGTGGTGCAGTGGTTGAGAGTCCGCCTGCCGATGCAGGGGACACAGGTTCGTGCCCTGGTCTGGGAAGATCCCACATGCCGCGGAGCATCTGGGCCCGTAAGCCATGGCTGCTGAGCCTGTGCGTCCGGAGCCTGTGCTCTGCAATGGGAGAGGCCACAACAGTGAGAGGCCCACGTACTGCAAAAAAAAAAAAAAGAAAAAAAAAGAAAAAAGAAAAGTACATTGCATATTCCCCATATGCACTTGAGCTTTCTCATTATTGTCCACCAAATCAATATCAAAATTATGACATCTCTCCCTCTTTACATTGAAATCCCCAAATACCATAATACTCCTAACATCTGCTGGAATGACTGTAGGAAAGCCCATATACATCAGGGCTTTCCTTGGGGAGGAAAAGATATCACACTAATATGATTATAAAGCATTGAGTGGGACCCTGAATTACTACGATAAAGTGTATATCATATTATCACAAGTCTTGGTTTTGTTTATGGTCCTTACTTCAAGTCAAAATTGTAGTCATCATACAAAATGCTGTCATTTCATGTTTCAATACATAATTTTTGTCAACTTAGAATGATGCAGGTTGGTATAATCTTTCAAACTAAGGATCTAGTATTTAGTTAAAAATAAGAATGTTTTTAATCATTGTAAGAATGAAATTTCAATGACTTGAAATTTCATTCTTACAATGAGACAGGCAGAAATAATCAAAATATAAAATATATAAAATATAAATATATATAAATATAAGATAAAAAGTAATATGTGCCACAAAGGAATACTGAAATAGAAGGAGAAAGATAGGAATGCCTGAATATCTTTGCCCAACAATTTCTTCTGTCTTGGAAGCACTGAGGAAGCCATACATACAAGAGACAAAGAAGAATGGTTACATTACCACTTTAGAATTAGGTAAGCCAGGGCCCAATACCCTAGTGCAGCGTTCTCTGGTAAAGCTGGTTTGGACAATGTGTTTGATGTCCAAAGCCCATACAGGGCTCCCATGTCCCAGTCTTAATTCCCCAACTACTCACCAGAAGTGATGTGAATTTAGAAGTTTGTAAGAAAAGAGGAGCAAGAGACACTTTCAAGAGAGCCTTGGTACAGCTTACCAATTACATCTCTTGAAGGCAATGGGAAGAAGAAAAAAGAGGTCTTGGCCCAAGAGTACATCAATTTGCAAGAGTAAATCCATCCACTAGTAAACATGGTCCTATAAATTTCCTTTAATCTGACCAGAAATGGGGTATTGTAAAGAATAAGGGAGATGATAGAAGGAAACTCCTACCTCCCAAAAAGTGTCAAATGTTTTGGGAATGCAAAGAAAAGAGGGACATTGCAATAAAGGGAAAAGTATGATTCTGATTCTTTTTTTTTTCTATTATTTTTTCCCTATTTACTTCCTCACCTCCTATTCCTCCATCTATCCCTTTAGGTTTTCTTCCAGGGTACACTGCATTGCTACAGACACAACCCAGGTATAATATACCACCTGTGTTCAGATTAATCTCAACTCTAAGGCTCAGTTCAGACCTGCCTCCTGAGCTTCAGGTAGCTTCACTATGCATCTTGTATAATACTTAACTCTATTCATCTTCACCTCATGAGATAATGAGGCCATTTAAATTTATCTTTTAAACTTTCCTTCTCACTTCTCCTGCTCCCTATGCATTTTTTAAAAATCTCGCTTAGTAACACCACTATCCACCCAATTATGCAAACTGAAATGTGGATGTCACCATTGCCTCTCTCTTCCAATCTCCAACATCAATCAAAAGAGTGCTACCTATATTAGCTACTAAGTATTTTCCCCTCCTTTTAATTCTCTCTTCCCCATAGATGACGTTAATATCTTCCATCTACTGTCATTGGCTGTTGTCTTTCTTCCTCAAATCCATTCTTAACATAGCTTCCTGCTTGGTCTATCTAAAATGCAAATCTGGCCATGTCACTCCCCTGCTTAATCCCATTCTTGGTTCCCATCACCTATAGGACAAATTCCAGTTTTAAAATTGTACATCAGTTTCTACCCAAGCCCTGCTTACCCCTCTGTTCTCATATTCTATTGCTCCTCCCCCCATCCTTTGAGCAACTTCTACTTCCTGGTGCTTTCATCACACACCTCCCTTTTTCAGCTAGCCTGTGCTCATGATAGCTCTAAAATTTGGAAAGACCTTCCTTCTCTGCTAGCCTTCTTCATATGGATATTTATTTGTCATATGTCAAGATTCAGCATAGCTGAAACTTCTTTCAAAAAGTCTCCTGTTGATTCACCTCCCATCCTCCCCACCGACAAGACTGTATTGTAGTCTCCTCCTCTCTGCTCTCATATTTGCTTTACCTATTGACATTTTGGTCATCTCTCCCCTGGACTGTGAGAGCCTTTATGGCAGTAGACGTGCATGCCCTTTTGGAACATAATAAGTGCCTATTAATGTATTTACTCATGGAAGGAAGGAAGGAGGGAGGGAGGGAAAAAGGAAGGAAGGAAGGAAGGAGGGAAGGAAGGAAGGGGGAAAGAGAAAGGAAGGAAGAAGGATTTTCTTTTTTAGAGTTTTGAAAATTATTTTGGTGACCAATAGATATGTAGAAAAGGGGAAATAGAGTCAGAAGAAACCTCATGAGCAAAGGCATGAGATGTAAAACTCAAGGTAATGGGTGGAGAAAGCTATATGGAAGAATATACATGACAGGAAAATAAAACTGAAGGAAAAATTTGGGCAGGTTGTAAAGGACCAGGATACCAGATTCAAGAGTCTGAATTTCATTGAGAAGGTGGATCACTGAAAACTTTTGAGCAGGGATGACTATATTAACGTAGCTTTATGAAAGCAATTTACGGTTATGGGTAGGATGTATTAGAGGAGTGAGAGTCTGGGGAAAACAGAAAGAAGTGTATTGCAATACTCAGAATGAGATATAATGATGAGTTGAATTGGGGAAGTAGATTTGGAATGGAAAAAAATAAAGAACAGACTTAAGAGAAGTCTCAGGGAAAAGAATTGCCAGAGGTTGGCAATGGATTGGAAGTGGAGGAACAAAATAAGGAAACTGGATGAGTTAAAGAATGGTGGTATTATTAATGGACAATGAAATTCCCAGATAATACTAGTGTAAGAGGGTTAATGATGAATACAAATTGGGATACATTGGGCTTGAAGGTGTTTTGGGAGATGCATTTGGAGATAGCTAACAAGTCATTGGAAATTCATTCCTAGAAGCAAAGCGAGTAACCTTGGCTTCAGAAATAAATTAGGGAGTCATTTGCACAGATATGGGAATTGAGAAAGCAATGTGGATGTCTTTATGGTCCATCATCATGAATTTTATCTAAATTACATTTTATCACATTAATATCTAAAATGTGCTAGTTCAAAGCCCTCATGAGATTATATAAGAATTCAGCACTTCTCTGTCAACTCTATGCCCTTTATTTTAGGTGTATGTAGCGATGTTTCACATTAAGAAACATTTATTCTGTACTCTTCTGCTTTAACCTCTTGTTGATATTTACTTCCCACAAGCTGCCTGAGGGAGAAGGTAGACCAATATTCAGAGAAGGTCAAAAGGAATTTTTCAGAGTTCAGTATTGGAGATGGCATGATCCCAACCAAGTTCGACAGTGTAGCGTTGCCTAAGAATGTCTGAAGTGAAATAAAGGATAGGGTCAGTGGAAATTTTAAAAGCATGAAACTATGAAATCGTGGTGGTAGAACCATCATTAAGGTGGATATGGAAGTCACCAAGGACTTCCTGAGAATAGTTTAAAGACAAAAGTTGCCAGCTGCTAAAATCAACATGGATGGTGTGTAAAGTGTCCTTAATATTTCAGCAATGAAACTGGATAAAGAATGAAATAACCAAATAGATTTTGAAAGAACTACATGAGGAATAACCTGGAAATTACCATGTGAAGCAAAGATTATATTTCCTCTCTCCCTCCCTCCTTTTCTCTGTCATAAAAGCCAACATAATTCCACTTGTGAGACAAATCTAGTTGCTGTGATTTCAAAAAATGGAACTTTATGATATGTGGAGCTCTATTTTCTATACCTTTTATGTACCTGGTAAGTGCTAGCACATAGAGATTAGCAAATACGGGTTGAATTCATCTGACCCAGAGATAACAGTACACTTATAATTCAATATAAGGCAAAAATAATTTCTAAAACCCAAACCCAGAGGATGCAAAATAGAGGGTAAAAATGTCACAAAACATTCAGTCTTACCAATTATTCATAAGAGCTCCTACACTGAGACAAGCTCTTCTCATTTTCTTAAAGTAATAATTTGCAAAATTGTGATTTAAAGACAACTTAAAGGGTTTGTAAGAATGGTGGTAGAAGCCCGTTTTCCATAGGGCTATGGGCATTGTTAGAAGTTTGGATTGTTAGGCTTATCGGATGTTGAGCATCTTTTGAATCCCTGTGTTGTTAATCAAGATAGATGGCAGACTAGTTAATGCTGTTAGTGAGACTGTGGCAAAGATTAGAAGGTTATCAAACAGATATAAACAAGAGTTCTAGGATTCCTATCTAACATGAAATTAACAGCTAATAGGTATCTCTCTTCAATAGCTGATTTGATTGAGTGCATGTGGATAAAAGTCAACAAGTGAACAACTTGATTGTCTGCTGAATTAATAGAATGGAAGAACTTTAAATGGTTCTGAAAGCTAATTTAATTCAGAAACCTCAGTGAGGTTCCAGCTCTTTTGTGAAACTAGTGAATAGAATGTTGGCAATTCATTCAGAATAAAAAGGTGAACATTAGCTTCCTCTGTTCTTGAAATAAAAATTGGTGTTTAAAAAAATTTTTTTTCAAGGAAGGAGCATTAAACTTATGAATATGTTCATATGATCCTCTGAATAAACACTGAAAATTAAAATGAAGGAAAACTGCCCTATGAATTTGTCTTGAGTTTAGTCATTTCTGTCTCAATCTCCCTCTGCATTTGTCTTCCCAATTTCTTTTATTTATATTTCCTTCCCTAACAATTAAAATTGTTCCTTTTCTAGGCCCATTTAAATTTCAATTGCCAGGATGACTTGGGTGTTTTAACGCTTGGTGGGCATTTATTAGATTCTACTGAGGTTTATTCAAAGAATACAGAATAGAATAGACTATAGTGTTTGTCCAGACTCACCTCAAATCACTTTATCACTATGCTCTAACTACCCTGGCCTCTGTTTCCCCCCAAACCCAAGCTGCTATCCTCTTGCTTATCCTTAGGGAAACTGTATGTTCTCCTCCCTCTAGCTCCTTACCTGCATTTATCGTGGAAAGATTTTACTCATCCTTCAAGCCTCAGGTGGAATATGTCTTCTTCAGGAAAGCTTTCCCTAACTGCCCACTCTCCACCAGCTCCTGCCCCAAGACTCATACCACCTTCTGCTTTTCTTCCATATCATTTCCCACCATCGTACTTAGCCAAGCTGTCAAGAAGCAAATTGTGGTTTAGAACCTCTCTCCTCTACCAGATTATAAGCTCTCTGAAAGCAGAGGTCATGTTAGTCTCATTAGCTGTGCCTAGCAGAGTGCCCGGCCCATGGAGGGAGCTCAGTAAAGTGTTGTGTTGAACAAGTTACAATAGAGGAGATGGGAGAATCTCCAGGTCATTCCAGGACAAATCCAAATCCAAGACCGACCTCTGATTTGGAGTCTGCTAGGGCCCACTTGAGATCCCTTCTAGAAAACAGGTCAAAAGTCAGGAGTCTACTCAGTTTGAACATCTCCCCTATATCAGGCTCCTTGCCATGTCTCCAGGGAGGTTTCCACAAGAGAACACCCACATATGGTGGGCCTGCTGAATCTGAATCATATTTTTGGTAAATTCCAAGCTATCTTGTACCTGCTCCCTTTCCATATTTTTTTTTCTATGAAAACCTGTAACTTGGTGTTTCACATCCCTTTAGTTAAATCAAGCCTTTCTGCTCAATAAAAGAATAACACAGGCCAAATTATAATTTCCCAAAATTTCAAGGAGTTATTCTCATGCTAACTTGAACAATGCATAAGACATAATGTTAAATGGAAAAAGCAGTATTGGAAACTGCTTGTATTGTATGAACCCTGTTATGTCATTTCAGATATCAATCTCTTAGTAAAAAGAAAACACTGAGAAGAAATACACAAAAATGTCGACTGTGGTTATCTCTGAGTTGTGAATTTTTGCATCATCTTTTTCTTTGTATTTGCCAAGTTTTTCTTGATGATTGTGTAATATTTCTATAATCAAAGAAATAACTTATTTAAACTTATAGACAAAGCCTAGCACATAGACTATACTAGGTAAACACTCATCCGTTCCCAACTCTCCCTTTCCCTCTGAAGGTACCAAGTATGTGCTCTCAAGCACAATATCATATAAGTCCTGATGGTTTCCCATCCCTCTTTGTATGAAAAGAACATGGGCTTTGGTGGCAGCCTGCCAATGGTTTACTAATTTTATAATCTTAAAAGAGTTATTTAAGCAATCTCAGTTGACTCATCTGTAAAGGAACATGATAATAATTCCATCTACTCCCAGTTAAACAAATATCCTTGCATTTTCCAACAAGTGGCCAGAGGCATTAGTTCCATATCTTTCATGATGTGCCTAGGAAGGAATCTTCTGTCTGGAAGTTGAGAGAAGGAGCATTTCTGGCCTTGGGCAGTAGTGGTATTAACCCTGCCTGATGGAGTAGGAATAAGAGTTACTTTGAACATACAGACATTGAATTGAAACTCCACATCATGAACAGAAACCTACAGATCCAAATACTTAAATTTTAAGAAGGTTGTCAACATCTTGGTGGAGGACTAACCATGGGGGTAAAAAGTGCTTCTTAGCAATAAAACAAAAAACCAAAATCACAAAGTTTTTGTTGTAAATGTCAGAGAAGGAGAACTTGAAATATTTCTAGTTAAAAGATTGTGGGTGGAGAAAACATTATTGCTAATTTTAAAATGTAGAAAATATGGTTGGAAGTCAATTTAGCATTCCATTCCATCTTTTTAGTCTCCCATTATTCCTGTCTTGTTTCATTGACTATAAATGTCTTCTTTTTTTTATAATAGTTTTCATAGGTTCCCCTGTTTTCTTCACCAGCTCTTAAATTCCTTAATTGAAGATCCTCTAATCACAGATGTTTCAGCAATTTTCATGTCTGGACAAGGCAAGCTTAGGATTTTTAATTAAATAAACAATTAATTAATTAAATAACAACAACATGTATAATGTTTAATGTACCAGCCACTCTTCTAAGTGTTCTGCAAATTTTCATGAAACTCCTATCAGATAGCTACCTAATCTATGTCTCGAGTGAAGAACTGAGACTCAGAGGTTAAGTGACTGGCCAAGGGCACACATCCAATAGAGGGTGGAACAAGGATTGGAACCCAGTTGTTCTCATTCTACAGTCTGTCAACTATACTGTCTTTCAAATAAGGTGAGGACTTGTCAGACAAGAGGGCCTTTTAAAAACATTTACAGAACCTTAGAATTTTAGAGCAAAAACAAAACTAAGAAAAAACAAATCTAGTCCAACACCCAAGTCACACAAGGAACTAATAATATAGAAGTCATGTGAAAACCCAGGGGCAAGTCTACATGATTTTAAGTGAAAACATTGGTCTTTTATGATAACCAACACATGTATAAGTCAAATTTCATTATATTGTCACATATTTCAGATGTTCTAAAGGATTTCCTGTTCAAAAGACTCCTATCATAAGTCTTTTTATACGTAAAGATTTTTTTTGGCAAAGCAAATGCCCATAATTTATTTTTTAAAGATTTTCAAAACATCCAACTTAGGTAAAGCAAGGTAAACCTGAATTTAATTACTTACAATATAATATTTTATTATAAAAATCACTAAAGTACAATTATTATACATCGACAAAGGTGTGATTTTAAAAATATTTTTATTAAAAATTTATTATATAATATTTTATTTATATACATATGCTAGCTTAAGTCCAAATCTCATTGACATTAACTCAAAAATACTCAGCTGACATCCTTTCCCAAAAATAAGAAACTGAAACCTTCAATATTAATGTCACTAAATCAGGGCAACCCCAGACAATAGTGTGTTAGTACTCCCAAAGTTTAGCTGACTCTCTGAGCCAAAACAATCAGAGATCATTCTCCCTGATTATTCTTTCCCCCATGTAAGGTTTCTACATTTGTTATAACTTAATAGATATTACAAAACAAAAAATTATATATACAAATTATTAGACAATTATGTGTTGCCTTCATCAGTGAATACTTCAGTACACTATAATACCTATATTAATTTTAAAGAATATATTCTGATACCGCTCATTCCCAGAAATGTCATTATATAAGGCAGAAATGCATGAAACATAGCACTCAATGTCTTACAATAATAATAGTGATGTGGTTATTATTATTATCACCATCATCATAAGTCGTACTGGCATCATAAGAGGTTCTCCAAAGTATGGCTTCCTTCCCTCCTAAGGATCTTGGGTACTCTCTTTTTCCTTCCCCACAAGGCAAGCTATGGTTCTCCAAATCTCTTGGACCATGGGAAAAAGGAGATCACCCTTCTTTGGGAAGAAACAGTGAAAGTGTTCATTTTCCATGTAGTACTGTAAGAACAATAGTATCCTCTTCATAGGGTTGATGTGAGAAGTAAGTCATGCACTTGGAACACACTCAGAAACACACTAAGTGAATAGTAAGCACTAAAGAAGTACTTACTATTTTTTTTTTTTTTTTTTTTTTTTTTTGTGGTACATGGGCCTCTCACTGTTGTGGCCTCTCCCATTGCGGAGCACAGGCTCCGGATGCGCAGGCTCAGCAGCCATGGCTCACGGGCCCAGCCGCTCCGCAGCATGTGGGATCTTCCTGGACCGGGGCACAAACCCATGTCCCCTGCATTGGCAGGCAGACTCTCAACCACTGCGCCACCAGGGAAGCCCAGTACTTACTATTTTTATAACTGTTACTCATGAGCAGATATAAAGAAAGGAGCCCCAAATCCCTGAATAAAACTCTTTTATTAATATAACATTGTTTTCAGAGTCAAATTACCCATTGAACAGGATCTAATATTGGGCATACCAACTGTTACTACAATTTCAATTATTGTTGGACTACCTCTTCTATTCTTACTCATATGTTTATGAAGAAAATGTAAGCTCTGATGTCTTTGTTCGTCATCATAATTTTTCTATATTCAAAACATGGGTAACCTTTTTTATGTATTGCTTCCCTGAGGATAAAGGTTAACTTATGTATAAACATATAATGCTTCAGTTCTAGTCTTCCCATCTAACTTGACCTTTTATTCCCACAACTCATCAATAATATACCAACAAACTAGCCTTTCTTGAATGACTATCATTTGCCAAGCTCCGTCCTGGGCATCTTGAAACACTTGTTCTCTAATTCTTACTGCTGCCCTGTCATGCATCATTACTGTCATTTTACATAAGAGAACAGAGAGGTACAGAAGAATTAAATAACTTTCTCAATATCACACAGTGAGAAAGTGATGGGCTCTCTGGGCCCACGACCCAGATGCCCTTCCCTCTAACACACTCCTGCACAGATAGAACACAGGTACCACTACCTCCTTTATGGGTTCTCAGAATGTCCCTGGTGTATGTGTAGTAAGATCAACCTGGTCATCAGCAAACGGTTTCCTTAATACCTATGCTTTCTGAATGTTTGCTTGCAAAATGAAATGGACAGGAATGAGTTACACTTAAGATTCCTATCTCAGCAAGCAGTTGCTGAAACTTAGGCCTCCTTATAGCAGTTCTTAGTGAACGTGAGGTGAGCGGAAGTAAACCCAAATGATGCTACACCTGATGGAGAAGGTCTCGTAAAGCATAACCTGGGAGTGACAGCGAAATCAAAACCAAGACAGCATCTCTGCCCCTACATAACCTGTTTCGTTTTGTTCTAGAGCTGTTATACCTATTCAAACCTTTGCATTAGACCCTCTCTGCATAATAATATATTTATTGAGTGGCCCATGTAGGACTTAATATTTTACATTTAAAAAAAAAGTATTCATCTTCCACCATATCTCAGTAAAGGAGATGTTACTATTGCAGTTTTTGCCAGTAAAAAACTGCAGCATGTAAGATACTGGCCTAACATCACATCTCTATTATGAGGAAGAGCCTGGATTCAATTCCAGTCATCTGACCACTAGGTTGTACTGAGTGTAAATTATTGCACATTCTTTTTATTACCATTTGCTATTTAAATCAAAATAATATGAGCTTTTGAACAAGATATCCTACCTCCTTTCAGCTGAAGGGCTATTGAAGACCATCTAAAAAGTTCTCAGTAAAAAGAAACAACAGCAACTTGCTTCAGACAGGCTAGAAAACCAGTTAGAAGGCACTCCTTGGCCTTCTAGTTTTGAAAGGCCAAGTTCCACTAAATAAAACCTTCACTTTGTATATGTGTGTGGAAGTGATTAGTCATTTAATACTGGAAGCTCTACCTGGAACACATTTCTTAATACACTTTTTTCACATGCATGATGTCTTTCCACAATTTATTGCCACATTTTATTAAACTCTTGTTACCTAGCGCGTAATTGGAATCATCACTGATACATGAAACATGAGTATACAAATCTGAAACAGAGTGGAGGCAGGTCAAAGAAATAACAGCAAAGCTAAATTTTAAAATGGGGGGGAAAGACATAGGCTGTAGTGTTATGAATTGCGACAAGCTTTACCAGTCCAAGGCAATTTCCCCCAGAAAAATCATCTTACACTCTAAACCCACACAAGCTAGATCCTCTGTGAATAATAAATGATGGGCTAAAATTTTAGTTTTTAAACATTAAAACAGTAAACATTTAAACATTAAAACAGTTTTTAATATTTTAACATTAAAAACTGACTCAAAACTAAAAGAGAAAGAAAATAGGTGAATCACCAACAATAGATGGCTTTACATATGTTGGCTGTTCAGAAATAGAAATTTTACCAGAGTCAAATATAATTTAACTTCACCTTCTGCTTCATGAGGCTACTCTGGTTTCTCTCAGTGTCCTGGAACCTGATTTGATAAGCTCCGACTTGTACCTTTGCTCTGAAATGTAATTGTGTCTATTTTGGGGTCATCATTCCTTTCTGTGATCCTAGAACAATGTTTGGCACAGTGTAAAACCAGAACAATGTTTTATGAAAGAAAAGGATAGATAAATAGTAAAGCCAGAAGTAGAATTTTTTAAAACTCTATTAAATAAAGCATTAGGGGCTTGTTGGGATCCTATGGAATCTTTCACAAGGAAATTAGGTCCTAAGCTCCTTTTGTGCAATAACTGTCTCTTTTTTCATTTCAGTCTTTTAGAAGATTTTTCTGAATTTGTGTCCTTCTCTTCTTTCATCTCCAGGTTGCAGCCTTATTTTTACCCCAGAGCATTACATCGGTTTCCAGGTATATTTAAGGGCCACACTAGAGATTTCACAGTAAAGATACTATCACCTGTAGACAGAAAAGATTACATTTATTTTAGTGAGAGACAGGCAAAGAACAACAAAAAAACAAAAGAGAGAAAATAAAGAACTTTTCTTAAAAGTCCTATCATAATCTGGCACAACTATTCCTATTTTCTAATTACCGTGTTTATTACTATAATTGACACCATAAATATTAATCATTATTCATTACGTAAACATGGCTAAGTATAAATTATTATACATTATTATTATTACTAATTGCCAATCCAGGTATATATGACAATATATAATCAAAATTATTTGTCTGACCAAAGTTTTATAGTAGTTTTTAAAATATTGTTCTGATTGTAAAAAGAATAGGTTTATGGAAGAAAATATATAAAATGTGGGAATTATGAATAAAAAGATTTAAAGTACCCTTAATTCCATATTCACAAATAACCATCATTATCATTTTATTTTATACTATAAAAAATTACAATAATGCCATTGTATAGAATAAGTGCTGAAGGCCCTTTCTTCTACTTTCCAAAACATGTCTACACACTCAAGGACAAGAGTCAGTCAACAAATCCCTCCCGAATGTGCTCCCTACACCAGGAACTGTTCTAGGTGCACAGGACACAGTGTTGAACATGAGAAATAAAGCTACTCTCCCAAAGAAACCTATGTTCTACTGGCTACAAAGAAGTAAATAAACAAAACAAGAAGATATGTGTTATGAAGAAGATAAAGTAGGGTAAAGAGGTAGAAAGTACTTCAGAAGCTGCTATCATAAGCGTGGTTTGAAGGCCTCTGGGGAGAGATGACACTTGATTTTAGACCTAGCTCTCAGAAAAGAACATTCCAAGCAAAAGGAGCATTCGTATTTGAAGGGTAGAAGTAAGACCAGTGTTTCTGAAACGTGAATTAGAGAAATAATGGAGAAAGATAAAGTTGAAAAATTAGGGAAGGGCCAGATCAAAGAAAGTCTTGTGGGAGCTTAGATTCCATTCTGGTTGCAACGGAAGCCTTTGGAGGGTTTTAAACAGGGCCCACATATAGATAATGGGCTCTAAGAGGACAAGAAAGAAGGCAGAGCTGGTGAGGAACCATCACAGTTTTCCGGGCAAGAGATGACGATGGCTCAGGCTGTTTGTGGCAGTGGAGAAGATGGGTGGTTAGAGGCAGGATGTGCTAGTGAAAGGGAAGAACTTGCTGCAAGATCAGGTGTGGTGAGAAGGGGGAAAATAATAACCAATTCCTAGGTAACTCCTACTGACAGGTGGGAGACACCAATCTAGACATCTTCCTCACAAATACCCTATTATAATCTTTATGAATTTTCTAATTCCTTAAATATTGATAATAATAGGTACCATTTACTATGTATGAGATGCTCTACATAAATTATCTCAATTAATACTTGTGCAGCAAAACTATAAGATAGATATATGCTATTATTAGCTCAATTTTATGAGTTAAAAAAAAACAATTAG
This sequence comes from Mesoplodon mirus, assembly GCF_964341445.2. Taxonomy (NCBI): domain Eukaryota; kingdom Metazoa; phylum Chordata; class Mammalia; order Artiodactyla; family Ziphiidae; genus Mesoplodon; species Mesoplodon mirus. The sequence goes on from NC_138992.1 coordinate 31,013,140, forward strand.
AGGTCAACTAGCTTATCCAAATTCACATAGCTAATAAATGGTTGAAGCAGAAAGAAGTCAAACCCAGGCCAATGTAACAGCAAAAGCCACACCCTTAATCACCATGCACTGTATCAGACAAATGTGCCAACATTTATATAACCAACCCCCTTGTTACACAGTTAGTTTATTTTCAGATTATCCTTGCTAAAAATGATGCTACTGTGAGCATTATTGTACATACATTTGTACTTATATGATTATTTCTTTAAGGTAAATTCCTAGAAGCTAAATTGTACAATAAAATCATGGATATTTTAAAGGCTTTTGATACAGCATGGCGATTTTCTGATTTTACCAATTCAAAGTTTCACCAGGGTGAATGCAACCAATTTATGCATCATCATTATTTTCCTGATCATTTTTTTAAAAATCTCTATCACATATTTACTGCTATCACACACTTAGAGGCTGAGCTGGACTGTGAACTCAAGTGGGGTGATACCAGATGTCTCTGCTTAACCAATATGCACTTTCCTTGCTCTTTAATATAACACGAAGTGATTGAGTTAGGGAATCTAACTTCAGTTTTTTTCACATTTAACCATGTCATCCAGCACCATTTTTTGAATAATCAAACCTTTCTCAATTGATCTCAAATATCTGAAATGCCAAGTTCATCATTTTCATCATCATTATTACTAGACAAACCATTTAGTGTATGGTAGATGCTATACAAAACACAGGTTCACAGCAACCATAAACTAACAACCACTATATCACCATATTTTAATGGAATAAATTTATATATATATATATACACACATATGAGAGCCTGTTTGTTAGTCTGAGTAAACTAGCTGCTGTAACAAAACATGCCAAAATATTGATGGACTAGCAAAACAGAAGTTTGCTTCTTGCTCATGTCAAGTCCAAAACAGTTTTGTTGATTGCCAGGTGGCTCTTCTCAAAAAAGGGATTCAAAACCCAGGACTTTCCAGACTGAGATACCACTTCTTCAACGCGTGCCTGCAAGGTGTCTATGCTGGTATGTTTCAAACTATTGGAAAGGAAATGAGAATGGAGGATTCCCCACCTCCATGGGAAGTTTTTATGGAGGGATGGTGAAATCCATTGACTAGGATTCAAACATGTGGTCACATCTACCTGCAGGGAAGAACGGGAAATACAGTACCTCCACGTGCCACAGAAGAAGAGGAAATGCGTATTTCAAAACTACCTCAGTCTCCGCCAGTCTATTACAGGGCTTATTATCTTCTCCATGACCTATACAAGTATGCCAGTTCTGCACTGATTCACCTAGCGGCACTGATCCTCTTTATTACTATTCTTTCTCCAAATGATCACGCCTGTTCTGATATACTTTACAATCCCTTTCTTGTAAAAGTCAAGTCATAGAGGTAGAAATATAAATGTCCATAAGCAGTATAAAATTGTTTAAACCCGTGGGTATTCAAACACTATATATTTTTAAATATATCAAATTGGTAACTATGTTAAATAATAAAGTTGAGCAGATGCTATAAAACAGATATTTTTATATTTGCTGGTGATAATGCACATTAAACTTTGGAGTGGGGGGAAGGAAGGAGGCTGAAATTTGGAAGTATAAAACAAAAACTATAATCTCCATAACGTTTAATCACTTATTCTTTTCTCTTTAGTATTGAAAACATTTTTATTAATCTGATCTTTTTCTCAGAGTGGGACTCTGGAAAAATCTCAGATTTAACACTGTGTTCTTATTGCTAGTATTTTCTAAGTTTTCCATTAACTACACTTTTAAATTCTAACATAGTCAAGAACCATTTAGAACAATATTTAAATTATAAATGGTTGCATATTTGCAAAATTTTTAATTTTATTTCAGTGTCATTAAGAAAGTGATCTATTTAAATTGTTTTGGAGAATACAATGAGGCTTTCTTTTGTCACCTAATATCAATATTATAAATGTTCCATGAGCCACCTTGAAAACAAGGTGAACTAGTCTCCATATTTAGTACACAAAATGACATGTGTATTTATTAAATCAATTTTATACATACTAATTAAATCCTTTAATAATTATTTTCCCAATTTGACCTATGAAATAAGGATGCTTTTAAGTCTTCTAGTACTATGTTTCTGATTGTTATTCCTTATATTTTGACAGCTTTTCAGTTTGAGTTATATATCAACCATTTTTATAAATACTATGCATAAGTCTATATTGATGTGGTTTTAATGCTTACCATAAGTTGGTTCATACATAATTTTCTAATCTTGAGTTTCTTATTTTGATTCCTTTCTCATTTAGTAGGACATATTTTGATTAATTCTTTCAGAAAATGACATGTAAAGTAAATCTGATTATGTCTTTCTCTTACCTTTACATCTTAGCAACAATATGGCTAGATACAAATTTCTTGAGCCACAAACTTTCCCGTCAAAATTATGTAAACTTTGCGTCATTATGTCCAAGCATTTAATGTTAAGGAGAAGACTGTGGCAGGCCTGAATTTTCTACTTCTGTAGGTAACTTTTTTTCCTGGAAATCTTGCTAGATTCTTTTACTTTGTGGTCTTAATTTTTTTTGGATATGGTTAGATAGTAATCTCCTTTTCCTAATTTTGTACACAGAAGGAGGTTTCATTCTACGTATACTCTGAGGTATTTCTTTAGCTTCTTTTATCCCATTTATGGGTTTTGCTTCTGTTCCATGTATTCTGGATTCATCTTTAGAAACATAAATTATCTTTTGCCTAAATTTCTATTCTCTGTGCTCCATAGCTATAATCTTCTCCTTAATTAACGTTACTCATTTGAGTTTCTTCTGTCTTCTAGGGGACTTCTTCTTGTGCAGCATGGAGGAGAAAGAAAGCATAATGTGTCAGGGAAATGCCAACTAAGGTAAGCAGATACCAGATCATTCTGATCATTCCTTGCTTTGCTCACAAACTTGAACTGCAGTATAAGCCAGTATTTCTAAAGATGTGTTCCACACCAAACTAGTCCTGTAAGACACTCCACGAAAAAGAAACAGTTTCCATATTCAAAAAGTTTGGGAAATCTTGCATATTATATCCTTCCCTTTTTTAGCGGTTCACAGCGAACATCAGCATTAAAACCTATTGTATGGGATTAACAGATACACAAAACTATATATAAAATAGACAACAAGGATTTACTGTATAGCACAGGGAACTATGTTCAATATCTTGTAATAACCTACAATGGAAAAGAATTGGGAAAACATATATTTCTATACATAACTGAATCACTTTGCTGTCCACCAGAAGCTAGCACAATATTGTAAATCAACTACACTTCAATCAAAAACAAAAAACAAACAAAAAAAAACTCTTGTAAAGAAAAATGCTTACTCTCAACTTGGAATTTTCCACATTTTTTTTTAATGTATACTAACAGTTTATGGCAGTTATTAGAGTAAACTTTGGGAATTGCTGTTGTCTTCAATGGGGAGTCACTGAATGGCTTTTATCAGGCAACAGACATCATCAGATTTGCATTTATAAAGATTACACTGAGGGCTTCCCTGGTGGCGCAGTGGTTGAGAGTCCGTCTGCCGATGCAGGGGAAGCGGGTTCGTGCCCCGGTCCGGGAGGATCCCGCATGCCGCAGAGCGGCTGGGCCCGTGGGCCATGACTGCTGGGCCTACGCGTCTGGAGCCTGTGCTCCGCAACGGGAGAGGCTGCGGCAGTGAGAGACCCGCGTACTGCTAAAAAAAAAACAAAAAAAAAGATTACACTGAATTTTGTGAGAATAAGATAGTAAGGGAAAAACTAGAGAAAGAAAAATCAAGTTAGCAGTTGTTTTCATAATCCAAAGCAGAAACCTAACTATGGAGATAAAGTCTGTGGATGTCCTTTACTGTCACTGGGGAACCTTAAAGAGGGGGGAAAAAACCCTGTCATTTGGGGCTTACAGGGAACAACAAAAAAGCCAGCTATGGATGCTTTTTCTCTGTCTGTGCCCAGATATGACATAAAGCCCATTTCCAGGAGAACTGTGACCATAAATTTAATCTTCAATTTTGTCTCTTCGAATTTCTTCCAGCAAAGAATTCCAGCACAATTCTAGTTGTTTTTCACTCCTTAAATTGGATAAAGGGCAGTTTTGTCCTTTGTGTGTTCTTTTGCCATTTCCAACTACATTTCTTCCTGAATTGTTCTGTCCATTTTTCTTTAAGAGAGTTATCTTATTTTTGTTCTTGAAGAGTCCACTGCGTTCTTTAAAGGCAGAGCACTGTCTGTGGCTAAATAGTCCAGGTCACAGAGATGACTAGATCCATTTTATTTTTCTAGTCAGCTCTGCCAACTCTTTTCAATATTACTCTGGCTCCAGTTGATTTATTTTTACTCTCGAAGCTAAAATCCTGAAAGTTTTTCTACATAAAAATGCTCTTCTTGCCACTCCCTTCCAGCCAGGCTTTCAGGAAAATAATCAATGAATACACCCTAAAAAAGGGTTCCGAAGAACTATTAATTATTCCTGCCATATTGATTCCATTTCATTACTTTTTTATGAACTCCCATTTTACCCATAACTTTATAATAGTAAAGAAATTTCTTAATACTTATACTATGAACAAAGAGTAAAGGAATTGAGTAATTTTACCTAAATAAGCCTATCATTATAGCATGCTGATATTAGGAAATTTGCCGGTGCTCCTGAATGTCCTAACCAGAATTTAGGAAAGTATTTAGACTAGAAGATCCATTTTTTTTAAAAAATTGGAATTTCTTTTATTCTGACCTGCCTTTGCAGGAAAAAAAAAAGGGGGGGGGGGATCCAGTCTAACCTCCCAAAGAATATCATAAGCTGTGAAATCTATGACTAGCAGTCACTCACTCCCCAGTGGTCTTCCCTATCATTGGTCAGACCTAACTCCTCTTCCTTAAAAGAGCTGTAATCACCCCCTGCTCTATCCCACCCCTGCCATCATTGCAACATCAACACGAATGTTTACTAACCACCCACCCTTTTAAAGTTTCTTTTCTTGGCCCTTTGGATAAGATAAATGTTAGGTTTAACATTTAAAAGCCATGAGACTTTGATGAGTTTCTTTTCCTAGTTGTATATTTTCCTGTGTTTTAAATGGAGAGGATTCCACCAACTACTTCCACAGCCTGTGCTGGGGGTTAGAGGTTCTTTTGCATTGGGTCGTCAGGGGAAAGCCCTCTTTGAAAAGATGGCGTTTGTACCAAGAACTGAAGGAGCTGAGAGGGTCAGCTGGGCAGCTATCTGGAGGAGAGGCACTCTGGACAGAAGGAACAGAAAGTGCAAAGGCACTTTGAGGACTAGCAGGAAGACCAGTCAGGCAGGAGCGGAGTTTGTGCACGAAAGCATTGAGGGAGTGAGATCAGAGATGTATAGGGGACCAGGCTGTGTAGGGTCTTGTAGGCACTGAAGGAATTTTACTCTGAATGAAATGGGAAAGGAGTCAAGCATTTTGATAAAAGAACAATTAGGATTCTTTCAGAAAACTAGAAACCACTCCAGATTTTAGCAGGAAGGGATGTATGCAGGGAAATTTGTGTTTCAAAATCATTGGCAGGACTGGCGTAATGAAGATCAGAGAAGGTTGCTGCCAACCAGTTCTTAGGTTCATGACTAACTTTCAGAGTCGTTCAGAAGTTATGGGAATTGAAGGAACAGCTGGAAAAATAGCAACATGGAAGCAAGTGATTCAAAGAAAAATCCCTGAGGCTCCTACAAAATCTCATGTCTTTCTCTACCATGCTAGAGGAAAAGTGCCATGGTTTCTGCTTCCATTCCACCTTCCAAGTCTCTAGAGTAATTTTCTCCCATTGTTGACATTTGATCTAGAACTCCAGTGGCAGGAATTCTGGGAAATAAAGTTTCTAGGCTCCCAGCTTCCAGGAAACAGGAGAGACTAGGAAAAGTAAGAATGGTTCTAATGAACCAATAGATAATTCAGTGCAAATAACATAATCAGACTTTTTTTTATTGGAGTATAGCTGATTTACAATGTAGTGTTAATTTCTGCTGTACAGCAAAGAGATTCAGTTAAATATATATATATATTTTTTAAATTCTTTTCCATTATGGTTTATGAATACAGTTCCCTGTGCTATACAGTAGGACCATTTATCCACTCCATATATAATAGCTTACATCTGCTAACCCCAACTTCCCACTCCACAAGTCTATTCTCCATGTCCGTGAGTCAATCAGACTTTTATTTTAAAAGGATCACTCTGGCTTCAGTGTTGAGAACAGTCTGGAAGAATAAAAGAGAGGAAGCTGGGAGATCAGTTAGAAGATTGTTGTAATAATCCATGCAAGAGAAAATAGAGACTAGGACCAGGCTATTAACAGTGGAGGGATGAATGGTGATATCCTGGTAATTGAAGGTAAAACAACAGGATTTTCTGATATATTGGATATGAGCTAGACAGAAAATTAGAAATGAAGGATGACCACATTTTTGACCTGAAGATCTGGAAAGATAGTGTTTCCATGAACTGAGATCAGGAATGCAGCAGATGAACAGGTTGGAAGGAGAGAGGCAATCGGACACTGGAAATAGAAGAGTGGTTTCTAAATTTGAGCCTGCGTGTGAATCACCCAGAGGCCTTGTTAAAACACAGATGGCAGTGCCTCACTTCAAAAGTTTCTAATATAGCTGTGAAGGTAAATGGGATTATTTCCTTAATTTCTCTTTCCGATACTTCGTTGTTAGTGTATAGAAATGCAACCGTTTTCTGTATATTAATTTTGTATCTGCAACCTTACCAGATTCACTGATGAGCTCTAATAGTTTTCTGGTGGCGTCTTTAGGATTTAGTAGTCTGGAGTAGGGACTGAGAATTTTCTTTTCAAAAAAGTTCCCAGGTGATGCTGCTGCATCCCAAGAGACACATTTTGAGAACCAGTGTTTTAAAGAACTGTTGAGCATAAAAGCTTCCTGTAGACTTTTTTTTTAAGGTGTATGGAGAAAAAAAATCTACCAAAAATTATTTTATCTTGCTTTTAATAAGATGGAAGTATAACAATTGTGGTGTTGTCTTTGAATATCGGAAAGGTAACACCACTCATTAGTTTACCAGTCATCTAAATGTGGGCCTTTAACATTCCCTCTTTAATGATGAAGAAATTAACTTTCAAAAAGGCTAAACAATGTGCCTGAGTTTATATAGCTGTTAAACTTTAGACATTGAATTCATACATAGGTCAGGCTGATGTTCAAGTTATGGGCTCTTTCCATTGTTTCTCAAGCTTACCTGATGATACAGTCATCTGCAGTGCTTGTTAACATACAGAATTCTAAGCCTACCCTAAACCTAAAGAACCAAAATTTCCAAGGAAGGATCGAAGAAATCTGTGAAGTTAACAAGCACCCAGGTGACTCAGCATAGGCGGGTTTAGGAAACACTGTTGTCCTTCTTCTCTAGAATGCCTAGGTCAAATGAGTACAGACATGGAGGAGAGAAGATGCAGAAACTTCTAAATTTTATCTCATCCTTGGAGTATTAATTTTTAAAAGGTAATTAATAAGAAGTATTATAGTTTTTCCCTTTCAACAGCTTTTGTGTAATGCTAGGCATTTCTGTATACAAAATAATTAACTTTTCCAGCTTTCTTTAAGCTATTCATTTTTATTTTTTATCTGTTGTTCAGGAAATATAAATGTTATGATACCAGAACAGCACAGACCATAAATTCTATAGATTAATTTAAATTTTAAAAGAATATATTTGCTATTAAGGAAAAAAAAATCAGTGGAAGTCATCACATCTTTCATGAAGCTAATGGAATTTTTCAATAGAACTGAGCAAATATTGTACCAAAATTATAATTCCTCAATGCTGCAAGACTGAACTGATCAAAGAAGTTCTTGGTCTACAGAGGAAAAATAAATTTCTCAATTCTAAATGTACTTCTTTCTTCTCTGTAAAAGGGAATTATGTTCAGACTAAAATGGATAAAATTAATATTGGTAAGCCCAAAAGAGGTGAAAAGAAATTCACAAAAAGATTTCCTGATATTCTAAATAAGTTAAAGTCACTTGTTTTACATTCCAGAGAGAGAAGGGGAAGCATGTACTGGTGGTGATATTTGTTGCTTAGAAAGATCCCGGAATATTTAAGACATATAAATATTATTTTAATTTTCAAATAGGGGAGTGAAAAATGGGAGGATAGACTATACAAAGCATACAGCAGTGAGTTGGATGTTAAAACCTGAGCAAGATTCAATTATAAATCGTAAAGGGATAGATTTTTTTTTAAGATCATTAAATGGGTCACTAGGGTCCAAAATTGATTTTCTAAAGAACTATTTAAGTAAAAGTAACTTTTTTTTTCATTGTAGTAAAAACATAACATGAAATCTACCCTCTTAAATTTTTAAGTAAACAATACAGTATTGTTAATGATAGGCAATATTTTGATCTACAGATCTCTAGAATTTATTCAACTTGCATAAATGAAACTTTATACCTGTTGAACAACTCCCCATTTCCCTCTTCCTCAAGTCCCTGGCAATTACCATTCAACTTTCTGCTTTGCTGTGTTTGACTATTTCGGATATCTTATATAAGTGAAATCATGCAGTATTTGTCCTTCTGTGACCAGCTTTTTATTTAGCATAATGTCCTCCAGGTTCATCCATGTTATTGCATAATGCAAGGTTTTCTTCTTTTTTAAGGTTGAATTATATTCCGTTGTATTATATACCACATTTTCTTTATCCATTTAGTCACTTATAGGCATTCAAGTTGTTTCCTTATCTTGGTTAGCGTGAATAATGTTACAATATACTTGGGAATAAAGATATCTCTTTGAGATATTGATTTCAATTCTTTTGGATAAATACCCAGAAGTGGGATTGCTAGATCATATGGTAATTCTATTTTAATTTTTTGAGAGACCTCTATACTGTTTTCCATAGTGGCTGCACCATTTTATGTTTCCACCAACAGTGCATAAGTCTTCCAATTTCCTCCACACCATCACCAACACTTATGTTTTGTTTTGATTTTTGGATACTAAACATTCTGACAGGTATGAGGTGATATATCATTGTGCTTTTTTTTTTTTTTTTTGCGGTACATGGGACTCTCACTGTTTTGGCCTCTCCCATTGCGGAGCACAGGCTCCGGACATGCAGGCTCAGCGGCCATGGCTCACGGGCCCAGCCGCTCCGCGGCATGTGGGATCTTCCCGGACCAGGGCACGAACCCCTGTCCCCTGCATCGGCAGGCTGATTCTCAACCACTGCGCCACCAGGGAAGCCCTCATTGTGCTTTTGGTTTACATTTCCCTGATGATCAGTGATCTTGAGCACATTTTTATTTATCTGTTGGCCATTTGTATGCCTTCTTTGGAGAAATATCTATTCAAGTCCTTGCCCATTTTCTAATTGAGTTAAAGTAACTTTTTTTAAAATCTCACAGATAGAATTAGTAACTTGTGAAATCATAAAAGTATAGTAAATGTAGCATATCTGAGTATGACCAAAGTTTTTGACAAATTCTCTTATTAATCTTTATGGAAAAGATGAAGAAGTGTTCACTAAATGAAGTGATAATTATGGTTATGTAACTTACAAAAAATATGCTAATAAGTCTAAAACAAACCAATCTTTTTATATATGATGTGGATGAAAATATAGATGACCTATTCCCCAAAACTGGAGAGGACATGAAACTCAGAAGAACACGAATTGTGTTGGTGCCATAATCAACATCTAAAGAGAATCACATAGGTTGAAGTGAAGGACTGAAACTGAAAAGCAGCAACAGCAGCAACACACACATAATATTTAAACATTATAAATATCAAGGTTTTCATTTTGAACATGAAAAGTTTCCTTCAAAGAAGCAGAATCGCTATGCGTGACCAAAAATAACGAATTTAATAGAGGGATTAGACTTTATACAGTCATGAACATTAGGGAAGAAATCTGATCCTGAACTCACTGTAGGTCAGCAGAGAAACTAATCAGAAAGAAAAACTATAAGTGAAGAGAGAAGAGTGAGGACAAACCGGAACTTGCATATGTTTCTTGCCACCTGCAACTCCATGACATGGAGGATCTGCCGAAAGAAGTGGGTGCCATTCTCCGTGAATCTGCAAGTTCACCTGGGCCAGAACTATGTGAAGCTGAAGGAGGAGATTGCTCAGTGGGGGGATGGAGGAGTAGATAATGCCAGAGGGTGTCACAAAGTGAGTTCACAAATCCACCCCAAGGTTCATGAGCTGCAGTGGCATCCAACACCCTCAGGAACCTCAAAGCATAAAGGCTGCTGCTTCACTGCTCCACGTATCACACAATTTCCCTAAAGGAGCCATGTAGTTAAGGGAATTCTGAAAACTACAGTTCCAGCTTAGCTCATTCGAACGGCACAAACTCACCACAGTCTAACTCTTTTTTCTTTAAAAGTTCTTTTTTATTTAGAGGTTAAATAAACCTCTTTTAACTTTAGTTAACCTCTAAATAAATAGCAAAATTGTGCTTACACCTGACATGATGCAACTATCCCTCATACAACTGAAACACGCAAACCCTCTCAACAAAAAATGATATAAAAATGTCTCCTCATCCATTTTGGGGTGATGTCCTTTCTTCTTCTAGCTGAATGTCCCACTTGAATATCCTGTAACTTAAATACTGAGATTATTAACACAATTTATGTTAAATGTTAGGGGGATGAGAGAAGGGAAGAAAATAATTAATTTATAAATAATGTGATATATTCATCTCAATACAAGGAAATAATACTCAAGAACTGTTTCTATACATCCTTCCCAATTATACTCCAACTATTAGAAATGGATCCTGTTTACATTATAAGTTGTAGTACTTATCTGAATTACAATTATTTGTTTATGAATCTCCTTCCCCCAAAGATTGTGAGTTTCTTTGTGACAGAAACTATAAATGGTCCATTGTTGTATTAGCACAATGTCTGACGTGTGTTCAGTATATATCTGATGAACACTGCATTTCTACAATTTTATTGTTAATTAAGTGTAACATTATTACAATATTTCTCAATGAATGAAACACTGCTGACATAGGGCTTTTAGGTCTCTGACTATCAGAAAAGACAGAAAAGATGGGTAGTAAAAGCCAGCGTATAGAAGTGTGAGGAGAGAAGCTACCAGCTGCCCATGCTCCATGCTCTATGAGTTGAGGGGCCCATGGATCCAACCAGCAAGAAAGCATCTGTTTTTAAAAGACAATGGAGTAGAAGTGAAAAAACCCAAAATGCTAGGAATCAGAATACTCTTTCTCAGCTCAACTCCCAGTTTAATTCACTGAATGACCTTGAAAATTTTACTTAGCCCCTCTAGTCTTCAGTTCCATCTGGATAATGAGAACTTGAGGCACAGAATCTCTCAGATCTTTTCCAACTTTAATTCTATTATATATACGAAGGTCTTTTTTTTTTTTTTACTTTCCTATTCTGAAATTTTTTGCTATTAGAACTCTCCTTCAAATTAGACCAAAACACTCAGGGCCCTGACCACCAGAAGTCACTAATCCTTACTTGGGTTAGAATGAATGCTTTGATTAGAATATCAGATCCTCTACCTGTCAGTTTGGAAGTAAGAAGATAGAGTAAGCTTCAAATTATGGGTTAAAGTAGAATGACTGAACTGAATCTACATAGATCCCAATGTATCCCATCCCAAGTTTGAATAGACAGGGTTTCACAATACATGTAAGAACTATGATGGTCTAGGGACCAGTTGCAACAAGCAGACCCCAGGAGACCAGGAAGCATCTTAAAGCCATAAAGAGGGAAGCAGATCCTGGAAGAGCCACCAGCCTGGAGTTCCTATTAGGTATCTGGTTTTATTCTGACCTTTACAGGGTTCACATCCCATAATCTTCCCAACATCTCAGTTAAGTTGGAATTGTGATTCCTTTTGTAAAGGAGGAAATAAAAGTTAAATAACTTGCTCAGTACAGGGACAACCATTTTTACCAATCACTGACAAAGAAGCAAACACTTTTTCAATTGATTTAAAATTCATTAGAATGAAGATAAAAATAACAAGTCTTGAGAGAAAATCCCTAGACACCTCTTTCTCCCAGCTCACTCCTAGCAAGAGGCTCCCTAAATGAGATTTTCTTCTGTTGGTCACTAGATTGTCTCCTAAGGTATTTGACAACATAGCAATTTGGTTTTAGCTTTAAAGGCTTTATTTAAAATGAAAGATGTGATTGTCACTTTGCATAATTTTTAGTGATAAATAGACTATTTTTCCTGAGTATGGGGTGATGGCTAACCCTTGTCTATCTGGACTCAAATTTTTGAGGGCTTCAGTGATCCAACCCACCCTTAGACACCAGTAATTTTTGACATGATTAGACTTCAGGCCCTTGCTGCTTGGCCATTACCATGAAGTACAGGTATTTGCAGGTGTGTGTACATACATGTGTGTGCATGTACATGAAATACAAGCAAGACTGTGGGATCACATTCATTTAGAAATTAAAGTTTACTTAAATTTTTATCCATACTCTATGAATCTCTGCCTCTGTACAAATGTCCATTCATTTAGAAAGGAAAGAATCTACTCTAACTGCACCTCTGGAACTAGAGAGTATTTCATTTGACTAACATGAAGCATCTTTAAAAACATAATGTAGGTTTACATAAAAGTTACATTCAACTTATAAACACTTTTTGCTTTTGAGTTGTTAGTATCCCATCCATTGTAAAACAGAATAATACCTAGACAGGTAATAAAAAATATACAATGGATGAAAAGGACAAAGCATGTTCTCAACAGAGAAAATAGGCTATGAAGCTGTTAAGACAAGAAAATAACCTAAACAGAAGACAAAAAAAGGCATAAGAGAAATAATAAAGAAACAGAAGGAAAGCCTTCAAAAGTATTAATCAGATAAGGATACCATGATGGAATAGAAAAAAAAAAAACAGTATAAAACCAAAAGTTAGTCCAGAATGAAGTCTTCCACAAGGAAAAAAGGGGCTTAAGGACCTTCCAGGACTTTGAAGTCCTGGCCCTGTCAGATGGCTGGAGGGATGGAATGTACCCCAGATGCCTGCACTCTGAAACTTTCTGATGAGAGTAGCAATGTAAAGTATCACACATTTCAAATACCAATGTTATAAACTTCTGCCTCATGAGAGCTGTTCACAAATATGTCCTCTAACAGGAAAAGCTCGCCATGAATCTTTCTTGCAGGCAGTGCACATTTTAATGAATGCTAACATGTTTGCAAACATAATGAAAATAGTATTTCCCACAGAGCAGTGTGAGATTATTTGAATAAAATATCTGCCTTTGGACATAAGGCTCTGCTGATGATCGCAGTAGGATCTGTGCTTTATTGGTGGATTAGAAGCCACAGTGCGGTACGGACATGTGCTTTATGAGGACTGGCTGTGGAAACCTCTCACCTGCTGACATCTGCCCAGATTGCCACTGGTTTTAAATCTCTGCCTCTGAAGTTTAGGAGCTAAAACTTTGGCACTGCTAAAGAGCCATGTCTCTAAATGAGAAAGTCTCAGGAGGAGATGAAATTCAATACCAGAATTTCAAATATTTTATCATTGTAGAACAGAAACTGACACAAGAAAAGGAATACAATGAAAATGGCTGGCTCACACAGGACCCCAACAAAGTGAAAAAAGGTGACATTTCTATGATAATGGAAGTACTACACCCTTGGGAAGGAGGAACACCTGTCTCCTAGCCATTTACTTTGATGGGAAGATATCTTCTTCATTTTGGGGGAGCAGGTTCTAGATTCGATGGCTCTAATTCTGTAGGAGACTGTGTGTTTGCTAAAGGAACATAGAAGTCTAGGGATATTTGTTTCTGCTAAAAACTGCTTCAGGCTGCAGTCCACACCGCATTGGCCAGCACTGGGTCACACAGCCACACCTAAAGTGCAAAACAGGCTGCAAATCGTTGTCCAGGATGTGCTTAGGGAGCTTTTCGAACCCACTACACAGTCCTTGCTACACCCAATTAATTTGAGACAGATTCTTTGTATGTTTCAGGAGAACTTGAACTATCTATAATACATGCAAATTAGTAACAAATAACAGTAATAATTCTGATGATAGATATCAGATTTTGAATACTTTCAACTAATCCTTTGATTCTCCAAAATTAGAATAAATTGAAGTATAGTGACAATGTACAATGCAATATACACATTCAGGCACAAAACCATGCCCATGTTGTTATCCACTGTATCCTGACAACACCTCATCTGAAAAATGTATGCGTTCAAGAAATAGTTCTTGTATAAATACAAGAAAACTCTACTTTAGACTCAAAATCAGAGGGGCGTACTCTCATCACTAGAGGTCAAGAAAATTTTTTCTGGGAAACCAGGAGCTACTTCTTTGGCTTGAGGGAAGCATAAATCTGGCTTCCATGTCTTCAACATGTCATGGGCCCCTATGCTTCCTAGAAACAAAGCCTAGTCTAATGAGCTGAGTCCAGTAGTCTTCAACCATCATCTTAAGCAAGGACAGGTAGCTGGAGCATGGGCGCTGGAGCCAGACTTCAGAATTTGAATCTGACTTTATCAATTTCTATCATGTGACCTGAGGCAATATGGTTAACTTCACTCTGGTTCAATCTCTCCATCTGTAAATTTGGGATAATAGAACCCTCTGCACATTATTTCTGGAAGTACTAAAATAATGAATTACTAGATGTAAAAGCATTTACAAGAGACCCTATCCAATAGTAAGCATTCAGTAAATACTCACCATAAATGATGGCATGGACATGGCTTTGCAGAGGCTGAAGCTGAATCCTAGGCAGGGTTGCCCCATCTGCAGTTTCCAATATTGACAAATATCTTTGTCAGATTTTCATGTTTTCAGAATTACGGGCTTGCATTTAAGGTGAACATCCCTCTTTACCCATTTGATATCCACAGTTGTAGGAATAAAAACTAAACTTTAGAGAGCATTTACTATTTTCCACACAATTTTATATGCTTTTCCTTATCGGTATTTAGGGAAGTTTAAATATTTGCTACAAGCATCACAGTAAATATGAGAACTTTAACTGGAAGGTAGAGGAATCTCATACTAGAATCTGTGCATTTTTCAAGGGTTGGGCATCGTGATTTTCTGCAGGTCCTTGGAACTGACAGATACAGCACATTATCCTCTGTGTCCTCCACAGCACCACCAAATGCACACATGCAGTAGGGTCTCCCTAAATATCTGTAGAATAGATGGATACATGGGTGGGTGAGTGGATGGGCAGTAACGATATATGAAAGATGGCGTGACATTCACCCTCCCTAATTCAGATACCAATACATTTCATCACAATAAATTCAATTTAAAAACCTCTGAGTGTCTTATACTGTGATCAACTCAGGAGCACAAATGGAGTGAGTAGCATTAACAAGGAGGAAACCATTCTAAAACAATTTGGAATGTTTTCACTTTCTTGGACTCCCTGATGGTGAAGCAGGCACTTGATTGCTTAGCACACCTATCTGCTGAATATTCACACTGATGGAGGGGGTAGCGATGCAGAAAATACGTAACATCAGATAATCCAAAAGTCATTTACATTTGGCTCAGGAATGCTTTGCATAATAATTTTGCAGCTGATTGATCCTCTTGGGTTTGTTTGTGCTGATATTAAGGCAGTTTTCATTCTGAGAAAATACTGACAGGAAATAGTGGGGTATATGGCTAAACATAAGCATAAGAAAATCATTCATTTATTTATTCATTCATTTATCATCTGAATGAGTGTTTAGTTATGCCAGGCACTGTGTTAGGTTCTAAGAATAAAAAGAGAAATGAGGTATTTATAGGAGGGACATAAATAAATATAAATAAGAGTTAGCCATATGTCATCTTAGTCCTCTGAATACATATGTTATTGTGTTCCAGATTCATCTTTCTCTATACAAATATATTTATCCTATCTGAAACAAAAGTTAGCTTAGATATAGATATTCTAAAACTCAGGTTATAGTATTTATTCTCATGAGGAATTAATAATAGCAGACACATATAATACTACTACATTCTAGGACTGTTCTAAGTGCTTTACATATACTAACTAATTTAGCTTGACAAAAATGCCTACAAAAGGTAATATTTCTATCACCCCCACTTTACAGATGAACAAACTGAGGCTCAGAAAATAACACCTAAGGCAATAAAGTTTATAAGTGACAGATCTGGGATTTGAATCTAGGCAGCCTGGCTCTAGAACCTGCATTCTTAATCACCGTACTCTATTGCCCTCTTCAATCAAAATGCCAAATGGAATGAGACCTAAAGAATATCAATGATCCTTGTAGAAAAACATTAAATTAACTCCCGATTTGCACCCTTATAAAAATTAAATTTCATTCATTAGAAAACTTCAAACGTTATGAATGTCAAAAGATATAAATAGATTTCAAAGAAAAATAACAACCTGCCAAAAGAAGAAATTTGCAAAATATGTTACAGTGAAATAATACTTACGTAATAGGAAAGTGAGGAAATGGTACAAAGAATTCACAGAAGAAATTCAAAGGGTCACTAAATCTTTAAAATGATGTTCAAACTAACTAGTTATCAAGAAATGGCAAATGAAAAAAAAATTGGCAAAAATTGAAAAGCTCAACCCCACCATGCATTGACCTGGATGTGGAGAAACAGGAACATTCATTAACTGATGTTCAAAGTAGAAATGGGTAGTATGCTTTGGAGAGCAATTTGGCAGGATCTAGTAAGTGTACACCCTGTTAACTCCTCATTTCCATTAACCTTGAGAGGAAATCTCACCTGAGAGAATCTCTTGAAAGAACACATATGCAAAGATATTCACTGCAGCATCGTTTGTAATTATGAAAAATTGTAAAGAACTTTAATACCCAGCACTAGGGAAAGGAATAAATAAAAGGAGATATTGTCCCAACATGGGATACTAACACAGTAATAAAGTAATGAACTTGCGCTATATCTGTTTATTTCAACATCTAGATGCTCCCTGGTGGTCTAAGGGTTAGGATTCGGAGCTCTCAACATCTGTATATTTCAAGACTACAATGCAATACAAGACTACAATGGAAAAAATGCAAAAAGTTTAATACTGCACATGTACATTTGGAAAAGTGGAAAAAACAGCATACATGGATACAAATATATTTTTGGAAAAATATTAAGCAAGAACTGGAAGGACATATACTAAATTCATGAAAATCATTGAGACTGGATACAGGCCCAGATGAACATAATTGAAAGATCAAAGGAAACGTCAACTTTGTCTTAGTTTTTCCAGAGAAAGGCTCACACCAATCAAAAAATTTTTTTTAAATAATCAGTCTGGAGTGACAGAAATCTGGTGATTTTAATATTAACCTGTATACTTTGTTTTATATTGTTGGAAGACAAAGAATGAAGACAAGGACATCCTCTTGGGTGATGATGTTTTTATTTAAATTTGAAATGTGAACTAATCATCTACTACCTGGCACATATTACTTTCTGCTTTTGATTATAACTGTTTGTATGCGTGCCTTACTTCTTGTATTGACCAAGCTCTTTTTTTTTTTTTTTTTTTTTTTTTGCAGTACGCGGGCCTCTCACTGTTGTGGCCTCTCCCGTTGCAGAGCACAGGCTCTGGACGCGCAGGCCCAGCGGCCATGGCTCACAGGCCCAGCCGCTCTGCAGCATGTGGGATCTTCCCGGACCAAAGCACGAACCCGTGTCTCCTGCATCGGCAGGCGGACTCTCAACCACTGCGCCACCAGGGAAACCCTGACCAAGCTGTTTAAAGGTAGAATTTAGATTAGCGTCAGCTTTGAAGTTCGTGTAATTCACACACATGCACACACAATACACACATGTACACACATATACACACGTCTGTACATATACACGTGTACATATATACATGCATGTACATGCACACACATACACACACCCATTCCCACACATGCCCCTTACTCCTACGTTTACACAAAACCAAACAGTCCCTCCCAGTTTACTGAAAGTACTGTACTTTCAATAAACATTTATGGAATGAATAAAGAGTTTGGATAAACTACTCTTTCTTTGGATAACTTGACTTGGAAATTTGTTCTGCTGACAGCAAAGCCAATTTTGGTAGAAATGGAGCAACAGGTGGCTAACCAATCCTGTCTCACTTAGTTGAATCATCTATTCAGAGGTTTTAAGATGTTTTTAGCAGTCGTTATTTTTTCAAATAGCATCTTACTTTGAATCATAAACAAATAAAACATAATAGGAGAGCTTCTCTGGTTGAACCAGGAAAGCAATTCCATACCATTCCCAAACACATGCATCCCACAGTCCTGGGAAAAGTTCCAGAAAACCCTTATGATTCAACAAAGCACCGTGTAAAACATCGCTGTATTTACAGTGAAATAGCATCGTGTTCCAAGGCACTGTTAGCAAATGGCTGGTGTAAGGACTGTTGATATTTTCCTGTGTCTTTTGTTGCTCTGTGCATTAACTTGGCCTTCCTTTCAGCCCCACCCTATCTCTCCTTTGAAACCATTGTCTCCTTGACATGAAAAATGTACTTCAGAAAGCCTAATGGCTAATTACATCAAAGGGAAGAAAGTCCAAACCTCAAACAAGGAATGATTAACTGCATACGCTTTAACGGAAGCTATCACACCCTCGAAACGACTCCTCTTCTTTAATAAAAATGTTTCCAGTAATTTATTTTCTGACCAAGTTTGTGTTCTCTGCCCAGGAGTGACTCCTATTTTGTTCACTCCAGGCTTGTACCCTATCTAGGGCTGGCCCTGACCATGGACAAAGCAGGCAGCCACCTACATAATATGATTTACACAAATACAGCACGTTGAGGGAATAGATATCAGGCCACATGGGAGAGGAAATCCTGCCTCCTCAGTACTGTTTTCCAGGGTGTGTTACACAACATCTTAGTGGGTTTGCATGAAATGCAAAAGACGATGACAAGGGAGGTCATTCTATGATCAAATAACGATGAGAAATGCTGGATTAAGCAAAAGTAACAGGTTTAATTATCAACAGAATTTTAATACTCTGTTTTCTTAAAACAGGTACCAGGAAAGATTATATACACATGTCGTTTCCTTCTAAAAGTTCCTTGAAAGTAAAAACTATGTCTGTGATTGTCAACACTATATCCCCAACACTCAGCATGGTGCCTGTAATATAACAGACACTCAGTAATGTTTCTGAGTAAATTAGTAAATCACTAGCCACCGTTGTTGTAATATTTTACACCTACGCAATGACCTGAGTGCCTTCATAAGCTGTATCTCAATGTCGCCCCAAAAGAATCCCAAAGAGATGCAAGATAAGAATAAAAATCTACATCTCACACATTAGGAAGATGGGGTCAAAGAAGTATGAAAGAAGAGAAAAAGGAATGAGACTACAATTTTTGTGGGCATACTCTGCTTCTCTACTACTACTATGTGAATCTACTATGTGGCAGCTACATGCCAAGTTCTTGACATACGTACTCTCTTTTTATCCTCACAACAGTCCTGTAAAGTGCCTATTACAGAGGAGGAAACTCAGGGTTCTAAGGTCAAATAATTCACCCAAAGATACACAGGGAGGCAATGGGAGCACTAGGGACAGTACCTGTGTCTTCTAATCCTTGACCTAGTTTAATTGGACTATTCCTTACTAAATGGACATCATGAAATGAGTATTGGGAGTAAAGAAACAAAACAATCTTTGGCATGAGACAATCTTGTCTAAAATATCACACATCT
This sequence comes from Mesoplodon mirus, assembly GCF_964341445.2. Classification (NCBI taxonomy): domain Eukaryota; kingdom Metazoa; phylum Chordata; class Mammalia; order Artiodactyla; family Ziphiidae; genus Mesoplodon; species Mesoplodon mirus. The sequence goes on from NC_138992.1 coordinate 31,032,879, forward strand.
AAATTTAACCTTAAAACAACCTTGTAAGGTACCTACTTTTTATATGTTCTTTATACAGATGAGGAAACCAAAGCAGAGAGGGGTTAATTAGTTTGGCCAGGTTGACACAGGTAGTAAGTGTTGGGGCCAGGAAAAGAATCATGCTACTCTCTTTCACATTAAATTTAATTAACACATAATTTCAATGGGCTTTGATATATATAATCTAATTTTTCCTAACATCAGCCCTGTGAGGTTAGACAAGTAGGTATTATTATCCCCACTTTAAAGAGGAAGAATTTGAGGGTGCATCCAGGCCACAGTCACACAGCTATTAGTGAGAAGAACCAGTGCAGACTCAAGTCTCCAGACTCTTAGCTCATTGCTTTTTCTATTTCACATTCTTATTCCCACAGAACAGACTATTGGAAAAGACTCTTATGACTTGGGGCCACACACACTGTCCCAAGTCTCTCTACGCAGGGCAAGAGTCAGACAAACCTCACTGTGTGACCTTGGAAACATTACTCAGTGCCCTAGCACAATCCCCCCTCTTCTCCTGCCCCAAAAGGCAATCCCTTTGGGGAAAATCTGTCAAGTACAGTGTTGAGAAAGCAACGAAACCCAGCATTTGGGGAAGGAGTATGTGGTCAGCTACATCAATTGCTGTTAAGAAGTCAGTAGACAAATTTTGAAAAATGTTCATATCAACATATAATGAACACCTACCCATCTTGTTCACTCCACCCCCCTGCCACCCATGTATGCTGCAAAAGCAAGTATCTGGCATTGTTTTCCAGAATCCTTGGCAAGAGCCTTAGAAAAGAGGAAAAATATTCACAACCACTGTCTGACAACCCTGAGCTCCTAATCTTGTTCCTTCCTTTTGGAGTTAGCCTCACTGCTAGAAATGTCGTCCTAATAAAATCAGCATATATCTTTTCTTCTTTCATAGAAGACTAAGATTCCCCACCAGTCTGGATCTAAATCCCGGAGCGTTGCATGCTGATCACGTGAGATAGCATGGACGAAATCATGAAACATGGTGCCCAGCATACAGCAAATGCTTAATAAATGTTAGCTGAATAAGAGTCTTTTAACTTTGGATAGACAAGAGTCTAACTTTTTCTTGTGTCAAAATATTTTTGTGTGTCCAGAAAAGGTTATGAATAACCTCAAGAGCCGTGTGTGTGAGCACGTGCGGGACACATTTATACCATTTATGACAATTGGCAACGCGGAATGGTTACTGACTTGGAGGATTGAGTTATGAATGACACAGCACAGAGGAAACGTGAAAGAACACAGTTTTAAATGCAAGGTCTGAGTGCTGATTGACATACTTTGTACGATAGTAAAATCTAGCTGGAGCATTAACTTGCATTCCTCTGATCTGTACACATCCACACTTGTCTTCTTAGGGTACTTGGTAATAAGCTTCTTTAAAGATCCCTGAGTAAGCACTGAAGATACTATCTAGAGTATGTAGCACTCAGTCTTTTTAGAATGGCTTTTTCCTGCTCCTTTCGTTTTCTTAAGAAAATGTCAGTTTAATCATTTCCTAATGCTTTGATAATGTGTTTCTTTTACATAGCTGTAGAACACTCACTTCACTATTTTAAAAGCATAAATGTAGATGTAAAAGTGCCAGGTAAATGAGATTACTTTGTCCTAATGAAATAACCAAAGAGGAGTTTAAAGTTTCCTAAACTTACATGGTATTTTCAGAGCAAATAATAAAGTCCTAGCCCTCCAGTGTGTCTCTAATTTGATAGATTAACATTTCAATATCATGCCTTACTGGAACATAGTCAATTATTGGAAAATAGGGAATTCATTTATCTGAGGTGATCTGTCATCTATTAGGTGGGTCTTTCTCCAGCTGAGTGGGGACTTCAGCAGCATGGGACACTAGAAGGAGGACATGGGACCAGATACGATGGGAAGCTATTGGGTTGACCAAAAGTTTCGTTCATTTTTTTCAGTAAGATGGTTCTAGTAGCACTTAGCTGTCTTTAACGTCATTCAAAACAATTTTATTAGATTGTATGTGACAGCTGTCATATCAGCATGCATTTAAAAAAAGACATCAGGGCTTCCCTGGTGGCACAGTGGTTGAGAGTCTGCCTGCTGATGCAGGGGACGTGGGTTCATGCCCCGGTCCGGGAAGATCCCACATGCCGCAGAGTGGCTGGGCCCGTGAGCCATGGCCACTGAGCCTGCGCGTCCGGAGCCTGTGCTCCACAACGGGAGATGCCAAAACAGTGAGAGGCCCGCGTACCGCAAAAAAAAAAAAAAAAAAAAAAAAAAAAAAAAAAAAAGACATCAAAATTGGTGAGTTTTTGTGAGCCATTTTAATAATGAAGATGGAAGAAAAAAAGCCACATTTTCGGCCTATTATGCTTTACTATATCAAGAAAGGTAAAAATGCAACTGAAACGCAAAAAAGGATTTGCGCAGTGTATGGAAGAGGTACTGTGACTGACTGAACATGTCAAAAGTGGTTTGCAAAGTTTCGTGCTGGAGATTTCTCGCTGGACGGTGCTCCACGGTCGGGTAGACCAGTTGAAGTTGATAACGATCATATCGAGACATTATTTGAGAACAATCAACTTTATACCATGTGGAAGATAGCCAACATACTCAAAATATCCAATTGAAGCGTTGAAAATCATTTGCACCAGCTTGGCTATGTTCATCACTTTGATGTTTGGGTTCCATCTAAGTTAAGCGAAAAAAGCCTTCTTGACCGTATTTCCGCATGCGATCCTCCACTTAAAAGTAATGAAAATGTTCCGTTTTTAAAACAAATTGTGACGGGTGATGAAAAGTGGACATTGTACAATAATGTGGAATGGAAGAGATCATGGGGCAAGTGAAATGAGCCACCACCAACCACACCAAAGACCAGTCTTCATCCAAAGAATGTGATGTTGTATATATGGTGGGATTGGAAGGGAGTCCTCTCTTATGAGCTCCTTCTGGAAAACCATACGATTAATTCCAACAAGTACTGCTCCCAATTAGACCAAATGAAAGCGGCACTCGATGAAAATTGTCCAGAATTAGTCAACAGAAAACACATAATCTTCCATCAGGATAACACAAGACCACATGTTTCTTTGATCACCAGGCAAAAACTGTTACAGCTTGGCTGGGAAGTTCTGATTCATCTGCTGTATTCACCAGACATTACAAGTTCAGATTTCCATTTATTTTTGTCTTTACAAAATTCTCTTAAGGGAAAAAATGTCAGTTCCCTGGAAGACTGTAAAAGGTACCTGGAACAGTTCTTTGATCAAAAAAATAAAAAGTTTTGGGAAGATGGAATTATGAAGTTGCCTGAAAAATGGCTGAAGGTAGTCGAACAAAACAGTGAATATGCTGTTCAATAAAGTTCTTTGTGGAAATGAAAAATGTGTCTTTTATTTTTACTTAAAAACCAAAGGCACTTTTTGATCAACCCAATATCAACCCAGTATTATCCCAAAACTGATGTGGGACTGACCTCTGCAGGGGTAGCAGGACTTCAGCAAACTCAGAGTTTGTGGAAGGGTGCCAGTATAAAACATCTAGCCACTAAGTGATGAACAAATGTAAGAGGCCAGGTGGCAGAAAGTCTCACAACCGAGAGGTGACCGTGTCTCTGCTCAATCTGTCCATGAGCATCTATCCCAATGGGGACCCAAGTTCTCGCCTTGGAGACAGAAGCCCAGTCAGTCCTCTGCAGGCTAGAACAACATGGCAGGATTGGGGACAGGAGTAGAGAGGTAGAGAAAAAAGGGGAAGTTGCTTATGTAAAGCTCAGTATGGTGGGCAGAGCATAGCAGCAGAAGCCCAGAAGATCAGCATGAAAGATGATGGGGTCATGGTTCAGATCTTGTTCAAGAGAGAGAGAAGATCTGACAAGGGTTAGGAAAAGTGACAATTTCTTGGTTAAGCCAATTGAAGTTCAGGGTAGGGCCACGAACATTTACCAATTCTAAACCTTACTTGTCACTTGAGTTGAAAGCCACTGCTGGGGTCAGGGGTAACTCAAAAGTCACCCCAACACTTCAGATTTAGAGACAGTGTCAGTGAAACTTATTCTAGCCTCCAACAAATACTGGGCCAGAATGTTAAAATGTTCCCAGTGCTGTTTGGATTAAGCTTTGGAACAGGACAGAGGGCAAATCCTGCCATGGAAAGTGGACAGGAATGGGGGAAGACAGGCACTCATGTTCTCCTATATTTTTATGTGAACCCCAGAAATCCCCTAGAAAAGCGGTCCCCAACCTTTGCAGCACCAAGGACCGGTTTCGTGGAACACAATTTTTCCATGGGAGGGTGGGGTGTGTGGATGGTTCAGGTGGTAATGCAAGCGATGGGGAGCGATGGGGAGGGATGGGGAGCGATGGGGAGCTATGGGGAGCGATGGGGAGCAATGGGGAGTGAAGGGGAGCGATGGGGAGCTATGGGGAGGGATGGGAAGTGAGGGGGAGCGATGGGGAGAGATGGGGAGGGATGGGGGCAATGGGGAGCGATGGGAAGTGAGGGGGAGCGATGGGGAGAGGGGGGAGTGATGGGGAGCTATGGGGAGGGATGGGGAGTGATGGGGAGCGATGGGGAGAGGGGGAGCAGCAAATGAAACTTTGGTCACTCACTCACCACTACCTCTTGTTGTGCGGCCCGGTTCCTAACAGTCCACAGACTGGTACTGGTCCACGGCCCAGGGATTGGGGACCCCTGCCCTAGAAGAACATCTTTGCCACTAAGGTAATAGTGAGATAGAGAAAGCTGAATTAACACAGGGTCTTCCATATTGTTGAATGCTTAACCATATTAAAATAGTTAAGCCATAATACTTTGTAATACTTTTGTAATACTTTGAGGTATTCAGTTTCTTGCAGTAACTGGATCTCCGAGAAAAGCTCATTTTAATATCTTTCTTGCAAGTAATGGTAACTAATGATACAGGTAAAACTGTCTCTCGTAGGAGTGTGGCCACTTATTCTGGGTCTGAATTTCAGAAAGCACAATGGAAACTTTTGCTCTTCAAATTGGCCTTTGGAATGCTCATGCATCCAGATTGCATCAAGGAACCCCTCAGGACTCCCTGTTGATAAAAGATACTATAATCACAACAAAGGTTTTCTACCCAGTGCTACCCCCCAAATTTAAACAGCCAATTAAATCTTAACTTTCATGTAATTACCTCTCTCTCTATCAAGAATGAAAGACTGGATACCCAATACTTACATGTCATGTAGATGGCCATCTCCTAGAGAATGTTGTTTATTTTACCTTCTGTCTTGATTGGCTTTCTAAAAGTATCTCTTCTGAAAGATGTGGTCTTGGAGCCCGAGTTGCTGCCACTGCTTATGCTCCCAGCATCCGGCCTGGGTGTGGGGGGCAGTGGGCCAGTGGGGCACGGGAAGATGAGGGGCGCACACTGTGATCAGCACCAGAGACTGGACGCTCAGCCGCGAGGATTCCTGAACTCTGCTCTGAAGGGCTGTTGTGAAGCCTGTGAATGCGGCACCCTGTGAGCAAGTGAAGCTAGACTACACACAAAGGAAAAAAAAAAGTCCACAGGAATAAAAGAGAACATGAAGACTTAGAAATCTCACCAGTTCTGAATATTATTGGCCCTTGAGGTGGAGTAGGCTACAGAAAACACCAGTTTGGTTAAGGAATAAACCTCTGTGTGGCTGACAGGGTCTTGGTGCTCCGGCTGGGTGTCAGGCCTGTGCCTCTGAGGTGGGAGAGCCGAGTTCAGGACACTGGTCCACCAGAGAGCTCCTGGCTCTACATAATATCAAACGGCAAAAGCTCTCATAGAGATCTCCATTTCAACGCTAAGACCCAGCTCCACTCAACGACCAGCAAGATACAGTGCTGGACACCCTATGCCAAACAACTAGGAAGACAGGAAAACAACCCCACCCATTAGCAGGGGGGCTGCCTAAAATCATAATAAGGTCACAGACACTACCAAACACACCACTGGATGCGGTCCTGCCCACCAGAAAGACAAGATACAAACTCATCCACCAGAAAGCAGGCACCAGTCCCCTCCACCAGGAAGCCTACACGACCCACTGAACCAAAATTACCCACTGAAGGCAGACACCAAAAACATCAGGAACTACGAACCTGCAGCCTGCGAAAAGGAGACCCCAAACACAGTAAGTTAAGCGAAATGAGAAGACAGGGAAACACACAACAGATGAAGGAGCAAGGTAAAAACCCACCAGACCAAACAAATGAGGAGGAAATAGGCAGTCTACCTGAAAGAGAATTCAGAGTAATGATAGAAAATATGATCCAAAATCTTGGAAATAGAATGGAAAAAATACAAGAAATGTTTAACAAGGACCTCAAAGAACTAAAGAGCAAACAAACAATGATGAAAAACACAACAAATGACATTAAAAATTCTCTAGAAGGGATCAACAGCAGAATAACTGAGGCAGAAGAATGGATAAGTGACCTGGAAGATAAAAGAGTGGAAATAACTGCTGCAGAGCAGAATAAAGAAAAAAGAATGAAAAGAATTGAGGACAGTGTCAGAGACCTCTGGGACAACATTAAACACACCAACATTCGAATTATAGGGGTCCCAGAAGAAGAAGAGAAAAAGAAAGGGACTGAAAAATATTTGAAGAGATTAGAGTTCACAACTTCCCTAATATGGGAAAGGAAATAGTCAATCAAGTCCAGGAACTGCAGAGAGTCCCATACAGGACAAATACAAGAAGAAACATGTCAAGACACATATTAATCAAACTATCAAAAATTAAATACAAAGAAAAAATACTAAAAGCAGCAAGGGAAAAACAACAAATAACATACAAGGGAATCCCCATAAGGTTAACAGTTGCTCTTTCAGCAGAAACTCTGCAAGCCAGAAGGGAGTGGCAGGACATATTTAAAGTGATGAAAGGGAAAAATCTACAACCAAGATTACTCTACCCAGCAAGGATCTCATTCAGCTTTGACGGAGAAATCAAAACCTTTACAGACAACCAAAAGCTAAGAGAATTCAGCACCACCAAACCAGCTTTACAACAAGTGCTAAAGGAACTTCTCTAGGCAGGAAACACAAGAGAAGAAAAAGATCTACAATAACAAACCCAAAACAATGAGGAAAATAGTAATACGAACATACATATTGATAACTACCTTAAATGTAAATGGATTAAATGCTCCAACCAAAAGACATAGACTGGCTGAATGGATACAAAAACAAGACCCATATATATGCTGTCTACAGGAGACCCACTTCAAACCTAGGGATACATACAGACTGAAAGTGAGGTAATGGAAAAAGATATTCCATGCAAATGGAAATCAAAAGAAAGCTGGAGTAGCAATTGTTATATCAGAAACAATAGACTTTAAAATAAACACTATTACAAGAGACAAAGAAGGACACTACCTAATGATCAAGGGATCGATTCAAGAAGAAGATATAACAATTGTAAATATATACGCACCCAACATAGGAGCACCTCAATACATAAGGCAAATGCTAACAGCCATAAAAGTGGAAATCGACAAGAGCACAATCAGAGTAGGGGACTTTAACACCCCACTTTCACCAATGGACAGATCATCCAAAATGAAAGTAAATAAGGAAACAGAAGCTTTAAATGATACATTAAAGATGGACTTAATTGATATTTATAGGACATTCCATCCAAAAAAAAAACAGAATACACTTTCTTCTCAAGTGTTCATGGAATATTTTCCAGGATAGATCATATCTTGAGCCACAAATTAAGTCTTGGTAAATTTAAGAAAATTGAAGTCATATCAAGTATCTTTTCTGACCACAACACTATGAGACTAGATATCAATTACAGGAAAAAAATCTGTAAAAAATACAAACACATGGAGGCTAAACAATACACTACTAAATATAACCAAGAGATCACTGATGAAATCAAAGAGGAAATAAAAAAATACCTAGAAACAAGTGACAATGAAAACACGATGACCCAAAACCTATGGAATGCAGCAAAAGCAGTTCTAAGAGGGAAGTTTATAGCAATACAATCCTACCTCAAGAAACAAGAAATATCTCAAATAAACAACTTAATCTTACACCTAAAGCAATTAGAGAGAGAAGAACAAAAAAACCCCAAAGTTAGCAGAAGGAAAGAAATCATAAAGATCAGATCAGAAATAAATGAAAAAGAAATGAAGGAAACAATAACAAAGATCAGTAAAAACTAAAAGCTGCTTCTTTGAGAAGGTAAACAAAATTGATAAACCATTAGCCAGGCTCATCAAGAAAAAAAGGAAGAAGACAAATCAATTGAATTAGAAATGAAAAAGGAGAAGTAAAAATTGACACTGCAGAAATACAATGGAACATGAGAGATTACTATAAGCAACTCTATGTCAATAAAATGGACAACCTGGAAGAAATGGACAAATTCCTAGAAAAGCACAACCTGCCAAGACTGAACCAGGAAGAAATTAATCTCCAAAATTTACAAGCAGCTCATGCAGCTCAATATCAAACAAACAAACAACACAATCCAAAAACAGGCAGAAGACCTAAATAGACATTCTCCAAAGATATACAGATTGCCAACAAACACGTGAAAGGATCCTCAACATCACTAATCCTTAGAGAAATGCAAATCAAAACTACACTGAGGTATCACTTCACACCAGTCAGAATGGCCATCATAAAAAAATCTACAAACAATAAATGCTGGAGAGAGTGTGGAGGAAAGGGAACCCTCTTGCACTGCTGGTGGGAATGTAAATTGATACAGCCACTATGGAGAACAGTATGGAGGTTCCTTAAAAAACTAAAAATAGAACTACCACATGACTCAGCAATCTCACTACTGGGCATATACCCTGAGAAAACCATAATTCAAAAAGAGACATGTACCAAAATGTTCATTGCAGCTCTATTTACAATAGCCAGGACATGGAAGCAACCTAAGTGTCTATCGACAGATGAATGGATAAAGAAGATGTGGCACATAGATACATTGGAATATTACTCAGCCATAAAAAGAAATGAAATTGAGTTATTTGTAGTGAGGTGGATGGACCTAGAGTCTGTCATACAGAGTGAAGTCAGAAAGAGAAAAACAAATACCGTATGCTAACACATATATATGGAATGTAAAAAAAAAAAAAAGGTTCTGAAGAACCTAGGGGCAGGACAGGAATAAAGATGCAGATGTAGAGAATGGACTTGAGGACATGGGGAGGGGGAAGGGTAAACTGGGATGAAGTGAGAGTGGCATGGACATATATACACTACCAAACGTAAAATAGATAGCTAGTGGGAAGCAGCCGCATAGCACAGGGAGATCAGCTTGGTGCTTTGTGACCACCTAGAGGGGTGGGATAGGGAGGGTGGGAGGGAGACACAAGAGGGAGGAGATATGGGGATATGTGTATATGTATATCTGATTCACTTGATTATAAAGAGAAACTAACACACCATTGTGAAGCAATTATACCCCAATAAAGATGTTTTAAAAAATAATAATAAAGTAAAACGCAAAAAACAAAACAAAAAAAGATGCGGTCTTGCATTCAAATACAGGGCCTGGTAACTATGACTAGTTGACCTACCCATGATCATTTTCCTCATCCCCTCTGGGCTAGGTATTCTCTGTTTTCCCTCCAGATCCACTCTTCACTCTTCTCCACCCTGCTCTCTGCCCCAGGACTCTGACATCTGTGGACCACATCAACGGCCTTACTTTCTTTCTGGCTTCCAGATGGGTTTGGCCACTGGGAAGCACTGGCAGGAGATCAGAGGGTGAGAGGAGAGGGGGGTTTGGAGTTTACTGCCCTGGCTCCTGCAGTGTGGAGCTCTGGTTGCCAGTGGCTGCCTTCCTGCCGGGAAGACCACAGCTCGTGACAAGCAATTCTTCTATAATCAGTTCTTCTTGGTTCTACTCACAGCTCTGGCCTCTTGCTCCTTCATCCCTAAGGGGTGGGAACACTCCTGGTCATTGCTAACCCCAGGGTGTTTCCTGTTTGGCTTCCCTTGACCTTGCCCACACCTTTGAAAATGGTCCCTTCGTTAGACTCTTGTAAATCACATTCTGAGCATACCATATGTTTCCTGGCAGGCCCCTGAACGATACTGCTTCTTCTGTGTATTTATTTCATGGTTCCCCAACACAGGGAACACAGGACATGCTGAAGAATCAACATCACGAAAAGGAGATGCAACTCTTTCCTGGGTCTCCTAAAAGGCTTGCAAGGCAGTCAGTTACAACTGAGGGTTAAAGTGGAACCCATGGATTATCTGTGGGTTTCAATTATCCTTGTTCCCCTCATTCTATCTTGCACAGAGAATTGGGAATTGGCTATGTCAAGACTAAGTTGACACACATCACAGAGGCTATATAGCAGTCTATCTGCTCATTAAGAGCTTTTCACTGAGTATGTCCCACTGATCTTCCACTTCTCGTAATGCTTTTGATGTGGGTTTAATTCTCAGTTCTGACAGAGAGGAAGAGTCTCACATCTGCAGTCCCCAATGTAATCTTCACACAACTGTCAAAAATGCAACTATTTGTCCCCAGGCTTAAAGTGCCTGCTCTAAGAAAGGTCAAGAATTCTCCCTAGGAATATCTACAACATTCAAGCATATACAGTACTTAAGATCTTCATTTTATCTGGCACTTTCCTTCAATCTCATGTTCATTTGGATATCGTATTTCCTTAGGCTCAATCTGGGCTGAGCATATTTTGAAAAAACAGTTCTTATTTCCTTTCTAAAACCACACGTCTACCTGCTGTGCTATGGAAACACTGATAGGCCAAATTTAAGCCCAAGAAATGGAATTTACCTTAATGAAGGGTACTTTTTTTTCCAGTAATTTTTACATGTAACTCTTAGAATGATTTTTTATTTCCATCCTCAATAGTTTACGATTTGATGTAAAAAGCAAAATGAAGAAATAAAATCTTTTAACAGCAATACATTGCAAGTCTTTTCTCATTAATTATCAAGCAAATAGAATGTTTCTCCATAAGTAGCATAGTTTTTTAAACTATTGGTCAACATATTATGTAAGTAATGTCTTTCATACTACATCTTATAAGTAATAATATTTCAATCTTCAGTTGCTTTAACTGGAGTCTCCTTGAAATTCAGAATCTCTCTAGAAATGACACTTGGTAGATAGCATTACCATTACCAATTAATTTTCCCTAACACCACTTCCGTGAGATAAGTAACTACTTTTCCTGATTTAGGGAAGGTTGGTAACTCGGCCAAATTGTGTTTTGAGGTTTCACTAGAAGCTCTGTAATTTTTATTGTTATTCTTATGTTCAATTCATAATTCAGTTTCATCCTCTCGTTCGCTTTTAAACTGCTAATTCTAAACTTGAGATTAAGGCAAATTGTGTCATTTGTTTGGCCCTAAAATGAGCTGGAATTTCATAGGACCAGCTTCTTCAAGTGTGAGCTTTTGGAGTTGCCAAACATGGCTCACTTCCTAGTTATGCAACTAATTATGCAACAAGTTGTACAACTAATGGTTTGTTGCTTTACAGTTATACACACACAAACACACACACACCACTGGGTACATATGACTCATAGCACATTTAGATCTCCATAGTTTGTTGTCTTTGTGTAAAATATACTAACATGTACTAAAGAAATGTTGGCAGCTATGACTGTTATTATCATGACTATTCTTTAGGAATTCTGTGCACAATTAATTAACTGCTTCCAAGCATGGTGATGCTGTTGAATTACATTGCCAGATGATAAGATTTTCACTCAAATATGTGGAAGGGAAAAGAGTTCCCACCATTTCTTCTTTCTATGAAAGATATACTACTTAAACATTTTGTGACGGAGGTTTGCAAAACACAATTATTTACAGCATCATGTAGGGCAGTAACCGAAGAATTGGGTTACAGCCTCAGCTTTGTCAATAAACAGCCTTTTAACCTTGAGCAAATCAATAAAATGTTTTGGAGCTTAGTTTCCTCCCCTGTTAAAAGAGGTTGGACTTAAATGGGTTCTGAGTTCACATTATGATTAATTAAATCTTATTATTATTTCAACATTATGATTCAGCTCTTGGTGTCCACTGCATAGCAGTTAAACCCCAGGGCTTCAGGGTCTCTGCCAGAGTGTAAATTCTCACTCTGCCTCTTACTCTCTATGAACTTGGATGAGCCACTTACTTTCCAAGCCCTAAGTTCCTCATGAATAAAAGGGAGAGTCAGAGGCATGTTGGAGCTGGTGCACACAGACTCGGGAGAGGACCGTGCACAGCCCTTCACAACCTCATCTCCAGTAGCATCACGCTGGTGGCTGGAATCGGCCATGATGGGAAAATTAACACCTCAGAAAAGGCAGTTGGCAAGAGCCGCAGACAGAGGCTCCTGCTCTCCTGGAGGGCCAGTTCTCGGACGTTTACCATCATAGAGCTGGATATAATGAGTATTTATTCAATATTTTTTTTTTAGTTTTATAGGAAGTAACCCATGCAAATAATAAATAAACATAACACCACTCTGCATCCATATTATGCTTTCCCTAAGTGTTTTTCTTATTGTACTATAGGCTATAGTCTACTTTTAAAGTTGTAGGAAAATGTGATACTATCCTCATACATCTTGCTGATGCTAAAAACAAGTCTAAGGTTCTACTAAAATTTACATGAGTCTAACTTTTGCTCAGTTACGGAGTTCCCAAACAAGAAAAGGCATTCCACATCTAATCCTGTATTTACAGTTCCTCTGTTAAGCGCTATCCCCAGTAGACAGTTTTTTCTCTGTACAATTTGAACAGGGATTTCTCCTCTTTGATTCTAGAATCTGCAGAAACCTGGTAGCAGCTCAATTTTATGTTCTTTTCTAATATGAGAAAAAGTGACAATCATTTTACATTCAACCCCGGTCCTCCTCTAGGGCTCACTGTCTCCGTCCATCTTGTTCTAGCCAGAAACCTAGGAGACTTTTCGATTCCTCCTGCTCTCTCACCCCTCATCCCAATCAATTTCACCTCCAAAATATCCCTCCAGTCTGTTTGCCTCCCCGCTTCTTGCCCGAGTCATGGTGGCTGCTATGAGAACTACTGAAAATTCTCTTCACTGGTCTCCTCCTCTGCCCTCTGTTCTTCCAGAATGCCCATCTGCCCATGTCACTCTTCTGTGTGGAAACTGTCAGGGCCTTCCTGCTGCTTCTGGGATGAAAGTGTGACCTTCCTCTGGTCCACAGGCTCCCACTCAGGCAGAGCCCTGCCCACTCCTCAGCTTTCCACTGAGAGCTGTGCTCCTGCCACACTGGCCTTCTTTCTGTTCCTCGGATGGGCCAAGCTTCCTTTATCTGCAACACTCTTCTTTCCCAAACTGCCTGCCTTTTCACTTTATCCCTCAGACTTCACTCCAGGTCAGCATCATTTCATCAGGAAATCCCTTCTTGGTCTTCAAGGCTCCTTCTTTGCACACACCTATCAAAAGATGTCCCAGTCCTACAGAGCACATATCTGCTTATAACTTTATATCCATTCCTTTTATTATTTACTTAACATCTATATCCCCCACTAGACCATGAGTTCTACAGACTAAATTTATTTAGTTAATCACTATATCTTCAGTGGCAAACACATCAGCTGGCACATATTCAGTTGAATGAAAAAACAAATTATCATAGAGTAAACTATGGTACATCCAGACAGTGGAATATTATTCAGCACTCAAAAGAAATGAGCTACCAAGCCATGAAAAAACATGGAAGAAACTTAAATGCACATTACTAAGTATGAGAGGCTGATCTGAAAAGGTGACGTACTGTATGATTCCAACTATATGACATTCTGGAAAACGCAAAACTATGGAGACAGTAACAAGATCAATGGGTTCCAGGGGAGGGAGAGATGAATAGGTTTAACACGGAGAATTTTCAGGCTGTGAAACTAGTTTGTATGATACTATAATGTTAGATATATGTCATTATACGTTTGTCAAAACCCATAGAATGTACAGTGCAGTGTAAACTATGGGCTTTGGATGATAATGACGTGTCAATGTAGGTGCATCAATTGTAATAAATGGACCACTCGGGTGTGGGGGTGGGTGGTGTTGATAATGGAGGAGGCTCTGTATGTATATGGGGACAAGGGTATGTGGGAAATCTGTACTTTCTGAGCAAAATAGAGTCTATTTTGCTCCCAACCTAAATGGTTCTAAAAAATAAGTCTATTAAAAAGACAAATGAACAAATGAGTGCATGAATGGATGAATGAATGAATGAGTGAATGAATGAGTATATCTGAGGCAGGTCTCTCATTCCAGCGTTCCCATGACACTTAAGGTAAAATCCAAACTTTTCTTCACCATTAAGGGAGCCTCATGTGATCAGGCTCCTGCCAGCATTTTCTTCCTCCTCACTAAACTCCTGTGACCCTCACCTCATTTGTGCTTTTCAACACACCAATTCTGGCTTTACTTGCTCTAAGAAAAGTCTTCCTCTAGGTGTCATATGGCTGCCTTCTTCCACCTTTCAGGTAATAAAATTAATTTGTAGATCTTGACCTACGAAATGGAGGCAGACCCAGTGGCCCAGCCCACATCATAAATCTCAACCTAAGCCAGGCTGCAATTCTGGGAAATGCCTCACTGTCAAGGAGACTAAACATCAGTCACAATCCTCCAAGTTAGCTTCAGCTAGCTTACCTCACCCTAGAAAATAGGACCCGCTCTATTATAAAGAAATCCTCCACCTCTTACCCAATCGTGCCCTGTTTCCACATTGCCTCTTCTAATGCTCTACAAAACTCACTTTTGCCTAAAATCCCTCTAGAAGGTGCTCCACTACTTGTGATGCACTCTACTCTCCCAATCCATGGATTGTTTTCCTTTGAATAAAGGACGTCAAATTCACTACTAAATTGTTTTAGTTTCATCATTTGACATAGATGTTGAGCCTCAAGTGTTCCCTCCTGGGAGAAGTCTTCCCTGATCATCAAATCCGAAATACCCACCCCTCTCCCTGACTACCCAATTTAAAATAGCTCCCTTCCACCCTGTTTTATTTCATTTACGGCATTGAATTCTGTAAAATAATCTTAATTATGTACTTCTTTTCTTTTCTTACTGTCTTGCCTACTAGACAGTAAATTTCACAGAAGCAGGGTCTTTGTTTCCTTCACTGCTGTATACCCAGAATCCAGTCATCTGGCAGTTAGTAGGTACTCAATAAATATTTGTTGAATGAATAAATAAATGTGCTTTGTTGCTTTTTATTCTCTTGGACTTTTTCCACACTTCCTTTATTTCTTCTCTTATTTCCCCCTTTCCCCACAAAACTTAAATCTTCATAGTGTCCACATTTATCTTTAATATGGGTTTATTAAACTTAATATTTTATTGAAGGTTTTCCACCTTCTGAGGTCTTTTTTTAACAACCCAACTTTTTATTAAGAAAAAATAATCCTTATAATAGATGTTTAAATACATGTTTAAAATATTTTTTCATGTACAATTTCCACAAATGCCTGAAAACCTTTTGTATATAAAGAAATCTAATCTGAGACAGGACAGAATACTTGGTTTCACTTCACTGTAAGTAGTACTGGTGTCCCTGAAAATATAACTTTTTCTCTTAATATAATGTGAAGTACATAGAGTAATGTAATTGGCTATTTTTTCTATTACTTATGTAACTTGGAAAAAGAGCTAATGTGTCCCTAGTATGTATAAGACATTAGGACACAAAAACAAGGCAATTCCTGCCCCTGTGGGGTCTACAGTCTGAGGAAGGAATTTCTATGCTAAATTTTTCTCATAAATAAAATAGCAGTTTTCTTCTTTCTCTCTGCCATTTGCATTTGTTTATATCCATATCTTCACACAAATTTCCGCAAATCAAGACACACCTGGATTTAGAAATTTTTTCAATGTAGCTTGCCCTCCCCTCTTTTTTCTCTTCAAGGCAATCACATAATCTCTTAGGAACTTGGTTTCTTTATATGCAAAATTGGAGAATTATTAGCCTTCCTTTCAATTCAGGAATAGTTAAAATGATAACACAATAAGAACATATAGAACAGAAAAATGACAGCAAGATATTATAAAAGGCTAAGACATTCTTCCCTTTCTGAAACAAGTTTCTCTGGAGTTGCTTTTTAATCCAAACAATCCACTGATCCTATTGCAAGTTTTTCCTGTTTCCATATTGCTGATAAACTTTAGTAGCAATTGTTCATTTACTCATTTATTTCAATTGTTGCCCAATTCCTGGGCACTTACCATGCATGGAAATTCAAAAAAAAAAAAAAATCATAGTCTTAAATGAGTGTATCTTCTAACCGTAAATATGTAACCCAAAAAAAGTTAAGTATTTTCATTTAAACAGATGTTTAAGTAAACACTTGCTTATGACTTTAGTTAGCGTTGAATAGGCTAACTTCTGCTGTAATGAAATGCAAATAACTATGTTAATGCAAATGTTAAAGCTACAAATTCAGACATAAAAAAGTCAAGAAATGCTAAAGTGAAGGTTCTCCTAGAAACATTAACTCACTCAAATTGTACTTATAGAATATTTCCAATTACACAGAAAACAGCAAAATGCGATTCCTTAATGTACTGTATGTACAACCTGGATAAGTCAATGCCGTTATGAGAACGTTTAATTTTGCTACCCCTGACTTTGTTTCAAAAGTTACTGCCTGAATATTGCATCATTCCTATCCTCATAATGCTATTTTCTTAAAATGGAAAGAAAACAGAAGAGGAACAAGTGTCATTGTATTTTCTATCAATATAGGATTCTAAACTTAGGTAACACTTAGTTAATAGGTGAGACAAATGCATGTTTGGAACTTTCTAAAGTTTTTTCAATTGAAAAATTTCCACTTTTGGGGCTTCCCTGGTGGCGCAGTGGTTCAGAGTCTGCCTGCTGATGCAGGGGACACGGGTTCGTGCCCCAGTCCGGGAAGATCCCACATGCTGTGGAGCGGCTGGGCCCGTGAGCCATGGCTGCTGAGCCTGCGCGTCCAGAGCCTGTGCTCCACAACGGGAGAGGCCACAACAGTGAGAGGCCCGCGTACTGCAAAAAAAAAAAAAAAAAAAAAAAAAAAAATTTCCACTTTGCTTGGATTAACTAAATGACACATTGAGATATTTTAGGTTACAGATTTGTAGAAAAGTATAATAAATATGTATGAAGTTGTCTTTGTTATTTTTTATGTGTAATATGTAAATTATTCAAAGAACAAAAAATTTAGCCATGAAGAGAGCTTTTATAAAGTATAGATTTGGGAGGAAAAACATCAAATAATTTTTTAATAAAATTCAATGATTTTTTTCCCGCCTCACCTGAAACCATGGACATTTTTAGTATAGTTTTCCTCGGGGCTTTCTAATTTTGGAGGAAAGCAAAATGTTTTGTTTAAATATTTTTGAGAGCTGAAAATAATATACTGTTGGCCTTCTGTATCCACAGCTTCTGCATCCAAGGATTCAACTAACCAAAGATCAAAAATATTCAGAAAAAAAGTTCCAGAAAGTTCCATAAAGCAAAACTTAAATTAGCCACACACTGACAATTATTTACATAGCATTTACATTGTATTGGGTATTATAAGTAATCTAGAGATGGCACAGGAGGATGTACGTAGGTTATATGCCAATAGTGTGCTATTTTATTATATGGAATTTGAGCCTCAGAGAAATTGGGGTGAGGGATACCGTTCCCCCACAGATACTGAGATATGACTGTATTTCACTATTTTCAAATTGAGTTAACATCTCCTATAAATATTCAGTGGTGCAATAAAATACCGCATTAGTTGCATAAGGTTCGGTTGGATAAGTCTGTCTTAGTTAAATTGTGGTGTTGCAAAAATAAGAGAAATGAAAGAAGGGCAATAAATGTGCAAGTCAGAAGAATCTGCGGTAGTGTTGTTTGGAGTGATAATCTCGAGTGAGGACGGACAAGGGTCCCGGGTTTCCTGCAAGTTCTCCCAGCGTCGTTTTCAATGTGTGAGACACCACATGACCCAAGTGCCATGCAAGGAGATGCTCTAATAAATGGGGACTTTAAAACTGGAAAGGAAGTACAAGCACGGGTGAACAAAGCCCCCCAAACCCACTATAACCACAGCATACAATGTTCTAGATTGACTACTCATTTCCAGTTAGTTCTTTGCCGAAAGCCCTTGATTACTGCAATTTTCTACAGTGTTAGTACCCCATTTAGCAGGTTCTCTTTAAAAATGTGTCAAGCTTTTGAACTCCCCATGTTAACCTGTATTTTCTTGTCTTCTGCCACCAATTATTCAATCAAACTTCTTTTGTGACGAGTGGGAGAGAAGTACCTGCACAGTCAGAAAACTATCGTGTCATGCCTGAGCAGCTTGATCTTAGACTTTATGCTACAAATAAATTGGTATGTTCTTAAATAATTACCGGGCAGTTTGTCTACCACCTCTGTCGACTGCTGAAATGCCTAACATTTTCTCTAGAGTGACAGCAGAGGCTCCTGGTCCCACCCCATGCCGGTTTGCTCTTTGCAGGACTTTTGTATCCTCAGCACAGAATGGTTAGAATCGAGCTGGGAGATAGGAATTCAAGCTCTAAACAATCCACTTAACTTCCTTGTTCTTTGTCCATAAAATCAGTGTCATAGTGTACATTTACCTCACAGTGTTTCTAAGAGACTATATTTATCAATGCTTGTTCATGCATGGGACATTCCAATTTGTATCGTATATTAATTTCTTACCTGTTCTTTTGTTCCCCCCTCCATTTGAAGCCAGGCTGTTTTGACTGTCCATGGCAGTCTTTTTTTTTTACAAATTATTTATCCTAGGATTGAAGGGTTAATGGTATACTGACTGGAATGCTTCAGGAGCTGCTGCAATTTTAATCGATATTAAAAGTGGAGATTTCACAAAATAGAGGCAACTCAAAAAAAAAAAAAAGGAATGAATAAACAAAGAGGCAAAGGGGAAAAATCTTTTCCTTCATTTCTAGTTAGAACTGCTATTTTTTACAGCTAACTGAAATATTGCAAAATTTGAAAAACATCAAAATATCTAGAATTCGTAAGTCTGAGAAGGGAAAAAGAAAGCACCTTGCAAAAGTGAAGGAAATTCAGCATTTGCAATGTAATTCAAATTGTACTTGTAATTCAGGTCCTGGAATTAACCCACTCAACCAAAGCTTGAAAAGATTCAGATTTACTCAGACTAGCAACAATACAATACTCCCTCACAATTGCCCAACCACCCTGTCTTTTGGTGATACATCCAATACACTCTAAATTATAATTCTCGAACTCAGTTTGTTGTTAAAAAATACATCTGTGCATCATATCAGAGTCTGTCTTGTTGCAATTTAAAGGAGAGGGGGAGACTCACTACCCGTTTTAATCAGACTAGGATAACACCTGAGCCCTTTCTATAATCATGTTTTGAAAGATGACTTTTACCACAATTTTTAACGATAGAGAGGTGAATTTGGAATAGAATCCCTGTATTTTCAGCCAATTGACTACAATGAAAAGAGTAACTTTCAAGGCATTGTGGTGGTTGGGGTACGATTCGGACCATCTGAGCTGCCATTTTATTTTTCCAAGGTTGATTCCACCAGGGTTACATCTCCTCAGGGTGGGAGGGTGACCATGTGGGCGAGATGGATTCATGGCACTGGGCGTTTAGACTGCTTGTCCATGAAAGTTATTTGAAGGTTTTTCATGCAAGCAATTTAGGAAAAGTCAGCCATTTTTACATGTATCTAGTTTGGCAACAGTTCAAAGCACACAGGAAAAGTCTTTTTAAAAAGAAAAAAGGAAAAAAATTGTCAAGCCTTTTCAAGGGCAGTTCTAATTTCCTCATTTTTTATCAGGGACATTTTCTGACAGCAATAAACAAAATTTTGGTGTATCTTATATGTTTTATAATGAAAAAAAACCTTCATAAAATTTTAGAGCAAGGCTATGAGTGGAACTCATTTTGTTTAGCTCACTAGCACTCGAAAATAGAGAAAATGTTGCAATAGTACTGAAGACAGTCAGGCTGGTACTTACGTACCAGGCACACCAATCAAGTGAGAAATGCAGAGGCAATACTTTGAACTGCATGTTGCAGGGTGTTCTTGTTTGTTTGTTTTTGTTTTTTAAAGAAGAACAGCAAAGCAGCATTTCATGATATTCTAAAAGACATATTTGATAGTGTAAAATACCTTCACCTTATAAATCAGTTCTCTGGTAGAGAAAAAACCCTCTAATTTAACTTTTTTAATCCTATGCAAAGCAGCATAGTCTCATTTATTTAGCTTGGTGCTTTCTTTCTATTTAAAACATTTATTAACCAGAGAGACCTCAGCGACATGTCAATTTCATTTTCTTTGTCCTGTAGATTAAAATACATCTGTTTCAGCCATCGTTCAGGAAAGAAATAATTGTAATAGTTCATTTCATTAAAAAAGATTTATGTCAGCATTCTGTTATGACAAGAGAAGGCAAGTGACTTGTACATAATGCTAAGAGGCAGCTTTTTTCCTTCTAGAATTTTATACAAATTGAACAGAACTATGTCCCTAAAATATATGAGGGGAGGAAATAACTGCTTCCTGGTATGTTGCTACTGATGGTGATTCTTCCCTAAAACAGCAGGTAAAGTGTCTTTGTTAAGCTTAATCTGAGACGTTCCGGTATTTGTATTATTCCATAATTAAAATAACACAACTCATTCCAGTGGATTTCTCTCTTGTGTTAAGGAAAAATATTTAGGGATGTATCTTTGAGTCTGGCATTTAATGAAGTTTCTTTGCTTCTAATTATGTGCAGTATAGTTTAAAAGCAAACGATGTTTACGTAAAATATTCAGAAAACAGACAGTAGATTAGTGGTTCCCTGGGGCTAATGTGGGACGATTGAGGAATGAAAGAGGGTGGCTGCTAATGGGTAGAGGGTTTCTTCTTGGAGTGATGAAAACATTCTAAAATTGATTGTGGTGATGGTTGTACAACTCTATGAGTATGCTCAAAACCATTGAATTAGACACACAAATGAATGAATCACTTGGTAAGAATTTATATCTCAGTAAAACTTTTATGTTACAAAAACAAACAAATGAAAAGGTGAACCCAACTCTATGGCCTGATCCCTGAAAAAATTGTCTGCTGGGTGGGCAGGCAGATGTGTAAACACATAATAAAATGACAATGTGATGAAAAGGAATCCACAAAATACAAAACTCTTTACTAAAGAGTTCTCTGCCTGAGAGTATCCCTTACAGGAGAGATACTGTTTGAACCAAATCTCGATATCAGGGATGACTAAGGAAGAGCTTTCCTTAATTAAGGAACAGTATATGAAAAGGCAGGAAGGCAAAGAGGCAGGAGAGAGCATCAGGTTTCAAGAAAGATGTGAATATTTTAGCTCTAAAAGTCAAGGAGTCAGTATCTGGGAAGAGGTAGGGGGTTTCAGGGAAGCTATGTGAAAAGGAATTGCCTGAATGTTTTCCATCTTTGTTTAAAGTTATAAAGGGAAGCAAGGGAAAGAATTAACGTTCATAACAGTTGAAGGTTAACAATAAAGGTATCAAACTGTAATGAGGTGTTTATTTTATTATCTTGTTCTAATTGCATATTCTATACAGGAAAATTAGTAGCCTTGGCCTAAGTTTATGCTTCGTTATTTTCATAAGGAATTCTATTTTTCTTCAAATGGCTTAGTAATAGTTAAGTAGGAAAAGCCTGTCAAATTTTTCTTTCTTTCTCTTGGGAGATTAACCATTTAACCACACCCATGATGAAGTCGGCCACTTGAACCACAAGATCACAAGTGAGATCTCACAGTCCTTTGCACAGCAGCGTATTTTCATAACATGGAAACATAAAGAACCTACTAAGCATCGCTCCAACAAAACCCAAGCCTGTTACATCATGGCAAATGCTATTGGAGTTTTTAAAATCAACTTGAAAGGAAAAACACAGTCTGGGAAGAAATGTCTTCCACAGTAGCAAAGCTAAAATGACTAGATAATATTTGAACAGAGTTCCCTGTGCTATGCAGTAGATCTTTGTTGGTTATCCATTTTAAATACAGCAGTGTGTACATGTCAATCCCAAACTCTCCAATATTATGTAACAACCTAAATGGGAAAAGAATTTGAAAAAGAATAGATACATGTATACGTATAACTGAATCACTTTGCTGTACACCTGAAACTAACACAACATTGTTAATCAACTATACTCCAATATAAAATAAAAAGTTAAAAATAAATAAAATGGCTATGATAATGTAGCAAAAGAATTTTAATACTCAGACTGGAGAAGGTTTATTGCATGTAGATCACTTCAATGTTGGTAGTTACACCTGCCTGACTCACCTCAGTCTCTGGAGAATGAGGCCTAGATACAAGATACCCCTTACCTCAAATCCCTTGTTAGGGTCAGAGTCTTTCTACTTTTGGCCCCTACTTGTGTCCTGTTTCTCAACACTGGGATCAATGAAAAGACACACATGGAAATAGAAGCTCACGTGTTGTCAGAGTCTTCTCACGATCCAGACCTATGCTGAGTGCTTCACACGCACCTTCCCTCTATAGGAAGTTCCACTTCTTGAAAGCAATGAGCCATCCACACAAGGTCTTTACAATTTGTTACTCATATCACGCATCTTCTCACTAATCTTTCATAAACCCAACTAGGTAAGCAAAATTATTATCAATCCGCATACATAGGTGAGGAAAGGCAATGGAGCTTGCTCAGGATCAGATACATGGAGATGGCAGAATCTGGGCCAGTGCCCAAATGTGTCTGAAGCCCACACCCGAATTCTCAGCCATGTCACATTCTTGCTCATTACCCAGAAAACCCAGGCTTCATGTCGACACAAGCAGAGGGCAACTGGGAGAGGAGGAAGCCCCCAAGGAACGGAGAAGCTAGGAATAGCCAGACACTCCGAGCTGGGGTCACTTAAGAAGGAAACTAGACAACGAAATGACACTCCCTGCATGGTTCCTACTTGGCATCACTCACGCCCTCCTGCAAGCTTTCAGGGCTGGAAAAACTGGGACTTCCTTACCTGCTATGGTTGAAGATCAGCAGTACTTCTCCACTGCTGTACCTCCTAGCTCTCAGAACACATTCTTTCCCTTCTTTTATGTTTTTCACTTGATGTCATCATTCCACAAATATTTATTAAGACCCTATTTATTAAGACCCAAATTCTCTTCTAGGCATTAAGGATACAACAGTGAATAAAATAAACATTGACTTGTCATACACCTTACATTGTCGTGGCATTAGATCATACACAAACGAACAAAAATATGTATATCTCAATCTCTCATCTGCCCCTGGGTCACAAGAGTCACTATCTAAAAATGTCATGAGGGAATTCCCTGGCAGTCCAGTGGTTAGGACTCAGTGCTTTCACTGCCAGGGCCTGGGTTCAATCCCTGATCGGGGAACTAAGATCCTGCAAGCTGTGCAGTGCGGCCAAAAAAGAAAAAAAAAAAAAAATGTCATGAATTCTTGTAAGGTCAGATATCAAAAGGCTTGAGCTTTCATAAAGGATATACACTTCTTTATAATCAAATTATAAAATACATGCTCAGGAATCTTTCTTGATCATGCTATAGCAGGGCTGGGAGCCTAGAACTAACTTAGCTACTACACGGATCTATTTGTTTTTAAAAGCCAACAGAAGAGCCACTTCTCATGAATTACTAAACCTGGCTATTCCCATTCATGCACACCATCTTTGAGAGAATCAAACAAATTATTAAGGCTTCATCTGTTTTTGATTTTTAAGTCAGTTAGTGTATTGATCTCAAATGGAAGACAGTTGATCTACATTTTCCCCCATTATTAGAGCATTTAAATATACCAGTCTTCTAACAATTGAGAGATACTGAACAGACATAACTCAACTTCCAAAAAATTCACTTCTTAAAGTTAAGAGACAATCATCCCAAGCTTAAAACAGATGGTGTCAATATTGTGCTAAGTGATATGTGACCAACTGTGAGGATATTTTGATAAGTAAAGTGTAGACACAGAAAAAGTTTGTATAAATTGTTTTTCATACAAAATTGAGAAGTCTATTTATTACAGAACAGACATGATTTATATTCTTTCCTATGTAATTGTCATAAAAAGAACACTGTTTTTGAAATACATAGACAAAGGAATCTGATGATCTTCTATCCAACTGTATCTACTTTCAGGAAGGATTAAAGACAATTGGAATCCACTTACTTAAAAAACAGGTTTGCTAAAATTTGGAGTATGAGGTTCAGAGAATTTTCCATGGTTACCCTCTCTTGCCCTCCCCCACCTCGCTTTCACTTAAAGGTAAGTTTTTTTTTTTGTTTTTTTTTTGGTACGTGGGCCTCTCACCGCTGTGGCCTCCCCCATTGCGGAGCACAGGCTCCAGACGCGCAGGCTCAGCGGCCATGGCTCACGGGCCCAGCCGCTCCGCGGCATGTGGGATCCTCCCGGACCGGGGCACGAACCCGCGTCCCCTGCATCGGCAGGCAGACTCTCAACCACTGCGCCACCAGGGAAGCCCTTAAAGGTAAGTTTTAGTGGAAAACTGCAACAAAAAAAGATGCCACAAATTCATTTTTCTCACATAGCACGATTGATATTTCAAAAACTAAGAGCATATATTTGAATGAACAAGGACCTACTCAAGGAGCCGGACTTAATATAATAAAAGAGCAAATTCAGTGAAATGAGGTTATTAACTTATTAATAGTTTAGTAAAAGATTAAAGAGTTGCTTTTGAAATTTTACAAATCAATTACTTCAGTTAAATTTTAAACCAGGTCTTATAGTCAAAATCAAAGATTTTTTTTTTTAAAGGAGATCAAAATCCAACTGTTCATGTTTGGAACCAATTAAGTTCCATTTCGAAGGCACAAGAGATATTCTTGCTTTTTTTTTAAAGGTGCTTCATTAAATGTTACGTTAGGCAGCTTTTCCTATTTTCAATGTTACATTTGCTAAAAGCCGTTATGAGAAGACATTTTGTGATAAGAAGACATATCTCAATTGAAGGGTCATTTTATTGAACAGATCAGAGAAAAGTCAAAACATCTAGACCACAGTTTTGTGCTTTTGTTTCTAAAAATGTTAATATCTTTGAACTAAATTCTTGGGGGATTTTAGTTAGATGATGACACAATTCTGACCAAATAGGCTGAAATATCCACAACTACCCTCACTCACAGGCATTTTGTTTGGAAGCAAAATAAAGTGAAATCTTACTCCACTGAGCATTCAAATGCGGTTAGCCAGTATTTTTAACAATAGTCAACAATTTATTGAACTACTTTTCTATGTCAGGCACTGCGATACACACCTAGAATTTCCTCATTTAATCTCACAACATTTTTATACTCATTTTTCAGGGGAAACACCCTCTGGGAATTAGAGGATCACTCCAAGTTCACATCACCAGGACACGGCAGGGCCATACAAACCAAGTCCCTGATTCCAGGAGCTGCACTGTTAACCATTGACATGAACTATGTTCTCATGTGAACCAATGAAAATCACTAATTGTCTTTATTATTGCCTCTTTGTCAAAATAGATCAAGTAGGAGCCATCCGTTTATCAAAAAAACTTGCCAGAGACAGTCTTATAATTTAGGAAGGATAGTTAAAATTTATAACTGTTCTCACCAAAGCAATTGATGAAAGTCAAGGCTGAAATGCAGAATTTGCATCTTAAAACATCATTTTAAAAAAAGATGAAAAAGAACAAAGGCTATTAATGTTTAAAGTGGGGGTAATTTTTAAACACCACAATGATAGCACCTAATTTCTCTTTTTCCTAGCTTTGGGCTAACACAATGTATTGTGGTGATATTTGGAGTTTGGGTTTCAGAAATTTCCGTGGACACATTAGCTTAGATGGTTTCATTACCCACCCTGATTATTAAGTAGCATTCAATTACTGAGTGTTGTAATGCCAAAGAGCATAAAAGAGAGACAAAATCTCGGTAAGATCTAAGGGTGAAATGGCATTTTTATATTGCTATAAAGATTACTTAGCTCTAGTGCAGTACTAATGATCATTTCTGTGACTAAAAACATCCCCTTATGATTAATTATGTAAACTCTCATCATTTCAAGCCCAATAAAGACTTTAAAACATTTTTCATGCATCTTGTATCCCAGCATATTTTTTATTTCCCATTTACCCACATAAGAATCAACTCTAAGGATTAAAGTAACTACTTTCCATTACATTAAAATGGTGTATCACTTGGGAGTATTCAGGTATATATGTACAATTCAGGTAAATATATGCAGGGAGTGTTTTAATACGGGGGAGGGTCTTTTGTATTCTTAATAAATGATGATTTATGTTCCTGATTCCTGTAAAGGGCATAGTTTTCTCATATTGGAAGGAATATCTCAGTAGTCAAGTTCTTCAAACTGGATAGATTTGAAAATTAGAATATACAATAAAAATCACTTTCGAGTGTTAATTATAGTTTTGTTTGTGTCATCAATAAAATTGGTGATGGGGGAGGCTGCTGTTCAACATTAAGGGATTGTTTATGATAGAATGCAAAGCAGCTGTTAAATGTGAGGTTACATATAAATGTTTACTAATATAAAAAATATGATACGGCATTCTGTGAAAATAAAAGCCATAAAAGAGTATGTACAAAAGGACTCTTATTTTTGTAAAAATTTTACGTACGTATATACCCGTAGACCTTTGATTGAAAGATATACAGAAAGGCATTAACAGAGTTCACGTCAAGGTGGCAAGATTACAAATAATTTTAAATCTTTTTCTCTTGAACTACCTGCATTTACTAGAATTTTTCTCTCTAATGAACATGGGTTTGCTTTTAAGGTAAAGAACTGTAAGGAAAAACACACAAGCAAACCAAAATATCCTCTCTTGATGAGATGATCATTCAGAGTCTGAAATAGAGACATTTCTTTGATAAGGCCCCACACTTATGAAAACTGGTTCAGAGTTACACCCACAGGACAAAGCGCCTTCTTAGCCACCACTAGGCCCTGGAACCTATCTCTCAGGCCTGATAGGGAGATAGAAGACAAGCGCCAACGGTGAGCTCACTGCCTCGGGCCTATGGGTTCTTGCTTCCCTGGCTGCTCTGTGGGTTGGAACTGTGGCAGGAACAGGTAAGGGCAGTTAGAAGTGAAGTCCATACCATTCCTTATTATGCAGCTTTGAAGAAGCTCAAAAGGAGAACATGAAATAGCAAAGCAGAGACCGGCCTCTGCCTGAGCCTTTAAACCATGCAGGTTCAGACGGTTTGAAGGCGGGGTTGATGGCACTGCAGGGCCTTCAGCCTGGGTCACCACCAGCATGATGCCTCACGGTTTACAATTTTCTTCTTTTCCTCCTTCCTTCGCCTCTAACTGCCCCCCTCTGGAAGTACAAGAGTCCCTATCTACGTGGAACAGGAATTTAGTTTTCAGAAATGTAGTTCTGGGCACCTTCTGAACGGATACTGGCCATAATCCCAAACTGCATGTTTTATTATGTGGGCTTTATTTGTGTTTCTTATGAAATGAGCTGAGACACTCAAACTCATTTCAGATAGCAGCCAAAGCTAAATGGCCACATCGTCCCTGGGTAGAATGTCAACATGTCACAGGCAAAACTGTCCAGCCCCTGAGTTTTCTCAAAAACTTATTCACAAAGACAAGCTGCTTCAGTCATTTTCTTCTTCGGCAAACTGAGGATTTTATTCCTGAATAGCATGACTGCCTTGACAACTAAAAGAGAAAGCAAAGGCCTTTACCTGATACTTCTAGATTTCTCTATAATGTCAGATTGTGATTAAAC
Organism: Mesoplodon mirus; assembly: GCF_964341445.2. Lineage (NCBI taxonomy): Eukaryota > Metazoa > Chordata > Mammalia > Artiodactyla > Ziphiidae > Mesoplodon > Mesoplodon mirus. The sequence goes on from NC_138992.1 coordinate 31,060,664, forward strand.
ATAAAAATCACTTTGGAATTTCGTTCAGAATGAAAAAGGACATAAAGCTTAGCTTTCACTGCTAGAGTTTTGTAAATAAAGAGGTTGAAGCGGCTTATTCTATGGAAATAAAGCAGCTGGGTTCACTTGTTGGTGGCCACAAGCCATTTCTAGTGAGGATTTCCTCTTTCAATCAATTCTAAGGTATAATGACAGTCTCTAAGACCAGCCACACCCTCTGGGGGCCATGTGAATAAACACTGGTAGCTTCTGCCAGAAATAAACACCAGATTAACAGCACGCAGCCTACTCATCAGGGGCACTTCCACCTCGCTGGGACTCCAGATGAGAAATTAATTAAGCTAATACATTTAAAATGGAATCCATTTTACTTGAAATTACCATCCCCAAAAAGTTCAGCAAAAAGACGTGAAATGCCAAAATTGTAAAGTTGCCTTCTGTGGGTATTCAGACCCTTGGTAAAGCAGATTCAAATAAAGAAAACCTGAGATAAAGCCAGCAAGCCATGATCGACTCAAGATCTCCATCTAGTGACATTATGCAGAATAGCAGCTTGTTTGTCTGCATTTCTGGGTAGGCCAGTTAAGTCAAACGAATTAGGCATTTACTTGGTTCCCTGTTGGGCGGTGAGATGCCTCCTCTTATTACACCTTTGTAAAAAGTATCCCCTCCTCGGGAACAATTTACCCCTTTTACACAATTATAGTGATTCACCTCTGGGCCTGGTTCATCTGTTTTCAGCAGGGTCTATTCCCTGGATTCACCATTTATTTCCTAATTCATATGGCACTTGATCAAAGAGGTTGGAGACCCTTGACATGAGTTTAAGTCACGTGAGTAAAATTGTACAGTTGCACGTGATGGTACATATGGCAGTCAGACAACATGTACTTCATGTCAGGAATTGTTTTGATGGCACTGTCTGCCGTGATTAAGTAGAGAGGCATAGACCAGACAGTAAAATAAGTGACTACAGTGAAGTGAGCCAAATGATTTCTCCCACCAGACCCAAAATGTGCATACTACATGAGTCCATTATATGAGGTTTAAGAACAGACAAGACCAACTGATTGTGACAGAGGTTAAAATAACTGCCCTCTGTGGGTGGGGATGGGGGGGGAAATTGATTAGAAAGGGGCATGAGAAGGTGTTCTGAGGTGCCAGAATGTTCTATATCTCAATCTGGATGGGGATTACATAGCTTTGAACACAAGTACAACACCAAACTGTATATTTATGATCTATGTACTTAATGCATGTTATCCCTTTCCTGTATGCGTGGTGTATCTCAGTAATAAGTTTTTAAAATAAAGCGCCATATTGTTGTCTTACCCCCAATCCTGAGAGATAACAGCCTTGGGATAGTATTTTTGTAGCCTAGTAAAAGCCAAGTCCCACACAGATTTCTTATGGATATTTGGGAAATTAGATAAGAAGTTGAATGTCTATCAAACCTAGACATCATTGAGTAAAGGACTTGGGGTCTTGTCATTTCTTTAATTTCACTGAAAATGTTAGGACCACCCCTTAGGCCAGATTGTAAGCACAGGAAAACAAGATTGTAAACACACAGATTGTAAGCACATGTGAAAACAAAGCATTGCTTTCGTGGGTGCAGGGCCCGTTTTCTGTGGGGAGCTATGTGTATGTCTTCTGACAGTCACTGGCTGGGGCAAAGGGCAGAAACAAAGGCAAGTGGAAATCTGAACAGGTGGTTAGTTTGTAAAACGGCCACCGTGAACAAACCCCACTGGCCCACTTCAGAACGTGTGCTTTTCTCATTTGTAAGATAGGGAATGTTAGAGCTGGAAGGAAACTTTGCCATCTCCTTGCTCATTCCCATGTTTCAAGAGGAAGTTCAGAGGGCTTGCATTCAGGCACAGCGACGGGATTGGTTCATGACAGAGCTACACCTCCTCTACCCAGTCTCTCTGACCGCTAGTCTTGCACGTTCCCAGGGCCCCAAACGCTCCCTAAAGCCCTGTAAGGAGAACACAGTGCAAGGCCTTCAAAAATCTTTACAACTGCTTTCAGAGATAGTACCTGCAAAATCCCTCCCTCACTTTTCTTCAAAATTTTTTTCTTCTTGTCTTCCTTCCTTCCTTCCTTCATTTTATCCTTTATTTCCGCTGATATTTTCATTTTCTGCCTTTTTTTCCCTCTCTTTTTCCATGGTATCCAATCAGTCCCCCATATTCATGGATTCTTCATCCCCAGATTCAATTGACCACAGATCAGAAATACTCAGAAAAAAAAATTCCAGAAAGTTCCAAAAAACAAAACTTGATTTTGCTGCATTCTGGCAGCTATCAACATACATTTACATTGTATTTACAATGATTTACATAGAATTTGTACTGTATTAGGTATTACAAATAATCTAAAGATGACAAAGTATATAGGAGGATATGCATAGGTTATATGCAAATACTCTGTGATTTTATATAAGGGACTTGAGCATCCTCAGATTTTGGTATCTGTGGGGTCCTGAAATGAATCCCACAGGGATACCAAGGGATGACTGCACTTACTTGCATCCAAAGTTTTCATCTCAGTTTGCTTATCAAGAGTCAGGGAGCAAGTATAAAATTCAGACCATTGATTTTCAGGTTTTACCCCTGAATCAAGCTCAAGGGTGATGCAGTCCCTGCTTTCTCTCCTACCCAAGAATAAGAAGTTTGTACCACAAGCAGACAGGGCAGATGTTCAACATTCCATAAGGCCAGCTTCTCAGGCCAGGGCAAAAGCAGCTTTTGTGTTTACTGTTAGGAAGGAGAGAAGAGAAGGATCCCCAGACAGAGTGGTTGCTGGGCTTTATCGTATCACAGAGCTCTGCAGTTCTAATCATCACAAGGTACTTCGCCTTGACCCTATAACAGCTCCAGGTCTTCAATCCCCATGTGAGAAATGCCGTCTGACCCCAAGATGGTCTTCTTCCTCCACCACCTGTCTACACCCAAATCAATCCACGAAGGGTTATGTATGCCCTCTGGGTTCTCAGAAGTGTCTAAGAATAGAGACCCATCAAAAAATGTCTTAGTGATGCTCGGTTTCTGCCCTGAAATAATTCAGAATCTAGTTGAAGTCACAAAGCTGCTGGAAAAACGGCATAAGACAGATTCATCACCCATGATATCTTCAACAGAAAAGCTTTATTGAACTTCTACCTTGGAGAGAACTTGGGGTTTAACTGCCCCAGGAGTTCAGAGAAGAGAGAAAATACTGCAGGGAGGAGCTGGGGGAGGGAAGAGTTCATCACGGCAGGGAGCGAAGGACCGGGCCCAACACCCCGTGGTACTTAAGTAAATATAAATATGTAATGCATGCTCATTCTAAAAAAGTTTATCCCATAATTCTTTAAGTTGAAAAGGAGAAAGTAAAAATCACTTTAGTTGTTTAATATTACCACTGCCCCCAAAACACTTACCTTTAATATTTTGGCGTAATGACCTCCAGACTTTTCTCTATGCATATTTTTTAAAATTTATTTGTTTATTTTATATTCATTTTTGTCTGTGTTGGGTCTTCGTTTCTTTGCGAGGGCTTTCTCCAGTTGCGGCGAGTGGGGGCCACTCTTCATCGCAGTGGGCGGGCCTCTCACTGTTGTGGCCTCTCCCGTTGCGCAGCACGGGCTCCAGACGCGCAGGCTCAGTAGTTGTGGCTCACGGGCCCAGCCGCTCCGCGGCATGTGGGATCCTCCGGACCGGGACACGAACCCGTGTCCACTGCATCGGCAGGCGGATTCTTAACCACTGCGCCACCAGGGAAGCCCTCTATGCATATTTTTAACTTTATTCAGATCAAGAGTAATTGACAAATATAATTGTATATATTTAAAGTCTAAAGCAAGATTATATATATATATATATATAACATATATATATATATTAGAATGATTACCAGATCAAGATATTAATACAACCATCACCTCACGTAGTTTACATAGGTAACTCTTTGTGTGTGTATGCATGTGTGTGTCCGTGTGTGGTAAGAATGCTTAAGATCTACCAACAATTTCCAAATGTATAATACTGTATTATTAGCTATAGTCATCATGCTATACATTACATTGTCAGCTTCTTATCTCTCTGCATATTTTTTAAAGAGGGAGAAAACAACTGTGCTATGACCATAACGATTTGTAAGGTTAAAAAATGCACTTTCTAATCCTTTCTAAAAAGAACATATACAAGGCTTTAATTAATTGTGGTCATTCACATTTTTTCTGTGAGTTTTTTTTCTCTGCATATTTTTAATTCATTCACCAAATATGCCAATTCTAAGCTGCTTTTATGACTTAACAAATACCTTAAAGACCATACTATGCTAATAAATATAAATCTACATCATCATTGCAATGTCTACATCACATCTCTGGGTTCATTTGTATATAGATTGCTGACTGCTATATGGATGTTCCGTAATTTATTCACTTCACTTTTTATTAATATGTTTGTGGTTTCCCATGTTTCACCTATAAACCAAGCTGAGATCAACTTCCTCATACATACATATTCATATTCTTCTGATTCTTCCATTTGGATAAATTCCTAAAAGAATTGCTGACTCAAGGTGAAACAGTTTCCATTTTGATCCATGGTACTAAATTGCCCTCCAGAAGGAACTGAACAATTTGTGTTGCCACCAGCTTTCCTCACCATCACTAGGTGTTATCTTTCTTTTCTTATCTTTGCCAATCTGATCATCATAAAATGGTAACTGTTGTTTTAATTTATATTTGCTTGATTGCTTGGAAATATTTTTCATTTGTAGACACTCCCGCCAACCTTTCTACCTGATTTGCGCCAGTAAACTGCATCTCTAGTTGTTTCCTCCGTGACTTTCTCCCCTGGTGCTGGATGGATAGAATGTCTCCAGGCAAATTTCCACATGATTCCAAAGCTAGTGAAGTTGTCTTTAAAGTATCCCTGACCCCATCTGCTACCCAGGACAATGCCAGAAGTACCAGTCTGTGTCTCTCCTGTGCCTGAAGTCGACTCAAGCTTTGTGAGACTGAAGACCAGAAGGTTTCCCATATTGGAGAAGTGATACCTGGAAAGGAATAGAAGAGGAGCTGGCCTATTGTGGGGCCTGAATGGCCATTCTTCAACTCCACCGGCCTATTTCAATTGTCTCCGAATATTACTGTGCAAACTCAAATGGTTTTTGTTGAAACTGAACTGAACTTTGGTGTTGAGCCCCATTGGAGAGGCAGGAACATAATCTGCCCCCATCTCGTCAGATCCAAATTGAGTTGGGTGAGGAAGGTATGCAGTGGTACCCTGGTCTGGAGACAGGGCCTCCGGTTGTCCTCCTCCACCTTCACTAGCTAGATGTCTCCCTTCACATCGGGATCTGGTTATCGGTCCACACAGCGCAAAGCTGTGTCCTCCGTGTTCCCAGCTGCAAGGCCCCTTGTGACTGATAGCCCTCTGGATGTCCTGTCCAAGCTGCTCTGCAAGAAACACTTACTTACCCCACACATTCTGAGCTGCAGGGGCTGCTTGGAGGCCCTTCTCAGCTCAGGGCATTGTTACCCTGCCCCACAGCAAGTGGAAGCACAAGGAACACCTGTCTAGGGGCCCAGACCATCCCTACTCTCCAACTCCCCAGATGAATCCAGATTCCATGAGCACACTTCACCCCCAGGACACAGGTTCTTTTTTTTTTTTTTTTTTTTGCAGTACGCGGGCCTCTCACTTTTGTGGCCTCTCCCATAGCAGAGCACAGGCTCCGGACACGCAGGTTCAGAGGCCATGGCTCACGGGCCTAGATGGATGAATGCCCACTAAAATATAGAAAGACCTGACCAAATATACACTGAAAGTTGGCAGGAGTTATCATGGTGGTAGGATTAGAAGTAATTGAGCTTTATATAAGCATGTGATTCTTATGGAATTGGTGAAAAAAATATCTACTTTTAAAACAATTTCTCAAGAGTGGAACCAAGTGAAAAAATAACAAAAAGAGGACAATCCTCCAAAATGCCATGCGTATCACATTCAAATACAAAGAGGAGAACATATTTCTTACAGTTGTGCCGATTGGCCAGTTGGAGTGAAAACACATTAACCAAGAAGCAAAGAAGGAAAAACTTAAGGACACACGAAAACCAAAGCTCACGTGGTATGAGACCACCAGAGAAATACTGACCTGCAGCCTAACAGATCAGTGAGATGAATAACAGTCCAAGGTGAGAATGACACGTGATAATAAGTTGGCCGACATTTGTTGAAATTGATTACAGTGCAGGTGTGCTTATGTCTGATTGCACTTAACACTCACAACAGTGCTTTGAGGTGTTATCATTCCCATCGGAGACAATGTTGTTGACGTCCTGCCTGTATTCCCTTAGTGCTCACCATTATCACATGTCAACAGCTTCCTCCTGCAAGCGCCAGCCCTTCTCTGCCTCAGGAGAAGGCTGCAAGTGCACGGGACAGCCAGAGCTGCTGTGGAGTTCACATCCCCAGAAGCAGCCCTCAATAATACAGAACAGTACTCAATAAATAAATACTTATCAAGTATCAAAATCTTAGTAAATAAGTAATTGATAAATCAATATCTTCCTCGCCCCTTGGGGGGGTTAACTCTGAAACATGTTCTATACATGCTAGGGTCAGAGGATCCCACTGGGATCCAGGCTTAACTGCCCACAGTGGTGACCTGCCCATGGACACAACCGTGCTGGCTTCCTTTTTCTCCTTGTCTCACTTTCCCTCCACCTCTTCTTCCTAGGATCCCAAACCCTACTTACACTCACACTTTTATCTCAGGGTCTGTTTCTGAGGGTATCAACTCAAGACACCCATTTAAAAGATAGAGCCACTGGGGCCTAACATGTAAGTCACTTGCCCACATGACACCACTAATAAGTGAATAAGGACAGATTCCTACCCACAACTGACTCCACGTAATCATTATACACACATTACCCCAAACACAGCACATGTACCACTCACTGAGGGTACTTGAGAAGCTTTAAGGTGGTGCGTGATGGATTGTTTCATTTTTAATTCAATGTGTTTTAGAAAAGTAATACAATATTTCATCAAATTTAAGACACTTTCAATTATAACATACACCAGTATTTTGTTATGTATTGCTAAGAAAAAAAAACACAGCACGACCCAATGTTTTCTTATCAGTTAATATTTCTATTTTATTCTTGCTGAAAGAACTCTTTTAGGCTTCTTTTGTGCATAGCATTTTAAAATAAATTACACGTGGGCATACATACAAAGGAACATACAAACAAATTTAATTGGCTAAAATATTTCTTAAATTTCTTTACTATCAAGTGTCCAATTCTTCTGAATCACTTGAAACTCAAGGTCAACAATGTCCATGGTTTGCCCCATGATGTCATCGTCCATGCCATGGAGAGCATGGCACTGGTGAGGCTGCATTTCTTCAAGGATGCTCCCGCATTGCCTTTGGGATTTTCATCCATGCCACTGACATCCATTCTTCAAGTTTTATCCGGTACCTTCTTCTTCTCACCATAAGGTGTCTGGCAATGACAATTACAGCCTGACTGCTGACTGGTCAACAGAAAACGCAAGGTCGGTCCCTGGCATCCATTGACAGAGACATCACGACTTCAGATACGTTAACAATGTGAAAAAATGGGGGCCGTAGATCTAATGAAATAAGGTATACAAAAGGCACATCACATCTCTGATACATGGATATTATTACTTAAGATGTGACTAAAGTAATATGTACATTTTTAAAATATGAGTTAATTTAAGGGAATTTTTTTAAATTAGAAATTGCATAGGCAATACATTGAAAACTGTGAAGAGAGTCAATATCTGAACTTTGAGAAACTCAGCATTGTATCGCTCCCTGGTCCATGAGGAGACCTGCACAGCCATGAGCAGCCGTCTCTATGCCCAGCAATTATTGCAGCCTGTCCACTCTTTGTTCTCAAACACTCATGATACGACCCACTGGGTCTAATTCCAGGTGTTTCTCAACAATTGCACCTACAGCATGAAAGGGGGCTTTAAATTAATATTTGAGGAGTGATTAAAATTGGGGGGTGGGGTAGCAGAGCATGCCAGAAGAACAGGATCAGAGCAATTTGATAGACCAGTTCAGACTGGATGAATGTGTGTGGATAAAGAACAATGACCAACAGCATTTCTACAAAGTCAAGTTTACGCCTCTTTTCAGCTGGATGTTTTTTATGTAGTTGCAGGCCCTTTTATTGGTGGTAAGATTACATTTCATCACTGAAGCGGAATTGTACACCATACCTGCCCATGTAGTACATAGCCTTAGTACTTTCACATGACAGACGTTTCCATGGCAGAGGGACTTAAGTAGACTAACAAATAGTTACACTCATTATCATTAATAATCTAACTCAAACAGAACCCCAATTAAGGGATTTTCTCACCATTGTCACTTCAAGACATTAACTCAAGTTCAGAAAGTATAACGGACATATGTTCAATCTGAACAGAGCAACCACTAAAATGCATGATTGTTTAAAATATACTGTGATGTTTGAAGAAGGTAAGGGCTGTGAAAGCAAATGATCCAATGTGTGAATGTTCCATCTGCCAGGTATGTTAAGGTCTACTCCCTAGAGCTAATTAAAGAAAACTAAAGGATGGAAAAGAAAAAGATCAGGTGGCATGCCTTCTTCAGATTTTAGGTAGGTTGCATGTTGTAAACTTCTTAAGGCTGTTGGGTAAGATAGGAACTTCACATTTCTTCTCAATTGAAAGCATTCTAGTTGGTTTACAAAGATTGCCTCTCAGATCCTTCAACTGATGATATGAATCAAATAAGGCCTAAGATTGATTGACTGTAAGATTTAGAAATAAATTTTTCTTTCTCTCCTTGCCCAAAAAGCAAACTAGCTAAAAGTGGGAATTTTCCTCTGTCAGAGGCTGTGTTCTTGTTTTCCCCTCCTCACTGCCTTTTTTGCAGTACTCACATTTTGTCCACTTTTGTCCATCATCAAATATTCAGCCGTTCAAGTGGCATTCAATGAATTGACCAAATGATGAACGATAGGATGAACAAGGAGAATTTATTCTGCTCAGCGCTCCCTTCCTTACACCAAATACGCATATTCAAATTCAAACCGTAATCACAGAATGTAGTCAGGGGCTTGCAAAGTTGCACCAGTTGCATTTTCACTTAAACTCTTTTTTTTTTTTTTTTTTTTTTTTTGTGCAGGCTCAGCGGCCATGGCTCACGGGCCCAGCCGCTCCACGGCATGTGCGATCTTCCCAGACCGGAGCACGAACCCATATCCCCTGCATCGGCAGGCGGACTCTCAACCACTGCGCCACCAGGGAAGCCCCTTCACTTAGACTCTTAAAACTTTTACTCTTAAACTTTCATTTTCACTATTAAACTTTCTTCTTTCTTGGGTTTTTTTTTTTTTTATATATATACGTAGAAAGGAAGTGTGCCTTGTCTCTTCTAAGTCACCCCAACTGGATTAAACTCTTAGAGGAAAGAGGCCCTACCTTCCTCAAACCTTTAAAGTCTCCTAGCACAGTTCTCTACTCAGAACAAGCACTCAGTTAGCACGTGTTTATAGAAGGAATGAGTGAGAAAAAAAAGAATAAAAATGATTAACATTTCACCAGTCGATAAAATAAATACTTAAAATCAGAGGAATATCACTGACTCCATCCATTCTGGCAAAGCTCCATGAAATTTTACAAATCTGTGCATTATGTTCTCAAGCTATAAATCTCATAACACTCAACCACATTGCGAAATATGGGAGAATGTCTATAATGGATATTTCTACATCTTCATTTCGACATGCAAATTCACGAGTGAACAGGATCTTAGAAAACTCGCTAGTTCCTACCAGTGAATTTGGCTATGTGGATGCACGAATACAGCTTTTAAACCTCAGAGGTTTTGGTTGCAGAATTAAGTCCCCTGAATAGGGCTGGAGTTCAGGGGATGATGGCTGTGGCTCAGAGGTGAGAGGGCTCTAAAAACATCCCTGGTCCTGGTTAAGGTTCTTTGCAGAGATCATGATGAGTGTTGCAGACCATGATGAAATGTTGGGCCCCCATTACTAGACGGGTCTATTCTCTAAGGATCACTTCCCAATGATGGCATAGAAACTACTCAAATGCCATGATGCTTTTTCCTTGTCCTACCACTGCCCAGCTCAGCATACCTGTCTCTGCCTGAAATTTTACCTAGGAGACCCATTTCTTTGAGTCTCAAACCACATGTATTCATCCATTTATTCAGCAAATATGTATTAAGTATCTACTGTATTCTACGGATCATGCTAAGGATACAAAGGCAAATGAGACCTGGTCCCTGCCCACGAGAGATTTAAAACTAGTGAAAATACTGTTAAAACAGAAAAATTACTGAAAACAGTTGCGTGTTAAACTGCCTTCAATACCACCTTGTTGTGGGTTTTTGTTGTTGTTGTTGCTTTTGCTTTGTCTCTGAGAAAATCAAATCACCCTGTGAGGCCCCCGGAGAATTTTCTCAGGATTCTTTTTGCCTGCAGTTTGAGGTTTGTAACACCAGATGGCACAACTGAGTCTCAGACTGAGTAAGTTCTGAAACATGAAAAAGAAAAGAACGTGGCTGAACCTGTGTCCTTTTAAATATCACTTATTAATATAAATTGAACAAAATAAAAATATATACATCTCCATATGAAATAATTAAGTATTAAAATAACAGAATAGGAAATCAACCACTATACCATATGACCTTTAAGTGGACTTTTAATCTCCTGATCACGTTTTTGCTTTAATTTTGTTCATTTGGAAACTCCCAGATCTTTCTTAATTAGGCACCAGTCTTGCCCTCATCCCTTCCTTTGGCTCTTTAACACTTGGTCCTAGTTAATTCTGTGCTTTTCTGCCTACTTCCATGGACTGCAATGTTGTTTCAGGTTACTACCTTATCAACCTAATTCTTTTATTAAACTCTGTTTCAAAGTAGGGCTTATATTTTCCATTCCTATCAAATCCTGACATTTTCTGAATCTAAAACATAAACTCTTTAATCACTGGTTCTCAGCTGGGGACATTTTTGCCTCCCAGAGGACATTTGGCCATGTCTGCAGACATTTCTGATGGTCCCTCTTGCAGAGGGGAGGGAGGGATGGGAGTGCTGATGGCATAGGAGGGGAGAGGCCAGGAATGCCACAAAATATCCAAAAATGCACAGGGCAGACCCCACCACAAAGAGTTAACCAGCCCCCATTATCAGAAGTTGAGAAACTCTGACTTTACAGAGCTGCAGGAGGTCCTAAGATCACAGGAGTCCTGTCAAACCTGGGTGTGCTGAGAAAATGTAAGTTTCTTCCCTTTGTGGCAGGAATCTCCACGTAATAGTCCAAGTGAATTGTCATCTGTCAGAAACTTCGCTTTTAAAGATTACTATGAAAATGGCCCTCTTCTTCCTTTAAAAGTCATAACATAGTCCAAACATAAGCTCACAAACACCATCTTTATGCAAATCAGAACATTAGGTGTTTCACACTTTATTAAGAATTAGTTGACAACTAGCCAGGAACAAGATAGGATGCCAGCTGTGTGAAAAGAAGCCTTTAACTGCAGGAAGGTGTTATGCTTAGGGAAATGTCAGACAGAGAAAGACAAATACGGTAGGTTTTCACTTAGATGTGGAATCTAAAAAATAAAACAAATGAACAAATATAACCAAACAGAAACAGACTCACAGATACAGAGATCAAACTAGGGTTTATTGGAGGGGGGGAAAGGTAGGGGAGGGGGAAATAGGTGAAGGGGGTTAAAAGATACAAACTACTAGGTATAAAATAAATAAGTTACAAGGATGTAATGTACAACACAGGGAATATAGTCAATATTTTATAGTAAGTTTCTATGGAGTATATTCTTAAAAAATATTAAATTACTATGATGTATACCTGAAATTAATATGTTATTGTAAGTCAACTATACTTCATTTTTTTTTTAAAAAAAGAAGCCTTTAACTGCAGAGGTGGGAAATAGCAGCATATACATATTTGCTTTAGAGTTTTCCCTTGACAACGTTGAACTTTATCTGAGCCCTGTGTTCCCAGAAAGCGGCTACAGTTAAGAAATCCCCTCCACTGCTATCATGTTCCAAGAAAGGGCAAAGCACAAAGGATCGCCCTGCCCTAGCAGAGATTCCTCAGGACTCGGATAAGGCTCACTTGCTCCTACCTTTTCTCAGCACTCCTTGTTTACTTGCTTTTCTGTAAAACTCCAGGTTTTCTTTCTTTTCTTTGAGATAGTTCTCACCAGTGAACACTTCCCCTACTGTGATAGCCTAAATAAAATCATCTCCCAGCTTCACACCCTCCTATCTGTCCCCCTGTTGTTTCACTAATTTTAGGTGGCCAGACCTCAGTGCTGCTCAGAGGAAGATGAATATCTCCAAACCTCCTCCAGGCTATGGAGACCCCGCTGAGAGAAAGAAAGGAGCTGGATTCCACCTCTCCATCAGCCTTTCAGGATGTCACTGCAAAACTTGCTCTGGCAGATACCAGTCACTGAGGTGTTTGTAATGAGAGACCCACCCAAGTCCAAACATTGGGCTCTCTCTTCTGTGAGAGGAAAATCAAAATGGAGTCAGTATTGTCAAGAACTCTCCCAAATGGAACCAGGAAGCCATTGAGGAAGTGCGCCTTATGCATGTCTCAGCCTGGATGGAACCTGAATTTTTTTTTATTATTATTATTATTTTTGCGGTACGCGGGCTTCTCACTGTTGTGGCCTCTCCCGTTGCAGAGCACAGGCTCCGGACGCGCAGGCTCAGCGGCCATGGCTCACGGGCCCAGCCGCTCCACGGCATGTGGGATCTTCCCGGACAGGGGCACGAACCCACGTCCCCTGCATCGGCAGGCGGACTCTCAACCACGGCGCCACCAGGGAAGCCCAGAACCTGAATTTTGACCACTTATTGTCTTAGCATGGTCACCCAGAACGTCTGCCCAATGTTCCAGAAACTCAAGATACTCATCGGACCCTTACCCTTAAATAACTCATGACAACCTATCCCTTCAGGACAACGATTTCCTTTCTAGTGTCAGGGTCAGTCATAACTCCTGGCAGACAACTTTAGCAACCTTGTGACTTCTTTCTGCCTTTATAATCCCTTGATTCTTCCTCTCCCCCAGAACTCCCGGTTTTACCCAAACGTGTCTCCTGAATTACAGTTCCTAAGGCTCCCCAGTAGAGCTCTTTGCTCTCTGCAGCCTCAATACTGATTATTGTGGGACACCTGAGCACCACTGCTGCTACCCTGCTAGGTTGGGGGTAGGCGTGAACAGGTAGGGCATTTAAGACAGGGACCCTGTGGGATAATCCATGGGTGAGATGAAATGCCAGGACGGACCAACCTCCTCCGAGAGGTGTGAGGCATGCAGCGGGCTGGGGGGATGTCGGGGGAGGGGTCGGCTCCCAGAGGCTCATTGGCATTTGCCATCTTCCATGTGTGCCACACACATCCCTAAACAATCGTCCCAGTTCACTCCCACCTAATCCCTGTGGTCTTTACCCTCTAGTGCTCTCCTTCAAGTCTCTTTCCAATCTTCATCCTTGCATAAACAGTAAATCCTACCTGCCCTGGGGGTTTCCCTTTTGATTCTCAAGAATATAGTTGGGATGTCAAAAGAACTGACAGCTAACCTTTCTATCTTTACATTCTTACATTGAAATCCCAATTTCCCCCTTAAAATCCCGATTCCCCCTAGTCTGCCTTAGACAGCCTAGGGAAAGGATCAGAAAGTGTGGGCAGGAAAATGAGAAAATCACAAAGATTAATACTAAGTGAAACCGTGATCCTAATTCTTTCAGAGCTCAATGACCATTAATCATTTACTTGATAAGTTCTGGTAACCGGGAGGATATAAGGTACAAATGAGAAGGATGAGGGAGAGATGATTCCAAAGTTTTGAGCCATAGCGGCCGTGAGGATGGAAGGTGATGACACTGGCAGAAATGGGCACGTCGGGAGGTGAGGTGGGTCTAGGAAAGATGAAAACAAGGCCCTGTTCGCTTGAGGCAATAGGAAGACGTGTAAGTGGAAAGCCTTCTGCACTGTGGGATACAGAGTTAGAGCTCAGGCAGCGGTTAGGGCCACAGGTATTATCTATGAAGGGTCTTGTTTAGCATCACGCATCAGTAGCAGTCGCCCAGAGATAATTAGTAAAGAGGGAGACATAACTGTTAAAAATCAAAAATCACCCACATTTAAGAGGCAAGATTTAAGAAGAAAACTCAGCCACAGTGACAGCAGAAACTACAAGAAAATGAAAGAAGGTGTATTTTCACAGAAGTCCAATAAAATTTTTTTTGTCAAGTTGGAGGAAACAGTCCCCAGTGTCCAAATACTGAAGAGAGGTCAAGATAGGTGAGTCTGAGGAAAAGCAATTGAATCTGGTCTTCAGAAAATCACCAGGGACCTCAGAGAATGGCTGGCATGGGGCACGTAGAGTGTTAATCAAGCCTCTGGCCCTGCTCACCCTTACGAGCCTGGGAAGTCATCCAGGTAGTCTGGGAAGCTTCTGAGGGCATCATTATTTACAGGAGTCACCGTTAAACAACCTTCCTTTTTACCTAAGAACAACTCTCCAAATAAAGATTTATATTCACAATTTGAATTTGAAGAGAAGTGAGTGTAATGATGGGGAAAGCACTGGATTTGAATTCCAAGTCCTTGGGTCAACTGATGTTCTGCCATCTACCAACAGTGAGAACTGGGCCAAGGCAGTCTCTTTGGTCCTTTATTTCTTCATCCATGGGAAGAATGGGGTTATTGAAGAATCAGTACTCAATAAGGTTGTTTTGTTTTGGTTTGGTTTTTACTGTAGCACAGTATATATGTATAAGGTATTTAATATATAGTTGTCACAGAGAATTGAGTCAAACTAGTCTAGAAACAGGAAAACTGAAGATTTTATTTTAAAATTCTGCAGTGAATGACAAAATTCCAAGTCTTCTAACCTTGGAATAAATTAAATTAAATGTCTCTCATTAAGAGGTACAAACCCCAGTTACAAAAATCAATGAGTCACAGGGATGAAAGGTACAGCATGGGGAATACAGTCAATAATAAAGGAATATCTTTGTATAATAACAGATGGTAACTAGACTCCTCGCGGTGATTATTTTGAAATGTACAGAATTATTGGATCACTGCGCTGTGCACCAGGAACTAACATAGTGTTGTAGGTTAACTGTACTTCAACAAACAAACTCATAGAAAAAGAAATCGGATTGGTGGTTACCAGAGTTGGGGGATGACGGAAAGGCGGGTTCGGATGAAGGCGGTCAAAAGGTAGGAGCTTCCAGTTACAGGATAAGTAAGTACTAGACGTGTAATGTACAACACAGTAAACACTGCTGACTGTTATCTATAAAAGCTGTTAGAGAGTAAATCCTGAGTTCTCGTCACAAGGAAAAAGGCTTCTTTTCTACTTCTTTTATTTTGTATCTATATGAGATGTTGGATATTCACTAAACTTACTGTGATAATCATTTCATGATGCATGTGAGTCAGATCATTATGCTGTATACCTTACACTTACACAGCGCTGTATGTCAATTATATCTCAACAAGACTGGAAGAAAAAGTAAACAAAATGAAGATGCGCTGCCTTTCACACACACACAGGGTGCGGACCCAAAAGAGAATTAGATCCTTTGGGACAAAAGCCTACCTCTGGCTGAATGATTTACGCCATACTTTTCCCACTGGGGTCCCCAGCTTCTCAAGTGGGGTACATCCTCCACAGTGCAAGGAAGAATGCCCAAGGGTCCTAAACAAATTCACTGAGGCTGCCTGGAACATCAGTTATGTTCAGGTTTTGAGCAGGGGTACAGGGTATTTTTATGTTATAACACAAGGTAAATGAGATACACTGTGGTATAGAATGCAAAATGTACATGGTGTTTGAGACAAAGCCCATGACTTCAAAGTAATTTCAAAATCATAGCAGGCCATTTGGGGCCACACAGGCCCAGATCAATGGACATTTTTTTAAACTCTTATTTGCTTTTATGTGTACTTCAGTGGGAAAGTTTGAATAGCACTATTACTTTGTTCCTTATTCTCTTTTTCACTGAAGACATAATTGTAAAGCCCACTTTCCCTGTACTTAGGATTGATGTTCAGCTTTACCAGCTGACTTCTGTTCTCATTGTTAGTTGCCTATGTCACACCAATAGTTAAGTAACTTGAAGAGCTTACCTGACATGCTTGTTTTTGTTTTTGTTTTTTTCTTGTTCTCTTCTTTTATCAAATTTTGTAAATCTCTTTTAGAACAGGGGCTGTGCCTAACTTTTCTGGGACGCCTGGGCAATGTCCACACCTATATCTTGCATGCAATAGGCACTCAATCAATTACACTGAACCAAACCAAAGACTGCAGAAGGCTAATTATTATCATTCATTTTAATAAGTAACATTATGAAACTTACTATTTATTAGTAAGTGGGGGATAGCAGGGGAGGGAGATAAATTAGGAGTTTGGGATTAATGGATACACACTACTATATATAAAATAGATAAACAACAAGGACCTACTGCATGGCACAGGGAACTATATTCAATATTTTGTAATAACCTATAATGGAAAAAGAATCTGTATATGTATAACTGAATCACTTTGCTGTACGCCTGAAACTAACACAACATTGTAAATTAACTATACTTCAATTTAAAAATGGTAAAAAAAGAGGAAACTTACTATTTAAAAGTACTATTTTAAAGCACACTGTCTCATCTGATTCTCTCAGGAGCTTAGATAAGTCAAAACACAAGATACCGAGTCAAAACTAGAAACCATATTTCCAGAATGCTTTTCAATTAGACAATCAATCCAAAAATATTTACTGAGGACCTACTCTAAGCTAGGCACTCTTCTGGGCTTTAGGAAACATGATAGATAGATAGATGGTTAGATAGAGGGTTAGATAGATAGGTAGATAGGGATACAGAGATATAAATATTCAGCACATCTCCCCATGGAGGAAGAGCAGACATATGAAATAATTAAGTAATCAGCAATCTACTAATTGCTGAAAGAAGTTCAGGGAGCCATGGAAGCAACACACAAGGAGGCTTTTATTAGAATTAGTGAATACTGGCTTCCCACCTGCTGTCTACAAAATCTCCCTTTAGGTGCCTCTCTTCTATTGCCCTGGGTCCATTTTATGTCAGGAGAAGAAAATGTACCTAGGAATATGCTAGAGCTGAAGAGGAACCAAATAATAGGAACAAATATTTGGCCGAAGATCTATTTAACTACTTAGCTTGCCTCACTGGGGGAGGACAAGTTTCAATATAGCCTTATCAGCATAAGAGTATGTTTCTTCTTTATTATCTTGGTTGCCATGGACTTGAATTTTGATGGGGCAATTTTCAGCACTTAAACACTTGATTGCTACTAATAACCAAAGTAATAGCACAACAGTGTTTAGGTTTAATTTATGGGTATTTAACATAACTTTAAGTATGGATTTCTCCAAAGGCAGCTGCTATTTTATTGGAGCTAAGTTACAAGGACATCCTATCCTGCTGGAGTAATCACAAGCAATGCAAATGACCCCATACACTTATCTCGACCCTGCAGATTCCCTGTAATACAGAGCTTGATGACCATCAATTGCTAACACCAGTTTGACAGATGTTTCCCCCTGCGGTCTTGCTTTAGTAAGGCTTCGGTAGTGAGGACAAGCTAAATTTGATTTTTTAAAAAAATTCCCCTGTCTTTTTAAATGAACCCTCTTAACCTTCATTTCCTCAGGGCTTGTCTGCAGATGGACAAGCGAACTTCTCCCGTAGTCCACCAGGGGCCGCTGTTCTGCAAGCAGTGACAGCAGGGAGGACTTGCCTTCCACCTCCAAGCAGGACGAAATTGCTGGTGGATGCAACAAAAAACACTCCTTTCAAAATATGTTTTTCAACCTTGAAAACACTATGCTAAGTGAAAGAAGACAGACACAAAGGTCACGTATTGTATGATTCCGTTTATGTGAAAGATCTAGAGTAGGCAAATCCGTAGAGCCAGAAAGCAGATTCGGGGTTGTAGGGACAAGAGGAAGAGGGGTGGGAAAGCGAGTGACTGCTTAATAGGTTCCTGGTTTCCTTTTGAGGTGATGACGAAGTTCTGGAACTAGATAGTGGTGATGGTTGCACCACATTGTGACTATATTTAACTTCACTGAATTGTACAATTTAAAATTAATTCATTTTGTTATACAGCAGAAACGAACACAATTGTAAAGCAATTATACTCCAATAAAGATGTTAAAAAATAATAATAACCTGTGACAAAGTGAGAGAGTGGCATGGACATATATGCACTACCAAACGTAAAATAGATAGCTAGTGGGAAGCAGCCGCATAGCACAGGGAGATCAGCTCGGTGGCTGTGACCACCTAGAGTGGTCACTGGATCTGATTTTGAATCCTGTGTCTCCTAGTTGTTAGCTGTAAAGCTTTGGGCAAATTCTTCAACCTCGTTCCTTCAGTGTTCTTACCTTTTAAAATGGGGATAATAACCTTGCTTCCCATGAATGCACTAGGAGCCCTGTACTCACCTATTACGTATCACCTATACTCAGTGAAGATTTCTTTCAGTGGTACCAGTCTATACTAATCCACACATGCTTCTAGCTTTCTTTCCAGGTCCATATTAAATATTGCTTCCTGTTCAAAATTTTTTGATACCACCCCCTTTGTACCTTTTCTCTCTTTAAACGTTCATCATCCTGAGTTGAGATGTCTTCTATTTATCTCACTCTGCCCTACATAAGAACTGCAGTGTGTCCTTCACATCTTCCCCATGCCTTCCTTACAGACAATTCTTAGTGCCTTAAGGTAAGAACACTGTCGTACTCATCATGTACATGGCAGCTGTAGATAGGGCTGCCTCACTGCACAGCTCCAGGGCGGCATTCACGTTGTAGTGTATGGGAACTGCAGCCTCTAGATTTGTACAGCACACAGACCTGCCCACAGTGATGTTGCGTATATAGTGGACTCTCAACAAGTATATGTTAGATTTTTTTCTTTTTTTATTGAAGTATAGTTAATTAACAGTGTTGTGTTAGTTACAGGTTACATCAAAGTGATTCATATATATATATAGATATATAAATATTCTTCTTCAGATTCTTTTCCATTATAAGTTATTACAAGATATGAATAGAGTTTCCTGTGCTATACAGTAGGTCTGTGTTATTTATCTCTTTTATATATAGTAGTGTGTACATGTTAATCCCAACCTCCTCTAATTTAATTCTCCCTGCTGTTATCCACTTTGGTAACCATAAATTTAAGTATGTGCTAGATTAATCTCTCTGTTCCCCTTATTACTGATCTGTGACTCCATGGAGTGTAGCCATGGAGCCCTTTTTCTTATGTACATTATGCAATACAGATCAAAATGGAGAAATCCTAGTGGACAGGAGAGAAAGAAGAGGATGGATCCTGGCCTTCTGGGCACCGCTACAAGACCACCCACCTCAGCAAGTCTTTGATGTACCTCCAAGGGACCCCTGGACTAGATCATCTCTGCACTTGTAGGCAGAGCTGACATTCCTGCTTACTTCCTCAGTGCCCAGAGGGCAGCTCCAGGAGTAAATTTATGTGGCTCTGAGAGGCCCAAACGTCTGAGATGAGTTGGACTTGGATATAGACATTATCCTCCTCTTCATCATTGTCATCCTGAAGAACAGTCATGGGGAATATGAGATGAGAGCTAGAAGGAAGCTCAAGAAATGAGAATCCTGAGGGTAATATCAATAAAAACGTAACTGGAAACTTACCAAAAATTAAATTGAAGGCCTGTATAAAGGAGACACAGGGGAATGTCTTTGCTTTTCCATCTCAAGACTGCACCTCATTGGTGGTGGGTTCCACATATGCAGATGTGCCTGCTGAGTCTAGTGTGGCTGGATCGTTAGGATTCCTTCTGGCTACACAAAATGATAAATCCAACATCTAGTGGCTTATCCAAATCACACAACCACAAGTCAGGAGGTCAACAGTGTAGGGCTGGTATGTCAGCTCCATTAAGCTGTTATGAAGGTGGACTTTTACTCAGCCACCATTGACATATGACATTTGTCCTCACCCCTGTCATTTTATGCCACAAATGGCATCATGTCTGGGTTCAATATAAAAATAAGGAGAATCAAGGCAGTTTCTTGTCTCTTTTACCAAGAGGCCAAAGGCTTTTATAGGAGCCCCTAGAATACTTCTTGTCTTCTTCAGAATCCACAGCACATTCCTTTTAATACTCTTACTCAGGGCATCTCATTGTTTACAAATCCAAGCATCTGTCTTTTATTGAGCAACTACTATGAGCCAGGCATTCTGATAACCACTTCACATGCCTGATCTCATGTCTTCCTCTTTTCTTCCTTCAACAATTATTTATTAAATGCCTACTATGCAAAAACAGTAAAACTTAGCCTAAGTGCCAGCGAACACGGTCAGTCGTGACCCAGAACTTTTACATTTCTGAAGACTTTCACTCGTAAGAGCTAAGCCATGAATGAACTACAGGGCCTTCCCAAAAGTTTTCTATCCTGAGATAAGCCATAAAAGAAGGGGGAAAAAAAGCTAGGAACATAGCTTTTTTTCAAAAACTGACCCAAAATGTATTTAATCAGAATTGCTGACAATCATATAACAATTTTACCTACATGTATCACTTTCTCACTTTATTCTGAGAGCCAGCTAATTGGAAAGTTCAGCTACTTTGCATATGCTTTACATTTGCAAAGAAAAAAATAGAAAGACTCCAACATTGCTCATGTGGTTTTCCTCTGACGTATGTGCCAGGAAGTGAACAAAGCAGCCAAGGATTCTGCCCCTAAGAAGTCTATATTTGGTTTGGTACCCAAATTCTGGTTACATTTATGTACATTTTTATATAGAAAATATAATGCTATTATTTTATATTCACACCTCATATATGTCACTAGTACTATTTATTAAAACACCCTAAATAATAATGTTAATTGACTGTACTAGTCAATTTCCAAAGCACTTTCAAATGCATCCTGGCATTCATGTGTACTTCAACCACCGAGGTAAGTATCATTACTCTAATTTTACAAAGGAAGAAACTGAGGCTCAGAGAAGATTAGGGTTGTCTTAGGATCAGGCAGCCAGTAATCAGGGGAGTGGAGATTTGTACCTGGATCTCCCAGCTCCATGTCCAGAGTTCTTTCTGTCTTCTCTCTTCCAAGGACACAAGCTGGAAGCTCCAGGTTGTCCCAATTTTACAAGTCCTGTCACCTTGTCCCCATAGATACGCTCATACTTGACTCATCAGGTAACCCAATTTTCAGTTCAGAAAAAGTGGTCGAAGTCTTGATTGCACACCCGGCAACGCTGATGACAGAGTCCTCAGGCAGTGTTCCCTCCCAACAAGGAGAAGTGGCAGCAAGCTTTCCGAATCAAGCCACTCTGGTCAGAACTGAAAGAGGAAAAGGAAAAGGCAGCAATATTCCAGAGGCCATTTGCTCAGCTGGTTGACTTAGTCCGTTTATATTCCACTGACAGAGCTTTTTAAAGCTCTACTTGATGAACCTGGGTCACATATCTAAAGGAAGAAAATATCCTCTTCTTCCTCTCTGCCTCACCATTTCTTCCTACTGGCCTCATTTCATCAGTGTTGTCCTCTTTAGCAGGGTTTCTCAACATCAGTACAATGGCCAGATCATTCTTTGTTCTCGGGGACTGTTCTGTGCACTGGAGGATGTCTCATAGCATCCTTGACCTCTATCTACTAGATACCAGTAGTTCCCTTCCTGCTGTGATATTCAAAAATGCTTTAGAGGAACCGAATGTCCACTGGAGGGCAAAATCACTCCCAGTTGGGAATACTGGCCTATGTATTATACAACTAGGAGAGAAGTTAGGAAAGCACAAATATACTGGCTTATCTTAGTAAAGACAAAGGGCTGAGTAGCTCTCCCCCATCCACCTTGTCATGATAGGGCAATAATGTAAGGACTAAGATTTGAGCATGTACTCTACGCCAGGCACTCTTCTAATGCTTTACTTAAATATCTCTCATTTTTACCACATTCCTGCCAAGAGCATATTTCCGGCCCTATATTCAAAAGTGAGAAGCAAAAAAAATAAAATAAAATAAAATACAAGGTGTGTACAGAGTTTAAATAACTTTCCCTAAACTAGCTGAAAGGTGGCGGATCCATTTCAAATTCGGGTTCTCTACCTCTAAATCCCATGCCCCTTCAAATATTCCATCTGACTCTAACCAGTTGGTTCATTTCTGCTACTTATCATCTCATTACTCCTAAAAGCTAAGCGTCTTCCCCAAAGCCACGATGCTAAGAAGGTCAGTGCTGGGGTGCAAATGCTCTTTGCACGACCCAACCCAAGAGAAGCTCTAAAGCTTGGCCCCTGAGCTTTCTACATCCCTTGCCTGTGGACAGCCCACCTGGGCATGTAATGAGAAAAGCAGCCAAAAAGAAGAGTGTTCTGTAGAGGTGGGAACTCCGACTCTGAGGTCAGACAGGCCTGGAACTGAATGCCATCTCTGCTGCTTTCCAAATGCATGAACTTGAGCAAGTTCTCTCCCTCTCTTTGTCTTAGTTCCCTCACCTGTGGTTGAGTTGATTACATGAGGCAGTTCAAATAAAGAACTTCACAAGATGCCTGGTGTATAGGAAGAGTTCAAAAACTGTTAGCTCTGGGCTTCCCTGGTGGCGCAGTGGTTGAGAGTCCGCCTGCTGATGCAGGGGACATGGGTTCGTGCCCCGGTCTGGGAGGATCCCACATGCCGCGGAGCAGCTGGGCCCGTGAGCTGTAGCCGCTGAGCCTGCGTGTCCGGAGCCTGTGCTCTGCAACGGGAGAGGCTGCAATAGTGAGAGGCCCGTGTACCATAAAAAAAAAAAAAAAAAAAAAAAAAAAAGTTAGCTCTTATGATTAAATTTAGTTAATACTCCCTTTCTACCGAGTCAGGTTTATCATCGATGCTCCATAAAGCTGCTCAGAAATCCTTTCCTCTATCCAGGGGCTGCTCCTATTCACACTCTCCACCATGGAAGTTCAATATTTCCAACCACTCTCTTCAAGTCTCTGACTCCATGCATACTGTCCCTTTCATTTAAGCCAGGTTGTGCCATTCGCTTCACAAGGCAGATGAAGGCCACGTGAAGTATTTTCCCCTCCATCCCTTCCACTCTAAACATATTTGCAGCCCCTTAGCAATAGATCAATATCTATAGATTTCCACGTTCCTCCTTTGATCCTTTCTTAGAGGCAAAATGACTCTCGTCTTCAAAACCAAATGTACTCTCTTCCAGCTTCTAGAACTTCCATTCGCAAGCCCCTTCCTCCATTTCCTGTCTCTTTAATCTCATCCTCTCCATGGTTTCTCCCCTTCATCAGCAAATGCAGGAGCTAGGAGATTGGCCTTCAGACCAAATTTGCCTAGCAATCGTAATTTCTTACCTGTATTGTATGTTTTGGGGGGAATGTTTTGTGAGGATATTCAGACTCTGAAGGAGAGATAAATCACCCCCCCCCAACCCCGAGGCCACTCTCCATACAAATAAACCCCAGTCTTCTCGAAAGAGAAATGTGCATTTACTGTCCTAGCTCCCCCCCTCTCCTAGGCACGGCTCAATTGACTGCATTGCCATTTCTCACAGTAGAGAACATTTGGGGTAAATGTCCAGGTCACAGCTACCCCCTGGGTGATCCTGTTTGACCTGCCCTGCTTTTTTGGGAGAAATTTCTCCCCATCCTGACCCTTCCTCACTGCACCATGGGAGCTGCCATCTTCTTACAGGAGCACATCAACTTAGTCCCAGTGATTATTATACGGTGATCCGATGGCCAATGAACAAGTCCCTGACTGCAGTGACTGGTCCAATGGGCAGTCAGTCACATGACCCAAATAAGAGCAACCAAAAGCCTTCCCTAAATTTTTCAAACTAAAGCTGCAAGGGAAACGTTTTTTTCCTCTTTCGTGGTAAAACTCTATGAGTGGGAAGCTGAATTTGCCTGTAGCTTAGTCCTCAAAGAGAAGTTTGCTAAGAGAATAAAACTGGCACCCAGAGAAAAGCTGAGCTGAGAGACCAAAAGATGGCTCCATCAGAGTTCCCGTGCAACCAGTCTTAGGCCAGCTGCATCCCTGCCCTACCCATGTTTTGGTTACACAAGCCAGTAACTCTCCCCAAACTTTTTACATCCATTGTCCACTGAAAAAAAACAAAACAATGCACAACCTAAAAGTTGAGAATTATGTTTTATTTCACGGACTTGCTGAGGACTTAAGCCTGAGTGGTAGCCTCTCAGATGGCTCTGAGGGACTATTCCGAAGAGGTAGGGGAGAAGCCAGGATATATAGGAGTTTTTGCAACAAAGACCAGGTAGTCGGAACATCAAAAAATTACTGCTAATTAAAGAAAACCAGACATCTCAAATTAATAAATTTAGCACTTTTCTATGTGTGGGAAGATGCAAGAGTCTGGGCTGATTGAGTTACTCCTTTGATAGGCACCTTGACTATCTCGGGCTAGCATCCTTCTCTTCTCCATTCTGAATCCCCTCAGGGTGCACAGTTAGGGGGGCTGCAGTGGCTGGTGGCTGATGTCTGCAACATCCTTTGTTTACTGATGTGGCAAGCGACTTTCTTTATCCACATCTTAAGCAAGTTTGGGTGGGTTTCTGCCACTTCTAAAGAGGAGAGTCCTGCTTCTCTTCTGGTTACTATTCCCTCCCTCTGCTTCTCCTTGCCCTTGTACTTCTTGACATGGAAATCAACACTTATTCTCTTTAATCTTTCACCTTCCATTCAGTACCAAGCCGATTAACAATATGACCCCTGTTGCTACAACTTTATTCAAGTGGTACTAGCAAAAAAGATTAAAGACCTGATTTAGAAACCCAATGGTCTGTTGTAGGATTTTATCCAATTTGATCTCAGCACGGAGTTAACACCATGTACCAACAAATTTCTCCTAACCTAGCTTTCCAACATGTCTGGATCTGATTGCTAGTTGGTCACTGCATCTCAAGGTTCTTCACAGGAAGTCCCACTCTGCCAACTTTTTAAGGTCTGGTGCATCCGGAAGTCCACCATGAGCTCTCTCCGCACTGGACATATTCTCCCTGGAACATCTCATCTAAGCTCAGCTTCTCTAAGACTTCTGTTTATAACCTCAGGCTTGATCCTTCCTCTAAGCACCAGATTGGCACAGTGAACATTTCTACCTGGATGCTCCATGGGCAGTGAAAAATAATCTCATCATCCAGTTCACATCACTGTAGCTCACCCCCTTCACCTAATAAATATTTATTGACCATCTACTGAGTGCTAGACATTATTCTAGGTACCATGGATATTTCCATGAACAAAGTTCTTACTCCAGTGAACCCTGTGTTCTGACTACATACTTCATTCCCTTCTACTTTCTCTCCTTCCAATCTAATTGCTCTTCATTCTGTACATTTTTATTTCAGAAACTTATTCTAAATTCTGCCCCTCCTCCCATCACTACAGCCACTCTCATTCTCTCACCTTTTTTTTTTTTTAAACAGCCTCCTGTTTGCCTTTGAGGATCTTCATCCTGCAACTTATGCTCCACTCTGATGCCAGAATTTTCCTCTTAAAGAGAAAAATTGTTTATTTTCACTCCTTTGCTTCAAAATCCCTGCTGGCTCACTAGCACTGGATGATAAAGTTCAAATTCCCTAATTAGGCACATATATTTCTACACAATCTGGTCAGAACCTAACTCTTCAAACTCATTCATGCTCCCCATCCTATACCCACCCCGCTCCATCCCAGCCGCACCCAAGAGCCACCAAGCCTCTCATGCTTCTCTAAACAGCACATACACATCTTGGCCCCTTTGCAAATACTGGGCCCCTCATTTGAAAATGTTCTCTTCTCCCCTTTCACCCCTTCCCCTCTTTCCATCTATTGATCTTTTATAGCATTTATTCCCAATACTATAAACTGCCATCCCTCTGATCCAGCCCATCAAGCCATTGCTATTTACCCCATCCTTCGGTTCTCAAAGCAGTTTGGTGATAACATGGTGCTTAGATCATCTTAAAGTGTATTCACTTGCAAGTGTGTCTCTTCCACAAAACAATAAGCTCCCTAGGAAGAGGGACTGTGCCCCATTCCTTGTTGCATTTCCTACAACCTATATAGAACCTACGTATAGCTCAGTGTATATGTCATCATAAGGAGGGGGAGTAGCTGCTGTTTGGCTACCATTCACTCAGTTTCATTTCAGTGACAGTTTTAGGTAGCAGAAACTGCTGTTACCAATTTCAGTGTAAAGAGATTTATATCAGGTATTTGGGGGCTTCCGCAATTACTGGAAGGGCTAGGGGAGCGAACTCTAGACTAAACTTCCAGGAACAACTCCCAGCCCCCAGAATCCCCATAAAAAGGAAAGTGGACACTGATGCTGCAGAAAGCCACTCCTTCGGGGAGCTGCTCACAGCTGTCACCTTGCCTCCATCACAGTCTGGGTCAGCAAAACGGGCACTTTACCTCCTGCAATCTCTCTCTCTCTCCTTAACTCTGTTCCATATTCACGTCTTATTTGGGTGCATGTAGTTGATGGAACTGAAATCAAATCCAGAACTTTAGCTGCAAGAGAGTCTGAGAAATTTGCTTTTCAGCTTTCCAGACTCTGCAATGAGGGGGTACCACATAGGGCGTTTGGAGTGGATGTTGAATAGCCAATCCATAGTATCCACGAGTATCTCCTATGTGGTAGGCACTTTGCCAACTGGGTAAGGCAGGTACTATACCTCCACTTTACCAGTGAGGAGACAGAGGCTCAGAGAGGGTAAGAACTTGTCCCGATGACATAGTGCATAGGGGTGGGCTCTAATTCAAAATCAAATCTGCCTCATTCAAGATTGTGTTCTTTCTACCACTCTAGTTATTTACAAGTGCCTTAGTTAGTAGCATCTCACATAGGTCTAAAGTAAATTAAACAATAAAACAACAGAAATTTAACAAAGTGTATCCCTTGTTGCCATCTTGTTACCATGACCCTAGATCTCCGGGAAGATGTGTTTGTGGTAGAAATCTTTGTCTTTTTACTAATGTCTAATGACAGGGTTGGGTAAGTGTAAGGTTGCATGGAGCCTGGTAAGAAATACCATTTTTCACTAAAAGTTCCTGGATTCCAAATATAGACTGAGAGCCAGTGACTCCTGAAAGCAGCTAACCTTATTTCTTGTCAACTTGTTCATGTTCTAAAGCACAGCACATTCTCATTCTGACTCAAGTCAATGCAAAATTACCCAAATCAGCACCAGTATCACATGAGGATGAATCTTCTGCCTCCACACTAAATTTCTTTTCTGTGGCTTCCTGAGTCATTTATTGATCACTTTCAGAATTAGGAAAATCAGTTGAGTTGACTGATCTCAAACAAGTTAAGCAAGAGAAAATTCTCAGAAATATTTCAAGAGCTGAGCTAAATAGGGCTACTTAGCTAGAGAAAAGCTGAGAAAGAGCAGCAACAGACAGGTCATCCCCATAGTGCTGTCATATCGCTACTCAAGGCAACTGAGGGAAGATCTGGGAGAGTCAGTTGAACCCAAAGAGAGAGCTCTGAAGGGTGCATGACCAGAGGGTGAAACTGGGTCCTTGATCACAAACAGAAAGCCAGGCTCTCAAGCATGTAGGGGAGCATGGCAGTGTGTGTGTGTGAAGAAAAGCACTGGACTAAGGCAAGAAACCTGGTACCCAATACTTTTTGCAAAGGCCAAGGTAGACCCAGGTAAGGAATCAGTGTTGATATGTAGAGTAAGGGCCAGAGATTCATTCAGATGTTTCCCTGGAGCAGCCAGCAGTAGGAAATACCAATAGAAGGATAGAAATCTATCATCGAGTTTCAAAGCCAGAGAGTCCAAGTTCTGTCAATAGTTGAAGGGACATGGGAAAAGCTATAAACTGGAGACACCAAAATAAGGGAATCAGAGGTTAAGTAGAGACAGTAATGCAACCAGGAGGAAAAGTAAGGACTGAATTAAAGCCTGGGGTGATTGAGAAATCATTCCATTTTCAGACTACCAGAGGCTCATTTAGATTGATTATTGCATACCTGAGTTATTGTCCTGTCTTTGCATTTTTCCCCTCCAAAATCCTAATTCAGAAAAATGTCACACTCTGATAACATCCTCCTCTCCTTCCAGTGACCTGCACAACCAGCTTCACTATACCCGTTCTGAGACCTCACCAGGATCTTCAATAACTCTCCCATCTTTATTGATTCTATATTTTTCAATCACCCCCTTGTCCACATACTCAATATCCTTGCTCTTTTGTCCTTTCTTCATCCACTCTCCTGTCTAACTTTCAGCTGTGGCTGAGTCCACCTCACTGCCTCTTTTGTACCTCTCAGAGGATCCAGAGAGGGAAACTACACAAGTGGAAAGACTGGTATCAACAAATATGCATAGTCAACAAACTTAAATGGGTGCCCAGAAAAAATTCTGGTAAAGAAAATCCAAGATGGGGCCAGGCATGTGTGTTTAAAAGCTCTATGGATGATTCTGATGTGACAAGAAGACCTCTTGTCATAGAGAAGTCGCTCTCTCCCTGTCTGTTTCTCCCTCTTTCTTTTTCTATACTTCTCTCTCCAAAAAAT
Organism: Mesoplodon mirus; assembly: GCF_964341445.2. Taxonomy (NCBI): domain Eukaryota; kingdom Metazoa; phylum Chordata; class Mammalia; order Artiodactyla; family Ziphiidae; genus Mesoplodon; species Mesoplodon mirus. Next base: position 31,089,316 of record NC_138992.1, read on the forward strand.
ATTATAAAAATCTGAGCTCCTAATTGTTTTTGTTTTTGTTTTTTTACATATTTATTGGAGTATAATTGCTTTACAATGGTGTGTTAGTTTCTGCTTTATAACAAAGTGAATCTGTTATACCTATACATATGTTCCTATATCTCCTCCCTCTTGCGTCTCCCTCCCTCCCACTCTCCCTATCCCACCCCTCTAGGTGGTCACAAAGCACCGAGATGATCTCCCTGTGCTATGCGGCTGCTTCCCACTAGCTATCTATTTTACTTTTGGTAGTGTATAATTGTTTTAATAATCTTTATCTGAAGATAAGCACATGAGGAAGACAACTCGTGAAAAAGAGAATGACAGTCCCCCAAGCAGCAGCAGCATCCAAAAGCCCTGGGTGGGGGTGTGGTCCTTGGACAACCAGCACCCTGGGGCCTGGGGGAGGGAGCACCAGCAAGAAGGAATACCAGCTCAAAGTGCACTAGCAGAAGGAAGATCTACAGGAACCAAATCGACCCAATCAGTGGAGCCATATTGTAACCAAGTAGGACCCTATGGGGCCTTCTCGGGTTAGAGCCCTCCGCCATACCCTCTGCTCTAGCTCCTCTCTGAAGTACTCAGATAATAGTATCTCATACATATTTCCTGAGTTTTTCCCACCACCAGGGGACTTCCCTGGTGGTCCAGTGTTTAAGAATCCATCCTGCAATGCAGGGGATGCCAGTTCGATCCCTGGTCAGGGACTTAAGATCCTACATGCCGCAGGGCAACTAAAGCCCGCATGCTGCAACTACTGAGCCCGCACACCACAACTAGAGAGCCCTCTCGCCACAACTGATGAACCCATGTGCTCTAAAGCTTGCGTGCCACAAGTAGAAAGAAGCCTGCGCACTGAAACAAAGAGCCCGCATCCCACAACGAAAGATCCCACATGCCTCAACTAAGTAACTAAATATTTTAAAAAAATAAATAAATAAAAAACACTGCCAGGGTCTGGGGGCAGGGTGGCGGGCAAGAACCACCCGATCTCCTTGCTTGGACCTGCAATAAACTTTTCTCTGCTCCAAACTTCGACATTTTGGTTTCTTTGGCCTCGTTGTGCACTGGGCACACGAACTTGCGTTAGGTAACAATTTGATCGTTGTGTCCTCTGGGTAAACCACTCAGCCATGACCAGCCCAGATTAGAAACTACAAGAGGACGGAAGAAAACATTGCTAGAAAGTAGATAAGATTAGTGCGTATTGGGATTTAACAAGCATTGATGACACCCAGCCTAGATGGTATCCTCTGAGGAAAGCAGCCTAGGCAGAGCCTCTTCAGAACAGAGTGGAGCAGAGAGAGTCAGAGCCTGGCTCATTACATCTGTCCCCAAAGCAGTTCCATTATATTCTGAAGAGGAAGATATGGTAAAAAGAACTGAGCACAACTAAGAATAGACACAAAATGCATATCCTAACCTGAACTGGATTAAGCCAATGGTCAGATAAATTCCAAGGATTTGGACTGAGGGAAGGGCCTTCTGGGATGACTTTGAGACCAACAGGGTCATACTTTGAAGAGAAGGTGGAAGAAACATTTGGCAAAGTCTGAGAGGAAAGCAGAGAGCTCTCCACCTCCCAGTGAGGGGTCTTGAACCCCCATGGTCCATCCTTGTTTCTAGCACTATTTTTAGGGATTTCGATGAAACCTGAGCCTTTCTCAATAAGTCAGCCAGACCCGTCTCCACCAGCACCAATCATTATGTCAGCTTTTGAGATTGTGTGTTCATAGTCTAATATGTTCGAATTTTTCTGTAGCAGATCCAACCTACTTTGGGGAGATTAGTTCTAACAGTTTAGATCTGTTGACAACAAAAGTCAAAAGACATTTTGCTTCTAATCCATGATCAATAACCAAACTCTAGCACCATCTACCATACCATTGCTACCATTTTTTGAGCCCACCTTTGTGCCAGGCTCTTTACCTACATTATCTTATTTAATCCTCACAACAACTTTATGAAGTAAGCACAAGTATTGTTTTCATTTTTCAGATGAGGAAATTAAGTAACTTGCAAAAAGTCATAGTAGCTATTAAGTGTCAGAGCAGAGATCAGAGGCCAAGTCTGACTGCCCCTGTGTCTTCTGTCTTAATTACCACGGCACATTGCATCTGATCAACCTGAAAATAGTAACAACCACACTGGAAGAAATACAGCAGTCCAAACTAGGCAGCAAACTCCCTTTCTGGACAGGGAAAAGAAATCATGGCAGCCCTAAATCCAATTAAGCCATAGTTCTAAAATAAGTCATATATATTTTATCTCTTATATCTGCCTCTCGAGTTTTGGCTTTACAAGAGCCTGTGCTCTAAACTCAGAGGTGTTTACCTTCAATCTGTCTCAGAAATTGATGTACAGGACAACGTGGTGAGAATAATAACAGCTCAGTTTGGGGACATTAGCCACATGACCGGTGTTGTGCTTCAGTTAACACGTATTTGCCTCCTATATTCTTCCAACAACCTTATGAGGTTGGTAGCTAGAATCCCTGTCTTATAGATGGATATGCAGAGAAAATGGATATACATAAAAGTTAGTAATTGCCTCACTTCACATAGCTAGTAAGGAAAAGAATAAAGATGCAAACCTGAGCAATTTGATTCCAAAGCCTATGATCTTGTGCATCCTTAAGCAGCTTCTGGGACCAATGCAAACTGGATATTAAATGACACTTTTTTGTGTGTTTTCAGCAGAGGTTCCAAATAGTCTCACAATCTGTGCAGGTCCCACTGGGATACTCCTGCCACCTTAGCCCACCCTCCAGCTCCAGGCTGTGTAAAAGACACTAAGAAATTCACTGAGCCTTTGCAGAGGCAGGCAATGAGGATGACTTTGGGTCAGGTTTTTCCCTTCCCTCTGGGCCACCCATCCAGGGCAGAAGACAAGGAGGTGATCCTGCCCTTTGCCACATTAAGCCAGATAAGGGGGCTTCAAGTGAACCATTTAGAGAGTGAAACGTGTATTCTTCGGAGTTTAAAGGCTGCAGGGACCAGCCCCTCAATTATGTCTGAGAAGTCTAAATAGAGTCTGGGCTACCCAAAGGGGCCTCTGGAAGCCTAGTCCAGAGTAGGGGACCCACAAGAAACGTCTGTAGGGACCCTTGGGATAAAGAATTAATGCTGGACATTCACTGTCCACAAAAGGGATCAAGTCATAAGACTTTCCCTGTGCCTTGCCTGTCCTCTCTGACCTCTAGAACCAAACCTGCAGAAACCCAAAACAGTAGATGCTGGTAACTGAGGAACAAGAATGAGAAGCTGACTATCCATACCCGACGCACCACAGGTTTCCCAGCCAGAGGCAGAACCAAGATGGGAGAAAGGAGGAGTTTCAACTTAACAAGACCCCAAGGCAATCAGGATGAGGAACAGTACCCTTTAGCGCCCCAGATTGGAGTAATGATATTTAGATTGAAGTTCTGCTCGCTCACATGCTGGCCCAGTGATCTTGGCAAGAAATGTGCTGTTAATGTTCAGTTTCCTTGAACCATGAAAAGTGAGAACGTGGGTTTCTTGTGAGGATTAAATGACATACTGCCGGCAACCTCTTCCATTGCCTGCTACACGGTAGGCAATCACTACATGATAAATACTATGATTACCGCTGCTTGTGATGTCACATTTTATTCTCCCAAGAAGTCTGTCAAAAGCCCAAGCAGTTTTCTGCAGAATAGCTCATATTGCAAAAGCAGCATAAAATGGTGTGGACTTTGGAGAAATAGTCCTGGGCTCATTGTAGCTTTTCCACTTATGGATTATGTGATCTCAAGCACAGTATTTACTTTCAGAGACTTCGTGTCTTCATTTGGATCTTTTTCTGTCTTATTCACTGTTGTTTGTTGTTGCTGGGTTTTTTGTTGTTGTTATGGTTCTCCAGAGCCTGGGACACTGTAAGGCAGAGAGAATAAATACTTATTGAATGAATTAATTCTTCCATAAAATCGTAGTAACAGTACCTGTCTCATGCTCTGATTTGGAGGATTAGAGGAGATAATGCACACGGCAAGATAATACACTGGCATATTAATTTTTGTATTATTCTTGCTTCTCTAGGAAATGCCAGAAAATGAAGAACTGATTTTTTTGTCTTTGTTCCCCTCTTCCCTCCTCCTCCCATGTCCTGGCAGAATAGGCCTGTGTCTTAGACTTCTTGGCCACAGAGGGAAAGAACTTTTTCTTTGATTGCATGAGCTGCCCTGAAGACAACCTCCCCACAGGAGAGTATGGGAGGAGCGGCTTCTTGGAGGGCAGTTATGGACGAGAGATGGGGGAGCAGGTGCTTTGATGAGGAAGCGAGTGTCCCACCCCAGGTCCTGAGAAGACTGGGGCCGGGAGGAGAGCCAGAAACCTGCTGCTAAAGATGGCAGAAGCCCTATCAGAGGTCCCCAGTGGATGAGTGGGGACTTGACATCAAGCACCTCAGGCTGGGAGGCAGGAGCAATGGTCCAGGCACTAACCTGACGAAGGGAGGAGACACAAAATAAACTTCTTAGTAACAGTGGACCAAACACCAGAAACCCTTTTTTTTTTAACATCTTTATTGCAGTATAATTGCTTTACAATGGTGTGTTAGTTTCTGCTTTATAACAAAGTGAATCAGTTATACATATACGTATGTCCCCATATCTCTTCCCTCTTGCATCTCCCTCCCTCCCACCCTCCCTATCCCACCCCTCTAGGTGGTCACAAAGCTCCAAGCTGATCTCCCTGTGCTATGCGGCTGCTTCCCACTAGCTATCTATTTTACATTTGGTAGTGTATATATGTCCATGCTTCCCTCTCGCTTTGTCACAGCTTACCCTTCCCCCTCCCCGTGTCCTCAAGTCCATTCTCTAGTAGGTCTGTGTCTTTATTCCTGTCTTACCCCTAGGTTCTTCATGATCTTTTTTTTTTTTCTTAAAGTCAGAAAGATAAAGACAGATACCGTATGCTAACACATATATATGGAATTTCAGAAACCCTTTTTTAAGCCTCCTGGCTTGTGCAGATCCTGAGGCTACGGCACTTCCCCCACCCCACCCCGCAAGGGAGCCGAAGCCTATTCCTCTCCAGCAAAAATGGAAATTCAATTTCTCACCAACCCTGGCTGGTCTGAGCCAATCCAGGTATAACCTGATTTAATAAGAAAAGAAATAGGATGGCTGTGCACATGAATGTTGTGGAGATAAATTCATTTAAGTCCCATATACTCATAGCTTCTGATCTAATGTTTGGCACTTGGTAGAAGCTTAACAGATGCTAGTTTCCTCTTCTTACTGACCAGCAAATGCTGTTAATGGTCAAATTTGTTGACTTGGAGATGATGGATGAAGGCTCCTGCTCCAAATAGGAACCTCAAGTTCTTGACCTTGAGGTCAAGTTCTTTGACCTCATTATCTCTACTCTCTGCCTCTCCACTCCCGTGGGGAGCTGAATGCTCCCCCAAACTTGCAAGCCACTGTCTTCTTACTCATTAAAGATATTATGCAAATACCCATCTCTGCACTTGCCCTGCATCCGTCTTCTGAACATGCGCCTTTCTTTCCATTCCTCTAAATCCTGTCCATCCTCCAAGAATCACCTCCTATCTTTATTCCTTTACAGACTTCCCAGTGCCTACCAAATGCAGTGCTTGCACATACTAGAGGGCCCCTTTCTGCAGACATGTTTCTTGTTCAAATATTTATTCATTCATTTAACAAGTATTTTTTAAAGTGCCTACTACAGTCTAAGCTCCATGAAAGCCAAAATTGTTTGCCTAATTTGTTCACTGCTATGTGCACAATGTCTATTATAGTGGTTTATATTTCACAGATATCAATAAGTATTTGTTGAATGAATAAATGCTGGGGATACAGTGGTGAACAAGAGAAATAAGACTCTTGCTATTAATTATGGTTGTCTTATTGGTGATAACTATAGCAAGTTTTTCTTCTCCAAGACTCAAAAATGATAATAGCCACCAAGGTTCTGTTCTAGATGCTCTTCTTTTTCTACACCCACTCCAGTGGCAATGCCATCCACTCCTGCAGCTTCAGCCATCATCTCTACACAAGTACATTTGTCTGATTAAGGATTGATTTTTCTTCTTCCAGGGAACAGATAAAGATAACTTCTCTTCTGTCTATATAAGTGGACCTAAACTAGAGACACACATCCTCAGGCTAAGGGTACAATGCAACCTTCACATCATCAACTAATCTCTCAAGATATAGAGGAGAATAAAGAAGAATATCCATAGACAGACAGGTAAGGCTTGCACTTTCTCACCACTCCAGGTGAATTCACCTCATACTGGCAGAGGAAAAGGAGTTTCATGTGAGATTTGGGGTGGACAGGAGAGGGAGGATGTCCTGGTATCCACAGCTGAGGATCTGAGCCACAGGAGGAAAAGCACCTCTGTTAAGAGTCCCAGGAGTGTAACAGTAGCCCAGCCAGGTATTTCATGCGTTTTAACTTAGCAAATACAACCATCCTGATGTTATTGTTCCCAACTTACAGATAAAGAAACCAAAGCAGAAGGAGACTCAGTAACACCCCCAATGTTTACAGAGTCTGTAAATAACTGGGTAGGGCCCCGCTGAAGCCAAAAGAAAAACTTTTAACCACTCTATGGTATTGTCCTTGTAAATATGAAGTGATATTTGCCTGGAAGGGCAAAGACTCCAGCATGGGAGTATCACAGACATACCTTAACCTAGACAATCGTTAGAAACAAACATATATTTCTAATCCTGACCTCCTTCCTGAGTTCCAGACCATGCTTATAACTGGGTTCTAAAGAATTTCACCAGATTGTCCCTCCAGCATGTCAAACTCAAGATGTCTAAAGATGAAATCATTACCTTGTCTTCCATACCAGTTTCTCTTCCTGAATTCTCTAGTCCTGTTAGTATTACCCTTACTTTTTCATTCATATTGTCTGGAAATATTAATATCTGCCTTTACTCTTCCCATTCCTGTTTGCTTTACCCTCAATTAATTGGCATGTCCTATAGATTGACTTCTGTAATATCTTTAAAACATGACCCCTTAATTTAACTGCTACAGCTTCAACCCTGATTTCCATCCTTCACTGCGTAATAGCTATGAGCCTTCCAACTGTTTATCTTGAATCACTTTCTGTCACATTTATCCAGAAAACCTTTATTATAGTAGTCTTCCTGGAGCATAATTCTAATCACATTTCTACCATATTAAAAAAATCAAACCTTCCATGACACCCTTAGCCCCCTGTAACTGTATACAAAAGCACTCCCGTGTTCAGAAACTCCCACCAGCCCCCCTCTCTTTCCATTTAAGTCTCAGTGCCTGGTCTGTTGCAGTCTTCTAGTGCTTTCCTACGTGTCTCATGTTATGCTCTGCTATGTCAATTCAATGCTTTCCTCTGAAACTGTTCTGGCCTTTGCTTCTATCTGAAATGTCCTTGTCTGGGTCACCCCCAGGTTTTTGCTAACTCCCACTCCTCAGAACCCCTATATCACTTAGTTTGCATCCCTTTTATGACACATACCACATACTACTTTGCATACTTCATTTTGTGATAAATTTACTATTCCATTACCAAGTTGGAAGTTTCTTTGGTAAATGGCTAGCCTGTCCTGTTTCCCGAGTGTGATGGTTAATTATATAGTTCAACTTGGTTAGACTATAGATAACCTGTTGTTTGGTCAAATACTAGTCTAGATATTACTGTGAAGATGTTTTGTAGATATACTAATGTTTACTATTAGCTGATTTTATGTAAAGTAGATTATCCTCCATAATGTGAGTAGGTCTCATCCAACCATTTAAAGGCCTTAAGAACAAAAACTGAGGATTCCCAAGGAAGAAGGAATTCTGCCTAAAAGATTGTAACATACAAGTCCTGCCTGAGTTTCTAGCTTGCTGGCCTGCCCTACAGATCTTGGACTCAAAATTACAACATCAACTTTCACCTAAATTTCCAGACTTCCTGCCAGTCCTACAGATTTGGGGCTTGGCAGCCCCCATAATCACATGAACCAATTCCATAAAATAAATCCCTCCCTCTTTCTCTGTCTCTCTCCCTTCCTATTGGTATAATTTCTAACAGATAGACCAGATAGATAAGACAGATGGTAGATTATAGATAGATAGATAGATAGATAGATAGATAGATAGATAGATAGAAGATAGATAGATAGAAGATAGATAGATAGAAGATAGATAGATAGATAGATAGATAGATAGATAGATGATAGATAGATAGATAGAGTTTGTGTGAAGAGCCCTGACTGATTTGCCCATTTGGGGGCACAAGAAAGATTAGGTCACATTTAATTTTGTTTTACAACCAACCACCTCAGATCCCTATTTCCATTTATCTCAATAATGTATGCCTTCCTCAATAGATAGTCTCCTCCCAACCCCCCAGCTACAAGATAAGTCAGGAACTCCAATAAGCTGGAAAATCGTGCCTATATTTTGAAAAGCCCCATGTTGTGCAACATGGAGTCTCTGCCAAAAAAAGTGCCCTCTACCAGGCACTCTGGCAGCCCCGTCCACTCCTGGTCATGCTCAGGCCACAGGAACTTGCTGCCGTGATGGTATTTCCTCAGGTGATGGAAGGTCTGGAGCAGTATCTCTCCTCCAGGCTCACGCACAGCACTGCTCACAGAACTCTGTGATCGGCCTGGCCTTCCAAAGCCATAATCTGTTGTTGCCTCAGCTCTTTACGTTCACACACACACACACACACACACACACACACACACACACACATACACACACACACGCTCCTTGGCCAAGAGGTGTTCTAGCATCAGCCATGCCCTGATGCCCTGTGTCTTTTTCTAATGATGCACTGCCTTGGCCACCACTCTAGACTGCCTTCCTCCTTAAAGTGAGTTTCCTCTTGAGATCTTTATTTATAAACAGCTGTCCTCAGTCATGGTCACTTCAACCCATCAGACACAGAACGTTAAACTTCAACGCAAAGGGATTTGTTCCCTTCCTCCAACAACCCTCCTTGGTCCCAATCCACATTTGCCCTACATCTTTTTTTTTTTTTGGCCCCCACTGCGCGGCTCGTGGGATCTTAGTTCCCTCAGCAGGGATCGAACCCGGGACCTCGGCAGTGAAAGCACAGAGTCTTTACCACTGGACCGCCAGGGAATTCTCTGCCCACCATCTTAATAACTACGTGGCACCACCAAAGTTGGTCCTTTCCAAAATAAAGAAGGCATGCTGCAGAGTAAATTAGTATTTCCACCTCCAGCTGCCACTAACTTATTAATGACATTTTTTCATTTTATGATTCTTTTGAGTACCATTCACCATGCATCTCCTTAGATTACTTCTCAGGAAATAGACCTCAAAGTTATCAATGAGTCGAGAAATCTGTTTTCCTTTGGTCTCCTGTCTTTTCCTCTCACTCATGACCTCCGGAATTTCCCCAACACCTAAGTACAGTATTTTGTGGTATTTATATTTAATAAAAGTACGTTGCAATCTCCCATTTGGCCTGTAGAGGTTGGGTGTGTGGTTCAGGCCTTTTGAAAACCAGGCTGGGGAATCTGTACTTAATTTGGGAAGCGATGGGGAGTCATTGAACTTGAGCACTTAATTTCAAAGTAATAAAAAACTAATTCTCTGCTTTATCAAGACTACAAATTCAGCATACTATATACCTGAGTTTTAGAGCAAGAGATAGCTCTGTTAATTTTTTTTCCTTTATTAGATGTTACTGGGAAGCATTTTATGCCTGCAAGGCAGGATCAGGGTTTCCATAAACTCCTGAAAAAAAAAAAAAAAGCATTTCCAGATGGGAGAATTTTCAAATACTCCTCATTTTTGCAAATCACATTTCAAAAGGGAGAGCATTTGCATATTCAAGGTGAAATTCCATGGAACTATGCCTCATGCCCAATTTTATGGAGTAATTATTTCTACATTTTTGAACTGGCACCACCTTCAAAATATGTCAACTCAAACTGCACACTAGACATAGGTATTAATTAGCCAAGCTTATTATCCGAACTTGTTTAGACTAATCAAGTGATGAAGCAGCTTCAATCTGTTGGATTTTTCTTGAACAACTAACAGTGAAACATGAACTTGTTATGACTAGAAAATTGCACAAACACAATTTGCAACTGAGAAAGAGATTCCACGTTCCCTGAATAGGGGTCCTTTCTCACTAAACCCGATCCACGGCCAACTCTGCCTCCAAAGGTACTTTGAGGGAAGGTCTTTCTTCCTTCCTTCCAGCAGAAAATCAATGCTGCACGCTGGAGGAGAAGATGGAGATTTAAAACGTGCTCTTCACCTGAGTGAGTAATCTCCACCTCCGTGCTAGGGAGGGCACAGCAGGGAACTGCAGGCTGTGAGACAGACTGCAAATAAAACCCTTCTGGGAGCAGAGAGTGGCCAGGCCAACGCTTAGCCCTGAAGCTGGCACTGCAGAGCCCTTGGCCTCATATAATTTCATTTCTCTGCGACTGCAGATCAGTATGTGCCTGCAAAACTGCATAACGTGCCACTGACGCAGCTGTTATCCAGCAGACCTATTCTTTGCACACCGATTTGCCCACCTGTCTAATCAATCCACAGGAAGGGAGGAAGAAGCAAAGTTGTCACCATCACACTGCGTTCTGGGCCTCTCCTTCATCTCAAACCACCCACCCCTCCCACAGCTAGAGAAAATCATAGGCCTCGAAGCTTCCGTGAATAGGAGCTTTGCGTGGGTCCTGTGTCCCCCAGCTTTCACCACTTTCTGGGAAAGATAAATGTTTTTCACATCCTTTGTGTCTTAACCTGGTTCTGTCTCCTTCAATCCGGGTCTAAAACAAAGCTTCCTCTCCTCTTGGCTTCTCCCTTGCTGCTCTTCCGTTTTTCCTGAATTGCTCTGGTATTTCTGGATTCTTCCCATGTTGAGTCAGATCTGAGTATGGGTGGCAGGAAGCTTCTAATGTCATCATGTCATCATGAAATAGGAAAGGTGGGCAGGCTCTGACAGCTTTAAGCAGCCCACAGCCTCAGGCTAGTATTTTTCCGCTGCAGTGATGATAAAAGATAAGACATTGTTCAAATGTTCGTATGCTGGGAACCGGCTAAAAGCCGGGCTTTCAAAATAAAAAACAGCGCTAGTTCCCAGGGACAAAATTCACATCTTCCTTTGTTCTGCCACAAAGCTCTTTGGCACCCCGGTAGAAGGGAGCCCTCATTACTCAGGGCACTTCCGAGGAGCTGTGAGAAACACAAAAGGGAGCTGGGACTGGGAGTCCTGCCCTGGGTGAATCAGAAATCAAAATATACCGCTAGCGTCCTTTCCCACCAGTACTCCCTGAGCCCTGCTCAGAGGGAACAACTTACTTTTTTCTACTGATGTTTTTTCACTATTAATTAAACCAGATTATAAAATAATTTCTAGCCTATTAATCTCTCCTAATATTAAACTATGTATGTGTATGTGCTATTTAGGTTATAGCATATAAATAAAGGGAAAGGCGCATGGGTACTTGAATTTACACAGTAGACGTTTTTTGGAAAAGTGGACAAATTGTATTATATAAGTCAAATAAAAGTCCTTGGGGGTTTCATCATTTAAAGACTTTGTATTGTAGATCTGCTTATAAAACCCATAACATTTCTGGTAATGTGGTTTTTCTCATGCATTTTTTTCAGGTGGGAACATATTTTCTCATCTTAAAACGAGCATGGGAGTATATTTCTTCCAACAGAAAATTCTGAAATTTTTCCTAGATTCCTGTCTATCAGGTGCAGTGCTCCATAAAGTTAGATTTTGAATAATCTACAGTCCAAGGTCTGGAATAATCCCAGACAGAACTTCTGCATCCCAAAATGTAGCAACTCCACTCTAGATTGGAGCACACTTTCACTCAGTGGTCTTTGCAAGACTGTTGCCCTTTGCCCAGAAATGCAACTGCAGTCTCTCAAGGCACAGATATAAATATAAATGGAGGAAATCTCTGAGGTACCTGATACCCTTTCATCCTAATCACTGGGTAATCTCTCTCTCTCTCTCTCTCTCTCTCTCTCTCTCTCTCTCTCTCACTCTCACTCTCGTAGATTTCTAAGTCACTTTAATAGTGAACTTTCTAACAATCAAGGCTTCCTAAAATGAAATAAGCTTACTTTTGAGATGACAATATTCTTCTCAGAGAAGATATTCTGATAAAATCTGGATGACCACTCAACAGGTATGTAGCAAAATTATAATAGTTTTGAGATTAACCAACCAGTAAGATGATTCTTTTAAGTTTGTGTGTGTGTGTGTGTGTGTGTGTGTATATAAATATATATATTTTTTTACCTGGTAAAATACACCTAACATAAAAATTACTATCTGTGACATTTAGTACATTCACAGTATTGTGCAACCTTCACCACCATCTGGTTCCAGAGCATCTTTATCACCCGAAAAGGAAATCTGTACCCATTAAGGACCCATGACTGCATCCGCATCCTTCCTCCCTGCTTCCCAGCCCCTGGCAACCACTAATCTGTTTTCTACCTACCTGTATGGATTTGTCTGTTCTGGATATTTTACATAAATGGAATCCTACGATATATGGTCTTTTGTGTCTGGCTTTATTCTCTTGGCATCAGCAACCCTTCTGGGTACAAATCATTTCCAGTTAATTGCTTTGAGATCCATCTTCCATTTCCATCCTCGCTTTTCCCTTCCCAGGCACTCACCAGTGCTGTTTGCATCTTATTTGGTGTACAGTCTCCGGTCTGGGATCGCCACCCCCGTGGAGTGCCCCAGGGGCACCACGCTGACAGCCCTTCCGCCAGTACTTGTTTCAGGTCTGGCTGGGGCCGCCTGTGGAGCTGCAAGAGCAGCAAATCACCCTCAAACTTTCCCAAGGTTTTTTATATTTTAAAATAAGATGTGAGAGGCGCTTTTTCCCTTCTTGACAAATTTAAGTGATAATTAACTGGTAACAGAAAATCTCCCCTGAAGTGTCACAACGTGTTAACTACCAGTTAACAGAGCCGCCCTCAGAGCTGCACCACAGAGCAGCTCCAAGTAGAACATGTGCTTGTGGCCAGAAGAGCTGGCACTGCTCCCCCCTTCCAGACATCCAGCCATGTGCACATGGCACCTGCATTGCATTTTGGTTCACAGATGCAACATAAGAAAGAGCAGCCTGTGGTGCGCTGGGGACAGGGCTGGACTCCAAGTGAGAAGATCCAAGTTGGAATCATACTTGCTGCCATTTATTAGCGTGACCATGAGCAAGGCATGAACCAACCCACCCTTACGTTTGAAAGGAAGGTCATATAAACAGCAGCTAACCTCACCAGATTGTTTTCAAGATCGAAGCCAAGAAAACAATCCCATACGCAAAAGCTGTTTGTAAACTATGACCATAGTCCCCAAGCACATAAGCATCATGAAGGCAGGAACTTTGTCCTGTTTTCTGCTGCCATGCCTAATGCATCACTCAAGACAGAGTAGATACTCCGTAAGATTTTCATGAATTTGTGAAATAAACAATCATGTTATTATCGTCAGTAACCAGGGTCACACGGTTAGCCACCAAGGAGCATCATCTCTAGATAACTACCCAGATCATTTTTATTTATTGTAACCAAGTTATCACAGAGAGTGTCTTACCCCATTATGTTTCTTCTAAAGGATGCTATACTTGGAGAGGAAGTGAGAAACATTGTTCTACTAAAATAGAGAACAGGAAAGGGTGACTTCAATTTGAGATGAGCTCTTGTTATGAACCTAAGAGACCTGACTCAAAATATACCTCTTCTGGGATTCATGCTTCTTGGTCTCTACCCACACTGTAATTATGCTTTTCTTCACACCCCATCACAAAACGAATTTACTCACCAGTGTATATAACACTGCAAATGTTGTGTTTTCAAATCTAGAAGCTTCTCCTGGACTGGAACCAGCTAACTTCTTCCTTCTCTCCCTCCTTCCTCCCTTCTCTCCTTCCTTCCTTCCTTCTTTCTTTCTTTCTTTCTTTCTTTCTTTCTTTTTCTTTCTTTCTTTATTTCTTGTTTTGGCAGTAATTTATATATTTTTTATTTTTAAACAAACTTTCTGAGGCATAAGTGACAATATTTTAATGTAAATCCCTGACATTGTGTTATTTTACCCTAAATACTTTGAATTTTACCATGTTAAAAAAGATGTTTTGTCATACAACCACAATGCTGTTATTACACCTAACAAAATAATAATGATTTCATCTAATATCCACTCCACATTCAAATTTCACTAAAAGAACAAACATGTCCTTTTATAGTTGGTTTGTTCAATTCAAGGTCCACCCGCCGCCTTTAATGTATTGAGGACAGAAACTTTGGGTCCTGTTACTCTACTTCTTGGCCTTAGTGCAGCTGGTACTTACTGGTCAGCAGGCCCTCAGTGGAACAGACATTTTTCATGGAACAAATTTTTTTTTTTCTTTTTTTTTTTGCGGTACACGGGCCTCTCACTGTTGTAGCCTCTCCCGTTGCAGAGCACAGGCTCCGGACGCGCAGGCTCAGCGGCCATGGCTCACAGGCCCAGCCGCTCCGCGGCATGTGGGATCTTCCCGGACCGGGGCACGAACCCGCGTTCCCTGCATTGGCAGGCGGACTCTCAACCACTGCGCCACCAGGGAAGCCCTTCATGGAACAAATATTTATTGACCTCTCCATGTGCCAAACAATGTCTTAATTGCTGGTGAGGCATATCTAAATAAGATATACGTTTTGTCCTCAAAACCTCAAAATTTGGGTGAACTAAAATGAATATTGAAGTAAATGAATGAAGACAATCAAGGTGAATCTATCAAGCCTAGTATCTGCTATTTTTCCTTCAGAGGAGTCTTTGGGGCAGAGTTTGATGACTTTTCCTAATAGCAGCATCACTTTATCATTTCATATAACTAAAAATGCAGATTTCAAGTTCCATTGTATGAGCAAGACCTCAGAAAGTTTGCTGAACACATTATTTTTTGTTGGTCGTGGTTCAGAGCTGCTCTTTGTATTTAATTTTCAGAAAGAAACTGGATATTTAAATATTAGATCACCCTGCTCAATGACAAAGCCCATCAAGTAGTGGCTTTCTGTCATCCACAAGGTAAAGGGTCGCCTCCTTCAGCAGCCTGCCAGACCCTCTATAATCTGGCCTTGCCTACTTCTCCAGACTCATCTCCTGACTCACATCTTAGGCTCCACCCAAACTGAACAGCTAATTTACTCCACCCCAAAATCTTCCCATATTCCTCTTAGGACTTACGTCCTTGGCCTCCTCCAGGCCTCTGCAAGGAATACTCTGCCTGCCCTTTTCATGTCCTCTGCCCCAATACCTGGCCCCTACACATTATTTAAAACTCAGTTCAGGTGCCCCTTCCTCCAGGAAGCCTTCCGTGACCTCCTAGGCTTAGTTGGCTACCCCTCTTTGGGCTTCTAGGACACCTTGTATAAATCTCATTTAGTACATATGTAGCACATTGTGCTGAAATGATCTGCTGACAGTCTTTCCCTCCCCATAGACCACACATGACCCTCTCCAGGGCCGGGACAACGTACCCTGCATCTCAGTTTCCCCAGGGCACAGCTGAGGCCTGGTAATCAGACGCCCTCAAGAATTCTTTAGGCAGAATTCCTAGAAGATGACAGTATGAATTAAGTAGAGTTACAAAATTTTAAGAGATAAAGATCGGGGCTTCCCTGGTGGTGCAGTGGTTAAGAATCTACCTGCCAACACAGGGGACATGGGTTCGAGCCCTGGTCCGAGAAGATCCCACATGTCGTGGAGCGACTAAGCCCGTGTGCCACAACTACTGAAGCCCGCGTGCCTAGAGCCTGTGCTCCACAGCAAGAGAAGCCACCACAATAAGCCTGCACAATGCAATGAAGAGTAGCCCCCGCTCGCTGCAACTAGAGAAAACCAGCGCATAGCAACGAAGACCCAACGCAGCCAAAAATAAAAAATAAATAAATTTTTAAAAAGAGAGATAAAGATCATGATGTTCTTTTCAACAACTTCATGATGTTGGAGCCGGAAAGATGTAAGGGAATGTTCTAGTGTAAGCCTTTTATTTGGCAGTAGAAGAAACCTAAGTAGAGAGGACATGAGTATTCATGGACACCCAGTGTCAAGTCCCAACAGAAAAGAGACAACGCCCTTGAGTAAAATAATTCCGGGAGAGTGGGTTTGTTTGTTTGACAAAAGGACTATTTACAAAGAAAGGGATGGGGTGTAGGGACACCACAAGGGATAATTTAGTAACCTGAAGTTAGAAACAGCAGAGGAACTATTAACCATTCCTAGGGTAGGGGAACCAACTTGTCCCTGTTTGCCCAGGACTGTCCCAGTTTTAAAACTCAAAATCTCATGTCCTAGGAACACCCTCAGTTCCAACAAACGAAGATGGTTGATCACCCCATCTAGTGCTGAGGTAGAAAAGAAAGGAATGGTCACTGAAATCTGGAAAGAAAGATAGTCCCCTTATACAAGGAAGCAAGGGATCTTCAGACAAGGCCACATTTAACTCAGAGTGACCTCAGAGGGAGGAGGTCAGGGGAATAGAAACCCTAACTTCGCTCTCCTCCCTCCTTCTAACCTCCTGCAGAGGCTCTGCATTGGGCTCCCCATGAGCCAAAGCCAACCTGAAGCAGGGTTGCACTGGCCAGCGTTCAGGGCAGAGAGCGGGATGCAGGAGAGTAGAGGATGCACACAGAGTGCTCAGCTCACCCCCCAGGCGCACAGAAGAGCCTGAAGAAGACGCCCAACTCCCCATCCAATAGGGGCCTCACAAGTCTGAATGCAAGTAATGGGATGGTATTACTCAAGCCCTCAAACCCTCTCCATGATTTCCAAACAGTTCCAACAAATGTGGGTGGGGGAAGGGTGCCTTTAAATTGTTATGCCCCCCTCTGGCTCCCACCTCTTCAAGCTACTCATTGCGTTGCCACCCACCCCACGGTCGTTATCTCCGGTCTGCATTGCACAGATTCAGATGTAAGTTGCAGCCCCTGCCTCAAATCCCACAAAAAAACATTCATGCGCAAAGGCAGTGCTTGTGTTTATCAGATCACTGTATTGTAGGTCTGGGGGGAGACCAAACAAGAGTTTACACCTCAAAGAACTTCAGGTTGAACTTCAAGCATCCTTGTGCTTGGACTACCTCATGCTCTATAGTTGCTCAGCCTCACACCATGTCTTCACGCCTCTTCCCTCCCATCCACCTCTCCTCTCATACCCTCATTCAATAGCACAAAAAATGCCCCTTGAGTTGAACAGTTAGCCATTTCCTTCCAGGCTTCTGCAGGACCCGTCAATACCCAAGCCCTCCAGACCTCACCTTCTTCCCCATGAGTCATCCTACCTGCACCAGCTCCCTTCCTGAAATGAATTCTGCTGCCAGTTGTAAGTGGAGTTTTCACGTCCGGTTGCACATTATTCTAGAGGAAGCCATTGATTTTGGTGTAATCCTTTGAGAAGTTTATTAATCAACGTGCATAAAAGTCTCTATCAGTGGCTTTCTTGTCTTGTGGAATCCAATTCTTCCTCTGAACACATCACAGTGCATTACTCCGCTTAGAGTTGGCACATTTGAGCATCTTGTAGTCGCTGAAGTAACACAGTCATGGCCTGCTGAGCTTGTATTTTCCTTTCAAAAGGCTGATTCAGGCAGCTTAGGATCTCAGCTCTTTCAAATTACTTTGAGATGAACCTTACTGCATACAAGCTGCCAGTCCAAACGTAATTTTGATTTCCAAATCCCATAGGTTCTGTATCTTAAAGGGTTATATTCAAAATGCCATCTGCACGCCCAAGCCTTTTACCAACTTTACGTTTGCCTCTAATGTAGGCAAAACATGAACAAAAGGCCAAGTCCTTTCAGGAAAGCTCCGAACGTTAGAGAGGAGTTTCATTTTCTACACGCGAGACTTGATACAGAAAGCCGAAGGGAAGTGGCTGGACCCGGCTCAGAGCACTGGGCAACTGCTCCCAGTTTATGCTGGTTATTTTGCGGATAATAAGAGAATGTGCTCACTTACAGCTTGACTTCAGGGTGGAGGAGGATCTAAAGGAGACCGGGGCAAATTAAATTATTATTAAGTCATTTAAATCATAGAGTATGAGATGGCAAAGCTCTCACACTGTTTTGCCTTAATTCAGACTTCAGTGTTATATAGATATTTGCATCTTTAGGACCTACTCTCAGTCTTGCATTTGCTCTCTTATTGGCTGGATTTGGTCAATTTTAAAGATTCTTGAAATGAAACATAATTTGACATTACATCTTTTTCTATACTATTATCCATCTTATTGTTCAGTTGTAGAAGGAGTTTGTGTTTCTTTAACTTTATACACTACATATACAGAGTCAGAGAGGCATAAAGGGAGAGAATTCCTGTAGGGAAGTTTCCTTGGCTTTAACATTAGCTCTCTGAACTTTGGAGATTGAGCTTTAGTTGTTGTTAGGCTGTTTTCAGCTGTAGATTATGGAAACACCTACCACGAAGGAAACAATAAATGTCCTTGTGGTTTAAACCCCTTTTAGTTGGGTTTCCTCTTATGGTGCTGGGTCTGGCATCTCTGAGACTCCCTTGAAGAGAGGCTTAGCCCTCGTGATCACAAGGTGGCTGTCACAGGTGCAGCCATCTTACTTGGCTAAAGTCAAAGGCAGGAAGCAGGTGGGTAGCCAGGCGGTAAGAAAGTACTATCCTTGTATACTACTCTCTTTTTATCAATGAGGAAAAATCCTTCCCAGAAATCCCCTCACCCATCTAATTTGCCTGAACCAGGTCTAGCTTAAAGGGAGGCTGGGAAAGTGGGAAATTTTATCACACTTCATAGCGGCAGATAGACAGGGGAGATGGGTTTTCGACAAAACTGGGACAGTTACTGTTCCTGAAAACCTCACAGTATCAAATGAGACCCCTCTTGGGAAAATGCTCTAGAATTGCTCTATTTAAACCTTTCCCGGAGCTTCATGACTCTGTGATAATACAGAAGCATACAGCAAACCAAGCAGTAACCCGCATAATTCACATGGTGACTATAAAGAAAACCTTCCGGGCTTCCCTGGCGGCGCAGTGGTTGAGAGTCCGCCTGCCGATGCAGGGGACACGGGTTCGTGCCCCGGTCCGGGAAGATCCCATATGCCGCGGAGTGGCTGGGCCCGTGAGCCATGGCCGCTGAGCCTGCGCATCCGAAGCCTGTGCTCTGCAACAGGAGAGGCCACAACAGTGAGAGGCCCGCGTACCGCAAAAAAAAAAAAAAAAAGAAAAGAAAAGAAAAAGAGAAAGAAAACCTTCCTATAAGGAAATAATTCAAAAAGAAAACCAGAAAATGGAATACGGGAGAAGATTCACAAGTGCTTCAAGTTGCCAACCAAATGATATCCTAGGCCTTTCATCATCCAGGTGATCACTTGCTAATAAATCAAAAGTGGAAGAGTGAGCAGCAATTCTTTCACAAAATCACAACATGCTCTGCATTAGGAATAGACTGTCCTGATGAATTTAAATCGGAAAACAAACTGGTAAAGGTCCCCCTTTTCTGCCTTTGCAGATATCACCCTGCCCTTTCCTTAGTCACTCCTGGACCCACTTCCTGAGCACAGTCCTTGCACGTTCGGATGCCTGAAGCTGAGTTAGTCAAGGCAGAAATTAAGCTCCAGATTAACAATAAGCATTTGGTGACTCATCGAGGCATGCATGAGGGAAATGTCACCAACTTGGCAGACACAAGTGTCTGAAAGAAAACATTCCAATAGAATATACTGAAACATACAAAATCCGAGCACGGAGCCAGGCTTTCTGAAGCAATCTAAGCATATCCAGGGGGTGGGAAGATCAGAAAGATTAAAAAACTATAAGATACTTAGAGTAAAATTCCAAATTCATGCTTCTTTATTGGTATGTGGAAATGTCACATCTAGCATTGTGGGACATGGCACATCTGTGCTAAGCAAATTTAGGTTAGGTATTCAGTAAATGCTTTTTGATTGACGTGATAGGATTTTTTCCTACCAACAAATATCCATCCGCTTCTCGACTTAGCCTGATCAGAGATAATCCAATCAAGTCCCGGTGTCTAACATTTTCCCCTGCAGTTTAACAGCTACATACACTTGTGTTCATTTAGCTAATAGACATGGAATCAGAGGAAAACCACCAGGGGCCTGTCCTTGGCTTTCTTTCCTGGACACTGGAGGAAACAGAGCAAATGGAAGCCATAAGATGAAGGTATAAGGGGCAACCTCCTTAGAGGCAGGAATTAGCAAAGGAGAGGGCCTTGTGCAAGAGGCCATACAGCAATCTCACCAGGCAGGGGATGTCACAGCGGGCCAGCCTTGGGACCCCAGGAGCCTCCAGGCAGAGGGCTTGCAGCCCAGAGCCTCTGACGCCCTCACTCAGCTGCCCTGGGAAACTGGTGACAGAGGGGCTGCTCCCAGCCCAGTGTAAGCAGAGTGGAGCCCGGAAACCTGTGATTCTCAATCAGGGACATTTTGTCCCCCCGGCAGGGCATATTGGTAAAGCCTGGAGACCTTTTTGGTCACCACATTGTGGGTGGGGTGCCCTGCTGGTATCCAGTGGGTAGAAGTTAGGGATGCTGTAAACATCCTACAAGGCACAGGACCACCTCCCATCCCGACAAAGAATTATCCAGCCCCTCGTGTCAGTGGTGCTCAGGTTGAGAAGCCCTGCCCTAAACAAGGAGAGAGGAAAGCGGAGGTTGGGAAAGAGGCGGAGCTGCATGGGACTCACTTCTTTGTTATCAGCACCCAGTTAGTTACGTTGACTGTAATAAACTCATTCTAAACCCAGCTCTATTGCCAACATATTGGAAAAGCTTGAATTTGATCAAATCCCTTTATCTCACTCTGTCTCGACTTCCTCACTTGCACATTGGGGATGATGACAATTAGGACGATAGCCCTACCTAATAGGGCTGCTGTAAATAATTCAGATATCCTTTTCTGAGCTTCATTATGGACTTCCACCAATATTATTTATCTCCCAGAATTTTTCAAGGACAAGATGAAATAATGCCTGTGAATTTATTATGAAGCTTTAAAACACTATGCAAATAAAGGGATAAAGGATTAGAAAGCTGCCTGTGTGTGCTTCATATATAACTAAATGCAAATATTTTAAGAGGGGAAAAAATAGTGTGCCTATTTCTTATTGACAGTTTTCTATTCATTACAGTTGGATAACTAAGTTACTTTAAAAATATATTCGCCACTCTATTGCCCATATAAGAGAGTAAAGGATTTTTCAGTTGTAATTTAAAAAATAGGGCTCAGTCATGGGACTTCTTTTCTCTGTCTACATCCATTTCCTAGGCGAGCTCATCAATATCAAGACTTAAGTACCAACCTACAACTATTTTCTCCAGTCCAAAACTTTCCTCTGAAATACAGACTCATATGTTATCATTAAATATCCAGTTGGCATCTCAAACTTAGCATGTTTAAAACTGAACTCCTGATTGCCCTTAAATAGTAACTCCATCCATCTAATTGCTCAGACCAAAAATGTAGGAGTCATCTGCACCCCCATTTCTCACATCCCACATTCAATAGGTCAATAAACATATCCAGAATCAAAGGACTTGTTGCCTCGTCCACTATACTGACCTTGATTAAAGCCACTGTCACTTTTCTTCTGGATTATTGCAATAGTTTCCAAACGACCTCCCTACAGCTGAATTTTAACAGATTAGTCAAAGTGATCCTATTACAGAATAAGTCAGATCTTATCAGCCTTCTGCTGGAACCCCTGCAATGCTTCCCATCCTGCTCTGAATGAAAGCTCCAGTCTTACAGCATCCTCTGCCTCCTGCCTGTCGGCCCCTCCCTTACCTATTTGGCCATATCGCTCATTTTTCTCCCAACTCTACTCTTCCCCAGCCTCTCCAGGCTTTCCTGGTGGCCTTTGCATTTGCTGCTCCTCTATCTGGAACATTCTACCCTCACTCACATCAGGGCTCATAGGTCACCTCCTCACTATTCTATTTAAAATTGCAAACATCCCCACCCCCGACCCTGCACTCACATTTGCTCTTCTCTCCTTTGTTTTTCTCCATAGTAATTATTTGCATATGACAAGCTACTTATGTTACTTGATTATTGCTTTGATTCTCTTCCCCCACCAGAATGAAAAGAAGCTCCAAGGTGGTAAGAAGTTTTGTCTTTTTTGTTCATTGCTTTATTCCCAGAAACTACATCAGTGTTTCTTGCATAGTAGGCACTCAATATTTATTAAGTAAATAATGAATGCATGGACTATTAGAACACACACACACACTCACCGCAATGATAAACAATAATTTTTGAAGGGACAGTCCAATTTTATGTAAGAAAAGGAAAATCGTTCACTAATGTTACCTAATCTGTATAACCTTCCCATCTGAGCACAGATATGCCATTTAATGCTGGTTTAGAGAGAAGCTTCAGTTCCCCTTAACTGGTTCCATTCAATGTCCTGGAACCTGCAGATACATAGAAAACAAGACCCATTATAATATACATCCAGCTGAAACTTTATCCTCTACCACCTTCATTTGAAGAAAAACCTGGTGAAAGTCTATAGTTAAACTTCTCATTTACTTTGCACACATCAAATTCTTTAGCAGAACGTTCTCTCCAATGCTCCCCAAACTCTTCGTCAGCTAAAGGGATGTAGTGTAAGAATTTATTCTTAAGTTGTCCAGAGAAAGCATTCCAGGTGTTAGGATGGAAGGAGGATTCTTCTAGATGTGTGTAATTTGGCCACAGCTCTGTTTACGTCATGTATTTGAAATGTTAAGAGGCCTCGAGAGCTCACCTGCTGCAACCCGAACAGGTAAATTACATGTCCTGAGGCCTGTGTGGCTTGGTGTAATTATTCCAAGTTTGGTGTCAAGTTCCTTAATCTCTTGAAGCCTCTGTTTGCTCATCTACAAAGTTGAAATGGTAATACTATCTCAGTACCTGCCAGGATTGGAGATGGTTCTTTGCCTAGACTGAGCCTCACTTTATTTCTTTTAGTGCAGAGAGTAGGAAATTGCAGGACTCAGAAGCCAGAGCCAAGGAAGTCTTCTTTCCCTTTATTTCCCATCCGAGAAAACGCTATGGAAATTCAGATATTACCCTCCCTGCTCCCATCTCTCTGCCAAAGTTGAACTACTTTGCCGTCTGGCAGTCCCAAGCCTCGAAACTGGAACAGCTTCCTTGGTCAGAGTTTGTCTGTAAGCCTCATACAACTTTGACACGATCTGGCAACTGCTTTGAAGGCAGAGGATGCTCTGGCCCTTTAATAGATTCCCAAGAGGAAATGGTGGACCAATGGAGACAGCCAGTCATATCTCTCTCCCATCGTTTGGGATATATTTATTTTTTGTTATTTTGTTCTTTAATAGAGACATGGCAATCAAACTAGCATACTTTTAAACACAGAGACTTTTCCCAGGAAATTTGCAAACACTGCATGTTTTCTTTTTTTTCTTTTTTACTACATATGGTCTATCTTCTGGGAAAGGACACAAGGATCTTTATAAGAAAAGCAACAATCGCCACAGCCTATTAACTCTGCATTCTAGAAAAAAAAAAGTAGAAAAGAAAAAGAAATTACATGGTGAGTATGTGTGGTGGGGATGCTTAAAGCTCATGAAGAGGTTTTTACCACAGGAGCTAAATAATAATCACGTGTTTCACAGGAGCACTATAAGGGTTTAGTGATAGCGGTGTATGAATTCAAAGCACAGCGCATAAGCACTTTGTACTTAATAGGTGGTAGTGCCCTTCTCCCCCTTTTCCGTATATTCATATCAGAATGATGTCTAGTGAAGTTGGATACTTCACCAGCTCTCTAACACCTCTCACTGTTCCTAAAAAATGGGGAAAAACATGATGATGCCCTTTATTTAAAAAGCAAGCAAGAGGGCTTCCCTGGTGGCACAGTCGTTGAGAGTCCACCTGCCGATGCAGGGGACGCAGGATCGTGCCCCGGTCTGGGAGGATCCCACATGCCGCGGAGCGGCTGGGCCTGTGAGCCATGGCTGCTGAGCCTGCGTGTCCAGAGCCTGTGCTCCGCAATGGGAGAGGCCACAGCAGTGAGAGGCCCGGGCAAAAAAAAATTTAATTTAATTTAAAAAATTTAAAAAGCAAGCAAGAGTGGGGTGAGGCAAGGGCTGTGGAAACAGGATTTGTTTTCTCTGTGGACTGGTTCCAATGCACGCACATGGTGTCACATGGACAAGTTAGAAACGTAACTGGTGGAAATAGAGCTATTAAGACATTTTTGTAACTATAGAAATGATTAAATTATTCTTTACTGATAGAGGAGCAATTAAATGAATTATGATACATCCCTACTTTAGAATACCGAGCAAATGTTACCAAGAATGAGATAGAGCTTGATGTAGAAATTTGATCCTATTTAACACATATATGTATGACATATATATGATATGTATGATATACATATATGGTTACACATATACATATACATAATATACATACATGGTATATGCATGCCTATATGCTTGTGGGATAAGTGTGTTTACCTGAAAGGCCACAATTCAAGCAGTTACATATAAAATATTTGATGAAAGGAGAAAAGTGGATATTCACTTTTTATGCTGTGCATGTGGCAGAAACATTTAATTCTCATTGACTCTTACTGGCTATCCATATGCTTCTCCAGTTTTCCATTTTCCCATACATTTCGGTGGAATTGTGTGACTGGTTCCTGCCCATGAAACGTGAGCAAAAGAGACATACATCACTTTCTGTCTGGGATACTTAAGTTGTGAGTCCTCCAAGCAATTTTCCCGCCACAAAATGGAAGCAGCCTGGATCACTTAAGTTCCCACGGAGGACTGTTTGCCCGGTACTTAACTTGAACTAAAGATGCAGTGTGGGACTTCCCTGGTGGCACGGTGGTTGGGAGTCTGTCTGCCGATGCAGGGGACACGGGTTCGTGCCCCGGTCTGGGAGGATCCCACATGCCGTGGAGCGGCTGGGCCTGTGAGCCATGGCCGCTGAGCCTGCGCGTCCGGAGCCTGTGATCTGCAACAGGAGAGGCCACAACAGTGAGAGGCCCACGTACCGCAAAAAAAAAAAAAAAAAAAAATGCAATGTGAGAGTGTGAGTGTGTGTACTGGGGGAGGGGGCTGATTGTGTAAAGCCACTGAGATTTAGGAGTTAATTAACATAACGTATTAGTTATCCATTGGACATAACCAATTTCCCCCACCCCTCCAAGCTTAGCAGCTAGAAGCAACAAATATTTATAATCTCACTGGTCAGGAACTCAGGAGTAGTTCTCACTGAGGATCTGTCATGAGGCTGCAATCAAAGTGTTGGCCAAGGTGTAGACATCTGAAGGCTCTACTGGGGCAGGAGAATCTTCTTCCAAGCCCACTCATGTGGCTGTTGGCAAGTCTTAGCTCTTTGATGGCAGTTGACCAGAGACATAAGTGTAGGGTTGCTCAAGGCAAGACAACTTGCTTCCCTAGAGTGAGAGATTTAAGAGAGAGAGAGAGAGAAAGAGAGAGAGAGAGAGAGAGAGAGAGCACACGATCCCAAGATGGAAGTCACAGTCTTTTTATAACCTAATCTCCAAAGTTGTATCGCATTACTTATGCTTGTTATGTTTGTTTGAAGTGAGTCACTAAATCTAGCCCACACTCGGGAGGATGAGAATTTCAAAACTGTGACTATAGGTGGTGGCTCACTGGGGCCATCTCGGAGGCTGACGACCACACACAGCATAGCCCAGTCTGCCCTGAACAATGCAGTATTCTCCTCCACTGCATGACATTTTTTTTTAGCATGAGTTGCTTTTATAATATAAAAACCAAACATTAAAACCTTCTTCTATACTATGTATATTAAAAAAAAAAAAGCTACCCAGCTAGAATCTCAGTTCCTTTCCCTTTAAAAAAAAATAGTCACCTAATGCGATAGCCAGATGGTAAGATTATCCATTTTGCATCTCCTCAAAGTAGCTCATTACTCTCCAGTTCTTAAACACGCATCTTGGAAGTGACTCATTTTATCCCTACTTCATTTGTACTTTTGTCACACTCAAGACATCTCCTTTGCTACCATCTGAACTATTGGGAGGTCTCCTGAGCACTTTCTCCAGAAAAAAAACTTACCATTTCCTAAGTGTTAATTGTATAATGCAGCAGCCACTGAAGTGAGAAAACGAAGTGAACCAGAGAGTAGTTCCCTTCTGAAGTCAGATCCGCAAAGCTTACACCAAGCTTTGGAGTTCCTGCCCTTCAGTAATGAGCTTCAGATCTGCTCAGGGCTGCTACTGTATAGACACCCCACTGTTTACCCTCATCTGTACCACAGCTCTTCAAAATTCTAAGATAATAAGGCAACAGGGAGATTAAGCTAAACTAGGACCTGTCGGCTCACCAAGCCAGTAGGATTTGGGTCAGTCTTACAGGATTATCACTCATCTCAGGTAACTGTCATTCTTGATGAAACAGGAAAGGAAGAAAGTGAGTATAATTACATAGTGAATGCCTTTAAATAAAAGGTAAGGATAAAAACTTCAAGAGTTTTCCTCCATGTTTGGAAAGAGAGGACTAATAGGCAAAAGTCCAGAGGCATCTTTGGTGAGAGAATATTCTGAGGTAAAAATAAGCTGATATAGGAGACAGGATCTAGGAAATAAGATCAAATAGAATAGGAGGTCTTGGGGAGGTAAGATTGGACCTTGATGGGGTCATAGATTTCAACCTTCTAAATAGTAGTCATCAAATCCCATCCATGCCATTTTGAGAGTGGACTTGCTTTGACCATTGTACCCTTTTTAAGAAGTGGGTAAGATTCAAGTGAATCTATCAGCATGGTAAAGCTGGCAAGTGAGGATAAATCATTTTTAATAGTTGCAGTTTGTAAAATAATGGGTGCTGTGGGAAGAGAGTGAGAAGTTTTTACCACAGATGGGTAGTCCCTATAATTTCCTCGATTTTCCTCTAAAAATCCCACATCAGCAATGTAATTGTCTGCCTCACTGTCTCCCTTCCACCCCAGATGGAAGAGAGAGAGAGCGTTGAAGAGAATAATAATGTGACATTCAATAAAGTGTTCTCGGCAAAGCCCTGGGTCGGGCTGAGGAGAGGGGTGGAATCCAGAGGAGAAGGGAATACAGCATCACGTTTGGGCGCCGTCCTGGATTTCAGGGGGCCAGAGTGCCTCAGCAGAGCCCCCCAGGGCTGGGAGAGGGCAGAGTTACAATACCGGACTTGGTCTCCATCCTTCTTTCAGAGTATCTTGCCTCATGTTTATTTTACTTATTGGCTTTCATTCAGGTTTCATTTGAAAGAGCTTGGTGGTAAAAAAGGAAAAACATTTTTTAAAGAGAAATTGTCTGGTGGAAAATCCATCAAAGATAGATATAGGAAAGGGGAAAATATCAAAACTAAAACCAGTTACAGGCTCATATTCTGATAATGGCTCAGGATCTTCCAGGAGACATAAAAGCAGTTCACCTGGGCTTTCTGTATTTGTGTTGGTCCCTCAGGTCTTCTAGCCTCAGAGTCCATGGATAAATAAGGATTTCCTGGTTGTATTAGGATTAAAGGAGGCTGCATGTGACACATCATCTACTAACCGTGTTCTAAACAACATAGAAATATGACGGCTCCCCAACGCTAGGGATCCAGGTGCCTTCCAGACACTACTCCACCATCCTTACGGTCTGACCTGCATCCTCACTCCCCACAAAAGTGACTAGAGGGCTTCTCTGGTGGCGCAAGTGGTTGAGAGTCCGCCTGCTGATGCAGGGGACGCGGGTTCGTGCCCCGGTCCGGGAGGATCCCACATCCCACATGCCGCGTAGCAGCTGGGCCTGTGAGCCATGGCCGCTGAGCCTCCGGAGCCTGTGCTCCACAATGGGAGAGGCCGCGGCAGTGAGAGGCCCGCGTACCAAAAAAAAAAAAAAAAAAAGTGACTAGAGCTCGAGGACCAAATCTGGTTTTCCAGACAGCAAAATAGACAAAGGAAGAGAGGACACACACCAGCTGTTCCTTCAGGAGGTTGCTGGGGCTGCCGGTGTCAGGCCACTGACCCACAGTGACGCTGCTTTGTTCCTCTCGTACTCCTGGTTCTCTGACCTCGGCTGGGCAGCAGGGTGATTCTGCTTCAGACGGCAGGTCTGACCAGGCTTGGCACCACACTGCAGTTCGGACCCAGGTCTACGCCTATTAACTCTGCATTCTAGAAAAAAAAAAGTAGAAAAGAAAAAGAAATTACATGGTGAGTATGTGTGGTGGGGATGCTTAAAGCTCATGAAGAGGTTTTTACCACAGGAGCTAAATAATAATCACGTGTTTCACAGGAGCACTATAAGGGTTTAGTGATAGCGGTGTATGAATTCAAAGCACAGCGCATAAGCACTTTGTGTGTGTTCATTCCGTGGCCCAGGATTGACAGAGCCGGCAGCTTCACGGGACATGTTTTTCCCACGGTGGAGGTCAAATGCTCCCAGAAGGTCAGATAGAAACATGCAATGCCTCTTAGGGTCTCAATTTTGAGCTGGTACAAAGTCACTTCTCTCCATATGTCATTGGCAAGTCATATGGCCCAGTTCAAAATGAATCATATGGGAATGTATACTCTTCCCATGAAAGTTGAAGGAGAGCAGTAAATATTTTCTCAATAATAATATTATATTATACTATCTGTGCCAGGGGTCCCCAAGGTCACCCACTGATTTGGTGATTCACTAGAAGGAATCAAATGTCATTATACTCAGTTACGGTTTATTATGGTGAAAGGATACAAAGCAAATTCAACAGGGGGTGAAATCCAGAGGACCCGAGTGCTAACTTCCCAGTCTCTCCCAGTGGAGTTCCCTGGGACATACTTAATTCTTCCAGCAATCAGTTGTGACGACCCATGCAAAGTGTCATTGGTCAGGGAAGCTTGACTGAGTCGAGGGGTCTAGTGTCAGTCAGGTAGGCCTATAGTGCCTGTGGGACTAATTGCAGTCACTGAAGCTCCAGACCCCAGAAGGAAATTGTTTGTACAAAATATCTAGATGAGCTGGTACTGTGTGATTAAAAGCCCAGAGCATGCAATACACTCTTATCAGTCAGAACATTCCAAGAGCTCAATTCCCAGGAACCAGCCAAGGGCCAGGCATGGAGCAGATCCTCCTTGGGAATGCACAAGTTTTGAGCAATTTGGCGCTGCTCAGTTAACACTTTCCGACACACCGTCCTGTACAGCTTCCTCTGATAAAGACCGAAACATAATCACATTGGCCACACTTGGTGCAGGGGAGTCTGGGAAGGGTAATATTTACTCCAGGTGAATATACACCAAGCTAAGAAACAGGAATGCTACTCTTAAAAAGTTGGAAAGAGACTTTGAGGTGCCACATGGACCACTTGGAAAAGTGATGAGCTGGAAAAGAGGAAGTAAGAGACAGACCAAAGTCAGGGAAATACTACTACTTGACAATCATAATAAAAATAATACCATATTTTACGTCAACCAAGATGCCATTAATTATGACATGTTATGATTTTAATACTGCTAAGAAAAGGGAGAAATGCTGCCAATTAAATAATGACATAATGCTTTCACTTTACCTATTTATCGAAAAGCATGAAACCCATAAACATAGCTCAGTGAATTTGCCTGATGTGAACACACCCATGGAAACAATACTCTGACCAAGAGCTAGAATATTGCCAGGTCCCTGGAAGACCCTTAGGCCTGTTCTCAGTGACTACCTCCCTCCAAAGGTAACCATTATCTATCTTGGCTTCTAACAACATGGATAATTTTTAGTTAATTCTGAATTTTATACACATGGAATTGTACATTATGTGCTCTTTTGAGTCTGACTTTGTCTGCTCTACATTATGTTGACAACTTTCACCCATGTTATTGTACATAGTGGTAATATGGTCATTCTCATTGCTGTACAGTATTCCATGCACGAATATACCACATTATAATTATCCATTGCATTATGAATGGTGTCAGGTTATTTACAGTTTGGGGATATTACAAATAGTGCTGCTGTAAACATTCTTACATGTTTTGTTTGATGGACATTTAGATGCATTTCTGTTGGGTACATAGAGTACCTAGAAGAAGAACCATGAGGTCAGAGTAGATAGGTAGCAGATATTGCCAAAACAGGTTCCAAAACGGTTGCCCAATTTATAGCCCCAACAGCAGTGTGGAAGGATTCCAGCTGCTCCACAACCTCACAATATGATAGTGTCTTTTTTTTTTTTAACCATTCTGGTGGGGATGTAGTGTTATTGATCATGGTCTTAATTGCATTTTCCTGATGACTAATAAAGTTAAGTCTTTTTTTCGTATGTTTCTTGACCATATGATATCCTAATCTGAGATATGGCCATGCTTTTGCCCATTCTTCCATTAGAATATGTCTTATCATTGATTTGTAGTTCTTTTATTATATGAAATACAACCCTTTGCCAGATACTCATAGGGTAAATATTTTCTCCCACCTTGTAACTTGCTTTGTCATTCTTTTTTTTTTTTTTTTTTGCGGTACGTGGACCTCTCACTGCTGCGGCCCCTCCCGTTGCGGAGCACAGACTCCGGACGCGCAGGTTCAGCGGCCATGACTCACGGGCCCAGCCGCTCCGCGGCATGTGGGATCTTCCCGGACCGGGGCACGAACCCATGTCCCCTGCATCGGCAGGCGGACTCTCAACCACTGCGCCACCAGGGAAGCCCTTTGTCATTCTTTTAATGGTTTGTCTTGCTGAAGAAAAGTTCTTAACGTTATGTAGTCCAATGTATTTATATTTTTCTTTAGAACTAGAGCCTTTGAGGTCCTGCTTAATAAATATTTCCCCAACCCAAGCTCATGAAGATGGTCTCCTGTGATATCTTTCAGTAGTTGCATTGTTTTATCTCTCACACAGATGCCACAAGGCATCTGAGGTTGATTTGGGTGATAGACAGAAGAATGTGGACGTCCCAGTGGCCAAGCCTCACATCCAATTGATTCAGAGCATTTTTTAAAACCATCACTTTCCTACTGTACTGCAATGTCACCTTGTCCTAATCATCATTTAAAAATTGTTTTGTTATTGCAAGAGCTCTTCTAGAATTATGTTTGATAAAACCTATTACATATCACTGTTTTGCATTTAAACAAAATGCAAAAGGAAAACAAAAGCAAAATAAATAGATTAAAATATTCCTAAAACTTTCACTCATTCAGACTATGACTATTTAACTTTTCAACTCAGCCATTGATGACTGTTTTTTCACAAAATGTGGTCCTCTGTGCCATCAAGAATGCTGGCAATGCAGCAAAAGAATGCTCCATTGTTGTCCCAGGATTTTCTGCACACTTTTATTTCAATGTGCAGAAAATGACATTAAACCATGTTAGCCAAAGCCACGGTGATTTTAAGATACATCCTGATTTCAGAATTGTTAAAATGTGAAAATATGGGTGGCTTAAAATCCACGAAATATAGTTTTTGTCTTGGGTCAGGCTACCAGAAACCTGAAACAGACATTCAAGTGCATGTGAGGAAGTACTTTATGGAGGAAGTGCTTTTTAGGGAGAAAAAATATCCCATAAGGAAGGGAGAGAAGCAGGATGGGAAAGGGAATGAGCTAAGCAAGAATGTGATCTCGAGAGAAGTTTGTCTCTTGCCTGCTCCATGCTGGGAAGTGAAGGAGGGCAAAGGGGGCAGGGACGGCCTGTAGCCTTTTGTAACCCATGTCAGTCAATCATTGGCTGCCAGCAGCAGAGAGCAGGGTGTGTTGCAATCTCCCCTTCGAGTTTCCTCTCTCTTGACAAGAGCAAGTCTTTAAAAAAGGGATTAACTGTGATCTTTCAGCATTAACACTGAAAACAGCTGGAGGACGGGTACATGGTAAAAGGAGTATAGGCTGGGCACCAGTAGTGTTCACTGCAGTCATAATACCTAAAATTAACTGAGCACGTACTACGTACATAACAGGCACTCTCCCCCTCGCCTTTTTAAAAAATAAATACATCTATTTATTTATTTATTTATTTATGGCTGCATTGCGTCTTTTTTTTTTTTTTTTTTTTTTTTTTTGTATCTTGGGGGGAAATATTTTGATCTTTCACTATTGAGTATATTAGCTTGAGTTTCTCATAAATGTCTTTATCATGTTGAGGAAGTTCGCTTATATCCCTAGTTTTTTTGTTTTTCTCATGATGCATTGCGTCTTTGTTGCTGCATGCGGGCTTTCTCTAGTTGAGAGAATCTAGTCTCGGGGAGCAGGGGCTACTCTTCGTTGCAGTTGTGCAGGCTTCTCATTGCAGTGGCTTCTCTTGTTGCGGAGCACGGTTTCTAGGCGGGCGGGTTTCAGTAGTTTGGGCACGCAGGCTCAGTAGTTGTGGTTTGCGGGCTTAGTTGCTCCGTGGCATGTGGGATCTTCCTGCACCAGGGATTGAACCCATGTCCCCTGCATTGGCAGGCAGATTCTTAACCACTGCGCCACCAGGGAAGTCCCACACTCTCCCCTTTTAACAAATGAGATAACTGGAGTTTGGAGAGGCCAAAGGTGATGATAAATGCTCACCATTAAAGGTACGTGGTGAAGTACCAGGGTCACACAGCTAGTCAATGGCAGAGTTGAACACAGGCAGTTTGATTCCAAGGCCCTTGCTCTTAATTTCTATACTGTATTACTTCTAAATGAACTCAAACAGGCAGATAATCAAGTGCATTATTTACATGGTGGAAAGGAGAAGCCCCTTGGGTACTCAAAACTGGCCAAATAAGCAAGACAGAAAGATTATGTACAATTTTAAAACGCTGATTATTTTTCCAAAGTCACAATTTTGTTTTGTTCTCAATCCTGTTTTCTTTAGATTTCCAGACAGATTCTCATCTCATCTTTGAAGCCAAGGGAGAATCATAAAAGTAATTAATACTTTACCAAGTACCTTTGATTGTAAGCATTTATCATCACCTTGGATTTAGCCCTCTTGGACAGTTATGAGTTGCCCTCCAATGTTTCCCATGTAGAAGGAACAGTTAAGGCTTTGTCTTGGGATCATGGAAGATCTTTGCAATTCACATGACTGATTTTCTTATTGTAGCAATGATTACTTTGGTTGTTTGTAATTTTAGTTTTCGTGAGTTCCCTTTGACGTTCAAAACCATTTTCTTCCTACATTTCTTCAACAGCTTTAAATAACATTTCATAGGCACAGACAGAAGAAAGCTAAGAATCACCTTTGTGTTTATTTGATGGACTTGCCCTCAAAAGAAGCACAAAAGTTGGGTCTTTACAAAACGACTTAGTCTCATATTAAAACATTCATCTCATATTTTGGCCTCAACCATTGTGGATTCATCTTCTTCTTTCCCATCCCTCCGTACCCTCCATAACCTCATCTGGAAAAAGAAGGCAGCACTTTAAAGTGACAAGCCTCATGTAAACAAAGTCAACATATAAATCTGTAGCCTAAAGTACAAACCAGTGACCAAAGAGGCTTGCATTAGAATCCCCAAATCAATTCCGGGATACTCCAGGCTTCTCTTAAAATAAGCAATGCTAGCCCAAGATTATCAGGGCTCTCCAGGGATTGTACTAAATCCCAAGGTAGCTCTTCTGGTTACAGCTGGTAAAGATCCAGGCCCTTGTAACTAAGTTCGTGCTTCACAACTGAGCCAACTGCTAAGCAATCTAAAACCCCCAATGTTTCCTTGATAGCACATATCAGAGGAAAAAAATGGTACTAAATGTTGGTAGGAATAAGCACTGGCAGTTGTCTGCAGGCAGAGTTTCATAAAAGCCAAGGCACTCTAAGGACAAAACTGATCTCCATCTTGAAAATTCTGTTTAGCCTTCAAATTGCAAGTAAGACATCTAGAGAAACGTAACAACCCACATTTGTGCTTCAGTGCCTGCTGTTCAGCATTTTTCACCATGCTTAGAAAGAGTCAGGGTCAGGGCAGGAGGGATTGTTGTCTGCAGGACAGCTCAAGGTAATGATCAGAGGGGATAAGGCTGATATCCAGTATCTTCTCACTTCCTCTTTTTAAGTGATTCTTTTCTTTATGCAGCCAGTGCCTCTAATTCTCAAGGGTCACCTGGTACTCTGGACCTCATTTTCCCCTTTCTTTTGTGTGACAATTCAAAGAGATTTGAGCAGAAGTTAATGCCTCAATATAAAGAAATAGAATCCCTGATTGTGGTTTTGGGGGCAACAGTGGCAGAACTTTTGGAGAGTAGCGGGGCCTTCAGGGGTCACGCTTAGGATGCCATATGGGCAACACCAGTCACAAGAAAAACTCTGCTGATCCAGAAAGTAATGGAGGTGAAGACTTTTAAGGAGTCTGAAATCCTCATCTCTTACTCATACGTCTGTGTTTTTCCAGCTGCCGCTGTTGTGTTTCTTAATCTTGGTGGGAAAGAAGGCAGCTGAGGGTTGGATTCCCTAGCTGATGAATGTAGACCCATAAGAGTACAAGGATTTGCTTCCGGATGTAAGAAAATGGAGCAGTGTTGAATTTTTTCACGGAGATTCAAATGAATCTAAGTGTCTTTGTTTTGTAAGCTAATAAACGAATCCCCTTAATCCTGGAATAAATGATTCCAATATTTATAGAGCACTTAACAAAGTGCCTTTTCAAATATTTTCTCATTTAGCTTTCCATAACTCCGTGAAATAGAATGACCTATGTGTCACCATCCCCACATAGAGATTAACTGACAGGCCCACACCTATGTAAGAGTGAGTGGATCAGTCAGGGTACAGCTCAGTCTTCTGGCTTCAAGCCTGCAGTCCTTCTGCCAAATCTCTCTGATTTGTAGGGTAACATAAGGACTCAATATTTGTGCTTCTAGCTGTGATTCTGAGATTTGAGCACATACTGAAATCTGTGACAACAGTTACTTCATCTTCTCTTTTTATGAGCTTGGTTTTAGAGATTGGTTTGTCGACCAGTCTATTCAACTAATTTCATGGGTCTCCACAATTTTTCTTCCTAGAGCTATTGGTTTTTGCCTCAGTTGGCTCAATTGATTCCCCCTGTCTTCTGTTAAAACACACAGATGAATGAGCTCCTCCACCTGGGAAAGCAGTAAGGTGACACGTTGAAATGACACAAATGAGATAGAGCAAGAGGAAAACAAGACAGAAAAATCTTTTTTTATTACCTACAACTCAAAGGAGACTGCTTTTATGATAAAGCTACTCTGAATAGCTTCTTTAAAACCCTAGTGAACAACAGTGAGAGATTATTTTAGTGAAAGGGCCATTTTGAAGAGTTCAAGAGCAGACATGCAAAGCAGAGTCAAATCCAAGGAAAAATATGGTTGTTATGGGAAGTAAGCTGGATAAGCCATCCTTTCCTTCCTGGAAATCCTGACTTGGCTAATGGTTAGTATAGAAAACAAGCGTATTCTATGCTTCATCCGTAGAATGGGTGCTTCACAAACAGAAAAGAGAAACATCCCCACCCTCAGAGACAGACAATGAACCAGAAAGTAATGAATAATTCAATCTGGTAGTGTGTTACTGCTGTGGAAAAAGAAAAAGCAGAGAAAGACGTGAGGAATCAGGAGTGCTAGTATTTACGGCTTGCAATTTTAAATAGGGTGATGGGGTAGGCCTCAGTAAGAGAGTGATACTTAAGCGAAGACTTGAAGGTGTGATGGTTAGCCAGGAAAAGCCAGTGCAAAGGCCCTGAGGCAGGTTTGAAGAAGAGCAAGGAGGCCAGTGTGGCTGGAACAGAGAGAGCAGGGGAGGTGGAACAGCAGGTGAGGTTCAAGAGGAAATGAAACCTGTCTTTGCTGGGCCTCAGAAGCCATTGCAAGGATTTGGGCTCTCCCTTGGGGAGAGCCATGCCTACATGTTTCTGAGGAGACAAGAGGCGCAATTGCCCCGGATCACTCTAGTGGCTGGGTTAAGAATACCAGGGAGAAAAGGGAGAAAGGATGAAACTGGGGAGACTGGTTTGGAGAACACTTAATGAATTCTTATTCTTTTCTTTTGTAGTCTAGATATTGCTGACACAACAAGTTTTTATTACTCCCTTTTACAAATTTTTAAAAAATGGTCTAACATCTGCCTTAGAATGTGGGGATACTTGGAATCCACTGTTCTCAGCTTTGAGACTTCAGACAAAACCCAAGACAGGAAAAGTCCCATTTTAACCCCCTGGTCCACTCACCTTATGTTGCTGGAAAGGGCTTCTCCTCTGGGGCCTGGCTATCCCAAGGGGCATTGCCCCTAACGTGTGCCAGCTGTAGGGGTAACCAGGTGATTTCAGAGCCAGCAAATCTCACTCTACACAGGCCATAATCACCAAGGCCCTAATTGCATCTCACTTGTTGCCTATTGGATACCAGGACCTGTGCTAGGGATATTTAGACACCTCCCTCACCAAAAAAAAAAAAAAAAAAAAAAAAAAAAAAACCTCTGATCTTTAAGAGACCATGGTCTAGTAGAAAAAAGCAGACCTGTAAGTAATAACTACAATAGCAGGGAAAATTGTGGGTAGGTCAAGCGGTGGATGAACCAAGTGCTATGGGAACAGAAGGTGGGGTGTTTCACTCCGCCTGGCTGACAGAAGAGGACTCCTCAGAAGGGGCAGCATTTGAGCTCTGCCTTGGACGTTCCACTGGGTTTAGACAAGTGGATGTGGGGAAACATATTCCAAGAAAAGGAAACAGTTTGACCCAAAGCATGAAGGCTGGCCATTGGAGAGCATGTTCAAGGGGAGGGGTCTCATGGGGCTGCCTTGTTATCAGAACAAGGGCTGAGATGTGATGAAGGGTAAGGGGGCACAGGATGGGGGGTGGGACTGGGAAGAGTGCTGGGTGAAGGTCGCTAGGGGCATGGACGCGATGCCAGCAGTGGGGAGCCAGCCGCAATATTTAGGCCGGGGAGTGATGGAATCATATCTCAGATTTTAGGAAATGATCTGGAAAGTGAATAGGAAACGGGAAAGAATCCCAGAATGGCATCGTTTAAGATAAGAGATAACAGGAGACCATGCTGGGGCGGTGACCCAAGACGGGGAAAGGAGGGGACAGAGTCAAGGGACATTTTGCAGGTAGAATATAAAACAGCTGAAGTACAGGGCTGCCCTGGGGGCGCAGTGGTTGGGAGTCCGCCTGCCGATGCAGGGGACACGGGTTCGTGCCCCAGTCCGGGAAGATCCCACATGCCGCGGAGCGGCTGGGCCCGTGAGCCATGGTCGCTGAGCCTGCGCGTCCAGAGCCTGTGCTCCGCAACGGGAGAGGCCACAACAGTGAGAGGCCCGCATACCGCAAAAGGGAAAAAAAGAAAAAAAAAAAATCCTTAAGGGCTGGAGCGAGTTATATTTCTAGATGCTCAGAAGGACAATTTGCCTAAACGAGTGAGTGATTCACTGTCTGTTAGATTATGGGATTCAATACAAATTAGGTGCTGACAGAGAGTTGCAAACTTGGAAACGAATCAAAATAAAATTAATTGCTTAGGCTTTCATTTTAAGGCATACATTTTAGGATTGTGTAGGATTTCGTGGTTAAGGGTACTTTCATTGGATGGCTCTTGGGAGATAGATTGGACAAGTCACAATGGACTGGCCAGATTCAAAGGGGATAGGGATCCTATTATTTGCTTCTAATCTTATCTTTATGGTGTACAACATAAAACCAAACCTAGGAATTTCCACTAATTCTAACCTAGAAATTTTTACTTCCTGAGACTTTTACATTATTTCAGGCAACTGTATTTTTAACAGAAAAGGTTAAGGCAATTACTTTCTAATAAAAAAAATCTTTGTAAAGTATAACATACATACAGAAAATTGCATGTCATATGATAGGATATGATAGAATCCTATCATAATTATAGGAGTCAATTTTCACAACTGCACACTCTGTCACCAGCACCCAAGTCAAGAACATTATCAACACTCAGATTTCCCCCTCATCTTTCCTTTAAATCAGCACTCTTCCTGCAAGGGTCACCTCTCTCCTAACTGCTAGATTTAGTCCTTCCCTCTGAAATAAACAAACTAAGCTACTGTTAAAATATTTCATTTTGAAACACTTCTCATCTGTGTGAAAGATTAGAAAACCTCAAATCATTACCAATTTACAGCAGACCGCTATGCTAACAACTAGTCAGTATAGTAAAAACACAGAAGACCTATTTTCTAAGGCTTTTTATTCTTCATAGAGATCACAGGGGAGAGACTCTGACATGCTGTATTTGGAGACAGTCAGGCCTGACATCTGAATCTTCAACTTTTTCACAGAAAGAATTCTTTTGTAAGATGATAAGGAAAAGTAAATATTTTCAGAACGTTTCAAGAAATGCTTTTGAAATCTCTCCTATAGGAGGTTGGGTCAAGCTCTGCATTTCTATCCATCTTCATTCTTTCTGTCTGTTAAAATCTTGATCTATTGTTCAGCACAAGGATTATTCCCCTGTCAAACCCAGAGCTGCATACGTGTTGTTAGGAAAGTAGTTAGTATTCAAAACACCAGGAGAAGCTCTTTCTAAATTAAATGAAATTTCAGTGTGGTGATATAATACCAAATCAGATTGTCTGATTTTAACAGAGATTTGGTTAAACTCAATTTTATATGTAATTTTCTATTTGTAGAAACTAATAGAAGGAAATTGTAATAGACATGAAAGAGAACAGGAATCTTACAGAGTTTGTCATATTCTGCTATGTATTAAAGTGATAACACTGATTTCATGGTCCACTATTTCATTAAATTTCCTGCTGTCATTAATGCTTTTATAATTAAAATAGCCTTAAATTTAATTCAGAACTTACTACATATTTACAACTTGCTCCTAACACTTGGCAATCAGATTTTAGAGGGTTTTCCCCTTAAAGGGATGTGATTAACCTTTGCCCCAGAGCCTGTATTTGATTTTGGCAGCCCAAAAAACAGGAAAGAAGAGCTTATTTGATGGGAATTTTGCATAAAGTATTTCCTAGTAGGTAGGATTACATATCAAATAAGGCTTAGTGTGTTCTAAGGGATTTTCTTTTGAATTATTAGTCTGTTGGGGGCTATCTTTTCATTGAATGCAGCACTGACTCCCAAGCTTTTGAAGCTCACATCTTATTATATGTATGTGCATGTGTGTATGTAAAAACATACTATATATAAACATATATATGTGTGTCCTTTCTCTATTCACTGTGATGTTTCCTTTATTATAAATGTTTGTGTATATAGATACATATGTATTTATGTATAGTTATGTGTGTATATATGTATTTGTATGTATGTGTTATACGTATGTGTTTGTTTATATGTACATATATACACGTGTGTTTGTATGTATATGCATTATATACATATGAATATACACATAGCATATATATCATGTACATATGTAGATGTACAAATACGTATATATCCTATATAGATACACAAACATTTGTAATAAAGAAACTATCACAGGTGACTAGAGAAAGGAAACATGGGTTTATATATGGTATGTTTATATATAGTATGCTTATACATACACACATAAACATACGTATAATAAGGTGACTTCTTATAAGTCAAAAGTACTTTTTCCATAAATCATCCCTACATACCATATTTTGGTTGGTGCTGACAGATCTCTTTTATTTATGGTATTAAATAGCTATCATAGTTATTGTCAAGAAGCAGGCAAGGTTTAAGATTGTACACTAATTACAAGCCAATATTCCAGCCTGTTACTCTTTCATGAATACTGGCAGAAGACACAAGAATCCTGGGTCAGAAAAAGAACTTTCCTCTTCATGGTAGAAGCAGTAGCCAGCATGTAAGCATTATGCTCATGTGGCTTCTCCATCTCCCCAAGGGATGAAGCAAAGGGCTCAGCCTGGATGATGGCACACACAGTGGGCAGCATTGACAGGAGAGGAATGCTGAGATTGGGGTATTCTCCACTTGAATAGTGAGCAGAAGGAAGCCTGTTTTTTCCCTGGGTTGAGATGTTATCTCATCCCTCAAAGTAGCTTACTGCAAACCCAAGCCTGAGAGTTGACCAGAGTAAAGCATGGGCTGGCCAGAGTAAAGCATGGCCAGGCCAGGGCCTTGAATTCTTGGCATATCCAGCAAGAATATGTACAGACACTTAGGATTGATGGTGGATTGTCTCTCACAAAAGGTGTATATGAATGTTCTTGGGTTTTAAGTACTTGTCTTATATGTAGCAAACTTACTGAACTCATACTTTGAATGGCTTTTCAATTGATTCTTTTGGATAAGGTACAATCATTATTTCCTTTGTACACTTTTTTTTTTAACTTATATGACAGTGTGGTCAAATAACATGGTCAAGGTTACCTAGCTAGTAAATCCCATGTCTGGAATTTAAACCCTGGTATTCCAATTTCAAGTGCTTAATGTTTTCAAAATAAATTTTCTATTTTATTTGAAAATATATTTTTTTATAATAGCATTTACATCACCATGTAGTATTGCCATCATCTGTTTATATATGTGTCTCTGAACTTGGATTCTAAGCTCTTTGCACAGAGGTTGAGTTTATTCATCCTGTCAGCCTTGGCATTTTGTGCAGTGTCTGGAGTGAGCCAGGATAGATATGGATGAATGGATGGATGGATAGATGAACGGATGGATCAATGGATCGATGGATCAGTGGATTGATGGATATATGACTGCTTCTTTGATCTACATTTTCAGTATATCTAAGAATGCTTCTTTCTTTGTCAAACTTGTTCTAAAGAAATTCTCTGTCTAAATTTTATTAGACTGCTTCTGGATAAATAGAAAGCAATAGCATGAATTTCTAAAGTGGCCAGGCAAAGGTGAATAGATTTGTTTGATTTTAATGAAGACTATAGTGTTGGATGGGGCTGATAAATGTGAGTCCTCACATTTGCTTTTATTTAATTAAAAAAAAATGAAGCAAAGTCAGCATATTTTAAGCGCCATAGTCTTAGCTTTTTTTTTTTTTTTGCGGTACACAGGCCTCTCACTGTTGTGGCCTCTCCCGTTGCGGAGCACAGGCTCTGGACGCGCAGGCTCAGCGGCCATGGCTCACGGGCCCAGCTGCTCCACGGCATGTGGGATCTTCCTGGACCTGGGCATGAACCTGTGTCCCCTGCATTGGCAGGCGGACTCTCAACCACTGTGCCACCAGGGAAGCCCTAGTCTTAGCTTTTATTTCCTGATTACGCATGACCTTTATATAAAATGAAGACCAAAAGGGCCTGTCCCTCAAAGAGTTTACAGTCTGCCTGAGCCCAGTGCTGATGTGCACTGTCAAGGTGAGTTCTCAAAATGTACATCTGATATGTCACTCCTCTCTTTAAGGAGGAAGTACACATACATCTTTCAGAAGTTCCCGTTTGCCTTCAAGATACAAAGAGCTTGACAAGAAATCAAAGCCTCTTTGATCTGCCCACTTCTCAAAAGCTTTGCCACTTAGCATGACATATCCCCAAACCTAAGCTTCAACAATGTTACAATGATTGGAGTTTCCCAAGCAAGTCCAGGCCCCCATGCCTTTGCATACCCTGCTTCTTCTATCTGGAACATCTTTCCATGTGCCACTCCCTGGCCACTATTTAGTCATCTTTCGAGATGCATTTCAAATTTCACATTTCATAGAAAACTTTCCCTGAACACTCCTCATGGGAAACTCACCATACTCATTCTTATGTCTCCATTGAATATAATCGTACTCCATTCTGAGCACCCATAACACTTTGTTGCAATTACTAATTTGCAAATCTGTGCATTCCTGCTGTGTCCAATTCATTGTTTTGTCTCTAGAGTCTAGTACAGAACCTGGCATATGGTAGGTACATGTAACTATTGGTTTCTCTTCCCTGCCCCATCCTTCCCTTCATGGCCAAAGTCTTCTTACCAGTAAGGGTATTCATGAGCGTTCATCTCTGAGACCTACCTCCTGTGAAAACGCATAAAGAATTGGCATCTTAAAGTAGCTCAATGTGTTCTGTTAATGCTCTTCAGCAACCAGGAAGTCTAAAGAAAAGGCATTATACGTTATATGTGACAACACAGATCCTAGGGGTGTGGGGGGAACGGGTGCCCACGTATATCACAGGATGTAGAGCATCAGGGACTGCACAAAAGCAGAACCCATCTTGGGTGGATGCTCTGGCGCGCTTCCATATACCTCCTGGAGTTTGCAGGACGGATGGCTCAGCTGCTGAGTACGTCTCTGGGAATTGCCATCTTTCTGAAGGTCATCCCAGTTCCTTAGCTCTCTGTAGGATTGGCTGAGGATTTCTGCATTGCCCCAAAGCACTGACTTCACTCCCTCACTGGGGTGTCTCCTACGAGTACTCCCCAATAAACTTCCCGCTTGAAAGTCTCCATCTCAGAATCTGCTTCCTATAGGAGCCCCACCATAAAACAGAGGGCTTAGAATGTGGTAGAATTTTCCATTTGTGAGCTCATGGAAAGTGCCCTATTTAAAATATTTCTCCCATTGCTTTGTGTTTGGAAGGCTTTGGAATATTTTTAATTCTGTTATCTAAATGCTTCCTGGGAGTGATATCTGAACCTCCTTTTAGCTGAAACAACCAACTGAATGAACAAATGGACCCTATGTTTTCAAACGTTTTGTTTCTTTTCTGTTTATCTATTTATCAACAGTATAACTCCAGATCATAACTTCAATTCAACATGAGTGAACCAGTGTTAAAAAAAAGTGAGCTGAAATAGTTATTACCAAAAAAACAAAGAAACATGGTTTTTCTTTTGTTAGGTCATGCACTTTTACTGCAAAATAAGTATACAGTGTTTAATCCTGGTTTCTTATTCAGTTACTGAAAATAGCACATGAAGTCCCATTACCTTCATGTGCCCCAAGAATAGAATCTACTCTAATCTCTTCCTTTTAGTCTAAGAAATAAGGAAACTGAGAAAGGAAGGAACAGAAGCCAAAATGATGATGCTTCATCACCAGGACCTCCATCCCTGATTGTCACACCTACAGGTAAACTGAAGTAACCTGCTGATGTAAATGAATATGCTCGTGTTCTTTTTAATTAATTAATTAAGCTCTCTCTTCTCTGACATAAACTGGTTCTTAATTTAAACCAGCAAGGTATCAAGGCCAGAGGATCAGTATCAACCTGTTGACTGGCTTCAACCTTTGAAGTGCCAGAAGGAAAACGAAGTCTTCTGCAATGGTTTTATGAAACTGTATCGATAAAGATGGCTTTGAATGAAGGCGCATTTACACTGACACAGCTAATTTAGAGCAAAGCTGTAAGATAGGCAAACTGTTTTTGGAAGCCTCCACAGCCTTTAAAAAATTTATCCCCTTTACCTTCTTTCTAGAATCTTCATCCTTCCAAAGGACCCAGTGCAGATCTGCTACTTTGCCCTTCCTTTCTTCCTAGGAAGACAAATCATACATAGAAGCATGTCTGGGAGTCTGTAAGAAATTCCCAAATCATTCAAATGTCTAAAAAGCTTTTTTATAAATACAGATGTAGATTCACATCATTAGATATTCCAACTCCTCCCCAGGTCTGGGGTGAGGCCCTGGAATCTGTATGCTTAACAAGTATCCCAGGGGCTTGGGATGATCAGCTAGATTTGGGAACCACTAATATGTGAATTTCATTCTTATCAAGCATCTAACACTTCATGATTAGCCTTCTTGAAGGATTTGCCTTTTAAGGAGCATCTTAGAGAAAGGCAGTGCTTAACTCAAGGGAATAAATCAGAGTAAAGAGTGGAGAGGATATTTGGGGTAATTGGACAATCCATGTCCCACTTATCAAATCAAGCCTCACAGAAATCACCTACTCCATCTGCCTTTTGAGGTCCACTGAGGTCATCTGTGTCTGTCTCAACGTCCAAGATAAAGGAGAAACAGAAGAGAATAGCTGCCTCTCCTCCCCTCCCCCTGCAGCTCCCTCTTCCCCTTTATCCTCATCCTTTCTCCTTTCCTCTCTCTCATTTCAGAGATTTATGTACTAGTCCTTTCCTTCCTGAAAAAGAAAAACAATCATCACAAGATGCTGTGATTTATAAAGGAATTCAAAGGACAAAATTAAACTAAAGAGCTCAAAATTAAACTGTATTCATAAGGACAGGGAACCTAAAATGGCTTGGTTATAAAGGGCTGCCAGAGGAGGTGGCAGCCACTTCCTCATGACTAACCCCAGGCAAGTGGCCCCCGTGCTCTGAGATTGCGTGCGTGCGTCTTCGCTGCCCACACTCCGATACAGGCAAACAACACTAGGTCCTGGCACCAGTTGTTAAAAATAAACTGGGAGCTCTCCGAGGAAAGACAGTCTTTGCGTGAAGACAC
Organism: Mesoplodon mirus; assembly: GCF_964341445.2. Lineage (NCBI taxonomy): Eukaryota > Metazoa > Chordata > Mammalia > Artiodactyla > Ziphiidae > Mesoplodon > Mesoplodon mirus. The sequence goes on from NC_138992.1 coordinate 31,133,559, forward strand.
ACCACGGGGCCCGGCCCAGGGAACAATCTCAGTGGACACAACTGGCCCAACCCCCCAACCAGCCCCTGAGAAAAACCCAGCCAGAGTCTGCAGCTTCAGAACCTTAAAAGGGATGACAAAGAAGCAATATTATCAGTTCCCTCTGTGAGAGTCACTTTGGTCTCAGGATTTTAAGGAGAGACCAAGCCAGCCCTGATGGGGGTTAGGAGTCAAGCGCCTGTAATTTTCTTGCATTTGACGCATGGGTTCAAAAAGAGTCCCCACAATTTTCTGAGGATATTTTTCTCTGTATCTTGAGCTCATGGGTAGTTTAAGGGAAGATTAATCCGAGGGCTTGCTTTACTTTGTTACAGTATTACATTGGAAGACATGTTTAATGCCCAAGAGTCCTGCAGCCCCTCTCTATTAAGCTCTTTAAAGAAATACTTTAAACTGTGAGCAGAGCTGAATATTACAGTTTTCATTTAAGCTCAGGCTTCACTTTACTGTCAGGGTGCTTACAATCAAGGTTAGATGATCCCTGAGGACATTTACACACAGGCTCTGTAATCTATATGTTATCCTGAACTTTTCCAAGGATAGAGAAATGGGAAGGGTCTGTAGGGAGAGGAAAACAGCTGAGTTGCCCAACTCTCTCCTCAACCACACTAAGTGTTCCTTAGAACAGGATAGAATCCAAATTAGCAAATGTTTATGAAGTGCTTATTATGTTAGCACTGTTCTAACGCATGTAAACCAACGATAGGATGACGTGGGTGCTGTTGGGAACTCTGTTTTACCGATGAGGAAACTGAGGCAAGAAACTTGCCCAAATAACTTGCCCGGGAGCCACTGAAGTCCACCATGTGGTCACTCAGGGTATCGCCAATTCATCAGATCTCCCCCAAGGCCCCTCCAGCCTGAGAGACATGATCTAGCTTGTTGTCAGCATGCCATCCTTCCATACTGAACTCTAATCTCTTGCCCCTGTGCTCCCTTTTTGATCTCAAAGCCATGTATGATCCAAAGGGAAGTCAACACATCCCAGAAGAAAGAACTTTCCTTGCCTTCAGAAGAAACTGCTCTTTTCCTGGTTTTTTCCTGAGTCATCTTGGACAAGTCTGAGCCTCCATATTCTTATTTTTAAGGAGGGTCGTTATGAATCTCCCATGAGTTAACATATGTGAGAAGCAAACTGTAAATTGTGAAATGTTGACCAACATTGATCATAATAATTAATAAAACGTGAGACATATTCAAAAGCAATGAAAGAAAACATGACTTGTTCTAACACAGTCAATGTATTTGGTGGAAAACCAGGTTATGTTGACAGTTAAATAAGGTAATCAAACAGACTAGGATATAAATATATTCCTAGGACCCCGAGTCAGTAATATTGAAAGCAGGTAATGAATAAATCTTTGTGATCATGATAAATTATATCTGTATAATACTTTATAGCTTATAGAGCTCTTTGGTGATGGCATTTACTTTATTATATAAAGTTATGTAATATAGGCAGAGTATTGTCAAGTGGAATGTGTGAGCCAGGAAAATGATTGCTGTGGGCAGACATGTGCAGATAAACATTCACTGCAGTGGACTAATTACAGCTCCTTGGGGCATCCTGAGCCCTTAGAGTAACCTGACTGACTTTCTGAAATATTATAGTAAGGGAATGAGAATATTAGAGGAATCTTAGAAATATTTCCCCCATTCTCACTCCAAGCCCTCATTTTCAGATGTTTTTGTGAGAGAGTGGTCCTCTAGGAACTATATGTGTACTAACTCCTGCTGTCTGTGTAACTCAGCAATCACCAGGTTGAAAATAAAGGCATGGCAAGTTCACAACTGGTTTCCCAGGACCCTTTACATGTGGACTTCAGGATGCTTTACAGGAGAAGGGGTTTCATTGAAGGACCCTGGGAAAAGAGGATTCATCCCACGATAGGAGGATCATATATTTTAGAGGGTGCAGGCTCAAGCCTGCTTCCCGAGGAAGTCTCTCGAAGACCTCTAATGCTCAGAAAGAACAAGGACCAGAGAGTGACAAGCATATCAGTTAGGGTGTTTTCAGCTGCAAATAGCAGAACACTTAACTATAAGGTGTGGTTCAAACAATACAGATATTTATAATGTCACATAATAATTAAATGTGTCTAGTACGTAATAGGCTTTGTAGAAGTATTAGCTGTCATTACTACTGGTAATAACAATCATGATTACTATTATTACCATCATTATAACTTACCTTACTTATAAGGTAAGTCAAGGCAGGGAAGTTCCAAGTTGGGTGCAATGGCTCAGGGACCCAGATACTTTTCTTCATTGTGCTCTCTCACTCATAATGTGACATTGATGCCTCCCCTCATGACCCCAAAAAGGCTGCAATTGTTCCAGAGGTCACATGCTGACAAATCATATACAGAAAAGAGAAAAGGGATGCTTCTTCATTTCTAGGAAGAGAAACCTTTTTCCAAACTCTTAGTAGATATTTCTTCAGGTCCCATGGGTCAATATTGAGTTACTTGCCTATGTACTAGTTGTAAGGGAGACTGGGAAAAGAGTAAATGGCACTTCTTGTAATAGGAGAAGGGCTTGCCCAATAAGGAAAGGGAGAGAGAAGCGCCTGGAAAGGCAAATAATAGTGTCAGCCACCCATTATATTATGCTAGTTCTCCCCTCCAAACTGCTCAGAAAGGGTAGGGGAAGCTGACAGTCCTGTAACACTGGGCCTTTCTTCGGAGGTAGGCAATTCCTAAGAGAGAAAAAAAATGCCTTTGAACAACTTGAGTTGGCATGACGAGCTTTATAATTTGGAGTCAATCTTTTCCCTTCTGTCTATGTTAGGAAAGAGATCACCATAATAGGAGGAGCAGAACCCCTTAGGAAATGGCACCTTTTGTAATGGAGGCTCCTGGAAACAGAGCAGACCACTTCCATCACAGCACCCACCAGAGCCCGTCACACAGACAGCCATGCAGGGCAGCAGGACCCCAGAGGAGAGGGACTCAGCAGGAATCCAACACCATTGGAGGACAGGGCATGATCTGTGGGAGCCCTTCTGACTACACCCTTCACTGCCCCATTGCCTTGTAAGCCCTGATGTCCAGGGAAAAAGAACAGATGAAATGGAAAAAATATACCAATCCCTAGGAGAAAACATTGCTTTGTGGAATCATCCCATGGCAGAAATGACTGGACATTGAGGCAACCCGGTTCAGACAGGTTATTTTGAGGAAGCAGACATTGGGGTGGAATTCCTATGACTCTAGAGTGAAGTGCTACTCTAGTTTATTTCCACAATATTCACCCTTAAGGTGTGTTTATCAGGGATTTGTCTACAGTCAGGCTGAGCACACTAATGGGGGGTCTAGACCTCAGGGAGATCCAGGCAAGCAGTCGAGTGAATGTTAGCCTCAGTACCAACTACCACAATGTAAGAAAGACTAAGTCACTGGGCTATGGGCATCAGAGCACATGGCCCCTGGTTAAGAACTAAGGCTCCAGTATCAGATTACATGTCAATTCCCATTTATTATATGTGTGAATTCTGGCCAATTACTTAACCTCTCTATGACTTAATGTCCTTACCTACAAAAAGAGAATAATGAATATACCTTCCTTCGAGGGTTGATGAGATGATTAAATGAATTAACACATGTACATTTCTTAGAATACTACTTTACATACATAAATATTTGTGACTCCCTTTTAGAGGGCAGGTGAAGAGAAGACCTATAAGCAGTCTGAAATCAAATAATGAATAACTGACTTGACTGTGGTAAGTCAGTTAACCAAAGGACCTAATGCAAGGGTGTGGAAAATCTTGGGGGTACAACCTTTTTTGCCTGTGACATACATTAGTGTTGTTGCATTAACTGGGCTTTTATAAGGCTACTTCCCTATGTTGGGGATGAAGGTCAAACCTCTATGGAACAATCTGGAATGTGAGATGTGCAGGGCAAAGAAGCTGAGCTGGAGAGGGTTGGATCAGTTGCAGTGCTGACACAACTCCTGCCAACCTGAATGGAGACAAGGCATGTGTACCTTTTAACCTCCCTTATGTTTCCTTGAAGAACAAGACCTGTATAACGTAAAGATGCACATGGAAATGAGGACAACAAGAATATCTGTGGAACCTGAAGATACCTGAAAGATTAGGCCTCCCAGAAAAGGAACAAAGCTCATGAGCTGGGAGATTGGCTTGGGATCTCAGGCAATTCTAGATCCCAATTACCTTGTACCCCCTCAGCCCCTGAAGTTCATAGAATTCTACTAGTATAATGAGTCATCTTTTTACTGTCTCTCCTCGAACCTCTCCCACTGCGACAAACAACTACCTGTGGCATCTGGTTTCCACTTACTATCACTTTGGTTTACTCAGGACTTCTGCTTACCTACCGTTTCTGTTATTCACGATCTTTCATGGCCCTTCTGCCCTATGAATTTGCCTTCATTCTCTAGGTTTCTCTTCAGAAATTCTGATTTGTTCAATTTAGTCTCCATGGTTCTGGTTGAACAAAGTTCTTGCTCCACAACCTCATAGCGTATAGATTGTCTTTGGCACAATGGCCACATCTGGTCTACTCAGCCACGGCCAAGAAGACAAACCAAGGTCACCTGGTGCCAATGGAAGCATATTTGCCTGATGAACTGCCTAGCACCTTTCTTCAATAAGGAAGGAACGTGGCCTCTGAAAGAGGACCCTAGACTTTGCAGGCACCCTGAAGCTTAGGCTATCCTCTGCAGCAAGTTTCTCAAACTAGAAACTAGAACTAAGTAGAAAAAATCATCTAAGACCTTCAAACTCAGAAAAGGGTTGAGTTTTAGTGCAGAAAGGACTTTGGCATTTGTCTGAACATAAAAGGACCTTCTGAGGGCCAGGAACACAGACAAAACCAGACAATACCAAACCAAGCCACCTAGGACACCAGGAGGGAGGAAAGCCATACCTTGGTACCAACTTTACATTAGAATGAAGATCTCTGGGAGTTTAGTGAAGCATGTTGATTACTTCTATTGGGATAGGAGATAACAAAGCTATAATTCAGAGAATTTATTATTATTGAATTGTCTGTTTTTTCCATATATTTTAAAATTTTCTTATTCCTCACTTTTTAATCTTCATGTGTGAAAATTACAGCCTATCTTACCAATGGTGAGGGACAGACCAATGTAAGGGAAGAGAGATACACGCCCAGTGTGAGAGTCACAGGGAGAAGGCAAATCTCAGGATCTGTGTCCCTCATCCTAGAATTTGTTCTTTGGGGCTCTTATTTGTTTTGGGTTTCATTTTACACCCAAGTTTGGCCTATGGAGACACGACAACTAAATATACTATGATATCCTGGATGCGATCCTGGAACAGAAAAAAGGCATTTGGTAAAAACGAAGTAAATCCAAATAAGCTATGGACTTTAGCTAATAATGTATCAATATCGGTCCATTATTGTAACAAATGTACAATACTCATGTAAGTGTTAATAATAGGGGAAACTTGGTTTGGAGGTGGTGGGGAGAGGCTTATGAGAACTCCCTGCTTGAACTAGCTGTTCAATTTTTCTGTAATTCCAAAACTGTCCTAAAAAGTAAAGTCTCTCTATATTTTTTTAAAAGACCCATCCCTAGCAATACATAATTTAGACACTTATCCAGTTCACTTGAGTGGCGAGTGAGTCAGGACACTGCAAATACTTCTGTATAAGGATAAAAGATGAATTATGCAGCGAGAAGAGGATTGTGAGAGAAAACGTTAAGATCATCATGTGCTGGCCCACGACTTGACCTCGTCAACAATCAAGTATCCAGACTGTCAACCTTTACTCTTCAAAATGCAACCTTAACTTACTAACAGAAAAACTTAATCAGGAGAAACAGCAGGCTGTAATTCTAATGCCATAACTCTGTGCTTCAAATCCTCATGATGGGTTACTTAAAAAAATAAGAGTAGAACATGCCAAACAGGTGGTACTTGATGGAGGGCTGGAACACGACAGTGAGTTCCTCATAAAGAGAAAGCTTCTAACAAAAGCCGTTTCAGATATAATCAGCTCAGGAAAGAAACTCGGCAGAACAGAATGAACATTCTAACTCAATTTATATTATTATATTGATGATGCAGTTATACAGTGCTTTTTTCCCCCAAGGCTGTCAAGCATATCAGGCTAAGTTCTGCACAACAGAATTCAGAATGTTGAAAAGGAAAGCTGCCCTGTAAAATTCCTCACCTTCAAAAGTCTTTAAGGAAACCCACAAAACCACATTTTGGGGTAGATATGACTCAGGAATTGCAGCTGCCTCAGGAGAAACGTTGATCAAGATTTTACTTCTCGATTTTTTTCCAGCTGGTTCTTGAAAGAGAACTGCCGCCCCAGTTTCCCAGTTGTTGTGGCCAAGGATGAAAAAGTAAAAGCCCAGCTCCGTGTTGGACAGGCTGGTGAGCCTCGCACAGAGGCTGAAGATGACAGTGATGCGTTGATGGCAGCCCATGCAGAGTCCATTCTGCTGCCCTGCCCTGCTGCTTGTTTCCGAGTATACGTTTCTGTCTTTATTAAGGTTATCCCAATTAATATAAGCTCTCTCCAATCCTAGGGTAAGAGGGATTCTTATTTAAAAAAATAAAACAGACAATTTCACAGATGTTCTAAAACAAGCCAGAAATGAAATGGAGTCAGGCCACGGAGGAACAGGAAATGGGGGGAGAGGGGGTGAGAGCAGCGCTATGCCTTCCATTCCGCAGCGGGTCCCTAGGTCTCTCAGCGCTGCTCCCCTCGGGCATCTGCCTTCCACCCCTTCCCTCGCTGCAGGCTGCTTCTCAGGCCTTCTTCTGGGGCTGTCCGCTCTGCCACAGTTCAGCCTGCGTGTGACTTTGGCTGGTCCAGTGCTAACTCTGGATTCTGCTCTGCACGGCTTTTCGACTTAGGCACTCACTACGTGGCTCTGCCTTTCAGTGTCTCAGTTCCAGAGCCCCGGGGGAATGTCCAGGATGGCGGGGGTCCACCTACCTCGTCCAGGGACTGAGGGTAAGGAGAAGTTGGTGGGGAGAGTAGGATCCCTACAAATGGAATAGGAGAAGGCAGGAAGTGATTGACTTATCAGGGTCCCCGTGTCCCCTTTAAAACCTTATATTATTATGCTAATAACTTGCATTCCTTATATAAAAGCAGAAAACTAAGATAAGCAAACATATTTTTAAATCCATCTAATCCCAGATAGAACTACTGTAAATGTTCTGGCACTACTTTTCAGAATTCTAAAAATTCTATATTTCTGTGTATGAATTCATATACATGTTAATATTTTTATAAACAAAAGCAAGACCACTTTCTACACACTACTTTAAAATCTGCTTTTTCACTTAAAATTATATGTGAGTATATTGACTATATATCTGTGTTCATGAATATAAATCAATAAATATCATTGTTAACTGCTGCATAATATTCACTTTATGGATATGCCATAATGCAAACGGGAACTTCTTGTTGATATTTAAGTTGTTTCCATTTTTTCCTTGTTATTAACAATACCACTCCAGTCAACATCCTTATATCCAGATGTCTGTACAGTCTCCTGAAACTTTCCTTAGTATAAATTCTTTCAAGTGGATGTGTTTGGTTAGAAGACATACGACATGTGACCTGAGTATTTTGCACAAATGTGGCTCTGGTATACATTTCCATGGATACTCTATCTATATTATGTACCAATTTCTCCATATCCTGAGTACTATCTTTCTCTTTACCTCAGTTTCTCCTTAACTGGCTTATTTTTCCCCTAATTTGCCATCCGTGTGGCAACTCCATCTAAAGTCATATGGGTTATAGGTCCCTTTAGACCAAGGATACCGCATCTGTGACTCCCCGTGGCCAGATGTTTCATTTGAGAAAGGATTATTTTTAGTCTGAACTTTCTCTTTCTCACTGTTTTTGTAACTTGCTAAAATATTTGTATTGAGCATCTGCCTTTCCTTTACTGGCTGAGATGAATCCAGAAGTATAGCTTTCCTTCTCTATTTAAAGCTGTCAAATATACCATTGCCAGGTTGAGCTCAGAGAATTTACTGAATATTTATCTTTGGTCAAATAGCACAGGCATACCTGCTGAAAGAAATTGACAGCCTGGTAAATTATCTGAGGGTCTTATACTGAATCAGGCTTTGCCAAGATGGTATCTGCTTTTCGCTTAGGGGAAATACATTCATTCACCTACCCATTCACTTACTTATTCATTTATCCATTCGTACTTCTCAAGGAGAATTAAGCTGTAAGTCTCTGGACTCTCTTAGGGGATACTTTTTGACAAAGTCATCTTCAGATAGATCTTTTAATATTACATAGTTTACCAACAAGGACAAATGAGAAACAGGTATTTATGCAACAAATTCATGTAATCAATGACAAAATATTTTAATGATTTTTAATAAAAGTAAAACAAATACGAGAAAGCAAAAAAAAAATCATAATCAACAGGAGTAACACATTTCTTTCTATTTTCTGAATCTTTATCTTTAACAGAATCCCAAATAATAGCTGCCAAAGAATCACTTCCAAAGGCCTTCAGGATGCAATTGAAAATGTCTTTAAATTGGTTGGTTACATAAAATGAATGATAATTACCCAGCAGGAAGGAAGAACAGTGGGCATCTGGGCAGACAGAGAGAGAGAGAGAGAGAGAAGGAGGGAAGGAAGGGAAGGAGGGAAAAGAGAGAGGGAAAGGAAAGAATATAAGGCCAGAGAGAAGTGGAGAGGAAATAAACTAAAAAAGTTATACACAAAAGGATGAAAATTGCTGGTGGCTTATAAAAGCAAAGGAAAGAATATAGAAGAAGTGGAGACAGGAGCCAGCATCAGAGCAAATCCTTTTATTAATCAGAGCTCTTTTAAAGGTTGCAAGTGATAAAAACTCGTTGTGAAGTAGGATACACAAAGGGTGAAAGATTATTTGGAAGCATACTGGTGTATTTCTAGTAACCGAAGAAAAGATTAAATAACCAGTCCATGCAGAGTTAAGCTGTGCCTCCCGAACAATAGGAACTGGGGACTCAAACCCACTAGGATTCTTGTAGTGTATCTCTTATCTTTGCTTTTCTCCGTGTGTCACATGTATCTTATCCCACTGCAGACCATCTGATCCCATATAATAGAAAACATAACTGCCAAGAGTTGGCAAGCTTCCTACCCCAAGCCTCCCACAGCCTGAGAGAAACTCACTCTCTTTCCTCAGTTCCAGTTAGGCAAATCCCAGGAATTATTTTGAGTTGCCCATTTTGGATAATCAGTGCACACCTGAACCATCAGCTGTGGTGAGATAGGTGATGTCAGGTAAGAACATGGCAGCTCCCTCTAGAACCGCATAGCTAGAGTGGAAGGAAAAGCATTTCCCAAGAGAGAGTGGGATTGTTTCCAGAAGACTCTAGACAAACTAGTGTTGCTCACTACTGTTCTCAAAGTAGCATGATTCCAAACCATTTGGAAGCAGTTTAAAATGGTTTTTTTTAATATTTATTTATTTATTTGGTTACACTGTGTCTTAGTTGTGTCAGGACTCCTTAGTTGTGGCATGCAAACTCTTAGTTGCAGCATGCATGTGGGATCTAGTTCCCTGACCAGGGATTGAACCCGGGCCCCCTGCATTGGAAGCACGGAGTCTTATCCACTGCACCACCAGGGAAGTCCCTGGAACCAGCTTAAGAGATAAGAGCAGAGTATGGTAGCTTCCTGTCTCCCTAGAAAGTGTGAAACAAGTAGGCTCCTCCATGGGTCACCCCACCAGTGTCTGGTTTGGGGGCTCCATTTAATGCCTGGTAGATGCCTACACAAAGCTGGCACAGTTTCAAGAAATACTGAGCACCCAGGAAGACAAGTTCCTCCAAGGCCAATGTAAGTGTTTTCTTGTCCAAGAGCCTTTCACAACTCTCAAACTTTTGAAACGGATCCCTGAATACTACAGTTCATGAGCGAGCCACACCAGTAGAGGGCGTCTATGAGGCGTGGAGGATTGGGGGAGGGGCGCCATGGTTGCCGGGTAACTCCCTTGTGTAGAGTTTATGCCAAAGCCCCAGGGAGTTACTCATGAAGAGATGGGGGAATGGGTAGGGAGTCAGGGAGACGTTGGAAATGAAGGGAACCACCCTGTGAGTCAGGTCTTCACTCTGAAACAAGAAGCCCTCGCTTTTGGTGACATGGCTCCAGGAGCATTTCATTGACCCTCAGAAAACACTATGCACCCTGGGTTTGGGTTTTTTGTCTTTCTGTTTCTTTTTTTTTTCTCAATCTCAGACTAGGCTCTTGTTTCCCCTTCATTTACCTGATACTTTATGAGTAAGTAAAGTAAGATTTTTCTTCAAGGACATTCCAACTGTCTCTATTACCCCATTTTAAAAAAACAGGCCATCATTCTAGTCCATCTGTCCTGCTGGATTATAAACTCCATGAGAGCCAGGGATCTGTTCAATAGCATTTGTACTACTCTCTCTTCTACCCTTCCAGGCTCTTGGTGAAGTGTGGCCAGGAAGGCTCAGTAAATATTCAATTGAATCAATATACAATCCTATAATGCTTTGACGTAATAACAATGCCTACAATTAAAGGAGTCTTACAGCATATTCTCTATAGAAGATTTTTCTAGTTCACCCTTTCAGTTTTTAAATCTTATTCAATTCACTTCAACCAATGTTTATTGAGGGGCTTACTCTATACAAATCGTTGTACTAGACACCCACAATATGGGTTCAGTGAAATTACCGCTACATCTCCAAAAAGATGGATGCTCGTAAAGAAAAGTCAGACTGCTACAGAAATAAGGAGTAGGCAGACTAAAATGTGACCACTATTTACTGTCAGGCTGTGGGGGATGAAGCTGACAGCTTCAAGCTGCAGATCCCAGCCTCCTTCAGCAGCTCCTGCATCAAGAAACCCAACAGCTAAACCCAGTATTTTGCTTCTGCTCTTGTTGCTGTTTTAAGAACAAGCTGGTGAGTCAGAAGGGCCACATTTTTGTTCTCCAGTGTGTTCTCCAGAGAAGGGCACGGAGAGTTACTCCATTTGAAGAGTCACAATTAATGTGGAGCCACTGCCTTATATTAACTAGATTATTCAGGAACTGCTTTGCAGACTGCTTAAAACTCTGATGCACTTAACTGCACAGCTGGACCGTTAAGAGCAATGGCCTAGTTTTGTTTCGTTTTCCTTATGTCATTCCCTTTTTGGGAGTTGAAACATTCTTTTTCCATTGGGCCAAAGCCAGTTTTGTTTTCTTTTGTGTTTTAATTCAGGGTCCTATGCGTTGCCAAAGAGGGAGTGCTTTCCCTTCCCTGCAGATAGGAGGCTCCCAATGTTGCAAAAAATTTCAGGCAAAAAGTAGCAAAGTCAATTCAAACCAGAAACCTAAACATCCCAGACCATCCAGCTCCAGAAATGCCATGAGATTGAATTTTTGCTTCTTAGCCATCTTGGGAATAAATGAGTATGACACAGCTATGACATTAGGAGGAAAGATACAATATTCAATAGACCTATCACAGGTCTTTCATCACCCTGACAGATGTGGGACCCAGGGAACAGTCACCAGAAATTTTACTCTGACCATATCTCATTTCTCAATTCTGCCGCTACGTCTCAGGAAGGCCTGGCCTCTCTTTGCCTCAATTATATATTGATACAAAGGAACAAATAATTCCTGCATTATCTTCTCCTATCCTTCCATCAGAAAAAAAATAATGTCAAATACCAGATAGCAGTTGAGATTTATGTATAAAAATATATTATATATACATCTGTAAGTATTACGTATATTTGTGTGTATATATGTACTACGTATATATAACATATGTGTATGGGTATGTATGTATATAAATGTTTTCTTTCTCCGATTGGATTGTGGACTGCTAGAAGCCCCTAATTCAGGCCTCAAATACTTTATTCCTTCACACTATTCCTTGGCGTTTTTCCTTCACTTTCCTCCCTGTTCTCTAGTCATAATGGCCGACTGTCGGCTCCTACGCCAGACCAGGATGCATCTCTCCTCAGGGGTTCACTACGCGCTTCTTTCTGACTGGGATGTCCTTCTTCCCACCCCCTGTCACTGACCTTTGCCTATTTATTACTCTGCTTCATCATTGCTTCATACCATTTCCTCAAGAATCTTCCTCTGGAGTCCCTCAGACTGTCTTGGTCTGTGAATTTCTTTTTACATGCTTTCCTGAAATGTCTGTTGAGCCTTAGGCATGAGACCACTCAAAAGCTTTAGTAAACTTGAGTACACAGTACTTCTCAACTGTGGGCTTTCCCATAAAGTGACCTGACTGATCCATTTTATTGGTCAATCCCAGATGTCAGCATCTTTCCGTAATCTGTCTGGACTGATCAGCTTCCCCAGAGAAGACTCTTCCAGGCTCCCGCCTAAAGGGCAAAGGCCTGGCTGCCAGTATTCTGGAAACCATTAGACCAAGACTAATGGGGATTGCAGCACTTAGTATGTAAATATTCATTCGCTCCTCCTGTTTTCAGTAAGTACCTGTATAGTTTCCTATTGCTAGTCCAACAAATTACCGCATACTTAGTGGCTTGAAAGAATACAAGTGTATCATCTTACAGTTACATAGTTCAGAATCTGAAAGGGTTTTACTGGAATAAAGTCAACATGTGAGCAGGGCTGTGTTCCTTTCTATTCCCCCACCCTTTCCACCTCCTGGAGGAACCCACACTCCTTGGGTCGTGATCTCTTTCTCCATCTTCAGAGCCAGGAATAGCAGTCAGGTCCTTCTCATGCTGCCGTCTCTCTGATCCTCCCTTTTCTGCCTCCCTCTTGTGCTTATAAGGACTCTTGTGATTAGGTTGGGCCCACCCAGGTCATCCAAGACAATGTTCCAACTGAAGGTCAGCTAATTAGCAACCCCCATTCCACCTACAATCTTAATTCCCTTTTGCCATGTAACCTAATGTATTCTTGGTTCTGGAAATTAGGATGTGGTTCTCTCTGATGGCCAGTATTTTGCCTACCGCAGCACCTGAGTCTTCAACTGTGCCTAGGGTGTCAAGTCCAGAGACCCTTGGTTTTAACATCCTCATAAACTAAATCTCCTGTTTTCTCTACAATGGGATGTAAAGGTGGTGGCAGTTAACAACTAGGAAGACTGAGGAATAGGTTTTAAGGGTCTAACTACAGTACTTCTGAAAAAAGAATTTCAACAAATCTTCCTGTTTTTATTTCTACCTTCACCCTCACACTTCTATAAATACAATACCTGGTATATATGCCAGATATGCCATTTCCTGAGGCTTTAGAAGATTCCGTAGATTATACCAGTACATTGAGTTACTTCTTGACTTTCTCCACTACCAGCTTAGGATTTAACTTTCTCAGGTGTCTTTAAGTCAATTGCCACTTGTGTTTTCTTTCCAGTTACTGTTCTCTTCTCTTCTGTTCTCTTTGTCCTTGTGGTAGATTGATTACAGAAGTATTTCCGGTTATTCCCTTCCTCATATTCATGTGCCTTGTAATGTAAATATGCAGCTCCTCCAATTAAGAGATGGGGCCAATTTTGCCATCCCTTAAATCTAGACAGGGCTTGTGGCTTACATGGGCCAGTAGAATGAGGCAGAAGTGACAATATGTCAGATCTGATGGTAAGAGCTTAGGAGACCTTACACACTTTCACTCACATTCTTGGAATTCTCTTCCTTTTCTGTGTGAACAAGGCCCATCTAGCCTGATGGAAGATGGGAGCATGAGTCAGCCCAGTGGTCCCAGTAGAGGCCCCAGAGATACGAGAGCCCAGCCAAGGTCAGCAAAGCTGCACTTGACCTGCAGTTGACTGAAGATACTGAAGGAACCCTGCTGTGACCAGATAAATCACCCATTTGAGCCCTGCTCACACTGCTGAGCCACAGAATCATGAGCTAAATATTGGGTTGACCAAAAAGTTCATTAGAATTTTTCCTGTTATGGAAAAACCTCAAATGAACTTTTTGGCCAGCCCAATAAATAGTAGTTGTCTTAAGCTGCTACATTTGGAGGTACATTGTTATGTAGCAAAAGCTAACTCATACAACCTTTAAAAAAATCAATTTACTATTATTGAGTAGGAATTTAGGGATTGAATGTAAATGTATAGGTTCAACCCCCTATCTTTACCTGGAACTGTTGACTGTTTTCTCAGTATGAGACCTGTTCTATAGGGAACCATAGAGCTATGCATAGATATCACATCAAAACTTAGTTCTTAGAGACTCAAAGACATAGAAAACAAACCTGTAGTTACCAAAGGGGAAAGGTGGGGAGGAATAAATTTGGAATTTGGAATTAACAGATACACACTACTATATATAAAATAAATTAAAAAACAGGGACCTACTGTATAGCACAGGGAACTATATTCAATATCTTGCAATAACCTAAAATGAAAAAGAATCTGAAAAAGAATATATAAGATGTATATACTGAATCACTTTGCTGTACACCTGAAACATTGTAAATCTAGTATACTTCAATAAAGAAAAAAAAATTTTAATAAATTTATTTTTGGCTGTGTTAGGTGTTCATTGCTGCACACGGGCTTTCTCTAGTTGCAGCAAGCGGGGGTTGCTCTTCGTTATGGTGCACGGGCTTCTCATTGCAGTGGCTTCTCTTCTTGCAGAGCACAGGCTCTAGGCGCATGGGCTTTAGTAGTTGTGGCTCGCGGGCCAGTAGTTGTGGCTCATGGGATCTAGAGCACAGGCTCAGTAGTTGTGGCACACGGGTTTAGTTGCTCCACGGCATCGTGGGATCTTCCCGGACCAGGGCTCGAACCCGTGTCTCCTGCATTAGCAGGCGATTCTTAACTGCTGTGCCACTAGGGAAGCCCCCCAAAAATAAATTTTAAAAAAAACTTAGTTCTTAAAATTTATCCATTTATTTTTTTCATTCATTTGCTTGATTTTTATAAAGCAATAACTTTGTCCAAGGCACAGCTAACACAGCTTTTGGTTTAAGATCATCCTTATTAGTCGAAGAAGTGGTCACTATGATGATACTTAATATTCCACGTGAAGCAAATTTTTATCCTTGATTCCTGCAAACAGAATACACCATGTGTCTTTCCTTATTTTACCCTCCAGTCATATCCTCTATGATATTCTTAAATAGGAAGATTTTAGCATCTTTGGTCATAGGTTAGTATAGAAAATAAGTTTGAAATGTGGCTAGTTACATTAAAATCAGTTCTACTGATGAACTTCTTTGCTAATTTTGCACTAACAACCATTTAAAATTGGATATAAACTAGCTCGTCAAAAAATAGAGTAAAGCTTTCTAACATACTAGCAGTATATAGTTCACAGTTCAATGTTTCCATTCAAAATAGTAAGTATTAAGATCCAAAATCTTAATTTATGTTTCCTACTATGTACAATGCCTAGCTTTGTTGGCATTTGTTTGCCTGGATTTTATTTTTATCAACTCTTCATCATCTGAATAGTTATTTACTTTTCAAGTTTGATCATAAAAGAAATTATTTGAAATACTGCAGTGAGTCATTCAGCAGAACAGGCCTTTCATATATTTCAGGGAAGATTGCTATGTGTTTGGCTCTGATTGTCAAATCAAAGCGGGATATAGCTCTAACCAATACAATAATTATTGTATCCCATCCTAATTATGAGGCCCAGGAATACAATCATCACTACACAGAAACTTTTAATAATTTTTCTCAGCACTTAGCTTTTTGTTAACGCGGTTACAATTAAATGTGCTTAATCTAGCCCTAAACTCAGTGATAATAGCTGATTTACAGCCTTTGTAGGCAACATAAAGGATTTCTGAGCCAATATACAACAAACAATAAAAGTAAAAGAATGCAATCATCTTGTGACCTTGTTTACTAATGGATTTCGTGTTTCTCTTGCATTCACCAATGATCATTACCATTTCCTGGATAAAAGAAAATGCCAATGTCTTGGATGTAGCAACTTTACAGGAATATATGAAAGACATACAATATGGAAAACTTATGGAAGAGCCAAGTCCCAGTGAGAATATATGCTAAAAGATATAGTAAAGATAGAATATGATAAAAACCCAAAGAGGAAATCAATGAATAGTAATAAAACTCGTATTTTTTTAGAGCTTACCCCTTTCTATCTTCTCAACAATCTTACAAGATAGGTCTTCTTATCTTCATTTTATAGACAAGGCAACTGAAAAATAGAGATTGTGTAACGTTCTTAATATTATATAGCTAGAACAGGGTGAAGCTGGGACTTGTACCCAGGCAGTCTGCCTCCAGGGGCCAGGCTCTAAACCCCTGCATACACTGATGATGATTCTACTCCAAAATGAAGTTGTATGCATGTTGTTTTCCATGGAATTTCATGTTCTCTAATCCAGCTGCCTCTGGTAACTCTAAAAATGCCCTACACGACCTGAAAATGATTATACTGGTGTGAATGGTCATGTGTGTGGAATTATATCATCTTCTTTTAAAAATTCTTTGTTTGGTGATTCTTCTAAATTCTTCTTGTAGCCTGCTTTTATCTGGCTTTATTTCTATGAAATACCTATGCTGGTGGTCTATTTAACTAATTAGTGAAAGAGTGACATACTTTCATGATTATTGCAGTAGTCATAGTCTCTTTTATGTTGTACAGGTGTGTAATCAATGCACCTTTTAAATTCTATGGAATGTGGTCCTCCTCCTAATTGCAGTAAATTGGTTGCACAAATCACTTTGAGCTGTTGGCCAACATAGTTATAGATTTCTACCAGGTGTTCCACCAGAAGATAATCACTTAACAGTACAGAGTATTTCAACAGTGCTGAGTGTAAAACAAATCCAATGGTAATTCCAAAAGCTGGCTTCATAATTCATTCATTTATTTATTCATTCACTCACTCTGAAAAATGCATTGTGCATTCTGTGCGTACCAGTCATTGAACTAAACACCAGGAAAATAAAAGGCATAATATGCACTCCCCTCTCTGTCTTCAAGCCTCTCGCAATTTAGTGGACATTATAATGAAATAAAGTATTTTATGACCCATGAGAGAAAAAGGATAGATAAAATTTTCCACAAGAGCCCAAAGGAATGAATGACTAACTCTGCTTCGGAGTTATGAACTCAGAGTCAAAAAGGAGATAATGACACTTGAGCTAAATGTTGAAGAACGTGTAGGAATTTGCCAGTTGTTCCTGGTGCAGGTCCCAGGAACATCAGCACATTTTATGTAGTTGACGCATGGGGTGCACACAGGGGAAGGGCTGGAGACAAGGCTGTGGGGTAGAGTCGATTTATATTGTGAAGGATCTTTTAGGAGACGAATTTAAACTCTTGTTCTTAATAACAGTAAAGAAATATGAAAAAATTTTAATCAGATAAAATACATAGCACATTGTCTTGTAATTTTCAGGGTACAAGTCTGTCTCCCTCACTAGACTTGTCACAAGGGCCTTCCCATCATAGGTGCTCCATAAAAGTTAAGTGAATCCTGAGTGGTTGGATTAATAAATTGATGGGGCTTGGGGCTTCCCTGGTGGTGCAGTGGTTGAGAGTCCGCCTGCCGATGCAGGGGACACAGGTTCGTGCCCCGGTCCGGGAAGATCCCACATGCCGCGGAGAGGCTGGGCCCATGAGCCATGGCCGCTGAGCCTGCGCGTCCGGAGCCTGTGCTCCACAATGGGAGAGGCCACAACAGTGAGAGGCCCGTGTACCGCAAAAACAAAAACAAAAACAAAAACAATAAATTGATGGGGCTCTTTTAAAAGATAACTTGGTCAGCCATGCAAAACATAGTTTGATTAGGGTCAGTTAGAAGGCAAGGAGACCATTTAGAAAGCTTGTATTTGTGCAGCTGTGACATAATGAGAGACTGAGCAAAACCACGACAGTAATAAAAAACATGCCAAGCCACCAAAGCACTGTAATGAAATGGGCCAGCAGACACTACCAAATGACCCTGAGAAATCCTATGAACAGGTGTGAAGACATCCTTCAGTCTGGGAATTATATCATTCCAGTTACCCAGCTTATTGAGAGGAGGGCGCTTACCTGTTCTTCCACCACCTCCTTAATGTCCCATAATCTTGTTTGGGGCCAAGGCTGTCAGAGCCTTCATAAGTAAGTGAACTTCCTTGAACTTAAAACTGTGTCCCTTGATGTGACCCACATTTTCAGGAAACACTTTAGGTATAATCACATTGCTTTGATATGACGTTTATCTGAGCTGTCAAAAATTCAAACTATGTCTTTTCTTGGTCTAACAATAGTGACTTCCAACATTAGCAAGATTCTGTAGCATCAGTGGCAACAGTAATACTAAGCCAAAAGGCTTATAAATAAGAGAGAGGCTGAGACTTGACAACACATGGAGAATGTAGGTGAGAAGCTATAGTGAGGGCTTGGTGCACGTTTAAGTACCATGTTTATAGCCGGAGCAGGGACCTTTGATGGCCCGAAGAGCTAAGGGATAAACAAAACTATTGCAAAGCAAGTGCTTAGAGAATGTAATAGACTGATATTAAAAACCATTACAGAAGGGAAAGTATCCCTTTACCACAATACTATTAGGACTATTTATTTATACAGATGAATAGAAATTGTTCTTTACCTGATTCTTGGAAGCACCTTTTGAAACAAAAGCAGTAGAAACATTTTTTTAAAGCTATGCTATTTTCACTCTCTAAAGTTCTTCCTATGGACTCAACTTGTTCTTGATTAAAAACTTTTCTTCCCCAAACTCAAACCAGGAATATAATCAACTATTTTCCTCATTGCCGGTATCCCCCATCATCTTTAGAAGCTCAAAGGGCCTCGAAGTCATACCATTACTAGGTAACTTGCCAGTGACAAGTGAAAATTATGAGTGGAAGAAATCAAATGCTAAGCAGTGAATGTCTTTCCATTTTAAGCACAAACATGATTAATTCTCACATCACATACTCATAAAGAAAAGCATGATCAATATTAGACCAGTATGCTGAGACAGAGGCAAACGACATTTGAAAAATCATCAAACTTGGAACGGAAAGAAGAAACCAAGGAAAAAGAGCTGGTCTTGGCAGGAGATGATGAGTTTGGCCTCAGGCGATGCTGGTTTTGAAGGAAGGAAAATACTCATATCTTGATAAATTGTCTTTCCTCATCCTCTATTTCATTTTAGATAAGAGTTTAACAAAATGCAGAATAAAAATTAAAATGCTTTTATGTTTTTAGTTTGCATTTTAAGACATTAAATAAACAAGAGTACTACAAAATAATTCCATTCAAAATTGCGATTTTTTTGTAGAGGACTCTTGTGACAAAATTTCCATTTTATCGCTTGTCCTTAAGATCTACAGCTTGGTATTTCCCTCATCAGAACCACACTCTTGAAGAGTCACAGGAAACAGGACATTTTCATATTTAAAACTTAAAACTCACCAACCTAAATACATACACTGTGACAATCAGAATAGCTCCGTAAGTTGATGAATAAAAATAGGAGTATACATCTGTTCTAATTGGCATTTCCATCTCAACTGACTCATTTCTGGGACCTGACACGCTGTGGTTTGCCAGTAGGTTTGCCTGCCAGTGCTTGGGCCAAGGTGACACCACATAACCTTTTTCTCCATGGAATCGTAAGCACCATCAGTTTGAACAGACGTCCAGAAATAGGTTAACAGATTTTCTTATGAAGACCCACCAGAAAATCATATTATTTCCCATCGCTTCTTAGCATCAAAACATAATGATGCCTTTAATTATTTTGGGGAGAAAGGGTCACATTGATGGGCCCACACATTGGCTTGTTAGTCTTTTTTTCTTACCAGTGAATCAGTTGATGTGGAAGTGTTGCTTCATTTAAGTAGCTATATGT
Organism: Mesoplodon mirus; assembly: GCF_964341445.2. Lineage (NCBI taxonomy): Eukaryota > Metazoa > Chordata > Mammalia > Artiodactyla > Ziphiidae > Mesoplodon > Mesoplodon mirus. The sequence goes on from NC_138992.1 coordinate 31,153,374, forward strand.
CAACAAGGTACTTAAAAATACCAAGTATTCACACAGATCATCTCTCTCTCTCTACTTCACACACACACACACACACACACACACACACACACTTAAAAGTTCTGTGTGTCTGTTTATGCATGTGTTTAAGAAAGAGATTTACTTCTGAGTGAGTTGAAGGTGTGAAATCCAGCTAAAGACGTCAAGCAAGTGGGGGGATGTTGGGTCTGCAGTCAAGGAGGGAGGTTCGGTGTGGTGATAGACGGCACAGCATCAACACTGAAGATTTGTCGTTGAATAAAATCACAAATGGAAGAAAAAAGTGCCTTCGTGAGTGTCATTATTCTAAATTTTATGTTTATTTCAAGTAAACTAATTGAGTTACTAATGTAGTGAGCATTCTTCTTTGGTTTTGTTTTTGGAGGGAAGGTTGTTTGTTTTTGTTTTTGCCTGGTCAGCATCCAATCTCATCTGGGGATCAGGTGGCATAATACCTCCCTTTTCTGGGTGAGCACACCTGCAGACTCCAATCTGTGCCAATAAAAGTCAGTCCGGGGGCTTCCCTGGTGGAGCAGTGGTTGAGAGTCCGCCTGCCGATGCAGGGGACACGGGTTCATGCCCCAGTCCGGGAAGATCCCACTTGCCGAGGAGCGGCTGGGCCTGTGAGCCATGGCCGCTGAACCTGCGCGTCCAGAGCCTGTGCTCCGCAACGGGAGAGATCACAACAGTGAGAGGCCCACGGTACCGCAAAAAAAAAAAAAAAAAAAAACCCCATGACACAGGGTATCTGGATGGAGGGCTTTTAATTCCCAGAGATCTTTAGCTTCCTTTCTCTTCACAGACCTTGTATTTTTGAAATGAGGGCAATTGTTGAGTTTCTCAACACAGTTGTCACCAAGGAGGAAGAATAACAATTTTCTGCCTGGAAATCCAATAGGGTTAGAGGCCGAGAAAACCACAGGGACATAAGTTGTCAGCCTGTCGATTTCCTGTGGCCCAGAAAGGAGGGTATATGGGATGCAATTTGCAGTAGGAATCTCGCAGTGAATGCAATGGTGAGAGCAGTCCACTGTTTCAACAAGTAGAAGAAGGTAGGGTAGTGGGTGGGTGAGGATACAAGTATATGGCGAGCTAAATATTTTAGGGGGAGCTAAATATTTTAGAATTGAAAGCAAACAGATGAAGAGTATAGAGTCTCTCAAAGCAGACATCTAGAGTGATGAACTACCCAGGTTTGCTAGGACTGTCTCAGTTTTAGCACAGAAAGTCCTGCATCCCAGGAAACCCCTCAGGCCCAAGAAAACTGGGGCAATTGGTCATTCTGAGTTTGGGTGCCGTTAGTTTGCAATTAACGAACAGTGTGACCTATTTACTCAGCATCTCTGAGTAATTTACTCAACCTCTCTGGGCTTCAATTTCCTCATCTGTAATACGGGAATGACAGCGCTTACCCACCACCAATAAAAGGAGATCCTAAGTATTTTTTAGTAGTTCTGTTCCTGCACAGATGCAAGGACTTGCCTCAGAACCAATTCTAATCGTAATAGCACCGGAGATAAAAATGCAGAATGCTGATTGACAGTCGTTAGGTGGTGTGGGGTTAGAAGGATTGTAGTACTTGGGTTCTAGCACCCACGGCAGCCCTTTGCACCCCTGATAATTTAGGATTGATTTGGGCAGTACAAGAATGTCCTGGAAACCAAGGTTTCCCAAACAAGGGAAAAACAGAAGTTTGAAAACGAAGATAAAGTTTATTATAATTTTTTACCTGGGTCCTGAAATATCTGTGACAAATATGCAAGCTATATAGTTTGTTTTTCCTTAAAAACAGAACAAAAATTGTGGATAATTTCATTAGCTGTAGCCTGTCAAGTATAAAGAATGTGCTCTTACTCCAAGAGAGATATTACAGACAATTCACATTTTATAGCCTCTCTCATATTGGAGGTAGCTTCTTGCCTTGCTTGGGCTCATAGAGTCAGCTGTTTTTATCTGAATTCACTCTCAGATTCATATGTTCCAACCAAGTTAAGGGCCCTTGTTTCCATTACTGATATAGGCCATGACTAAGCCACTGCATGTTTGTATTTTCACTTCTTACCACAAATGTTTCTATACGAAGACTATAAAAATGATTCAAAAGCAATCCAAACTTCCTAAAGTAATAAGAACATTCTCTCAAGGTCTTAGGCCCCATCTTTTCAGAAGTATGGTTTGAGAAGGACTCTTTCAGGACAGTGTCAGAAGTTGTGGCATCGATTCATGCATGGCTAGCAGTGTGAAATGTAAAGCATTAAACCAAGACTATAGACAGGGAGAGGTCTGAGAAGATTTAATGAAGAGAAAAATTGAACTTTATCAGCTACTATGAGGGCCGAGAGACTTTGCAGAGAAGTGATACATACATCTTAGGAAATTAATTAATTTCTTAAACAGCACCTGAGACAAGAAATAAAAAGAATAGGAATAAAATTTTAACATAAATACTGGGAGAACATTAAATTTAGGGAAAAACAAAATTTCACAATCAAAACATTCCCAACTACAGTACTTAAAGAAAAGGAACTCAGGGCTTCCCTGATGGCGCAGTGGTTGAGAGTCCGCCTGCTGAGGCAGGGGACACAGGTTCGTGCCCCAGTCCAGGAGGATCCCACATGCCGCGGAGCGGCTGGGCTCATGAGCCATGGCTGCTGAGCCTATGCGTCCGGAGCCTGTGCTCCGCAACGGGAGAGTTCACAGCAGTGAGAGGCCCACGTACCGCAAAAAAAAAAAAAAAAAGAAAACGAACTCAAAGATAAATACCATATAATTTCACTCATATGTGGAATATAATCAACAAAACAAATGAACAAACAGAACAAAATCATAGATACAGAGAACAGATTGGTGGTCATCAGAGGGGAAGGGGTAGGGCTGTGGTTGAAATGGATGAAGGGAATCAGTTGTACGGTGACCGATGGTAAGTAGACTTATTGTGATCATCACTTTGTAGTGTATACAAATATTCAATTACTGTATTGTACACCTGAAACTAATATAATGTTATATACCAAATTTACCTCAGTAAAAGGAATTTTTTTTAAAAAGGAAATCATCTTTTGTGCCTTATCCTATGTGCCAGGCACTGAATTAGCTGCTCTCCTTGCAAAAATTTGGCCAGATTGGTATTGGAATCCACATTAAGTCTTAAGAGGATAAAAGAAAAAACTACTGAAGGTTACAAAGCTATTAAATGGCTGGTTGGCTTTGAACCCAAGTCCATCTGTCTCCAAAGTACATATATAATTCAAATCAGTAAAGATGAACTCTTTTCAAAAATTGATTTGCATAAGACTTTCATGTTTTAGGACTTAAATATGATGATTTAAAACTTGACTTCGTTCTTAACTTTTAAGCAAACGTCCTTTAGGCCCATCCTCAGACTGAGCACTCATTCCTAGCACATAAACACAATTTTCCTAAAGGTTAGAGGCCACATCAGAATGGAGCATCACATCTTTGCCAATCAGTAAGTATCAACGTTGGGAACATTCAGCCTGGGTTTGCATCCCTTCTCTAATAGCTGTGAGACCTAAGCAAGTCACTTATTCTCTCCGAGCTTCAGTTTTCTCATCTGAAAAATGAGGATAATAATAGTATCTCTTTTTAGATGTGTTTGAAGATGAAATTAAATGGTATTAAAACAATTAGCCTAGTGCCTGGTGAATAGCAGGGTTTGGGGTTTTTTTTTTTGCAGTACGTGGGCCTCTCAATGTATTTTTTTTTTTTTTTTTTTTTTGCGGTACACAGGCCTCTCACTGTTGTGGCCTCTCCCGTTGCAGAGCACAGGCTCTGGACACGCAGGCTCAGCGGCCATGGCTCACGGGCCCAGCCGCTCCGCGGCATGTGGGATCTTCCCAGACCGGGGTACGAACCCGTGTCCCCTGCATCGGCAGGTGGACTCTCAACCACTGCGCCACCAGGGAAGCCCAATAGTAGGGTTTTATTTGGACCAGTATATGTAGTCATCTACAGGGATACAGGAGTTAGATCATTTTTTAAAGCAATCTACAAATATCCTACATTGAGACAGAAATCCCTAGAATTAGTTCAGGTTGATTTAATGTCCTAGGAGTTATGAGTAACTACTGAGGCTGCTCTGACGTCTTACAAACCAACGAAGCCTGTAGGGACTTAGATAATGATCACTTCATGTTGGGACTTGGGCACTTGTTTAGACAGATGCTAAAAGCTAATTACACCCACCTTAGCAGGCTGAGCTGGAAGGACAACACAGCAGCTGGCAAAAAGAGAATGCTGCTATGAATCTTCCACTATCTGTGACTGGGGCCACTGGGGCCTTGGCCTTGCTGATCTTTCACAATTTAAGGATCAGAGTCATGCTATTTACCTTAGTCTGCATCTTGAAGAATATGCAATGATACATCCAGGAACTGTTCTAGGGACTGGGGATGCAAAGATGAATAAAACAAATAAAGAGCGTTCTCCTAAGCAGCTCCCATTTCAGTTAGAGATACAAATGACTAAAACATATGATTTTGAATACCAAAGTTACAAAGGAAATGAAATAGGCCATTGGAATAGACAATGATGGAGGGGGGGTCTAGAGCCATCTTAGAAAGCAGATCTAAGGAATAACATCTGAGATGAGACCTCTGTACTTTAGAAAGTACGTGGTGATACAAGAAGAAAGGGAAGTGAACATTAAAAAAGCGAATTACATAAAAACCACTACAAAGGCCCCTGGAATGGCTCAGAGATATCTATAGGATGGCAAAATTAATGCATTTAAATACATTCATAATGAAACATCTTATGTCACAGATGGAAAGTTAACTATAATGAAGTGTCCAGTCCTGAAGTATTTTGTCTGGACATAGCATTCTGTCTGTCTTCTTCTATTTCCTTCCATCTCTGTTAAAAACCAAAGTATTGTCCTTAAGTGAAGAGGACTTTTACATCTATAAGCCTCTGTATTCTCATCCATAAATGGAAATAATATTGCCTCAGAGTTGTTCCATGGACTTTTGGTGAGGACAAAAAGAGAAATTGTGTACAAAATACCTAGGCCAGAGTAAGTTGATCAACAATGGTAGCCATCTACAGAGCATATGCTTCCCATCCACCTGAAAGAAAATGACAAATTTGTGTGGCTTTGAATAACATGGGAGAAACTCAGAGCTATGTGATGTTTTTTTAATGTACCCATGTGGGACTTTTTTCATAAAAGTTTTAAAATCTGAGATCTTTATAATAAGAGAAATATAAGAACAGGAAGGCCAAATAAGAAAAAGAAAAACAGAGTGGGTCAGGAAAGAATGAGGAGAATAAAAAATAGTGACATCAAGGCTCCAGAAAAAAGAGTGCAAGTCCCAGAAGGATCTTGATGCTGCCTTGCCATCCAGGGAAAGCACCATGTTCCTGAGTCATAGAATCTCAGAGGATTTGCTCCTGAAAGAAACATCAAGAGCCTTACTAGAAAAACTAATGGGCATGGATTCATGATTTCCCATACACAACATTGCTCTCCATCTCCTCTGAATTAAATTAGTTTGTATGTTTTGTGAGCAGAAGCATCGTAGCAAAGCATTATGGGAGTTAGTTTTCATTGATTCCATTATGGGGGTTAGTTTTCATTGATTCCACAAACATCTGTTGAGCCACCTATTATTATAATTATTATTATCATCATTATTACTATTATTATTATTATTATTATTATGTATCTGGTATCATGAAGGGCTCTGAAGTTGGGAGGGTTGGAATCTTCCCTTCATTCATTCTCACCACATCAGGGCAAGTGCCTCTGGATGTGTATTCCTGATGGGATAAAATCGGCTTACACAGGGCTTGTGCACAAGTTTCCAAGTGAATCGTGAATTAAAAGAAATGGAATATTAAGCCATTGCTGTAAATAGTGAATTAGCATATTCCCTATGGAGTGTGAAAAGCAGGCTAATTCTCAGCCTCCCGAAGGAGCTTCGACAAAACTAGTCAGTTATCTAACAACTTAACATTTTTCAATGCTGCTTAACGTTCAACGACTGTAAAAGGAAGCCAGCCCTGGCTACTACTAAGTAAAACTAACAGAGCACTATCGAGAAAGATGTATGGTTTTAGCATCATCAAACATGCATTTCCAACAAAAATAAAAATCAAATGGAAAGAAAGAAATGCTATTTGGGGCTTAGCAAATACTTTGGTATCATCTATAATTCACATTACAAAACCTTTAAAAACATAGAGGAAAGCAAAAAGCAAAACATCCACTCAGTAGTGAAATCAATATAGCATATACCATTTCAACATTGTGCATTACAAATACCTCGGCTTTCTTTCGGATGGTTTTAGCGTTTGCATTTTCAACGGTTGTGTTTTCAACCTGAGCCAGAGTTATGCATCTTTTTCCAAATTAGTCTTTGGTAAACTTCAATTTCCCATCACTGTCACTTGTTTTGCTCAAATAAATCTAAACTCAGGTAACTACTTAAAAATAAACCTTTTGGGGGGGAGGGGGTAGAATCTTATGTGCAAAACATGTAACAGAAAATTTCATTCAGGTTTGAATGAGGGAGCCATAGACACCAAAGCATAATAGGTTTCTTTATAACTAAGTCACTTTCATAGAACTTTAAAACAGAAATTAAAATTCTATGCATCAAGCCCAGCAGTAGATTTAACCATATGGCATTTCACTTGGTCTTTAACAGTGGTGTAGGTGCTGTTATTCCCACTTTACAAATTGACAAAACTGACAAGCTGAGTGCTTAAGTAAATTTCCCAGGTCATTTATCGGGAATTCAAATCTATGTCTGCCTGGCTCCAAAATCTATGTATATTGGACAGTATCATGCTACTCATATTATCATGGCTCCCTTTCAATCTTCCCCATGCAATGAGACTATGGCACAAACCAAATCATACCCTATTGTCTATATAATTTCCCTAGAACTAAAGAATTGGAACGTTCTCTAGAAATAATCTGATTAAGCACTTGATATCAGATAAAATTATGGCATTTATCTTCAGTGTTTAAAAGTGATAGTAATATGACTGAAATTTTCAATCATGTAGATTCTTTTTCTAAAATGTAGAAACCTTTGATTTATTTCAAAAGCTAGGTGATCACATATAATTAATATGATAATTTTGGAAGAGGACTTTAATAACACATTTTTAAAGGAAATATATATATATATTATATATATATATATATATATATATATATATATATAAACAGATCTATGAGAGAAAGGAAGCATAATGAAAAACACCCCTGAATACAACTTCTGGAACAATGTTCATCTGTGTGAATGCGATCCCCCCTCCCACTTCCCAAAGGATAACTCAAGAATACAATGGAAATGGTGCTTTCTGGAGTTAGACAATACAGCAGCCCAGGATGAACCACTCCAGGCAAAAGGAAAGGCAAGTGAAAGCATGGAGAGGTGACTCTAAGCAGAGTCATAAGTCTGAAACACCTGTAGAGAGAAGAGAAAACTGAAGCTGTACCAGACAGCTCAAATTACCAAGCTTAGATTTTGCTAGCAGATCTCAATGTGTTTTTCTCCAGAAGAGACGTGACAGATAACATTCTCGTTCACGACACACTCCTATGGGCATACCACAGTTCGAAGAAGCCCAACACGATAATAATTCACAATCACCTTTTCTAATATCTAACTATCAGCACATTAGGAAACGTAGTTGCTTGCAGAAGGTTGCAGCCTACCTAAGACAGGCCTCAGGTTATGTGCAATTCCCCAAGACTTACTTGTAACACTGTACCTTTCATTTCTGCTCAAGAAACCACCTCAGATGCAAGAGAGATGGACAAACTATGGAGAATCAATCTGCTCTGATTCATATTGAAAAAAAAATGCTTCACAAACTCCTGCACTTTATTATGAGCAATAAATTACGTGAGACACACCTAAATGTGACTGCACACACATAGTTGATTGCAACACACCAGGATGTTGACTCCACATCAGACAGCCTTACGGCAAGTAGTACAGTTCTGAGCAGAATTCTAAGTGTGTTTGCTGAAAGGGAGTTACATGATGCAATTCATATTTTAGAAAGTCCCCTTTAACAATAGTGAAGAGGATAACGTATATCCTGTCTCAGTCCCAGCCTGACATTCCAACCACCATGCACACAGCCCTTGACCAATAGACATGAACCACAGATCATCCTTGTATGTTCCTCACATGATCACCCCCCGACCTAGTTCTACCCAACTCTAAATTCTTCACTCATCCCCCAACTTTGAACCCTATCTTTGGCGCTTTGGCCTTGGTATTTGGACTCTCCAACATCTAACTCTTCACATTCCCCAGTGGGCTCATATTTCAATGTGCCTATTTACTCCCTTCATTTCTAGACCACCTTTTTCTGGAGAGCTGGTCTTGCCTTCTCATACTCAATTCCCACCACTGTCCCCTTGATGGAAATCCCAACTGGGTGAGTCCCAGGTCCTCTCTAAGGAAGTGGTTATAAATGATGAGATAGGGGAAATAGAAACTGGAGGCAAAACAAACAAAAAACTAGTGAGAGCGAAATTACAAGAATTCAAATCAGAGACAAGGGGGGAATAAACTAAACTTGGAAATGTAACCCTACACAGAAAAGAGCTGAGGTGATAATGACTAATTCCTTGCTGAGAAATGAATTGTGAAAGTGTACTGAAGCAGTAACTTAGGCAAATATATACTACATACAGAGAATAAATAATATAAAATGAACTTTTGGTATTAACTCTAATCCCCCCACATTTGGGAACTTACTGAAAAACAACAACAAAAAAACCCTTAGCCACACATGCCTTTAAAATATGATTTTGAAATAGTCTTTTTTTATCTTGCTTGCTTCCATGAGAAAGAACAATTTCTGGTTTCAGGGCTTTTTCAGTCGTTGTAGAAAATTCTTACTGCGTGCAATTGCTCAAGTTCAAACTCTAAGCACGTAATCTTAGAGGTCACAAATCGACCTCAGTGTGTTTTATAGGGTCATTTTTTCTCTTAGCTCAAACTGTATCCTAAAAGGCCTCATAACTTGATGGGTGTTGTGCTTGGTGGCAATAAAGACACCAATTACTTGCAGCCTGCTTCACACTTTTATAGGACCCTCCTGGTCCCTGTTTACATTTATGTTATTTGCTTAGCTCCTGTATGCATTTCAGTTTACTATCTCCAATATTATTTTCAGAGCTTTATCTATATATCTTTCCATCTGCTACTACTCAGACCTAGACATTATGGGATTTAAAATGCCTTCACGCTCCTCCGATACTCACTCTCCAAAGCTGTCTGCTGCTGTCTTTTCTCTAGGAATTCTCTCCCCGGCCTCCGTTTTCCTCCCTCTCCCTCCATTTCTCCCTCCCTTGTTCCTTCCCACAGCTTATTCAAGGACTATGAAGAATTTAAACTGAGCACTACCTGGAAAGTACCCCTCATGGTAGCAAACCCAGGACCCCACCTTGCTCACTGGGTTACACTATAAGGTACCAGATCCCTAACAGGGTCCTGACCAACAAACTCACCAAAGGACACAATTCAGTAATTTCATGGCCTCCCATCTACAAAGCCTGAATGAACCTATTTTCCAAAGAGGCTAATTCACTACAGCATTTGAAAAATCATTCACCCAACTCAAGTTGTTTGTAAACCATGTGACTGTGCAGGATTAGCCACGTGTGTAATCAAGCATCTAATCTCATCATATCCCATATACACCATCAGCATCACAAATTGTTTATATTATTTATCTTCAGACATAACCTAATTTTTTTTTTTTTTTTTTTTTTTTTTTTTTTTTGCGGTACGCGGGCCTCTCACTGTTGTGGACTCTCCCGTTGCGGAGCACAGGCTCCGGACGCGCAGGCTCAGCGGCCATGGCTCACGGGCCCAGCCGCTCCGCGGCACGCGGGATCTTCCCGGACCGGGACACGAACCCGTGTCCCCTGCATCGTCAGGCGGACTCTCAACCACTGTGCCACCAGGGAAGCCCCTAACCTAGTATTTTAAATGTATCTCTCAACTTGGGGAAAACAAAATGTAGCAGGCACTAATAATAGTTTTAGTTTGGGTGAGGGTGAAATGGACATGGCTCACTCTGGCAATTACCCTACTCTCCTGGTAACAAAGATAATCATCATAAAAATCAAAATTAATAAACTATAGTTGCAAACCTAATGACCAGTCAGCAGCACATTAATTTCCCTATATGCCAAACTAACGTATTGTTTATTTGTTGGTGACTCTGAATGAAATGGGTTGCATTAAGGCGACCATCTGCTCTGTTTAAGTGGAATTAAGACAAGAAGCAGCCAGTTTATAGTCCGTATGACTTAAACTTATATAACAGAAGGTAAATGATCTTTCATTTGGAGGGACGGAACAGAATATTCTCTTAAATTAATTAACTTAAATTAATGCTTTTTCCATAGCAATTCAAGTCGTATTTTTCATTTGTCTCCAATGGACATAACGAAGGCTGACTATTCACACTTTGGGGATTTGAACATTGGATTGTTGCATTTCATCACTCTTCCATGCTTCAACTGTCATAAGAAGCAGCAAACATTATATAAAGCTTTCTAGGCCAGTTGGGTTATTCAGTAATTATTTTTAATGTCTGTTCTGTGCAGACTCTTGATGGCATCTTGTTTATACAGCTTCTTGTTGACTGGATACCTTAGGGGATTCTTTTGATTCTTTCATGACAGAAGTGAGGCTGTTCCCAATTTTTAACATGAATGGCCATCATCCTGCGAGCTCAGTAAATAGATTGTCAGTAGTCATTCTGGCAGAGGTAGAACGTAAAAGCACTAGGAACTAGCTGGAACCAAATAGAGAACTCTCAGAACCAATACAACACTGGACAAGATGTGCTGTTGTTCACAAGGCATTTTTCCATGAGAGCCAACAAATTATTAGATGCTTTATGTACGTGCACACAGACCTTCACTATTAATATGGTTTTATTCCTTAACTAGGTATAATTTTTCTAGAGCTTTAAAAATTATATCTTTTTCCACTTTTATGGGTAATTCCCTATTACTGCCTGCAAGAGTAATCAAATTATTTTTATCACTTCTTCCAGGTCATTAAAAAGGACAACCAGTGTAAGGGGCCTCATAATAATTATCCCACTAACTTCCCCCTAGACAACTTCCTGCTCTCCCAATTCACAGCAGCACCATCTTTCATTATGCTTTTGTGCCTTGCCCCCGGCACCATCCATTGTCCACACAGCAGTTCCCAGCAATCTTTTAAAGCATGTCACTCCTCAGTTTAAAACCCTTTATGGGCCTCCCATTATACTCAGGAAAAAGTCCAAAATTTGTAAACCCTTCTCAAGGGCCCTCCATGACCTTGTCCCTACCCAAGTCTCCAGCCTCACATTGTATCAGTTTCCTTCTCATCTAATAGTCTAGGCACCTTGGCCTCCCATTAGTTTTTTTTTTTTTTTTTTTTTTTTTTTGCAGTATGCGGGCCTCTCACTGCTGTGGCCTCTCCCGTTGCGGAGCACAGGCTCCGGACGCGCAGGCTCAGCAGCCATGGCTCACGGGCGCAGCCGCTCCGCGGCATGTGGGATCTTCCCGGACCGGGGCACGAACCCGTGTCCCCTGCATCGGCAGGCGGACTCTCAACCACTGCACCACCAGGGAAGGCCAATTGACAGAATTTGATGATGCAGAAGATTCAGGCGGATAACTGTGATGAACAGTTCTTGGGTGGGTTAGAGGTGATAAAACCCAGAACACAAGTGGAAGAATTGCCTTACAGAGAAACAGGGATAGTTCATCTATTGTAACAGCAGGAAAGGCACAGGAATATAGTTTTTTATTTATTTATTTTTATTTTTTTTTGGCGGTATGCAGGCCTGTCACCTCCGTGGCCTCTCCCGTTGCGGAGCACAGGCTCCGGCCCCGCAGGCCCAGCGTCCACGGCTCACGGGCCCAGCCACTCTGTGGAACGTGGGATCCTCCCAGACCGGGTCATGAACCCGTGTCCCCTGCATCGGCAGGCAGACTCTCAACCACTGCGCCACCAGGGAAGCCCAGGAATATAGACTTTTCATGACCCTAGGTGATTCTGATGTGGATGAGCCCCTAACCACATTTTGAGTAATACTGATTTATATAAGCACTTCTTATACAAGGAAGGAAAATAGATTCATGTGCCAACGGGAGATGAGGAGTGGGGCAGGAGATGTGAAGAGAAAAAGTGACTCTTCAAAGTGGGGCAGTTTCACTTTCAGTGCCATCTGGGCTGACAGTATCACCCCTAAAATGGAGATGCAGCTCTGAAGAGGAAGGGGTACCGTGAGATTTTGCTCTCACCACTCAAATTCTGTAGAGAGCCCACTCTAGCCCTCTGCCCACCACCACCTCCTAGAACAGTGCCAAATCCCTTCCCAGTTGCTCCAGACCAGCAACACTTAGCTTTCTGGAGGTCACTGACTGAAATGAAGTTCTAACGAAAGTTTTGAACCTTCTCCCCAGAAAAAAAGTTATACAGTCACTAGAGCTCTTTGGATGCAAGTCACAGAACCCCTTTTGATTGCACAGACAAAAATAATTTATGGAAGCATATGGGGAATTCACAGGTACAGAGGAGAGGCTGACCAATTGACTAAAAAATTAGGAACCAAGCAGTTCTAAAGGGTCCCAGTTATAGGAATTGCTCGGGCCCCTCTGCTACAATGAATAAATACCAAATGATTTGTCTTGTATTACCTGGTTCATTATTCAAATTAGAAAATGTGATAGTTTAATTAGTTTCACATGGGTCATATGCCTAGGCATGGGCTGGATATGTGTAGGGCACCTTCATTAATTGCCTACCGGAGTGTTTCCAATGAGGAAGAAGTTATACACCAAAAGAATAGAACTCATCAATGGGGGTGAGGTTATTACTAAAAGAATGTGGAATGCAGCAGACTAGAGTACCAAAAAAACTAATGTTTCAACTACTCATAAATACAAAATTTTACGTATAATTTTGGAAGGTTCACAGACCTTCTGAAACCCATACATGTATCTTCTGGGTTTCCAGTACCCACCAGGTCAAGAACCCTTAGTATAAACATAACCATTGAATATTCTTGGTTATCACTTTTCTGAATGCATAGACTACTGAGGTATTCTGGAGAAAATAAAGTGGTGGCTTTTCTCCCTATCTCCTCCCACCCTTCCCAGTTGCAAGAGCCTGGGTTGTCCACACCCTGCTGAAGGAGGAAGATGGCATTGAACAGCTGGCAAGACTTTACTGTAGCCCTGCATGTTACAGGAAAAGGGCTCAAATTCTGCAACAAGAAGACATGGGTTTGAAGCCCATTGCTATAACCTCAAACCAAGAGAACCTCTTTGAGTTTCAGGTCTTTGCCCTTAAATTTCCCTACTTGCCTCAACATTTATTATGCAGTTCATGTAATTATCTCAGAATATATTTTGTAAACTATAAAGTTAGGAACAAGTTTTAGATATAATCTGTATATCTATATGGATATAGATCAATAGGTGATAGTTAGATATAGATCGATAGATAGATTGATAGATAGATGATAGATAATTTCAGTGGTTGTCAAGTCTGTTTAATAACAGAAACATCTGGGAATTTTTTTAATTCAAATACTCAGGTTCCTTCCCAGACGTATTAAAATCTCTAGGGGTGGGGATATATATGAAGACATATATGAAAGCATCTCACAGTATTCTGCAGTTAGCTAGATTTGGGGTCCCACCATATTTCAAATCAGAATTATTCATTGTGATCTGCTGTTTGCTGACAACTCTGAAAAAAGTCAAGATTACTAGTTGTGAGACTATCTAGATTTTGACTAGGTAAAGAAATATACTATTAACTTATTCTGTACCATAGGATATAGACAATCATATAGAGTCAGGGACTCCAACAGCCCCACTGTGGAAGTGCCAGTATAGCAATAACTTGCTTAGAACAAATTCTGCTCTCATTTATATGCTAAGAATCATTAAAGTAAGATCGTGATCATTTTAAGCACCATCAATTTATGAGTATGGCTGTTTCCACCATTTCAAAAACTTTGCAGAGAAGTCTATAGCTTCCTGCAGTCCTTTAATATGGAGATGATGTAATGTATTCTTCAGTTGTGGAAAAATGAGAGAAATTAATGAGAATGTAAAATACAAAATAATGGTGCCAGGCTTAGCTCTAACAACATTTTTTAACATCGGAGGTAGTTTTATAGTTAAGTTATGAGAATTCATTTTTTCCTTCAGTCTTCCTTAGAGGAGAAATAAATTGCACGAAGTATTTAAAAATCAAGGCAGAGGAGACCTTCCATAAATACCTTCAGTTTCCTCAAACTTCTCTAGTCTCAGCTTTGCACTGTTTTATACTAGATCTTAATAATGTCCTCATGCTGTTTCACATTTTTAAAAATGTTAACTCTTATAACATAAGCCATAGATAAGCATGACAAAGACCCTATCATCTTTCTTGTAGTGAGTATTAAGTTTTCTTCCTGAAGGCGATGTTGACTTCAGTTCTATTTTCCTGAGAAAGTAAAGGCAGCATGTTTCCACTGAGTGCTTTGCCTGGGTGGCTGCCTCCAGAGAGGAGAACCAACTCCTTCCTTGCTGACATCTACTAGACAGAAGGCCATCTTAGAGATGCCAGTGTGGAGTCAGGAATACCGTAAATCGGGAGGCTGATCCTTGAATTAACCAATACAAATGTTTCAAGTTTTAACATTTTAAACAAAACTGACTACAAATGTAAATTGAGAAATGAAAATACCTCCTTGCATAATTAGGCTATCTCCCCTTACAGGTTTAGGTACAATAGACAGCCCCCAGTGCTTCACCATGCAGCACCGGGACCCCTTCATCACAGATTAGAAAGAGTTCAGTCTCTCCTCTTCCCGGATCCCCCTCTCCCGAATGTTCAAAAAGCCCCCCAGACTGCTTTCTAGAATCCAAAGTTCCATCTGATCTAACCTGAAGTCACATCGAAGCCAAGCTCCCTTCAGGCTGATGGAAGCTCAGCGTGAAGTTTGGGTTTCTCCAGAAGTTAACACAATGCTGCTTTTGCCACCATCACCTAGACGGCACATTGGCCCCTGATGTTGTCACTAATTGCTGATGCCGTCACCACTACAAGAGCTCATAGTCACCACCTATAGAGACTTAAAGGGCCACTCCTGGTGGTTTTGACCCTGTTGTTAGACCCCTGAAGCTAGAGGATTCTACCACCTCTACCATAAGCTGGTTGCTCTAAGTTAGTGGTTCTCAACATTGACCTTTGATCAGAGTGACCTGGAGGACTTATTAAAATACAAAATGCGGATCCCCACCCTCAGAGATGCAGATTTGGTAGGTCTGGAGGGGGACCTTAGAGCATGCATTCCTAACAAGCTCCTAGGTAATTCTAATGTTGCTGTTCCAGGGACCACACTTCCCCCAGAACAGCAGCCTCAGACAAGCCCCTTCCCAAGACTGTCTGAAGCCATTCTCCATTTGTTTCTGGTGTTGCTTCTCCAAGGGCATAAATCCTGGCTGGTTCACCCCAAAGCAAGCAGCTGAGCGAACTACCACTGTGGCAGAGACTCCTGACAGGACCGCACTAGTGCTTCTTAGAGTGAGAGAGGAAGAGCCTTCTCTGGCCTGGGTTCCTTGCCTTGCAGTTTTATTTTTTATTTATTTATTTATTTTTTTTTGCGGTACGCGGGCCTCTCACTGTTGTGGCCTCTCCCGTTGCGGAGCACAGGCTCCGGACGCGCAGGCTCAACGGCCATGGCTCACGGGCCCAGCCGCTCCGTGGCATGTGGGATCTTCCCAGACCGGGGCACGAACCCGTGTCCCCCGCATCGGCAGGCGGACTCTCAACCACTGCGCCACCAGGGAAGCCCTGCCTTGCAGTTTTAGAATCTGCTACTCAGACACTTCCCCAGCACTCAAGTCTGCCATCTGGATGCAGGTGTACATCGGTTCTGGTGTCTACTGCCTCTCTGGCCCCAGAAAAATCACTGTGCTTTAACCACCTATCTCTTTACCCAAGCCATCCCCTAGTTTTAAGCCTTTTTACCTTCTACGGTAATTTTATCTCATAATGTTATCAGTGAAGCTTCTATACCTACTCTAGCACTAGGCCTTACTCAAGACCCACAACTCTACCTCAGTAGGTTTTTATAACACTCTCTGGTGACATCTCAATCCCTTCTGTCCTAGAGGGAACCTGGGTTCCTAATGCAATTTAGTTCACCCCGATCTTAGCAAACTTTGAGCTCCATGTTTGAGATGCTGGAAAGAGACCAAGGGTGGCTAAGGGCTTCTAATAAATTTTGTCTCTTTAGGTGATAACCTCTAATTAATACAGTACATTTTTTGTGGAGACACGTGTGCATGTACATACACACAAACACACACACTGGAAAAAAGAAATTACAGAACAAAGAAAAAACATGCAGGGTTTTCCTTTGTAATGAGATTGGTGTACACCCTGGCAGTCCCATGCATCATAGTGGATTGGGCATTAAGTTATAGAGGAATCAATAGTTGTCGGTTGTATAACACATCCCAAGCCCTGACACTTAGTCATAAGCATCGTGATGTCATCACAAATATGAGCATCCTTACCAAGTAGATAAGTAGACAGGTAAATCTTTTTTTATGATTGTTGACCTTTGTTTTTTCAGCATGGTGTTTTATTATATATACACCCCTAGTAGGCTTGGAAATAAATATTAGTAATAACAGAAGCCTTGCATTCTGGCCAACATTTCCTTATTTGATATGTATAGAGTTTTAAATGCGTTGCAAAGGCGAAATTTGTTCAAGGTTATTCACTACCAACGTTTACTCTGTAAAGTGCATTCTCAGCATAAAGGGTATTATATAAAGTGTTACTTTCTGTTCTTGTCACTAATCTAATAGAATACCTTCTGGTATGGCTTAAGGTAAGAATAAACCACTCATCATCATCTTTCACAGGTAAACAGCAATGAGGTAGAAAATTAAAAATTAATAAAATATAAGATTTTTCTATTGTAGATAAAAATCATATTTTTATTTAATAATTGAAACATCTTAAATGCAAGATTAAAATCTCATCCATAATTTTTAAAAAATATTTTGAGTAGTAAGCTTTGATTTTGTTTTCATGCTACTGTACAATTAGTACTCAATTATGCATAGGTTGTGCTTTTACAAATTTTTTTCTTCTGTGAAATACAATACCTATATGCACAAAATAATAATATGGAGTTCAATGAAGCATCACAAAGGGGAGATCTATATAACTATAACCCAGGTCAGTGGAGACTGTCAAGATAGGGGGATTATTCTGCAAGTCAACAGACATTGCCAGCACCTCAAAGCTTCCTACCCATCCACTTCTGAGCACTAACCCCAGTCTTCTAGAGATAACTACTATCCTGACCTATACAGCCATCACCACTCTGCCTGTTTTCAGATGAGCACCTGAGATTGCATCCCCTAAACCCTAGGGTATAGCTTTGCCTCCTTTTTGAACTTTATATAAATGGAATTACGCACCATGTGCTCTTTTGTGTCTGGCTTCCTTCACTTATCACTGTGCGATGCATCTATGATGAGTACGTAGATATAATTCATTCATTTTCATTGCTGTAAAGTATTCCATCATATGAAGTAACACAATTTATATATGCATTCTAGTGTGGATGGACATTTGAGCTGTTCACAGTTTGAGGCTGTGAAACACTGTAGGTGTTTGGAGCAATATATTTTTCAGCAAGTCAATAGCAGTCAGAAATGTTGTACAACACTTCTCAAGGGCAAACCCTCAGTGTTGAGCTCTAATGAGGCTAGCACAAATGTGAGCATCATTACTAAGTATATAAGTAGACAGGCAGTCCTTGTACATAATTCTTGTCACAAACTTGCTAGCATTTCTGTTGAGTTATACCTGGACAAGGAATTTCTAAGTCATAGGGCGTGTGTGTCTTCAACCTCTCATCGTTTATGCCGTTGTATTAATATGTGTTTTCACCAGCATTAAATAAATGTTCCTGTTGCTCTTCATCCAGGTCTCAGCTCAGATTTTATCTCCTTTGAGCATCCATTCCTGGCCTTTCTAGTTAAAGTAGCTGTCTACTCCACACACCCCCACTTACTCTTTTGTCCATTACTCTAATCTATTTTCTTCCTGCCACTTCCCACTATCTGAAATCATCTTATTTTTTCCGGCTCTCCTCCACTGGGAGGTAAGCTCCATGAAAGAGGGACTTTACCCTGCTAGTGTCTGGAACATAATGTTTGGAACATAATAGACTCTTGATAAATATTTGTTGAGTGAACAGTTGGGAACTTCTTGTATTTAGTAAATACGCACAGTAATGCCAGTAGAAAAGATTTTACAGAATATAAACTTCTCAATCCTTTTCTTTTTTTTTTGCGGTACGCGGGCCTCTCACTGTTGTGGCCTCTCCTGTTGCAGAGCACAGGCTGCGGACGCGCAGTCCCAGCGGCCATGGCTCACGCTCCAGCCGCTCCGCAGCATGTGGGATCTTCCCGGACCAGGGCACGAACCCGTGTCCCCTGCATCGGCAGGCGGACTCTCAACCACTGTGCCACCAGGGAAGCCCTCAATCCTTTTTGAATAAAAGTTTCACGCTCCATGTAATATGTTTAATAGCCAGTGTTCAGGAAAATAATTGTGCATTTAGATTTTCCCATAATATGACCATCATGACATGTGTTGAATAATTTTTCTTTCCTCATGAACACAGTGGACACGAGTATTTCACATCCACTGTGAGAAAACAGATGCCTATAAATCAAGACTTCCTCTTTTTTTGAAGTACAGTCCATAATAATCAATTGAGCCTGCTATAAATAATAATACATGGTTTCTCAAGGAACCTAGCATGTAATTGATTAAGAAGCTATAGGCCTGTGATTTTTTGATATCCATCGAATCATTCAACCAACTTTATTGTCTTGTTTTTAGCTAGCACTTGAAATAAAGGTTCATGAATCTTTAATGTGCATCCAGCCTTTATGGAATAGAGAAGTAGTAGTGTGTGATGTTTGGAATATGCTCAGCCCTATCTTTGCATTTCTACTGTAAAGCCATGGTGACAAATACCCAGGGAGGTAGCCAACTGTGAGCTTCTTCTGTGTCCAGAGCCATCCTCAAGTGAATCCAAATACTTGAGGCAGGCAATGATGTATTAGACTATATTTTCACAAATACAAAACATACACACACACACACACACACACACACACACACACACACAATGGGCTATCCAAATCCCCAAATACTCAGCTAATGCGGCTATGGATCAGAGAGGGATGTTTATGTTCTAAGTTCTTGACTGGTCCATTGTTTCTTTTTTTAAGGAGAGCTGACTTTGTGACCTAACTACTCTGGCTACAGTGAATTAGAACAAGGATGGGTACCAGATGCAAGGCTGGCATGGGACATGTGAAAGGCATGAGACCTCTGCTAACAGAGCTGCTATACCTGGGATAGTCACCAACTAAATAAATCAGGTTATCTCTATTGTAGAGTTTAAATGCAGGGCATGTGTAGCATTCAAGGGAGATGGGGAAAACATGACAGACTATGTGATTTTAATTACATAACTTGGGAACTATAAATCACAGTTGTGTTTCCTCTATAATCCTGCAAATATTAAAATTATTCATGAGGATGGAAAATAAAAATGAATAAAAACTATGAGCATTATCTCATGCAGCCTAACCTCTGATTTAAGGCTTTGTGCAACTTTCTCCCGGACAATGACAAAAATATCAGTTGAGAGGAAAAGCAGAGCAGACAGAAATCGAGAGAAAAGGCAGGAAGCACAGGTATGTGCTCTTAGGTAGTAGGCTCTTAGGTAGTAGAAACCATAAGTAAGCACAAATCAGTAGGTAACAAGTAGGAGAAAAGAGAATACTAGCTGTAAGGGCTACAGAGGTTGTGACTGAGAATAAAAAAGCAGAGTCATAGTGGTGAAATATTAAGTAACAATACTGCTAAAGAGACAAAAACTATCATTAGAATCACAATGACTCACAAAAGTTCTTACCATTTCTGTAACGCCTGATCATGTGGCTGCAGTGTTTATTGGTCTTCCCTTCATTAAAAATTTCCTGTACTCAATAACCACCTGAGGTGGGAATTCAAAATCTACTACCACCAACCCCCAAAAGTTTCTGATCTAGCAGCCCGGGGGCATGACCTAGGAATCTTCATTCTATGTATCTGAGCCTGATATTTCAATAAATTTCCCCTTAAGAAACAATCTAAGATATCCTGAAGTTGTATATGTTCCTCGAAACTGGAAAGAAAAATCTACCTAAAATAGATCCCACGTGTGACTTTAATTTTGCAAAGATAACCCAGAGTTGGAGCATTTAAAACACATTGCTGTGTTAGTTTTGTGATTACTTTCACATTAAATCTTATTGCTAGAAATGTTACATTTCAAGTATTTCAAGTTAGGTCCCTCCCCATCTCAATCTCCATGGACAATATCGGACTTGTCTCCCTCTGTTCCCTCGAAGAACTCTGCTCCAGGCAAATTCACTGATTCCCAAACACAGATCAATATTTTTTATGTCTGAACCCACTCATATTCCCATCTACCCTATCTCCACTTAGGAGAATAGTGAGGAAGGAGCTGTAGGGTCGGCCTGTGTGGAATACGGGGTAAGGGGAGTGTTGGGTCCCACAAGACTGAGTTTGGGGGTTGGAATGGAAACTAGAACTTCCTGCTAGAGACAGACCAACAGGCCAACAACCAAGACAATAGTCAAGTCAATATCTACTGGTAAATACTGAGTTTGAAGACCGGAGAGAGTAAATCCAAAACCAGCACAGAAGCTGGAGTCAGGAATCAAGGCAGAGTCTCAGAGCTAGATGGATAGAACGGGCAGAAATAGAGTCTAAGTACCGAGAAGTCTAGTCAGATGGCACAGGCACCACTGGGTGGTTGTGACTTAAATTTATGGGCTGATGAATACATGGTGAATGGATGATTCAGGCCAGAGTAATGACCCTTGTGTATTAAATCATCTCCTAACAACCTACTTAAGAGTCTCAGATCCTTGTAGGGCTAGATGTTTGCCAAGATAGTCTTTGCCCAGGTACTGGTACTGTTTGTGGGCAGAATTTCTTTATGCCATTTGACTTTTAGGTAACATCTGCGTGTAGATTGGTGTCTCAAAATCTTCTTCTGTAAAATGGGAATTATATTAGTACCTAATCTATAAATTAGTGAGGATTAGAAGAACTAATACAGGAAATTAGATCATGTATATGTGCCTGGCACTTAGCAAACACCTCAAAATTATTGATTACTGCTGCTGCCATTGTTGTTTAATTGTCATTTTTTGCTATAATTAACTATTATCTATGTACAGTCAGTTATCTTGATATCTTCTTTATGCTAGATCTCTTGATACTGACTTCTTGCCAAGACTATGTCACATGTTATTGGCTGTTTCCCTCTAGATGCTATATTACAGACTGAACTCTCTCCCAGCAATTTCCATGTCTGATCCTGACGTTTGATCTACACTATGGTCTGAATGTTTGTGTCCCTCAAAATTCATATGTCGAAATCCTAAAGCCTAATGTGATGGTATTGGAGGTGGGGTCTTTGGGAGGTGATTAGGTCATGAGATGAATGAGATGAATACCCTTATACAAGAGGCCCAGGAGAGAGCTCCCTCACCCTTTCCAACATGTGAGGATATGATGAGAAGTCTGCAACCAGAAGAGGACCCTCACCTGACCATGCTGGCACCCCGATCTCAGAATTTTCAGCCTCGCAAACTGTAAGAAATAAATTTCAGTTGTTTATAAGCTACCCAGTATGTGGCATTTTGTTTTAACAGCACAACCTAAGACAACCCACTACCTACTACTTCCTGAGAGTGTTACCTGTCCTACCAGGTAATAGGCCATTCCTACTCAAGTCCCCAGATAATACAAATTCCTTCTCCCTTATGAGGCATTTTTTTTTTTTTTTTTTTTTTTTTTTTTTGCGGTATGCGGGCCTCTCACTGTTGTGGCCTCTCCCGTTGCGGAGCACAGGCTCCGGATGCGCAGGCCCAGCGGCCATGGCTCACGGGCCCAGCCGCTCCGCGGCATATGGGATCCTCCCAGACCGGGGCACGAACCCGTATCCCCTGCATCGGCAGGCGGACTCTCAACCACTGCGCCACCAGGGAGGCCCCCTTATGAGGCATTTTTGAAGTCCTAACTGAAATACTTCCTTCTTCGAAAAGCCTTACATAACCTAATGGATTCTCCCCACTCTCTGGAATGCCTGCTATATGTAGTCTGAATAATTAATCTGCCAATTAAGCACTTACTGCCTTGTGAAACCTTTTCAATGAGTCTCTCAAATTGTTATTTAAATCATGTATTATTATTTAATTTATCACACATCTGTCTTGTGTACCAAATAAGGTAGTACCCTCCTTAACGATAGCAACTATATCTTATTCATCTTTGTACACCCTACAGCTAGAGAGCTGCACAGAGCTCAGTAAATATATGTGATTTGATTTGAAATGCTTAAATTAGAATACCATAAAAGACTACGCTGTTCCACACACTGAGGAAGACATTAAGATTTAAAGAGACCATTAAGGACTAATCCCATAACTGAGAAGAGAGTAAATTGCTTACTTTTAGGCAGATGTGCTAACTTTCTGGGTCACTAAGTTTCTATTTAAACAATTTACTAAAAGTAAGTTACTAAATGGATCCAGGTAGCTCAAAAAGGTTAATACCTGTTACTTCCTTCTAAGAAGTAAGCTATGCATCCCTTCTCTACTCTGAGCAACCTCAGCCAAGTCCATCTACTGATGATAAGATATTAAGAATTATATCTACACAAGCTAACCATTTGGACTGAACTTACATAGCTGACCAGGGCAGTTGTATAAGCTGCCTGATCGCAGTGCACTGCTGCTACCCAGTTGCTACTGACTTGCCATGATATAATCACTCTTCCCTTCTTACCTTGTATTCTAAAAAGCTCATATGTAACATGGGAGAAAAGGAAAAAGAATCAAGTCAATTGATGCTGGAACTGCACTCAGGAGTAGGGATACAAAGAGATTTAAAACATGAAAATGTCATGCCTGCTTTGGGGAGCTGTCATCCTATTTGAGGGTGAAGAGTTGGGGAAGGATGTCGATAGGAAACACATAAGCAATTATGTACAACGTGGTGCATCCTATAAGAGTGATGCTTGCAGTGCATTCTGGGAAGAAGAGTGAGGAGTCCTGCCAGCTTTAGGGGAGAAGTGAGAGCAGCAGATATCTGAGCTCTCCCTTAAGGGGTTATTAGGAGGTCTCCAAGGGAGACAAGAGGAGAAAAAGCCTTCCAAACAGAGAGAGAGGTGCACAAACAAAGAAATGGTTTGATTAGGAAATGGTAAGAATCATGGAAATGCAGGATAGAAAAAGACCTTAGAAATACTTTAATCCAAGCTGGGAATTTTATAGACCAAAAAACAAAAACGAGGCCATAGGATGTTAGGTGATATGTAGTTATACAATTAAGAAGGCGGAAAAACTAATCTTGAACCTGCATCTGTCTGACCTATGTTAACTCTAATGTTCAGTCTACCTCGATAAGCTGCATATTTCATGAAAGTTCAATGCAAAACCAAGGATTGGTAAGTGAACGCTAATCAATTGGACGGACGTTCCCCACCAGCTGTGTTCATTCATTCACTTACTCATTCACTCAACAAATATTTATTGGCATCGACTAGGTGCCAGATCCTCTACTAGGACATAGGAAGCTAGCACTGCCATAGCAACCAAGACAGACAAAAACCAGGATTTCTCAGAAGTAACAAATTCATGGAGGATTTCTACAAGAAAATGGACAGTTAGAATTGGGTTAAGGGTCGTGGCAGGGGAAGTAGGGAGTGCTATGAAAGCACAATGCACTCAGGCTAAGACCAGCAGAGTTTGAGAATGAAGTGGCAAGGTGGTCCACAAAGAGGTAACAGCGTGCGTAAAGGCCCAAAGATGAACGAAGGTTCAAATATAAGACAGTGCCGTGCACAGAAGGAGAACTAAACTATGCTGTACTTTAAAGGACATATGAAGTATGGAAGCCTGATTGGCTTCCTTTCTCCCCGTGACACCCCTCAGCCAACGCCCATTTATCTTTCAAGTTGCAAATGACACGCTACTGCCTCCCTTCCCTGACACCCTCAAACTCAGGTCCCTTTAGTGCCATGGGCTTCTCTTCATTGTAGACTTCAGTTGCTGGTTTATTATCTGGCTCTCTCACCCAACCGTAAGTTCCTTGAGGGCAGGTACCATGTCCCGGTTTACTGTAGCCACTCCCATGCCTTGTTCAGTGTCTTGCACAAATATTTGTGGAGTTAATGCATGCACATTGTGATGGACAGGAAAATGCCCCCAAAGGTATCCTAGTCCTAATGACTGGAACTTGTAAATGTTACCTTATGGGGAAAAGGGGTTTTAGCAGATGTGACTAAGTAACAATCTGGAGGTAAAGAGATTTTTCTGGATTATCCAGGTGAGCCCTAACTGCAATCAGAAGTGTCTTTAGAGATGCAGAGGGGGATGTGACTACAGACATAAAGAAGAAAGCCATGTGACCACAGAGGTAGAGATTGGAGTGATGCAGCCACAAGCCAAGGAATACCAGATGCCACCAGAAGCTGGAAGAGGCAAGGAATGGATTTTCCCCTAGAGACTTTGGAGGGAGCACAGCCTTTCTGACTCCTTGATTTCGGCCAAGTGATAATGATTTTGGATTTCCAGTCTCCAAAACTGTGAGAGAATAAATTTCTGTTGTTTAAGCCACCAAGTTTGTGGTAATTTGTTAAAGCGGTCACATACACTAATACAAACACTGATATACATCTTTTCCCATAGGGATTGTTTTGATTTGGCTTCGGGCAATTAATTCCTTTGGACAGATTCCTAGAAATGGAATTATGGGTCAAAATATATGACCGTTTTTTCCCTCAATAAAGATTATTAAATTGATTTTAAAAAACAATTTATATAGACACCAATATAGTAGGAGAATGTCTATTCACCATACCCTCTCCATCACTATTTTCGTCAATTCTGATGTATGCTATGTTGATATGCAGAAATAGCATTTCAATCTTGTTTTAATTTATATTTCTTTGGTTGCTAATGAAGTCAAATATTTTGCCATATTTGTTTATCATTTTTTTACATATGTGAAGTTAGATTTTAGAGAGGTTTGCATATATTCTTTCCTTAGTAAAGATATTAAACTTTTGTTTCTTAAAGGTGCTAAAAATATCTTACTCTATGGCTTGTCAGTTTATTTAGGTATTTGTTTTTTAAGGGGCTGTGCACTTTTAGCTACACGAATAAGACAAAGCTGTTGACCTTTTCCATGGTGCTTTCTTCTTTTCCTTCTAAGCTTACAAAATCCTCCCCTTTCTAGAAGCCCGATAAAAAGTAAATCCTGGGGCTTCCCTAGTGGCGCAGTGGTTGAGAATCTGCCTGCTAATGCAGGGTTCGAGCCCTAGTCTGGGAAGATCCCACATGCCGCAGAGCAACTAGGCCCGTGAGCCACAACTACTGAGCCTGCGCATCTGGAGCCTGTGCTCTGCAACAAGAGAGGCCGCGATAGTGAGAGGCCCGCGCACCACGATGAAGAGTGGCCCCCGCTTGCCACAACTAGAGAAAGCCCTCGCACAGAAGCGAAGACCCAACACAGCCTTAAATTAATTAATTAATTAAGAAAAAAAGAGTAAATCCTATTTTCTTTTAGATTATCCATGAATTGACTTTATATTTAACCCTTCTGCCTGAAATTTACTTTTTTGTATGGTGCAGAGTGAGTAACTAAATTGACTGTTTTTTCACAGTATAACAGTGCCAAGTGTTGCATCATTTATTGACTAATCAGCTTGTTCTCCACTGCTTTGTTATGCCTGTTCTGTTATGTACTAAATTCTTATATATAATGGCATCTGTTTCTGGTCTGCCTATTGTGTTTCTCTGATCAGACCATCTATCATTGCATCAGTATCATACAGTCTTAAACACTGCATTTTGAAATTTGTTTTCAAACATGATAGGTCTCATCCCTATCCATATTATTTCTGTTTTTGAAGTATTTCTCTGCATTTTTAATCTTTCAGTAACTTTTCAAAAAACATTCTAAAATAATTTTATATTCTTTTGAAACAAATTTACTCTCTAGTTTTCTCCACAACAAAAAATATAGTCACAAATCCATAATAATTGCTTAAACAAAATAGCTGTTATTAATACCGCTAAACAACAACTTTCATAAAAACCCACTTTTTGTCTATCTGGTTTCCATGCTATGTAGAGTAGTTTTTCCTTTTGGCACTTAAAAAACAACCAAGTCTACGAATTATAGCCAGTCTTCTCTTAGTGAACAAAATTATTGCTAGCATCCCTCACACACACACACACGCACGCACACACACACACACACACACACACACATACTTGCTAAGTGGTATCTGTTTTAAAGGACTTAAAATATATGATTAAGAGAGTGGTTCACCTCACAGTAGGCTGAACTGACCCAGAGTCTTTTACAGAACTCTTCTCAAGTTTCCAAAACTGCTGAGCTGTATTTGCCTCATAAGCCCTGAAACCACATGTGCACTTTAATAAAAATTAGGTTAATGGTGAAGTTTGTCTAGTGTGAGAAACCACTCACTTCTACATACTACTTGCAATAACTTTCAAACTCTAACTATGCAATATTGCTTATTAGAGATAGCTGATCTCCTGGACTTCTCCTTATCATCTCTTGCCATCCAGGAGCAAAGCTAATCCTTAGGGATCACCTATTTGTGCAGTTAAATGTTATTTCTTCTACATTTATTTTTGTCTCCTATGAGCTAAGTGCTGGAATACAAAAATTAATCAGCAAGAGAAGTAGACAAGTAAACAACTACAATGGAACTCTGAGATAAGAGCTCACTTCCTTTCAGTGGAGTCAGCAGAAGTTTTTTATCTTGAGAATAAGGCAGGGTGGAAACCACAGGGATCCCTCTCCTAACCGTATTTCGTTTTCTTTGAAATAACTACTGCCACTTCCTATAAGGACCATACAATAGGACGCAAAGTATGACAGTCGACTACAGATGAGATGATATTTAAGTTGGGCCTCAAAGAATAAGTAGGAGGTTTTTTGTTTTGTTTTTTTGTTTGTTTTTTTAATGTGGAAAAGAATGGGAGACATTTTGGGAAAATGGAACATGAGCATGAGAGAGAACATGGAATGTTCTGGGAAAAGAAACTACTCCAGGACAGCAAACGTGTAAAATGTCAGTTATAAACACATATGGAGAAGATAAGATATATCATAGAGGATCAAGTCTTAAAAGATAAGTTGGAGATTGATTATGAAAATCCTTAAACGCATTTGGTCTCTATATTCTTGTCAATGAGAGTCATATTCGGCTCTAAAGTAAGAGAGTAAGACAAGTCATCAGCCCAGCCCTTCTAGCTTTCACTGCTCTCACGTCACTAAACTATCACCGTCAAGGCCACAAGCAGTTTCCATGTGGCAGAGAAGTGTTTTTAAAAGTGTTAAAAAACATAATGCTGATGGACACATAGAAGGTTGATTAGAGAGGACTAAGACTTGTAGCAGCAGTACCATTTGGGAGACTGTTCCCACCATTAAAGCAAGAAATGTGGAAGGTCTGAAAGAAGGAATTGGCAATGGTTTACTGATTATAAAATTATTTACAAAAAGAGATAAATCTGTGATTTGGAAAGGAAGGAAGGGAGGGAGGGAGGGAGGAAGGAAGGAAAGCAGGAGGTAAGGAGAGCGAGAAAAGGAGCCAGAGGGAGGAAAGAAAGGAGAGACAGACTATAGGTAACCAGAAATGAAGGGTGTGACTGGGTTTGATTTTCAGGAAAACTTCACATAAAATTACATAAGGAGAGTAGCTTCTGCTTTTATAATTCTTAAAGACTATAACAGAAGAACTTCTGTAAGCAGACATTTGGGATTTGCCTTATGACACCAATGCTCACACAACTGAGAGAATTAAGGCTGATCATTAAGGCTGGCAATCAGGGTTTTTCAGCTCTTGTGGATTTAATAACACTTAATTTGCAAATGCTTGTGCCAGAAAGACTGCATCTTCACAAAAATCAAAAATCAAAAACATGAAATCATAGCGAATAAACAAGCACAAATATTTGATTAAATAGCTGAAGAAAAACAAAAACCTGAAGAAAACACTCCAATGATTCAGTATATCCAAATAAAACAATCAGGAAAATGCTGACTAGACTGCTTTGCAGGATGCTTTAAAGGATTCTTGGAAGAACTGTGGTTGTGCTTAATCTCACCTTCTCCCCCAAAGTCTCAAAGAAAGAAGCATCTTTCTTGGTTTGGGTTAACCTCTCTGCCTGGGTTCCTGAATCCATTTCCTCTCATCTCCAGGAACTTGCTGTGAAGGTATTTCCTCTTTCTCCTGTATTTCAACATCTTGTTCTCTCCATAGGTTCCTTTCGGAAGGCTAAACCAGCTCAAGTTTCCATTTGAAAATACTCCTTGGCTTATTCACTCCACCAGTAATCTTTGTCCCTCCTCAGCAAGCTTCCCCAAAGAATAGTTTTTCTTCCTTTATTGATTCTTCAGTGAACTCTAGTCAAGATTTTGCCCTTCCTACTCTGCTGACTCTGCTCTGGCAGAGGTCATCTTTGACATCCTAACACACTGATGTCTTTTTATTGGAAACCTTGACCTCTGTGCATCACTTAACATCTTCCTGCATGGAACAACTCTTCCTTTGGTCAACTGGAAATAGCCCTCTTGAGTCCCACGCTACTAATCTTGCCACTCCCCTTCATTTATCTACCATATCTCTTTCCTCTCTAGTCCTCTAATGGTGGTAATTGCCAGGGATGACTTCTCTATGGCTTTCCAATATTAACATCCTCCTATGTGATCTTATCAATTCCTGGAGCTACAAGAGCTTGACACCTACCTGCCAGTAACTCCCAAATCCAATGCCTCTATATCAGACCTCCCTCCTGTGGTCCAGAAATACCAATTTTACTGCCTAGATTACTCACAGACATCTCAAAATCATCTCAAAGCTATATTCTGTATTTGCTTTTCTTCTGAACTTTCCCCATTATTAGTGAATAGCTGACCTTCTATCAGGTCGTTCAAGCCAGGAATCTAGAAATCCGTTTCGATTCCTCCCTGTCCTTTATTCCAATCCACAGCCAAGTCCTGTTGATTCTACCTTTTCAAAATCATTTTTCCAATCTGTCTCCTTCTTTCCATCCTCGTGGCTACTGCCTTATTCAGTCCCTTAGAAACAGTTCTCTAAGGTTCTCCCCGCCTCCAGTCTAACGTCCCTTTTACCCCTCTACTGTGTTATGGTCAGAATGTTTTTTCTCAGACTGCAGTTCTCTAAGCCCTGCTTCTTTATACTTCTGTGTCTGCTCACCCGCATGCCTTGGCCTGGAGTGTCTTAGTCCTTGTTTACTCACAGAGCATTTACTCACTTTTCAGGCACATTTCAAGGATGACTTTTTCCGTGGAGATTTCTTTTCTTTTTTTTTTTTTTTTTTTTTTTTGCAGTACGCAGGCCTCTCACTGTTGTGGCCTCTCCCGTCGCGGAGCACAGGCTCCGGACGCGCAGGCTCAGCAGCCATGGCTCACGGGCCCAGCCGCTCCGCGGCACGTGGGATCTTCCCGGACCGGGGCACGAACCCGTGTCCCCTGCATCGGCAGGCGGACTCTCAACCACTGCGCCACCAGGGAAGCCCCTCATGGAGATTTCTTAACCCTCCCAACCCCGTAAAATTGATCACTCATCCCTAGGCCTCCATCGCATCCTTCACCGACATCTGCCATACCACTCCGAATACTTCGTTGTACCGTAAAATAATTCTACAGGATGCTAAGTTCCTTGATGTCAGAACCTACTTTAGGTTCCTTGATGTCAGAACCAGAATGTATTCATCCTTCTACTCCCAGCACAAACACACGGACAACAACATAAGCTTGCCGAATGAGTGAACAGCCCTTACAGTGTCAGGAGAATAAACCTCTCACCAAAGACAGTCCTTCTGGTCTAAAAATGGCAATAATGTAACACATTAAAAATACTCTACATCTACACACATCCCTACCTCAAAATTTGGTTCTGCCTCTAAACTATAATACAAACCTAACTATAACAATAATGAAATATTAAATTCTCATTGAATAATGTTTTCCAAGGCAGCTGGCAGGTGTGGATATTTAGGATTGCCTGGAGATTTGCTGTACAATCCCGTCAGGCCCTTCCAGTAACTGCAGCCCCTCTGCTGCTGCCCCACGTAGGAACACTGTGCCCTTGCCGACCTTCCAGAGCTTCCTCCGGCTACAGTTACACAACTGCGGGCCCTGAGCCACCGAAGTGCTGCTGGCGGATAAAGTGCAGACAGCCAAGAGCAGGGGCAACATTATTTTACATGGGCACTCTGTGCTTTTCAAGGCGTCCCTGGTCTGGAGTCAAGCTCACACCAGGATTCTACTGAAAAGGTTATCCAGCACTCATGACCTTGCCTTACTTAACTTTCTCTTCCTTCCTCAATCTAGTTTGACTACCTGAATCCAACCCATTTCTTGCTCTGACTTTTAGTGCATTCTCAGGGTTAATTCCAGGAGGACATGTACCACATTCTATAAGCAAAGGGAGAGAGCAGCTAAGTAAGAGAGAATTCATTGAAATTTGGCAAGAATATTAAAAAAAAGAGAGCCAGAAATGGGGGCACCCAGTTGCAGAGATCAGAGACCAAGATTTACAAGGAGCTACTTGCAGTGGTGACCATTTTGCAATGTTAGAAATATCAAATCACAAGGCTGTGCACCAGGAACTAACATAGTGTTATAGGTCAATTATACTTCAACAGAAAAACAAACTCATAGAAAAAGAGATCAGGATCATGGTTACCAGAGGCAGGGGCTGGGAAGAGGGGGAATTAGATGAAGGTGGTCAAGAGGTACAAACTTCCAGTCATAGGAGGAATCGGTACTAGGGATGTAATGTACAAATGATTAATATAATTAACACTTCTGTACGTTACATGTAAAAGTTACGAGAGTAAATCCTGAGTTCTCATCATAAGGAAAAGTTTTTTTTTCTCTTTCTTTTATTTTGTATCTGTTTGAGATGATGGATGTTCACTAATCATATCGAGGTAATCATTTCATGACGCATGTAAGTCAAATCATTATACTGTACATCTTAAACTTACACAGTGCTGTATGTCAGTCACATCTCAATAAAACTGGAAGGAAAAAAAACCAAGGAGCTACTTGCAGACACAGTCGAATCTCAGCTACAGTTCCTTGAGAAATCAAAGATAACATGATCCAAGGGGGAAATTCGCTGGGAAGCGCTTCAGAAGTAGAAAAATGTAGAGTAGATCTATCAGAACCAGGCAGAACATTACAGGAACTGGCCTAACCCCCCAAGAACAGGCAGGTGTGGAGTCATTACAGGAGCCCCACTGCTGGACTCCCAAGCCTTTGCTCATGGGGCAAACACCCTGAAGCTGCAAGGGTGTTGGTGAAAATCAAAGCCAAGGTACATCAAACACCTTGCTTAGCATCCGGCACATACGATGTGGTGACTGTTCATACTGCTATTATTGTCTCACACTTGACGGCACAAGGTCATCAGCCACTTTTTTCCCCGAGATTTACTTCAATTGGTTCAACATTTTGCCACCTGAAGAAGCGTTTCATGCTCTTTAAACCCTAAAATTTCATCATTTTCACGTTTCTTACAATTTTTTAAAGATGTTAATAGATTAGTCACTTTTTCCTAGGGAATTCCACTGTGAATCTTTCTCTGCGTAGAGAATTTTCTGGTATACTCAGCCTTTCTCCAATATATTTAAATAATGTCACTGTGATTTTAAAATATGGTCCTCATTCTTTGGTGACTCCATTTTGCTTTGTTTTGATGATAAGTTCCCAGACTCTCTCTGGATACACATTCTCAACCTCAATGGGCCTCTCTTCCTCCACTTTGAACTTTAACTCTTAGAATTCCAACACTGATCCTCCTCACACTCTGAAGAGTTGGGATATATCTTGTTAGAGGCTTAGTAAAGTTTTTAAACATTATTTCTTAATGGCTAAATATCCAGAATGGATCAATTCCAACACTTTTTCTGCTAACATGCCAAAGAACTGTACCATGTTTGTTTCCTATAAACATACACCCAATATCACACACAAAATATATTTTATTAGCATATTTGATAAAACAAAGAGATGCATTTACAAGATGGATAACCTTACTAAAAATAATTGTCCTGTCATAAGAACGACATAAGGAACCAAATCAGCCTTTAAAATTTTGTTATACTGACACAAAGACATGTACACACATTTCAAAGAAGCTTAGAAGAGATCAACAAGGGAAATTGTGTTCAGTTTTCTTATGTTTGTGTTTTGAACTTCACAAAATTGATTCTACTGACACACAGAAATGAAAAGATCAGCAATGTTAACACACTCTGTGTCATATATATTGTCACTCAGTAATACTCAATTATAAATTTAGCAACACAGAATCCTTCAGATGAGTAAGTGCATTAATATTTTACCAAACTGATAGTCCTTTTTAAAAAATTGTTTATAATATTTGGACATTCTGAAGATTGAAATCTGAACTCCTGTAAGAGTACACATTTCTTTGTTATTTTTTTTGTTGTTGTTGGTCTCAAATTTTGCTCTTGTTCAGTGTGACATGTGCATGAATGAGGGTAGAGTTTCTACCAGCCTGGACCACGGCTACTGGAAATAGCACATTACCCAAGTAACCAGGCCTCAAATCAAGCCTAAACAATAATTCTTTTATTGCTAAAACATACTGTTGATAGTAAATAGTTACACTCACTCCTAAAAAGAAAAGAGCTAGGAAGAACTTGGAGTTCAGAAATGGACCCTTTTAGGTTCTTACAAACTTGCAGCTCTGGATTACAAACTTCATAGCATTATATTAATGAAGTCATGATGGCTTGCATTTCAAATGCTGAAAAAGCTGACCAAAATGTGTAGTCTATTGAACATGGAGAAAAGAGAACAAGAAAGATGTAGACTTAAAAGGTTATACTTCTTTCACAGATTAAAAAATATCTTTGCAATTGCTAGTGACATTTGTTTTCAAAGAGCAACCCAATTTCTGATTTCTACACGCTTGGTTGGACTGTCTTTTATTACTGTTTCTCAACGGTCCACAGTTATCTTTCAAGGTATGAAATGGTTCTTCAGTGCTCCTAATGGGTTTCCTCTGCATCCCTCACTTGCATTCACTTCCTTTAAGTTTTATATACAGTAAATACTTAGAGTTCTCACTACACAGCTCTCATATCTTTCAAGAGCCATTAAGAACTCTATTTTTTAAAAAATAATTTTTACTACTCTTGTTAAAACCATGAAACTTGAACCTACAAGACCCAATTTTGTCACTTACCAGCTTTGTAAACATGAACAAATCACTGCTCTCTCTGAATCTCAGTTTCTTCTTCTGTAAAATGTGAATCATAATGACATCTCCCTTACTTATGCAGCCTCCACCAGAACTGGTTGTTTGATTTGGGTGCATTACCTAACCTCGCTGAGCTTCCATTTCCTCTTTTAAAAAAAATTAAGGGTAATAATATTACCTATCTCATAAAGCTGTTTAAGGATTAAATGAGATATTACATGCCAGATACATGAAATTGGTACACGGCAATTGTTTTTAAAAATGTCAGCTCTGGGGCTTCCCTGGTGGCGCAGTGGTTGAGAGTCCGCCTGCCGATGCAGGGGACACGGGTTCGTGCCCCGGTCCGGGAAGATCCCACATGCCGCGGAGCGGCTGGGCCCGTGAGCCATGGCTGCTGAGCCTGCGCTTCCGGAACCTGTGCTCCGCAACGGGGGAGGCCACAACAGTGAGAGGCCTGCGTACCACCAAAAAAAAAAAAAAAAAAAAAAAGTCAGCTCTGATTATTGTTGAAAAGATAAAATGAATTAGTATATGCAGCATGACAGAGTTGAAAGAGGAAGGGCTTCAGAGTTCAACAAACTTGGGTTCAAATCATGCTCTCCCATTTATTGGCTGTGACATCTTACATAAGTTACTCCACCACTCTAAGCCTTAGCTACCTTAATTGCAAGATTCAAAATTATAAATATTAACAGTAGTAGGCATAAAGGGCAGCATGGGTATCTAAGAAACAGTGGTTATTATGAGTATTATGAAAAACTAACTTGCAAAAAAAATCATTACTCAAATAGTACTTATAAGAGAATAGTATTCAGAGATACATGAAGAGCATATCTCAAGACTTAGCAGCAAGAGTAAGAAGAAAGCCTATTCTAAAGAAACAGGAAAAACAACAACAATGAAATGGAACAAATCTGTGACCATAACAAAATAAAGACTATGGCAAAAAAATTTACAAAATGAAGAGAAAAGTTCATTGGTCTCACAAGCACAATCTTCTGCTTGGTAGGTTTGCCAAATAGCAACTGGTAAGTTATACGTATATTTCTTTCTAAGAAAATCAGACTTAGTCAATGAGTGACCCTCACCATAATCATAACAAACACATTTACTATCCAAAGCTAAAAAGGGAAGTATATATGTAGCATAATGTAATTCCAAAAAGTCAGGGTGGTAACGTCTTTTGGACTGGTCTGACATGCTAGGCTAGGGTAGGGGTTATATAGTGAGATATCCAGTCCTATTTGCTGTAGTAAAGTTGGTAGAAGTAGGATCTCACTTTAGCAATAACACATCTGTCTGTCCATGATGGAATTTATGGTGACATAGGAAAATTGTTCATAATCATTTCCATTGTTGTTATAATTAAACTCAAACACCCAGTATTCATTACCACATGACATTTTCCTAAAATTGTTTTTATATTTTAAAAACAGGAAGTAGGGAAAATACAAAAATATACATATTCAATGAAAAGAAGCATAGAGGATTCATTTGTTCTATTACATGTGATATACACCTTGTTTAATGTATATATGTAGTATAAGGAAAAATGAAGTAAACTGCTATAACTATTAGACAAATATATTCAACATAATGGCTAGAAGGTCAATGACCACATGCTCTAACAATTAAAGACCATGTTATACCTATCTGCTAGGCTACTTTTGTTCCTGATTCTAAACCCAGTCTTCATTCCTATATATCAGGACAATAAAACTCTCTAGTTAAGTAGCTAATTGACCCAGCATTAAGTGAAACTGAATATGGGGTGGGTGTCTTCCTCACTCCCCACTGCGGCTTCCACAACATTCTTCCTCTCTCTTCCATTTCATTTTCCTCTAACTTTGAGTCTCATTTCTTCAGACTATACCACTGTGATGGTTCCTTTGGTAAATATGGTTACTCAATGATGGTCAATTTGGTTAATTCAGACTATACCACTGTGATGTGTCAACTTGGCTAGGCTATGGTACCCAGAGATTTGCTCAGCCAGTCTAGATGTTGCTGTGAAGGTATTTTTCAGATAAGATTAACATTTAAATCTGTAGATGTTAAATAAAGCAGATTACCCTCCATAATGTGGGTGGACTTCAACCAATAAGTTGAAGGCCTTAAGAGAAATGATGAGGTTTCTCCAGGAAGAGGGAATTCTGCCTCTGGACTCCCTTTGGACTCAAGCTGCATTCCCACTCTTCCTGGGTGTCCAGCCTGCCCTGTGGATCTCAGACTTTCAGCCAGCCCCACAGTCACATGAGCATGAGACAATTCCTTAAAATATAATCTCTCCCCACCACCTTCTCTCTCTCTTCCTATTGGTAAAATTTCATAAATATTATCTGCTTCTCTAGAGAACTTGTGCCCAGCTTGGAGCACATGATTAAGTCACACTTAGTTTTGTTTGAAACCAACCAACCAATTCAGATACCTATTTGCATTTATCTCAATAATGCATTTCCTTCCTCAGTAGGCGGTCTCTCTCTCACTCCCCAGTCACAAGATAAGTTAGAAACTCCAACACATTGTGTTCTCCCCCATCTTCCCTCAGCTTCCCATTTCCCTGAGAACATGGAAGCAAATAGAAAAGAACTTTCTCAAGCTCCTACCACCAGAAACTATCCACCCAATAGTGTATGCTATTGTCCGTATATTCCGCCCTCCTCCCAGTGTACTCCTACCTGAGATCAACCCATCCACTTATCCACTGAACCCATCCTCCTCACCCGCTCCAAAAATTCTCCCCCTCTCT
Organism: Mesoplodon mirus; assembly: GCF_964341445.2. NCBI lineage: Eukaryota > Metazoa > Chordata > Mammalia > Artiodactyla > Ziphiidae > Mesoplodon > Mesoplodon mirus. The sequence continues at coordinate 31,189,636 of NC_138992.1, forward strand.
CTTGCCTCATCATGTTCCCCCATCTCCTTTGGCTCAAGAGCGACAGCATAAAATACGCTGTCATTTCTCCCACTTTAAGAAATAAAAAGTTTTTTTAAAAAAACTCTTTAACGCTACATCCCCTTTCAGCTAAACATTTCAGTTCTTTGTTCTCCTTTACAACACAGCTCCTCAAAAGAGTTGTCTGTACTTGGTGTCTCCAACTCCTTTCTTTCTATTCTTCTGTGATCACTCCCTTCTGGTTTTCACCACCACTCCACTGAATCTAATCCTTTCAAGGTCACTGAAGGCCTCCATGTTGCAAATCTAACGGTCAAGACTCAGTCCTCATTTTAATTGACTTACTAGAATCGTTTGTCACAGTTAATTGTTCTCTCCAACTTGAAACACTTCCTCTTGGTTTCCAGGATACCGACATTCTCCTGGGCTTCTTCCACTGGCTCCTCCTTTTCAGTTTTCTTTTGCTGATTCCTCTTCTTCTCCAAAATAAGAAGGCACCAAGGACAAGGACCCCTCTTTTCCTTTCCGATCCTCACTTCCTTGGTGATGTCATTCAGTCCCCTGATCCACACGTTTACAACTCCAGCCCTCTACACTCTGGCCTCGTATATACACATGGCTCATTCTCTCACTTCTTTTCATTTTAGCTGCCTATTCAGCAGGGCTTTTACTATATGAAATTGAACCTTCCCCTCTCCACCCTTCCTGGACTCTGACAATCCTTATCCCACCCTTCTTTCCTACTTTATTATTCTTCGTAACATTTATCACGATCTCATGTACCACATTTACTTGTTTTATTGTGTATCCTCGTCCACTAAAATCTACATTCTATAAGAACAGGGATCGAGTCCCCTGTGTCTATTGTTTTATGTCCAGACCCTAAAGTATTTGACCCATTATAAGTGCTCAGTATGTTTGCTGAATGAATGGTCTCGCCTAGTTTTGTTTCCCACTTTCCCCAAAATGGAGGAACTGAAATTCCCTGCTTAGTCTTCCTACAAATTAGGGCTTTCAAAATCTGTTGATAGACTTCTCTGATCCTGAACACTCTCCTGCCACCTCCACTACTTAGTGGCCTGCCATCTGGATTGCATCAGTTATGTATACCTTTTCTGCGTGAATGGGCTCTTCTGGACATTTTGTTAATGGTACTCATTTCTGTCCTGAGGTCGGAGAGTCACTGGCTTGTTCTGGGAACAACCAGGTGACCAGTGGGGCTGGCTGGAGCAGACTGAGCCAGGAAGACAATGGACGGAGATGAGGTCAAAGTGGTAACCAAGGGGCAGAGAGGGAAGATGCAGATCAAGAAGCAGGTTGTATAGCTTAAAGAACTTTAGTTTTTTCTTAGAGCGAGTTGGGAAGTCCTTGGACATTTTGGATGTAGGTGTAACATGATCTGACATGTTTTAAAAAATTCACTCTGGTTTCTGGTTGAAAATAAATCACTGTTCAAAGTCATTTAATTTTTCTGTACCTCATGCGCAAAACCAGTAAGTTAGATCAGAGATCATTTTAGGTTGCATCAACTTTTTAAAATAATTAATTAATTAATTAACTTTTGGCTGCATTGGGTTTTCGTTGCTGCACGCGGGCTTTCTCTATTTGAGTCGAGCGGGAGCTACTCTTCTTTGCAGTGCACGGGTTTCTCACTGCAGATGCTTCTCTTGTTGTGGAGCACGGGCTCTAGGCACGGGGGCTTCAGTAGTTGTGGCTCACGGGCTTAGTTGCTCAGTGGCATGTGGGATTTTCCCGGACCAGGGCTCGAACCCGTGTCCCCTGCACTGGCAGGTGGATTCTTAACCACTGAGACACAAGGGAAGTCCCTCAACTTTTAAGAAATCATAAAAATATGAGTGGAAAAGGATTTTTTTAAATCCTTACTTGAATTAAATGTTTTGTGATCGACAACAAACAATAAATCAATTGCTTAACTTGACACTATTTTTAAATAAGTACTTGGCAACAGTTAATTCATGATGATCTAGGCTGCTCATCAAAGTGCCCTTCACATTCTCAGATTCTCCTATTTGCCAGGGCCTCACAGATATTTTCACATGTGCCCACTGAAACTTGGCTTGAAGAGCTCCTGAAAGGAAAAAATGGCAGAGATTCAGCAGATGCAAAATTTACTGTGACTCATATTTGGACGAAACTGATCAAGTCTTGGCATGAAAAACTGAAGTACAATGTTTTCAGATGTATTGTTTTCCTGATAACACTTTAAAAAATTCCAAATGCTACCTATCTAACCAGATCAAGCTACCTGAGATACTGAAGATTTTTCTGAATTTGATTCTCAGTGTGAGAATAGGCTATGTATATTAATTAGTCAGGGTTCTCCAGAGAAACAAAACCAATAGGATGGATAGATAGGTAGATAGATAAATATTTTAAAGAATTGTCTCATATGATTGTCGGGGGGGTGGGGCTGATAAATCCAAAATGTGTAAAGTAGGTGGCCTGCAGGCTGAAAATTCAGGCAAGAGTTGATGTCACAGTCCAAATTCCACAGGGTAGCAGGATGAAAACTCAGGCAGAATTTCTATGTTGCAGTCTTGAGGAGAATTCCTTCTTCAGGAAACCTCAGTCTTTGCTCTTAAGGCCTTTAACTGATTGGACAATGGCAACTCATATTAGGGAGGATAATCTGCTTTATGCAAAGTCTACTGATATAATTGTGCATTACATACCGAAGATACCTTCACAGCAAAATCTGGGCTGGTGTTTGACCAAACAAACCCCAAATTTGGCACCATCACCCAGCCAAGTTGACACGGAACATGAACCGTCATACCATGTTAACCTTCAGTTCAAAGACCCTTCTCATGGTAGGGTCTCAGTAAATGCTGACCTGAATAATATTCATTTTCAACAACACAGATTATCCCACACATCTGAAATTTTGCAAGATATTCCAGTTACTTTGTTCTTTACTTTTCTCTTTTTGCTGGAAACAAAAGCAAGAGCTACAATTCAAAGTTCTATTATTAGACTTATGCGTAAGAGTAATCAGTAGTATTAATGAGGAAGGAAAGGACACATTTTCTTCTAATTCTCCATCCCTATAATGACAATATAAGTTATATTTGAGAACTGCTCAAGTGAAATCTCTAGATTAAGTTCATTTACTAAATGCGAAAAGTTACCTGATAATGCAGAAAAGTGTTCTACATGACATTGGGTCTGCAATGTTAGAAGTGACTAAGTGTATTTTCATGGGACTTGAAGCCCTCTCTCCCTCACAGCTGGAACCACTGGGTTTCCACAAACTAGAGTTTCTTAGAAAAATCCTTTCTTAAGAGGAATTTAGGGAGTTGTATCCTAGCATCTTGGAGCACACCATTTGTCTATTTTGTTTCTATTAGGTCTCACCCTGTGCCCTGGTACTGAGAATCTCTCTTGCTCTAAAGCTGCAAATACACATCTTAAACATCCTGATAATTCAATGCTGATTATGTATTTTAGCCTAATTGGCATCCCAGTTAGATATCTTTCTGGGATCGAAGCACTGTCTTGCTCTTGTGAAGCTTCTTTTCTTTCCAGGGATGGGACACCCGCCTCTGGATTGAAGATAAATAGCTAAGGTGCGAGTTACCTGCTCAGGATGCACTACCTCCTCAAATTTTTCAGTCCCAACGGCTGGCCTCCAGTACCAGCTATGTGCTATCCATCTATAGAAATATTCTTTCTGCCTCAGCCCTTCCAGCTGAAGCTACTTTTCCAAGATACAACATTGTCTCTGTTGCTGTACCCTTCATATACCACGTCCTTCCCAGGAGATTGGGCTTCCTTTCCGGAAGCCAGTCCCTCTTTCCTCCCCCATCTCCACCCAAGTTTGTCAGTCTAGAGCTAGATCCTCATTATTCCCAGGTTGCCTGTCCTCTAGCAGAATTCACAGAGTATTATCACCCTTGTATAAATGAGCCTGGGTTTTCTCACCTGTAAAACTAGGACATTATACTAGAGATGACCCTTTCAGCTCTGACAGTCTTATGATTCTATAAATGCCTCTTTGATTTTTTAAAAATTTATTTATTTATTTGTTTTTATTTTCGGCTGTGTTGGGTCTTCGTTGCTGCACGCGGGCTTTCTCTAGCTGCAGCGAGCGGGGGTTACTCTTCGCTGCAGTGCACAGGCTTCTCATTGCGGTGTCTTCCCTTGTTGCAGAGCACAGGCTCTAGGTGCATGGGCTTCAGTAGTTGTGGCGCACGGGCTTAGTTGCTCCGTAGCATGTGGGATCTTCCCGGACCAGGGCTTGAACCCGTGTCCCCTGCATTGGCAGGTGGATCCTTAACCACTCCGCCACGAGGGAAGCCCCGCTGCTTTGATTTAATGGTCGTTGACAGCACCTCAGAGAAAATAAAATCACACCAGGCTCTAAGTAGATTATTTCTATTCCTACATATCTATGTCTAGTTCTTTCTTTTTCACATGATCAATTTCTCACCATTTCTTTGGAGTAATGTTTCTATTTCTTAGAGAGTATTTTTCCTTAAATACTCTAGTTATTATCAGACCATTATGGGATGTGTTAAAGATCTTCCATCTGCGTTTCTTACAAAACATAACTTGAACTTAAATGGAAAGCACTGCTAACCTACTGCTTCCTGTCCCTGAGGAACCTGTTGGTAAGCTTTCTGGCTGGGACCCATACGTGCCTCTGGTACTGGGCCTTTGCTGGTGAGGAAATGTTTGGACTTGTCCACTTCCTCCTTTCTCTTTGTAAGAGAATATTTTTACACAGTGCATTTATTAGGAGCCTTGTTACCCGAGGCTTAAATATAAGTAGAGGATTAAAAGCTTTTAATTAATTGACATGAGATACAAACATATCCATGAAAGCATAACACATTTTAATGATATACTGAGCAAAAGTTAATATAGTTTTCCATTACCTATCAGAACAGGCAAATCCTCTTGTCACTTATCTTTACTTTTAGAAACGAAGTTCATAACAATTAAAGTTTTCACTCACTGAGCTACTCTTTTTTTTTTCTAATCAAAAAATTCAGCAAAGACACTTTCAGGAAACATGGTATCTATATCATATGCATAAACTGAATCTTAAAAAATGATTAATGGGGTTGTTTCCCTTTCCTAAACAACTGAATTAAATTAAAAGCATGATCAAGCTACTGGGCTGTACAGAAGTCAGTCATTAATATTGTTGTAAAAAAATCCAATAGGAAGCAGCTGATTCAGTGGACATGGAAATATGTCCTCTGTAGACTTGAACTTGTCTGTCCCAAACCACTTTTGAAGTTATTCCAATAGCTCCAAGCAAAATAGTGACAGAGTAATTGGCATTAAACAAGATGAAGGATATGTGTGCCTTGGCTATTATGTTAGCAACTAAGTACCTTGAAATACTATCAGCCAAAAATATAATTTCCAAAAAGAACATCACTGATATAATAAATGTTTGTGACCTTTCAATCTTCTAAAGGTTTAGTATGGTTCCAGGAGGAAAAATTAGGCATGCTTGCACTGCCGTATCTTCTACTTTATGCAGGGGTTGCTTTGCAGTAAGAGGTCACCTTAGAGGGGAATCAGGAAAACCTCACTGGCCCCAGATCTCTCCCTCATCCACTGACATTCCAGCCCAAAACATCCACCAAGGCTGTTTAACATTTTCCCCCTGTCCTCCTGGGAGAGATACCATATCTGGCTTCAAGACTTATTTGCTTAAAAAGTTCTTTGCTGGGCTTCCCTGGTGGCGCAGTGGTTGAGAGTCTGCCTGCTAATGCAGGGGACACGGGTTCAAGCCCTGGTCTGGGAAGATCCCACATGCTGCGGAGCAACTGGGCCCGTGAGCCACAACTACTGAGCCTGCGCGTCTGGAGCTTGTGCTCCGCAACAAGAGAGGCTGCGATACTGAGAGGCCCGTGCACCGCGATGAAGAGTGGCCCCCGCTTGCCGCAACTGGAGAAAGCCCTTGCGCAGAAACAAAGACCCAACACAGCAAAAATAAATAAATTAATTAATAAACTCCTACCCCCAACATCTTCTTAAAAAAAAAAAAGTTCTTTTCTGAAAATCACTTTTGATGGAGGAAAGCTGAGGGTCAGAAAGCACGAACATGTCAGGAGTCTGAAGTTGGGAAAAGAGAATATAAGCAAGGCTCAGGAGGGGAGAAGGGAAATGAAGAAAAGGAGTACTGGGTGGTGAAGACTAACATTATAAACTTCAGTGTTTTGTGTCTAGGGTCCATGTGAACTTAGAAATTCTTAAGTTTAAATTCTAAGTGGATAATGATTGGATAGAACAGACTGAGGAAATAATGATACAATTCTTGAAGATACAGCAACAGAATATATAGATCACCAACAATTCAGCTTTGATCTAAATTAAAGGTTAAACAGATGCCTGTAGAAATCTTTAGATAAGTACACTAGACTTTCTTGTAGCCAGTTATATTACTTCCTCTCCACATCTTGGCCCTTTGTTACTTGAGCTCTCCTCGGCGCTGACAATTTTTACCTCTCCTTTCGATCTTTTACCTCTCCTTTCTTTGTAAAGTTCTCTGTGCTTGGTTTCTGTGACACCAGGCTTTTCTGCATTTCTTCCTACCCATTAGCCATTTCTTTTCATTCTCCTATTGCTGGTTCCTCTACCACCGCTACTCCATGAACTACTGATGCCTTTCATATTCTCTAAGGGAAAATTCATCCTCTCCAAAAGTAGTCTTATCAATACCAGTAGTTTTCTATCATGAGCCCATTTTTCTCCTCTGGGATTATATGGTATCGGACTTCTCTACCTGAATGTGCTCCTCGAAGTTACACACCTTTCCTCCCTGCTTCACTCCCTTTCCCATATTCCAGATCATAAGGAAAGGTATTACCATCCAATTGCTCAACTGAAATCTGGGGGTCATGGATTCTTACCTTCTGATCAACTATCGATGGTGTTACCTACTCTCCATTCTATTGCCACGAGGCACCCCTAAGTGCAGCCCATTCCTTGCTACTGCAACACCTTCCTGACAGGACTTCAAATCCCTTCCCCTCCCATTCTAGGCTCCATCATAGATGGAACAGGACTCCACGCCTCACAATTCTTTCAAGGTTCCCATCTCCTGCATCTTACAGAATAAATTCTACACACATTTATGCATGTCATTTATTATGTAATTTATGATTATATGTTTGTTTCCTCCCCACCTCAACACACACACATGACACACACTTTTTTTGTTGTTTGTTTGTTTTTTTGCAGTACGCGGGCCTCTCACTGCTGTGAACTCCCGTTGCGGAGCACAGGCTCCGGACGCGCAGGCTCAGCAGCCATGGCTCATGGGCCCAGCCGCTCCGCGGCATGTGGGATCCTCCCGGACTGGGGCACGAACCTGTGTCTCCTGCACCGGCAGACGGACTCTCAACTACTGCGCCACCAGGGAAGCCTGACACACACTACTTTTAAACCAGCAATACAAATTACTTTACGTTCCCAGAACACAACCTATTCTCCTTTCCTATTTCCACTTGATTTCTTTTGCCTGGAATGCTTTTCCATCACCCCTTGCCTGCCTCCTTTTTTATTGTCAATCTCCTACTTATGCTTTGTTTCTCAAATCAGATATTTTTCCTCTGTGAGGCCCTCTCTGATTCTCCCCTGTGGTTCTGGTGTGTCTTATGTGCATGTACCTGTGCCATGGCAGTTGCCATGTTTGTTCACTGAGCAGCCCCAGCATCTGGAAAAATGACTGGCACATAGTAGGCACTCAATAAATATTTGTTGAATGAATGAATATTGCTTATACTTATTGGTATATCTGTTTCCCTACTAGATTATTAGCTCCCTTGTATCTGTAATAACTGGTCTGACAGAGTAAGACCTCCACCTTTAAGTGATTGAGTCAGGTTATGTGAATTTCTACACTTTACAGTCTTTAGCATATTTCAAGTATTCAAAAACATAAAGTGAATTATTACTAAAATCCCAACAATATTCTAGTTAATTTAGAGAGTATTTATTTTATTTTGCTGAACAACCAACTTTAGCAAGTACATATAAATGGAGAGAAGACAATATTGATAATAGCAAATGATAAAAAAATAAAGATAATTTACTTTGGAATTTGGAAAGTACTCTTTGTACTTACATTATAATATGGGACTGACTGATGACCCAGAAATTCAAAATACATTAAACAAATCTCGAATTCATACTTGAATTCATACTGGCCACCTGGGTTTCCTTCTCTGCCCTCTGATCCTGACTTCATACTGGACACTGATTTCATCACCTCTTAGACTGATATTAAGGAACAGTTTAACTTCATAGACAATGGAATTGGAATTTCTCTGCACACCTGAAGCAAGGCATTAGTTCACAGCTCTCTGAAGAAGAACGTTTTAAAAAGTCTTCTTTTCTAAGGGTTTCTGCTAGGTTAGAGAACAAAGAACCTGTTTATTTTAATAGTCAATAAAATAAATAGTGCCCAACTTACAGATCATATAAGGCCAGCTGAGGCCATAAAAGTCCATCTAACCTATAGTATACTGGAAATATTAAACAGTGGCAATAAAATTATAGAAAACTGCCTTCAACACCAGAATATATTTTTTAACCTCCTCATTAAGGTTTTTTAAACCTCGTTAAGCAATATCTTGAGTCTCAGCGCACAAGGTTATATGGGTCTCATCCTGCAAGTGAGGTTTATTGGCTCTTTCTAAAAGACCAAGAATTGATGGTTCACTCCATTTTTGCCTGAGCTCCAAAGCAAGCTGCCTTCTCTGCAGGCCACCTGGGCACTAATGACAGGACAAGCATGGGTCCTTTCTCCTCAACATGACACTGAACAACAGCTTTGCTTCTCCTTTTCACCCAGGGATCTATTTCATTTCTGAACTCCCTATACCTTCACTCAACAAATGTTTCCTGAGCATCTACTGGCAGACAGGCCCTCTTCGAGGTGCTGAAGATACAGTGAACACAACAGATAAATGACCCTGTCTCACTGGAGCTTTCTCTCATTTCCTTTATCCACCTCCCTCAGTGAAGATGGGAGAATCTGAATATGCTGGTTCTACTCTTCAGATTAGCAAATGTGCCAGTCCAGGGGCCATAGATGGGATTAGTAAATTCTCCCACCTTCAGAGGCTGTCCCAGGTCTCAATTCTGAGTTGAGGGGTACCCATTAAGTGGTTTGCCAGAACAGGTCTAAAACCTGTACTAGGGATCTCCTGAGGGAATAGGTCAATGGTTCTGATGAGGATGGATAACACTGAGAACAGACTTCCTGGAATACAGCATCGTCCCACATATCCTGGTCCCTGGAGTACTGAAGGTTATTACTGCTGGGAATCTGATGCAGAGAGAGAGCACAGTCAGCACAGCTGCTCTGGCACTGTGTCCTTTTTCTCATTCACGGGCCCGCTAAAGCAGCTGCCATATAACTTGGTCTCTACCTGCCAATTGCCATTAATTGCCCTTAAGTCATTTAAAGAGCTAAAGTATTTTATACAATTTTATATATGTGAGTATTTATAAATTGGGGTTTCCATCTCAGGAGTGTCTAGACTTAAGCAGAGCTAGTCATAATGTGGAAAAAAGGTGTGGTGACTAGAGTTAACTGCCCTGGTGACCAGAACCAACTGACATAATGTTCTGAAGTGTTTAACTTCTTTATTCAGTCACTTAATTCACTTTATTGAGTATGAGAATAAAATTTTTATATTGAAATGCTTTTTGATACCATTTCTTTCACATCCCCTGCTGTGCAAGTGAAGCAGGAGACTACAGAAATCGAAAGGATTAGACTGTTCTTTTCCATCACAGCTGGTACATATTCAAAATGCAAACCTGCCTGGGTATTTCCAAGGAGAATATTCTTTTCATGATGACGCTGGAGTAATCTATTCTTTAGTAGAAATGACCTGTTTTCATGGCCTGATAACTGAGCAGTTTCATATGATTTGATGTATTCTTTGGGATCAGAAAAATCTGTCATAGATCTTCTCTGAAGATTAGGGCAATAAGCAACCTAAGATTCTCCGATCTTCAAAGGAAACTATAAATAATGACTACAAGGTCACTGAAAAAAAATTTTAGTACAAGCAGCAAAAAACCAGACTTATATTTCATCTGATGCTTGCTTCATGTTTTCCAAAACTCAAGGAAATAAAACTTTAAAGATTGACTTTTCTTTTTAAAAAGAAATCTAAAAGAGGCTTATGTCTAACTTAAACCAAAATCAGGGGAGTATCAGCTACTTCTAGGAAAAAGGAAGACAGAAAATTACTACTTACACTGCTTTTTAAATTGTATGAGATTAGAGAATAAGGACTCTTTTGCTTATGTTATTTATATGTTTAATAACAGTAGCTGCCATTTATTGAGCACCTACTAAGTGCCTGGCATTGTATTAAGTACTTTACACGAAACGTGGTAGAATGATTAAAAGTGCATGTTTGGAATCACACTGCCTGAGTTTAAATACTGACCATTTACTATTTGTGTGTTTTTTTGTTGTTTTTTTGTTGTTGTTTTTGTGTGTGTGTGTGTGGTACGAGGGCCTCTCACTGCCATGGCCTCTCCTGTTGCGGAGCACAGGCGCCGGACGTGCAGGCTCAGCAGCCATGTCTCACGGGCCCAGCCGCTCTGCGGCATGTGGGATCTTCCCGGACCTGGGCACGAACCTGTGTCCCCTGCATCGGTAGGTGGACTCTCAACCACTGCGCCACCAGGGAAGCCCTATTTCTGTGTTCTTGAGAAACCTACTGAACCTCTCTCTGTCTGTTCAGTTGAAACATGGAGATAATAATTGTATCGACATCATAGGATTGTTTGAGAACTAAAGGTGTAGCATACTGTAAGTACTCAATATATGTTAGCAATTATTATCTCATTTAAGGCATGCAGATAATTTAATGAGGCACCCATATTTTCCCATTTTTGGTGGCAATATGAAGCACATAAGGTTAGGTTACTTGACCAGGGTTAACCACCTGGGTCAGGCTCAGCTCTGTTGAATTCTCAAGGCCTATACATTTAATAACTACAATATACTATATTGCCAAATAACACTGGGCACCTCAAATCCTTTTTGCACTTGGGTAGAGTACAAACAGTTAAGTTGTATATGCCTGAAATTAGCAATATAAGAGTCCTTGGGTTGCCATCACAGTTGCTAAATTCACTTCTGATGGACTCGTAAGGAATAAGATTCCATCCCACAAGCATTTCCAGTTCATAATCTCAATCAGTCATTGGAAGAACTTACAAAACAGAGTTATGTACATTTTGAAACCTAGCAGTTAAACGACAAAACACTCAGTGTATCTCTTTATAAAAGCCAATGTCTGTAGTTAATTCCCCTTTCCCTCCTTTTTTCTTGGTAGGTGCAACTGATTCATATGGCTACAAGAGACAGATGTTGTTAGCCCTGTAAATTCATGCATGCTCTACCATCAGGTTTTGCAGTTAAGAAGTTGAGCCCATGAAGGTCAATCTGTGTGGACTGGGGATATTTAATTTATAGCCAGGATTATGTCTTTGATTACTTGGTACAATGCTGGGGTATGCTGTCAGAGCACAGAACATAATAAATAATAACCACAATAAATGTGCTAGGAAACTGGTATAGAAGTTGCCTAGATTGATGGATCTCATTTGCTACCCTCTATTATTCACCTCCAATGGAAATTACAATTTGCTTGTAAAGATCTCTCATTTATTTAACTTCAATCTTTAAAAAAATTTTTCTTTCCCTCTTAGTTATTTATATGTGTTTATCAAGCTTGTTTTTCTTTTTTAAAATAATATTCCTTTGAAGGGGAGTTAAAAGAGTCAGCTTTGCCTGGCAGCATGCCAAGTAGAAAAACCACTACCATCAATCTTCTTTCCAATAAAAGATGATGCTCAGTGGTAGACTTAAATTCCCAGTCTAACCTCACTGGGTGTGGACGAGGTTCTCAAAGGCTACTAAATGGAGCAGGGTCTACACCAGGAAGGAAGGAATTTTTATTGGTAACAAGAGTGAAAATTAAACCATCATATATGATGATAGCCAAATAGGGAGGAAAGAGAAGTGTAAAATCAAAACAAAAGGATTATTTAAGGGCACATCTCCATAAAGTGGAGGGGCGCGGGTGGCTCTTTTCAGAATATGTCAAGGGGAAAAGAAATAGTCCATGAACGTCTCCTCTCCCAAATGCACGTACCTGAGGAGTTTGAGAACCATTTGGAAAAGGATTAAGAAGCAACTCAAGTAGTTACCTCATTCAATTTTTCTTAAACATTCTTTTTAAATGATTGACACAGCCCTTCAAGAATCTGCTGAAAATAACAAACCTTCTGCCTATAAAAATACGTGAGCACAAAATTTCATACAATTTCAGGATCCTTGAAACACATCTATAGATCCAGGGACCCCGAGATTAAGAACCACATGAGTCTCAGGAGAATGCTTTATGCTTTATAGGGTGTAGATCAGAACGCTGGCCGAGTTAAATCAGCACTCCAACTGCAATAGAACTGTTAAAAATACTGACCACTTTATATAGTTTTATAAACTACTAAATGCTTTCTCATATATGAGTTATTTGATATATTAGCCTAATAGTAGACATCTAGGTACTCAGCTCAATAGATTAGGTAACAAAAAGGGTCTAATACTGAATACCTACTCTGTGCCCTGCTCCTTACCAATGTCTGATATTCTATTAGGATTAGATTTTGTATAAATAAAATGTTCCCTCGTGAAACATAAATACCCTTGGTTGGTGAACACTGAAGTGCTCAGCTTCTAATACCTTAGAATGAATATTTATCAGATTTTTTTCCAACAAGAAACAAACTACTTAGATTTTTGAAGGTGTTAAGATAGACACCTAGATGAACAGTTCTCAAAATTTTATCTGAGGACCCTGGGAAGGTGCATGACGTCCTCTCTTTGCCAGTTATCAATACATATATTTGTGAATCTGGATTTTCTTCATATACTTCAACCAACACAACATATTGTAACAGATTGGATGCAGAAGCAGATATGAGAATCCAACTGTCTTCTATTAAGCCAGACATTAAGATTTACAAAGATGGAAACAATGCCACACATTTCACTAAATTTTTTTGTTTTGGAAAATAGAGATTATCTGTAATGCATTTTTTATTTTAAGTAAATTTACACATATTTAAAAATTGTTTTAATTTCTAAATGATAAATATCAGTAGCTATGATTCACATAAACAAAAGCTCTTTGGAGTCCTCACCAAATTTTAAGTGTTTTTATTTATTTATTTTTTTTACATCTTTATTGGAGTATAATTGCTTTACAATGGTGTGTTAGTTTCTGCTTTATAACAAAGTCAATCAGTTATACATATACATATGTTCCCATATCTCTTCCCTCTTGTGTCTCCCTCCCACCCTCCTATCCCACCCCTCTAGGTGGTCACAAAGGACCGAGCTGATCTCCCTGTGCTATGCGGCTGCTTCCCACTAGCTATCTATTTTACGTTTGGTAGTATATATATGTCCATGCCACTCTCTTGCTTTGTCACAGCTTACCCTTCCCCCTCCCCATATCCTCAAGTCCATTCTCTAGTAGGTCTGTGTCTTTATTGCTGTCTTACCCCTAGGTTCTTCATGACCTTTTTTTTTTCTTAAACTCCGTATATATGTGTTAGCATACGGTATTTGTCTTTCTCTTTCTGACTAAGTGTTTTTAAAGGGCCCCTGAGACCGAAAGGTGTGAGAACTCGATGTCTCAGAAGACAGGTCTGGGTGGATGAGCAAGTGCAACGGTGAGAGGAGTGTGAACACAAGAGTCAAGGGACGGAGGACAGCAATGTGCCTCTTGTCTTTGGACTGGGGTTCCTTGACTGGTACTAAAAGTGGAGAGAGGAAGATGCCGTGCAGTCTCTCTTCATTTTGTTTGTGACCTGTTCTAAACACAGTGGTCATGGCAGCGCAATATCTGGAAACAGATCTCAAGAATCAAGCAAGTAGAATCTCAAATCCTAAAATTAGGACAGACAACTGCTGATTGTTAAATGAAGTACATTGAAGCTCCTCCTTTTTCTCCAACGAGGGTACAAAACATATTTGGAGCTCTCGATTTTGTTTGCTTGTTTTGCCAAATGATACAAGATTTGTTATTATTGGGTTTTGCATTGTTTGTTAATAATTTTTTCACCGTTTGTAATACCATTTCCTGGGGAAAAAAATCTAAAAGGGGACAAATTGGTAGCGGATAGAGGGAAAGACTGAATGTACCTTCAAAGAAATTCATCTTAAATTTTAATATTTACCTACTACGCACTAAGCATTGTGCTAGAGTACACTGCAGTAGAGAGGAAACAGCCTTGAATTTGGAATAAGAAAAATTGTTTCAAACCATTCACTTGTTACACTATTTTGGGTAATTTAACTTGTCTCCTTTTCTTATTTATAAAATATGGATAATAATATTTATCTCACAAGGTTGTTAGAGATTAAAAAGAGATAACCTATGTCAATTGGACAGCATAGTGCATTGTAGGTCTTCCTTGAATAGCCCGGAGAGTGCATGTAAAGGTCAATGATAATCTAGTAGGGGAGATGAGACGTGTCGACAAACACTTTACAAATACAAGGCGGAAGGTCTGACGTGCCAGTGTCACTACAATTGTATTTAGAAAGTGCTAGAGAGGTAAGGGAAGGAGGAGTCACACTTCTTGGGATGGAGAAAGATGTTTAGAGAAATCACGGGTCTCTGAGTGAACCCCTCTCCCACTTCCCGACCCCCGAGGTGGCTCCAGCCGAACATCCCGGCCCAGCTCAACACCCCCGCGAGATGTCAGAGCCACCTCCACGCCAGACTGGAAGTGCTCCGCACTCCAACCTTGCCCGGCTCATCGCGGGCACCTTGAGCGTGGGCGTCCAGCCCCAGCTCCCCAGCAGGCATTCACAGCGACCAGCGGCCGGGGTCTCGGCTCTAACCTGCGCCCACCCACTCCGAGCTCCGCGCGGGTTAAGCGGAGGAAGGGAGGGAGGGGTAGGGGAGAGTAACTCCCAAGTTCCCAGCCTCCGAACACCCACTCTCCTCGCTCACGCAGCCACTCTCCGCCACCCAACACGTCCTCATACAACCCGCAGGGGCAGCCCCGAGACCTCGGACTGCAGCGAAGCGCCGAAGCCGGCCCCCACTCCCCAGCCCGGGGGAACCCATCGACCCGCGTTCTCTAGCTCGCTCATCTATTGGCACTGCCTTGCTCCTCCGGCCTCAGTCACGGGGAAAGCGGCCCTGAGACTTAGAAAGTCCAGAGGAGCGTGGGGTGGGAACCAAGGCAGGCGGGCCAGGGGATTGCCGATCGCACGGATGGGCGCGGGTGCCGGCTAGCGCTGTCTGGCGGGTGGCGGCGCCGACTAGCCTATGCGGCGCGTGGCTGGAGCCGCGCGTCCGCCGCCCCCTCATCTCGTACCGGCGCTGGCTACCCCGGCTCCCGGGAGAGCCGTCCCGTGGAGGACTCTCGCGCCGCCCCGGGTGGGAGCCGGCGAGCTGCTGAGGGGGGTCCGGAGGGAGGCAGAAAGAGGGAGGGAGCGCGCGCGGGCAGCGGCGGAGGCGGCGGCGACGGCGGCCCCTCCCCCTCCCGCCGCCGCGGAGAGCGCAGTGAGCAGCCGGGGGCTCGGTGGCGGCGGCGTCTGGCCCCAGCTCCTCCTCTGCCTCCGCCTCCGCCTCCGCCTCCTCCATCTCCTTTTCGCTCGCTCCATCTGCCGTGGTTATGGCCCGTCGCTGGAGCACAAAAGAGTCTCCGCGGTGGAGGTCTGCGCTGGTCTTGCTTTTCTTCGCCGGGGTGTACGGTAAGTGTCCTGGTCCCCGCGCCCCGCTCACCGAACAAAGCTGGGGCGACCCCGGGCCCCGAGGCCTCCAGGACAGGGGGCTCCCCGAGGAACCGGCAGAGACCCCGGCCGCCGGCGGGACAAAGACCCGGCGAGGGATGGATGTAGCGGAGGGGGTGTCCACACACGAAGATGCTTTGGTCCATTCGTCTGTCTCCAGACCCTCGGGGTGTTGGAGGGTGTTTGGGCGTCCCGGACCCGGGGAGCCCCTTGGGAGCTAGAGGGTGGCGGACGGACTTCCCGACCTGGGCTGGAGGGCCACGGTGGCCGGCTGGTTCCTCGGGGACTCGTAGCCCCTTGACTAACACACACACACACAAAGATGTAGGACTGTGGGAGAAAGAAAGGGAGGTCGCCCCCCGCCGCTGGCCGGGACCGTCCTGCCACCCCCGACCCTCCCGGGGCCAGGAAGTTCACTCCCCCGTGGAATTCACACCGCACCGATCCCTCACCTTCCCCACTCCCTGGCAAAGCAGCCCACTATTTTCTTCCCATCCCTGCACTTCGGGGGCTCTGCTGATCCCGGGCATGCAGGATCCTGCCCCTTGCTCTGGAGCAGCACGCGGGAGAAGGCCAGAAAATAGTTTCCAGCCCCACCTCAGTCTCTCCCTCTTAGGGCGTACATGTCTGCCCTGACTCCCAGTTCGTTTGGCATTTCATCCATCATTGTCCGCTAATGTTGTCACTGTTGCTTTATTCCAGTCTGTGGATTGTATTACATATATTCCTTTGAGGTTAAGAGAAGGCTGAGGCTATGAGTAAGGACCAAGCTTTACGTAGTACACAGGGGTCAGAACAAGAGCTAAATGTTATTAGTTGGAAAGAATATTCATTGCTTGAGAGACTTGAGTTCTACTTCTGACTTGACTGTTTTTGGTCATCAGTTAAAAACATTGTATAGTTGTTTCAGAGAGCACAGTTAACCTTTACTTTTCGGAGTGGTGCTTTGATTTCTTCAGAAGAAAATAATTAGGAGTTACCATTCTTTGTTAAATTTTACTTCTGAAAAGTCTAAGTCATTTGCCACAAACACTTAATTCCACCAATGGTGGTGGAGATGGAGTTCAGTCAACATGTAATTTACAAGCAAGTATTATCTCTTTTGAAAGCATTTATCTATGGAATTGAATGTCACGGTAACTTTTAAAACCTGAGAAATTACACGAAATGAAGAATTTAATGAACTGAAATTGACATTTACTGCCAACCAAGAAATCGTAGTTTTTCTGTGTGGTTCAGAATGTATTGCTCCCTGACCTGATTAATATATTTTTATTTTTGTTTGGGAGGAGTTGGTCCACATTTGATGTGGTAATTGCCAGTGGTGTGCTTATTTGAACAGAAAACCCAGTGCATGACTTCTGATTGTTGCATCAAGTGGCTGTGATCCCTACTTGCTTGGTGACTTGTGGGTTTGGGTCTGCACCAGAGATCAATAAGCTATTATGTGTTTCTTCTAGCCTGAAGGTGGGTGTAGTTCTCCTCTAGGTTTGGTGTAATGGCCCAGGAGAGAGCCGAAAGCTAGAGGCATCTTTAATCTAGGGTGATTAAGAGTGTCCAGCTTTGTCCTCTGCTATAATCAGAATTGAGTCTTAGTGATGTCTGATCAGATTGGATAAATAGGTTCTTTTAGCTCTGCTTTCATTAAGAGCTATGTCATTAGTGTTTGAACTAAAATTCTTTTTGCCTCTAGGTATAAGAGGCTGTGAACCCGTGAATTTGTCTTGGTGCATCCTTTTGTACTTGTACACAAAATGACTTCCTGGTAGATGTTTATCAGATATTTATGTTTTGGGAATTTGTGTTTAGTGAGGAATTGTTAGTAGGCAAAGACTGAAGCTCCTTTTTCCAACAGTGTGGGGTCACATTATAAAACTAGCAAGTGATTATACTAAGGGTTGATATCTCAAGCCACACAGCAAGTTTCAAAGTATAAAGAAAAAGGAGGTAGTGAGCCAGGCGGGACACTAAACTGTGAGCAGAGATTAAAGGAACCCTTCACTCTGCATTTGGGGAAATTCTCTTTATTGCTGCACTTTTTGTCCTCTTCTGTCCTGTGTGGATTTATATTAGAGAAGAAGCAGCTATAATAATAGTGTGTGTGTGGCGGGGGGTGGGGGTGTGCTTTCATAACGATAGTGGGGTTGTTTTACTTGAATATGCAGTAGTTGTGATGAGGAGTGGATGTGTCCTGAGAAGTACCCATCACCTGTTCTGAGCCTTTAGAACAAATATACACTGTAACTTATGAAACTGTCCCTTATACAGCAAAATGTGTGTTTTTTTCAAAGTGGCTTCAAAAATAATGAGAAACCTCTGTTAATGCAACTGAATATTCAGAGTAACCCTTAACTTAGACCCAGTGAAAAAAATGCAGGTTGATTGGCTGATATTTGGGCAATTCCAATACTAACTCTTCACAGAGTGACTCTTTCTTATCTGTTAAACTGTAATATTAAATGGCTCCAAGTTGTGCCTTGAATCTTTGAAACATTTCAAATACCTTAAAAGTAATCTTTTTATTTTGGTGCTTAGTTTCTTCACATGACCGTTTTAGTGGACTATGTGACTAATAAACGTGACTGTTTTAGTGGAATAGTATGACTGTTTTACTTCCAAGTTACTTTTCTGAATGCCAAAGCCTTATTTGAAACTCTAGATTATGATATGGAATACAGTTAATGTTTTCTAGGAGTAGTTGTTCAAAGACCAACAATTATCTTTCAGGAGCTGCTGTAGCTTAACTGCACCGAATGTTCCTGAGAGTTAGGAGAAGGTAAAGGTTGACCTCTGCCGTTGGAAGTTTGAAGGGGTAAGAACAGTTAGTGGGCGCAGCTGTGACCTTGCTGGGCATGTGTTAGTCCTGCTGTAAGAGGAGAAGGTGCTTCTTCATATCTCACATGGGGATATCTGGCTGTTAAAATGTGTGGAGGTTTTCCAAAATGTCTCCTAGTCAATAGAAGCTGTTAGTCTTGCTCACCTCCCAAGCCATAATTTGATAATTATGGCAGTTCCATTGCTTTATCCTTTTCCACTCTCTTTGTCTCCCAAATCAGTGTTTTCTAATCTTTTTTAGAAGATTAAAATACCTAAAATACATTTTATATTACTCCCAGTATACAGAACAAAACAAAATTCATGAAATAATACTTGCTGGTACTACCTGTGATGGATGTACTCTGATGTTTTCTAATCTGTTTCACCTCCCTTCTCTCCTGCTTCCTTTCTTCGTGTACTGGTTTGGACTCATTAAAGTAATTTTGGACCCACTTATAGAATACAATTATTAGTTTGTAAAAGCACTGCCCTAGATGAAGCCTTAAAATGTAATTTTAAATGTTTGGTGTATTTGTATATCATTTTACAGTAGCCTTGAAGAGTTGTAGGTGGTAAAGTCTTAGGTTACTTGCTGCTAGAGCTTTTGGGAGCAGTAAGAACTCTCCCTGACATGCACTGACTGACTTATGACAAAAATGTATCTTTAAACTGGTTTTCAGCTTATTATAGTCAAAAGTTCTTTCTGTACACACTGCTGTTCTAGAGGTTGAGGGAGCATAGTGTATTCTTTTTACTCTTGCATCTTATGTCTAATGAGTGAGTCTTTCTCTGTGAATTTTATGGAACTTTCAGCAGGATTTTATAAACTTCCAGTTTAAGGATAGGCTAGAAGTTCCAATTTTAGAAAGGTTGTAGAAATAACTAGAACATGAGAGAAAAAAATCTAAACCAGATTCCAATTACTTCTTAAAAAGTCAGCCTTGATTACATAAAATATGTTGAATAAAACGGAATTAATTACTTAATATAAACCCTTCCTTGGGTTTAGAATCCAAATTATATCCATATCGTAGGGAGAATATAAAGGTATGCAGCACATTCCACAAAATTCTAGGTGGTTACCAGGCAGAAAGTATTAAATGACCACTTTCAGAGGGGTACCTGTGTTCCAGGGAGAGTGTGGAGGAGATCTGAATGATGTATGGTAAATGATTTAGAAGGTCCCTAGAAAGTAAAATCTCTGAAGAAAACATAAAAATGATGTCAGGCTGGAAAGTGAGCAGCAGTTTAAAAAAATGTTTGGGAAAGAAGGACTTAATTTTTGTGGTTAGAAAATTTAAAGCTTATCAAGAAATTAAGGCAACAATGAGAACTTTTTGTTTTTCTGATGTGAGGCATTTTTGTATTTGGAGGGTTTTTGTTTTTTTTTTTTTTACATCTTATCAATGAAATTACAGTTTAAAGAATGAAAGGTAAAAAGGAGGTAAATACCTTTAATATAAGTGAGATATATGTAGATTTAAGCAAATAGAAAATGTTTTATTTCAGAATTTAGGAATGAGTACTAATCCTGTTCCTGCTACAGGTCTTTATAGGTAAATGAAGGCTGTTCTAAACTTAGGAATTGAGGTTGAATTAATGATTTCTAATTTCTCAGCTTATCTTTCCCTCCTGTTTCTTGGTTTCTCTTCATTTTCTCCTCACTCCACCCCGTCCTTTGTGGGAGGGGTGAGTAAGATGTATACTACTTATTCTCCATTTTCTAAGGTGTAGGATTGGATTAGATCCTACAAATACAAGTTACCAATTTGTCTGTTCAGATGCATGTCATTAGTCCTTTTAAGTAGATGCAACAGTAGATGTGTATATAGATAGATAGGTCTGTCTATCTGTCTGTCTGTCTATCTCTAGTTTCAATATGAAATTAGCTTAGGGAATTCTCAACTGTAGAAGGAAGGGAAGGAAACTAACATTTACTCAATTAAGTTCAGATACTGTGGTTGGTCTTCATTCATAGTCTGTTAATATTCATTAGGTCTTATTTAGAAATCCTACAAGGTATTTATTCCTTTTTTTTTTTTTTTGCGGTACGCGGGCCTCTCACTGTTGCGTCCTCTCCCGTTGCAGAGCACAGGCTCCGGACGCGCAGGCTCAGCGGCCATGGCTCACGGGCCCAGCCACTCCGTGGCATGTGGGATCTTCCCGGACCAGGGCACGAACCCGTGTCCCCTGCATCGGCAGGCGGACTCTCAACCACTGCGCCACCAGGGAAGCCCTATTCCTTTTTTTATGGAAGAGAAAAATTGGAGCTCAGAGAACTTGTCACTTATCTAAGATCAAAGCACTAGGAAGTAGTACAGCCAGGACCGCAACCTAATCCTGTCTCTTCACTCTTTCATTCATTTAGCAAATAAATACTTGTCGAGCGCTTGCTTACGTCTGGCACTATGTAAGGCACGACAGCCTGGCGGACGTGGTTTCTGCCCTCGTGGAGCTTCCAGTCTAGCGAATAACTTGTAGTAAGTGCTTTAACAAAAAACAAACAGGAGACAGCGATAGTGAATACCAGGCACAGAGTAGTTAGAGGAAGCCTTCCTTGTAGAGGAGAATGAAAGACCTGAAGGACAGCTAACCATGTCATGATTGGGATAAGAGAACCTTGCACACGGGAGCAACATGTGAAAGACCCAGAATTAGGAGAAAGCTGATGTGGAAGAGCTGGTGTGTTGCAGGTAAACAAATAAAATCAGTAGCCGGAGCACAGTGGTCCTAAGAGTGACAAGGTGAGGCTGGAATCTTAGGCAGGGACTCAGGGCTTTGGAAACTATGGTAAAGAGTTTGGGTTTAAGTGTAACTGTTGACACAGTTTAAATGCTGTAACGTGATCTTTGTTTTGAAACAGTCGCTTTTGCCCCTGTGTGGATTGTTGAGAAGGAGGCAAGAGCAGAGGTGGGATGATGGGTTTCGGCTGTAATGCAGGTGAGGGACCCTGAGGTGGCAGCAGCGGAGGTGGAAAGAAGAGTGTGGATTGCCCCTTTGATAGGGAAGAAAGGGGTGCTTCCTCCCTCGGCCCAAGAGGTTAAGGAGGAAAATACTAGTTCAAGTGTACTTAGGTCTGTAGGTTTTGTAGTAGGATGATGGACATGAGATCATCAAGTGAGAGTGAAGAAAAGGGCTGAGAGGTTGCGGGTGATTTCTGTTTTCACAATTCAGTAAATCAGTTTACACCCTTAGGAAGTTACGTTTCTGTTTATTTTAATCTAGAAAAGAGAAGGTTAAGAACACTCAGTTCAAGAAGGGATATTGTGTGTGAATAGTTGTATAGCATGTGACACTAAGGAGTGGGGATTTAAGTTACAAGGGGGGAGGCTTAAGAAGGGTTCTGTGGAGAACTCACTTCTAAGGACTGTTCATTTTTGTGGATGAAATAAGGACAGAACAAAACTTTCTACAGTGTTTTAAGAGTATTTAAGGCAAAAAGGAAAGGGTGGAATAAAAGTTATATTTCAAGGACTTTTTGCCCAAATTAAACGCTTTCTACTAAGTGATCAATTAAAGATTGCTCTGTATCTTAGAAGAGTCAAGAATGCATTGGCAGATTAGAGAACTTCAAACATTTTTGGAAAAATAAAGTGACCTTTTACCTTTCTTCCCTGGATTGAATAGTTTATTTACAGAATATATAACTTTAGAAGGTCCCCAAACTTCAAAATAAATGAAGCCAACTGAACAGTTTTCTAGTTCTCTCGAATACTTTATAACTCACTGCCCTGCCCTGCTAGTATCAGTTTGGTGAAGAAGTGAAATCGTTTTACATTCATGTTTTTACCATTGAATGAGCGTAACTTCATACTTACCTTTAATTCACTTGAATTTTAGTCTTTAGAGATGGGATATGGTGTTAATCTTTTCATATCGAGGTTAAATGGAGCACAGTGGGATGTGTCGTAGTTGGAATTTACCGTTCAAACGTAATTATCTGACTTAATTTCATTGATTGTTAAAGTATCTTATAGGTTTTAATAAGTTGGAGAAGACATGAATCTTTTATCTGGCATATTCTGAAATAGAATTCAGTTTCTTGGAATTATTATTGCCTGTTCTAGTGATACTAAAACCTTTTACCAAGAGTTAGAATACAGAACTCCTTTACAAAAAGATGCTTTTCTTAAATCCTCAAAATAACTCTGAGGTAGATATTATTAGAAGAAACTGAAGCTTTGAGAGTAGTGATTTTGCCTAAGGTTTGCGTCTCTCTGCTGCTGTTCTCTTCATGTAAAGGCTCATTAGTTTTTAATCTATGTTATTGTAACAGCCCCAACTAGTCTTGACTCTAGTCTTATCCTGATTCAATCACATCACACAGAGGAGCAGCAGAGTGACTCTTCTAAAGTGAGGATATGATTATGTAACTTTCTTGCTTAAAACCAATAGTTCCCTATTCTTAAAATAGAAGCATCACTAGGCCCTTCACGATGTAGCTAGTTTTTCCCTTTCTTGTCTCTTGTCACTCCCTCCACCATGTCCTTCCCCTCCACCGTGTTTGTGCCATACTGAACACGGTTCTCTTGTCTCCTGGCCTTTGCACACACTGTTCTCCCTGCCTGGTTTTACCTTCCTCCACCACTTTCTTCACTAGGCTAACTCCTGCCATCCTTCAGCTTTCCTTTACATATTACCTCCTTTGGGAAGTCTTTTCTGGTTCCTCAGAATTAGGTGCCTGTCTCCTAAGCATCTCAGACTGTTCTTAGTATGCACATTTGGTATTTTCCTGTTTTACCTTTCTATATTTCCCCCTGGAACATCGCTGCCTAACAGATACATATTGTGAGCCTCAAATGTAAGTCATATACATAGTTTTAAATTTTGTAGTAGCCGCATTCAAAATTAAAAAAAAACAGGTGAGGGCTTCCCTGGTGGCGCAGTGGTTGAGAGTCCGCCTGCCGATGCAGGGGACACGGGTTCGTGCCCCGGTCCGGGAGGATCCCACATGCCGCGGAGCGGCTGGGCCCGTGAGCCATGGCCGTTGAGCCTGTGCGTCTGGAGCCTGTGCTCCGCAACGGGAGAGGCCACAGCAGTGAGAGGCCTGCGTACTGAAAAAAAAAAAAAAAAAAAAAAAAGCAGGTGAGATTAGTGTTAGTAATGTATTTAACCTGATATATCCAAAATATTATCATTTTGACATGTAACCAATACAAAATTATTAATGAAATATTCTGCATTATGTTTTTCATACTAAGTCTTCAAAATCCAGTGTAATTTTTTTTTTTTTTTGGCTGTGTTGGGTCTTTGTTGCTGTGCACGGGCTTTCTCTAGTTGCGGTGAGCGGGGGCTACTTTTCGTTGCGGTGCACAGGCTGCTCACTGCGGTGGCTTCTTTTGTGGCAGAGCACGGGCTCTAGGCGCCCAGGCTTCAGGAGTTGTGGCTGGCGGGCTCTGGAGCGCAGGCTCAGTAGTTGTGGCGCACGGGCTTAGCTGCTCTGCGGCATGTGGGATCTTCCCGGACCAGGGCTCGAACCCGTGTCCCCTGCATTGGCAGGTGGATTCCTAACCACTGCACCACTAGGGAAGCCCTCCAGTGTAAATTTTATTCTTACAGCTCATCTCAGTTAGACTAACCACATTTCAGATGCTTAATAGCCACTTTGAAAACAGTCAGTATCTATTAAGGCTGAATGTAAACATGCCCTGTGATCCAGCAGTTCTGCTCCTGGTATAAACTCAACAGAAGTGGGGACGTCACGTGCGTCAGAAGACACGTACAAGGATATTCATAGCATCCTTTCCTTGCTTGTTTTAATTCCAGATTAGAAAGAGCCCATATGTCCATCAGCAATAGAATAGATGAATAAATTATGGTATATGGTATATTCACATAAGGGAAAACTGTACAGCAGCAGTTCTCAAACTTTTGGGACGCAGGGCTCCACAGTTATTGAGGGATCCGAAGAATGTTTTTTGTATGACAGATATATATGTTTTTAAACATGGTAAATTAAAGTTGAGAGATTGTTAAAATATTTATTAACCCATTTAAAATGAGAAGAAACCAACCCCATTACGTGTGACCTTAAGTAGCATACGTTTTAAAAATATGTAAAATGACCACTAAAATTTCCAAAAAAAAAAGTTTAGTAAGAAGGATGGCGTTGCTATACATTTTTGCAAATCACTGTAATGTCTGGCTTAATAGAAGACAGCTGATTTCTCACATCTGCTTCTGCAGTCAGGCTGTTGTGACATGTTTTGCTTAAAGTATAGGAAAGAAATCTGGCTTCATATAGATAATTGTAAAGGGAGAAGAATTTTAGTAGCCCTTTCAGATAAATGTGAATATTCTTTGGTGCTACACCAGAACTTGACAAGTCGTTTTTTAAAGTTTAGTTGCAATGTGGAATCTGAAATCAAATCAGTGAGCTTTCTGTATTCTATTAAACGCTGAAAGGGTGTTGGGAATTCCCAAGAGTCCACTGACCACGTTTTGAGAACAAGGTGCTCTCATTACAAGGTAATGGAAAAGAACAAATTTTTAAAAAATAAGGAATAAACCCCAAAGTACCGCTGCAGGTAGGGTGGGTAGGTTTCACATATTGATCAAAAACTGTTAGGCACACAATTATAGCTACCGTATGAATACAGTGTTAGACGTTAGACTGATGTTGGAGAGCAGTTGCCTCTTGGGGTTGAGCGGGGGTGGGGATAGTGATTGAGATGGGTACCATGGAAGCTTCTGGGCTGCTGGTCAAATCTATATCTTGACCTAAGCGATGGTTTACACAGATATGGGTTTTGGGGGTGATGACTCATGGAACTATAAACTTGCAACTAGTACATTTTTATGTATGTAGATTTCAAATAAAAGTTATTAAGTAATAACTTTTGAAAAAAAAGAATAATGTCGAATAATAGTATCCATAGAAGGTTTTCTGATAATGTAGATTCTCTCTAGTGTTTGCATTTAGTTGTTGTTCTTTTTTGCTTGATTTTTTGCCATTGTGTTTGATAATTAAAAGCAATTTTAAAACTTTGTACTTTGGAAATTTCAAGCATATTCAAAAGTAGAGACACTAGTGTAATTAACCTGATAAACCCAACATCCAGCTTCAACAAGTGATCATTATATGGCCAGCCTTGTTTTCTCCACTCCTCCACCCACTCCCTAAATGCAAATGAGTTTGAAACAAATCCCAAGGACCTAATCTAATAATATTTCAGTATGTATCTCTAAGATGTGAAAGCTTCAGAAAACAAACACAAAAAACAAACCTTAAGTCCAATACCACTATCACACTTAAAAAGTTAACAGTTCCTAATTATCATTACATGTCTAGCCATATACACATTGCCCTGGTTGTCAGATAAACATGAAGTTTTAGAAACTCCTGGGATCAGGATCCAGATAAGGTCCATACTCTGCAGTCCATATCTGTTAAGTCTTTAGTTTTAATGGTTCCCATCCCCTTTTTTTCAAAATTTTAAGTGTGATGTTTGCTATAGGTTTCTGATATTCTTAATCAAATTGGAGCTATTAATGAGTTCCTATATAAAATAAGTTTTTGAGAATAGATATTTAATTTTGACACAAAAGTGTTTTCATTTCCAGGATGATCGTAAGTTATTTATGAGGGCCAGAATTATGTGAGTGAATCATACCTAGCATCATGCCAGACAGTATTTGTTGAATAAATGAATTCATTTATCCACGAATGGAGTAAATTACATTCATGTGATTCCTTATGTTGAACTACTTTTGCATTTATGGGATAGACCACAACAAGTTGGTAACGAAATATTATCTTTTAATCTGCTGGGATACATTGACTAATTTTCTTAAGGCTTGTGTTTGTATCTATGAAATCAGTCTGTAGTTACTGCCAGCTTTCTAACTCCTTCCACCCCTTTTCTTTCTCTCTCCTGTGACCTGACTTCCTCTCTCATTTTCCCAGTTTTCATATCTGTTGATCTGTTCTTTTAGATACACTTATAATACATACACCTTTTTTTTTTTTTTTTTTTTTGAGGTACGTGGGCCTCTCACTGTTGTGGCCTTTCTCGTCGCGGAACATAGGCTCCAGACGCACAGGCTCAGCGGCCATGGCTCACGGGCCTAGCCGCTCCGTGGCATGTGGGATATTCCCGGACCGGGGCACGAACCCATGTCCCCTGCATCGGCAGGCAGACTCTCAACCACTGCGCCACCAGGGAAGCCTTTTTTTTTTTTTCCGAAGGACACGAGCCCTCTTTTTTTTTTTTTTCATATTTATTTATTTATTTATTTGGTTGCACTGGGTCTTAGTGGCAGCATGCAAACTCTTAGTTGCGGCATGCACGTGGGATCTAGTTCCCTGACCAGGGATCGAACCCGGGCCCCCTGCATTGGGAGCATGGAGTCCTATCCACTGCGCCATCAGGGAGGTCCCCATACACCTTTTAAAATTGATTTCAGTGGTCAAGAACAGTGTAAAAAAATTTACTGTTACAGTTGTGATTATTTTGCCTTTTCAGGTTAGGGGAAGGAGACCTGTATAGCTACAGTTACAATAAGAAAGCAAAAATGAACAGCCTTGTCCTGCTGACAGGAGAAATGTTTTCATTCCTAGTGAGGATAAACTTTGTTTCACTTAAGCAAGGTAATACAGATGAGCCTGTCAGAAGTAAATCCCTTCTTATGAATGGGCCTTATGACCAAAGAAGCAAATAAGATACCTTAGTGGAAATGGACTGGTTGTATGAGAAGTAGAATTCGTGTTTGAAGGAGGCATCTGTGGAGTAAAATGGAGATGCTAAATGAAGACTGAGCTCAAGTCCAGGGGAAGGAGCACTGTGTTCTGCCAGATGGGTACTTCTAGTCTGTTGGGGATGATTATACTTTAAGACCACACTTATTTGCTCAAAAGGTAGCAGCCATAGCGTTAACCAAAATATGGCCCTAGTACTATGTAAGGTATGACCTTGTGTTTTCACTGACATGATTACTTGTACGTAAGACTATTCACGCTGGTAAGAGGGTAGGAGATGGAGGGGGAGCCTCCTATTTGTGCAGCTGGAGTGGAATCACTACACACAGTTTAGGTTCTGATGTCAGTGAGTAAGGCTAAAGTATAGTTCTTTTAAAACTCTCAGAAATCATCTTCAAGTACAGTATACATGTTTTACAATATTCAGTGCTGAACAGCAAACTTTCATTAAGTACAAAACATCCAGTTTTCTCTCTAGCGTTGGTACGGAAGTTTTTTTGAGCACCAGATAAAATGGTTGTATTTAGGAGCCATATGAAAAATATGAGTGAGCACAGATAAAATTGCATAAATTCAGTATGAATAGGATTCAGCTCCACATTACTTCTTCCACTGCATTACAATAAGGAACTGAGTGCTTGATTTGATTGAAGTATGTGGGTGTTACAGAGAATTCGAATTAGGATACATGATTTATCCCCGCTTTTTATTTATTTTGTGTATTTTTTAAAAATTTATTCTTTTGTTCCCTGACCTAAGTAGGGGGCTCGCCACAACAAAATTTAAAATAATAGAAGTTACGGTTTTTTATAGGTTTTTTAGAACTCTACCCTGCAACTATAAGGGCATGGTACTTTTGGGGGATAACTTTATCTTTTCAATTTCTACCTCTTTAAGCCAATTTTGTTAAAAATACTAAGTCATATTTTCCTAGAATATTGTAATTTCATTTCTATTTCCACATTTGCTTTAAAGTTGTAAGTAATGTGCTCTCAAAAATATTTTCTACATGTGATTATATCACGTTTGTCATTCCTAATACCTGTCTGTCATTCTTTTCTTGAACACACTTATCACAGTTTTCTCTATTTTAGGTTTTCTTAAAGAATCAGCTCTTGGTTTTATGGTCTACTGATTTTCTTGTTTTCTATTTTATTAATTTCTTCTTTGCACTTTTTTTTATTTTGTTGTTTTTCTAGCTTTTAAGATGACTGTTAATTTTTTAATTTTTATTTTTAAAGATATACAGTAGAATTAATTCTTTTTCCTTTTGGTGTTCAGGTCTATGAATGTTAACACATTACAGATTTGTGTAGCTACCATACAAATCAGGATACATCACCCGAAAAAACTCCCTCCTGCTATCTTTTATAGTCCCATCCTCTCCCCACCCATAATCTCAGATAACCACCCATCTATTTTTCATTACTATAGTTCTGTCTTTTTCAAATAAATAGAAGTGTACAGTGTGTAACCTTTTGAGACTGGCTTCCCTTACTCAGCATAGTCTGCGATCATCCACACTGTTGCACAGGACAACAGTTTATTATTGCTGATCAATATGCCATTTTGTATGGATGCACCACAGTCGGTCACTTCACCTGGTGAAGGACATTTGAGTTGTTAACACCTTTTGGCTATTTTATTAATTACCTGTGAACATTCCTATACAGGTTTTTGTGTAGATATGCTTTATTTCTCTAGGATAAATAATTAGGAGTAGGGTTGCTGGGTTATAAGTTATACATATATGCTTAACTTTATAAGAAACTGCCAAACCATTTTCCACAGTGGCTGTACCAGTTTGCATTCTCACTGGCAACATGTGCAAGTTCCAGTGGCTCTGCATCCTTGCTAGCACTTAGTGTTGTCAGTATTTTCTGTTTTTGTCATTCTGTTAGGTAAATAGCAGTATCTCATCTGATGTGAATTTGCATTTTTTAAAATGACTAATGATGTTTAACATCTTTTCATATAGTTTTTTTTTTGCCATCTTTGTATCCCCTTGGATGAAGTATTTAAGTCCATTGCCCATTTTTGGCTTGGTTGTTTATTTTTTAACTTTGAATTTTGAGAGTTTTTATATCTATATAGATATCAATACACACACAAACACACACACACACACACACAGCTGTATAGCTTGTCTTTTTATTCTCTTGACAGTGGCCTTGGCAAAACAGAAGTTTTTTAAATTGATAACATTCAATTTCTCAATTTTTTATTTTATAAATTATATTTTTGGTATCAAAAAACCCACAACCCAATCAAAATATGGGCAGAGCACCTAAATAAACATTTCTCCAAAGAAGACATACAGGTGGCCAACAGGTACATGAAAAGATGCTCAGCATCACTAATTATCAGAGAAATGCAAATCAAAACTACAATGAGGTATCTGTCACCTTACTCCACTCAGAATGGCCATCATCAAAAAGTCTAAACAAATGCTGGAGAGGGTGTGAAGAAAAGGGAACCCTCCTGCACTGTTGGTGGGAATGTAAATTGGTGCAGCCACTGGAGGACAGCCTGGAGGTCCTTAAAAAACTAAAAACAGAGTTACCATATGATCCAGCAATCCTACTCCTGGACATACATCCAGAAAAGACAAAAACTCTAATTCGAAAAGATGCATGCACCCCAGTATTCATAGCAGTACTATTTACAATAGACACGACATGGAAACAGCCTAAATGTCCATCAACAGATGAATGGATAAAGAAGATATGGGGTGTGTGTGTATGTATTTATAATGGAGTATTACTCAGCCATAAAAAAGAATGAAATAATGCCTTAACAGCAACATGGAAGGACCTAGAGATTATCATACTAAGTGAAGCAAGTCAGGCAGAGAAAGACAAATATCATATGATATCACTTATATGTGGAATCTAAAAAAATGATACAAGTGAACTTATTTACAGAACATATATACACACAGACATAGAAAACAAAAAAGATGTTAAAATACTTCCCCAAATTAATTACATTAAAATTTGCATCCTCATTCTCAGCAATTATTTTGATTCCTTAAGTTTTATTCTCCCTCTCCCTTACCATTTTCTTCGTGCCATGACAGTTTTCTTGAAGTCTTTAATTAGATTGATATTTCTATTTTGCTGAAGTACATTCTTGTGTATTATCCCCCCCTTAAGAAATACGTACTGGTTGTATATATTCTTAGGTGTGCACAGTTGAAATTGTTTCTTTATTTTGCCATCACACTTGAATAATGGTTTGGCTGGGTATAGAATTCCAGGTTCCAATATTTTCTGTTCAGAATTCTGTGTATGTTACTTTATCATCTTGTAACTTTAAGTTCCCATTTTGATTGTAATTCCTTTGTTCCTTTGGAAGCTTATCATAAATTTCTTTTTATCTTTGGAGTTTACCGTTTTCACCAGCGTGTGTTTAGTATGTATCTTCAGTCATTGTTACTGTTTGGTATTTGGTGGGCATTTTATCTGAACATATCTAGTTGTATGTTCTAAAGATATTTTTCTAAAATACATGTGCCTGTACATATATGTGTGTGAATATATGCACATGGGTATATATATATATATATCATGTGTATGTGTGTATATGTATGTATACCTACATATATGTGTTTTAAATGCCTTTTATCCCATGTTCTCTACTTTTAAAACTCCCGTTGAGCGAATAGTAGATATCCTGGCCGTATCTTTTTTCTCTCTTAGTTTTATATCCTTGTCTTTTTATTCTAGAATTTAAAGATTCTTCAATTTGGTCTTCTAAGTTGTAATTTTCTACAATATAATTGTCTATAATATAGAATTGTCTCATTCTTCAGCTTAATCTTATAAGTTATAATTGTTGTACATCTGTAAAATAGTTGCCTTTACAAATAATTTTTCCTTTTTATAATGACAATTTTTTTTCATTTAGCAGTGGAACTGGTTTGTGTCTTTGTCACCTCTCCCACAAATTCTCTTACTCTCTACCTGCCCTTTTCCTACTTGCTCCCCCGCTCGTGAGAATATGGTAAGAACTGTACGTAGGTCCTTTCCTCAGAAACTAATCCACATATGCACAGTCACAGAAAATGTTGTACGTGATAATGTGTGATTCCAGAACTCCTTAAAGCTCATTCATGAGCCCTCATAGTGCTGTTCTTGAACCAGCTGCATTTTTGGTACTACCTAAGAAGCTTGTTAGAAATGCAGACTCTCAGACCCTGCCCCAGATACTGAATTAGACTCTCCATTTTAACAAGATCCCCAGGTGATTTATTTCATATTCAAGTTTGAGAAGGACTGCTGTGGGAGGTTAGAAACCTTTGTAGTTGTGGTGTATATGATCTATATTGATTGCTTTATTTTCTTTATCTGTGAGCTTGGAAATATATATACACACACGCATATATATATATATATATATATATATATATATATATATATATATATATATAGATTCCACATGTGAGAGATATCATATGGTATTTGTCTTTCTCTGTCTGACCTCTCTCACTTAGCATAATGCCCCCAGGTCCATCCATGTTGTCACAAAAGGCAAGATTTCATTTTTTATGGCTGAATAATATTCTATCATATATATGTAATATATATACCACAATTTCTTTATTCATTTATTCATTGATAGACATTTAGTTGTTTCCATATCTTGAATATTGTAAATGCTGCAGTGAACATGGGAGTGAGTGTATCTTTTAGTGTTAGTGTTTTCATTTTCTTCAGATAAATGCCCAGAAGTGGAATTGAATAGATCATCTGGTAGTTCTAATTTTAATTTTTTGAGGAACCTCCATACTGTTTTCCATAGTGGCTGCACCAATTTACATTCCCACCAGTAGCACACAAGGGTTCCCTTTCTCCACATTCTCACCAACACTTATTTCTAGTCTTTTTGATGAGAGCCATTCTGACAGGTTTGAGGTGATATCTCATTGTGGTTTTTAATTTGCATTTCCCTGATGATTAATGAGGTTGTCATGTACCTGTTGGCCATCTGTATGTCTTCTTTGAAAAAATGTCTATTCAGATGCACTGCCCATTTTGTAATCTGAGTGTTTGGTTTGTTTTGCTATTGAGTTGTTTGA
Organism: Mesoplodon mirus; assembly: GCF_964341445.2. NCBI lineage: Eukaryota > Metazoa > Chordata > Mammalia > Artiodactyla > Ziphiidae > Mesoplodon > Mesoplodon mirus. The sequence continues at coordinate 31,222,063 of NC_138992.1, forward strand.
GTTTTTTGTATATTTTGGATATTGGCCCCTTATCAAATATATGATTTGCAAATATTTTCTCCCATTCAGTAGGCTGCCTTTTCATTCTATTGATGGTTTCCTTTGCTGTACAGAAACTTTTTAGTTTGATATAGTCCTGCTTCTTTATTTTTGCTTTTGTTGCTTTTGCTTTTGGTGCCAAATTCAAAAATTGTCACCAAGACCTGTGTCAGGGAGCTTACTGCCTGTGTTGTCTTTTAGGAGTTTTATGGTTTCAGGTCTTATGTTCAAGTCTTTAATTCATTTTGAGTTAATTTTTGTGTATGGTGTAAAGATAGCAGTCCATTTTCATTTTTTTGCTTGTGGCTGTTCAGTTTTCCAAACACCATTTATTGAGGAGACTATCCTTTTCTCATTGTATATTCTTGGCTCCTTTGTTGTCAATTAATTGACTGTACATGTGTGGGTTTATTCCTGGCTATTTTGTTCCATTGATGTATGTGTCTGTTTTTATGCCAGTACCACACTGTTTTAATTACTATAGCTTTGTAATATAGTTTGAAATCAAGGTGCATTATGCCTCCAGCTTTGTTGTTCTTTCTTGAGATTGCTTTATCGTTTGTTTGTTTGTTTTTAGGATATTATGTCTGGCATCAGAGGCACTTTAAAAAGAATCATGTCATCAGAGGCACTTTAAAAAGAAGTGTCATCAGAGGAACTTTAAAAAGAATCGTACCTTGATCACCCAAATTGTGCATAGCTAATTAAAATAGGAATATTTTGAAATAGTCACAAAACAATACAGTATTTGAATAGCAAACTATGCTATACAAAGTAGTAGGAGACAAGGAGGGATTGATTCATAAACTCATTTTTGTAACAATAGCAAACATACAGCAGTTACTATGTACTAGGCAGTGTTCTAATCACTGTGTGTTTGTGTATGTATATATACACACACACACACTCATTTACTTCTCATAACAACCCTGTCAGCTTAGATACTATTATTATTTCCACTTTACATATAAGGAATCAGAGACACAGAGAGGTTAAGTATTTTAGCCAGGGTCACATAATTAGTAAGTGGAAGAGCTTGTATTTGAACCCACAAAGAATTGGTGCTCTTAACCATTATACCATGCTGCTTTGTAGTTTTACTCTGAGACTTCCCTAAACTCAATGCAGCTTATTTGCAAACTGATTAATTCCTGATATATTTGCTTTTTTAAATTCATTACTAGAACTCATCTGCTTTTGATGCTGATAGATGAGCCACAGATACCAGATCATTAGTGTTTTCTGAATTAATTTTGGCTTGCTATTAATTGAGATTTCTAAATGGCAAGATGCTGGATTATCGGATTTTATGCTGTGTACTCTCAAGGTTTGTTGTGAGCATTTTAAATAACTTATGCAAATACTTTCTATATAAAATGTTAATTTTCTTTCTTCCTTAGTAGATGGACAAAAGATAATTTACAGAAATAGTAATTGGACAGCTAATAAAATTAGAAACAAAAATTAACTTCACAAAGAAATGCAAATAGATACCACATACTAATTTAGTAAATATGTAAAAGTCAAACTGTTCTGTTAAGTGTTCAAAATGTTCAATAAAGGCATACAAATCAAAATGTGGTTAGGGCGCAATGAAATAAGCGTTCATACTTGACTAGTAGAAATGGTATCTTTGGCTGATGGGTTTATTAGTATTACTTGACATATATCTTGGGCATTTTTCCATATCACTTTTTCTTCATGAGCTGTTTCCCTAATGGTGACCATTAGGTGTTTACAGTTTTGTTCACATTTATAAATACTGTAATTGACATGCTTTTGTTAATTTTTATCTTAACTTTTAAATTATTTTCCTTATGGTTAAGTCATAAAAGTGGAGTTACTGGATCAGAGATTGGAGTATTTTCAAAGCTCTCAATAAAAATAGTACCTGATTGTTATCGAGTGCTTACCGTATGCTAATCATTGCTTTTAATGCCATATATATGTAAATTCATTTAATCTTTATATTAAAACTGTGAGGTGGACCCTGTTTTTTTTTCTTTTTTTTTTTTTATTAGTTTCTGCTTTATAACAAAGTGAATCAGTCATACATATACATCTGTTCCCACATCCCTTCCCTCATGCATCTCCCTCCTTCCCACCCTCCCCATCCCACCCCTCCAGGCGGTGAAAAAGCACCGAGCTGATCTCCCTGTGCTCTGCGGCTGCTTCCCACTATCTATCTACCTTACGTTTGGTAGTGTATATATGTCCATGCCTCTCTTTCGCTTTGTCACAGCTTACCCTTCCCCCTCCCCATATCCTCAAGTCCATTCTCAAGTAGGTCTGTGTCTTTATTCCCGTTTTACCCCTAGGTTCTTCATGACATTTTGGACCCTGTTTTAATTCCAGTTTACAGAAAACTCAACCATAGAGGAATTAAATAATTTCTTAAGGTCACACAGTTAGAGTTAGGGTTTGTTTTCCAGAAAGAGTATACTACTTTACTTCTGCCCATGAATTCAAGACTATATATATATTTTTTTTTTAATTAATTAATTAATTTATTTATTTATTTTTGGCTGCTTTGGGTCTTCGTCACTGCACGCAGGCGTTCTCTAGTTGCGGCGAGCAGGGGCTACTCTTTGTTGCTGTGCTCTGGCTTCTCATTGCAGTGGCTTCTTTTGTTGTGGAGCATGGGCTCGAGGTGCATGGGCTTCAGTAGTTGTGGCACGTGGGCTCAGTAGTTGTGGCTCACGGGCTCTAGAGCGCAGGCTCAGTAGTTGTGGAGCACGGATTTAGTTGCTCTGCGGCATGTGGGATCTTCCTGGACCAGGGCTCAATCCTGTGTCCTGTGCATTGGCAGGCGGATTCTTAACCACTGCGCCACCAGGAAAGTCCCAAGATTATATATTTTTTATACCCTCATCAGTAACACGTTGTAATAACAGCACAATAGCATTGAGCACAACTGGAACTCTGTCATCGTAAATACCATTCCTCATTGAAAGGATCCAAGGGTCATGGGTGAATGGCTGATTTCAGTCTGGGGCAGAAAATACCAAAAGATGAGCGTGGGACATTCTGTTGCATCAAAAAGCAAGGAACTCTCAAAGACTAGTTAGTGGTTCATGCCAAAAGGACACAGGGACCAATATAAAGAGGCTCCCATTGGCCAAAGATGAGAGAACTTAAGTATCAGAAAGAGTAATAAAGATAGCTGGTTGAATATAGAAAACTCCTTGGTTCATAACAACAGACTTGTAATAAGAAACACACACACACACACATCACTTCAACAAGTTACCAGATAGCAGTGGTAACAAATAGGGCATTAACTCCTACTCTGAAAATAAACAATTATAAGGAAAGAATTAAGCATTTATCCTCCCTTTTTTCTGTATGAACTGTGTTTCAGGGTAAGTAAATAACATTTGTTGAGGGAAAGTTCTTTGCAGAAGTTTAGCTAATGAATGTATAAAGAATGGCAGGATTAGAAAATTATTTTTCCACCCGTAATGAGATAATTTATTCAGGCTATGATCATCAATAAGTGAAACTATTAGACAAATGGTTGTGTGGGAAGTTACAGTAGAGAGATCAGACTGCCCTATCTGGACCTATTGATTAATCTCAGACTTATAAAAAGTAGGGCAAGCAGATAGTGAGCCTGCAGGGATACACATAAAGCAAATAGCACCAGCTCTGAAGAAGAATTCGAGCCAAAAATGTTGAACCTGCATGAAATCAAGCTTCTGCAAGGAGCTGGCAAACTATGGCCTTTGAGCCAAATCCAGCCCACTGCATGTTTTTTGTTTTGTCTTTTTCATAATGTTTTGTTGAAACACAGCCACTCTGATGCATCTAAGTCTTTTTTAAAATTTTTATTTATTTAATTAATTAATTTTTGGCTGCGTTAGGTCTTCGTTGCTACGCACGGGCTTTCTCTAGTTGCAGTGAGCGAGAGCTACTCTTCTTTGCGGTGCCCAGGCTTCTCATTGCAGTGGCTTCTCTTGTTGCAGAGCACGAGCTCTAGGCGTGTGGACTAAAGTAGTTGTGGCATGCAGACTCTAGAGCACAGGCTCAGTAGTTGTGGCGCACGGGCTTAGTTGCTCCGTGGCATGTGGGATCTTCCCGGACCAGGGCTCGAACCCGTGTCCCCTGCATTGGCAGACGGATTCTTAACCACTGAGCCACCAGGGAAGCCCCTGCATTTAAGTCTTGTCTATGGCTCCTTTCACGCTACAGTGACAGAGCTGAGTAGTTGTGACAGAGACCATATGGCCCACAAAGCCTAAAATATTTATTATCTGGCCTTTTACAGAAAAAGTTTGCTGACCCTTGAGCTAGATGAACAAAGTTAAGTGACACCAAAAGGAAGTGACACCGCAGAATATGGGCCTCTTACAGGACAACTGATCTGGTTTCTGTAACAAGTCAGTGGCATGGAAAATAAGGGAGTATCACTGTGGGTTAAGAGAGACTTAAATACACGCACCAAAGGAAATGTGGAGACATTGGATCCTGCTTCAGATAAGCCGATTGTAAAAAGTCATTTATGGGACAACCAGGGAAACCTGATTATGACCTGGCTATATTAAATGATATCAAGAATTACTATTAATTTTGTTAAAATAGGAGCATTGTAGTTGGTAAGAGAATGTTTATATTTTTAGAGATGCATATTGAAGTTTACAGAGGTGAAATGATATGTGGCATATACTTTAACATGCTTCACAAAAAGAAAAAAAGAAAGTAAGTAAATACCAAAAACAGGAGTCAAACTCAAGACTCTGATGTCAAGACTCATATACTTTCCACCATGTCATCATGCTGTCGTATACTGTCTATAATAGATTTTAGTATGGTCTTCTGGGTTGCTTTTAACAACTACTGACCTATCTTTTTAAACTTCCCTCGTCTCTTGGAATCCTTGTCAATCTAAGTACAACTCTTGGTTTTCTTCTATTCCACTGCATCTAGACATCAGTAACAGAGGCGCATCTATTAAGGTTAGAGCTGCACCTTTTGGCCTTGGTAGCAGAAGATCTGGTATTCCGTACTTGACTGTAGTCTCAGTAACTGAGATTTAGTCCTATCGATTTAACTGCTGAGTCTCAACTTCCTGGGCCTTAATATAGGAATATCAATTACTCTTGGAATTGTTATAAAATTAAAAGATACATATTAGGCAGGTGTTTTGCAAATGATAAAATCATTATTCAAAATGTGACCCATTTATATTTTGGAAAGTACAGTGAAGGAATTAAATGCATGATCTGTGTAATAATACAGACCTAAGTTTGGATACTGTTTCTTAGACGTTTCACCTTGGGCAAGTAGTTTACTATCTCTAAAGTTTAGTTTTTTCATCTGTAAACTGGAGACAATACCTACCTCAAATATTTGTTCTGATGATGAAGTAAATTAAAATTTTTGAAAGTTCATAGTATAGCAACAAATACACACTAGGTAAATAAATATTTTTCTCTTTTTTCACTTGAGGAAACATACCTATATAACAAGGATAAGTACACTTACATTGAATAATTGTTTAAAGATATGTGAAAAGGATAATCCTCAACTTCATATATGATACTTCTATAAGAAAATGCTTAGTTGACAGGATAAACTGCAAGATACAGTTTTAAGATTCTGTGAAAGAATAGGTAAGTTATGAGATGAGATTTAGTAGAGGTAGGTGAAAAGCTAGCTACTTGCTCAGAGGAAAAAAAGGGAATTCTTTAAATATATTTATTAGATTGATAGGCTATAAGCTATTAAGAACCCAGGAGTCACTGAAGATCAAAAATGGTAAAAGCATCTTGCGCATCTTGCCTTTGGCTTGGCGTCCTCTCTTGTCCACCAGCAAGTTGCTAAAGCTAATGCAGAGTAGAGTCCCTTACAGTTTAAAGACTGAAGCTGCTCAAGAGCTTTGAATAGTCATTTACCAATATTTTACATTTTGAAGGACAGTGATAAGAAATAGCTCTCTAAAGCCTGTTGTCCAAGTTGACAGTTGGATCCAAAGTCTCTCTTTCCCCTCGTGGCTTTTTAACTTCATTCACTAATGAAAGAATGCCTATCTTCCTCTTTATATTTCTTCATCCTTTTCCTTCTTTCCTCTTACCCTCTGAGCAAACTATAACATGAAAACCAAATGGCTAATTGTAAGGAGGATGTTCCGTGCTTAATCTTAAAATCCGGTAATTTTGATTCTTTTTAACTCAACAGTTACTGAAGTTTCACTCTGTGTCAGAAACTGGGAGATGGTTGCTGGGGACTAGGAAGGCAGGGAGAAAGAGAGTGAAAAAGAAAGAAAAAGAGAAAAAAGGAAAGGAGGGGCAAGACTTTCTTTGCTCTTAGGACACTCAAAATTTGCTGTGGAAGATGGTCAGTTAAATTAATAACCCAAAACAGGATGATAAGGACTGTGGTAATGATATACTTATAGCTCAGTACCAGTGTGATGTCCTGTGGGACCATCAAGGAGGACTCCTAACTCATCCTGAGGTGGATGGAGGTCTGTTTCCTGAGCTGAGTTGAAGGAGTTCAGCGGGTAACTGGTGGCAGCATGCTAGACTGTTCCAGGCAGAGACAACATCATGTTCAAAAACATCACAATTTCAGAAACTGTATATACTTTAGCTGTGTTGAAACCAGAATATATGTGTATGAGATAAAAGCAGACAAGGAGTATTAAATTTAGGGGCGAGGAGATACAGAAGAGCCAGATCATAGTGGGTCTCAGGGGCTCTTAATACATATAAGGAGTTGAACCAGTTACAGATTTATAAGCTGAAGATTCATATCAGATATACCTTTTACAAAGATCTCTAGTAGCGCTATGAAGAATAGATCAGAGAGCTGCAAGACCAAAAGTACAAAGCTTGCAAGCTAATTCATTTATTCATTCATACATTCAGCAAATATTTATCAAATGTCTGCTGTGAACCAAACATTATTCTACACTTCTGTCCTCGTGGAACTTATGTTTAATGCAGTAAAACTGGAAGGAAATATCAGTGACATGAAGGAAGGAAATAGCAGGTTTGGAAGGAATCAAGAGAACTGACTATATAGTACAAAGGGGAAGATGGGGATGGTAAAGAATGACTTCCAGGTTTCTCTGTGGACAAGTGGGAGATTTTGGTGTCATTCACCCAGGTAAGGAATACCAGAGGAGGAGCAGATTGAGGGTAGATAAAAGGAGTTCCATCTCACACGTAGTGAGTTTGAGATAGCTAGGTAATGTTAAGGTAATACCGAATTCCTGTTCAGTAGGAAGTTAAAAGACAACTTTTCGGATGGAAATAATAATAGCAGCTCCTTCGTAGGGTGATTATGAAGATTAAATGTGCTGAAGCGTGGAAATTGCTTAGACCGTCATCTGGCACATATTCCAAACTCATTAGTTGCTGCTCTTGTTATTTTAAGAATAAGAGCTTTGAGCTAGGCAAATTTGTCTAAATCCTGGCAATGCCACTTACCAGTTGTGTGGCTTTGAGCAAGTCTTTTAACTTTAACCTCTTTTGAGTCTAAATTTTTCTGCATGTAAAGTGGCGGTAGTATCTATTTTACAGTGATGCTGTAAAGGTCAGTAATAGTATATGAAAAGCACCAACCACAGTGACTGGCACAAGATAAGTGCCCAGTGAATGTTGGGGGAGGTGGGTGTCAAGTAAGAATCTGCACCTCAGGAGAAAGATTCTTATTATGGGTAAAAATTTGAGAGACATCAATGTGGAGGACTCGAGCCTTTTGAGTATATGCTGAAGAGTTTCTAGAAAGGGAGGCGATAATATGCCAGAAGATCTCTGAGTGGTTGGCAAGGGAGATAATTTACTAACTGTTGGTCAAGGAAGTGGTTTGGAGGCTCAAAGGACTAATGTAGTTTTTGAGGGAATTGGAGTTAGAGCTGAATAAGGCTGTATTAAAAGGTCATACTCCAGTAATAAATATCCAGACAAGATGAAACCATGAATTTATCGTGACACAGTTCCACATAGCTACATGATTTTCTCCTATATCAGGAAACTGGATTCAGAGTTGATGTTTTGGGGGACTGTGTTTGATAGGTAGATCTTTGGTAATCTTTGCCCCATGAGTTTCAGAAATGCACTGGGGGTAAAAGTACAGGAGCAAATGATAAGGAAGTAAGGAAGCTCCATTAGTGAGTGTAGATTCTTTCACAGAGTTTTTGGCTGAGAAAGTAAAGACCAGGATAGGAAAGCAGAAACAGGGAGGTATACTGGCAAAAATGATTTTATTTTATGGATGAGAAAGGCCTTAATATATCAAGAGAAAACAAAGGAACCAGAGAGAAGAAAGATCTTAAAGGGAAGGAAAGAGAGGGGCTAATGAGACTGCAGGATCCAAAGTGCTTTTGGACTTACAGTTTTTGAGTCCCATGATAGAGCCTCTGATAAACTTGAGAACAGTCTTCCCTACCAACAAAATACATAACCATTCACAATGTCATGTTCTCTGGACATTACTAGAAGTAGAAACAAAACACTTATCTCATCCTTCGTAAATAATAAAGGTAGGGAAAACACAACAGTGTGGACATTTAATGCAAGAAAAGAAAATGGGGTGAATGTCAAGAAAAACATGTCTACAAATGGTATTGACTATGATTTTAAGTTTAGTGATTTCTTTCTTTTTTTTTTTTTTTTTTTTTTTTGCGGTACGCGGGCCTCTCACTGTTGTGGCCTCTCCCGTTGCGGAGCACAGGCTCTGGACGCGCAGGCTCAGCGGCCATGGCTCACGGGCCCGGCCACTCCGCGGCATGTGGGATCTTCCCGGACTGGGGCACGAACCCGTGTCCCCTGCATCGGCAGGCAGACTCTCAACCACTGCGCCACCAGGAAAGCCCTAGTGATTTCTTTTAAATGTTGTTAAAAGTATACTTTAAAAATTTCGATGTTTACTGGTTTTAAAATTATGCTTTATCATTTTACCTTTAAAAAGCTCTTTTCCTGCAGTCTAATACAAATACATTAAGAATCATTTATCTTTGTTATTATTGCAGAAGCAACACTGTTTCTATTTGTGTGCTTTGGTCTGTGCCTAAACGCCATGGTGTTATTAGTGACATCAGCAAGAATACGAAAGTTGCAGCCACAAATTGGTCTTCTCATCATTGGATCTCATGTATACGAACATTTTTTAAAGTGACTTGCTGCTATACAAGATGGCAATGAATGTTTTAGTATTTATATTAAGTGATAGTTCTTGTACCATTCTGTCAATAATATTAAGAAAAAAGATATCATCTGTAATCACTTTTAATTATAATTATTATAAAGAAAAACTTGAAACTGTAGCCATAGAATTTTATGTTGTGTTAATTTTTTTTCAGAAGGTAACATTTTAGTTCATAATATCAATCCACGTGAGCTAACTTACAAAAGTAATACATACTTTAATAAAGTCAAACACTATAGAAATGTATCAAGAATGAAAGCTAAGGGCTTCTCTGGTGGCTCAGTGGTTGAGAGTCCACCTGCCGATGAAGGGGATGTGGGTTCGTGCCCCGGTCCGGGAAGATCCCACATGCCGCGGAGCGGCTGGGCCCATGAGCCATGGCCGCTGAGCCTGCACATCCGGAGCCCGTGCTCCGCAACGGGAGAGGCCACAACAGTGAGAGGCCCGCGTACGGCAAAAAAAAAAAAAAAAAAAAAGAATGAAAGCTAATCATTTCTGTCTCCCTTTCTTCCTACCTTGGGGATGGGGTTAAGGGAGTAGGGTAAACATTTTTAGCAGGGTTTTTTTGTATCCTTTCATATATTTTCCTACACATATAACTTGGACTCAAAAAGTACACCGCAGATCACAATTTCAAGTATTGACAAAGACCAGGAAAGTGACAGAAATAAGCTAAGAGGGCATTGGCTCAGTGCCAGAATGACCATAGACGGTAATGGGGCTGTTGGGCACCTAAAAATATGCAAACTTCTCCTAAAGGAAGCAAACTCAGTAGGCAGGGCAAATAGACAAGGAAAAAAGACATCTTAATTAGAAGGGAAGAAGTAAAACTATCTCTGTTTATAAACATGACATACTTGTATATAAAAAATCCTAAGAAATTCATAAATACCTATGAGAGCTAATAAACAAATTCAGCAAGGTTGCAGAATACAAGGAAAAATGTATTCTTATATACTAGCAATGAACAACTGAAAATCAAGTTAAGAAAACAATTCCATTAACAATAGCATCAAAAAGAATAAAATGAATAAATATAACAAACTGTGAAACTAATACTCAGAAACTACAAAATATTGTGAGAAAAAGTTAAAGAATACCTAATAAATGGAAAGACATTGCATCATATTTATATATCTGAAGAATTAATATTGTTAAGAATTAGTATTGTTTATACCCCCCAAGTTGATCTACAGATTCAGCACAATCCAAATCAGAATTTCAGCTGTTGGTGCAGAAATTGACAAGCTGATTTTAAAATTCATTTAGAGGGAATTCCCTGGCAGTCCAGTGGTTAGGACTCCGTGCTTTCACTGCTGAGGGCCTGGGTTCAGTTCCTGGTCAGGGAACTAAGATCCTTCAAGCCATGTGGCATGGACAAAAAATAGATAAATAAAATAAAATAAAATTCGTTTAGAAATTTAAGTGATTCAGAATAGCCAAAATAATACCAAAAAAGAACAAAATTGGAGTACTCATACTTCCCAATTTCTGAAGCTACAATATCAATATCGGTACGATATTAAGCTCTAGTAATCAAGAGTGTGTGGTACTAGCATAAGGATATACATTATAGATCAATGGTACAGAATTGGAAGTCCAGAAATAATACATTTATGGTCAATTGATTTTCAGAAAAGTGTGAGGATAATTCAGTGGGGAAAAATAACCTTTTCATCAAGTTGTGATGAGACAACTGGTTATCCACATGTGAAGGAGTGAATTTGACCCTTATCTCACACTGTACACAGCAGTTAACTCAAAATGGCCAGAGACCAAATGTAAGTGCTAAAACTTAGAAGAAAACATAGAGGTAAATCTTTTTGACTTTGGATTAGGAAATGGATTCTTAGATATGACACCAGAGCATAAGCAACAACAACAAAAATAGGTTAATTGGATTGTCTCAAAATCAAACAACACCTGTATCTCAAACACTTATTTCAACATCAGAAAACATCTTTACATCAAGAAAGTGAAAAATTAAACTACAGAATGGGAGAAAATATTTGTGAATCATATATCTGATAAGTTTTTACGATATGTAAAAACTCACAACTCAACAACAACAAAAAGACAATTCAACCAATTAAGAAATAGGCAAAGGATTTGAATAGATATTTCTCCAAAGAATATACATAAGTTCCCAATAAACACACGAAAGGAACATCAACATCGTTACTTGTTAGGGAAATGTAAATAAAACCACAGTGAGATACTACTTCACACCCACTAGCTGTAATAAAAAGGTGGACATGTTGGTGAGGATATGGGGAAATTGGAACCCTTACACATGGCTGTTGGGAATGTAAAATTGTACAGCCATTTGGAACACAGTTTGGCATTTGCTCAGAAAGATAAGCATAGCATTATCAAAAGACCCAGCAATTCCACTCTATGAGTATCCTCAAGAGAATTGAAAACATGTCCACACAAAAACTTGTATACACAGATATTCATAGCAGTGTTCACAAAAAAGTGGAAACAACCCAGATGTCTGTCAGCTGATGAATGGATAAACAAAAGGTGGTTTATCCATACAATGGAATACTATTTGGCCATGAAAAGGAGTGAAGTACTGATTCGTGGTACAACATGGATGAACCATGTAAACATTATGCAAGGTGAAAGAAGCCAGACACATAAGATCAGATATTGTATGATTCCATTTATATGAAATGTCCAGAATAGGAAAACCCCATAGAGACAGAAACTAGATTAGTTGTTGCTAGGGGCTGGAGGAGAACAAAAAGAGGAATAACTGCTAATAGGTACACTTTGTGGGGGTGGGTGATGAAAGCATTCAGGCACGAGATAGTGGCGATGGTTGCACAACTTTCTGAACATACTAAATAACTGGATTGCACACTTTAAAAGGTGCGTTTTATGTTGTGTGAAGTATATGTCAGTAAATCTCACTGGAAATATAGGAGTGTAATTCTGTTTTTTTTCTGGATTTCTGAATCCCTTCAAACCTTCATATTTACTCTTGTGAACCACCAAAGTCACAGGTAGGAACCATTGAACCCAAATAGTCTTTAGCTGAGCCCCTTTCTAGTTTTTTTTTTGTGGGTTCTTACATCAGTGATTCACTCTGTTTTAGAATAAAGAAAATTATTTCCATCTGCATGAACATTGTCACTGAGATACTCACCAGTGGGATTCATAACTGTCTTGCATGTCCTTTCAGGGATATGATTCATTCTCTGAATACTGGGAACTTGTGTTTGTTTAGTATTTGTACTTTGACTAATAGTTCATTGTCATCATGCCCTTATTTGAAGACATTTCCAATGTAAAATCTTACTAACATAATATAGGAAGCCTAAACATAAAAACATTGAACTCCCAAATGTCTTTTAAGAATGTGGTTTGAAAATTAGAATGTTTATTTCCATAAAAAGTAATGTTGTAAATGATCATTATTATTTTAATTGGCAGGTGGGTTCAGGCCAGTTCATAAAAGTCTATTAAATCCAAAATGAATACCTGCAATTAAAAAGCTGTAGAAGTAATACTTTTAGAATACCAGTAATTAAATAAAGTAGGAAAATAAACTCTGTCTCCAAGGGACTTCTTAACCTTTTTTTGCATGAAACGTCTCATTATAGGTATTTGTTAGACACTATGAAGCCTGTTTTCAGAAGAATGTACTGAATTTTTCATACACTCTCAAGGCATTCGCAGACATCTTAGTTCAGCTATGACCTGGGAAAAGTGTGTATATTAGTCTGCTTGGGCTGCCATAACAAACTACCACAGACTGGGTGGCTTAAACAACATAAATTTATTTTCTCGCAGTTCTGGAGGCTAGAAGTCCAAGATCAAGGTGCTGTCAGGGTTGGCTTCTGATGAGGTTCCTCTTCCTGGCTTGCAGTGTCCTTCTCACTGTGTCCTCACATGGCCTATTCTCTGTGGGCAGATGGAGAGAGAGATATCTGATATCTCTTCTTAAGGAAACCAGTCTTATCAGATTAGGTCCTCACCCTTATGACTTCCTTTAATGTTAATTATCCCCTTGAAGGCCCTATCTCCAAGTATAGTCACATTGGGCATTTGGGCTTCAACATATTAATTTTGGGTGACACAATTCAGTCCCTTACAGTGTACTACTCTATACTTTATTTGACCAGGTAGATATAACTATATTATAATCACTTTAAAAAAATGAGATTGGGCACAATCAGAGCTTAAGGCCTATAGATTCTATGTAAGTTGATACAGCCACTATGGAGAACAGTATGGAGGTTCCTTAAAAAACTAAAAATAGAACTACCATACGACCCAGCAATCCCACTACTGGGCTTATACCCAGAGAAAACCATAATCAAAAAAAAAACCCATGTGCCACAGTGTTCATTGCAGCATTATTTACAATAGCCAGGACATGGAAGCAGCCTAAGTGTCCATCGACAGATGAATGGATAAAGAAGATGTGGCACATATATACAATGGAATATTACTCAGCCATGAAAAGAAACGAAAGTTATTTGTAGTGAGGTGTATGGACCTAGAGTCTGTCATACAGAGTGAAGTAAGTCAGAAAGAGAAAAACAAATACTGTATGCTAACACATATATATATGGAATCTAATGGTTCTGATGAGCCTAGGGACAGGACAGGAATAAAGATGCAGACATAGAGAATGGACTTGAGGACATGGGGAGGGTGAAGGGTAAGCTGGGACAAAGTGAGAGAGTAGCATTGACATATATACAACACCAAATGTAAAATAGATAGCTAGTGGGAAGCAGCTGCATAGCACAGGGAGATCAGCTTGGTGCTTTGTGTCCACCTAGAGGGGTGGGATAGGGAGGGTGGGAGGGAGACACAAGAGGGAGGGGATATGGGGATAGATGTATACATATAGCTGATTCACTTTGTTTTACAGCAGAAACTAACACACCATTGTAAAGCAATTATACTCCAATAAAGATATTAAAAAAAAAACCTATAGATTCTAAAGTAATTTAGAAAAAAAATTAATATGCCTCCACAACATGAAGATCTGGAAAGTCCACGGATGTTATTAAGTTCTCAAAACTGATTTCTGGTTATTAAAATCACAAACCCAAAAAGGAATGAATGGCAAAAAATCTAAGGAAATTAGTGGTTCCTCAATGACTTCAGACTAATTAAGAACATATCCCCAAGATAAAAAGGATATTTAACCAAGAATAAATTATAAGTATTACTAATATAGAGAAAATGCAAGATTGAGTTCAGCAAAAACACCAAGGACAACAAAATGGTCTTGTAGACATTTCTTTGTAAAATAAAGAATAACAGAAAGGTTTATAGGGCTGTTGCTTGGGCAAATGGTGTAACACTGGTGATGTTTATGTCCCCTCTGTCAAATATGCTCTTCAAACCGAAAGGGTAAGAGTAACTATATCTGAAAACCTTCTTGAAGGACATATGTGCAAAGATTATAGGAGTTCATTCAGGTATTCTAAATAACTTAAAGAGTTCTGACTTAGGTGCTAATACTTCCAAGGAATGAGAGAAGCAAAGAAAGATCAGATGACTGGAAACAGGAAATGCAATTTTGATTTTCCAGACTGGGGCAGGAGGGATGAGAATTCCGCAAACCAGCAATTAGTGATAATGGCTCTAGGGAAGATTATACAGAAGAGAAGAAGTGGTCTATGAATACCTAGGAAAGGAAATAAATGTACAAGCCATATGAATTTGGTTAGAGCAATGTTAGCAAACCTTATTTCCTTTACAGATTGATAGTAGAATTGTCAGAGACAAATGCTTAGTAGCTTCTACAAGGGTCTAAGAAATTCTCATATACCCTTTGCACAATTTAGAAAAATTTGGTCTGCATACTAGAACAACATCTAATACAATAACCGTCCTAACCAGAAGTGACTACTTTTTAAAATTCGTGTGGTCATCATTTTGCATCCTTTAATGAATAACACACACAAAAAAGGAATTTGAATGAAAAAGAATGAAGATCGTTTAAAGGACTTATGGGACAACATCAAGCAGACAGCTGTATGCATTATAATTAAATTATAAAAAGTTAAAGAGAGAATCTTAAAAGTGGCCAGAGAAAACTTGTTACATGCAAGGGAATCCCCATAAGACTATTAGCAGAAACTTTGTAGGCCAAAAGGGAGTTGAATGATACATTCAAAGTGCTGAAAGAAAAAAACTGCCAACCAAGAATAGTTTACCCAGCAAAATTGTCCTTCAGAATTGAAGGAGGGATAGTTTTCCAGACAAGCAAAAGCTGAAGGAGTTCACCACCATACTGCCTCACAAGAAATGTTAAAAGGACTTCAAGTTGAAATGAAAGGGTGCTAATTAGTAACAAGAAAACATAAAGTATAAATCTCACTGGAAAAAGTAAATATATAGTTAAATTCAGAATACTCTAATGTGTTGGGGTGAGTAAATCACTTGTAAGTCTAGTATGAAGGTTAAAAGATAAAAGTATTAAAAGTAACTGTGACTACATTTGTTACAAATACTCAGGGTGAAAAGATATAAATTGTGACATCAAAAACATAAAATGGGGGGGCTTAAAAATGTAGAGCTTTAGTATGCATTCAACGTTAACAGCTTAAAATAGACTGTTATAAACAAAAGATATTTAAGCCTCATGAGAACCACAAAGCAAAAATCTGTAGTAGATACACAAAAGAGAGAAAGAAATCTCATCAGACCACCACAGAAGATCATCAAATCACAAACGAAGAGAGCAATAGAAGAAAAAAGGAACAAAGGAATTATAAAAAAGCCAGAAAACAATGAACAAAATGGCAACAGTAAGTCCACTGTGGATTTCTTTCTATTCTTGTTGGTTAGGACTGCCTGTTGTCCTGTGTCTGAATTTTTTTTTTAACATGTTTTTTCCAACTTTTTCAGACACAGGACAACAGGCAGTGTAAGACTGTGATCTCTGAGAAAACGGAAACAAATTAGAATGAGTTCTTTTATTGCACTAGCTTTCTACCTGGAGAAAGCTGGTCCATTACCCATTGTTCCACCATGACCATCAGCAGGAGTTCTGTGTTTGAGTTTTTAAAAATCTTTTTGTTGCCACTAAGAATTGTGTCTTCTGTGTCTTCTGACTGGCCATTGTTCGTATTTACAAAGGCTTTTGATTTTTTGTATGCTTATTTTATATCCTGCTACTTTACTAATTTTCATATTGTTTATAACTTTTTCTTTTGACCGTCTTGGGTTTTTTAAATAGATACACAATCATATCATCTACAGATAGATGTAGTTTTACCTCTTCTTTTTCAATCCTTATGCCTATAATTGTGTTTTCTTATCTAATCGCCCTGGCTAATATCATGGTGGGCACTCCTATCTTCCATTCCCATTTTTGAGTAGAAAAGCCTCCCACTTGAGTAAGAAGCTTGCTAATTTTAGTTTGGTTTTATATTGTTTGCTTCTGCTCCAGATGTTTTAAATTATTTTCTCAATAGATTATCAACTCTTTGGTGGCAGGGACTATGCCTCTTACTTGTGTATCAACCTACCATTCATTCATGTGTTTGAGCAGATATGGAGTATCTTCTCTGCTAGTCCCTGGGTTACAAAACAAAACAAACCCAGCTATGTCCCAGCACCACATCACACTTCTCCACCCCACCTTCCCCCACCAAGATTAAGATCTGCTGGGGAATATAGACATTACACAGATAACAGAAGGGTGATAAATTTTCAAAAAGTGATAGTATTAGATATTCTAGGAACCTATAACAGAATGACGTAACCTAGGATGGGGGAATCAGGAGATGCCTTCCTAAAGAAAGAACATATTAAAGAAAGGTTCAAAGGCAGGAGAGACAGCTGACCCTTTTCTGAAAGAAATCTAATATTTCTGGAGAGGAAAATAGAGTGGGAAAGTGAATCACAAAAGATGAAGCTTTTGGAGTAGTTGGGAAGACTCGAAGGGTGGAGAGTTTGGTAAGCCTTATTAGGATTTTGGACTTTTTCTTTAAGTAAAGTAAAATAGGAACGATGTTGGGGGTGTATATATGTGTGTACATATTTTGATGTTCGACACCTGTTCTCATGGCACAGTGAAAACGAGATTGTAGGATGCTGAGCATATAAGTTACTTGTAACTGCTGCTCATGAACTTTTAAACCAGTGGTCTTCCCCCATAACAAATTGGAATAGCTGGTGGCAGGTGGGTTTTAACTCTGAAAGTTAAGTACTGTTTCTTTTACAAGCAAGAAGTATATTCATGTCTAAATTCTTTTTTTAAAAAAAGTAAGGAACACAAACTTCTTAATGACTGTGAATTTGAATTTTTAATCCATCCAATTACTAGCTCTTTGAAAAACTTACTAAGTTGCTATAAGCTGGTTTCCTCACCTGTAAAGTGAACTGTTGTTTTAAGGATGAGCTGAGGAAAGCCTTGTGAGGCACTTAGGGTTTGGCTGGCATGTATCTATCACGTCTTAGCTGTATTTATCAGCTCTTCTTTAAGAACTTTAGTTCTTAAATAAAAAGAACAACAGTAAACAGAAAGAAAGATACAAAGCAACAGGGACGCAGAGACCATAGATTTAGACATCCTGTTAATGATGATATTCTGATTATGCAGGTGAGCAAACTAAATCTTAGGAGAAATCATTCAGTTAAGGCTCATGACTGACTAAACAGTAGAGCTGAGGTTTGATTCCACAGAGTCTGGTTCCAGAGCTCAAACTCAATATCCTATGGCCTCTTTTCCTAAAACAGTACATATCTCTTTTAGAAGATTCTCTCTTGTATTGCAGTAAAAAACGACAAAACCATGTTTCAGCTTGGCAAGAAGAATAATAAATGGGGACAATTGCTTACCTTTGGTATTTGGTTAGTAGGACTAAAAAAGTTAAGTCGTAAAAAATTATTTCCTGATTTAGTTGATAATGAAACTTTTTCTTGTTTTCTAGGAGTTCTAGTTAATTAGCTGGTCTACTAACTAGTCAGCTGCTAATGCATAGTTACAGAAGTAATGTTTTATCAGACTGTATATTTTTCCAGTATATGGCACCTTTAAAGGGTGACTTCTATGAGAATGTCTAGCATGGCTGCAGTGTAGTTAAAGTCAGGAGATGGTGTGTGTACGTCCTCATATGTGTGGGGTTTTCTTCCCTCAGGAGTCGGGGGTGGGACATAAGGGAAAATATAATGAGCTTTATATCAACAAAGCAGTTTGGGGTGGTGCTCTCTGCTTATAACATAGAAATAATTGTATTTTGTAAGTGGCATTTTTGTAAAAATGGCAGAACACCTAAATTAAGTAGCCCACTTACTTCATGTGATACTTAGAATAAGAAATATCTAATAATGTAATCTCAAAGAAAGGAATAGTTATTTGATGTTATTAGAAATTATCATTGATTTTTTAACTTCTAAATCGGATTGTTTTTAAATTAGAGTAAATGTGTGGGAAATTAGCAATAGTATCATGTTTTATGTCTTAAAGTACTGTTATTTCAGTTTTTAAAATCGTTAATAATACTTCTGAAATTATAATATTTTATTTCACACAATATTTATCAGACCTCTTTATTTAGAATGACGGGGAATGAACTATAGTCTCTTTGCCTGTTTTTTTTGATAATATGAATAAATTTTTTAAAGAACTCTGTGCCTGTTGTAGCAAATTCGGTCAGTGCTGAAGTATACAAAGGAAGCCTTCCTCTCTAATTTCAGTTTGTATACACCGTTAGACTCTTCTGTGTGTGTGTGTGCAAATGCATGTACATACATATATCATATGCCTATGTAACATGTGCACAGTAACTATACAGACATCATTTAAAAATTAAAGTTAGAGCATATGCTAATGTTACTCTGAAACATACTTAACTCAATGTGCATATCTTTCCAAGTGAGTACATATAGAATTACTTAATTCAGTTTTTTGAATATTTTATTGTAAGGCTGTTTTTAGTTTATTCATTTACATGCTGATGGAGATGTAGATTAAGTTCTATTTTTTTCTATTATAAAGAATTCTACTAAGCCCTATAAGATAGGTATTATCTGCTCTGTTTTTGAGATGAAAGTAAGACACAAAGAGGTTATGTAACTTGCCCTAAATTGCACAGCAAGTAAGAAGTGAAACTGGTGTTAGAATCCTAGCAATCTAGTCCAGAATCCACAGTCTTAGATACTGCATTATGTTACTGTTTTCCTTCTGCCCATCTTTACTCTGTTTACTGAATTAGAATAAAAATTTAATGTATAAAATATATCTAATATTAAAACTCCTAAGGATAATTTAATATGCTGCCTTAAGGATATTGGAAACCTTAGGGTCACAAATTACACAGCTTTAATTTGGAGTTGTATCTACTATAGAAGTAGAAGGTTTAAGCCATTGGCTCTCAAATGTTAATGTGCATACAAATCACTGGGAGTGGGGGATGATCTTGTTAAAATGTAAATTCTGATTCAATAATCTGGGGTAAGGCCTGAGACTCTGCATTTCTAATAAGCTCCCGGTAATGCCAGTACTGCTGATATACTTGTAAGTAGCAAAGGTTTAGGCAACTTATACTGACCTTTGGCAAATCTTGTTAGTTGTTTTATTGAATCAGTTTCTTATACCATTTTGTTTAGGATACCAATTTTCACATTGGTACACATTAAAGAAATAATGTAGGAGCTTTCTAGTAGTTTCATTTCTATGTCTGTAACATTTAACATTGTTAGGAAAATTAAGTTGTGGCTTCTGTGGTACTAAAGCACAGTACTTAAATAACTGTAATCAGATTTGTGTAATAAATATAGCTTACACACCTTTGTCACCATTTCCACTGTATCATTTTTAATGGAGGGAAACATAACATTTCTTTTAATTTTGAAGGCTGTAGCTGTAGTTGAACTACGAAGGTTGTTTTATCACTATTATTTTATTCTTTAGTAATAGTAAAAATATATTTTACACAGTTACAAAAATGAATTCCTCTTCAGTGCTGTGTGTCAGGCACTATATCAGGTGCTTAATTGGCATGATTTCATTTAATCATCATGAACTCCCTCATTTATTCATCATTTGTTAGCTCTTTGAGCACCTGCTCTGTTCTAGGAACCGTGCATACAGTGATGTGGCAAGTTTACACAGATTCTGCTGTCCTAGAACTTAGCGCATTGGGGGATGCTCTACAGTAATCAAGCAACCATAGAAGTGTGATGGTTGTAAAAGATAAGTTGTTAATTATAATATTTGCTATTGTCTCTACTCTTTCAACCATCAGGAGAATTCTGCTTTTGCCATCTAAGTTTCTCCCACCTAGCTTCCTCCCCTGCCCCACTCCAGGGAGAATTCTCTCTCTGTCAGCTGGATTCCTGAACTGTTGTGTTGCCAAATTGACCTTATGCATAGAGAAAGAGAAAACTTCAGAAGTAAAGATGAGCAACTTGTAGAAAGAAAAGAAAGAACAGAGGTAGATGGAAATAATTTATAATAAAACTAAATTAAATTTTTAAAAAGAACAGCTGAGGGACACTTTACTGATTTAAAGGAGTAAATAATCTCTATTTTAAATGGGAGTCTTTTAAAAACCACTTTTATTTTACTAGGTAACACTTAGTAACTCATTTCAGTAAGTTACTTGAATGCTTCCATTTGCCCAACTTTGTGGTAGGAGGTGTAGAAAATCAGGGGCTACCAAAATAGGATATAATCATGTCCCTACTCTAAAGACTGTTAGAGTTGTTGATGAGAAGATGTTGAAGGATTTAGAAGGTAATGCAAAACATAGGACATTGGACACACATGTGTGACCCCAGCAGTAAGCACATTCTGGTCTAATTAAGCATGCTTTTAGAGGAATGCTGTTTTTTAAAAAGTATGTGATTGTCTCTTTTCTGGTAATAGTACTAAGTTATCTTTTGATTATTAACTTGATAGAAAATTCTTTCTGGTATTAATCAGATCTATATATTTGGCCTTTATATTACACTACATTGTTGTGATTTCCAAAACGTTTTGATTTCCCTACTACTATTATAATTTTGGGCTGCCTAGTACTGTTTTGAAGATTATTGTAAGAGACTTCAATTTCATTTCTGGATATTACAAGTAGCTCTATGCACCTGTTTTTCTATTAGAGGGAGAATCTGAAATTTTTTTTTAAATTTTATCTTGGAAATTAGTTTATTCATTATGTTTAATTTTAGGAAATGGTGCTCTTGCAGAACATTCTGAAAATGTGCATATTTCAGGAGTGTCAACTGGTAAGTCATTTTTTGTAATGTTTAAATTTCATGCATGACTTCTGTGGTAAATATTGACAGCCACCTGGTATCTTATGAAGTGATATTTGGCTATAAAAATTATTACTGCTTTTTGCAGCATGTAATAAGGAATGAAGTAACTGGAATATGGAGAAATTCTCATAAGATAAAATTGATACTTGCATGCCCATGGATTGATTATATTTTTCCAAACGGACTGCATAATTATTTTTCCATACAAACACTGAGCCAAGAGAAAAAGTTAGCTCAAGTTGAATTAGTGTTTTCTTTACATACAAAGTTATATGAAATGAAATTTATTAAAATGTAATTTTGAATGCTATTCCTAGCATTAGAGCCTTAGAAATTAAGCATTTTGCTTGATTTTTTAGATTAAAAATACTACTATGCATAAAACTGTAGTACTTGAGTGCACAATTTATATGTTACTAAAAAGCAACCAAACAACATATTTGTGTGCATGAAATTCAGAAACTTGTTGAGGTAAATGCATTTTTTTCCACTCATCTAAGCTTTTATAACTTAATAATTATTTAAGGGCCCATAACTATTAAAATGTTCATTCTTAAATATGTAAAATAAAAAACAAGGAACTACTGTATAGCATGGAGAAATATATTCAATATCTTGTAATAAACGGTAATGGAAAAGAATCTGAAAAAGAATATACATGTATACACACACACACACACACACACACATAATTGAATCACTTTGCTGTGTACCTGAAACTAACAAAACATTTTAAATCAACTACATTTCAATAAAAAAATTTTTTTTTTCATTCTTGGGTGACTTCTACAACTTTGATACCATTTTTGCATTATCAACTACAATTACTAGGAGAGCAGAATCTTTAATTTTTTGCATATATGGAAATAGAGTTTCTTACTATTTTATTATTTCCCTATATTCTTGATAAGTTTTGTGTGATTAAAAAAATTGCACTTGGTATATTTATCAATTTATTGATTGATTTCTTCATGTCTTCTTGGAATTTTTTGGTTATTTTTTTCTCATGAAGGAAAACTGAATGTTTTTCTGTTTTGTTTTATGTCTCATTTTATATTCAGAAAGTGAATAGACTTAAGTACTCTAAGAGTTAGTCTGTGCTAGGCCAAGCAGATTGACAAGCCTGGTTTCCTGAAAATAAAAAGCAGGCGCTTTTGCAGCCTGCGTTAATTCTTTTACAGTGTGTTTCCCCATTTTCATATGCTTTCAAGTGGCATACAGTTGTGTACATCAAGTTAAAAAAGGTTCATTTAGAGTTGATCTTAATTTTCTCCCTTTTTCTACTTTGGATAGCTAATGAAAATTATGATTACTTTTCCAAGTTGTAATTATGAAGTAAGAAGTTGTGTAGAAACATTTAATTTACACATCCGAATAGTTACTGTCTAATTCAGTGATTTTCAGATTTTTTGTTCTCAGGACCCCTTTTAAGCTTTTAACACTATCAGGGACTGCTCAGGCTGCCATAACAAAATACCAAAGTCTGAGTGGCTTAAATAATAGATATTTATTTTCTCAGTTCTAGAGGCTAGAAGTCCAAGGTCAAGGCGCTGGTGGGATTGGTTTCTGGTCTGAAGACCTTTCTTCCTGACTCGCAGATGGTGCCTTCTCGCTGTGTCCTCACATGACCTTTCCTCTGTGTGCACTCAGAGAGAGAGGCCTGTGGTGTCTCTTCCTCTTCTTATAAGGACCCCAGTCCTACAGGAGTAGGGCCCCATCCTTATGAGTTACCTCCTTAAAGTCCCTAGCTTCCAAATACAGTCACATTGAGGGTTAGGCCTTCAACAAATGAGTGTGGGGAGGACACAATTCAGCCCCTAACAAGGACTTCAAAGAGTTTTTGTTTATGTAGGTTATAGCTACTGATAATTACTGTATTAGAAATTAAAACTGAGAAGTTGTTTAAAAACTTCTTAATTCATTTGCTAATGAAAGTAGTGTCTATTGCATGCTTACATCAATAACATAATTTTATTAAAAATGTAAAAATTAAATACATCAATAAGAAGAATGGTATTGTTTTATAATTTTGCAAACCTTTTGAAGATTGGCTTAAAAGGAGATACCTGGATTCTCACATCTGTTTCTACGCTCAGACTTTTGTAACATATTGCTTTGTTTGACAATATGAAGACAATCCAGCCTCACACGGTTGTGTAATTTGAAAAGAGAGGAGTATTTCCATAGTCTTTTTCAGATAATTGTGAATA
Source organism: Mesoplodon mirus (assembly GCF_964341445.2). Lineage (NCBI taxonomy): Eukaryota > Metazoa > Chordata > Mammalia > Artiodactyla > Ziphiidae > Mesoplodon > Mesoplodon mirus. The sequence continues at coordinate 31,245,708 of NC_138992.1, forward strand.
TTCTTCTTTGATCCTATACCAAAGCTCAACAAGTGCTTGTTTCTTAAAGGTTAGTTGCAAGTAGGATCTGAAACCATATCAGTGAACATTTTGTTCTCTGTTTTGCAAAAATCCAGTGGCCTTTCTTGCCCTTTAAATGGGTTTTTTTTCACCATGCATCATTTTGTAATATGAATTAGTTATTTGAAAATATTGGTTTGCTGAATTATGTGGATTTACAGGTTTATTTTCTCATAGTTCTGGAGGCTAGGAGTCCACGATCAAGGTATTAGCAGGGTTGGTTTCTTCTGAGGCACTTTTCTTTGGCTCGTAGATGGCAGTCTTCTACCTGTTATCTTCACACGGTCTTCCCTCTGTGTGTGTCTGCGTCCTGATCTCTCCTTATTAGGACACCAGGCATATTGGATTAGGGCCCACCCATATGACCTCACTGTAATTTAGTTACCTCTTTAAAGATCCTGTCTCCAAATCCAGTCACATTCTGAGGTACTGGCAGTTAGGACTTTAACATAGGAGTTTTGGGGTTGGCACAGTTCTGCCCATAAAAAAATGAGTGTTTTAACTAAATGTATTTATGTGTCAATAAATTACTTAATTTCAGAGCTCATTGTTTATGCCTTATTGTTTTTCTGAAGGTTGGTCTTATAAAATCTTTCTTCTATGGAAAGAGAAGAATAACATGAAGTCTATTCCAGTCGTACCATTAAAAATATAAATGAATGCTCTCTCAAAAGGTGCTTTTGGATATACAGATTCATTGCAATTTTTCTTTATTTAGTCAATATGGAACTGTAGAAGGTGTAATGCTTGATATAGTATAAGCCTTCTGAATTCCTTGCATCCCCAGTTGAAATGAGAGTCCTTTCAGTGCTGGTATAAATGGAAAATTAGCTTTTGGAAGAATCTCTAAACGTAGGACTTGCTTTCTCGAGACCAGCAAGCAACAGAAGTGGTGAGGTGACTCAGTGTTCTGTGGTGCTGCCTGCTTCTGCTCCGCACCTGCTCTTTTTGCCTCTGCTACTTTATTTGACAGTGCTCAGTGCCTTAGCTCATTCATTCTTTGCATTCTGGAAATTTTAATGACATTTTAGAAAGAATTTTAACTTACATGCAGTAGTATTTTCAGGTAATTTGTGGTCCAAATCAGGACACTTTGAAAGCAAAAGGGTATACTGTTTTTAATAATGCTGATACCACAGGCAAAACCAGAACCATCCTGGACAGTTTGGGAGGTAGAGCCACCCTATCTGTAGTGAATTAAATTCATTCAGCATGTATTAAACACCTGATGTGTACCTTGTGCCAAGAAGGGTGGGAGTTAGCAGTAAGTAAAATAGTACTGCCACAGGAACTTACATTTAATGGAGAAAGTAGACATGTGAAAAATGCCCCTGTAATGTGGCCTTAATGTAGTAAATCCTATGGTAAATAATGACCACGTTAAGTTGGATCACGAATTTATTTAAAAGGCCTCGTTACAATGTCTGGTGTGTAGTAAATGACTTCGTATTTTTCTTACTTTATTTAATTGTGAGTAGTACTAAGTACTTAGTTTTGTTTATTCATATAATTTTTATGGGAATTAACAATTTTTGCTTGATAATATAGTTTGGGTTCTTACGCTTAGGGTAATTTGTTTCTATTTCTAACGTTCTAGTCATTTTCATCCTCCTCAGATCTTTGCTTAGAGATATGTTTTTGTCCTTTTGCTGGTTCTTATGCTATAGGAATTGTCATAAGACAATGTAAATTATCAAGAAAGTATACATCTAGTGGTTGTATAATGGAAAAGAATGACTGGATAAAGTATTCTCTTTTACATATTTTTTTCTTTAGAACTTTTCATGGTTCGGAAATTTAAATCTGCTTTCATTTATAAAATAGAGAAAGGAGAAAAGACAAATGGTATTTTCGTAAATCTAATAATATGTGAAAATCATTATGAAATTACATCATAGAAACTGCAAGTAATATAATTGTATATATGAGACAATAGGAAGGCTATTTTAATGTTCTTTTTAAAAATGTAAATTAAATGACTCATGTTCTTTGTTAAATGTCTAAATTTGTAAAATAGCTAATGTATTGCTCATCTGCTACATAGAATGAAACTTTTTTAGATCAGATTGATTTATACAAATTGAACAAATATATTTGATTTTTAATATGTATCCACTTTAATTGAATTTTACTCTATAATCTATATTTATTTGAGTCAGAATAATTCTAGATATAATAACCTATAATGGAAAAGAATCTGAAAAAGAATAGATATATACATATATACACATGTATAACTGAATCACTTTGCTGGATACCTGAAACTAACACAACATTGTAAATCAACTATACTTCAATTTTTTTAAAAAAAGTAATTCTAGGGCTTCCCTGGTGGTGCGGTGGTTGAGAGTCCGCCTGCCGATGCAGGGGACACGGGTTCGTGCCCCGCTCCGGGAAGATCCCACATGCCGCGGAGTGGCTGGGCCCGTGAGCCATGGCCGCTGAGCCTGCGCATCTGGAGCCTGTGCTCCGCAACGGGAGAGGCCACAACAGTGAGAGGCCCGCGTACCGCAAAAAAAAAAAAAAAAAAGTGTAATTCTAGATATAATTTGATTATGTCCTCATTACTCTTGATTACTTCCAAATCAGTTTTTTACTTGTTTTCACAAATTCTGTTTATGCATTATACAAGTTTCATTAAATGTTTAGAAAAATTGGAAAAAGAGCAAAAAGATTACGAAAATCACCCATTAACCCTGCATTCTTAGTATAATTAATAATATTATAATTTACTTCATTTGTACTTTTTCTGTGCGTACCTTAAAGGTAAGTGTATATGCATTTGGATTGTAACTAATTTTATCTCCTGCCTTTTCTATTTAACATTTTATAGAATATATTTTTTACATAGTTATTTTAATGCCTGTATAAAATTTCCGTCCTGTGGCTATATTGTAATGTTGTTAAACATATCAATGGATTCTTTTCCAATGGGTTCTCCCTAGTCTGTATCGTGTTGCAAGGAACATATTAATATACATTTAGCCCTTTTTTAATTTCTGAGATTATAGCCCTTTTTTAATTTCTGAGATTATTTCTTTAGCGTAGATTTCTAGAATTGGAATTTCTGTATCAAACGTCATAAATAATGTAGTGACTCTAGAAACCTTTTGTCAGATTGCCTTCAAAAAGGATTGTATTGATCTACACAGCTATCTGCAAGGTATGAGAGCATTTACACTGCATATAATGCATGTTTTTCCGGTTTAACTGTTTTCTTACTATGTTTCTATTAAAGTCCCAACCTTTTATTTTCCCCAAACTGTTCAGAAATGTAACTGTTTATTTCTCCTCTTGATTCATGGCCTGGAGTTGTGACATTGCAAAGAATAAAAGAATAGGATTGGCTTTTATGGTTAGGCAAGAACTACCCTGAAATTTAAAAATGATTTTCTGGTGGCTAGTAGGAACAAATGTTGGGGCATGTGCTTTCTCGATTAGAAAGTTTTTATGTATGAAGTTTAACACGTTATTCCCAATTCACCAGTGATACAGCTGCTAAATGTTCGTACCTCATAACATCCGTAGCTAAAAGCTCTACCTGAGGTTAGCCTGATCTTGAGTCTACTTTACATTTGACTTCAAATCTTTTGTTAGGCAAGGCTGAAGTTTCTGGGTGTGGAGAAAGAGAGTTATCTGCTTGGGAAGTTTCTTTCTTAATCCTTGTTCATGTTAACTGAATTAGCAGAGTATAGAAAATAGTAGTTGTTAGGTGTTGTTCTTCCTTTGTTCTGTCAGAATTTTTATTTCGTCAAAATCATCACCCTTTCTTGCTTTTGCGTTTTTTCATTTTATAGTTCCTATTCTAGTACTCAAAGGCCTAGCACACTGCTGGTCCTATAAGTCTTTTTAAACTAATAATTTAGTTGTGGCCTTTTAAAGTAGGAGATATTATTTTCTAAATTGCAGTAGTTTGCTTACAGATTGTTTAGCAACATTTTACAGAAGTGTGGAGCACTATAGTAAAATGGCTTTTGTTTTAACCACAGTTAAATAATAATACAGTAATTTGAACTTTCTGTGGAAGAACATCTAGTCTGGTAATACTTTTATTATTCTAGAATTTTCAGATCTTCCAAACAAAAAGTCTGAAAGGAAATGAAGCTTAACCTATAATTATTTGATAGCAGTTTACAGCTTTTTTTTTTTAATGTAGAAAAGTTGCATGAATAAAGCAGCAGGTGCCCCTTTGTACCTTTCCTGTTATTTTGTTATTTTCAGTTATTCAGTTAAATACCTGGACCTCTTGCTAAACTTATGAAAAAGAATTTCACCAATTCTTTTGTCCAATACAGTGTCTTTTATCCATGTTTCAAATGGAGAGAAAAAAAGAAAGCTTATATATTTTAGGGTTTTTAGGATTTTAGAATATAAAAATAGAACTTAGTATGAACCCAAGAAACTGTCCTTCAAATGAAGAAAGTGAGTGGAGAATACAAGACAGAGTACATTTTTTTAAAAAACCAACAACACATTAGTTTAGGAAACTAGTAACTTTTAAAGGCATTGCCTGCCTTCAGAGTTTATTTTTGAGACACTTCAGCTTTTGGAGAGCATTCCCTGTAAGTTTTAGAAAAGAAAGTAATGGTAGTATTATATAGTACTATAGTATATAGTATTATATAGTACTATAGTATATAGTATTATATAGTACTATAGTATATAGTATTATAAAGTTCATATATTATAAATGTTTATTATATTATATATTATACTTTTATATGTAATATTATATGCTATATAATTAAATATTGTTTATAACATTTTATTATACAATAATATATTTTATGTGAAGCATTTACATAGTCATAACATTTCATATGTTATCACATATTTACTGAACAATGACATATTTATAGCAAGATTGTTATATCTTATAATTGTTTATTACTATAATAAACAATAAATAAACTCAACAGCAGAACATTAAATGTACCAGGACCATGGACAGAACAGGTTGTAATGTGACAGAAGTGTGCGATGCTTAGATGGTAGAAGTGAAGTTTATCTGCTCAAGTGAGTGGGCCAGATCCATTGAAGGTAAAAAACAAGTTGCATTCAAACATTTTGACATTTTCTTTTCCATTCTTTAACTTTGAGAATAAACCTTTTTTTACTTTGAGAATAATTCTTCAGTGTGAGATCATGTTAATTTTTTGTACTTTTGCTAAGGCATGGATTTAAAGATACTATGCATCTGTTGTGCAAAAGCCAGTCACTTAGCAGGTAGGCAAACTGAATTTTGGTTTTCAAGTTGACTAACAGACCAATACAAGTTAGGGGGTGGTTTGATCTTAAGCTGCAGTGATAGAAATACAGTATCCAGAACAAAGTCCATCATAGTTCTGTACTCCTCCCTAACAGAGTCTGATATTAGTTTTGTTTCTGGGTATCACCCTTGACAGAAGACACCAAGACTGGAACACTCTCAGAAGAAGATGTGAGTATACTAAAAACTATATCAAGGCTGATAGAAATGACTTAGAAAATTGTGAACTCCAAGGCCAATTTATCTTTGCTCATGTGCTGATTCTGCCTTACCTCTTCTATGTTTCCGGCAAGAATCACAGTAAACTTCAGAAATTAATAGTTTTTCCCATTCAGGAAATAGAAGTCGTAGTTTGCTTAGCATTTCATTCACCTGGAGTGCTTAAATTTAGAAAATGTAGTAACATATCAATCGTTTTTATGCTCTTCCAGGAAATAAATTGCACTTTTATGTCCTTTTAAAAAAAGACAGAAAAGGTTGAATCTTCTGTATTCATTTTATCTTATGCTTTGGTAGCAAACTTCAAAATTACTCTTGCCCTTAGAAGTTTTAGGATAAAGCTAGTTAGCTAGTTCCATTAAGAGTACTCTCCTGGGGCTTCCCTCTTGGCGCAGTGGTTGAGAGTCCGCCTGCCGATGCAGGGGACGCAGGTTCGTGCCCCGGTTCGGGAAGATCCCACGTGCCGCGAAGCGGCTGGGCCCGTGAGCCATGGCCACTGAGCCTGCGCGTCCGGAGCCCGTGCTCCGCAACGGGAGAGGCCACAACAGTGAGAGGCCCGCATACCACAAAAAAAAAAAAAAAAAAGAGTACTCTTCTGATCTTATTCATATTGTGCTGTGACCCTATTACAACTTAAAAAACTGTTTTTTCTATTTTTCCTTCTATCTTTTTCCATATTTTGTACCTACCTTGACTTTTTAAAATATATATTATTTTACTGCCATGTAGCCTCTGATTATTATTTGTTTGTTCTGGACATTAGTGAGCTTTAAGAAAGCAAGGAATTACCTGCCTTGAATAGAGTTGAGGACCAAGTGAATATTTTGGTCCTTAAAAAAACACTAAAAATAATAGGAATAAAGATATTGCAGTGTTCATTCTTAAGTATCTGTACTAATACAGAGGAATGAATATCCATTTAATATTCATTCTGGATATAGGATATCCTGCTTGCCATAGAAATGTATGATTTCTGGAAATAAGTCTGCAAGTAATGAAAGAGTATCCGGAGTGTGAGTGATAAATTAATATAAAGTTTTCTGCTTGCACTGATTTTTAACTTTATTTATTTATTTTTAATTAAAAAAAAATTTTTTTTAACCAGTTGTTTAATTTTATTTTTCTTCTGCTTTATAACAAATTTAATCAGTTATACATATACATATATTCCCATATCCCCTCCCTTTTGCGTCTCCCTCCCACCCTCCCTATCCCACCCCTCCAGGCGGTCACAAAGCACCGAGCTGATCTCCCTGTGCTATGCGACTGCTTCCCACTAGCTATCTGTTTTACGTTTGGTAGTGTATATATGTCCATGCCACTCTCTCACTTCGTCCCAGCTTACCCTCCCCGTGCCCTCAAGTCCATTCTCTATGTCTGCATCTTTATTCCTGTCCTGCCCTTAGGTTCTTCAGAACCATTTTTTTTTTTTTTTAGATTCCATATATATGTGTTAGCATATAGTATTTGTTTTTCTCTTTCTGACTTATTTCACTATGTATGACAAATTCCATCCACCTCACTACAAATAACTCAATTTCGTTTCTTTTTATGGCTGTAATATTCCATTGTATATATGTGCCACATCTTCTTTATTCATTCATCTGTCAATGGACACTTAGGTTGCTTCCATGTCCTGGCTATTGTAACTAGAGCTTCAGTGAATATTGTGGTACATGACCCTTTTTGAACTATGGTTCTCTCAGGGTATATGCCCAGTAGTGGGATGGCTGGGTCGTATGGTAGTTCTATTTTTAGTTTTTTAAGGAACCTCCATACTGTTCCATAGTGGCTGTATCAATTTACATTCCCACCAACAGTGCAGGAGGGTTTCCTTTTCTCCACACGCTCTCCAGCATTAATTGTTTGTAGATTTCTTGATGATGGCCATTCTGTGTGAGGTGATACCTCATTGTAGTTTTGATTTGCATTTCTCTAATGATTACTGATGTTGAGCATCCTTTCATGTGTTTGTTGGCAATCTGTATATCTTCTTTGGAGAAATGTCTGTTTAGGTCTTCTACCCATTTTTGGATTGGGTTGTTTGTTTTTTTGATATTGAGCTGCATGAGCTGCTTGTATATTTTGGAGATTAATCTTTTGTCACTTGCTTCGTTTGCAAATATTTTCTCCCATTCTGAGTGTTGTCTTTTCATTTCCCTGGTGGCGCAGCGGTTAAGAATCCGCCTGCCAATGCAGGGGACACAGGTTTGAGCCCTGGTCTGGAAAGATCCCACATGCTGTGGAGCAACTAAGCCTGGGCGCCACAGCTACTGAGGCTGTGCTCTAGAGACTGCAAGCCACAACTACTGAGCCCACGTGCCACAACTACTGAAGCCCGCGCACCTAGAACCCGTGCTCTGCAACAAAGAGAAGCCACTGCCATGAGAAGCCCAAACACCACAACGAAGAGTAAACCCTGCTCACCACAACTAGAGAAAGCCCAAGTGCAGCCAAAAATAAAAATAAATAAAATAAATAATTTAATTTAAAAATTCTGTTTATGCTTTCCTTTGCTGTGCAAAAGCTTTTAAGTTTCATTAGGTCCCATTTGTTTATTTTTGTTTTTATTTCCATTTCTATAGGAGGTGGGTCACAAAGGATCTTGCTATGATTTATGTCATAGAGTGTTCTCCGTATGTTTTCCTCTAAGAATTTTATAGTGTCTGGACTGACATTTAGGTCTTTAATCCATTTTGAGTTTATTTTTGTGTATGGTGTTAGGGAGTGTTCTAATTTCATTCTTTTACATGTAGCTGTCCAGTTTTCCCAGCACCACTTATTGAAGAGGCTGTCTTTTCTCCATTGTATATTCTTGCCTCCTTTATCAAAGATAAGGTGACCATATGTGTGTGGGTTTATCTCTAGGCTTTCTGTCCTGTTTCATTAATCTATATTTCTGTTTTTATGCCAGTACCATATTGTCTTGATTATTGTAGCTTTGTAGTAGTCTGAAGTCAGAGAGCCTGATTCCTCCAGCTCCATTTTTCTTCCTCAAGATTGCTTTGGCTATTCGGGATCTTTTGTGTTTCCATACAAAATGTGAAATTTTTTGTTCTAGTTCTGTGAAGAATGCCATTGGTGGTTTGATAGGGATTGCATTGAATCTGTAGATTGTTTTTGGTAGTATAGTGATTTTCACAGTGTTGATTCTTCCAATCCAAGAACATGGATCTCTCCATCTGTTTGTATCATCTTTAATTTCTTTTATCAGTGTCTTTTAGCTTTCTGCATACAGGTCTTTTGTCTCTTAGGGAGGTTTATACCTAGGTATTTTATTCTTTTTGTTACAGTGGTAAATGGGAGTGTTTCCTTAATTTCTCTTTCAAATTTTTCATCATTAGTGTATAGGAATGCAAGAGATTTCTGTGCATTAATTTTGTATCCTGCAACTTTACCAGATTCATTGATTAGCTCTAGTAATTTTCTGGTAACATCTTTTGGATTCTCTATGTGTAGTATCATGTCATCTGCAAACAGTGACAGTTTTACTTCTTCTTTTCCCATTTGGATTCCTTTTATTTCTTTTTCTTCTCTGCTGTGGCTAAAACTTCCAACACTGTGTTGAGTAATAGTGGTGAGAGTGGGCAACCTTGTCTTGTTCCTGGTCTTAGTGGAAATGGTTTCAGTTTTTCACCATTGGGAACGATGCTGGCTGGGGGTTTCTCATATATGGCCTTTATTATGTTGAGGTAAGTTCCCTCTGTGCCTACTTTCTGGAGGGTTTTTATCATAAATGTGTGTTGAATATTGTCTAAAGCTTTTTCTACATCTTTTGAGATGATCATATGGTTTTTCTCCTTCAATTTGTTAATATGGTCTATCACATTGATTGATTTGCATATATTGAAGAATCCTTGCATTCCTGGGATAAACCCCACTTGATCATAGTGTGTGATCCTTTTAATGTGTTGTTGAATTCTGTTTGCTAGTATTTTGTTGAGGATTTTTGCATCTATGTTCATCAGTGATATTGGCCTGTAGTTTTCTTTTTTTGTGGCATCTTTGTCTGTTTTTGGTATCAGGGTGATGATGGCCTCATAGAACGAGTTTAGGAGTGTTCCCCCCTCTGGTATATTTTGTAAGAGTTTGAGAAGGATGGGCGTTAGCTCTTCTCTAAATGTTTGATAGAATTGGCCTGTGAAGCCATCTGGTCCTGGGCTTTTGTTTGTTGGAAGAGTTTTAATCACAGTTTCAGTTTCAGTGCTTGTGATTGGTCTGTTTATATTTTGTTTCTTCCTGGTTCAGAACTGCTTTTGCTGCATCCCATAGTTTTTTGGGTCGTCGTGTTTTCATTGTCATTTGTTTCTAGTATTTTTTGATTTCCTCTTTGATTTCTTCAGTGATTTCTTGGTTATTTAGTAGTATATTGCTTAGCCTCCATGTGTTTGTATTTTTTACAGTGTTTTTCCTGTAATTGATATCTAATCTAATAACGTTGTGGTCAGAAAAGATACTTGATATGATTTCAGTTTTCTGAAATTTACCAAGGCTTGATTTGTGACCCAATATATGATCTATCCTGGAGAATGTTCCATGAGCGCTTGAGAAGAAAGTGTAATCTGCTGTTTTTGGATGGAATGTCCAATAAATATCAACTAAGTCCATCTTGTTTAATGTATCATTTAAAGCTTGTGATTCCTTATTTATTTTCATTTTGGATGATCTGTCCATTGGTGAAGGTGGGGTGTTAAAGTCCCCTACTATGATTGTGTTACTGTTGATTTCCCCTTTTATGGCTGTTAGCATTTGCCTTATGTATTGAGGTGCTCCTATGTTGGGTGCATAAATTTTTACATTTGTTATATCTTCTTCTTGGATTGACCCCTTTATCATTACATAGTGTCCTTCTTTGTCTCTTGTAATAGTCTTTATTTTAAAGTCTATTTTGTCTGATATGAGAATTGCTACTCCAGTTTTCTTTTGATTTCCATTTGCATGGAATATCTTTTTCCATCCCCTCACTTTCAGTCCCTAGGTCTGAAGTGGGTCTCTTGTAGACAGCATATATATGGGTCTTGTTTTTGTATCCATTCAGCCAGTCTGTGTCTTTTGGTGCGAGCATTTAATCCATTTACATTAAAGGTAGTTATCGATATGTATGTACCTATTACCATTTTCTTAATTGTTCTGGGTTTGTTATTGTAAGTCTTTTCCTTCTCTTGTGTTTCCTGCCTAGAGAAGTTCCTTTAGCATTTGTTTTAGAGCTGGTTTGGTGGTGCCGAATTCTCTTAGCTTTTGCTTGTCTGTAAAGATTTTAATTTCTCCATCAAATCTGAATGAGATCCTTGCTGGGTAGAGTAATCTTGGTTGTAAGTTTTTCCCTTTCATCACTTTAAAATATGTCCTGCCACTCCCTTCTGGCTTGCAGAGTTTCTGCTGAAAGATCAGCTGTTAACCTTATGGGGATTCCCTTGTATGTTAATTGTTGCTTTCCCTTGCTGCTTTTAATATTTTTTCTGTGTATTTAATTTTTGATAGTTTGATTAGTATGTGTCTTGGCGTGTTTCTCCTTGGATTTATCCTGTATGGGACTCTCTGCGTTTCCTGGAGTTGATTATTTCCTTTCCCATATTAGGGAAGTTTTCAACTATAATCTCTTCAAATATTTTCTCAGTCCCTTTTTTTTTCTCTTCTTCTTCTGGGGCCCCTAGAATTCGAATGTTGTTGTGTTTAATGTTGTCCCAGAGGTCTCTGAGACTGTCCTCAATTCTTTTCATTCTTTTTTCTTTATTCTGCTCTGTGGTAGTTATTTCCACTATTTTATCTTCCAGGTCACTTATCTGTTCTTCTTCCTCAGCTTTTCTGCTATTGATTCCTTCTAGAGAATTTTAAATTTCATTTATTGTGTTGTTCATCATTGTTTGTTTGCTCTTTAGTTCTTCTAGGTCCTTGTGAAACGTTTCTTGTATTTTCTCCATTCTGTTTCCAAGATTTTGGATCATCTTTACTATCATTACTCTGAGTTCTTTTTCAGCAGACTGCCTATTTCCTCTTCATTTGTTTGGTCTAGTTGGTTTTTACCTTGCTCCTTCATCTGCTGTGTATTTCTCTGACTTCTCATTTTGCTTAACTTACTGTGTTTGGGGTCTCCGTTTCACAGGCTGCAGGTTCGTAATTCCTGTTGTTTTTAGTGTCTGCTCCCAGTGGGTAAGGTTGGTTCAGTGGGTTGTGTAGGCTTCCTGGACGAGGGGACTGGTGCCTATGTTCTGGTGGATTAGGCTGGATCTTGTCTTTCTGGTGGGCAGGTCCACATCTGGTGGTGTTTTTTGGGTGTCTGTGACCTTATTATGATTTTAGGCATCCTCTCTGCTAAGGGTGGGGTTCTGTTCCTGTCTTGCTAGTTGTTTGTCATAGGGTCTCCAGCACTGTATCTTGCTGGTCGTTGAGTGGAGGTGGGTCTTAGCATTGAGATGGAGATCTCTGGGAGAGCTTTCGCCATTTGATATTATGTGGAGCTGGGAGATCTCTGGTGGACCAATGTCCAGCACTCAGCTCTCCCACCTCAGAGGCTCAGGCCTGACACCCGGCCGGAGCACCAAGCCCCTATCAGCCACACAGCTCAGAAGAAAAGGGAGCAAAAGAAAGAGAGAGAGAGAAGGAGGGAGGAAGGGAGGGAGGAAAGAGAGAGAGAGAAAGAAAGTTATTAAAATATAAAAAAATTAGTAAAAATTAAAAAGTAATAAAAAAAAGAGAAAGAAGAGAGCAATGAAACAAAGCAAATCCACCAATGATAACAAGCACTAAAAACTATACTAAAAAAAAAAAAACAGACAGTCAGTGCCCTAGGACAAATGACAAAAGCAAAGCTGTACAGACAAAATCACACAAAGAAGTATACACATACACACTCACAAAAAGAGAAAAAGGACGAAATATATATATATATATATATAATTACAAGAAGAGAGCAACCAAATCAATAAACAAATCTACAAATGCTAATAAGCTCTAAATACTAAACTAAGATAAATGTAAAACAGAAACAAATCAGATGCAGAAAGGAAACCCCAAGTCTACAGTTGCTCCCAAAGTCCACCGCCTCAATTTTGGGACGATTTGTTGTCTATTCAGGTATTCCACAGATGCAGGGTACATCAAGTTGATTGTGGAGATTTAATCCGCTGCTCCTGAGACTGCTGGGAGAGATTTCCCTTTCTCTTCTTTGTTCGCACAGCTCCTGGGGCTCAGCTTTGGATTTGGACCCGCCTCTGCATGTAGGTCGCCTGAGGGCATCTGTTCTTCGCTCAGACAGGACGGGGTTAAAGGAGCAGCTGATTAGGGGGCTCTGGCTCACTCAGGCCGGGGGGAGGAAGGGGTATGGAATGCGGGGCAGAGGCCGGTGTGATGTTGCAACAGGCTGAGTGCTGTTAGTTCTTCCGGGGAAGTTGTTCCTGGATCACGGGACCCTGGCAGTGGCGGGCTGCACAGGCTCCAGGGAGGGGCGGTGTGGATAGTGACCTGTGCTCGCACACAGGCTTCTTGGTGGTGGCAGCAGCAGCCTTAGCGTCTCATGCCCGTCTCTGGGGTCCGCGCTGATAGCTGCGGCTTGCACCCATCTCTGGAGCTCGTTTAGGCGGTGCTCTGAATCCCCTTTCCTCGAGCACCCCAAAACAATGGTCTCTTGCCTCTTCGGCAGCTCCAGACTTTTCCCCAGACTCGCTCCCGGCCAGCCGTGGTGCACTAACCCCCTGCAGGCTGTGTTCACACAGCCAACCCCAGTCCTCTCCCTGGGATCCGACGGAAGCCCGAGCCTCAGCTCCCAGCCCCCGCCTGCCCCGGCAGGTTAGCAGACAAGCCTCTCGGGCTGGTGAGTGCCGGTTGGCACCGATCCTCTGTGCGGGAATCTCTCCGCTTTGCCCTTGGCACCCCTGTTGCTGCGCTCTCCTCCGCGGCTCCTAAGCTTTCCCCCTCTGCCACCCGCAGTCTCCACTCACGAAGGGGCTTCTAGTGTGTGGAAACCTTTCCTCCTTCATGGCTCCTTCCCACTGGTGCAGGTCCCGTCCCTATTCTTTTGTCTCTGTTTATTCTTTTTTCTTTTGCCCTACCCAGGTATGTGGGGAGTTTCTTGCCTTTTGGGGGGTCTGAGGTCTTCTGTCAGCATTCAGTAGGTGTTCTGTAGGAGTTGTTCCACATGTAGATGTAGTTTTGATGTGTTTGTGGGGAGGAAGGTGATCTCCGCGTCTTACTCCTCTGCCATCTTGAAGATGCCCCCTGATTCTTACCTTTTAAATGATAATTAAAAGCTTTCTCATCTTGGCTAGTAAATATTGCTGTTAGAGTGCTACTACTTATTTCCCTAAAAAGAAAAGTTCAGTTTGCTGACTTCTTGAAAAAATTGGAATAAAATTTGGAGTAATTCTCAGGGATAGTATCACGTCCAACCTCTGTCTCCTTCCGGCTCAGTCCATCCTTAGTATGTTGACTGTTCTGACATTTCCATTATGACAGCTCAGGTATTAAAGGACTCAAAGAAATCAAGATGCTAAGTGTGAGCAACAAACCCAGTCAAGGGCTTCCCTGGTGGCGCAGTGGTTGAGAGTCCGCCTGCCGATGCAGGGGACACAGGCTCATGCCCCAGTCCGGGAAGATCCCACATGCCGCGGAGCGGCTGGGCCCGTGAGCCATGGCCGCTGAGCCTGTGCGTCTGGAGCCTGTGCTCTGCAACGGGAGAGGCCACAACAGTGAGAGGCCCACGTACCGAAAAAAAAAAAAAAAAAAAACCAGTCAAGTTGCAAGAAGAGGATTTTCAAACTGAAGGAGTTTCTTCCTGGCCAGGACTTCTTTGGTTCCCTGTTGAGTAGCAGGGCTGAGCTGTGTCATACGGGGCACAGCCTGCCAAAGGACCACTCTTGTACTTCCACGTCATTCATCTTGCAGATTCTGATACTCACTTGGTACTTGCCCTGTGTTGTCAGTGACCCATGGCCTTCATACTAAGTATGCTTGCTTTGTAAACTGACCAATCTGTCCAGTATTAAGCATCTTTAAGAACACAACCACTTTTCATTAATCACCCAGGCTTCTCTACTTTCCTCTTCTCTGTTTCTCTTTCCTTTGAAATAGTTCCCTCAGCATTCACTGCATACCCTTATTGCTTCTATTCTGCCCCATTCCCTAATCAGCTAACCTATAGTTAATGTATATATGTATGTTTTATTATTAAAGAAAGTTCTAGAATCCTGTTTACTAAGTCATTTTTTTAATTCCAAAGAGACTAAGAAGCAGTTTTCTCCTGCCTGCAGTCCCCATATAGATTTGTAGCAAATAGGAATCAGTCTTTAGAAGCTTTAAATCTAAGTATACCCTCTTTCTCTGTGTTATCATAGATCCTATACCTTTTCTCTCCACATTAATATAGGACCAAGACATTTTTTACCAAAACAGACCATTTTTATCTTTATTGAAATTCTATTGAGGCAGCTTTCCATCCACTCCCTGATAATTATTCCAGGTGTCATAGGGAGCTCCCTTGTGGGCAGGAGGACTCAGAAATAGAGGACTCAGAAAGCCAGTTGGAAGATTGGGGCAGATGTATAGGAGATAAAGCAAGCCTTGATTTAAGAGGTGGTGAAGGCAGCCTCAGGTTCTGACTTTGAGATTTCTAGTTTTAGTTGCTGTGAGCTTTATTTCCTTGAGATTGCTTGTGGTATTCTTAAAGTAAGTGTCCTTTTTACTTGAATTAGGTGAAATGACTATTCCTGTTGCCAAATATGATGCCTAAGATAATAACAGTTCAGAATATAGAATAAAGAGAAGGATTTGAGAAACACACAGTTCTGATCATGTTGAATTTGAAGTTGGAATGTCCAGTGGGCCCTTGATTATGCAAAATCTCTGGGTTAAAGGTTTTTAAACTCATGAACTATAGATCATAGTGGAAATGTAGGAGTGAATGAGATCTTCCATAGAGAGTGAGAAGAGTAGTAGAAGGCTTGGGCATGAACCATGAACACCAGTATATCAGGAGCTCTCTGAAGAAGAAGGATCTAGTGCTAGAGAACTAACACTGAATAATCTGAGTTAGAAGAACCAGAAGAGTGATGTCAGCAAAGTCAAGGTAGTACAGTATCAAGAGGAAAACACTGTCAGGTGCTCTGGAAAGATCAGGTACCATTGGGAGTGAGGGTACATTTGATTTGGTGGTGAGCTCAGTGATGGCCTTTGCTTGCTAACAGTTCTTAAGGGGTAAAGGTAAGAATTGGAAGTGTGATCTCAGTGGGTCAAAGAGAAAATGCAAAGTGATGAAATGCGAAAAAAATGTATCAGTGCATCCTGATAAGTATCAGAAATGTGGTGGAAATATATTATGATGATGAGGGGGGCCATAATTTAGGGCTGAAATAGACCTTAGAGATATCCAAACAGCAACTCCTTATTTTAACACATGAGGAAACCAAGTCTTAAAAAGGCTTAGTAGTTTATTCTGTGGCAAAGCTAATAGTGGCAGATAGAACAGATGGCATCTAGGTCTTCTGATTCCAAATCTGCCAGTATATATAGGCAAACTCTAAGCTCAAAAGGGAGGGAAATTTTTTTATGATTTTTAATGTTTATCACACTGAGCATTTGGATTTATTCTTTCTCATATATAAAAGGCAATAAGTTACGGTTCTGCTAGGGTATATGAATCTACATGCCCAATGTATTAATATTGTACGTATAAAAATGTTGATAAAAAGCCACTGGCTGGATCTAAAACAAAATGCCAAACTCAGTCATGTTGCAAAATTTAAGCAAAATATGTATTCATAACCCATTAAGAGAAAATAATTTTGTTTTTGATTGGGGAGACTCATTAATATTTTTAAATAATGTTATAAAAGTACTAAGTGAATTAAAAATGTAAAATACTGAATCTTAAAATAACCACTCTTATTTACGAGTGGTATGTCTTATCCTTTGGCAATTGTGTGAAAATAAAGTATTCACAACAGTATTTTTGAGCATCCATACCAGATCATCATTTCTTTAGTCTTTGGTATAAGAGCACCACCTATGGGTTTCTCAGATGTTTGGGGGAAAAAAATTTAAGCAAAACCTAATAAAATTATTTCTAGTTTTTCCCTATAATTAGTCTCTCCATCTCCATTTACTTAAAGGTTAAGAGTTGTTTGCTTTGTCATAGATTATTCCCACCCAGTTTTTGGATGTGTCTCACTGCTGTTAGATCAGCTAATAAGTATTTCAGTACTTATATGCCATTTACAGTGTTATACTTGTAAGTTAAACACGGTTTAACTCAAAATTGTATTATTCTCTTTAATGTAAATGAATCTTTTAATGAAAATGAACAGTTTTCTACATCCTGGGGGAGAGATGATAATAGTTTTTGCCAGTTTATTTGTATGTCTGTATCTTCATTAACTTAAGAATTTGTTCAGTATACTACTACAAAATGCTTTGGCAAGAGGAGGTAAAGAAAGAAAAAAGGTCTTATAAATGATTTAGGGCATCTTTTCATTAATTATTATGATAATAACTCATTAGAACAAGGTTGGAAGCAAAACTGGCACTTCAGTGTTAATAAGCCCAAAATAGAATCACATTTGGATAAATTTAGTCTTTTTCTAAAGTATCAAATTACACTTTTTTGTAAGGGAAATTTTACTCTTAATGAAATTTAACCAAAAAAAAATTGGAAGCTTTGTGTGTGGGCAATAAGATGTATGCTAGGCTCTTGATATATTATATCCTTGTGTTTTATGCCATGAATCTCTGTGTTTGAAAAGTGATTAAAATCAAGATCCCTTTGGCGGTATACCCTAATTCCAGACTAGACGCATTTTAGGCATGAACCTGCAGAGGTTTAAAACCTCCATTGCATGTTTTTTTCAGGGAATGGGTAATTCTATAGAAATAAGTATTGACTCTTTGAGCAATATAGCTTGCTTTTATTTTGATCATTATGGATACAAACTTTGTAAAATTACTTCCTAGCATAATTACCCTAAGTTGAGCAGACTATAACCTCTATTACACACACACACACACACACACACACACACAATGGTCGTTTTGGCAGCTGCTCTCCCCACTTCTAATTTGTTCCTTCTAATCCACTCTCACTTTAAAAATAAGCTAATCCATTGTATCAGATAAGAGGTTCCAAGATTGTACATTTTCCTGAAGGTTTAAACATTCATTCCATTTTCTTGTAACCAGTGACTCTTTTATAAATTAAGGGAGAATAAATTGTCAGATTATCAGCTGAATTCTGGATTGGTAAAATGTGAACTGTGAGAGTTCAAGATAATGAAAGGAGAATAATACAGGGAAAGTGTTGGTAGTAGTTTGAATTTATTCTCTATTCTAAGATATTTCGATATCTAACCACATCATGCTACTTTAATCACTGACTATTTCAAACCTTTATTTTTAAAATAATTTAGGAATCATTTATGACCCCGTAATAAAGTTTCAAAGTATTCATGGAATGAATTAAAGAACTGCTTTGAAGTAATTTTGAAGTAACGTTTTGCTGTTTTTATCCAATCATCCACTAACTTCTTAACAACCCAGCATCTTACTGTTATCTTTATATGTGCTTTCCTTCAATTATTTTGTTCAGAAGACTATTTATCTGATTTTTTTTAATTTAAAGTGTCCAAAAAGTAGTTCAGTTGAACGTTAACTGGTTTATAATAAAATAAATTTAAAAGTGAATTTTGAAAAAAGATAGATGGATCAACTGATCTCCCTGGCTAACGCTAGCAATCTTAACAATTTTAATGTTATTCAGAGATCCAATTTGAAAACTTCCACACCTCCCTAAGACGTATTTAATTAGAATAAGATACTTTGACTAAAAGGGAAGAAAATAAAATAATTTCATTAGAATAATAAAAGCTTTTTAAGGTCGGCAGTACTATATTTTATTGTATATGATTTGATGTCTGAGGTTTTTTTTAAAATAAATACTGATTTACTTAATGCTTTGTTTTAAAGTATAATAATTAACTAAGATTGCTTTGACTATCTTCCAGCTTGTGGAGAAACTCCAGAACAAATTCAAGTACCAAGCGGTATAATCACGAGCCCAGGCTGGCCTTCTGAATATCCTGCTAAAATCAACTGTAGCTGGTTCATAAGGGCAAACCCAGGGGAAATTATTACTATAAGGTAATTCTGATACCTTCCTGAATTATTGTATGATATTTTATTACAAAGTATAAGTTCAGTTTCCAAGTATCATTGCTCAACATGCAGTAATATAAAAAATGATTTTTCAGAAAATATAGTAAATTATATTTATCAGTACCATCTTGAGGGTAGGAATAGCAACCCGTTCTTCCTCTTTTATTAGGGCATGTGTTTTGAATATTTTCTAGTGGCGGTAATGAATTTGCACTGAGCCATCCGTATTCTTCTAGGCAATTTTTTAACAAAAGGTACACATTTGCAGAACAGCTTATTAGGATCAACAGTGTAATCTTTGGCCATGAGACAAATAAACAGGACTCCATAATCCACTTGGAGATCTAACCCATAATCTTGGTCTTGTTAGTAGAGTCCTCTACCTTAAGGAGTTAAAACATGATTGTAGGCTATGTCTGTGTATAAAACTTGAAATAAGCTGATGGTGGATAAATACTGTGTCTAGAAAAATCTCTTTCTTTCATAGCACTGAGACAATAGAACATTTGTTAAGAATACAAAACGAAAGATACTCCTAGGGGAAATAACCATAAATTTAAGATCCTAAGAATAAATATGATATAAATCAGGAAAATTAAGATTATTTTACAGACGTTTAAAATTGCAGAGAAAAACTGTGGGAGTAAGATGTTAAGGAGGAAACATTCAGTGGAACTAGATATTGCTTGCTTAAGGAAATTATATCAAAGCTATTAGGGGGCTTCCCTGGTGGTGCAGTGGTTGAGAGTCCGCCTGCCGATGCTGGGGACACGGGTTCGTGCCCCGGTCCGAGAGGATCCCACATGCCACGGAGCGGCTGGGCCCGTGAGCCATGGCCGCTGAGCCTGTGCGTCTGGAGCCTGTGCTCCGCAACGGGAGAGGCCACAACAGTGAGAGGCCCGCGTACCGCAAAAAAAAAAAAAAAAAAAAAAAAGCTATTAGGAAAAAAAAAATTGCCTGACGGGGAGAAAAAAAAATAGTGTACCTAAACAAAGAACCATGACACAGTTAAGAATGCCACTCCTGTCACAGAGACAGCGCAAAGGCATCTTTGACATTCTTTCATTAATTACATTTTTATAGGTAAAGATCATGGAATTTTAGATTTGGAAGAGACCTTGCAGATCGTAGACATATATCCCTTAATTTTACGATTTTTTACAAATGAGATTGTAAATTTAGCCTATTTTTGAATCTTTCCATGTTCCTTTTTTATATTAATTAAGTAATGAGAAAACCAGTCTCTTGAGGAACACAATTGTAGTCTATCCCCTTTTTTCTGTGGCAGCCGTAAAACAGGGACATATGGTATGTTTTCCTTTGGTTCCTCTCTGCCCCAGGCCACATCTTTTGGAACACTGGAGCTGAGCTTCTGTGGAAGCTGTAACACTCCTCTGTGAGAAGTATGATCCCTTGCTTGATGGATTGGTAGGATGTATCATTAAGGTTATCCTTGCAGCAGTACCAGTGTTGGAATTTGAACAATATGCCTATTTTCTGTTACTTATAACATGACTAAGTACAAATGTGTTTACAAAGTAATATTTTACCATAGGGATTCCAAATATTTTTTAAACATAAAACTAGACTTTTTGGAGATTTTTTTTCTTGTAACCTAAAAATCAAACCCCAGGTCTTCCCTGGTGGTGCAGTGGTTGAGAGTCCGCCTGCCGATGCGGGGGACAAGGGTTTGTGCCCCGGTCCGGAAGGATCCCACATGCCGCGGAGCGGCTGGGCCCGTGAGCCATGGCCGCTGAGCCTGCGCGTCCAGAGCCTGTGCTCCACAGCAGGAGAGGCCACAACAGTGAGAGGCCCGCGTACTGCAAAAAAAAAAAAAAAAAAAAAAAATCCAACCCCAAATTAAATTTGCAGCCTACCAGCTCAGTTATGTAAAACTTGGAAATTCTTGCCAGCACAAAGGAGGTGACATGGAGTACTGCCATCTGGTTCTGATCATGTGTTGGATCCTTGAGATTTCACAAAGCTACGCTGAAAACCAAGCAAAATAGTGAAATGCAGAACAATATTGGAGGTGAGCGCCACATCTAAGGGAAGATTTCCTAAATTCTGGATGGAGTTAACAAATTTGGATTTACACAGCCAGCCTCATAAAATCAGAAAGTAATTTTAGTAATCGTCCTAGTTCTTACTGAAACCATTAACATGGCAATACCAAACTTTAAAAAGATGACACACCCACATAATACACAAAGAAAGTCAAGTTTCACTTGTGAACATTGGTGTAATATCTTAAATATATTGTTCAAAAGAAATTTATACCATAATCAAATTCAGCTCATTTAGACACACAATTGAGTCAATATTAGGAAATATTAAATTAATTTACCATATTAACAAGTCAGAGAAAAGGTATATGATGATCTAGACTAGACAGATTTTTTAAAGCTTTTTGGTAAAAACAAAATCAGCATTCATTCCTGAGCTTAAAATAATTAAAATCTAGATAAAAGAGAGAAACTAAAATTACCAACTATAAACAAACAATATTTAGACCTCTCCTTATAAAACTGGTTAAAGATGGTGATATATAAACATTTTTATCCCTTCCCTTTAAATCTTCCCAAATCCACAAAGGCCACCTTATCCACAGGAGGTAGAGGATTGGATTCTTGTTCCCTGCTTGAAGCCAAGGAGTAGGGTCAGGATATTTTGCTCAAGAAAGGAGGCTGAAAAAAACTTCTACTAACCAGTGCTTGAACTTTCATGGGGCTGAGAGCTTAGAAAGGTAGGAGACATACCATAATAAATAGGAATTTAACTAAGTCCCCATTGACTCTGTGACGGGGTCTATAATACTACTCTGAACCACCATCTTAGGACTGGTTTTGGGATGGAGACCTAAGTGGAGGTAGCTACAAAACAGATGCCGTGGAGGAACATAGGAGGAGATAAAATTTTAAAAACAAAACAAAAACAGCACCAAAAATCTTTCACAAAAGAAAAGGGTGCAACCCAAATTTCTAGAATGTTTGAAAAGCTTTAATACTAACCAAAACAGCCAACAAAATCAAGTTGGAACAGATTTACTACAGATGTTATACACTTTAATATATTGGGGTTTTTTTCTTAACCTTTTTTATGCCACAAACACTTCGGTAGTTTGGTGAAACCTATAGATCCTTTCTCAGAATGTTTTTAAATTTATAAAACAAAACACATAGCATTACAAAGGGAACCAATTATTCCTGAAATATAGCTATCAGGTATTTTTACAAATTTATAATATGGTAGTACATATATGCTTATTTATTAACGTATTAGTGAGCAAGCCATGCTTTTAACAATTACTATTTTCAAAGTGGTTTTGAGTGTAAATAGTTATTCTAGATCTCTATTAAAACTGAAATGTAAGATGAAATAATCTGTGATTTCTATTGGTGACAGTGTGAGAGGTACTATAAATACTATTCATGGGACTTCCCTGGTGGTACAGTGGTAAGAACCCGCCTGCCAATGCAGGGGACATGGGTTCGATCCCTGGTCTGGGAAGATCCCACGTACCGCGGAGCAACTAAGCCCGTGTGCCACAACTACTGAGCCTGCGCTCTAGAGCCTGAGAGCCACAACTACTGAGCCCGTGTGCCACAACTACTGAAGCCCGCGTGCCTAGAGCCCGTGCTCTGCAACGAGAAGCCACCGCAATAAGAAGCCCATGCACCACAACGAAGGGTAGCCCCCGCTCACCACAACTAGAGAAAGCCCACATGCAGCAACAAAGACCCAACGCAGCCAAAAATAAATAAATTTATTTAAAAGAAAAACTAGTCATGGTTTGTTGTTTATATTCATAAGTGAAGGAAATGTTAAATTTCAGTTACAGATGGGTGAAAATAAAGTAAATTTTTCTACTGAATTTGAGAATTTGAGAGAATAGAAACACTGAATACTCTTACTTGGACTTTATTAGACCAAAGCAGAGGGAAAGAAACTTTTATAAAAAACCTTCAAAAACCTATTAATACAGAAGAATACAGGAAAGTAGGAAAATGAGAACCCCATTCCCCACCCCAAATAGAAAAGCTATTCAATCAAAAAAAACTCACTTAACCTTTAAAAGATAGACTATCCGATCAGGTTTATTGGTTGGTTGATTGATATGATTCCTCTCCAGTGGGCTTAATAAGAACATACCTAAAACGGCACCAACAGAAAGTCTAAAAAATGAGGATAGGTGGGCTTCCCTGGTGGCGCAGTGGTTGAGAGTCCGCCTGCTGATGCAGGGGACGTGGGTTCGTGTCCCGGTCCGGGAGGATCCCACATGCCGCGGAGCGGCTGAGCCCATGAGCCATGGCCGCTGAGCCTGTGCGTCTGGAGCCTGTGCTCCGCAACGGGAGAGGCCACAACGGTGAGAGGCCCGCGTACCGCAAAAAAAAAAAAAAAATGAGGATAGGAAAAGATAAGCTATGGAAGTACAGATCAGGAGAGAGCTAGTGCAGGAAGGTTAACATCAGTTGTAATTAACCTTAAGACACAAAGTATTAGTGACAAATGGAATAATCCACTAGGAAGATAAAATCCTGGTTCAACGTTGTGTACCTAATAACACAGCATAAAACACAAGCAAAGCAGTTACCAAGTTTGACCAGGTTTGACTAGTGCACAATTCAGTGGAAGTTTCTAAACATATGTTTTAATCTGAATTTAATACATTAAACAGGAAAACAATTAGTAAAAATGGAGAAGATTTGGTAAAACTAACAAGCTTGATTCAGTAGACGCATGTATTACATAGGTGTGTAATGTTTATACCTATTTCAGTGAATAGAGAATACACATTCCTTTCAAAGACATATGTGACGTTTATTTTAAAATTGATTATGTATTAAATAAAGGAATTCTGAATGTATTTCCAGACTTTACATCATTCAGATTTTCTCTGATTATAATGCAGTTAAATTAGAAACCAACAATTTAAAAAACCCCATATGTTCAGAAATGTATTCCTAAATAACTTCTGCATTAAAGATGGAAATCACAATGAAACTCAAAATATTTTTAAATAGCCATAATGAAAGTATTAGATATTAAAACTGTTGGAATACATCAAAAGAGTCCTTAGAAAATTTTACAGCTTTAATGCATTGATTTAAAAATTAGTAAGATGGAAAATAAATAAGCTCAGCATTTTCTCAAGAGTTTAGAAGAAAAACTACAGGACAAATCTTTAGTAGAAAAAATAAAGTTAAGATCAGAAAATAATTAAATAGAAAAAATAACCAAAAGTTGGTTTTCTGAAAGAGTGAGGAAAATAGACAAAGACAGATCTCAAGGCAAGAGTGAAGAAAAAAGAGGAAAGGTACAAATAAAAATTAAAAACAAAAGTGTCTATAGTTATAAATACAATAATAGAGATTTTAGAAGTCGTAAAGGAATATCATGAATGGTTTATACTGATACTTTTATACAATTAGAAGAAATGAAGCATTTTCTACATGTGTGTTACCAAAATTGATTCAAGAAGAATTAGAAAACTAATGAATGCAATAGCTATTAAAGAAATTAAATCAACAGTCAAAATAAGATTCTACACCCAGATAGTTTTACAGGCAAGTTTTGCCAAATGTATAGAGAAGCAATTTCCTTAACCTGATAAAAGTTATCGGTTTAAAAAATTTAAAAATCAAACAATATTGAAGTTAATTTTAGCAATAAGGACCAAGACAAGGATACATGCTTTCACTGCTTGTACTTGAACCTCAGTCAATACAGCGTTCCAACAAATAGAGGTTAGTGGTGTAAAAAAATGAAAAGAGGTGAAACTTTCCTTATTTGCCAATACTACACTTACCTACATAGAAAATCCAAACAAATTTAAAGACCACAGATATGAAAATTTAACCAGTTGTATGAAAATACTATGTAAAGCTTTGCAATGATAAATTTTACTTTCAAGATAAAATGATAATTTCTAAGAAAATTTAAATTATCAAAACTGACTTAATGAGTTTAGGAAAAGCTGATTAAATCAAAAAGCATGAAGAAATTGAAAATCTCTACCCTAAATCATCTGTACTCTGAAGAGGCACAAGGCACAGGTTTGTAAACAGTGTCTTTGTTACATAGACTATTCTGAAGCATAAAAAAAGAAAAACTGAAAACTACTTTCACTTGTAAATGTATTTTAAACATCCTAAATGAATATTAGCAAACCAAATCCCTAGTAGTGTATATGTGAAGAGGTATTTATTGATTATTTCTTTTGTTCTGGATCAGGTCCCTGATTTCATGAATCTTAGTTGATTAAAAGTTGGGAGTTCCCTGGTGGCCTAGTGGTTAGGATTCTGGGCTTTCACTGGCATGGCCCTGTTTCAGTCCCTGGTCGGGGAACTGTGATCCTACAAAGCCACAAGGTGCAGCAAAAAAAAAAAGTATATTAAAGGACACTTTGATTACTTCCATATTTTGGCTATTGTAAATAATGCTGCAATGAAATTTGGGGTGCATGTATCTTTTCTAATTAGTGTTTTTTTCTTCCAGTAAATACCTAGGAGTGGAATTGCTGGATCATATGGTAGTTCTATTTTTAATTTTTTGAGGAATCTCCGTACTGTTTTCCATAGTGGCTACACCAGTTTACGTCTCCACCAACAGTGCAAAAGGTTCCCTTTTCTCCACATCCTTGCCAACGTGGCTTTGACAATAACCATTCTGACAGATGTGAGGTGATATCTCATTGTGGTTTTGAGTTGTATTTCCCTGATGATTAGCAATGTTGAGCATCTTTTCATGTGCCTATTGGCATCTGTGTGTCTTCTTTGGAAAAATGTCTGTTCAGATCCTCTGTGCATATTTTAATTGGGATGTTTGTTTTTTTGATATTTAGTTGTATGAATTCTTTGTATATTTTGGATTATTAACCCCTTATTGGACATATCATTTGCAAATATAGTCTCCCATTCAGCACAGCCACTATGGAAAACAGTGTGCAAGTTCCTCAAAAAATTAAAAATAGAATTACCAGACAATCCAGCAGTTCCACTCTTCATATCCAAAGAAATGAAAAAAAATAATTTGAAAAGATATATGCATCCCAGTGTTCATAGCAGCATTACTTATAGTAGCCAAGACATGAAAGCAACCTAAGTGTCCATCAATAGATAAGTGGGTAAAGACGATGTGATATAATGGAATATTTCTCAGCTATAAAAAAGAGTGAAATTTTACCATTTGCAACAACATAGATGGACCTACAGGGTATTATGCTTAGTGAAATAAGTCAGACAGAAAGGCAAATACTGTATGTTTTCAGTTTATATGGAATCTGAAAAATAAAACACACTAACGAATATAACAAAACAAACAGACTCGCAGATACAGAGATCAAGGAGAGGGACAAGATAGGTGAGGGGTATTAAGAGGTACAGACTACTATGTATAAAATAAATAAGTTACAAGGATGTCATGTGCAGCACAGGGGAATATAGCCAGTATGTAATAATAACTTTATATGGTGTATAAGCTGTAAAAATACCGAATCACTGTGTTGTACACCTGAAACTAATATAATAGTGTAAGTCAGCTATACTTCAAAAAAAAAAAAAAAAACTCCTCAGTAAAAGATACCATTCAGAAAAACTGACAGCACCAACTGTTGGAGAGAATGCGGGTTTGAGTGGATCTACATATATCTTGCATAACATACATGCCCCCAATAGATACATGTTTATACTATATAAAGAGCTCTTAAATAAGAACAAATTGTAAGGTATGAAGGATATAACAAGGCGATTCACAGAATTAGAAATAGCTAATAAACATAGGAAAAAGTGTTTCAATTTCAGTAAATAAGGAAATGCAGACTAGAACAAAGATCAATCTATTTTATCCACCTAACTGGCAACAAATCTTTAGAAATAAAATGTTTCATTTTGCCAGAGTTGTGAGGTATCAGGTGCTTTTTCATACACACTTGGTGGAATTGTGAGTTGGTATAAACATTTTTCTCAGTGTTGCTATCAAATTTAAAGTGGAATTGTGTCTTTTGACCTAGCAATTCTACTTCTAGAAAAATTTGTCCTAGAGAAATACTTACTCATGTGTGTGTGGAGAGAACATGTATAAGGATTCCAGCATTGTTCATAATAGTGAAAAACTGGAAGCAGTCAAATTGTCAGCCTTTGTTATAGTTACTCAGAATATTTAAAGAGGAAATATCCTGGTATAATAATCCTTGGATAATTAACTTTATCGTCACTTGGCTTAAGGCAGGAATCTCACTTTTCAGTGAGACATGTTAGTAGAAAATGCTATTTTGTTTTTTTCTTTTTTCATAGCAGTGGCTAATTTTGTATGTGGTTCTTATTTGACTTTTCTGCCCTTTATTCATGCCCATATTTTATGAACTACAAGATAACGTTTGGTTGTAAACCATTTATGTAGAAAAGTATTCCCAAACTCAGGGACTTTTCACTGAAGAAGTTTTTTGTTTGTTCATTTTTAACTTTTTTACTTGGCTCAGGTTTGTGTGATTTGCTCTCCTGAAAATGTAAGCTGTAAACTCATTAAGCAAGCAGATGAACCAGTCTAATCTAGAGAAGGCAGACTTCCTCTGTGTCTTTCAGTTCATCGAATTATGGAGTAGTTCAAACAGAGAACAATTTAGGGTGCTAAGAATTAGAAGTGGTCCTTCCTAAACACACACAGGGAGAAGAAAAAGAAGAAAGGTGCCAACTGTCTCCTGTTTTTTAGCGTTATTTTGGAATTTTGTGTTACTTATGAAGAAGTATTGTTCTGGAATCTGGGAAAGAGATACAAATGTTAGGAACACAGAAGCAGTATTATTATTTGTTGATGATATAGTCGTGGGCCTAGAAGATCCAGGAGAATCAGTGAATATATGGAGGCTTATAATAAAGTCCTCAGTTACTTTGTATTATTAATGAAATTTTTTTCCAAAATTTCCTTTTCAGTAGGCTTTTCTGACTTTTTATTTGTAGTTTTCAGGATTTTGATATTCAAGGGTCCAGAAGATGCAGTTTGGACTGGTTGACGATAGAAACATACAAGAATATTGAAAGCTACAGAGCCTGTGGTTCTACAATCCCACCACCATATATTTCTTCACAAGACCACGTCTGGATCAGGTTCCATTCCGATGACAGTATCTCTAGGAAGGGTTTCAGACTGGCATACTTTTCAGGTGTGTTTTTGAATAAGAAGAAAAATATGGAACAGAATTCTATAGTATTTACTACTCAGTCACTTCGGGACTCGCCTTCTAAACAATGTCCATTTAATTGTGACTCAGTCCTCAAGGCAGCTGAGATTGAGGAATTAGAGGCTAAAGGTTCAGGTACCGTAGATCCGGGTCTCCAAAAGGCATTTTATATAATCCTAATAAAATGATTAATTTTACAAACTAAGGTCAGTTTTCTTTTTAAATATTTTGCATACGTTTATTTTAAAAGGAACTTTTTCCCCTCAAGTGTTTACCAGTATCCTGCAAGTTACTTCAGAATGTATTTTTGTGTGTGTGCATTACCCTTGTCTTTACACCTTCAAAGAAAAGACATAATCAATTTCCCCTTAGTAGTTTGTAGTATCAGAAGTCTTCTTTTGCTAATTCTTAAACTTTATCCAAAAAGACTGAGCAAATCATACAAATATGAAGAACTCAGAGCATTAGAGTTATATAAATTTTTGCTGAAAATCATTTTACATTTTCTGAGATTACATGATCTCCTTTAGCAACATATGCTGCCTTTTCTCTTTTTTATTAAAAGCACAGTCTTTGTAATATTTACTTAGGTTCTGAAGCACATTTTCTGTCACCTATTTGCCAGTAAATAAAAGTTGTTAATGGAGAGGTAGGCATTGGCCGTCATCATCAGTGTGGACTGTAGGAATCTAATGTTTGGTTTTCTTTCCCTACCTCATTATTGTTATATATTTAAGATAGTCCACTAAGATAATCAGAATTCTATAAACATTTCCATTCTTTTCTCTCTTCTTCTCCCTACTGTTTTGTTGAGTAAATTTATACCTTTAGCTCAGATTCATAAAATATTTTGCAGTTGTATTAAAACAGTTATAAAATGGAAGTACCATGTTGTGGTTATATGAAATGTTAGAAACAGAATAAAGTTAACTTATGATAATCTTAGCAAAAATTTGAGTCTAAATAATGGGCTTGCAAAATATGCTATGATACACAGCAAAATATTGTGTGTATGTGTGTATATATATATATAATATATATAGACAACTCAAAAAGAATATTAAAACTGGATTTGAAAAGGTGATTATTATAGAGGAGTTTTTCTTCATTGCAAAATGTTTATACAATAGAGTATTTGAAATTCTTAGGCAATACATCCTACTGACTTACATATCTTACATCACTTTACTAAATGTTCTGCAGTAAAATAGCTTCTGCGAAAACAGGATTGGTCTTTTCTCTTTAGATCAGCTGTAGAGATCTTCATGGAACAAATCATAAGTGTTTAATAAGTTGTTGAGTAATCAGTAAGCCAATATTAATTTGCCATTAGAGTTTAACCTATTTTTTGATCAAGCCCAACTATCATTTGGGCTAATCAGCATTTATGATAAAAATGCCACTTGCTGTTATATACCCTTTAAAGAGTATGTTTTTTCCTCCTTATCTCTCCATCTCCCTCCTCCCAATGTCCTCCCAGGGAAATCTGAGGAACCAAACTGTGCTTGTGACCAGTTTCGTTGTGGTAATGGGAAGTGTATACCAGCAGCCTGGAAATGCAACAATATGGATGAATGTGGAGATAGTTCTGATGAAGAGATCTGTGCCAAAGAAGTGAATCCTCCAACATCTGCCTCTTTCCAACCCTGTGCTTACAACCAGTTCCAGTGTCTATCTCGGTTTACCAAAGTTTACACTTGCCTCCCCGAATCTTTAAAATGTGATGGGAACATTGACTGCCTTGACCTTGGAGATGAGATAGACTGTGATGTGCCAACTTGTGGGCAGTGGTTAAAATATTTTTATGGTACTTTTAATTCTCCCAATTATCCAGACTTTTATCCTCCCGGAAGCAATTGCACCTGGTTAATAGACACTGGTGATCATCGTAAAGTCATCTTACGCTTCACTGACTTTAAACTTGATGGTACTGGTTATGGTGATTATGTCAAAATATATGATGGCTTAGAGGAGAATCCACACAAGCTTTTGCGTGTGTTAACTGCTTTTGATTCTCATGCACCTCTCACTGTCGTGTCTTCTTCTGGACAGATAAGGGTACATTTCTGTGCCGATAAAGTCAACGCTGCCAGGGGATTTAATGCTACTTACCAAGTAGACGGCTTCTGTTTGCCATGGGAAATACCCTGCGGAGGGAACTGGGGGTGTTATACGGAGCAGCAGCGCTGTGATGGGTATTGGCATTGCCCAAACGGAAGGGATGAAATCAATTGTACCATGTGCCAAAAGGAAGAGTTCCCATGTTCCCGGAACGGCGTCTGTTACCCTCGTTCTGATCGCTGCAACTACCAGAATCATTGCCCAAATGGCTCCGATGAAAAAAACTGCTTTTTTTGCCAGCCAGGAAATTTTCATTGTAAAAATAATCGTTGTGTGTTTGAAAGCTGGGTGTGTGACTCTCAGGACGACTGTGGCGATGGCAGCGATGAGGAGAATTGCCCGGTAATCGTGCCTACCCGAGTCATAACTGCAGCCGTCATAGGGAGCCTTATCTGTGGCCTGTTACTGGTCATTGCCTTGGGATGTACTTGTAAGCTTTATTCTCTGAGAATGTTTGAACGAAGGTCAGTATCAAGACAAAACTATAGTGCTTATGCTCTCTACAGTAAAAGCATGGCCCAAATATTTACAACACATTTTTAATGAGATTAGCAATATATTTTTGTTATATTGTTGAGAAATAAATACTTCTTATGATTTATAAAATGACTGTGAAAAGCCTATGACTCAAAAGCCTAATAAGAATATTAAAAAACACATAAACACTAAGAGTTATGAGGTGAGAAAAGCCAATCTGTATTTCAGGTTAATCTGTCTTACAGGAATTTTGCAAGCTGTAATTCTCGGTTGTTGCTCTTTAACCTCGGTTTTTATAAATATTCAACAATTCCAGATAATTTGAGAACCTTCTATGTTGAAAGCATTATACAGGTGAATAGAGAAATGAGTAGGAGTAATCTCATGGGCAGTTTACAGTTAGAAGGAAGGAAGTGGTGGGTAGAATTAGATGACAAAAATATAAATGTTGTAAGAGCTATAAAATAAAGTGGTATAAAAGTCGAAGGGGGCTTCCCTGGTGGCGCAGTGGTTGAGAGTCCGCCTGCCGATGCAGGGGACACGGGTTCGTGACCCGGTCCGGGAAGATCCCACATGCCGCGGAGCGGCTGGGCCCGTGAGCCATGGCCGCTGAGCCTGTGCATCCGGAGCCTGTGCTCCGCAGTGGGAGAGGCCACAGCAGTGAGAGGCCCACGTACCACAAAAAAAAAAAAAAAAAAAAAAAGTTGAAGGATCTCAGTTAAGTAAGCAGTGGTTCAGCGTTAAAGAGTGGCCTTCAGGGAGAGCTGTCTTTCGTGTGGTAGAGGAGAGACTGGACTTGGGAGAAGTTGATGGCAGAGAGGCCTTCTAGAAAGCTCCTGTGGAGACCATGACTGTCAGTCCCAGGAGAATTACAAATGATAGATACAACAAAGAAGTCACATACCAGACAGCTAAGAATAGATGCACAGTATCACAATAACCAAGTGCATCTTATCTTTGGTTCAGTATAAATGGCCAGAAAATGTTTTACTACATTGCAACATAGGAGTACAATGAAGACCAGAGGTCTTGAGTTTAAGAACAAGTTATTCCAGAAAGGGTTTTGGTGACTCATTTCACTCTTTTCCTTATCTGAAAAGTAAATGTGTTGGACTTGCTGAATAAAGTGTCTTCTAAGAATTTTCAAATACTTTCACCTGAAGTCTCAAGCCCCTGTGTTCTTAGGGGTTTAAAGATCTAGTACTTTTATCTTTTACGGAGATTTCTAATTTAGTAAAACTTAGTGAGCCAGGCCCCTAGTGTAAAACCGCATGAGGCTAAACTGTCCGCTTCATCTTTGTGTTCTCAGTGTAGGGTAGTATAGATACTCGTGAAATGTTGGCTAAGTAAGCTTTATACAAATGAACAAGTATATTAAAATTCAGATTGTTTTAATTGTTGATAATTTAAAAATTACTGTTTTGGCTTGCCTTTTTTTTTTTTTTAACCCTTTTCATCCCCCTGTTTCTCTCAAAGATCATTTGAAACACAGTTGTCCAGAGTGGAAGCAGAATTGTTAAGAAGAGAAGCTCCTCCCTCTTATGGACAATTGATTGCTCAGGGTTTAATTCCACCAGTTGAAGATTTTCCTGTTTGTCCACCTAATCAGGTATGTTACAATTCATTATCTCTCTTTCCGTACCTCTTAAAATGAAATCTATGCTTGTATATAATGGTAAAGTATCCTTGACTGGGTCAGAATTTTTGCAGTCACATTAAGAATTAAATATATGGAGGATTTGAAATTATACAGTTGACCCCTGAACAACGAGGGGGCTAGGGACACCCACCCTCTGTGCAGGTGAAAATTCACATGTAACTTTGTAGTCGGACCTCTGTGTCTGGGGCTCTACATCCATAAATTTAACCAACCATGTATCATGTAGTACTATAGTATTTGCTATTGAAAAAAAATCCACGTATAAGTGGTCCCGTGCATTTCAAGCCCATGTTGTTCAAGGGTCAACTCTGATTGTTCCATTGTATTTTAACAAATTCAGAAGTATACTTTTCATTCTTTACTTCTGATTTGGTTAGGTGATTCTTAAGCATTTTACTGTTTAGGATAATTTAGTGTGTTAAAATTCAGAAGTAAAGTTTGACAACTTATTTTCTACTTGAACTATTTCAAAGATTTAAAAAGAAATACTAAAGTTGATATGCTTAGTAATAGATTAGTAACATGCTAGATTAAAATAAAAGTTGTTGAAATTAAGTTAACATTTCTACCTGACTTGAGAAAAAACTTCTTCACAGCTGGATTTTACAGTGCTTAAAAATTCATATCATTTTCTTTAAATAGTAACTCATTCTTTATTAATGTTTCTGAATTCTTTAAATTTTTGTGAGCAATTTTTTACTTCAGGTGTACAGTAAAGTGATCCAGTTATACATATATATATATTCTTTTTCAGATTCTTTTCCATAATAGATTATTATAAGATACCGAATATAGTTCCCTGCAATTTCTTTTTAAATTTCTTTTTCAATGCTTACAATTGTGCCAGGGTTCTTAAGACCATTAAGGTTTCTACATTTAAAATGTAAATTTATCCAGAAACATTTCTAAAAATTGTTCCCAGTATCAGAATTAAGAAAAATTGATGAACATTGTTTTCTCAGTAATTTAATTCTGTTCAAAATGAAAGACCATCTCCTTTTTTGGTAAATAGGTTTCCAATTACAGTCGGTCATCTTATTTGAGTCTTTTAGGAAATCTTTGTGAGAATTTGATGTAATTTGCTAAGTAAGTAATTAGAACTTCCAATGGTTGGAATTTTGTGTGCAACATAGGAAAAACCTACATTGTGGCTTTTATATATTGTTGTCCCTGCCATGGGGAAGGGTTCTTTTTAGGTAGGAATTCAGAGGATGGTTAATTCCATCCACCCACTTCACCATCTATCACTCCACCCCTATACCCTGAGGCTACCTTCAAGAGGTTGGTCAACTGTGAAGTTAGAGGGAGTACAGTCCACACAAGACAGCCCTTACTTCTAAAACCAATTTTAAGTACAGGGGCTCCCAAACCATCCTCAGGTTTGATAATTCACTAGAAGGACTGAGAACTCATTGAAAGCTGTTTTACTTAATAGTATAATCTGGTGTAACTATTATTGCTGGGAAAGGATCCAGATTAAATCAGCCAAAGGAAGAGACACGTAGGACAGGGTTCAGGAGGGTACCAAACACGACCCTTCCAGTTGTCTTTTCCCCATAAAGTCAGGACAGTGTCATTCTCTCGACACAGGTGTGTGACAATATGCACAAAACATTGCCAACTAGGGAAGCTCACCCAAACTCAGTGTCCAGGGTTTTTATTGGAGCTGCATCACATAGGCATGATTAATTGCACATGTGGCTGATCCCAGTCTCTAGCCTCTGCAGAGGTTGACAGATTCTGCTGACTCAACACTCCCACGCTACATCACATTGGTGTGGCTCAGAGCCTCCACCTAAAACGCAGTGCAACTCTCTGGCTGGCCCAAGTCTCCATGCAATGACACTCCTGTCAAAGATGACATTCCAAGGTCTGAGGTCTCATCCCAGAAGTAAAGGGCAAAGGTCAGACCTCACTTTGGGTAAGGTTTCAATTCTTTACTACCTACTACAGCGTTTTTGTAGGGTTATAATTTACCCTTGTGAGGGAATTCTGCTTCAACAAAGTTTTAAAGTAAAATATGTTTGCAAATGGGAAACTAGATTTTATTCAGTTAATGAGATTACACTCTTATGTTTGAAACTTTTGGTAATAAATTATCAAATTTCCTTATTTGTTTTTGAAAAGAACAATAGGACTTCCCTGGTGGCGCAGTGGTTGAGAGTCCGCCTGCCGATGCAGGGGACACGGGTTCGTGCCCCGATCCGGGAAGATCCCACATGCCGCGGAGCGGCTGGGCCCGTGAGCCATGGCCGCTGAGCCTGCGCGTCCAGAGCCTGTGCTCCACAACGGGAGAGGCCACAACAGTGAGAGGCCTGCGTACCGCAAGAAAAAAAAAGAAAGAAAAAAAGAAAAAGAATCTTTTGATTACCAACTCATTCAAAATAGCAATCCTTTCTGAAGAATGCTTTTCTTCTGCTTCATAAATGGAAGAAGTATATAAAATGATTCCTAAAACAATCATGAGATCCCCTTGTAGAATCTAATGTTAAATTGGCAATCATTTAATTAAACAGACTTTGAAGCCAGTAGAGAGCTTCATCTCACTGACAGACTGTACTGTTAAAGACGGCTTTGAAGTGTGCTGAAGGCATTGTGGGTGGCAGCTGCATAAGAGGGGAGGATATCTGAAGAGCCTTGTATTCATTTCTGGATTTAGTGACAGTGCTCACACAAAGCCTTAGAACTAGAACGTGAATGCCAGATGAGGAGGACCAAATCTATGGAGTTCAAAGGGATGTGAGCCACTTTTTTTTTTTTTTTCAGTTAGTTTATAGTTACATTCCCAATTGGTGAAAAACCTTACTCATTCATATAGTAAATTTTATGTGCTGGTATTCAGATTTCTTATTGACAATCTGTTATTTACTAAGGCTAGACTATGAAATATTCCTGTGATAGTAGCTTCTTAGCTTTCTGTGAATTATATTCCAGGGATTATGTTCAAAGGGTGTATATGGAAATCACAAATCTATATGGAAAACCTGAGGCTAGTTGTATGGTATCAGCTTGGATTTACTTCAATACCAGTCATAAACAGAGATGGAAAACATATGTTATCACATCTTCTTATTCTCTTCCCTTCTTTTTTTCTGTGGGGGGAAAGGCAAGAGCCATTCATTTGGCAGAGGGAAACTGTATCACCGTTTGAAAGGGAGTATATCAATTCACCATTGTTTCTTGGAAATACTGTATTTTAAATACTAAATGCCAGATTGATGAAAGCTCTGTTTGTTCCAAGTTTGATTACTCCTTTTTATAACCACTAGATGGAGCTTAAAGACTGTTTTTGTAAATCCTGTAGTGTTTTGTTTTGTTTAATTCCAATAGTCATTCCTAGAAAAAAGAAAATCTAGATGATTTTTCTTTCAGTTGGGCAGTAAGATCACCTCCCATATGCACTAATTAAAAATCACCAATTTTCAAAGAATAAGGTTATAATTTATGTTTAACATGAAGCTGTAGAAAATAAGACTTAACTCTTTAAGATTGAGAAGGAACCCAAATGTCTCAAATACCATTGAATAGTTCTATAAACAAATTAATTTCTTTGGCTTTTTGTTTCCTGTGCTGCATTACAAATACAGTAATTTCTTTGTTTATGACAATATAAATAAATCCTCAATATCCACTCATTCAACAAATCCTTGAGAACCAACTGTGAGATATAACTTTTACATGTTTTGGAAGGTTTCAACCTTGTAAATCAAGTCTAACTTGTTCTGTGTTAAAACAAAAAAACAAACAGCCTGGTTTTCACACTCCTTTAGGTCATTTAGAGAATTATTGTAGAGATTCTTCTATCTTCCTAGCTAAAGAAGTATCAAATTACTTTCCATCTTTGGTGCATTTCTAGGATTGGATTACTATGTGAAGTTTTGAAACAAAATTGCTGTTGTAATTGGCATTAAACATCATTTTAAAGTTCATATGTGAAATGAAGTATCAAGAAAATCTTAAACACAATGAACAGTGGTTCAAGTTATAGGTTAGATTCTGGAGTGAGGCGAGCCTGTATCCATGAGAGAATTTAATTCATCCTCCATAGACCGTGAAATGAGTAATAGAACTTTCATCCACAACACATGCTGAATAGAAGGGTGTTTTCCATCTTAATACCTTGTTGTTAGCTGTCTTAAGATCTTTTCTTTCTTTCTTTCTTTTATTATTATTATTATTTTTTTTGCAGGCTTCTGTTTTGGAAAACCTGAGGCTAGCTGTACGGTCTCAGCTCGGATTTACTTCAATCAGACTTCCTATGGCAGGCAGATCCAGCAACATCTGGAATCGTATTTTTAATTTTGCAAGATCACGCCATTCAGGGTCATTGGCTCTGGTCTCAGCAGATGGGGATGAGGTTGCCCCTAGTCAGAGTACCAGCAGAGAACCTGAAAGAAATCATACTCACAGAAGTTTGTTTTCTGTGGAATCTGACGACACAGACACAGAAAATGAGAGAAGAGATACGGTAGGAGCATCTGGCGGGGTTGCAGCTCCTTTGCCTCAAAAAGTCCCTCCCACAACAGCTGTAGAAGCAACAGTGGGAGCAAGTGGAAGTTCCTCCACTCAGAATACCCGAGGTGGTCACACAGAGACCGGACGGGATGTGACAAGCGCGGAACCCCCAAGTGTGAGTCCGGCGCGTCACCAGCTCACAAGTGCGCTAAGTCGTATGACTCAGGGGCTACGTTGGGTACGTTTTACATTAGGGCGATCAAGCTCTGTAAGTCAGAACCAGAGCCCTTTGAGACAACTTGATAATGGGGTAAATGGAAGAGAAGAAGATGATGATGTCGAAATGCTAATTCCAGTTTCTGAAGGAGCTTCAGACTTTGATGTGAATGACTGCTCCAGACCTCTTCTTGATCTTGCCTCCGATCAAGGGCAGAGGTTCAGACAACCATATAGTGCAGCAAACCCTGGAGTAAGACCAAGTAATCGCGATGGCCCCTGTGAGCGCTGCGGTATTGTCCACACTGCCCAGATACCAGACTCTTGCTTAGAAGCAACGCTGAAAAATGAAACGAGTGATGATGAAGCTTTGTTACTTTGTTAGGTACAAGAATCCCATCAGGGAGATTGGATACAAGTTGGAGCAATATCCATTCATTGTTTTGTAACTTTACAATTAAACTAGTTTTAATTTAAAAAGAGAAAAGATGCAGGGTGATTTCTTACTATCATACGTTAGCCTGCATGGTTAAATTAAACACCTGTAACTCTATAAACTTTAGAGTTTACTATTTTAGCAGCTAAAAATGCATTATGTATTCAGATTGTTCAATAATGTTCTTCCATTTGTTTCTAATTGTTTTCATCCCGGTACTGTAGTTCGCAGTAGAGATATGGCTGCTAAAACTCATTTGA
Source organism: Mesoplodon mirus (assembly GCF_964341445.2). Lineage (NCBI taxonomy): Eukaryota > Metazoa > Chordata > Mammalia > Artiodactyla > Ziphiidae > Mesoplodon > Mesoplodon mirus. The sequence continues at coordinate 31,283,196 of NC_138992.1, forward strand.
CTGTCAGTTTCTATCTATCCTATGTTAAAACGTTTCTTTGTTCAAAATAATACCTTCTTTTAATTGAACCCTTTATGCTTTTGCCAATACATCTTGTAACTTAATATACTAGATGTTAAGGTTGTTAATGTAAAAAGAGAAAAAGTCCTTATTCTCACCTGTTTTTATTTGTATAACATCTGTCTAAACATTATTAGATTTCATAATAGGAGCTTGTCAAAGGGAAAAAAACTTTGTCTAAAATTTTTTCTCTTACGTTTAACATGCAATGATGGGAAATTTAGATAGATTAGATAAATTAATGGCAAAAACAAAACGCTTTTATAAATTTTCTAATGTTGACTTTAATACTCTAATATGGTACAAACCAAATGGTAAAAAGCCCAAGTCATTTCTTTTTTTATCTCTGTTTAAGGACAGAATTAAGCGGATGAAGATATTCTACTATGCATTAAATCTTGAACTTTATAAAATATGTACAAAGATTGTACAAGATAAGTTCCAACTGGTGATGTCTTTCCCTGATACAGGGTTATGCTTGTATTGGACCCTAGGGATTTGCACTAAAATCATATCAAGGTCTCAGATGAGTTTAGTGCAGAAGCACTATCACTTTAAATACTATTATTTGCTATCATAATGACTATATATTTCCATAGCTTACGGGGGGGAGCGTGAGGGGGCATTTTTATTACAACTTGAGGTTGCTTTGCTGGTTTCATATTTATTTGTTGTATTTAAAAACTGCATTATAGTAAGAAAGTGATTTTTTCAATATATTTTATTCATAAGGGGAGGATCATTCTACATGTTGAAAAGCAAATTAAGAAATCATTCAGATCACCTCCCTTTTTTAAGTAAAGTGAATTGCAAAACCCCGCATATTTTTTTATTCTCAATTCCCATTTATTTATTCTTTAGCTATCTGTTTTAGTAGCTTAATGTTTGAGTATGAAAAATGTATTTGTGTGTGATTATTGCTATTTATTAAATTTTAAATACTTTGCTGAATGTCATTTTAAAGCATGTTTGAGGTCTTGTGTATTTGTCTTGTTATGCTGTCAGGAAGAACTGACTGAAATGTTTTAATATGTATCAAAAATTAAAATGACTTCTTTTTTTTTGTATTGCCTTGAGGTACTTTTTAAATCAAAGTTTCTCTTTATTTTTGTTCATTTGGTGCATATACAAATTCAGGCCATGAAGTATGCAGTGTGTCTAGAAGAAAAATTAAAGAGGGGATGTCTTCCTTAACTCCCTTATAGTAAAGTAGTAGCTTGCACCAGTTCTCAAGGGTAAAAAAATCCCTAAGGACCTGGACATTATTTTGCCTTTGAAAAACCTGCCTTTTAATTGATGTGTCTTATAAGAGTCAGTAACTCTATCAGTTCTCTTTTTATATTATTTTCAGATACATTTTAGACCCCTATACAATATTTTACTGGCAGAATTTGGGTTACCAAATTAACCTTGTTTAGCTCCTACTAATTATATACTATTATGTATAGGTTTTTTGTTTTTGTTTTCTGACATATATTTTAATTTCTTTGTTTAATTAACTAATACATCTTCTTGATTCAAACAGTAAAAAAATTAAGTCTCTCTCCTATCCCTGACAGCCATCTTCTAGTTCCCTTTCAAAGAAATAGGTACCAAGACCCAATTCTTGTATACCCTCCAGAAATACCATATAGATACATAAATGTATCTATATGTATAAATGCTATATGATGTAATACAAATTGTAACATACTATGCATTCTTTTTCTGTACTTTTTTTCAAGGGAAAAAGTGTATCTGCTACTGGTTGAATGTTAAAAGTACAGTTGGGTATTTCTGTTATTTGACTTTTCACATTTAAAAATTTGATCTATCCTGAATTTAAGGCTCCAGTTTTTCTTCCTAGGTAACTACCTAGTTCCTGCAAGGCTGTTTATTAAGTCTGTCCTTTCCTTGCTATTGGAAATGGCCCTTTTATCACATTGCAGATTTTCATATTATGTGGATATATTTCTAGACTCTAATTCCATTCTCTTCAGTTGACTTGCCTTTCTTTTTTTGTACCAGTCCTACACTGTTTTAATAACAGTAATTTTTAAATGTTCAAATATTCTTGCTTATTTTTCCATTTGAACTTTAGAATCAACCCTTTTTTTGTGTTCCACAAAACAAATCCATTGTACATTTTTTTTTTGGACAGTTTTACTTTTATAGGTCAACTTGGGGAAATTTGACATTATCATGTTAAAGCTTCTATCTAAACCATGGTGCCCTATCCAAAAATCGTTCCCAATTTGTTCAAGTCTTTTTTGTTGTTTCCTTCACAGATGCTTCGCATTTTACTTTACAGAGATCTTGTACATGTTTTTCAAGAGTTCTTAGAAATTTTATTATTTTTGTTACCATTATTAAGGAAGTCCTTTCTGTTTATAATTTAGTCTGATTTTAGTATATATGAAGGCTAATGACTTATTTATGTTAATTTTCTACCCAGCTACCTGACTCTCATGTTTGTAATGGTACTTCAGTTAATTCTTTTGTGTTTTCCAGTTATACAGTCGTGTCTTCCAATTTGCATACCTCTTTATGTCTTGATTGCATTGTCTAGTACTTCTAGAATAATGTTAAAATATATTGGCTATAATGAACTGGGTTGAGATATATACATTTAATCATGTTAAGGAGTATCCATTGATCCCTATTTTAAAATAAATTAGTCAAGAGTGCATGTTGAATTTTATCACATGCCTTTTCATTTTCTATGGAGATGATCATACGATTTTTCTCCTTTGACCTTTTAATATATTTTGTCACTTTGAACCATCCTTGTGTTCCTGAAATAAACTACTTGACCATATGTATTATTCTTTTAATATATTTCCAGATTATGTTTCATATTTTATTTAATATATTTGCATCTGTATTCATCAGTGCAGTTGTGTGTGTGTGTGTGTGTGTGTGTGCACGTGCACGCTATCTTTAAGAAGTTTTGTTATTAATTTTATGCTGGTAAATTGGAAATGTTTTTCCTTTTCCTGAGTTCTGGAACAGTTTGCACAGCATTGGAATTTTCTCTTCCTTAAAATTTCAGTGAAATTATCTGGTGTTGGTGGATGTTTGGCAATAGCTCTTTGACAGCTCTTTTAGTATCTGTTATGGTAATTGGTCTGTGTAGTTTTTATGTCTTAGCTAGGGTCATCGACCATCCATTTTGTCCATGTTTTCAAGTTCATTTGCCTAGAGGTGAGCAAAGTTACCCTCCTCTTTTCTGCATATGGCTCTTTCCCCCTTATTATGTATTATGCTTGCTCCCTTGTTTTCTTAATTAAGATAGCTAATGGTTCACCTATTTTGTTGTTGTTGTTTTTTTTTTTTTTTTTTTTTTTCAGTATGCGGGCCTCTCACTGTTGTGGCCTCTCCCGTTGCGGAGCACAGGCTCCGGATGCGCAGGCCCAGCGGCCATGGCTCACGGGCCCAGCCGCTCCGCGGCATATGGGATCCTCCCAGACTGGGGCACGAACCCGTATCCCCTGCATCGGCAGGCGGACTCTCATTGTTGTTGTTTTTGTTTGCTTGTTTCCCCCAAGTGGTATGCTTTGAACATCTCTTCCGTTATTTTTCTGTTTTCCAATTAATTGATTTCCTTAAATTTCCTACTTTTTCCTTTCCTTAGTCTATTCTGTTGTTTTTTTCTAACTCCTTGAGTTAGCATTCAGTATAATCATTTTTATTTTTTCTTAATTATTAATGTGAGATTTAAGGTGTGGACTTGAGTACTGCTTAAGCTGAATCACTTAGGTGAACTAATGTTGTCATTACTATTATATTCTAGGTGTTCTGAAGTTTCAGTTTTTATTTCCTCCTTAACCGACAAGTTGTATAAAAGAAGGCTTTTCCCCTTTTTCTTTGCTGTTTTTTTCCCCCCAGATAATGGCAGTTTGGTGTGGGTAGTGGTTTTGTTTTCTGAATATTTTATTAGTTGTTATGTTTTAGCATCAGGATCAGAGAATGTTATGTGTATTATATTTACTGTGGGGAGTTTATTGTCTTTTCTTAATTTTAAAATATTCCAGGATCACTTTAAAAAATCATATTCTCTGTTTACAGGGTATAGATTTTAATAGATATTACTCAGGTTTATCCTGTATCATTTAGATCTTCCCTCCCTCATTTAGATCTTCCCTTCCATCAAAGTACTTGATGAATGTTAACAAGTACTTTGTCTTGTCTTATCCGTCTGTCTGTCAGAGCTCCAGTGTTGGTATAAAGGAAGAGAGGGGGAACCAAGGGGCTGCGTCAGACGAGCTCTGGGGGCAACAGCCCTGCCTCAGCTCACGTCATTCACTAGGACTGAGAACATAAGCACGTGATGAGGGGAGTCTTCCAACAAGCTGTTGGGGGTTTGGCTGCTACTACTGCTTACCACCGGCATCCACCGTTAAGCTGGAAATAAATGCACACGACAGGTTAAAAGAATAAAGGAAGAACGAGCAGACTGAATTCACAAGGTGTTTATCGAGTCCCTACCACAGACCCAGTAATGCTGACAGCGGTGACCTGCCTGCTGCTCTCCATTCAAGCTGCTTGGCCATTCCCTCTCACCCTGCTGAATTCCAGGCAGAAGATGACAGCAACTTGCTAGGACTCATTTTACTCAAGTGGGCCCTTGTTTAAAAATTGATAGACATCTCTGCAGAAGCTTCTTATGAGCTAGTCTCCGAAGGACCAAAATGTCACTTATGCCACATTCTGTTGGTCAAACGAATCACTAAGGCCAACCCAGATTCCACAGAAAGAGAAACTGACTCCACTCTCCATAGTAGATGTAGCAAAGAATTTGTGACTTCTGTAATCTACCCCAGGACAGTACCTGATACATAAGAAACACCAAGTTGCCAGAATTAATATTTTAAGCAGAAAAACAGTGCTACAGTCCCAGTAAGAAGCTCATTTGCTAAAAGGTTATCAAATTAGCTTCTCTGTCACGTCACGTACATTAATTGTGCATATCTTAGTTGATTAGAAATACAATAGTGTAACAATTTGCCTTAGCATATTTGAATGAGAAATCATAGCATTGATGCAAATTTAGATAAGCATGTTTAGGCATTTGATGAATGTTAACAATTAGCAGTTATTTTTCAACTAAGTTTATTTCAACATGTTATCATAACCTGTAAATTTTTTTTTTTTCGGTACACGGGCCTCTCACTGTTGTGGCCTCTCCCGTTGCAGAGCGCAGGCTCCGGATGCGCAGGCTCAGCGGCCATGGCTCACGGGCCCAGCCGCTCCACGGCATGTGGAATCTTCCCAGACCGGGGCACGAACCCGTGTCCCCTGCATCGGCAGGCGGACTCTCAACCACTGCGCCACCAGGGAAGCCCACCTGTAAAATATTTTTAAATTTATTAGAGGCAACATCGTGGATAAAAACAGTGGAGCCACATTGCCTGTCCTGCTTCTTCCTATCATGCAATCTTCAACAAGTCCCTTAATCACTTTGTACTTAAGTTCTTCATCTATAAATGGGGATAATAGGGCTGTTGGAAGATTAAATTAATGTATGTAAAGCTCTTGGAGCAGTGCCTGGCTCATTATTAAGGACATCTTTGCTATTATTGTCATTGTCTGAATGTTCAACAGAGAACATCTCTGAAGCTTGAATTAAATCAGATATTGTATGTGAAAAGTCCAAAATGATTCATGGTTTCCAAAGGTCGTGAAGATGTGCTTCCCAGGTGCTTCTGAATGCAGCCACTTCCCCTAGGATCATCATGGAAGTGAACCGGCAGCTCAAAGTCAAACGGGGAGCAAGAAAAGGGGGGGGGGGAACAGTAGCAGCCCACTTGTGATGAGTTGAAGGGAGCTCCAAGACCCAGGAAACAGGATCGTGCTGCCCTTGGGGCCTGAGGAAATTACCAACCACAGTGACTGAATCTGGAGAAAAGTCTTCACAGGTCTCCTAGAACCTAGTAATTTTTAGATCACTTAGTTCTTCCATTGTAGCAAATGTGCATCCTCAACATCCAGAGGGAGAGAAGCCTCATTTTAAGGGTTTGGGGAAAGGATAAAAGAAGCTTGATGTCTCTGAGCAACTGCACCAGCCTTGGCCTGGCTCCCTCAACTTCCCAGGTCCATGAAGCAAGGGTGGTAGGCTTCTTTGTCACCCACGGAGTAAGACATGCCTAACTCATGGGCAGGTTCTTAGGTTGGGAGTAAAAACAGTGGTTGGGAGGATTAAATGAGAGTTAATGAGGATTAGTGAGTTAAAATAATGACAGTTAAGGGCAGCATGAGTGCTCGGTAAACAATAAATGTGGCTACAGTTGATGATGGTCAGTTTATCAATGCACTGCTCACCCTTCTCTCTTCCAGCAGCAACTCTGTTTATGTCTTGGGCTTTCCTATAAGATTTCCTTTGAACAAAGGGTTTTGAGAGTTAATAAAATTTAGAAACCAGTGCTAGAACATGACAAGACTAAGTTGCCCTATGCTAATCGAGGGCACATATGGTTTACTGATCATGAAGTACCTTGAAAAGAATTTACGGAGTGATTTCAAGTAACGATACCGAGATGTCAATTGGAGTGGATTTTCCCACATGCTGGAGGGAGGCTAAAGCCCAAAGAAGCTTAATATCCTCCAAAAAAGGGATATGTAAGCTTTACTAAGGAGAAGTAATAGAGTGTGGTGGGAAAGCATGGACTTTGAAGTCAGACACATCACAATTTGACTCCTGGCTCTGCTACTTTAGGAGTTTTATAACTGAATAAATCACTTGATCTCACTAAGCCTTGTTGTGTCATCTGAAAAATGGGCTAACGTCCAGGCTTAAGGGTTACTGCAAGGATTAAACTAAAGAAAGAAAGAAGAGGTTGAAATAAATTTTAATTGTGATTATTACAGACTCATTTTCAAATAAAAATGACCTTTTTTTCGAGCTCCCACCACTGAGTGTTATGCATTTTGTATATTAGTAGAGCTTTCTTTAAGAGCATATTTCTTATAGTAATCATTGTCCTGTTTTCTTGATTACAGGGCAACTTATGGCTGTATCTCAATGAAAAGTAGATTCACTAAACAAAGGTAGAGTGGCATCTTGGCACAGACGTCTTTATTTTATTATAAAAAGGCCAAAATTGTGAACTTCCATAGAGCCCCAGACCAAGAAAGATGTGGCTACACACTATGGACTTCGTAACATGTGTTGAGCGAGTATAAATAAAAGAAATACAGAGAAGTTATTTCTATTAAAAAATTATAGTAACATAAACAATATTCAAAAACTTTTTTCAATTTCACTACAGTATCAAATTTCACTTGAATATTTATATTTCTCTCATCTGCTGAGCTCTGATTTCAAGGAATATAGAAATTCCTTATCTACTTTGGCTTTTTTTTTTTTTTTTTTTTTTTTTTTTGCGGTATGCAGGCCTCTCACTGTTGTGGCCTCTCCCGTTGCGGAGCACAGGCTCCGGACGCGCAGGCTCAGCGGCCATGGCTCACGGGCCCAGCCACTCCGCGGCATGTGGGATCTTCCCGGACCAGGGCACAAACCCGCGTCCCCTGCGTTGGCAGGCGGACTCTCAACCGCTGCTCCACCAGGGAAGCCCTCTAATTTGGCTTTTAGATTTAGTTTTTACTTTCCTTAAATATAGACTTTGTTATTGTGTATTGTGTGAATTTCAACTTCACTGGGTTCTTATTACTTTCCTTGGGTTGGAACTTACATTATTGCTGTTTTCCATGGAGATTTCACCATACAACATAATTTCCATTTCTCTAGCTCATGAGTTGCCATTAGAGATGTTAGCCAAGTGCACAAAGCAATTCTTTGTAACCTTTTCCTTGATTTGGAGTGAAAATAAGCATCCATGTTTTGAGTACTTCCTGAGAACCAACCACAGTACTAGATATATCCCACTTTGTTTACCCATTTATCAAATGATGTATGTTTGAGTTAGTTCTACTTTCTAACTACTAAGAATAATGCTACTACAAACATTCATGTACAAGTTTTTGGGTATATACCTAGGAGTAGAATTTCTGGGTCATAGGGTAACTCTATTTAACTTTTGAGGCACTGCCAAACCACTTTCCACTGTAACTGCACCATTTCATTCCTACCAGCAATGTATGAGGGTTTCAATTTCTCCACATCCTTGCAATGTGAAAATATAATACAGCAAAGAGTCATGCTGCTTCCAATCCCAATGAGAAAGGCATTTCCTGAAGCTTCTGCTGATGTCTGAGAGGATAAGACCTACCCCACAGATCTGTTCTGAGGATTAGAAATGAAGTACATCAGGTACACAGTGAACTCTTCTTAGCCGTCACCATGGTCTGTGATAGGTCTTTGAATACAAAAATAAATGCCATGCAGTTTTCATTTTCCAGAAGCTCATAGATTAGTGCCCTTAAGTACAGTTACACAACAGACGGGTAGTTGGTATTATCCTTGACCTTAAATCACATTTTCACTGTGCTTGCCTTGTCTAATACTAAATACCTCTCACAGCAAGCAGAACAGTAAGTTTCTCCCAAGACGTATTTGTTTAAGATGAACAAAAGTTTTAATAAAGAAGGAAGGTATACAAATCTAGTCCCTTCCAGTTATATTAGAGAAATAAAGTATAAAATGAGATGGCAGAGACAGTGGCAGAGACAGAAAGTTTCTAATTCAGAGGGTGTGGGCCCGGGTGGGACAAGTGCAGGTAAAAGGGGCAGCACCTTGACTACTGTTTCTCTGTATCTTATGGTCTTCCTTTTACACTGATGCCTCCAACATCTGGGGCATCAGTCTCGACACTGTCCCGTCTACATAACTGTACACAGTGTCATGAGAGCTCCAGAACGGCACCTGCTGTCCCTGCTTCAGCCCCAACTGTGGTCATGCCCAGGACCTCCCAGGATTCCTGGAAAAATTGAGGTAAATCCTAGTAAGGTCCGCCTCTGAATCTTTTTAGCTTTAGACCTTGACAGCATCAACAGCAGGGCGTAGGAAGAGTTTTACTAAGTTGCAGAACTGAAGTTGAACTCTCCAGAAGATACCCTGCAACTTACTTTGTTTCCATGTCTCAAGTCAACAAAATAAAAAAGACTGAAAGTAAATCAGTGGTTGCCAGGGGCCAGGGCTGGGGGAAGAGGATTGACTGCAAAGGGGCACCTGGAAACTTCTCGGAGTGATGGAAATATTTCCTATCTTGATTGTGGTGGTGGTTACATGACTGCATGTTTCTGTCAGAATTCATAGTACTGTACACTTGAAAAGATGGATTTTGCTCTATGTGTTTTACTTTTTTTTTTTTTTTAAAGGAGATGTTGGGGGTAGGAGCTTATTAGTTAATTTATTTATTTTTGCTGTGTTGCCATCAGGCATGGCTGGTTTCAGGAGCACCAATGGTGTCACGAGAACCCAGTCCCTCTCCATCTCTCCTTCCTGTTCTCTGTGTTGGCTCTGTTCACAGGACTATTCCCTTGTTGTCTTTTACTCCTTCCAGGATTCAAGTCCAGCAGGAAAGAGAAAGCTCTTCATCTGCTCAGCCGAACACAAGTTAGGATCCGCTCTCACTGAGCACAGTTAGTCTTCTTGGGACCTGTGTCATCCCTGAACACATCACCGTGGCCGTGAGGACTTCCTGCTGTGACTGGCAGTGCTTAGATAAGCAGATCAGTCCCAGAGCCGGAGGTCCCATCAGTTCCACCGAGGCGAGTGTTCCGAGAATGCACGGGGAGGATTTCCTGCCACAGAAACTCCAGTGACTGTTGACAGAATGAGGATGAGACTAGACGATGGGACAGCACACCTGCACCACACTCCCACCCTTCCTACGGCATTCGATCTTGGTGCTCTTGAAAGCCCTCACTGCTGTCGTCCCTCACACAGGGCTCCCCGAGCTCCTTTCTCTCTCACTGCTCCTCCTCTGTCTACTCTTCATCCCTCTCCCCTGGGAGGAAAGGGGTGGCCCACAACTGTCCAACCCTATCCCCTCAGCTTAACCACGCGGAGGTCACACTCAACTTGCCACCACCTTCTCGGTGCCTTTATCCAGCCTGTTCCCCCACCCAGAACAGCATCCCTCTTCCCAGCCCTCATCTCTCCATGTCCATGTCCTCTGTGTCCTAGTTCAAGTACTTCTTTGTGAATCTTCCATATCTAATTTCCTTCAAGGCAGAAATAAACTCCCCCTTTCCTCTAAACTCGTATTTTTAGCCTCTCTCGAAGGTAGAATTTCCTGGTTCATATATTGTTATCCATTGAAATATGTATGTGTGTCACTGTTGGCTCTTAGCTCCTTGAGGACGAGAATGTCATTTATCTTTGCTCCTCGCATAGTTAAGAATACTTAAAAGGAAACCCAGATCAAGTGGTTCTTCGGGGCGTGGGTATTTTCATTGTTGCTGGTGGTGTCTGTCTGTCTGTCTCCCTCCCTTCCTCTCTCTCTCTGCCTGTCTCTCTGCGTTTTGGTACAGACACACTCTTCATAAAGGGAAGAAATGAGGTGGATTTTTTCCCCAAAGTGCCTTTTCTTAGAAAGGAAAACAAACGTCCCTCGTCTTTAAAACTACCTCCAAGGGCTTCCCTGGTGGCACAGTGGTTGAGAGTCCGCCTGCCGATGCAGGGGACACGGGTTCGTGCCCGGGCCTGGGAGGATCCCACATGCCGCAGAGCGGCTGGGTCCATGAGCCATGGCCGCTGAGCCTGCGAGTCCGGAGCCTGTGCTCCGCAACGGGAGAGGCCACAACAGTGAGAGGCCCGCGTGCCGCAAACAAAACAAAACAAACAAAAAATACTACCTCCAAGATTCTTCCCTTCCAATGACTGGAAGGGAAAAATCTCGGTGTACATCCAGGGTCTGGAGGTACACCTGGATTCAGGGCGGCAGAACTTTCAGGTCTGAAGCCAGCTGACCTCCGGGTCCGCCCCAGCCTTTCGCGCAAGCCCAGACCCCGGCGGTGGAGCCGCTCCTCCCCCACCCCCTCGCAGCGGGTCCTTGTTAAACCCGGAGCCGGGCCCGGGCGTCCTCCCCGTGCTCCCGCAAGGAGGGCGGCCCGCAGCGCGTGCGCCCCTCGCCATGGCGGCGCCGTCGCGGCTCCTGATCCGCGGGGGGCGCGTGGTCAACGAAGACTCCTCGCAGGTGGCCGACGTGCTGGTGGAGGACGGCGTGGTGCGGGCGCTGGGGCGCGACCTGCTGCCGCCTGGGGACGCGCCGGCCGGGCTGCGGGTCCTAGACGCCGCCGGCAAGCTGGTCTTGCCCGGCGGCATCGACACGCACACGCACATGCAGTTCCCCTTCATGGGCTCGCGGTCCGTGGACGACTTCTACCAGGGCACCAAGGTACACGCCTCGCCGCATCCTGCACCCCGGGACGCCCGCCGAGCCCTCGGCCGCCTCTGAGGCTGCCCCCCCGGGGTCTGGCTGGGCCGGCTCGCGCCGCGCGGGGGGCTGAGGGGGCGGGAGCGAGCCGCGGAGACCCGAGCGGGGTCAAGGCGCCCACGCTGAGCTTCCTTCTTCTAGGTGGCCCTCCTCGGTGGCATCAGCCTGGCTTTGGCCAAGCCGGGCGCCCCCTACTCTCTTCGGGTAATTGGCAGGTTTCCGGCAGCCTATTCCCGCACCCTCGTTTCTCTGCACCCCTCCCCCCGAACCCCTCTTTTTCGCTGGGTGTTCTGTGGAAGTCCACAAGTCCTCCATAAAATCGATAGACTTTTTTTTTTTTTTTTTGCGGTACGCGGGCCTCTCACTGCTGTGGCCTCTCCCGTTGCGGAGCACAGGCTCCGGACGCGCAGGCTCAGCGGCCATGGCTCACGGGCCTAGCCGCTCCGCGGCATGTGGGATCTTCCCGGACCGGGGCACGAACCCGTGTCCCCTGGATTGGCAGGCGGACTCTCAACCACTGCGCCACCAGGGAAGCCCCGATAGACTCTTTTAAGTCGACACTCCCAGCCGTTTGTCCCCATCATCCATCCCCAGCCCAAACCGAGTGAAAAATCCATTCACCTACAAGTTACTGCCGTCACTCAAACGTTGGCAGTGCGCGGAGGGTGATAGTGATGAGCCCACGCGTCCACAGTCTTTGCCTCCGCCCAGCAGCCGAAAAAGTGCGACGCGGACAAGGGTTTCCAAGAGAACTGTTGCAGAAATGGTCTCTCCGCGCTCGCACTTGACCTGTCCCCACCACTTCTCCGACGTGCTTGCCCCGGGGACATTAAACACAGACCCTGATTCTTGCCGTTTGAGCACCTGCATCTTTACTGATGGTGTAGGAGGATCAGATCACAGGTCCCCAGGTGAGGGAGGCTTGGGTTTCTCTAGACACAAAGGCCTAGAGGCTCAGTCTATGAAAAGAACCTTAAACGGATCTTCAGAGCTCCCGAAACCAAGATCAGGAGATGAACAGGGCAGCCTTACAGGGACATAAAGTTAAAACTGCCCGCAGCACTTTGGCTGGAGCCAAACCTACACCCTCCTTGAGGCTTGCGTTTGGGGATGTGGTGGGAGAAACGGCTCCTTGCAAAGTGGAAGTATCAATATCCTTAAGGTCTAAGCTGTCACTCACGGATGCGCGGGTTTTTCCTGGTGGGCCACGCCTTGGTGTGTGTGAAACAGATCGGGCTGTTTAGTGCAGATACAGGCTGCAAACACTTTCAGAGCAGTTTTGAGGATATATCCGTTACCCAACCAATTTCTAACAGTTTTACTCGCCCTACACCTCTCTTCCTCCACGTTCCCCAGTTCTCTAGGATAGACCAGAATGTTTCACAGAAAAAAGAACCATCTGACCCAGAGAGAGGGGTCTGGGGCAGGCTGCTGACGTCAGTATTTGCAAAGCGTCCTTCTAGTTACTAATTATCAACCGTTACCATCAGGACAATGGTCAAAGTCGTTTGTAGGAAGGATCGTTATCTGTTGTGAAGAGTATTCATTTTTCTCTCTTGCTAAAACGTGAAATTTGCTAAATTTCAATGAATTTATGTTGACATTTAAAATACGTTTTTTAGATATCCAAGCTATACACGATTATAGACAATTGGAAAAAAATAATAGGAAAGTAGAAAGAGGAAAAGTATTACCCATAATCTCCCAGTCAGTGACAACCAATGTTTTTTGGTGTATTGTCTTTATGGTTTTCATATGCTTTATTTTACATAGTTGAGGCTGTATTGTGCATGTGTGTATGAATGTGTGTACCTGTATTATAAAAGTTTTGTAACCTGTTGTATTCAGTTATAGTATACGCACTTTCTGTTATCACAGACTCGTCATTCACTAAGTGCATTGCTGATGACAGGGCATTCCATTGACACCCCCATTTGCCAAGTGGGGACCTGCTGCTATGGCTGACCATCAGTCACCAGGCCCACTAGCATTATTCCCCCTCATTATTTCCCCTTCTCTGATCAGGGTTCCAGATGAAGCAGCCAAGAAGAGGGGTTAGAATGTTGCCAGGGCAGGACATTCCTTCTCATTCTCAAGCTTATCTGTGCATGCCCCAAGACCCTGGGAGGTGGTTCTTAGTTTTCTATCTGTTCTTGGCCATTCTGGGATTCCAGTGTGGAGAGATTTACGATTCCATACTTAGAAGGCAGGTTTTTGTAGCATATTATGTATAGTCTGTTCTCACCATTTGAAAGAACTTACTCACCAGTTGATTCTCTAGGCGTTTCTGTACTTAAAGGTTGTCAAAACATTAAAGGAAAACATGTTTTTCATGAGCTTAGGGTCATAAGCAGAAAATGATATGGTCCAAGATAAGGTCAAAGATTTAGCAAAGACTAAATTCACGTGGAACATTAAACAGTACTCACAAAAGGGCAAAGTTGCAGAAGTCTACTGCAAAATTGGTTGGTTGAATCCCAGGACATCCCCATCCCACAAACAGATGAGGCTCCGTAAAATGGAACCAGCCAGGTAAATACAGATAAACATGAGCATTAAAGTATTGGCCTGAGTTCTGAAAGAAGGGCATTGTGGAGTTATTTTGTCCTCTTTTCTAGAGTCTTCACGATAATTCCCAAGGCAATGTTGATGGAGTTTCTGGTTTGGGGAAACAGGGGCAAAGAAGCCTTTTGTAAATGCTCCTCATATTATATACCAAACTTGAAAAACATCTTATGAATACTGTTAAGTAACATTTACCTTATCAAGTCTGTGCTAGGGACTAGACACTGTGCTAAGCTGTGCATTGTCTTCCGACAATCCCAGGTGCCATTGTATACTCCTTGCAGTTGAAGAAACTGAAACTTAAGTCACTTGTCCAAGGTTGCACACCTGGTAAGTGGCAGAGTGGCTCTTCAAATTCAGGACTGCCTGCCATCCCTAGAGCTCTTACCTACTAGGTTCTCATCCTTTCTGAAATGATGATTGAAAAAAAGTCTAATGTTTAGATTCGTCAGAATGGCAGTAGGTAGATGAAAAAGCTGTAAATGTAAAGGTGTGTGTTACTGTGAGATGTCTTTTGTCAAAGACAGAGCAAAGTCATCTTTCAGAAACAGACTAGCCCTTCTTTACCTTCCCGCCACTGGAGGCAGTTAAGGTTGTCAAAATAAATACACATCTCACGGTGTGGGGTTGTGAGACATTTATACATGCATTTATAGCCACATCATCCCTAAGGCTACAGAACTGGGTACCTTAAGTACAGAAAGCCATAAAGTAAGAACGATATATCATGCTTTCAGGAGATGGGCCCCAAAAGGTTAGACCAACAGCTGTGTGCTTCCTGCAAGCATAATGCTAATCATTTATAATATCTGACAAACAGAAGGGATACTATTTGTGGTGTTCTGTGTATTGATCACTAGATTGTGATGGACCCCAGTTTTAAAAATGAAATATAGGTCAACCAAAGGTTGCATATTTTGGAAATCTAATTCATGTCAGAGGTAGGTTTAAAGCTTATAATTGATTTACTTAATTACAGGTAAAAGCTTGCCATCTGATGTAAGTAATGGAAATAGTGTTCTGCTTTAAAGAAATCATATTTCATTTTGTTGGTCTAGACTAGATGTACAGTGGTCTTCCAGTAATTCAGTATCCATTGTGAAAGACAATGGGACTTTTTTATTCAAATGGGTATTGAAAGTTAGATAAACTTGAGGGAAATATGACTTTGCTTTTACTACATCCTGTGATAAGAGAATGAATTAAAAGAACTTGGCCAGTCTTCAAATATATGTATTTGTATTCAGACATAGATACAGCTTGGAGTGGGTGGACTCACATTAAAAACCTGGCAGCATCAGTAGCTGGCAAAAGGATCTTTTTTTTTTTTTAATTGAGAAAATGCAGAACACTTTTTTTGTAAAGGACAGAAAGTCCTCAAAATTATCAAGAGAGAAGATTATACTTTGCTCTGGAACATTTTGGTAAAATGCCATGGAGGCGATTACTTATAATAAGGCAGTGGAAGATATATGATTAAGCACATATTTATGGTTGTATTTATAGAGCTTCCTCACCTGGTAGAAGAGCTGTGATTCAGAGAGCTTGGTTACAAACCGAATCCCTTTTTCCATTTCTTGCTGGAGCTCCAGGATGGTTTCAGAAGCTGTGCATGCTGACTGCATGACCTTGGACAAGTCACTTCCTCTACTGGTGTTGTCAGCATTTCCATATCTGTAAAACAAGGCAATAGTTAGAACCTCTCGGATTAATTTTTTTTTAAGTAATGAAAAATACATATATTTATCATTCAGGAAAATGCTGGAGCATTATATTTGCTTATCATACATAGTTGAATGAAGACACTGCTTTTTTTAAAAAAAAAAGGAAAATACAGAAGAGTATAAAGAAAAATAATATCTAAATCATCTATAATTTCAACATTTTGCTTTTAACATTTTCCTTTCAGATTTTTCTTTTTGGGGGCACATATAATCATTTTTCCTTCTACTAAATGGTGCATACACTTTGGAATCAGCCTTGTTCATTAAACCTTTTCCCCACGGCCTTCACTGTTGTCAGAGAACGTGATTTCTGTGGCCTGTTGACTTCTCTGAGGCTGAGTCCCAGATCTTTCTCTCTGGTCTAGTATCTCTTCTGCATCAAGCTTCCATTTCTGCCCATCTGACAATGAATGTCCCACAGGCGCCTCAAACTTCAAGTGCCCAAGTTTATCGTTCTCTTCAAGTGCTCAACCCATTTTTCATCCTCTGTTTCCCCAACTGTTAACAGATCCACTCTCATCTTGTTCGTGTTGGACATTTTGGTGGTTTCCAGCTTTTTTGGCTTGTGCATAACAATGTTGTGACGTAATTCATCACTCAGATTCCTGATGATTGACGTAGAAATCGCCCCTCAGGGTGAAATACATGGGCCAGTGAGTTTTAGATCCATCCTAAAGGAGTCTAACACATACATCCAGATTGCCCTTCCGTTTATGCCCCCCTCCCAGCAATACATCCTAATTCCCATCTCACTGCATCCTAGCTAATTATGGATATTGACTTTTTAAAAATCTATGCTAATTTAATAGGGAAAACATAGAATTTCTTAATTTTTTTAAACAAGTATTTCTTTAATTGCTTGTAAGGCTGAGCTTTGAACATTCTTGTGTTAATAACTTCCGTGTTCCAGCTGTAAGAGTATATAATTCTGTGATTTCCTTCAGTGGCTATTTACTGATTACAAAGTTAATCTTTGCACTAATCAGAGGAAGAAAATAAAACCATCTCAAAGATTAATTTGAAGCCACTTGATATTAAATAAGGCTTTGGCCCTATTGAAGGTATTGTGTGTTAGGAATCCTTTCACTGAATTTTACAGAATCTGGGACTTGCCTTCTTTCAGTTTTCATACTTGAGTTTTGCATGCTTTTCACTTCCACTGCTTGTTTTCTCCCTCATTTATCTGGACTGCATGCCTTCAGTGTCTGACAGAGGTAGTCAGGATTCAAGGTTTCCTTGACGTTGCTGTCGGGAAAGAAAAATTTTTCCTCTAACCTCTTATGTTTAGTTTTTGGGGGCCCACAAATTAAACTGACAAAAGACAGATTCACAAGAGAAAAGATAGATTTTTAAAATTCATGTACATTCAGTGCAAGTTCACCGAAAAATGTGCTTCAAGGAGGCGGTTAGAATTTGGGGCTTCTGTATCACCTTAACAAGGGAAAGGGAGCAGAAGAAGGGCACTTATGGAAAAACAAATGACTTTTAGGAAAGACCAGTGGGTTCTTAGGGGAATAGCTGGAGATACGATAGTTCATGACGAGGTCTATTTAGGTGCAGTGCAGGCTTCTAGTCTCGGGGGTAAGAGTCATCTTCCTGGAAAGGCATTTATGACAATTCAGTTCTTTTGAAAAGCTCTGCTTTTAGGCAGGTAAGGGAGTTCAGGAAAAAAAAATGCCTATTCTCAAATGCCTGCAGCTCAAAATGATTTTTATGCCACAGTGACACATTCTGGACCTTGTCACTGCCATCTAATATGGAATAACCTTAAGCTAAGGAATTTTCAAGTTGATAGTTATGTTCCATGAATTCAGTCAACAAATAGTTCTTGGAAACCCACTACGTGCCAGGCATTATGGTTGGGGTTATAGAGATGAAAACTGTGGTCTTTGCTCGCAATGGCAGACAGACTGGAGGTATATGGGGTTCTAATTTATCTTGGCTTTAATAATAAATTATGTACAGTGGACTTGTGGACTTGTAGACTTAACTTGGACAATTTGTGACTATTTTTGAGTGAACAGGTTTTGACCTGGCGTTTTCCCTTGTGCTTGGTCACCATTCATAATTGCTGGCGTCGCTGGGCTGCTTTTCCAATAAGTGAGCCTCTGCCACTCCCCAGAGCCTTCTTTCTCCTCAACACCATCTTGAGCTTTTATTCAGATGTCACGTAACAGCTGAGGGAGGACACTGCAATTTTTCTGTTATGTTTCATTGCATCTAATAGAGGAATTTCATGTTATAGTGATAGTCATGAGTTCCTGAGCCCTGAGGATCTGTTCACACGTAAAAGCTTAAAATAACACAAACCATAATCTTTTCTTAAAAACAGGAAATTATTGGAGGCACAGATACAGAAATAGACTATAATTCTGTTTTGTTAAAAGTCCTGGTTAACGCTGATTAGGTAATGGGCTTGGGACAAAACTGAGCATTCAGCTTTCAAGTGTGCTCAGAGTCTACGTTCTACAGTAACATTTTCATAGAAGGATTTCAGAAACCACACAGCCAGGGCTAGCAATATTTTCGAGAAACGAAATCTCACATGAATATGCAACTTGCACAGCTTTACCACTTTGCTGTTGGAAAAGTGAACCATCTTAATTCTTCCATCATAATTTCTGGGAGAAATTCATTGGTCTCTCTTCCTTTCTTCCTTAAACATTTAAAGAGTATTTATGTACCAGGCACTGTAACAGGCACAGGGCATATGGAGATGAAACTACATCAGCTAAATCAGCATCTCTGGGGGACAGGATAAAAGTTCCCTAGACCATGCCAGTGTGCAGCCAGGGTTAAGAGTCACTGGACTAGGTAGAGAGGGGACAGGGAGAGAAGAGTATGGGCGACTTGTCTCTCTGAGGTGGAAAGGAACTCAGATCGTGCAGGGCTTTATGGGCTGTGTAATAATTGTTTTCTTCATCCTGAGAGCAGAGGGAAGTCAATAACAGATTGGAAGTGGCCCAGACTAACTGGTCTAGTCTAGTCAGAAGATGAGGGTGGCACAGGGCAACGGAGGTGCAGATGCAGGAAGTATGGAGACTCATGGAGTATGTAGGGGAGGGGATAGGTTGCTGATGGATTGGATTTGGGGATGTAGGGAAGGGAACAGGTAGACGTCAAGGGTGCCTCTCGAGTCTGTGGTTTGCACAGTGGGATGGGTGATGGTGTGATTAATGTTTCACATTTGGGGAGGCAAGGAGTGTGGAGAGGCACTGTGGAGGACATCTTTACAAAGCTGGATATGCTTCTAGAGTTGGAACGTAAACTGGGATCATGAAGTTTGTTTTCATAAGTCTTAGTGACTATGAGAAATCTGAAAATTCAGCCACGTGTTTTTCTCCCTAAGGCTCAAATGTACTTTTGGATTTCTTTTTGTTTTATTTGGGTCGAGCTGGTCCTCTGATAAATTTTAGTGAAACAAAGTCACTTGTTCTAGGATGAGCTTAGAAATGAAAATTCAGTGACCCCATAAAAGGAAAGAAAATCCTTGGGATGCTTTCAATAATGATTTACAACCTAATACAGTCCTAAATAAAATCTCGTGTTCTGTCATATTATGACCCCACTGTTGGGTAAGAGTTTATCCCAATTTATGTTCTATCACGTTTTCACCTAAGACAGCACATGCTCTTTTCCCCTCAAGAGACGGTTTTAGACAAATTGGAAGGTTTTCAAGGGAGAACAGCCAAAGTAATTAGGAGCCGAAAGAACTGATTTATGAGCCAAGATTAGAAAAGGCAAACGCATTTTGTTTGGCTAACTGACAAAGAAAGGAGAAGTCAATCAGCAATAAATACAAAGGAAACAATTAGGCTTTGTATAAAAATATGAAAGGAATTTCCACCCTTTACTGGTTCTCCGTCCCCTAAACTCTCTTCATTCTTCAAACGTTGATCCTGGTGAACATTTTGTGAAGTGAATCTAGAAGCATCTGATGTTAAAAGCAATTCAACGAATACTGAAAATATCCCAGGTGAGCTAGGAATGAGATGTTCTGATGAGTTGGTTTGCTGGATAAAGTTAATTATCCCATGGCTAACAAGTGTGTGGAGGCCAAGAAGCACTGATATGGGCCTTTCCTTGTAATAACTCTTTTAGGGGCGCATTATTTCCATGGCAGTTGTCGCAGTGATGAACATCACATGAGCTTAATAAAGTTGCGTCTCATTTGTGAATTTACAATTTATAATTTGATGGGACTTGTTTTGTTTTGGTATGGCTTTGGGTTTCCTAAATGCTTGATTCATTTTACCAACCTATGTCTTTCTCCAAGTAATGATTCACTGATGACTTGGGGCAACAGGCTGGAAGTCAGATCACACTAAATGGAAGGTCAGATAAGGGGGAGTGGCCTGCCTAGGGCTGAGGCCCAGAGTAGGCTAAATGTAAGACCTCCTGCTCAAAGCTGTATCCTCCTCCATGTTCCCAATGAGAATTTACCAGCTGTGAGAGCCTGGAGAGTCATTTGACCTCTCTGAGCCTCAGTATCCTCAACTGTAAAATAAGAAAAGCAGTTTCTACCTCTCAGGACTATAGCAAGGCTTCATTCAATGAGCTAATGTGTGTAAGATGCTTAACCCAGGACTGGGCATTTGAACAAGCTCTTATTCCAAGAGGCAGATACTTCCCGGGAGGGGCAGGTCTCCTTCACACCTCCTGGTGTCCCCTCTAATTGGGATTACAGAACTGCAGCTCTGGCACGTGGCTCCCTGGATCCAGTGGAAAGAAGGGAACATTTCAGATCTTGAAATAATAGTCAGGGATTTGAGATGACTTTGGGCAGCCCAGGGACCCTGGGTAACCAGAGAGAACTGAAGAGGCAGGAGGAAGAAAGAGGTTCAAAGGAGGCTGGGGCGCTGACAGTGCCCGGCCACTGTTTGCCAGGTCCCAGGGTAGTAGCCAGGATCCCTGCGGCAGGTGGATGGATAAAGCCCCAGGGGTTTGGAAAAAGACAGGTTCCGTTTTCAATCCATTGCCTAGGATTGGCCCAGGCTATCCTGTCCCAGGCACTATAGTTTTTCTAGATCTGGTCCCGTTTTGAGGGTGAGGAGAAGGAGGAAATTAGGGAGGAGAAACAGAACAAGAAGAAACCAAAGAAGACAAGTGGCTGCTCCTTTTCTGTTCATTAGGGAGATAGAGCATCTGTGATAAATCCTTATTTATGGGCTTTTAAATGATAGCCCCAGGAATTTCAATTTGCTGTAGTTTAAAAAAAAAAAAAGTGTCCATTTGACCATGACATCTTCAGTCTCATAAGAGGCCCATCAAAGTTGAGCTACTTAATTTATATGGCATATACATGCATACCTGGATTTGTATCACATATATGTAAAATCCTTATTTTTTCTTCTTTTGAAAGTTAGGCTTTGTTATAGAAAATGTAGCAACTATTGAAAAGAAAATTTAACTAGAGGAAAATCAAAAGGATCTGTATTCGCTCCACCCAGAAACAGCCACTGGCTCAGACCTGCTTTGTTTTCTTGCTAAGGGCTGGCATTTTCTGGAGCATGTTGCCATGGCGTCTCTCTCTCTGGTTATTTCCGCTGACCTTGGCACCCCTCTGGCATCCCCTGCAAGGTGACTGCCACATCCTTCTCCTGCGTGTGAGTGCTCCTTTCAGCATCAGGGCTGCGCTTCTCTGTCTGCAAACACATGGAGTGGACGTGTGCCCGAGCACCACATACTCAGGGTCCTCTGCACAGAATTCATGCTCCCTCCAAAGGCCAGACCGGCTGCCCTCCTCTGTCCCCTCGTCTGCCACCTCTCAGTCACTCCAGTCAGAATCAGCTCCTGGACTCCCGTCACCCCCGCAGCCAGCCACTGCCTTGCCTTCTTCTGGGAACCATTGCTTCACACATCCCAGTCATCTGCTTTTAAAGTACAGTTGGTTTACAGTAGTATGTTGGTTTCAGGTGTACAGCATAGTGAGTCAGTGTTTTTGCAGGTTATACTCCATTATAGGCTATTACAAGATAATGGGTATAATTCCCCGTGCTGTACAGTGTATCCTTGTTGCTTATCTGTTCTATACATAGTTGTTTGTATCTCTTAATCCCATACTTGTTTTCTTTTTTTTTTTTTTTTTTTTTGCGGTACGCGGGCCTCTCACTGTTGTGGCCTCTCCCGTTGCGGAGCACAGGCTCCAGACGCGCAGGCTCAGTGGCCATGGCTCATGGGCCCAGCCGCTCCGCGGCATGTGGCATCTTCCCGGACTGGGGCATGAACCCGTGTACCCTGCATTGGCAGGCGGACTCTCAACCACTGCGCCACCAGGGAAGCCCTTAATCCCATACTTCTAATTTGTCCCTCCCCATCTTCCTTCTCTCCTTTGATAACCACAAGTGTGTGTTCTCTATCTGTGAGTCTGTTTCTCTTTTGCATGTACATTCTGCCCTTTACCACTTTTCTACTGATGCTTCCTCATGGACCCTTTTCTCAGAGTTTCCTTCCTGCTGTCAACTGTTACTGAAAGCACTGGCTCTGGAGCACGATGACCTGGGTCCAGTCTTGCCTTTGTTATTCTCTAGCTGTGAGATGTGGGGAGTTATTTCATGGTGCTATTCTCAGTTTCCTCAACTCTAAAAAGGGGTTAACAATACGACCTGCTGCAGAGCTCATGAGATGGTTAAAGCACTTAGAACATCAGAATAGTTCCTGGCACATAATAAGCACTCACTACAAGTTAGATACTATTATCCTTATTGGCAACTGCACATTTATGTCCTAATGCTAATTCACATCCCAGCTTCCTCTGATCTATTTCCTTCCTCTGAATTCCCAGGAGTCTTTTCCTCTTCTAGGGAGCTTAGCAATTTTAACTTCCCTTTAGCAATTCCTATACCACACTTACTATGGAAGTGTACTTGCTACCTATTATTACCATCTGATTATTTTATTATAATTGTTTGTGCATGTTTCTGTCTCCCCCTCTAGACGGTCTGATTATTTGTGTGTGTCTGATTATTACTGTCACATGGTGCAGTGACCAAGTGAACCACTGGGGGGTCCAGTTTCTTCCATTTAGTCCCTTAGTCCTTGCTCTGTGCAAAGATCAAGAAATGGGCAGATCAAGAAATGGGCAATGTCGAAACACAAGAAACTGGTGATGTTGGTTGCTTCCTGGAAGTCAGAATTGGAGGGAAGACTTTTCATTGCATTGTGTGTAACAGCCCCCTCACTCCCTGTAATGGCTCACTTGGGTAGACATTTTTTTGGTAATAATTTTATTAAGATGTAATTGATATACAATACCAGTTAGCCATTTAGAGTGTACAGTTTAATGTTCTCTCGTATATTCACAGAGCTGTGCAACCATCACCACAATCAATTTTGGAACATTTTTATCTCCCCAGAAAGAAGCCCATACCCTTTAGCTATCACCCCAACTTACCCCAAGCCCCCTGGCTCCAGGCAACCACTATTCTACTTACTGTCTCTATGGATTTATCTCTTCTGGAAATTTCATATAAACGGAATCATATGATATGTGATCTTTTGTGACTGGATTCTTTCACTTAGCATCATGTTTTCAAGGTTCATCCAAGTTGTAGCAAGTGTATCAGAACCTCATTCCTTTTTATGGCCCAATAATACTCCATTGTATGAATATATCACATTTTGTTTATCCATTCATCAGTAGATGGGCATTTGGGTTGTTTCCACTTTTTGATTATTATGGATAATGCTGCTCTGAATATTTGTGTACAGGTTTTTGTGTGGACATGTTTTCATTTCTTTTGGGTATATACTTAGGAGTGGAATTGATGGGTCATTTGGTAACTCTATGAGGAACTGCCAAACTATTTTCCAAAGTGGTTGCATCATTTTATTTATATTTCTACCAGCACTGTATTTAGTTTCCCCACATCCTGCATGTGATAGACATTTAATATGGAAAGAAGTGTTCTTTAAGCTTGATTTTCTAGTTCAGTAGACACTAAAAAAGTACTTTCTTCCAACACTTAAATTAACAGCACTTTCTATTAGAAAAATGCCCTTCAGCCTCAAGGGATATCTGTGAGAAGACATTTTAGAAGGAAGAAGGTGAGAAGGTTAATCTGCATTCAAATAAAAATATAGAGCCTAAGGAATTTTTTCTGGTATTGTCATTATACCAATAGGGATTTCTTAAGAAATGCAAATATGTATTTTTTTGCCATGCATAAGGCAATTGTTATCTAAAGATAAAGTACAGGATCCTGTATAAATAGATTTTTGAGAGCAAAAAGAGTTGGAGTGGGACCAAGTGACTTAAGGAAAAATAAAAACCCATTGAAGTAAGCAAGAACGAGGAGATAGAATGGAGCTAATGTAGCAGCTGGGACCTTGGGAGCACTCAGCATGGCTGGGGGGCTGTGAGTGAGGGGTAAGGTGACAGGGGTGCAGACCTGGGAGGAAAGCTGGCGGCACTCCCTTCTTTGTTGTAACATGACCATGTTTCTGGTAGTGAGATGAGTCAATGTATGAAAAGTGGGGAAATGCCTGATTCTAAAGCAGTGGTGCAAAGGCTCATCACTCATTGTGGGCTGAAGCTTATGAAGCACTTAACCATGAGTCAAACACGGTATTAAGCACTTTATATACGTCACCCCAATTTAATCCTCCCAACAACCCTATGGTTCAGGTACAATTATTGTCCTCACTTTACAGGTTAGGAATCAAAGGCACACAGAGGTTAAGAAATTGCTGTCTGTACTCCCATGTTCATTGCAGGATTATTCACAATAGTCAAGATATAAGTAAATTAACGTGTCCATCTATGAATGAGTGGATAAAGGAAATATGGTGTATGTACACACTGGAATATTATCGAGAAAGAGGGACATCCTGCCATTTGTGACAAAGTGGATGGACCTTGAGGACATTGTGCTAAGTGAAATAAGTCAGACAGAGAAACACAAATATTATATGATCTCACTTATATGTGGAATCTAAAAAAGCAAAACTCAGAGAAACCAAGAGTAGAATGGTGGTTGCCAGGGGCTGGGGACGGGGCGCATGGGGGGAATGGGGAGCTGTTGATCAAAGGACACAGACTTGCAGTTATAAGATGAATACGTTCTGGGGATCAAATGTGCAGAATGTACAGAACAATACTGTACAAGGAAAGAAGGAAGGAACGATTTAAGGAAGGAAGGAGGGAGGGAAGGAAGCGGTTAAGGAATTGCTCCGAGTACCATACTGATAAGTGCTGAATCTGAGCTGTGCCCTGGAACCAATAAGCCTCTTTGGTCGGTGCCCTTAACCAGTGCACTCGTATATCCCTGCCTATGTTTTTTTTTTTTTCACCTCCATTTTCTGAACACAGCAGTTAAAAACACATTTAACCATCTTTTAATCTTAGTTTAAATAAAATCAAAGTCAGTAATTAGTCAAAGACGTGATTTAATAACGTAATAGTTTTTAATCCAGTTGTAATGTAACATAGTGTAATATGCCAGGGAAAATAGGAGCTTCGAGGCAGATCGTGCAAGGCCTTGTAGATCATGTTAAAAAGATTAAACGCTATTCCAGAGGCAGTGAGAAGCATTCAGTTTTAAGTCTTGGAGTCAAGGGGTCACATCTGTGCTTTGGAATTTCCCCCTAATTGCAAAAAGGGGTTTGCATTGGAGGAAGTAAGAGCAAAACTGGGGACATGAAGATCAAGCTGAGGGGTGACATTAGGACCAGAGCATTGGAGATGGATTAGAGGGGACAGTTGAGAATTAAGGAAAGATTAAGGAGTCACCAGTTGGTTGTGGGGAATGAAGGTGAGGTGGGAATCACGTGAGTCTCCCAGGAGTCTGTGTGCAACACAGTGTAGTTAGAGATACAATTCACCAAGATTGATTCTAATGAAGTGGATTGTACAATGATGTTTTCTTGAGAAGAAAAATGTTTGAATCTTCTCCATTTTTCCATTTTGGTTTTACTTTACAGCCTTCACTGTTTTCTTTGGTCAAAGCCATTTTCATTTCATCAGACGTGTCATTCTTTTTGCAGAAGCAATTCCAGCTCTTTTAATACTTCAAACTTTAATTTATGGAACATCTATTCATGTCTCTCTAGATCTTTTAAACAGGCAGCATCTTTGTGCAATTTCCTGGACCCATCAAGTTTGCCCAAGTGCTTGCAAATGCATGTTGTTCAAGGAGATAAATGACTCAACTAGAAAGCTGATGGCTAACCTGTTGAAACTCTTTTGTGATTCCAGGCTGCCCTGGCAGGAGGCACCACCATGATCATTGATTTTGCTATTCCTCACAAAGGCCACTCCCTCATCGAGGCCTTCGAGACCTGGCGAAGCTGGGCTGATCCCAAAGTCTGCTGTGACTACAGCCTTCATGTGGCGGTGACATGGTGGAGTGAGCAGGTGAACCACTGGGGGGTCCAGTTTCTTCCATTTAGTCCTTTAGTCCTTGCTCTTTGCAAAGACCAAGGAACAGGCAATGTCAAAACATAAGAAACTGGTGATGTTGGTTGCTTCCTGGAAGTCAGAATTGGAGGGAAGACTTTTCACTGCATACTCTTTTGTACTGTTTGAATTTTGAATCTTGTGAGGTATTATCAATTTAGAAAACTAAAAAAAATTTTAAAGCGTAGGAAAGTGGTAGGATAAATCCCTTATACTCATTCACAAAAGACTTTCCTAATATTTAATTCATGAATTGTAAATACTTTAAATGTAATTTTTAAAAGTACTGGACTTCTCAACTTAACAATACAGGACACTTTTAAGCAGTCTTTTCCCACAGATCAGAACTTTAGTTACAAATGTTTTTAATATCTGGGAAAAAATCAAGGAAGGGACGGACTGGGAATGTGTTCAAGGCCTTCTCCTCCCTGTGCACTAACCTGGCGCTCTGCTAACATCAACACCTGGTCAAAGCATTTCAAAGCAGAGCTTACACAACCTTCCGGATCTGCTAATTATTTAGGTCATGGCAGAAATGATCACATGATTCAGACAGAAAAGACAGTTTTGAGAGATGTTAAAATATGGTTTTTTTTTTCCCCGTGAAAACGTGTATGTGTACTTTGGAAGAAACTTTTACTTGTGGTTTAAATCAGTAACATGTTTTTCCACATTGAACTTAATTCAGAACTCGTTTTGCCAGAAAGGGCTCACGGGATGACTTTATTTGAAGTTACCATGTAACTTATGTCCCTCCTTCCTCCCAAAATTTGGACTTTAGACACCAAGTTAATATAAAACAAGGAATCAGTCTTTAACAGATAGTTCAGCAAACGTAATAGCAAGGTTTATAGTCCAGAGAAGAAGTTAATTTTTCCCCAGAAACGCCATTCTAACTGAGGCATCTGATCTCTTTCGTGCTTTTAGGGTCTCCCTCCCTCCCTCCCTCCTGTCCTTCCTCTCTGTCTCCCTTCCTTCTTTCCCTTCTCCCTTCCTCCTTTCCTCCCTCTCTCGTTTTATAAGATAGAGCAAAGGTGAAGATGTTTGCCCTTACCAGTGTTTCTCACACTTTAATATGCAAATGATTACCTGCTGAATATTGTTAAAACACAGATTATGTGTAGTGAGTGTATTAGTCTGCTAGGGCTGCTGAAACAAAGAACTACAAACTGGGTGGCCGAAACAACAGAAGTGTATTGTCTCACAGTTCCGGAGGCTAAAAGTCTGAGATCAAGGCGTTGGCAGTGTTGGTTCCTTCTGAGCGCTGTGAGGAAGAATCTCTTTCATGCCTCTCACCAGCTTCTGGCGGTTTCCTGACAATCTCTGGTATTCTCTGATTTGTAGGAGCATCACCCGAATTTCTGCCATCATCTTTACATGATGTTCTGTGTGTGTGTGTGTCTGTGTCTAAACTTCCCCTTTTAACAAGGACACCAGTCTTCTTGGATTATGGTCCACCCTGCTGACCTCATCTTCATTAATTGCATCTGCAATGCTCCTATTTCCAAATGTTGACCTGAAACAAATAGACTGTTGGGTATTTCTCCAGCAAAAATGGGTTTATTTGGGATCAGCAGAGAATTGCGGTTCAGGGTCTTCAAGCTTGGCGAGCCACGTGCAAGTCCCCGCGGGGCAAGGGAAGGAGCAGGCTTTCATCGAGGGGGAAAGGAAGCTGGGAGGGCTGTAGTAAACAATGAGTCCGTGACTTTTCATTGGCTAAGACCTTGCCAAGAAAGGAGTCTTTTTTTTTTTCCCCCCCTGTGGTGACATGCAGGTGTGAGAGCTCCCCCTTCTGGTCTCCCGACATACGCTTAATTGAGGTTTCTGTTTATTAATTTTTTACACAAGCGAGGTCACATTTGGTACTGGGGGTTAGGACTTCAACATATGAATCTGGGGGGGACACAGTCAACCCATTGCAGTAGGTCTGGGGCGGGGCCTGAGATTCTGCATTTCTAACAAGCTCCCAGGTGATGCTGATGGTGCGAGAACAATACAGTGTAGTGAGACTTACCTGTGGATGAGGATGTGGATGACAGGGATGTGTAACGAGGTCACCTTCAGAAAGGCTCTTCTACTCAGGGAGGAATAGGTATTTCATCTGAGCAATGCAGATCATAACTCCCTTTGGGAACCCCGTCGTGTGAATATTCCAACAATGTTTAAAGCATTTTTTTCCTGACTATAAAAATAATAGACTCATGGTAGAAAATATGAACTTATAAAGAAGCTTTAAGAAATGAGGCACACTATCCCAAGTCCTGCCCTTGCTGTTGTCACTTAATGGATCTTGGAACCCATTCCATCATTTCAGTGATGACCATTCTCAACATTTTGGTGTTTGCCGTTCCTTTTCATGCATTTATTCATCCAACAAAAAGCTATTGAGTGGCCACTATGGACCAGGCACTATTCTAGGATATAGCAATGGACAGACTATACAAAGGCCCTGCTCTTACGGGGTGGAAATTCTAGAGGAGGAGGCAGGCCATCAACAAGTAACTATATTATATGCCAGGTGATAAAGCGCCATGGAGGTAAGTAAGGGAAATTAGTAAAGTAATAAATAGTGATGGGAGTGAGTAACTTAACATGTGATATTGTCATTTTTAACACTTTGCTGATTCAGTAGGGAAAAATTGCGTTGTTTTATTTTGTACTTTAAAAAAAAATAAGTTTATTTGTTTATTTATTTATGGCTGCGTCGGGTCTTTGTTGCTGCACGCGGGCTTTC
The DNA here is from genome assembly GCF_964341445.2 of Mesoplodon mirus. Lineage (NCBI taxonomy): Eukaryota > Metazoa > Chordata > Mammalia > Artiodactyla > Ziphiidae > Mesoplodon > Mesoplodon mirus. Next base: position 31,311,993 of record NC_138992.1, read on the forward strand.
TCTACTTCTGGTGAGTGGGGGCTACTCTTCATTGCTCTGTGTGGGCTTCTCATTGCAGTGGCTTCTCCTGTTGTGGAGCACGGACTCTAGGCACGTGGGCTTCAGTAGTTGTGGCTCGCAGGCTCAGTAGCTGTGGCTCGTGGGCTCTAGAGCACAAGCTCAGCAGTTGTGGCACACGGGCTTAGTTGCTCCGTGGCATGTGGGATCTTCCCGGATCGAACCCATGTCCCCTGCATTGGCAGGCGGATTCCCAACCACTGTGCCACCAGGGAAGTCCCTATTTTATACTTTTTAGTCAGTAGGAAGGTTAATGTTTTTTCCATGTTTATTAGTCATTTGTATTTACTGTTTGAACTGTAACATTTTTTACCTAGAATGTTAGGGTTTTTCTTATCAAGTAGAAACAGCAATAACTTTTTAAATTTTTTATTAACTAAGAGCTATAATCCTATGCCTGTTTTATATTTTTATGTTTTGTCGTATATTTTTGTTTTATATTTTATGTTATATATATATATTTGTATGTGTGTGTGTGGTTTTTTTTTTAGCATGTAGAAATTCAAGCAATTTTATTTGATCATCCTCTGACTTTTCCTTTGAAGTTTTTAGTCTTTGTTGAGACTAGAATTGGACCTGCAAGGGCAATTACTAAGCTAGTTTTGATCTTAACTTGTCCCTTACCGTTGGTGTGATGTTAGGATTTATAATAAGAAATGCATGTCTGGTCTTCATCCCCATTTCTGGCACAGAGCTCCTAAAACCCTTGGAATTTCCTAAGTGATGAGAGCAACAAAGGTGCCTTTTATTATGTTAAAGAGGTGACTTTTAGACCCCACCTAAAGATGGGGGCTGATTGACCCAGGAGCCAACTGTATTATTAGAGGGTTGAAAATTTCAGTTCCACCCAGCTGACCTCCAGGGAGGGGAGAGGGGCTGGAGGCTGGATCAGTTGCCAATGGCCAATGCTTTAATCAATCATGCCTGTGTAATTGAGCCTCCACCACAACCTAAAAGGATAGGATTTGGAGAGCTTCCAGGATGGTGACCAAGTTGAGATTTGGGGAGAGTGGCGCTCTCAGAGAGGGCATTCAAGCCCCGTGCCCTTTCCCCATTCCTTGCCCTATGACATACCTCTTCCATCCAGATGTTCATCTATATCCTTTATTGTATCCTTTTATCATAAGCTGGTGATCCAGTAAGTAAAATGTTTCTCTGAGTTCTGTGAACCGCTTTAGCAAATTAATTGAACCCGAGGAGGGGGTTGTGGGAAGCTCTGACTTATAGCCAGTTGGTCAAAAGTGCAGGTGACAACCTGGACACCCCATAGCACTGAACCCTTAACTTGTGGAACCCAGTGCAGTCTACCTGGTGCAGGTAGATAGTGTGAAAATTGAGCTTTATTGTAGGATACCCCCCAGCTGGTGTCTGTTGAGCCGCTTGGTGAGGGTGGGGAACCTCCCCACCTCCACACATTGGAATCGGTGATCAGAACCTTTTAGTTGGCAACCCAGAAGGCTCCTGAGGCTTCTGACAGGTCCAGAGTCACTCAACTCCCAGGAGCTGCCAGTGGCTCAGTCTGCATCTTCCACTACCTGCATCTCTGAACTCATCCTGTAGGTTCCAGATTTGACCCCAAACCCTTACTTCACATTAGCTCTGATTCCTTCTAGAGACACAGTTGCTTCTGTTGCTGCCAGTGGCTTTGTTTTCATGTTCTAGAATAATTTCTTCTCATCAGGAGATAGATGCTGAGAATTTCATAAAGTATAACAATGAAGTATTTGGGGGAAGTGCTATTAACTACTTCATGATTTAAAAGTATCGTAGGGACTTCCCTGGTGGTCCAATGGCTAAGACTCTGCACTCCCAATGCAGGGGGCCTGGGTTCGATCCCTGGTCAGGGAACTAGATCCCACATGCCGCAACTAAAGATCCTGCCTGCCGCAACTAAGACCCAGCGCAGCCTAAATAAATAAATAATTTTAAAAAATAAAAAAATAAAAGTATCGTAGCAACAGCAGTTCATCAGATGAAATGAGGTCTAACCTAGGGGAAAGATCAAGACCTTAATTACATTTTTCTGGAGTTCAACTGATGTCCTTATTTTACTTCATTTTCTTCTGAATGCAAGATTTTGGAGAATGCTGATATTATCTTTAAATTAAAGAGTGACATTCTGTTGTGGTTTTTGGGCCCTTTTAGGTTAAAGAAGAAATGAAAATCCTTACCCAAGATAAAGGTGTGAACTCCTTCAAGGTGTTTATGGCCTATAAAGATCTGTACATGCTGAGAGATGTGGAGCTGTACAAGGTCTTCTCTCAGTGCAAGGAAATTGGAGCAGTTGCTCAGGTTCATGCAGAAAATGGAGACCTAATTGCAGAGGTAAGTAACTGCCTTCCAGAACTTCCACAGAAATGAAAATGGCCATAACTTAAGGTGAGGATGACTGGCCCCATGTAGGTTAATTCATTTAATGGATTGGAAGAAAGGAAATTCAGAAACTAATTTTATGTGGCTTGGAAACACTTGACTTGAATTACTTGGTGTCCGGCCCTGAGTTTTTTGCAGGTGGTATATGCATTGGAATGAGGAGTTCCCTTTTTCACATCAGTTATTAGATCTCAGACAAGGTTTATTCTAAAAACACAAATATTTTTCTTTGTGTCCCCAGCATTTTTTTTTTTTTTAAGTAGCTCAAGCTGCTGGTTCAAAATGCCAAAGTGTGGACATCAGTGAAATCTGATGACTAAAGTGGTGCATTAGGTAGCTGTTTAAAGCCCCATTCTTTTCAGAAACTGGGTATTAAAATCTGCTGTGGGGCTTCCCTGGTGGCGCAGTGGTTGAGAGTCTGTCTGCCAATGCAGGGGACATGGGTTCGTGCCCCGGTCCGGGAAGATCCCACATGCCGCAGGGTGGCTGGGGCCGTGAGCCGTGGCCGCTGGGCCTGCACGTCCGGAGCCTGTGCTCCACAACGGGAGAGGCCACAACATTGAGAGGCTCGCATACCGCAAAAAAAAAAAAAAAAAAAAAAAAAAAAATGTGCTGTGGAGGAATCTAGATGATATTTCTCATGTTAGTTCCATTATTAATGCCTGAAGGGTACACCATCTGCAAGATTTAAAGAGCTGTCTCTTACCCTTTATATTAGCTGATCTTTCTCTCTCCCTGGGCTCAGTTCCCATTAAAGTCAGTGAGATGGAGGCCCCGTGGCCAGGATCGGGGGGCGGCGGTAGGCAGGGGGGATGATAAGAGGAAAGCATGAGCTGTAAGCTCGAACACACCAGATTTAAACTGGACTCTTCCACGTCGTAGCTGTGTGACACCAGGCGAGTCATTTTGACACTCTGAGTCTTGACTTCCTGCCTTTTTTGTAAGGAAGGCATAACACTTTTAGAGAGAGGAAATATTGGTCTAATATCACTCCGTGGATCTGGGGAGAAGGCAATGAAGAGAATGAATCAGTAAAACGTACAACTAACTACATAATAGCATGAGTCGCTTCATCAAGGATATAATATGGGGGACTAGAATACTTTGTTTTATTATATTTTGTTCTGAGCCAACAAAAAGTCTTAAATATGGACACTACTTTTCAAAGACTGTGATTAGAACAGACCTCATATCTTTGTCACCTTTTCAATCAAAATAATTTGATTGTGAAATATGTATATGAAAAATTAACATATGCTTTGAGAGTAGTAGATTATTTTTACCCAAAACACACACTGTCTACGCACACATTCACACACACCTATACCTAATAGATCTAAAATAAAAGCCTGGCAGTGCATTCGTTTCACAACAAAATTATGGGAGTTGTCGTTAGTAAACCTTTCTCACCGGTGTGTATGTTCCTGCTGCCTTTTTTAGGGAGCAAAGAAGATGTTGGCTTTGGGGATAACGGGTCCTGAGGGCCATGAGCTGGGCCGCCCAGAAGCGGTGGAGGCAGAAGCCACGCTGAGAGCCATCACCATAGCCGGCGCCGTGAACTGCCCTCTGTGCGTCGTGCACGTGATGAGCAAGTCCGCAGCAAGGGTGATAGCAGATGCCAGGAGGGATGGTAAGTCCTGAACCATAGCCTTGCTTACAACTAGTACTGTTAGCTAAAGAGTAAGGTAAAATAACGCCAACCCCTGCTTTTGCTTATCAGAAAGTTGCCCATGAATTTCCACAACTTTTCTTTCTTTTTTATCTTGAATTTTTGAATTTTATTTTTTTATACAGCAGGTTCCTATTAGTTATCTGTTTTATACATATTGGTGTATATATGTCAATCCCAATCCCAACGTTTCTTCCTCGCTTTTTATTAGCATCCTTTCTGTGTTCTCGCAGTCTTACACGTCTGTCTGTTTCTGCCCTCTTCAGCCGCAAGCCCTGCCCCTCACACCACTAACTGCCAACTCTCCAGTGAACTTTACAGAAGCTTCCCTGGCTCTTAGGCACCTCCACTAGCCCTTCCAGTACCTGAATCAGGGTCAGGCAAGGCACACAGTAGGTGCTCCACAAATTTCTTTTGAATCGAATTGATTTGTCTCACAGCAACTTGATTGTTGGCGTGATTGAAGCAATTATCCAAATAGTGTTTTTATGACAGTTATTATAAGATTTTTAAAGCAAAGTTATGTTTACTCCAAATTGCTTAATTGCCTCACTTCTATAGTGTAATTTTATGTGTAAACAGTCATCTTAAAAGAAAAAGAAGGGCTTCCCTGGTGGCGCAGTGGTTGAGAGTCCACCTGCCGTTGCAGGGGACACGGGTTCGTGCCCCAGTCCGGGAGGATCCCACACGCCGCGGAGCGTCTGGGCCCGTGTGCCATGGCCGCTGAGCCTGCGCGTCCGGAGCCTGTGCTCCACAACGGGAGAGGCCACAACAGTGAGAGGCCTGCATACTGCAAAAAAAAAAAAAAAAAAAAAGAAAGAAAATCACCTATTTTTGATAAGAATTGAACATGGAAATAATTTTATTCATTGGCCAGTATTGGGAAAGGAAGAATGAAAAACAAATAAGGTGTGTTTTATTCAGTAGTTTAGACCCTCCTGGGATGTGGTAGTGGTTTCTATCTCTCACTTTTAGGAACCCGGATAATCAGAAATAGTTGTGTAAATCATCCTGGCTGTTTGTTTTTTTAAACTGAAACTGGCTGCATTTTTATAACATGGATCTTAAAAACTATGAAAATAGATTTGGCGTGTCTATAATTGACACTAAAAGAAATTTTTTCAAAATTGCTTCTTGTTGCTTGAGTTTCAATAAGGATTTTGTGCAAGCTAAATGCATTTTTAAATGTTATATATCAGTATCGTGTATTAAGAGTCACCTCAGTTTCACACAGGAGTTAATAAGGTCTTACTACCAGCCATTTCTGGTTGCTTTTTTCCTCCACATATAGTATAATTTCAGTATAAAAGTGCACACCCCTTCAAAAAGAATCTGTACTTCAATTTTAAGTTATAGCTTTAGGTATTGCCACCAGATGGCGCTGTTGCTAGCTCTATGAAACTGGTTTTCTCTATTTGCTTTGCAAGAGGTGTACCGTGTCCCATAGCCTGTCAGTCAGGTCCGTAATGTCAGAATATGGTTTAACAAACAGCAAAATCAGCAGAAATGGTCAATCTTAACCCACCAGCAATCTGTGATTTTGCCAGTTCTGTCAGGAAACATTTTCTCGATTTGAGTATTTATTTTGCATTGGGATAGAATTCCATTAGCAGCGGAGTAAGTCTAGGGAAGGTTTTAGAATGTAAATCGTAGGTAGAAAACTATTAAAATTAAATATGAATATTTTAATTTTATTTTAAATTATTTTTAAATATAATTTTATATTTTAAATATGGAAAAACATTTACCTGGCCCAAAAGTCAAAGTGATATATTAAAAGATATATTCTCAGAGATATCTTGCTTCCTTCCCTAACTTCTTCATCACATACCCCATAAGTAATTATTTTTATTAATTTATTTCTGGCCTATCCTGTAGTGTTTCTCTTTATGAAAAAGGAACATATGTATATTCTTATTTCTCTTTATTTCCTACTTGAAAGGTAAAATCCATAGTGTTCTGTATCTTGTTTTTTCCTACTTGAAAATATGTCCTAAAGGTCAGCTCATATCAGGTATAGAGAGCTTCCTCGTTCTTGTTTACAGGTGCAGAGGCTGCCACTGTGTTTGTTCAACTAGTCTCTAATTATGGATATTTGGGTCGTTTCCAATCTTTGGCTGTTACAAATAAAACCACAGTGATGTCCTATGCCTATGCTATTTCATATTTGTGAAATATGAAATTTTTCATAATTTCATAATTAGTCTCCTATTACTGCTGTAACAAATTACAGCAAACCTAGTGGCTTAAAGCAACACAAATTTATTATCTTATAGCTCTGGAGGTCGGAAGTCTGCAATCAGTCACACTGGGCTGAAACCAAGGTATTAGCAGGGCTGTGTTCCTTCCGGAGGCTCTAGGGGGTATGCCCTTCCTTGCCTTCTCTAGCTTCTAGAGACCACCTACATTCCTTGCTTGCTGTCTCCCTTCCCCCATTTTCACAGCCAGCAATGGTGGGTGGAGAACATTGCATTATCCTGATCTCTCTTCTACTTTAAGGGTCCTTGGATGACATTGAACCCACCTAATTAATTCAGGATAATCTCCCTATCTCAAGATCCTTAATTTACTCACATCGGTGAAGTCCCTTCTGCCAAGTAGGGTTAACATATTCACAGGTTATGGGGATTAGGACATGGACATCTTTGGGGCGCCATTATTCTGTCTCCCACAAAAGTGTAGCCTCAGGGTGGAGTCCTAGAAATGAGAACCTGGAACTGGTTAAAAGGGCAAGTGCATATCTACTTTTTGGACGTTGCTAAGTCCCTTTGCAAAGGGGTTGTAAACATGAAATACTTAAAACGTCAGCCCAAATGCTCTAGTTGAGTCAGATTTACCGTAATAACACTTGTGAAAATATTCTAATGCGCAATTGTCAGAGGCAGCAGAGGTCCAGAATAAATTAGCACGAGAGATTGTTCCATCGCTGGCATGTGACCTCTCACAGGTGGTCAAGCAGTGTCAATCCATTCACATGGTGACTGCATCAGCCAATCCAAGGGCAGATCCATGGGGAGTACAGAGTGATAAGAGCTTGTGGACACACTGAGCTTTTACAGAAGATTCCTCTACTCTGTATGCATTTATTATGTAACGTAATTTCTGAACATAAAAGAGCAAGATACATCGATTCATTGTTATCTTGTTTAAAGAAGAAAAAATTCAGCCTTATAGATTTGTAATATGAACATCTGTAAATACCTTTGCCAGCTCATTCCATCATCTAGGGCCTTGCCACTCAGAGTGTGGTCCCTGGAACACAGTGCTGACATCCCATGAGAGCTCGTTAGTGATGCAGCTCCTTAGACCCCATCCCAGATGCACTGAATCAGAATGTGCCTTTATAACTAGAACCCCAGGTGATTCCTATGCGTATTGAATTTGAGACTCACTGCCCCAGGAGGCACAAAAGATACCCAATTAGTAATTGTCTCTATTGTAGTTGCCTAGCAATACAATGCTCTTATTACCTTGGATTTTATTGTTGAATTGCCAACTATATACCCTAAAGATAGCGATCTGAGGTGCGGGTTAATGATTATAACAACTAACTTTGTTGAGTGCCTAATATGTGCTTGGCACATATTTTAATATATCTTTTATCTCATTTCAAGTTTTATTATATAGTATCTCATCACTGCATTGTAATACACAATATTTTTTCAAATTGTCATGACAGTGCTTCAAGCTAAATTTTATCACTGTTTTGTAACTGATGAAATTGAGGCTCGGGGAAGTTTGGTAAATTAAGCCCAAGATCACTTTACTAGTACGTGCTAAACCTGAAATTCAAGTCTATCCAACTCCAAAGCCCACATTTTTTATTACCCTCCACTCTGTTCCAGAAGAAATCAGTTTACAGAGTTGGGAAATGCAGATACCAAGTTTATATTTAATTGCTTTTGTTTATTGGCCTTACATTTTTAACAAATTTATTTAAAATATTGCCATCATTTTGTTATTTTTTTTTATCATTGTTAAAAGAAGAAATCATTCCAGAAATGGAAATGGTCAAGAACGTATTAAGTGAAGAGTAAACATCTTCTATCTCTCTCAGCTCAGTCCTTGGAACTAGCAGTTTTTAACCATGTCTATTTTTTTGGTGGTTTCCTTCAAATTTCTAAACCATAAATTTGTAAGTAGTGACTTATAAATCTTTGACAGTATCACTTGACTCTGAGTGATGAAAAAAGAACAGTCTAGCCTACATAAATCTTACCTCTCACCTGCTGAGTTTTGTTAGTAGTAAATGTTCACTTCTGGTAATATCACTTAAATTTATGTGTTTTGGCTATTTTTTGTGTGTGGTATCTCTTTATTCTCTACTAGGCTGAAAAGGAATTGAGAGGCCCAGAATCACCCTCTCTGCCCCCTCCTGACTTCTTTCAGCTGTATTATTGTCTTTACATGGACAGGAGTTACAGCATTTTCATTTGGCTCTAGGACTAGAATCAGATCTTCCAAGCTTTGTCTATAGGTTAGGTCTAAAATTTAGAACTGTTATAAAGTAAGACTGTGGAAATATTCTTCTTGGTAGAAACAATTCAGGAGAAGAGAACCTCAGAGGAATTTATATGACTAACTTGAGAGTGAAAGCTAATGTCATTTAACTCTTGGAGAGGCCATCGCCAAGTGTCAAGGTGAAGTGGGTTTCCTTTCCTACACTCCCCATAAGATTAACGGCATGCCTTATTTTAGTTTGCTACATATTTAGACCATTATTGTCCTGTCTTTTTTTTGTCTTGGAATTTTTCCAATTAGCTCTTTTTAATATAGGTTCAGAAAAGAAACATGTACACCTTCTTTACTATATCATGAAGATTTTCCAGCTTCTACCTCATACCTTCTATTGAATGGAATCAGCTTCTGTTGAAATGAATCCGCTCTTCTTGCAGAGATATTTTTTAGGAGAAGAATCTTTTGGCTTTCTGCTTTATTTTTATACTTTCCAAGCTGTAGAGATGCCATCCTTAGATTTCTTTTCACAAAATCCTGGTTGGATATACTGTTTCTGGTTCCCATCTCTCCCCTTTTCTTGAATTACTGTGAAGATTCTCATGTGATTTTTTAAAAAAAATATTTATTTAGTTAGTTATTTCGCTGCATCGGGCCTTAGTTGCTGTGGCACACGGGCTCCAGGGTGCTCGGGCTTAGTTGCCCCGCAGCATGTGGGATCTTAGTTCCCTGTGTCCCCTGCGTTGGAAGGCAGATTCTTAACCACTGGACCACCAGGGAAGTCCCTCTCATGTGAGTTTTAAAGGAAGAGTGTTAGAAGGTAAATTTTCTGATTCTTTGTCCTCAAGCTTGTTTGCAACTTGAACGGACATAGAATTCTAGGTTCAGAATTATTTCCTTGTGAATTATAAGGGTATCATTTGATTCTCTTCTGGCGTCTAGTGTTACTGATACATAGACAAATGCCAATAAAATTCATGTCCTTTTGTCACTTTTTTCACCATCTGGAAGATTTTTATATTTTCTCTTCATTTTAGACTTCCAGAAATTATATTAAGACTATGTTTAGCAGTAGGATTTTTAAAATTCACCTTCATGTTCAGATGTCTGTTTAATGTGAAGGCTGATCTTTGATTCTGAAAAATTTTCTTCTATTATTTCCTTCATATTAATTTTCTCTGTTCCTCTCTTGGAACTCTACTATAAGACCTCATGAACTAAGCCTCCATGTCCTTTAACTACTTTCACCTTTAAAAAAACCTGATTTTTGCTTTATATTTTAGGAAAAGATTTTGTTTACTTCTTCTTTCCTTCTAATAAACTTTCATTTTGGTAATCATATATTTATTTCCAAGAAAACACTTGTTCTCTGATAGCTCTTTTTTTTCCCTACAGTTACTTACTTTTTAATTTTTTTCCTTCAATGGATGAGATCTTTTTGACCTCATTAGAATACTAACAGAGATTTTTTTTTAAATTCTGTTTTCTGGATTATCTTTGTTTCTTGCTGAGTCAATTTTTCATTTTTTTTTTAAACATCTTGGCCCTTTTGTTGTTGTTGTTGCGGTACGCGGGCCTCTCACTGTTGTGGCCTCTCCCGTTGCGGAGCACAGGCTCCGGACGCGCAGGCTCAGCGGCCATGGCTCACGGGCCCAGCCGCTCCGCGGCATGTGGGATCCTCCCGGACCGGGGCACGAACCCGTGTCCCCTGCATCGGCAGGCGGACTCTCAACCACTGTACCACCAGGGGAGCCCTTGGCCCTTCTTTTTATGTTGTTTGTTTTTTTCTTTAAGTGTCTGGTGATCTTGGGCTGTCTGTATTCATGACTGGACAGTTCAGATGATTAAGTAGGGAGCTGGTGTGGATTCCCTCTGCTGGTGAGTAGGCCCCGCCCCCAAATGAGAGCACCAACGATGAGACTATGAACTTTGTGAATGTAAATGGGGTGAGGTTACTGGTGAGCTTCGGTTTTCATGTGAGCTTCACTCTGTAGCATCAGCACCACCTTAGAAAGCTTTGTTCCCCAGGCAGAGGGCGGGATGAGGGCTAACTGCCCCAACTCATCCCCTTCCCCACACCAGGAGTAATGTCTGTCATGACCCTTCTGCTCGTTTGAGTTCAAGCTGTAGCTGCCTCTACTTTCCTTAATAAGCATTGCCATCCCATCTGCTTTCTGTCTTCCTACAATCTATCATAACCTCTGGTCGGCCATGGTTCCTCTTTTATTCTCAGCACAGTTTTGGATTTTGTTCATCTGTTGTACATCTTCACCAGGGTTTGATATGAACTGGGAAGCAAGAGACAGGAATGCATGTTCAGTCCATCAGCTTTCTTTCAAAGCCTGTGGTTTCCCTACCATGATATTTCCTTTTAGCATTCAGCACCTGCAATAAAAAGTGAAAAGCAGGTTACAGGGAAAAGAAGAAAGCTTTCACATGCAAGCCATGGAAAGCTGAGTTGCCTTTGACCGTTTGCAAGGAATTTCAATTTCATGCTTATTTCAAGTCTCAGTTAATCTAACTTGAGTAACTAGGTTAGTTCCCATCTTTACTGTGAGAAGCCACTTTTGCAAAAATGAGGCAAGGGAATCAGCAGGCTGTCCCTAGAGTGTTATCCTTTTCTTCCAGAAGGAGAGTCCCCCCTCCCTTGCTCCATACCCCCAGTATAAAGTTGGACAAACCAGCTGAAATTTTATCTCATATAGAAGTTCCCACCTACCACTCTTAGACCTCTCTCACTCACTGTACTCTGGTCTTTGTCCAAATAGTATATGTGTCAGTATATGTCATTTGTTTCAGTGACAGAGGTACTTTTTACTTTGGTTTGAGTAGCTTTGGGTATCGATGTTCCTTTTCTGCCGTGTATTGACATATGGAATTATGTTCACCTCTCCTTCCCACCTCCCAGTAAAACTTGCATGCACATGGATTCATTGTTTTTCTGGTGCTTTGCTTAGAATGGTGGCGATTTCGCCCAGCAACTTACTTGATGCTCTCTTTGGTGTGTATCTGTTATAATAAATTTGTTTACCGATTAATGACTGAAATTTTCAATACTTTTTTTTAGTTCCCCGTTTAACTTGTTTTAATTTACCTTAATAAAGCTAATTCTATTTTATATCCATATTCGTGTCTTTAGGGTATAAATATGACTCTCACTTGAACTTATTAATAAAATGTTTTCTTTATGCTTTTCATAAAAAACCAAGTTATTGGACACCTGGTATATGCTTGGCACTGTGCTTTTGGCATTGGATTTGCAAAAATGATTAAGATAACTTTGGTTCTCAGATAGCTTACAGTGAACTGGGCTACATGATGGTTGGGGGTTTTTTGTTTGCTTTGCTTTGGTTTTGGTTTTCCATGTTGTAGAAAGCTTTATTTTCCAGGCTTATTGCTGTAAAATGTAAACTTCTCTTACAGGGAGGTTTAGATGTCCTATTTTCCATTTTATTTAAACTCTGCCCCCACCCCCACCCCCAGCGTGTTTCTGTTGTATTTGGGGACTAACAGGGAGAAAGGGCCACACAGAGGCCACTCTCTGCCCATGTGGTCACACTACCCTCTGCTTGTTGGTGCTGAATAGAGTAAACCAAATCTCACACAAGTACGATGAGCTGATGCTTGGTAACCAGTGCTTTTCCTAAGAAAGGGTTGATGTGTGCCGAGTTAAGGTGGATTTGAATCTCAGGCTTCCTTTTTTCTTTCTTGTGCGTGAACATCCAAACATCCCTTGTCCTTTAAATTTAGAACGAGATGATTTACCTTATGTCCAACTGCAAAGCAGTTCAAGACTGCCCATTTTAAAAGATTTAAAAAAAAAACGAGAATTGTGTAACCATAAGGAAACTAACATTTGTAGAATGTATTTGTTTGCTGCTCTAACAAAGTACCACAGACTGAGTGGCTTAAAACAACAGAAATTAATTTTCTCACAGTCCTGGAGGCTAGAAGTTCAAGACCTAAGTGTTGGCAACATTGGTTTTCCTGTGGGCACTGACGGAAGGATGTGTGCACTCCAGACCTCTCTCCTTGGCTTGGAAGGGCTGTCTCCTCCCTGTGTCTTCACATTGTCTTCCCTCTGTGTGTGTGTGTCCAGATTTCCTCTCCTTATAAGGACACCAGCCATATTGAATGAGGGCTCACTTCTAATGACCTTATTTTAACCTAATTACCTCTTTTAAGGACCCCAGTCATATTGAATGAGGGCTCACTTCTAATGACCTCATTTTAACCTAATTACCTCTTTAAAGTGCCCTATCTCCAAATACAGTCACATTCTGAGATACTGGGGGTTAGGACTTTAACATGTGAATTTTGACAAGGGACACAATTCAGCTCATAACATGAAGTGACTCCAGGATCCCAGGAAGATGCTAGATATTTTCATATATGTTAAGTTGTTTAATCCTCACAAAATTGCCACCCTAGAGGAACATTACGATCCCATTTCATAGATGGGGAAAACTGAGACCAAGAGCAATGACTCATCATGCACAAGGTCACCAACTAAAAGCAAAATCAGGATTTGAACCTAAATCTGTGTGATCTACTTTATTATGCTGCTTCTACATATTTTCCTTCTCAATTATTTTCTTTCTTTGTAAGTGTAATATTTTGAATCCAAACAAAGCCCAGGAAGGTTCTACCTTATCCTTCTAGCTGGGAGAAATTATTTTTATAAAAGCGTTTGGCCTTCTATTTGGCAGCCAGTGCCTCCACTCCTGGGCACCTATGCCAGCTTCTCTGCATCTTTCAACCTTTTCTAAAAGATCCCATGACTTGATTAAATGCTGCTCCCAAATTCAGACAAGATGTTAACATCTGCTCTATCACTTTCATCTAATAAACAATGGGCTGTCTGGTCAGGGATGGGGGGTAGTTTTGGTTGGTTTGACATGTTTCACTATTTGGAAATCGTAACAGTCTCTCAGAGAGCAGAACTCCTTTAACTGGGAGATTGCATCATAAGTGAAGATTCTTTTTTGGTTTTGAGCTAAAGGATGGAGAAAGAAGGAGAGAACACGTATGGGGAGACAGGATACAACATAATGTGAAACTTGCTGAGACAGTGGGAGGATATTAATGCTGGATATGTACTATCTGCCAAGAGTTGCTGAAATCATCTGGTCTTGAATGTAATCAGGAGAGTATCAGACTAGGACAGATCTAGGACTTTTCATTACTAACCTGTTAAATGTAGTAAAACCAAACCAGTAAGTGAAATTGGAAAATTGCTTAACTGCGTCCACAGATCTTATGGTTGACTTTTAAAAATACATGCTCTTTACCAAGAAATGAAAAATGATACTTTTCCTACTGCATGTGTATGGTATGTTATCAGTATACTAGGATTCTAATTCTGATGTACCACTCACCACCCCTGTGTCATAGACAAATTAGTCTTATTGAGTGTCAGTTTCTTTGTCTGTCAAACCAGTGTTTGGGTTGCCATGAAGGTCAAGTAAGATATATGATCTTCAAGCTGTATTTGCAAACTCTAGAGTGCTATACATACATTAGATATGTTTATTACTACTTTATTCCTGGCCCAAATCTAACAGAACCCACCATTATGCTGAATTAATCTAGTTTGATTCTTCAATATATGTATTATCCAGGCCCCTTGTTTTCTTTTTACAGCTTGCATTGCTGTTTAGTCCTGTGAAAAATGTCTTAGAACCATTGTGAAATACAGGGAAGAATAGTTAGGAATTTTTACTTTTTAATTTTTTCATTTTTTTAAGTACTTACAGATAATTAATGGGGAGACAGTTGAAAATAAGCCTGTTAATGAAGAGCTTGTTGTATATACCAAAGAAGTGGCACGTCATATTGTAAAGGTGCTAAGCCCTTCCAAGGAAATTACCTGTCATCTGGTTTCAAAACAGTCCTGGCAGACTCCTGGTAGATGCTGACACTTCTAATTTTTCCTGAGAGCTATTAAAATTGTAGAAATTTTGGAACTGTATCCCCATACCACCTTGATGGGCCAAATGCAATCAGAAGAAACAAAACGTGTGATAAGACTCTTTCCTCTGTAATGAAATACCAGGAAAAATCCTGAGTTGGCAACTTGTAAAATGATTGCAGATCAAGAATCTGAGTTTTTCATTGTCCAAGCATCCGTAAGAAGTTCTCTTGGAATGGGAAGGTCTCTTTGTACCTGCAAATAAAATACCACACCCATCCTGTTATCTCTCCAGTAAATAGTGCATTACCTCTTAGTTCATGTTAAAAGTGATTGCTTCTTCTTTTTTTTTTTTTTTTTTTTTTTTTGGTACGCGGGCCTCTCACCGCCGTGGCCTCTTCCGTTGTGGAGCACAGGCTCCGGACGCACAGGCTCAGCGGCCATGGCTCACGGGTCCAGGCACTCCGCGGCATGTGGGATCCTCCCGGACCGGGGCACGAACCCGTGTCCCCTGCATCGGCAGGCGGACTCTCAACCACTGCACCACCAGGGAAGCCCATGATTGCTTCTTGTTTGGTACACCAGAAGGAGATACTAATGGCATTTCCTATTTTCTGGGAATAGGACAGTAAGAAACGGGGTGGGATTCATCTAGTGTGTGTATATCGTGAAAGTGAAGGATATTAGCTGTGGCTAAGTTCTTGGAGGATAGCTTTTATTACCAATAGTTTGATGCTAAGTTACATAAGAGGCAAAGTTGGTTAGGCTTCAAGCAGCCTTGCTTTCAGGGATTTTCAAACCCCTAGGCTCACTGGAGGAAGATGGCTCATTTGGGGGAGAAATGATCTGTGAGGTAATAGGGTGCCACGTTCCAATTCAATATGACTCAGGCAGCTGGTGGCCATCCACTGTCAGGACTGAGGAAATCAGTGCATTTCAGTTGTATATCAGGATTTTAACTAAAGTCTGTGGCATCTGGTTAACCAGAGTGAAGTAATTGAGATGCCAGCTTCTTTCTGTGCACTCTCCTTCATGACTGCTTGGATATGAGCAGGTTGATGCCAGAGAATCTATTATGCTGACAAATGCTAATCAGAGATAGGCTCCTGATTTTAAATTCAAATTCACTACAAGCTATTAACTTTTCTAACACTGTGTGCTTTTGATGGCCTCATTTGCATGATTTTATAAATATGCATTTCTGGCTACAATTTTATTATCTGAGTGTTATTTTATTTAACATAAGTTTTTAGAGGAGGTTTATACCTTAAGGGTGTGCAAAGATGATCAATCTACTTGCAACAGAGATATAGTGTGGTTGGACTCCATATGACCATATGGTCATTGACATCAGGATAGTATAGTGTAGAGGTTAGGACCACTCAAGTCAAAATGCCTGGATTCAGACCCTACCTTCTCCACCCCGTCTATGCTGAGTGCATGTAATTTAACTGTACAAAAGTTACTTAATCCTATAAGCCTTAACCTCATCTTTTTTAAAAGTTTCATCTTTTATTTATTTATTTTATTGAAATATAGTTGATTTATAATGCTGTGTTAGTTTCAGGTGTACCGCAAAGTGTTTCAGTTATACATATATATACATATATATACTTTTTCAGATTATTTTCCCTTATAGATTATTACAAAATATTAAATAGAGTTCCCTGTGCTCTACAGTAGGTCCTCGTTGTTTATCTGTTTTACATATAGTCGTGTGTATCTGTTAATCCCAAACTCCTAATTTATCCCTCCCTCCCTTCCCCTTTGGTAACCATTAAGTTTGTTTTCTATGTCTGTGGGTTTATTTCTGTTTTGTAAAAAAGTTCATTTGTATCATTGTTTTTTAGATTCCACATATAAGTGATATCATATGATATTTCTCTTTCTCTGTCTGGCTTACTTCACTTAGTATATGATAATCTCTAGGTCCATCCATGTTGCTGCAAATGGCATTATTCCATTCTTTTTTATGGCTGAGTAATATTCCACTGTATATATGTACCACATCCTCTTTATCCATTCACCTGTTGATGGACACTTAGGTTGCTTCCATGTCTTCCATTTAGGTTGCTATTGTAAATAGTGCTGCAGTGAACATCAGGGTGCATGTATCTTTTTGAATTATAGTTTTCTCTAGATATATGCCCAGGACTCATACTTCAATGGAGATAATAATAGCTTTTCCCAGATAGGGTTTTTGAGAAGATTCCATTAGAATGGCACATATATCAGCCAGCTTTTGCTAGGTTATGCTCCAGTAACAAATTAACTGAAAATATCAATGGCTTACAATGGCAGAGATTTATTTCTTATTCGTACTCATATCCATCATCGGTCGGCTCTGCCTCTGCTCTGTAGTCTCTTCATTCTGAGACACACCTGAAGAAGCAGCTTCTACTGGTCTCATGACAGAGGGAGAACTCATTGTGGCTTTAACAGGTTCTGCTTGGAAGCAGCACACATTACTTCTATTCATATATAATTGGCCAAAGGAAGCCATGAGGCCAAGCCTAATATCAGCGAGTGGGTACAATCGTCTACCACAACATGCAATGCACACTGACTGGAGCATAGTAAAGGCTCGGTAAACAGTAGATTTTACTTTTCAGTCCTGATCAGAGAGGTAAACTGTAGTTTAGGTAGGACAGAGAAGACTAATATTTATGTGTTTGTCAAATGCCTCTCTTAAGAGCAAATCGAGGTGCTGAACGCTTCCCTTTGAACTTTCCAGGGAAAGTGGTCTATGGAGAACCCATCGCAGCAGGTCTCGGCACAGATGGCACTCACTACTGGAATAGAGAATGGCTCCATGCAGCCCATCATGTTATGGGGCCACCCCTACGACCGGACCCTTCAACGCCTGACTTCCTCATGAATCTGTTGGCTAAGTAATAGTTTAGTAGATGATTGTAAGGTGTTTTGCCAAAAGAAGATGTTTCGCTGGTCCCAAAACTTGAGTGTTTTGAGTGTAGGAGATCTTGTCCTACCATCTGGACCTTCCATTGACTTCCCAGTCTTCTGTTCTACTTGACCTCACAGGCCCTGGGGAATCCTTCATCTGGAGACCCCAAAGCATTGGCTTAATTGTGTTATGATGTGGTGTAAAATCTCTCCTGGCCACAGAGAAATCGGATCATTTTTACTGACATTTTCCTCTGCTCTGATTTTTTCGTTGTCTTTTCTATCTCTTGCTGCCTAGGACCAGGTCTCTTCAATATGCCCTATTTTTATCATACAGAATAGTCTTGAATATGTTTTTATGCTGATATAACCCAGGAACCAGATGTGCTTGTTGTATAGATACAAGAGATGATGATCTAGGTCAGAGCCCCTGGAGAGGTGAAAGGCAAAATCCTACCCTCTGATTAGGTTATCCCCATGAAAGGCCATCCAAACTATTTTCAGATGCTGTTTTGGGAGACATTTTGAACACTTTTTCTTGAGAAATACACCATTCGTGGACATTCCCCATTCACGGATACTCAGATCCAAGTTAACAAAGAGCTTTTCACCACAGACTGTCCAAGAATTCACTTGCCGTTTCCTTTCAGGCTCCTACCTCCTTCAGCCTTCTACATCCCCGAGGTGACTCACAGGTCAAAGCACAATTCCTGTTGCTCATGACCTCAACATCCTCAGCCAGTGTCCCACCTCTGCTCGTCACAACATTGCCATGTGGCCAGGGGCTGCCTCTGTCCATGTGGATCACCCTGGTTCACCTTTGTGTGGTTCTGTACTCACAAGAAATTTTCACTTATGTTATTGCCAGTGACCCTGAATAATTGTCATCAAGTATATATAATTACCAATTTCTAGATGAGAAACTGAGCATTGGACAAACTCATAGTCATATAACCAGTAGGGGATGGAGCCTAGAACCCACTTTTTCTGACCCAAGCACGATCCTTCATCATGCTTCATGTAAGAGTATTATTCTCCAAAAGTGTTTCCTGGAATAGAGACAGGCATGGGTGAAATACGTGCTTGAAAAAGCTGCTCATTCTCCATTGCAGTTTTCTGACTATCAGTTGAGAATGGGGTCCAGAGACCAGGGAAGGTTATGGTAGCTTCCTCCTGACATATTCTGTCTACTCACCCCTATTGCTCTTGTGTGTTTCTCTTTTACAGTGGTGATCTAACCATAACAGGGTCTGACCACTGCACTTTCAACACCTGCCAGAAAGCTCTTGGGAAGGATGATTTTACTAAGATTCCCAATGGAGTGAATGGCGTTGAGGACCGGATGTCAGTAATATGGGAAAAAGGCGTGGTGAGTTTCACAGGATTCAGTCTGCTTTGCCTGATTTTTCAGCCAGAATCTGGCCCATTTTAGGACCAGAGTGGCAAAAGCCTTCATAGAGAAGTTTTTTGATTGTTTTCACTAGAGTGGAAACTGGGAATACAACCGTATCACCACCACCATGCTATCCCCCAAGATAATAATGAAAAACAATTTTCTTCTCTGCATGGTTTAGAGGATGCTTTGCACCGTGATGCAGACATTAGGGGATACATTTAGATTGGGTACCTAGAGGATTATTCTTGAAATCTTTGAAATGTAATAGCACTTCTACTTGATTTCCATGTTTTTGAATCCTAGTTCCTCATGTGTCACTGATATAAATACTTGCAATGATTGAAAGGACGTGAAGAATTTTTATTACGTTCATACCTCCTTTTCATATAAAAATGTAGATATCCCTTTTAAAGAACTTTTGGATATTATGTTTTAAAAACTGCTGTATGAGGTTACATAAATAATAATCCAAAATATAGAAAGAGATTTTTTTTTTAATTTCATGATTTAAAAATTTCTACCTGAGGACAAAGAAGAATCAAATGGCTAAATGTTCATATGTTAGCCTATCCAGCCAGCTGACAAGTGTAGTTGTAAAGATCGGCAGTGGAGACTTGCCTGGTAAGACCTGAGGTCCCCATTTTCATGCCATTCTCACCCGTCTCTCAGAACCCCTTCCTTCAATGGCACATTAATCACATCTCACACCTCAGAATCCCTTACACATACCCCTCACTTCTAGCTCTAATATTTTACCAGGTTTTGTCAATTTTATTTCCAAAATGCCTCCTTATTTCCACCATCATGTCCACCATTCTACTTTGAGGCCCATGTCTTGTTTAGACTATTGCAGTAGTCTCACAGCTGGTGCCCCTGCCTCCACTCTCTGGCTTGCTACAATCTATCCCATACTCTAAGACCAGAGTTACCTTTCAAATGCCAGGGTCTGTTCATGCTACCTTCATCTCTAAAATCCTTTAATTTTCAGCATTATTTATTGGATGATATTTGAACAGTTAATTTACATGCAAGGATCTTCAAAACATCTCTACAGCCCTATCTTCTACCAATTGTCCTCTCCACCCCCTGCTACCTCTACCCTAATTCTAAGCATCCCAGATGACTTTTCTTCTCTTTCTCTTTGCTTAGACTTTCTTGATAACAGTCCAACCTTTCACTTTGAACTTGCATGAATTAAAATGAGTACCTTCATTACAGCAGATTTTCATAATATATAAAGTATATAAATGGCTTTAAAGTGATCGGATACTTCTTCATAATATACAGGAGCCTATGTTATTCTCTGAAATATTCAGATGGTTTATTTAGGGCAAAATTACTTTCAGGACATGGTTCTTAATGTTTTTATGAGATGGGGACCCTTTAATAATTAAATAAACCTTAAGGAAGCTCTTGCCATGTAAATGTACACAGGGATAAATTCTCAACATTTAAAAACAAATCATTTTAGAGGGCTCACATCCCACTGGAGTTTGTCCATATTAAAATCTCTTATAGCAGACTGTCCATGACTGTTGGTTCATGTAAATTTCAGTAGCACAAAATTGAACCTCTTAGTTGATTTCTAAAAGCATAGTCACCGTGCTTCCCTGGTGGCGCAGTGGTTGAGAGTCCGCCTGCCGATGCAGGGGACATGGGTTCGTGCCCCGGTCCGGGAAGATCCCACATGCCGCGGAGCAGCTGGGCCCGTGAGCCATGGCCGCTGAGCCTGCGCGTCCAGAGCCTGTGCTCCACAACAGGAGAGGCCGCAACAGTGAGAGGCCCGCGTACCGTGAAAAAAAAAAAAAAGCGTAGTCACCTGAATTATAGGTCTATCTTATTTTAACTCTATAATATTCCATATAATGTCTACATGATCATCTCATAAACCTTAGGCCCAGACTATAAATGTAGTCGGTGGTGGTAGGAAACTCTAAACAAGAATTGGAAACATTGTTACCAATATTTAGCTCTTGTCTGTGTGATTTTGGAAAGAATGGGAAAAATTAATGGGGCTGTTTTGTTAAGATGATAGGCTTTTGAAAAATTATCTTCAGGCTTCCATATATAACCCCATTCATCCCCATCATTATCATTATGATTGTTTAAGATTTATCAGTATTCACAGGTGTGTTTGGCTTCACGATATAAGAAATTAGGTGCAATTTTATTTGGTTCTAAGAGATAAAATTCTTGTACTTTGATTGACGGGAGATTTTTAGTGTTTTATCATTTATCAGAAAAAGAAATGTATTTTCTTCCTTGAATTGTTTTACAGCACAATGGCAAAATGGATGAAAACTGGTTTGTGGCAGTTACCAGCACAAATGCAGCTAAACTCTTCAATCTGTATCCAAGAAAAGGAAGAATAGCTGTGGGCTCAGATGCTGACATAGTGATTTGGGACCCAAAAGCCACAAGGTAAGTCTAAGTTTTGTATTGGCTTCTCCATGGAGAAAAAGCACTAACTTGCAAAGAAATTTTCATTGGCCTTAATCAGCCATTTCTTATTAGGTGATTTATTTAGCCAGGCTCAGGTATTTTGAGCCTATGCACAAGATAAAGGTTTTGATGTACAAACATCCTTTTGTTTTCCTTGGCATAGAGAATGCAAAAGTTGTGTTGCTTCCCATTCCCTGGAAATGCATGTGTGTATAAAACCAGTATAAATTTCCCACTTCAGTGCTTGGCAAAGGCCTGAGTTCATATGGAGGAAAGGTGCAGAGCCATGAAGAAAAGGAAAGGCTTAGTTTGAAAAGGGCTGCATTGAAAACTCGAAATAATTACAGCTTCCAGAGAGAAAAATTCCAGCACAAAGGATGTCACTTTTAGCCAGATTTTCCAGCTGAGTTCATCTTGAGCCTGTCATTCCCAGCAGACTCCGGCTTTTTGTTTCCAATTTCCATAATTCTATGTGAGTATCGCAGGTTTGGCTGATTCCACCAGTTCAGAAAAGGATTCAATAGTAGCTGAAGCGTTGTTAATTTCTCCTTATAGGATGTTGGCACAGATAACACCTGCATCCTGATTTCTGTTTTTCATAAACTGCAGCTATAATGGAGAAAATCCCACATACTTTAACATTGCGTGTGTGTGTGCATGCACGCGTATGTGTGCAAACAGGGATACGATAAGACCTTCTACCTTTACTGAATAGGCATTTATTCAAAGTCTATTAAGGGTTATGTTGTAGTAAACAGACGTCTATGTAGGCATACCTTATTGCACTTCACAGATACCATGTTTTTAACTAACTCAGCGTTTGTGGCAAACCTGCTTGGAGCAAGTCTGTCAGCACCAGTTTTCCAATAGCATTTGCTCAGTTTGTGTCTCTGCATCATATTTTGGTAATTCTTGCAATACTTCAAGCTTTTTCATTATTATTACATTGGCTGTGGTGATCAGTGATCTTTGATGTTTGGGGACAAACTGAGCCCCTGTAAGACAGTGAGCTTGTGTGTGTTCTCACTACTCCACCAAACGGCTGTTCCTCCGTCTCTCTCCCTCTTCTTGGGCCTCCCTGTTCCCTGAAACACAACAATATTGAAATTCGGCCAGTTAATAACCCTACAGTAGCCTCTAAGCGTTCAAGCAAAAGGAACAGTTTCATGTCTCTCACTTTAAATCAAAAGCTAGAAATGATTAAGGCAAGTTGAAAGCCGAGATAGGCTGAAAGCTAGGCCTCTTGCACCAAACAGTTAGCCAAGTTGTGAATGCAAAAGAAAAGTTATTGAAAGAAATTAAAGGTGCTACTCCAGTGAACACACAAATGATGAGAAAGTGAAACAGCCTTATTGCTGACAGGGAGAAAGCTGTAGTGGTCTGGATAGAGGATCCAACCAGCCACAGCATTCCCTTAAACCAAAGCCTAATCCAGAGCTTTAACTCTCTTCCATTCTGTGAAGGCTGAGAGAGGTGAGGAAACTGCAGAAGAAGAGTTTGAAGTTAGCAGAGGTTGGCTCATGAGGTTTCAGGAAAGAAGTCATCTCCGTAACATAAAAGCACAAGGTAACGCAGCAAGTGACCCAGAAGACCTAGCTAAGATCATTAATGAAGGTGGCTACACTGCACAACAGATTTTCAATGTAGATGAAACAGCCTTATATCGGTAGAAGATGCCATCTAGGACTTCCACAGCTAAAGAGGAAAAGTCAATCAATGCCTGGCTTCAAAGCTTCAAAGGACAGGCTGACTCTCTTGTTACAGGCTAAAGCAGCTGGTGACTTTAAGTTGATATCAATACTCATTTACCGTTCTGAAAATCCTAGGGCCCTTAAGAATTATGCTAAGTCTACTCTGACTGTGCTCTCTAAATGGAACAACAAAGCCTGGATGACAGCACATCCGAGGATATGGCTGAATATTTTAAGCCCCACTGCTGAGAGCAACTTCTCAGAAAAAAAGATTCCTTTTGAAATATGACTGCTCAGTGGCTATGCACTTGGTGACCCAAGAGCTCTGATGGAGATGCACAAGATTCATGTTGTTTTCATGCCCGCTGACCCAACACCCATTCTGCAGCTCATGAATCAGGAGTAATTGCAACTTTTAAGTCTTATTCTTTAAGAAATACATTTCATAAGGCTATAGCTGCCATAGATAGTGGTTCTTCTGAGAGATCGGGGCAAAGCCAATTAGAAATCTTCTGGAAAGGATTCACCATTCTAGATGCCATTAAGAACATTCGTGATTCATGGGAAGAGGTCAAAATATCAACATTCACAGGAGTTTGGAAGAAGTTGATTCCAGCCCTCATGGATGACTTTTGAGGAGTTCAAGACTTCAGTGGAGGAAGTAACTGCAGATGTGGTGGAAACAGTGAGAGAACTAGAAATAGAAGTGGGGCCTGAGGTTGTGAATGAACTGTTGCAATCTCATAATAAAACTTTCATGGATGAGAAGTTGCTTCTCATGTGTGAGCAAAGAAAGTAGTTTCTTGAGATGAAATCTACTCCTGATGAAGGTGCTGTGAAGGTGTTGAAATGACAACAAAGGATTTAGAATGTTCTGTAAACTTAGTTGCTAAAACAGAGGCAGAGTTTGAGAGGATTACCTCCGATTTTGAAAGAAGTTCTGCTGTAGGTAAAATGCTATCAAACAGTACTGCATGCTACAGAGAATTTTTTCATCAAAGGAAGAGTCAATCAATGCGGCAAGCTTTATTGTTGTCTTATTTTAAGAAATTGCCACTACCACCTCAGTCTTCAGCAGTCACCACTCTGATCAGTCAGCAGCCATTAACATTCAGGCAAGACCCTCCACCAGCAAAAACATTAGGACTTGGCCGAAGGCTCAGATGATGGTTAGCATTTTTTAGCAATAAAATAATTTTTCATTAAGGTATGTGTATTGTTTCTTTAGACACAATGCTACTGCACACTTAATAGACACAATATAGTATAAACATAAGTTTTATATGCCCTGGGAAAACAAAAAATTCATGTGACTGGCTCTATTGTGATATTCAGTTTATTACAGTGCTCTGGAACCAAACCTGCACTGTCTCCGAGGTACGCCTGTGTTCTTCCAGATTCATTATTCTATGGAGGCTCCTCTTAACCATCCCTTCTATCCCATTTCTCACATTCTGCAGTTTTCACACTGAAAAAGATGAAGAAGGATAGTGCAAAAAATTCTGACGGTGGCTTAGAGAAAATTCTTAAAGGGTTGCAGAAGCAAGATGTAAGACAAAGAAATCCAAAGAGGGCTAGATCATTTCAACACATCCTCCCAAGTAAAGATAATATTTCTCCGTGTTTCAAAAGGACATTAAAACAAGAAAAGAAAAACAAAAAGGTCTCCAGTTTTTTAAAAGTCTCCGAGAGTCAGAGAAATAGAATCCTATGGTTCATCTGCCTCCAGCCAAACTAGATAAATATAAAATAACCTTAGTAATTTCTAAGGTTACAAAACGTTTTTGCATTTCTCATGAGATTCTAACAAAAACCTTCTGAAGTAGGCATAAAAATTATTAATATCTCATTTTACAGATGAGAGAGTGGACGGACATTCAGAGACCTTAAATGACATGCCTGGGTTCTCCAGCTTGGCACTAATGAGCTGGGAACAGGATCTACACATCAGGCTCTTGGGCTGTGCTGGTTTTCTTTATGCTTAGCGCTTAGTTCTACACTATAAGCAGACATCAATAGAGAAGACTCAGCACTAGTAATCACATGCCAATATGTATCATTTTCCTAAAAGACACATATAAAAATGTAAATATTTAATTTTCTGATATCATTACTGTTACAAAGTGAAGGACAGATATATAAGAAATACTAGAGAACCGATGAGCGAAAGTGATAGAAACTTAAAAGCACAGAGGCTTTTTAGCTTGACCTTAAGTTAGTTATTCTTAGGCTAGAAATGAAGGAAATTAAGCAGGTAATATATAGATCTTAAAAAAGAATAAGAACTAAACATCTGGATCATTAAGGGCTATTCTGTAACAACTGACTAGGAAAAGGAGGACAAAGAATGTTATAGAAATCAGTAGCTAACACTGGTGAGAGAGCGGTCTAAATTTATGTAGTCTGAAAACATGACTCAAAGAGACATGATCACAGCCTATAAATATCCTCCAAGCAACAATATATGTGGTAAGTAAAGGGAGTGAATTATTCACAACCTTGAGTTCAGGTCATTTTTCTTTGTCCAGTTATCTAAGGAAGACAGTGCTTTACACCTGGTATTGTCCTCAGACTTTACAACAGCGGAAGAGACTAAGGCTGGTACCGCTGGAGATACCCAGGTGTAGGGTTAAAAAGAAGATCACAGGGAATGGCCTTCCCATGGCTCTCCACCTTGCTAGGAATTAGACTGGACAGCTTGAGTGTTTTCATTTCTCCCTCACATATAAAGGAATATTTGAACAAGGAATATTTGAACAAGGAGAAAGTGCATTTATCATAGTTCATACCCAAAGAGAGAATTTGACAGAAACTGAATGCTGATCCCTTATCCGGGTCGATCATAGCACCAGCCTGCTCTACTCTTGGCCTGCTTGTTAGGAGAAAGTTGCTCATCTGAGCTGGCTGGTCCTGACCAAAATTTATGCTGATGACCTCAAGGAGGACCTGTCTGGTGCGAGACAATATTTTAAGCCTTTGCTAACTGTCCGCACGTCACCCATAGCTTCCCCCTGTCTCCAGCTACTACCCCACCGCCGTGATGGTCTGCCTCTCCTCGCCTCGCAGGCTGCGTTCTCTGGAATGCCGCACGCCCACCGACCACGCTGCGTCACAGCCTTTATTCACTGTCTTTCTCCCTCGTTAACATTCTTGAAGTCTAATTCCATTTTTTAAAATAAACGTGTTGTTTCAGAATAGTTTTAGATTTACAGAAAAGTTGCAGAGTTAGCACAGAGACTCCCAAATGCCCCACAGTGGGTTGCCGTTATGATTATCTTACATTACTCTGATACATTTGCCACAATGAATGAACCAGTTTTGATATGGTATTATTAACTAGAGTTCATACTTTGAGACTTTCTTAGTTTTCGCCTAATAGTCTTTTTCCATTCCAGGATCTCATCCAGGACACCACATGACATTTAGTCATCATGTTTCCTTAGGCTCCTTTGGTCTCTGAGAATTTTTCTGACTTTATTTTTATTGAAGTACAGTTGATGTACGATGTGTTAATTTCTACTGTACAGCAAAGTGATTCAGTTACACACACACACACACACACACACACACACACACACACACACACACACACACACATATATATGTTCTTTTTTATATTCTTTTCCATTATGGTTTATCACGGGATACTGAATATAGTTCCTTGTGCTGCACAGTAGGACCTCGTTGTTTACCCGTTCTGTATATAACACTTGGCATCTGCTAATCCCAGCCTCCCACCCCATGCCTCCCTCTTGAAAACTATAAGTCTGTTCTGTATGTTTCTGACTTTATTTTTGGTGACCTTGACAGTTTTGAGGAATTCTGGTCAGGTATTTTGCAGAATGTCTATTTCCTTTTTTTTTTTTTTTTTTTTGGATGTTTCTCTCATTATTAGCCTGGGGTTATGGGTTTGGGGAGGAAGACCATAGAGGCAAAGTACTATTTTCATCACAGCCTTTCAAGGATACCTACTATCAACGTGACTTCTCACTGTCGTTGACCTGGAACAGCTGCGTCTGTTTTCTCCACTGTACAATTAGTCGTTTCTTCCCCTTTCCATATTGTACTTTTTAGAAGGAAGTCACTATGCACAGCCCACACTTAAGGAGTGGGTAATTATGCTCTAGTTTTATGTTTTAATTGATTCTACAACCCCAGAGTCTGACCCAGTTCAGCACAGGCTAGAAACACAATAAATGTTGAAGGGGTGAGTGAGAAGGATAGGTGTTCCACACTGTATGGAAGATTGATGTGATTAAGACATGGCATAAGCTCTATTATATACTTGAAAGTTGCTAAGAGAGTAGATCCTAAATGTTCTAACCACAAAAAAGAAATGGTAATTATGTGACATGATGGAGGTGCTTTGGCAGTAATCATTTTGCAGTATGTAAGTGTGTATCAAATCAACATGTTAGGGACTTCCCTGGTGGTGCAGTGGTAAGAGTCCACCTGCCAATGCAGGGGACACGGGTTTGATCCCACATGCCGCGGAGCAGCTAAGCCCGTGCGCCACAACTACTGAAGCCTGCACGCCTAGAGCCCGCAAGCCACAACTACTGAGCCTGCATGCTACAACTACTGAAGCCCGCACGCCTAGAGCCCATGCTCCACAATGAGAGAAGCCACCGCAATGAGAAGCCTGCGCACCACAACCAAGAGTAGCCCCCACTCTCCGCAACTAGAGAAAAAGCCCGCGCACAGCAACGAAGATCCAACACAGCCATAAATAAATAAATAAATAAATAAATAAATAAATAAATAAATATTTTTAAAAATCAACACATTAAGCTCACACAATGCTATATGTCAATTACAGTTCAATAAAGCTGAGGAAAAGTAAAGAAATGACATAAAGGAAAATTGGAAAGATTTATTCAGCAACAATTACAGTGAGAGGAAAAGTAAGAAGAATTAGCATTTCCTCACGCTTTTTTTTTTTAGTTTTTTATTAATTAATTTATTTTTGCTGTGTTGTGTCTTCATTTCTATGCGAGGGCTTTCTCTAGTTGTGGCAAGCGGGGGCCACTCTTCATCGCATTGCACGGGCCTCTCACTATGGCGGCCTCTCTTGTTGTGGAGCACAGGCTCCAGACGCGCAGGCTCAGTAGTTGTGGCTCACGGGCCTAGTTGCTCCGCGGCATGTGGGATCTTCCCAGACCAGGGCTTGAACCCGTGTCCCCTGCATTAGCAGACAGATTCTCAACCACTGCGCCACCAGGGAAGCCCTTCCTCACACTTTAACGTATTGCAAGTTATCAATAATTGTTGAAATGAATGAAGATGAATAAAGGAGAAAGGATTCTGTAAGGAAAGAAGAAAGAACTGCTTCACGGGTCTTCTTTTCCTTGTGTCCCCTTCATTTTTGAGGTTGGGGCACAATTAGCTTTTTAAGCAGCTCTTACAATAAATAAGAGAAGAAAATGAAGTTAACAGAGAGCTATCTTCCTGGTTCTTTCATTCAGTCAGCAAGGAGCATCACTGAGAGCCAGGCATGAGGGTCAAGGCTGTACAAGAGCCAGGCCCTGCCTTTGGGAAGCTGACAGTCTATGGAGAGGAGATAAGAGATAAAGTCAAAGGGTCTCAGCCTCAGGAGGAATGTGTTAAGGATATCACGTGGGAGGCAGAAACAAGGTGCCATGGAAGCCCAGGGAGGAAAGATCATTCTTGGGCTAGTGCAGTCATTGGCATAGGACCTAGGGTCACATCAGAGAGGAGAGGAAGTGAGGCTTCTGATGCTGAGAGTCAAGGCTAAACATGGAGGTGAGGTAGACTGAGGCATTGGTAGCAGGGTCTGGGTGGAGGCAGTTTAGGCTGGGGATTACAAGCAGAAAGAACAGGTTCAGGCTGTGGAAAGGGACTGGAGGATGAAGAGGTCATGGGCTGCCTATCTCCAGCTTTAATCTTGTTCATTACAGACACAGGCATTTTTTTTTTTTTTTTAATGGTACTTGGGGCCTCTCACTGTTGTGGCCTCTCCCGTTGCGGAGCACAGGCTCCAGATGTGCAGGCTCAGCAGCCATGGCTCACGGGCCTAGCCACTCCGCAGGATGTGGGATCCTCCCAGACCGGGGCACGAACCCTTGTCCCCTGCATCGGCAGGCGGACTCTCAACCACTGCGCCACCAGGGAAGACACAGGCAGTTTTAAAGAGAACTCATCTAGTGAAGAAGCATCATTTAATCAAATGAACAAATAGATACATCTGTAGGTTTTTTTTTCTTGCAAGATACTCCTTTTGATTTTACCTATCTAATTTTAATATTAGCTAAAGGCTGGCGATGTGGAGGCTTTCTGTCTGATCACAACATTAGAGTTTGAACAGAATTTTCCTTCGAAATTTCCTGAAAGGCTTTTAGCAAAAGCAATTAATTGCTCTGCTGACTAGTTAGGATGTCAAATGACAGCAATGTGCATTTCACCCCAGAGCCTGAAGGGGGCGCCCACAGCCCACACTGAGCCAAAGGACCCAACCAGGCCATTCAAGCTTCTGGTTATGCAAGAAAAAGCCAGCCTCTGGAGGATGGATGCGTTTGCTAATGATATTTGGCTTCATGGAACATGGATGTTTTCCTTTTTTTTTTTTTAATTCTCATTACTTATTAATGACATGTAGAAGTATGCTTGCAACACGATCTGTGACCTTAAAAATGGACTGCATTAAAGTTGCTGAAGGAGATCAAGGGAAAGGCAGGCAGTGCAGCCATGTTTCTTTTTCTTTCAAATTTATAAAAAGCTGATGATTCCAGGGTGAGGGATCTGACATGTGGTGCTGGATGCTGAGAGAGGACTGGGAGTGGGCGTCTGTAGAGAAGGTTTGGACACCCTGTTGAAAGGTTACCTAAGACGTTACTAGCCTGTAAAAAGTTCCTGCAAAAATCAACTGCAACAGCTCTTCTGTGTCATTGCACAATCAAAACAAACTGCATTTGGTGTATGTGGAGCATTCACCTGTTTTGGAAGTAAACAGAGTCTGCTGTATTCAGTGTGACGGCCCATTGAGCCAGTGCCTATTGCTTGTGACAGAGGTATGTGCCCTAACACATCACTACTTGGGTCAGAGCTTGAAATTTAGGGACACATTGCCTATCTAAATGTTTGGCCCATTTCTGTAGGATATCTTGGAGCTTAGAGTCAGGAGGACGAAATCAGGATTATGATTTTCATGTAGTGTCAAGACAGAATCTTGTGGTATCATGTGGTAAATACAGAGACCAGTCAAATTGGCCAACTTGTTAAAAACCTTATTAGAGAAGATGGCATGTGAGTTACTTGCAAGCCTATAGCGTCAGCAATAACTCATGTTCTGGCAATTTAAGACTATCCTATGAGCTTCCGTTCTTCTGTGTTCATTAAATAGCACTTAGTTACCATGGCAACTGTCCCTTTTCAGTATTTATGAGCGGTGGGGTATATCACAGAATCTCAAGCACACAAACACACAGCTAACATACTGTGTGCACTGGAACATTTAATGAAGACTTCTAGGCTGGACTGTATTTTGCAAAGCTGGCATATTTTGCTCACAGTTATTTTCGTTTATTATTTTTAACTCAATATGGCAGGCTTCGACCATGAATACACCATTCTTGAAGGCATTGTGCTGTCTTTCCTGCTTAATTTCCTTCCCTTTCTCATTGAAGATAGAGATAAATGAATTTTACTCTATTCAGAGAAGAGTAATGACTTGCAGCTTAATGAAAGTGCCCCTCTGAGTTCTAGAGAGGGTCTTGTGTGTGAAAAGGAGAAGAATGACTGTTTCATCCTTGGCTAGTGGGGAGTGTGGGACGTGGGGAAGAAGAAGAAATGGGGAGTAAGGTGCCCTTTGGTGAATAGTGATGACTGGGGCTGATTATTACAGCTATGTTATCAGTGACTGTTTCACGGAAGCTACTAAGCATTTTCCCTTGAAGTTGCACATCGTGTATCATTTAACTAATTTGTACACTATCATCTTCCTTCTCAAAAGAAGCATTTGCACACACACATGCTAGCACACACACACACACACACAGGCACATAAACACAGCTACCGTGTCTCTGCTTGTAAATGTTGGTCAGCCTGAAAACTCTGCTTTTAATGCCTGTTTCTAAGACTGTTTATAACTCACTCCTCTCCCAGTCCCCAAACCCACACCGTCGCATCATGTGGGAGGAGGGGAGAGAGACCCAGGCCTTGTACCGTGTGCGTGGCTGGAAATGAAGACGATTTATGCCATGCTTTTCCACCGTGTTGTCTTGCAGACGTTCATGGGGGCAGCCTGGCGTCAGGTGAAGGTTGACCAAGGCTCTGCTTTTGCACAGCTATCCGAGGACCCACCACAGAGTAGTTACCATAGATTTATAGAGTAATTTTGACAATTTTCTGGCAAATGATAGCAAAGTTTCTTGAGGAATAAATGACTTTTGCTAATCCACACAAAATCCAGCCCACCTTCTCAGCTGCTGGGGGCAGGAGCAGAACCAGAGTGTAAAGAGAAAGGCTTTGGGGTTCATTTCCTACTCAGTCTGCCACATACTAACTGGATGTGACCTTGGGAATGTTATTTAATTTTTCTGAATTTCAGTCTGTTTATTTGTAAAATAGGGATGATGATGATAACTGACGTTTATCTGATAACGTTGTGTTTAAGATAGTGTACGTAAAATACTTGACATAATAAATGAAATAAAAAACAAAATACCCGCAATGCGTAGTACATAATTAATTAATAATAATTAATGTTCAGTAGTGCCTGGCTTGCAGTAGGTGGTCAGTAGGTGGTCAGTAGGTGGTCAGTGGCAGCAGATGATCAATTGATCAAATAAGTGGGAGCTATTATTAACTATAATTGTGATTCAAAAGCAGTAATGACTTACTTCAGACCAAACAGGACTAAAATTATATTCCATGTAAAAGCTCCATCTCTTGTGTTTCTTACACACCTGCAACTTGCAGCAAGAATGACTAAAATTAAGGAGCTTAGTGGATTCTTTAGGCTAAGATAACCTGATTAAATCAGAACTCATGTGCCCCCAGAGCTGACCCCTTTGAAAAATTATTTGCAGTGAAACAGTTTCAACAAACCACCTAAGATCCATTTTGTGACCTTCAGAAGTCATTTGCTTTAAAAAAAAGTTTTGGACTATGCATGAAAAAAGCTGGCTTGCTGATTACATACGGGTGAAATTTTAACCACTATTTATTCCAGGTTGTTTATTTAAACATGTTCTTATGCAGCTGAACCTTTCAAGTGAACTAGAAATGGTTTCCAAGGACTTCACTACTAATAGCTGCAATTTTCTTCAAATGATACAGGAAAAGTGGCTTAGGGACAGACCACAGTAACCCATATTCTATCACTGACGATTTGCCTTTGCCAGAGTAAGCATAGTTTATTTTAAGCATTAGGATTTGGGTAACAAATAAGCACCAAGGGGAGGTGGTTGTATGAAAGGCATAGACTTTTCTAACCTGCTATATTTTTCTTCCTACCTGACATATGTTGTACATTTTTCTGTCTTTGGCATTTGCCTGTCTTATTTACAGCTGTATCCCTAGGTACCAAAACAGTGCCAGGAATATATAGCAGCTCAATAATTATTTATTGAATGACTAAACCAGATATTAATTGTCTCGGGCCAGTGAACAAATGTGATTTTAAAATTTTGGTTGGGCTTTGTTTATCTGCTTCAGAAACACATTCAAGATCCAGGTTTTACATTTTTCCCTCTGACTTGAAAAAAAAAAAAAGAATTCTTGGCACTTCTTCCTTCTCCTTCCCCAGAGCAGTACTTGACAAGGATACGTTCCAGAGTCAGTGGCCAGTAACATTGCCAGACCTGGCCTGGCCATGAATGTGGCTTAAGCCAGATTGGATCCTTTTGTGGGTTAAACGACTCTGTGTTTTAGTCCCAGACTCATTTCTAATTCTGGCCAGTTATCTTAAAAACATGGGCCCTTGGTTATGGAGGGGTCAGAAGATGGAATGAAAATGGATGGAGGGAAATTTAGTATCAGTACCTGAAAAGAATCCCAGTGTCCTTATATTCTTAAAGCACAGCAAAGAGCATGGCTTCCTACAAAGGCCTTTGGAGGAAGCATCAGTTACTAGGCATTGTCCTCTTTAGAAGACGATCACAATTGGAAGTCTGTTGGAGGCAGTGAGTAATTTAGGGAAGCACAGTCTTTTCTAAAAGCCGAACAAAGCTCAAAAAACAAAACAAAAACAAAAAACCTTAATGTAAGCTAATTTACCTTTTTTTTTTTTTTTTTTTTTTTTAAGAACAGGGGTTCTTGGGACTTCCCTGGCAGTCCGGTGGTTAAGCGTCCTCACTCCCAATGCAGGGGGCACGGGTTCAGTCCTTCATCGGGGAACTAAGGTCCCGCATGCTGCACGGTGCGGCCAAAAAAAAAAAAAAGGAAAAGGGGGGTGGTACTCAAAGTGTGGTCCCAGGACCAGTAGCATCAGCATCAGCTGGGAATTTATTAGAAATGCTAATTCTCAGGCACATCCCGGAGCCTGCTGTCCCAGAACTGGATCCGATTCTGCTTGTAATACCACGAGAGCAGGAACATGTGAGGCTGATTGGTTTTATCACTAAATGCAGAACTTTGCATTTCCTTTATGACATTTTTTTCTGCGATGTACCTTATGAAATTGCCATTTGTAGGTTAAAAATGTGAAATGTGAGCAATTGTGTGGAGTTCTAATATCTTATCACATTTATTCAGTCAATAATATAAAAACTTATATCGGGCCTTCTCTGGTGTTTATGTTAAGATAACAGGATTATGCTAAATGGTTTTTGTCTGTTTGTTTCACACTTTTAAGTCCATTTGAGCAGATAGTAATTTACAGTGTCCATAATTCTTCAAAGATGCAATATTTAATATAAACAAAAGTCACAAAGAATAATGCAGTTAACATTTGTGTATTAACCTTCCCAAGCCCATCTCCTCCGCTCCCCCCAGTAAATACCTTGGATCCTGGATTTGATGTTTATTACTCCCATGCATTTCTTCCTATTTGTATGATATATATATATAGGTGCATTCCCAAGCACAATATATACACAATAAATATATTTTGTGTATTTTTGGCTTTATATGGATTGTATTGTACCATATATATTTTTGTGCAGCTTTCTCAATATTATGTTTATTGGCACCTAACCATGTCGAAATGTGTGTAGGTGTTTCATTCCTTTCTACTGCTGTATCGTATTCTATTTTATGAATATAAGATGATTGATTATATATCTTCCTATGCTGGTGGACATTTAGGTTGTTTCCAGTCTTTCACTGTTTCAGACAGTGTGTACATCCTTGTATACATGTGTGAGAGTTTCTATAGGACATCTGTCTAGTTCCTGATTTGTTTTACATCAAATGCTGTCAAATTTTTGCCAGTAGAAAGATATAAAATTGCTCAATTCTTTGTAAGTAAATGCAGAACTTTCTGTTCTGGAGTCGCGTTAAACCTATTGCCTAATTACCTCTTATCTTGTCCCACGTTCATTTATTCAGTTATTAAGAAGCATATATTGGACCCCTGCCATGTGTCAAAGACCACAGTAGGCAGCTGAAGACAAAAGTGAGGCATAATCTCACTCCTTACTTGGGTGGCAGGGGCAGGGTTAGTGGAGAGGTGGTGGCTTTTGCTTTTTGGCTGCAGTCATTATTTTGTGAGCTGCGAGTCTGACATTCCAGGGATTAGCTGTCACTAACAGAGTGGGATGGAATGTGGAGATGAGGTGTGGGTGGTAGGAAATGGGGTTAGACAACCTGGGCTTATGATCCCTTCCTGTCCCCTGAGGTGACACAGCAAATATCCACCTGTAGACCTGGCTTTGTACCTATTTTGTTATTCTAACTGCATCCCTAACCCCTGAAATACAGAGTATTAGCATCAAACAAAGACACATGAACACAGACATATAATGGTTTCCTATTCATCAGGGCCTCTGGTTACAGCCTCACATATTTTGCATAAACATACATGTTGGCCCTGATTTTCCCACTTTAGCATGTATAAACTGAGATTAAGTTTATATGTACATATATACACATCTATATATGTGTATATATAGATAGGTTCATGCAGAGTGGTGAGCTGGGGGTGCTGAGCAGGGCACCCCTGAATCCAAAGTCAGAGCTTCCTCGCTGGGCTGCAGGGCAACAGACTGTGTGCTCTGTCCTTGGTGACAAGTGCGCACTCGGCATATAGGTCCCTGCAAATCTGCCAGTGCTCCTGGATCTCACTTCCCAGCACATCCTGCTGGCTGGGGGATTCTTTGGACACCAGAGGACAGTGGACATTTTCCACTTAAAAGATTTCCTGTGCCTGCAGAACACCTACTCGGTGCCCTGCCAGAAGAGCGGGCTGTGCACAGCAGAGAGCTGGGGAAGGAGAGTGAAGGTACATTAAGTTGATTTTGCAGCTGCAGCTGGAGTCGCGTTAAACCTATTGCCTAATTTCCTTTGTCTAACTTGATTTATTTTTGGCTGGAAGGGAAATGGATCAGCCTTGCTTTTTATGCCGAGATTATGTTGCCTGAAGGAAATTTTCCATCAGTTCCCTGTGCCTGCCTTCAGTCCTGTAATTGGGACTGGACAGCGACCTCCCCGGAGGCCTTCTGGAGGGGGTCACACAGGCTGCCCCTCCACACAGAGCTTGGCGTTTGTGCCAGGCCTTTCTGCAGGTTTCTCTGGCCATACTCTAACATAGACAGCTTCATTTTATTTATTTTTTTCTTTTCCGTGAAGCCCTTTTCTCCCTACCTTTTCTCTATCTCTTTTCCTATATTTGGAATGCTCTCTGTCTCTCCAAAATTTCTTAAAGGTGGTTCCTTTACATTTCTGATATAATATGTCCTTCCTGTCTCCCCTCCTCCCACCCCACTCCAATGTGATTCTGCCCTCCCCTTTTTTTTTAATCACCAAGGAGGGACCTGTTTATACTTTGCTCTTGGTTCTATTCTCCTACCCAGGCATTTAAGGAAAGCTAAGAGTCTGGAGGCAGAAAAAAGAAAAGGCAGTTTAGCCACACACAGAAAATAGGAGCATTTATCTGTGCGGAAGGGTTGCTGAGTTCCTCGCATGGTGGGGATGGGAGGAGAAAATATTAACCGGTTACCTACAAACACGTATTGATTGCGTGCTCACTCTGTATAAGAAATAGCGTTGCTAAGTGCTGTGAGGGACATAAATGTAAGATGTAACACCTGCTATCAGAGAGGCTGCATTCTGGTTGGACAGACAAGATATAAACATGGGAAAGGATAAGATAACTCTTGGAAGAGGAAAATTAGAAGCGCTCAACACATCAGTTCAAGAAGTGGGGAGGGTCTCATGTGCTTGACTCCTACCAATGAGGGGTCCAAATAATTGTCCTGAGTTTTAGGTCATCAAGCCTTCACAGAAGACCGGGTTGGGCTTGGGAAAGGGCTTTGACCTAGCTGAATCCTTGGGGACGGTTCTGGATAAGTAGACAGGGGGCAGTAAAGCCCTCCAGATGGAGAAGTCAGGGATAAATGAGGGAAAATGGAAAAGATAATTCAGTGGGCAATCAAGAGACCCAGGAGGCTGGGCAGAGGGGTCAAGGTGGCAGGCAGCTGGAGACAAGATTAGTCCTGGCCAAACTGCCAAGGGCTTTGAATGGTAGTTTGAGTACACAAGATTTTCTCTTAGGTAGCAGGAGCTATTGAATGTCTTTGTGTGAGGATTTGAATTGATCTAAATCTGTACCTCCCTATTTTTACATGGCATAAGTAGAAAATAGTTATTTGTAGAGCACACGGCACTAAAGAGAAAGGGATTTGGAGACTGGGAGGAGAATATAGCAAAACCAACTTGTCCTGGTTTGCCTGGAACCTTCCCAGTTTTCCCATAGCACTGAAAGTCTCATGTCCAGACAAATCATCAACCTCAGCCTACACCAGGACTGCTTGTCACCTGGGAGAATACTTTTGGTCAAAGGTGACTAGCCTATGAGCTCTGCCCACACCTGGTCACCCTGGGATCTCAGAGTTTCAATCTTGCATCTGGGCTCATCAGTTGGGAAACCTTGATTAAATAGTATTTTAGGGTTATGAGTGGGCAGGATGGGTTGGAGTCTGGAAGGATGGTCAGGAGGCTATTGGTGGAGTCTGGCTTGAGGGGATAAGGCCTCAAACAAGATGATGGCAAGGAAAATGGGGGGGGGAAATTTTGATTTAAGACATTTTTCCCCCCGGGAGGAAAAATTCTCCTGACAACCAGGAGAAAGATTGAAAATTGAATGAGGTAAAGGAGTCAGAAATGACTTCAAAACAACTGCAGTTTTGTTCATTTATGACCCAAGCATTTATTGAGTGCCAACTGGGTGCAAAATATCATACTCAAAGTTGAGTGAGAAATGTGTTCCCCTTATATAACTTAGGACCATATTGGACGGATTAAATTAAAAAAGAACTCTTCAAATAACTATAATATAAGGTAAAAGGTCAGGGTGTGTGGCACAGTAGTTAAGGGGCATGGGATTCAGAGCAGAAGTGGGTCACCAGATTCAAATCTCAAATACTAGCTGCATGACCTTGGACAAGTTACCTTTTCAATTCTCAGCTTCCTCTCAGACGCACAGTAATGCTAGTCATAGTGCCAAGCTCTGGGCCTTGTTGGAAGGAGATAATACCTTCAGCATGGTGCGTGGCATATGGTAAAACTTTAAGCAACGTTAATATTATCATTATCACATACAAAGTGGTAAGACACGAGAGATTTACTACCTAGCAGGGAGGTGTCAAAGTAAACAACTTTTATAAAGTGAGGACCTATAGGAAAAAAAAAAAAAAAAAAAGTTTACATGAATCAACAATAGTTCCAGAATTCCAGTTTGTTTTGTCAATCCTAGTTTCACTCCTGTTTATGCATATCCACTTCCTCACATTTAGTTTGTGATTGGCGTGTCAGGGGGTGCAGTTGTACCTGCAGTTTAGGTAAAGTGCCCCTTAGATGTCACATTGCAAAGGGCCATTCATCAGTGTTGGATGTCTGACCCTGTGGGGCAGTGGTCTCCAGAGAAGGGTCTCTATATAATTTCTTTATTTTAGTTATAACTTGGATTACTTTTTACAGTTAAAAAATTTTTTTTTTCTTTTGCTATTTTAAATCCAAATTTTTGATTATTTCTGTTGGATGAGTTACTAAGAGCAGAATTACTGTATCAAAGGGTATATGCATTTAGGGGTTCTCTGCATATGTGGTTACATCCTCATGGTTCCTCACCAACTCTGGGTACAATCTTTTTTTTTTTTCCTTTGAGTTTTGTTACTTTTGCAGGTAAAAATTTTTACCTTTCAGCTACAAATTGCATATATTTGAGCACTAAGGAAGTTGAATATTTTTCCATGTTTATTAGTCATTGGGTTTTCTTCCTTATGAAGAAATATCTGTTCATGCCCTTTGTTCATTTTCATTTGGTAACGTGTTATTATTTGTCTCTTCATTTAAAGGGGTCTGTCTTATTTCTTGCAAACTCCCCAGGTTCTTTTGAGAAATAAATGCTATAGTTACATGAAAGTGTTTTGCATAAACTGTAAGGACCTATATGCATGTTATTATTATTGAAAAATTGACCTTGTTCATATGTTAGAGTCATATTTATAACAAAGAGATCCTTGCAAATTCAGAAATAGGCTTGACTAGAGTGTGAGCTCCATTCCCCGTCGGGATTTTTGTCTGTTTTATTCACTGCTGCATCCCCAGTGCCTAGAACAGTGTGTGGCATGGAGTAGTGATCAATAAATACATGTTAAATGAATGGAATATGAGATCAACACATAGATGGATAGAGATTTTCTACAATGTTCCACCAAGTTGACTTCATTTCATTTTCTTTTTTGCCTCAAGCTGGAAGCAAATAGAGTTGTGTATGGCTGGTAGGTCAGAGCTATGAAATAGTGTTCTTTTTTTTTTTTTTTTTTGCGGTACGCAGGCCTCTCACTGCTGCGGCCTCTCCCGTTGCAGAGCACAGGCTCCGGACGCGCAGGCTCAGCGGCCATGGCTCACGGGCCCAGCCGCTCCGTGGCACGTGGGATCCTCCTGGACCGGGGCATGAGCCCGTGTCCCCTTCATCGGCAGGCGGACTCTCAACCACTGCGCCACCAGGGAAGCCCCTGAAATAGTGTTCTTATCATTCTGCACTTAGGAAACTCATTTCTTTGAACCTAACTTTCTTTATGGTAACATTGTAAGCCTAATTAGTAATTCTACCTCATTTATTTAAGTGATAAACCAGAGACAAGGAGAGTTTAGTGACCCCAGCGTGGCTTTCAGCAGTGTGATAGAAGACCCAAGTTGTTCTATTTTTATATAAGAGCTTTTCTAATTCCTAAAGATATGACAAGCCTCCTAGTCTTTCCATGCCTCACTTGTGGTTTCTGGCAATTATGAGAATAAATTGTACACAAGGTCTAAAAGAAAACATGACAGTATGCCTTAAAATTGATTCATTCTTTGGTTGCCTATTTTGCCGGAAAGGTTTTGCATACAGATTTATGCTAATGAGTTTAATCTCCTGTATAGACTTAAATTCAAATACCCACAGGTTACTGGTACCAACTTCTTTTCTAGAGTTTCTCTGCTCTGTTTTTATCCCTAATTATCCTACCTCACATTATGTTTTCCTTTTAAGGTGCATTAGTGTTTCTGGAAGAAGATGGGGTAAAATTTCATATAAATGTGCATTTTGCTCCAGACTTGTGTTCTGGATGGATCACTTACAGTGGAAGGCAATACATGGTGGTTAAGTGCTTTGTTTTTGAGGCACATAGACTCTTATTTATGACCTTAGGTGAGTTACTCAGCTTCCCTGAGCCTCAATTTCTTCATTTATAAAATAGGTATTTAAAAAACCCTGCTTCCATTGGATTGTAAGGATTAAATAAAATAATGTGTGAAAAGATGTTAGCATAGGGTTTGGCAAATAAGCAAGCAGGAAATAGAGGCTGCAACTGAATATTATTATTTATTATTGTCATGTTCATCATAGATGGCTTGGCCATGGCTCTTAGCCACTGAGGTGCTATTAGCAAATGTAAGAAAAGCAAGTGAAAATGTCAAAGCAAGAGACAAGGAGAGAGAGAGAGATGCCTGCAAGAAACAATCCCAGAAGCAACCCATCCAGGATATATCAGTCAGGGTTCAAACAGAGAAGTGGAACCACCTGGAGATACAGATATAGATACAGATACAGATGTATACACACATGCACCCATGCATATATACACGTGTGTGTGTGTAGATATATGTTCACATGTATATATATATATAGATATACACATACATGTATGTATATATGATTTGACCTTTCACAACTGTAGGAGCTGGTTGATCAGTGTCTGCGAGGCTGCTGTCTTTGCATCTGATGCTGGAGCTTGAAGTCCAGCGGTTAGGCCATCGGGAGGGGAAGATGGAGGTCAAGTGGCAAGTGCAGAGACAAGGTGGAACCACAAGCGCAAGCTGGGCCCCACAGGGAGGATGGGGTGACACCAGTACCTGCTCTTGTTGCCTCTGCCCTTGGGGGTGTGGCGTGGATGTCAAACTTTGGTCATGGGGCCAAACACACACTGGGCGCAGGGGTCAGAGCGGCTGATGGAGGATCCAGAGGAAGGAGAAGCAGGCTCAGCCCCGGTGGCTTCTCACACCAGATGAGCCCGCAGATAATCTGAGCTGCAAATTGGTCGCTGCTTCACTTTCACCCTCTGAGGCCTAGATGTCTTATCAATGTGGTTGTCTGTTTTAAGGTGAAGACACTGAGGGGTACAGAGAGGTTATTCATTTTCTTCA
Organism: Mesoplodon mirus; assembly: GCF_964341445.2. Taxonomy (NCBI): domain Eukaryota; kingdom Metazoa; phylum Chordata; class Mammalia; order Artiodactyla; family Ziphiidae; genus Mesoplodon; species Mesoplodon mirus. Next base: position 31,352,700 of record NC_138992.1, read on the forward strand.
AATCACACAGCTGCAAAGGGCAGAGCTGGGCTTCACAGCAGGCCTGGTTGACTTGTGTCTAACCTCTTAAACACTGCAAAATTACAGCTGCCCAAAAAGGCAGGGAAGGAAGGCATACCTACCGCACAGAGGTTAACATGTGGTCTCTGGAGTTTGTAATCTGGCCTCTCCACTCCCTGACAGTGTAACCTGGGGCAAGTTACTGAACCTTGGCTTGCTTCCATTCGCTCATCTGTCAAATGGGCCTGATTATAATGCCCATGTCACAGGCTGTATGTAGAGCATTAATACATGTGGATTCTCTGCCACAGTGCCCAGGGCCGTAAGCACCCCATGAATGTTGGCAGTTACTACCCCAGTTTGCTCAAGTCAGCGGCTTTCTGCGTGTCTCTCTGCAGTGGCAGGTAGCTTGTCAGGCCCTCCTTGGGTGTCGCTCCCTTTCCGTGCTTCGTTACGGATGAGTTGCCCTGAGGCTGGCTCAGTGGTGTAGCAAAGTCAGTTTCACTGGCTGCATTTCCGCATCAGCACCTTGGATTCTGAGCCTCATGCCCACTCAAGGCGGTCAGAGGTGATGTTGCAGTGACCCCGTTAACCCCGGCGCCTGCCTCTGTGACCCGCCCGTGCTTCCTCGAAGCAGCTGCCTTTTGGGTCCGGTCAAGTTTGAACTAGACAGCCGTATCGCTAATTGGGACTTTGGGGCTGTGCTAACTCTGGCAGAGCCTCCAAAATGCTCTGTTTTCCGAGGGTCGATGAAGCGCTGCAGTGCACCAGGATGGAAATAGATGATTAGGTGTCACCAGAGTTCTTGCCCCGATGGAAAGCAGATACTCACTGTTACAATTCCAAGTGTTCTGGTAACCTTCCTAATGAGTGAAGAATGTAGTGCTTTCATCCTCGGAGCAGGGGGTGCTCACGGATGGTGGAGCGTGGTGAAGGAGGGTGGAACGGGGGTTCAGCCTGCCCGTGTTTATTTCCTCCCGCGTACTTCCTGTGTAACTCGGACAATTTACTCAACCCCTCTCAGCCTCCATTTCCTCCTCTGTTAAATGGAGGTAATGAGTTCTTGAGAGATTAGGTGAGGCAGTGCACATGGAAGAGCCTAGAATCTAACTTAATGGACATTGACCACACCAGGAACTTGCTGGGCCCCTAACTGAAGTGACTTGGAAATAGAGTCATGTGATGTTCTGTTTGCCTTATCACTTTCTCGGCAATGCTGGAGGCCAGGGCTCTGTTCTTTAGGGTTGCAGAGCCGGAAATTCTCTCTGACTTTTGAGGAGGTGCTGCAGCCTGTCCTGGTGGGTTTCACACAGTTCATTGGCCACCTGCGTCCACGGGTCTCTTTCCTGGCCACAGGTGTGTTCTTCACTAACACACCTCACTCCCAATTGTCACGAGGTTATTTTCCAGTGTCAAACTACATGTCATCTGCCAGCGTTTCTGCTTACTACCTCTTTTTATCTTCCTCAGCAGGGACGGAGGGAAAATAGGTCATCTTTTTCCTTTCAAAAAAAAAACAGTAAAGTTTAGAAATGCCCCAGACATTTCTGTTATCCAGCGTTCTCTTTTCCATCCCTTTATTGAGAACCCTACTGACTTCCCTTTATATTCCAGTAAGTCTTCTTTCTTCCTAAAATATGGTATTAGAGCTGAATATAATCATAAATACCTGGCCAACTCTGGTCTGCAAGAAGGATATTGTGTGAATTTTACCCAGTGTATTCCTGTGTAGAAAACCCACATCTTTTTCTGCCCAAGTTGTGCCCCTAGATAGTCTGTCAAACAATGTCATCTTGCCAAGGGCAAGGCAGCCTCCCAGGAAGGGTGAAAATGTAATTACAAGACCAAGTCCACACCCAACCCCGAAAGTTATTTCTACCTCTTACCAATATGTGAGGCCAACAGCCTCACCTTCCAAAAGCTAATAATCATACCTCACCTATAAGCACTTACCTGTTTAATATTCATAGGACATACATCCTAGTATCATGCTAGCTTTTGCTGATTCACATTCAGTTCCTCTTTTTTTTTTTTTTTTTTTTTTTTTTGTGGTACGCGGGCCTCTCACTGCTGTGGCCTCTTCCGTTGCGGAGCACAGGCTCTGGATGCACAGGCTTAGCGGCCATGGCCCATGGGCCCAGCCGCTCTGCGGCATGTGGGATCCTCCCGGACCGAGGCACGAACCCACGTCCCCTGCATTGGCAGGCGGCCTCTCAACCACTGCGCCACCAGGGAAGCCCTCAGCTCCTCTTCCTTCAAGACACTAAATTATTTTTAATTCCCCACTTTCTGAAAACTAGTATATAGAACATGAAATATTTATGTTAAGTAGTAATGTCAAAAGTTGCTAATAACTTATTTTTAGATAAACAAATATGTATCTAAAATGCCTTCTATTTGCTCAGTGCTGTGCAGGGCACAGGGGGTGAAAGATGTGGGACCTACTTCCAAGGTCAACTTTCTAGAATCTAAATCCAGTTTATCTAACCATGGTCTGAACCACCATCCATGACCTGGATGACATAACTCCAAGGACAAAATAGTCGGCTTGCCTGATCAGTTTATTTCTTTAAGTCAGTGTTTGGGCAGCATTATTATGAACCTGGATTGTTTTGTCGTCCATGTAGCACCAATAGAGTTCCAAGTTATTGTCCAATTTAGATTTAATAATGTGGCTGAAGCAATTTCCATTTTCTCTTCTGTGGGAGATGGTGCAGAAGTCTGCATAGAGGATGGAAGACTGATGGGTGCAGTGAGCAGCAACTTTGCTTAGTAATGAGAATGTACTTGAAGTAGCACCGATTAGCATTTCCAGAGATGTGGTTGCTTTGCTCCCATTTATATAACTTGTCACGTCCAAGAAATTGACAGAAGAACTAGTCTGAAATAGACAGTTGGAACACACGTCAAAAAAATATTTTCCATCATGATCACATGGAGAATGACCAATTTCAGTTTAAGGAATTTTTAATACAATCCTAAATCCCTTGCCACTAAACAGAAAACAGACTAAGAAACACTGGGAAGCAAGGAACGAGCTGCTTCCCATTTGTTTTCTGGTGGATGAAGAATGTTTTCACTGACTGCATGCTTTCCAAGTAGCTTCTCATAGAGCTTTCAAGGGGCAACACGGTCTAGTGGTTAAGAGCCCAACCTTTTATCTCACCTGAGCTTCATGAACTTACTAGCTGTGTAACATGGGGTGAGTTATTCACCTTTTTGTGTCTCATCATCCTTGTCTATTGCATGGTGCTATTGGAAAGCTTTAAATGGTTACTATTCCTTCATGTTGAATATACAAGATGTCCTATAACACATGTAGAGAGATGAGAGAGATGAGGTATATTTTTAAAGAAACCACTAATAGACCTGATATGATTCTTTCAAACTTTTTTTTTTTTGGTTCTCATGGCAACCTGGTAAGGATCCATCCATGCCATGGACAAAGTGGCTGAGTTGGAGGAAATATAACAAAATACCTAAACAAGTCATTTCTCTGGGGTCAGGAAGACCCACATTGTTTTAAGAAATTCTCTTCCTTTCCCCAGTGTTCCCTTTGAATGCACACGGGCAGTCTCCCGCAGGCTTTTTTGCTTCAGTGATTTTCTCATCTATAGGAGCGCGCAGCTCTTTGATAGGAAGCTATTTGCAAAGGGACAGAGTGTTTTTCTGCGGCTGTGATGTGAGTGGTATCCGAGTTATTGACAAAGTTGAAAAATAGCTTAATGTTACCTTCAAGGCTTCTGCTTTCCTGTCGGCTTGAGCCTTGGAGATGTGTATAATTGGGACTCAGTAAGACAACCCTGACACCCCTCTGCAGAGAGATGTGCCCGTTTGATACAGGCTCAAAGCGAGCTTGACAAAGAGCAGCATTTCCCTTGGGGCAGGGTGACCACGGAGAATCTGCTAATGAAGAGTTAATGGCCCAGGAACTCCAGCTTCACTTATCAGATGGGAAGGCTTTAATCATTCCTATCCTTCCTGTCACCACCAGGACAGGCCAACAGCCTAGCCATCCAGTCAGTAATTAGAGAGAAGGTATTTCTCTACTCTCCTGAGCTGACTGTCATATTGTTAAATTTGAAAAATATTTGATGATGAATCTCACAGCTCTTTGGTTTTACTTATGAGTGGAATCAGAGCACCGCCCCACATTCGCATCTGTTCTGTGGACAGATTTGGTGGAAAATAGTTTCTGGTTTCTTTTTGAGTCACAGACCTTTTGAACTGTGCCTCAGAGACATCCATGGGCTCTTCATTACAGGAATTACTCTCCAAAGGACAAGGTCTTTATCAGTCAGGGTCTTTGGTTGCAAACCATAGCAACTAACTTACGCGCAGATGAGCAAAAACACACTCTGTGGGAAGGCCATGGGGTGCTCACAGACCAAAGGAATAGTCAGTGCTCCAGGCTTTGAAAGAACAGAGTCCAAGGCAGCCCTGGACAGCCTGCAGCAGGAATTGCTCTGTGTTCAGGGATGCACCCTCCAATCACTTAAAAAAAATTTTTTTTTTGTCATTCTACCAAAGATTCAAATTCCTGGGAAACAATGCAGTTCCCCCTCTCTTGGCAAGGGAAGAATACGGCACCATGCCTAACCATCTTGCCAGATATCTCCAATGGGGGAGAGATGTTTCTTAAAGAAAAAATGGGGGAGTGCCGAAACCAGAGGAAGGAAGAGTGTATGCCAAGGGATGGAACTACAGTGCTTGCTACACTGCATTTCTCAGACTAGGATCACGTGTGTGGCTGAAATGCACTGCAAAGCTCCATGTCACTTGCTCCAATTTATCTCACAGTGTTGCTGAACCTTAGGACGATAACATGTTAGCCCATTGACTGAATCCCTTTTAGTTAGAGCCCAGACGTGTGTTCCTGCTTTCTTCTAAGATGGTTGAAAGAAAAAGATGGATCAGGCAGGGCTCTTAGCTGCAACCAAGAGAAATCTACGCTAGGTGGTTAAACAAAAGAGGAATGTATTAAAAGAACTGGGTGGCTCAGAGAATCTCCAGGAGGCCCAGAAGACCAGGCTGAGAGGCTGTGTAGCCAGGACCAATGCCCCAGGCCTACCATAGGACAGTGGAGAGCCCCAGTGCTGCCCCTGGGCTCAGTTGCCATGGATGGCTTCACTGAGGCAGGGCTTGGACCCTAGTGCTAAACCCCTGTCACAGCTGGCCTGAAAAACAGGATTGATCCATCTCTACCTTCACCAACATGGGTCCTGCGGCACCTGCTTCCTGAGTCACCAGCTTGCCATGCAAAGTATGGTGCTGGGGCACCAACTTGGAGGAGGCCAGGTCACATGACTGGGCCCCAGCTGCAAAGGGGCCTGGGAAGGCATGTTCTGGCTTCTGCCTTAGAACAGAAGGCCTCTGCCTTGGAGGAAGCATGTTCAAAGGAACAAGTATCCTTAGAAAGGCAATTGTGTGACTTTGAACTTGTGTTCATTCCACTAATGGACCACGTCTCCGATACCGCACTAGTAATGAATAGATTTTAAATACATTTAATACATGTAATAATTTTATAAACGTTATGATGATATTGCATTCTATTTTTTGTTGAAAACAAATATTGAAAATGACCGCAATTTTTTTAATCTTCTCATGACAGGGTTACAGATATACCAGTATGCTCAAAAGGTGGCAGTGATTCCAACCTCTCAGAGGTTCCTTCAATATCAAGCTGTATGAACCTTGGGCAAACTCTTACACAGCTGTATTTCAGCATTACCATCCAGGACATGGTGTAATAGCACTTAGCTGCGGACTTAATTGTGTTGATAATATTGGTATTGCTAAGTATTTTTAGGTATCAATAAACAAATGTTTCATCTAACTGGATAAGATACAACTAAAAATGATAATTATAACAATGTTCCTTTATTTATTTATTTATTTATTACTAATGAGCTTGTACAGTTCACCAGAAATGCTAAGTACACAACAGAACTTTAGGATTGGATGTTTACATTCCATGGAAGTCAGTGTTCTGTTATTTCTAAAACACTAATTATCAAGAGATCATTACAATTGATTCAGATAATGCTACAACACAGAGAAAAATGCAAGGTTTTGCCGTGGGTTGTCAGGGTCAGCTTCTAGGAACCAGAAGCTCGTCCTTCCCTTCCCTTCCCTTTCGTTTTTGTTTCATTTCCTTTCTTTTCTTTTCTATTTTCTTCTTTTCTTTTCCAGCGTTATTGAGATATGATTGACATGGGACCAGGATATGATTGACATGGGACCAGGATATTTGAGCAGAGTCTTGGGGCTGGGAGGGGGCAGATCTGAGCAGTGAGAAGGGCCCCCAGGGAAAAGGAAGACCCAGAAGTGTGGAAGTTCCTAAAGAACGGGAGACTTGCAGCTCTGGCTGGAAGGAAAAAGTTGGGTGAGGAATGACACCCTGTCACACACCTTCCAATGTGAAAATGGAAGCACATTCTTTTTGCTGCTGGTGATAATGTCGAGAATCTACATTTTGTGTTAATTTGATCTCATTGACATAATGCCTTATAGAGAATCACTTAGATGTTGCCTAATTGCCTTCTTTCTCTTGCTAACCCCAACGCTGAGAAAGTCAAAAAAATGACCTTTGTTTTGGCTGCGGCAGAGAAATCTGATTTGATATTTTGTTGTCACAGATCTTTTGCTTTCGTATTTATTTGTTTTTTCCTAGGCCACACAAGCACTTTAATTTGTATATTTCCTTTTGCATTTGTCCACATGCATATGTATTTTCTCACACTTTCTGTAACTTTTTTTCCATTTAAATTATATAATTATCATTTTCTTTGCTTCCCCAGTGTATTCTTATTTCTAGTCTTTCACAGAAGCCCACTATTCCATTGAGTAATCATTGGAAAATTGTTATGTTTCAGTTTTTCAATAGTTTAGATATCGTAATGGCAATTTTTGTGTATAGAACTTATTTCTTCTGTTAGATTATTTTCCTAACAGCATCTGTAACTCTTAACTTCCTGCTTGGAAAAATAGTTTTATGTCTTAGTGTTTTCCCTTTCTTGCCTCCCATTCTTGTATGTAAATAACCATTTTAGCATGAATTATGATGCATTTTACTTTCTCTGTATAGCAGCCTTACTAATACATCTGTCCAGACATGCTTATATAACATTGTACAGTATAAGCCCAAGAGCTTCTACCATCAGTGTAACTGTGATATGCAGGAAAGCAGTAGCCCAGACTATGGAAGTATCGCAGAGAGATTGTGATGGTCATAAAACAACACTCTAGTCTGAAGGTCTAAATCTCCTCTATGTTGTTTTCTAGATTTATTTTCTTTAAGTTTGTATCTTTCATCACCAACTCATAACTTATCATAACTCATTCTATGCCTAGTAACCCTTTAACTATTTTCTTCATTTTCTTACTTTAATGACATTACTTACTATTTGATCAGTACTCTTCCCTCCTCCTTAGTGTTTGAAATTATTGCTGTTGTATTTGTATCTACCTCCTATTCATTAACCTTTTAAATGTTTCTCTCTACCAGTAAGTTGGTTCCTAAGGATACTGAAAGCTCTTTTTGTGCAGCATACACTGGCCATATGAGCCAGTGATGCCACTCATGGGAATTTACACTAAGGAAAGCATTCACACCAAACATGTACATGAATCTTTGTAAGATCTGTATTCATAATCATCAAAAACTGGAAACAACCCAAATGTCCTTCAGTAGGTGAATGGATAAACACTCTGTGGTGTATTCATACATTGGAATACTACTCAGCAATTAAAAAGGAATGAAATATTGATACACACAACAACTTGGATAAATCTCAAAATAGTTATGTCAAATGAAAGAAGTCAGCTTCAAAAGGCTACATACTCTATGATTCCATTTACATGACATTCTTGAAAAGAGACAGCTCAAGAGATAGAGAACAGATCAAGGATTTCCAGGAGTTATGCATGGGGGGAGGTTGTGACTACACAGGGATGGTATGAGTTTTGGGGGGTGATGGAACTGTTCGTGTCCGGAATGTTGTGAGGATAACAAATCTATCCGGGTGTCAACACTCATAGAACTAACACTAAAAATGAAAATTTTATTGTATGTTAACTTAAAAACTATGAAAAGATTCCCGTTTCATCAAAGTAGTCCTAGGTCCTTTGACAAGTTATTTAACCTCTGTAAATCTCAATTTATTTACTTGTCAAGTGTAGAAAATACTCTCTACCTGGAAGAGGTGTTATAAAGATGAAATAGAATGTCATAAAGTATCCACCTGCCATATAGGAAGATCTTCTTTTTCTTTTACATGCTGATATTTCTCATTGGGAGCAGATTCTTTTTCATGATTATTATTATCTGGGCTTTTTTACAGTTATTTGTCTCTTGGGGAACAGACTAGAGGGTTTCAAGCAGAAAAGTGACCTGATCTGATGTTCATTTTTAAAATATCATTTGAGCATCTTTGGGGGGGGTGGTAAGGAGTGTAGGAGGGTAAGAACGGAAACATGGAGGCCAGTAAGAGGTGTTGGGGGTTGTCCAGATGAGAGATGATGGTGGCGTGGACTCAGTGGGAGCGATGGAGGGGGAGAGAAATGGGCAGGTTTGGGATTTATTTTTTTTTTTGGAGGTAGAACCAACAGGCTTGATGATGGTTTGAGGAGTGAGGAAAGGTGGCTGGGGGTGCCATTTACTGGGATTAGAAACTCAAGGGAGGAGCAGACTCGAGTGTGTGGGCTGGAGTCGTCATGGAAAATCAAGAGTTCTGTTTGGATGTGTTAAGGAGTGGAAACCAAACAGATAATTGGGTACAGGATTCTGGAACCCAGGACAGGGTCAGCGTCATGTCGTTCATTTCCACTGGAGGTGGCGCTCTGAGTCTCCCAGCTCCACCCCTCCAGGTTAGAGTTACAGGGGAGCTTTTAGCTGCTATTCCTCTGACCTAGCCTTGGGATTGTTAGCAAAACACTTTGCTTTAATCCATTCCTGAGAGCAAGCACTTGTAGAAACTTCAGATTATGCTTGTATGATCGACTGCTGCCAGATTTTCTTTTTCCTTTGCCATTTAATGTGATTTAGGGAAGGGCGAACACCCAGTATTTCCACATATCCAGCTTAGAAGTCATTAGTCATATTGTGTAAGATTGAAAAGTATTAATAAACTACTGAGAATGCTGATGAATATGCAAATGCATGACAAAATGTGCTGAGATTATATTCAATATTTTGTTATTTTTATTGTCCTCAAATTTCCAGTTTTGCCACAGACAAGGGAAAGAAATTCAAGATATAATTTTCCTTTTCAAGGTATAATTTTTTCTATGTTGAATTTTTTAAAGTTTTATTTATTTTTTTATACAGCAGGTTCTTATTAGTTATCTATTTTATACATATTAGTGTATATATGTCAATCCTAATCTCCCAATTCATCCCAGCACCACCACCCCTCCCACCCCCACTTTCTCCCCTTGGTGTCCATACGTTTGTTTTCTGCATCTGTGTCTCTATTTCTGCCTTGCAAACCGGTTCATCTGTACCATTTTTCTAGATTCCACATATATGCGTTAATATATGATATTTGTTTTACTCTTTCTGACTTACTTCACTCTGTATAACAGTCTCTAGGTCCATCCACGTCTCTACAAATGACCCAATTTCATTCCTTTTTATGGATGAGTAATATTCCATTGTATATATGTAACACATCTTCTTTATCGTCTGTCAGTGGGCATTTAGGTTGCTTCCATGACCTGGCTATTGTAAATAGTGCTGCAGTGAACATTGGGGTGCATCTGTCTTTTGGAATTATGGTTTTCTCTGGGTATATGCCCAGTAGTGGGATAAGCGTCATAAGAGACTACTACAAGCAACTCTATGCCAATAAAATGGACAACCTGGAAGAAATGGACAAATTCTTAGAAAGGTATAACCTTCCAAGACTGAACCAGGAAGAAATAGAAAATATGAATAGACCAATCACAAGTAACGAAATTGAAACTGATTAAAAATCTTCCAACAAACAAAAGTCCAGGACCAGATGACTTCACAGATGAATTCTATCAAACGTTTAGAGAAGAGCTAACACCCATCCTTATCAAACTCTTCCAAAAAATTGCAGAGGAAAGAACAAACTCCCAAACTCATTCTACAGGACCACCATCACCCTGATACCAAAACCAGACAAAGATACTACAAAAAAAGAAAATTACAGACCAATATCACTGATGAATATAGATGCAAAAATCCTCAACAAAATACTAGCAAACAGAATTCAACAACACATTAAAAGGATCATACACCATGATCAAGTGGGATTTATCCCAGGGATGCAAGGATTCTTCAATATATGCAAATCAATCAATGCGATACACCATATTAACAACTGAAGAAGAAAAACTATATGATCATCTCAATAGATGCAGAAAAAGCTTTTGACAAAATTCAACACCCATTTATGATAAAAACTCTCCAGAAAGTGGGCATAGAGGGAACCTACCTCAACATAATAAAGGCCATATATTATAACTACCAATTAACGATTGCGTCTGGGAAGGGAGGGCCAGGGATGGAATTTGAGGGACAGGGAGGTATTGAGGAAACCTCAAACTTTGTGTCTACAAAAAGTTAAAATTCTGTAGAGTGGGGTATTGAGTCAGTGTGTTCATCATACTCATCTATGTTTGAAATATTTTATAATTAATATTCTTTAAACATATACATAAAAATAACTTAAAATTATAAGCACGAGAGACAATGCCCTTCTTCCACTCACTCCATCCTCATTAATCACCATAAAGAGTGATCTACTGGATTTTTCTCTCAGAAAATATAATTACTTTGCAATAAAATGTTAATGCTATGTTCTATTCTTAAAGTCACTTGTTCCAGTGATAAAGCTATGGCTTAATAGAGTTGCTAAATTTTCTTCTAAGTCATTCTTTTAATATTTCATATTTGTCAAATGAGCTGGTAATGATCAGGAACATCTTTGTTTTTACATCAGGACCATTTCGGCAAAAACTCATCATCAGGCTGTTAACTTCAACATCTTCGAGGGCATGGTGTGCCATGGGGTGCCCCTGGTGACTATTTCAAGAGGCAAAGTGGTGTATGAAGCTGGAGTTTTCAGTGTCACAGCAGGAGACGGGAAGTTTATTCCTCGTAAACCATTTGCTGAATATATTTACAAACGGATCAAGCAGCAGGACCAGGTGAGTTGGGGCTAAGTGGGCTGTTAACACGGGCTGGATTGTTACTTGCTCCTGGATGCTGGTGATGGCGTTGTCACATACAATTGGTTAACATATTCACGTGGTGCTAGAAGAGGTTATGAACAAATACAGCTTTCAAAGAAAAAAGTCATTATTGGATGGATGCAGTTTCTTTTGAAGATTGGTGTCTATCGGGTTTCCTAATGGACCAAGTCAGCTTTTCCCAGGCAAGTGTAGGGCCCCTGTGGGCCTTTTGACAATTGCTGTTAGCCAGGGTCCTCTGAGAAGCAGCCACCTAGATGGATAAAGGTGTAACTTTTTTAAACACCTGGGAGAGAAAATGGGTGGGAGCCCGGGAAAGGCTGGTAGAGCCCTCAGCCTGCAATTCAAGCCTGGCCCCAGTGAAGGAGAGAGGGAGAAAAACAAGTGGTGGAAACATCCTAGACTACTATACAGACCAAGAAAGGTTGAGCAAGGCCTACAAGCAGCCCTTGAGCCATCTCCTGCACCTAGCCACGTGGCGTGCTGTCATTGGCTGAGAACAGCAGTGGGAGGCATGTCCTCCGATGAACAAAAGGATGGAGTTCAAACTCAACTACTGTCCCTTGAAACATCAAGCTCCTTGTAGTTGAAGGTCTGCAAGGTGTATTCTAATGACCACCAGAGCAATGGCAGAGTTTGAGGTCAAGGTAAATATGAATTCTACCTTGGCTTCCCTTTTCCTAGCTGTGTGGCCAAGAGCAAGTTTCTCTATCATCCTTGGTCTGTTTCCTCATCTGGAAAATGACAACAGTGTTTTCTCCCCAACAGATTGCAAGAGTCAAATGAGATTTTAAAACGTAAGGCACTCGTAGGAGGTCAATAAACATCAGTTCAGTCTCTTTGCTTTCCCCCTTTGATGACCAAATTTATAATAAAGGTCTCCAAGTCTTTGTTATAATCCAGTTGTTAAAAAAGAGGTGTTGGGCTTCCCTGGTGGCGTAGTGGTTGAGAGTCCGCCTGCCGATGCAGGAGACACGGGATCGTGTCCTGGTCTGGGAGGATCCCACATGCCGCAGAGCGGCTGGGCCCGTGAGCCATGGCCGCTGAGCCTGTGCGTCCGGAGCCTGTGCTCCGCAACGGGAGAGGCCACAACAGTGAGAGGCCCGCGTACAGCAAAAACAAAAGTGTTTGTTCTTTTAGTGTGTCTTGGATTTTCCAGTGTTTGCTTGTTTAGCTCATGCAGTGTTTTAAACAGTTTTAAAAATTCACTTAACTACATACAGTAATATATCAGAATTTTCAGACTAAAACCATCTAAATTGCTGGGTTTGGAGTGAGGCGGGGCACTGTGTGCCCTCAATCCCACATGGTAAGAGGAGGCCGGAGCTGGATGGCCAAGCCACACAGAGGCAGCCTTTCTGATTTTCACCTACAGGCTTCACTCATTAATGTTCCCAGCTTGGCCGTGTAGCCATTAGAATTTGTAACCCTTGGGTTAGTTCTAAGGCTTCTGTGTCTTCTTTCCATTTTAAAATATACTTCTCTTTTTCCAAAGTTCTCTGGCTGTTTTCCGATTCATTTCGTTGGGGTCTTATAGTCTCTTTGATTTCTCCTCTAATGTCTTGTGAAAATTTTTTGCTTGTGGATTCTCAGAGTTTGTTAGATAAGATTCATCCTTTTTTTTTAACCACTTCCTAAAGCTTTGATTAAGTAAACAAGTGCTCTAGAATGCTTTATATTCTCAGGATGCTACAATTCTTTATATACTGTATTCAGTCAAAATATTTAAGGTTGCAGTTTATTTTGCTGGGAGTTAATTTGTAAATATTGACACTGACAGGTTACAGATAGGTAGAGACTATAAGGTTTCCGTGCATTTCTAAACATCACATGGTAAATAACAGCAATACTAACATTTACTGAGCATTTACTGAAGGCAAGGCACAATGCTAGGGGCTCTGTCACTGTAACAACCCTGTGAGCGAGGGAGTATTATTTTCCCCACTTTAAATATTAGGAAACTGAAGCTTCAGGAAATTAAGAAACTTGGTCATGTCACACAGCTAGTATATGGCAGGACCAAAACATAAACTCTGGTTATCTGACTACAAAAGCTATATACTTAAGCAATAAACCATGTAACATAAACCATAAAGATTGAGTTAAATGAGTTAATGGGAGATAAATTATTCTGAGCTAGGTTTGGGGAAAAAATCTAAACGAGAGGCCTTGATGGCAGCCAGTTCATTCATGACACTTGTAGTAGTAATCCAAGGGATGAGCAGGTAAGCGTTGACTTAGAAGAGACAGTAGTGACAGAACTGGGTGATGAATCATGTGACGCCTGAAGCGGATCCGGGACGAGCCTGCTCCTGGCTGTCAGTACCAGTTGGCCACCAGCAGGGACACTAGACTAACTGGGAACCCCTGACAGACTATTTAAAGGACTGACTTTGCCCAAGTCTTCCTCTTGTAGGGAAAATATGCCGAGATCACTGAATGACTGGCTTCATCAGTTCTCCTTTTCAAATCATTGTTGGGTATTTTATTGGCAAAATTAATGCCAACATCATGTTTTAGGAGTTCACTGTCAATTTTGTGAGTTATTTTAGTTTCTCAGTATTTTCTTCTGATACCAACTTTTTAGGTATTCTAGTGCATTATTGTTTTTACAATAGCAATAAGTAATAGTTGTATTATAAGATATTGTTCTGAGCACTTACTATCTGTCAGGCAATGTATTTGGTGTAATTTATATTTATTATTTTACCTAACTTGCACAACAAGCCATGTGGGAGATATTATCATCCCCATTTTGCAGAACAGAAAACTGACTCTCAGCAAGATTAAGTAACTTTCCCTGGGCTGAGCAGTAAGTAAATGTAAGAGCCAGGGTGTGTGATACGGCCGTTCTGATTCCCGCTGTACATGAGACCTCCGTAGAGCAAGAAAAGAGAAGAAAATGGTTGTGAAACTCAAATCATGGGGAATGCATTATTTTAAAAAGTGTCGATGTGGAAAAAGTATCCAATGAAATGAATAAAATGAGGTTTGGGGACTGTGTGGAGATGTTTCAGACCGCTTTTCTCTCCATCAGGCAAAGATAATTTTATAGGAGAAAAATATTACGCTAAAGTTAACAAAAAGTTGTTAGGAATCCTAGATTTTAAATTCACATGAGGTAATTAGAGCTCTTACTTTGGTTTTCATTTGAAATATTCAGATTTCTTTGTAAGTGAGGATAAGAGTTTGAAGGCAAGCAGGAAAGGCCCATACCATTTCTCCTGCTCTCCTGTTATCCTTCCCAAGAAAATTAATCACTTACCACTCTGGACTCCAAAGCACAGATTGTAGAGACACGCCAGTGTCTGTCAGTCCCAGAACTCAGCTGGTCTCCTGGCTAGAATGTTAGTTCTTTGAGGAACTTACTTTTTTATTCCCAGTACTTCCTATGTAGTAGGCGTTTGATAAATAAGCAAATTGCAAATGGAACGAGCAAAGACTATAGTTTCATAGGTCATAGAAAGGACTTGAAATAAATTTACACAGAAGATTGCCTCTTGCCTCGTCCCAAACAGTAGGGTTGTCTGTGAACTTGATTCTTATCCACGATTTTATTACTTAGTGAAACTTGGCATCATGCTGTGCAACTATCACTGTTAAAGGATATTGTGAGAAATTTCAAAGGAGAGAAATGACATTTTAATGCAATTTGACAGCTTCAGGGAATTGTTACTTTATTTTAACATTTAAACAGGGGATCCTTAAGGGGAAAAATTTAAATCAGAAGATGAAACATCAAAATTTATTTGATATATGTTACCTAATAAAATACATATTTCAATTCAATATAAAAAGTCACTTAAGGAAGAGTGTTGGGGGATTCAGGAAAGAAAAATAAAAGAGGAAGGAAAAAAAGTACATGGTCGGTATCCATAGGGTTTGGTGCTCAGTATCTGCAGATACCAAAATCCACAGCTGCTCAAGTCCCTTATACTGTTGGCCCTCTCTATCCGTGTATTCAACCAACTGTGCACATGGAGGACCACTGTAACAGCAACTTGGGTGTTCAAGTACATTTTGAAAGAAGAAAATCAACTTACATACTATTCATTACCAAAAAAAACAAAAACAAAACCTTTTTAAACTCAAATGGTTTATTATTCCTAGAATTTTTGTGTGTTTAGAGTATTATAATTTTTACCAAAATTTGGAAGCATAGATATTCTTCAAGTCATCCCTTTTTCTCTTTTTTCAGTAATAAGCAACCCAATCTATTTTGGAAAATTAGGGTCACATTGCATTTTCTAGAGAAGCAGGGGTAACGTCATGGAGTAATGCATGGTTTCAGAATACTGCGCCAAAGCTTTTAAACTGGCTTGTGCCTTTGCAACCATAAGCATAATTTGCCTTTTAGATAAGATAAAATTAAATGGATGGCTGATCTAGTCCTTGAAATGGGTGTTCTCCATTTCCGAAGTAACAGTTTATGAATGTCTTTCTCAATATGGTAGCTCAGAGAAAATAATTTCATATCATCAGCTGCCATGTAATTCTAACTTCCTCGGATTGATTGCTAGTAATTGCAAAAGGCAATACATATGTTGGAGCCAGCTCATTTTGGCTTATGAGAGATACTTGTATGTATCCCTTCCCAACTCTTCATTCAGTGATGTCAGTAGCTTGAAATCAGCCATGGTGAGAGCATTTACACAACAGAAATAGGCAAGTGCTATAAATCAGGGCTTTGGGAGTGGTGAGAAAAGGGGAAGGTGGGTTGTCAACATTTACCAGTACATCACTGTATACAGGGACTTTGTAAGTACTCTCTTTCCATGTTTTACCTAACCATTCAATGTTCATCCAGTAAATACTTATTGATGACCAATTATGTGCTCACATTGTTCTTGAGAAATAGCTCACAGGGTATTTTGAGGATTAAATGGAAACATTTGGTGGATTGTAAAACATTATCAAAATGCAAATTTTCATTGTCATAGATCACCTCTGTTGAATCTAGTGATTCATAGTCCCCTGGAGAGCTCAGTCCTGTGAGGACCTCTAAGAACCTTGAAGTTCACCAGGTACTGAATACCTACCTGTAAATTCACCAGCCAGGCATGGATTTCATTCTCAGGGAGTCGCTGCTCATTTGGACTGTTTGGTGTTACATCAGTGTCTGCTGTTTGGTATTTGGAAGTTCTGTTGTCTTTATCGCTATTTTAGTATCTTAGCCTCCAGGATCAACATTGTATTAGTGACTTCTTGGGGTTCAGGATTCTTGTCTATGGTCTTAAAAATCTCAGAAAAATCTAGCATCCTAGAGTTTTACTCTCTGCAGACAATACAGGTAAATTTTCTATCAATTTTAAGCTTCCTCTTTTCCCTGATCAGCTAACCAAAAACATTTCTGCAATCATGCGGGTATAGGGATTGCAATTAATATTTATTCAGAGCACTTCATATTGCGATATAATTCTCATTTTTGTCTACGAACTCATCACAGTGACAATCATCATTAAATACTATGAACTCAAATTGAACTCCCATCTACCTAAGTAAACCACCAGCACCCTGCTGGGTGAGGTCCCATCCATGTTTCCTGTATTACTTAGGATAGCCTCTCACAGTGTTTTACCCTCAAACCTTTCTATTTGATTGTAAACCCATCAAGATGGGAAGAACTGCTGGCGGGGTGTGATCATCTAATTTTGGCCAGCCTGTACTGGGGGAAAAAATGTCACCACCCAGATCAGTCTTCCGAAGGTGTGCACTCAGGATCCTAGTCCCTTTTAGGTGCTCCTTAAGAAAGCTTTCAAGAGATTTTAGATAATGCTACCCTCAGGTGATTCTACTGCCCAATATAATCTAAAAAGTTCTAAAAAGTCCTACAGTCGAGAAATCTTTCATTTAACAAATGTTTGTTAAACACCAGATACAATTCCATATTCCAGGTGCTGGGGGTACAGGTGTAACTAAGACAGCAGTCCCTGGGCTCAAAGAGCTTTAATCCTACTTCTCTTTCAACTCTAGTTTGTGGTGCTTAAGTTCTAGTTCTGTTTGAGATGCTAATTACACCTCCCTGTGAAGAGGTCAGTTAGCCACTTGGATAAAGGAGTCCGGAAATTGGGAGGCATTGGGGCTGGACATAAAATTTAGGAATCCTGGCATCTACATTTATTTAAAAACGCAAGTCTGAGGCCACCGGAGAGACTGTAGACAGAGAAGAAAGGGGACTTAAGAAAGAGCTCTGGGGCTGCCAACCTTCAGAGGCTGAGGAGAGGTGGAGGGGAGGAGCCAGCAAAGGAGCCTGAGAAAAGCTGACCAGTGAGATCAGAAGAAAACTAGGAGAACACGAAGAAGAGAAGAGACCTGCTTACTTAGTTCAACCCAGAACCCTCTGATACCTCATCCTGGTCTTTCTGTGAGCTTTATGCTGCATTAATGTCCTCTAAGAAGTAGGTATGCAGGGACTTCCCTGGTGGCACAGTGGTTAGGAATCCACCTGCCAATGCAGGGGACACGGGTTCGAGCCCTGGTCCGGGAAGATCCCACATGCCGCGGAGCAACTAAGCCCGTGCGCCACAACTGCTGAGGCTGCGCTCTAGAGTCCACGAGCCACAACTACTGAGCCTGTGAGCCACAACTACTGAAGCCCCTGCGCCTAGAGCCCGTGCTCCTCAACAAGAGAAGCCACCGCAATGAGAAGCCCGCGCACTGCAACGAAGAGTAACCCCTTCTCGCCGCAACTAGAGAAAGTCTGCGCACAGCAACGAAGACCCAACGTAGCCAAAAATAAATAAGTAAATAAATAAATAAATAAGAAAGAAATAGGTATGCATTTAGTTGGGAGACTCAGGATGGTGTCCCTGTCATCACTGTACTCATCCTGGATACCTGGGAAAGAAGCCCACTTTGGACCCAACCACTAGGATAACCTCTGAGCATTATGCACTGGTTGCACCAGATGCTGATGCCCATGTCAGGGCTGGGCACATCACACCTGAGATGGAGATTTGCCATTTGCCACTAGAGAGAAGCCACGTGACTACTTTTCCTGAGAGCTGCAGGGTAAGTCTGCTTAGAAAACATGGGCAGCCGAAGTCTGGAATAATGCAGGGAAGGCTTAACGTCCTGCAGAACGAGTGCCGTCACCTTTCCATTTCGTCACAGTCAACATCTATTGAGGTTCTAAAATGTATATAGAGTACAATGCCATGGGCAATAGACAGTACAAAGATGGACAAGACCTGGGTCTAGCATTAAAGAGCTTATGTAACCACATCTAAGGATAAGAAAAGATTCAAAGGTTGAAAGTACTGCAAGGCTTGAGACCAGAACTTAGATTGTCTGATTCCTGTCAACTTGTCTATAAAGGGGAAGACTGTGAAGTGTGGAGCAGCAGAAGCCTCCCCAGAGAGGGCCAGTCTGTGTCTGAGGTTGCAGTGTGGGCAGGAGTGGTTGACAGCCCACAGCCATCCTGGTGGGAAATTGGTCCCTGCCCGTCCCGAGCCTCAGCAGCAGATGAAGAGGAAGGCTGTGTGCATGTGAGACCTGGCCAGTCAGGTCAGAGACATTTGACGGTCAGTGTGACCAGAGTGACCAGCCAGGCTAAGAGGGGCCTTGTGGCATTGCTAGTACAGTGACTGAGCAGCCGGAAAGGGATTCTTAGACAAGTGCAAAGGGCAAGTGCAACCTGGGGAGCAGATCATTGGTGAAGCAGAACAAAAGAGGATGAGGGAAACTGAGCTCTGGCCAGGATAACTGATACAGAGAGGAGAGGAGCTCAACCGGGGATCTCCTTCCCACCAACGTCCTTCCCTTTACGCTCTCAGAAGTGTCCCAGTTTGGATGATAAATTATATGGTCACCTTAGGCTTAAGTACATACATATAGTTGGGCTTGAAAAATAAACCAGGAGAAGAAAAAACATGGAGACTAAAGACCTGAAATGGGGGATGTGGTCAGAGAGTGGGGTATTAAATTAATTGAAAGTTTCAGGTGTGGATTGGCTCCAGGTAACTACAGTGTCCAGGGGCTGGGTGGCAGCCACGGGAAGCTGGTGCTTCATTACCCCGTGTCGATGTTCAAGGTGATGGCAGGATCCAGGGTGAAGGGAAAGACTGAGTCGATAGCGATCCAACATGCAAGTCCAGCAAAGCATCCAACCAGACACAGGAAGTGGACAGAGGCTTGGACTTGTGCACAGAGGGCAGGGGTCTTCCTAGTCACTAAGTGATGAGCGTGCTTCAAATCCCACTGTAGGGACGTGGTCTCTGTCTTGTTCTCTGCTTTATCCTCTGTGCCTGGCAAAATATCTGGGGCTCCTGTATGCTCAGTAAATATCTACTGAATGAATGAAGGAAATGCTTTGTATCTGGGAAATCTCATGTGCCTGTGAGGTTTTATTCCTTGCATTTCATACATGAGTGAGTAGGCTCAGAGGAGCTTATTAACTCGCCAGTCTCCTACAGCCAGTAAATGGCAAAGCTAGAATTCAAACTTAGACCTATCTTTCTCCAAAGCCCACACAGTTGATTGCTACAATATATTAGTTTTGGTGGTCAAAATAAGACAGATGTACACAAACGTACACACACACACATTTACTTTTTAAGAGCCTTTATATGCAAGGCATTATTCTAAATGCTTTACATATATTTAATCCTCACACACCCCCCTATAAATTAGGAGCTGTTACGATCCCCAGTTTACAGCTGAAGCACAGTTTTAAGTAACATGCCCAGGCAAGCTGGTTCCAGAGCCCATGCCCTTAATCACTGTCATTTACAGTTACTTGACTTGCCAGTGAATTTGTGTCCACACTGACAAACAGTAGGATTTAGTTCTTATGACTCCCTTTGTTTAGAAAGTCCTGATTTCAAAAGTCTGCTCAAGCACTGAATTAACTCTAGCTGAATCCAGGGTTCTGCTACACAGTTGGCCACCAAAGAGGTATAGTCCCAGATGGGAGATTTCTGTGGAAGGCTTGTGACAAGCGGGGACTATCAGGAAAATGAGGAAACACACACAGATTGCTAGAATCTGAAACAAAAAGCTGAAAGTGTTAGGAGACATACAACAAAGCACTCTGGGAATATAGACACCTAGAATTGAAACTACAAGAAAAGGTAGAATGTTGGAAAAGCCTGTAAGGTGGTTATAGAACAGAATGTGTGAGGATATGGCAGAGGCCCCAGTGAAAGTTGCGGTGGAAGGAATGATTGTTAGGAAGTGTTCCCTGGGCCTTTGTCTGATGCAGGTCAACCCCAGTGAAAGAGTGGGGCAGTGCCAGTACCCAAGGCCGCCGGGAATTTCTGTGAAAGGGCAGGGCTTGGGAGGCACGTGATAAATCCACAAGGCTCATGTTTGGTCTCACAGTTCACTTAGGGAGCAGAACTTAGCTTTGAATTCAAGAAGCCAATAAGCCACAAGAGAAAAATGAAATGTTCTGTTTCAGACTTGCACGCCTACCCCCGTGGAGCGTGAACCCTATAAGGGAGAAGTCATCACACTGAAATCCAGAGGGACAGAAGAAGACTCCACACATGGGACCAGGAAGCAGGCCCACTCCTGAACCAGGTGCTGTCAGCAAGGGATAGTGGGCAGAGAAAGTTCTCCTCCCTGACGGCATAGGAAATTAGCATATCTCTTTCTTCCTAAGTGCTTAAAGAGTCCATGGTCAAGGTCAAAGACTTCAAAGTGACCTAAGACTCAAAGACAGTTCAGCCAAAGGGCAGGCTGATAAAAGACCTCTTGACGTGGAACACTTGGATGAGCCCTCCAGGTTGAAGAAGGCCTTGGGCTAGCTGGAGGTTTATTCTCTGAGACGTTAGGAAACATCGCTCAGAGGCCTAGAGAATCAAGTATGAGCAAGAGGCTGGTAACACAGAGGGAGACTGTTATTGAGGAACGTTGACACTACTTAAAAGTGAGAGTGCAAGTTTATAGTCAAAATGTATAAACCGATTAGAGCTTTATCTGGAAGAAATGAATCTATGTATTGTAAAGGCAACCATATTCTAGAACTTAGAATGGAATGAAAAATGAATCGTTGCTTTGGGTATAATTTTTCAGGAAAATTATTTGATAGCTTATTTCACACAGTTTTAGAATAATATAGATATGGTCATTTAAAAAACATTTGAGTGCTTCATCAGTTTTAGTCTTTTGACATTCAAATCTTTCTTTTTGAAGCACGTGTTATCATCATCCTTGTCAATTTTCTTTTTCTTTTTGTTTTTTTTTTTTTTTTTCCCAATTGTTTTCTGGTCTTGCTCTGCCAGGTACCTATTTCACCATGGCTTTCCTGTGATTTAAACATTTCTCTAACATCATTCCCACTGACTTCTTGAAATCTACATGTTTTGCCAGTTTTGCAATTTCACTAGCCTCTATGGCTTTGTTTTTTCTTTTTAATGTGTGATACATATTCAGATGTTTCAGCATGTAGCAATCAGCAAAAGATTACAGAGGAGGTTGACAAGATGGACAGGGAGAGATGTTTGTGTTAATTAGGGACACTGTCTGTCAAAGGACTCGTTTTATACAAACCCAGTTAGGCATTGCAGGTTTTTACATTATGATAACCTATGCTTCCTCACATAAACCCTGAGACTTGTATAATGGGGCCCTGTGTACTCCCAGCTGTGTTCTCTTTCATTATTGAATGCTGTTAAGTTTTTAGTAATGCTGTACAGCCAGCAGTTCCAGCTTTGTTGTCATTTCCTGACTATTGGAACTCTTTTTCCAAGCCAGGAAGGTTGTGTTAAAAATCCAGAGGAAGATTAGCAAGAGGAAGAAATTTTATTGAATGCTGTAACATGCTATTACCAGCATTTGTAGGAGTGGGATTAATGTTTACTTTGATTATAGGATTTCTTGGGGGTCAGGCTTGGGTTCTGCATCTCTTTGTGAGGGAGAATGTTACACTGGGTTCCTTTTATTCTGTTCAAAGGTAAAATCAGAGAAAAGGATGCTGCTGTTCCCATCCCAGTTAAACGTTGTCAGCCCGTGGAGAAGCAGGCCTTATTTCAACTCCCCGAGATCCTTTTGAAAAAATAATCGCTCTAGGCTTCTTTGATTTCCTTTCAGAGCAATTGCCATCTTTCTTACTGTGACTTTGTTGCTGTGTAAGATTGAAGATATAAATGAATATTACTGTAATCGAAAGTCTGTGTGAAAATTCACTGATGATACTTTAAAATGTCATCTTTGCTTGCACCAGATTTCTTACTTTGAATTTTTAAAAATCACTTTCTTGTTTAAAGTTTTTTAATGGCTACATTTGGTTAAAAATAGTTAACTCTGTGATTTTACATTCTATTGTAATTTGTAAACATTTAGATCTTTATTGTAATTAATAAACATTTAGATCTTCATTTTATATCCTGTTATCTGAGTTATGTGTGTCTTCTTTTAACTAGTGGGATTGGGAGTCTGGGAGGTTGGTTTTGATTCAAAATTTCCTGAGAGACATCTGCTTCTGAACTCCTGGAAATCCGGTCCCTCAGCAAACCCCATGTAATCAAACTGGATACTCAACCTTAGAATAACTCCAAGGCAAATTATCCAATTACACTGATGAATGCAGGATTTGAGGGAATTAAATGGAGTCAACGTGGCTGAAAGATGCTGCAGTGATACCTTCCGGCCCCTATGCTTCCTGGTCTGTGCTCTGATCCTCCTGTGTGTGCAGAGAAGCTGAGTTTATATATTCCTTCTCTTGGGTAACTAGGCCAAGAGGGATTTTAAAAACATGCAGTAAAATCAGGGCAATTATATTCTCACTGCAGACACATCTGCCCTGACTTACTCACTTAGATCTGGGGTGTAGTCACACTTTTGACAAAGGATGGTAGGAATCTAGTTTACTCAGTTGTGATTCGTTTTGAACACACAGTAAAAAGGATGATGAAATACATCTCGGAAGAATCACAGGTCTCTTTTCTCAGGTAAGAGATACCTTAAAATACGACTTTTCTCCTCCACTTTGGTTGATGAAAAAATTCAACGATAAGAGACTGAATCCTCTGAAAAAATTCAACAATAAGATGACTGAATCCTCTGAAAAGAAAGAATGAAATTACTTTTTTAACTAGAAGCCAATTTTCACTCATCATTTGGAATTCAGCTTAAATATCACCCTCTCTCAGAGGCTTCCCCAGACCCAACACCATAGGGTTAAGTCCCACTTTCTGTTCCTCCATATCAAGGCCACCACGTACCCCGTCACAGCACCACACCCCACTGTACTATATCTACCTGCTTTACTTGTTGGCCTCCCCCAGGAAACTGAAAGCTCGTTCAGGGCAGGGCTGTCTGGTCCACTGTTACTTCCCCAGCATCTACCAGAGCACCAACTGATGGGCATTCAATGGATAATTATCAGAGGACATGAAGGAGTTCCTGCTAAGTTCCTGAATTGATACTGATGAACTAAGTGAGAACTTTCAACAAAATAAGGATAAATTTTGTGGAGTATTTTAGTGTAAAGTGGCTTTAAATGAAGAATACTGATTCATTATCTAGTATGTGATGGATCTCTTTGGGAGAATGAAATAGCCTCAGGATTCTACATGAACAAAATCATTTGAAATGAATGTGGGGATCCCTTTGTTGCTTTCCTTAGGCTTTGTCATGGAAATGTTTGTAGAAACATAGTTCTAAATAAGTGATGTAAGGCAATGGAAAAACATGATTCGAGCTATTAACATTTAATAGCTTGTTTTTCAGGATTGCCTCTGGTATACAAAGTAAGGGTCCCTTTGTCCCTAAACAATTGCATTCTCAAGGTCTGTCCAAAGACTAGATGGAATTAGTAGCTTTTTTTTTTTTTTTTTTTGTAAATATTCACTCCTTCCTCTGATGGGCAGTATGATGTACTGGGAAAAAAAGTGTGGGATCTAAACTTCTATTTCCTATTTAACAATTCTTAAAATTAAAAAACAATTCTTAAAATTAAAATACATTATGAATTTATCAAAACATACCAAAAGCAAAAATATTAACATAATCACACTTATATACCTATTATCCCGTTTAAGAAAGAAAACTTTACCAGTACAGCTGAAGAGCCCTGTGTGCTTCTCTATTCATTTCCCCTTCCTCCCCCAAGGTAACCAGTGTCTGGAATCTGGTGTTTTATTCCCATGTACAATACATCTTTTATATATTTGCTATATGTGTACATATCTCTAAGCATTGTTTCGTAGTGGTTAAATCTCATAAAAGCATTATATAGTATGTGTTGGTTTTTTCTTTGTTTGTTGGTATGTATTCTCTGGTTTCTGCTTTTATGCAGTCAACATGTTTGGGAGTTATTGTTTTGCTAGGTCTAGCTCTAGTTATCCATTTTATTGCTATACAGTATTTCCTCGTATGACCACACCATAATCTATTTACCCATGTTCCTGTTGATAGACATTTAGGTTGTTTCCATTATCATAAACAACACTGCCTTAAGTGTTTTTGCACCTATTTCCTTGTGTTCACTGAGTGCTTCCCTAACATATACGTCTTGAGTGAAGGAGGGTGGAACTGACGGGTCCGAAGGTGGGTGCATTCTCCCCTTAGATACTGGCAAATTCTTCTCCAAAGTGGAAACATACACCCTCCATAACAGAGTGTAAGAGTTTCTGTTGCTCCAGATTCTCACCAACATTAGATATTGTCCAACTTACTGACTTTGCTAATTTGATTCTTGTCAAAGTTATCGGAGTTTTAATTTGCATTTTCTTGAGCGCTAATGAAGTTGAGCTCCTTTTTATCATGCAGTTTAATTGATCTTACTAAGCATCAGTGTCTTCATTTATAAGATGAGAATAATAGTATCTTCCTAATGCACAAGGGTGCTGTGAGGGTTACAAAGCGCATACTGTGTGGTCAGCGCAGGCTAGCTAGGATTACTGCTAATAGTGTCACGATGAAATAATAAACAGTGCGCTGCCCAGAGACTGCCGAAGTCTTGCCTGTTCTCCTTCTGTGGGAAAGCTCACCAGGCTTGGTAATGCCAGCTCCTTTGGCAACTGGAGGAGCATGGAAGCCAAGACCGGAAGGGCGGAGTGAGAGCAGGCACAGGGTGAGGGACTAGCACAGGCCTGGGGAGGGCTCAGTGGGCATGGTGGCCCTGGGTCCTGGCACATGTGAGCAGTCAGCAGGGGCACGAGCAGAAATATGGGGGATGAGCAGAGCCTGGCTCTCAAGTGACGCCTGTAGATCCAGCAGGTCCCAATGTCAGCATCTGCCAGCTACACCTGGGACCCTCTTCTCTCAGTGTTTTCTCTCCCCTCTGCCTGCCCACTGGAGAGGAGACAGCATCTTGTGGGGGAAAGAGTGTCGGCCTGTCGTTGCCTTTAAAGTCACAAAGCTGGATTTGAACCAGGTGATCTAGATGCTTGACCTTCCTGAGCCTGTTTCCCCATTGGTAAGGTTGGAACAATTAATAATACTTCCTTGGCAGGGAAGAGGCAAAAAGATTAACTGAGATGATATGGAAGGTCAGATTCATCCTTTTCTCGTGGCCCTCCCTACACTTGCTTTTTTTGTGTGGCATGTGGGATCTTCCTGGACCGGGGCACGAACTGGACCGGGGCACGAACCTGTGTCCCCTGCATTGGCAGGCGGACTCTCAACCACTGCGCCACCAGGGAAGCCCTGCTTTTACTCTTTTTTTGCCTTCTTTCTCACTTACCTACTATCGAACCCCCTGAAGGCACCAGTAGATTCATTAGATTTCTTTGTGTCAAACCTACTCTCTCCCTCTCCTTCTTTTTTTTTTTTTACTTGTTGACAGTTTGCTTTATTTATTTATTTATTTATTTATTTATTTATTTAGGCTGTGTTGGCTCTTCGTTTCTGTGCGAGGGCTTTCTCTAGTTGTGGCAAGAGGGGCCACTCTTCATCGCGGTGCTCGGGCCTCTCACTATCGCGGCCTCTCTTGTTGTGGAGCACAGGCTCCAGACATGCAGGCTCAGTAGTTGTGGCACATGGGCTTAGTTGCTCAGTGACATGTGGGATCCTCCCAGACCAGGGCTCGAACCCGTGTCCCCTGCATTAGCAGACAGATTCTCAACCACTGCGCCACCAGGGAAGCCCCCCTTTCCTTCTTTTTGGAGAATATCTGCGGACACGTTAAAAGGAAATAAAGGCAGTGGAGCTATCATTTATTAACCACCTACTGTTTATAGAACACAAACCAAACCCCTCAGTTTTGGCTGCCACTGTCCTTCAACACTACAGTGAGTAACACAAAGAAGTGCTCAACGAATTCATCTTGGGAAGAGAAGACAAAGAAGATTATGGTGATGGAGGAAGAAGAGAGAAATAATTCACGAATGAAAATCAGCACTACAGCAAACCATTATTTGTGTTCAGGGGTCAGGACGGCATTTATCTCAGGAGCTATCCATAGCGTGTCAGGGGAGTTTGTAAAAACCTAAATGGCCAGTTGTGAAATATATTTGCCCACATTTTAACTCGGCCTATACAATAATCTAACACGATAAAATAACTATGTTATATTTGTTATACAAAATATTTGCAACTGCATTATGATTGTAAGTTCCTTGAGGGCAGGGACAGTTTCTTAACAGCTTGTGCCCCAAACAACACCAGCACAATGATTTACACAGGGCAGACCTTCACGATGGGCTTGTGAATTGAAATTAATGTACTGTGGCTGAGGGGATTGAAAGGAAAGCATCTGAATTTGGAAAGGCTCGCTGAAAGAAAAGGATTTAAAATCCTATTGATGAAGACAGTCATACCTGGCAGAGGAGAGAAGGAAGTATATTCTAGGAAAAGGAACAGTGCAGCAAAAGCAGAGGTTGGCTCAGCCAGGGCCATCAGCCAATGGAGGTTCACTGGGGACTGGCCATTGTGGCTCTATGGGCCAACGGAGTTTTCCATAACCAGCTGTTTGGGTAAGGAAGTATTAACAGGCTTTTTCAAGCATTGCTTTTTGCCTTAGAGTAGGATGTAGTCTCCACAAGAACACAGAACCTTTGGCATTTTCTTTAATGATTTCTATAAATGTGCTCAATAGATCATTAATATAACATTTTTTAGGCCCTTATTGAAACAGAGCAGGACCCAGTGGGGCTCCTGGACACGGAAGCCTTTTAGTGTCCCCTGTTTCTTGTTTGTAGGGAATAGACTTCAGCCTCCATGACCTTCCAAAGGGCAGGTTTGAACAGTTGCTAATCAGGGAAGGGAGGGGATGCAGAGACAAGGGAGGAGACCACCTGAGGCCAGATTAAAGGAGTGCAGGCCCTGCACACACCCTGATCCTTATCAGCAGCTCTGCCCCTGAATCATTGCTATAAAACTCCTCACCAAATCCTCCCAGGTTGGGACACATGGTTTTTGAGGCCTGAGCCTGCGATGTCCCCCTTTGCCTGGCAAAGCAGTAAAGCTATTCTTTTCTACTTCACCCAAAACCCTGTCTCCAGGACGCACTTAGGCACCGGTGCACAGAGGCCAAGCTTTCGGCATCATTATTAGGTGCCCAGACCAGCGTCACAACCTCCCCTGCACCCCGTGTTTGTGCCTGTCCTGTTCATCACCCAGCGAGACTCCGACGGGCATGTCACCGACCCTCATCCTGCGCAGGTGCGGCCGTCACGGGGCTGCGGGGCTGAGTGAGCGCTAGCCCCACCCATTCCAACGGCATCTCCTCCCATCCGCACACCAGGAGCCTGCTCACCCCTCTGTAGGCAGACATTTGGGAATTATTTATTCTCCACTTCCCCTCCTCCCAAGGCCTGCATTCTTTTCGTAAGTGGTTTACAGTACTCTGAGTTGCTTTACACCTTATATGCAACTCGCTCTAAAGACTTCTCTTGTCTGGGGAATTCTAGTAACAAGACGGCTTGCTTTCTCTCTTTTCTAAAAGGACACGGCACGCCCCCTCCAATCAATATTTACTGGCTCTAGGTCTGCTGAGAGACAGAGAGGTTTACATTAAGAAGATGTAGACACAGCCCTCAGGGAGCTTATAATAAAAATGTTACAGGGAGAGGAGTCAAAAAATTACTAAGATTCCTAGGAGTGGGACTATGCCGGCAGTGGTGGGATTTCAAGGGAGTTCCTGAAAAAAGGATTTTCTTGTTATGGTTTTTGTGTTGTTTTTTCCTTCTCCTCCTCCCCCTCCCCCCTGCTCCTCCTTCCTGTAGTCAAAGAAGGAAAAAATGAAGGTTTCTGAATCTTAGTTGTAGGATCCTAGAATCTACCTTTATGCCATGGAGCTAATGAAAGAGGGGAAATTGAAGGCATGAGTTGGTATTCCTCTTTACTGAAATTCTTTGGAGGACAATGGTATAACACTAAGAAGGAAAGATTCTTAGAATAAGATGGGAGGGGTGTGGGCAAAGACCCAGAGCCCCAAAAGTTATGCTTCATGCACCAGAGGACACATGACATGGGCAAGGAGTCTGGGATTTGGAATGAGAAGGTGGTTTTCATCACTTCTCAACGTGTCACTTAACCTCTCTGAACCTCTATTTCTTTTTTTTTTTTTTTTTGCGGTACGCGGGCCTCTCACTGTTGTGGCCTCTCCCGTTGCGGAGCACAGGCTCCGGACACGCAGGCTTAGCAGCCATGGCTCATGGGCCCAGCCACTCCGCGGCATGTGGGATCCTCCTGGACCGGGGCACGAACCCACGTCCCCCGCATCGGCAGGCGGACTCCCAACCACTGCGCCACCAGGGAAGCCCTGAACCTCTATTTCTCGACCCATGAAATGGAAATGATAATACCTGCCCTGCTTACTTTACTGCTTTGAACTGAATGAAGTTTGTAGACAATAAAACATTATGAGTGTTATGAGTATAATCATATGATGGT
The DNA here is from genome assembly GCF_964341445.2 of Mesoplodon mirus. Lineage (NCBI taxonomy): Eukaryota > Metazoa > Chordata > Mammalia > Artiodactyla > Ziphiidae > Mesoplodon > Mesoplodon mirus. The sequence continues at coordinate 31,381,707 of NC_138992.1, forward strand.
AATATCAGTGCCAGGCTCAAAAAGTCAGTTACTCTGGAAAGCTGGTTTGTAGTAAAAAGAAGATTCAGAATGAGAGAGATTCTAAAGGCCATGGGAGATTTTAAAATAGCCTGGTGAGATCACTGTAATTACAGAAGGACACTTTTAAGGGGAGGGTGACAAGAAAAGGATTAAATAACTGAGACCTGAACAAGAAGTTTAACAGGGGCCACAGAGAAGGAGGAGGTGTTGCTGGGTCCCACTGGAGGAAGCTGGAAGTTTTGTTCACTGATATATAGAGGAATGGGGTTGGGGAAGAGCTTATAATGTGAGCATTTACTGTGAGTCACTGTACCATCCCTGTTGAGTGTCACATGTAAAAGCTAGAGCCAAGAACAGGCATGCCAAGTGAAGGCTAGGACTGCATTCAAGAACCCATGGAGAAGATGCACTGAGCTGGGAGGACCAGGATGGTGAAAGGAGTTGGACACTCCAGGCGAATTCTGAGAAAGCTCAGCAGAAGGCGGTGGGAGGAGCTCAGAACGAGCGCACGGATATCTGGGCAGAGAAGGCTGCCAGGAGGTGTAAGGACCTGCCGTGGGGATGGGTTGGAAGCCAAGAAGGTCAGTTCAGAAGGAGCTGGAATCCTAGGCAGGGTGGCAAGGATGCTACCTGGTCAGGAAGGAGACTTGGCAGACACCCTAGATTAGGACCAGAGCTACAGGGCAGAGAGAAGCTTGATTCCCAAGAGCGGGACATGAGGACAGTGTTTTTAGGTCTTGCTCATCCAGAGATCAGTCAGGGACAGCAGGCTCCTGGTGACCTGGAACTATGTCTCATTGGTCTCCGTAGCCTCACTACCTAGCACAGTGCCTGGTGTTCAGAAAGCACTTGATCAATGTTCATTGGAATGAACCAACGAATGACAAAAGAATAAGGCCAAGTTCAAAATACCCAATAAGCTTTGAATTTTATTCCTCCCTCTGGTGGCTTTTGACAGCCTTTGGCTTTCTAGTGCCAGATAGTTCATGTGGAACCACCCTCACGGTCCCTCCTGAGAACTCTTGGCCACCCAGTGTGTCTCCTTCCCTTCTCTTTACGTGGTAGGTGTGCTCGATATGGCCACGTTCCACTTAGCAGCTTGTTTCCATGGCAACTTGCTTCTTCATTTTGCCACACTCACCCTGCCTCTCATTACGAGGCATTGCCGTATCTTATTCAGATTTCTAACCCTGTCAGTTCCCAGCCGTGTTTATACCCTGTCTGATATAAAATGTCTTACATTAAGGGAACATTGTCTTCTCAGAAAATTAACTTTAAAAATTGCATTTAAACACATTATGGCATGATTTTTTTTCCAACTAGAAATATAAATTTTCTCCACAACTTCCTTGCCAAGAAACAAGTTCCCTTGTCAGCCATTTTCCTGACTCTTTTCAAAACTTTTTTCTCCATGCATATTTTAAAGCCCTGGAAAGAGTCGCCAGAAGAAGCATCTGGCTCCTGAAGTAATGTATGGCTCTCAAACTTTCACCTACATCTGTGGACTCTACCCTCTGCTGGACACTGCCATGGTCAGACCACCAGCAATCTCTCCCTTGGTACTGAAGAAGATCTGAACACCTTCCCAAGAAAATGTAGGTACAAGAGTCACAGTGCACATTTAATTTCATTTTATTGTGTCACTTTTATTAGACCAGTCCATTTGTGTTTTAAGGCTCCCGACATGTTTTTCATCACTTTAATGAAGAAAGATCTAGCTAATCTGTTCTTAGAATCCATCTTGGTCAACTTACAGAGTGTGTCTTGACCTTAGTCTCTTTCTCAGCTGTCAACTATTTTAAGAAACACTCAGATGGGACCCACTAATGCCGGTTCAGGATCACCTCGTCTTTTCTTTTCAAGGCGGATTTTCACATCTGCTGGACGAACTGTCTGCCACACACCTGCCACTTGTAGCCAGTGTGGATAGGCTTGTCCTTGGTCCAGCAGCTCATCCTATTCCTCACTTGAGGCCTTTCACCATTCCTTACCTTCCCATAAAGCACCAAATGGATTCCTACATTTGGTGTCTCTCACTTATAAGGTCCCTCATGGCTCAGCTCAGTGTATTGCTGGGATCCTTCATTTAGATCTTTTCCCCAATGTTCAGTGAGCCTCTATGTAGCAGAACATTTATTTATTGTGGGTAAGATATACTTCCAAGTTCCATAGAACAAATTTCCTCTGGCTGTGCAGAGGGAAAAAAAATTCAGTTCTGAAGGACCTACTCTATAGCACAAGGAACTACACTCAATATTTTGTAATAACCAATATGAGAAAAGAATCTGAAAAAGAATATATATATAACTGAATCACTTGCTGTGTACTGGAAACTAACACAACATTGTAAATCTACTATACTTCAATTTAAAAAAAGGAAAAAAAAATCAATTCTGATTTGTCCTGCCTTTTTCACACCTGCATTTAGAGTTAGAATGCATCAGAGGATGTGTAAAGATCATCCTAACCATGCAGCTATGCTATAACCCAGTAGAAGATATTTTCTAAAAAGTTGGTTATGCATACCAGACATACCGTACAAGGGGTGATTCTTGTGGGGAAAGTCTTTGCTGGTTGTTTACTGTATTGGGTTGAATTGTGTCCCCCACAAAAATACCTTCAGGTCCTAATCCCCATTACCCATGAATGTGACCTTATTTGGAGACACGGTCTTTGCAAGTGTAGTCAAATTAAGATGAGGTTATACTGGATTAAGTTTGGCCCGAATACAACGACTGCTGTTTTTAAAAGAAGAGAGAATATTGGACACAGAAGGATGAAGGTCATGTGAAGACAGAGGCAGAAATTGGACTTGTGTTGCCATAAGCCAAAGGATGTGAAGAATTGCCAGTAACCACCAGAAGGCAGAAGAGACAAGGGAAGATTCTCTCCTAGAAACTTTGGAGGAAACATGGCCCTGCCAACACCTTGAATTCAGCTTCCAGGCTCCAGAACTATGAGAGCATACATTTCTGTTGTTTCAAGGCCTCCAATTTGTGGTCATTTGTTACAGCAGCCCTAGGAAACCCATACATTCACCACTGGAAAAATAAATAAAGGTAAGAAGTTTGAAACTTGGGAATTTTGTCCTGCCTCCAACGTTCAAATCCCCCAAGGATAAATGGGAATTTGCCCAGTTTGTTTCTTGGATATGAGAAAAGAACAGAGACATTTTTTTCCTCCCCTGACATTGGTATCATTGTTAGCCGTAATATATTAGACTATCATATTTGAGCTACTGCCTAAATATTTACAGCTCCTCCTGGAGTATGAATGCCTAACATACTGATAAGAGGCTGCTTGAGAGACACACCCCTGACCATGATGCACAGCTTTGCACCCTCCCTCCATGCCCAGCTAGTGAATTAAACATGACTGCTTGAGTTGACTCCTTAATCTGCAAGGGCAGCAGGCAACTTGGGGGTTGGATGTGATAAGTAATGGGGATGACTCATGACCGTTGTAAATTCTCATCCAAGGAAAAGCTCCGCACAAATTGCTTTTTAGATTATTTTTTGTTTGTTTGTTGTTTTGGGAGAAAGAGTTCTAGAGCTGAGGCTTGATGGAGAAGCTGGAGTAGGGATGGGAGCCAATGCAATGGTTTGGTAAGGAAATGATAGTGACAGTTAACACTGGGGAAAAAAAGGAGATTCAAGAGATGTGCAGCAAGGGAATTGGTTGGGTGTTGGATAGAAACAGAGTTACAAATAAAACTGACTCCTAAGCTGAGAAAATCTGGAAAATATTTGGGTCACTGATGGTGATGGGGAACTGATCTTTGAGACTAAGAAGGGCAAGAAAGAGGGGTGATGAGGATGGGGATCTAGCAGCCTCGTGAGCTAATAGAGCTTATAGGGCTCTCAAAGTCATTGACTCCAAGGGTCACCCTGAGACCCACAGAGGGGAAACTACTCAACCAAAATCCTACGGCCAGCGACAGACAGAGCCCAAGTCAGAATCCAGGGCTCCTATCATCGTCCTGTATTCTTTCCAAATTAGAAGACTGGAAGAAAGCGGAAAGCTTTAGGCTGAAGCATGTAGATTCTGTAGAACCCTGCTTTATAGCTGGTAACAAACATGGTTCCCGAAAAAGAATGTATGAGCAGAGGCCGCAAACCACCAGCTCTTGGACTGACCTCGACTCTGTTTTTTTAAATTAATTTTTGAACTGATTATTGGGAATTCCCTGGCGGTCCAGTGGTTAGGATTTGGTGCTGCTGTGGCCTGGGAACTAAGATCCCACAAGCTACATGGTGCAGCCAAAAACAATTTTTTTAATTGATTATAACATTTAAAAAGTAAGCAATATATGTGGAATCTAGAAAATGGTACAGATGAACTTAGTGGCAAAGCAGAAATAGAGACACAGATGGAGAGAACAAACGTATGGATACCAAGGGGGGAAGGGAGGGTGGGATGAACTGGGAGATTGGGATTGATATATATACAATACTATGTATAAAATAGATAACTAATGAGAACCTACTGTATAGCACAGGGAACTCTACTCAGTGCTCTGTGGTGACCTAAATGGGAAGGAAATCCAAAAAAGAGGGTATATATGTATACGTATAGCTGATTCACTTTGCTGTGCAGCAGAAACTAACACAACATTGTAAAGCAACTATACTCCAATAAAAATTAATAAAAAATTAAAATAAATTAATTAATTAAAAAATAATAAAAGGCCTTAAAAAAAAAAAGAGTAAGCGAGCTCCTCTAAAACTCTGGCTGTCTAGCTGCTCTGGGAAAAGCCAGTGGATCTATGAGAAAGGAGGAAGAGCTGCCCTCTGTTTAAATTTTTTTTTTTTTTTTTTTGTGCAGTACGCGGGCCTCTCACTGTTGTGGCCTCTCCCTTTGCGGAGCACAGGCTCCGGACGCACAGGCCCAGCAGCCATGGCTCACGGGCCCAGTCGCTCTGCGGCATGTGGGATCTTCCCGGACCGGGGCACGAACCCGTGTCCCCTGCATTGGTGGGCGGACTCTCAACCACTGCGCCACCAGGGAAGCCCCTGCCCTCTGTTTAGATGAGGCAGGCACAGGCTGGTGTGCCCATCTACCTGGCCGGCTTTGCTAACTTATATTCTCTACCTGGCCCCTGCCAGCCCTGGAGTCTGCCAGCCCTGGGAGGGGAGGAAAGGCAGAGGCCCTGAGCCCGAGGCCGAGGCCAGAGTTGGGACTGTTAATGGCACGGGTGAAAAGAACCCGGCAAAAAACCCAGGGAGTAGAAGGACTAGAAGGACTAGAGAGCCTAGGTCACAGAAGCTAAGGTCTTGTCCAGAAAGTCAGGGACAGACTTTTCATCTATTTTTAGATAAAGCAACAGGATGTGGAAACCAAAAATGTGGTCAGTTCTCCCGTACTGCGCAATGGTGATGACTTAGGCAAAACATCCTCTTTTCCTATTTTTAACCAGATCACAGAAGCTGCATCAAAGGACTGGCTGCTGACTAATCCTGTTGAGACGCCTTTCTCTGAGTTGCATAAATGTCATCTACACGAGCTAGAGAACATTTGAGAAGGAAAAAAAAACCCTGTTAAGACTGCTGCACATAGGGCATTCTTAAAAATAGTCTTCTGAGTGGTATCAAGGTGTTCTGGGCCACAGCTTTCTGGAACTTGTCTAGGATTTCATGGCTGAATGGGGCAGATATTCAAAGACAAATCATTCATTTATTAAAGCTGAATTAATGATCCATGACTTTTTTGGACTCCAAAGTACAGTGATGACAGTTTTTCAGTAGATTACCTGGAGAATTATGCTGATTTTTTCAGCAAAACTATTATCTAGTTGTATAAATATCCCTGCACCAGGAACAGGCATTTTATTGGAGAAAAGGAATCAGGAATGAAAGCAAAGCATTGTCAATGCGTTATGGATGAGAACCACATCGTGACAATGGCAGGCCTTGAACGTCGGCAGAGAGCTCAGCCATCATGGAAGGCAACCTTCTCACTTTACTGAGGGAGAGATGGAGCTGTTACAGGTGGTGTGGAGGCCCTCCCCCCACCGCCCGCCCAGGCCTCACCACTTCTGTGCACTCCCACTGTCCAGTGGCCAGACTCTAAAATCTCTTTGCCTGGGGGCTTTTTTCATAACTGAGGAAAGCCAGATGTGCCAGGGAATAAATACCACCGAGAAGCAGCAGCGGCCCACAATCAGGGCCTGGTAGGACTTGGTGTCTAAATACCCCAGGCCCTCACCCCTCAGTGGGGCATGAGCTCTACAAGCTGCTAACACAGAGAAAGTAGGCCGCAGGCTTTAGCAGGCAAGTATCTTGCTAGAGTTAATGTAATAATGTTGGTTTTTTTCAATGTGTGTGTATGTCTGTGTGTGTGGTATGTATAGTTTATATATGTATATTTAAGATGTATATATTGTGTATATTAATGTATGTATGTAAATATGGGTATATAATAAATAATGTATATATGATGTTTATATAAGTTACTTTCTATTTACGGAAAGTGATACTGTTTTTCTATTTACAGTGGTGTTATAAAGTTTCCTTTTATTTTTTAAAAATTTATTTTATTGAAGAATAGGTGATTTATAATGTTGTGTTAATTTCTACTGTATAGCAAATGATTCAGTTATACATATATATACATTCTTTTTCATATTCTTTTCCACTATGGTTTATCACAGGATGTCGAATATAGTTCCCTGAGCTACACAGTAGGACCTTGTTGTTTATCCATTCTATATATACTAGTTGCCTCTGCTAGTCCCAAACTCCCAATCCTTCCCTTCCCCACGCCCTGTCAGGTCATCAGCCTCTGTTTCAAGCATGGCACCTCTGTCTTTGTTGGGTTAGGAACTGGTGATATAAAGAATGAATTAGAGATACAAACTACTAGACATAAAATAGATAAACAACAAGGATTTACTGTATAGCACAGGGAGTTATATTTAATATCTTGTAATAACCTATAATGAAATATAATCTGAAAACAAAAGCTGGATCACTTTGCTGTACACCTGAAACTAACACAACATGGAAAATCAACTATACTTCTATTTTAAAACTACATTGTAGGCTTTGAACTGTACATTTAAACATTGTTAAAATGGCAAATTTTATGTTACATATATTTTACCATAATAAAAAATACAAACTAAAAATATATAGGTTTAAAAAAAGGTGACTTAGAGGAAGGGGGGTTTACTGCTTAGAAGAATAGTAGTTGATACGTTTGCAAATTTCAGATGGAGTCCAACACTCAATTGATCACGAAATTGAGGCCCAGAGAGATTAAATGTCATTTCCCAGTTCCCACACAGAGTCTGTGACAAAGCCAGGACAACGCCCCATTCCCTTAACTCCCATCCATGCTCTTCCCACAGTGCTCACTTCCTGAGGAGGCGGGACTTGAACAATGGGAGGAAGTGAATGGGGAGAGAAGATTGGAGCGTGCAATGAGGAGGTCCAAGAGAGCAAAGGCGTGAAGGGGGAATGCAGGCGACTCTTCCCAAGCCAGGTGGGCAGAGCTTTTTGACTAAAGGGAGGGTTGGGGCAGAAGCAGAGTGAGGAATAAGGTGGCAAAATAGGCTGGGATCAGATTGGAGGGGAGTTTGAAGGACCGATGGGGAGAATGTTAACTCCCCAGGACCTATGATGCAAATCTCTGAGCTGGGAAACCATAGGTCGACACCATGCTGAGGAGATAGCATGGTAGAAAGTAACTATGTTCGAATATTGTTTCCAGAACACAGTGCTGACAAGTTACTTAGCCTCTCTGTGACTTGGTTTCTTCACCTACAAAACAACAACAGCGTCAGAACTTCCCTCATGAAAATTTGGTGAGGATTAATGGAAATAATACACCAAAAACAATATCTAGTATCTAGTAAGGGCTCGATAAATCATACCTATTATGATTTCTAAGGGCTGAATTGACTCAAGAGACAGAAGTGCCTTGGCTGAGCTAGTTAATAGCAGAGCCAGAATTAGGAGTCAGTTCCTATAATTTCTAATTCAACGTTCTTTTTCTTTCATTGTATCATATTTTAAAACAACGGATTATTTATTTTCTGGTATGTATTAGCATTTCGACTTGCAAGACAGCACTCATTCTTTGTGTACAATCATTACAATGGTTTCCTTTTGGAAAAAGACTTTTTTTTTTTTTTTGCGGTACGTGGGCCTCCCACTGTTGTGGCCTCTCCCGTTGCGGAGCACAGGTTCCGGATGCGCAGGCTCAGTGGCCATGGCTCACGGGCCCAGCTGCTCCGTGGCATGTGGGATCTTCCCAGACCGGGGCACTAACCCGCGTCCCCTGCATCGGCAGGCGGACTCCCAACCACTGCGCCACCAGGGAAGCCCTGGAAAAATAATTTTGATCAATTTCTTTCACTCTCTAATTAATATATCACATTTAGAGTGAGTGCACTGTTTGCTTTGAAAAAGAGACTTTCAATTTTCAGGTCTTCAGGCAACTGACATTGCAGCCCGACTTTAAACCATAAGAAATTACATATGACATTTAGAATATAATAAATATTCTGATTGCTTCTTTGTGTCTGTGGAGAAAACATTTATTTTTACCACGTTATCTTTTCCCGCTTTCATCAAATGAATCATACTTATGACCCAAGAGCGTCTGTTGTTCTTTATGATTCATTGATCAACCATGAAAGAACAAACAAATCAAATACTGAAACTTGGGTGGCAGTTTATTGGTGATTGTCTCCAGGAGACTGTGGTCTCCCAAAGAATCATAGACCTTAAGAGATGGCAGCTTCCTCGGAGATCCTGTATCCCTGCTCCTTCATCTTTATAGACGAGAAAATTTGGTTCAGAAAGGTGAAGTGACTTTTGCAAAGTCATCCAGCTAGTTGGTGGAAAAGAGGGATTTTGATACCATTTTTTTTTCTAACTTTGAAAAAAAAGAGGGATTTTGATCCCCCGCCCCTTTTTTTTCTGACATTGCATCATGTCCTGCATCAATTCATGGATTTCTGAAAAGTCTTCCTGCATTTCAGGTAGGCCAGATCCAGTTTGCTGCTTCTGCATTGCATCATGTCCTACATCAACTCATGGATTTCTGAAAAGCCTTCCTACATTTCAGGTAGGCCAGATCCAGTTTGCTGCTTCTTTGTGCAAATAACGTTTTATTGAAACACAGCCATGCTCATTCCTTTACTGATTGTCTATGGCTGCTTTATCACTACAGTGGCAGAGGTGAGGGGGTTGTACCAGACCCACGTGACTGCAAAGCCTGAAAGACTTACTATCAGTCCCTTCACAAAAAATGTGTGCCAGTTTCCATTGTATATCAAGCCTAGTTGAAATTCTGTTTTTTGTTTTTATTATTTTTGTATCAGACCCTAATGTCAATGTTGAATAAAGTGGACTTGGGCAGGGAAGAATGGGAAAGAAGAAAGAGAAAGGAAAGAGCTAACATTTATTTGCCTCATTGGGGGAGACTTTTTATGTGTCACCCCATTTAATTCTCAAAAAGATGCTATCAGATTGCTCTTTTAAGCCCCATTTAGTAAATAAGAAAACTGAGGCTAAGAGAGAGAAAAGCCAAGTTGCCTAAGTTCATGTCACTAATAATTAGCAGGACGAAGGTTTGAATCCAGCCTTCCCCATTCTAAAACTCTCTGTTCTTTCTTCTGTACCATGTGATTGTCATAGTCAAGGTTACCTTCTATTTTTTAAAAGGTGATATATCGTCCCTTAAATTGAAAGAGTTGAATTAAAAAATAATATTGGATACCAAATCATACTTGATAAATAGTTAAATACTGGTTACAATTGTCTAATTCATGATGCCATCATGGGTTTTATTTTCCTTTGGGTGCTCATTTATACAAGTGGGGGAGTTGGACTGCAGAATATAATAGTACATATTTTGACAATTAGCATTTTGCATTATTGGCTAAACTTGATGGATTTAATAGCTCCTGCAGCAACTTGTAGAATGGAAGTCTTGTGTGTATGTCCACACAACTAATTACATAGATACCACATAGATGGGTTTTTATTTAATCAACAATTCCTCCTCTCCAAAGTTGACTACACTTCTCTAAAGCAGTGTTTACCAATTTGCCTCATCATCTGAATTGCCCACGAAGACCCTTAGAAGACAGATTCCCAGGACCCTTCCAGGACTCTCTAGTTAGTATATCTGGGTTTAGGTTTGGGAATCCATAATTTTACATTATTTTGTAACCTCGGAAGGTAATTCTGATGATTAATCAGCTCTGGGAACCACTACTCTGTAAGGTCATGAAGGCATGGATGTCCATATCTTTGTCTCAGTCCTTCCTGGTCTTCCCTTACATCCTCTAACCTGTCCTCTTCCTGAATCCAACTTGGTGATCAGTGGGTACATTGTTCCTTGTCTTTGCTGAAAGAGGCTGGGGGCGAGGGCACCTCACACCCCACACTATGTATTTCCTCAGTGTCCAGTAAAGCAGTGCAGACACTTTCTGCCTTAATTGTAGTTACTGTGTTTAGTTATGCTTTTATTTCTCTTGTTGCTTTTTTTGCTTTTCATTTGCATTTGCAAAATTTCCTCAAATACAAATCTGACTAACTTCTGCTTTTTGACTAAAAAGTGAGGTTCATAGACACCCAAAATTTAGATCATAAAAGTCTATTATCCCCTGTACCCTGTTATTCATCTCCCTGTCATTTTCAACTTTTAAAAATGTCACTACAACCATTAGCAATTAAAATCAAAAGGTACTTTGTACCCTGAAAGTTTGGTGGTCTCAGACACACATTAATTTAAATCTTTCCTCCCCACTGTACAGGGTTTACATTAACCTAATATAACAGGCTTTTAAATTTACATATATAACCACACTCAACCCACATTCATTTTATTAGCCAGTTCCTCTACCATAGTATAAATTAAATAAAATAATTATATATAGTAGGGTGTATATGTTAATCCCAAACTCCTAATTTATCCCTCCCCCCCCCAACATTTCCCCTTTGGTAACCATAGTTTCTTTTCTATGTCTGTGAGTCTGTTTCTGTTTTGTAAATAAATTCATTTGTACCAATTTTTAGATTCCACATATAAGCAATACTGTATGATATTTGTCTTTCTCTGTCTGATTTCCTTCACTTAATATTATAATCACTAGGTCCATCCATGTTACTGCAAATGGCATTATTTCATTCTTTTTTATGGCTGAGTAGTATTCCATTCTGTACCACATCTTCTTTCTCCATTCCTTTGTCAATGGACATTTATGTTGCTTCCATGTCTTGGCTATTACAAATAGTGCTGCAGTGAACATTGGGGTGCATTCTTCTTTCGAATTATGGTTTTCTCTAGATATATGCCCAGAAGTGGGATTGCTGGGTCATATGGTAGCTCTATTTTTAGTTTTTTAAGGAACCTCCAGACTGTTCTCTACAGTGGCTGTACCAATTTACATTCCCACCAACAGTGTAGGAGGGTTACCTTTTCTCCACACCCACTCCAGCATTTATTATATGTAGACTTTTTAATGATGGCCATTCTGACCAGTGTGAGGTGGTACCTCACTGTAGTTTTGATTTGCATTTCTCTGGTAATTAGTGATGCTGAGCATCTTTTCATGTGCTTTTTGGCCATGTGTATGTCTTCTTTGGAGAAACGTCTATTTAGATCTTCTGTCCATTTTTTGATTGGGTTGTTTGCTTTTTTTATGTTGAGCTGAATGAGCTGTTTATATATTTATAAAATAAATAATCAACAAGGACCTACTGTATGGCACAGGGAACTCTACTCAATATTCTGTAATAACCTATGTGGAAAAAGAATGGACATATGTGTATACATAACTGAATCGCTTTGCTGTACACCTGAAACTAATACAACATTGTAAATCAACTATACTCCAATATAAAAAAAAAATCAGGACTGTTAAAAAAAGTAAAAGAGATTTACAAGCTTCCCATTCAAGATGGGGACCTAAAAAGACCCTAAACTCACCTCCTCCCACAGACACACCAAGTCTACAACTACACATGGAACAATTTCCTCTGGAAAAAACCTAAAAACTGACTGAGCCACTCCTAGCATCCAGCGAATGAGAGAAGGTCTACATGGAAGCCCCTGGTAGGAGAGGCTGGGACACAGTCTCGCCATAAACCCCACTTCCTCCTCCTTCTCCTCCTCCTCTTTGACCCCTTGACCCCTGAGAACCCAGAGCTTCTCACTGAGGAGCAAAAGCTTTAAACCCCACATTGGGCACCTCCCACTTTTAAGATCTGCACCTGAGAGACGGGCCTCCAAAACATCTAGCTTTGAAAACTAACCGGGGCTCTGTCCACAAGCTCCACAAGGCTCTACGGACCTGGGCTCTTAAAGGGTTTGCACTGGGATGCACCAGCCCCAAAGCTCAGGGCAAAGCATGGATGCAGGGTGCCAGGACTTGTAGGGGGAGAGGCCCACGTGCTGGTCTTGTAGTTGGCCTGGGCTCAGGCATCTGATCAGACAGGCATTTGCTGGCGCTCTGGGGGGAAGGTGGGGAGCTGTTGGCTGCCATCTTGGCTCTCCTTCCACAGCCTCCAGGGTCCAGAGTCCCCTGAGTGGAGCTTTTATGTGCGTCTGGCTGCCACCCAGGAGCCACTCCTTGATTGCCTGGCTCTGTTGGCCAATGGGGCTTGTGTCCTTGGGTCCCCTGGGAGTGTGGTAATCTGCAAGGTGGTTCTTGGTCTGCCACCTGGGGCAGTGCACAGACAGCCTTCTGAGGCACCCTCCCCAGGCTCTCTGCGAGTGCAGCCTCTTTGCTGGTCCTGGACCTCCAGTCCGAGGTGCAGGCCCACCTATAGGGCTCTATGGACGTGGATGTGCTCTCAGGGAAGGTAGGCTAGTGTAAGGCATCTTTGCACTCTCCCTCTGCCTTGCTATAGCTCACAGACAGGAGTTTGTACACTCCTCTGGAGTCCCAATTTGGGGGACTGCTTCCCCGGGGGACACCTCGAGATGGTGGCCAGCAAGGCATACACTTGCAGTCCCATAGGATTGTATATACCTGCATACTTTAAAAGGTGCTGCCTGAAGGTCTGGCTTCTTAATCACATACCACAATATAGCACATTAGAAAGCTCTAAATATGAAAAATAATCTTCCACAATCTCACCAGCAATCATTGACTTTTTCATTCATGCCACCTTCTAGTCGCTGTCCAGCTCACTTTCAGAATCTGTATTGACTTTTTTCTTCTTGTATTGTGATTTTAAAATACAATATTTGTTTAACCAAAAAACAAACACTCTTAAAGAGCTATGCATAAGTTCTTCCAAGCACAGCATTGATTTCTAATGTGTATGTGAGTAATAAATTTACGAATATCATGGGTTACCCTCCTTGTGTTTCTTGTGCTCTCCTGCAATAGTTCATGGACTGACTTTGCTAATCAGTGCTTGTCCAAATAGATATTTTATATTCATCTCTTCAATTCTTGCTTACTAAACTTCACAGATATAGTGGTTCCTATGATATATTATTAAGAACAAACAATTAACTTGTCATTTTATTTAAAAGAACAAAGTTCTCATTTCAAAACTCTGCATGCATTTACCATAATTATATGGGAATCTTTTCAAAGCTGTTTTTTCATCTATTGAGGTTCCCCCTCTAACTTTGCCAAATATACTTATTAATAAATCTCTACAATAATTAATTTTAAACAAATGTGCTTACAATTTAACACAAGTTTGGAATGTTTTATTTATGTAAGCGCTTTTGTAAATGTAAAAAGATATTGGGCATCCTTGAAAGCAATATTGGGTTGCCCAAAAATTTCGTTTGGTTAATGAATACATTGTTCAATAAAGTTCTTGGTGAAAATGAAAAATGTCTTTTATTTTTACTTAAAACTGAACAAACTTTTTGGCCAGCCCAATATTTTAAAGAACTGAGCTTATAAATTCTCTGATGTATGAACTTTGTATTAATACTTATATAAATGCATACCACCACCTCTTCCATTACCATAAGGCTTAATGATTATGGTCTTAGGGTAATGTTAAAGATTTCTTTTAAATAAGTAGTACCCAACATCTTTTTGAGAATATTTAACTTTTTTAACTTGGAGGCAGTGTGAGGGATTGGTGAATCTAATCATTTACATCAGATTCAATCTAGTGTGTATCCTTCCTTAAAGTAAATGAGTTAACCTTATTAAACCTTATTTTGTTTTAAATGCAAGAATAATAATAATGATAACTATAATAATAATAAAATAATCGACCTCAATGGTCTTTGTCAGTATTAGTGACTTTGGGTGAAAAAGTTAGTTCTTACTCACTCAGAAATAAGATATTTTGATCCACCAGAGGGCAAACAGAAGAAGCAAGGAGAACTACAATCCTGCACCCTGTGGAACAAAAACCACATTAACAGAAAGATAGACAACATGAAAAGGCAGAGGGCTATATACCAGATGAAGGAACAAGATAAAACCCCAGAAAAACAACTAAATGAAGTGGAGATAGGCAACCTTCCAGAAAAAATTCACAATAATGATAGTGAAGGTGATCCAGGACCTCGGAAAAACAATGGAGGCAAAGATCGAGAAGATGCAAGAAATGTTTAACAAAGACCTAGAAGAACTAAAGAACAAACAAACAGAGATGAGCAATACAATAACTGAAATGAAAACTAGACTAGAAGGAATCAATAGCAGAAGAACAGATAAGTGACCTGTAAGACAGAATGGTGGAATTCACTGCTGTGGAACAGAATAAAGAAAAGAGAATGCAAAGAAATGAAGACAGCCTAAGAGACCTCTTGGACAACATTAAATGCAACAACATTCGCATTATAGGGGTCCCAGAAGGAGAGGAGAGACAGAAAGGACCAGAGAAAATATCTGAAGAGATTATAGTCGAAAACTTCACTAACATGGGAAAGGAAATAGCCACCCAAGTCCAGGAAGCTCAGGGAGTCCCATACAGGATAAACCCAAGGAGAATCACGCCAAGACACATAGTAATCAAATTGGCAAAAATTAAAGACAAAGAAAAATTATTGAAAGCAGCAAGGGAAAAATGACAAATAATATACAAGGGATCTCCCATAAGGTTAACAGCCGACTTCTCAGCAGAAACTCTACAAGCCAGAAGGGAGTGGCATGATATACTTAAAGTGATGAAAGGGAAGAACCTACAACCAAGATTACCCAGCAAGGATCTCATTCAGATTCGATGGAGAAATCAAAAGCTTTACAGACAAACAAAAGCTAAGAGAATTCAGCACCACCAAACCAGCTTTACAACAAATGCTAAAGGAGCTTCTCTAAGTGGGAAACACAAGAGAAGAAAAGGACCTACAAAAACAAACCCAAAACAATTAAGAAAATGGTCATAGGAACATACATATCGATAATTACCTTAAACGTGAATGGACTAAATGCTCCAACCAAAAGAAACAGGCTTGCTGAATGGATACAAAAACAAGACCCATATATATGCTGTCTACAAGAGACCCACTTCAGTCCTAGGGACACATACAGACTGAGAGTGAGGGGATGGAAAAAGATATTCCATGTAAATGGAAATCAAAAGAAAGCTGGAGTAGCAATACTCATATCAGATAAAATAGACTTTAAAATAAAGAATGTTACAAGAGACAATGAAGAACACTACATAATGATAAAGGGATCAATCCAAGAAGAACATATAACAATTATAAATATATATGCACCCAACATAGGAGCACCTCAATACATAAGGCAACTGCTATAAAGGAGGAAATCAACAGTAACACAGTAATAGTGGGGGACTTTAACATCCCACTTACACCAATGGACAGATCATCCAAAATGAAAATAAATAAGGAAACAGAAGCTTTAAATGACACAATAGACCAGATAGATTTAACTGATATTTATAGGACATTCCATCCCAAAACAGCAGATTACACTTTCTTCTCAAGTGCGCACAGAATATTCTCCAGGATAGATCACATCTTGGGTCACAAATCAAGCCTCAGTAAATTTAAGAAAATTGAAATCATAACAAGCATCTTTTCTGATCACAACGCTATGAGATTAGAAATGAATTACAGGGGAAAAAACGTAAAAAACACAAACACATGAAGGCTAAGCAATACGTTACTAAATAACCAAGAGATCACTGAAGAAATTTAAGAGGAAATCAAAAATACCTAGAAGCAAATAACAATGAAAACACAATGATCTAAAACCTATGGGATGCAGCAAAAGCAGTTCTAAGAGGGAAGTTTAGAGCTATACCAGCCTACATCAAGGAACAAGAAAAATCACAAATAAACAATCTAACCTTACACCTAAAGGAACTAGAGAAAGAAGAACAAACAAAAGCCAAAGTTAGCAGAAGGAAAGAAATCATAAAGATCAGAGCAGAAATAAATGAAATAGAAACAAAACAATAGCAAATATCAATAAAACTAAAAGCTGGTTCTTTGAGAAAATAAACAAAATTGATAAAACATTAGGCAGACTCATCAAGAAAAAGAGGGAGAGGACTCAAATCAATAAAATTAGAAATGAAAAAGGAGAAGTTAAAACAGACACCGCAGAAATACAAAGCATCCTAAGAGACTACTATAAGCAACTCTATGCCAAAAAAATGGACAACCTGGAAGAAATGGACAAATTCTTAGAAAGGTATAAACTTCCAAGACTGAACCAGGAAGAAATAGAAAATATGGAGAGACCAATCACAAGTAATGAAAAGGAAACTGTGATTAAAAATCTTTCAACAGTCAAAAGTCCAGGACCAGATGGCTACACAGGTGAATTCTATCAAACATTTAGAGAAGAGCTAACACCCATCCTTCTCAAACTCTTCCAAAAAACAGCAGAGAAGGAACACTCCCAAACTCATTTTATGAGGCCACCATCACCCTGATACCAAAACCAGACAAAGATACTACAAAAAAAGAAAATTACAGACCAATATCACTGATCAATATAGATGCAAAAATCCTCAACAAAATACTAGCAGACAGAATCCAACAACACATTAAAAGGATCATACACCACAATCAAGTGGGATTTATCCCAGGGATGCAAGGATTCTTCAATATATGCAAAACAATCAATGTGATACACCATATTAACAAATTAAAGAAGAACAACCATATGATCATCTCAATAGATGCAGCAAAAGCTTTTGACAAAATTCAACACCCATTTATGATAAAAACTCTCCAGAAAGTGGGCATAGAGGGAACCTACCTCAACATAATAAAGGCCATATATGACAAACCCACAGCAAACATCATTCTCAATGGTGAAAAATTGAAAGTATTTCCTCTAAGATGAGGAATGAGACAAGGATGTCCACTCTCACCACTATTATTCAACATAGTTTTGGAAGTCCAAGCCACAGCAATCAGAGAAGAAAAAGAAATAAAAGGAATACAGATTGGAAAAGAAGAAGTAAAACTGTCACTGTTTGCAGATGACATGATACTATACATAGAGAATCCTAAAAATGCGACCAGAAAACTACTAGAGCTAATCAATGAATTTGGTAAAGTTGCAGGATACAAAATTAATGCACAGAAATGTCTTGCATTCCTGTACACTAATGATGAAAAATCTGAAAGAGAAATTAAGAAAACACTCCCATTTACCATTGCAACAAAAAGAATAAAACACCTAGGTATAAACCTACCTAGGGAGACAAAAGACCTGTATGCAGAAAACTGTAAGACTCTGATGAAAGAAATTAAAGATGATACCAACAGATGGAAAGATATACCATGTTCTTGGATTGGAAGAATCAATATTGTGAAAATGACTGCACTATCCAAAGCAATCTACAGATACAATGCAATCCTTATCAAATTACCAATGGCATTTTGTACAGAATGAGAACAAAAAATCTTAAAATTTGTATGGAGACAGAAAAGACCTCGAATAGCCAAAGCAGTCTTGAGGCAAGAAAGTGGAGCTGGAGGAATCAGACTCCCTGACTTCAGACTATACTACAAAGCCACAGTAATCAAGATAATGTGGTACTGGCACAAAAACAGAAATATAGATCAATAGAACAGGATAGAAAGCCCAGAGATAGACCCACGCACCTATGGTCAACTAATCTATGACAAAGGAGGCAAGGATATACAATGGAGAAAAGACAGTCTCTTCAATAAGTGGTGCTGGGAAGACTTGACAGCTACATGTAAAAGAATGAAATTGGAATACTCCCTAACACCATACACAAAAATAAACTCAAAATGGATTCGAGACCTAAATATAAGACCGGACACTATAAAACTCTTAGAGGGAAACATAGGAAGAACACTCTTTGACATAAATCACAGCAGATCTCTTTGGATCCACCTCCTAGAGAAATGGAAATAAAAACAAAAATAAAGAAATGGGACCTAATAAAACTTCAAAGCTTTTGCACAACAAAGGAAACCATAAACAAGATGAAAAGACAACCCTCAGAATGGGAGAAAATATTTGCAAATGAATCAGTGGAGAAAGGATTAATGTCCAAAATATATAAACAGCTCATGCAGCTCAATGTTAAAGAAACAAACAACCCAATCCAAAAATGGGCAGAAGACCTAAATAGACATTTCTCCAAAGAAGACATATAGATGGCCAAGAAGCACATGAAAGGCTGCTCAACATCACTAATTATTAGAGAATGCAAGTCAAAACTACAATGAGGTATCACCTCACACCAGTTAGAATGGGCATCATCAGAAGATCTACAAACACCAAATGCTGGAGAGGGTGTGGAGAAAAGGGAACCCTCTTGCACTGTTGGTGGGAATGTAAATTGATACAGCACTTATGGAGAACAGTATGGAGGTTCCTTCAAAAACTAGAAGTAGAATTACCATATGATCCAGCAATCCCACTACTGGGCATATACCCAGAGAAAACCATAATTCAAAAAGACACATGCACCCCAATGTTCATGGCAGCACTATTTACAATAGCCACGTCAGAAGCAACCTAAATGCCCATCTACAGACGAATGGATAAAGAATATGTGGTACATATATATAATGGAATATTACTCAGCCAAAAAAGGAATGAAATTGAGTCATTTGTTGAGACGTGGATGGATCTAGAGACTGTCATACAGAGTGAAGTAAGTCAGAAAGAGAAGAACAAGTATCGTATATTAATGCATGTATGTGGAACCTAGAAAAATGGTACAGATGAACCGGTTTGCAGGGCAGAAGTTGAGACACAGATATAGAGAACAAACGTATGGCCACCAAGGGGGGAGAGCTGCGGAGGGGTGGGGATGGTGGTGTGATGAATTGGGCGATTGGGATTCACATGTATACACTGATGTATATAAAATTGATGACTAATAAGAACCTGCTGTATAATAAAATAAAATAAAATTCAAAAATTCAAAAAAAAAGAAATAAGATATTTTAATTTCTTTCTCTTAGGTGAATTAAGACAAAAATATATGATGTGTGAAGATGTCAACATATCCCGTATTATATTTAGGATTGATTAGGTTCTAGCAGAGAAAGCAGCAGATATAGGATCTATGAGGAAGGACAAGGTTTTACTTCCTGAGTAGAACAGTAAAAGAGATCTATTACTAAGAAGGTGTTTAGAATTACTGTATCTTACTGTCAAAGAGAAACGTAACTGACAACAAATGTGGAGTCAATGAGGACATCATAATGACGCTTATAACAAAATACAGCCACCAAGCTGAGATTCGTTAGATGAGAAATGGTGACTTAGACCATAATGTGATACTCTTTTATAAGCCATTAATATTAGAGGTGAAAAGGAAGTTCTATTAAATTACCTGGGGCAATATCTTTCTTCCTCTACAAGATTAACAAAGCACACTTGACAATAGATGTCTCAAGAAATTTAACTAACCATTTGTTTAAATCTAACATGGATAAGCTGCAATTAAATAAGCATTTTATGCCCTACGTTAGATTGGCCCTAATGAGCAAGTCTAAATCTTGTTTTCAAGATCAAAATGGCCTTTTGTGACAGCACCTCTTTGCCAGTCTGTCCTTCCAATAGGGACAAGTACTTCAGAGTAAGGGCAAGCATGCCTAACAGATAAAGACAGCAGGTCACTCTCCAGAAGTCTCAAGAACTGTTCAAAGTCACGGTCCATTAGAAACAACAGAGACTATGCTACTTCAGAAAAGTAGTTTGGTTTCAAGGAAGTTAAGACCCTTTTCCCAACCCCTCCAGTGCCCTTGTCATAGAGAAGAGGGGTAAACTGGGCATTCGTAATAGACGAGGGCAGAGAAACTGGGCATGATTCCCTAAAGGCACTGCCTGCCTGGTGCCCTTGGCACTTACCAAAAGCTACCACATACTGTTATTTTTTGTCTAAGCATCTGTCTGTCTTCCTGACTAGATTGGAAGCATCCCAAAGGCAG
The DNA here is from genome assembly GCF_964341445.2 of Mesoplodon mirus. Classification (NCBI taxonomy): domain Eukaryota; kingdom Metazoa; phylum Chordata; class Mammalia; order Artiodactyla; family Ziphiidae; genus Mesoplodon; species Mesoplodon mirus. Next base: position 31,402,074 of record NC_138992.1, read on the forward strand.
GGACCAAGGAGAGCTGTCTGGGCATCACCAGCACCTTCTGTGTGCCCTGTTCAAATGTTTGCTGTAGATATTGGTGATATTTTTAGGTAAATAAGTAAGTTAGTTAATTAGTAGAATTTTGAAAGGCCAAAGGATCCAATTTTCTCTAAAACTTGAGCAGTTGATTTAAAAAAATTTTTTTATTTAAGTATAGTTGATTTATAATGTATTTCTGCTTCACAGCAGAGTGCTTCACTTATACATATATATACACATTCGTTTTTTAAATATTCCTTTCTTTATGGTTCATCATAGAATATTGAATATACTTCTCTGTGCTATACAATAGGACCTTGTTGTTTATCCATTCTATACATAATAGCTTACATCTGCTAACCCCAACCTCTCACTCCATCCTTCCCCAGACTCCCTCTCCCTTGGCAGCCACCAGTCTGTTCTCTATGTCCGTGAGTCTGTTTCTGTTTCATAGATAGGTTCACTTGTGTCATATTTTAGATTCCACATATAAGTGATATCAAATGGTATTTGTCTTTCTCTTTCTGACTTACTTCACTTAGTATGATTACCTCTAGTTGCATCCATGTTGCTGCAAATGGCATTATTTCATTCTTTTTTATGGCTGAGTAGTATTCCATTGTATATATGTACCACCTCTTTATCCATTCATCTGTTGATGGACATTTAGGTTGTTTCCATGTCTTGGCTATTGTAAATAGTGATACTATGAACACAGGGATGCATGTATCTTTTTGAATTATAGTTTTGTCTGGATCTATGCCCAGGAGTAGGATTGCTGGATCATATGGTAATTCTATTTTTAGTTTTCTGAGGAACTTCCATACTATTTTCCATAGCAGCTGCACCGACTTATATTCCCACAAACAGTGTAGGAGGGTTCCATTTTCTCCACACCCTCTCCAGCATTTGTTATTTGTAGACTTTTTAATGATGGCCATTCTGACCAGTGTGAGGTGGTACTTCATTGTAATTTTGATTTGCATTTCTCTAATAATTACCAATGTTGAGCATCTTTTCATGTGTCTATTGGCCATCCGTATTTCTTCTTTGGAGAAATGTCTATTTAGGTCTTCTGCCCATTTTTGGATTGGGTTGTTTGGTTTTTTGTTGTTGAGTTGTATGAGCTGTTTGTAAATCAAGCCCTTGTCATTTGCAAATATTTTCTCCCATTCTGTAGGTTGTGTTTTTGTTTTGTTTATGGTTTCCTTTGCTATGCAAAAGCTTGTAAGTTTGATTAGGTCCCATTTGTTTATTTTTGTTTTTATTTCTATTGCTTTGGGAGACTGACCTAAGAAAACATTTGTACAATTTATGTCAGAGAATGTTTTGCCTATGATCTCTTCTAGGAGTTTTATGGTGTCATGTCTTATGTTTAAGTCTTTAAGCCATTTAGAGTTTATTTTTGTGTATGGTGAGAGTGTGCATTCTAACTTGAGCAGTTGATTCTTTGCCTAGTTAATGTGGGGCAGATCCTGTCTCTGTAGGAGGAATAATTGCAAAATGAGTAAAAAAAAATCACATATTGTATTAGTTTATTAATATATAATTTTAATAAACACAGTTTTGTTTTCTTTAGAAAACACAGTAAAACATAAACTCATCAGAATATTTAAATAAACCAAAACTACAAATTCATCTTTACCTTCTCAGATCTTTTTTGGTTGAAAGTTATGCCAATTATATCAGTATTTACCAGAGTATGGGCTGTAGAACTGGTCCTATGTGCTGTTAACAGTTATTACAGGTAAAATTGTTCCATGTTTAATAGCTTGAGAAAATTTTGGGTAAAACAGGTTAAATGAGATTTCTTTTTTTTTTTTTTTTTAAAAAGAAGGATTCTTTTTATTTATTTATTTATTTATTTATTTATTTATGGCTGTGTTGGGTCCTCTTTTCTGCACGAGGGCTCCCTCTAGTTGCGGTGAGCGGGCCTCTCACTATCGCGGCTTCTCTTGTTGCGGAGCACAGGCTCCAGACGCGCAGGCTCAGTAGTTGTGGCTCACGGACCCAGTTGCTTTGTGGCATGTGGGATCTTCCCAGACCAGGGCTCGAACCCGTGTCCCCTGCATTGACAGGTAGACTCTCAACCACTGCGCCACCAGGGAAGCCCCAAGATTTCTTTATTATAGGGTTTCTCAAAGTTTTAAAATTATGCCAGCATGCATTATGAATCTTCCAGGTTGGAAGGCAGATTGTGTGGATTTATTGACATCATATAACTCTTTTATGGAACAACTAAGGGATTAGTGGTCTGAGGAACACACTTTGGGAAATGCTGACTCAGATTTCTAATGTAGGCTCCTTCTGCTAGAGAAATTTCACCATTGAAGACCTGTGTTGAAAGACCTGCAATTCAGTAAAACTTCCTGGAATGATGGTTCTCAGTACTGGCCAACTATTAGAATCACCTGGGAGCTTTAAACATGCCAGTGCCCAGGCCCCAGCCCAGGCCAGCTAAGTCAGGGTCTTTGAGGGTGAGTTTTCCCATCTATAAAATAGAAATAATACTACCTACCTCACAGGATTGTCATGAAACATAAATGAGACCTTATGTGTAAAATGCCTACTCTGGTGCCCAAAACAAAATTTGGTCTTCGAAAAAATGTTTCATTCTGGGGAGAGTGTAGAATTTCAATTTTAAAATGTAGAAGATATTATTAAAATAGAAAATCACTATTTGGCTGGCACAGTTTTGCATCCATGGATGCTAAAATTAGAGGGTAAATGTATGATGAGAAACAGGATGTTTGCATAGTCTGAAGGTATTTCCCACAATATACTTATTCATTCCAAAAGGAAAATAGTAACCTCAACAGTGGAAGAATCTGCAGACCCCATCTTAACTAAGTGAAGAAAGGTAACCTCATCAGTAACGAGACATATTAACATCACATACCCCTGCTGTCATGCATTGAGAAGAGCATGTCAGCGCTTCTGTAGTATTGTTGCCCAAAAATACATTACCTGGGTTTACTTATAAGGAAACATCAGACAAACCCAAAGCAAAGGACATTTTACAAAATAACTGGCAGCACTCCTCAGAACTTTCAAGGTCATGAAAGAAAAAGAAAGACAGACTGAGGAACTGTCCCTGACTGGACAAGACTAAGGAACCATGACAGCCAAATGCGATGCATGAGCCTGGATTGGATCAAGGACTAGTCCTTGGGACATTAGTGGGACAATTGGTGAAAATCCAAAGAGTTTTGTAGATTATGCATTTTTCAGTGTTATTTACCTGGTTTTGACAATTGTGCTATGGTTATGTAAGATGTTAATGTTCTGGGATGAGGGGTGATAGGTAAATGGAACGCTGTACTTACTATTTTGCAACTTTTTTATAAGGCTGAAACATTTTCAAAATGAAAAGTTAAAAAATTGTTTTAAAATTTTAATGTTTCTTCATTTCTTCCCATTTGGGCACTTTAGAGATAATAAAATCAGTATTTTTCCCTCTTAGGTGTTTTGAATATAGGGGAAATAGGCCCCTGTAGTGTAGAGTGTACATTGATTATAGTGAAAAAGAGGCCCAAGATGCACATTGTAGGAAGCCTCTCATAGGATTTTAATAAATGTGTTCTCTAAATAACTGTGGCTAGAGGATTTGGTAGAAGAGGAAAAACAAAAGAGATCCAGGAAAGTAGAGGATAGGAGCAGAGGAAGTGGTGAGAAGAAAGTAGGAGCTGCTGGAGATGGGGTTTGGAAAGAGCTCTTGAATAAGGGGGCAGGGGGAGGCCAGACACTTGTGGGTAGGAAATAGCTGTGAAGGATATTAAGAAGGGCAGAGAAGGGATAGAAGCGTTTAAAGATACTTTGCTGGCATCACACATGCATGTTCTCCTTGATATTTGTTTGTCAGCCTGCAGTAGAGATTTTGATTTTTTCCAATTTTTTTCTGTTTTTTTCTTTGAATATTACTCTATGCTGAGACTCTCCTCGAAGGGCCTGGTTATAGTCCTGTTACACTGAGATACAGTCCAGATCATGTGCCTTGTTTGCGAGACAGACAACACAACAATTTATCTGGTAGCCCTTTGGCCCTTATGGAAAAAAGTAGTTTGGCCCTGCAAACTCAAACCGCTGAAGGACCATGCAGTGTAGTTCTCTGTCGCTGGGCATGAGTACAGGTCACGATCAGTAGACTTAAGGAGAATTGCTGGAACAGTGTGGCTGAGGAGCTGCGTGGGGCCTCTCACGGGTTGTCTTCACTGGCAGTGTCCATTTGTTTCTTCCCAATCATTTTCAGGACTGGAAGCCAGAAATGAATCTGAAAAGACACGAAGCTGGATGAATGAGCATTAGAGTCATTTCAAATGCCACTGACACAAACTTTTCACGAGACTTGGAAATGGCCAGAAAAGCTGACCCTTAGGGATTATTTTGGTCTTTCATTGTCTATGAACTATTTTCCAGTTCTGTAAGCTGTAGATAGCTGATGGCAACAATGCAAATGACTCTTGTCCATGGACATGCAAATGAATTTCACCCTGCAGAGTACAATTGATCTTCCCATCCTCCCTTGTGGAAGAAGCCAGTTTTGTATCTATTAAACAAATTCATTTTGGTATTCAAGATGGCCTGTATATATGTGTGATTTAAATTGTTTTTTGGGGCTTCCCTGGTGGCGCAGTGGTTGAGAGTCTGCCTGCCGATGCAGGGGACACAGGTTCGTGCCCCGGTCCAGGAGGATCCCACATGCCGCGGAAAGGCTGGGCCCATGAGCCATGGCCGCTGGGCCTGCGCGTCTGGAGCCTGCGCTCCGCAACGGGAGAGGCCACAACAGTGAGAGGCCCGCGTACCACAAAATAAGTAAGTGAATAAATAAATAAATAAATAAATTGTTCTTTGAATTGGTTGGAGTTTCTTACTGTTCCGTCTTTAATACGTTGAATAAAATCTTTGTCAAGTGCTCATTTTATATGTGTATGAAAGTCATTATGTTATCATATATATGTATAAATATATACATATCATATATATATATCATCAGATATAATTTTTAATACTGGAGAATGAGCAAATTCTTTGGAGTTTACCAAGCTGTAGTAGATACTTCCCTTCTGTTATTTATTTATCCCAGTAAAGTAACTCTGACTGGGTATTGTTCTTTTTTTTTTTTTTTTTTCCTTTTTTGCGGTACACGGGCCTCTCACTGTTGTGGCCTCTCCTGTTGCGGAGCACAGGCTCTGGACGTGCAGGCACAGCGGCCATGGCTCACGGGCCCTGCCGCTCCACAGCATGTGGGATCTTCCTGGACCGGGGCACGAACCCGTGTCCCCTGAATCTGCAGGCGGACTCTCAACCACTGCGCCACCAGGGAAGCCCCGGGTATTGTTCTTTAACAGCCATTAGAGAGGGCCTTCCCAGTAGCTTTTCTACAATATGACTGAATGTACTCCCTTGAAATCAGTGTTTTGAAGGCTATCTTATAGAATCCTCTGGACCGGCATTGCTGCAGGGTCTTCTGGACTTAGCCATGTACATCTGTTCCCCGTCACTGTTCACCCACCGCCACCACCACCCCCGCCCCGAAAGTGTCCCATCTGTTGCTGGGGATATAAGCCCTAATGTAAAGTTGAAGAGTGCTTTGAAATTCCATTTGCCCTTCAAAATCAAAATTTCCCTAATTACAGGTTATAACCCTATTTTGGCTTTACCTTTGTAAAGTACAGACTCAGTTTCCTTTTTACTTCTCCCACTGGCTGCTTTGATCTTTTCTTCAGTAGCTTTGCATGTAGGTATTGGATGCGCTCCCTCTGCACACTTGGGTAGAAGGATGCTGACACCAGGATTTTAAGTTGCATCAGGATGGAGGACAACAGTCCTAGCATCCCTAGTATCACAAGAATAAAAGTGAGAGGAATCCAGGTCTTAGACAGAAGTAGCTTTGGTTTGGGGAGGCAACTGGGTTCAAACAGAGATATATTAAATGAAGAATCATGGATGATGTCTTGAGCTTCTTGTTTCTAAAATGAAAGAATAAAATCATCAAGATCCATGCCATTTTCATACTCTGTGCTTGTCTGTCTCAATACTGCCCCGTAGCACGTAACATTTATCTTAAAATATGCAGGGAGCTTTGGCTGAAGGGCTATCCCAGCTCCTTTTATGTGCTATGATTGGAATAAAGGAGAAGGGAGGAAGTTTAGTTGTAGCCATTGCAGAGTTTTCCAAAGTGGGATTGTGGAAATATAGATTTCCTTGAGAGAAGGATATCAGATAAGTTTGTTTGCTCTATCCTTTCTTTAGAGAGTCACAATGGCCATGAGACTGTTGAAGGTGCTGAGAAGAAAGCAGAGAAATTCCCTTAACTTCAGCCAACGAGTCTCCTATTAATTTTGACCACATAACCCATTTTTATGGAACACTGTTTCTACACTTCAGAGCATGTGGGATTAATGAAAGATGGTTTTTGCTCAACTGGGGGAGAAGTTTTTTTTGTAGCAGAGCCCCTCAAGACCCAGTCATAGCCTCTCCATCTCGACGAACACCTCGTCGGCAGACCACAAGGTCATAAAGATGTGGAGGCATTAAATTATGTTCTAAGTCATCCTTCTAGAGCTTGAGGTGGCGGGGAGGGGCGGGTGGTGGAATTATTCTTGATGCAAGAATACAAAGAAGAGTATATTTACTGAAAGTGTCTCTAAAATCCTATTTATAGAGGTCTCAAAATAGGACATTTTCACATCTCTCTTAGACGATAGGAGGGGTGCATTCCTCCCTGCTTGAAGGCAAGAGAATAAGCCAGTTGCCCTCAACAAACTGACCCAGAGGGCAGATGACATTGAGCCACCTAGCCAAGCCACCAGCAGGAGAAGTGTGTGCTGATTCAGCTCTTACTTTTCCCTGACCTGAGAAAGCCATATAGTCTCTTGGTTGATTTGTTTTCCAATTTGGTAAAACAGGAATTAATGGACCAGATCTTGCCCATGAATAAACTACTCCCATTGTAAATTAAGCACCTTGGGGATGGAGCATTAACATTACAGACTGGAGTACTTAGTAAGTTATTATCACCCCAACACCTTAGAGCCCTGGGGCCCAGAGGAGGAAAATGACTTCTGAGAAGAACCCAATCACACCCAGAGAACACCGCGCACCTTCAATTTACCCCAATTCCTGTGAAAAATCTGGAAACCCCAAAACCTGGGACTTCTACACAAATGTCAAGTCAGATCTGCAATTTCCCCAGCACTGTGGCTAAGCAGTAGAAAGCATTTGTGTTGCCTCTCCTTTGCTCTTATTAAAAAGACAGTTCACCTACGATTAAATAGAGAGATTTCAGTCCCCAGAGCAGTGGCATGCATTCTTTTCAATACTGTTGAAGAAACAAACACATCGATTGAGTAAGTGATGAGAAATCCTGCAATAAGAAAGCAGCGGGTGTCCGGTCTGGGAAGAAGTTCTTAGTCTAGGAATCTAACCAGGGATTTTGCAGCTGGGAGTCTGGGCTTCAGAAAGGTTGTCAACACTTTTGTACGGGCTTGGTGGAGGGTTACAAACTCTCAAAATACCAAGCAATGTAGTAAATGGTACCCCAGTGTTTTAAAATGTGTTTGCCTCTCTCAAGTAAACAATTTGCCAAGATGGTATTGAGTAATGGATGGAAGATTCACTCTGGTATCAGACAGTTCTGAAAAGTTAATGCAGACCAGTGCTGGGCACATAGTAGGTGCTCAATAAGTAGCGACTGTAGCTTTTTTTTTTTTTTTTTTTTTTGCAGTACGCAGGCCTCTCACTGCTGTGGCCTCTCCCGTTGCATAGGCTCAGCAGCCATGGCTCACAGGCCTAGCCGCTCCACGACATGTGGGATCCTCCCAGACCAGGGCACGAACCCGTGTCCCCTTCATCGGCAGGCGGACTCTCAACCACTGTGCCACCAGGGAAGCCCGACTGTAGCTATTTTTACTTACAGTGTCCACCTATCCAGCCAGGTCTATTCACGTCATTTCCCACTTTTCTTCTTTATTTAAAATTGTATAAAAGTGGGAGAAAACTTGAGCCAATGTTTCTTTTCTTGTTTGACTTCTCCTTTGCAAATCTGCTGCAATGGAGAGACCAGGAACCTCCAAGGTCATCGTGGGATAAGAGCAGGGCACTGCCAGTTACGTGGAAGCCAGCTGCCAGTGGCACAGCCTCCCAGGCTCGGCAGGAGAGAGTTTGAGATGAGCTCCCACAGCAGTCCTGTGCTCGCACCTGTTCTGCGCCCACCACCCTGCTGTCATTGTGAGTGTACGTGGTGGCCTCCCCGGCCAGGACGTGAGCCCCTCGATGGCAGCCATCACGGTCTAGACAACTTTGCATCCCCAGGACCCAGCAACACCCCAAAATGTATTTGCCAGGACATTGTCATTGGAAAGTTTCTGGGCCTTCTTTGGAAGGCAGACTTGCTTTTCTGCCCCCGTGTATCTAAACCAGTGAGAATTCACAAAACAGGCATGGGTTTTGGCTCAGAGAGAAATAGATGAGAGAGGAGCAAAAAGATGAAGGAGAGGGAAGAACTGAGAGGGGAAGATCAAAGAAGGGACTACAGGAGGGGGATGGACTGTGGGGGAGAGGAGGAGAGAAGCCCTTCTACTGGCCGCCGCCCCGGATCAAGCCTGGCTGAAAATCTTCTTTGGCTTTCATCTGAAACACTGCTTCCATTAGCCACCCTGCTCCAGATATGTAGAGCAACGGGGCTCTTGTAATTAACTGAAGACTTCAGAGGAAACAGAGGGCTCAGAGTAATCAACTCCGAGAAGCAGCCCAGGATTAGGCGGGGCAGGGGCCAGACAGTGCCTGCTGAGCCAGGAGAAAAGGGGAGGGAGAGCATGGGTGCAGCAGGAGGCAATGGGCTTTCAAAGGAGGGTTCCCAGGTCCCTTTCTGCCCTTCCCCTCTGAGATTTCCCCAGCAGAGGCAGAATCTATTGATGAAGAGGAGGGAAAATCAGACATGGAAACAGTAGATGGCGTGTTCACCAGCCCAGGCTAGTGCTCACCACCCAGCATGCATGACATTCACACACACACGCACGCACACGTGCACATGTACACACATAAAACTACACGCACTACGTGTGCACATGCACACAGAGGCACACACACGTGCACGTTCCACATAGCGCAGAACGCTAGGTTTAAAAACAAATAAGACAAGTATCTGACAGTATCCAGATCCTCTGAAATGTCTACATAATCGTAAATTTCCACAGGGAAAAATGGAAAAGAGAAAAGATGGGATGAACAAAAACCATCGTCTCCTCTGTTGCAGTACGGCTGCCACAGGAAACTAATACAGTGGTCAAAAATGTTCAGAATGTTCTCATGCTCTAACATTGGGGTTTCAACTCAATCTGACCAACTTTTTGGGTGTTCTTCCCACATGCCAGGCTCCGTGCCAGGCAGTGAGGATCCAGAGGGGAATAAGACACTGCCCTGCCTTGGGAAGTTCACGATCTTTTGCAAACACACAGCAAACAGCTGGGATACACAGTGCGACGGGCCTGTGAGCACCTACCTCTCTGTGCAGCTTCAAGTGAACCTCGAGCCCTGGCAAGCTTTGGAAATGTTTGCTGATGGAGAAAATGAGCCAATATAGCAGATAATCTGTGGCTGCAAACAACACCCAGATGTACAGATGGGTAAGTACCGGGAGGAAAAACAGCCCCAGGTTTTTCCTGTCTTTAGGAGTCAGCCAGAAAGATGGGATGATGACATACTTCTTCCTTTCCTGCTTATTCAGCGGGAGGACGCAGGGCCTCTGTTCAAGCCTCTCCCTCTCGTCAAACTGGACAAATTGTCTGGTGATGTAGATGTTCTCAAACTTCCAACCACAGGAGCCCAAAAATCGCCTCATGAAGAGGCCAGTGCCAAGTAGCACCAGCAGAAGCCCTGTGAGGGCAAATAGCTGCCGCCCCAGGGAAGACAACACCTCTGTCGCTGTCACCACCTGGTACAAGACACGCAGGGCTTTGTCTGTAGTGTCATTGAGCTGTGTCTCCAGGGCTTGGCTGGGACTAAAAAGAGAGACCTCCAGTGTTTGGTTCCAAGAAACAAGGTCATCAAATAGACTTAGGTGAGTGGCAAGGCCGTATATCCACTGAATTGCTTCAATATATTTTTTCAAAAGTGGAAAATGGATGGAAAAGCTCTTTGCCCTTAGGTTGCAAGCCATACTGTCCAGGAGACCTTTAAAGTTGTGAAAAATATTTTCCACGTGTCCAAAGATTACTATCCCTGTGCCAGCGGTGATCAAAGCGTTCCTGCCTTCACGCAGGCCACATGAGAGGAAGAAGAGCAGCATGAAACACCGTGCGTGCTTGGAGCAGCACAGCAGAGCACACGTGACCATCCAGGAGGTGGTGAAGACTGTGAATGAGGACAGAAACCAGTAGAAGGCCCCAGAGAGGAGGCCAACGGAAATGAAAGCAACAAAACAGCAAGTGCCCAAATGTTGGGTCAAGTCCATCCATCCAAGGCTCCTTGGAGACACATACGTCCTCCAAAGACTGAGGAAGATATTGGTGCCTGAGGTCCAGACACCCATGCTCCCTGTGTCCCTGGAAATGAAAGAGAAACAGGGTCAGATGTTGCTTTTAAATGTCCTCTTTGTAAAGGGCACGATGATAGATTGATTGCAAGAAATGGCCGTAATTTTTTACCCTCCTCAGTCTCTACACTATTACTAAACCAAACTTGGGCCCACTCGCTGCCAATCCACTGACACTGGATTGTGGTGAAGGGAAGTGCAGAGTTTATTGCAAGGTGCCCAGTGCAGGACCAAGCAGGGAGAACGGGCAGCTTGTGTTCAAAAGACCCGAACTTGATATAAATGAGTTTATTTACAAAACAGAAGTAGACTCACAGACATAGAAAACAAACTTACGGTTACCAGAGGGGATAACGGGATGGGGAGGTGCGGGGGAGCTAAATTAAAACTTTGGGATTAACTGCTATGTATAAAATAGGTAAACAACAAGTACCTACTGTACAGCACAGGGAACTATATTCAGTGTCTTGTAATAACCTATAATGGAAAAGAATCTGAAAAAGAATATATATACAAATTTATGCCTAACTGAATCACTTTACTGTACACCTGAAGCTAACACAACACTGTAAAATTAACTATACTTCAATTTTAAAAAACACAGTTTAAAAAAAAGAGACCTGAACTCTGCAGTGGCTTTCGGGGAAGGGTTGTTAAAGGCAAGGTGAGGGAGAGGGTTACCTGATCAGCTTGGTACATCCTTCTAATTGTGGGTGGCGAGGTAACAGCGTGATGTTTCAGGAATTAACATCATCAACCTCTGGTTCCAACCCCTCTGGGGTCTACGTGCTTATCGTCACGTGCAGTTAACTTCTTCCACTTGGTGGGGGCTTTTAATGTCTGCGAAACACCTCAAGGATATGGTTCAGGTTATTATCTACAGCCTTGAGGAGGCACTAAAAGTCCTTGACTTTGTGTTATAGCTAAACTCCTATTTTGTCTTACTTGACTGTTTTCCTTTGTTTCTGCATTTTCTCACTTTTCTCATTAAATTTGCTCTTTGGACTTGGGGGGAGGCCTACGAGGCTAAAGCTCTTCTACAAACAAGAGGTGGGAGACACGGGGTCTGTCCCTGGGGAGGCCCTGCAGGGTCCTGCTCAGTTTCTACACCTCCTTGCAAAGTGACATTACAGCTTCTCCCATCAAGAAGTGAGAGAAATAAGGGCTTTCCTGGTGGCACAGTGGTTGGGAGTCCGCCTGCCGATGCAGGGGACATGGGTTCGTGCCCCGGTCTGGGAAGATCCCACATGCCACGGAGCGGCTGGGCCCGTGAGCCATGGCCGCTGAGCCTGCGCGTCCGGAGCCTGTGCTCTGCAACGGGAGAGGCCACAACAGTGAGAAGCCTGCGTACCGCAAAATAATAAATAAATAAATAAAGTGAGAGAAATAGAATCACATGGTGGGGTTTATTTCTCCAGCCCTTGAATTTGGGATGGCCTTGTGACACCATCGGCCAATGGAATGTGGCAGAAGTAATAGTATGCCTATCCCGAGTCTATGATTTCCTCCTGCCTCTCTTGGAACCCTACTACTAACTTGTTGACAAGTCCAGGTGTATTAGCTTCTATTGCTGCTGTAGCAAATTTCCACAGACTTAGTGGCTTATAGAAACACATATTTATTCTCTCACAGTTCTAGAGGTCAGAGGTCTAAAACTGGTCCAGAGGGCTGCAGAGGGCTGGAGATTCTAGGGGAAAATCCATTTGCTTGCCTTTTCCAGCTTCTAAAGGCCACCTATATTCCTTGGCTTGTGGACTCTCCTCCATCTCAAAGAGAGCCATGTTGCATCTTCTTTTCTTTCTGACTTCTGCTTCCATCCTTATATCTTCTCTCATGACTCTGATCCTCCTGCCTCCCTCTTCAAAGGACCCCTGTGACTATACTGGGGCCACCCAAGTAATCCAGGATAATCTCTCCATCTCAAGGTCCTTAACTCAAGCACATATGTAGAGTTCCTTTTACCATGAAAGGTAACATAGTCATAGGTTCTGGGCATTAGGACATGGACATCTTTGGTCGGGGCTAGGGGGGTGGGGTCATTCATCCCATCATACCAGGTTGGGCTGCTGAATGACAAGAGGAACATGACCAGTCTATTCCATCAACTCAGCCAATAGCCAGTCAACTGCCAGATATGTGAAATCGGGCATCCTAGACCAGCCAGTCCCCAGCCACCAGCTGATCACAGATACTTGAGCAATAAGAAATGCTTATTTACTTTGAGCCCCTGAATTCTGTGCTGCTTTTTTGCACAGTGATTTTTAACTGATAAAAGCAGTGATCCTGTGCCATGGGTCTTATTAATTGAAACAGACCTTAGGTTGATGGACAGGCTGAAATTTCAACAAACTGCATTACATAAGATCACTTTCTGACAGTCATCTATTTTCTTGTGCTCTAAGTTTACAGACAAGAAAGCAAACCAAAGGCATCCAAACTTAAACGTGGCATTGGACTGAGGCCATTGTATTCAGCTCTGTAACCATTGTGCCTTCCCTTCCTTGCTCCTACCCTCTGAGTGCAGTTCTCTCCTGAGAATCTTACAAGGAAAATGAGACTAATTTGTCACCGAGTTAATCATCTTTTCTTTTTTCCCAGATCTAAAATGAAGGTGCTATGGGGCTGCTACTGCTCTGTCAGTCATGCAGATTTAGGTGTGTGATGCACTCAGAGAGCCTTGGGTTCATTTGGGATGATACAAAATAAATTTGAGCTCTCTTAATTGACATGAAAATATCTAATGAGCATTATACCCTATGTATGGAATTTTAACGAAGACATTGATCAGTTTTTAAACACTCTCAAATAAATCCCTTCTCACATCAAATATTTTGGGGCTGGATTTATGGAGTAGCTTAATACTGTTTGAGCCAGTGAATTACACTGGTAATGTGAGAAAGGTATCCAGTCACTGGCGGGAGGGCATGAACTGAGCAACCTGAAGGGAAGAAATGGCTCTCTTTTTGGGTTCAGGCGGAATAGGGTTAATGTAGGACAGAAATGAGATGGGGAAATAGGCAGGTTAGGAACAAACCTGAGGAAATGTCTTCGGCAATAATATAGAGGGCTTGCAGCTCCTGTGCATAATCTGAACGGGAAAGTTCAGTGCAGAGAAGAGATATGGGGAGACATCGTGTCGAAGAAAGGTCATTACCACGTGGGACTGGCCTTATAGAAGATTCAAGGTCCTCCCTAAGAAGGTGGTCTTACTCCATCCGGAGGAAAGGAAATTGGGAGAAATGGACCTTAGAATGGGGACCAGCAAAAGAACAGAGTTCTTTTTTTTCCTGCAAGCTTGCTTCCTTTCAGAACTGGAGGTTGATTTGGAGGTTGGCAGTACTCCGATGCACCAACTCCACTCCTATGCCTCCCTGAGCCCCAGAAATCGCTGATAGCCCCTGTGCTCCTGAGCTGTCCCCAGCCTTGCCAGTGCGAGTCAGCCCTGCTTCACTGCCTGGGTCGGAGGACTTGATCAGTCAGCAGAGAGCAGGCGGACACTGGGCAGGACACCCAGCACCACAGCAAATGGGGAGGGGCTGCCTCTCCTCTGTGTCCCCATTTGCTTTCTTCAGTATGGCTTTGGATTTGATCCCAAACCATTGTCTGAGTAATTGGTACACTAATAGATAAGAATTGTCTATTATGTCCTAGGAGCACTTTATATATAGCATCTCTCTGCATCCTCCCTAAAGCCTCTGGAGGTTGCTTTTCACACAGTGGACACTGAGGCTCAGAGCGCTTGCTGAAATGTGTCAGCGATCACACGGACAGTAGGTGGCATAGCAGAATTCAGACCAGGTCTCCCTGCCCCCCGAGCCACGCCCAGATTCCACGGCTCTGGGTTATGTGACAGGATGCTCAGCCCACTGTATCTGCTGGAAATGCATCACACTTTCTGCCAGTGACTGTTTAAGAGCTGATGTGTATATCACAAACCCATTTCTATCTGCTCATTTCTTTTGCATCAAAATAGTTTACCCTGTAAGAATGTTTCTCTAATCAGCAGATTTTTCTCTACAGCACATCAAAAATCCCAGCTGTTTTATTTTTTTCTAATATCCTTTATGAGGTACCATGTTGCCTGCTTTCTAAAAAATTAATAATGCATATTTTAGATTCATTTTTCCCTCCTCTTGCCTTCATCCTTGTACAGTGTGTTCTTTATAAAGAGATTTCTCTGCAAGTGAGAAACAGATTTATGGATACATTAAAATTTTAGCCTTCGGCAATAAAGTCTAATAACAATTAAATAAGATCTATTACTGCAATTTTGTCTTGTAAGAGGCACATGTTTTCTTAACAAGCAACAGATCTAATATTATTCCCCTTTGTTTTGGTGCTGAAAACAGCATGTCACCAAAGGACATCAAAACTTTCTGCAGCAAGAGGACCAAATGCCTTCTCTCCTATTTTATAGCTCAAGCCACAGAGGCGAGTTTGGACCACAAGCTCAGGGCTGGTGTTCCAGTCTGTTGAATGTGGCCTTGATTTCTTCACCAGTCTCTGTTCCTCATTTTCCCTACTTGAATAAAAGACCTGCCTGAGCTCCTTCCTGGTGAGGGTTAAGGAGGGAAGCTTTGGCAAGCACAGTAAGATGCCCTGGAGATAAGGTGCCTAGGAAATGCAACCCAATTCTTCTTGTTTCTTTGCTGCCACAGCAAATTGAGAATGTCCCTTCTCTGAAGCTCTTTAGGCAAGGCTTCAATGTCCCAACGATGAGAGGCTCAGAGGCAGGAGGTGGATTGCACCGCCTTCCCAGCACTGATGTTTGACACGTTGCCTTTAGATGTCTGTTGATCTCTATCCTCTTGCTCCTGCAGAGGTGCAGTCATTCTAATCTTTCTTTCTTCGGATGGCCCCAGTTCTTTCCTTTCAGAAAAAGCAGGGAATCAGGATTTGGACAAGCTGGTTACTTATTCCTTTCTCAAAGACTTTTTCAGGAAGATGCCCAGATTCTTTTTTTTTTTTTTTTTTTTTGCGGTACGCGGGCCTCTCACTGTTGTGGCCTCTCCCGTTGCGGAGCACAGGCTCTGGACACGCAGGCTCAGCAGCCATGGCTCACGGGCCCAGCCGCTCCACGGCATGTGGGATCTTCCCAGACCAGGGCACGAACCCATGTCCCCTGCATCAGCAGGCGGACTCTCAACCACTGCGCCACCAGGGAAGCCCCAGATTCTTAAATTTTACTTTTAGAGCTGGAAGAAATATTATAGGTCAGAGCTTCTTAAACTTGAGTATGTTATCACTGGGGGAGTCTAGTCAAAATGCAGATTTTTATTTCAAAGGTCTAGACTGGCCCCTGAGAGTTTGCGTTCCTAACAAGTCCCAGATGGTACTGATGCTGCTCTAGAGGCACTGCGTAGCAATCTCTAGAATTCAGGACTGTCTGATAGCACTTTCAGTGGTGGTGGAAACGTTCTGTATCTGTGCTGTCGAACATGGTCAGCACTAGCCTGATGTGACAATTGAGCACTTAGGGCTGGTGCAACTGAGGAGTTGAATTTTTAACTTTATTTAGTTTTAATTAATTTAAATTTAAACAGTCACATGTGGCTGGTGTCTATCTACTGAACAGCACAGCTCTAGATGAGCAACACCTGGCCGGCTGGTTTCCACAGATGAGGAAACGAAAATCCAAAGAGGCTACTGGGCTGGCTGAGGCTGTCCTGGACTAGAGGCAGAAGTGGGAGGGAGACCCCAGTTTTCTCCCACAATGGGACACATTTCCCATCACATCAACATCTCATTTCTGACTTTTCATGAAACCTGTTTTAAAATTCCTACCAGAGTTCCTAAGCAATGGAGTTAAAGTTTCCCACATACCAAATTTGCCTTCAGGCATCACAAAATAAATAATTAGAAAAGTGGACAAGCAAAATAGTAATAATAATAGATAATAGTTACCAAGTTGTTACCAAGCGTCTGGCCACTGTTAACGGCATCCAAAATACATTATTCCTAATTTTCACAGTAGCTCTGTATGATTATATAGATATATTTTAGATGAGGAAACTGAGGCTCAGAGAGGTTCAATAACTTGCCCAAAGTCACACAGCGAGTAAGTAGAAGAGACAGGATTCTAACCCGTGTTTACGTGGCACTGAGGGTTCAGGATAAGCAAGTTTCTCAGACTGTCTTTAACATGATCCTCAAAGAGTAGCTTCTAAATTTGGTTGAAATGTATTCCCAGGATCCCAATCATGCGCGAATCCTGAAATGCCATTCAACACTGTAGGTATAAACTCTCCTTGCGTTGTCGTCTTCATGGGGTGTCCTCCACCTCCTCTGTCAGCACAGCCTAACTGAACCCTCCAGAGCTGACTACAGATCTCCATCGGGTGTCAGGCCCATCCTGGTCTGAGGTCTAGGCTGCAGGGCATTGGTTCTCAACTGAGCCGTCTCTCCCAGCGTCAGGGGATGAAAGCAGCATTCAGTGTTGGTCCCCACCTTCTCTGCTGAGCTGGGGGTTAGGGTCGGGGCTTTCCCTTTGCTGGTAAATTAGGGCAGTGTGGGCAGCACTGAGCCTTTACACGCCTGCAGGGGTCAGACAGGCACTGTAAAGAGTGAAGAAAATCAGGAGATACAGAGACTTCCTGGGGGGCAGGGGTGTGGGCAGTGGGTCCTGGGGGGCTGGGAGCCCATGTCCCAGCCGAAGTTGCAGGAGCAACAGCTCCAGCCCAGCAGATTATCTTCGAGGCTGTACGCAGACCCAGTGTTGCCAGATTTTCTGAATTTTTTTTTTAAGAGAAGCCAGAAATCTAATTAACTTTGGGTAGCATCTCCTGATTAAAAAAAAAAAAAAGTTTGGCTCAAATTATTTTTAAAGAGTCTGACACTGGTTTTGGCTACTGGTTGTCAGTCTGCAGCCCTTGGTGTTTGGGGAAATCCTCGCGTGACTTCCTCCTCTTCTCTCTGCCCGGCCTTCGTCCTCCCCTTCTCCTCCTCCTCCTCCAGTCACCTGAGTTACCCTCTTTTTATTCCCTGGTGCCTTTTAAAATCATGCTGTAGGCCAGATTCCAGTCTCATGCATACAGGTTTTTCTCTATGCCTTGGGAATATTTTTTCCCCAAAGATCTCTAGCTCTATTTTATTCCGTTCTCTTGCTCTCCTGGACTGAGCCCTTCCCTCTCTCACCATCGCTTCTTCCAGCAGCAGCTAAAAGGCTAACCTGATCGCTTTAACCTGCAGTTTCTCTTTACGGTGCCTCCATTATCAATAATGTTTATCTCAACATCAGTGTCTCCCCAGGACCGTGTACCTGCCTTTTTGCTTTTACCAACGGCAATATTCCAAGAATAATTACCACTTTCCTCCCTTTATCCCTAAACTCTAGTTTGTGCCGCAACCCGGGGCCAGGAAACCACAGCTGCAGTTCACAGGAGAATATCACCAAGGACCCATCTCTCTTTCACGGGACGAAAGGAATGTTTGTGTGGCTGGGTGGGAGGGAACAAGTTAAGGAACAGGGGCAGTGATGAGAAGCTCCTGGTCCAAGGCCGGAGCCATGCAGAGCTGTGCGGTCTGTGTATCCAGCCTGAGCCCACACGTATCTGCTTTCACGCAGAGCTGAGCTGTTGCCATGGGAAACAGAGGCAGCCAGGCTTCTCCATCAACCTGCGCACGCCAGCAAACGCCGGCTGTGAGGTGCATACGCAGTGGATTTGATTGTTTTCCCCGGGGGGCTATTAAACGTCAGTAGCAGCAGCAAAAGCCCTGCACGGAGGACACAGGCTCCCAGCCCCCAGCCCCAGCCCCAGAGCCCTGTTCGCCCACTTCGTTGGGGAGTCAGGGCGATGAACATTCCTGTGTTGTCCTGTGATTCCTCTGAGCACGGATTAACTCTCAAGGTGCAAAGAACGCATCTTTGCTTCAGATACAAGGCCCAGTCAGCAGCTGTGACAGTAATAACTAGAGCCTCCAAAGTGGCCCACCCTGGGCGTCTTCAGGATTGGGGGGATATTGAAGAAGCACATCACCAGTGTCGCTCTGGCGCTGGCAGACAGAAACCCACAGGATCACTGCTTTTGCAAGTGCAGGAAAAACCAATGCAGCCTTCTTTGGGGAAGGACCCAGAGGACGAGGAACTCAACGCGGTCCTATTGCCCTCCCCCTCCTTCCCCAAGTGGGGAGCACTCGCCTTGTCGGACATCCTGAGATTTCCAGTAAGTGAGACCGGATCCTTCTGGCCCTGCTCCCCATGCAGAAGCCAATGGCTTATGCGCAACAAGCCCAGGTACCGTCTGCAGACACCCCGGGGGAAAATAAACCCGACTGCGGACGTTCTTTCTCCGCTCCTCCAACCCGCTCTTCTAACCCCCTGTGGGAACCTAGTCTGGACACATCAGCCTCTCACTGACCTCAGGACTTGATGGGAATCTCATTTTAAAGGGAATTTGGAGAAAGGGCAGAGTGGGATAGAAAAAGACCACGGGGCAGGGAGACAGGAGACCTGGGGTCTGGCCTGCATGTGACCTTGGATAGGTTACTTCACCTCTGGGGACCACAGCTCCCTTGGGTCCTGCCAGCCCCCAGTCTCGGAAATAAAGGCAAAGGAGAGCGGCCAAGCCCACTCTGGGCGCTGGCATTTTGCAGAAGCCCAGCACCCGGAAGGGGGACAAAAGGAGGATGGAGCGTTTCTTGTCCTTTTCTCTTTTTCTTTCTTTCTTTTTTTAAAACTCCTGCAAACTTATAAATTGGTCGGGAACGCAGTGTTCTCCGGGCCTGCCAGAATAGCTCGAGCAGCGCCAAGAGGTGGAATGAATTCCTCATCATTTTGTTCTCGTCGTTCTCGCCTTGGGAAAGCCAGCGAACGCCTTCCTCTATGAAAGCAGCCTTCACACGAGGAAGGAAAGATTAATGAAAGCTACTGGGTAAACAGAGGGGTGTCTACAGAACAATTCAGCCCGGCATGGCACTGTCTGTGAGGCCTGGCAGCCTTTCCGAGCCAGCCCTGATCCTCTCCGTGACCCGAGCCTTGGCTAACAGATCAGTTCTTCAAAAGCCAGGGATGGCCCACGTCCACACAGCTGTTCTGTTAAGAAGATGCTCAAGCTGCAGTCCTGCCTGAGATGAGGGATTCAGATCCCTCAGGCCAATGTTAACAAAGACTTTCTGATATTTCTGTACATAGGTAAACTGTCAGGGATAGAGGCAGAGGTTTCAAGTTTCCTCTAGTCTCAACTGTTTATTCCAATTCACTAATACTTAATTTTTTCTTATAAAAGAAAAGCAATTTCAAAATCAAGATTATTCTGAAAGTTTACTTACAGGCTCCTCTCAGGTTCTTCTCTGAGTGCAAAAATGCCCTTCCCTAGGGCTCTGAGTCTTGATATAGAACAAGGAAAAAGGAACCAGAAGTGACAAGAGGGTCACATAGCCATGAATCAACCTCTTTAACTCCCCAGAGAAGTGACTAAGTCGTTTAATATTGACAAAGGGGATAACTGATGCAAAGAAACTACATATTTCTTTCTAATATTTTTCTCGGAATAGATGTTGCAGAAACCAATCCTAGAAAATAATGAAATAGGGTATTTTCAAACGTCAGAGAGTGAGTTACGAAAACTCGGGTGGTCTCTTTCCCTCTTCCTCTTCCTCCTTCATTCATACTCCCCACCCCCATCCCTACCCCCAGAGGTGGAACCAAATGTTCACCGTCTCCCTCCCAACCTCAGCTGAAGAGACAAATTGCGTGAAGGAGCCACCTCTGCCCTGATGACTCAAGAGAGGTGTAGTAATCTGTGTCATGCATCTCAATCTTTTTTTTTTTTTTTGTAATATGTATTTATTTATTTGGCTGTGCGGGGTCTTAGTTGACAGCACGTGGGATCTTTAGTTGCAGCATGCAGGCTCTTAGTTGCGGCATGTGGGAACCTAGTTCCCCAGCCAGGGATCAAACCCAGGCTCCCTGCACTGGGAGCATGGAGTCTTAACCACTGGACCACCAGGGAAGTCCCACACGTCTCAATCTTGCTGGGACCTTCCATCTTAGAAATTTAGCTTCAAGTCAAGAGGACCAGCTTGCGTGGTGGCAGGGAATTAGGAAAGCTCAAAACCCTTCCACAAAACTGCTCTCCACCTTTTGATTGGGACTGCAAGAGCTTTTATCTTAAAAATTCACACATTCCTGTAAATTGGTGCAGCCACTATGGAGAATAGTGTGGAGGTTCCTTAAGAAACTAAAAATAGAGTTGCCACATGATCCTGCAATTCTACTCCTGGATAAATCTGGAGAAAAACATGGCCCGAAAGGATACTTGCACCCCAATATTCATCGCAGCACTATTTACAACAGACAAGACATGGAGGCAACCTAAATGTCCATCAACAGATGAATGGATAAAGAAGATGTGGTACTCATATACAATGGAATATTACACCTCCATTAAAAAGAATGGAATAATGCCATTTGCAGCAACATGGATGGACCTAGAGATTGTCCTACTGAGTGAAGTAAGTCAGACGGCAAAAGAGAAATATCATAATATATTGCTTATATGTGGAATTCTGAAAAAAAATGACGCAAGTGAACTTATTTACAAAACAGAATCAGACTCACAGACTTAGAGAACGAACTAAAGGTTACCAGGGGGGAGGGAAGGGGGAGGGTAGTTAGGGAGTTTGGGATTGACATGTACACACTGCTATATTTAAAATGGATAACAAACAAGGACCTACTGTATAGCACAGGGAACTCTGCTCAATAGTCTGTAACAACCTAATTGGGAAAAGAATTTGAAAAAGAATAGGTACATGTATATGTATAACTGAATCACTTTGTTGTACACCTGAAACTAACACAATATTGTTAATCAACTATACTCCAATAAAAATAAAAAGTAAAAAAAAATTTCACACATTCCTGCCAAAATGCAAACATCCCTGAGAAGGGTCAGTGTAAAGAAAAATCTAAAACAAGTAACTGGGGCTTCCCTGGTGGCGCAGTGGTTGAGAGTCCGCCTGCCAATGCAGGGGACACGGGTTCATGCCCCGGTCCGGGAGGATCCCAGATGCCACGGAGCGGCTGGGCCCGTGAGCCATGGCCGCTGAGCCTGTGTGTCCGGAGCCTGTGCTCCGCAACGGGAGAGGCCACAACGGTGAGAGGCCCGCGTACTGCAAATAAATAAATAAATAAATAAATAAACAAACAAACAAACAAATAAATAAAACAAGTAACTGTATAGATGAGACACTGAAAACTCATGTTAAATGTGGTGAAGATACGCAAACATCTGATGTTTGGGAAACACAGCCATTCATTGATAAACAGTAGGGATCCAGCAAATTTTGTGAGCAAATTAACATTACAAAAAAAATCAGCAAGCATCATTGGAGTGGGCTGGAGGGGAGTGAACGCAGGAAGAGGGAGCCGAGTTAGGAGGTAGAACAGTGTATTAGTCAGAGTTCTCCAGAAAAACAGAAGCAATAGGGTGTGTGTGTGGAGAGAGTGAGGTTTATTTTAAGGAATTGATTCACATGATTGATTGTAGAGGCAGCCCGTCTAAAATCTGCAGGGTGGGCTGGCAGCTGGAGACCCAGGGAAGAGTTCATGTTGCAGCTGGAGTCCAAAGGTGGATTGCAGGTGGAATTCCCTCTTCCTCGGAGGACCTCAGTCTTTTTTCTCTTAAGGCCTTCAACTGATTAGACAGGGCCCACCCACATTTGAGAGGATAATCTGCTTTCCTCAAAGTCTGCTGACTTAAATGTTCATCTCATCTTAAACACATCTTCAGAGTAACGTCTAGATTCATGTTTGACCAAATGCGTTCTGTGGCCTAGCCAAACTGACACAGAAAATGAACCGTCACAACCAGATTGAGTACTAGAAAGGAAAGACAAAGCATAGGGCTTTGTTTGTTTTGCTTCTTTGTCTGTTTAGGCTGTGAAGGGTGAATGGACAGAATTTGGCAGCTGGGGGAGAAAGAGGAAAGCAATCAGTGCTGATCAGAACTTCCCATCCTGTGAACAGGCAGGAACATGGGTCTGGCCTTAGGAGAGGACATGAGGTATAAAGGCGGAGAGCTGAGAATTAGCCAAACGTGTGCTTGCAGGGTAGCATCCAAGCATTTCTGCTGAATTGAGCTGCAAGCCTAAACTGTGAGATGGAATGGATTTTCAGAGGGAACCAGTGTGGAAGCAGAAGACTGAGGATCTCTGTTTGTTGCGTTCTGGGCTACAGGGTACCTTCCTGGCACTCAAAGGGCTGAGGCTGCTGCCGAGTCATTAAGTGTATAGAACACATTCCAGAGAAGCATTAGGAGCACGGCTTCCTCCACTGAGGTGGAGAGGCGAGTGGTGGTGGGAAGAGAGGTATTCCAGACAGAGCAAACAGCACCTGCAAACTCATGGAAACCAATGAGAGGGCTACAAAAATCTGGATGTGACTGAAGTATAAGGGGCTAGGGACAAGCAGTCACAAATGATGCAGGCAAGCCTGTCGGGGCCACATCTGTGACAACGATCATGTCAGGGGGCTGACTTAGTCCAGTAGGTAGCGAGAGCCCTTGAAGCAAGATGTTTTCATTCAAACAAGAAGGTTAGAGTGCAGTGCAGATGGCTGATTGGGTCATCCGGAAGCAATGCTGGGGGTCCAAGACAGGGAAGAGTCAGGGAAGGAGAGTCGGAAGCAGGCTGGTGACCGTGAGGGCAGGAAAAAGAACAAAGTCCTGGAAATGGCCCTAGACTTTGGTGACCAGAAGGTCACTGGTGCTCTGGGAGAAGCCATTTCAGTAGAGGGGTGGGGGAAGGAACCAGAGGGGAGGAGGGGAGGCTCAAGCCAAAGGTTACTGTGTAGTTGTGTTGAGGATGGAAACGGAGAGGGGAAGGCAAGTCCTAGAGAGGCAGTGATTTTGGTTTTTGGAAGAACAGAGAAAACTTAACATATCAAGCTCACAAAGGAGATCAGATGAGGAGAAAAGGAAGAAAGCTGGTGAGGATGGTCTCAGCCCTCTTGGGGAAAGAGAAGAGGGGGCCTTCTGCTCAAAGAGAAGGGAAGGAGATAGAGGTTGCTGGGTTGAGGAGAGCAAATCTGGGAGCAGCTGCTGGAAGAAGTACTGGGAGCGGGGGAGGACCCCAGACCCCAGGGCCCATCGCGGGGAGCCAGGGAGCGTGGTTTGGGGAGCCGCCTGGCAATGCCCAAGCTGGGAGTGGGAGAAAACGGCCAATTGGGTTTCGACCTTAGGGACTCCTAGAACTGGGTGCAGCTTAAGGCTGGGGGACTGGGATGCAGGTGAATGAGATTCAGCTATTGCTGCAAGATTTCTTTCCAGTGCTTCCTGTGAACTTAGAGACTAGAAAAGCTATGCTCAGTGGAGAATCTCAACCTGATTCAGCTCAAATGTTCCTTAAAGACTCTGAGTCTGCAATTAGTGGGCTGGACTCTTTAGAGAGCATCTGTACTCTGCAGATAAATGGCTTCAGAACAGCAATGGTCCTGATATGCAGGAACCATCCTGATTCCAATGCTAGGGCCTGCTGGCCACCAGCCAGCTAAGACTGGGGCCCGAACTTCCAGGGTGTCTCTGGAATTCTTCCTGGGATGGCTGGCAAGGAACAGTCAGTCACTACTGAAATGACTGTACAATCCTGGGGTCAGGAGCAGCTCCTGTTCTTTCTACTGCTATCAGGAATCTGTGCCCCACAGAGGTGATGAGTCATGAAGCATGGCTAATCTGAGGCTCACTTCAGACGCACGTGATTCATCCAGCCCAAAGATACCTCTGGAGAACTGAGATCGGGAGAGGGTGTTTTGTGAGGCTGCGGGGGCCTGGCATTAACAAGTGTAGTCACTTTGTCCATTCAGTAGCTTTTAACCACTTAAAAATTGTTGTAGTCTTCCCTGAACGACCTCTTAGAGGTAATAAGTTCCATATGTTGAATGAACAGAGAATTCTGTCCCATGAGGCCAGCTGTGCCATCTCTGTTTTAAAACTCTCTCCTTTTAATTTCAGAGTGATATTCCCAGGTCTATTTTTTCTGAGCTCATCCAAGTGATGTCCTTTATCATTCTAGATCTTGATCATTTCTGCTGCTTCAGTACTGAAGTCTTCCAGTGTTTAGTACTCGCTTCTGTACTGACACGGCTCCTAGCCGACCACCTCCCACCTTTGCTTTGTGTCCTCTCCGGGACCTTTTCTAGCTCCATCGGCTTTTCTTCCTGTTCAAGTTCACTTTTTCAAGCATAACTGGGCTAGGTCCCGGGACTCCCCTAATGAAAGAGGGGTGGTTCTAGAAGCTCATGTCTGGCCGTTAAGACATATGCCCGCATAAGGCAGTCTAGACAGAAGGACAATGAAGTTATATAGAAAGGCCTGTGGGAACCCCAGTGAGCATCACTGAACCCTCTGGGGTAGAGGGTGGAGGAAGGGAGCGCCAGAGAGAACAGAATGAGGCTGAGCACAGCAGTTGGAGAAAGCAGGAGGGAGGAGCACAGCCACATAGCCCTGGAAGTGCCAGTGGAGTGCTGGTGGACGCCCACGGGGAAACCCTCCCCCTTCCGTTTCCCAGACTTCCTTACAGTCAGACCACGGATATGCGACTCAACCTTGGCCAATGGGACCTGAGGGAAAGTCTCTGAAGAGCTCACAGGAGAGTTTTCCTCTCTCTTAAAAAAAGACGTCTAAAAGAAGAAATAAGTTCATCTTTGCTACACATGGCTGCGCCTGCATGTGGCTTCTTGAGAAGCTGCATCCATTTTCATAACACGAGGGGAGACACAGCCCAAAGATGGGAAGCATCTGTGTCCTCAGTAGCGTCTGTAGCACCTGAACAAACCCTTGACCCCCTCTGCCCCCAGAGCCCTGATATGAGAGACAAAACATATTCAATGGTTCAAGCCAGTTTTTAAAAATTAAACGTTACTTTTTAGAGCAGTTTTAGGTTCGCAGCAAAGTTGAGCAGCCAGTACAGCGATTTCTCCTGTACACCCCGTCCCACACATGCACAAGCCACCCTCACCGTCAACATCCCACACCAGAGCGGAACATGTGTCACCACTGATGAATCTACATTGACATGTCATAACCACCCAAAGTCCATAGGTTATATTACAAATCACTCTTGGTGTTGTAAATTCGATGGGTTTGGACAAATGTGTCCACCATTATAGTGGATACTCAGTCAGACAGAATAATTTCACTGCCTTAAAAATCCTCTGTGCTCTGCCTGTTGATCCTTCTTTCCCCACCAAACTTTGGCAACCACTGATCTTTTTATGGTCTCCATGGTTTTGCCTTTTCCAGAATGTCATATAGTTGGAATAATATAGTATGTAACCTTTTCAGATTGGCTTCTTTCACTTAGTGTTATGTGTTTAAGTTTCTTCCATCTCTTTCCAAGATCAAGCCATTTTTAAGTACCACTTTATTAAGGTATAATTGACATACAACAAACTCTACATAATTTGATGAGTTTCAGTGTATGTGTACACCTGTGAAACCATCATCACAAGCAAGATAGTAAACATACCCACCCGTTTTGAAGTTTCCCCGTGCACCACTGTGACCCTTCCCTCTCTCCCCTCCCCACTCCACCCTATCCGCAGGCCACCACTGATCTGCTTTCTGCCACTATAGATTAGTTTGTATTTTCTAGAATTTTATAGATGGAACCATACAGTATGTAGTCTTTTTTTTTTATCTGTCTTTTTTCATGCAGTGTAATTATTCTGAGATCTCTCCATGTTGTTGCAGATATCAATGGTTCATTCTTTTTTATTGCTGAGTAGTATTCCATTGTATGGATATACTACAATTTGTTTATCCATAAACCTGTTGATGGACAGGTTGTTTCCACTTTGGGGCTATTAAGAATAAAACTGCTATGAACATTTGCATATAAGTCTTTGTATGGGCACATGCTTTCATTTCTTTTGGGAAAATACCTAGGAGTGGTATGGCTGCATCATATGGTAGGTGTATGCTTATCTTTCAAGTTTTCTAATGTGGTTGTACCATTTTACATCCTCTCCAGCAGTGTGAGAGCACCAGTGGCTTCATGTCTTCATTAGCACTTGATATGGTCCGTCTTTTTAATTTAACCCACTCTAACAGGTGTGCAGTGGTATATCAATGTAGTTTTAATTTGTATTTGTCTAGTGACCAGTGATGTGGAGTATCTTTTCATACACTTATTTGCCATCCCTATATCTTCTTTGGTGAAGTGCCCATACTTGTCTCTAATTCATTTTTAATACAACTGCCACAGTAACAATTTCTTTCTGTTGAAATATGTATCTTCTTTACAAAAAAAAAAAAAGCACATTCATTGTAGAAAATCACCCTTAACTTTACCATTCAAGATGATTCTCTGTTCATTTTATACATTTCAAATATTTTTCCAGTTTGTAACTTGCATGATAATTTCACTTATAGGTTTATTTTTAATATATAGAGGTTTTTAAAAATGCTTTCACTCTGTCTTTGAAGCCATAATTATAAGATCTACTCTCCCCACAAGTTTTGTTTGTTTGTTTGTATGGTATTCCTATTTAAATATTTAATCTAATATTTATTTGATAAGTTATAAACTGGGAACTCATATTAGTTTCCTATAGATGTTGTAACAAATGGTCACAAACTTAGTGGCTTAAAACAACACAGATTTATTCCCTTATTATCCTGGAGGTCAGAAGTCTGCAATGGGTCTTAAGGGATTAAAATCAAGGTGTCAGTAGGGCTGTTTCTCTTACTGGAGGTCCCAGAGAAGAATCTGTGTCCTTGCTTTTTGCAGCTTCTAGAGGCTGCCTACATTCTTTGGCTAGTGGACCCCTGGATCTTTATCTATTCCGCTGTCTCTGAAAAGATACACAAGAAACGGATTAACTGTGTGCTCCTGAGGAGAGGAGGGACCTGGGCGGGCTGAAAGACAAAGGTTGAGGTGGGGGACTTTTCACTGCATTCCTCTGGTATATTTTGAATTTTGAATTGCATGCACTACTGCCTATTCGAAAAATAAATAAAACCTCAACAGTAATAATAAAAATAGTCATTAACTATAAAAATAATTTAATATATTGCATAATTTTACAAATATATTAAAGTTCTATATATAAAACAATATGTCAGTAACTTACTATAGTATTAATATTGGAAAAATAAGTAAACAATAAAGCAGGTGGACTGCATTTGAAGCCAGTTACTAGCTGTGTGGTCTTGGACAAGTCACTTACCCTTTCTGAGCCTCTGTTTTGCTCTGAGCACAGTGACATCTGTTACTGGGCAAATTAGAGTCAGGGGGATAGTGGGAGCAAGGGCTGGCACTGCGCACGCGCGGGGAGCTGGTGCCTGGGGTGTGGATCGGCTCTGGGAAGTGGGAGGTGCTGGGCAGAGGACCGGAGGGTAACAGAGCACGGCCTTCGTGGGGAGGGTGAAGCCGCCTTGGGCCAGCAGTCCCTCCTCTGGGAAGCAGTCCCTCTGGCTCCAAAGGCAACTCTAGCCCAAAAGCTTGCAGCGCTGGTCCCGCAGTGAGACTTTCTTAGTCCCTGGCCTCTTCTTGGCCTCTTTCCTTTCAGCCACCAACAGGATAAACGCTTTGAGTTTATACGGCCCCAGACGCCTGCCCAGGCCGAGTCCCTGATTGCTTCCTGGCTGGGGCCGGCGGACAACTGAGAAGCCAGAAGGGCTGCCGGAGCCCCTTCCCCGCGGCGCAGTTACTGCTGAATTTCTCCTCCTTCCCGCAGTCGGGCGCCTCCTGCCGGCGCGCGGGCCGCCAGCGCCTTCCCGGCAGTTCTTCATTCTCCAGAAGGAGAGGAGTCAGGAATCAACTAGAGGGTCATGAGTTAGGAAAGTGGCTTCTTCCTTACCTCGTTTTGGTCGTGGGTAAAACTGAAGCACCAAAAGTTTGAGTCACAAGAGCAGGGCAGGGAGACTGGGCTGCCGGGAAGTCCAGCCCCCGACCCACCCGGCTCAAGCTGTGCTGTCCTTTCACCTCCTAACCCACTTTTAAAAAATCAAATTACGCTCACAGAGAGAACAAGCTAGTGGTTACCGGGGCGGGGGACAAACCGGGGTGGGGTAGAGAGGGTAAGATAGGCTCAAGGATGTATTGTACAACTCTGGGAATATAGCCAATATTCTGTAATAACTGTAAGTAGAAAGTAACATTTAAA
The DNA here is from genome assembly GCF_964341445.2 of Mesoplodon mirus. Taxonomy (NCBI): domain Eukaryota; kingdom Metazoa; phylum Chordata; class Mammalia; order Artiodactyla; family Ziphiidae; genus Mesoplodon; species Mesoplodon mirus. Next base: position 31,430,729 of record NC_138992.1, read on the forward strand.
ACTATTAAAAATTTTTTTGATTAAAAATATAAAATTCTGTAAAGGGAAATCAAAGATGGCTTGTTTTCATCTGGTCTCTGTAGTCCCCTCCCCCCAGCCCCATACAGTTGTTCAATTTATTTGTTCATAAATAAGCAGTGGGAAAATTTGTTAACCAACAAATTTATTTGTTCATAAATAAGCAGTGGGAAAATGGAAATGTCTTAATTCTTCCTTCTCTGTAGCATCCCTGACTCACTCAGACTGGCCTCCCGTAGTGCCTCGAAGAGAGCTAGATTTAGAAGAAATATTACTTCAGCTCTCAGGATGGAGAAAGATCTAGCCAGGAGGCAGAGACTCTGGAAAAGTGCTAATAAATTGTTACTGCCTGCTATTAAAAGGATCGATAAGATAAGGCCAGAAATAACTGATGGAAGGGACTTGGGCTTTGAGAACTAAGCAGGGGAAGTGGTGCCTGGCGGCTCAGAACACCTCTGGCTGGGGCGGGACCCACCTTCTTCGGCAGAACCTTGGGCAGCTTCATTCGTTGCTTTGGAGTTAGTTACTGATGCTGGTTATGAAGAATTAAGTCAAATGTCATGTGGGGCAGTTCAGGTATCAGGGAAATTGCCTAATTTATGTCTGTAGCGTTGAAAATGCACCAACATACCTCTTCTGTGATTGTATTCGGGATACTCTCATGGGACAGAATTGGGGTAGGGGGTGCTGTTTCCTTGTGAGGCTTCCCCAGGACAGGAAGGAGCCCAGGTGTGCCGCTGGCTCCTGCACGCCTGCCCAGCTCGTGCATCTTGTTCCTTGAGACTTCCCTGCCTTTCTGCATACAGGCAGCCCCGGGGGGAGGCAGTATGGGCCCCACAGCCAGACGGACATGTGGTGGGCCAGGCTCTTCTGTGGGACTATCCAGCCAGCACACCTCCCAAGATCCAAGAGGACCAATCCATGCATCCAACAGCCTGATCTTTTTTTTTTTTTTTTTTGCGGTACGCGGGCCTCTCACCGTTGTGGCCTCTCCCGTTGCGGAGCACAGGCTCCGGACGCGCAGGCTCAGCGGCCATGGCTCACGGGCCCAGCCGCTCCGCGGCATATGGGATCTTCTCGGACCGGGGCGCGAACCCGTGTCCCCTGCATCGGCAGGTGGACTCTCAACCACTGCGCCACCAGGGAAGCCCTCTTCACTTTCTTTTGCACATGCCCTTCAATGCCTAGCTCTTCTGCTCAGGGAAGCTCTGGATTTTGTTGCTACCTCTTTCCGGAGGCGGCCAGGTTCAAGGCCATTCCTTTCCCTTTCTCCCAGATTCAAACAAGCGCAGCCTGCTTTCAGCAGGAGCCCAAGCTCACCAGCAGCCAGAGTGTCATGGGCTTAATGGGAAACCGTTTCACAGGCATCTGAGGAGCCCTGAGTGTGCACAGTGGCCTGGGCGGCCCACATAATGACAGTTAGTGGAGCTACCACTCTCCTTACTGTGTGGGGAGCGTTCTGAGTGCTAGAATTATCCCCTGCCCAGAGCTACTCAGCATCCCAGTCCTGGAGCCCAGATGTGGCCCCAAAGCCAGGCTCTGTCCTTGACACTTCACCCCTCCTCTTCTGCAGGGGCCTCAGGAAGATGGATCTCTTAGCAGGGGCAGTGAAGGCTCTAGACTGACAAGGGAATGCCTTAGGGGCCCAGATCCTTGACCTTTGCTGATAATGGTACATAAAGATCACAGGAAAGCCAGGACCTGAGGAGGTTATGGCTGGGAAGTGACCAGCACCAAAGACACTTGGCAGCTCCTTAGATCACCCTGGGGCTGCCTGGCCTGCTGGGAACAAAGCTGGAATACTCTTGATCTAGGGAAATACAGCCTAAAACAGCCGTTCCCCAGGTGATATAACCAGAGCCTGAGCAGGGAGAGAATCACAGGCAGGCAAAGGGCCTGGCCTCTTTGAAGGGGGCGTCCAGCACGGAAGGCCCTGGGCAGGGGGGGGACGAGAGGGGGGCAGGTTGCAGACATGGAGGTCTGACCTCGCCAAGGCCGAGAACAGCCCTCAGGAGATCCTCACTCCTGGGGTTCGCTGGACCCTGCCCGGCTTGCTGGAGGCCCAGTGCAGCCTGGAGCTCTGATGTGCCCGCGGACTTCCAGTTGGCATTTCTACACTGTAGAGCCGCCAACTTGTGCAGCTGGCGGCGTGCCACAGAACAAGTTAGGAAATTGCAGAGGGGTGGCTGACAGAGACAGCTGCCCATTCTCCTGCCTGGAAGCTCGTTTGGTTGGAGCCGAGGGTTCATCCACACGTGCCCGGAAGGGAGGGCCCTTGGGCAGCAGGGAGCAGGCCCTGGGTTGATACTGGCGGCCCTTGCCAGCGCGCAGGGGCCCAGATTGGTGAGGCTTTGGGTCCCATAAGGGTGGGACTGGTGGCCAGGCACTTCAGGCTCTGTCCTCCACTCTTGGCCTGAAGGTGGCAGCTCACCCTGTGTCTGGAGAGGCTGGGCGCTTCTTTCGGTGAGGCCTTCAAAGTCGGCCAGTTTCTCCCTCCTGGAGAGTCTCGAACCAGAGCCTGTCTCCAGCCTTTGGAGGCTATGAAACAGCCTCACTTCTGTTTTCGGAGATTCGCTGCTGGAACCGTTCACACTACTCACCACTCCGCAGCCTGGAATGACACAGAGCGGCCCCTGGACAAAGAGTCATCACCCCAAGGGGCCTCGTAGGCAAGTGTGTCCCTGGGAGTCAAGCCAGTGTGCGTGTGAGCTCCTGCAATGCCACTTACTGGTTGAGTGGCCTTGGCCTAGGGACTGAATCCCTCTGAGGGTGAGAATCAGAATTCCTGATTTCCTCCCTGCCTGCCTGTCCTCCTCAAAGAAGTCACATTCCAGGAGTCCCCAGGCCAGGGGGGTTGGAGGGATAAGGATGGAGCCTGTGAAGGGATGGAAGCACCCATTGGTCCAGGAGAATCCAGTGTGTGGGTACCAAGCAGTTAGCATCCGGTGGACCCAGCAGGGATGGCCATCCCTTCACACCCTGCCCCGCTGAGATGCAGGGCACATCCTGCTGGGCACTCAGCTCCTGCCTCTGCAGCCAGGGCAGCCCCAGGAGGAACCAATAACAGTAATGTGATTATAGCCACCACCTGCTGGCCCTGGCTCTGTGCCCGACCCTCTTACAGGCAATTTATATCTATTATAAACTCATTTAATGCTAACAGCAATGGTAGCTCTTTTAATGCCCTGTACTGTTGGTATCCAATTTATAGCTGGTGAAACTGAGAAGTTAAAGGACTTGTCCAAAGTCACGTAGTTGGTAAGTGGCAGTTCTTAGATTCAAACCAAAGCAATCCAGCTTGACTCAAGAGAGTGCTTTTAAGGAATAAGCTGAGGTGTCTCTTAAAGATATAGTCAGCACCGCTGTCAACAGAGGCCAAGTGCAGAATCATGGAGGAGCAGGTTTTGGGGACCCAAAACTGGTGGCACAGTGGTTGAGAGTCCGCCTGCTGCTGCAGGGGGTGCGGGTTCGTGCCCCGGTCTGGGAAGATCCCACATGCCGCGGAGCGGCTGGGCCCGTGAGCCATGGCCGCTGAGCCTGCGCGTCCGGAGCCTGTGCTCCGCAATGGGAGAGGCCACAACAGTGAGAGGCCCGCGTACCGCAAAAAAAAAGTGTAGAATGGATGCTCTGGAGCCAGGTGGCAGGCAGCAGAGCTAAAGGACAGCCTACCTCTGGGGCTGGGAAGAAAGAATCCATGGAGAGCTCCTTCCCTGGGTGTTGGGCCCCTCCTGAGACCCTCCATTGACCCTGAGCTCGGTAATTCTGCTCCAAACCCAGAAATGGAACAGCCCAGGCCCCTGACAAAACAGCAAATCCTGGGGAGAATAGCAGCAGAATTAGAGTAACAAATGCCTAACTCTGCAGTGGGAGCTACATAAGCATTAGAATGGAAATTAACCTGGAGAAGAGAAAGCTCGAATGGACTTTAGGGACTGGTTTTTTTTTTTTTTTTTTTTTTTCCATTCCATAGATTGCCTTTCAGAGAGAAAATTAAACACTAAACAGAAAGCAAATGTTCAAGGGAAGAGGGACTCTGCTTTCCCATTGGTAGCCCGAATGCTCAGGCTGGGCCTGCCTCTGAGGTCCCCATCAGACCCGAAGCCTGGTGCCATGGCCTACATGTCCTGGCCACCTTCTGCATATACTGTGGATGTCGGGGGTGATGAGGGCATATCTCTATATAACTAACCTCAGTAAAGGGAGTTGAGGCGGGACAGCCATAACGCATCAGCTGAAACTATTAGAGCCACTAATTGCTGCCTGGGATGATCCAAGCTCCAAGTGGAGCTTTTATGAAGCTGCAGAATTCCCAGGGAGTCTGCAGGACTGGGGCATCCCAGCAGAGAAGCAGCAGCCATTACACTAGTCACGACGTCCTCAGCCTGCCGTCCCTCCCCACTCCTCCCCGACCTCCATTCAGTTCCCGGCCTCTCGCACCCTAATTATTCGTGGGCTGGTGGGTGGTACGTGCAGAGGCCTGACTCTCATAATTATATTAAGAGCTTTTGACAGGACCAAACGTTCTGGCTTCTATTTCTGTCTTGTTGAAATTCTACTGTGCTGAAATAAAGTGAGGGGAAGGATCCATCAACCCTTTCCGGAAAACAGGGGAGACAGCAGAGTCTATTGTGCACCCAGCGCTCCTGTCCACAGGGAGATTTATGGCTTGTTCTCTTGACTAACAGGAAGATTGCCCAGACTGAGGTCAGGTGGGAGGTGGGAATGTGTCAGAGTTAAATGTGTTGCATTCAGTTTTATGCCAATATCAAATCATAGGGCTGAAAGTGACCTCCAGGTGGTCTCTGGACTACCCCTATCTCACAGGCTGACTCTCTCCTTGCACCCCTGTTCTTGTCTTGACCTGACACGTGGTAGTTTGCCTTGTCAGGTATAAAAAAGGTTAGCGCTGGCAAAGTCAAGGCCATTGGCCAGGACCTTCAACTGGCATGTTGACCAAGGTCCTGACTGCCTTCCATCCCCAGCCACCTGCTTCTCTGACCTCAAGGGGAGTTAGCAGTGTAAGAGCATAATGGCTGACACTGCAGGACTCCTGCAGGGAGCAGTGGAGGTGGAGGCCTGAGTGTAAAAGGTCAAGAAAAGCCCCCTGGACAAATAGTCACCTGCTCTCCCTGAAGACCCGCACAATAACCAACATTATCAATTACATACCATATGCCAAGTCCTGAGTTCAGCACATAACATGGTGTATCTAATTTAAGCCTCATGGCAATGCTATGAACTAAGCTTTATTAGCCCATTTTGGAGATGAAGAAGTAGAGGCTCAGAGAGTTTAAGTGACTTATCCAGCGTCACATGGAGAGTTTCATGATTGGAATTGTATTTATAACTCAGTTTTGAACCCAGACAATCCCAGGTCCTCAGACCAGCCCCTTTTATTATTATTTTGCTTTATTCATTAGCAAGTTTTGCACCCGTGCATGCGTAAGTCACATCATGAGAATCTGTGTCTCATTTTCTGCATCTGGGGCCACATGGGCACAGACTCTGGACTCAGACCTGCGTCTGCCACTACTTGCTCTGTGACCTTGGTGCCTCACAGGGTCTGCTTTCTGTCATCCAAATAGAGATAGTACCTCCCACATGATAATGTTGCCAAGCACATAATAGATGCTCAATAAATGGTGTCGTTTACCATTATTATCAATAATAATATCTCTAATTCAGTCTTATTTAACCATCCGGCTCCAACAAGAGGGATGACGCTCTTGTACTTTATGCATTTATTTAAATGGATCTATTTAAACATTAGATGGTGGCTTCATTTGAATGGAAGCCTCTAAAGTCAGGGGCTCTCACAATTTTCTGTGAAGCCCACTCTCTCCCATTTCCTCATCTTCACAGCACCCGCCTTGTAATATTTATCATTTGGGCCCAGATTAGGTCACAGAAGGGCTGAAACTACTGACAAGCATGTGTATGAATGCAGTCAGTCCAAACAAATATCCACAAGAAAACCCACCAAAAGCAAGGTGAATTCATTCTAACAACTTTTGAGTAGGAAAAAAAAAAAAAAAAAGAAAGGGCTGGAAAGACAAGGCCCACTGGCTTTGACTAAATGCTTCACTTTGGTCTGGATGTTTTGTCCTCAGGCAAAGCCCGCAAACATTTCTGGCTGAATCTCTGCACCTCCCGGGTTCTGCAGCTATGTCCTACGAAAAGGAAATGGTTTCTCTGAAAACCCAATAACCTGCCTCCCGCTGTCCTGCCTGTAGAGTATCAGGCAAGCGCCTATTTGGGCAGGAAGGGAGACAGCAAGCAGAAATGAAGACGTTCCTCTTTAAACGTATGAGGTCAGGTGTAGCTCCTAGAAAATCAAAATCAGGTCTTTGGAAGAAACCTCATTCCAGCACAGATGGTCCTGACTGACAAGCCCAGCCAGCCTTTAGAGTGAGAGTTGAGACAAAGCTAAAGTAAGAGGACTTTCCACCAAGGTAAGAGGTTGTATTTCAAGGGGAAAAGATGTTTTAAACCTGAATATTCATACTCAAATCACTGGGCTCCCTTTGCCTTTCTTTTTTTCTTCTATTAGATTCATTTTTCTAAGGTCTACAGCAATTATCTTGAAAGGGAAATTTTAAAACTGCACCTTGCTCATGGTCAGGGGGCAATGATTTTTTTTTTTCTAAATTGGATCACCCATTTTGTATTTATTCATCCCTCCTGCCTCCACGTCTCTCTCTCCCCAGCTCTGGGACAGGCCCAGAGACAATCACCCCCACGAGGAGCCATATTTTTTTTATTTTTTGCGGTACAGGGGCCTCTCACTGTCGTGGCCTCTCTCGTTGCGGAGCACAGGCTCCGGACGCGCAGGCCCAGCGGCCATGGCTCACGGGCCCAGCCACTCCGAGGCATGCGGGATCCTCCCGGACTGGGGCACGAACCCGCGTCCCCTGCATCGGCAGGCGGACTCCCAACCACTGCGCCCCCAGGGAAGCCCAAGGAGCCATCTTTGAGTCAGCATCACTCTCTAGCTCCGTCCCATTCTCATCCCTCTATGTCAGTGCCGGTGGGGAGATCTCAGGGCTGATACCCAAAGGCTAGAAGGCATAGGGTGCACTCACATGCCTGGGTTTGTATCCTGGCTCCCCGCTTAGAGCTGTTTGAGCTTGGGCAAGTTACTTAACGTCTCTGGGCTTCAGTTTCCTCATTGGTAAAATGAGGAATGAGAACTAGGACAATTAAGACAAACAAAGCATGCTTCCAACAGTGCCCAGCACGTGAGAAGTACTGGGTGAGTGGCATCTATTATTAATAACCGTTATTAGCCATAGATTCATAATGTAATCTCATAGATCTGTCTACTCACATCATCCCAAAGACTCTCTGTGGTCATCTGGGATGATACCCTTTGGCACAAGAGCTGGGCATTGCACACCACACCATGTGTACACACCACAGAGTGTGTGCACACCACACTGTGAGATCTCAGAGAGGGGTTTCCTGAGGCCCAGAGAGGCACCTTTGCTCAACCAAGTGAGGGCCAGGACTGGAGATCAGGTGGCCTCATCCTCAGGCTGAAATTTATTAGTCAGCCTAAGATTTAAAAACTTTGGCAGAAGAAGAATCACTCTCGAGACTCAAATCACATGAAGCTGAGCCTGGGTACGTGTGTTGTGCTTAAATGAAGCAGCTTATGATGTGGGTATTCAATTGCTATAATCTGTTCTAAATTTAAGCATGCAAAACGTCAAGTTATCTCACTATTTTGCTTCAGTTAAAAAAAAAAGATTTAGATTTATGACTGGATGTTACAAGAACTGCTGCTTCATTTCAAATCCTGGCAGGTCCCTCACAAGCAGCAATTGACCAAGAAGTCACTTCCTGAGCTGAAGGTCAGTGTGTTGGCCCTGGAATGAGCATCAGTGCATCATCGATAAGAGCCAAGTGCTCTCTCCTGCCATTTTGGGATGAGGTTGGTGGGAGGCCTTGAGACTCCAGCTGCTCCTGGCACCACCTATGCTCCCCATATGGCCCCCAGCCCCCTCCCCTGCATCCCTCCCACAGAGTGCTGCCACAGAGCTCCACAGGGCATGTCTGTAAGACCTGATCCTGCATGCCCTTGCCCTCAGACCCTTGGCAAAAGTGTACCCATCTGAAAGGGCTCCCCTGGACTTAGTGCTGGAGCCTAAGGGGCAGTGCCTGGCTTTGGGATCACGAGTCACTTTTAAATGTCCTTTCAATGCCTGGGAATTCAAGAAGGTACCAGGGTAGGTTAAATATGTTTCTCCTGGTTTATGTGTTCTTGGGTAACAACTTTCAAAACATCCCTTTTCCTTATCAAATGTCTGGTAAGAAAACTTCCAGATGGCTAAAAATCCCCTTTAAATAGACAAAGGAAATGAGACCTGGAAGCACTTTTTATTCACTTTCTAACCAGGTCTGGTTACCCCCTCTGTCTGGTATAGATAAGCAAACATTTACTTTTTTGTAACTTAGAGCCAAGAGGGCAGAACTCTGTTGTGTATCTGGTGCTTTCACAGCTTGAGTAAGTGTACTGTCGATCCTAAACTGTGAACTGCTCCCCAACCCCAAGAGCTGCACCAAAGGCCACCTGATCTAAAGCCATCCCTGATCAATTGCCATCTCATCTCCCCATCTTAATTCTCAGCACATGAGTCCCCGAAAGTTTTCTTGTTTGTTTGTTTATCTACGGTCTCCAGAGCACAAGAATATAAACTCCTGACATCAACCTTGACCACAGCTGTGTCCACGGAGCCCAGAACAGTGAGTTGTTCAACACTCAAGGCTCTTTACTGTGTCAACCCTTGTTATGCAGGAGAGGCCAGGAAACAAGTGGAGAACCAGAAGAGGAAGGAAAGACCCATGGGGTAGGGGAACATCTGGATATCCACCAAGTAAAGGAAGCTGTTTCCAGGAGAAATCCAAGGAAGGAAAAATCCAGAGCCTGATGACAATGTGGAGGTAGAAGAGGCTAGAAGGGCTGGCTTCCTTCCTTCTGCATTGCTGGACCTACAGGAATAAACAAGAGTTTCAAGTCTCAACGGAGCTTTTCAGTCACGCTTCTCCTTCAGCAAGCTGCCTGATGTTCACGTGATCGTCTTTCACATCCTCTGAGCCCATAAATAGTCTCAAACCAGCTGCTGGAATCCATCCTTCCATCCGCTCCCATCGCCCCTCATCATAGCCACAGGTGCTGTGGCATCAAAGGTCACACTGGACAGTGTTGGGAGCGTAACAAACCCTGTGGGTGGCCATGCCACCTACCTAAACTGTGAAGACGGCTCCATGGACTTCACACACTTAGATGTAAGTCAAGGAAGAGCCCACAGAGGGGACGAGGGAGTTAGGCCTGGGGACAGTGCTCAGGAGCACTGCCAGATGCAGCCAGGAGGGGCTTTGAGCAGTGGATTGGTCAGCTCAGGCTGCAGAACAAAATACCATAGACTCGGTGGCTTAAACAACAGAAATTGATTTCTCAGTTCTGGAGGAAGGAAGTCCAAGATCAGGTGCCAACAGGTTTGGTTTCTTCTGAGACCTCTGTCCTTGGCTCACAGATGGCCACCTTCTCACTGTGTCCTCACAAGGTCTTTCCTCCGTGCATGCACCTCTCTGGTGTTTCTCTGTGTGTCCAAGTTTCATCATTTTATAAGGACATCAGTCATATTGGATTATAGCCCATCCTATTGGCCTCATATTAGCTTAGTCACCTCTCTAAAGGCTCTATCTCCAATCACATTCAGAAGTACTGAGGGTTAGGATTCAACATATGAATTAGGGAGGACACAATTTAGCCCATAGTAAGCAGTGTAGGAGCATGGAACCATGGGCACCACTGGCTTTGGAGGTTTGAAAGGATGGGAGGTGGAAAAGAAAGAGGCAGTAGCAATTAGAACCAAGGGTGAAGTCGGGAGTTTCAAACCACCAGTTAGAACTGGGAGTGTGTTGACTTGTTCCCCCTCCCTCCCCAAATATCTTGAAATCCTATCCTCTAGAACCCCAGAATGTGGCCTTATTTGGACGTAGAGTCTTTACACAGGTAATCAAGTTAAAATGAGGTTATTAGGGTGGGTCCTAATCAAATGTGACTGATGTCCTTATAAAAAGGGGAAATTTGGACACAGAGAGACACACAGAGAAGGAAGATGATGTGAACATGGAGGACTAGAAGGAGCAATCTACGAGCCAAGGAACGCCAAAAATTGCCAGCAAACTACCAGAAGCTGTGTAGACAAGTAAGGATTCCCCTACAGTTTTCAAAGGGAGCATTGTTTTTTGACCTCATAATCTAGATATTATTTTTTATAACATCAATGTAAGATTTTTCCAAATTCAGAATTTTTAAAAAATTTTACTTACCCTTCTTTCTTGTATCTCAGACCTATTGAGGATTCTTTTTTTTTCCCCCTCTCTTTCTCTTTCTGTCTCCCTTTATAGTGTAGACTTTAGAATTTCAATTAGTAAGCGTTTGGAAGTCAATGTCCTCAGTGTTTATCTGAAAATGTCTTTATTTTGCCTTTGTTCTTGAGAAGTAGTTCTGCTAAGTATATCTATCTAGCTTGACAACTATCTTATCTGAGCATACTGAAGATATTGTCTTACTATTTTCTGACTTCCATTGTTGCTGCTAAGTCAGCTGTCAGTCTAATTATCACTTGTTTGTGGTTATCTTTCCTTTCTCACTGGCTGTCTTAAAGATGTCATGGCCTCTGATTTCTGCAGTTTTGCTATGATGTGTCTAAGTACGTTCTTTTGCCTACCTTCTTCTTAGTTATTCTGCTTGGAAGTCATAGGGCTTCCTGACTGAAGATTTGTGTCTTTCATAGTATTTGGAAAATTTCTCTCTCTCTCTCTCTCTCTCTCTCTCTCTCTGGGAGAGGAGATATGCTAATCAACTTTTTATTTTAAAACAATTTTAGGTTTACAGAAGCACAAAGATAGTGTAAAGATAGAAGGTAGTACATATACCCCACACCCAATTTCCCCTATTATTAACATTTTACAGTAGTAAGGGGCAGTCTCATTTGCTTTAAAATTCTGCTTCTTACCAGTTCTCTTTGTCCTCTCCTTCTATAACTCTCATTAGATGTATATTCGCATTTTTACTCTATCTTAAATGTTTGTTAACCATTCTTTCATATTTTCTATCTCTTTTGACACCTCTTCTTCCATGTAATTTATTTAGACCTATCTTCCAGTTCACCAATTCTCTCTTCAGCTGTGTCCAAACTGCTGTTTAACCCATTGATTAGTATTTTATATTTCATTTATGATAGTCTTTACTTCTATAAGTTCTACTTGGATATTTTTCAAATTTCATCTGAACATTATCACTTTGATACCTGCTGCTCCTTACTAGTATCTTTAATTCCTACTTTGTTTCTTTAAACAGGTTGTATTCTGTATTTCATAATCCCAATATCTGAAGTCTTTGTAGTTCTGGTCTTTATTTTTTATTCTGACTCTATTGTTTCATTTTCTCTTTTGTGATTTTTTTTTTTTTTGTAAATGCATATTTGTTGCAACTCTATCAGTGAAAATTAAGGCCTGGGTTGAGAGCATAACTAGTGTTTGTTTATGCCAACTTGGGGAACAACAGCCAAGAGTCACCTAAATGACAGTTCTTGGGTTGGGAGAGGGAGTTACTTGTCTAAGTTCAAGACAGACAGTTGTCCCTGATGTTTGTCTCTGAGTGCCATAATGGTTCTTGCGTTTCTAATTTCCCTTTCCTCTGTGGATGTAACTCTTTTTAAAACCTATAAATACTTGTGGTGGCCTTTGATCTGCCTCCTCCCTTTGAATCCATCCCCCTGGGCACTAATGTTCTAGACCAGTGGGATGCACACAATGCCCCCAGGGTTTACTTGCTTCTGTATTGTGCTGACTTACCTTCCTGGATTCCTGTAGCTGTTCTGCACCTGGTCACCACCACAAAGCTCTCTAAACCACACATAATGTGTATGCTTTATATTTATTAAAAAAAACCCTAAAATATATAATCATGTACATATTTAAATAACATATATTATATATACATGTTTATGAATATATACAATTGAGCAGTTATTATTATGCTGAAGAAGATGTGGAAGGAGAAGGAAAGAAGGATGAGTTCATTCATACTAGGGAAGCAACGGCAAAATAAGACAATGATTTGCCCAATATATTTACACTCATGAGGTAGGAGCATGAGTGGGATACCTGTTTTAGCATTGACACCTTGTTAAGGTAAATAAGAAAAGTTTCATTAAGAATTCCAAACATGCCAGCAATAATTTTTGGATGCCATGGTTTCCACACAAGGGATGGAAGAGGAAGGCTGGGAGGATGACAGGGCAGCTTCCCTATGCTCCTGACTTTGCCAGCACTTGAGCCCTGGCAGGGAGTTAGAAAAAGCTGATGTTAGCAACCTCAGGCATATGACTAACAAACATTCTCAACACTTCTTTATCCACTTCTTAGTTCTCTTTCCAATCACACTCAGCAAAGTTGCACTTTTACCTTCACAGCTCATTATCTGAGTTACCTTTGTTCCTGTCTCTCTCAAAGTCGGTTTCCAATTCTCAGAATCTCTCTTCTCAGCTCTCCTGACAGCCCTTTTCATAGATATATAAATGTATTTCTCCTAGTTCTTCTTTGGCTCTGTGTGCCCGGGTGACCAAGGCAGCACGTGCCTATAGAAGTGACTCTCCATGAAATGGGGTCAGATGATGAGAAAGTGAGTGTGTTTAGGCCTCTAATGCCTGGGGATACAATGGCATCCTATCTTTATGTGTGATTTGAAGTCAGCTTGCCTTTGAATGAGACAGGTCTGAACCATCACTGGTGCTGAAATAAACTCTTTGTTTACTCCAAGCCACTAAGGAACACACATTTAGCTCATCTCTGCTGAGAATGCTGGATCCCTGTGACAGTCAAAGAGGCTTCACTTTTGGCAATGAATAGGAGGCTCTGCCATGGTGATGATGCTCCATGACTTTTATCTTCCATTTGTGGCTTCTCAAACCTGAAGCCCTGGTGAACTTGTCCTCTCTTTTCTAGGTCATGAAGAGGAAACCTGGATTCTAGATGACTGCAAAGAGGTAAAATATCTCCAAAAGATAAAATTCTTTACTTCTTTCCAAAAGATTTTAATAACAGAATGGTGCTATATTTTGTGAAATCATATTACAAAATGAAGTTTGCTATGATGGAGACAAAAACAGACTAACAGCAATAAAAGCATAGCTTACCTTAAGAGACAAAAATAAAGGTATCCTGTATTGGCCATTTGTAAACTTTTATAAATTCTCTGTTTATGTCATTTTAAAATCCTTTTTTTTCTTTTAGATTATCTTTTTTAAAAAATTCACCTGTCTTACTGATCTCCATCTATGAGGATAATATTCTCCAACTTGGTGGCTTTAAAAAAAAAAAGACTTTTTTCTTTCTTTACTAGAGAAGTTTTAAATTTTATAAGCTCAAATCTGTCAATCTTTCTTTTTATGCCTCCTGAATTTTGGGGGTTTTGTTTTGTCTTATTTAGGAAGGCCTTTCTTATCTCAAGATTACAAAGAGATATTCTAATTATCTAGATTTTCTTTTTACATCTTGATCTTTAATCTACCTGGAATTTATTTTGTGTATGGTATGGGATAAGGATCCAACTTAATTTTTTTCCCTTTATGAGTATCCCTCATTGCTCCTTACCGGCCTGTTTGGCTGCCTTGAAAAGATAAGCCTGGAAATAATCAGCCTGCAAGGTATTCCTGAGGTCAGCAGCAGGATTCTGTTCTGTTCTAACTACATAAGTGGTAGGGTTATTTTCAAGCGGAAAAAGTGCAAGTGAAACCAACCATGAATGCTTAGTTGTAACAAACATGAATAACTTGCTGGTTTTCTTCCAGAAGATGCTCTGACTATAGGGCTCTACCACCTCAAATTCACTTCCTTTCAATTTTAAAAGGAATTATTATACATTTGCTTTATACCCTGAACACTGGGAATGATCATACAACATATATCCCCTATGCTCAAAATGCTTAGTCTTATGGGAAAACCAATTATATATCAATGTCTATCTATATCTATGTAATATAAATATATACACATGCAGCTGAGTTGAATAAACACTCTAAGGCAGTATATATTAATGCACTATGATGTGCTAATGAATTCCTATCTGCCCTCCAAGTCCCCGAGAGGGTAGGATGGTGTCACTGTCGTTTTCATTTGCCCGGAACAAAGTAGGAGATTGGTAAACGTAGGCTGAATGGAATTGAAATAGCAGGTAGCATCGGAACTGTGAGAAGAGAGAACTCTTCATAGTTAATAAAGGTCAGAGGATGTTTCCTAGAGGCGATACTGTGCTGGCCCTAAGGATCTGGAGAGATAGAAAAGAGGAGGGAGGGGCTGCCAGGGTCATCTGACCCTGAGTATTGTCTCCCTTGGAACCAATTTTCTCTGTTCTCACATACTAGTTCAGGTTGTCTGGGGGGGAATCGAAAAGGTGCAAACATGGTGTTGATCTGTTTCAATCATCAAATGCTCCCAGAGCCCCGTAGCTTTCCAAACCCGTGGAAATAGGTTCTCTGGGACCAACGTCCCTACTGACGCTCCTCTCTGCAGGAGCGACCAGCCGAGCGTGAGTCGCACGCGGGAATCCATTTGACACGGGGCTTTAGCGCTGTGAGTACACACCGTGCTCACAGAGCAGAAGATACAAAACACCCTTGGCCGTCTCGTCAGAAGCCCGAGTCTGACGTCTCCTCCCAGAGCCAGTGCTAGTGTCAGTCACCAAACAGCAGCGGGTTTTCTTCCCAAGTACAGGAGCGACACAGCTGGCCCTGGAGATGCTGAGCCTTCAGGTCAGCCCTGAGGAGGACAAGGAAAAGAGGCTGAAGACAAAAGAATGGACCCAAGCCCACACCCTAAGTCAGAGCCCCCTGAATTTGCCTGGCACATTTCCTGGGACCTCAGGACACTGGGACAGGGAGGCACGTGGCTGTGACCTAGGCCAGGAGAATACAGGTTCATGCAGACCAAGCTCTTCTGCACACTTCTCTGCTAATGAGGACCCTGTGCCCAGCCTGTTGGAGCAGAAAGGTGGAAAATCAGACACCCTCCTGGCCTCCCACGGGCGGGAGGATGCTTCATGGAAGGCCCGGGGAATGATGAGCTTTCCTCTCTCTTGAAGGGTGCTGTTGACCCCACCCAACTCTGCAGGGAAAGGGTCTCATTTCCAAAATGACCATTGGTGATTTTTCTGTGTTAAATTAGATTTAGCAGAGTGGCTTTTGGCATTCACTTACCCTCTTCTGTTTTCCTTCTCTCCTACTGGAAATGTGGGACTGAACCGGGATTGTGAACACAGCATGGCTACACAGGGGCTGGGGTTCTCCGACTCGCCCCTTTGCTGCCCTTGCTGAGCTCTGCTTGAAGCCAACTTCCCGCCATCAACGCATGTACTGAAAGCAGAATTTGTCTTCTGAAACCTCCTGGGCCAAGATTTCCCCAAATTGCTGGCATATTAAAACGAAGCCACCATGTGAAATACCGAGCGGGGATCCAAGGCCACAGTCAAGTTCACCTGCCCCGCCTGTCTCTAAGCCATGCCCCTGGCCTCCACACTCATCACTGGGGGCGACCTCCCTGTTCTGGGTGAGTCTCCACTGCTCCGAGGTCGTGCTCACGACCCTTCTGTGAGTCCTTGACTACAGTGGCTCTAGTCCTTCCTCTCCAGGCCACACTAGCCACCACCAGCTCCAGGTTCAACCACCCTCCAAACTGCAGTCCCCTTGCCTACAAAATGGAGATTGCACGTATACCTGCCTCCAGGGTGGTCTTGAGACTGGGGTGACAAAATGACTGGAAAGCCCTTACACTCCGCCCCATACACACAGCACGTGAGGAAAAAGTACATGTGGACTGTGGCCGCGTTCCCCACCCTCTCATCCCATTTTGGCCTTTAAGATCTCTTTTGGAAGTTTTGAATTTATGTAAATCAGAAGAATACATTCTAGCCCTCTCCCCTCAGAATGCAGTAGGGGGGCCTCCTTCTCCTTGGCAATCTGCAAGAGACACCCTCTATCCCTGGTGCTCAAAGACTCAGGGAAGGTCTGATCCTGTCCCCATGACCCTGTCCTCACACCTCTATCCCCCTTGATCTCCAGCCTGCTGTTCTGAGCACAGGCTTTTCTCTGCATGTCGGGAGGAGGGCTTTCGAGGTGGACAGAACACCTCACTCAGGAACTTGGCTACCTTCTGGCACTAGGGTCCCACAACAGGGTCCCACAACAAAGAGAAGAAACACGAATTCACCCAGTACTTACTGAGTATCTCCCCTGTGCCCGGCACTGTCTCGGAACTGAGGAAACATCAGTGCACAAAGCACACAGATATTCCTGCCCTTGTAGAGCTTATGTTATAGCAGGGGAGGGCAGTGGGGACAATAAACAAATATTATGAATAAACAGAAAAAAGTTAACACATATTAATCTTTTAGCAGATCATCCCACCACACTGGCATACCCCAATTTAAAATATAGGTACTTTTTTCCAGTGGTGGTTTAATTCAGATCATAATGGCCGTGATGACTGCCCTCCTAGGACCAGTGGGGCTGGTCATAGAGTTCAGCAGAGATTTGTTTAAGCTTCTCTTTTAAAAAGATCCATGAGCAGGCCCAGGAAAACCTTCAGTCACATGTGAGAAAGGTCGACCTTATACAAACGTTTGACTAAAATTTTCAAGACTGAAACTGGAGAGAATGCGAGAATGCAAGTACCAATATAAAAGGCATTTTCATGAGAAGCCTGGTTCAAAAGCTTTAAAAAGAAACGTTCTGCACAATATAATACACCAAGAAAAAGAATCTGCCTCAGCAGATCTCTACCCTGCAGCAATTTTCCCCAAGCAACTGAAGCAGGTTCTGTGGTAGGTTGCCTGAAGGAGAAGGCGTGTCCTTCTAAACCAATGAATCCTGTGCATTGAGAGGCACATTTCTTCTAGACCTTCATTTACTGTAAGTATTTACACGCAAACACACACACATACACACACACACAACCAGCTAGGTAAAATGTTTCTTCTCCTTTTTTTATTTTTTTTTAACAGATTTTTTTGATGTAGACCATTTTTAAAGTCTTTATTGAATTTGTTACAATATTGCTTCTGTTTTCTGTTTTGGTTTTTTGGCCGGGGGGCATGTGGGATCTTAGCTGCCTGACCAGGGATTGAATCCACACCCCCTGCATTGGAAGGCGACGTCTTAACCATTGGGCCGCCAGGGGAGTCCCTTAAAATGTTTCTTCTAATCCCCATTTTTTTTTTTTTTTTTTTTTGCAGTATGCGGGCCTCTCACTGTTGTGGCCTCTCCCGTTGCGGAGCACAGGCTCCGGACGCGCAGGCTCAGCGGCCATGGCTCACGGGCCCAGCTGCTCCGCGGCACGTGGGATCTTCCCGGACCGGGGCACGAACCCGCGTCCCCTGCATCGGCAGGCGGACTCTCAACCACTGCGCCACCAGGGAAGCCCTAATCCCCATTTTTTATGAGAACTTGATCTTTCCTTCAGAGATTCTGCCTGCTGTGGAACACTGTTTCCAAATCTGTCCTGAGCTGATGTTTCTTGTCCTTTAGGAGGCAACATACTAAAGGATGCTATCCTTTAGCATCCCCTCCTGAGATGCTATCCCCTCCTGAGATGCCTCTCCTGACTAGTCTAGGACATACCCTTCAGGCCATACTCCCCACCCACCCTGTGACTCCCTTTTAGAAGGGAAGGCAGAACTAAATATAATTGGAAATGATCTCTTTCACTCATTGATTCCTTTGCTCACTTGTTTATTGTATGTCTGCTTCCACTAGACGATAAGCTTCATGGGAACAGAAAGCTTGTCTTGCTCACTCCCCAGCTCCTAAAACAGTGTTTGGCAAGAGTCCATGTTCAGTAAACATGTGCTGAATGAACACATGGAAACCTGCCAGGCTTCACGTAGCAAAGCAGCTTTGATTTTGCTGCTACTTCAAGCGGACCTCTTATTTCCCTTCCTTTTTCCAGCAGCCCAGTGTTCTGTCTCCACTTTCGATCACTCCTTCCTCAGTCTGGCTTCGTATCTGACCCCATCGCCTCCATAAAGCAGATGTCTTGAAGGTCAGCCATGTCTCCTTCAAGGTCAGACTCAGTGGTCTTTCCTTGGCCTCGGATGTTTTTGACTCATCTCCAGATTTGGTAGTGAGGAACCTTCCTGAGATGCGTCTCATGAATGTGGCCCTAGTAAACTGAGCCCTTTGCTTTTCTATGTGTTTTTATTTTGCCTCTGTAAGTATGTGTTCTTCCTATGTATTCCTCAAGTGTCTGTCCTTAGAGTTTTGCTTTCCACTGTCTCTCCTCTTTACATCAAAGATGGTATCTACTGCTCTGTCTTCATCAAGGGTCTCAGTCTTAGATGATACACATGGGAGTCAGAACAGCAGTTGCACAGATGGCAGTTCTTTTGCCCTAGGCACATGTAGGATTATTTATCCACATTCTCCGATCTCAAGGATGATCACATGACTTGCTTTTACCAATGAAATGTGAGGGGGGAAAAAAGGCACATGACACTTCTGGGCAGCAGTTTGTTTTTTTTTTTTGTGATATTTGTATATGAAAGTTCTCCATTGACACATGAGGTCTGGATTACAACTTATATACAATAAGTGATTTCCAAAAAAGTAAAGAAAGAGAAGGGAAGGGAGGGAAGGAGGGAGGGAGGGTAGAAAAGGAAACCTATATTCATAGACATCATAATATGGGATGTTTATTTCCAAGAGAGATACTGCTGCTGCTATCGTGCACAAGAAGCAGCACAAATTAACACTAGATTAAAATTTGCTCAACTTTCTAACTGGCTCCTGGTGGTCCATGTTCCCCTTGCCCAGTCTCCATGATCACTGAGAATACACTGAAATGGAACCTCCATGAAACTGCATCCCTGATGAACAGAGTCTCCTTGCTGAATTGCGGTGGCCATGGTGTGTGAGTTATAAATAAGCACGATTGTTTCAAGTCACTAGGATTTTTAGTGCTGCTTGTTATGGCAGCATAAACTGGCCTATTCTGACTTTCTTCTGAAGCTCAGTCCCCACTTCTCCAGCTGCTTTTAAGATTTCCATCTGGTTTTACTTACAGAAGTATAAGCCTAACATATCTATACTTATATTTATCATTTTCTTCCCCAACTCTGCAACATACCACTCCCCCTGACTTTTCTATTTTGGTTAATGGTACCAACACTCTTCTCAAAACCTGAACTTTATACAATTGGTTACCATATTTTGTCTCTCCTTTATTTATACCCCACTTTTTTGTTCCAATGGGTGCCTCCTGGGTCTTGCCTTGATTAGTACACTTCTGGGTCAGTCTATACTAGTACACCTCTTGAGTCATCTCACTGCTTCCATTAACTCTTCTTCCTTTGTCATTGGCCATTCGTGAATGTGATAAAGGTACATTCCAGATCATATTATTCCTTTGTTCAAAAATGTCAATGTGCCGCCGTCGTCTACTGAATCAACTCTCAATCCTTGATCTAGCATTTACACCCCCTTCTTTCTCACCTCTAATCTCCTCTCCCACTACTCCTTTGCATGAATCTTACATGAGCAATGAACTACTTAACTCACTACAAATGGGATATACTCTGAGCTAGTTTGCCTCTGGTGCACTTAGAATTAATTCCCTGTCCTTGCTTTTCTTCCCATATGCCTGTCAAAATCCAAGTCCACCCTTGAAATCCTGCTGAGATACCACTTTCTTCACAGAACCTTCTCTGATCATTCCAACCAAACAGTGACTCCACTCTCTTGAGTCCTCAGCTACTTGGTCTGCTCCACTTCTTGCTGTCACAGTAATTTCTGCAGAGGTCTCATCTCCTCTAGAGTAACCCTTTCTCCTTGAAGTCACCATATCCTGAACACCTTTGGCTTCACCACAGAGCACAGGTCCTAACTTTTGCTGTTTTTCCATAAACGTTAGTTGAGTGAAGAAGCACCAGGACATGGACTCAATTCACAGCAGAGTTGGGTGACTAAGCACAGTGAATGCATGTGGGAAGTTCACACTTTGACCAATTGGAGAGCTCTATCAAGCCGAGGCAATAATTTGTGTTATTGTTGTGTTTTGGTTTTGCATCTATTAAGAAATGGGCCATCACTGGGCTATGAAATTTCATTTGATGTGAATTAGAGATGTACTGCTGGTGATAATGACCACCTAAATATTAGAAACATCTGTGGCTCACCATCATTAGCTTTTCCCAGTGTAGTTTATTAAAGAAATACTGTCAGATCCCAACTGTATACTTAAGGCTGTTCATTTACAGCACAGTAAGTACTGGAGAAGTAACTAGAAACCCTCAAATCTCCCTACTATCTTTTTTTTTTCCCAGGAAAAATCCTTATTACCGAAATGTCTCCTTTATAACCTTCTCCTTGATCTTGGCTATCAGCTTCTCACCATCTAACTCTGGGAATACAGAGGACATAGTGTTGTAAAGTAATGAGTGACCACAGAGCTGATGACTCTCTAAAGATGAGAAACGTAAATACAGACCAACATAAACATGAACTTGCTCTGAGAACTTTCCACATCAGTAGTTCTTAGAAGTGTAGTCCACAGACCAGCAGCACCAGTAACACCTGGACCCTTTTTGGAAATGCAAGTTCTTGAGCCCTTTCTCAGACCTACCACATCAGAAACTCTGGCAATGGGGCCTAGACATTTGCATTTTAACAAGGTCTTCTTGGTGATTCTGTTGGGCACTGAAGTTTGAGAACCACTGCTCAATATCATCTGTTAAGACATAAGGTCAAGAGAACTGAGTGAATTCTATTGGGTGGGCCAAAAATTGCCTTCATTTTTAAAGTAAAAAAACAAAAGACACATTTTTCATTTTCACCAAGAACTTTATTGAACAATGTATTCACTGTTTTGTTCCACTACTTTCTGCCATTTTTCAGGCAACTTCATAATTCCATCTTCCCGAAACTTTTTATCTTTTTCAGCAAAGAACTGTTCCAGGTGCCTTATACAGTCTTCCAGGGAATTGACATTTTTTCCATTAAGAGAATTTTGTAAACACCAAAATAAATGGAAATCCGAAGGTGCAATGTCTGGTGAATATGGCAGATTAATCAGAACTTCCCAGCCAAGCTGTAACAGTTTTTGCCTGGTCATCAAAGAAACATGTGGTCTTGCGTTATCCTGATGGAAGATTATGCGTTTTCCGATGACTAATTTGGGATGCTTTCCGTCGAGTGCTGCTTTCAGTTGGGCTAATTGGGAGCAGTACTTATTGGAATTAATCGTTTGGTTTTCCAGAAAGAGCTCATAATAGAGGACTCCCTTCCAATCCCACCATATACACAACATCAGCTTCTTTGGATGAAGACCGGCCTTTGGTGTGGTAGGTGGTTGTTCATTTCGCTTGCCCCACGATCTCTTCTGTTCCACATTATTGTACACTATCCACTTTTCATCACCTCTCACAATTTGTTTTAAAAATGGAACATTTTCATTATGTTTAAGTAGAAAATTGCATGCGGAAATACAGTCAAGAGGGTGTTTTTCACTTAGGTGGAACCCAAACATCAAAGTAATTAACATAACCAAGCTGGTGCAAATGATTTTCAACACTTGATTTGGATATTTTGAGTATGTCAGCTATCTCCTGCATAGTATAACGTTGATTGCTCTCAATTAATGTCTCGATTTGATTGCTATCAACTTCAGCTGGTCTACCTGACCGTGGAGCATCGTCCAGTGAGAAATCTCCAGTACGAAACTTCGCACACCACTTTTGACACGTTCAATCAGCCACAGCACCTTCTCCATACACTGAACAAATTTTTTTTTTGCATTTCTGTTGCATTTTTACCTTTTTTGAAATCATAAAGCATAATATGCCAAAAATGTTGGTTTTTCCTTCCATCTTCAATATTAAAATGGCTACACAAAAATTCACCAATTTTTATAAGTTTTTTAAAAATGCACGTGGATATGACAGCTGTCACATACACTCTAACAAAATTGTCTTGAATGAAGTTAAAGATAATTAAGTGCTACTAAAGCCATCGTATGGAAAAAACCGTGTCTCTAGCTTTTAGATTGCTCATCTGTTCTTAATATATTAGGCCTATTCCTGCACTGACAGAGTGTGTGTGTGTATTTAATGAAAATATTGGTATGAACATTTTTGATAAAATATTGATGTCATGGCTTGACAAATATTCTGAATTATACATTATGTTACAGTTTTAGCTTGTCTCTTAGGTTAAATAGAGAATCATTCAAAGCAGCTTAAATTGGGGGAAGGGGGTTAATGTGAGGAATCAGGTGAAGTGATTAGGAGACCCCTTGGATATCTAAGAAGAGGAGATCTCAAATAGGGTGGAGGCTCACACAGTCTGTAGCTGACAGATGGTTCTGAATTCAAGACTGGTCAAAGCATCCTGGCAGAGCTATAATGTTACACCATGATTGTGATGCAATTACAGTCTTATATGTCTGCTTTTTAAAAAATCCTACTATCAATTAACTTCCTCTATTTAATCATGTTTTTTGTGATCCACAATTTTGGGTTGTAGGGCTAATTCTTTCAGTGTTTTTCTTTTGAGAGAAAGAGTATGATAAGTTCAACTTATCTTTTGGGTGCCACATTACTGGTTATTTTTGGTGAGAGTCAAATACTTAATAACTAATACAAGGCAGACCTCAACCAATCAGAATGGAGAATCAACCTACTAGAAGAGGGTGCCAACCAATTAGAATGGACACTGACTGAACATACTGGCATGGCCTTATGAATGCATACCTGCTGAATAACAGGCTGAAAAATAGCTGTTTAGATTTGTCCCTTTTGAATGGACTTTGGGCCGAGCAAAAGGATCCATATAAGCAGAAACTATGGGGTTTTTTTGCTCAGTATCATCTCCACAGAACTCAGCACAGTGCTTGGTACATAGTGGACACTCATTAAATGTTTAACAGGACATAACTTGGAAAACTATATTTCTAAATATTTAAATAATACCAATAAATAGACTTAAAGTTCAAGCTCTAAGTCAAATTAAATATGTTGTTCCTTCCATGTAACTGGCCTTTGAGTCTCCTTATCTATTCCTCTTGCCCTAACCCCTGCTTCACCAAAGTGCACATGGACCATTTCACCAACTTTCTAATTCATCTTCCTACCTCTAGAATCTTTCTCTCTGATACAGCTTCTATACTCTCTCCAAAGCATCTCTCCATTCCATGTTTAAGTATTCCAGTTACTTATCCATTTTCCTGTTGGAGGATATGTTCATGAATGGAAACAGTATAAAGATATACGTAAAGGTGATACACATTAATGCAGGATAGTAGTTGCCTCTAGAGGTATAAGGAGGAGTTAGAGAAAGGGTCAACCTGGTAATATAACTCTTTATATGCTTTATATTTAAAAATTAAAGTATTTTAAACATTTTTGTAAAACAAAAGAGTTGATGGTATCGTGTTACTTCTAGTAGGGCTACCAATAAAATAATAAATAGATAACATTTTTGGCAGTAGGTTTCTGCTTCTAGCCATATAAGTAAGTGAAGTGCTGGACTTCCCAAAACAACTATAAAACTGAACAATGTATATGAAGCATCTGTTTTCAGGCATGAGACAACACTCAGGGTAGGACTGTGAACTCGAGGGGAGCAAACACAGGAAGTGAGCCCGTGGGCATGCTGGCTTTCTATCTGGGGACACTTTTCTGGGTCAGCGTAAGGAGGAACAAGCCAAGCCAAGCTGTCATCCTGGTGAGCTAAGGAATCAAGGAGACAAGTTCTGGGCTGCTGAAGCAGCTGGAAGTTTTGGACAGAGTATGTGAGAAAAGGTAGCTGTACAGAGAGGTGACCTCAGAAGTCAGCATAATAATTCACCTCAATTTCTAGGCTGAGGACCAGACTATGTAGGAAAGGGCTAGACTTTAGAGATCAAATATTTTGAGGAGATTATCTGAAAAGTGATGCTGGGAGATGTTGGGATTTTAGACCAGCCAGAGTGGAGACACCTCCCCGAGTAATGCACACATTCAGTTATTACTCCAGAAAGACCATAACTTAGGGATGAGGGCCATGCTCTAAGACTAAGTTCAAAACTGAAACAGGCCTGCCCTAACATAGAATGAAAAAAGTTTGACAGGACCCACCAATGACTTAATAGTAATTTAAATACAAAGAAAAGCACATCTAGGTACAATGTAATCAAACTGCTGAAAACCAAAGATGAAGAGAAAATCTTAAAAACAGTCAT
Source organism: Mesoplodon mirus (assembly GCF_964341445.2). NCBI lineage: Eukaryota > Metazoa > Chordata > Mammalia > Artiodactyla > Ziphiidae > Mesoplodon > Mesoplodon mirus. The sequence continues at coordinate 31,455,026 of NC_138992.1, forward strand.
ATTTTTTAAAATATACTAAAAAAAGGGAAGGAAGAGTATGAATAATGGCTGACTTCTCATCACGAATAATGGAGGCCATTATGATGAGAAGACAATGGAATGACACGTTAAAGTTCTACAAGAAAGAAGAAACGAAACAAAACAAAACACAGGATTCCTATAGTGCGGTTGTGATGGCAGGAGCTGCAGCTACCATCTTCAAGGATGTAACCTTGAGGAAAAAATAAGCCTCTATATTTTAAGGCTATTTTTACTGGGGACTCTGTTACCTATGACTGCATGCAATCTCTAACTAATTCAAGAAATAACTTTGGTTGAGCACTTATTATATACTAAGCTGTGTTGGATGTGGTCAATTCTTTTGTCATTTAAACTCCCAAAGCCCTATGAAGTGGGCATTCTGCCCCTCAGTTTACAGATGAGTAAACTGAAACAGAAAAGTGAACAGAAAATTTCACCTCCTTCAAGTGAGCATTTCTGCCTAGAGAAAACTAGCCAGTTCTTCCTCTATATGTGCCTGTCTACTATACATCTTATCTAGCAGCTGACACAGATTTTAGGCATAAAAACGTACACTTTGGACATACCCAGAGAATCCTTTTGCAGCCTGGAATGGCTGCGATGGCATGGCTAGTGCTTGAACAGAATTTAATATATACTTTTAAGAAGTAAAATCCAGAGAATAAACTGCCTTACAGTAGTATATTCTCCAGAGTTGTCATTGTGAAGAACACCAGCTGTGTAGTAGACACAAGGGCCAAGTGGCAACTAGTGGAGAGTTTTACCACTAGGAAACCAAAAACTGAAAAGTTCTCACCATCTGCAGTCTCCCTCCGGGACCGCTGCTTGCTGGTGCCTACCCTCCAGTTCCTTGGACCCTTGAGCTATGGTCTATGTTTCTACCAGTGTAATTCTCCGTATTAACAGAGCGCAGGAGAAAAACCATATAAACATCTCAATAAAAGGAAAAAAGGCATTTGACAAAATTTAATATCCATTCATGTCAAAACCCCTCAGCAAATTAAGAGTAAAAGGGAACTTCCTCAATATGATAAAGAGCATCTGCAATAATCCTACAGCTAACATAATACTTAATAGTTAAATATTGAACACTTCCCGCCAAGACCGGAAGTCGGGCAGAACTTCCAGGAAAGATTTCAAGATACAGGTTTCCCTCGCCATCACAAAGTAGATCATTCCTATGAAACTTTCACAATCTGAAATGACTTAGAGCAAAGAAGCAATTACTTTAGGACATGTCTTACTAACGGGTGCACAAAATAAATGGAGGTAAGGCAAGATGCTCACAGATACAGTTCAAAGCGATGGCAGGTGGATGCTGAGATGCTGAGTGTAGTTTCTGGGGAAGGAGCTTGGCAGGGCCACTCTCACTGCTTTGGGGTGCGCGCTGCCTCTATAAGGGCTCACTGCAGAACAAACGCTGGACACTACTTTTGCTTTCACCTTTTCTCATAAAAGTGAAAATCCTCTTCAGATTTCTTTCGGTTAGTGAAAACAATACTAATGTAGGTCTTTCCTAAAGGGGAAGGGGTGCAAAGTGGAGGGTGCCTGTAGTTCCCCACCTGACTGTGCCATTTGCTCCTCCTGAAGAACTAGATCTTTGATTTTGTGAGTTTGGGATTATTTCTCTAACAGTCTGGAAGCACCATGTACCTAAAGGTTGATTGGATGGTCAACCTTGAGGGCTCAGCACCTGTCACAACTCAGCACATTCAGGATCAGTCAGCCCTCCGTCTGCTCCCCATACCACCAAAGCACTGGGGGTTTTGGGGACTATTTTGATTTTTGTTTGGTTAGTTTCATTTACTGTATTACAAGCAACTTACATAAGCTTCATGGCTGTTAGCACACAAATCAAGAATGAACTAGGCAACATGCACCTTTCCCCACATTTTTCAATAGTTCTCCAGCAAGAGCTTGAGATTTGCTCGGAAAAGCTTCTGATGGCCTAACAGACAGTTTCTTGTTACCATGCTGTTCATCTTTCCCAGGTAGGACCCGAGTCATCCATCAGTGGTTCAGGGTTTGTGTACCCCAGCATATTGTCAGGGCCGGGCCCTGCTGTCCTTGAGTGGAAACCCAAGCAGTCTGTTGTCCCTGGCAGCCTACCAGCCAGACCTATGACAGAGGGGAGCCCAGACTCTGGAGGTGAGACCCAGAAAAGAGCCTGACCTATTTCTTGCTTAGGAAACATCCAGAGAAGCTGGATCCTGAGGATTCTGAGGTCGCCCTGCTCCCATCCCGTGTTAGCTTCCAGGAGATGGGACTTCCCCTCCCATTCCCAAGGCTCCAGGACACACAGAGCCAGCCCATATGGAGTGAACTCTCCCAGGGTATTTTTTTTTTTTTTTTTTTTTTTTTTGCGGTACGCGGGCCTCTCACCGCCGCGGCCTCTCCCGTTGCGGAGCACAGGCTCCGGACGCGCAGGCTCAGCGGCCATGGCTCACGGGCCCAGCCGCTCCGAGGCATGTGGGATCCTCCCGGACCGGGGCACGAACCCGTGTCCCCTGCATCGGCAGGCGGACTCCCAACCACTGCGCCACCAGGGAAGCCCCCCAGGGTATTTTTAAAGTCCTAGCTTTTGGATAACTGCTCAGCTCTGTCTGCCCAGCTGCTCCCTTCTGAGAAGGCCCTGAGCTGCCTTCCTTCTTGAGATACCTCACCAGGGTCTTTCTTGTATGCAGCTCTGACCATGGGCTGCTGAATCCATTCGGGGTACCTTCATCTCCAGGGGAGATTCGGCAAAGTCTGCTCTTAGGGAACTCAGCAGACCCACCTCCAAATCCAGCAGCTGGTGCCCTGAATGTACAGAGGAAACTATTTGTTTCCTTAGCAGTGCTTGTACCTTCGATGAGACGGACCAACAAAGAATGAAACCGTTCTCAGGACATTCTAATTAATTGCTTATGCTCATAATAGTTGGCATTTGCAAGCACTTATTTTATACCTTCATGATGCTGTGGGTTCTACATAATCTCATTTAATCCTCCTGAGAACCCAATGCATTGGATAGTTTTACTATTCCTATTTTGCCACTGTGGGTAGTGAGACTCAGAATATAAATGATATTGTCAAGGCTGAACCCTAAGTGGCAGCTCCAAGGACCAGCCAATAGAGTGTAATTCTAAAACAAACAAACAAACAAAAACCCCCAAACTGGTTTGTTAAGTAGAAGTTAGTCATTTACTCTCTTGGGAGTAAGTCACTATTTCATTTTATATTTATCACAGTGAGGAAAGAAGATACTGGTCATCATCAGACATGTGTCCTAGAGCTTTTACTGGCGTGTTGAAAAATTCAGAGGATATAAGGATGATCCCCTGGCAGGAGTGGTCATGGCCAAAGAGGCATGCAACAATCTAGGGAAAACAAATCATCCTAATGTTCCAACAAGAAAAAGGGAAAGGCAGACAAAACAGAAATACATGAAGCAAACATATAAATGAAAAGTCTAATTACAGAGAGACTCCACTGCTGAGCTCTGATGAGAAAAGGAGTATATCCTCACTTTATCCCATAAGTGAGGATAAATAGCACCTACGCATGTACCTGTCGGAAGAGTGGTCTGATGGGGAAGAGTTTCCATGATAAAAGAACTGCCATTGGTGAGTACCCACTTTATGCCAAGTCCTTATCCATGTTCTAGTCAAATCCAAATAATAACTCAGAGAAGTAGGTATGATTATAACCAGCAACTGCTTCCTCCCTCCCCAGCTCCCCCTCCCCGCCCCGTGCTTTGTTGGCACCTTGCAGTAGGAGGAAAATATAATAAAGGTAGTAAATCTGTATTTCAGTAAGTCATTTGAGAAAGGTCCTATGGATTGCCTAAGGATAAGGAGGGAAAATGCATGGTGGATGACGTAAGGTGAAGTGGTCTCATAATTGATCCAACAACTCAGTTTGTTGTCAGAGGACCCTGGTTTGCATCTGGATATACCACTTCTCAGATGGGAGACGTTGCTCACATTATGTAAACTCTCTGAACTACAGATTTCTTATGTGCAAAATAAAGATAATAACACTATTTACTTCATAAGGATTAAGTTAGATTATGTATATTAAAGGCATCTTATAAACTATAATGGTATTACATGACCATAACTATTAATATCCAGCAATATTACCAGTAGAGGATTACAAAGCTTTGATCTTGACCCTATTTTAGTCAACATTTTATCAAAGACATGGATGAAGACAGGAAACACCTGAGGTGGCAATGAAAGCTGATACATTTGATGTCTTAATAATTCAGAGTTGATGCTAGAGTTCGGACAGTCATAGTGATTTTAGCAGGCTGGAATATTCAACAAACCCAATAAGAAAAAAATGTATCAAGAATGAACTTTTATATCTGTGCTTGGCCAGAAACAAAATTCCACAAGGACAAAATGAGGAAGCAGTTCACTGAAGGGGGGGTCCGGGGGGTTGGGTTAACCTCGATCCCAGTGTGAAAGGGCTATGTGAGGTGACTGCAGAAAAAAGCAACAGAATTTTAGGCTGTGTTTATAGTAGTAGGGGCCATAGTCTAGTACTCTTCTTGGGCCAGTACCCATCTGGGGTCCTTTGTTTAATACGGGAGACGATATTAATGTACAAGCAAGATGACCAGGTTTCTAGTAAATGACAAATGGTTGAAGGGGTTAGAAGTGCTGGGGTGAGAGAAGGGTCAGTAGTGGTAGTAATCATTATAATCACCACCACTACAGCAATGCTTAATACTTACTGAGTACTTACATGTCTAGAATTCGTATCTGTTATCTCACTTAATCCTCTCAATAACCTTGGGAGGTAGGCACCATTGTTATCCCTGCTTCCCCAGTTTATAGATGATAAAGCCGACTTAGAGAGGCTAGTGGTTCACTCAAGTTTCTACAGCTCGTAAATGAAGGAGCATATTTTTGAACTCAAGTATTCTTATGTAGAACTGGTGCTTTTAGCCAACTTGCTCTGCTGCTTTCTTAGAGCTGGGGAAATTTCAACAGCTAACAAAATATTTGAAGGACTGTCCTGTGGAATAGAGATCAGCCCTTTTTTATACAGTTCTAGAAGGTAGTGCTATTGTAATAGGGGAGAACTTTTGTATTCCATTCCAAGTTCATCACTAAAGGGATGTTGCCTATCAGCTTAAATTATACAAAAGGGCCCATCTCTGGGAACCCTGCCTCCCAGGTAATGAGCATTAAGCTAAAACACCTTTGTTTAGCTCTTAGGCAACATCCTGACCAGGCCCACCTGGTGAATGACTGCAGGCAGGAAGAAATTAACACATCCCCTCTGGAGGCGGACCGGAACCAGGAAGTGTTTGACTTTACTCCCTCCCCTTTTAGCATAAAAGAAGCCTAAGTTCTGACTCAGGCAAGATGGTCCTTTGGGGAAGTGAGTTCGCCATCTTCTCAGTCAGCTGGCTTTCTGAGTAAAGCCGGTATTTTTTCCCCCAACTAGTTGGTCTGTGGTGTGGTGAGCAGAATGAGCTTGGACTCGGTAACACGGAGTCTAGGAAATGTAAAATTCCAGAAGAGATTTAGGCTAGGCTTTAGCAAGGAGAGTCTAACTGTTAGAGACCATGGAATGGGCTGCATTGCCGAGTTTCTCTCTCCAGCCTCCTGCCAAGCAGAGGTTGGATGGCCGGCATCTGTTGGAAAATTTTCAGGTAAGGCCTTAGCATCTGCCGGGACCACTTGTCCTGAGGATCTTCCCTTCAGAATTCTCTGAAGTAACAGTGCCTACCCCAGCGCTTGGCGGCTGGAACAAGGAATCGGCCTTCGGGAGCTGGCCCATACAGCAGGGTAAGTCACTCCAGTGTGTGCAGCTGGGAACTTTAGTTTCTCTCCATTTGGGGCTTTTTCTCTGGAATAAGCCAATTTGTTTTGCATTTGAGTGGGGCACACTGTTGGAGAGAGGAAAGAGTTGTTGGACTTCTCTGCGATTTGTGAACTGCTTCATTTGTTTGTTTGGATGCTGGCATTTGTGTATGAAGTTTGTGTTTTGTTTGTCTTGAATTTCTGTCTTTAAAAATGGGGAACGTTTCAACAATCCCTGTAGTCCTCTGAGGCGCATTTTGGATAAGTGATCTGATTACAACTATGAACACATGGGTGAGAGGAAGATGCTATTTTATTGTAAAAATGTGTGGCCAGAGTACCTGTTAGGATCTCCACAAGGTGTTTAGGCAGGGCTGTGTTGGGACTCTGTGCACCATGTACTGCTATCCTTGCCGTGTTAATTATGCTGTTTATGATCTCCTGTGTCATTGGTATATGTAAAATCCCAAGAGCAAACTTGAGGGTTTATTTAGGTTTTTCTGTTTGTCCTTTGGGTTTTTCACTTTGTTTTGTTCGGTACTGTTTCTCCATTTGCAGCCAATTCAGTTGTGATATTTAATACTTTTACTGATTTCAAATGTAGGGAAGGAACAGGAAAAATCAATCAATCAGTCAATCTGCCTGTTCTTCTCCAAGAGTGGGACGTTCCCCGGAAGAAGAGAAAGGTTCCACTTGGTTCCTACAATCACCAAAAGCTACGAATACAAGTAGAAGTGCCTTTTCCATAAATATTAGTAAAAAGGGTTTAGTCATCTAGACAGGTGACCTTGATTTGTCCCATCTGCCAGAAACCCAGTTTGAATCCAACCTCTTTTGTAACTGATAGGTATTACATCGTTGTACCAGATTCATGGCTGAAACTTTGGAATGGGAACTATGAGGTTCCTGTGCTTTTTTGTTTTTATTTGTTACTATACTTCTTATGGTTCATAACCTATAAACACAGACTAGTTCGTTGGCGAAAATAGATTAATAAAACTCTTTGCGTCAATGTATCATGCCTTGCATTTCCCTTGACATTCAATTTCAAATCATAAATGAACTTCAAAAAAAAAATACTTTGCCCCCTTATATAACAAAATAACTTTTAAAATGTTTATATCTATTATGAAAATAACAATATATAGATGGCAAACAATAAAATATAGAAAAATAACAGACATGAATATGTATTGATATGATATAAAATATTATCTTCCATCTGGTATAAAGTTAGTTGTGCTGTATTAAAAAATTGCTATTAATTTATATCAGTCATATCTCACTTCTTACAGTTTGAACTTTTCTTGAACTCCAATTTTTTTTCCAGTAGAAATGGGAAAAATATTTTTCCTAACTAATGGACTATTCTTTAAAACATTGAAGTAATCTTTATATGTTCTTAATTATGAAAGCATATTTAGTATTTCCCCTTTGACGTCCTTCCCCAGCATATTGACTAAAGCATCATCAGAATAGTAGTTTCCTATGGTGCATTTTGTACACTGACGTTCCCCCAAGAGATTGCATTTCTGACCTCCTCATTCTAAGTCTCTCTTCACATCTAGAGGATACATTTTCTCAATGCAAACATGTTTAAAAAGAAAATAGTCAACATTAGCCCATTTTATGAAGTCCAGAACCATTTGCTTTCATATTCATACAGAAATATTATGAGAACTGTCCAATACACAAGTAACAAAGAGTAATCATAATGTCAGTGATCCTAGAGCACTAACAGAGCAGAAAACCTGAATTTCATCGATAGTCCTTGTCTCCATTTTGTCATCTGTAAAATGAGAGGTTATAGATCTTTCTGTCTCTCTGCTTGTCTCTCTCCCTCTAATTCTTTCTCTCTCTCTGCAGCCAACATCTTTAGAGAAACCCTTCTCACATTAACAGGTGAGCATGCTCAAAGAGGATTCCATAAACTCACTCCGGACTCCTTTGCTGCTAGGAAAAGGCATGTCTCATAGGCTCTGTCAAGTACACATATGCATAAAAATATAGGGAAGAACCTAATAAAATTTAGAAACTCGTTTTGTAGCACGACACTTGTGGCAATCAACTCACGTGTATATATTTACTACTGGTCTTATCACATTTCCAAAATGCTCAAATTTTGGTACCTTCTGGGAGGCAACCTGAAGGGCTTGGAATAAATGATCTACATCAATAAAAAGTCTAGAGTGACATTTTTTCAAGAGTTAAAATGTGTGCATTTGGAAAAGAAAGTGAAGAAGTATAAATTATACCTCTATTACAACTTTGATCCATTCATAGAATTTTTGTTCTTCATTGCAACAGTCTGGGCTCTACTTTTTTTTTTTTTTTTGCTGTACACGGGGCTCTCACTGTTGTGGCCTCTCCCATTGCGGAGCACAGGCTCCGGACGTGCAGGCCCAGCGGCCATGGCTCACAGGCCCAACTGCTCCATGACACGTGGGATCTTCCTGGACCGGGGCACAAACCCGTGTCCCCTGCATCGGCAAGCGGACTCTCAACCACTGAGCCACGAGGGAAGCCCCTGGGCTCTACTTTTTGTAGGATTGTCTTTTTGTTGTTGTTTTTTGTTTGTTTGTTTCTTTCCTTTTTTGCCTTGGCAGTAATTGCTGTTAGCTTTTTTTTAATTTTTATTTTATATTGGAGTATATTTGATTTACAATATTGTGTTAGTTTCAGGTGTACAGCAAAGTGATTTAGTTATACATATATGTATTTTTCAGATTCTTTTCCCATATAAGTTATTACAGAGTATTGAGTAGAGTTCCCTGTGCTATATGGTAGGTCCTTGTTGATTATGTATTTTATATATAGTAGTGTGAATATGTTAATCCCAAATTCCCAATTTATCCTTCCCCCCACCTTTCCCCTTTGGTAACCAAAAGTTTGTATTCTAAGTCTGTGAGTCTGTTTCTGTCTTGTAAATAAGTTCACCTGTATCTTTATTAGATTCCACATATAAGTGATAATCCTACAATATTTGTCTTTGTCTGACTTACTTCACTTAGTGTGATAATCTCTAGGTCCATCCATGTTGCTGCAAATGGCACTATTTCATTCTTTTTTATGGCTGAGTAGTATTCCATTGTGTATATGTCCCACATCTACTTTCTCCATTCCTCTGTCGATGGACATTTAGGTTGCTTCCATGTCTTGGCTATTGTAAACAGTGCTGCAATGAACATTGGGGTGCATGTATGTTTTCAAATTATGATTTTCTCTGGGCATATGCCCAGGAGTGGGATTGCTGAATCATATGGTAGCTTTATTTTTCGTTTTTTAAGGAACCTTCATACTATTCTCCATAGTGGCTGTATCAATTTACATTCTCACATATATACATTACCACATATATTGAGGGGCTATCAGTAAAGGATGTGTCAGAGTGTTCCCTTTTCTCCACACCCGCTCCAGCATTTGTTATTTGTATTCTTTTTAATGATGGCCATTCTGAGCGGTGTGAGGTGTTATGTCATCCTAGTTTTTTTTTAAATATTTATTTATTTAATTTATTTATTTGGCTGCACTGGGTCTCAATTGTGGCACATGGGACCTTTTAGTTGTGGCCTGTGGGATCTAGGTACCTGACCAGGGATCTAAACCCAGGCCCCCTGCATTGGGAGTGCAGAGTCTTAGCCACTAGACCCCCAGGGAAGTCCCTGTCATTGTAGTTTTGATTTGCATTTTTAAAATAATTAGTAGAGCATCTTTTCATGTGCCTATTGGCCATCTGTATGTCTTCTTTGGAGAAATGTCTGTTTAGGTCTTCTGCCCATTTTTTTTATTGGATTATTTGGTTTTTTGTTGTTGAGTTGTATGAGATGTTTGTATATTTTAGAAATTAAGCCCTGGTCTGTTGCATCATTTGCAAATATTTTTCCCATTCTGTAGGTCTTTTCATTTGTCTAAATGGTTTCCTTTGCTGTGCAAAAGCTTGTAAGTTTGATTAGGCCCCATTTGTTTATTTTTGCTTTTATTTCTATTGCCTTGGGAGACTGACCTAAGAAACAATTGGTACGACTTATGACAGAATGTTTTCCTTATGATCTCTTCTAGCTTTATGGTGTCTTGTCTTATATTGAAGTCTTTTAGCCATTTTGAGTTTATTTTTGTGCATGGTGTGAAGGCATGTTCTTCACTTATTTACATGCAGCTGTCCAACTTCCCCAGCACCACTTGCAAAACAGACTGTCTTTTCCCACTTTATATTCTTGAGTCCTTTGTCTAATTTTAATTGACCATAGTTGTATGGGTTTATTTCTGGGCTCTCTGTTCTGTTGCATTGATGCATATGTCTTTTTTTGTGTGTGCCAATACCACACTGCTTTGATTACTGTAGCTTTGTAGTAGTGTCTGAAGTCTGGGAGTGTTATGCCGCCTGCTTTGTTCTTTTTCCTCAGGATTGCTTTGGCAATTCTGGGTCTTTTATGATTCCATATAAATTTTAGGATTATTTGTTTTAGTTCTGTGAAAAATGTCATGGGTATTTTGATAGGGATTGCATTAAATCTGTATATTGCTGTGGGTAGCATGGTCACTTTAACAATTTTATTTCTTCTAATCCAAGAGCATGGGATATCTTTCCATTTGCTTAAATCATCTTTAGTTTCTTTAGTTAATGTTTTGTAGTTCTCAGCATATAAGTCTTTCACTTTCTTGATCAGTTTTATTCCTAATTTTTATTTTTTGGGGTGCTTTATTAAAAGATAGTTGTTTTTTTTTTTTTACTTTCTGCTATTGCATTGTTAGAGTAAAGAAATGCAACCAATTTCTGTATGTTAATCTTGTATTCTGCTACCTTGCTAAATTCATTTTTCAGTTCTAGTAGATTTTGTGTGCCAGTCTTTAGGATTTTCTGTATACAGTATCATGTCATCTGTATATAGTGACAGTTTTACCTCTTCCCTTCCAATTTGGATACACTTTATTTCTTTTTCTTGCCCGTTTGCTGTGGCTAGGACTTCCAATACTATGTTGAATAGAAGTGGTGAGAGTGGACATCCTTGTCTTGTGCCAGATTTAAGTGGGAAGGCTTTCAGCTTTTCACTGTTGAGCATTATATTGGCTGTGGGTTGTCATAAATAGCTTTTACTATGTTGAGATGTGTTTCCTCTATACCCACTTTGGTAAGAGTTTTTATCATGAATCGCTGTTGAATTTTGTCAAATGCTTTTTCTGCATCTATTGAGATGATCATGTGAGTTTTTTCCTTTCTTTTGTTGATATGGTGTATCATATTGATTGATTTGCATATGTTGAACCATCCTTGTGAACTTGGGATGAATCCCAGTTGGTTGTGGTGTATGATTTTTTTTGTGTGATGCTGGATTTCATTTGCTAGTATTTTGTTAAGAATTTTTGCATCTATATTAATCAAAGATTGGCCTCTAATTTTCTTTTTTGGTGGTATCTTTATCTGGTTTTGGTATCAAAGTGATGGCAGCTTCATAGAACGTCTTTTTTAATTTTTTTTAATTCGTTTCTGCTTTGTAACAAAGTGAATCAGTCATACATATACATCTGTTCCCACATCCCTTCCCTCTTGTGTCTCCCTCCCTCCCACCCTCCCTCTCCCACCCCTCCAGGCAGTCACAAAGCACCGAGCTGATCTCCCTGTGCATAGACCGTCTTTGGGAGTGTTCCCTCCTCTTCGAACTTTTGGAAGAGTTTGAGAAGGATCAGTAAAATTCTTCTTTGTATGTTGGTAGAAGTTGCCTCTGAAGCCATCTGGTACTAGACATTTTTTGTAGGGAGTTGTTTTTTTTTTGTTGTTTGTTTGTTTTATTACAGATTCTATTTCACTTCTAGTGATCAGTCTGTTCAAATTATCTATTTCTTCTTGATGCAGTTTTGGTGCACTGTATGTTTCTAGAAAGTTGTCCATTTCTTCTAGGTTGTTGAATTGGTTGGCATATAATTGTTCATAGTATTCTTTTATGGTTTTTTGTATTTCTGTGGTATCAGTTGATATTTCTCCTTTTTCATTTCTTATTTTGTTTATTTGGGTTCGTTCTCTTTTCTTCTTGGTGAACCAGGCCTGAGGTTTCTCAGTTTAGTTTATCTTTTCAAAGAACCAGCCCTCGTTTTTTTTGTTTGTTTGTTTGTTTGTTTTATACTGCAGGTTCTTATTAGTCATCAATTTTATACACATCAGTGTATACATGTCAATCCCAATTGCCCAGTGCAGCACACCACCATCCCCACCCTCCACAGTTTTCCCCCTCAGGTGTCCATATGTTTGTTCTCTCATCTGAGTCTCAACTTCTGCCCTGCAAACCAGTCATCTGTACCATTTTTCTAGATTCCACATACATGCGTTAATATATGACATTTGTTCTTCTCTTTCTGACTTACTTCACTCTGTATGACAGTGTCTAGATCCATCCACCTCTCAAAAAATGACTCAATCTCATTCCTTTTCATGGCTGAGTAATAATTCCTTTGTATATATGTACCACATCTTCTTTATGCATTCGTCTGTCGATGGGCATTGAGGTTGCTTCCATGACCTGAGTATTGTAAATAGTGCTGCCATGAACATTGGGGTGCATGTGTCTTTTTGAATTATGGTTTTCTCTCGGTGTGTGCCCAGTCGCGGGATTGCTGGATCATATGGTAATTCTATTTTTAGTTTTTTAAGGAACCTCCATACTGTTCTCCATAGTGGCTGTATCAATTTACATTCCCACCAACAGTGCAAGAGGGTTCCCTTTTCTCCGCACCCTCTCCAGCATTTGTTGTTTGTAGATTTTCTGATGATGCCCATTCTAACTGGTGTGAGGTGATACCTCATTGTAGTTTTGATTTGCATTTCTCTAATAATTAGTGATGTTGAGCAGCTTTTCATGTGCTTCCTGGCCACCTGTATGTCTTCTTTGGAGAAATGTCTATTTAGGTCTTCTGCCCATTTTTGGATTAGGTTGTTTGTTTCTTTAATATTGAGCTGCATGAGCTGTTTATATATTTTGGAGATTAATCCTTTGTCCATTGATTCATTTGCAAATATTTTCTCCCATTCTGAGGGTTGTCTTTTCATCTTGTTTATGGTTTCCTTTGCTGTGCAAAAGCTTTGAAGTTTCATTAGTTCCCATTTGTTTATTTTTGTTTTTATTTCCATTACTCTAGGAGGTGGATCAAAAAAGGTCTTGCTTTGATTTATGTCAAAGAGTGTTCTTCCTATGTTTACCTCTATGAGTTTTATAGTGTCTGGTCTTACATTTAGGTCTCCAATCCATTTTGAGTTTCTTTTTGTGTATGGTGTTAGGGAGTGTTCTAATTTCATTCTTTTACATGTAGCTATCCAGTTTTCCCAGCACCACTTATTGAAGAGACTGTCTTTTCTCCATTGTATATCTTTGCCTCCATTATCATAGATAAGTTGACCATAGGTGCGTGAGTTTATCTCTGGGCTTTCTATCTAGAGGCATTCTATCTTGTTTCATTGATCTATGTTTCTGTTTTTGTGCCAGTACCATATTGTCTTGATTACTATCGCTTTGTAGTATAGTCTGAAGTCAGGGAGTCTGATTCCTCCAGCTCCATTTTTTTCAAGACTGCTTTGGCTATTCAGGGTCCTTTTTGTCTCCATACAAATTTTAAGTTGATGTGTTCAAGTTCTGTAGCAAATGCCATTGGTATATTTGATAGGAATTGCACTGAATCTGTAGATTGCTTTGGGTAGTATAGTCATTTTCACAATATTGATTCTTCCAATCGAAGAACATGGTATATCTCTCCATCTGTTGGTATCATCTTTAATTTCTTTTTTTTTTAATTTAAATTTATTTATTTATTATGGCTGTGTTGGGGCTTCGTTTCTGTGCGAGGGCTTTCTCTAGTTGCGGCGAGCGGGGGCCACTCTTCATCACGGTGCGCGGGCCTCTCACTGTCACAGTCTCTCCTGTTGCAGAGCACAGGCTCCAGACGTGCAGGCTCAGTAGTTGTGGCTCACGGGCCCAGTTGCTCCACAGCATGTGGGATATTCCCAGACCAGGGCTCTAACCTGTGTCCCCTGCATTGGCAGGCAGATTCTCAACCACCGCACCACCAGGGAAGCCCATCTTTAATTTCTTTCATCAGTGTCTTAGTAGTTTTCTGCATATAGGTCTTTTGTCTCCTTAGGTAGGGTTATTCCTAGGTATTTTTATTTTATTTTATTTATTTATTTATGGCTGTGTTGGGTCTTCGTTTCTGTGCGAGGGCTTTCTCTAGTTGCAGCAAGTGGGGGCCACTCCTCATCGCGGTGCGCGGGCCTCTCATTATCGCGGCCTCTCTTGTTGCAGAGCACAGGCTCCAGACGCGCAGGCTCAGTAATTGTGGCTCACAGGGCTAGCTGCTCCGCGGCATGTGGGATCTTCCCAGACCAGGGCTCGAACCCATGTCCCCTGTATTGGCAGGCAGATTCTCAACCACTGCACCACCAGAGAAGCCCTGTTCTTCTTTCTCTAATTGCTTTAGGTGCAAGGTCAGGTTGTTTATTCGAGATGTTTCCTGTTTCTTAAGGTGGGATTGTATTGCTATAAACTTCCCTCTTAGAACTGCTTTTGCTGCATCCCATAGGTTTTGGGTCGTCGTGTCTCCATTGTCATTTGTTTCTAGGTATTTTTTGATTTCCTCTTTGATTTCTTCAGTGATCACTTTGTTGTTATATAGTGTATTGTTTAGCCTCCATGTGTTTGTATTTTTTACAGATCTTTTCCTGTAATTGATATCCTGTCTCATAGCGTTGTGGTCAGAAAAGATACTTGATACAATTTCAATTTTCTTAAATTTACCAAAGCTTGATTTGTGACCCAAGATACGATCTATCCTAGAGAATGTTCCATGCTCACTTGAGAAAAATATGTATTCTGTTGTTTTTGGATGGAATGTCCTATAAATATCAATTAAATCCATCTTGATTAATGTATCATTTAAAGCTTGTGTTTCCTTATTTTCATTTTGGATGATCTGTCCATTGGTGAAAGTGGGGTGTTAAAGTCCCCTACTATGAATGTATTACTGTCGATTTCCCTTTTTATGACTGTTAGTATTTGTCTTATGTATTGAGGTGCTCCTATGTTGGGTGAATAAATATTTACAATTATTATGTCTTCTTCTTGGATTGATCCCTTGATCACTATGTAGTGTCCTTCTTTGTCTCTTGTAATAGTCTTTATTTTAAAGTCTATTTTGTCTGATATGAGAATTGTTACTCCAGCTTTCTTTTGATTTCCATTTGCATGGAATATTGTTTTCCATCCCCTCACCTTCAGTCTGTATGTGTCCCTAGGTGTGAAGTGGGTCTCTTGTAGACAACATATATACGGGTCTTGTTTTTGTATCCATTCAGCCAGTCTGTGTCTTTTGGTGGGAGCATTTAATCCATTTAATTTAAGGTAATTATCGATATGTATGTTTCTATTCCCATTTTCTTAATTGTTTTGGGTTTGTTATTGTAGGTCTTTTCCTTCTCTTGTAGGTCTTTTCCTTCTCTTGTGTTTCTTGCATAGAGAAGTTCCTTTAGCATTTGTTGTAAAGCTGG
Organism: Mesoplodon mirus; assembly: GCF_964341445.2. Lineage (NCBI taxonomy): Eukaryota > Metazoa > Chordata > Mammalia > Artiodactyla > Ziphiidae > Mesoplodon > Mesoplodon mirus. Next base: position 31,470,374 of record NC_138992.1, read on the forward strand.
TTTGGTGGTGCTGAACTCTCTCAGCTTTTGCTTGTCTGTAAAGGTTTTAATTTCTCCATCAAATCTGAGTGAGATCCTTGCTGGATAGACTAAACTTGTTTGTAGGTTTTTCTCCTTCATCACTTTAAATATGTCCTGCCACTCCCTTCTGGCTTGCAGAGTTTCTGCTGAAAGATCAGCTGTTAACCTTATGGGGATTCCCTTGTGTGTTATTTGTTGTTTTTCCCTTGCTGCTTTTAATATGTTTTCTTTGTATTTAATTTTTGATAGTTTGATTAATATGTGTCTTGGTGTGTTTCTCCTTAGATTTATCCTGTATGGGACTCTGTGTGCTTCCTGGACTTGATTACCTATTTCCTTTCCCATATTAGGGAAGTTTTCAACTATAATCTCTTCAAACATTTTCTCAGTCCCTTTCTTTTTCTCTTCTTCTTCTGGGACCCCTATAGTTTGAATGTTGGTGCATTTAATGTTGTCCCAGAGGTCTCTGAGACTGTCCTCAGTTCTTTTCATTTTTTTTTCTTTATTCTGCTCTGCAGTAGTTATTTCCACTATTTTATCTTCCAGGTCACTTATCCGTTCTTCTGCCTCAGTTATTCTGCTATTGATCCCTTCTAGAGTATTTTTAATTTCATTTATTGTGTTGTTCATCGTTGCTTGTTTCCTCTTTAGTTCTAGGTCCTTGTTAAATGTTACTTGCATTTTCTCTATTTCCAAGATTTTGGGTCATCTTTACTATCATTATTCTGAATTCTTTTTCAAGTAGACTGCCTATTTCCTCTTCATTTGTTAGGTCTGGTGGGTTTTTATCTTGCTCCTTCATCTGCTGTGTGGTTTTTTTTGTCTTCTCATTTTGCTTATCTTACTGTGTTTGGGGTCTCCTTTTTGCATGCTGCAGGTTCGTAGGTCCTGTTTTTTTTTTGTGTGTGTGTGTCCCCAGTGGCTAAATTTGGTTCAGTGGGTTGTGTAGGCTTCCTGGTGGAGGGGACTAGTGCCTGTGGTCTGGTGGATGAGGCTGGATCTTGTCTTTCTGTTGGGCAGGTCCACGTCTGGTGGTGTGTTTTGGGGTGTCTGTGACCTTATTATGATTTTAGGCAGCCTCTCTGCTAATTGGTGGGGCTGTGTTCCTGTCTTGCTAGTTGTTTGCCATAGGGTGTCCAGCAGTGTATCTTGCTGGTCGTTGAGTGAAGCTGGGTGTTGGTGTTGAGATGGAGATCTCTGGGAGATTTTTGCCATTTGATACTACGTGGAGCTGGGAGGTCTCTTGTTGACCAGTGTACTGACGGTGGCTCTCCCACCTCAGAGGCACAGCACTGACTCCTGGCTGCAGCACCAAGAGCCTTTCATCCACACGGGCTCAGAATAAAATGGAGAAAAAGAAGGAAGGAAGGAAGGAAAATAAAGTAAGATAAAATAAAATAAAGTTATTAAAATAAAAAATAATCATTAAGAAAAAAACGGATGGACAGAACCCTAGGACAAATGGTGAATGCAAAGCTATACAGACAAAATCTCACACAGAAGCATACACATACTCACAAAAAGAGGAAAAGGGGAAAAAATAATATATCTTACTCTCAATGTCCACCTCCTCTATTTGGGATGATTCATTGTCTATTCAGGTATTCCACAGATGCAGGGTACATCAAGTTGATTGTGGAGCTTTAATCCGCTGCTCCTGAGGCTGCTGGGAGAAATTTCCCTTTCTCTTCTTTGTTCGCACGGCTCCCGGGGTTCAGCTTTGGATTTGGCCCCACCTCTGCGTGTAGGTCACCTGAGGGCGTCTATTCTTTGCTCAGACAGGACGGGGTTAACAGAGCAGCTGATTAGGGGGTTCTGGCTCAGGCCGGGGGGAGGGAGGGGTACGTAGTGCGGGGCGAGCCTGCGGTGGCAGAGGCCGGCGTGACGTTGCACCAGCCTGAGGCGCGCCGTGCATTCTCCCGGGGAAGTTGTCCCTGGATCCCGGGACCCTGGTAGTGGCGGGCTGCACAGGCTCCCCGGAAGGGAGGTGTGGATAGTGACCTGCGCTTGCACACAGGCTTCTTGGTGGCGGCAGCAGCAGCCCTAGCGTGTAATGCCCGTCTCTGTGGTCTGCTCTGTTAGCTGTGGCTCGTGCCCGTCTCTGGAGCTTCTTTAAGCAGCTCTCTTAATCCCCTCTCCTCACGCACCAGGAAACAAAGAGGGAAGAAAAAGTCTCTTGCCTCTTCAGCAGGTTCAGACTTTTCCCCGAACTCCCTCCCGGCTAGCTGTGGCGCACTAGCTCCTTCAGGCTGTGTTCACGCCGCCAGTCCTCTCCCTGCGAACCGGCCCGAACCTCAGCTCCCGGCCCCACCCACCCTGGCGGGTGAGCACACAAGCCTCTCGGGCTGGTGAGTGCTGGTCGGCACCGATCCTCTCTGCCGTGATCTCTCCGCTTTGCCCTCTGCACCCCTGTTGCTGCACTCTCGTCCGTGGCTCCGAAGCTTCCCCCCTCCGCCACCCGCAGTCTCCACCCACGAGGGGCTTCCTAGTGTTTGGAAACCTTTCCTCCTTCACAGCTCCCTCCCACTGGTGCAGGTCCCATCCCTATTCCTTTGTCTTTGTTTTTTCCTTTTTCTTTTCCCTACCCAGTACGTGGGGAGTTTCTTGCCTTTTAGGAGGTCTGAGGTCTTCTGCCAGCGTTCAGTGTGTGTTCTGTAGGAGCTGTTCCACGTGTAGATGTATTTCTGATGTATAAAAGATTCTGGAGCCTTCCGGGAAGAAAGTCGTTGACACCCCAGTCATGATGGCCAGGATTCAGAATAAATGAGATCTGCTTTTACAGTCAGTCCTCTAGAATCAAACATGGTATATTCCTTGACAAACCTGTCTCCTACATGAAGACCATCCTAATCAGTATACATTGGCTCACAGTCTGTTCAAGAAATGCTGAATGCACAGCTTTATAATCACAGCCAGGTGCAACTTCTATAAGGTGACAGCTCTCTGGTTCAACCAGTAATTTTTCCATTTTCCGATGCTCGCCCCGGGGCCGTCCCACATGGATTTTTACAGCCTCTTGTCGCCTTGGCCCCGGGAGGCCGGGAGGAGCTGGAGCTGGCACCAGAGCTGAAGCCCGAAGCCTGAGAGAGCAGGAGCAGGAGGAGGAGGAGGAGGTGTTGGGAGATTTTTAATCACAGTTTCAATTTCATTACTTGTGATTGGTCTGTTCATATTTTCTGTTTCTTCCTGGTTCAGCCTTGAAAGGTTATACTTTTCTAAGAAATGTCCATTTCTCCCACCTTGTCCATTTTATTCGCATAGAGTTGCTTGTGTCTCTTAGGATGCTTTGTAATTCTGCGGTGTCTGTTGTAACTTCTCCTTTTCCATTTCTAATTCTATTGATTTTAGTCTTCTCCCTTTTTTTCTTGATGAGTCTGGCTAATGGTTTATCAATTTTATTTTCTCAAAGAACCAGCTTTTAGTTTTATTGATCTTTGTTATCGTTTCCTTCATTTCTTTTTCATTTATTTCTGCTCTGATCTTTATGATTTCTTTCCTTCTGCTAACTTTGGGTTTTGTTTGTTCTTCTTTCTCTAATTGCTTTAGGTGCAAGGTTAGGTTGTTTATTCGAGATGTTTCCTGTTTCTTAAGGTAGGATTGTATTGCTATAAACTTCCCTTCTTAGCACTGTTTTTGCTGCATCCCATAGGTTTTGGGTTGTCGTGTCTCCATTGTCATTTGTTTCTAGGTATTTTTTGATTTCCTCTTTGATTTCTTCAGTGATCACTTCGTTGTTATATAGTGTATTGTTTAGCCTCCATGTATTTGTGTTTTTTACTTTTTTTCCCCTGTAATTCATTTCTAATCTCATAGCATTGTGGTCAGAAAAGATGCTTGATATGATTTCAGTTTTCTTAAACTTACTGAGGCTTGATTTGTGACCCAGAATGTGATCTATCTTGGAGAATGTTCTGTGTGCACTTGAGATGAAAGTGTAATCTGTTGTTTTTGGATGGAATGTCCTATAAATATCAATTAAGTCTATCTGGTATTGTGTCATTTAAAGCTTCTCTTTCCTTATTTATTTTCTTTTTGGATGATCTGTCCATTTGTGTAACTGAGGTATTAAAGTGCCCCACTATTACTGTGTTAGTGTTGATTTCCTCTTTTACAGCTGTTAGCAGTTGCCTTATGTATTGAGGTGCTCCCATGTTGGGTGCATATATATTTATAATTGTTACATCTTCTTCTTGGATTGATCTCTTAATCATTATGTAGTGTCCTTCCTTGTCTCTTGTAACATTCTTTATTTTAAAGTTTTATCTGATATGAGTATAGCTACTCCAGCTTTCTTTAGATTTCCATTTGCATGGAATATCTTTTTCCATCCCCTCACTTTCAGTCTGTATGTGTCCCTAGATCTGAAGTGGGTCTCTTGTAGACAGCATATATATGGGTCTTGTTTTTGTATCCATTCAGGAAGCCTGTGTCTTTTGGTTGGAGCATTTAATCCATTCACGTTTAAGGTAATTATTGATATGTATGTTCCTATGACCATTTTCTTAATTGTTTGGGTTTGGTTTTGTAGGTCCTTTTCTTTTCTTGTGTTTCCCACTTAGAGAAGTTCCTTTAGCATTTGTTGTAGAGCTGGTTTGGTGGTGCTGAATTCTCTTAGCTTTTGCTTGTCGGTAAAGCTTTTGATTTCTCCATCGAATCTGAATGAGATCCTTGCCAGGTAGAATAATCTTGGTTGTAGGTTCTTCCCTTTCATCACTTTAAGTATATCATGCCACTCCCTTCTGGCTTGTAGAGTTTCTGCTGAGAAATCAGCTGTTAACCTTATGGGAGTTCCCTTGTATGTTATTTGTCATTTTTCCCTTGCTGCTTTCAATAATTTTTCTTTGTCTTTAATTTTTGTCAATTTGATTACTGTGTGTCTTGGCATGTTTCTCTTTGGGTTTATCCTGTATGGGGCTCGCTGCGCTTCCAGGACTTGGGTGTCTATTTCCTTTCCCATGTTAGAGAAGTTTTCAACTTTAAACTCTTCAGATATTTTCTCTGGTCCTTTCTGTCTCTCTTCTCCTTCTGGGACCCCTATAATGCAAATGTTGTTGCATTTAATGTTGTCCCAGAAGTCTCTTAGGCTGTCTTCATTTCTTTTCCTTCTTTTTTCTTTTTTCTGTTCCACAGCAGTGAATTCCACCATTGTGTCTTCCAGCTCACTTACCCGTTTTTCTGCCTCAGTTATTCTGCTATTGATTCCTTCTATTGTATTTTTCATTTCAGTTATTGTATTGTTCGTCTCTGTTTGTTTGTTCTTTAATTCTTCTATTCATTTTTTCTTTAATTCTTCTAGGTCTTTGTTTAACATTTCTTGCATCTTTTTGATCTTTTTGATCTTTGCCTCCATTGCTTTTCCGAGGTCCTGGATCACCTTCACTATCATTATTCTGAATTCTTTTTCTGGAAGGTTGCCTATCTCCACTTCATTTAGTTGTTTTTCTGGGCTTTTATCTTGTTCCTTCATCTGGTATATAGCCCCCTGCCTTTTCATCTTGTCTATGTTTCTATGAGTGTGGTTTTTTTCCCACAAGCTGCAGTATTGTAGTTCTTCTTGCTTCTGCTGTCTGCCCTCTGGTGGGTGAGGCTATCTTAAGAGGCTTGATGGGAGGGACTGGTTGTGGGTAGAGCCAACTGTTGCTCTGGTGGGCAGAGCTCAGTAAAACTTTAATCCACTTGACTGTTGATGGGTGGGGCTGGGTTCCCTCCCTGTTGGTTGTATGGCCTGAGGCAACCCAACACTGGAGCCTACCTGGGCTCTTTTGTGGGGCTAATGAGAGACTCTAGTAGGGCTCATGTCAAGGAGTACTTCCCAGAACATCTACTGCCAGTGTCCTTTTCCACATGGTGAAACAGAGCCACCCTCCACCTCTGCAGGAGACCCTCCAACACTAGCAGGTAGGTCTGGTTCAGTCTCCCCTGAGGTCACTGCTCCTTCTCCTGGGTCCCGATGTGCACACTACTTTGTGTGTGCCCTCCAAGAGTGGAGTCTCTGTTTCCCCCAGTCCTGTCGAATCCTGCAGTCAATTCCCACTAGGCTTCAAAGGCTGATTCTTTAGGAATTCCTCCTCTCGTTGCCAGACCCCCAGGTTGGGAAGCCTGATGTGGGGCTCAGAACCTTCACTCCAGTGGGTGGACTTCTGTGGTATAAGTGTTCACCAGTCTGTGAGTCACCCACCCACCAGTTATGGGCTTTGATTTTACTGTGATTGTGCCCCTCCTACCATCTCATTGTGGCTTCTCCTTTGTCTTTGGATGTGGGGTATCTTTTTTGGTGAGTTCCAGTATCTTCCTTTCGATGATTGTCCAGCAGCTAGTTGTGATTCTGGTGTTCTCACAAGAGGGAGTGAGAGCACGTCCTTCTATTCTGCCATCTTGGTTCCTCCTCCCCAGTTCTTGGTTTTACTGATTTTTTTCCATTTTTTTTAACCTCTATTTTATTTATTTCCTTCCTTCAGCTGACTTTAGGTTTTGTTTGTTTGTTCTTGTTTTTGTAATTCTATTAGGTGGTAGGTTAAGATGTTAATTGGAGATTTTTCTTGTTTTTTGAGGAGGGCCTGTATCATTATGAACTTCCCTTTAAGAACTGCTTTTGCTGCATCCCATAGATTTTATATGGTTGCATTTTCATTGTCATTTGTCTCAAGATATTTTAAAATTTCCTCTTTGATTTCATTGTTGATCTATTTGTTTTTTAGTAGCATGTTGTTTAGTCTCCATGTGAGTGGGGTTTTTTTCTTGTTTCTTTTTTAGTGGTTGATTTCTTGTTTAATACCATTGTGATTAGAAAAGATGCTTGAAATAATTTCTACACTCTTAAATTTTTAGAGGCTTGTTTTGTGGCCTAGTATGTGGTCGATCCTAGAGAATGTTCCATGTGTACTTGAAAAGAATGTGTATTCTGCTTTTTTTGGATGTACTGTCCTGAAAATATAAAGTCTAACTGTTCTATTGTATCATTTAGGATCTCTGTTGCCTTACTGATTTTCTGTCTCAAAGATCTGTCCATTGATGTGAGTGGGGTGTTAGTCTCCTACTATTATTGTTTTCCCATCAGTTTCTCCCTTTATGTCTGTTAGTATTTGTTTTATGTATTTCAGTGCTCCTATATTAAGTGCATATATGTTGACGAGTGTAAAATTCTCTTCTTGTATTGATCCTTTTAGCATTATATAGTGTCCTTTATCTTTCTTTATGCCCTTTGTTTTAAAGTCTATTTTGTCTGATATGAGTATTGCAACCCCTGCTTTCTCCTCATTTCTGTTTGCATGAAATACCTTTTTCTATCCCCTCACTTTCAATCTATGCATGTCCTTTGCCCTAAACTGGGTCTCTTGGAGCAGCATATTGTCGGCTCTTGTTTTTTTAACCAATCTGTCACTGTGTGTCTTTTGATTGGAGCATTTAGTCCATTAACATTTAAGGTAATTATTGATAGATATGTATTTATTGCTGTTTTAAACCTTGTTTGCCCATCGATTTTGTATTTCTTCTTTTTTCCTTCTTTTTTCTTTTGTGGTTTGATGATTTTCTTTTGTATTATGCTTATGTTCTTTTTGTTTTTTTGGAATCTATTATATGTTTTTGATTTATGGTTGCCTTGTTTTCTCAAGTATATTAACCCCTTTCTGTATCTACTTGCTTTAGACTGATAGTCATATAGGCTCAAACACATTATAGAAAAAAAATTCTCCAATTTTTTTTTTTTTTACTCTTCTTCCCCACATTTTATGACTTTGTCCTCTTTATATCTTCTGTTCATCCTTTTGCTGTTCATTGTGGTTATCATCTCTTTCACAGATTTTTTTTTAAATCTCTCTACTGGCTTATTTAAGTGATTTACTTTCCAATTGTGATTTTCTCTTTCCTATAGATTCTTACTTCTTTCCTTTTTAGAGAAGACCTTTAATATTTCCTTTAGGATATGTTTTTTATTGCTGTATTCTTTTAATTTTTGCTTGTCTGAGAAATTCTTTCTGTCTCCTTCTAAATGAAGATCTTGCTGGGTAGAATATTCTAGGTTGCAGATTTTTCCCTCAGGACTTTGAATACATCTTGCTACTCCCTTCAGGCCTGCAACATTTCTATAGAGAAATCAGCTGATTGCCTTATGGAGGTTCCCTTGTAATTAACTCTTTGTTCTTCTCTTGCTGCCTTTAGAATCCTCTCTTTAATTTTTGCCAACTTAATTTTAATATGTCTTGGTGTAGGTCTGTTTGAGTTTATCTTATTTGGAACCCTCTGTGCTTCCTGTACCTGGATATCTTTTTCCTTCTTTAGGTTTGGGATGTTTTAGCCATAATTTCTTCAAATACATTTTCAATCCCCTTTTGTCTTCTCCTTCTGGGATTCCTATTATGCATAGATTGGCATGCTTTATATTATCCCATAGGTCTCTTATGTTCTTTCATTTGTTTTTTCATTTGGGTATCTGTCTGCTGTTCTAATTGGGTGATTTTCATTATGCTATCTTCCAGATGATTTATTCATTCTTCTGCATTATTCATCATGCTATTCATTGCCTTTAGGTCAGCTTTTGTCTCTGCGAATGAATTTTCTAATTTTTCTTGGCTCCTCTTTATAGTTTCTAGTTTGTTTGTTTGTTTGTTTTTACAGTAATCTGCATTCCTGTCAATAGCCTTTCTTAATTCCTTCAGTATTTTCATTACCTCCTTTGTGAACTCGGTGTCTATTAGACTGAAGAGGTTTGTTTCATTGTTTGTTCCTTCGTGGGAATTCTCTTGATCTTTTTAATTGAGAGTGGTTCCTCTGCGTCTCCATTTTTCCCCCTTATATTTCTCCTACTCTGTGAGTTTAGAAGAAATAATTAACTACTGTGGTCTTGGAGGGTTATTTTTATGTGGGAGCATCCCTGTGTAGCCTGCATGAGTTTAATACTTTTCGGTGCGAGGGCTGTTTTTAGTATGGATGCTTGCTGCCTCTTTCCTCAGTGTATGCTGGCCATTATCCCCTTAATAGGAGCTGTGACTGGTATTTTGGTGACCAGAGCCTGCACTGCATATTGAGTGGGGCCTCCTCTTTGCTCTGTGGTTGTCACTGCCCTGCCACTGTCACTGCCCTGTCAGGGGCAGGGTCTGCTCCTTAGTTGTTGGAGTAGAAGCCCCCAATCCATTTCTGAGCCGAGTTTCTGAGCTGCAGTATGAGATAGGCAGGACTGGAGTGTACCCACTGGGAAAGGAGCCCCTGGGTATTCCTCCGCTGGAGTTGTTCACCAATGAGTGTGCACTGTTGTGTCACCTTTTTATCTGTTGTGTGGGCTCACAAAGTACATTGTTGTCTGCACTGCCCTTGGCCCCACCTCAATTGGGAATGCCAGCACTCGGCCCTAGTGTCCCTCAGGCATCGTTTTCACAAGGCCACCAGCACAGATCCACTGAAGTCAGGTTTTAGGACCACAGCAGTTGCACACCTGGACCCAACATGGAAGGCTATGGAGGCAGCCCAGACCCTGGCCAAGCCCCCACATGCACGTGCCCGCAAAGCCCACAGCTGCTAAGGCCAGACCTGTCCCAGTGGCAGAAGCACTGGGTGTCCTACAGGCGCTGAATTTACAAAGCTGGTGGCACAGGTGTAAAACTGTGGCTCACTCAGTCACTGGGAGAGATTTCAGCCCTGCTTCCTAAGTCACGTGGCCCCTGGCACTCAGCTGTGGATGCTGCTTTTAAAGTGTTCAACAGGGAAATACAAAAAAGATGATGCAAAACGAAATGCCATTTTTTGGCAGTGGCATTGGATTCCAGGAAAGCAAGCAGCCTGAAGAGAGGTAAGCCACGACAGTAAGGAACAATGCACTTATTGTAAGGAGGAAGAACATTGGAAAACAGACTGCCCTAGGCTGAATCATGAGAAGAAACACAATAAGACGAGAGCCTCTCACATGGTAGAAAGAGAGGAACACTCTGATGAATGAAGAGGCCTGGGGCTACCTTGGACTTGGTACCTAATTCCCCACACCCGGAGCCCTGGGTAAAATTGACAGTGGGGAATGAGCTGCAAGTTTGCTGGGATGAAGGAGAAGATTGATTATCATTCTGGGAAAAAGCTGGAAGATGGCCCCAAATTCTTGTGATGTTGATATGGTTCCTGGCAAGCCCACTGTGTTGAGACCTTCTCTGACTAACTACTCTGCTCTGGACCACTTTGCTGGTGGTGACATGAGACAGACGGTTGCTATAGGTATTATCAAAGCAGTGGACAAGAAGGCAGTTGAAGCTGGCAAGGTCACCAAGTCTGCCCAGAAAGCTCAGAAGGTTAAATGAATATTATACCCGCCACCCCGGTCTTAATCAGTGGTCAAAGATGGTCTCAGAACAGTTCTTCTCAATTGGCCATTTAAGTTTCATAGTAAAAGACTGGTTAATAACAATTCATCGTAAAACCTTCAGAAAAAGGAGAATTTTTTGTGGACCATTTGTTTTGTGTGTGGCAGTTTTAAGTTATTAGTTTTAAAAATCAGTATCTTTTAATTGGTTAAAGCCCTTCTTAAGGAAATTATCCCCTGATTTGGATTAAGGCATTGGAATTACATTCATCCTGGAGACCACAATCAATAGGAAAAACTGAGAAAATGGTTACTAATTTAATTTGAGATAAGCCCTTGCCAGTTGCCCTGCTAGGGATCAGTGGCTCCCAGTAGCAGGCTTAAATTAAGTCCCTTCGAAACACTGAATGGTAGGCCATTCCAGGCGTCTGCCCAGGTGAGAGAATCTATAGATGCTTTAAAAGACCTAGCAGTTGCCAGTGATGTTGAAACTTTGGGCACTATACTAATCTCTGTTCATGAGTTTGCCTCCAACAGGTCTGCCTATCTAACTGAAGTAGATGGGAATTTCATTGTAGCTGGAGAAGGGTCAACCAAGTTGTTTAATTTTGTCTAAATAAATAGCACAGGAATTTAGTATATGTACTGGGAACTGGAACCAAAACACCCAAGTTCAGTTACAAATTAGACAACAAAGTGCTAATGGGCTTCATCAGGTTCAGATGGTTGTAGATATAAAAAAGGACAGACTAACTATTCTAAGGAATGTTTGTCACCTCCGGAAGTAGCCAGAGCGGTCTTCGTCCTTTTCCCACAAGTTGGTGGAGTGGACATTAGCAGTCAGGAATTGTAATAGGAAAGAACCTTTGTATTCTATTACAAGTTAATCACTAAAAGTATGTTGCCTATAAGCTTAAATTATACATAGTGGCCCATCTCTGGGAACCCTGCCTCCCAGGGTAATGAGCATTAAGCTAAAAAAACCTTTGTTTAGCTCACAGGAAACATTCTGACCAGGCCCACCTGTGAATGACTGCAGGCAGGAAGAAATTAACACATCCCCTATGGAGGTAGACCGGAACCAGGAAGTGTTTGACTTTACTCCCTCCTCTTTTAGTATAAAAGAAGCCTGAGTTCTAACTCAGGCACGATGGTTCTTTGGGGGCACAAGTTCACCATCTTCTTGGTCTGCCAGCTTTCCAAATAAAGTCGCTATTCCTTGCCCCAACAACTCATCTCTTGATTTATCGGCCTGTTGTGTGGTGAGCAGTATGAGCTTGGACTTGGTGACACTGAGCCCAGGAAGTGCAAAATTCCAGAAGGGAGATTTAGGTTAGGTGCTAGAAAGGAGAGTCTGTTAGAGACCATGGAATGAGTGATATTCCTGAATTTATCTCTCCAGCCACTTGCAAGCAGAGGTTTGATGGCCACCTTTCAGGGTTTCTCTTAATGCTATGAGATTGTCCTAGGTAACCTCAAAGGCTCCTTCAAGGTTCTATGATTCCATCAGCCTTGTCCTTGGCCAAATGTATTAATTAGGACTTGTGACTTCATATAGCAGGCACCCAACTAACCAGAGCTTGAATGTATGGGCTCTCTCGGAAGAGCAAAGATGCAGCTGATCCTCAGTGGTAACAGAACCAGGAACATGAAACCTGCAGGACTCTCTTCAATTCATGCCTCCACTTTGGCTTTGCTGACGTTCTTCTCTTCCTTAATCCAATTTCCATCATATATCAGAAAATACAGCCACTGACAGCTCCTGGCCTTTTTTTTTCCCCCCATCTAATAGTTTCTGTCACTGGAGATGAACTGCCTCTTTGGTATCAAGGCAAAAAATAACACATCTTCACAGGCAAGGGTACAGACTGACCCATTTTAGGAGTCTGCACCACCTATACCACCATCAGTTGAAGCCAGAAGAATGGGACTAGTTAGAAAATGGCAGGTCTCTTGGGAACACTATAGATAGATCAGAAAAGGAAGCATACTAGACAAAATAGTCCCCTACCTCAAAGCAAAATGACAGGAAGCTGGTGCTTCTAACTCCACCGTATACAAACTATGAACATAAATTTTAGGACTCGGGAATCTTCCAAGTTGATAACCACAATCTTTCCGAGAATATCTGAAAGGGATATTCACTGTTAAGTCTGTGTATTCGGCAACTGTAACGTGCTTTAGTGCTGAGCTAGGTGCTATGCTGGGTACAGAGCTCTAGACCATGGCTCCTATGTTCAAAGATCTAACAATTGAATGGGATTAAGGACTGAGGAGCATTCTGAGAACCATTTTAAATATAATTAAATAGAGGATTATCCCTTACCGATGACTATTGATGAATAGTCCTCACATCAAGTTTAAGTTAAAACTATCTTCTCAAGGAAACCCTCAATGGTTCAGAAATAGCTTAGGCTGCAGAAATCTGTATTGTTTATTCATTTGTTCACTCATAAGCACTTCATATGAACTCACCTTTGCTTTAGACACAGTACTAAGTGGTGGAGTTACAGTTCCCTACCCTCAAATTTCTCAGCTGCTGTTCTCTCTGCCTGGAATATTCTTCACCTAACTCCCCTCTCCCATTGCCACCATCACCATATATTTAACTCCTGTTCATTTTTATAGATATTAGCCTTCCTCGACTCTCTTGACTGGGTTAAAACACTGCTGTATATTCCCATAGCTTTTATCCCCTTTGGAAAGTTACCTTACTTGTAATTTTTTACCCAATGTGTGTCTTTCTCAGTAGAATTAAAGTCCCATGGGGATAGGGCCATGCTTTTTCTGTTCACTACAATGCCTTAAATAGTGTCTCAAAATAGCAAGGACTAAATATTCATTAATTTGGCAGATATTTATGGAACATCTATGTGTCCAGCATTGTTCTTATCACTGAGGATACAAAAGAGGGGGTAAAAAACCCATATATGGTCCCTTCCTTGAAGGAGCTTATAAGTTAGTCAAAGTGTTGATTTAATGATGGAAGAGTGTTTAACTCAAACTCCTTATTTCCCAGGTGAAAGAAATGATTGCCAGAGAGACTAAGTGACTTAAGTCATATGAAGAATTTGAGTGCCGTAGATTGTTTTTGTTTGTGTTTTTTATTCCCTCTTACACACTGCTTCTCAATACACATTTCACAAACCAAAGGTGGATGTGTGAACTTCTGTTAAGTCCATGGATGCTAGAGGATATTGAGGCATCATGAGCTGTGTGAGTGGAGACAAACATGCAGAGAATGTGATTTTTATGCCAGGAATGTTAAAGGTTAAGTCAGTACAGACAGACAGCTTTGGTGATTTCTTGGCCAATTCTCCCACAGCCCCCATGATAGTGACCATCATGTCCTTCATCTTTGCTTGTGGACCCTCGGTGTCTGGAGTTCCTGGGAAAGTGAAGGTGTTGGCGTCGATGCAGCCACGTGGTTAGGGTTTAGTCAGGAACTGCTATAGGAGAGCTCAGTCCTGAGCCAGGAATTGCAGGAAGGGACTAACATGGATTACTTCTGAGAAAGTAGAAGGGCTTTTCAGGAGAGGGCATATAAAAAAGGCAAGGAGATTTTTAGGAGTGTATGAACAGCAAAGAAATAGCTTGCTAGAGCAGAGAGTATATATTAAATAGTGAAAATAGGGGATAGATATGGGGGACTGGGCTGGAATCGAGTCCTTGGAAATGAAAGAAACGGCTGGTTCAAGGCATGGAGAGAGAACTAGGTTTGGATTTCAATTGGATTTCTAATGAATCAAACTCGCTCTTAAATTTAGAGCCGGGGAGGACTTCCACTGGAACTCTGCTGGGGTTCTTTCTCGCAGTTTGAGGAACCACCCTAGAAGGGTATGGAGTCTCCTCCACTCATACTCACGCGACAGAAGCCAGTCTCTGGACAGGTTGTTATATATCAGTTGCTCCATGTCAGGTTACCACGTGTGTGTCCCCAACTGAAAATGCACCCCACCCCAGTCTCCCCCAAAGTTGAGCTGACACATCAGTGGAAACACATAGTGTAGTGTCCACTGTCACCCTCGCCATCTCCAACCAGGGAATGGCAGAGCCTGTGCGTGATTCTCTTTGACTGCTGTCCGTGGAGGCCACACTGACTCAGAAATCTCACTCATTTAAATCTGTGAGTTGCTGAGTCATTTCATCAGAAAGCACCTCAATCTGCAATAATCTTTTTAAAAAGCAACCACTTTCAATGATGTGAGCCGAAATCCTTTGGCATTTTAAAGAAGTGCTCTACTGAGGGCTATCTGCTAAGACTAGCGGTTTGCTTCTGTCATGGAGAGGCAGAAAAGATGATTTCATTGTCTTTAAATCATGTGCGGGCTCAGGGAATGGGCTGTAGCAGGCTTGGGAATGTGTGGGAAGAAGTCAGAAGGCCATGCATACAACGTCTGCAAAGAAAATGTTTTATTTAAAGTGTTAAATACCATCACGAGAATGAATTTGAGTTTTACATTAGTTGGTGTTCATTACAGGACTAATCTGCCCTTTTTTTTTCCAACTGGAATTCCCTTTGCTTTTAAAACATACTATGTACAGGGCAGCAATGGTCACTGGAATAGTGCTATTTACATGACTAAACCACAAGTCGAGGTGCAGACATGTGAAAATTAAAAAAAAATACACCAACATTAAAATAAATACTACATAATGACAGGTATGTACAAATATTCCATACAGTCATGTCCTTCTTATTAAAATTAGAAATAATTTATATAGGAATATGCACAAAAGATTATGTGACTGAATCTTAGTATCAGGAAAATGGTAAACGGTTTATTCTAAGGGAGAGTATAGACACTATAGTCTATTAAGTCAATTGTTGCTGGTACACAAGTGTCTAAATTATTTCAGTAGAGTTTTATTCATTCTTTTCAACTTTACCTGGGTCCATCGTAGGTCTCAGAATGTCAAGACACAGTCTCGGTGTATTTCGTATTGCACCACATAAAGAGAAGGCATTTTTAGTGATACTCATTTTTAACTTTTGCACCATATCAAGCATGATAGTTTTGAATGGTCAACATTGAATTTAAAAAGGAACACAAGAGAGCAATTTTTGTGCGTGGCCTTAAACAGATGGTATGTACGTGGATTTCAAAAGTTGTTGCAAGAAGTTAAAATCCATCTATAAGAATGTGTTATCAAAGTGCACAGAAAGAAACAAAGAAGTATGGGTGGTTTATTACATTACTCGGTCGGTGACTTTTCTCCTAAGTCGGGGAACTTAAGAGAAATTTGACCTTGCAGCACCACCCAATGGTAATAACTGTAAAACCAAAGGCAGGGGTTTGATTTTGGGGATTTGTGTGCAGACTTTCGGTGATGGCATCAAAGAACTGTTAATAGGCAGACTGACTTTTTTGAGTCACCTAAAAATTGGAGCTCTAAAATTATCTGTTGCAAATTTATGTTTGCTATATTTCTTTAGAAATACAATTTGTGAAAAATTGAATTTTACTACAGAAAAATGAATTAATAAACAGCCTTGTGTTTCAGGGCTCCAAATTGTTAGCAGCGTTTCTATTCACATAGTAAATGGAAATTGGCTAAAGGAATTGCTTTATGCTTTAATTAATTAGAAAACAAAACACAAAACCTAAGGCCTTCTAGAAATAATACTTTAACCCCTGTATGAATAATGCTGGTGCTAAAAACAAATTTATTAGACATTACAATGGCCACATGATTTTAGGATTTTCCTGTAAACTGAACTTTGAAGATGAAAATAAAATTACCATGCACTGTACGGTAAATTGCAAAAGTTCAAATATCTTCTTTATCAAATACATGCTGACTTACTCTAATGTACTCCCAAGTCATGTTGCAAAATCCTTTTCAACATGCTTGAAATAAAGCAAGCTCTTAGTTTTTTCCCCCTTTGAGAAATTCAGAGATTCAGAAGCATCTACAGCTCTGAATCAAACATGGGGTATAAGAGAGTATCAGGTCAGAAACTTGTAATTTTTTAGCATAATGTTCACTCTGGTAGGGAGAAAGAAAATAAAAGCTTAAAAGAGAGAGAAGAAGAAAAGTGAGATAGAGGAAGAAAGATGTGAACACTTTGCACATATTGAACTTTAAGATCTGTATATTTAACATGGAAATAAATTGAATATGTTTTACTTATTTGTCACATGAAGAGAATTTTAAGTATTTTCTAGAAAGTATTTTCTTCTGTAATGTCTGCCAAAACACAGACTATGATTACTTTAAAGAATAAACATGGTGTGTCTTTGTATCACCCTGTTGCATTCTCTCCCTTTTTTAAAACCATGCACTAGTGAAATTTATTTTTAAAAATAATATAAATTGTTGAAAATGGCTGATTTTTATTTTTATTTTTTGCAAGTTGCAGCCCCGAGAAAATAATTTAAGTATTCAGCTAATCTGTGTCCATGCAAAAAAAAGTTTCTTTCATTTCATTCAGTACAGTGTAGCCACAGAATTTTGTCTTTCAGAGTCCAATTCATCTTGGCATTAGTGAGTGCCATGCCTGCTGGAGCTCTGAAGTCTGCCACTGTTCACGCTGTCACGTTGGACTGGCTGCTCCCGTCCCCGTCCAGAGGAGGGCTGACATTTTTGTCCTGGACCAAGTCTTTGGTCTCTTGCTTTTCACCTGATGCTTCCTAGGACTTCATGCCTTGACTTGTAACATGGCTTAATGGCTGGATAGCTCCATTTCTGTGGTGTCACAGGACTTTGGGGTCAGAGAAATGAAGAAACAGGAACGATAAAAATATAAAGGTGCCATTGAAAAGGGCTTCTGTCGCATGAAACTGATTCTTTGCGATTAGTCCACGGCTTCAGGTTGGACCAACACGTGAGTGTCCCTGAACTCCAAGCCTGATAGCCCGTCACAGCTCCGCTCTCTCACCTGAGGGCCTCCCTTAGGGCACAATGTGTGCAACCTCCTCTGAGAACACAGGATCGCTTTGTACCCCTAGAAACAGGCTCAGAAGACACAACACTAAGCATGCAGTGTTACCAGGGTTTGCGACCTGTGGGTTTTTTTTTTTTTTTTTGTAACGCTGGTTGCTATGACAACAGTTTTACAGCTGCTATGAACGAGAGTAAGAAGGTCCAGTTGAACTTTCCAGAGATGATTGGGAAGCTCTTCTTGTCAGAGGGGCCAAGGTTGGATCTACTAGGGAGGAAGGGGGGAAAAGTTTGAACCAGCCAATCACCATATTGGATAGCTCCAGTTCATCTAAAAGTATCTGGGCCACTCCCATAAAGGATTTGTGATCCATGCGGCCATAGTCTCCCCAGACTATGATCTGTTGGCAAAATTAAAAGAGCAATGTCAGTATAATCATGTATGTAAAAGCTTGTAAACTAAAATACATTCAGTTAATGTGCTGACATCAAACATCAAGTTATGTAGTTGTATTTAATTACTGGGATAGTTGTCTTTACTAGAATCTGAAGGTACGTTAGGAAAACTTTACAGGAGTGTTAAGCTCATAAGCAATCAAGGAAGATGGGAGCTTATGTGTGATGGGGGTTTACAAGTCTATAGTCACTTTAAAGGAAACAACAGTGTGTACAGCTTTTTTCTTTCTCACATTCATTTCCATTATGGTTTATTACAGGATATTGAATATATCGATAGTTCCCTAGTGTGTATAGCTTTATAGCACTGGCCACTACTTTGAAGTTTCCCAAGAATTTCAGCTGTGAGGAATGGAAAAGGATGCGATAAGAAAAGATGTTGGATACAGAGTTTGACTCCATGAAGACACTTTCTTAGGTAAGGAATATATAATTCAGTAAATACCTGTAAAACCTTTCCTTGGGGACTTTCTTCAAAAGATAACAGTTGCTGGTAGAGGGGTTCCAGCGTCTTTCTTGCCACTTTTGTTTTCTTTTTGGCTACGCAGACTCCATTATCTAATAGATACACCTTTACATATGGTGCTTGGGAAAGAAAACACAGAGGAGAGTTAAGTGATGAGCTATGGTTACGGAACACCCAGCTCACGGGTGACATCTGCCACAGCTTAATCTTAGGCTGGAAGAGCCAGCGGTCAAAAATCACTGGCCTTTCCACATTACATCAAAATCATTAGCTAAACAATAGATAACTATCAGCCATTCAGGTAGTTTTAGGTAATGTTAACACAGCCTCTGAGTTGATTACTATTTTGCCATCAACTGGTTATATGGATTTGAACAACCGCATTAAGAAAAGGGGAAATGCTTCCACTCCCTAACAATTTCAAGAAAGATGTCTCGCTCAGTTTTTCATGTGTCAATACTTAAATCTAATTAAACGTGCTCGAAATTATATTGTTTTACTCACCCATCCCCACAAATCATTGATCACTCAAAAGGGTTTATTTATTGATGGTGTGGGTACACAACAGGGGTGGGGTTTGATGTAATATGTTCAAATTAGCCAGGAAGAGGCAACTAATTATGAATACCATGGGTTGAAGTTTTTCTGACAGACTCTTCATAAAAACATTTTCATGCACGTACAAACTGCAGGATTCTTTCTAGCAGAGTCAGCTGACTAAGCGCCAAGATGTTTATGAACACAACTGTCTTAATCACCACTGCAAGGTTGTACAATAGGTAACATACATTACAATTTGGAATTTCTGCAGGGACAGGGAAGCTAGAGATTCAAAATTACAGTTCAGTCAGTGGAGGTGCTGAGGTAAGAAACCAAGTTTCCGAATTGTTCTGTACATCAGATCCAACGTTCTCTCCATCTCTGCATCAGACATCTGGAATCTGTGGCATTCCCCATGGCTCTAAGCACCTTAGATTATGACATTTCGGTATGAAATATGTGACATCACAATAAAAACTTATAATGGTGCCTCTCTATACATTACAGGAAGTAAGAATCTTAGAATGTCCTTCACATATGGGCTTATGCTACTTTGGGAGCCTGTAGCTATTTTTATTCTAATTCCAGGACTCTAAGGATTCTTAAGGAGAATTTAGAAGCTCCAGATAAACTGAAGAATAACACAAAACACTAGCTAACAAGAACTTCTTATGTACACGTCATATAAAATGAATGTGATAGGTTTTATTTTGCAGTGGTTTCTACCACATATGTGCTTATCTAACGACTTGTCTTATCCCCATCTGGCCACCCTCACTGGGTGCTCACTCAGGACAGACACACAAACTACCACTTAACTGTCTCATTTATTAGTATCCTTGATCATTTAAGAGAGAAGTTTCCATTATCTAATCAAAAACAAAGTCTCTGAATTGAAAAGTGTGGCTTATGAACAATAATAGAAGAATCTCTTCTGTTCTTACCTGGCAGTGTCTTGGAACCTGGTTTTACAACAAGGCCACGGGCCCGAATGATTTCCACCTCCAGCTGTCCCTTTCTGTCCATCATTCCTACCTGAATGTCACCTGATGGCGTGTGAGGAAGAAACAAACAGTAAGAGAAATATTTGTGCCAAAGACCTTGGTTTAACATTGTTTTATCATTTCCTACATCTTTTCCCAAATTCAAATATATTTAAAAATTTATCAATGATACCTTACTTTAAAAAGCATATAAATTAAAATGGAAAAATTTAGTCAAAGTTTTTTGTTTAAATCTAAGATACTCATTCCTGATAATACTGTTAAAGATCCTATGAAATTAAAGAATGTGGTTTTCAATAATCTAAAAGAAAAACAATGAATCACATGACAGAAATTCTTACCCATGGCAGGTGTGGCCAGAGTCTGGCGCCCCACTAGCTGGGCAGGGCCAAGGCCATCCAGAAAATCACTGAATTGGCTATCAGAGGCCAAGCGGACACCAGGGAAAATCAGACTAAAAGTAAAATAACACACAGGATTAAACCCTCGACTCCTGTTTCTATCTAGCCCCCTTTCCGTGGCAGGAGCAGTTGGTACCTCTATTTTGCTACTTACATTAATTGGATCCCAACCACCCCACTGCACCTGCACCGCGCTCTCCCTCCTTATCCTCTAGCAGCCCTCGTCCTGTATTGCAAGCCTCTGTTTATGTGCCTTTCTTTTCCTTGTCTGGAGGGCATGAACTGTGATGTCTATGTATAGCACTCAGTACACTTTGAGCACTTATTCCATGACAGGCATTAGCATACTGAATCTCTCAGCTGCACTATGAGAGAGGTTCTATTATTTAACCCATTTTATCGGTGAAGAAAGTCTTCAGATCAGATCATTCCCATCAACACCCAAACACACTGCTATTTCTTCCACCTTAAAAAAATCCCTTTCCTAACCTCCTTCCCTCCCCAGCTACCACCCCGTTTCTCTCCTTGAAACTTCGTAGAGCTGTCTCTATGTACCACCTTCAATTTCTTTCCTCTCATTCTCCTTTGAAAATCGAATCAGTTTTTCCTTGCTCTCTTCCTCAATTTTTCTCCACTCCACCAAAATTTCTCTGATCAAGGTTACCTAACAGCCACAGTGGTAAATCTGACCGTTAATACTCCAGACTTATCCAACTGAACATATTAGCCTCATTTGACCCAATTGATCCCTCCCTCTTCCTTGAAACACTTTCTCCAGTTTGCTTCCTGGACTCTCTAGCCTCCTGGTTTTCCTCTTTGGCTATTCTTCCTCAGTCTCCTTTGCTAATTTTACCACTAAATATAGGAGGCTCCATCTTTTGACTTCTTCTCTGTAAGTCCTGATTCCCTTGGCAGTCTCATCCAGTTTCAAGGTTTTAAACACCATCTATACTCATATCGCCTAGACTGACATCTCCAGCTTGGGCCTCTCACTTGGGCCCCAGACCTGTATTCTAACGCTCTGTCTCCTTACCTGCTTGAATGTCTAATAGGCAATTGAAACTCAACTTGTCCCAAGCTGACTCTCAACCCCCAAACAAACAAAACATCAAACTCTGCTCTTCTCAGAGGATTCCTATCTTAAATGGCAACTTCATTCTTTCAATTGCTCAACCCTGGAGTTGTCTTTCCTCTGGACTGAATATTAAAGCCGTAATCCTCAGTATGACTGTATTTGGATGTAGAACCTTTAAAGGGATATTTAAAGTTAAATGGGTCATAAAGGTGGGGCCCTAAGCTAATATGACTGGTGTCCTTATAAGAAGAAGAAACACCGGGGGTATCCATGAAGAGAGAAAAGACCATGTGAGGACACGAGAAGGTGGCCATTTGGGAGCCCAGGAGAGAGGTGTCAGGAGAAACCAAACTTGCTGACACCTTGATCTTAGATTCCTAGCCTCCAGAACTATGAGGAAATAAATTTCTGCTGTTGAAGTGGTACTGTTTCTGTGTATTTTGTTACGGCAGCCCTAGCAAACTAATACACTCTTTCTCTCACATTCATATCAAATGCATTATTGAAGCTTATTATCTCTACTGTCAAAATACATCCAGAATCCGACCTCACTAATGCTACCACTCAGGTCCAAGCCATCATTTTCTCTTTCTGTATTGCTGCAACAGCCTTCTGAATGATCTCCCCATTGCCACCTTCCTCTCCACTCCCACAGCAATCAGAGTGATCTGTTAAAACTGAAGCCAGATAATGTCAGGCGTCTGCTCACAATCCTCCATTGGTTTCTCATCTCGATCTGGGTAAAAGCAAAGTCCTTGCAATGATGTATAAAGACAACACAACCTGTCCACCCCTGCCCCCCCATATCTTAATTCCTAGTTTTTTACTACTCCTGCCCTCATTCCCCAGTGCCACCATTCCCACTACTGATGCCAGGTAAGCTCCAGCCTCAGCGTTGCTTCAGCCTGAAATGTTCTTCCTTCAGACATTCATGTGTTCACTAACTTCCTTCAGATTTTTAATCAAATGTTCCCTTTTCCCTGTCTAACCTACATAAAACCCTACCCTTAACCTCTGCCATCTCTCTCACCTTTTTCTCCTTAGCACTTATACCACCTAATCTATTATATAGTAAATATTATATATTTTCCTTTTATTTGAACAATCTTTCAAGTTTATTGTCCATCTTATCTGTTAGACTGTAAGTTTGATGAGGGTAGGGTTTTTTTTCTTATTTGTTCACTGATATATATCCAGCACTAGAACCATGCCTGAAATACTGTAAGTACTTGTTAAACTCAATCAATTAATTAAAATGAATCTTTAAAAAATTACATAACTTGCCCAAATTTCTACAGCACCAAAAAACAGATGAGAATTTAAGCCTATATGATTCTAGAGGCTATGGTCTAACCACCAACTGATTTTTGCTTCCTCGTATGACATATATCCCCAACTCATAGCAAAGTGCCTAGAACACTAGAAGGTATGGAAATACCTGTTGAATGAATTTATGAGTATTCATCCCATTTCTCCAATAAGACTATAAACACCTGGAGCACAGGGGTCATAGTTTAAACATTTTTATATCCCTAACAGTGTCTAACGCAGTGCTTTGCAGTGATGAGTGCTCACTGCACATTTCTTTTTTACTTGATTCTCCATCTCTTTTAAGACTTCCTTGATTAACATCAAATCTGTTTCATCCCCCAAGCTTAATTCCCAAATATACAGTTAATCTGAACATTTTTAATGCTTCCATAAATATCCCATATAACCTTATTTATAAATGTATGGAAACCATATAAATCTCTTGTATAATCTCTTGTAATAATTGTGCTAGACAAATGATCCCTAGGGCAAATCATCAACACTCTGCCAGCTGCTTCTATGGCCTCACGTCTGTGAACTGACTACACATATTTGCCTAAGCACCTGATGCTTCCATGGTGATGACAGATGAGGTCAGTAAACCTCACTTTCCTCTACTAATGTCCTTTACGCACCCATCTACGATCTGCAGTTGCTAATTATTGTTAATTTGTTGGTGACAGGGCTGTACAATCTTGACAAATGCTTTAAAAATATCTCAGACACAGTGGCGTCAAGGGAAAGCTACATGATAACTACATAAAGGAAAGGCTCACCAACTTTGTGGCATTTCATTTTGGCTGTTAGATTTATCCAAACTGTTTGTTACTGGATGGAACTAAGTATGTGTCGATAGTCTATATTTTTTAGTAATAACTCTTAGAGCAAAGATTTTAAAAATTAGCATCGTACATGTGGCATGGGCACAAGTGCTTGTTATTTCTGTGCTTTTATGTATTATTTCAAGGTAGAGCAAACTTCTATTCGTGACAGTCACATTTTAGCATCTTGCCCTTAAATTGAAACACTTTATCCCCAAACCTATTTCCATTGATATAAAAAGCCAGATATGTCACATTTCTCAGTGGCAGGTAAGCAGAAGTTTTCTTCACAGCAAATCAGCCAGTGAAAGTTAAAATGGTGCTCTAGGGCATGTGAGTTAGCTTTGGTGAAAGCACAGAGAGTGAGGTAGAGAAGGTCTCCAGCAAGGCATGGAGACCACGGCACAGCCAGCATCACTCACTTTCCTTCTGAGCTATAGCTGTTCATGCTGCCATCTGTAGATTCTCGGCTTGCCTGTCGAGTCATCCAGTTCCTCATTTCCACAGCCAAGCCTGTTTCTGTACTTCTCTGCACGGTGCTCCGTAGCTTTTTACCACTGGCTTCTGCACGGACAGAAAACAAAAGGGGTGATAGTTTTGTCATCATCACCTGGTAACAAAAAATGGCAGCCAATGCTTTGAGGTCCTCAGATGAAAAACCTGCATAAATACAAAATGCTTTTATGAAGGAGACAGAGAGAAAAGGTATTTCAAATCATGTCTTGTTGAGTGGGATAAAAACTTTCTAAAAAATCTTCAAGAAGCACAGAATACCATTGTTTTATTTTCATTTAAAACAGTGTTCAAATTGGTAACAAAAGGAACAAAAAGGTTCAAGCTATGTAAAATAAGCTTTGTTTTCATTGTAATATTTAAATCAAGATTAATTTATGCCTGTCTGTTTCTTTTTTCTTTTTGTCATAGTCAAAGAAGTAGGCCTTCACATTATTTCCAAAGAATAAGTGGTGAGTAATCCTCAATTCTAGCTTTAACTTTCACACAAAAACCTGTTTTTGCAGGGTGATCAGTATTAGAAAGTAAAGAAAGCTACACTAAGGAGATAGCCTTGCCTGATAACACTTTCACATCTGTTCGTAACTTTCAGAGAGATCCTCATAAGGAATGCAAAACCCAGCAATGCCATGTGAAAAAAGAGCTTTTAAATTTTTGGTCATGGAAAGTCATGTTCTTAAGGATCTTCAACAGTTTGAATAGGAGGTTTGCTCATGGAAGCCAATTAGAAGACCAAACAGGAAACTGAGTCAAGTACCACAGATGTAACAGAGGTACGAAGTGCCATCTGCAGAGGACAGGGAGGAAGGAGCATCACAGAGGGAGCTGGGATTTGAGCTGGGCTTGAAAAATGGGCAGATTGGGATCCAAGAAACAGCCCCAGGTATCAAAGGCCTTGCATGTTGGAATGTGGAGCTGAGAGATGACTAAAGCTGGAGCAACAGGGGGATGGTTCAAATTACTTGTATTAATTTACTTCCTGTCAGGTCTAAATATTTATCCACATTGACTATTCATATCATTAGTATTTTGGGATATGGTAAGCTCTTTTAGTGCCTGGTATTAATAATTTTATTTTAGATCAATAAATATTTGGTGCTATTGACAGTGACTTGTGGAAATCCTTTCCATCAAACCTCTTATAATGTCTGCTCACCATTTTGAAACACTGCTTTAAATTTCATGTCTTCTCCACTTCCAACTTTAATGTACATCAAAATGCTTTAAAAAGTATATATAAAATATGTTATCACTGATCTACAACTCAGTTCCATAATCTAAGCCTATTTTAGATAACTGATAGTAAAACATGTTGTACTGATATGAACTACTGAGAGGAGCTAAAGCATCCCCCATTGATGAGGGAAGGCTGTTCCTTCCAGAGAAATGGTTAGTTAATACATGTAAAAAGTGAGAAAATTTTAAAATTACCAATTGGCCACCTCCAATGGAATAAATGATTCAAATAAGGCACATCAATGGATGCTAATGTCACTAGATAAAAGGATATTCATATGAGCCAAAAAAATCATCCCACAAATCAGTTCTAGTTGTTCACGGAAAACAGGTACTTTACTACTGGAAAACCTGGCTATTATCCTCTTAATCAAGTGAGCAAACTTAGCACTAATAGTACCTATCAAGTTGTTCTAGACCAAAGTGCACAACCGGTTTCTAATCAGGTCTTTGCAACCAACGTCTAAGGTTTCAAAAAGAGAGAGGATAGAATAACAAGATAAAGGATACACACACACAAAATCAGACAAACCCAGAGCGTGGGATTTTGTTCAAGAGAATTGGCCTAGCCTCTTCAAGTTAATATCATGAAAACAAACTAACAAGGTGGGGGAATTGTTCCAGCTTTAAAAATATCACAGGGATGTAACTAGTAAATGCTATAAGTATACTCGGACTGGTTTCTTTTCAAGAAAAGAAAAACAACAAAAAAAGAAACCCTAAAAGCAAAACACTAAAAGCAATAGTAGGACAAGTAGGGAAAATATGAATATGAATTGGGTATTAGATGGGATAAGAAAATTGTTAATTTCCCTAGGTAGATAGTGGCATGTATTATAAAAGATTTCCTTATCATTAGGAAATACATACGCTGAAGTGTTTAGACATGAAATGTTACATTGTTTGCAACTTACTTTCAAACAGTATAGCAAAAAATACACATATACATAAAACAAAGAGGATGAAAGAACAACAACAATAACAAAAAGGACGGGGAGGAAGAGTAGACCTTGATAGCCATACATTCAATATTTATGATTTCATTTGAGAGTGATCCCCAAATGGCCACATTAAACTGAATGAAGTAAGTCAGACAGAGAAAAACAAATATCATATGATACCGCTTATATGTGGAATCTAAAAAAATGGTACAAATAAACTTAGTTACAAAACAGAAATAGAGTCACTGATGTAGAAAACAAACTTATGGTTACCAGGGAAGAAAGGGTGGGGGAGGGATAAATTGGGAGATTGGGAATGACATATAGACACTACTATGTATAAAATGGATAACTAATAACCTACTGTATAGCACAGGGTACTCTACTCAGTACTCTGTAATGACCTATATTGGAAAAGAAATCTAAAAAAGAGAGGATACATGTATATGTATAACTGATTCACTTTGCTGTATAGCAGAAACTAACACAACATTGTAAATCAACTATACTCCAAAAAAATTAATTAAAAAAAAGTAGTAAAATTTTGTCCAGGTGTGAACTGGAATCATGAAAGGTGCTGGGCTGATGTGAGGGAGCCAGGCCAATGGCTGAGTCCTGGCCTTTCCGTGTAGCTTTACCGTTCACTTCCTGTGAAGAATGCCTATGAAGAATGAAAAACCACCACCAAGTGAGATATACAACTTCAGTGACGTTTGAAAATGCAGAATGAGGATAAGTACAGAAAACATGACTTCCTAAAGGTCTCAGGACATGGCCTTTGCAGTGTCAAAAATCTATTGGTTTTCATTTAATGCCTGACTCTTATCACAGCAAAAGTGACTTGAAAATCCGCTATTACAGGGTGATGAGAACTAGTCACCATTTGGCAAAGAATAACAATACAATGAGCATGTAATCCTTTTGTTTACAGATTGCTTTTTACATGTGTCCTCTTTAGAACAACTCTCATAATCCCCATTTTACAGATCCAGTATCCAAGGGTCCCAGCGGGTTACACAATTCCCTGAAGCCAAACAGAAAATGACAGAACCAGAGTTTATACACAGTTACCTGACTCCAAGTTCTCTGCTATTCACTATTTTGTTGTCAGAATATAACCAGTGGGTAGCTTGGACAGCTGTCCATGGAGATGATACTAAGCTAACTCTATGAGTACATGTGGAAGGCCCTGCTAGAAGCAGCTGGTGGGGTGGAAAGAGCAGAGAATAGTGAAGAGGTCAGGCCCTGGTGTCCAACTGTTTCTCTTAGAATCCCTACTCTATCATGTACTAGCTGGGTGACATGAAGCAAGTTACTTTCTCTGTGACTCAGCTTTCTCAAACTGAGAAATGGCAATGATAATTGTAATGCCTACCTGATATAATTTTTGTGACGGTTAAGGAAAATAATATATAAGTGCTTAGGATAGTGCCTGCTATATAGAAAATCTTCAATTAATGGTACTGTTACTATTATTTCTACCAGAAAGGAAATCAGAAAACATGTATTCTAGGCCAGTCTTTACCACTGACTAGCTGGCTCTATGGCCTTCTCTGAGTCATATCCCTCTCCGAGTTTCAGGTTCCTCATTTATGGAAAAAAAAAAAAAAAAGGAGAGGGCTTCCCTGGTGGCTCAATGGTTGAGAGTCCACCTGCCGATGCAGGGGACACAGGTTCATGCCCTGGTCCAGGAAGATCCCACGTGCTGCAGAGCGGCTGGGCCCGTGAGCCATGGCCGCTGAGCCTGCGCGTCCGGAGGCTGTGCTCCGCAACGGGAGAGGCCACAACAGTGAGAGGCCAGCGTACCGAAAAAAAAAAACCCAAACGAACAAACAAACAAAACAAAGGAGGGGGAGGGTGCCAGATGATCTCTGATCTCTTTTAGCTCTAAAGTCTATGAGTTTGTGTCAGTAATGAATGACCAAGACCATGATTAATAGCATATATTGAGGAGATAAGGCTACTCCCTGTCATCTTATGGAATCAAAGAATTCTAGGCATATGCTGAGCGTTTATAATAGCTTTTTTTTTTTTTTTTTTTTGCGGTACGCAGGCCTCTCACTGTTGTGGCCTCTCCCGTTGTGGAGCACAGGCTCTGGACGCGCAGGCTCAGCGGCCATGGCTCACGGGCCCAACCACTCCGCGGCATGGGGGATCTTCCCGGACCGGGGCACGAACCTGTATCCCCTGCATCGGCAGGTGGACTCTCAACCACTGCGCCACCAGGGAAGCCCTATAATAGCTTTTTAAAATATGTCTTTTAAATGTACTTTTATCTGATATATTTATAGACTTATTTAAAAAGTATGTTTCTTTTTTTTTAACATCTTTATTGGAGTACAGTTGCTTTACAATGGTGTGTTAGTTTCTGCTTTATAACAAAGTGAATCAGCTCTACATATACATACATCCCCGTATCTCCTCCCTCTTGCATCTCCTTCCCACCCTCTCTATCCCACCCCTCTAGGTGAACACAAAGCACGGAGCTGATCTCCCTATGCTATGCGGCTGCTTCCCAGTAGCTATCTATTTTAAAGTATGTATTTTTCAATACCACAAATCCTTTGCATCACGTTCACAATAAAAGTAATTTAACCTAAATATAATTCATTATGGTGATTCACATTTAATGTTTTGAATGCTGTCATGTTATTCAACCTAAAAACTGAATCTATATAACAGAGAATGCCTATATAAAGTATAGTAGGCAGAATTCTAAGATGGCCCCCATGACTATGTTACTTTACATGGCAAGAGGGATTTTGCAAACATAATTAAGGTTACTAACCAGTTGACGTAAAGATAGAAAGATTATCTCGGTGGGCCTAACACATCCACATGAAAACTTTAAAAGCAGAGGGCTTTCTCTGGCTGGTTCCAGAAAAGTCAATCAGGGAGATCCGAAACACAAGAAGGATTTGCTGTACCTTTCCTGGCTTGAAGATGGAGGGGACCATGTGGGAAGAACCTGAGAGCAGCCGTCAGCAATGCCTTAGCTGACAGGCAGCAAAAAACTGGATTCTTCCAACAGCCTGAATGATCCTGGAAGCTGACTTTCCCCCAGAGCCTCCGGACAAGAACTCAGCCCAGCCTACACCCTGATTTCAGCCATGCAATACCCTAAGCAGGATCCCAGTCATGTCATGCCAGACATGTGTCCTACAGAACTGTGAACTAATAAATGGGTGTCGTTTTAAGCTGGTAAAAATTTGTGATAATTATCAAGCAATGACAGGTAATTCTTTAGATTTTTTTAATGGGAGATCTATAAAAATAACCGTTGTGACCACAGGAGTAGAACAACTGAAATTATCTGTAAGAACTCAAGTATATATACATATATACACTACATACATATCATATATTTATATATATGATATGTGTGTGTGTATAAAGATGTTTAAAAATACTCAGGTAGCAAACTACAAAACTAAGGCCCAGATTATGTTGTTGCAGAGTTCTTAAACCACTCATTCTGGTGTGGTATTTTAAGCCAAAGTATATTTGGAGAAGGTGCCTGTAGGTAAAAATCAAGTTCTTGACTTATAAAAGATCACAAGCATAAAGCAACACAGGAGGTGTCCTTGTTATTCTGCTCTACTTAGTCTGATGACTCCTTTGCTTGGCACCCTCTAAATTCAAAGAAAGCCACTTGAGTAAATAAACAACCAAAGTGTCAGTTTCCCCTAACAATGCTGAAAACCACGAAACCCTTTGAGTGACTTGACAACAAAAATCAAAAAGTCCTCCAAACATAAAATAGATAGCTAGTGGGAAGCAGCCACATAGCACAGGGAGGTCAGCTCGGTGCTTTGTGACCACCTAGAGGGGTGGGATAGGGAGGGTGGGAGGGAGGGAGATGCAAGAGGGAAGAGATATGGGAACATATTTATATGTATAACTGATTCACTTTGTTATAAAGCAGAAACTAACACACCATTGTAAAGCAATTATACTCCAATAAAGATGTTAAAAAAAAAAAAAAAGGTCCTCTCTGCTACTGATTGGAAAACTCTCCTAAGCCCCAAGATGAGACTCACAATTAAATGCCTAACTTAATGTCAGCGCAACCTCTTTCCAAATCTTGGGTCCACAGAACCCATTCCCACTTGCTCTCACCTGGAAAGTCTCATCCCCTTTTGCACACAGAATCACTTTAGAGTCAATATTTTCTTGATGTTAATATGGGAAGTGATTTATGGAAACAGGCTGAAGACAGGTTGGTAGATTCTGAAAAATGACTTCCCATCAGCAGATATTACATCTGGACATAAAGAGGTTGATTTATTTACCTATTTGGTCCTGCAAGACCTCAATATGGGGACACTCATGAGTAGATTACTGTAGTTGTGTATAAAAGCTTGTGCACTTATATTTATGTTTGTCAGGGCTCCTTACTATAATAAACATAATTCAATCTCAGAAAATCTAAACAAAATACGGACAAATATCTGACAATTTCTTTTGGGCTAATCCAGGATTGGCATTAACAATTAAATAGAAATTAACAGTTGATTTCCAAAATTGTTTCAGAGTTTAACACAAATCCATTCATTCCAACAGCTTTGTCACAGCTATTATGAAGTAGTAAGTGAGCTACAAGTAGAGGTCACAATTACGGTAGACATGAGGGCTGTCTAAATATATTCACATTTCCCTCACTTATGAAGTTCAGTGTGGTCATGTAACTTGCTTGGCCAATGAAATGTGAGCAAAACTGGTCTGTGTAACTTTAGGGTAGAAGCTTCAAATCCAACAATGTATAAAAAGAATTACACATCATGATGAAATGGGATTTATCCCAGCTATGCAGCGCTGTTTCAACTTTCAAAAGTCAACTAATGTAGTGCATCACATCAACAGGCTAGAAAAGAAGAATCACATGATCATATCAACAGGTGCAGAAAAAGCATTCAACAAAATCCAACACCTATTCATCATATAAACTCTCAGTAAAGTAAGAATAGAGGAGGGCTTCCTCAACTTGATAAAGAATACCTACAAAAAACTTACAGCTAACATCATACTTAATAGTGAGAAGCTTGAAGTTTTCCCACCAAGATAAGATACAAAGCAAGAATTTTCCTTCTTACCACTCCTTTTAACATCATACCGAAAGTTCTAGCTAATGCAATAAAACAATAAAAGGAAATAAAAGGTATAGAGATTGAGAAGAAAGAAAGAAAACTGTCTTTGTTCACAGACAGCATGATTGTCTACGTAGAAAATCTGAAAGAATTGACATAAAACTCCTGGAACTAGTATGTGATTACAGCAAGGTTGCCGAATACAAGGTTAATATACAAAAGTCAATTGCTTTCCTATATACCAGCATGAACAGGTGGAATTTGAAATTGAAAACACAATACCATTTACATTAGCATCCAAAATATGAACTACTTAGGTATAAATCTAACAAAATATGTACAAGACCTATATGAGGAAAACTACAAAACTCTGATGAATAAAATCAAAGAAGAACTAAATAAATGGAGAGATATTTCATATTCATGGATAGGAAGACTCAATACTGTTGATATGTCAGATCTTCCCAACTTGATCTATAAATTCAATGCAATCCCGATCAAAATGCCAGCAAGTTATTTTGTAGATATTGACAAACTGATTATAAAGTTTAAATGGAGAGTCAAAAGACCCAGAATCACCAACACAATATTGAAGGAGAAGAATAAAATTGGAAGATTGATACTACCCAACTTCAAGAGTTACTATAAAGCTACAGTAATCAGGACAGTGGTACTGGTGAAAGAACAGACAAGTAGATCAATGGAACAGAAATATAGAACCCAGAAATAGACCCACATAAAAATAGTCAACTGATATTTGACAAAGGAGCAAAGGCAATACAATGGAGCAGAGACAGTCTCTTCAACAAATGGTGCTAGAACAACTGGATATTCACATGCAAAAAAAAAAAAAATGAAAAAAAAGAACCTAGATGCAGACCTTAAACCCTTCACAAAAGTTAACTCAAAATGAATCACAGACCTAAATGTAAAATGTAAAACTATAAAACTTCTGGAAAATCTAGATGACCTTGAGTATGGTGATGACTTTTTAGATACAACAGCAACAGCATGATCCATGAAATACAGAATCGACAAGCTGGACTTCATCAAAATTTAAAAGTTTTGCCCTGCAAAAAATCCTGCCAGGAGGATGAGAAGATAAGCCACAGGCTGGAAGAAAATATTTGCAAAAGACATATCCAATAATAGACTGTTACCCAAAATATACAAAGAACTCTTAAAACTCAACAATAAGAAAACAGACAACCTGATTATAAGATGGGCCAAACACCCTAACAGATACCTCACCAAATAAGATAGTATATAGGTGGCAAATAATCATATGAAAAGGTGCTCTACATCATATGTCATCAGGGAAATGCAAATTAAAACAATGGGATACCAGTACACACCTATGAGAATGGTCAAAATATAGAACACTGAGAACACCAAATGCCAGTGAGGATGTGGAGCAACACGAACTCTCATTCAGTGCAAACTGGTACAGCCACTCTGGAAAACAATTTGGTGGTTCCTTACAAGAGAAAGAGACTACCCCAGAGAATCAGAACACTCTGCTCCTGTTGTTATTACTTGTTAATATTGTTAATAATTATTAATCCTTATTTTAGCAAGAAATAAAACCAAGCTTATGACTCTTTTGAAGTAAGATCATTCTAGTATTTTTCCATAAAAGTTGAGGCTTATCATTTTGGTGTTTTTTTTTTTTTAAATAACAAACCACCCCAAACTTAGTGACTTTATTTATTTATTTTTGGCCACACTGCATGGCATGTGGGACCTTAGTTCCCCGACCAGGGACTGAACCTACACCCCCTGCAGTGGAAGTGTGGAGTCTTAACCACTGGACCACCAGGGAAGTCCCTCATCTTGGTATTCTTAACACATTTAAATATAAGAAATTATAGCTCTCACTGTACTCTTTTGGGGGTTGTCTTTTTTTGGTACTTTTTTGTTCCTACTACCTGACATTGCTATTATGGCAAATGAAATTATTTAGAAAATTGTTCCCCCTGCTTTTTTTTTTTAACTGACATCTGTCCTTGGTCACGCATCAGCCCACTGATATTTGTGCCTGTTTCTCTCTCAAAAATGGACATGAAATATCACGAACCTCTTCTTAACTCTCAAGTTTGCTATTTTGAGGCAGCATTTTTGTGGTGAGAAGAGCATGCCATTTTAGGATCAGATGATATGAGTTCAAGTCTTTATTCGATCATTAGCAAACTCTGGGCAGGTAACCTCCTTTCCAAAGCTCAGAGTTCTTTTGTGCAAACTTGAGGTCAGACTTAGCCTATGTCATAGAATATATGAAATGCAGTGGTATTTAATGAGTAGTGATAAATAAGGACCAGATACTGTAAGCTCTGTGAAAAAGTTTTGAAAACTGTAAAATGCTATACAAATCCTTCTTTGAAAAATGACTGGAATAATGTGAAATTATCCTAAACTTGCAGGAAGAAAACTATATATAAAGAAGGGGGAGGCGCTTCCCTGGTGGTGCAGTGGTTGAGAATCTGCCTGCTAATGCAGGGGACACGGGTTCAAGCCCTGGTCTGGGAGGATCCCACCTGCCGTGGAGCAACTAGGCCCGTGAGCCACAACTACTGAGACTGAGCGTCTGGAGCCTGAGCTCCGCAACAAGAAAGGCCGCGATAGTGAGAGGCCTGCGCACCGCGATGAAGAGTGGCCCCCGCTTGCCACAACTAGAGAAAGCCCTCACACAGAAATGAAGATGCAACACAGCAAAAATAAATTAATTAATTAATAAACTTACCCCCAACATCTTAAAAAAAAAAAAAAAGTGGGGCCTTGCCATAGAAATGGGGAGAGCCTGCTGGCCAAACTGGATTAAGGGGTTGCTTTCCCACACAAGCCCACAGATTTCAGATGATATCAAGGTGGTTTCCATTGAGAACAATGAAGTAGGCAGGGCACAGAGGGTGGAAACTAAAAGAACAGAATCTCAAGGCTTAAAATCTTTGTCCAATGAGGTGTTTGGTTGGAGTCACTCACACTCGAAACTGGCTAGAATCAAACAGCCTCCTGAATTTTTGAAGGATCTGTATAGAAAAAAATAATTACTAGCCCATTTACAAAAGCCTGTTCAGGAATTCCCTGGCTGTCCAGTGGTTCGGACTCCATGCTTTCATTGCTGTGGGCCTGGGTTCGATCCCTGGTTGGGGAGCTGTGCAGCATGGCCAAAAAATAAAAAAAATAAATATTAAAAAAAAAAGCCTGTTCAACCCCTAAGGTAACTCCTACTTTTTTCCTAATCTGCACTAGGAAGAAGTGGGCTATGAAAGCTATGAAACCCCCTCTTCAATGCAAACCTTTGTGGCCATAACGAATAAAGGACAAAGAAACACTTTCCAGAAAACAGAACCCAGGGTCCCAGATGAGTAAACCAAGAAATGTATTCTACTCTCAATCTTCGCCATTCCCTCCAAGTGGGAAAATTCCTGTGGATGACTGATTGTTTTGTGCTTCCTATTCTCTCCTTCAGAAATGAAACTTTTTATTTTGGTTATCCTGCTGCTGCTTTACCATTTAAATTGGATGCACTGGAGGCAGATAATGTGTCTTTAGGTTTACAGGTCACTATAACCTGAAAAGCCACATGTGGATATGAAGGAGAGGACTATACATCACTCAAAGATCCTAGTTTTCAATCTGCATGGTATATGGATGACATTTTAAGGTTGTCTTTCTGGGGGAGGGATTGACTATGTTCTATATGCAAAATAAAAATGTCCATAGGTATTTTGGGTGGCCAAATCTGCAGGAAAAGTTAAAATTAAGAGAGCCATATACTTTACCTTATTGAGCAAAGACCAAATAGCAAGCCAGTATTTTTAAAGACTTAAAAATAGGTAATTAGGCTGAGCTTAATGTTTCTCCCCGCCCCACTGGTAATTATATAATTAGATGGATATTTGTTAGGGTTTTTGGCTCACCAGCATTTGAACCCTCTTCCTATGTATGAGAAATAACCCATCCTTTAACTGTAGAAGCTAAAATTGTCAGCTGTCATTTTTCCAATCTGCCTGGCAATTACAACATGAGTAAATGGCTGAGGTTCTGCTGATCAGACACCACCGCCCCAAACTTTGAATCTGAAGCTACTGAATTTGGAGATAAAGAGCACAAAAGCTTAGTTCTACTGATTCACTGGGCTCCTAAAGGGCTTTGGAAGGTAGGGAAGCTAAACTGAATGTAAGAACCAGATTGTGAAAGACTTTGAATGTTAGGCTAAAGGTTTTATTTAGTAGGAGATAGGAATCTACTGAAGTTTTTGGAGAGACAGTAGTGTCAAGATCAAGATGATGGGAACTTCCCTGGTGGCGCAGTGGTTAAGAATCTGTGTGCCAATGCAGGGGACACAGGTTTGATCCCTGGCCCGGGAAGATCCCACATGCTGTGGAGCAACTAAGCCCGTGCGGTACAACTACGGAGGCTGCGCTCTAGAGCCCACAAGCCACAACTACTGAGCCTGCGTGTTGCAACTACTGAAGTCCGCACGCCTAGGTCCCATGTTCCTCAACAAGAGAAGCCACAGCAATAAGAAGTCCACGCACTGCAACAAACAGTAGCCCCCGCTCGCCGCAACTGCAGAAAGCCCATGCACAGCAATGAAGACCCAACGCAGCCAAAAATAAATAAATTCATTTTAAAAAATGATACTTTAAAAGTAGAACTGATATTATCTTTTTTTTTTTTTTTTTTTTTGCGGTACGCGGGCCTCTCACTGTTGTGGCCTCTCCCGTTGCGGGGCACAGGCTCCGGACGTGCAGGCTCAGTGGCCATGGCTGACGGGCCCAGCCGCTCCGTGGCATGTGGGATCTTCCCGGACCGGGGCACGAACCTGTGTCCCCTGCATCGGCAGGCAGTCTCTCAACCACTGCGCCACCAGGGAAGCTCTGATATTATCATTTTTGTGCTAGCTTTTTCTTCAACTGAAAATGATTTCAAAGATGGACTAATTCAGTCCTAAATTATCAAGGACTAATGATATCAAGGTGATAATGAGAATGGGAAGGAAGAAAAAGGACTGAAAAAAGCTGGGAAGGAAGCATTTCCTTGGCAGAAGGTGCCAACTGGTGGCACACATTTAAGCCACACTTGGTCAATAAGTACGTGGGTTCAATCAATAATGTTTAAATTTTTTCACTTAGGCACTAACATTTTAAAATTTAAAGGCTTTAAGTAAACATTCAGATTTATAGTTTCTCTTAGGGAAAAGAGAATAATAAATTTGCCAACCCTGGGCTGATATTCAATTTGGCATCAATTAGCTAGAACTGAGTATTCACCATTCCTTTTTGGATGGATAAGCTTTCTCCAGATTTTCAGAGTTCTGCATTTTCCCTTTTGTATTATATCTGGCCTACTTCACCAATGTACGTTATTTTCCTGGCCCTCGACTTACAGGAATAATAAGAGAACAACTGATCACTGGAATAGCTAAAATAAATGACCCTTTCATTTTAGTCTCATTAGGCAAAATCTAAACCTTAAGAAGTGATACTGCAGGGACTTCCATGGTGGTGCAGTGGTTAAGAATAGGCCTGTCAATTCAGGGGACACGGATTTGAGCCCTGGTCCGGGAAGATCCCACATGCTGCGGAGCAACTAAGCCCGTGCGCCACAACTACTGAGCCTGCGCTCTAGAGCCCGTGAGCCACAACTACTGAGCTCATGTGCTGCAACTGCTGAAGCCGGCATGCCTGGAGCCCGTGCTCCACAACAAGAGAAGCCACCACAACGAGAAGCCCATGCACAGCAACAAAGAGTAGCCCCCGCTCACTGAAACTAGAGAAAGCCTGCACGCAGCAACAAAGACCTAACGCAGCCAAAAATAAATAAATTAATTAATTAAAAAAAAAAAGAAATGATACTTTAAAAGTAGAACTTATATTATCATTTTTGTGTTAGCTTTTTCTTCAAGTGGTCAAATAGTATTATATACACATGGCATTAGGTAAATCCCCTCCTCTCCAATCAAATACCATTACAATATGAGATAGAACAAATATACAGAACGATCTTTTCTGGTCAATAATAATGGTCTATGAAGACCAGCAGAGAGCACTTAACCATAGTCCTTGGCAGCAACTGGAAGCTGCCATTAGAGCTAGTGAAACTTACTAGTGGGTTTCTTTTATAAGTCATTATACACAAGATGTCTCCATAGGAAAGTCTGTCCCCATTTCTAGTTTTTTGAATTTAGTGAACCTGCTGAAGGATGATAGCAAATTGGGGTTTAACTTGACTTTTGTATTAAATTTAAATTACTTTAAGGGTATTATTTGGACACTTGGCAGTGAAAGATTCTGAATCTTAGATTAAAAATGAAATATCTGATAAGCATTCTGAGTGGAACTGTTCTTTGAGTTATCCTTTTAAATTCCAAAATCTTTTGCTTCACTTTATCGACCTAGAATGTAAATCTAATATAAAAATTGTGCTATTGTTGAATATGATGTGGACTCGTATAAGAAATGATTTATTATACATAACCAATCATAATCTAGGAAAAATAATATCCCCTAAGAAAAGACACATATTTGGACTATTATTGTCTGTCCATGTCCTGTCCCCAATATTGGCATTGTGAAAATGTACAAAAACTATGATCACTGAATTTTAGTAAGTCTAGATCACATGTTATAATTTTAAAATAGTATAAATATGATGGCTGTCAGTTACATTGATATTCAGCTTGAAAAGAATGGTAGAACTATACACAGTTATTCTTTTACTGTTATTATTAATAGACACTTACTGAATACCTACTGTGCTAGACATGATGTCTGTACTTAGGAGGATTATATTTAAGTGTATGGAGAATTTTTTATTCCAGTGGAGCATGAGCAAAGTGTTAAGCTCCATTTTAATCAAATGGGACTGCTTATTAGGAATTAAGTGCACAGGGAACTATATCCAATATCCTGTGATAAACCATAATGGGAAAGAATATAAAAAAGAATGTATATATGTATAACTGAATCACTTTGCTGTACAGCAGAAATTAACACAACATTGTAAATCAACTATACTTCAATAAAAAATAAAAATTAAATTAAATTAAAAAAGAATTAAGTGTATTATTTACAAAAGGATTAGAATAAGATAACGTAGCCTCTTAAAGAGTGGGGGATAGTTAACTAGGTCTTCCGGTAACAGTCTGTTTAGTTCCTTTTATATTAATTCCTCATAGCTTCACTATCACCTGTAAAGATACTTTCCTCAGTTTTTCTGGTGATTTTTAAACAATTCTTGTTTCTTAGATGATTTTCCTGTAACTTAATTTTCAAGATAGTGGCATGTAAAAGAAATTAAATAAGTTAATTTATTCAGTTAAATAACCTTAAGATGATAGGATCTCTTCTTCTGTATAATTGCCAAGCATTATTTTAAACAAAGAAGGAAGGCCATAAAATCAAGCAAATCAAATTCATCACATATTATATGTACATTACTGAACAAGAATCACTAGCCCAGAAACACAAGTCACTTTAAGATAGCTTGAGAGGATTCAATGTTGGGGCCAAGGACTTTATATAGTGAAGCTAATACTTATCCCAGAGGGCTCAATGATAAAAATAATTTATAAACAGTTAAAGAACATGTAGGGGGCCTCCCTGGTGGCGCAGTGGTTGAGAGTCCGCCTGCCGATGCAGGGGATACGGGTTCGTGCCCCGGTCTGGGAGGATCCCATATGCCGCGGAGCGGCTGGGCCCGTGAGCCATGGCCGCTGGGCCTGCGCATCCGGAGCCTGTGCTCCGCAACGGGAGAGGCCACAACAGTGAGAGGCCCGCATACCGCAAAAAGAAAAAAAAAAAAAAAAAAAGAACATGTAGGTGCTATTATCCTTACTTTTACTTGAAAAAAAAAATTACCCGGAGATTTGGAGAACAGTTATCTGGAATATATCCCGAGACAAAGAACAAAAAGTAAAGTAAAATAAAAAAGAACTGCAAGCAAAAGAGATGCTACAAAGACCAGTCAACAATCTTAACTTATTTTGCTTGTACGAATGTCCCTTTCCTCCTCACTTAAGTCAGCCCCACTGAGATTATAATCTGTGGCCAAGTTGTTTAAGTTCTCTAAATCTCAGTTTTCGCATATATAAAATGAAAATGATAATCTCCTTGAAGAATCATCATGAAATCAAAGGTATACAGCACAGAGAAGGTGCTCAATAAATGGTAACTATTATTATTGTACTTGATTTTCAATACACAGCATATTACAAGAAAATGCAGTATAATAACGAACAAACAATACACAGAGTAGTTGGGATTTTAAACTTCAGAGCCAGATTATGGGTTTTGATCTCAGCTCCCCCACTTACTGGTCGTGGATTCTGGGCCAATTGCTTTCAAAGGTGTGCAGGAGGCAATGAGATCTATCACTGTTTAACCCTCACTGTCTCAGGGTACCTACCCTTCTCTAACTCCTCAACTAGGTTTTTGTATCATCTCTTATTGCGCTCTGTACTTCACCCTCCTAAGCCCTGTCACAGTTTTAATTACATAGTTATGTCTATTAATATCTATCTCCATTAGACTGTGAGCTCTAAGAAGGTAGGGAGCATATTCAGCTAATTCAGGGACTAGCATAGCGACTAACACATCTCAGAGCCTCAATAAGTATTTCTGAATGAATGAGTGAAAAGAATATGGTCTCTCAATAAATTTCTCAGCACTTCTTGTGTAGAATGGTAATGCCTGGATGTGCTGCCCAAGAATAAAATGAGAATA
Source organism: Mesoplodon mirus (assembly GCF_964341445.2). Classification (NCBI taxonomy): domain Eukaryota; kingdom Metazoa; phylum Chordata; class Mammalia; order Artiodactyla; family Ziphiidae; genus Mesoplodon; species Mesoplodon mirus. The sequence continues at coordinate 31,510,142 of NC_138992.1, forward strand.
TGGAACTGGAAGGCAGAGTACATTTGAGATTAGTTAGCTATCGCACTATATCTGAAAAGAGAAAAAAAAAGAGAGAGAGAGTGTGAGAGTGAGAGAGAGAAGCTGTAAAATGAGACTGACTTACTGATCAGGTACTTCAGTCAAATCACACCGGTTGGTAGACCACTGCTCTCTTTAGAAAAGCTGTTCTCAACCAGTGTGAAAATCATCTGTTATGATGGATTTTCTTTATAAATTAGGATGGGTTTCACAGTTATGACTATAATAACATAGTCCTGAGTAAGCTTATGACAGTATGTTATCCACATGAACTTTATGTGTCCTGTGTGGGTGTCTCAAGAGAAAATAATTGCAGAGAAGCACTGCTCCAGGCCAGTGATTTCTAACTTTTATAACTCTGCAGGGTATGTTGAAATACCCTCAAAAATCTCAGGATTTTCAAGGGTGGTAGGAGTATAGCAAAATCAAAGAAGAAAGTTAGGATTTCTTCTCTTGGCTGTAAAATGACTACACCCCAGTGGAAAGACCTCTATTTTATGGGGAATGCCTCCTCTCTAGTTACTTACTTTGGCTTCATTTTGTCTTGGCGACTCAAGAAACCATATTATAGGACAGAAATCTGTTCCAATTTCCCATGTGTAGATGTAGGAATTTCCTTTGGGATTAGTCTGTATGAGCCAAGGTTAAGTCAATGTACTTTAAATTTTGAAAAAATTTCACATTTACATAAGTTTTTCTTGTCTCAAAAAGGCTTTTAACATGGCATTTTGTAAATCCAATTAACTCTAGCTACAACTTAAGAAAGAATGATGATAGTTCAACTGAAGCAAAGTCGAGGCTGAAGACTTGGTGTAAAAATTAAAAATTGAGAAATGAGTGTATAATAATGTGTTTTATCTAAATATGTATTTTTAGGCACACCTGGCTTTGAGTTCTAGTTTCACCACTTACTAGGTATGTGACTGTGGCCAAGTATATGCAAATAATAAACTAATATAGCTTGGGTTGGGTGCACAGATTGTGTTGTTGACTGCCTGGGTTCATATGCTAACTCTATTACCTACTATCTTGGGGAACTTGAGCAAGTTTCTGAATTTCTCTGCCTCAGTTTCCTCCTTTGTTAACTGGAGATAATAAAAGCACTGTCTCGTAAGGTTGTTATGGGCCTAAAAGACTAAGTGCATGTCAGCTTCTTAGAATAGTGCCTGGATAATAGCTGATACTGAAAGTTTTAGCTACAATTATGATCATTCATTTACCCAATTTGATTTTCTAATATCTTGACTTGCTTACATTTCCTGAAATGTTAAACATTTAATAGTAGAAAATGAGCAAACTGTAATGTACAAACAAGAACAGCAAAAGATTAGTATGAAAATTAAAAGTCACATTTACATAGAGAAGTACCCTACTATTAAACCTGTACTGATCTAGTACAAACTGATATTGCAAAAATAAGCTAGAAGAAACCTGGATAGCTCTAACTAGTGAATTATCTTAAAGAACACTTTTCAGACATATTATTAATCAGACATCTTCCTCCTCCCTGCCCTCCACTGGGAAAAATAGGGAAAAAAAATATTTCTACCTGTTCTCAGAGCAGGTAGGTAGTTTCTTCTAAATCAGGGGTCACTACAGATTTCCTAGTAAGAGGTCATTGACTGTCACAGAATAAAAGCAAAATAAATCATATTCTATACAATGATATATACAATAATAGAGGTAACATAATGATGACAACCAACCCACTCTGGATATATGTGCGAGCAAAGATGAACACAGTTTGCAACTAGCTTATCAATAAATTAATAAACAGCATTTCAAATGTTGGGATGCTATTATTTAGCAGTCAATTCCTACTCTGATTTACAAATTATGTTTTTAGCATTAGTTGTTAAATCTTATAGGAAAGTTCTTCACAAAGAAAACGTATGTTTTGAAAACTTTATAAAGGACTTGAAGTGTCTTGGTGAAAAGTCTGAGTCCCCTTCGCCGTTTTTCTCATTAGCTTAATTGTAATGACATCACTCAAACACCAGAGACAAACAACCAATGGTGAGATTCAAAGCGTGCCGGCCAACGAAGTTCCAAAGGCCCACAGCACAAACCAGCCTCCTTTAGTGCTATCAACCTTTGACCTGTCCATTGCATTACCCTTTCCCCTCATTTGGATCCTAAGCGTTCACAGGCTGGAATTCCCGTTTCAAAGTTTGGCTGCTGCTTTTCCCTTTAAGTTTTGATTATTTCTGTCCTCGAAATCAAATGCGGATACCAAGACTGCGCGAGTAAACGAAAACAAAACAGAGTTGGGTGCACCCAGCGGGGCCGCCTTGCCTCCCACCTGTCTCCATCCTCGTCCAACTGCCAAGCACTGTTTAACTCAACTTCATTAGGAAAGCCTCTTCCCAAGCCAGCGCCTGTGGAGCTCCCCAAATAACCAATCAACAGAACTTCTCCTCGGCTCAGCTGGCGCTCTGGGGGGGTCTCCCGCTCCACAGTTCCCCAGAGAGGAGGGGGTAGGGACACTGCTACTCGGAGTTCTCCAACCCTGTCAACCCTCCAACCACCGACTTTCTGAGATGCGAGATGTACACAGACAGACACAATAACTACAGGCTCACCTCCTTCTTCCTCTTCCAGGGAGTTCATGCAGGGAAAGTAGCCGGCCAGCGCCTCGAAGGAGGCGGAGAGGCTGCTCCGGCTCTGGGAGCGCTGCATGGAGCGCCCTGCGGCGCCGGCGCCCCCCAAGCCCTGCCGGCCCATCTTGGACGAAGACCCGCTTTTTCCGCGGTACAAGATACGAGGCGTCTTGGCGGCTGGGGCGCGGCGACCGCAGCGCTTCGGGGGCCGGGATGCTGCCGCGGGACCCTGGGGTACTGGCCCCTGCCTCCCTGACCCGGTCCGGACCAGACGTGGCTTTCCTGGCTGCCGGGGCCTCCACTCTTCTGGGGAGGGGTACGAGGTGGGGATCCAGGCGGGGGCGAGCGGGGACGCGGCTGCTCGCTGTGGAAGTCCGAGGTCTCGCCAGGAGGGAGCTGAGGTGCCCGGAGGCTGCGGCTGCGAGTCGGTCTGGCCGCCCTCCCCTCGCAGGGAGATGTTGCTGATGCTGAGGTCCCCGCCAATCAGCAGCCGGACGGGGAGGCGGGCTGGCAGCTCCGGAGCGCGCTCCTCGGGCTCGGGGCAACGCTGAGCCCCGAGGAGCTCCTGCTGTTTCCTTTTCTTCCCTTTCCCCTCGTGATTAACACCAGGGAATGGTCGTTAATGAGACGCAACACGTTAGGCATCGCAGATGGGAACTATCTCCTTTCCCCGCGTGATTAACACCAGGGAATGGTCGTTAATGAGACGCAATACATTAGGCATCGCAGATGGGAACTATCTCAGGCAAATTTTGGTAGTCACTTTCCTCAGTCTCGCTTAAAATTTGTTAACGTTCCTCAAGCATAGATAGGAAATACTGAAATTTTCTCCAAATCATAAAACAAAGGCTCCCCAATTTTTAACAGGTCCCACGAAAGCCTAGAATTAAAGCTTTCTCGTTTAAGTTCTTTCTTAAAAAGATTAAAAAGTCAACGGAAGGTAAAAAAAAGGTTAAAAAAATATCAAGAGCCTGAAAAAGAACCAACACTAAAAAAGTACTGTGATGTTTATCAATTTTGCTTTAATTTGGGGAACTTTTAATGCTTTTTTTCCCCTCCAGATTAGATAATCTGCTACCTATTGTTGCTAAGAATGACAATGAACACTGTAAGGCTTTAGCATCTAAATAACAGGTAACATCCTCTTAACATAAATTTGGAAGCATACAGACATACCAGAAACAAAACAGTTTATAAGTGAAATAACATCACATTCTGCAAACTGCAAATCTCTATCCCAGAACATAAAGCAACCGTAATTCCATTTTAATATAAGTCAGAAGACTGTCCTACTTTTTGTAACTTTAGACAACTCACTAGACCTCTCAATTTCCCTGTCTAGGCAGGTGGGAAGGTAGGGCACAATGATTCCAGTCCTAACCATGTCATAGCTTGATTGTTGGCTGTGTGTTTCGGGGGATTTCAAAAGTGTTTTGTAAAATGTAAATTATACAATCTAAAATGGTTCTTTCATACAATAAATATTTCCTGAGTACTATATATGAACAAGTTCTTTGCTTGATGTACTGGGAAATACAAATACTCACTCAATTAATAGTAATTGAGCTCCCAGTGTATGTCAGGTACCTTTGTAAACACCTAGGACATATAGTGATCAAAGCAGATAAAAATCTCTGCTCTCATGGAACTTATATTCTAGTAGGGGGAGAAAGACACAGTAAATCAGTAAATTATATAGTGTTAAAAGGGAGAGACATGAAAATGGCAAAAAATAAAGTTAAGGGGTATGGGACAGTCTGCAATTTAAAAAAGAGCTGTCAGGGTAGGTATCATTGACAAGGCAACATCTGAATAGATGTATGAAGAAGTTGAGGAAGTAAGCCATTCGGATATGTGAGGAAGAGAGTTAGTTTGAGGCAAAGAGAGCCTGCAGTGCAAAGGCCCTAAGATATGATGTCCTGGTGTGTCCCTGGAACAGCAAAGAGGCCAGGGTAGCTGGAGTGGAGTGAGTAGGAAGGAAAGGAGGTCAGAGAGATAAGAGGCAGCGAAGGGGACGGATCACACAGGGCCTTCTAGGTATGTTAACAGCTTTGGCCAAAGCACATCACAATTTAGAAAGTACAAAACAATGCACTCAAGTAATAATCCGCCCAAATCTTTCTAAAAATTAGGAAACTTTCAAATAAGAGTGCTCTTACATAATAACAACTTCTGGTTGCTTAGACTTAGGATCATCCAGGTTTCTTGCTTCTGTTTTTCTGATAGGCTTTTGTCATTTCTCATTAATATTCCTACAATTCTCTCTTAGTTCAATTTCCTATTCATTATTCACCTTCCTAAAATACCAGCATTTCAATAGACACTGATAAAACCAGGAACTCCATGAGTATTTTTTCATACCATATTGCTTTTATTCAGAGAATAGAAATGTTTTTATTAAATGAAACTTTCATTATAAGAATAAAGAGAATCATAGAATTTTGGAAACTGAAAGGACTATTGTAAGTCATCTAAGTCATCTAATGTGTTTTTTATAACTGTGGGTCACAAATTTTTAGTGAGTCATGGAAATAACTTATCATTAGAATGAACAGCATTCTAAAAAATAAAATGAAATAAAATATTAGAGTGTAGCCCATGTAGTTATTGTATCAATTGCAGTATTGTTCCATGAATATGTATGCACCCCTGTGTGTTTGTGTGTGTTCACATGTGTGTACTAAGTTGTGATCACACATGTGTGTACTAAGTTGTTTCATGGAAGAGGGACTAAGTGGGAAAATCCTAGAAAAATAAATTGGCCAAGGGTGGAAAAGTTTTATTTTGGCACCCAGGGACATCATAATGATAGTTGAAAGTCACTTAGGAAGGGAATTACCTTGGGTTTCTACTAGTGATTGCATGGGGATAGGGAATCTAAGAACTCAATCAGTGGTCACACTCAGGTTGCTTGGGCCCTGCCTTCTCTATGTTAATAACCTGACTTTATGCACCAAGAAGAGATTAGTCTGGAATAGCCCAGATGCATCTGTTTCTTCATGAGCATCATCTCTCTCTTGCAGCTTCAGAACAAAGTTGTCCTGGGAAGCTTTTTGATACTTTTTCCTATAGCTGGGATTTGAGAGATATAGATAAGTGATAAAAGAATGACACAAAGAGAAACAGGAAGTACTAAAGAAGAAAATCACCTTATTTCAGGGAAGAAAGCTTCAAAGAAAAAGAAGACTATTGGCACACAGGTATCAGAGAGACAAACCACAATAATGGCCAAGAGACTTCTAGTCTTGAATGATAACTTGTGGAATATACTGAACTTACTGAGAAAACTTACAATTCCACTTTTTTTTTGTCCTATGCTCAATTGTTTTCCTATATAATAAATATTATATAAATAATATTTCTGGTTTACATATATTTTAAAAGTTGATTTACTATTCCTTATCCCATTCTGATATATGAACTACCAATCCTAAAGAAATTTAAGAATTTATATTAAAAAGAAACTACTGATAAAAAGATAGGAAATGTCATTTCCTCCATACCAGAAAGTACATTCAAATGGCTTTGGATGTAGTTTTCAAATGATGGACCACTATATAGTTTCATTATAAAAACAAAGTGTAATTCCAGAACAATTATAGTCTAGTATTCAAATTATTTATAATATATTTATAACTTTCTTACTCATCCAAAATTATCAGAGAAAAAGTGACTCACAAATATACATACTAATTGCTTTCTAAATGCAAATTCTGGCCTTGAAAAAAGATTCCACTACTGTATAAGAAAATCATATTTTTGAAGAAAAGATATATAGATTGATATAACTTGCATAAAAAATCATAGCATTCTATTTGATGAATATGAAACATATCACAGCAATTACGCCACTTAATTCTTACATCAATCCTGAGAGTGTCATCATTATTTCTTCTTTATAGATGAGCTAATAAAGACTCAATAATATTAAATGACTTGTTTAATTAGAAAGTGGCAGAGCCACTGATTTTCTGATTTCAGGTTCAGTGCCCTATACACTGTATCACAGGTGTCTCATACCATATACATAGCACAGATGAAACACATGCAAAACACAGATGATAGATATAATATGAACTATGTGGTAAATTATTTGGTTCAAAATAAAATAAATATTGAAAAAATATATTTAAAAGTCATAATGTTTACTCTAACTATATACCAATGTTAAATCCATATTTGCCCTTTTAATCAAAACATATTAATATTACATAACCATATATGTATTTCAGTTCATCAATTCTTAACAGGGCTAGAAAGTTACATGTCATTTATGTATCAGTTTTTATAATAGTTTCCTCGCCAAAGTAAATCACCAAAATTTTAAAGTATGTTAAATTAGTTTATTCTTGAAATAGAGGCTTGGTCACTGATGTGAATGCATAAAAAGGTTATTTTGTGAAGTAGTTACGTAGTGTCTAGACCATGGATTAGTTCAGCTGGGAACACACTCATGCCTTTGGCAGCCTTGCCCTTTTCTATGCTAGAAATGATGTAGGTGATGATGATGAGAATGCAAACTACTACTAATAAAGAGAAGGAAAGATGAAGTAAGTCCTTTGGGGAAGCATTGGAACAAACAAATAATAAGGCCTAGAAGTGGATATGCTAAAAAGAGATAGAAAAAGGACTCTTATTGCTACTCCGTCGTCACTATTTAGTGTATCCAGTCAACCCAGAAATGGCTGGTTGCTAAAAGAGATAGGAATTGCTCAGGATAGGCTATAAAGCCACACTGCAGACTGAATTAACCTCTTTCTTCTTGATACACATTTGCTCTTGATAATATAGGAATTCATCTCTACCTCAGTTTTCACAATTGATGTCAATTACCTTTGCCACTTTGGGCTATTCCGCTCTACAGCAAATAATTCCATACTAAATAGAAATATTTGTGGATATATTTTGGTTTGTTTTATTCAAAACCAACTCTCAAAATACTTGCAAACAATGTGACCAACAAAGGATTAATCTCCAAAATATACAAACAGCTCATGCAGTTCAGTATCAAAAAACCAAACAACACAATCAAAAAATGGGCAGAAGGGCTTCCCTGGTGGCGCAGCGGTTGAGAGTCCGCCTGCCGATGCAGGGGACACGGGTTCGTGCCCCGGTCTGGGAAGATCCCACATGCCGCGGAGCGGCTGGGCCCGTGAGCCATGGCCGCTGAGCCTGCGCGTCCAGAGCCTGTGCTCTGCAACGGGAGAGGCCACAACAGTGAGAGGCCCGTGTACCGAAAAAGAAAAAAAAAAAAAATGGGTAGAAGATCTAAATAGACACTTCTCTAAAGAAGACATACAGATGGCCGAAAAGCACATGAAAAGATGATCAACATTGCTAAGTATTAGAGAAATGCAAATCAAAACTACAGTGAGGTATCACTACCTCACACCAGTCAGAATGGCCATCGTCAAAAAGTCTACAAGTAATAAATGCTGGAGAGAATGTGGAGAAAGGGAACCCTCCAACACTGTTGGTGGGAATGTAAATTGGTGCAGCCACTATGGAGAACAGTCTGGAGGTTCCTTAAAAAACTAAAAATAGAGCTACCATATGACCCAGCAATCCCACTCCTGGGCATATATTTGGAGAAAACCATAATTCAAAAAGATATATGCACCCCAATGTTCATTGCAGCACTATTTACAATAGCCAAGACATGGGAGCAACCTAAATGTCCATTGACAGAGGAATAGATAGATGTGGTACATATACACAATGGAATATTGCTCAGCCATAAAAAAGAATGAAATAATGCCATTTGCAGCAGCGTGGATGGACCTAGAGATTATCATACTAAGTGAAGTAAGTCAGACAGAGGAAGACAAATATCATATGATATCAGTTATATGTGGAATCTAAAAAGTGATACAAATGAACTTATTTACAAAACAGAAACAGACTCATGGACTTAGAAAACAAATTCAGTGTTACCAAAGGGGAAAGGTCAGGGGAGGAATAAATTAGGAGGTTAGGATTAACATATACATACTATTATATAAAATAGATATTCAACAAGGACCTACTGTATAGCTCAGCGAACTCTACTCAATACTCTGAAATAACCTATATGGGACAAGAATTTGAAAAGAATAGATATATATGTATATGTATAACTGAATCACTTTGCTGTACACCTGAAACTAACACAACATTGTAAATCAACTAGGCTCCAATATAAAATAAAAAAACCCAACTCTCAGAGTCCATATATATACACACAGAGTCCTTTAGGACAGTGATCATGGCAAGGATGGTTTCCAGGTTTGAGAAACTTCCTGCTCCAATACTCTCTTCCACTATTCCAGCCAGTGCTCTGGCTTTGTGATAAATTTACACAGTCTTCATAGTTACATTCTCAAACATTTGAGAGAAAAGAAGAAACACTTCTTCTATTATAAATGCCTTGGGATTCTAGATGAACATCACCTAGCAACTTCTCATATCATTATGAGATCAATAGCATCACCATTTTGTGAGTGTAAACATTCTGCCCAAATACACAGCAAGGTTTAAAAATTAGATATACATTTCAGGTACCAATGCCAGTAACTATACAATAGTTATAAAAAGTGTGTTCATTTAAACTGCTTTATTCATTCATTATTAATTTATTCATTCACTATTCATTTACTCATTACTCATTTATTCCTTACACCACAGTGTGATGAGCATAATATTAGGTTTGCATGGAAAATAGAGGGATTCTCTTAATTACAATTAAGTCTAATTCCTACTTGTCACTGTTCCTTCTTTTTCTTTACTGGTTAAAGCTTCATGTATTCACTTCAACATACATAGCATAAAAGACTTCTCATTACCATTTAGTTTAACTGAATCATATGTTTGTTGCATATAAATGGTTATACACTGTTTAAACTGCTTGATACCATGCTGATATAAAAATAGAAAACTTAACATTTTTCACAGAAATTTGGCTTAATTGTCTGGTTGACTTTTAAATTGCAGGCACCTTAATTATTTTTCATTATATATCAAGGCATAAAATTTATAACAAAGTTATTTAAAGTTGTTAAAAATCAAAGGAGTAAAAAAGAATGAGGATTCTCTCAAAGCATTAAAAATTGCAGGATTTTAAATCGTATATTGCAAAAATAAAAAGCCCAGGAAAAACATTCATGGTATACAGATCCAGGTCAAACATCACCTAGATTGGGCATAAGTGAATTGCTGCCTGAAGGAACTTCTATTCAGAGCTCAGTACCTTTGGTAAACAGTTAAGATTGTGTGCAAAGTGGCCAACTTAGGAACCAAACTAAGCAAGTCATTATCAGCTGACACACACTTAAGGTACTCTGTGTTAAAGATGCCTTTAAAGTAACAGTTCATCTGTCGTGTTGATATGAAACTTCATAATAGGGAACAGCAATACAGATTAAATATGTTTCCCTCCTAAAATTCAATTCAAAATGGTTCCATCTAATATGCTTTCTTTATCCTCCCACAATAAGATGAGAAGCTCAGGTCTAAGAAGACAGAGGTTTATTTCCCAGAGAAAACAGTCTCAGTAAGAGGTAAATTTGTGGTGTCATACAAAAAATCTCTAAGAAACGCAAGTAATTATAAAAAGGCAAATCAGTATGTGTTCTAGTTATGGGGATATTCTGTAATGCTTCTCCCTGACCACTGCTTTATAACTTGGATTCTTCTGCTTGGCAACTCCTTCTGCAACTCAGCCTAACAGAGTAGTGTTTCAAATCCCAACCTCCTTTCCCATACTTGACACCAAACTGGGAAAAGACATTTAGGGAGGAGCCGGAAGTCTCGATTCACAGCCTAAAAAATAACTAAATATGCAACTGTATATCTATATCTATATCTATATATATCTATATCTATATATACTTAAATTTGGCCACACCATTCAAAAAGCTTTTCCAGAAATGTTTATTTGTAGTGTAGCCACCATTTATCAGCATTTGGACAGAGAAAAACTGTGGTGTAGAATTTCTGAGTTCCTTTATTTTCTGTTCTGTTACTTATTTTTTGGTGATTATCTGGCATTTGATCTAACATCTAGAAGAAAGTCATTGCTTCACAACTCACTGTTACAAACTATTAATTTCATTTCAAATAATAGTGTATTTCACACTATGAAGGCAGCATTTTAGGGGTTCTCTGGGTGAGGCAAAAATACAAATTTTATATCTTAATAAATCTTGTATCGCAAATGAATAAACACTGAAAGACACTTTTCAAGGACAGTGATCTTAAAAACTGTAATTGTTACATATTTTATCACAATTCAAGGTGACTGCAATTTTAAACCAATAGAACATTTTTGGTTCTATTTCTAATTTCATTTATTAAAATGATTCATTTTTATTCTCAACTTCAGATTATACGCTAAGATCAGCTGACAAAGGGTACGTTTTCTGGTTTCTACAGCCACTTAGAAGGTGCTTGTCAGAGAGCCCTAGAGTTCAGGAGTCAATGAGAAGTCATAGCGTGAGTGAACAAGCCCCTTGTCTACCTTGTAAGACACAGTTTGCCCCCATCCTTGCAGAACCAGAGCTCCACTCACCTCCTTACTCTTAGATCTGAGTCCCACCTCCATCCATAGTCTTATCCCAACTTTAACTCTCAACCTCGTTCATTATTACTCGGATCCCGTGATTACCCCGGATTTACCAAACCACCATGTCTCCTTTGCTTACACCACTCTGTGGATGAACTTTTGACATAGATAATGGGATGGAAATGTCCCCCTATAACTGAAGTTCCTCTTTGTGTCCATACATTACAGTACTCCTTTTAATACAAGTTTTTGTGAGAAAGATCATAGTTTTTTTTCCATAGTGGAGTCCATTAAGAAAAATGTAAAACGGCACTGGAGACTAAATAACTCTATGAGAATCTATTATCAACATGTATTTCTCACTATAATGATCACAATAACGATAAGAAAAATTCTCCAAATTATATTTTCTCTAATGTTCTGTGTGTGTGCCGGTTTAAAAAAAATAATGCCAACGAAACAATTATTGACAGTTGTGTCAACAATATTATAAGAATCCCTATAAAAACTTTTCCTGGGCTTTCCTGGTGGCGCAGTGGTAGAGAGTCCACCTGCTGATGCAGGGGACACAGGTTCGTGCCCTGGTCCGGGAAGATCCCACATGCTGCGGAGCGGCTGGGCCCGTGAGCCATGGCCGCTGAGCCTGCGCGTCCGGAGCCTGTGCTCCACAACGGGAGAGGCCACAGTGGTGACAGGCCCGCGTACCACACACACACACACACACAAAAAGAATCTGGGTATCTGCCTGAAAAAGTCTTTGAGAAAGGAATAAGTAACCAGCTTAAAACACTGTTAACCAGCTTAAAACAGTGGTGGTAGGCTCAGAACCTCAGGACCATGATACAGGTTATCAAATATTGTATATTATTATTAGTTAACATTTCATAATTTAATAATATTATTATATTATTTGATCCCATCTACATAACTATTTGCACAGTGGTTAATGGTGTGAACTCTGGAATTAGACAAGCTTGGATGTATATCCTAGCTCTTCCACTTCCTAGCTGTATGACCTTGGGCAATTACTTAAACACCCTGTACCTCAGTTTTCTCATCTATAAATGGGACATAATAATAGTAATGACCTTGTAGGTTGTTGTGAGAATGATCTCATTTAACAGTGAGCGTGAAGCTCAGAAATTCCAAATCATCAGCTCCATATTTCTCCTCTTCCAATTAAGACTTCTACTCTTGAAGCACTGCTACCTTCAGGCTGGTTTTAAGATTAACATGAACTGGTGAAATGGATTCATCTTTCAGACATATTTTCATTTTCAAACAATATCCTTAACTACTTGGTGAAATTTCAGGCAGTGCTAAGTGATTTTAAAATACCTAGGCAAATTTAGGGAAGAACTGGTATATTTTCTCACATATAAACAAGCTCTCCTGAGATTTTTCTCTGAGCTCAGTTCTCCTGAGTAGCAGCTCTGTTACAGCTTTTCTCTGTCCTCTAAAAATGAACAAAGGCCAAATAATTTCTTTTAAAAATCAGGTGTTCTAGAGGTGTTCTACAGGTGGAGGTTGAGGGGTTAGGGCCTGCTTTTCAGACAGGCATTTGTATGTTAAAGAATTATCTGTGCATATATTTTTAACATATTCAAATTTCATTAATACTATATAAGAAATTTAACACCAGCCTCTGTGAAACACTCCTTTGAGGCAGAGGGAGAACACCACACACAAATATTACACATTAACCTAACAGCATTATGTTGGACAAGACAGGTTCTTGATTAAACCAAGCCTGACAAAGCAGCCATCTCAAAGTGATTCATTCCACTTTCAGGACATAAGTTTATCACGTAGTTTGCATTACTTCATGACTATGATGTGAACATCACAAAGATTATTAAAGTGTCACACGCATTTATAGAAGTTCAGAATTTACCCCTAACATTGTATACGTACATAAACTGGTCCCCAATGTGGAATACTGTACAGTACATTTATTTATATTTTAATGTAGGTCCATATGTGAATAACTGCACACAGATTTTATTTTATTCAAGTGGCCAGATGGATTCAGGATAAATTTATGTCCCCAAATGATTTTGCTATGTTTTATCTAGCATTTTCATGTGGGTGGAGTGGAAGGCGGAGGGTCTTGCTGCATCGACTACTCGTGCCACATTGACTGTGGAACAACTTTGAAGACGTGGAAAGTGTCAGTTTAAAATATTCAAACTATTGGTTTTGCCTCTTCCCTTACTAGTGAGAAGTAGCTATAGCCATTCTCTACATAAATCACCAAAGCAAAAAGGCAAAGTTTGAACTGAATGCTTCAGAAGTAGTTCCTAGTGGATGAATTCTTTCAATCATTTCATTTAGTATAATTTTTTAAATTATAGCTTCTAGTTGCATGAAAAATAACTTTTAAAACTTGTGTGGAAAATTCAATTGGTTTTATATGGTCCTAAGTTGCTCTCTTAACTTAGAGCCCATCTGATCATTTATTTTATTTATTTTATTATTATTTTTTTGACCACGCCTTGTGGCATGGTATCTTAGATCCTGGACCAGGGATTGAACCCGTGCCCCTTGCATTGGAAGTGCAGAGTCTTAACCACTGGGTTGCCAGGGAAGTGCTGAGCCTACCTGATCATTTAAATAGGTTTCTGCATTTGGGACATAATATATTTATGAGACATGATAACAGTTTAAGAAACTTACTTTTTAAAAAAACCCTCTCACACATCTTTTCTAATATAATTCTTTTTTGAATATAATAATAGACATACATTACACAATGAAATTTTGTGGTATTAAAAATTGTATGTAACTTTCTATTCTCAAAATTAATTTGTTTCTGGTAAAAGAACTGGATAATTATATTGTGTGTTACTACCACAATTTTTTTGTAGTTTCTAGGCCTGATAAATCATTTTGTATCTGGGGGATTGGGAAGAATGACAATAACTTTAAGATCTGAAAATGTCTTGAGAATGTACTAGTATAATTTCTGTCTATAAGTACAACTTTACATGAAGTCAATCAATTATACTTCTCTTCTAAATATTTGGAAAGATGCTTCCTAACCTCCTGTACTTCCAGGGTCATGACTTTTAAAACTTGTGTTTAAAACATGACTTTTAAAACTTTTAAAACTTATTTCTCCTAGACATCTTAGAGACACAGCCCTTTACATTTCATTCCATCCTTGGTCCTAGTAAATTGAAGAAAATTTATCGTGATTCATATCTCTTATATATAATGCCACTTCACAGATGTTATGGCTGAATTGTGTTCTCTCAAAATTCATATGTCAGAGTCCCAACCCCTAGTATGTCAGCATGTAATTGCATTTGGAGATAAGGTATTTAAAGAGGTGATTAAGTTAAAATGAAGCTGTATGAAGCATTCAAACCTAAACCAATATGACTGGTGTTCTCATAAGAAGAAATATGGGCACACAAATTGACACTAGGGATGTGTGTGCACCAAGAAAAAACCATATGAACAGGCAGCAAGAGGGTGCCCTCTACAAGTCAAGGAGAAAGGACTTCCAGCCTCCAGTACTGCGAGAAAATGTCTGTTGTTTAAGCCATGCAGTCGGTAGTATTTTATTATGGCAGCCCTAGCTCCCTATCCTTTGAGATAGATTAAGTCCCCTTAATCTTTATCTTTACAGTGTTTTCAAAAGCTTTCATTTTTTTTTCTAAAAATTTAAGAAGTTTACTTAGCATATTTAGATCTATTCTAATTTTTTTAAACACCCTGTACAATTTTGATGTCCCAATAAACCAGGTCTTTTTGTATCATAAAAGTTGAGCTGTAAAGTGAATTTCCATAAATCAAATGGTATTTTCTAATTACTTCTGCTGTTTTAACAGCTGGTGTTTCTAGGCCAATGGTGGATACTATGCTTCCAGTTTATAAAAAGGTAAATTATTTACACAGTCTCTTAAAAAAACACACTTGCCAAAACCCCCCACACTTTTCACTACATTTTTATATACATAAGACTAAGTTTCTTAAGTGCAGAAATTGTACTTTATTGATGATATTATTTGCATTCCCAGAGCCTACCACCATGATCGGGGCCAAGTTCACTGATTTGCTTCTAAGGACACTATTTTACCTAAATAAATTCTGAAAAAGGAGCTGTTCATTACCAACAGGCATACTCAAATTCTTATTTCATTATTCTGTTAAAGAAAAGGGTTAAAGTGAAAACTGCTAACACAAGCTTCTGTGGTGAATGTGAATGAATCATCTGACTACTGTTATTGTGGATGTGGCTCTTGAAATTGATTTTTCTTCATTAGCATTCCAAATCATTACTTACAAATTACAGTTTTTTGATATTTAAAAGGCTCTACCGAATGCAGTTCTAACTTACCCAATTCAGCAAAGTAAATGGATGCCCTGAACACATCTTTTATTACCTCCACTTATCAGGAAGCAAATCAAAAGTAAACATATGTTTCTTACTTTCATCATATGAAGTGTTCAATACTAGAAGCCAAGCTAATTTTTTAAACACTGAATACATTAAAAATTAACTGTGTCATTTTCTACCTCATTAATTAAATATAATAGAAATGTAAAATCTTGTCTTAATCTTGTCTTAAGGTGTCTTAATCCAATATCATCATTTAAACCTGTGATGTTGAATTCTTTATACCCCTCAAATTGTTCGTTTGCTTTCATGACCATCTCCTTCTCCTAGACATCATTAATGACACATATCAAACTGAAGTGAGTTAAAGTTTATTTTGTGAATATTTTGAAAATTTTGTGATAGTTCTGAAAGAATATAGAATATAGAAACCCGAAGTGTTGTTACTAAATTAGTGTTGGAATGCACTGATCCACCTAGCAATTTTAAATTCCCATAAATTTAAGTATGTATTTATGATCCTAAACCTATATCATTCACACACACACACACACACACACACACACACACACACGGACAAAGCAAATATATCTAATTATGTTCTTGAAATTATTTCAGTTCTTATGCTAGGATTAAAACTTCGTTTCAGTGCACATTGGTATAGTTTTAAGATAAAAATAACTATTGATGCTGGTACTAACCCAGATTTACAAATTGATATGATAAATATTTCTTCTTTTCAGCTTCCAGTCCCCATGCCCTGGCCCCAGACTTCTTTATTTGTGTCTGGAGTCTTTCACAACCCACTCATTGGCATTCCTGCCTCCAGTCCCTCCCTTTTAATCCATTCTGGACATTTTTGCCAGGTACATTTTCGTAGAATAGATTTATTATCAAGTCTCTTTCTAAGAAAAATAACAAACCAACCTTCAGCGAGTTGATAGCACAAAATCTATTCCACCCATCTGGGAATTCAGGGCTTCTGACAAAAAGAACTTTCCAATATCACTCCTACTTTTCAAACACATACAGCTTTAATCAAACTTTGCTACTCTATTCACTGCCCCCCACACACCTTTTTACTTCTCATTTCTTATTTTCTTTCATCTGAGCCCATTATTAGGGTGGGGAATTCGTCTTCTTGTCCAAAGCCTCCTGTATGCTGTGCCAGAGCTAAGTGCAACCCTGACTCTTCCTTTATCCTGGAGCTGGAAGCTATTGGATTCCTCATACCCTCACCCTCTAGACCTTCAGCATCACTGATAGAGCTTCTAGTCTGACTCTGAATATTGCCATTTCTAGGCAGTTTCTCTTGTCACCTCGCCCCTCCCCACTTCCTTTCATCAAGTGGGTCCCAGTTTCATCACATCTCTCTTTACAGCACACTTTAGACTGTGAGTCAGGGTGCTAAGGAAGAGGGTCCTGCTCTACAGCATCTCCATCACCATCCAGTTCAAGTTTCCTTCCTCCCAATCCTAGGCTTATGAATTCAAGGTCCCAGCGGCCTTGTAAATACAGAGTCTGTTAGAGACACGAATGTGTGCTGGTCAGAATGCTCTCCTGCATCTCTGCTTATATACAGTGCCTGTCCTTCAGAATTCAGTTTCATTTCACCAGCTCTCTGAATCCCCTGGTCCATAGTGATGCCTTCCTACTCTGAAATCCCTTTATCTCATTTGCTCTTTGGGTACTTATCATAGTCTACCTGCATTATTACTGAACTTTTCTTTTTCAACTGCCTACTGTACATCTTTAGTTGAAAGTTCTAGAGATATAAACCCCACAAAATATCCCCAAATGCCTCATCCTCTGCCAAATTTGCTCCTAATTCGGTACTCCCTCTCTTAGCAGGTGACAGTACCATTCACTCACTCAGTCCCTCAGGCAGAAAACTGGGGTCATTTTTGACTTCTCCCTCTTCTTCACACCCCCATCCATATCTAATCAATCATCAAGTCCTAATTCACACTTTCTAAATATCTACGAAACTGATTCTTCTTCATCCCAAGTTCAAGGCCCCACAATCTCTCACTTCTGTTATATAAGACTCCTAATTTGTTGCTCTATCTTTAATCCGAGTACTTTTCAATCTATTTTTCATGAAGCCAGATGATTTTTTTTCTTTTTTTTTTTTTTGTGGTACGCGGGCCTCTCACTGTTGTGGCCTCTCCCGTTGCGGAGCACAGGCTCCGGATGCGCAGGCTCAGCGGCCATGGCTCACGGGTCCAGCCGCTCCGCGGCATGTGGGATCCGCCCGGACCGGGGCATGAACCTGTGTTCCCTGCATCGGCAGGCAGACTCTCAACCACTGTGCCACCAGGGAAGCCCCAGATGATCTATTTAAATAGCAAGTTAGCCCATGTCACATTGCTTTGCTTAAAAACTTTGCAGTGGTATTCCTTCTCTTGGCCTAAAAGGCATGCCTACTATCCTTCTTTCTCTCTTGCTTCTTCCTGCCTCTCACTCCCAGCTCTAGCAATACTGGATTGTGTGAGTTGCCATGCACCTTCCAGGCTACTACTTACCTCCCACATGTATTTGAAGGTGGGATACCTCGAATGCCTTCCTCCCTCCTTTTCTCTTTACCAAGACATTTTCTACTTATATGTTCAGGTATCTTCCAGGGAACAAGTTCTAATCTCCTGAGGAAGTAAATGCTCCTTCTCTGAGATTCCACAGTATCTGGAGTCTGTCTCTACTACACAGTATTAAAAGCTATGTTATAATTATGTTCATTCATTCATTCAAGTACTTATTGAATACCTATGGCAGGAAACTTTTTGTGCCATGTAATAGACATTCAATAAATGATTTTTGCTAATGAATGAGTGAATATGCCCAACTGAACTTTTATTTATTTGAATTTATTTCCATTCACCCTCATGTCCTTACTCTATGTCTAACATAGTATTTTATATGTAGTAATAGCTCAAAACACACTTTGTTTGATTTATTTTTATATTTAGTCTTGACATTAAGATGTTTTTGAGAAAAAAATTATCATTGATTACAAAACACTATGAAGATTTTAAAAATTATATGATCATACAGTATAAATAATGCACAATAATATTTGTAAACTCTGAAATCTTAAATGCTCATTATTCTGGTAAACTATTGGCAGAAAGCTTGCTTTCTCCAAAATATGAATTTTGGAGTCACAGTATCTGAAGGTTAAAGAGTAATCATATGCAACAAAGAATCAAATATAAAAGTGGAATATAGGAGTATTTTGATAATATGAAAAAAAGAAAACTCTCATAATATTGACGTTTTCTATGGGAATTTATTCTAAGCAGTCTGGAAAATATTGCAGCTACTGTAAAAAAGACCATTTAAAGATCCACACAGGGTCTAGGCACTATGCCTATACTGCTTAATGGTTAACAGTCTAGTTTGAGGGATTCTGGATTCTTCCAGATTTTACCCCGCCACTTTCATAATGAAAAAAAATATCTTCCAGATGATAGATTTGGAAAAATTTTCTGTAATATCTCAAACCAAAGAATGAATTAATATCAGAAACTGTTGAAAACCAAAATGATAAAGATAGCAGTCCCAACAAAAAAGATGAGCAAGAGTTAGAAACAGGCAATTCACGTAAGAGCAAACAAAAAGATTGATGGGTATAAAAAGATTTTCAAACTCATTAGTTATTAGAGAAAAGCAAGTTAATACAACAATGAGAAATCACTCATTGCTAATATCACTCATGCTAATCATCACACATATGATCAGAAATACTTGTATTAGATATTAAAAATTAGGAAGTAATGCCAATTGCTGGCATGGATGTTGGGATATAGAGACTCTTATGCACTGCTGTTTGGATAGTAGACTAGAGCAGGAGATCTGGTGAAAGGCTGACAGAACTTGGCCAAATTAACTAAACACACACTGAACAACTCGATAAATCTAGTTCTGGGTATACATAGATATATGTAAAAGAAATTCTCACCCAGGCTCATAAGGAGACATAAATGAGGATATTCATCTCAGTGTTATTTGTGGTGGCAGGAGTTGGAGTCTATCTGGATGTCCAGCATTGGAAGAACAGAGAGGAAAAATGTGGTAAATGCATACCATGGAGCATACTATACAGCAGTTAGAAATACAGGAATAAATGTACACACAGATGCTCTGAAAACATAATGCTCAATGAGGAAAATAAAAAGGGAATGTAACTTAAAAATGCATAAACACATATATGCATACATAAAACAATAATGCACATTTTATGAGAGCACATAGGTATACTGAAGGTACACATTAAACATATTAAAATAACCATCCTAACAGATGGAGGGAGGAAAACAGGGATTAAAGGGGATTCAGTAAAGAGGGAGACAGAGGCAGAGAGAAAGGAAGAGAGAGATGGAGAGAGAAACTCTTCTCTCAGTGTGGGCCTGTGTGACCCCTCTTCACCCTGTTTCCCTAAGTGTTTCCTTGTGCTAACTCCTTTCAACCACTCCACAGTGTGATTATAGGTTAAATGTCTCTACAGCCAGGTCTTAATTCACATGACGATGGGCACCATGTGTCTGTTTCATTCACTGCTGTATCCTCAGTACCTGGTACTATGCTTGTACACAGTAGGCATTCAAGGAATATTTGTTGAAGGAATGAATGAATGCACAATTTTACATTGGCTGACCCATGCTAACAGACAGAAAACCAAAAGCTGAACTTAAGATCTTGAAAAAAAATTTCACATGGATCTTTTCAGTGTTAAATTCCAGGTTTCGTCTCAAGAAAGGTAAGTTCTTAGGTTTCATTCAAGTGAAGCAGATAGAGCAGCAATTCTGTTTTCAATGATACTCACATGTGGCACTGGCTGAACCACTTCTGTATTAGGTTCTACGCTTAAAACGGAGAGAATAAAGATTTTTATCTTCAGCTTTTTTTTGTTAGCAAGATAAAGAGATACTACTGCTCAAATGGCAAGAAATGCTTTTCTCTTTTAAAATTTAAAGTGTGCACACTATAATTTTCCTATCGAGATAGGATTATTATGCTCTCTTATATTGGAATTTCTGAGTCACAAAAGCTCTCAGTGAGTTTTCCTTCAGCATGTAATGTAACATTACAACATGATTCAGAATAGCATTTGACCTACAGTTTCACAAAGTATGCCTTTACAACGTATTTCACTTAGAACCAAATAATGTACTGCCAAAGAGATATATACAGTATGGAACAAATGACCCTATCCTTTCAGTGCAGATACTGTTGATCCTTGATTTTTCCACCAGAATTCATAAATGCCCATTCACTACTGCCTGCAATTGAAAGAACTCTTACCTATGAATAAACTTCCCAAACAAAGAATCTTTTAACTGCTTTAGCATCCTAGCTTCTCTTTTACAGTAAAACTACATTTTTTGTTCATACATATTATAGTAAAAATTTTCATTAGACTTAATTCTTCTGGGAATGAACATTTTTCTAGCATAACTGCTCTTCTTGGGAAATGAACTTATTTTTCAGGACATAAGATAATTTACTTAAATAGAATTCTGCCATAGGGCTATGCTGATCAGCTCTAAACTAACAAGTCTGCATTGCATCATTTGATTGCTTATTATTAACAGATTAGAAATAGTCAAATATTTTAGGGTTAAATACTAATTAATGCAAGATAATTTGCACTTAGACAATAGTTTCTTTGGAACTGCTAAAGCTTCTAAATAATCTCTTCTGGCTTTTAATCATGTGTTACTTTCAATACATTTTCTTCCAAACCTCTTTCTATATTGGTCTTGAGCTCAATTATTTCTTGGAAAAGCACAGAAGTCACTCTAGTATGCATAGTGCCTCACTTTACTGAATCAGATCTTTACTGATCTGAAAAACCAGGGTCCTGAGACATATATATATATATATATATATATATATATATATATATATATATATATATATATAAAATAGGTAAGTAGAAGAAGTTTATTTCACCACAAAATACCTATTAGGTAGAGTGTGCTGATTCATAAAAATGGAAATTTACAAACAGCTATATTTTTTGCAGGAGCCTATTCATTTCCTAGGCAGAAGCCATGGCACAATCTTTACAAAAATAAGGCTTGAAATGATAGGCTTGATTATCACTGTCTTGAGAAACCCACCATAAATCCCACAGGAATATAGACTACGTTTCACTTCACAGATTAATTTTTTTTTAGTAGCCAAGAGTGAAAATTAGATCCTGCTAATAGAGAGACTCCAAAAAAGCAGAACACTTTAGGTAACAAACTCTTTGTCTCTTCTGGTTTTTAGAAATGATCATTAAGAACTGACTGGATATTTTTGCTTGATTCTATGTATTACCAAATTTCCCTACTCTTTCCCACCCCAGAAAAGAAAGAGGTTAAAACACACTCACAAACAGAAAAGAGAAAGAATAAATGTAACATTCCTCAAATGTTTGAGAAAGCATTAAAAGCATAGGCTTTTAAAATAGTTGCAACCCTCTACAACAATGCAAAACCTGACAGCAGTTAATTGCATCTTTCTTATTTTTGATGGTTTGAAATTATCTGTGAAATGGCAGTGCTGTTAACTAGTTTTCCCAAAAGTCAGGGTGCTCTTAGGCTGCCAGAATAGATGCATACTCTCAAATCTATAGGAAAGGAGGTGACAATCCACTTTGTGTCAATGTAGTCACTGCACCCTCAGAACCTTACTCACTTTTCAGTGCCAAACTTAAGGATAAATACAAACTTGAATACATTTGGAGGAGTAGAATCAAAGCATTTGGAGACTTGGATAGTAAAGACAAGAAGGGTAAATACTAAAAAGGAAACTCAGGCAGGACATCAGAACTGTCTTTGAAAATATGGAAAAATGTCATATAAGAGTTACACAAGTCCAACAAGTAGAACTAGACCAATGATTGGAAGTCATAGCAAGTTAGATACAAATCATAATCAAAGCTCTTGGAAAGATGAAGTAAGTATCCTTACCTTTAAGTAGTGAGTTCCCTGTCACTGGAGGTGGTTAGCATAGGACAATGACCCTGGAAGGTGATATGACAAGATTCAAGCAACAAATGGGTAGTTGGATTAGATGGTCCCTTCCAGTTCTGGCATTCTATGATCTCCGAAGCAAAGTGATGAATGAGTTTTTATTTGTCTTCAGAGATTCATATTAAAATTGTCTTTTTTCATCAGTTAATAATTAATAAAAATATACCACCTCAAATTATAATTTTGCAGCCATTATTCAGCATTAATTGCATATATATATATATATATATTTGAAATATATATATACATGTGGAGCATATATTTCTTGCTTTCCATATTGATATTTAGACAGGACTTTCCAGAGTTTATGCTAGATATCAAATAATGCTACTATTTCATTCTTTTGGACCTCTAGAGAAATAATAGGTTCAGTTCAACAGTAAGAGGGTATCAGAGGTAAAGGGAGCACCTAAGGGAGTTCACAGTTCTGTGCCATCCCCAGGTCTGGAAGATGGACCAATGACCTCGTGACAAAAACCTAACGATTTGTCCTCCATCAGAGACCTAAGCATGTACGTTCTGGAATGCTTCTCTAATGCCAAGAGCTTTATAAGTCTTAAGGAGAGAGAAGATGTTCTTTTCCAGTTCCTTCTCATTTCTTCTTTTGGAAACACACTGGAGGCTTCCTTTTCTTTCTTTGATTTTCATAGAAACAGCTATATTGTAGGATAACTTATGGAAAATTCTGGCTATTTACTGCTCTTAAAATAACTATTAAGAAGTTGACTCACAATTTACTTTTTAAAACACAAAATATAATTTTATTTACAAAGCAATTAAAGTTAAGGAAGACTGAGCAACTTGTGGACATGGGCAAGCCAATAGAGGAATACTTAGGAAAGGCCAATATTTGTAATTCTCAAGACTAGTCATGCCCACTAGCAGTGCTATACAACTGCTGTTTTTTTTTCTTTTAAGAATATAAAAGAATGTATAATTTTAAAATATGATTGGTTTATTGTAGAAAACCTGGAAAATACTGAAAAGTCTAATGAAAAAAATAAACTTTATACTTTCACTACCTGAATGAAGGAAACTATATTTTGGTGTATTTATTATCTGTAATTAAATTTAATGAAAATTGAATCATACCCTATAATTTTGTGTCCTTTTAAAAAAATTTACTCATTGTGAGCCTTTTCCCATGCAAACATTGCAGATGCTCATTTGGATACCACATTTCTCTACAATATCCACTAAAATGTTAATTATTTCACACCTCTCAGATGGGGCACACATTATATCTGACTTATTTGATAGATTTTGAGTGTTTCATGCATAGGAAATATATAAATTTTATTTATACTTGACTATCTAGGAGTTCTATAATGCCTCGCACATAATGGACCCTAGATATGTTTATTATTTACTCCTTGTGAATTGAATACAAGATTATCCTGAAGTGAATACTGGGAATCTTGAGGAGTTTTTAGTTCAGGATAGCTCTAGGTAAAAAATTAGATAGATCAACTATATACTTTGATGATTTTATACATACACACAGACATATACCCTCTCTATTTAAACAACTCAAAGTCCTACTTCTTTCATAAAACCTTACCTGACAAACGGTACCCAAGCTGAACTCCCCTTTCTGTAACTTTCATTACCAACCAGTAAGCACTGTCCTATTGAACAGATGTGTTAGGCTCCATCAATTCCCATCCTATAAACTATCATTTTTTGATGACTCTTAGATTTTCTATTCTGTCTATGCAGCCCAACCCAATCCCCCAATTGGTGTATCAGCTGCCTCCTAGCTTTTTCCATAGGAATGTCAAAACTCATCATTCCCAAGATGGAAATAGTATTTCTCTCCTTGCCTTCATTCATTTTTTGATAAATGCTTCTACCATCACTATGGACTAAATTGTGTCCCTCTCTTGGATTCGTATGTTGAAGCACCAACCCTCCAATGTGAAGGTATTTAGAGATGGGGACTTTGGGAGGTAATTAGGTTTAGATGAGAGTGGGGCCCTCATGATGGAATTAGTGCCCTCATAAGAAGAGGCACCAGAAAGCTTGCTTTCTCTCTCTCCCAGGCATTAGAGGACATAGTGAGAAGGTAGCTGTCTGCAAGCCTGGAAGTGAGCCCTCACTGGAGAACCAAATTAGCTGGCACCTTGATCTTGGACTTCTCAGCCTCCAGAACTGTGAGAAACAAAGTCCTCTTGTTTAAGCCACCCAGTCTATGGTATTTTGTTATAGCAGCCTGAGCAAACTACAATAGCTACTAAATCAATCATATATCTCAAGTACGGAAAAATTTCTAGATTCCCTCTCACATTCATTTATCACATCTAATGTCTGTAGTTTCATCAACATTATTGTACTGATTTAGATTTCCTGGTTTTGATATTATACTATATCTATTGAAGATATTACCACTAGGGGAAGCTGGCTGAAGGATACACGAGACACTATGCATTATTTTTGCAACTTCCATAATTATTTCACAATAAAAAATTTATTAAAAACCCCTTTTGTATTATTTCAACCTCTAGTAATAAGAATTTATGACAAAGAAGTGTGTGTGATGTTGGAAGATATTCACTGTTAAGAGAAGCATGTTGGATTCAAGCCTGATAAATTTTATCAAAATGAAGACTTAAAGGGTCTGGCTGGTCTTACCCTCTACAGAATATCACGATTTCTAAGTAGTAAATAATATACTTGAAATATGATTATGTTTTACTTCCTTAATTTTTCATAAAATCATTTAAAATAATTCAATAAAAATACAAGAATAAAAGAAAAACCTTCAGCCAAACAAAATGGATTTCATGCCTCCAAATAGAACTTTAAGAAGCACACAATGTTTCGCTTTTCATGTTGAAAGCAAGAGATTTAGTTTTCAAGTAGGTACATAGCTAAATAAAAATAAAGTTACATTCCTGTGGTAGATCTAAACGTAGTGATAGAACAAAAGACTCTTGCTTTGAAATGTTTCAGTTTCACCTACAGATTTATTTTCTAAGGCTATTTTAACTCTGCATTGATATTTCACTAGCAGCAGGAAACTATTTGCCTGTCACATCACTATGTTCCTTGAGATTTATTCTTACACACTATAGATTATCATCATTATATTGTTCACATTAGAATCACTGAATAGAAATTCTCACAGTGAAGAGGAACAACAAACCACAGAACCATGTGCCTACATTTTGAATTCTTTTGGAATTTACAAGAACATATATTTTCCACACTTAAATTTCTGCAGAGTGGGCCTCATGAAATCTATGGAGGAAAAGCAAGAGTCATATAACGACTTTTGCATGGATTATCTTTGCTCCAAAGGCAACCATTTGACTTCTTGTAAGAGAAAGCATATTAAAATCACATAACTTGAGACTTGAGACTAATTGTGTCTTTGTTCTACTACTCAGTCTGTCAGTGCTGTCTTCTCATCCTTTCTTTCTTTTTCTCAGACCTCTCTGTGGAAATAGGTTCTTCCCTCTATTTACCTTTGAATCATATTCTTTCCCGCACTTTGGAAAAACCAGTTGATTGCTAGAGTCAAGCAAGGGGTATGGCCTTTTTTAGGCCAGAAGAGCTTTTTTTTTTTTTGGATCCTGAGTTGGTCCTTGAATAAGTAAAAGGACAAGGAGATGGAATATCAAATATTCTCTAATACAGATGCTGGAAACTATCTGGCTTTATGTGGAGAAGCTTTCTACACTGCAGCTCAGCAATCTATGAGCAGGTGAGGCCTAAAAGAACAAAAGGATGTAGCTGGTGGAAGGCATTAAGGCCTGACTATTAACATGAAGGGCCATTCTCAGCTCTTGGAGTTCTGAGAATGTAGTAACATTGGTAGTCAGCCCTATAGACAAAGAGAATTATTAATTCCCCAATTTTTTCTGCCTCCCCACTCTCTACCCTGGCAATGCTAGAAGTCAGAGCTCTGAGAGTAAAGAGTGGTAGAGATCTTTAGTGAGGGAGAAAACCATGAACTTATGTTTAACCTTTAGATGTTGATTACATTTGGAGTTTTAATGACGAATCTCTTTAATGTCTATTTATATCTCTTAGCTGAAGGCTCTCTTTAAATATAATTTTACTATTTGCATTAGTGAATTTGGTCAGGATTTTGGGCTACAGATAACACTGATCAGGCAAACCTAGAAAGAATGAATGGCCTTAGGCCTTTTGGAAATAACACCTATATATTATTTAGACATGTCGAATGACACTTCATTCTAATCAGAAAATAAAAGAACACTTAAAATGACAGCTTTGAAAGGTTACAGAGATCAGGGATACTTAAAAATTTATGTATAACCTGCTATCACCAGGAAGGAAAAACATAAAAGTTTAATAAATCATTTTTGTTTGCAATGAAATATAATTAATTACTGGCTTAAGCAAGATTTTATGCTTTATTCTCAGGGGTTACTGAGCTGAAATTAAGTTACTGGGATAAAATGTAAATGTTAACTGTAGAAATTTAAACACATTTTCATTTATTCATATGCATAAAAATAAATAAATAAATCTTCATTTATTCATATGCATAAAAATAAATATTTAAGGCAATTATACTTCACACAAACCAGGGTTAACACTGAAAATATTTTACAACTTACCAGTCGGAACAGATGCTAACTAGTACTATTGTATACGCAAAACAGCAGAAGTGAAGCAAAAAACGATTCCATAGTCCATGAATTTTCTTTTTTTTCTTCTCTATTATTTGCTAGAATCTTACTTTCTTACCATGGTACGTATGTACATATATCTAAACTAAAAGGTTTCCTAAACACAGTACTTTTCAAAGGAGGTAGATGAGTCTTAAATGACTTGTTCTTGATTACTTAAAATCAATCTTTGTTTTACTAAGAATTTCTAGGAAGTACATCACTTTATTTTATCTTAATTTTTTACTGAATATTTTAAGATTAACCAAAATAAAATAAAATAAAAAGTCATTCAATAGCAACTACAAGAACACTGAAAACTTCTTTGATCTATTTGGAAACAGTTCCAAACCTAGACATTGAAGAGAAATCACTTAGGACCATAGTCAGTGAGTGCTTTTATCTTGATACTATAAGAAAGAGTATTTATGACCAATCAAGAAAGACATACCTGTCACACTATCCAATAAAAATACTGGTTTAGATATCACAAGATAGGTAAAAGAGTTATAGTAAATGGCGTTTTCTCTCTAGTAGTTTTTTAATCTAGCTGGGTGACTAGTAACTCAAATTACATAAAAAATAAAGCACATAAGGTTGAGTGTAGATGCTTTAAGAATAATAGTTTCTAAAGAAGATAAAATCTTTGTGTTTGAGAAGCATATAATCTAACTCAGTATGAGCAATCTAAGGAGAGTATAGACATGATAACCTTGAGAAAATAAATACAGGGCATCAGAAATAGCGTCTGTCTAAATTTCATGTCATAGGATTGCTACCTTTTTTGTCTCTGGTGCATAGATTACCTGTTTTTTAAAAAATCACGTTATATACCGTCTTCTACATAATGAGGTAGAGTACAAGTTATGACATAGACAACTCACAGTTTCTTTATTTGTCTTTTTCCTTTCTCCCTCCTTTTCTTCCTTCTTTCCTTCCTTCCCTCCTTCCCTCCTTCCTCCCTTCCTTCTTCCCTCCCTTCCTTCCTTCCCTCCTTCCTCCCTTCCTTCCTCCCTCCCTCCCTTCCTTCCCTCCTTCTGGGAACCTTTCCATGTTTTCATAATCTTTATAGATGAGCCCATACTAAAAGCAAGATTCTTCAACGTTAACTGAAAAAACAATAGTTTTCTCCTTGTAGATCCCCAAAACGTAAGACTACTATTGAGTGTTATAGGAAGTTTTACCAAAAGTATGGTTGCTTTCATAGTTTTTAACTCTAGCCCAGAATTCAGAAGTTATCTATATCTGCAGAACTTAGACTACTTACTGCTTTCCCCAAAAGTCCTCTAATGATAAATATATATATAATTAATGGGACTATCAAATATAGACTACAGATTTAATTCTATTACACATCATTAAACTTAGTTATGGTAAAAGCAGTGGCTCTCACCTCCAACAAAATCATATTCTTTTATATTCTGATGACTGTCCAGA
Organism: Mesoplodon mirus; assembly: GCF_964341445.2. Classification (NCBI taxonomy): domain Eukaryota; kingdom Metazoa; phylum Chordata; class Mammalia; order Artiodactyla; family Ziphiidae; genus Mesoplodon; species Mesoplodon mirus. Next base: position 31,538,764 of record NC_138992.1, read on the forward strand.
ATTTAATTTTTTAAAGGATTATCTGTAGCATTTCCTAAATTTCAGTTCTATATTTTTTGATAACTTAGCTTTTTCTCTTTGTAAAAAAGTCAAAGTTTATTTTCAAAATAATGTTCTTTTTTTTTCATGGTATTCTGGAACTTCTGCATTCTGGTGTGAATAATATTTTAGTATTCAGAATTGTCTAATTAATATCTATCCTATTAACTTTAAAAATCTGTAAAATTTGTATTTATTTACATTTCTGGCTTTACAAAATATATGAGTTTACTTAAGAAGGATAAGTGGAAAAAATAATGGTAAAATAAAGTAGAAAAAAAGAATGAAAAATAACAAAATGTAAATAAGTAGAAATATACTGCTATAAAGTTCCACTTAATTGTTATAATTAAACTTCAAATTTAACTTTGAACTTCTTGGTAGACAAAGTAATAAGGAGTACAGAATTAAATATTTAGACAGAAAAAAAATCCAATTCTTCCATAGAAAACAATCTTTTTCCTAATTTAATTCTTTGGAAGACTAGTACATGAAAGGGTTTATCTTGTTTAGCTGTACTCCATTAGAAAGACTAGAACACAGAGCAGCAATACAACTTTCAATATGGGGTGAAAGTTGTAGTAGCTTCTATATTTTCATGGATTCATTTTCAACACCTTTATTTATTTCATTTTTTCTGAGACTTAAAGGAAGAATGTGCTTTTAGTTGCATCTCTGGAACAACTGCAACTGCAACATGACATACTATAAAAATCATCAATATTAGTAAACAACTGACAAAATATCTTCACATACATTTTATAATTTGATTCTTATAGTAACCCATTGAAATGGATATTATTTCCATTATACAGATGAGGAAGCCAAAGCTCAAGAATATGCACATCTACAAAGTGGAGGAGTCTGAACCTGTGCTGTCCAAGACAGCAGGCACAAGCCACACATGGCATATGAGCATTTGAAATGTGTCTGGTCTGAATTGAGATGTGCTATAAATATAAAATGCATACCAGGTTTCAAATACATGGTACCAAAAATTGAATGTAAAATATCTCATTAATAATTTTTATTTATTACACAATGAAACTAAAGTGGGTTAAATAAAATATATTAAAATTAATTTCACCTGTTTCCTTTTACTTTTTCAATAGTGTTACTCGAAAATTTAAATTTATAGATGTAGCTGACATTCTATTTCTTTTGGACACACTTGTCTAAACTAAATCTCAGAGCCCTATTTGACACTTTCCCAATATACTTTGCCCTTAATATTCACATTAATAATACTATTTTATAAATAAATAATCCTTTTTGTAAAAATTTCTCAATTGTTGCCTTTGGTAGTTGTAGCTTTCATCATTTGTGGTATAAATCTTACTCTATGTCCCTCAAAGTTATCCCCAGATTCTACATACACAACATTAAGGACATTTTAAAATAATTACAATATTCATACTATGTTTATCACCACAATGTATTCAAATCTACACGTCCCATTAATGCCATAGGTACCACTTTAGATTAGACCAAATCATTTCCAGCTAGATTACTGTACCTTTATTTCACCTGATTCCTTTTCTCTATCATTGCATTTTTCTTCTTCCTACTACACCTCTCATCTCACTTATTACCAATGCTGCTCGTTGTGAGTGGTCTCCTTATGATTCAGTGAAAGAATGGAGCAGAGACACATAAATCAGCTAAGAAGGCCATTTTAGTCCTTAGTCAATCCATTTAATGTAAAATGTAACTAGAGATATGCAACTAGATAATCAAAGAAAAGTTTGTCATCTACTTCTAACTCTATGTTTTCTTAAAAACATGGGGCTTCCCTGGTGGCGCAGTGGTTGGGAGTCTGCCTGCCAATGCGGGGGACACGGGTTTGAGCCCTGGTCTGGGAGGAGCCCACATGCCGCGGAGCAATTGGCCCCGTGAGCCACAATTGCTGAGCCTGCGCATCTGGAGCCTGTGCTCCGCAACAAGAGAGGCCACGATAGTGAGAGGCCTGCGCACCGCGATGAAGAGTGGCCCCCACTTGCCACAACTAGAGAAAGCCCTCGCACAGAAACGAAGACCCAACACAGCCATAAATAAATAAATAAATAAATAAATAAATAAATAAATCCTAAGAGCCCCTTCTAATTGTAGTCCTGAAACAAGCCTGCAGAACTGTGTGGCTGGGGGGAGGGGCGGCCCTTTAAAAAAAAAAAAAAAAAACACATATGCTGCAGGGCTTCCCTGGTGGCGCAGTGGTTGAGAGTCTGCCTGTCGATGCAGGGGACACAGGTTTGTGCCCTGGTCTGGGAAGATCCCACATGCCGCGGAACGGCTAGGCCCGTGAGCCATGGCCGCTGAGCCTGTGCTTCCGGAGCCTGTGCTCCGCAGCGGGAGAGGCCACAAGAGTGGGAGGCCCATGTACCGCAAAAAACAAAACAAAACAAAACAAAACGTATGCTGCAATTTAAATTTAAGGATGTTTAGGTGTTTTCCAAGGATATTAATTCCAAGATATGCTTCACAAAGGGTTGGCCAAAGTGAGTTAGAGAGAAGTTACATATTCTAACTTTCTTTTGAAAAGTCAAAAAGTACATAAATATAGCAAAGGACTTTATGAAGCCCTGCAATTACAGAAAACACATGTTAAAACTGTTTAACCCACATTTTCTATACTTATTTGACCATGAGCCCTATTTTTCTGCTTAACATCTGTTGGCATCCAGAGACCTATCGCTCTGAGGTATACTTTTCAATAAATGATACTTTAGGTGAAAACGTTTTCCATTTTCACGCCTGATATTGTCCATTTTTAACGAATAACACATTTAAATGAGGAAAGTTAGAATGCCACAGGCATAGAAGCCTTTATTAAACATGCTTCTTTCTGATTACTTTTGCCCTTGTTCCTGTCACTTTGTTAATTCATTTTTAAAATTTACTTTTTCATGCCTTTGAAAACATTGATAGCTGGAAATAGATCTTATATTGGCAAAAGGCCCAATGTCATATCAATACATTAAATAGTGCAATGACTTTAAAAAGCAATAAATCACAGATAAAAGTTTATGCTTCAAAGAACTACACAGGATACATTACAAAGGAAAACAATTTTGCTTTCTTTTTTGACAACATGACATATAATGCAGATTTGGGGTTGGGAAGGAAAAAATATTGCTTTTTCTACTCCCTCCCTTTTTTAAAAAGCAGCGAGTCATATTGATCCATTTTCTAGAGTAGCAGGGAACAAATGCAAAATAATTTCTGAACATATCTCAAGTCAATGCTCCAATTAATCTGTGATAGACCTGGGCGGATGCACCTTGAAAGTACACTTGGAGGAAGAGAGAAAATTATTTTCAGAAGATCTGAGGTTGTATTTAGGAAATCTAAAGAAAAAACTAGTAGAATTAAATATTAACTAAGAATTAAGTATATGAGAAAAAAGTATTAGAACTCATCAGAGTTCAGTTAGGTGGTACAAGATTTAAAGCACTATTTAAATCAATAATTTTAACAGATGAATACCAAAAATAACCAGTTAGAAAATGTAATAGAAAAAAAAAACATGGTATTTACAATAGTAATATATATTACAAAATACCTGGGAACAATATTAACAAGTTATGTTTAGAAAATATATGATGAAAATTATGTAATGTTACTGAAGGACTTAAAAGAAGGCCTAGATCAATGGAAAGACATACTATGAGTCTAAATAGGAAGAATCAACATTATAAATATGCCAATTGTCCCCAAATTAGTCTAAATTTTAATGCAACTTTAACTCTACAGTTTACCAAGTAAAGAAAACATGGGAGTTTAGACGAGAGAATTTTGAAGATGAGTAATAATGGTAGTCTTGCCCGTAAGTTGGTAAACTGAATTATAAAGATAGATTAGTATTTAAAACATTATGGTACTGCTTTAACTCCTAAAACTGATAGAACAGAATAGAAAATAACGCAGGAACAATAAAAAATAAGGACAGTTTGATACAGATAAAGGATGGGATTTTATGGAAATAAAGTTTGGGTTATTCAATGAATTACCTAGGGCCAGCTATCTATATGGAAAAAATAAACTTAGATTTCTAATTTTCACCATCTATAAAAGAAATTCCAGCTGCATCAAAGATCTAAACTCATAAAAACTTTATAGACACATCTGAGAATAAAATATAATAATATTTTTATAGCACTGGAGAGGAAAAGTGTTTACTAAATATGATGGCACAGAACTAGGAAAATGGGCAAAAACTGTGAACTAGTATTTCACAGGAATAAAGAAATAAAAATGGTTAATAAACCAATAAGTACATTGAAATATTTGTTACCCCACCAATAATCAAAGAACACATTCAGTAAGTGTTTGTTGAATACTGAATTAAATGAAAATTTGTGCTAAACTAGCAAAACCAGAAAAAATAAACACTAGTATGGCCAAGAGTGGGCAAAAATGAGCTCTCTCATATTCTCTTGGAGAGGATGTAAATAGTACAATGCTTCTGGAGAGGAATTTGCAATATTTTTCAAAATTTAAAATAAGCACACCCTTTTAGCTATTCTACTCGCAGGAATTACTCTACAAATAAGTCAGACATACACTAGGATCAGTATAAGGATGTTCACTGTAGCATTAAATAGGAAAGCCTAAATGTCCTTCAATAGAGCATTATGTTAAGTTTATGAGGTAAAAGAGTAGTCAGTAGAATTCCCTGAAAGATGAGATAAATCTACACATACTGACATATGAAGATGCCAAAATACATTTTGAAGTGAAAAACCCAAAGCAAATTGCAATAGAACATGTGGAGAGTGTATACTGAAAGATGCATAGATGAAAGTTTGGATGATTAGCTTCTGCAACAAAATGTTAACAGTGGTTATCTCTGGGAGATGAGATCAAAGGGGAGGAGGTGGGTAAGTGAGGAAGCAACTTTTATTTTCTATTATAGGTGTTTGTATTATCTCGTTTCTTAAAAGAGAAAAGCAAATATTGTTTTTTTTAAAATAGAAACACAGAAAAGCAAATACTTTTGATGCATGTTTTCCTGTACAGACAAGGTGATGATTACACTTAGTAGATGCATATTCATAGGAGATTTACAATTTGAAAATAGTGTGCTATTATTTTATTACATTTTCCTTAGTCAATCCACTTACTTCAGTGGCTCAGTTTACTTAACAACAAAATAGATATACAAATTCTAAAGGAGAAATTTTGGTGTAGTAAGTAATTAGTGGTTACATAAAATTCTGAATAAAATACCATATTTTATTTTATGAAGCAAAAATTGACTCTCCTGTGCGTTATTATTAATAAAGGCTAGTCAGAGTATAGGAGAAATCAAAAATTTCAGTACAAATCGAGAAAAGATCTTCTTAGAATCCAATTCAATAAAATAATAAACATGAACATGAAGAACTGAGTGATTACCAGAAGCTTATCATTATAAAAATCCAATTATCCCATTGCACTGATATTTCATACATAGTCACTATTACCAAACTATTACAATGTATGTTTGTTGTCCTTGAAATAAGAAGATAACCAAAAAGATTCTGATTCTTAATTAGTAGGAGACATCTACTTTGGGTTTTTATAGATTAACCTGAGCTATTCTTATTATTATACCCAGTCTTCCTATGTCTAATGACACAACAGCAAAAACCTGAAGGCCACTAGTCATACCAGGACTATGGTTCAACAATCAAGAAACTCAATTCAAACAACAAATAAACCAATTAAATGGAGACTATTAAAGATTGTATTTTAAATTAAAAAAAATCAATTCAGGTAAACATCTAATAATTACCATTTATCATGGTATTCCCTAGCTACTGCAAAGACACTTATGTCCTTAATAAAATAAAATCCCAGTTTTCTCAAGCCAGCAATATTGTAAGAATTTCCACATGGAGAAACATTTTGAGCACAGTTTCTCTTACTATTCAAGAAAGTCTTTGAGGTTTTCCTGCTAACTGCTGTTGCCACCACCACACTGATCCTCCTCCAACTCTGTTTTAAGTATGTGTGGTTGAGTGTCCAACTTTTTTCTTAATTTCCCTGAGACATAGTAGAGAGATGATTGGAACAGTTAAATATGACTTCACAAATGCTTGTAATATCAACAACAAATAAATGTAAAATTTTAACCTGAAACTAGACAGTCTCATTTATAAAGTATAGCTTACTGTTTCTAGGGTCCTGTGGTAGGCAGAATTCCAAAGATGTCCGACTAAGATTCCTATCCTGAGGTTACTTAATCAAATACTAATCTAGGTGCTGATGTTAAAATTAGGAGATTGTCCTGGATTATCCACATGAGCCCACTGTAATTAAATGAGCCCTTGAAAGCAGAAGAGGAAGGCAGAAGAGTCATTTACAGAGTTGTATTAAAAGAGGAAACTGGATCCACCAGAGGGCAGACAGCAGAAGCAAGAACTACAGTCCTACAGCCTGTGGAACGAAAACCACATTCACAGGAAGACAGAAAAAATGAAAAGGCAGAGGGCTATGTACCAGATGAAGGAACAAGAGAAAACCACAGAAAAACAATTAAATGAAGTGGAGATAGGCAACCTTCCAGAAAAAGAATTCACAATAATGATAGTAAAGATGAGCCAGGACTTCAGAAACAGAATGGAGGCAAAGATTCATGCAATGTTGAACAAAGACCTAGAAGAATTAAAGGACAAACACCTAGAAGAATTAAAGAACAAACAAACAGAGATGAACAATACAATAACTGAAATGAAAAATACACCTGAAGGAATCAATAGCAGAATAACGGAGGCAGAAGAACGGAGAAGTGACCTGGAAGACAGAATGGTGGAATTCACTGCTGTGGAACAGAATAAAGAAAAAAGAATGAAAAGAAATGAAGACAGACTAAGAGACCTCTGGGACAACATTAAATGTAACAACATTCACATTATAGGGGCCCCAGAAGGAGAAGAGAGAGAGGAAGGACCAGAGAAAATATTTGAGGAGATTATAGTCGAAAACTTCCCTAACATGGGAAAGGAAATAGCCACCCAAGTCCAGGAAGTGCAGAGAGTCCAAGGCAGGATAAACCCAAAGAGAAACACAACAAGACACATAGTAATCAAATTGACAAAATTTAAAGACAAAGAAAAATTATTAAAAGCAACAAGGGAAAAATGACAAATAACATACAAGGGAACTCCCATAAGGTTAACAGCTGATTTCTCAGCAGAAACTCTGCAAACCAGAAGGGAGTGGCACGATATATTTAAAGTGATGAAAGGGAAGAACCTACAACCAAGATTACTCTACCTGGCAAGGATCTCATTCAGATTTGATGGAGAAATCAAAAGCTTTACAGACAAGCAAAAGCTAAGAGAATTCAGCACCACCAAACCAGCTCTACAACAAATGCTAAAGGAACTTCTCCAAGAGGGAAACACAAGAGGAGAAAGGATCTACAAAAAAACCCCCCCAATAAACATGTTAAAAAAACAAACAAAAACAAAACCCCAAAACAATTAAGAAAATGGTCATAGGAACATACATATCGATAATTACCTTAAATGTAAATGGATTAAATGCTCCAACCAAAAGACACAGGCTTCCTGAATGGATACAAAAACAAGACCCATATATATGCTGTCTACAAGAGACCCACTTCAGACCTAGGGACACATACAGACTGAAAGTGAGGGGATGGAAAAAGATATTCCATGCAAATGGAAATCAAAAGAAAGCTGGAGTAGCAATACTCAATTCAGATAAAATAGACTTTAAAATAAAGAATGTTACAAGAGACAAGGAAGGATACTACATAATGATCAAGGAATCAATCCAAGAAGAAAATGTAACAATTATAAATATATATTCACCCAACATAGGAGCACCTCAATATATAAGGCAAATGCTAACAGCTATAAAAGAGGAATCTGACAGTAACACAATAATAGTGGGGGACTTTAACACCTCACTTACATCAAAGAACAGATCATCCAGACAGAAAATTAATAAGGAAACACAAACTTTAAATGACACAATAGACCAGATAGATTTAATTGATATTTATAGGACATTCCATCTGAAAACAGCAGATTACACTTTCTTCTCAAGTGCACATGGAACATTCTCCAGGATATATCACATCTTTGGTCACAAATCAAGCCTTGGTAAATTTAAGAAAATTGAAATCATATCAAGCTACTCTTGCGACCACAATGCTGAGATTAGAAATAAATTACAAGGAAAAAACCGTAAAAAACACAAACACATGGAGGCTAAACAATATGTTACTAAATAACCAAGAGATCACTGAAGAAATCAAAGAGGAAATCAAAAAATACCTAGAGACACATGACAATGAAAACATGACGATCCAAAACCTATGGGATGCAGCAAAAGCAGTTCTAAGAGGGAAGTTTATAGCAATACAATCCTACCTCAAGAAACAAGAAAATTCTCAAATAAACAATCTAACCTTATACCTAAAGGAACAAGAGAAAGAAGAACAAACAAAGCCCAAAGTTAGTAGAAGGAAAGAAATCATAAAGATCAGAGCAGAAATAAATGACAGAAACAAAGAAAACAATAGCAAAGATCAATAAAACTAAAAGCTGGTTCTTTGAGAAGATAAACAAAATTGATAAACCTTTAGCCCGACTCATCAAGAAAAATAGGGAGGACTTCCCAGGTGGTGCAGTGGTTAAGACTCCAACTGCCAATGCAGGGGAAATAGTTTCGAGCCCTGGTCTGGGAAGATCCCACATGCAGCGGAGCAGCTAAGCCCATGTGCCACAACTACTGAGACTGCATTCTAGAGCCTGCAAGCCACAACTACTGAAGCCCATGCACCTAGCACCAGTGCTCCACACAAGAAGCCACTGCAATGAGAACTCTGTGCAACGCAACAAAGAATAGCCCCCAACTAGAGGAAGCCTGGGCACAGCAATGAAGACCCAACACAGCCATAAATAAATAAATAAATAAATAAATAAATAAATAAAAGAAAAAGAGGGAGAGGACTCAAATCAATAAAATTAGAAATGAAAAAGCAGTTACAACGGACACCACAGAAATACAAAGCGTCATACGAGACTACTACAAGCAATTCTTGCCAATAAAATGGACAACCTGGAAGAAATGGACAAATTCTCAGAAAGGTATAACCTTCCAAGACTGAACCAGGAAGAAATAGAAAACATGAACAGACCAATCACAAGTAATGAAATTGAAACTGTGATTAAAAATCTTCCAACAAACAAAAGTCCAGGACCAGATGGCTTCACAGGTGTATTCTATCAAACATTTAGAGAAGAGCGAACATCCATCCTTCTCAAACTCTTGCAAAAAATTGCACAGGAAGGAATACTCCCAACTCATCCTACGAGTTCACCATCACCCTGATACCAAAACCAGACAAAGATACTACAAAAATGAAAATTACAGACCAATATCACTGATGAATATAGATGCAAAAATCCTCGACAAAATACTAGCAAACAGAATCCAACAACACATTAAAAGGATCATACACTATGACAAGTGGGATTTATCCCAGGATGCAAGGATTCTTCAATATACACCAATCAATCAATGTGATACATACACCATATTAACAAATTAGAGAATAAAAACTATATGATCATCTCAATAGATGCAGAAAAAGCTTTTGACAAAATTCAATACCCATTTATGATAAAAACACTCCAGCAAGTGGGCATAGAGGGAAACTACCTCAACATAATAAAGGCCATATATGACAAACCCACAGCAAACATCATTCTCAATGGTGTAACACTGAAAGCATTTCCTCTAAGATCAGGAACAAGACAAGGATGTCCACTCTTGCCACCATCATTCTACATAGTTTTGGAAGTTTTAGCCATGGGAATCAGAGAAGAAAAAGAAATAAAGTGAATGCAAATTGGAAAAGAAGTAAAACTGTCACTGTCTGCAGATGATATGATACTATACATAGAAAATCCTAAAGATGTCACCAGAAAGCTATTAGAGCTAATCAATGAATTTGGTAGAGTTGCAGGATACAAAATTAATGCACAGAAATCTCTTGCATTCCTATACACTAACAATGAAAGATCAGGAAGAGAAATGAAGGAAACAATCCCATTCACCACTGAAACAGAAAGAATAAAATACCTAGGAATAAACCTACCTAAGCAGGTAAAGAGCTGTACTCAGAAAACTATAAGACACTGATGAAAGAAATCAAAGATGACACAAACAGATGGAGAGATATACCATGTTCTTGGGTTGGAAGAATCAATATTGTGAAAATGACTATACTACCTAAAGCAATCTACAGATTCAATGCAATCCCTATCAAAATACCAATGGCATTTTTCACAGAACTAGAATAAAAAATCTTAAAATTTGTATGGAGACACAAAAGACCCCGAATAGCCAAAGCAATCTTGAGGAAAAGAAACAGAGCTGGAGGAATCACACTCCCTGGCTTCAGACTATACTACAGAGCTACAATAATCAAGACAGTATGATACTGGCACAAAAACAAAAATATAGATCAGTAGAACAGGATAGTAAGCCCAGAGATAAACCCACACACCTACAGTCAACTAATCTATGACAAAGGAGGCAACGATATACAATGGAGAAAAAACAGTCTCTTCAATAAGTGGTGCTAGGCCACATGTAAAAGAATGAAATTAGACCATTCCCTAACACCATACACAAAAATAAACTCAAAATGGATTAGAGACCTAAATGCAAGACTGGACATTATAAAACTGTTAGAGGAAACATAGGAAGAACACTCTTTGACATAAATCACAGCAAGATCTTTTCTGACCCACCTCCTAGAGTAATGGAAATAAAAACAAAAATAAACAAATGGGACCAAATGAAACTTAAAAGCTTTTGCAAAGCAAAGGAAACTACAAACAAGATGAAAAGACAACCCTCAGAATGGGAGAAAATATTTGCAAATGAGTCAATGGACAAAGGATTAATCTCCAAAATATATGAACAACTCATGCAGCTCAATATTAAAAAACCAAAAAACCCAATCCAAAAATGGGCAGAAGACCTAAATAGACATTTCTCCAAAGAAGATATACAGGTGGCCAAGAAGCACATGGAAAGGTACTCAACATCACTAATTATTAGAGAAATGCAAATCAAAACTACAGTGAAGCATCACCTCACACCAGTTAGAATGGGCATCATCAGAAAATCTACAAACAACAAATGCTGGAGAGTATGTGGAGAAAAGGGAACCCTCTTGCACTGTTGATGGGAATGTAAATTGATACAGCCACTATGGAGAACAGTATGGAGGTTCCTTAAAAAACTACAAATAGAACTACCATATGACCCAGAAATCTCACTACTGGGCATATACCCAGAGAAAACCATAATTCAAAAAGTTACATGCACCCCAATGTTCATGGCAGACCTATTTACAATAACCAGGTCATGGAAACAACCTAAATGCCCATCGACAGACGAATGGATAAAGAAGATGTGGTACATACATACAATGGAATATTACTCAGCCATAAAACGGAATGAAATTGGGTCATTTGCAGAGATGTGGATGGACCCAGAGACTGTCATACAGAGTGAAGTAAGTCAGAAAGAGAAAAACAGATACTGTATATTAATGCATATATGTGGAATATAGAAAAATGGTACAGATGAACTGGTTTGCAAGGCAGAAATAGAGACACAGATGTAGAGAACAAACATATGGACCCCAAGGGGGGAAAGCCGGGGGCGGGTGGTGGTGGTGGTTTTGGTGGTGTGATGAATTGGGAGATTGGGATTGACATGTATACACTAATATGTATAAAATAGATAACTAATAAGAACCTAGTATATAAAAAAATAAAATAAAATACAAAAAATAAAAAAATTTAAAAAAATAAAAGGAAAGTGAAGGGGAGATGAGGCAGAAGGAGGGGTCAAATGGATTGGGAGGCTGAGATGGACCTGACCAGCTGATGCTGGCTTTGACAAAGAAAGAAGGTACCCACCAACAAAGGAATGCTGGCTGCCTCTAGAAGCTGAGAATGATCCCCATCTAACAGCTAGTAAAGAAATGGGGACTTTGGTCCCACAACTGCATGGAATGAAATTCTGCCAACAACTAAATAAGCTTGAAAGAAATGAGGTTGAAAGAGGATTCATTCCCCAGAGCCACCAGAAAGGAACACAATCCTGCCAACACCTTGATTTTGGTCTTTCTCGAGAGAGTCTAAGCAGGGAATCAGCTGAGCCACACTGGACTTCTAGCTAAAGAAAGTGTTAGATAATAAATTTGTGTTGTTTTAAGCCTCTGAATTGATGGTAATTTGTTACAGTAGCAACAAAAAACTAATATAATCTCCCAGACTCTAGCTCATCTTAGTTTCTTGCCTGCTTGCATGTGGTAGACCCAGTCCATCATTAGTATTCCTTATCTGCAGCTTTAGTATCTCCCTTTAAGTCTAGAACCAAGAAAGCAAGGGCCAGAGAGAAATGCATTGTGGAGACACTATTACCAAACACCACTTTGCCTCAGTCTGTTACAGCCTTACATATGTATTCAATGTGTGGTTCTTCCTTCTTTGCTTGTGTAACTAATTTGAAGAAATCTCCTTTAAGCATTGTTATTTTACCTTTATAATCATTTATTATATGTTAGGAAAATTTTTCAGAAGCAGTTCATCTTGACTGACATGTAAAAGCTATAAATTGGGCATAAATTTGTGATATCTTATTAAGCAAGGGGTCAATTTAGTTCTGAAAAAAGTAAAGATAGTACATATGTTATATAATTTTGCCATCCAGATACTCCTTCTGAAAATAGCTACTATATAGACAATAGCTATGAATTTACATAGCAACTTTCCTAGTACAAAGGCGGCACAATCACATTATTAAACAAAGAACTAGCTTTGACCTTTGCTTTGTTATTAATATGATTATGAGAACTCAAGAAAGTCACAACATTTTTTGCTTTAGTTTCACATTCACAAATAATCTCACCAATATTTAAACATATTATAGTTGACTAACTCGTATTATAAAACTGTTCTATACACATGTGTATATTGGCCTTTCATATTTCAATATATACTCAGTTGTTGAATTTGTGACATTTCTCACGTATGTCAAATAACCATACTGCTTGTAGTTAAGTAAGTATTTGTAAAGGTTGCTAATGATAAAATAAGAGTAATACGTAAGTAAAACCATGTGCTTTCTCCCCTTCAGTTATAAGTTCAAAAGTATACATAACTTCTATATAGTTCAGAAATATTGATAAAGCCTGGTGGAAGAAATATGACTATCATTTAATAATATCTGATAAATTTATTTGTTTAAAAAGAACACTATCATATAATGTTTATGCATCTCTTCTTCATTATGGCTCACCTTTCCTCTCCACAGCTATGGTGATACTATTACTTTTACTATGGAAATAGTTTCTATAATTTAACATCAAACAGGAGAGAATAAATAAACCAGTAGCTTAAAGCAGCAGAATTAAAGCCAGAATTAAATGCCCATTATGTTACGAAGCTGGGCCAGGACTGGTGTAATGGAATAGACTGGCAAGAATGATGATGGTGGTGGTGGTACTAATGGTGGTGGTAGGTGGTCAATGTTATAGTCCAATCAGAGAAAGTTTCTAGATTGTTCCTGATTCAGCATGCTATTACAATCAGAAGAAAAATGCTTAAGAAATTTACCTATTACCTTAGTTCTTTAGATGAGTTTAGAATGGAAGACAGGAAAAGAAGCCAGAGTTGGAGAGCTGGAGATACAGGTAAAGCCATGAATCAGAACCAGCCAAGAAGCTAGAAGGGAGGGAGCACGTGTTGCCAGGGGGTCAATGCAAGACAGCACAGCTGTAAGCAAGTCAGAGTAACAGATATGAAACTGTAGGGCCAAGGGCTCCTGATATGGAGATATTTCCTGCCTTAGATAGAACTGTAGATAGAACAACAGGAGAGAGAGAATGAATTTGCCATCCTGAGAAGCTGAACTGGTTTTGGAACATAGCTACGGACTTTATGCCTTTCCCAAGATAGAGAGGAATATGCAGCTTGGCTCAGTTCTTTTTCCTCTTTAGAGGAAAGAAGAGTGAAAGAAGAGAACATACATTCGTGACTGGTCACCTCTAGAAACTGTGCCACAACCTGGATCTATAGAGATTACTGGGTCTGCTCAGTGATGCTTCAGATGTTGGTACTTCTGCAAGCTTTATGGAAAGAACTCCTCCAAGGTGTGAAAGCCATACATGACTAATGATGGTACACTTTTCTCTACTTGTTCTTTGTCCTTGTATCTCTGTTCTTCAAAATCCATATTGAGAAAGAGTAAGTTTATTGCACCTAGGAGGGATTTAACTTCCAATAATGTGAATAGGGAAGTCTCTGTGCTTGTTAGTGCAACTTAAAAGTTCCTGAAAAGTCGTTATGCTAAAACCATAATATTTTAGCAGGTAACACATCACTTGGCTTAACAAAAATGGCAGCTCTTCAAAGGTGGACTTGGGTATGGAAAAGAAAGATTATATAATCATCATAGGGGTGATTTTGGAGATACAGGGAGACTCTTTGCCTCTCCAAACTTTCCTCTCCATTTGTTGATGCCTGAAATCTCAATAATACAGCTTCACTATTTTGGTTTAAGACTTTCCAATTCTGAATATACAAATACTTGCAGAGGGCTTTTAAGCATTCCCAACTATTATTCTATATCCTAATGGGAATGAGTAGTCAATTATTTCCTGAAAAAAGAAAAAGGTGAAAGAGTCTGGAAATATTTAAGGGGGATCAGCTATAGAAAGGAAGGGAGTCCATTCAAAGAGAACAGAAAGTAGAGACCATCAGAGAAAATTCTCCTGCTTCACAATTTTGAATAGGACTTGCTCAAGGCATTGTTCCTCTCCTTCCCCCACTATCCCCACCATCATTCTTTCTATTGCTTCTTTAAGTTTCCTCATATAAAAATGAAAGGTAGGGATTATAATCCCCACTTTGAAGAGCAAATATGGAGATCAAAAGAGTTAATAAGTTAGAATATAGCTGGAGCTCCAGTAAATGTCCATTACTCTCTTTCTGTGGCTCTTGGCTGTTTCATTTGGCTCAAGAGGAAAAGCATTTCCTCAATGAATTTGACAGTAAATAAACAGATATCAAGAAGATGATATATTAACATTATTCCTAAACTTTTTTTTTTAGCCCTATGTGCCTTTTTAAGTTCAAATTTTTTCAACTTGCCATTTAACCTTCATCCCCAAGAAAAGATTTCAGGAACCTATTAACAACTATCACAAGGCCCTGCTTTAAATTTCACTTATTTGATTCCTTTTTGTCAAACATTTTTAGTAATGGCTAAAATGTTCCCTTTGATGTTACCCATTATCTGTAACAGATAATGCATAACTTAAGAGTCCTAGAATCAGATTCAATTACAAAAAGTCACAAAAGCTACAGCAGTAAATATTTTAAGAAAGCAATAGCCTATACTTTTTTCTTCTGTATAAAACAGACTTTTGTTTCATAACAATATAGAAGCTCATGACTAAATTCATAGTAAAACACACTGACTATTACTTCAGTAACATAATCTGATGTTTATTAAAATAAATAGCATTCAACGTTAACCTACAATTATCCACAAAGAACAGAACTTGCTAAACTACACACATCTGGAAGAAGCATGGCTTAACTGTTATGATCGTGTCATTTTTCTCAAAGACTGCCAAAATCCAGAGATAAAAATTCTAGGTTACAGGGTAAGAAACAAGGATCTTCCAATAGCATTCTGGACAAAGTGGAGAAATGATAAGGAACACGGCAAATAATTTTTTCTTTTAACGTGTATTGAGTTTGTTATACTTGTTTTACAATCTTAAATGCTTATGCTATATTAATCCGAAAAACAAAATGAGAAGATCAAAAGTGAGAGGAAGCATTGTTCAGTGAACCAAAGGCAGAGGTGGTAAGCAGGACAGCTGTTGTTTTATGCAGAGCGTATGACAAATGTGCTAGATGGCAAATGTATGGACAGTGATAAAATTTCGAGGTTATTTTAGTGGAAAACCCCACTCTCTCACAGCAAGGGAGCAACACTTCTTGACTGGATACTTCTGGAGTGATCAGCTTTGCCAGGGTAGAGAACTCCTTTTGGAGTTTGAAAGAACTAAAAATTAAGCAGGAGATAGAAAGCTGGCTGGATTAAGTGACATTTAAAGTCTTTTTATATTTGAGATTTTTAAATTATCCAATAAAAATGTTTGGGAGTCTCTTTCTACACTTAGTCATTTCCTCTCTTATCTTCAATTAATCCCTTCCCTGTAAGTGCAATCATAAAAAGATTTTTCTCATCTTGGAGGATAAAATCATGTTTGGATCCCCACCTGCAACAAACTAGACAAGGGCTTGGCCAACTTACCCTGTAAAGAGCCATATGATAAATACTACAGGCTTTTTGGATCACATTATTTTCTCTGGCAACCACTCAGCTGAGCTGCTATAGCACAAAAGTAACCATGGACAACATGTAAATAAATGAACTTGGTTGTGTTCCAATAAAACTTTATCAAATGAAAAAATTATTTATCGAGAAAAAAAGCAGCATGGCCAAATTTGACCTTTGATCCATAGGTTGCCAGCGCCTGAACTAGAGCTTCTCTATAGCAGGAGCCTCCAGATTCTACCACCCATTTCCTCCTTAAAGCCCTGATGATCTGGCTTTCTTCCATCTTAAAAGCTAATATTTATTCAGGATTAAATTACGTAATGCATTAAAGATAATTAATAGATAATGCATTGAAGACAGCATATATGAAATTCTTAGCACAGTGCCTGGCAAATAGTAGGTACTAATACAGATTTATATTCATCAAAGTAACCTCAATGGTTCTCATTGCCTATCTCAATAAATAGCAAAACAACTGTCTACCCAGTTGCTCAAGCCAGACTTTCAGAAATCGGCTTTGATTCCTCTCACTGCCTCACCTCTAACTACCATCTACTCCTATTAATTCTCTCTAATCACGCCCATTCACATCCTCCCTCCCCCCATTATTACCTGGTGGTCCAGGCCATTACCTCCCTTGAAAAATCACTGCAAAGCTCTCCAGCAGCTTCTCCCTACCTCTAGTTTCCCTTTAGCAAAACTGTCAATAGTTTTAGGTTAAAATTCAATTTCCTGAACATGACTTTTAAGATATTCCATGATCTGTCCTCTGCCCAACTCTCCATCCTCACATCTCAACCCTATCTCTTGTACTCTATGCTTTGGGCACCCTGAACATAGTTTAGTTCCTTGAGCATGCCATACTCCCCTCTGAACACCCTTACAGATTATATTGTGTGGCTCTTCCAAATATTAAAAGGGCTCCAACTGCTTAGAAAAAAGTTTGAAAACCAACACTTGAGTCAAATTAGATCACTGATATTTCTCTGATGCATACTCTATGTTTTCCTATGCTTATACTACTAAAGTTTTCTATGCTTGACATGCACTCCTATATCATTTCATTAATCTTAAAATTCTGGCTACTTAATCTTCAAATTCTAGCTCAAATCGTAAACCTCCCAAGAAGTCATCCAAAATTTAATTCCAGTAAGAAGTGATCTTTCTGAAATCTTACAGTATTTTCTACTACTGAAATGCTATCTAACACATCTTCCCTAATAGATTTTAAGCTTTTTGAAGATGTGTCTGTGATTTGTATAATTTTTGTATAATTTGTATAATTTTTTAGTAGTCTATAGTACCTGCACAGCACTCTTACTTTATTAGAAACACAGTGAATCATATTGACTGAATATTTTAAATGTGTAATACTTTTAAAAAGTCAAAGTTCAGTGCTAGTTTAATAGTCTATTTAAAATTTTAAGCAATAGTTAAATGCAATGGAATTTTAACTGACCTTAGTATATTAAAATGTCTCATTGGAAACAAAATGAAACTAAATGGGGACTCTTACAAGAACAAAAATCAAATTACACCAAGAATAGATAAAGAATTATCAACCATAAAAGACCAAAAAGTTAAAGCAGATTAAAACTAAATGAACTCATACAGTTCTCTTATTCAAAATGAAGCAAAGAGGGCTTCCCTGGTGGCGCAGTGGTTGAGCGTCCACCTGCCGATGCAGGGGATACGGGTTCGTGCCCCAGTTCGGGAAGATCCCACATGCCGCGGAGCGGCTAGGCCCGTGAGCCATGGCCGCTGAGCCTGTGCGTCCAGAGCCTGTGCTCCACAACGGGAGAGGCCACAACAGTGAGAGGTCCACGTACCACCAAAAAAAAAAAAAAGAAGCAAAGAGCCATCATAAGATTTTACTGACACACAAATATTCCATGAAAAAATCAGTATGTTTATATAACATTTGTATAATATTTTCCAGTTCAAGTTTCTACTCATTAAGATAAATGCAGAATAAATACACATCCAGGGAATACTGAATATGATTGAAAGGATTAAAAAGAGGAATAGTCCATTATGCAGTCAGTGAGGAAATTTTATTGAAGTTGAGATTATGTAACTCAGAATAAGGAGGCTAATTCATATCTAAATATGTGAAATATTATTCAACTATACAGAGAATGTGAACCACTTGGTCTTCATCACTTAAAATATAAAACAAAAAACGATTTGATTGTAAGATGGATTAAATTCTAGCACATGATTCAAAGAGAGGACCCTAAGTAGGCTTAAAATTGTGCATGTGCTGTATGATTTGGAAGAAGAAATATTATACTTCCTTGAGGAAGGAAATAAACTTCAGTTTTCCATTTCAGTTGGAAATAAGAAATGGACTTTCAAACATAGAGTTATAGGTATTTAGTTATATGGTATGCCATATCTCTCATTGTTCAGTACATTTACTATTTTGTTTCTAAAACACAGGTATTTTCATTTGTGCAAAATAATTTTTAATGTCCTTATTTTGGGGGGAAAACTTTCAAAATGAAAGAAGTCAAATGAATACAGATTCTTAAATAGCATTTGTATTTTTTAAAGGAATCTATTTTAATGTATTGAAGTAGAACTAACAAATCGTCGTTTCCTGAAAGATAATTTTACAACTGACTGGTTAAGAGAAGAATTCAGCCTGGTTGAGAGGAAGTAAGAAACCTCTGGTCGCACATCTTCCCTTTGACACAGATAGCTCTAATTCAGGATAAATTAGCTCTGGCAGAGGAAGGAGGAAGACACAAGCGGAGGCTGGTGGCCATTGTTCTCCTACATTTTGCTACTATCTTTCCCTTAGAAAGGAGGGTTTGGATGAAAGGTGCTGAAGTAGAAATGACTCAGTTATGAGCACGTCCCACTGCAGGTTCTCTGTGGTTTTCTGCAATTATTTCCCTGCCTCTACACACTTCTATTTTTTCTTACTTCTGCATTCCATGCTGCCTCACCATCAATTGCCTCATCAGTATATTCCCCCACATCATCTCATACTTCACTATTAGCTATTGTCCCAATCTCATTTTGTAAGCCATCATGAAGCTTCAAGTATAAAGCAATGGATTCCTCACATACTAGAACAAAATAAAAACCCAAACCCAAACCAAACCAAACCATTCTTTGGACTAAAAGGTAGAGAAATTACATTCTCATGTCAGTACCAAACTTTAATGTGTAAGAGAATTATACTGGATCCACTTTCTCACTGTTTCAACCAAGCATATATCTAGGTTAAACTAGTATCTATTGCCTCTCTCCCTCAGAATATACATAGTATACAAATGCAGATCCTATACAGTTGAATTTAAATCCCTTTTCAAAAGGTCATTTGGCTTTCAACTGTTTTTAACAGAAACACACACAGATGCCACAGGGAGATTATTTGTGGACCATATTCATAAATGTGGAGATTGCTGAATAAACCATACATAAAGACAGAAGGGCACTGTACATATGTGTATATCATTCAATAGGCATTTGTTGAAACCCGACTATGTGCAAGAGCCGGGGTGGATGTAAAGATGAGCCAGATTAAGTTAGCATCTCCTGTGATATGCTTTCATGCTACGTGGTACATTTCCATCAAGGCAAACTTTGTAATTTTGACTAATTATTACTTTATTTATTTGTTAAGGCCTGTCTTTCCCACTGGAACATAAATACCATATGAAGAGGATCCCACTTAATATATACCATGGTGTCTGCCACAGAGTAGAATTTCAATAAATATTTATTAAATAACAATATGGGGACTTCCCTGGTGGCCAAGTGGTTAAGAGTCCACCTGCCAACCTGTGAAGTGGACACAGGTTCGAGCCCTGGTCTGGAAAGATCCCACATGCCGCGGAGCAACTAAGCCCATGCACCACAACTACTGAGCCGGCGCTCTAGAGCCTGCCAGCCACAGTTACTGAGCCTGTGTGCCATGGCTACTGAAGCCCACATGCCTAGAGCCCATGCTCCTCAACAAAGAGAAGCCACCACAATGAGAAGCCCGCACACCACAACGAAGAGTAGTCCCTGCTCGCCGCAACTAGAGAAAGCCCACACGCAGCTACAAAGACCTAATACAACCAAAAATAAATAAATAAATAAATAAAATTTAAAAAGCAATATGTTAAGATGTTATAAGGTAGTGAATAGGAATGTCAGTTTTTTAAAAAAGTCATACAATAAAAAGGTAGAAGGATTTGTCTACTTAGAGCAGCATCAGAGAGGAAAGATAGATTCTGTCTTAGTGTTTTTCATTCTATAAAGTCTGTGATACCAAAGAGGTTTCAAAGCCCAAGGGGACAATGAGCCAACACTCCTACCTTCTTCCATATGTTGAAAAAACAAGTTATGATTATTCCTAGTAGAATTTTACACTGCTTAGCTAGGGCTTTATTACATTTCCAACAAATACCTGCAACTGTCTCTTTGGAAGTCTTCCTAGTGGGTAACAGAAAAAGGACCCATCAAATAAAAAGCATCTAGTAGCTCCATATACCTATTCAGAGTATATGGGAATTTCATTAAAAATGGCCTTTAACTTAAAATTGGGTTTTTATACTCTGTTTATACTCTGTGCTCAAAAACCTTAAAGCACTTAATTTTAATAAAATTAAAAGACTTCTTTTCTTTAATATGTGCTGCTTAGCTTACAATTAAACTCATTATGGTTTAGTTATTTATTGGGCCTTTACTGATAACTAGGATGTACAATCTAATCCTCTGGCTATTTACGTCTTAAAATTATGTCCAATTACATTAAATAAAACCAACATTAAATTAAAAGTATTTCCCTGAGAAACTTTTATTTTGAAGAGAACATTTTTTTCCTCTTAATGATATGAAAAGAACTAATTATTAAAACATTCTGTTAGCAGCAGTGGGGTCACATAGAGCATCAGTTTTGAGTTTATCTGTCCATACAAATTCTAAGTCTCAGTTTTCTAATATGTGAAATGAGGATGATAAATTATATATCTCAGTTTGTGAAAATTCAAATGAACAAACTCATGCTATTGCTAATTATGTCTTTTTAATGATTACAAGTTATTTTCTTAATTTTATATTCGAAAAAAAGCTTATATCTTAATAACTGGTATGTGTTCTTTGGTCAGATAGTGTAAATTGTGAAAGTTAACTTTTATTTCCATTTTGCATTGACTCCCAGGAAGCATACAGGATGTAAATAATAAATTAAAAAATATATCTACAATATTTCTTGAATCTCCCCACTTTTCCATCTCTATCCACTATCATCATTTGTGATAGGCAGAATTGTCCCTAAAGATGTCCATGCACTATTCTCTGGAATCTATAAATATGTTACATTATATTGCAAAAGGCACTTTGCAGATGTAATTAAGGTTAAGAAGCTTAAAACAGAGAGATATCCTGGATCATCTGAGTGGGCCCAATCTAATTACATGAGCCCTTAAAAGCAGAGAGCTTCCTCTGTCTGGAGAGATGCAGCAGAATGGGTACTCAGAGAGACTAGAAGCACAAGAAAGATTCAATGTGACATTGTCGGCTTGAAGATGAAGGGGGTCATGTGTCAAAGAAAATGGAAACCTTAGTCCTATGAAGGAAAGGAACAGAATTCTGCCAACAACCTGAATGAACTCAGAGAAAGAGTCTTCTCTTGAGCCTTCAAATAAAAGCCCAATACTGATGACACCTTGATTTTGGTCTTGTAAGACACAGAGAAGAGAAACCAGCCAAGATCACCTAGACTTCGGACAGAGTGGTAGATTTCCACTGTTTTAGGTAACTAAATTTGTTTTTGGTAATTTCTTACGGCAGCAACAGAAAACTAATACAACATTGATTAGGCCTGCATCATCTCTGCTCTAAACTAAAAAAACTGTCTCTTATTTTTGATCTCAAGTCTTTAATGACAAAATCTTTCCAGCTCTGATTGTCATGACCCTGCTCCAAATACTGCAATAGCTCCCTACTGCCAACTCTATGGTTTGAACTATTTGGCCTGACATTAAGTTTTTTGTAATCTTGCCCCAACCTATATTGCTCGTATCATCTCCCACTAAGTGTCAACTACTCTTTGCTCTGCTCATACAAAAACTGCATTTCCATGTCTCTGGGTCTAATATTGCCCATGTCTGAAATATCCATGCCTATTCCCAGCATCTTCACAAGTTTAAACAACATTTAAAATTCAAGGCTCAGATCAACTGTTACTTTGGCATCAGTGTTGAAAGTAATCATTCCCACTGCTACACTAATGATAATATAATAATAATAATATTAACATTAACAGCTAAACTGTAAATAATATTAACAGTTGCAGCCACCATTTATTGAGAACTTGTTGGACAATGTTTTACGTGCTTTCATAAGTCTGCATAACAACCTCATGAGGTAGGAAGACAGATTCCATTATTTATACAGCTGAGAATGGAGGTTTAGAGAGGGTAAGTAACATGCCCATGTAGCAGAGATGGGATCTAGTATCTAAAACTCTAAAGTCTCTTTTCTCCATTCTGTTACACTCCCTTATAGAATATTCTTTATACCTCTTGCTTGTCCTCATCATGTTCCAACTTGCTTTATATTTACTCAGGCCTACAACTCATTTCCTCTAGTAGATTTTAAGATTGAGTATAACAGCTATGAGAGAGTTGGGACTCCATTTTGTTAAGTTTTGTCTTCCATAGCACCCACTAAGATGCCTTCCTTGCAAAGAGTGATAAAAATGTTTACTTAATGAGATGAATAAATGCATGGTAATGTCTGTGCTTTAGGGAAATTATTAAAATACCGTAAGAATTCATTAGCAAATTTTTAATAATTTAAGAATGTAATATTTAGGCTTGAGAAGGGATAATGAAAGATAATTTGTAGATGTAAGTGGATACTTCCTTAACAATATCTTTCAAGAGCTCTGTTATTCTTTCCATAAAAAATAATAACAAAACACTAGAATATGAGATGAGAAATAAGAAATATTTGATATATTTATATAATCATTTATAGCTTTTAAAACTTCAATGTAGCAGTTTAACATCTGGAGGAATATAGTTTTAAATTTTCTTGTCTATAACAAAGATGCACTGAATTGTTCATTCATTCATTCAAAAACATATTGAGTATTTAGTAGATATCAACTATCATCTTAGGTACCATAGATATAAAAATGAATGAGATATAGTTCTTTCCATCAAGGATTTGAAGTCCAATGGAATTCAGACAAATTCAAATAAGTTATATATAAAATGTTATTAATACACAGATGACCCTTAAGAATCTAAAAAACAGGCTTATATTTTTTTGCCATTGAAAATATTTTTCAACTCAACAACAACAAAAAAATAAACAGTCCAATTAGAAATTGGGTTTCTATACACTAATAATGAACTATCCGGAAGGAAAAACTAAGAAAGCAATCCCATTTACAATTGCATCAAAAAGAATAAATTACCTAGGAATAAATTTAACAAAAGAGGTTAAAGGCCTGTGCATTGAAAACTATTAGACATTGGTGAAAGAAACTGAGGAAGACACAAATAGATGGAAAGATATTCTGTGCTCATTGATTGGAAGAATTAATATTGTTAAGATGTCCATACTACCCAAAGCAATCTACAGATTCAATGCAATCTCTATCAAAATTCCAATGGCATTTTTCACAGAAACAGAATAAACAATCCTAAAATTTGTATGGAACCACAAAAGGCCCTTCAAATAGCCAAAGCAAACTTGAGAAAGAAGAACAAAGTTGGAGGCATCACACTCTCTGACTTCAAATTATATTACAAAGCAATAGTAATCAAAATAGTATAATACTGGCATAAAGACAGACACATTGATCAATGGCACAGAATAGAGAGCCAAGGAACAAACCCATGCATTTTTGTCAATTAATTTACAACAAAGGAGCCAAGAATATACAATGGGTAAAGGACAGTCTCCTCAATAAATAGTGTTGGGAAAACTGGACAGCCACATGCAAAAGAACGAAACTGACCACTATCTTACACCATACACAAAAATTAACTCAAAATGGATTAAAGACTTGAAGCTAAGACTTGAAACCATAAAACTCTTAGAAGAAAACATAGTAAACCCCTTGACATCCATATTGGCAATGATTTTTTGAATTTGACACCAAAAACAAAGGCAATAAAAGCAAAAATAAACAAGTGGGACTACATAAAACTAAAAAGCTTCTGCACAGCAGAGGAACCCTCAACAAAATGAAAAAGCAACCTACTGAATGGGAGAAAATATTTGCAAATAATATATCTGATAAGGGGTTAATATCCAAAATACATAAAGAACTCAGAGAACTAGTAGTAAAAAACCCAAATAATTCAATTTAAAAACGGGTAAAGGGGGCCTCCCTGGTGGCGCAGTGGTTGAGAGTCCGCCTGCCGATGCAGGGGATACGGGTTCGTGCCCCGGTCTGGGAGGATCCCATATGCCGCGGAGCGGCTGGGCCCGTGAGCCATGGCCGCTGGGCCTGCGCATCCGGAGCCTGTGCTCCGCAACGGGAGAGGCCACAACAGTGAGAGGCCCGCATACCGCAAAAAGAAAAAAAAAAACGGGTAAAGGGTCCGAATAGACATTTTTTCAAAAGCACATACAGATGGGCAACAGGTACATTAAAACATGCTCAACATCACTAATTATCAGGGAAATGCAAATCAAACCCACAATGAGAATATCACCTCACACCTGGTAGAATGGCTATTATCAAAAAGACAAGAAATAACAAGTGTTGGTGAGGATGTGGAGGAAAGGAAACCTTTGTACACTGTTGGTGGGAATGTAAATTGGTGCAGCACCTAAAGAAAACAGTATGGAGGTTGCTCAAAAAATTAAAAAGTAGAGCTACCGTATAATCCAGCAATTCTACCTCTGGGTATTTATCTGAAGGAAATGAAAACCCTAACTTGAAAAGATATTTGTACTCCATGTTCACTGCAACATTATTTATAATAGCCAAGTTAGGGAAACAACCTAAGTATCAACTGATGGATGAATGGATAAAGAAAATATGATATACACACATGCACACACACTACTCAACCATAGAAAAGAATGAAATCTTGTCATCTGTGAGAACATGGATGGACCTTCAGGCTTATGCCAAGTAAAATAAGTCAGACAGAGAAAGACAAATATCATTCTGCTTGATATATATATGGAATCTTAAAAAAACCCAAAGAGCGCTAAGCTCATAGATACAGGGAACAGATTGGTGGTTGCTAGAGGCCAGGTGGGGGTATTGGTAAAATGGGTGAAGGGAGTCAAAAGGTACAAACTCCAAGTTGTAAAATAAACAAGTCATGGGGATGTAATGTACAGCATGGTGACTAATAAAAATGTTGTAATAATAATGTATTGCATATTTGAAAATTATTAAGAGATTAGATCTTAAAAGTTCTCATCCCCCCCAAAAAATTCTGTAACTATATAAGGTGATAGGTGTTAACTAGACTTATTGTAGTGATCATCTCACAACATATACAAATACTGAATCATCATGTTGTGCACCTGAAACTAATATAATGTTGTATGTCAGTTATACCTCAATTAAAAAAAAAAGAAAATGGGCAAAGGACTCAAATATACATTTCTACAAAGAAGATACACAAACAGCCAATAAGCTCATGAAAAGATGCTCAGTATCACTAACCATTAGGGAAATACAAATCTGAACTACAATGAAGACCACCTCCATTTCAGTAAAAAGAAAATTATAAATTATGTATTTACTTTTAGAAAACATAAAATACATACAAATATTTTAAAAGATTAAAATGCAATAAATATTTGCAAATCATTATTTCAAATGGTAAAATAAGACTTTATGCTCTCAAGAAAAATGTTTGAAGTAATGTACATTATAGTTTTTAAAAATATTGGTTTGCTTACAAAACTGCTTCCTCTTTTTCCTGAGCACTCCCTAGACTACATTTCCCAACCTCCCATTTTCTAGCATCAGCCTTGTGACTGAGTTGTAGCCAATGAAATAAAAGCAGAAGTGACTTCATTATTTCCAAATCTTGCCCATAAAAACTTCCCATGTGCTGGCTGAATACAGAGGGCCCCAAGGCCCTAGAAGACGGTATAGCCACGAGATGAAAAGAGCCTCAAACTCTGAATGACCATAGGGCAGGCCACCGGCCCACTGGGAATAACTGCATTGGACTGATATTTGCTCAGCGAATGAACTTCTTTTGTACTAAATTTTCAAGGTTTATATTTTATTGCAGCTGGTATTATCTTAGCTACTAAATAGAGCAACTCGAAGGTGTGCTTCCAAATTCAGTTTTCTCATACTTAGTTTTAATAATGTCATAGTTGAAAAAGAAACTTCATAACAAAACACCATAGATCATATAAAGTATAAATGTAGAGTAAAGTTCATTGTTAATAATAGTGGATATAAATCTGTATTTTATTAATTTTCCTGAGAACTTAGGAATTTTTAGTGACTTCTTGTCAGATCTTAGGGTGTCACTTTGTTTATTTAATCAGTGGCTAATGAAAAGCCTGACTAGGAGTAGAAGTTTCAGGACTACCTTTTTTGTGTAGTTGCAGTATTAGTATCACACTTAATCCAGTTTCATTGCAGGAATCTCTGTAAGCCTCTTGCCCATTTTCTTGTGGTTAAGGAAACTAACATCTCCAGAAAGGCATGCAACACCTGACTGACATCCAGACCAACTGAGAAAACTAGGGTGAAGCCATATGTTAAATACGGTAGTGCTTAATTTCTTTTTTGTCTTTTAGATTAAAAGGAAAAATAAGTTCTACCATTTTTGTTCCATCCTCCAGAGAACCTCATCATGAACCCCAAAGGAGTACATGGGCCTTTCATCGGAGATCACTATATTTGATACTATACCAGACACTGAGAAGGATGTACAAAATAAGAAAAAAGTCTAGCCAAGAGATAGACAAATACATAAATGATTACAGTTATTAAGTATTATAATTAGAGGAAATATAAAGTACTGGGTGAGCTTAGAAATTACTACAAGATGAAAAGAGCAGAGATTTCTGAGTGGCCACAGGTTATAACAGCTGATTTCTACTTAAGCTCTGGATCCGAAGCTCTCTCACCTACTCAGTTGTTCCCACAAGTATCCCCTCTCATTAAAAAACCAAAACTCTTCTTTGATCTATTTCTTCCAAGCTATAGTCCTATTTTTTTATTTCCCTTTTTATCAAAAATCCTAGAAATTGTTTTTATTTGCACACAGTAGTCACTAATCATATGTGCCTACTTAAAATTATATAAATTAAAAATGTAAAAAAATTTAAAATTCAGTTACTCAGTCACACAAGCCACATTTCAAGTGCTCAATAGCCACATGTTGGTTGTATGGTAGCCACATGTTGTCTACCGTACTGTATTGGATAATGCAGATATAGAACAATGCCAACACTGCTAAAGGTTCTATTGGACAGTGCTGGTCTAGACTATAACAGAATAATTAAGAATGAAGTCTCCAGGTCTATACTGCCTGGATTTAAATCCCAACTTCGACCCTTAACTAGTTAAGTAAACTTGGGGAAGTTACTCCCCTTCTGCCTACTTTGATTCCCTCATCTATAAAATGAGGGTAATAGTAATTAATTCTTTTTTTTTTTTTTTTTTTTTTTTTTTGTGGTATGTGGGCCTCTCACTGTTGTGGCCTCTTCCATCGCGGAGCACAGGCTCCGGATGCACAGGCTCAGCAGCCATGGCTCACGGGCCCAGCTGCTCCACGGCATGTGGGATCCTCCCGGACCGGGGCACAAACCCGTGTCCCCTGCATCGGCAGGCAGACTCTCAACCACTGCGCCACCAGGGAAGCCCTAATTAATTCTTGCTCCATAACATTGTAAGATTTAAATGATTTACATGTAAAGTGCTTAAAACAGTGCCTAGCACATGAAAGTGCTCAGTAAGTATTAGGTGTTCTAATTTTTATTCTCGAAATTATTCTCATGGACTCTACTTCACCTCCCATTTTTGTTAACCTGCTCCAATCAGGCTTTGTCCACCATTGCAAGGTTTGTCAAGGTTTACCAAATTCCTCCATCTTGTGAAATCCAATGGTCAAGTCCCAATCTTCATCTTATTTGAACTACCAGAAGCACTTGACAGAGATGATCAGCTTTCTTAAAATATTTTCTTCCTTTGGTTTCCAAGATACCATATTCTTCTTTTTCATTTTCTTTAATGGCTGCTCTCTCTTAAGTTTCCTTTAATGGATTCTCTTCCTGATATCTAAATGTTGGCATATACCAGGGCTCTGTCTTTAGTTTTCTTCTTGATTCAAGTTACACAAAGTAATATTATCTAGTGCCATGGCTTTAAATATTACCTGCTGATTACTCCCAAATTACATGCTTAGCCTTGACTTACTATGGATGCATATCCAACTAACCATATAATGACTGTACTTAGATGTCTCATGGGCATCTCAAAATCGACATGTCTAAAATAGAATTCCTGATTCCCCATGAAGCTGAATTTGCTATTGATAGCTTACATCTATAAAATGATTTTTGAATTCTGAAAGCATTTTCTTATACATTTAAAGTATTATCTTTATAAAAACTCTGTTAGGACAGCAGGTGTTAAACCCAACTGTCAGATGAACATTCTATGACTCAGATATGTTGGGCAGGTTTTCTTAAGTGGCCATATTTGATATCTTATATAACCCAGAGTAAGCAATAGCATCCAATTCTCCTTATTCACCCTATGTGCTTTCTACAAGGCTGTGATGTTTAGCAAGATATACTTAAGCTTTAAAAATGGTGAGTTTCCACTTAACAGTCAAAGAAGGATACAAAATAGCCTGGGAAAAGAAGGGAGATATGACTTAGCTACTATGTGTATTAACCAACATATCTTTATAAGTGGTTTCCCCTTCACCAATTATTGTTTATGTATGATTACTGATCCTACATAATCATACACAATCATAATCCAGAATAATTTTGGCATTCTTTAGAAAGATATCATTTTGCTGAGTTTTCTACTCTTCAGAAGTCAAGTAAGCAGTCTTTATCTGGTCTTGAAATCCACACTGGTAAAATGATATTTACTTTTACAATGATGAGTATCATTTTAAGAAGTTGAAGATATTATGGTATATCATTAATTAAATGATAACTATAAATTAATTACATGCAGATCTCCATGCAAAGGCCAGAAAAATCAAAACAAAGGATCTATTGTAAGATCCAACATCATAAATCCATTCATTGTTTTAGATAATGTTATCATATGACCAAAGAATTTAGGTATTAAATTGGAAATTTCAGTTTTAAACACTGCTAGAGCTTGTTACTGCATTTTTAAGAAAACATAAAAACCTTACTTGAGACATATACACAGAAATACAGAATTTAGAAACCCACTGAAAGTTTGGAGTCCAGTAATTACAAAACAATCTCTGTTGGCTATTGTACAGTTAATCTCTGGCTTTAAAATGAGAGATATTCTGAATTCTATTGTCAATGTAGGTCGAAGCTATACGGTGTGTATGTAGGAATGCAACTGCACATTTTAAGAATGATCAAAAATTTAACAATTATAATGTTACTGAATATAAATGTAGACAACAACAAAAAGGAACACGTTATTTTCTGCTATGCTATATACATAAGAAGGGGCTATATGGTATAACAAAGAACTAAACTACATTTCTTAAATCTACTAACATCACAGTGTTTTTGACAATAAAAATCAAATCAGTGTATGGTCAACAGATCTCTATTTTTAAATAAAAATATTGTCAAAGAAAGATATATGGGATATTAATGCCAAAACTATGAAGACATGAAATTGATCATTGAGAAATATTGACCACCTTCTTCAAACGTTCTATACTCTTAGCTTCTGTGACACTACTCTCTCATAGTGTTTGTCCTTTCTTCATGATAATTTCTTCTTGGTCTTCATTGGCTCCTGTTCCTCTGTCCAATTCTAAAAGGTTAATCTTCCACAGAGTACTGCCTTCACCTACTGCTCTTTTATCTGTAGTGTTCTTCTTGGACAGTCTCACTCTTGTTCATGGTTTCAAGCAACCTCTAAACGTTATAACTCCCAGATTTATGTCTCTGGTTCTGACACGAGCTTTAGAAGAGTTTATTTAAATATGTTCTAGACATTTCTACTTGGATGCTCCATCGATATCTCAGATTCAAAGTGTCCTAATTTGACACCTCTCCTTCTCCCAACCTACTCCTCCTTTTATACTTCCAATATCCATTAATAGCACCACAACCATCCATCCAGGGATGCAAGCCAGAAATATGGGGATTACCTTAAAATCCTCTCTCTTTCACCTCCCCACATCCGACCCATCAATAAATCGGGTGACTGACTACTCATTTTGCTTGTTAACAATCCCCTGAATTTATCAACCCCTCTCTATCTTTATTATAACTGACAACTCACTTAGTTCAGGATCTTATCTCTTATCTGAAATATTGTACTACTCTGCTAATTCATCCTAAAATCCTCTTTACCAGATGCTGACTTAGGTTTACTTCTTTATTGCAGCTCCACTAGATATAAGCTCCAAGAGAAGGATCTCGTCCTGTCCATGTTTTCTTTAGAATACAGCATATGGTAGATGCTCAAAAAATATGTTAGATAAGTAATGGCAGCCTGAATGGCCTACAAAATATATATTATGCAAATCTAACCATATCAATTCTCTACTGAAAACCCTTTAAAACTTCCTATCACCTACAAATTAATATGATCTATAAGACTTTCCATGACCTATCGACCTTGCCTCTAGCCACATTCAGTCCAAAATTTTTTGTTAAAATCACACCTATTTCCTATCATTCCCATATATGTAATACTTCCATTACTTTGTCATTATGGTCTCTATCTGGAACACCTTTCTAATTGTCCTTTACCTGGTTATCAATCACTCTTTTTTCAGGCCTTGGATCAGGCAACATCTCCTCCAGGTATTCACTCCTGGAATTCTAGGTTGGTTCAAACAATCCTCCTCTGAGCACTCAGCACACTTTCTATGTAATTCTAGTTTTACCACTGACGTAGGATCTTGAAGCAATCTGTTTAAGTATCTATCTTCTACTAGAGTATAAGCAACTCAGGTTATAAATGATTTCTTATTCATCTGTGTTCTCCATGTGCCTGGCACATAGTAAGTGCTCAAACCCCTGAATGAATAGAATTATTTATTTCATTTAACACCACATATTCTGAAACTAATATAATTTTGTAAATCAACTATACATCAGTAAAAATCTATTGAAGAAATAATTTATAGATTGACTCTTGTCCTCTTTAGTTGGCCTCATCATCCCTTAACCATATACTCTTTGCTCTATAGAAGACTTACTTGCATTGCTCTGAAGAAGACATTTATTTCTACCTCTGCATGCTTACCCTTTCTTGTGTTTGGAATACTTGTTTCTTTTTATGCATCAGATGAACTTCTGCTCATCTTTCTTTTTTTTAGTTTTTTTAAAAAATAATTTTGAATCACTATGTTGTACATCTGTACACCACATATTCTCTAACTTGTAGTCTTATCAGTGTCTATTTTAGGATCTTCATTTTTTAGATTAATAGACTATTTTTTAGAGCAGTTTTGGCTTTACAAATGTTTGTAAGTTTTAAAGAGAAAAATGCAATAAATAAAATTCTAACTGCGAGAGGAAAAAAAACCTCTCAATTTCAAAAGGCCAACATCTATCATTTTAGCACAACACAGTTAATTATGTATAAATGTTAGCAATTTTAAAAATCCTTTAAATATGATCTCTATGTCCATAAATTAAATTTCTAATTCTATATTAAAATGCAAAGTAACATTTTTTTTTTTTTTTTTTTTTTTTTCTTTTTGCGGTATGCGGGCCTCTCACTGTTGTGGCCTCTCCCGTTGCGGAGCACAGGCTCCGGACGCGCAGGCCCAGCGGCCA
Source organism: Mesoplodon mirus (assembly GCF_964341445.2). Classification (NCBI taxonomy): domain Eukaryota; kingdom Metazoa; phylum Chordata; class Mammalia; order Artiodactyla; family Ziphiidae; genus Mesoplodon; species Mesoplodon mirus. Next base: position 31,571,128 of record NC_138992.1, read on the forward strand.
TGGCTCACGGGCCCAGCCGCTCCGCGGCATATGGGATCCTCCCAGACCGGGGCACGAACCCGTATCCCCTGCATCGGCAGGCGGACTCTCAACCACTGCGCCACCAGGGAGGCCCCAAAGTAACATTTTAAAACACCAAGTGAAAAATTACTCTAACATAATCACATTAAATATAGTAAGTTACAACCAGGATATAAGGAATGCCATCAAATAATTATCTCAAAATAATACTATTATATAAAGATCAAATTCCAGAATCACTGTTACAGTTTGTAAAACCAAGGTTAGCCGGGTCCAGGAATTAACATATCCTTAAATTCTTTTGTGCTGTAGATTTATGCCCTGGCTTCTCTGTACCAGAACCCTAGTATTCAGACATAAATGAGATTTAATCCATTTGCTTATAATTTATTTGCTGTAAAAGAAACACCGTATTATATGCTTTTGTTTGTGTGTTAAGTAGAAGATATGCTATTATTTCCAAGATATCAGGGACTTAATGCTTAATTATCAAAACCCATTTGAAAAAAGGCATTGCTTTGACTCACAAATTTCTTAATTACTAACAGTGGGTTTTCTGAGTAGGAGTGTGGTATCTAATTTATTTTTGCAGATGTGATTACACGAGACTGAATTTTAAAGTAGCAAAGCTTTGAGTATCTTCCCTGTCAGCAGAAAATTCCTCCATCCCTGCTGCTGGAGAATATTGCTGCTTGAAGTGTTAACAGGGAAATAAAAACTGCAGTGAGAAAATTGATACAACTGGTAAATGCTGCTTACAAACTGAAAAAGAAGTTAGGTTGTCAGCAATAAATGAAGTATATTATTCACACAAAATATGTGGTGTCACCTTCATCACGGTAACTTGCTGGGAGCGGAAATTAACTTGGCTGGTTCCAACTTGAGGAACCTAAAGAAAAGTAAATATCTCACAGATCAGAGTACCTTTACAAAGGACCAGCAACTGACAATCAGGAGGACCACAGCTTAACTTCTCTCTGAGGACAAAAGACGTTAAGTGCATTTCAAGAACAGTAACCAAGGTTCACTGAGAAGCAGGTTCACTGATCACTGAAAAATCAAGTCATTGTTATATTTTCGGAAAAGTTAACTAGTTTAAAATATGCCCCTTTACTTCTGGAACATGTCATCATCTACACATTACTGAGACAGAATAAGAGAAAAGAATATGTATTTTAATTAATTACAACTCAGTTAGGAAGTGAAAAGAGTAACATAAAAATGCCTACCCGTTTGGCTGAGCTGAGAAGCACTGCGGCTTTTCCGGGAGAGACCAACAATAGCTACCATTTTGGCCCCAATGCTAGAGCGCCGCTTTTTGCTGCTGGTGCCCAAGGCGCCCACTGCAGTGTCAGACTGGCTGCCATCATTCTTCTCCAGCGAGCACATGTCTCCGCTGATGCTGCTGCTTTTAGTCATGTTCTTCCCTGAGATGCCCATTTGTCTGCTTTGCATTTTGGATGTAAAGACACTGTAGGCCGATGAATCATTAAAAGTGAGGACAAGAGTAAAAAGGAAAAGACAGAAAAGGTATTTTAGATGAAATATCTGGAGTATAATTCAATTATATCATTAGTGGGACATATTTTTAGGACTCAAAAATTTTCAAATACCATGGTCTTGAATGGGTTTTACTATTCAGGGCCAACCTTAACGTAACTATCCAAAATCAGACATGATTTCCTTTCTGCTTTCAAAGAAGGCACTGGTTTGCACGGCCACAGGAAAAAAATATTTGCGAAAAATCAGTGGGCTCATTTAAGAGAATATGCTGTCCTGCAAGTGCAATAAACTTTGAGGCAGTCTTATAACATATGAAAGAAGTTTCCAAAGCATTCTTCTCGAATTTGCTTTACTATCACTTTCAAAGAGAAATTCGATGAGTGGGGAAATTTTACAAAAAATGGCAAGAATTACAGCATCTATTGCTAAGAGTGGCTCTTTAAGTTTCTCATTTTATTAATGAGATTTTTCTAATAGTTGTTAAATTTTCTAACAGGGATTGATGTTTTCATTAGTTTTGAATTAAAAATAATTTATTTCACTTTACACTTTCATATATTGATATGTTTATATTCCAAAAATGAAGAAAAGATTTTCCTCTTGCATTCATTTGAAAGAAAGAAACATTCAGTTTTCTAGACAATATGGTCAGAAGGCAATAATTTTTAAAACATTTTAAAATTTTTTAAATATTTTTTCCCCTCTATCCTAGAGTAAAACCTACTGAAAGGTTAGGACCAGGGATCAAACCTGGGCCCCCGGCAGTGGAAGCATGGAGTCCTAACCACTGGACCACCAGGGAATTCCCAACACATTACCTTTATTAAAATATGTTCGTTTCCTCCAAGTATTTAAGAGGGAAAAGACTCAGTATGAAATTTTTTAAAAAGACAGTAAATTGTACTATTCACATTACTTCACATTAGTTTTAAGAAGAAATGAGGCATAAATAAACAAGAGAGAAAGAGAGGAGACAGTGTATAACACTTCTACAATGCCCCAAATCAATCATTTCCAAGCTTGTTTAATTTTGCTATTCTTCAATAAGCAACTATAGAGTAAAGTAGAAAGAGTTTTGGAGGCAACAGATGGGGGCTTAAAACCCAGATTTGCTGCTACTTAACTGACTTCCTTTAGAAACATTAATTGCTCTACTTGACCCTCAGGTTCCTCATTTATAAGAGAATATCTTATTGTACTTTCTTATATTAAAGAATAGAGATAATATATCTAAAGTAAAAATTCAGTAAATAAAAATTAATATTAGGGAATATAGACAATGGATAAAATAAGGTTAAAGCCCTTCAACATGTATTATATATATGTAAATACTTAACAGCATCAATAGAAGTGATATTTATAATTATAAATTTTAAAACTTCTGAGATTCAAACGTCTAAACTGGTTTTTCATATAGCCAGCACTATGTAATGGAGAGTGGACTATACTGGGAGCCAGGAAATCTGGGTTTGATCTTTGGCTTTACTGACTGATCTTGGGAGAGTTGTTTCCCTTTCTGGAACTTAACTTTCTCATTTAATAAATGAGAAAACCTAAGTAAAGCACTAAGAAGAATGGGAAACACATAAGAGCTCCCGAAATTACTCTCTTCCTCCTTCTCCTTATTATTATCACCACCACCAGCACCATCATCATCCATTAAGCATCCATTAAACATGCTGAACTGGAATATCTATAAGGTCCACTTTAACTACGAAACACTTTGCTCCCCAAGTATCTCTTGTTTCATGGATTCTGGGCAAATGAACATAAAAATGCAACGTATGACTTTTATGGTATGCTATCGTCAGAAAAGGCATGGCATAGTCTAGGAAAGTCAAAGTTTAGTTGAGACTAAGACTTTCAAAATAATATGTTCCATAGTCACAATAACTAGTACTCCTGTTATGTAGGAATTTTTACCCCAAACATGCTTTTCTAAAAGAACCTCCTAATCTACTACCTACCAAAGAAGTCAAAGATAGACTCTCAAAATATTGTACCTTGTGATTTTTGCATTTTAATTCTCATGGTTGGATATAAGGCATAAAGAACTTGTCCAAAATTAAGCAGGATATAATAAAATACTAACTGAACGGATAAATCAGATTACAGATAAGTATTTTAATGACCATTTGGTTTTAAAGAAGTATACTTCTCTTCAACCTAACAACTTTGATAATGCATTATCTACAAAAAGCGTTACTAAAAGTTTTGTAAAATGGTTCTACTTCTCATCTCCTTGAAACTTAGAGATCAACAGGGATGAGTTTATGAGTAGTTGCTCTCCAGTGCTGTGTTTTGAAGAGAGGGAGACTGAGGCTAGGGTATCACTACTGGTTTCCTTTACTTTCCTCACTTGGACATCACCTAAAACTATAAGCAAACAATACTGCAAGCAAACAAGCTATCAACCAACATTTTAAAAGTTTTGTGACTCTTTATTTAAGGACTACTTTGTAGTAAAGAATCTGTAAACATGGGCGATCATTTGGAATGCTTAGTGTGGTTAAGAAAGCACAGACCCATTTGTTACATTATCAATTACTTTAAAAGAAAATTTTGTAAGGGTCTGGTAATATGGTAACTTTCCAATACTGCTGGTGGTAGTACCAATGACAGATTTCTGAAGGGCAATATGGCAATATATATCAAAAGCATTTAAAAAACATGCCTACCCTTTAACCTATCAATACTACTTTTAGGACTTATCCTAAGGGAAAACAGCAATGTTCATAGATTTAGCAAGAATGATATTTACTGCAGAATTTATTATAATAGTAAAACACATACACACACATGGTAAAACCCCATAAATGTCCAACAGTAGAGGGCATTTAAATAAGTTATGTTCATCAATAAAATAGAATGTACCTTTGAAAATGCTGTTGTAAATAAATATTGATTGACATAAAATATGTTCTTGATATGGGAGAAAGGGTAAGAGGAAGCAGGTATCTACAACTTAGCTTTGGCTGGCACACATACCAAATAGGAATTTACCCTACTACTAGGGGACACAGGTAAATTCAAATCCCAGAGTGACACACTGTCACAAACAAACAAACGAAAAGAAATTCATATAAAAAGAAATGAACATCTCTTGATAAACTGGGTAGTTCAGGAAACCTGGATTCATAGATGATCTACTAGTTATCTGCACAAGAGGGGAATTAAGGGAATATAAAGAAAAATAAAATATGTTCAGGATGTTTATGTTCTTTGGGAAAAAAAAGTGTCATAGCAAGAAATCTAAAGGATGTACTGTGAACAGCATGCTAAAAGTAAATAATTTTTATTTTCTCTGGTTGGTAGTCATGCTTTTTAAAAATGTCCTTTTTTTTCTATTTTGTTTTTTCCAAAATGAACATAAAAGGTATTGGTAACAAGAAAAAAATTAAACAATCAGACAAATGAAAAGAGCAATCAAGGACAAAAACAGGCCAAATAATTCAATTTGCATAGTTCATTCCATGGGCTAAAGGTGTACCATGGCTTTCAAGCTAATTCTAAGAGATTACTACACAATAATACTGGGCATTGATATAGGATGCTCAATTCCAGAAAGAAACACAGTGTTTCCACATTTCTAAATACTGTTTTATGCATGTTTTCTAATTTTTGGCATTAGAAAAATAATGAAGAACTTTATATATTTAGTATTCTTGAAATGTGTAAAATTGCCAATACAAGTGATTTATTTTATGACATGATTGTAGTTGTTGAAAGTTGTATCCCAAAAGATTTTTTAAAGGGCAAATCTAGTATCACCTATCATTGGGAGAAAGGTAATGAAAGGCAGGTAAAATATTTGTAAATATTCTCCAAAGACTTAAATAGCATATTTACGGGATTATAGGAGCTATGTGATTAAACTAAATGAAGTTTATAGGCCAAAAGTATTTTTAATAGGTTTGAATGAATAGAACTGAGTAGTCTAGCTGTTAAGATAAACAGCAAACACAGGACAAATTCTGAGTTTGTGAGGGTATGAGCATAAGAGTAACACTGTAAATAAAATATACAGTCATGAAAAAATATTTCATCTTATTGAGAGCTGGGAAGGTGGTTAGGAGAGAACCCTAACTAGAGCCCTGGGACCCAGCCAATATTTTGCCTCTAAATATATCATTAATGGACAATTTGGAGACAACATAATTACCTTCTTTAAACAGTGACAAATTTATAAAGGCTAGATCATTAAAGGAATAGGAAGATTGCTTTATTAATTGAGCATTCATAAATCCATTTAAACTCTTAGGTCTACCTATCTATCTATCTATCTACCTATCTATCTATCCATCTATCTACCTACCTACCTACCTACCTATCTATCTTTACTATCTCTTGAATTTATAAGTTCTCCATCAAATCATTGAATAACAGATCCCCTCCCTGCCATGAGTTTGAAGAAACTTACTTTAAGGAAAAATTTTAAACTTTATAAATCAAAAGTGCATGTTTCTCTCTCTGCCTATCACACAGTGATTGGGTTTTTGACTTTGTTGAGACAAATGAAATGTTAGTGGAAGTGAGTCCTAGCACTTCTGCGGAGAAGCATTTAATCGGTGGTGTTCAACTCCAACTTCTCTTTCCCTCTGCCCCTGGGACTGTGAAAGACAGGGCCTCAATCAGACTGAGCCCCTGCTCAGGACAGAAATGAACTTTTGTTGATTATGCATCTAAGAATCCAGGGCTGTTTATCACAGCAGCACAATTTAATATGTCTTGAGTAACAAAGTCAGGAGACACTGGCTATGGAAAAATCAATTAGGAGTTTATAGCAATAATACTGGGAAAGTAAATAAGAACTTAGGCTACTGTACTGCTATTACTAATAGAAAGGAAAGATTAGTGTAAAAGTTATCTGGAAGGAACCTTCTATACAGCTTAGTATCTGGACCTGGGAATAAGATATAATCATAGTTCAAATTAGTTAGCATTTACCATATTCCAGAGGCTATCTCAAGTGCTTTATATGAATTAACTCATGTAATCCTCACAACAACTCTTAAAGAAAACTGAGACCCTTAGAGAGTATAGTGTTTGTCCAGGTGGTACTGATTTAGGAAACGATCAACACCGGAACCAGTGGAATTTCTTGATGGAAAGGCTGAGTAAGAGGAGGCTGTACACTCAGGCCAAGTGTTCAAGGGAATAGTCAGGGCTCAACAGATGGAGTCAATAAGTATTTGTTGAACAGGAGAGGACAGATGAAGCTAGGATGGCCTAAGTAGGCAAGCCAAGAGGGTAAAGAGAAATGAAAAAGGTTGAGAAGACAGTCCAAGGAATACTTATATTTTAAGATTAGGAAAAAGAAGAGTGACTGAGGTGAATAGAGATGCATTCTCAGAAATAAGAAAAATAGAATAGGGTTAAATTCCACAGAAGACAAGAGAAGAACGAGGTTCAAGACAGTTGTGGTGGTCAAATGATGCAGAGTTAATTAGCAGGAACATTTAAGAAAAGCTATGGATTTAGAGGTTTAGAGGGCACAATTTACCTTTAAGAAAGCAGCTACTGAAATAGAGAAATTCCTACTGAAATAGAGAAATTCCTTCAAGATGGAGAAAACTTTTAAAAAAACTCAAGTGAAAGAGTTTGATTTAAAACATTAAATTTTTATGCTGTGAGGAATTTTATTAAAGGGGAATAGAAGGAACCCATCTGTATATCTGTTTAATAAAACTGTCTTATCACAATTTCTAGATCCAAAACTACACGGGTAATGGTTTACCAGAAAAGTTTCTTTTACTCATTGGTCCTCCTTTTCCTAACTTAGCGAATGAGGAGGTTAAAGATCATTGTTAAGGTACTTTTAACCTCCAAATTTTTATGACTATAATGCCTCCGTTAATGTGGTTTTAAAAATTAATCCCTTTGAAAATTTCACGGTTCTTTTTTTTTCCGGACGTACAGGCTCAGCGGCCATGGCTCACGGGCCCAGCCATTCCGCAGCATGTGGGATCCTCCTGGACCAGGGCACGAACCCGTGTCCCCTGCATCGGCAGGCAGACTCTCAACCGCTGCACCACCAGGGAAGCCCTCTTTTTCTTTTTAATTCAGCTTTGCCTACTGTTCCCCACGATTTCCCTTGATATATGTATTTTAAGCAATAACATGTCTCCCTTCACAAATTTCCAGAATAAATTCCATAATTCTAACTCATCAATTCAATGTGTGTATAATCTCCTTAAATTTTTCTATTGTTTCACCTGTACTTTTCAACTAACCTCATTATTTCTATATGTAAATATTTTAGGCAGAAATAGACTTCCCTCTAATTCATTTTCAGGTCAGCTTTTCTGATTTTACCACATGATTACATAGTACTTTCAATAACATGAAAAAGTCCTTGACAAATTATCAGAAGGTATGTTCACTGGCCTATTACTTCAAGGGTCAGTTTACACTTTTCACCATTCTTACTAATATCAAAGGAAAACTAATAGTTAAAATTTTGTGGGAAAAAAACCAAAAAAACCCCTGAGAACTTGATTTATTCTTGCCAATCATCCAGCTCTATAATCAGAGTACCAAGTTTTGTAGAGTATTTAACAAATGATGAATATTCTGCACTATTGAAATGATTACACTACATAAAAATTCACATTATGCTGCTAAAAATAACACTGAAAGCTAAACTATAATACGAAAATATTCTTGGACTGTAACTTTAACCTAAATAAAATCACTACATGTTGAGTTTCAAAATGTATAAAAATGTATAAATGGCTATAGATTAAAGATATTAATTCCTCTAAAGACTCTAAAGTACAAAGTACATTAGTTCCATATTTTGAAAAATAGTGGATACTCAGATTTTTTTTCAAAAACTTGATTACAAATCAAATCAAAGTTAAAAAAAATCTCTACTTTGTGTAATCACATTGCATCATTTGTAATCTCATTGCATCAAACATACTTTAAACTTATAAATCTTGATTAAATTTAATTACTATCTATAAAACTCCCATATCTAATTAAAATCAAATTTTCAAATTCATATAGAAGAATCTACCAGAATTTCTGGAGTCCCAAAGGATTAACAAAACCAAAAACTCATTCTAGAATTTTTTTCAAGAGGCCAAATATATATTATCCATACATTATTATTTTATATTTAGAAACAAGGTTGCTTTATTGAAGTTGTCTATGTGTTCCTTATACTTGCCTGACAATAACTGAGCAAAAAGAAGTTGTTTCTTGCCCTTTCATCTTTCTTAGCATGTGTGGGAGTCAGGTAAAATAATTTGTAGAGAACCAGAAATAACTTCCACTGTTCCAAGTTCTTAGAATTTGTGGCATCATGTCACCTGGCACATTATTCTTTTAGTGAGCTTTGCATTATTGCTATAGTAAAGCCTTTGTTATCAGAAAAGATAGCAATTTTTACCATCTATCCTCTTTAACAGATAGCAGGGCTCAGGAGACTGGGCCATAGGATGTGGAACTGTCAGTGAAGAAGAGCACATTGTGCTTTCTGAGACAGTGTTGTTATCAGTTACGAGGTCTTTGCTTGCTTGGGAGAAAATGAGGGTTCTGGGCTTAGAGATAAAAAGCCAAGAAGGAGCTCTTTCATCAATAGCACATAGTGACAGGCCAATGATTACAGATATTTAAAAATACCTAAACAACAAAGCTCCAAGTGAAAATTTTTTGTATTTCTTAATTCAATTTTAGTGGGTATTAAAAAATTAACGTCTAAAGAGTGTGTGTGTCAAAAATAAACTCAAAATGGATTAAAGACCTAAATGTAAGGCCAGACACTATCAAACTCTTAGAGGAAAACATAGGCAGAACACTCTATGACATAAATCACAGCAAGATCTTTTTTGACCCACCCCTGGAGAAATGGAAATAAAAACAAAAATAAACAAATGGGACCTAATGAAACTCCAAAGCTTTTGCACAGCAAAGGAAACCATAAACAAGACCAAAAGACAACCCTCAGAATGGGAGAAAATATTTGCAAATGAAGCAACTGACAAAGGATTAATCTCCAAAATTTACAAGCAGCCCATGCAGCTCAATATCAAAAAAACAAAGAACCCAATCCAAAAATGGGCAGAAGACCTAAATAGACATTTCTCCAAAGAAGATATACAGATTGCCAACAAACACATGAAAGAATGCTCAACATCATTAATCACTAGAGAAATGCAAACCAAAACTACAATGAGATATCATCTCACAATGGTCAGAATGGCCATCATCAAAAAATCTACAAACAGGGCCTCCCTGGTGGCGCAGTGGTTGAGAGTCCGCCTGCCGATGCAGGGGATACGGGTTCGTGCCCCGGTCTGGGAGGATCCCATATGCTGCGGAGCGGCTGGGCCCGTGAGCCATGGCCGCTGAGCCTGCGCATCCGGAGCCTGCGCGTCCAGAGCCTGTGCTCCGCAACGGGAGAGGCCACAGCAGTGAGAGGCCCGCATACCGCAAAAAGAAAAAAAAAAAAAATCTACAAACAATAAATGCTGGAGAGGGTGTGGAGAAAAGGGAACCCTCATACACTGTTGGTGGGAATGTAAATTGATACAGCTAATATGGAGAACAGTATGGAGGTTCCTTAAAAAACTACAAATAGAACTACCATACCACCGAGCAATCCCACTACTGGGCATATACCCTGAGAAAACCATAATTCAAAAAGAGTCATGTACCACAATGTTCACTGCAGCTCTATTTACAATAGCCAGGACATGGAAGCAACCTAAATGTCCATCGACAGATGAATGGATAAAGAAGATGTGGCACATATATACAATGGAATATTACTCAGCCATAAAAGGGAACGAAATTGAGTTATGTGTAGTGAGGTGGATGGACCCAGAGTCTGTCATAGAGAATGAAGTAAGTCAGAAAGAGAAAAACAAATACCGTATGCTAACACATATATATGGAATCTAAAAAAAAAAAAAGATCATGAAGAACCTAGGGGCAAGACGCAGACCTACTAGAAAATGGACTTGAGGACACGGGGAGGGGGAAGGGTAAGCTGGGACGAAGTGAGACAGTGACATGGACATATATACACTACCAAACGTAAAATAGATAGCTAATGGGAAGCATTCGCATAGCACAAGGAGATCAGCTCGGTGCTTTGTGACCAGCTAGAAGGGTGCGATAAGGAGGGTGGGAGGAAGGGAGACGCAAGAGGGAAGAGATATGGGGATATATGTATATGTATAACTGATTCACTTCGTTATAAAGCAAAAAGTAACACACCATTGTAAAGCAATTATACTCCAATAAAAATGTTTTTAAAAAGTGTGTGTGTGTGCGCGCACGCGTGTGCATGCATGCGTATGTGTACTGATTATATTTTTTATTTTCAAGATATTATGATGTTTTGCCAATTTAAAAACCTTCCTGGCTGGGGAGAGATCGCCCCTTCAGGTGCAAGCCAATCCTTAGAGACAGTAAAGGGCTCAGCCTGGGGCATGCCTTTGATATGCAAATTAGCCAAATCCAGAGACAAACCTCTTCTATCTTGCCCATTTACACCAAAACAATATTTCCCTGCCCTAAATCATTCCAGGGCCTGGTACAAAGCAACTAGAGACCACCCCTATAACCCAAAGCCCATCCTGCAGAAATTATTCAAACTAGCTAATCTTCAACTGTTTACTCTGCCTTAGCTTGTCTTTTTTTGCCCCCCCAATAAAGGTTCTGTCCTTGACTTTTCTCTCACTCCTGCCCCTTCTGCCTCCTGGCCTACCCTGCTGCTTTCCCACATGGCTTTGCGTGTAGTGGCATGCCTCCTGTTTCTTGGGACAAAGCTTATTATAAACTTTGTTTTCCTGAGCCCCTTCTGTGTCTCCTCTGTGGCCATATCTGTCCGACCATTACATAGAACAAAGAATACTATGTATGTATGTGTGTATAAAATAACAATACTTCTTGTCAAGAACTACGGTTACTGGTATTCAGTATTACTGAGTACTGGTAATTTCTCTTTGATTAAATGCAGTGTTGATAAACCCAATGTCTTCAAATTCCCGACATTATCTCTTTGTTCACCCTAAGGAAAATGGTATTATTCTTTCATGTAAAAATGTGCAAATACATGATTTAATTTAGTATATTTGCTTAGCTTGTACTTATGCATGTAGATAATGTTCCAGTCATCATTAACCAAGCATAAGCTTGCTTTACATGTCACTCAGAAATCACCAAGAACAGAAAGATTATAATCTCCTTCAGTGATTACAATGACAGTAATATTTTGACAAGATGTCCTTGGTCATATATACTGAATTTTCCTTGGAACCATTTAGAGGAAAGCCTTCAGCTTCTTAGAAATCTAAATTTATTTTTCTTTTTAGATTCCAAAGTCAATCAGTTCTACAAAGATTGTGAATTTCTGTTCTGGAACCATGTCTCGGTACACACAATGCTAGTCTTTTAAGGTTAGAAAATCCACTGGAATTGGGGCTAACATAGGGAAGTTAGGTGGACATTTTTTAGTTTAGTGCATGGTTTTTGAAGTTTTCCTACAATTATTATCAAACTGAAAGACAAAGAATAACATGGTAAAACCATGCAGTGTAAAAAAAAAAAAAGAAGCATCGCTAAATTTTTCTGAGCTAAAGTATGCTTTCTTTAATATTTAGAATTTCTGACATAAATGTGAGGTATTAAATATTGCATCTTTGGCCTCATTAAACAAACAAAGCAAAATATACAGTGAGAATGTCAAGAATAAATCTATGCTTCTCTAAGTGTCAGTATTTTATACACTTTCTTCGGTTGGAGTAATCAACAAAATGATTTTTTAGGTGTTTTACATTTTGCTTGCCAAAAAATAAGGTATTTTAAGAGAGTTACTGTTCAACATGCTTCAAAGAAAAGCAAACTAGATTTGCAATGGGCCTAATTCTTCATATTGGGGTAAGGAGGTAGTTCTACTTTTCAGATTCTCTTAAGCTTAGGTCATGGTCTCTCAAAGGAAAAGTTTTATATTTGACTCTTAGGTAGATATGTACTTCAATAATATCAGTGATTTATTCAAGGCAACAAAATCTGGCAATTTCATTAAGAGGTGAAATGTAAGTTTAGGTTCAAAGTCAGTCAGACATGGGTTTCTATCCTATTTCTATCATTTAATAGTTCATGACTTTGAGCATACTTCTTAACCTGTTCTGAACTTTAGTTTTCTCATCTTTTTATTATATACCTTTCCACTTGAAGCTGTATGGGGCAAGACCTTTATCTCTTTTGTCCACTGCTAGAGTCTAGGTTTTAAAATAATGCCCGGGGTCTCCACTGTAACCTGGGCATATTTGTGGCAAAAGTGCTCACATGAAACACTAAAATATTACTTTCTCAAGTTTGTGTTGAAAACTAACAACAAAAATTAATTCAAGGATATTATTACCTCCACTGCAGTTAGCTACTTTATGAAACTAATACAGTTTCATTTTCAAACGAATTTTGAGAAGCCAAAGCCTAGAAAATAACGTAGATAATATCTATTCACCATAATGAAATAATAAAGATAAATAGAATTTAAGCAATTTGTAAATGTCGTGTTTCAAACATACTTCTGCAGTTTATTTATTGGCTACTTCTGCTTTCATGGATATTTATCTAGTATTAAGTTCTTTTCTTTAATGAACATAACCTGCCACTTCTCTTAAACTCATGTTTGAATGAGTGAATAATGAATTGCACGCACAAATGAGAATACAAAGTATTTTTTTCACCTTGGCATTTCTTACAGTATTCAGTTATAAGCATATAAAAAACAGATGTGTTTATATATTTCAAGTTACACTGAATATTTATTTTATAATAGGATTTTGACTTTATGTGTTGAAACCAATAATGTTGCTAACTGTCATTAAGTGGAAACCCTAAATTTTAAATGTAAAAATGTAACATTTTTTACATTCTACAGGATTAAATCCTTATACTTAAAAATTCTTATGTTCCATAAATGGAAATTATAAATCCTCAGAACTTTTGAATGATTACATTATAGATTAATATACTATGAAACTATTAAATTGCCCAAGATTTATCATTAGTCATTTAGAGTCAAATTTATCTAAATAAACACAATTATGCCATATATACATATTTTTGCAAGTAGGCATATATAAAAAGTTTAATGAAAAAAATTATGGTAAAGAGGATTTACCAATAAAGTTGTACTAAAAGGGACCAGAAATCTGTAGCAATTTGAAAGTCTATTTATTTAAAACAAAACTATTTTTTCTTTCTTCTTTCTAACAAATATGTATCTTTCCTTACCAAGATTTCTTAAACCATGCTTTTCTCCGGAGAAATAGACACAGAGCTTGACTTTGTATTACTTTGTTCAATTATACCTTTTGAAGGCTCTAGATCTCACTGCCCAGTACTATGGGCACTAGCAACATGTGGCTTATGAACACCTGAAATGTGCCTCCTCCAAATTGAGGTGCACTGTGTCCTATACACACTGTTTAGATATATTATACACTGTAATATACATAAGGCTTAGAAGTGTTAGTACACCCCCCAAGAGAAAAAAATGTGTTAATATTTTTATATAAATTAAAATTTGAAATGAGAATATTTTGGATATATTCGATTAAATAAAATATATTATTAAATTAATTTCACCTGCTTGTTTTAATTTTTTTAATGTGCCTACTCAAATATCTGAACTTACAAGTTTGGCTCACATTATATTTTCATTGGATGCTGCTGCTCTAGATAACTGGTTTAGAATGGCATAGATAGATTTCAGCAAAAATATTTGATATGAAGTGTAGTTTCCTATGTAAAGTATCATTTCCCTTTGATATTAATTATGAAATTACTGTTGTGTTGTGAATAAAACAGACTAATGCAAAAACCTTATAAAGGCAATCAAATGCTATCACTGACAAAATATTAAGCTTAATACTAAAAATAACAACTATAATACGACATTCAAAAGGTAAAATAAATACATTGAAAGTGAAAATATAAAGCAGTAAAAGAATATTCAGCAAATAGTTATTACAAAGATGAGGTTAAGGGCTTCCCTGGTGGCATAGTGGTTGAAAATCTGCCTGCTAATGCAGGGGACACAGGTTCGAGCCCTGGTCTGGGAAGATTCCACATGCCGCAGAGCAACTAGGCCCGTGAGCCACAACTACTGAGCCTGCGCGTCTGGAGCCTGTGCTCCACAACAAGAGAGGCCACGATAGTGAAGAGGCCCGCGCACTGCGATGAAGAGTGGCCCCTGCTCACCGCAACTAGAGAAAGCCCTCGCACAGAAACGAAGACCCAACACAGCCAAAAATAAATATAAAAATAAATAAATAAATAAAGATTACTACAAAAAGATGAGGCCGAAACATGCTCTAAAATGAACAATCTATTTTTCTATTTTGATACTTATTTAGACATATGTATTTCAACTCTATTAAGGGCAAAGATTCCTAGTCTTGAACAAAGAATATCTATGATTTGCATATCTAGTAAGAAAAATAATTATCTACTGGGAAGCCAGTTGAGTTTAACCAGGAGACTCACATTTAAGATGTAGTGTGCTACTCACGCTATAACTGAGTAATCAAAGTAGTTTGCGTCTCAGCTGCCCTATTATGTAAAATGGGGAAAATACTATCCCAACCTTATTCAGAAAGTTGCTACGAGGCTTTTCTATCTCCTTTCTTTCTAGCTCATTTCATCAGGTATTCTCACTTTTCAGTATTACGAGAGCTTTAATTTCTTCACTTTTTCGCCAATTATCAGCCCCCTCATCTTTACTTACATTTAACTAGCTTAGACTCTATAGCCTATCATTTCAATCACTCTTTTGCAAATTCCCTCAACTTTCTCAGTATCCCTCTTTACATGGCATCCAACTGGCAGAACCTTTTGATGAAGGCTACGATGTATTTCTTCTATGCCTACATCTCAATGCTTGAGCATTTCTGAGAAAACAAAATTCAGTAGGACACATTGGTTCCATTATAATTCACTGTCATCAGCCACAAAGGTTCCTCTTCACACCTGCTCCTCACTCTCCACAATAACCACCGCACTCCTTCCTGCTACTCAAACCCTTTTGCTTTGCTCTTAGCGAAAACTTTTCCTTACACTTCATAGAGAAAATGGAACTATCAGAAGAAATTATCTTACCTTAAAAATAATATATATACACAAAGTTTACACCTATATATATAAACACACATACATACACAAACATATATATGTATATATGCCAAACATCTGTAAGTTTAAGTTAGCTAACTAAGCTACTTTTCTGAACTCCAGCAATATCTACCCAATCACCTACTTGTCACACAGGATATCACAAATTTGATGTGTCCCAAACTGAACTTAATCTTTTTAATCAAATATATTCCTCCTTCAGTCTTCCCTGTTTCAGTAAAGAGTATAACTATTCACCAAGTTGCTTAAGTTGGAAAGTCAAGGGTGCATATCATTTCATGAACCAACATTACATTTGACATCATGGACTTTCGGACGCCAATTATAGTGTTTTCTCAGGGTTTTATTATATCTCCATTATATAAATTATATTGAAATTGTTTGCTCTAATGGAACTCAGTTCATTTTTCAGTGTATTTCAGCAGCCCAGTACCTCATACTTGGCACTAAACAGATCTAAAGAAAGAATTCATTGAATAAGTGAATTCAATAAATTCATTATATGAATGAATGCTCCTTGTAATGTAGGGATAATTAAATCCTAATGTTTAAGTAGCATCTAGTAAGTTCCATAAATCATTTTGGTGCACAGTAAATATTCGCTGGTGATAAAGAAAACAAAACTTCCTAATAAATGTTTTAGAAATAGATAGATGTCAATTAATTTATTTTTATACACACTATGTACAAGACACAGGAGTCAATACTATGCCAATTATAAAGAAATATAAGACATGGCATTTGTTCTAAAACCACTTATAACTCAGTTTGCTAAATGAAGCATAAAGACAACATATAACCCTGGGCAAAACATGGTAAGTGTCAAGTAAATGCTAAAGACACCAAATAATAAAGAATTTCAGATAATAAATTAAGAATGCTACTAATCTCCTCTGTCCATCTGTACACTTCACAACAGTCCTCCATCCAATGCAGGCCATGCTGTTACCGGACGCTGCACTCATTTTTGCTTCTATGCTGATACTGAAAGCATTTCACTAATTTGGAGCAGCTTCCTTCTTTCTTCCACTTAAACTACTCCTTTTATCTTCCATTATATTTAGCTTACATCTTCAACGATGTGAGGATAGTTAAGCATACAGTGAGATGTCGGCAAATATTTTTATTTACTTGTTATAAAATCTTGTTCTTAAGTCTCAGTTCTGTCTCTACATAAAAACAGCCTAGTCTAGAATGTATCACTTTGTTGTCCAGTTGCTTTTTAAAGTAGGGATGTAAGACATAACTTAAGGAAGAAATTGTATTTGGATCTAGAATGGAGTAACATTCAGGAATTGCTACATCAGATCACATTTTAGCCCATGTAGCCTAAGATTTTATTTAAAAAAATACATTTTTTTCTTTTACAAATTGAAGACATTTAGCCATGCTATTTAAAACAGGTGAAAACACTCTATTTTAAGATGTTTAGCCACTATTTAAATTTAGCCTAGCATATCAAATAAACAAAAATTTTAATGAAATAGGGCACAGCTGACTAAATAGTACCACTTATTCTGTTATGTCAGAGAAAGATTATTTTTATATCTTAATTCCTCAAAGATTAGAAGATAAAATGACCTATTACTTGACTATTTAAAATGTAGCATTTTGGTAACATTTCGAAAAGCGATTACCCTTGGAAATGCCCTTGGAAATTGTTTGATACTCAAATATCCAACTCACCAGCACAGAGGAACTTCTAAATACCCTCCTCAAAACTGGATAAACACATTCTTGCCCGGGTTAGCTGTATGATCTTCTGATCAGGTGGTAACTGGGGGGAATGTAAGTTTCGTGCTAGGTCCTTCCCACTCTTAAAACTGGCACATCTGGGCATCTTCCCAGGTACAACCAATGAGCTGTCATTTCATTAGACTCAGAAGACCCTCCCTGTTTCACCTGTTTTAACTAAGCTAAATACCTTTTCAATTTGTAAGAGAGACTATTTACTGTTGCTTATGGAATCTTGGGCTAGGTGGGCTAAGATGTGATCTGATGTAGCAACGTGTGAGTGTTACTATAGACTGTATTCAGACACCCTCCCCCTTTTCCTAGGTCACCAACCTGTGAAGGAAAGGCCTGCATATGAGATATATGGGCAGAGTCAGTATCAGCTGGCTACAATTGAGTTACCAAGCTAGTCTTCATTCCTAGAAATTTAAAATTAGTAGTACATGACTTTAAAGTGTTGGCATTTCATGTATAAGTTTTACCTTCAAAGTTATAGTTAATATTTCTTTTTTATTCTATTTTAGCAAATAATTACCAGTGCTTACTATGTGTCACTGTTATAAATGGTTTGTTAATTTTCATTTACCTAATCCTCTAACAATCCAGTGAGGAAACCATTAATATCATCACAATTTTACCGATGAGAAAACTGGGCACTTAGAGGCTAAGTAACTTGTCCAAGGTCTGTGCACAGACAAGATAGTACGTAGAAGAGCCAGGATTCATACCCAACTGTCTGGTTCCAGAGCCTTCACTCTTAAAATAATGCTATATCCTACACACATTACTCTTTCATTCATTTACTCATTCATCCATTCTTTCTAACATTTAGTGAGCACTTACTATATATACCAGCATTGGGGACTGAGTAAGATACTCAGAAGATTTTTGTTGAATTAATGGTTTTACTTCAACTATATTCCATTTTTGTAAATCCTTTGGTCACTTCTGAAATAATTATAATTTAAATTAAAGCAAGTACAACCTTAAGAGGCAATATTTTAGAATAGCCAAGAGTAGACATATTTATGGAAATAATTAGCCTGAAAGAAGTGAATGTTCTAGAGAGTTAACAGAACTAAAATTTAACATATATATGGTATTATATATTTTCCTACCTTTTACAAAAGCTACTGAAATCATTTAACTTTTTCTTGATGACTAGGATAATTATAAATATCATTTATTATTCTGAGTTTCAGATAATTTGGAACTTAGGGCTGAATGGGCACTAGCTTCACAGTGGCCATGATGGAAATAGGCTTGAAAACTTGTACTTTCTCTTTGACCCCTTATCTCTGGAGGCAAGTGTTGCTATATAAAATCAAAGACCAAAGCAACTTTATCAAAGGATATTTCTTGCCTTAAAAAAAAATCTTATTTTCACTAATGTCATCAATGTGCTTTGGATTTTCAGTTGCATTCAAAATATCTTTCTCATACTGCTTCAAAAACAACAGCTTCTAACGTCAAACATACTGAATGCTCACTGCATGCTAGCCATTGTGTTAAGCACCTCACATACATTTTATCTCGTTTCACATTCATAACAAACTCTAAGGTGGGTAATTATCTCCATTTTGCTGATAAAGAAACTTGATTATTAGGGCAGTAACTTGTTCACTCTGACAAGCTGACGAGTAGTTTTGATTTAAACCCAGGTTTACCTGGTTCTAGAGACCATTTGCTGAAGCACTGTACTCTGCTGCACGTCTGATGCACCCACTAATAAAACCTCATATGTTCTTTCTAAAATCAGTTTATACCCATCACTTGACTTCACCGGCACTATTTGATATCTAGCCATCGAAGAGTTTTGATACCCTCAAGTGAGTTTGGAAATTATGTTTCACTGAAGTTGCAAAAAGGTAGAAGAACCAGTATAACATTATTTTCCATTTATGCATTAGCTTACCTTTTTTTGGTTGGGTCAATCTTTTATTTTGCTTTTTTTTTTAAAGATTTTTTTGATGTGAATCATTTTTCAAGTCTTTATTGAGTTTGTTACAATACTGCTTCTGTTTTATGTTTTGGTTTTTTGGTCCCAAGGCATGTGGGATCTTAGCTCCCCAACCAGGGATCAAACACGCACCCCCTGCATTGGAAGGCGAAGTCTTAACCACTGGAGTGCCAGGGAAGTCCCTTATTTTGCATTTTGACAGTAATTTCTCAACTTCCATACTTCTATTACTTTTCAGTAAGTAAAGTTAGAGTGGACTTGCTTTTTACCAGTCATAGTTAAGACATAAGGAAAATAGTAAAAAATTGACCAAAATTCTGATTTCTCTCTACTAGGGAGGAAGGAGTCTCTGGATTTGGGGGGTTAGGAGGATACAGAATTTTTTTTTTTTTTTTTGGTTGCACCACATGGCTTGCAGGATCTTAGTTCCCCAACCAGGGATTGAACCAGGGCCACGGCAGTGAATGCACCGAGTCCTAACCACTGGACCACCAGGGAACTCCCCACAAGTTGGTTTTTATTAGGAAAATACTAGTGTTACAGCACTGAAATAAATTTCACTAGTCTACTCCCTAATTTCAAGCACAGGAGCACTAAACCTTGCTTCTGAGGAGAAAATTTTCAATACAAAGAAAGACCAGCAAAGATGAGCCTATTACAACTTCATTTCTCACAAAATTTGAAGAGACCCTCAAGATCAACAGCCATTCATTTATTCATCAAATATTTTGGAGTTGTGAATGCTTTTCCCCGCAGAAAAGATTTACCTTGCATTTTTAAGTGGTTAAATATGTGACCTTTTGAAAGGTCTAGGATAATAATTTTCTGACACCAAGATTAACATACATTTAAGAAAAGATGGTCAATTCTTATTTGTCTTCAAACTGGAGACACCCGATTTACTGACGTGTGCCATGGTGGAAGCGGGCCGTCATTATAAATGTTATTAGCTCACTAAGATTGTTCAGGAGACTCCTGTGTCAATGGATGCCTTATTTGCAATGCCACGACATCCTTCCAGAGCTTTAGGATTGCTGACATTTTACTCAAGTTATGTAATTTCGTCTCTTAGTTTGAATAATAATATTGATAACAGCAACCACTTATGTGCTAGGCACTGTTCTGTTTTATGTATATCAACTAATTTAAACGTCTTAAAGAATCTATGATGTAAGTACTATTTTTATCTCAATTAAAGACAAGAAAACTTGAGGAAGGTGTAGAATCAGGGCTCAAACAAAGTCAGTGTGACCCTAGAGCTCGTGCTGCCTCTCTTGAAGTGATGAAGCATACCCTCTTAAAATACACATCTCTTAGTCAATTGGCATTTAGAAGTATTTAGACTTTCAACTTGACCAGAAGTAGAGACGCTTACTTTCTTTTCAACTTCAGTCACTCAGAGGTGATTGGTCGAGACGTCTTGATTTATATGTGTTCATAACACGGTCCCATATCACGGGGAGCACAACTCAGTTATATGGATGGTTTGGCTTTCAGTCTTTCCTCTGCTGCCCATGCTCTCCTCTGGGTGTCTGCCGACCCCCTCCACTGCCTCTGCACTGCTCCTGCAACTGCTCACCACTAGCTATCTTTTAATACAATCTCTTTTCCTGTCACTTCTTGTTTTTCATATTCAGCGGCAAAACCTTTATAGACATGACCAGTAAGTCAAAGTGTTCCTTGTTCTCCATGGGGCAAACTGACAAATCACAGAATGCTGACTGTAATCTTTGTAATCTTTTCAGCTTCTCTTACTGCGGGTTGGACAAATCTGCTTCTCTTTCGGCAAAGCTTTTAGGGATAATTCCAGAAACTTGAAGATTCCTCAAGTGAGCTGGGTAATGAGCCAATCAGTAAATTTTGTTCTTGAATTATAAATATTATTCAGTTGGAAGAATATATGAAGTACACAGTTTCCAGATGAATTAGAAGAGTAGTTCTTAAGTTTTAGTGTTTGCCAGAATCACCCAAAGAGCTTTTCATGCTTACAGTCTGCAGCCTAGTCTTGGGGATTCTAATATGCTATTTCTGGCATGAGAGCCAGAAATTTGCATTTTAAAGTTTCTCTGGTGATTCTAATGCAAGTGACCATACAAAAACCACTAAGAAACTCTGGTGTAGGAGAATACGGAGTGACCTTATTAAAATATCTTACTTAGTTTTGCCTTTTAGCTTAGATAGAATTTTATGGTTAAATTCCTAAGTCTATCAGCAAGCAGATATTACTGGATTTCTTCAGCCCCAGTTACACATATTTTTGGAACCATCTAACAAAAGGATGATCTGCATTATCTTTAATTAGTTCTTCATACACCTGGAGTCATGTTAGATGCTTCTTCGTGTTATTCTAATTCGCATACACTTAAGAATGATTTTGATAAAAAGTGTTTGTTTTTCCTTCATGTATAGATATGATTGTATATCATTAAATATTTTTACACTGGTTGATTTTAAATTTTGAGAAAAATAAAGTAGTATTTTTGGTACAGCAGTTGGTATGATTTTACAGGTCCACTTTGGTTGATAATTCCACACTTAAGAAAATCAACTCTGTGATTTTTTTCATGTATTTATATATAAAAATTTTATTTGGAAATTAGCTAATTTTACTTTATGTATTCTGTGTCTTATTAAATTTTTGACCTTACTAGTCTCTTATTTTCCTGGAGTTGAAATAATTTTTGACCACAGAAGGCTTTAAACATTTGACCATTTGTATTTTGAGCTTTGAAAATAATTTTAAATCACTATGAAGCAACCTTAGACTTATATATTAAAATTGGTTAAAAAATACAAGTTAACCATCATTAGCAATTTTTTTTTGTAATCTACCGATGTTTTACATTTGGCTATATCCTATTCCTACATGGAATGTATTTAAGAAATAACAGAAAGATCTAGTTTGCATATCAAATATGTTATTTTTAAAAAATCATCTACTATTATGCCTCAGCTTACTGTCCTTTCATTCCCGTAATAAGAAATTTAGTGTAAATAATACTTGTCATACTCTTCAATTCTTAAGTACTATTTTTATAACTAGTGTAAAACTTTATTCTTAGAGGTTTTAATTTTTTAAATGGGAGAAATGTTGCCTAAGTAGAATGATCTGGGGCATTCCATACTAAACTGAAGGATACAAATGATTTTTCTGTGACTCAGACTTTCCAGAATTATTGCTTATAATAATTAGAATAAAAACTTTTTAGAGTTATTGAAACATCATAAGGCCCCTTCATTTCCTATGATCCTAGATTAAGTAAAATCAAGAAATATACAAATCGAATGAAGGTTAGCGTTATAAAATAAACGTATTCTATAAAAGGTAATTAAATATATTTTTTCAGATGGCAAAAATCTAGTTAGTCCCATATTCAAATGCAATATTTTCTTTGCTTAAAAATGTCATTCCACTTCACTCTCTAATTTATTGAACGTTTTTTGTGAGATTACATTATACAAAAATAACATGACAACAATGCAAAGACCTTAGCAAACTGAAAATTAAGATATCAAAATATAGTGTCATTTGGTAAATCATATATTCTTTCCTTTATTCCACAGTACAAGAAACTTTCTTTAGATGCATGTTTCTTGGCATTCTGAAAGGAAAAGAGTAATTTTTTTTTTTTTTTTTTTTCTTTTTGCGGTATGCGGGCCTCTCACTGTTGTGGCCTCTCCCGTTGAGGAGCACAGGCTCCGGACGCGCAGGCCCAGCGGCCATGGCTCACGGGCCCAGCCGCTCCGCGGCATATGGGATCCTCCCAGACCGGGGCACGAACCCGCATCCCCTGCATCGGCAGGCGGACTCTCAACCACTGCGCCACCAGGGAGGCCCGGAAAAGAGTAATTTTTTGATAGTTAAGTACTCTATTTAGGAAGTATATAGGGTAATAGGAAATTTAAATGTCTGCAGAGGAAATAGTTTAAAATAGTCTGAAAGTGGTATAATTAATGACTTATTTTTATTACCATAGCTTTAAAAACTAAAGTTAAACATGAAGTTAATATCTATTTCAGTAACAATAACATGGATGGTTTCTTGTTTCCTTTTAACAGATTATACGTGTGAATCTAAACAGAAATAATGCAAATCCACTCTCCAATTAGCTTCAGGCCAATTTCATGCCTTACTTTTAAAAATTCAAAAATTTGAAAATCTTTTACTCTTCATCTGCTCCAAATTACTAACCCTTTACACTTCCCAACTTTTCTTTCAACAGTCATAGTTACCAAATATAGGAATACTGAGGTTTTCCACCTCTTCCTTTCCCTTTTCTTCCTACATTGAGGACAAGAGGGAACACCAAGCATCAATGGCTATGTGTAAGATCACCCCTCCAACACCACAGGCTTGAGGGAAGTGGGCCCTGGAACTCTGTGTGCTCCTCCTGAGAAACCCCAACTCCAGCAAACAGCCTCACCCCTGCTATCAGGACTAATCTCACTATCTATTCCCTTCATCCCTGTTAATTTCAGTCACCACACAAAGCTCAGAATCCTTAAACCTGCACTAACTTTCTGGATTCAGATCTTCCCCCGTTCTCTGGGCAGTGAGGCAACGTTTCCATCTCCTTTACTCTAGCGCACTACTGTCCTCCTTGCCTCTCATCATCTCACACCCAGTATATTTACTTCTTTGTCAGTCTCCTCCATCAGAATACAAGCTCCATGATGGTGGGAATTTTGTCTGTTAGTTCATTACTGTATCCCAAGCATATAGCGCCTGGCACTTAATAAGCACTCAATAAATATTTGTTGAATAAATGAATGAAGTAATTCAATCAATCATCAAACCCTACTAATTTTTTTTAATAGTCTTGGATTTTTCCCTTTTTTGGCCCTTCTTGCTATCTCTCCAGTCCAGCACCTTATTAAAACCAAACTAACTCCATTTTCAGATTAATTGGAATAGTACTACTCTGAGGTAATAAAGCAAATGCTGAAATATGGTAAAACTGGGAATAGGCATTTGCTCTTTAAAACTTGACTGGTGTGTCTTCCCTTTACACTTCCTTACATAAGGAAAAGGAGGAATCACTGATTATTTAATATGTGTAACTTTATAATATTTAATATATGTAACTATGAACTATTCAATTATTGAATATATCTTTATAATAGTAGTTATAATAGTGTGTTGTAATTATTTAAGTGTCCACATCCTCCACTAGCTTTGACTTCCTCAAATTAAGAACTGTTTTCATACATCTCAGTAGCTCTCCAGGAATTATCACAATTGCCAAAATGTAGCAACTGAAAAAATGGCTGGAGAAACAAAGGAATGGAAAGAGAGAAAGAGAGGAGAGGATGTGGGAAGAAAGAAGGCAAGAAAGAAGGAAGTTAATTAGTCCATTCACCTGTCAAATACTGCTAAGAAGAGGGGACACTTATTTAATCTACATGTTCATTTCTTTCTACATTTCAGTGGTGACTAGAGGGAAAGGACTGGATCCTTCATGTACCTATATGCAGCGATATTTCCCCCAAAATGCAATGGAATTCATTATGTCTGGACACTTTAAAATGTGATATTTTTAAGGTCTTTTCCTTTTTGCCTCCTCCTCCTTTCTGTATTTTAGTTTTACAGTACTGTTGCTGCTTATTGTAAGATTACTATCCCAGTGTTTTTCCCTAGAAAACATGTTTAAAAAGTTTTAAATAAAAATCAGTGCTTAATTTGATTATACATTCTGTGTTATAAAATGAACCAAGAGTGAATAAGAATAGCCTTTAACTTTTTTAGTTAATAAGTTATTTATTTAATCTAATGCAATACACAGTTCTCAATGTGAATGAATTACTATTTTTGGTTGATGGATACAGTGATGACTAATACACTGTCTTCACACTCATGAACAGCACAGCTAGAAACACATCTCAAAATTATAAAATGGGGAAGAAAACACAGATGAAAAAGTTACTAGATACTTTTTCAAGAAATTATCAACAACTAACTTGAGTTATTAAATGGCTCACTCAAATTATAATATAATATGCTTTATATTGTTGGGTAAAAGCAAAAAATATTAAGCATTCATTTTTCAAAGTTATAAATTATGATCTAGCTCATATTCTTTGGAGTTTAGATTGTTAAATGCTTATATTAAATGTTACTTAAAAGTTAAAATTATGATAAAAATCTGAGTTCAGTAGGTGAAAGAGACTTGAAGATCATCTGGTTGGCTCTCTATATGACTGCAAAAACTGAGAAATGAAAATACTTGCCCCAGGTCTCACAGAGTACCAATAGCCAGATGGAATTAGAATCTATCCAATTGAATGCTGTTTCTACTACAACATATGGAAATGTGCTAGGAAAATTATTGGACATTAACTCTGCTTATCACAATGTGCTCCACATTTGTTAAAAATACAAGAGCTTTACTATGCTTAAGTAAAAACAGAGTTCCAAGATAATCTTTTATTAAACATGAAAGAATATTAATCTCAATCAAAATTTCTGTCCATATATGCACTTGCTTTTGCTGTTCAATCAAAAGATAAGGGTGTGCCACTTTTGCAGGCTCTAGGTCACTGCAATTTTTCAGTCACCATTGGTTTTATTTTGAGCAAGACTGCAGCAATATGACAGGCAAGAATGATTAAATTGCCCTTATTCAGCTTCAACCTGGGAGCACTTGATTCAGACACCAATCAAGTAGAAGCTGACGGCCAGAACAGACACGCTTTATTTGTGTTGTAAATTTTGTTTCAGAGAGAACACTGAGAAATCGAATTTAGAAGTAAGCAAAAATGAATAACATACCATAATTTTTAAATTTAAAAATATTTTTTTAAATTAACATTTAGACAATCTTACCCTAATGAATAAGTGAACACTGGGGCATTTTGAACTTATTTGAAAATTTTACTCTTCAAACTTATGGGTAAAGTATATTTTGCCAAGCATTTTTCTTTAACTGCTATATATTTATATATATATATGTATGTGTATATATATATATATGTATATATATATATACATACATATACACACACATAGCATGCCTAAAATACTATAAGCACAAAGTTCTGGTTCTATACAATAATTTTTAAAACTATGTTTTATGTACATTAACCATGAAACTTTAACCTAGGAATTTATAGTTATCAACTGGAAATAGAGTGACTCTTCTTATCAAGTTTTTTCCTATGACATTCTCATAAACTTCTTCCTTATAAAGTTCTTTCTTCACAGTAACACGTATCTCTCATACTACATAAAGAATTCTAAAATTTTAAAATTTCTTATCTATCATACTAAACAGATAAAATAGAGTTAAGAAAAGGAAACTCCTCTATCATTGGGATAGCTTTCTTAGTCACTGGAAGTATTTTTACTTTCTTCTCATAATTCATTTCTTCTACTGAAATCTTCAGTAGTCAATGCCAATAGAAGTTCACAGCATATTCTGTCCAGAACTGCAATCCATTTCTACTGTGCTCTTCGCATGATTCTAAACAATCTGCGTAATCATAATATAAATGTTCCAGTAGGAAATCAATTCAAAAACTTAAGAATTCCCTGAAATTATACATTTAGATATTTAAATGTGCATAGATATTGAGCAGCCTGAGTGGAACCAGAAATTTGATAAGGCTATGTAGAGATCTCAGAATTCAGTATGAGAGAGAAGACAAAATTTCCCAAATACTTATCTTAAGATATTGGGTTTTGTTGATTAAAGCAGAAAATAATACTCTGCATAACCAATCAATAGAAAATGTAAATATTATTTTGTGCATAGTTACATTCTCTGGAAATTCTCAAAGATAAGTTTTCTTTCAAAGGTATATATTCCTACAAAAATTTAAAGTTCCATTACCCTAAAACTGTAAACCTGTTTGAATGCATTAGATTATATCCATGAAATAAAGAAAATATGCCAATATACACACTGTATGCTCATATATATCATTTATATAATTTAAATATTAACATATACAGTGTGATGAATTTTGGACAAAGCTGTATTAAACTTGCATAAATAAATTTCTGAGTTACCAAATCAAAAAAAAAAAAAAAAAAAGACGGCAAAGCTGTGAGCAGATTACCAAAGCACAGTTATTGATGTTATTCAGTTATTGAATTACTCCAAATTCATGCAATACTTTATTATACTTAGAGTGATTAAGAAAAGGTCTTTATCATTTAAAAAATAAATCTGAGAAGTATGAGAGATATACTGTTTATATTTGTTAGACCAATAGAAAAATGGGTCTTTTTTTTAAAAGGAATCTTATTTATCTTTACAAATAATAATAATTACTACGTTGTAATATGCCATGCCTATTTGGTTTTAGACACACATTTGATCAGAGTTAAAAACAAAATGGAAACCATTCTCTTTCATGGTAAATTAAATAGTATTTCCTAAATTCCAAAATTACTAGCTAAAAGTATCAAATTCAGTTTATCTCACTGTATACCATATGAACTCTAAATCAATCAAGAATAGTTATTTAATTTTGCATTTTAAAGAGATGCTTTTATTAAAACCATTTTTAGTATTTAGCTGTTTTCATTTTCTAACAATCTCAATAAAGCTTAATTTAATTTCCCCTTAATCTAGGCAGTCATATTATAAAATATAGAAAACAGTTTTTCACATGGGCAGCATCATTTATTTATACTTATTTAGCATTTCTATAATTAGCTCCACTCCTACACACTTAAAATCCATTACAGAGCTTCCTTTTGTATCTCTTAAGGACTTTACAGTATTATACACAACAATTCCATATAACATCCTATTATTTTGCTTGTTATCAGAGACAAATGAGGCAGAGCCAAAGCTTAATTTGTTTATAACATCTCTCTCTCTACCTACTTACCTACCTACCTATCAACTTATATTTTAGAAATGCAATATTCTGATTAATCTGTATATACATTACTAAAGAATGTTCTAAAACACATGAGCAGTTTTCTTAGAACAATATGAAGAATATAATTTATTCCTTTTTTGACCATTTGGAACTTTTAGTAACTCATGGTCATTATTTTAACAATAATTACTATTTCAGCTGCAAACTCGTGGCCCATCCAGCAGATCTGGCCCACTGATGTACACCTTCTTTGTCCAGAAGAGTGGTTTACAAAGTTAATATAAGAATTAGGGGTCTTGGTTTCCTGAAACATGAGATCTGGCAATATTGCCTGCACGCCTGTGTGGCAACAACTGGCTGAAGCCGAGCAGCAATTTCCCCCTTCAAAGGGAGCACGCGCTTTCCAGTTGACCAGAGTACCAACACTACCTCATCCTTAAATCTGATTTTAATCACTCATATTACCTACTTGGTCCTGTTAAGCCTTTTGACTTTAAGATCCCCAGACTAGTATTAGAACACTATAACTGTAGGAGTCACAGAAATTACACTTAATAAGTCTGCAGAAAATTCTGTGGAGGTTGCCTTTAGAAGAAATCGCAGTTATCCTGGTGTAGGTAGTTTTTATGGTACTTTACTATTTCTGGTAAAGCATGAGAGTAAATTGTAACTAATTACAATTTTAGATAGTTTGTTTCTAGTTTGTCAATACCAGAAACACTGAGCATTTGTTTCTACATTGTCAGGAGGAAAAGTGAAAGATTTTGTCCTAATAAAAGTAATCTAAATTGGAAAGGAAGACATAAAACTTGTCACTGTTTGCAGATGACATAATATTTTACATAGAAAATCCTAAAAATGCCACCATAAAACTACTGGAGCTCATCAATGAATTTGGTAAAGTTGTAGGATAAAAAATTAATATACAGAAATCTGTTGCATTTCTATACACTAACAACGAACTATCAGAAAGAGAAATAAAGAAAACAATCCCATTTACCACTGCATCAAAAGAATAAAATACCTAGGAATAAATCTACCTAAGGAGGTAAAAGACCTGTACTTGGAAAACTATGACACTGATGAAAGAAACTGAAGATGGCACAAATAGATGAAAAGATATATCATGTTCTTGGATTGGAAGAATTAATATTGTTAAAATGACCATAATACCCAAGGCAATCTACAAATTCAATGCAATCCTTATCAAAATACCAATGGCATTTTTCATAGAACTAGAACAAATAATTTTTAAATTTGTATGGCAACACAAAAGACCTCAAATAGCCAAAACAATCTTGAGAAGAAAAACAGAGCTGGAGAAATCATGCTCCCTGACTTCAGACTATACTAAAAAGCTATAGTAATCAACACAATGGTACTGGCACAAAAACAGACACATAGATTAATGGGGCTGAATAGAGAGCCCAGAAGTAAACCCACACATTTATGATTAATTAATCTGTGACAAAGGAGGCAAGAATGTACAATGGAGAAAAGATAGTCTCTTCAATAGGTGGTGCTGGGAAAACTGGACAGCTAGATGTAAACTAATGAAATTAGAACATTCTCTAACACCATATACAAAAATAAACTCAAAATGGATTAAAGACCTAAATGTAAGACTGGAAACCATAAAACTCCTAGAGGAAGACAAAGAACACTCTTTGACAAAAATTGTAGCAATATATTTTTGGATCCATCTCTTAAGCAACTAAAAGCAAAAATAAATAAATGGGACCTAACTAAACTTAAAAGCTTTTGCACAGCAAAGGAAACCATTGACAAAATGAAAAGACAACCTATGGAATATGGGAGAAGATATTTGCAAATGATGTGACTGATAAGGGATTCATAGCCAATATACATAAACAGCTCATACAACTCAACACACACAAAAAAAACCTTGATTAAAAAATGGGCAGAAGACCTGAACAGACATTTTTACAAAGAGAAAATGCAGATGCCCAACAGGCATATGAAAAGATGTTCAAAATAGCTAATCATCAGGGAAATGTGAATCAAAACCACAATGAGATATCTCCTCACACCTGTTAGAATGGCTATCGTCAAAAAGAACACAAGGGCTTCCCTAGTGGTGCAGTGGTTGAGAGTCCGCCTGCCGATGCAGGGGACACGGGTTCGTGCCCCGGTCTGGGAAGATCCCACGCCGCAGAGCGGCTAGGCCCGTAAGCCATGGCCGCTGAGCCTGCGCGTCCGGAGCCTGTGCTCCACATCGGGAGAGGCCACAACAGTGAGAGGCCTGCGTACCGAGAAAAAAAAAAACAAAAAAAGAACACAAGTAACAAATGTTGGCAAGGATGTGGAGATAAGGGAACCCTTGTACATTGTTGCTGGGAATATAAATTGGTGCAGCCACTGTGGAAAACAGTATAAAGGTTTCTCAAAAAACTAAGAATAGAACTATCATATGACCCAGCACTTCCACAACTGGGTATATAGCCGAAAAAACCCAAAACAATAATTCACAAAGATACATGCACCCCATATTCACAGCAGCACTATTTACAATTGGCAAGATATGGAAGCAACCTAAGTGTCCATCGACAGATGAATGGATAAAGAAGTTGTGGTCTATATATAATATATATATATATGTAAATGGAATAAATGGAATATTACTCAGAAAAAAGAATGAAATAATGCCATTTGCAGCAACATGGATGGACTTGGAGGGTATTTTGCTAAGTGAAATAAGTCAGACAGAGAAAGGTAAATACTACATGATGTCACTTATATGTGGAAGCTAAAAAATATAAGAAACTAGTGATTATAACAAAAAAAGCAGAGTCACAGATATAGAGAACAAACTAGTGATCACCAGTGGTAGAGGAAAGGGGGGAGGGGCAATATAGAGGTAGGAGATTAAGAGGTACACACTATTATGTATAAAATAGGCTACAAAGATATTGTACAAAAGGGGAGTATAGCCAATATTTTATAATAACTACAAATGGACTATAACCTTTAAAATTGTGAATCACTACATTGTACACCTATAACTTCTATAATATTGTACATCAACTATAATTCAATAAAAATTTTTTAAGTAAGTAGAAAAACAGATAAATTTAAAAAAAGAAACAAGAAAAAAAGAAACAGCTGTTATTCCTATGCAATTTATTTCATTAAAAGTTTAAGAAATTTAATCATTTATTAAGATTATATTTTATGATTTATAATTAATTGAATGCAAATTTAAATACATTTATACTCTCAGCTTCAGAGTGCTACTATTATATTTTGTCATTTCAGAAAAATTATTATAAACTATTATGTAGTAATATTCTGAGATAATACATCTAGTTATTTTCAATTCATAAACAATATTGACTCACAGGTGTTCTCATAGTTAATAGAGTTTAAAACTATTCAATCCTGGGCTTCCCTGGTGGCTCAGTGGTTGAGAGGCCGCCTGCCGATGCAGGGGACACGGGTTTATGCCCCGGTCCGGGAAGATCCCACATGCTGTGAAGCGGCTGGGCCTGTGAGCCATGGCCGCTGAGCCTGCGTGTCCGGAGCCTGTGCTCCGCAACGGGAGAGGCCACAGCAGTGAGAGGGCCCGTGTACCGCAAAAAAAAAAAAAAAAAAAAAAAAAGCAATCCTTCAATACAAACTTAAAAAGCTATCAGGGTATAAATATTTTTCTTAGAAATTTATGTAAATGAAAAACTTAAATAATTAAAAAAAGAAAAAAACAAAATTGAACAATAACAGCATTGTAGGAATATTGAATTTTTAGTTTATTATTCTCCAAAGCAACTCTCCTGATGATTAAGGAAGGCATGGATATCATCCATCACTTCAGAAAAATGGAACTCTCAGAGTTTTCAAAGTAAAGGAGTTGGTTCTGAAGTCTTACTTTGACTAACAGAAATATTAGATATTAACATTTATGAGCAGATTTCTAAAGGCTTAAATCCTATTAATGACTAGATTTGACTTTACACAAAAGACTAGTTAAAACGTTTTATAGCACAATTTATATATTTCTTAAATAAAATATATTAACTAATTCTTTCAATGTCTTTCATATCAAAGATGAACACCTGTGAGTCCTCTTTCATCTTCATATTCCTGTTTTTTTAAAAAAAACATTGTTACAAACTTATAATGTTTTAAAATTGTGCTAAAGAGGTAAATTTTCACATTTTTAAGTTATTTTCAACCTTTCAATACAAGATGTATGATGTATTGATTTAATATTAAATTGTGCAATAACCTCAAATGGAGAAACAATTTGTACATAGAGAGTGAAATGCAGATATAAATGTACTAGAGGTAAATGGAACATGGAAACATTTATCCTGGGAAAAAACACCATTTAAAATGCCCAAACAGAATTTCACTTAGGTGAAATCTCGAAGATAAGGATAGCATGTGTAGTACAAATTTATTGACCTTAAAACCATTTATTTTTAATCATCAGTTCATGGGAATTTCTGGAAATACACTTGGAAAGCATTGATTCAAAAGATTTGTTTTTATATTTCTAAGTATTCACACTTCATATTCTTACATTGCTGACTGATTTTAGCTAGAGACAGACCCTTTCAGATTTACATCGCAGGAAGATTAAAAAACAAACAACTAAGTAGGAGAACCTAGGAGACTGAAGTGAAAAATAATATATAATGTTTTAATTATTGTATTTTTAAAAAGATTTTTAAAAAGCCTTATGCTTTGTTTGCCTCAGAGCTAAAACAACTATTTGACAAACTTCAAATATGTTCTTAAGCTATTAATTCAGAAAGACTTTAAATGGTTAGTGGCTTATAAGAAATTGTGGATTTTCTTCTGACATTGTTTTCCTATCCTGGATAATGCTGAAAGAATCACTTGTCTCTTCCTGCCTCAGTTCACTTATTCTAAATGTTTTACTAAAGGTAAGCATTATCAAATCACATATTAAAATTACTTTTTACACTTTTACTCTATATTGTAATCATTTATTTACTTCTCTATCTCCCCTCTGGACTTTAAGCTCTTTGAGGGAAGGAATTAGGTCTTGTTAACCAGTATTTTAGCACAGAATCTGGCATATAGAAGATGTTCAAAAATATTGGCTGAAATAACGAAGGCAATTTAGGAATAAAATCATTTTAACTCCAAGACCATTAAAGGTCCATCACTTCAAACTAGGAAACACATCCCAGAAAAATTTTCCAGAATCTCTACTATATTTATTACTTTGTGAAATGATCTTATAATAAAATTTTTTTTTGCATTTCAGAAATTATTTTTTCTTGTACAAAACATAAGAAGGATCGGTCTTATTCTGAATTGTCATCTGGCAAAGTGTTATAGGAAAGTTTCTATGAAATATGCAGATCTAAAAGCTTTAAAAAGTGAGAATTTCATAAATGTATTTTCCATCTCCTCTCCTTTTCTTTCTTTATCAACCCCTATTATATATCAAATGCTTGTCATGTGCCAGGAATGATGTTAGAAGCTTTCAGGATATAAGCTTATTAAATTTTGATGGCAATCCTGCAAGAATATTATTATTATTGCCCCCAATATATAGGTGAAGAAAATGGTTTTTATTTGCCCAAATTTATATTGTTAGGAATGGGCAGAACTAGGATTCAACCCAGTTTTGTCTGAATCCAGAGCTAAGTTTTAGCCATCATGCTGTATTATCTCTCATGTATATTTTTGGAGGACTTAGGTATTACTTAGTATTACTTAGTAATACTTAGATATTACTTTAGTATTACTTTAGTGACACTAAAAATAAATTCTGGATGAGGATAAGTGATATTATGCTTACTATGAGTCAGTGTAACATGGCACCAAGTTCTTATTCACAACTTTGCAAAGCAAGCCAGCTGAATCCCTAACGTGCCAGACTGGAAGGCTAAGTCTCTGCACATGACAGGTGCATCATGGAAGGTAGTAATTCATCCTCCATGATAAACAGAAATAGTAAAATTAAGTTGGTTAATTCTTAGTGTCCTGAAAATATGCAGTTGTCTTCAGATAACTTCAGTATTAAATGCTACATATCATTTATTCAAAATATTTTGATAGAAAGTTTCAGAAGACTAATTTGCAAAGTTTCTTATTTTTGCCATCCCCAAATGATAGTCATTTCTCTCATCTTTGCACCTTTCAATAGGATTTTAGAATTCATTTTACACCATTCTTTTGGGACACATTAGATTGGTATGAGTTTGTCTAATCTTCAAATACTGTCTAATGAACCCTTTGCTATCTTTTCTTGTCTGTTTTTCTCCCATTCTTGTTAGACTTTATACAGGATTTTTATCTATAAAATAATAATTATCATTCATCACATATCAAATCAGTAAACCAACCAACTAAATCTTTTCTAACTGGAATACATATGTGTCATAAAACAAACTCCTCTGAAGTAAATTCCACTGACTTCTAAAATAAATAGTTTTCTTTTCACTGGGGAAAAAGGTGACCTCTTGGTCATTGTTGTCATGGAAGATTGAGATGAGCATGTGGGTACTGCGCTATGTCAGAAGCTCTTCACACCTCTAAACTTCCACTGCTTTATTATGATCTCACTGATTCACACACTCATGCACAAACTTTTATTGAGTGCCTACTATGTGTGAGGTATTGTAGATATTGAGAGGTAAGACAACAAAAAGATAAAAATGATAAATACATATCCTCAAAAGGCTAACTAATGGTCAACAATGGTAGATTAAATGTATACATAATTAACTATATCACAGGGGAGGAAAATGAGCACCACAGGAGCAACTGTTACTGTAAAAGAATATTAGATAAATTATGGAGGAAGAGCAGAGGAGGTTTCTCTTGGATGAATTTGTATTTGACTTGAATTTTTTTTTTTTTTTTTTTTTTTTTCCGGTACGCGGGCCTCCCACTATCGTGGCCTCTCCCGTTGCGGAGTCCAGGCTCCGGACGCCCAGGCTCAGCGGCCATGGCTCACAGGCCCACCCACTCTGCGGCATGTGGGATCTTCCAGACCGGGGCACGAACCCGTGTCCCCTGCATCGGCAGGCGGACTCTCAACCACTGTGCCACCAGGGAAGACCTGACTTGAATATTGAAGGATGGGCAGACACTTTACTCATAAAGAGAAAGAAAGAAGCTATACTTTAGACACCAGAAGCAACATGAGCATATACACAAAGGAATAAAAGCAAGAGCCTGTGAGGAAAAGGGCCAGTAAATGTGAAAGACTGAAGTCAAGATAAGGTTAAAAATTAAAGATTGGAATTGTGTCATTAAGGTTCTAAAGTCTCAGGCTGGGTGTCTGTGGATTTTCTTTTTTTGAATTTTGATCACTTAAAATTAGACTCCCCCTTTCTATATGGAGAATCAGCATTTGAAAAAGATGTCACACCATATAGTACCACACTGTACTGATATACTGGCATCTAACACAATAATACTCATGCACGGGAATCCTTTCAGTTCAAACT
This sequence comes from Mesoplodon mirus, assembly GCF_964341445.2. Classification (NCBI taxonomy): domain Eukaryota; kingdom Metazoa; phylum Chordata; class Mammalia; order Artiodactyla; family Ziphiidae; genus Mesoplodon; species Mesoplodon mirus. The sequence continues at coordinate 31,606,786 of NC_138992.1, forward strand.
TGATATTATTTTTATTATTTCTATAAAAATCAAACTTCTATATGTTAAATTTGTTCATCCTGAGGGATACCTGTACTTCTATTAGGAGTCACTGTCAGAATATTGCAGGTAGTCTAGAATAACAGTTGTGAATTAATCGTCCTTTTTGGTTTGTAAAAATAAATACTGAATATGATGGAAACTACTGCAGCAGTTTTTTCTACTGCTATTATTTTGTATGGTAGAAGTCATTCCAATTTAATTATTTCTCTACTTTCACACTAAATTTATTTTACTCTCTAACATACAGCCAGTGGGGAAAATGTTAGAAATAAATGTTAACAATGTTATAAATAAAAATGAATTGTATCCATTATAGCAGATAGGTAAATAGAAACATTATTTACCTATAGGTTAATCAATAGTGGTAATGCTAGAAAACAAAAGTTTAATATGTAAATGAATATTAATGGACATTTTAAATGTATATAATCCTAGATTGCTATTCTAACCAGAATGCAATTAATTCATCAGTAAAAATGAATCTGGGTAGGCATCTCTGAATAAGATTTCCTGTTGTGATAACAGGATAGAATAACCAGTCACCACAGAAATACAAATTAACAGAAATTGCTAATAACGATTACACTACAAAGTCAATTCAATTGAATAGGTCTCTTTCAATTACTCTTTGAATAAGTCTATTAATTTATGTAAGATGTAGGAGTAAATTTTAATTAACACCGATCTCCGATTTCATATCAAAGAATAGAGATGTGGTATTGAAGTATAAATATTATGAGTTAGCTGTAAAGACCGCTCTGAAACTGTGGTGACACCAGCAACAAAGCAACGCCAGGTGGCGCTGTTACAAAGCTATCCCCTGACCACTCATTCCTAACCCTTTTTACTACCATCTTAACTAAAACCTGGTGCTTTCTTGAACACACTGCTTCCCCTGAAATCATCTCTAGTGCCAAATACTTATCCTTTTTCATAGGTTGTCATATTTCTAACTACTGGCTACTTTATAAAAATATATTTCTCTTCTAGTTTATTTAAAAGTTAGAATTTCTTTGCAGCTTAGACTTCTGGCTATGCTGACATATACCAATCATTTTTTCCCTTTCATCCTGTCATCTGATGAGCTCATGGTCACTGACTCATTCGTTGAAGTCTTTAGGAGCTGGCTTAGTCTTCTTTTCAATTCCCAAATTCTCATAACAGTATGAAATATAAGTATTCATTAAGAAGACCTAACCAAATGCCTCATAATTCTGAAACTCACATATCTCCAGTTACCTTCATTTTTATTCTTTTCCTCCACTCTTCTACTCACTCCAATGCTATGTCTTAGAATTTGTCAACTAACAAAAATAGCTTCATCACAAAATCTTGTTTCAATGACATACTATAACTAAAACCGCTTATCCTCCCAACACCCTAAACTTACTTTTTGACTACAAGATCTAGTTTTCCAATTCTTGGATTTTCTCTATATTGTCCTAGTCTGTCAGTTCCCATCTGGACTTTTCCTCCTTCTTGTCTATAACACTGACATTTACACAAGCACCCTCAATTGCTTTCCACTGCTATTTTTCCAACAACCCCATCCATCAAAACTCCCACTTCTCCACAAATGCTACAATCTGAGTTCTGTTTCTACACTTGGATGGGCTCAGTGCTGCTAGAAAAGATCACACTACTCTCCCACATTGGTGTCTCTTGAAATTGCTGGTCTCCAACCCTCAGCTAGATCTGCAGAACTATTCATCAACTTTTAAATTTGCCTTTGGTAAGCGACTTTCCCCTATTTTCTTCAGTGACTACTCCAAATCTTCAAATTAAATCTCAAATTCAACTTCCAGACTCTTATACTCTTGCCTCTTATGTGTTTGAGAACATTAGGGCCATTAGGCAGTGACAACCAACTTCCCAGCTCCCTGTCTAATAAATCATCTCTTTTATTATCTGTCTTTTTCATCTGGTTTGAGCCCAAAGAGAGTCTACCTATGCTTCTGACCCTAACCCCTCCTCCATCTCCAGGTTCTTACTCTAGTACCCGTGCCTTCCACATCTTCAAATGCCCTTTCTCTTCAGACCATATACATGATCAAATCTCAAATTTCTCACTTTCAATGATCCAATATGGAGACTGTGAAGTCACGGCGCACTCAGATTTCCCACACATGGAAATTCCCTAAATTTTTATGAGAATAGCTTATTTACTTATTAACTGAGGAATCTATCTGTCTCTCTATCTAGAGAGACAGAGACAGAGAGACAGAGACAGAGACACATAGAAAGGGAGAATTATTTCAGAGTTTTAGGCCAACAGTTATATTTATGTGAAAAGGATAAATCTGGGGCTGCAAAAAAAAAAAGGAAAAGTAAATCATCACCTTTTCTTGACAATAAGGTCTGTGTTTTATTCATCTTCAGCACCCTGGTGATGTTAAAAATGTATGGAAGAATTTTAAAAAAAAGAGAGAGATGAACATTTTAAGGAAAGGTGTCTCTTAAGAAGTATTGGAATAGAAAAAAAGACATGCTTGACAAACTTAACCCTAAACAAAATATCATCTGCATTTTATCACCACTACACTCATAATAGTTACTGAAGAAGCAACACCAATTACAGATTTTTTTTTTTTTGCAGAGACCTTTTGAGCATTTTAAAAGATATATTCACATCCCATAAAATTCATCTTTTAAAAGTATACAGTTCACAAAGGAACAACTTCAGAAAAACTGACTACTCATGTTTTTATGCTATTAGCATAACGAGTTCAGATTTAAGGGCTATTATTTTTAAAAGACAAGATTTTCCTACTAAACTAATCTATGAAACTAAACAACTAAACTAATCTCCATAAGAGATAATAGCTTAAATTATAGAAGTAGATATAGGGTTAGGGAGAAATGGAATACTTCAGAGATAATTAAGCATTAAGATTAATAAGACTTGATTGGAGGGAGGGAATCGTGCTCAGTAGAAAAGGACTAGTCGAGTGATGCCTAGGTTCCTGGTTTGGGCAAGTGGGAGGATGACGGTGCCACCCACTGAGAAACAGAGCACAGAAGGAGGAGTGGGTTATTAAATGTAGTTGCCTCTTCTGTGACAGTATGATGAATTTAATTTTACATGCTGAGTTTGGTACGTCCCCAAGACAGACAAGAAGATGGCAAGGACAGGACTGGATAGATCTGGCAGATGGTTAAGGAAGAAACCTGGGCTGGAAATACAGTTTGGAAGCCATCAATACACAGATGCTACTGGAACCCACGGAATAGAAGGCAGCATCAAGATAGAACACGTAAAGAAAAGAAGGCCTAGTATGGGATTCTGGAAAATGTCAACATGGAAGGGGCAGAGAGAATGCTCCCAGAGAAGACAGAGGTGATCAGAGAGATGGTTAGAGAACTAAAGGAATGTACAATCACAAGAGCTCAGAGAAAAGAGCATTTCAAGAAGAGAATGTAAAGGTGTTGAATTCTAAAGGTTGGCATGATACTATATGAAAACTGTTACAAGTTAGCAGCATATACAATTTGAGGCAGTTTTTTTAAAAAGTTACATAACACAACTGTAATAAAATAGATGTAAAGGAGCAAAGCCTCAAAAAAGAGGCAAAAATAAAAATATCAATTATTATATATAATATAATGATTATAATATAATGTAGTTCAAGAAATTGAATGGAATTATCATGTCTTTGGCTATGAACTTGAACTTCCTGATAGACTAAAGAGAACATACAATGGATTACATTGTTTTGTTTTCAGTGAAGTAGATACATCTATTCTTTAAGAGAGCTGCTCACAAAATTTTAAAAGAAAGTTTCATATAGACTATTCTAAAATGGATGAGTGGCACAGGAGACATCCTCAAAAATGCTTTTAGAGCTAATGCAAAGTAATTCTACTAGGCTGTTTCTTTTAAGAACTTTCCATGAGCATTTCTTTTTAACATTGTAGTGATGGTTTTAGCCAGGTCAATTAGACAAGACAAAGAAATAAAAAGGCATTCAGATCAGAAAGGAGGAAGTAATCAAGTAATCTTGATTCACAGATGACATGATCTCATATAGAATATCCTAAAGAATTAACTAAAAACTTTTTGAGCTAATAAATGAATACAGCACAGTTGCAGGTTTCAAGATCAATTTATAAAAATAAACTGTGTTTCTATATACTAGCAATGATCAAAATGAAATTAATAAAAGAATTAATAAATTAATAAATTAATAAATTAATAAAAGAATTCCACTTACAATAGCACCAAAAATAAAATACTTGGAATAAATTTTAAAAAAAGAAGCATATGTTCCCTGAAAACTGTAAAACATCATCTAGAGAAAGTAAACATAAATAAATGGAACACCTTGTGCTCATGATTGGAAGACAACATTTTTTAAGACGGCAATAATCCCCAAATTGATCTAATTAAACACAATCCCAGTCAAAAAGCGCAGCTGCCTTTTTCCCCCCAAATTGACAAGCTGACCGTAGTATTCATTAGGAAATATAAGCAACCCAAAAGAGAGGAAGGACAGCATCATAACCACTTGGAGGGTGTTTGTTTTAAAAATGCAAATTCCTGGGTCCTTACATGATCAAAATTCTAAGAGTGATATTCGGTGTTTTTTTAAAAAGTCCCCTTTTTATGCACAATCATAAAACAGAGGAGGTCTATAACATAGGAGTAAATATGCAGTACACGTCGTTATATTACATAGTCAGGAAAATGTATTATCACATTTTAACTCTGATCTGTAACTCTGATCTGTAAGTTAGCAGTAATAAATATTTCATTAACAATTATTCTGCTTGCCCTTTTACAGACTATAAGAACTTTCTGCTGGATAATTTATATGGCTTAAGCCTTAAAAACAGCTATTCATGAATATTTGAACTGATGCCATCTTTTTCCTTTAAAAAATTTTCCTATCTCAAGAATGTTTTCTTTAAAAAGAGAAAACATAATTCCATACCGTTTATAGACATGCCTGAGAACTAAAATTTTTTTGACTTTTGAAACTTTTAATTTATATTTTGGTCTTACAAATAATCATTTTTAAATTGACTCTTCTGTAAGAATGTAAAGCACAAAAATTTGCTAAATATCAGATCCACACAAATCCTCAAAAGGTTTTCTGTGTACTCTTCATTAATGCAGATCTTTTTGTGAATATTTCACTCTTACCATAGATCTTGAACCTGTTTTACAATAATGAAGCCATAAAGTTTTTAGGCAGTGCATTCATTATAAACTGTAACATTTCTATTAAAAGGAAAGCTGGGTAATACAAAAATATGAGAGGATCTGAGAAGCAGGCAATCTTTTGAGGCTTGGTATATCTTATTTTGTTATCTATGAAAATTTATAGATAACGAGTTTCTTGAATTATTTTTTCTTGTGTCTTATATGCCCAGGACAGAACCTGGGGGAATGGATGAGTAATCTGATCACAAAGCTACCAAATGTTGTTGGTTTTGACAATACTATACTGTTCAATATTTGTTTTTCTATCTTCCACTGCAGATTTACTTAAGATCTCCACTTCTTGTGCCAAATTCTTTCATGAAATATCCTTGTGAATTAGTTTAGGTTTCTTGATGAAATTTTCTGGATATGGAGCTATCCTTAAACATCCATCCACACAAGTCTAAGAAACTGCTTCACCCTCAGGCTTAGAAGTTTAGAAATGCTTAATTTCACCTCTATCCCCCAGTTCATAGTATATATTGCCTGACAAATTTTCTGAATAAATATTGGTTGAACGAATGATTTCTCCTTACATCTGAACACTTTTTTTCTGGGCCAGCCTACCACATATATATGGTATGTAATCAGCAAATGTAGATAGATATAAAATTTAAAGCATACCTATGTACACAGAGTGAGAAAAATATTTTAAATGGTAAATATAATTTTGGATTTTCTAGAAATGATTACCAAATAATCATTAATGGTAGGGGGGCATTTAACCAGGCTAATATACATGTGTGGAAATATAAATAGCTAAATGTGAATGTATTATTTATTAATCAACTTTGAAAAAATATTATATTCAAATATTTAATGGACCTTTTTTTGAATTTACCTTTTTGCTATTCATTTCCTACTAGTACATTCAGAAGACTTACTTTAATAGACTTACTATAACACAAACAACATAATTCTGTATCACACAATGAGATACAATTACTGTAATGACAATAGCAACTAAAATGGATTTGGTTCTTTGTAGTCACTGTGTTAATTTTAAGTATACCAGCATTGCTATAGATACTTAAACCCTGAAGTCAGAAAAAGTTTTTTCCTTTACAAAATTTGGATAACAAGTAAACGTCAATGATGCATTATAGAATAAGATTATTTCCAATAACGTTGTATAAGCACATAAGTTGTTTTTGGCATTTAAACAATCTATGATTCTGTTCATCAACTACCAAAACAAAATGTTACTGGCAGTAGTACTCAGACATAGCTTCTCTTGGAATAAAGACTGTTCATTTTATTCTGAGAAATGAAAGCAAATTCAAGATCCTATGCTGCAATAATTAATGAGCAACACCAGCATTTTCTCACAAATAATTGCAGTTGACACTTTTTGCCATCATATGGAATATATGTTCCCTAGAGACATCAGCCTGGCCCCCTAAAGTTTACAGTTGCGAAAGTATTATATAGTTACTTAAGCGGAGTACAATGCCTTGATGACTCATCGCTAGGAATATACCATCTTTCCCTTTCCTGTGTAAAAAATAATGTGGTCTTTTCAAGAAGAAAATGGTGAAGAAAGTAATATTAAAAAATCGAGAACTCAAGGTTATAATCTTCAAACTTTTCCCCACCAAGCCAGATATGCTAACATAGGCTTTTGGCTCCAGGCAGACACCAAGGGGCTCATGTGTTCTCCTTTACAGTTTATAGAATGGAAAACACATTAGAGGCTCACATTTTGCTCTGCTTTTGGAAGAAAGGAAACTCTGTGTCTCTTTCCAAGGAAATCTTGGAAAGCTTTTCTCTGTGAATTAATGATGAAATGACCCTATGCCAAACAAACCAGAAAAATGGTCTTCATTAATAAGGTAATGTAATTATCAAAAGTTAGATAAACAACGAAATAGACTTGAAATTACTAGTTTAGACTCGAATCACAAAATATGCCTAATTTAAGATTTACTTTCAGGTTTCGTGTCTGTTACACAGAAACCTTCATAGATCACAGATATAGTTAAATATACCAATCTGAGACAGAAAGTGAAGTGTCACAGAATTAGACCACTGAATTGTATACCCAGGGGGTAAACATTTATTCCAATTATCTTTCTCATTAACTCTGAGTAAAGCACAAACTGAGATTGGATTTAGATACAATAAAGCAAAATTTGGCTTACAATCGGGGTGAGTATTATGCCAAGTGCATACTAGCACAAAATCAAGGTCTGGACGGATTACTAGAAAACCAAATTCCTCCAAAATGCACATGATTTGCAATTCTCATTCTCAGAGAAACGTAACTAGACAGATCTCATCTCCTCAGGCAGAAGGATGGAGTCTACTGCGGACTTGTGCTGACATGACTTTCAGTACAGCACTGTAAAGATGGCTTCATACTTACTTAGTGCATTGTGTTATGAAAATGAAAACATAGCTGTTGTTATGCCTTGCTGATTATGTTTCCTCCCTTTTTCCCCTGTTCAAAGTTCCTTCTCTGGCAGTTTCTCTAGCTGAATGAATTTCTAGAGGGGGCTAAGCCAACATGTCTGCCTTCTAATAAGCCCTAAGGCCTCTATCTTCTTAGAGTATCAAAGAGCACTGTTCCTACTCCACAATCTTCCTCAGGAATCAAAACTGCAGTAGACCCCACTAGATAACTATGATGAGGCAAGAGACTTGCTTTTTTCTTTATTCAGAGACAGAATAAAGCTTACTTTTTGCTACCTATTTTGCCATTCATTTTAAAAGTTCTAGTATATAATATTTCTTATAGTACAGGCTACATTTTTTCAGTCCCTTAAGAACCTCATTTTAAAGGTTTGACTCCACAAATGAGGAAGATATACAGTAATTCATGCTAAAAAAACTAAAGGGAAATTTACCTTTGATCCACCGAGTCAAAAAGAACTTGAGAACCCAATTAAATCAGACTCTCAGAGCTATGGTATACAAATTAAAGACTGTTTAATAAATCAATCTGTTAGGTAATAATTTGCTAACATTAATTAGTTGCATTAGAAGCTAAATAGATAAAACACAAGAAAATAAACTAAATGTAAATGGCAAAATAGTTTTTAAGGGTAGGAGAAAGGACATTACTAATGGGAAATGTCTACGAAAATGAGCAAATTTTACCTGTCATCATCTTGCGAGAATTGCTTTTGCAAATCCTCTTTATTCCACTGTTCTTTTTCTTTCCCTTGTTCAGGTATATCTTGTGTTTTTTCCTCGTCTCCTGATTCTCTGTTTTTCTCCTTATTACATGTTTTTGTAATCTCTTTCCCTTTCTCATTCTCATTAATTCTTTCTTCCTTTACCTCTTCCTCCTCATGAACTATCTCTTCATGCTTATCCCCTTCTTTCCCTCCCTCTTCTATTCCCTTTGGCCTTTTGAAAGCAACATAAATTGAAGGCATGCAAATAAACACAAAAAAGAAAGAAAAAGTCAAGAAAAAATGCATACAAAATTAAATAGAAAAGTAATGATAACTACTAAAACATAAATAAAAATGACATCTTTTAAGCATTGAAAACTTTTTCTCCAGTGTACACCAGAGAAGCACTGTGTAAGCAACACTTAAATCATAATTGTTTTTAAGTCATATTTTCCTGTTACAAAGTTGCATGGAAAAAAGTTGTGGTCTCTCCATTATTGTTTTTTCTGATCCAATAGGAGTAAAAAAAGACTAATTTAGCTCAGGTGTCCATAAAGTCTATAGGTTGGGTGATAAATGAAAATTATATGAACAAACATACATTACATTTATAAATTTTCTTGAGAAACTGAGAACTTTTTCCATGCATTTATAAAAAGTTTCAAGAGGATGGGAGAGCACCTTACTAAAAAAGTAATGTTCTTGTGTTTTCTGAATTACTAAAATGTATTCAGCTAGGAAAAATCCCCTCTAAAATATGATTTTTCATATTCCTTAGAATATTAAAAAATTCAGGTCTTCACTTAACCAGCACTTTAATTTCAGTAAAGATATAATAACAGAATTACTTTTTAAATAAGAAACATGAAAAAATAGCTAATGATACTATTTCAAATAATCTAGTAAGAAAATAGTTATAAGTTCTGTAAAACTTTTCTGTGCAAGAAATTTGAAATGGAGACCAAAATATAATTAAAAGTAATCTGTACAGAAGTTCTTATTGTCTTAATGATATATATTAACCTTTTAGAAGTAAAAGATTTTACATTTATCCAAAGAAAAATAAAGACCTTCTAAAATATATTTAGAGGAACTTCCTGCTTAAAGTCCCCTTACTCACCTGATTTTCTTATTTCCTCTTGGCCGTTCCGATTGGACAGACATGTAGCTTGTGCTGCTGAAACGAGAAGCACTACTAGTCCTTGAAACCGCAGATATATCACTTACATCACTGTCCGAAGATTTAGTGGAAATATTATCTGCCCCTCTATGAGGATCCCATCCTGATCGATACTGTTAACACAGATTGACAAATACGCAGAAGTTGTCAGTATTACCACACAAAGCAATTATTCACTTCTCCTATTTCAGCACTTTAATTGTCCACAGAGGATACTGCAAAACCCCACTCAGTTGCATATAAAACAAAAGTGAATGGCAATTATCCTAAAAGAAAAATTCAGTTTATATGAAACTCTTGTTTTTAGCAATGACAATTAGAGAATTTTTACCACACCCAGATGAAGACCATTAAAACAGTTTCACAACAGAAATGGCCTCAGGGAAGAACATTTAGGTAAAATCTGGGAAATAAACATTTGGCTTAATATTAGGAAGAAAAAGTTTTTTTATTTCTGAATTTGAAAAAAAAAGTATGATGAAGTTGCCATTGTAACTTATAAAAACCAATTTTAGTAGCATCAATTTTCTCTTTAATCCATTATGCTTCACTGAAAACCTAGAGATAATACAAAATCTAATTATTAAAACACTAACTTTTTAAAGAAAAGCCAAGAGAAAAGAGAAAGTTTAATTTCTGAATGGTTGCTGGAATTTTGATGAATCCTAGAAGTACTAGAAAAAATCGTTATTATTTACAATAGTTCAAACTTTCTGGAACTGAAATAATCAGATGGTCATCTGGCACAGCCAGGGTGCAGGGTGTTCTGGGTGTTCAAATATTCTGATAAATTGAAAACCTTCATAAATGCTTTATGTTAATGACATGTGGAATGTAAAAAAGAACAGGTTTTGAAGTCTGAAAAATGTGGAGTAAGGAAAAGTTGCTAGCTGGGTAAACTTGAGCAAATTATTTCACCTTTAAAACACTGTTTATAAAATAATAGGGAGAATAATATCTTCCTTGCAGGGCTGTTTTGAAAATAAGAAATAATACATGTGTGGTGTCTGGTATAATATAAAATAATGCAGCCAGTATTATTACTGTATGATTACCACCTGATGGCTATTACTAGGTTAACAGACTATCTGCTAATAGATTTTTTTTTGTAAATATGCTCTTAAACGTAATGGTGAAAAATCCTTACTTGTTCAATTTCACAATGGAGATCTCTTAAATCATAGATACTGGCAAATTTCATAAAGCATTAGAAAGATGATTATCTTATATAAACCATTTACTGTGACTTGAATAATCATTACCCTAATAAATAGTTCTGTATGAACAACAATTCACTGAAAATATTAGCTAGATATAAACATTTTGGTAAGACAAGTTGAATGGCAGTAGGGTGTAGCGTAAACATTAGATCAGATTCAAATGAGCTGTTTTTTTTCCCCCCAGTATCTTGTTGTATATTTTTGAGTTAATAACTGATCATTTTCTTTAAATGTAAAATATAAGAATTATTTTGAAGGCTACACAAAATTTTAATAATCAAATCCTTAATCTAGAAATATATATTTATATTAGGTGAGATATGGCCTTTCTTAATCCACTGTAACTTTCGACTTTGTTGGAATTCTCAATTATCAAAAAAAATACAGTTAAATTCTTCAAAAAGTTATTGCCTTTTTTCCAGGAAATATCTATGTAAATAGAACTGTTATGTTTGATTTTAAAAGGAAGACTATTTATTTACAGTGGATTTATTTGGAGAACATTTAGTCCATGGTATATTTTTTCAAACTAAGGTCATCTTAAAATATCAAAAACAATTTACTTTAAATGACAATGTCTTCAGCCATTGCCTAGAATAGCATTTCAGTGGTTGGATCCAATATTATCTATGTTAACCATTATATTTAAAAATATATATATATAATATATATATACATATATAGCCAGTATATACTGGCTAGCATAGATAACGTTGGATATATGTATATATGTATTTTTTCCATGCTATTTATTAAAAGTAAATTTGATCTCAAGTTGAGACACAAATGGAAGTAATTTCCATTTTTGGACATTTCATATATATATGAAAAATGGATGTTTCAAGAAATTTTTCAAAATTATTAAATTGTTCCCAATACTACACTGTATTGGGAGAACTCTATCTTACTCATTCTTAGAATTTATAATAAAAAGGAGAGGCATATTGCTATTTATGTCTTTAAAAATAATTTATCATTGAATAGAAAAGCAGTTTTGGTCTTATATTTTTTTCTTTGCTTTTGCTCATGGGATTACTATATCATCTAAATGCAAATGAAAAGCCACAACTTTTAACTTCAGGAAGTATTAAGGGTAAATGTAATCATGAAAAGCACATGCTCTGGAGTGAGACTGAATCATTAGTATGAATCTTGGCTACATAAATTATTAGGTTTGTGATCCTGAGTTCCAGTTTTTTATCTGTTAAAATGTGGACAACAATCATACCCATCTCCTAGGTTTGCTGCAAGAATTAAATAAAATAATGTACATAAAGCACTTAGCACAATATTGGACACATAAGAAGTGTTTAATAAATGACAAATGATGACAATGATGATCATGATGATTAGATAGTAGCTGAATACTGGCTTAGTATCAATTCCAGGAATATATTTACCAAAAGAAATATTAGGTAAAATACCCAAGAGTAAATTTATTATTTTAAGACTGCTCTAAGCTATAATAAAAATGTAACTATTTCTATATATATCTAAGAGACACATTTCAGAAAATATATTTATAAAGCAAAATAAAATATTAAATCAAACTTTCCCCCTAGTATGTTCTCAGGCCTCACCTTCCCGTTTGGACAGGTTCATTCATATCTCATCGCCTCATAGGGAACTACTAATTCTCAACTGCAGGATAAGGAATAGCTTTATCTCAGCAGGAAATAAATGACACTTCTTGGCTGACATAGAAGATGCCTCATTTTTAATATTTGTTTCTGGTACTTTATCCTAATATCCAAAGCCACCTGGTACCTGTGTATCCCATGTCTTCCTGATTGCTTCTTTTCTGATTTTCTTTGCCTTCATTTCTGAATCCTAACTGCTTGTTGACTTTTGTATTTCAGTAGTTAGGATTCTGACTTTGCATATTCTAGCCTTTGTCTTTTCAGGTCATCATGACTTTTGATCCTGTTGCTATGATTCGTAGGTACATACAGGCTAGCCTAAGGCTTAAGAATTTTTTTTGAAACACACATGGTATATACACATTGCACATATCTTTGGCTAAGACCTCTCAAATAATCTAGTTTGCTGAGCTAAAATTTTGGATATGCAAAATTTAAGGAAAGATAAGATTCCACATACTATAGTTTTAAGCCTTTATATAATTCATCACATGCTACCTCTTGTTATAGGTGTGTGTGTCTGTCTGTCTGTCTGTGTGTGTGTGTGAGTATATTCATATTTATTGGTAGTTTTCAAACCTTCTATTAGAATAAAAGCTCCAAAAAGCCAGAACAATATCTTCTTTATCTTTGTAAGTCTCTTAGCACCTAAGAGTCAAAGATTTAATTTAATTTAAACTTGGAGGTTTAGCTTTTGTACCAGTAAGATAAGGATAAATTTCATTTTAAGGATTCTTGTGGGGAGTAAGAGAAATAATATATGCAAAATACCCAATCGTGTGCTTAGCGCATAGCAGCTGCTCATTTCCAACACCGAAAGCAGCGGGTCATAAATAAAAAGACACTGAATGGAATAGTTTAAATAAAGAAAAACTACAAATTAGCTAAAAGCTCTAGTTTGATGATTTTGTTGTCTACCTAAGGCTTGTACCAAATGCATTTTTCTGTCTATTTCTAACATGTTTATCTTCGGGATATAGCTCAGGCTTCAGCTGAAAACTGTGCTGACTGGAGATCATTAAAGTCTTGGACGACAGTGAGGGAGCTTTTCCCGACAACATTTTGATGTTTTGTACATTACTATTAAGCAGATCATGAAGCAGAAAAATTTACGGGAAATTATTATTCTCCGGGATGTTCCAGACTCTAAAGTTCTTAAGTGGCCTGGAAAAGTTAATGTTCTCCCTATTTATCTAACATTAGTGGAAAATAACAGTATATCAGCACAGCTCTATTGCAAGGAAAGTTATTATCAAAATTTTATAATAATATTCCTGAGCAAAAAGTAAACTCAGATTTCTAAAATAAAATTTTCATTTTCTCCTGTATACTCATTTCAAGTTCTTAGATTAAGTAATTTCCTAGTTTGAGTTCTCTACAGCATCTCAGCAACTCAGGTCATTTGAGCTTTGTACATGAACCTCTATGAGACGTCCTTAAGCATTGCTTGTCTTCAATTTATTGAATCTCACCATAAAACTGTGAATTACTGTCTAAAGCTCTAGTCCAAGAATTGGTTATGGCAAAATACTGGGAAGCAAGAAAGCCCATGTTTGAAGAAAAAAATTTTAGGCTATCAAGAAGTACTTGGAGGAATAGTTACATCATATTCAGAGAGAAAACATGAGTAGATCGAAAAGTAGGAAAAAATTGGGGCAAACGTAATCTTTGGAAGATAAGAGAGAGGCTGAATTTCTGGGCAGGGCTCTTGATATCAGTCTGGCGGGTCTAGACAAGAAAAGAACAGAGCAGAGGGGGTCCTGGCACTGTGGTAAATGAAACAATCATATGAGCAAGAAGACGCTCTCATTTGCATCATCTTATTTTTATTCCATATAATAATTCAAAGAGAGTAGAAGTTGTGTTTTGTTAGTAGCACAACTGTAGGTACTTGCTTTTTGAGGAGCTATTTCCAGATGAGTTTTTCTCTGTCTTAGCCAAAGTTCTTATCATGGTCTGGTTTGAATGCTGACTGTGTAAAATTCTGCTTGTCAACAGATAATTTTCTTTAGATTGGACTCCTAAAGAAGGTGTTTTGTGTTAAGTTCTCTACTTTGGAGGGAGAAGACAGTGAGGAAAGGCCACAGAAAACTGAGGGTTAATTTAAGATTTAGTTTTGTAAACAGTATCCTGCAAATGAAATCCCAGCTAGAAAACTCTTTAATTCCTTCAAAGAGAATTAATCACTGCCTTGAGTATTCCTAAACTACTTTATTTATGCCTTTCTTATACTTTTTATCATGTCTCTCTTTCTCAGTCTCTGTCTCTCTCCTATCTCTCTATCATCTGTCATCTATCTATCTATCATCTATTTATCTACCATCTATCTATCCTGCTAGATTATAAATTCCTTGAGGATAATTACTGTCATATTTATTTTAGTATTCCCGTTATCTAGATCAGTAGTGCCTGACTAGAAACTCAATGAATGTTTAATGAATAGAAATGAGTGGAATGGTTGTTTTATCTGGGCTATATACTGAGGTATTATCTCCAGTATGAAGTACCAAATCAGAGTATAAACTACTGTAATGATAGCTGAATAGAGTTGAGTCACTTAATCCTTTCATTCTCTGTGATGGGTATAGATAGGAAGTGGTGTGCTTATATGTATTTAACAACCAGCTATCCAAAAGGAAAAAGTTCTGATTTACAGAGTTGGCTCATTTCTGAAGGCTAAAGACTCCCACTGTGGCTGATTTCAAGTTACTAAATGGTCACTGAATGCAGAGTTGGTGCATACCACCAGGGGCGGGGGCTTAGACATAAATGCATTATTTGTAGGACTCACAAAGACTTGTTAGGAGAAAAGATGTACAGGACAACAAGATATCATACCTGCAAACTACCCATCTTGTGAAAGATGGAACAATAACAGCTTAAGATAAAGAAACACAATTGCAGACAGAGTAGCCATTAGCTTGGAGGCAAAGATTTACTAAAGAGCCACTGTCTCTTGGTCTGAAGGAAATCTGTAAGTTTCCTGGAGAATTTGTAGAAGAGGAATTAATGCTAGTAGTCAATGCTGACTTTCTCAAAGGTTTGGCTCTGTGGGAACTCTGTGTCTCTTAGTAATTAGCTGTTCAAGGAACCTCATCCTTTATTTACTTCCATTGATTCCTCACAATTTTCAGAGATGGAAAGGCCAGTTCTGCGATGAAATCCCAGGTTTAGAAATCTCAGGTAGCTGCAGAGCTTGTGCTTTTGCCCTTAACAAATGCATTTACTATTTTCCTTCTCAGGATCCTTAACTCTTCCCCCATTCTAATCTATCATTTACTAGAACTGTTCTCAAAAAACAAACAAATACCAAAAATGTCCTAATTTATCAGCCAGTAGTGTCTTCTTTCTTGATTTTGCTATTACATCTAATATTGTTGAAGTCCTCTCTTTTCCTGAAACTTTTCCATAATGGCTTCTCAGATAATGTCACTCATGGTTTCTCCCCTATCTCGCTAACTATTTATTCTTTTTTAAAAATTTTATTTATTTATTTATTTTTGGCTGCATTGGGTCTTTGTTGCTGCGTGTGCAGGCTTTCTCCAGATGCGGCGAGCGGGGGCTACTCTTCGTTGCAGTGCTCGGGCTTCTCATCGCGGTGGCTTCTCTTATAGTGGAGCACGGGCTCTAGGAGCGTGGGCTTCAGTAATTGTGGCACGCAAGCTCAGTAGTTGTGGCTCGTGGGCTCTAGAGCGCAGACTCAGTAGCTGTGGCACACGGGTTTAGTTGCTCCGCGGCCTGTGGGATCTTCCCAGACCAGGGCTCGAAACCGTGTCCCCTGCATTGGCAGGCGGATTCTTAACCACTGCGCCACCAGGGAAGGCCTCTAACTGTTTATTCTTAATCTCCTTTGCTGGCGTCACTTTCTCTAACCTGATTTTAAATTATATTCTCCCCAAATTTCAATCTTTAGCCTTCTTTTCTTTTCACTATACGTATTCCCACAGAATGATCGAATCCATTATCTACCCATGTAATGACTAAAAAATCCTTATCTTTCCCCCTCACTTCTCTCCCAAGCTTCAGACCTGTATTTCCAGGGCATCTAACAGGACATCTACCATATGTTGTTTTGTAGATACATCGATTTCAATGTGGCCAAAATCAAATTTATTCTCTTTCACTCCAAACCAGCTGTTCTTGTATCTCTTATATTTCCTCCATTATTTAATAACCAACTAAAACCTAGAAAACTTGTGAGTTATCTTTGACTTCTCTCTCTCCAATATTCTCCATTCTAAACAGTTAAGAAGTATCACTCATTTTATGCAAACAAATATCTTGATAAGCTACTTGGGACTCATGAATGGGTCCTTGGTCTTTCATATTCATAGTTAGAGTCTGTTATACCTACTTATTTGTCTCACTTGCTGTTGAATGTCTACCAATATTCTTTCTTCCCCTTTGTTCTTTACTAAAAGAATCAGATTTATTTTGGTGGTCTAACAGCAACAACAAAAAAAGAAAAGAACTTCATTTTTTAGGATCCCTTGTACCTAGGGTGATCCTTTCACTTGAGTCTGGCCTCTGAGGTATAAGCAGGAATTTAGGGGAAACAGTTTGGAGAGAACTATTACTTTTCTGATTATAGTGGGCTGGCTTAGCTATTATGGTCTTTGCCTTTCCCTCTTGGCTTTTCTTTCTGATTGGAGTTTACATATGAGCCTATGTTAGTAGTCATTTTGTGACAATGGGGGTGAATGCCTTCCTGTAAGAAGAGGGAGCAGAAAGACAAGTTCTAAGAACAGAGAGTTTGGCTTTTGAAACAGTAGTACCAGCCCTGAACTGCTGCTTGAATTTCTTGCTTATGGAAAAAAAAAAAATCCTTATTTACTCAGATGACTTTGTCTGTTTATTTGTTATGAACATCTGAATGCTAACCCAAATGGTATATCACTCATCCTGTTCTGTGCCTGTTCTGACCTCATGGTAAAAAGGTACACTCTTTAACCATAATGTAGTCATCTAATTTTAATGATAAGAGACAGTATAGCGTAATGACCGCAGGGTATAGAGTTAGAAGATATGAATGTGTAACTGCTCTCCCACTTACTGGTAGCTATGTGATTCTGGGCAAATCTCTTAACTTCTGTGAGCCTGATGTGAGCTTTGAATAAGATCACAGGTGTTGACACATAATAAATATTCATCATGATAATAATTAGGAATGTAAATGTAAGTTTTTATTATATGTAATAAGAAGTTTCCATGATGAAACTCCAGAAGCTCTAGATTTTGATACTCAATTTTCATCATCATTTGGCTATGATCTCAAATGTTTTATCTTGAATTGAAAAAACTTGAAAATAGCTATGAAAACTTTACAAGTCCCTATTCCATATCTCATTAAAAAAAATAAGGCATGGGCCTCCCTGGTGGCGCAGTGGTTGAGAGTCCGCCTGCCGATGCAGGGGATACGGGTTCGTGCCCCGGTCTGGGAGGATCCCGTGTGCCGCGGAGCGGCTGGGCCCGTGAGCCATGGCCGCTGAGCCTGTGCGTCCGGAGCCTGTGCTCCGCAACGGGAGAGGCCACAACAGTGAGAGGCCCGCGTACAGCAAAAAAAAAAAAAAAAAAAAAAAAAAAAAAAAAAAAAAAAGGCATTGTCCTTTGACACCAGATTGGCTTATTTACTTAGGGTAGGATAACATTAAACCTGACTTGGAAATTCATGTTTTTTCATTCTTGAAACAGTTAACCTGTTTTTTTTTTGTTTTTTTTTTTTTGAGGTACACGGGCCTCTCACTGTTGTGGCGTCTCCCGTTGCGGAGCACAGGCTCCAGACGTGCAGGCTCAGCGGCCATGGCTCACGGGCCCAGCCACTCCACGGCATGTGGGATCTTCCCGGACCGGGGCACGAACCCGTGTCCCCTGAATCGGCAGGCGGACTCTCAACCACTGTGCCACCAGGGAAGCCCCCTGGGTTGGTTTTTATAATTCTGCTTATACTTGGCGTCAAGGAAAGTTAAACCAAAGAACATAACAATCCATGACCATAACACTAATAATTACTAAAATGTGAATAATTTTAATGGTTTAGAAACAACTTTCAAATATTTTATATATTATTTTCTTTTCCCCAACATCTAAGACAGCTATTACTTTTTAAATTTACAGATAATATGTATTAATACTTAGCCGTTTATTATTTTAGATGTATCCACATAAGGTAAATAATTGGTTTCTTTTTCCACAGCTTTACTGAGTCTTAGATTTATTTTTATGCCATTTATTTTTCAGTAATATCTCAAACAAATGTCATCTGAAATTTCTACCTCAATCAAGAAGTCTGTTCTTCCCAGACCCTTAAATGTATTAATAACAATATCTCATTCCGATATACGTAACATTTCATTTACATCCAAGCTCAGAGAGAGTAGAACAGAATGCCTGCTGCTAGTGCAAAAACCAGTGAGTCCATTATTCTTCCACAAAAGGAGTTACTATTAAAGCAATTATACCATTATTATGATTAAATGCTTCTCCAAGCCCTCGGATTATAAACTTGTAAGATCCAGCTAGAATTAAGAAATATCATAAATAAACTCTCCTTAGTCATAAAATTCCTGACATTTAGTTCTTTGTAAACATCTTTAACTATTATGTGGCTTATTATGTAACTTTATAGAGAATATTTATATCTTTTATTAGGACATAGGGTGGTGATATTATAGATATTAAGTAGCAGGCTAGCATCCCAAAAGTTGTAATGGAAATAAGACATGAGAACATAGCAGTAGGATCATGGTCCTGGGAATCTATAACAGGCAAAAATACAAGAAAAATTAATGGATTGAGGATATGAAGTGGTGTTCCCTTTCAAATATTAGTACCTTAGAAAGTAATAAAGTAACTCAAGGTACTTGCATCTAAGAGAATCAGAGCTAAATAATAGCCTGAAAAACAACATATTATTGAAGAAACTAAAAGGGCCTGAGAATTGCCCTGATGGATCAAATTCAAGCACAGGGCAGATATAATTACATTCTGTTGAAAATCTGGAAGAGGCCCACTACCCTTACTCCTTGTGAGAGAAGGTAGGGTAGGATCAGCTGGATTTGCATGAAGACCATTTGGGGTGGAGTCAACAGTCAAGCATGGCAAGGAATGACAATTATGTCTTGCTCAAACTCTAGCAGTAGCATCTGAATAGGACTCCTTGTCTTTAACATCCTTTTCAAATTCATCTGAAGTATACCATTAGAGTTTCTTCTAAAAGCACAGATTTGTAGATATTGGTGACTTAAAAAATCTTCAAAGCTTATGATTTTAAAGAAGAACATTCTGGATTTTTAACTGAGTGATTTAAAGCCCTCCACAATCTGGTCCCAGGCAACTTTTCCATTCTCACCTCTTAATATGGACCCCGATTTGTTAAATGTTTCTATCCTAAAGAACTACTAGCTGTTCCTTAAAACATAGCTTGTGCTCATATGCTTTTATAACTCTGCTTAAGCTCTCCCTCTGCCTGATATGTCCTTCATGTCATGTCATATTCTACAATGTATTCCCAGATTTCTTGAAGCCAAAAGAATATTTCTCATTTTATTTTTCCTTTGCATGACTTACTTGTATTGTACTACCTAACACGGCCTACTTTGTACGAGCACTACTTTTTGTGCACGTGTTTCCCTAATTCAATTATGAACTCTTAGACTGGAAGGATTATGCCTTCCTGCTTCCTCCTTTCCTCCCTCCCTCCTCTTTCTTTTTTCCATTTCTTCCTGACTTTATGCCTTTCTTCCTTTATTCCTTCCTCATTCACTTAGTCCTCCATTTTATTATTATTTACTTGATTGTTTTTCTGGTAATTTTTCTTCTTTTAATGTTGCAGAACCAGAATCCAGACTTAAAGCTGATCAGCTTCAGAGATACCTGCGGTATGCAGTTCTGAGTAGCAGAAAAGAGAACATTACTAAATGTTCCCCGAGATAACAAAATACGTTCAGATATTTTAAAAAAGAGGACTCACATAACCATCCTTTAAGAAAAAATGCCCAGGAAAATTATTTGTCACTGAAACATACTTTTAGTTATTCACTTGTCACTGAGTCATTCAAAAAAATCACAGTATTTTAAAGCTGAAAGTGACTTCAGAGAGGATGTAATCTACCTTCCTCATTTTATGGATGAGAAAATTGAGAGAAGTTAAATGAATTAACTAAGCTTATACAACTAACTTGTTAATATTAAAGTCATTCTATTTCTTTTCATCAAAATAAATTGTGAACCATAAATTCATGTTTAATGGGATACTAGGCAGCATATTTAGAACCTAAGCCATTTCTTTTTAAAATATTCACATATAGTTTTCTTCTTTAAAATAAAGATTTGCTTCCTTTTCTGAAATTTGAAAACTATATAAAATGACATGTATAATCAGACTACAAAACCAGCATGGAAATAACACTACTATACTGCTTATAACTATTTGTGGATGAATTTTTTTTTTTTTTTTTTTGCGGTACGCGGGCCTCTCACTGTCATGGCCTCTCCCACTGCGGAGCACAGGCTCTGGACGCACAGGCTCAGCGGACATAGCTCACGGGCCCAGCCGCTCAGCGGCCATGGCTCACGGGCCCAGCCACTCCGTGGCATGTGGGATCTTCCCGGACCGGGGCACGAACCCGTGTCCCCTGCATTGGCAGGCGGACTCTCAAACAATGCGCCACTAGGGAAGCCCATAAGTGGATGAATTTTAAACAAGTAAGATATTTAAATAATAAAAAAATACAAACTAGCCTGAATAAAAAGACATTTTATGTCATTTTTAATTAACACCTTCATATTCCATCTAAAATTCCGATGATTTTTCTTTTTGGCAGAAAGTGAAAATGGGCTTGAGAAGTAACATGTTCTTACATGACTGACCCTGAAGACTGTTAGCCTTGAAGTGAGTATTCCTAGTCATGAAAATGACCTAAGAAGGGTCAATCATAAAATCATAGCCATTTTCTTTGTTAGTCATAAAGTTATATTGAATGGTCGGTTTTGGTTCATCTATCAGAATCGAGTTCAACTGTAAAGTTTTTGTTATTACTCCTACCTCACTTGTTATAATAAATAATAAAAACAGCTACCATTACTGGGCTTTCCCATGTACCAAGCTGAGTTCTGTACTCTTTTACATACAATATTTCTACCTCCTGAAATTATCACCAGCCAAAAGTTCCTTCCTCATAAGAGATATATTCCAAGGTTAGCTATATTATTTCCAGTCTGGAGTATTATTTTATAATTTTCAAAATTGATGATGTAGAAATAATCAAAATTCCATGTTTAGGAAGATATTAGTAAATTAATTTTGCTAATAAATAATAGCTGTAATCCTTCCAACTGAAGAAAAGTTACAACTAATTTTTGTGCTCATGAGCAAAGCTATTACATAATAAAATTGTAGATATGTTCAAATTATCATTAGCCAAATTAAATTGAAATTATAGATGTGGAAGACTCCATGCTGCCCTCCTAGTTGACTGATTGCCTTAATTGACTAAAGGTTTTGACTTAAGTCTCAATTCAAACTTAGTTATCAATTATTTCATGTGAAGTATGAAGCAAAAACATTATACACATACATTTATTCTATAAATCATAATTATTATGCCATAAGTTAATTATAAAATCTGTAGATTCAATCATCTGTGAGAATACATTGAGTAGAGAGCCTGACACTGATCAGAGATTACTGAATCAATAATGAGACAACACTAGATAAAGGAAATGAAATATAGAAGATCTAGTTCAAACCTAATTTTAAAGATTAAGCTACAAGATTAAATGATTTGCTTAATTAATGATGAGGCTGCCTAAAACCCAAGTGTTAATACATAATGATGTTTTTCAACGTGGCCTCCAAACTACCATATATTTGTGTAGCACTTTATAGATAACATAGAATTTGCACAGAGAAAAAAGTTGGGTTGTGAAGAACTATTGGGCAATGTATCCAAAGTCCTAGCACATAAGTGGCAGAATCAAAATTAGAACCTAAGTCTTCCAATTCTTTCTGAGTATTCTTTCTATTATGATTAACTCTAGACAGAAACCAATAATCATATGTCCATTAGAAAATTTGTTTTAGACTCTTGGGTAATAACCTACCCATACCCTCTCCAGAAGTTCCTATCTTGTCCTTACTTGCCCCTGGAGAGACTACATAGATGAATAAACTATATCCCCATTCTCAAGAAGTGTGAAGTTTAATAAAAAGGTAAGAAACAAGCAAATAAGCACCACATAAGACAGAATATATGTATTTTAGGAAGTGATAAATGTCATGATTGGTTCAGAGGGTTTATACGTTATCATATCTCTGTTGTCTTGAATATTCTTGTATTTGTAATTTTTTATATGGCTATACTTAATCCTTTTCAATTACATGAAATTTGAGCTGGAAGGAATGTTTCTGCATTATTTACCACATTTTCTTCCTTCCTTATTCCTCTTATCGTCCTTGATTCTATAAAGCAAGATCTCTCACCCTTTGGTGACCCATATCATTCATTCCTTGTATCCCCCAAAGGGCGCTCTAGTTGTTAGCAAACCAGCAACCCTGGAGGCTTGATGAAAGCAAAGGTGAATGCATAAATTTCTATTTTTGCTGGAGGTAAAAGAAAAATGTTTCCTTTGTGTGTTCTTAGGAAATATATAGGAAGAAATTATGCTCTTGGCAATAGCAGCTATTGTCCATAGACTGACCCTTTTACCAGAGAGTAGCTAGATGCAATTTATTTAAAGATCTTTCTTTTGTTAGTTTTTAGCAACATTATAGTTACTAAAAAGAGAGAAATTACAATTTCTTCTGTAATTTTATAGTGTTCTACAACATGTAAGTTGCTGTCCCAGTCATCTCAAATGACTTCTTCATAATTAAAAATATATTTTTTATATTTCCTGACCTGACGTGGTTTTCCTGGCCTGATATGTGATTGTATAGTATGAGGTAGCAATTCACAAATATAATGTAAAGAAAGAAGACACATGCTTGAATGTCTGTCTAAGAAAAACATATTTAAATTTAAATGTGGTTTTATAACTATGAAAAATAATTTTTAAAATGAACTTGCAGACACAAAAATATTCCATCTCCTAGGATGTGAGAAGGTAGTTGGAGAAACAGAGAAAGTAAACACAATTTTAAAAAATCAAAAAGTTTGAAACAAAATAGCTATAGTTAGTTGCCTAAAAATACATATTTACATTATAATCAAATATGCTTTCATAATGCATTAAGGTGATAAACTAAAAGACCATTAATTACTTTGTATAGATATGTTATAGCTGAACTGTATATCCCCCAAATTCATATGTTGTAGTGCTAACTTCTACTACCTCAGAATGTGACTGTTTTGGAGATAAGGCCTTTAAAGAAGTAATTAAGGTAAAATGAGGTCACACTGATGGGCCTTAATCTAATATGACTGGTGTCCTTACAAGAAGAGGAAATTGGAACATAGACACACACAGACGGATGACCCTTTGAGGCCATAGCAAGAGGGTGGCCAACTCCAAGCCAAGGAGAGAGGTCTCAGAAGAAACCAAACCTGCCAACAATTGATCTTGGAATTCTAGCCTCCAGACTGTGAGAAAATTAATTTCTGTTGTTTAAGCAACCTAATCTGTGGCATTTTGTTATGACAGCCCTAGCAAATGTTAAGAAAAAAGAAACCTAAAGTTAGAAACTTTTATATTCAAAGATTAGTCACAGATAAAACTATAAAATTTCTAAAATTCCATTAAAATTATCTACTATTAAGTTTGTAACTGTGGGTCTGTTACATAAAGTGAGGTATGTTTGTACATGTGAGACAAGGAAGAATAAATAGTTGTTGCTTCCATCAGCTAAAATATGGAGGAGAGGAATTGTCCTTTGGCTCAGAGCTTTAGGATATGTGTGTGTGCATATCATAGATTTAGATAAATTATGTGTAAATTTATCTCTATGTTTAAGTTAAATTTGAAGTACATTCCAGCTGGCTAAAGAGTAGAAATGGCAAGAATGATAATTTGTGGTAGATAAAAATTTGACTAACCTGATAAAAATGAGACAACCCAAATCACTTTTTAACTTTTTAGATTATCATTAGTTTTTATACTTTTCCTCCCTTTCTTTAAAGATATACTAATCTGTATCTAGTAGATTGTTGCTGGCAACAGAAATAGACCTGGTAAGAGCAGGGTATCTGTTGAAAATAATTTCTCTTTTTCTCTTTCTTCCCCATCATCATCATCATATCACCATCACCATCCCACCATCATCATATGACGGCTCACATTTACTTATTCCTTATTATATTCCAAACTCTGTTTGAGTTATACATAACATATAAATAGACTTAATCTTGAAAACAATCCTATGAGGTAGGTAGTATTATTAGCACACTGTGCTAATTTTGCTAAAGAACGTGAAGCTATCTTATTGCAGGGTTATACAGAAATGAACACAACATCAGAGAAAATTGACAAAGTAGAATAGACGTTTAGAGAAATGGCAGGTTTCAGTGAAGAAATCCAGGTGCAGCCACTGGCATTCTCCCTGGCATCTTCATCAGTAAGTGATTAGATCTCTTGACTAGTTTGGGATGGAAACTATGAGGAGGTGATCTTAATTCTGATTTTTTAAAAATGAAACCATTCTGCTGGATATCTGGCTAGACCAAGCCTAGCAGGAATTTTTTTGAAAATCTGAATCCTACTTCTGTTCATAAAACAGTTGAACTGCTTATTCCAAGAAAGGATGCTTCATTACTTCCCACAGGACTTCTTTACCTACTCCTTGAGGACCTTGCAGGGTAAAGACTGGGTTACTAAGATCACTCCTATTAGAATTCTCTTGCTCTATATATCACATGATTCCATCTAACACTGGCACAGTGGTGTCTGTTTCATGAGAAAACCAGGTTCTCTGGGTAACTCGAGAGTCAATGATGGAGCAGCTCTTCCTCCAGCGGGCACCAGGCCCAGCTCAACTGTACTATTATTGGGCTGTGTTATATGTTACCAGAAACTCAACTTTTCTGCTTATCCAAAAAGAAAATCTCCTAGCATTTTATACCAATCACTGCAATAAAATTATATTTTTCATTTCTTCACTTTCAATAAATACATGTATTTCCACATATCATCTTAGTGATTTGTATAAGGCCACCTAATGTAATTTTAAAATGCACTTTTTATAAATTTAGTTTTTCAGTTTTCAGATCCATTTATGTCACTGCTGTTAAAGAGTATTTCTTTTTAAATACCCATACCCATAGCCATATGCCTACCTGTTAATCATCTTTCCAAGAGCCAGGCTCATTGAATGTCAACCTTGATAACATCATTTCTTTCTTTTTTTTTTTTTTTTTTTTTTTGCGATATGCGGGCCTCTCACTGTTGTGGCCTCTCCCGTTGCAGAGCACAGGCTCCAGACGCGCAGGCTCAGCAGCCATGGCTCACGTGCCCAGCCGCTCCGCGGCATGTGGGATCTTCCCCGACCAACCGGGGCACGAACCCTTGTCCCCCTGCATCGGCAGGCAGACTCTCAACCACTGCACCACCAGGGAAGCCCAACATCATTTCTTAATTTCAGTCATTTAGTTTGTAATTCTCATCATATGTTATGTTCCAGGCTCTTTTTATTTTTTTATCTCCATATTCTTTGAAGATTCATAAATTCTTTCCCCCTAAATTTGA
Organism: Mesoplodon mirus; assembly: GCF_964341445.2. Lineage (NCBI taxonomy): Eukaryota > Metazoa > Chordata > Mammalia > Artiodactyla > Ziphiidae > Mesoplodon > Mesoplodon mirus. The sequence goes on from NC_138992.1 coordinate 31,632,867, forward strand.
TCTCTGCTGCTTCAGTCTCTTTATTTGAGAATAAAGGGAACATTCAATGATAGCTGAGTTACACTAAGATCCTTTTCATCAGCTTAGTAATTTCTTTACCATTTCTTTTCAACCTTGTCGTATTCATTTCTGGTGCCTATGGCACATTTGCTGTTATTATAAAAAATAATAACAAATATCTGCACCATTTATTAAGCATTTTACTAAATGCTAAACCATGTATATACATTATCTCATTTCTGCCTAATCATCGCTGTATGAAATAGATCTCAAAGCCCTTTTTAATAAAGAAATTGAGAGTAAGAGGTTAACCTACCGAAAGTCACCCAGGTGGAGTTTGCTTGTCTCCAGGCTGTGTTCTCATCTCCTACACTGTATTCAAGTGCTGCTGCCATATTTTGGTGATATTAGAGTCTTAAAGTACTCCTGACTCACAAACATCAAACTTATAAGCAGCCCATAGGTGCCACTCCTCACCAGCCCCAACCTGTCTCCCCTCTTCTGGTCCTTACTGCTTGTGTTTTGAAAGTCAATTTAAAACACTTAAGGCTGGCCTTAAATGTGTATTCTCAGTGTTGAGAAGAGAGTAAGCTCTAATTAAGGGAACAGCTTAGTTAACAATGGTGATCTACCCGCCAAAAATACTTTGCCTTTAAAAGTCTGAATTTTTTATATTGATACTGCCTACAGCTCCATCGTGTGAGGTTTATTTGTATTTACAGACCTTTTTTAAAAAACTATCTCTGTGTTGTGTAGTTCATGTTATAATGTAAGTTACTTTAGTGGGATTGCTTTCTTTCTAATATGTCTCTTTGAAATCAGTGAGTGGATCCTTACAAGACAAGAAGCCTGGAAGAAAAGGTGACAAGTGCCCAGGATCAGGTATGTACAAAGAATGGAGAAAAAAATTTTTTTCCTTTCTTTTGCAGTGTTGTGCTCCACTCCCAGAATACTGATCAGTCTATTAGACTGCAGGTTAAATGGATTAATATGAACTTCTGGTCCACATTTGAAAAGTTCTGCAAAATTTATGAGCTATCTTGCTTAATTCTAGAGTGATAAATAAGAAAACAGAAGATTATAAGTGCTACAGTAGGGGTAAAATATTTTTGTGATAATTTTGTGGGAACATTACCACCAAAAAGGAACATTTTTTTTTCTACAGAGAAATAAGCTTTGAGTTCCAAATAAACACGGTATCAATAAACTGTGTAGCTTCTCTGTTGAAATCTGATGGACTACCCTTTTAAAAAATATCCTCCAAGGGCTTCCCTGGTGGCGCAGTTGTTGAGAGTCCGCCTGCCAATGCAGGGGACACGGGTTCGTGCCCCAATCCGGGAAGATCCCACATGCCGCGGAGCTGCTGGGCCCGTGAGCCATGGCCACTGAGCCTGCACGTCCGGAGACTGTGCTCTGCAACGCGAGAGGCCACAACAGTGAGAGGCCCACGTACCGCAAAAAAAAGAAAAAAAAAATCCTCCAAGTTCATTTAAAAACATTAAATATGGCTAATTTAAAAAGCAAACATCATATAGTTATATAAATATTATCAAATTCTCCATATTAATTTTCAGATATACCTACATTGTTTATCAATTATTGCTAATTATTGTAATTATGTAACTCATGGAAGGGTAGTTGGTCTATGCTGAATTATAATTCACATTGTTAAATGTAATAAACAAATCATGTTTTTCTGAACCAATGAAGAGCAGAGAACATTGGTTTTAAGTTGATCCTTAAATTATGTTGAGAGTAGAATAGATGAATCACATGTAAACTGGGATACAGACAATGCAGTAGGCATGAAAGGGTGCATTGGCTACATAGTTAAATTCTGTTGAGGGAAAAGCCCTGAGAAATCATCCACTGGTTAAATAGGAATCATGTCTGCATGTGGTTTTGATGCTTTTATTAAATATAGGCTGTCTGCTTACAAATTTCCTCATATACTTAAAATATGTTTAGAAAGACAGTAACTTAATAGGCATTGCTCTGCAGGTACTTTCAAAGTGAATTACTGAGGAGATATTTTATAAATTAGTAAGAATTGTTTACAACTGTCAGTGTAGAATGCTTGAAAAATTCAGGGAAGCAAAGCCATTTAAAATGTGGAATGTGTAGTTTAAAAAACACTTCGCTAACAATTATATTCCATGAAAGCTTCTTAATAGCTTCACTAGAATTTCAGGAATATAGCTCATGAGTATAGCATATGCTCTATAGGCTTTGGATTTAATCTCAGTTATCTCAAAATTGAAAACCAGATTAGCTACAAATAATACTTTCCATGATTTAATGTGAACTTGGGTAGATTACTTAACCTTTCTATGGCTTAGTTCCCTTACCAATTAAATGATTTTTTCACGAATTAGAGTTAATGTATTAAAGTGCATAGCTCAATAGCAAGTATTTAATTGGCACTTGTTCTCAAACAAGGAAGAAAAGAATGGAAATATAAGGTGAATATCCCTAGTTAAAAAGAGAGGGGATGGGGCTTCCCTGGTGGCACAGTGGTTGACAGTCTGCCTGCCGATGCAGGGGACACAGGTTCGTGCCCCGGTCTGGGAAGATCCCACATGCCGCGGAGCGGCTGGGCCCGTGAGCCATGGCCACTGAGCCTTGGGCGTCCGGAGCCTGTGCTCCGCAACGGGAGAGGCCACAACAGTGAGAGGCCCGCGTACCGCAAAAAAAAAAAAAAAAAAAAAAAAAAAAGAGAGGGGATGCAGTTGAAAATTTGAATCTAAATAATTGTTAGTATGGAAATGAATAATAAATAAATCTATACATGCGCTTGACTGAAAAGAATCCTCTGTAATTTTCTCTTTGATCCATGAGAGAGTTAGATCAAGGTAGGGATGATAGGCAGATAGATGACCCAGCAAAGACAGTTCCACATCAGGAAATTTGTAGTGGAACAAAACAGAGTCGTGCTTTGGATCCTTTTCAAAAGTTGTACCTTAATGACTTGATTGCATTTTTGGTTAGGCTGAGTGCACAACTCCAGCAATAGTAAACAGAATTCTATGTACTTGACATTCAACAGATAGGATTTGTTAGATACTAGGAGAGGCCTTGTAAAGGAGTCAGATCACTTATTCTCAGAAGAAAGTCTTCATTTTTAAATGACCTCATCCATCACTGGCTTCTGGCTAAAACCCTAAAAAGAGGAAGTCAACTCATTCAGTTACCTGGAAGTAAATTTTACATGCAGCCCACCTTAGAGCAGTGGTTCTCAAACTGTAGTCCACATCTCAATCACCTGGGAGGCTTTTTAAAACCAGGAACATCACCCCTAGAGTTTTGATTAAGTAGGTCTGGAGCGGGTCAGAGAATTGCATTTCCAAAAGTCCTTGGGTGATGTTGAGGTTATTGGTCTGGGTCTACACTTTGAAAACCACTGCCTTAGAGAATACCTAGGAAATTATATTGCTTAGCATAATAAGTCCTTTGCCAAGACTTAAATTTTTTCTAACCTAAAATAATTCGTGTCAAAGTTATAAAACTTCGAAGCCTCAGGCATTCTTTAGTATTCCTTTGGTCCATCCCCTTGTAATGAATTTCTGTCAGGTATCCATAACAAGAATCATTGGCATTGCTTCTAAGGAACTTGTTTTTATTGTATGAACAATGTAAATCATATGAGTGACCCAGTTTCCTCTTCTGCCTTTGCTGCTTGTGAGGAAGCTCACAGTCAAAATATAAGCCCCACATGTAGCAGGTGTATAGGATCTCACACTATGCATTTTGTTCACAAGCTTTACTTCTGGCATTACCTTGTTTTTTCTTGACCTCATTTTCCCTTGATACTCATTTCTTCATTGATGATATTATTGAGAGTATTTTATGTATTTTTAAGAATCATCTACATTCCTTCATGAAGTATAGTGGGGTATAAACAAACAAAACAAATATGTGTTATCTTATGTTTATGGAATCTTTAATATCCTATTTTATCAGGACTTCATGCCTTGGTCTTTGGATTACATAATATGTATAAATGAGAGATTAGAGCATAGCAGATGCCACAAAAGATCAGGTCTTTCTTCCTATTTAGCCCTAGGCAGAAATATTTTTAAAAGTACCTGGAAAGGCACAGATATCATTTCTGATACCAAGCTCAAAAGGTTAGAGATGTATCTGAAGTATTCTATCACTGCAAATCTGTTTTCTGTGAAATTCACTGAACCTATTTGAAGTTATTCATATTTTCATTTTAGAATGAAATTTCTAGAAGTTAAAACCTGCTAAGTAAAGGCAAGGCTATTTTTTGTTTGTCTTAAATTTACCTTTCTCTTGGCATTAGGCCTGTGCCATTTCCAGGACAGCAGAACAATTCTGTATTCACCACATCAGTCAATATTCATGTACTCTGGGGAAGAGATTGGTGGCTTGGAAGGTGATGCTGAGGTAAGAATATCTGCCTCCTCTAGGTTGTATAATGGAGAAACTGAAACCTATGCTACCTACCACATACGCACATCCTGCATAGCCAGTTGTGCTTTACTTCATAAGTCTTATCTTTACTGAAGAATAGGCTATAATTGAGAGAAACTGAAGGTAAGGATAAAATAGACCTAACTGTATAAAAATCCAAATTGCTTTTCTCTAATACACAGATAACAGACCACAAATATTACATGACTACAATGATTAGACCACATAACAATGAAATGTTAGGAATAAGTTTTGCTATTTTCATTCTTTTGTTAAATCTTAAATAGGTACCTCAGAGCAAAGTCTTTGAATGAATAATATGATGAGCCTAAAAATGTTTTGAAAATATAAAGGCAATGAAGGGCAAGAGCAATGAAATAATATTTTTTTCCTACATTGGTAGACTTCACACCTCAATTTATTACCAAAAAGTGGTTCAAAAAGATTCTCACTAAAAAACTTTTTGAATTCTTTACAACACCTCATGAGTATGTATTTTGTTCCAATAACTTATTAATAAATCAGATTGAATTAAAACGCTATAAAGTAAAAAAATTCTATATGTAGGAAAACCATAAGATGATAATAGAAGTTCTTCCTAAACATTTTTGAGGGTGTTAGGGCCTTTATAAGTTTTATAAAATGAAAAATTCTAAAAGCTTTGTTCTTCAGATCATTTATGAGTTTCATTTCCTTAATCTCCTATATTATATAATGGTTTTTCTAAATAGTAAGGCAAGTCTATACCTAAAAGTTGGTATACAAACACATCATAAATTTTAGCATTTAATAATATCATGGGGCCATTGCATTATATGTTTGTGTCTGACTAATCTGCATTCAGCAGTTTGAGAATCTAACAGTTTCATATGATTAACTGATTATTTTACAACTTTTAAAAAGAAAAATGTCTTGCCTTTGATTGGTAATCTTGTTCCAGTCTGGGATCTGATCCGGCTACCTGTTTGTATTTGTTAATTTTCATTTGGCGATTTCTCTCCTCTATATCCATAGCACCTATCGAGTAGAAAGAAACCCATAAAATTAATGTTCAGTTCTTATTTCTGAGCCCAACTTACAGGACGTATAAAAGAAGAAATGCTAGGATGATATATTACTTTCATTCAAGGTAGTATGTACAAATTAAATGTCATTTTTTAGATTTATTTAAGTATGCAATTTGGTGAATAAAAGCATGATTATTAAATATGTAAAATAATTTAAATCTGAATAAAATGTAAACAAATGTAAATAGAAGACAACAAATCTTCATTAGATAGAAAACACCTTCTGGTACATATATGTCCAGGAGAATATATTTGACAGCACGTAAATATGACAATAGTAATATTATAAGAATTTTGGCTTGTAATGAATTCATCAAGGTTCGAATTATTTACTGGAAAGAGGTTGTCTCATTGGTTTCAAATACAATTTTACAATTGCATTTAGAATTATCATAAAATCGTCCCATGTATTAAAGCAGGTTGCTCCAACATACGTGTGGATGCAGTTATCAAGATCTTTTGAACTTGAATTTTCTAGAACTAGGATCAAGAAAGAGGCACTTGGAATAATACTCCTGAAAACATACCATGCCTGTAAAGGCACAAAGTATTACTGAAATCATTTTAGGGGAAAACAAGAATGTAAGGAGGTGAGAAACTGAGATAGTAAGCCTATAATAAGATGAGATTAATGCTGTCTATAACAGGTGCTTCCCCAAAACACATCAACTATAGATATCAAGAGGGTCTTTAAGAACTTTGGTTAGAATAAGAACTAAATTCAGTAAGCAAACCTTAGCAAACATGAAAAAGTGCTTTAAAATTATATTTATGATTTTTATTAAAGAGATTTTATAGAGAAATTCCATTTCTCATTAATAGGCATAATGGAAAAACAAAATCTCAATTGTATGCTACAAACCTACAAACTGGGAAAAATAATCATAGCTTAGTAGGTTCAGTGGGTTTCTACAATAAAATGTTGTCATGTAAATCCACAAACACTGGGTCTAGGTAAGAATGTAAACATACACACACATACCCCTGGCTTAAGATCATAACTTTAAAACTGCAGTAAAGACATATAGACAAAAGTGTGCCCATTCAAAAATAGGTATTTTAATACTCATCCTGGGAAAAACCTCACTGTATATTTGATAACTGCTAGTAAAAAAATTTTAAGTAAAATTTGATAATTAAAATAAGATACAAAGGGAAGAAAAAGTTTCAAAAAGGATTAAGAAAATCTTGACTAAAAGAATGTATAAAGAGTTTAGATTATATGACATCTAAGTAAAAGAGCAAATTTAAATCAACTAAACAGTTTGAGTCAAATTTTAATAATGATTTGATTAATTGATTCTGTGCCAAATTATAAAATGGGGAATAGAAATATAATGTTAATATCAGTTGAATGATACACAAAACCAAGTGAGTGCTTCCATGATATAAGTGTGAAATATGGTCAATTATAAATGTCTATTACTCTATTAAAATATAATATTGGAATTGTTTGTACCTCAAGAGATATTCTCAGATAAATATGTTTATTTTCTCCAAGGGCAAGGGAACAAAAAAGCCATCCCAGCTTCAAAAAATTATGTGTGCTGAAAAAAATATTAGCTAAATTAAGTGTTTGGGAAGTTTCTTTTAAAAAGTTTAATTTTGATATTATAGTAGCAAAACAGTATTTTAGATATAAATAGCACCAATAGACAAAGTTTAAACACATTTTACATATACATAAATATACATATACATATTGACATATACACATACATACGTACATACATATATACATTTTCTAATATTGAGACTATTTCCTGGACATCGACCTCCTATGACACTACATTAAATTCTTCCTGATTATTAGATAATAATGTGTAATATTCAAATTGTCTCAAATTCTTTTTGGTATAAGGTAAATTATTAATCAAGTAAACTAAGAAAATATGATTTCTTATTTCATTAATATCTTAATATGATTTCTTATTTCATTAATATCTTAATAACATAAGCCATTTAAGAGGTTTACTTGTTTTTAAACCAATAAACTAATTGTGGTTATTCTGAACTTGAAAAAGACTACTTAATGTGTCCAAAAAGTTAAAAAGTCATATTTATTGTGTTGGTATGGCAATCAAGTAAAAAAAAAAAGTTAAGTTATAGGTAGATTTTGTAATCAGAGATGCAATTGAAAATGGCCATATTAACCAACAGTAAGACAGTGGTTGCTTAGGTTTCTACATTTACACTACGAAGATCATCAGGTTCACCTTCAGTGATTTCTGTAGTGCACTTCAAGCAATAGTTTTAAGTTTGCTTTTCCAAACACACACACACACACACACACACACACACACACACACTCTTGGGGTCCCAAAGCAGCTTCACACACCACACTTCTTTGAAATAGGGATATAGGTCTGGCAATAATGCAATTCATAATGAAGCTAAACAGTGATCAGAATATTGTAGGACTGCTGACTCAGTGACCCCATCTTGTGATCTTAAGCAAAATGCTCAAATCTGGGGATCTTAAGAGGGAAAAATCTCAAGTCCAACAGCAAAGCTCAAAGAAAGAACACCAAAATTCAGAAAACAAATTAGAGAACCTATGATTACAACATCAGGGAAGTTTAAGACTATTATTAATCTTATCTAAATCCAGAAACTGCATTGGTTAGTATCCCAAATTTTTGTGGCTAATTTAATGATTTTTCTCTTTTCCCCACCCTATCCTTTTCTTCTATTGATATATAAATATTTGGCTTCACGTTTAAAAAAGTCTTCCTTTAACTGAGATTAAAAAGTTTCACTTCACTAAGTGGCTATCTGTTTTATGAGGGTTTCTGATGAAAATAATCACATCTGTAATTCCTTTTTTCTTTGATTATTATATGTCTTCACAAAACTTAAGATGTGCCTTTAAATAATCTGAGATTAGAAAACAAATTACATTGTTCATATATATATATATATATATATATTTTTTTTTTTTTTTTTTTTTTTTTCGGTACGCGGGCCTTTCACTGTTGTGGTCTCTCCCGCCGTGGAGCACAGGCTCCGGACGCGCGGGCCCAGCGGCCATGGCTCACGGGCCCAGCCGCTCCGCGGCATGTGGGATCCTCCCGGGCCGGGGCACGAACCCGCGTCCCCTGCATCGGTAGGCGGACTCTCAACCACTGCACCACCAGGGAAGCCCCATTGTTCATATTTTTAACAAAATAATACATCAAGAATTTGTGGAGTGATCATTAAAAATTTACATTTTATCATTGGATTTCTTCTAAAGTTTATCCTTGTAAAGGTACATGTTAAATTTGCTTTCCAGTTAAATTTAAGAATTAAAGACATTTGTGCAATGTCTTAATCAAATTTTTATTAATAGTGAAAGATTTCCAACAAAAACTATTCCTTGTTGAAACTATCTAAATAATTGATGACAATATAAATAAAATGTATTTGCACAAAATACATACAGAGATATCATAAATGTAGTCTGAACATAAATCAAAATATTATGAGGCCTTTTTCTGATTGAAGCTAAAAAAGTATATTACTTACCTATTAGAAATCTATTTACAAAATTAACTATATTTTGCCAAATCATCAAAGAAAGGAAAAAATTTTTGATAACTATCCTATTGAATCCTAGTTTACAAACTTTTCTTCTAAAAAAATACAAACAATGTGGAAGAGGCACAACAAAACAAATGATGATTATGGACAATAATGATGACAGTGACAGAAATAACATATTCCAAATGGACAAAGTTTAAAAGGCCAAATTCATGTACTCTTTAAATGCTACAGTCACCAGTTAGGCATGTGCCAAATTAAGTATAATAAAAAAAGGTATAATCAGTGTATGCAGCTGTTTTCTCACTTTGAAGTAACAGTTACACAAGAAAAAGCATAGCTATTTGTGTGTTTATTTTGTAGATTCAGTAGGATAGAGTATAAAACAGTTTACTGATGTCTTTCAAAAGTCAAAGGAATAGGAATAGAAATTGTTAAAATGCACTGAGATAAGAATATGTAATACTGGGCTTCCCTGGTGGCGCAGTGGTTGAGGGTCCGCCTGCCGATGCAGGGGACACGGGTTCGTGACCCGGTCTGGGAGGATCCCGCGTGCCGCGGAGCGGCTGGGTCCGTGCGCCATGGCCACTGGGCCTGCGCGTCCGGAGCCTGTGCTCCGCAACAGGAGAGGCCACAGCAGTGAGAAGCCCGCGTACCGCAAAAAAAAAAAAAAAAAAAAAAGAATATGTAATACTTCGTTATAATATTATTTTCAAAGGCAGTACAATTTAAAAACAAAATACTGTCTTTGGTTTTATTTTACCTGCTCTTTCAAGAGTCTAATAACTGCAGAAACACTTTTCAGAGTGACAGTAATAAACTAGCTGTTGACAAAAAAATTAATGGTCATTTATATGAAAGTTTTCCAAAGTACCTTATGTACAAATATTAAAAGCAAATTACTTAAAAATAAAACATATTTGGTACTGTGTATTAAAAGGCTTTACAATGGTCATATTTTTGACCCTGAAATTTCACTTCCCAGGATCTTTCCTAAAGAAATAAATCAATGTGCAAAGATGTACATACATATTCATTACACCATTGTTTGATAATTGCAAAGGCCAGGGAAAAGAAACTCCAAATGTCCAAAATAGGGGATTAGTTAACTGCATTTATGGTATATCTACAGAATATTATATACTCACAAAAAATGATGAGAACAGTGTGCATGTGCATTCACACATATAAATTATATAAAATAAAGATACTACAATTAGTAATTATAAAACACTAAATGGTGGATATGGTACTATAGTTTGTATTGTAAAAAACCATATATATTCATAAAAACATATATGCACAAAATTGACAAAAAAGACAAAGACATGGAGTGAAAAAGATTTAAGATTTACATACCAGAGTACTTATCAGTTATCACTGGTTATTAGAAGTTAGTATAAGTGCTTTTGGTTTTTTATTTGGGTTAATATATAGTTTATAAAGTATCCACAATGATTATATACTATACAGAAAAGATATTTTAAAAACACACAAAATATAATGTTTATGTGAACAAGGACAAATTTTCCAGTTTGAAAACCTTATTTTTTTGTCATGATTTGATAGAATGCTTTGGAAATAAATGTTAAATAATTTTTAAGGTGCAAATATGCAATCATTCATTATTTAATTTATCTTAGGGACATATATTTGTTAAATAAAAGCTGTGGGTGTATTGATTAAAAGTGGTACAAAATAAGAAATACTTCCAAATGCAATAAAGCGCAGATCTTTCCAAGTTTTATGAATGTTAATTCAAAAAATGATCTGACATGTTTTAAAATTTTCCATATTAGTTTTTTCAAGTATAGGACTTAAGAAACTATGCAACAAAAATTAAAGTTACTTTAAAATGATTTCTTCACAATCACTTGCCTGTAATGAATTTTCTCATATTTTTAGACAAAAACTTTATCATATACTAGAACCACATAAAAAGTACACTTTTGTTAGCTAAATTATTTGTTAAAAGAGATGTAATGCAGGGAATAACAAATATTGGAACACATTAAATTGAGAAAAAGTATGGAAATAAATATTGTGAAAAAATTAAAAATTATGCACCAGATTATTTTGTATTACTACTAGGGCAAATAGAAGCATTTTCTTTTAAAGTGTAAATAAACTTAGTCTTAACTGTGCAACTAAGATACACGAATTTTGAGGAATAATTATTTCCAAATCAATCAATTTTGAGGATTTTTCTACTGTTGTCACTAGGAAATAACACATTTGGAATGAAAGAAAATATAATTTATTTTTCTTATAATGTGTTTACTTATTTGCTCCTAGGAATGCAGGAAAACTGAACTTCATAGTTGCCTAAGTAAAATGTGGAATTAAATGAAACATAAGAGTTCTAGAAACTTATAAACTGTGTCCTACTGTGAGGTTCATAGTTATGGGCTATAGTCTTTTGAATTATGTTCTAAACCTTTATGATCTGTTTTAGGTACTTAGCTTACCTGTGTATCTGTATTCTGTTTCTCTATTAACTCTCTGCCATATTCATTAAATAATACTTCAAAGGAGACGTTATAGATAAATTTCAGACTCCTTTCACTATAGTCAAAAGAAACTAATATGCAAACTACTTTAGGACATAAGTTATAAGGAGTGATCTAGTGATCTCAGGAAACAGAGTATGTCTACTTTTGATATCTACATTCAGTGAACAGACTTACTGAGACTTTATTATTCAGAGGACTTGGATTTTAGCATCATTTTATGTTTCAACATGTAAAATCAGGATGTACTTGGGATCACGGTGGAAGATCAGGGTTTTGTCCATGGAGAGTGCAGAGAAGGTAATCATCACAGAGTTGATAGGGCTTTGGAATTGCCCAGATTTAGGGTAATGAGTATATTTATGATACATAGGATTGAAGAAAATCTTAAAAACAGCACTGGTTTAGAAGGTGAGAGTCAAGACTTGGGTTCGAGTCTTAATTTCATGAGCCCTATAACTGCAAGCACTTCATTTCACCCTTCTGAGCATAAAGTTCATCATCTGTAAAATGAATAATTTGGACCAGATACTCATTATGATTCCTTCTGCTCTACAACTCTCTGGTTAGTTAATTCTGAAGGCAAATGATGTTTGTTTGTTCTTTTATATTGTAATACCTACTTCATCAGTATAGATAATGTAAAGTGTACTAGAAATTCTTGCTCTATTTGCCCTGGTATTGCATTCATTAAAATTTCCTTTATAGAATGTGTGTATGCATGTGTGTGTGTGTGTGTGTGTGTGTGTGTGTGTGTGTGTGTACAGAGGCAGGGAGAGGAATGGGATGAAGGAAGAAGGGAGGGAAGGAGAAAGGCAAAGAAAGAGGAAGGGAGGGAAAGAGAAAATTGAAAAGCTCATTAAACCAGGAAATTTGCCCAAGAAAAAAAATCATAAAGGTGATCTAATCTAAAAGCATCTTTTAGACTAGCTAAAGTGTAACTGTTTCACCTACATATTGATACATTTGTCGCAGGGTGTACAGTGACATCTTTAGGAGAAAATGTTTAGCAACCTTCTAATAACTTAATTATTTTAAACTTGTTAGTCACAATTCCTATATCTTTAAAATAACCTTTAGTTTAGAGGATAAACTAAATCTTAAAATGAAAGGCCTTAAGGAAGGAATGCAGTGATTATCACTAAAATTGCTTCTAAGAAAAAATGCAATAACCATTGATAAAAGATAAAAACATGAGTCAGATTCATCAGGTTAATAAACTATTTCTCATATGTGTTCAGCACTTAGGAATGTTCTGACTTTTCCCCGATAGCTAAAATCTACATTAAGGAAGAGATAATCCACAGAGTAGCACATATTATTACCATGAGTATGACTTGTCTCCTATTGTGTTTTGGTATGACACAATTATCACAGACCACTGTGTCCCACATCTGGGGCCTAATTAACATATCCTTAAGATATATTTCAACTACATCCACTCTTTACACACATCAAAAGATTGCACAGAAGATATGAAAGGAGCATAATAAAGAAATTTAAATGCATCTTTACATTTGTTTGTTTAGAAACAAATAGAAATTTAAATATACTTAGAAATACTGACAGTTAATTTAAAAATCATGAAAAAATAAAAATATCCATCATATGAAAACTGGGATAAGACCTATGCTGGAAAAGAGACCCATATAATTTTTCTTATGTATGTTAGTGTGGTAATTAATAATAAATCGATATATGCCCTTGAATGAAGTATTTAGAAATATGGCTTTCAAGTAGTACTTCTGCTTGGACATCAAGCTGTATTTCTTTCTCCAAGGATGCTAATATTGATTACTATTGGTCAGTGGTACAAGAATCAGTATACGGAGCAACTAATGTCACACAGTATACAACTCCCTCAGAATTCAAAGAAATGCATCCTAAATATTTCATGAATAGGGACATTTTACAAAACATTCCTGTTCAATACTGAGAAGAAAGAGGAATAACATTTAGAGGAGATCACTCAGAGAAAGAAGGATGAGGATTAGATGAAGAGGCATCAGGAGAGACTAACCTAAGTTAGAGACTGAAATGAATTTCATTCAACTTTCCAAATACCCACATGGTAATATCAGTTGCACGGAGGCTCCTTAAATAAAACTGCAAATTGGATTGAGTTGGTCTCCACTGACATTAGTGCTCCCTTTCTGAATTCCTCTCTTCCTGCTCTCCTCTCTCTAGACCTCTAGTATTGTTCTTTCATTTTGTGTGCTGTAAAATGTCCCCTCTTGCATTCTCCACCTTGTCACAGATAAAGTGCCCATTTCCTGAGGTTAAGGGCATGGATTCTGGCACCAAATCTGATTCCTTCAGTTTAAATTCCAGCTTTAAATGACTGGAGTTAAGTTATTTAAGTGATCCGTATCTGAATTTTTCAATTTATAAACTAGAATTAAAAATAGTATTTACAAAGGATGGGAAACTCAGTTATGGATTAAAATAATTTATACTACAGTGACTTAAAATTATCCAAAATGTTGACAGCATTTCTGAAATCTGTGATTGAGGAAATGCAAAGTTCAAGTTGGTTTTGATCACTGAGTCCTAGTTTTGCAACTACTCCAAGCCCAAACCCTCCCAATCCCCTTGTCTGAGCTAGTTCTTACACTGGGTCTCCCAAGAGTAAAATCTATAGTATGTGGAATTAACTTCCAAGTCACCAATTATTCATCACCATTCCAAGTTTGGTAAGTGGGGCCCACCGTATCTCGTATAAAAACAATGGATTTTTACATGATGTGAGCATTTGTGCCTGTATAAGTGAGCCTTATGTATTTGCGCTATAAAGTTAGAATACCCAAATGTAGAGAGCCTCTTACTGTATCTCCAATACTGAGTCAAGTGCAATATGTTATCTGGTTACTGCTGGTTCCCTCTTATTTCATGGTGACTTTACTCAAAGAAAAACTTTATCACTGAGTACTGTAGTTAAGTCTGATATTATGAAACTTATGTCTCAAAGGTACCCCCAAATGTCATATTTGCCAAACCCAGTGATCATTCCTCAGAACCATTCTACTGGCCCTCACTGCAGCATTTGATATAATTACTACACTATCCTTGACACTCTCTCCTTCAACTGTTTGGCCATGCACTTTAATGCCACTCCTTTAGTTCACTCTTTACTAGACATTGTGTTGGCTCATCTTTCTCAGTCCATCTTTCAAATACATGCATTTCCTAAAGTTTTATTCTATTCCTGAGTGATTCTGTCTAAATCCACAGCTTCAACTGTCACTTCAATGATGAGGGTTCCTACCTTCACCTTTCCTGTAACCCTAAGATTCACATTTCTGCTTATCTCCTAAATGCACCTAAAATCCGTATCAGCACCTAAAACTCAGCTTGTCCCAAACAAGTTAAAGTTACTTCTCATGTCTGCTCTTCCTTTAGTTATCAGTAAATGTCTAAAATATCCAGAATCTACTTCTTTGTTAATTGCCTTGCTTGTTCTTGATCTTTCTTGGTTAACTGACCACTGCTTTAGACTCAAAGCTTTAGTCCTTTCTTGGTTTCCCAGCTCATCCGCTGTAGTCATCTCTTCTCTCTGAAGCTGTAGGTCAACCCTATCCATTACCATGCTCTGTTTTGGGGTGGGATTTGGCTCTAAATTGCTTGAGTTGTGTTAGATTAAGTTTTTCTATTAGCATATATTTAGTACTGTTTGAGTAATATATTAAAATTCATTTTAACTTTGTATATTTTCAATAGTTTTTAAAGTCAGATTTATTAAGGCATAATTTATAAAAATTAATATTCACACTACTTAGGTACAAAGGTCTATGACATTTGATAAATATATATAGTCATGCAGCCTCACTGCAAGCTACAGAGTATTTCTGTCACCCTAAAATGTTCCCTGGTGTAGCTTTGTTGTCAGTCCTCTCTCTGCCAGCTCAGATAACCACTGATCAGATTTTGATCTAGCTTTTAATTTTCCTTCAATAATGTTTTTAGACTAAAATTTTATTTGATCAAGGCATAGCAAATGAAATGTAACAATGCTTTTAAAAATACACAGTTAAAATCTTGCATTCTAGAACTTAATACTAATGTTCTGGCACAATTAAGTTCTTAACAATGATAGTAATACTCTGTACATGCCAGGAATTGTGCTAAGAGCTTTGCATGTGTTATAATTATGTTACTCACTCAGCACAGCTGTTTGTGGTAGGACTTATTATTTTTTCAATTTTACTCATTAGAAAATTTGTAAGGTGGCTGACATTGGTCAGTTCTCCAAAACTTATAATCTGAAATATTTAGTCATGAAATGACTCTCTCTCTCTCTCTCTCAACACACCACTCTCAACTCTTGTTTAATTCGTTTTTCTTCCCAATGTTCTCCCTTTTAAAACTTCCCTTTTTCGTTTCTAGTTGCATCTCCTCTTTGGCTAATTTTCTTTTTTGGTAATCCTTCTTCAACTTATTTCCCTATGAGCCCAATCTTAACCTGTGATATAGTCATTTTTAATCTGTAATCTTCCTTTTAGAGATTCCTTCTGATTCTCATCCCTTACTTTGAATTGGTCTATCAACTTCCTTCACACTCTGCATGACCTTATAATCTATGACTAGGTTCTTCCCATCAGTTGCATCATGTAATTAATTAATGCAATACTTCTATTTATTGTCTTTCATTTTCCATTAAACTTTGCCTTTCCCATTGTTAGTTCCCTTCCTCATCCCTACCCTCACATCCCACACCCCATCCCCTCAAGCCTTTAAGCAGGTTGATAAAAGAAACCACCATCTGTCAAGTCACATCTTTCTCTTCAGCTAAATTATAACCTAATTTACATTCCCTTGGCAATTGTCTCCAATATATTCATGCCAACTTACCCTTTTTTATATTAAACCTATTTACTGCTCATGCCAACCCATTTATATTACAATATTTTTATAGATATTAAAATATAGACCTTTAAACAAGCAAAGAGGAAGAAAGTGATCTGAAAATAATCATAATGTGCTTTTACCATGATTTATGAATATTCAGCAAGTATTGTGTATAAGTTAATACTTGTTAAATAACTTGCTTACTAACTTGGCTTAACAATATGTACACTTTCCTTTCAACTGAAATAATTTTAAAAATATATTTTAACCATAACTACCATCCAGAGCTATACTTTTTTTTTTTTTTTTGGCAGTACGCGGGCCTCTCACTGTTGTGGCGTCTCCCGTTGCGGAGCACAGGCTCTGGACGCGCAGGCTCAGCGGCCATGGCTCACGGGCCCAGCCGCTCCGCGGCATGTGGAATCTTCCCGAACCGGGGCACGAACCTGTGTCCCCTGCATCGGCAGGCGGACTCTCAACCAGTGCGCCACCAGGGAAGCCCCAGAGCTATACTTTCTTCATTCATCTGTCTGGAAATCTGAAATATTTAAAACTCATCTGCCACTGACACTTAAATGCCTTTTCAGAAAAATATTTTACAGCAAAAATAATTCTTCTCTTCTGAAATTTAAATGCCCTTATTTTATCTTTTGTTTATTGATCTTAATTACATATGTATCTCCTAGCTCCTTTACATAGTTGGGTTCTTCTTATTCTTCCGGTTTAGTTCAGATATTACTTCTTCAGACAAGACTTCCTGGATCACTCCATTTAAAATAACGTCTTCCTCATTCCAGTTGCACTAGGTTACATAAGTGTTTTTAATAGCACTTATAACTATCTAAACTTACCGAATTTAGTGGCCATTAACCCTCCCAAAAATATAATTTTCACAACGGGAGAGACCTTGTCTGCTGTTGTCATTGTTATATCCCTAGCACCTAGAATAACACCTGACATATAATAAATATTCAGTAGATATTTGTTGAACAATGAATTTTCAGGCTGTGAAGTACCTTTATATCACTGGAATAAGAATTTCAGAAATACCTCTCTTTTAATTCAGCCAATTGTGATATATGATAGTTTAATATGCCATTATGATACCTATAGAAGTATGTGTCTGGCATAGTCAAACTTGCAGATTGTGTATTTTATAAAGGTATCTTAATAACCTCTGCTTTGGATTTTTCTTCCTCTCTTAATAAAGACTAATTATCATTATTTACACAGCAAACCTAGAATTAACTATAATTCTGAGTAGAAAAAATATATATATATATTGGTGTTCAAAAAACATTGAGAAGGAATTTGAATAGTTTGAACAATTCATGACATATGTATTAAAAATCACTTTTTAGCTACCTGCCAGACACTTTAGGAAAAATTTATCTAATCTTTAAAACAATCTTTCAATCCTCTATGAGAAAAGTGGTAGCTCACAGTTTTTTTGTTTATTTTTCCTTTTTTCGCATTTATTTGCTTACTCTTGAAATAGAAATTTTTTCATTTTGGCTCGTCATTTGTTTTTATTCTTTTGAGGATTGAAAGTATATGCATACACACACACACACATTATCAACTCTCTTTTACTAAAGACGAAGCTGGAACTTGGAGAGATTATGATGCCTAAAATCACAGAGGCCTTCAAATCTCACACTCTACTGCTACATCAACATTCATGCTTCCTTAATAGGACAATAGAGGATAAAACATTACTTGTTTGACTGTCCTTAAAGTAAAGCATATTTGTTTTTTAAAAATATCTAGAATTAAGTTGTTTGTCTTGTTTCTCGTGCTACAGATGGACAACCAAACTGGTCAATAAGCACAGTCCAATGCCCAGCTCTACTATTAAAATATTTTTCTCTCCATTTTTAAACAATCCTAGACGTGGGTATATTATCTGAACTCCTTACTCATTTACATAGATTATTGATATATTAAATTTAGATTCAAAACGCTATTGCAAAACCCATGATTTAGCTAATAACAAACATAAATCATAAGTGAAGAGCTAAATAAGTATATCTTTCTGAAAAAATAACCTTTGGTATAATTTGTTTTAGTAGTAATGATTAAAAAGAACTACCATTTTTTGATTATCTAGTATGGACAAAACTCCATGACAAGTTCTTTACAAGTATTACTACTTTCAATTTTTTTCAAATTACAAAAAATATAGAAATAATTGTTTCTCATTTCTATGTCAATAAAATTATTCAGTTAGATGGTTGGATATATATCATAATTTATTTACCCCTTCCTCCATTACTTAACATTCATGGTAGCATCCTTTTTGTTGTTACAAATAATGCTTTAGTGAAACTAGTACATACATTTTTATCTGAATCTCTATTTGTACCATATCAGAATCTGCAAATATTTTTAAGGCCCTTGGCATATATTAAAAAAATTGCTTTTTAGAAATCTTAAATTATGCTGCCACTATTTTACCATACTCTCCCCAGCATTAAAATGCTGTTTTTTAAAGTAGGTAAAACATAGTATCTTTAAAAAAAAAAGTCACCTATATGGTTATGAAAAAAATAAAGTATTTTTTATATATTTACTGACCACTGAATTTCTTGTTTAGTGAAGTGTCTGTATATGTCTTTTGCCCATTTTTCTATTAGAGTTTTATAGAATATATAATTTGGTCAACAAAGTGATTCAGGTGTTAAGGCTTTTAATACTCTGAGTTGCTGCAAATAATGTTTCACAATTTGTTGTTTGCCTTTTAACTTGTTTATGCTGATTTTGATATTTTGAAGTTTATACCTGAGACACTGTAGTCAGATCTATCTTTTTAAATTTACTTCACTGCTTTTATTCTTAGAAAGGCATTCTCCCTCCAGAGAAAAGCTCTTTTATGCTTTCATTAAACATAATTAACTCTATCTCACCGCAGTTCACTTTTGTTTAATAGGAAGTATAAGCAAGCAGCCCAAAGTCTCGTCCCTAGTGGGTGACAAAACTTGGTTTAGAATTCAGACCTAAATGGGTTCAATGTTCTTGCTGTTTCTATCCAACTCTCTTGCCTCAGAAATGATAAAGTGCATTTCTGGTGTAGCAGTCCTGATGCACAAGTTTGTATGAAAACTAGCTCCTAAACTGGTAGCCACAAACTAGTATAAGATATGTGTAATGCATAAAACAAAATAAATTAATTTTATCTTTCCATCATATCATGGAAAGAATGCTTACACATCAAAATGCATTGGCTTCAATACAGCGGATTCAAAATAAAAATTGTTTTTTAATATGTTTTATACAATAATAAAATAATAGCTTCACTTGTATAGAGCTTACTATGTACCAGACACTGTTTTTAGGTGCTTTACATATTAAATATTAACTGATTTCATCATTACAAAAGCACTTTGACGTAGCAGTATTCAGTTGGCCAAAAAGTTCGTTTGGTTTTTTCCATAAGATGGCTCTAGTAGCACTTAGTTGTCTTTAACTTCATTCGAAACAATTTTGTTAGATTTTATTGTGACAGCTGTCATATCAGCGTGCATTTTAAAAAAACTTATCAAACTTGGTGAATTTTTGTGTAGCCATTTTAATATTGAAGATGGAAGAAGAAGAGCAACATTTTCCGCATATTATGCTTTATGATTTCAAGAAAGGTAAAAACACAACAGAAACACAAAAAACGATTTGTGCACTGTCCAGAATTAGTCAACAGAAAATGCATAATCTTCCATCAGTATAATGCAAGACCGCATGTTTCTTTGATGACCAGGCAAAAACTGTTACAGCTTGGCTGGGAAGTTCTGATCCATCCACTGTATTCACCAGACATTGCATCTTCAGATTTCCATTCATTTAGGTCTTTACAAAATTCTCTTAATGGAAAAAATGTCAATTCCCTGGAAGACTATAAAAGGCACCTGTAACAGTTCTTTGCTCAAAAAGATAAAAAGTTTTGGGAAGATGGAATTATAAAGTTGCCTGAAAAATGGCAGAAGGTAGTGGAACAAAACGGTGAATACGTTGTTCAATAAAGTTCTTGGTGAAAATGAAAAATGTGTCTTTTATTTTTACTTAAAAACAGAAGGAACTGTTTGGCCAACCCAATATTATTATCTCCGTTTTACAGGTGAGGAATCTGAGGCAGAGAGAGCAACTTTCTCAGGATCACACAGCAAATAAGTGGTGAGACCGACCAGGCGGTCTAGCTGTATAGCCTGTGCTCTAATACTGCTTCTCAGACTGTTTCTTACCAGAACAATACTTCCTCCAACACAGATATTCTTATGAAAGAGAGTTAAACCAGACAATTGGCCTAGGTAAAATTGAATGTCATAGTATTAACAGGGCATGAATAATATTTTGAGAATTTAGCAGTAACATCTTACAATCAGGATTAAGTTCTTAACGCAGATGCAATTTTATTTCCATAAAAAACGTAAAAACAATGCTTTCTAAACCCCCATTTTAAATATGAGACAGCTGAAACCTGAAGACATTAAATTACGTGTCTGGAATCATAGTTCACTAGCAAGATTAGGGCTAAAACTAGATCTCCTGACTTCTAATAATCTTTCCAATTTCCTCCACACCACCCCACACAAGGAAGAAATGCTCAAAACCATGTTTATTCCATGTTTGGGTATTCCTATTATTTCAAGATCCATGAACTTTCTTAACTCTCTTCTATTTGAGTATCTATAGGCTTTAAAAAATTAAGTATTACACTTTATCAATAGTAGCTTTCATATATGATGTGATGTTTTTATATATATGTACATACACATTTCATTTGAGACTTTTTGGTTAAAATATCACAATATTACTTAATAAAATGTTAAGCTTAAACTTATATAAAAATTTCTCAAATCTACTGTGTCTCTCATAACATCTAAGCTATTTAACACAGTATTGAACATAGAGTTGACATTATGTGCCTCCTTATAAACTGAATGATTTTCATTTTCTGATAAGATTTCAGTGTAGTAGGGTTATGGTTTTCATGACTGAGCAATCTTACACTTTTTTTTTTTTTTTTTGGCCATGCCGTGTGTCTTGCGGGATCTTAGGTCTCTGACCAGGAATGGAACCCGCATCCTTGGCAGTGAAAGAGCGGAGTCCTAACCACTGGACCGCCAGGGAACTCCCCATGACTGAGCAATCTTGAGTACCTGTGTCTTAGACTTTTGTTAATAATATTAAGTCCATTAAATATAGGAAGTAATGAAGAACAGAGAATATCTATAAAATAAATAGAATATGTAATGAGAAGTTTGGTAGTAAATCAATAATTGAAAATTTGGAGAAATTTCAGTAACAGTTTATATGTGCATTTATATGTATACACATATACACTTATGTTAAACTTCCCCTACAATGAATGTTACTTCTCTTTACCTTTTAGAACATAATGCAAGTAGAACAAAATGGCAAATGAAAGCTCACAGCACTGAAAATATGGTATAGATGCCAAGCAAATATAATAAGAATTGAAGTGAAAATTCGAAATACATACCAATGGACAATATTCAGAACAATCAAAGAAACAAAACAAAAAAGGGAATCATTTTCATGCTAAAAAGAATACTGTGATTGCAATAATTTAGCCCAGACTTCTCTCCAGAGTTCCAGCCCCATACACCCAATGAATGCTGTTAGATATTTACACTTAAGTGTTCCAAAGGAACCTCAAACTAACCCATCCCCAAACTGAAGTCTTTATTTTGCACTTAAATATTTGTTCAACCCATATTCCCTGTAAGATAAAATATACCACCATATATCCAAACATTTCAGTCATGCAAGATTATCTTATTCTTCCTTTTCCTTGCATCAGTAATATCCAATCGATAACTGTCTTATAGATTCTACATCTTTAAATAACTTCTCATGTATCAACTGCCTCTATTGATTCAACCCATTATGATCTCTTAACTGATTTATGCAATATCCTTATAAATGATCTTTCTGCTTATATAGCTCCGTTCCATTTTTTACCTAGTCTCCAAAGTAGTCTTTCTAGAAACAAATATCTGATCATGTCTCTCGCTTGCTTTACACACCTCAATAACTTACACAATCTTCAGAAACCCTCCCCTGCCTTCTTTTGCCTAAACTTGTTTGAAGCCATTTTACCACATTGTTTCCTCTGCCTGTCATACTCTCTACACACAAGGCCAACATATTTCTGGTTTTTAACGTTCAACTCAAGGATTATTGCTTCTGTGAAGTCTTTCTTGAACTAATTAATATCCATACTGCTTAGGTGGAAATAATAACACCATCCTTTGTGATTCCATTGTAGTCTATATATACATAAATCATGTATATATAGATTTCTCATAGCACCTATAATATTATTCAGTTTACTTGTTAAACTCACACTAGAAAAAGCCCGGGAGGATGGGGGCCATTTTGTGTGTCCTGTTATTTCCAGCACCTAGAACAGTACCACACAGTATGTGCTTAATAAATGTGTTGAATGAATGTTCAAGTTTTAGTCCAAGTGTTATTTCTCTCATGAAGCTTTGTCTGGCCACCTATGTGAAGCAAATTTTATTTGACTTTATACCTTTGTAGAATATATTGTTAGAGTCATCTACATTAGCACATAAACACAGCATGTTACCCACATATTTTAACTCCTCTGTGATACTGATAGCTTGTTTAGGGCATGTATTAGGTCTTTAGTATTTTCCATAATCTAGCACATTGCTGAACTCAAGATAAAAATAAAATACTTTTAGAATTATGTATTAAAAAGCTGAAAATAAGTCTAAAACTTAAGTACAAGTTATGATTAATTTGTTAATTTAATCTACCTGACTATATATAAATATACATATATGTGAATCTGGAGTTAGTTACCCAGTTATGGAAAAAATGCATATATACCTATGACATAAATTTAATCATTTTATTTTTATCCATCTAATTGGAGCAGTTGCTGTTAAAAGTTGAATATACAACTACCTAAAATAAAAATGCCTGCAGATTTAACATTTTGTTAATATAGGAAGAGAATGAAAAATTATAAAATAAGTAAAAAACAGTAAAAGATTTCTAAGGCAAGTTAGATAAATGAAAAATAACAAAGAAAAGCAGTAGAAGAGACAGACCTGCATGTCTTCTCCTTGTGGAGTCCACTTCTTCTGTGATCACATCGTGTAATGGACAGACATAGACAAAGGAGATGGATGTGAGTGGATGTACTCAAAAGGTAAAAAGTGACACTGAAGGAAAGGGCCTCAAATCATTTTGAGAAAAGATCCTGTGCACAGTTGTAGGGAAGATATAATCATATACATACCATATTAAAAGAAAAAATATGGAAGAACTGATGGTGAACTATGGGTTAGCAGGATCAGAAAAACAAAGTTAGTGTAGAAATAAAGAGGATTCAAAAGTTTACAATTATTTATGGACAGCCACTCCTGAACAGTGATGCTGAAGAAAGATACCATTAGTAAAAACAACATTACTTGTATGACCATATTGTTTAAGACGTTACTGAGTCCATTTAAGATCTGTGAAAATGCTTTTAGAATTTTTACTTATCATTGAAAGGAAAGAACTTAATTGAATCATCTTAAAAAGAGCAATAAAAATAGCTTGATCAGACTTCTGTGCCTTTTAAGTTTCCTAAATTGATGAGTACATACATGAAAATAAGTATGACCATAAAGACCAGTAATTCATTGAGTTACTTCAGTACAGCAAAATATTATTATAAAAATATTCTAGAGAGTAACAAATATAATAAAACTCATAAAAAAGAGTAGCTGAAATATATGGCTTTAGTTAAATATTAAAGATTCAAGTTAATCTTCAATTTAGACAAATTTTCTTTGATCATATTACCTTATGAGGCTTACTTATTCAGAAAATTCTTACAGACACCACATAACAGATCATTGATGTTTCCATTTAAATTTGCCCATCCAAGTCCAACATCTACTATAATAGATACAGCACATATTTTGGAAACACTTCTTTACCCATTGGTAGTGGAGAAGTTCAGAAGACATTTTATACAGTGATTAAGCAGGAAATGTCTGCTAAACTGAGCATTCTAAGAAAACTTTTTTCCAAAAGATATTAATGAGTTAGTATTAGTATGATTGATACGGATGAACAATATAACACAAAACCAAAATGTCCTATTTTAATTACCTTCTTAGCTTCAAATTAGGTATTACAAAGTTCTTAATTCAAAACACCACATCATTTCTGCAATACTTGTATCATAGTTTCTGAGCGATTTATAGAAAAACCTGTTATACCAAAATATATTTGGAATATTGATATATTGAAATGATAACTCTTGAGAGAAATCTTTCCAATAACAAACTTATCTCTTTCTCTGAATAGTGAGAAAATGAAAATTTTCCACTAGGAAAGAAGGGCTGAGATATCCAAAACTTTTTTTCTAAGAGAAAAGAGAAAACCTATTATAGAGAACTGAAAAAAAATGACCATTTTGAAACTTAACAATGTCATTTTGATTATTATGTGAGCACACCTTTGACCTGTTCAAAATTAGACAGTAAATCTCATCACGATTATATTACAAACTAGACTTTGCCAATAGGATTGACCACTAGAAAAGTATTATCCTCCTGAAATGTACTCCTAAATTAACATGTTAAATGCCATACTTTCTTTTGCACCCCCAGTCCACCCATTTCTCAAAGAAGATAAAATAGAAAAATCTGAGCTATATTAATATCATAGGTTAATGCTGAATTGTATCATATTTTGCATTATTTTTTATAGGCAAAACTTCCCTATATACACATTTACCACACTACTAACAAAGTTTCCACACATGCTAAATTGAAATTGGTATGAATTGGATGAAATAACTGCTTAAGTATATTCTACCTCTAAGAAAACATTTTATTTTTTTGCAGAAAACATAAAAACAACATAAATAAATATCCTTTCACTACGTAGTATTTTCCTGTATCTTGATTATTTTATAATGGCATTGAGGCAATATTTTTCATGTTGTATGGATTCAAAACATTCAAATTTCTTTCCAACCCATGTATTAATTTATTATAGAGAATAACTGAAGCACATAGAGTTCAAGTGACTTACCCAAGGTCATAAAACAAGTTCAATGGCAGAACCAGAAATAGAACAGAGGTCTCCTGATTACCGGGTCAAATTTCTTTCTACTAGATGTTATATGACCCAATAAAAACATGTGAAATAAAAAGTCTAGTAAGGGAAAAGAATCTTTTTATGTTGATACCTGAACTGGACATTT
Organism: Mesoplodon mirus; assembly: GCF_964341445.2. Classification (NCBI taxonomy): domain Eukaryota; kingdom Metazoa; phylum Chordata; class Mammalia; order Artiodactyla; family Ziphiidae; genus Mesoplodon; species Mesoplodon mirus. The sequence goes on from NC_138992.1 coordinate 31,658,501, forward strand.
TATTACATAGTATTAATTAGAACGTTTTAAAAAAGAGGTACATGGTACAACTATGCAAGTAATTCACCAATACTTTTTACTCTTGTGAGGAATATGTAACTTAGCACCAACAATTTAATTGTTTTTAGAAAATAATACAAAATTTATGTTTTAGAAAAGGATGAAAATGAAACATTTTGACCAGGATCTCACTATTAACTAAAAGTGCCCATTAAATCATTTTTCCATCACTTATGTGAATATGATCCATTAATAAATAGATCATAATTAATCTTACATTAAACAAATCACTTAACGTTAATTAGCAGATAGAATACTAATTTAAATCATAAAATTTCAATGTATAACTTTCAATTATACCAAATATATTTAAAATTTTTTTAACTTTCTTTTCTTCTTCGTGGTTACAGTTTTTAATATATATTATTTGTATTAAACCAGCCACATTTAAAAAGAGAAACTATATCCTTTAAATAGCTAGGTCTTATTTAAATGGCAATAAACTATAAAAACTTATTTCATATATATTATTGTAATGAATTGCAGACTTCAGTGAACCTTGAAGGAGGTAAGAGTACCCCCCTCACTCTTCCCATCTCCCTAATTTTCCTTTAATTGTTACTTTGCCACAGTCAAACATTCTACTTTCAGTGCTGTTAATGGCTGTTCTAATGAGAAATCTTTCCAACACTTCATTTAACCAATAACCAGTTAGAGTGATTAAAGATAGTAAAAGTATACCCTCTCTTAGGTGTCTATTACTGTCACAACTATGGCTGGATCTTAGTTTCAGAAATAGAAAATATAAAAACTTTGTAATAAGAGTGTACAGTATTTGGGGGAGGTTCATTACATCACATGAGCTAACAAAAGAGAAATAAAATATTTTCATATACTACACTGAAAGACATTAATAAAATATAATGAATAACTCATAAATATCATTTATGGTAATTATTTTGGAAAAATATATTTAAATTTAAAGTACCATCAATGTGCAAACTGTAAAAAGAATGGTCCTTAATCAAACAAAGTAGTAATTTTATATATATATATATATATATATATATACACATACACACACACACACATACAATAAGCCTGTCTGTATTGGTCCTTAAAGTTATAAAAATCTACTGAAGATAAACAGATATATAATAAAATACTCATTTTCATTAAGTTATATGGTGTAAAAGTAAGTTTATGAGGATGAATATAATAGCAGCTTTTATGTAAAATTTTGTGCAAACCAAAATTTTCCTTGCCAATATAGTGTATTAACTACCATTGTATTTCAAATGAACACATCTCAAGTTCAAACAGAAATAATAATCTGTAATCAACTTAATTTACAAAGGCATAGACATGAGGCCTGTTTATGTATAAATGCAGTTTTTAACAAGGGTATATGATATCTATTTGAAAATCTGTTGACTAACAGCAGGCATAATATTGGTTCTATTATTAGATTTAATTGTACTTGAGTAAATATCAATATATATTGTATAGAAGGAAGTATTCTCTTAGAAAGATTCCAGACAATGAAACAGAAGCCTCAAGACTTTAAGTGTATATTAGAACTTGCACGTAATTAAAAGTTAATCATAATTATGAGGGCTTTTTAAAGGTCATAGGAGCCTTAGAATGTTTCCTTTGAGAGAAGGCAAGATACCTTACAAAATAAAGCCTAAAAAAGCATCTACTTAGTAGGCGTCTCAATGATACAAAGATCAGGACAGACCTAGAACATAAAAACAAAATATTTACCAAAGTTTACAGATTTCAAACTAAAGCTTCTCCACTGTGACAAAAATCTTGTCGAAAAATTCCTCAATCTTAGTTATTTGAATTTATTTTCTAAACTAATTATTACTTTCCATAATTTTGCCAACAACCATAAAATTATTGAATAATTACAAAAGCATCTACCTACCTATTGAAATGAGCAAAGTACAATCTTTTAAAATATTAAGCTATTTTTAAAGCTAACAAAAATATTTCTTTTTAAAAGTTTTGTTTCCTAGTTCTAGCTGTGCCAGTTTTTTTTTCTGATTCTATCCTTAGAGTCTGACATGTAATGCAATTTTAAATGAAGAAGAAAGACATAATTAGAGTATTTATTGAGGGTGTTTAAAATAATTGATTTTCAAACTATAGGATGCTATATCATAAAAAAGAAAGTCACTTAAGTACAGGCTTGGCCTTATAAACTTATCTGTATGTTTAGAGGAAACTGAACTAACTTTAAATGAGCAACTAAATTCATAAATCATGAAATCTAACTTTATTCCAGGAGAACATCCTTGTTAACAAACAATGCTGTATTTACATCTGAGGGTGTTAGTAGTACTTAATTCCAAAATTCCGTCAGTTGATTTGTGTTCTATAAGATATTTACTTGGCTTGTTTTACATGACTTTCTCTGCCAAAAATAAAGTACATTCATTCTACAACAATCCAGAAATAATCAGAAATTACCAACCTGCTAATATTGACCAAGAACACAACCTCGATTTTTTTTACCAGATTAGATGAATTAGACTAGCATCTAATTTGAAGACTAAATTAGAATATTGAGTTAGACTGAAATAAATTGCTTCTACTTTTTAAAAATGTCAAATTATTCAATAATGAAAGGAAGCAAAAGTTCATAACACCAAAATAGTCAAGAAAAAATTGAAATATAAAATTCACCCACAAAATACACCTTTGAATATTTACTTTTCCTGATGATAAATTTTATAAAGCATAATTCCAAAGGTTGAACTAAGTAAAAGAAAATCCCTACCTTCACCATAATTACAAATCCATAAAGAATACAATACGGAAATGTCCATGTTGGAAAAAATTAAAGGTTAATATATTAAATCATAACAATGCTAAAACTAGGGGCTTATGCACACAAAAGCAAGTAGCAAAACACAACTTGTTACTTTGAATATTTTCAATTTCCAAAATACTGTATAATCATACAGTAACCCAGCAAAGTGTTTCATTGCCCTCACTTTTCCAGAAAAACACAAGGATTTATTTTCCAGATAAGATACAGCAAGGTAAGTAGCATTGTCATGATTCAGGATGAGAGAAAAAGTAGCTAAGTCAATTCTAGGTTTTCCTAGATATAGCATACCTTCTACTTAGAAAATGACAAATCAAGGTGGGCAATCTTTTTATGAATAGTATCAGGTAATCATCAAACATATCAGAAATCATTTATAATTACATCTCAAAGTAGATTCTGAACTATTTAAGTCCAAGACTTTTTTATTTTGGAGAAACTAAGAAACTATATCAGTTCCAAAACATTCATTTAGTCTAACTGAAGTTAGCTTTGTCACCATACTACTTTTGAGTTTAAGTAAAATATGAGATAAAATATTTTATGTAAAAATATGCTCTTTTCCCAGTTACTGTCCTAATTACTAGAAGAACAGATAAACTCACAAAGCGAAAATAATAAATTTCAACAGATTAAACTTTATTTTCAATGTTTAATAACACTGCATTACTGTAGGCCATAGTATTCTCATCCAGAATCAGATTGCTCATTGAGAAAATAAACAACAGATTTTCCATGCTCATATGTCCTTGATTTGCATTAAGAATGTTTTGTTAGCTTTACAGCCTAAACAAAATCTAATCCGCATTCTAAATGAGGAAGACATTTAGTGATTTACTCTGAACATCATCCATAACATCTGGGTTTTAAAATCATTTGTAGAATTCTTATATTGTATGATCACATCAAAAGTACTAACATGATAAACATCATTCTTTTTCCCAGGGATTTTCATCTACATTGTTGTCAGTTAAGTTAGAAATACTGAAAAAAAAATCACCCATTTTGCTCATAATTCTCTCAGAACAGCCTAATTCAGAGATGTATTTTTCTTAAAAGAAGCAGATACTAATGCATATTACTTAAAGTTCATCTAAATATTTGTTAACCCATTTTTCTAGTCTATATAGTGTCCTTTAGTCCTCCAGTTCCATAGTCTTATATTTAAAATAAAAATTTCAAGTGATGCTTTAATTGTTAGTATACATCCTTAAAATGGCAAAATTCCTAGGTATTGTTCTTGCATAGGTTTTCATAAAACAGCAAAAGGAAAAGATAACGATATATGCTATTGATACATAGCTAACTTTACATCTTGGGTTTGGGTTCGAGTCCTTACGAACTTTTTCTAATGCCACAAGTTTCCTACAATAATCCTCTGATGAAGAATCCTTGACTATTAATGGAAGATGATCTCTTAGATTTTAGTGAATAAAACTTATGTTTTAAACCCTGATTACAATTACTAAATTATTAATATGGTAGATGTATCTAAATACAAAACAAAGAATGAATCCAAACATGTCTTCTGTAAAGCCCAGGCTCATAAACATGTTATTGAAATGCAATTAGCCCCACCTGATATCCCACTATTTTCCTCCCATTCTATCACTCCAAAGTTTCAATAGTTAAAAATATTCTCAACATATCCTACCTCGCTTTTAGAAACAAATAAAAATATTTATGAACACTAAAATTTAACACAGCATATGGCCTTAGCATATTGCATACTTACTCACGACATTTAGGATTTGAATTTCCAGGAATTTCCCAGTATATAGGAAAATGCATAACTGCCAAGATTGAAAATCTATAAGCAATTTAAACCATGACATTAAGGCACTCTAATTACATTAATTTTCCTCTACTGTGCATATAGTTTATACTCAGTTAGAAGGCTTAAGTGATAAAAAAAAAAATACATGCAATATATGAGAATACACAAATTAATAATATCTAAAGAAAAATTTTTTAAAAATTTTGTTTGTGAGATTTAAAAATATGTTTAGCCAAATATTGCATTCTTTCATGATTTTAATAGTCAATATAATTTATTTACTATAGATATATATGGCCACAAACATATTCATGTAATCAGAAATGATGGCAAACAAGACAAATAAATAATAATTTATGACCAAGGATAACCTACATCACACAGCACAGCAAGGAGACACTTTGAGAGTAATAGTTTTTGTTGTATAAATCATAACATAAAACCCCTTTTATACTTTGTTTACTTTTTAAAATCCTCTGAAATATATTAAGCTAATTATTATTTTCCAAATAAGCTAAGTGATTCTTAATTGAAGATTTGAAAAAACATGTAAGATATTTTTCTTACAACTGCATGAATATATTTAAATTTGCAATGTGAATTCCAGTTTATTTTTTAATTTTTTTATTTTCAGTATGTAACTGTTTCACTAAAAGAGAATTCACAGATTAAGCCATTTGCACTATGGCATTTTTCCTTGCTCTCCAGACTTACGTAACATAATACCTTTTCTCAAAACATCCTATTCTCCTTAATAGCACTATCACAATTATAATAACTAAATCTTTAGTTATAATTATTTTTAACTTACATATTTTTGCCAGAATGTAAGCTCTATGAGGGCAATTGCAGCATCGTTCTTATCTACCGCAGTAACTCAGTGCCTACCATAATGCCTGGCATACTACAGGATAGCAATGAATACTTGTTAATAAATCAGTTTAATTTATATATTGACATATTTTAAACTATATGTTTCAGAGATTTAACATGCACCAAGTTACCACATAAAAATACATTAACCCTATTACTATAAACTCAGCCATTTAATGATAGTGTTATAAAAAAATCCATCTGTATTCTAAAATTTTGAATGAAATTTTCACTGTACTCTCATCCAATTACTGATTAAAAGTAGTACTGACTATTCAGTTGATTGGTTATCTCTGCATTTTGCTTCTCTTCCTTTTACTCCTGGTTTAAGTTTTTGTCCTCTGCTTAATTAATCTTATCTCCCCCAAAAAAAGAGAAGAAAGAGAGAGAAAATAAAATCACTTCATTTCAATTTATTCGTAGAATTAATGGTTTGAAGAGGCTCTTTATTGAATTAGAATACTATGCTATCATTCCATCTTGGTTTTGTTGTAATATTTTTAGCTCCAGAATTATAAATAAATTGTTACCAACTGGTAAAATATCTCGATAGCATTTGCAATTAAAAAATAAGGAAGAGCCTATGAAGACAAACATTAAAAAAATATATATTGAGCTTTCTATAGTACTTTTTTAGGGACGTAAGCACCTCTCATGAGGGTAGTTTAATTTGGATCAAAATAACCAAATATATAAGTTAAGTTATCATTTGTGCTTAAGTGAGTCATTTTTTTTCCTAAAGAAATAACCTTAATAATAAAATAATTGTTATTTTCCCAAAAATACGTGTAATTAGTTTTCTAAACAAATCTTGAAATAAAGTTTTCACCACTCTAATCTAAACAGACTCTACACAGTCTAAAGTTCACACCAAAATGAGAAAAATGAGGTACAACAAGCACACACATATTTAAAAAGCATGAAATGCAATGCTTATCGCCTCATGCTTTCAGGGGCTTTCCAAATCCTGACAAACCTGGCTCAGATTGGTGTTTCTCTTTCGGCAATGGTTTGTCATCACTTAATGTACCATTCACCTTTTTCTGCTGGTCTTCCCATGTAACTTCTAGTATAAATCAAAAAAAATAATCAGAGTTTGTCAGAAACATTAGATAATTTGTGTTATAAGAACCTAAAATTATTTCAGGGATCTAATTATTTTTTAATTTTTTCCCCTAAATTCTCCCATAAGCTTTCAGTAGTACGTAGTTAATGTTTTAAATATAGAAATGTGACACTTAAAATTGTTTTATAGATTTCAAAATCCAAAGCATTTAAGTTTACTTCCAGGAAATTCTAAAATCTATTTTTAATAAAAGAATTTTTGAAGGTATGAAGAAAATGATGATTTAAATGACTTGTCAAATAAAGTTTTCTTCTTAGTTGATATTAAATAATTTTATTTTAGAAATAAACATTTTGCTAAACATTATTTTAATGTGGTGAAATGAAATGTTTATATGGAACTAAAATGCAGAGATTTTCATATATATCAATAGAAAATCCATAAGATTTTAACATATGATAAGATGGCTATTTATTTTACTACCATATTTAGTACTTTCATTAAACAACAGAAAAATGTATGTGCTATGGGATATTATTTCAGTAAAAATTAGTAACAGTTTGGTATCACTGAATATGAGTTACCTGGCTTATCTAAAATCATTTGGAGTTATCTGTAGCATAATATAATATTTATTCATTCAACAAATATATATTCAGCACCTACTATAACCTAGGCATGTCTAGGCACTGGGGATACAACAGAAAAAAAAAAGACAAAAACCTATGCTCTCATAAAGTTTATATTCTAGTGGGAGAAATAAATTATAAACAAGATAAATGAGTAAAATATTTTGTGACAGATATTGATAAGTACTAAGAAGACAAACATGAACTAAGTAAGAAGTAAATAAAATGTGCAGGGTGTGATGAAAATTTGAATAGACTAGTCATGGAAATCCTCATTAAGAAGGAAGGTTTTTTTTTTTTTTTTTTCTTTTTTGCGGTATGCGGGCCTCTCACTGTTGTGGCCTCTCCCGTTGCGGAGCACAGGCTCCGGATGCGCAGGCCCAGCGGCCATGGCTCACGGGCCCAGCCGCTCCGCGGCATATGGGATCCTCCCAGACCGGGGCACGAACCCGTATCCCCTGCATCGGCAGGCGGACTCTCAACCACTGCGCCACCAGGGAGGCCCAAGAAGGAAGGTTTTGAGTGAAAAACTTAAGGAAGTAAGGGAGTTACCCTATGGTTATTTAGGGAGGTCATTACAGGTAGAAAAACAGCACATGCAAATGTCCTGAGGTGGGAGCATGTCTGACATGTTCTAGGAAAGCACGAAGGTCTCTGTGGCTGGAGCAGAGTGAACAAAAGGAAAAGTCACAGAAGACGAGGTTAAAGAGGTAATGGAATGGAAAGTGGAGGGAGTACAGATCATGTAGGTTCTTGTAGGTCATGTATCAAAAGATTCACTGGTCACCATTTGATCTTAATCTCATAGTAGCATTCATAAACACTTAAGTATACACTTGCTTTTCTTTTTACTCACATATTTCTAAAGCAGTAAGTCAAGTAGACAGTTACTGTCTATGTACATTTTAATCCCCAGGAAGTTTCACTATGCCATAAACAATTTTCTGGTACTTATTCACCTCTGGCCATAAATAGTGAAATACTAACCTATTTTATAATATTAAGCTAAGCAAAACATAAATATGAAGATAAAAATCACTATCAAAAATGAAAAAATATGCTATACTGCAACATCAAATATGGATGATTTTGGATACACCACTTTGATTACTTATACTGCTAGAAATGACGGCATTAAGTGTAAGGGTTTTCCAGTTCCTAGACCTGAAATAAATGTTATTAATAAAGGACATTTGTTCTGGTCCAACATAAATCAGTTACTGCAAGGAAGCAAACTTCTTGCTTTGGGAGTTAAATTTACACTTTGGTGTGTAGTTGACCCCCTGATTTCCTAATTGGTAAATAATCTGATAAAGATGCAATATAGTTTTCCCAAGTGGTAAACAATCTGGATAAAGATGCTATATTTGAATCAACTGCTAGTGGAAAGAAAAATCTTAAAACCTTTAAAGAATATACAAATCTGGCAAATTCCAAGACTAGTTTAGCCCTCTTTAGCTAAAAGAACAAAGGAATCATCTGCTCCTTAACCAAAGTTAACCTGTCGTAACACAAAAACAACAGACTAATTTCCCCATGTTGAGGAAAATAATAAACTCATTTATAATACAGTATTTCTTGATTTTGAATAACCTGCACTTTGGGTTATCTATCAATACATAATATTTAAGATTTCACAAGCAATAAAGGGTTGTTCCTAAAATAAATTTTCTAAAATCCTATACACTTGTCATTTAAAAAGTTGTTTCACCTATCACCATTTGATAAAGTTTGTGATGTTCCAAAAAAGAAGGACACGCTACCTTCTGAAGTAAAATTGAGTATACAGAAGTAGAAATGGCTGGTTTTGAAAAAGGTTCAGCCTTTCTATATACCGGTAGAAAGCATCTTCGGAAGTGTGGAGGAAAATACCTTAACATATAACAGGGTTAATTTTTAAACACTTTCTCTGAACTGACAAACATTTTAGTTGAAGAAAATCTATTATATGGCAGTAACAACAACAAAAAAACCCTCATAACCATCCATTTATAAATAGCAGGCAATATAACAATGAAAGAAGACCTAGATCAAGGCTATCAGTGACATAAGGGAGGTAACACATACATTACTGGGCTCAGGAGGCTTTTAGGAACATTTCTACCATTAACTAGCGGTATAAACTTAGACAAATGCCACAGCCCCTCTGCCTCTAATTTGTTACATTTGAGGTAAGAAAGCTGGTCTTGAAATTTCTAAGGTTATTTCCAGCTCTAAAATTAGAGTTGCTCCGGCTTCTTAGCACTGATTAGTCAGGTTTTATGAGAGAGAATCTGTATCAGAGATGGTAAAATTAAGACACTGAGTCTAGAAGATTTTCCAGAAGTTCTAAATGTGTCTATTATCAAATCCTATGTTGAAACCCAAGTGTCTATTTTAAAACAGAATTAAAGTCGTAAAAAGAACAGAACTACCAACTCATTAATTCATCACCCAAAAAATAATGCTAAGAACAGCTCATACCTAGCCCTATTTGAATTTATAGGTCATATAATTAAAATGAAATATTTAATGTAATTAAAAGCAAACTAGTTTTATGTCAGGAAAATGCTCAAATTGTTTGAAAAGTGTTTTAGTTACATTAAAGAAAAAATAGCAAAAAAGCTCTAAGTATGCAGCACCTTAAAGATAAAGATAGTCTTTTCTATTAAAGGACTATTACGGTAATTTAAAAAATAAAAGTTTTCTTAATGTTAAATAATAAAGATCTTAAAATTAAAATTTAAGTGGTAGCCCATGATATTGTACATCTACTACCAAAGAGTAAAAGTGAAAAATGCATAATGTAATTTAATTGTAAGTATGACTTTGAAAGAATATGTCACATTGCTCAGATGCAAACTAGAAATCCATTCAAGTACAGAAAACATTTTGTTCTAGGGGGATAACTGCATCAAGTAAATAGTTGTGAATTTAATTTGTAGATAGGGAAGCTTAAAAATTGATTTAATAACTATTAGATAATTTGAAGAAACAATTTACTCATGAAGACTTAACTATGAGGTTAAATGATATTTTAAAAACCCACATTTCTACAAACTAACTATATTCCAGCTAGTTTTCATCACACCATGTAGCCAATCCTATATCAAGACAACAATTTAAAGAGCACAAATTCCTATATTAGAAGATTATACTTCCATAACACTATGTGTTTCAATGTGCTTTCACATACAGCATCATATTTGATCCTATAAAACACAGAAAGGACCTTCTATCAGGTGGTTTCTACAGGTAAGAAAACAAAGAGCTGATTAATAAGGATAAGAACTAAATAGGTATCTTGGTTCACAAACAATTTCACATGCATTATCTTATTTGATTCTCAAAAAAGCATATTGGGAATAAAAGGGATATGCTAAGATTTCCTTTTCTCAGATGAACTAACTTGGGTTAAGGGCCTAGAGTTGCAAAGTTGTTCCCTAGAAAAGGCAGGCCCTGAGCCAAGGTTCCAAAACCTGTGCTCTTTCTGTAGTACCATATCACCTTCCTAAGATTATGTTATTTTCAACAAACAGAAGATGGCCTTAGGTTTGTATTTAGGAAGCCACAATGACATGTTTTGAAAGATGGCTGAAGTTTGCAGAAATGCATGAGGTGGAAGGGGTTCTCTCCTAAATCTGATTAGTCAATTGAGGCTTCGGAAGTCTAGAAGAAATAAAATGAGCAAAAGGGGAAGAAAAGAAACATAAGGAGGAATGGTCTCCAGGAAGGAAAGGAAAGATTAGGAAAAGAAATTAGAAAATACTTGTTTACAAGTTAAGTGATAGAGTCCATCATATAATTGACTACTGAAATAACCTAAATAGTCATATGTCCTCAGTCTCTCCTCTTTCAACTCCATCGTGTTCATTGTCACCAAGTTATTATTCCATAAGAGAGATGTAATTGAATAAAATATATGATAAATTCCTCGCTATTTTAAAGTATCCCTGAATCTCTCCCATTTTAATTTTTGTCAAATTGTCATTTATCTAAGTTGGCAGGGAATGCTGTACTTAGGAAATATCTACCAATGCCACTATAAAATCCGTTCCTATCTAGATATCAAATTTGGATGTCAAATTTGGAAATTAAGACATGGTATTGGTATTCTCCTCACTCTAGAAGCATTCATGAGAATACAGAGAGGCAGCAAAACAAAACCTGTCCACACCCTGTTACCCTAAATGCTATCCAATTCCTTGAATGCTTACAGAAGCAGGCATCCATTATAAAGACTGTCAAAATTATTTTATTATTTTTGGTTCCTTTGTAACCTGTATTTTTCCCCCTCTTCTTCCCATCCTTCCTTCCTCTCTTCCTTTCTTTCCTATTTATAAGGTTATCTATATATGAAATAATGTAGGTAACTATACACTGAGACTCAAAGGAACAAAATATTTTTCCTTCCATCTCACTGTATATCTTTAGGGACTTGACTTGTGAAGGCAGTATATTAGGGTTTAGTTTATAATCCCACAGCAAATGGCTCACTAACAGACAATAGTAGGTTATATCTGTTAAGTTTCCAAAACCAAACCAAACAAACAACAATAACAACATAAGCAATAAATTAAAAACAAAATGATTTGAGACTTTACAATTTATTAGCCAGGTCTCCAAAACACTTAGCTTCTGTTAAAAATCATTACAGGATAGTTTATTATACAGAAGAGATAACTGAAGTTCAGGGAAATTAAAAGCTTTGCCAGAGAACATATGCTCAGTTGTAAAACTGAGTTTAAGATGCAATTTATTAACTTCCAATGGAGTTCTCTAAACATTATGAAAAGTCCAAATGGTTTAAACAATTTTGACTTATGCTAAATATTTGCTTGTTGGGTTTTACATGTGGATTGAAATGTACAAATGTTGGGCAATATGCAACAATTCATGCTGCAATCCAGTTGATTTCTTTCCTCCTTGTACTGTTTCTTATGCAAGCCATGTGATCAAGAATAGCATCAAGGTTACTATTTTCCTCAAAACCACTAAGTAATATGTATTGAATAATTGGTTCAGAGTGATGATCATAATCAGGTTTAGTTTCACTTTAAATCCAAAGTTTTCAGATTCTGTGCTGAAAATACAAAATTATAGCAAGAAATAATAGTACTTATTATGTGACAAGTATTGTTATAAACAATTTAAATATACCAAATTATTTAAGAAAGTTAATTTATAGCATATCTACATAGCAAGGAATGTTATTTAGAGTAGACAGGGGCTAGTTCAAGGCAGATTTTATCATTATCACCGTCCCAAGGTACCCAGTGCTCTTGCACATTTTCCAGCATCTCTCTCCCTACACCTGCCTTTCTCCATTCACAGGCTCTAACTTGCTTCCTATGAAATTTGTGTGTAATAATAACTCGGGTCAGTCCCTAAGGAATATTTACATTTCAGTGTTCTGGAAGGCCTATGCTTTATATTATTAAAATAATTAAGCCATTAAAGAATATCAGAATACTAAGTACTATCACAAGTAGTGGGAGAAATATTTGGGGCTGAAAAAAATGCCCGTAACACCTCAAAACTTACCTCCTCTATAAGTATCACAACCTTAAGAGACTGTATGTAATTGACATGTTATAAAATAATTTTACCAACTATGTTTCATTTGTTATCATTATATTATTACTGTTTTATTTTTCCCTTGGGAGCTCCCCAAAGCAGGAAATATATCTTATTGATCATTGCATCCTCAATGACCACCTAGTACAACAAACTAAAAATAGCAGCTATCGGTTGAATTGAGCTAAACTGTTAACTAATATCTAAAATAAAACAAATGGTTAAAACACATGCAAGGAGAATGCCATTCATCTGAGAAGGCATGGTATATAAATGCACAAGATTGGGAGTCAAGACTAGAGGTCTGCTCCTATGTGGACTGAAGAAAGCTAATTGTCCTCTAGAATTCTACTCTTTTATCAGTAAAGAAAAGCTGTTTTATTAAAAGATTTATAAGGTTCTTTCCAAATCTAAGTCTTGATTCTAAATCTAGGAGCAAAGCTACAGAACAGATAAATGTCTTGGCGAACTATAGGCAGATGGCTTGGGGCCAGATGGCTCTATAGAACAAATTGGCAGATCTCAATTTAGAAGTCAGAGAATGAACATAAAGTTTCCCATATATCTTTCATGTATTCTTGTTCCCCTGACCTCTCCTCTTAGTCTAGATTTCTATTTCCTTTCTTCCCTTTACAGCCAAACTCTTTAAAAGGTGCCTATAACATCTCCATTTCTCTCGTCTTCCCAATCCACTGTAATTGGCCTTTCACCCCCTACAATTCCACCAAAACTACTCTTAATAAAGGTTAACACAATGACTTCCTATTTGCTAAATCTAGTGATCATTTCACAGTCTTGATAATTCTCTTCTGCTTCAAGCACTTTATTTCTTTTTTTTTTTTTTTGCTGTACGCGGGCCTCTCACTGTTGTGGCCTCTCCCATTGCAGAGCACAGGCTCTGGACACGCAGGCTCAGCAGCCATGGCTCACGGGCCCAGCCGCTCCGTGGCATGTGGGATCTTCCCAGACTGGGGCACGAACCCGTGTCCCCTGCATTGGCAGGTGGACTCTCAACCACTGTGCCACCAGGGAAGCCCACTTTCTTTATTTCTATTCAGAGACACTACAATCCATGGTTTCCCCACTACCTCTCCTCCTACTCTTGATGCTCCTCAGTCTTTCCTGCTTCATTGTTTCAACTTCTAGATGTTAGAATAGTTCAGTTCATAGTCCTTGGACCTCTTCTTTTAGCTACCTACGCTTGTTCTCTCAGTGATACCAATGGGGCTCATGGTTTTAAGTCTCTCTTTGTAAGGATGAATCCTAAACCTATAACTACAGTCCAAATCTCTAACCTGATATCCAGAACATATTTCAAACTGCCTGTTTGACATCCTATCCTACATGTCTAACAGCATCTCTAACTTATATCGAAACCTGAGCACCTGATATTCCCACCAAATCTATTAATAGAAACTCCATATTTTCCCAATGACTTGAGGCCCAAAACATGGATTTTATCATGGGATCTCTCTTACCCTGTCAGTTAATTCTGTTGGTTCTACCTTTAATATCTATCCAGAATCCAACTACTCCTATCATTCTGGTCTAAGTCACCATCACCTCTTTCCTGGGTTATTGGGAATGCCTCCTAATAGTTCTTCTTGTTTCTAATCTTAATTCTTTCAGGTTATTCTCAATGTAACAATCAAACTGATCTTTTTTAAAAAGAAATGGTATTGTGTCACCTTAATCACAATCTTCCTATTTCACTCATGGAGGTCAAGAAATAGATAAAAATGACAAATGTAAATAGACATTGGAAGCTCAGTTAAATTTTTGTGTTTTTTTTATGGAGAATATTGATTAATTACAATGCTTGATATAATTTTATTTATTTTACTATACTATTTTCACCTTTTCATAATAACCTAGCATATTTTAAGAATTTTATGCTTGGAGAGGTATTAATGAATAATTAACACTCCAAAGTAAGAATTATAAAATTATTTTAGTGCTAAATCAATCTTAAATGTGACATTGTAGACATTACTTATAAAAGATGAAGACAGGGAAGAAAGAGTATATTGAAAACTAAAGGACATTTCAACTAAATTACTGAAGCACAACACTATGCATTTCTTAATTTGGCTCAATAACAAGGGAGGTTGTTAGGATAAAAAGATATTTTAGAAGGCTGATTTTTTTTGATGTAACCATTTTAAAATGCTGACATTCTAAATCAGCATGTAGATATATTTGATTATTAATTACTGCAAAACATATACAGTCCTACTGTTTTTTTTTTCTTGTTTTATAAAGAGCTTTAATCTTTTTGAAAAAAAATGTTAGGTCAAAATGCATACAATAGGCATTTTATGCAATGTTACTTTAGCTGGCTTTAAAATCAGTCCTAATGTTTTTGACAGAACTTAGTTGTGGGGGATGACAGAATTGTCACTTATAATTATAGGAAAAACTAAATATAAGTATTAAAATCAATCATCTTTTTTACCTGCCTAGGCAATATAATAATGTATAAAACTGCAAATATTAGTTTAGTACTGTAAAAAATCTACAAATATCACAAATGTTGTTTAATACTGTTGAACTCAGAATTAAGTTGATTTCTACTTTAAAATATTCTTAAAATAATTTCTGGGTTGAAAAATATGCATGTTGTGTTTTTCTAAATGCATAATATCATGACCGTAACTATCTTCCTCAGAATCTTACTCCTTATGACCAACAAAGCAAAACTTTTTAATGCCATATATTTCAATAGAATAGGGTTGTAACAGGATCCAATAATAAGGTAAGTACTTCAGAAACAAATTTTGTATTCAGAAATGTATTTTAAAAAGAGCATACACTTTAAATATTGGATAACTTAAATTGGGACTATACTTGTATTTATACTTATTTAAGAAAGCATATTCATGCACATTACAAATGTCAAAACAGAGTGTCTAATATAGAGAAAGGCACTCTTAACTTCATATTAGACTTGCCTTTTTTCCCGTTATTAGGTGGGCTTGGTGTTTCTCCCTCATTGTCTTTATAACATTGAAAACAGACAACAGTGATTAATAATTAAGGTCATTAACAACCCAAATAAAAAACCAAGCACACCACAAAAGATGACATCACACACCAGAGAAACAAATCCATGCACTAATAATTTCTGGGTTGAAAAATATGCATGTTGTGTTTTTCTAAATGCATAATATCATGACCGTAACTATCTTCCTCAGAATCTTACTCCTTATGACCAACAAAGCAAAACTTTTTAATGCCATATATTTCAATAGAATAGGGTTGTAACAGGATCCAATAGTAAGGTAAGTACTTCAGAAACAAATTTTGTATTCAGAAATGTATTTAAAAAAGAGCATACACTTTAAATATTGGATAACTTAAATTGGGACTATACTTGTATTTATACTTATTTAAGAAAGCATATTCATGCACATTACAAATGTCAAAACAGAGTGTCTAATATAGAGAAAAGCACTCTTAACTTCATATTAGACTTGCCTTTTTTCCCATTATTAGGTGGGCTTGGTGTTTCTCCCTCATTGTCTTTATAACATTGAAAACAGACAACAGTGATTAATAATTAAGGTCATTAACAACCCAAATAAAAAACCAAGCACACCACAAAAGATGACATCACACACCAGAGAAACAAATCCATGCACTAATAATTTCTGGGTTGAAAAATATGCATGTTGTGTTTTTCTAAATGCATAATATCATGACCGTAACTATCTTCCTCAGAATCTTACTCCTTATGACCAACAAAGCAAAACTTTTTAATGCCATACATTTCAATAGAATAGGGTTGTAACAGGATCCAATAGTAAGGTAAGTACTTCAGAAACAAATTTTGTATTCAGAAATGTATTTTAAAAAGAGCATACACCTTAAATATTGGATAACTTAAATTGGGACTATACTTGTATTTATACTTATTTAAGAAAGCATATTCATGCACATTACAAATGTCAAAACAGAGTGTCTAATATAGAGAAAGGCACTCTTAACTTCATATTAGACTTGCCTTTTTTCCCATTATTAGGTGGGCTTGGTGTTTCTCCCTCATTGTCTTTATAACATTGAAAACAGACAACAGTGATTAATAATTAAGGTCATTAACAACCCAAATAAAAAACCAAGCACACCACAAAAGATGACATCACACACCAGAGAAACAAATCCATGCACTAACATGACACCTCACATTAATGAACAGAAGAGTAAAGTATACACTTCCTAGCCCATAAGAAAAGTAATAAAAACAAAAATAAAATGAGGAATAACGAGTCATTTTATAATAAGTTAGGAAGATTGTAGTTATGGTTTTATTCTAAGAACTAATGTAATTTACCAATTTCATTTTGAGAATTAAGCATAGGCGACAAACTGGCTCAATAAATGAGCTTCTTTATTTTAATGAAGTTAAAAATAAATAAAAGTGATATTAATTACTGCTGAAGTCCCCAAACTAATGATATACTAAACAATGACTTTACTGCAAAAGCCAATTCGTGAACAGTATGAAAGCCTTTCAGTATTCGTATGGACTAGTTTCAGATACACAGGAATGGGCAAGCAGGGAAACATTAACTACACAGCTAAATTAAAATGAAATTCATTCTTACAGTATTCCCTAAAAATGTTATTCCTATAGCACTTCAGGAAAATGGAAGATGTGTGACATTCTAGTAGTTAGTACACGATATGTTCAGAAGAGAGATAGTTATACTTTCTTATTGATATAAATATGTGTATAAACTTGCCTTTGTTTTCATTACCAGATGTACTTTGATGACTTTTCTCACCTTTATGACTTTAAAAATAGCTACTAAAAAATTTGCAATTGCAGTTTAAGAGGTTCTCTGTCTTAAACCACAAACACTACTGCAAGAATGCATCCATGAAAGTACATCTTATGCACAATATACATAACATTGCTTTCACACAATGGTAAAGGAGAGAACAAAAGGCACATAAAGTACATGCTACCATTCATGAATACAATACTTTCAGAAATATTCTGACAAAGAAAGTGGCAAAAATTATGGTATGTAAACATAATAGGGGCTTAAAAACATCAAAATGAAGTGTCTTCATTCCATTTAGAAGGAGGACGCTTTGGGGAGAAATCAGGATGTCAATAAATAGCGCAATACTGAGCTGGGTTGAAGATGAAGCTACAGTTAATTGTTCTTAATTTAGAAAAAAGTTTATGGATAAATTATAATAGTTTCTAAAAGTTTCAAGAACTAAAATTTTGTAATTTATATTCTGCTCTATATTTACTTGTAATTTACCTCTAAAAAATCAAAATTGTTGAGAGAAGAGACTAGGACTTCAATGAACCTACACTCAGTGAAATACAGTGTTTTAGTAGGTACCCAAAAAACATTTTTGAGTAAATATATGAACTGAATGTAAGGCTGGGATAAAGGATAAGTATAAATCTTCATGAGAGGCATTGTCTATAAGTTCAGTTTGATTTAAACAATAAGGAGAATGTTCAAACAGGTAAATTAAATACCCTGATAAGTTACGTAGCTAGCTCATGTAATATCTTTCCACTAATAAATTTAAGTAATTATTTTAAAATTAGTACTGAACAATCTGTTCTTTACTCTGTATTTATAAATTTGGAGCCTAAAGTGTTACGTGAAATAGAAAAGTCATACTTCTAAAACATTTGATTATTTATTTTGGACACACAGTCAGACAGACCTGCCTTGACCTCTTCACCCTGCTTTTCTCCCCCCTGCTCTTCCACATGCCCAGTTACTTCATTAACTTCTGTATATGCAAAAGTAAAAGTAAAGAAAAGGATGAGACCAGATATGTACATCTGTTACTCTTAAGTAAAACAAAACAACAAATTTCAAATTATTCATGATATGAGTGATAATAAGGAGACAAATAGATTATTTTTAATGAGTTTCTGACATGTTATGGAAGCACATAAGTATACTGTTAATAAATTATCTGTCTCCTTTTATGATAACTTTGAATTATAAAAGAAATTGTGGCCCATAAGTATTTGTAATATGTAATAACTGTAAGACAGGCAAAATACTTCATCTATAAACTTGATATACTCTTAGGAAAATGATACTATATAACTTTTCTTCTAGAGAAACAAAAAATAATATTATAAACTCATTTTTATTTTTATAAAATGCCAGTACATCAAAGTTAGGGGTAAATTAAAAATAATAATGCCTTACGGTTGTTTAGTACATTGTACTTTCATTATATTGTTTCTATTTTCTCTGACTCTCAGACAAAAAGAAGATGACTAATACTGTACCACTGTCAAGACCAACATATATACGATTTTAACAGACTAAAATATATCCCAGGTCAAAAGGAATTAAATTAGGACTTGCTCATTTTTCAGCTATTGAACAGGATCAGAAAATAAACATGTCATTTCTTTGATTCTAAAACAGTGTCACTAAATTATAAAGTCTGACAACTTTTTAAGAGATAATCCAAACATAATTCGATTTAGACCACTAATTCATAGTCAATTTTGGGTTATACCTTTAACTTCAGTTAGAAGTTGAAGACTTTAAAAAAGATATTATATATTGCCTTTAAAGCTAAAGAAAAGATACAGTCATGTATCTGCTGGAGTCTTCATATCAACATTTATGAAAACACTGCTAAAATCATTCACACTTTTAAGCAAAACAAAACAACCAAAACTCCCCAAATCCTTTTATTTCATACTGGAAAGAATAAGAGAGGTTTTTGACTCTCCTCTCTTTTATTTATAAAAATGGAAAAGTCACAATTAGAGACATAGGAAAACTGTGGTTTTTATAGATTCTATAGGGCAAAACCAGATAGAAAATAGAATGTTTATTGACAAGCCCATGAAAAACTTCCCTGACCTTCAATATCAGCTTTAATGTCAGTTTTTTTGGTATATTTATTATTACAAAGAATGGAACAACTCATATCTCAATGGACTATTGCTACAGAAGATATTAAAACTGAATTTAGAAAAAATTATGGCATGAATTATGTTTCTGACTTCATATGCCAACAAATGATGCCAAAACTCTATCTTTAAAAATTGTGGGGAAAGGAGACAAAAGATTCTGTATATATTACAGAACTTTCCTTACGGAAACTACTTTTAAAATTATACACTCCCATTTTTATGTAAATAATTGACAACTATAGAAATGCTAATGTCTTTTTATCAGGCTGTATAACAGACCACTAGTCATGATAGAACTGAGTTGTTTACAATTATAGTTCACAGTACATAGTAAATAAAAAGGACCACAAAATAGGAGTTGATAAATCATTCAGCTACAACTAACAAGATCACAACTTGTTCTAAGTTATGTAAGGCAATAAAAGTACTGCTGCTCAAATGAAATGCACTTAAAAATGTGTTACAAATATGAATTTTACTATAAACATATATAGAATTACAAGATTATTTTAATGGTACTTTTTACACTATTTGAAGTAGCTTTTCAATTTGTAAATAAATATTTCATGCATTCATTCAACAAATATTTATTGAGGGCCTATAATGTGCCAGGCATTATTCTATGTGCTGGAGATTCATCAGTAAATAAAACAGTTAACAATTCTTCAAAGTTACAAAGTCAATTGCAGAATTCTATAATCAGCAGAGGAATTTTTATTGTCCTGGTAAATGTATGACACTCCATATATCATGACTCAATATTTTCTCTTGAGTCATAATGTAGCACTGACGATCAAACTGTACATATTTAACTTTGTTACACTATAAATAGTCTTGCTACAACATGAAAAATGATGCAGGAAATACAAAGCACAATCACTATCTAATGCAATAATTTTCTTTTCTAGAAAGCCAAATTTAATAATTGAAAGATCATCATAAATACAAAATGAAATATATGATGATAAATATAACTAGACTAGGTGTACATCCTCAATGACATAAACACAGACTGCAATTGATATCTTTGGTTAAAGTCTTACACAAAACATCAAATTCTATTTAAAAAGCATATTTTTTAAAAAAGAAAATTTTACCTTGTGATTTAAAAGAAGTTAAATTCTTTGCATTCTTACTTGATTGAATCAAAAAATTTAACTCCTTTGTATATTTTCCAAGTAAGACAAAAGTCAAATATGTTCACGGAGTCATAAAACAAAGTAATTTTACTGTAATAAAGGTCTATACAGTGGAGGGACATCAATTGCAGTTGGGTTTATTTTTGCTCACATAACCCCTAAAAAGGCTGTCAGCACAAAACAAACCCTCCTTTATGTACAGACCTTCATAAGGTTCTATCTCCTTGACTCCATTGTCTAGGAAAAACAAAATAACAAAACAAAAAAGGGAACCAAAGCACAGGGGTTAAAAACAACAGAAATTTCCAAAGGCACAGAATGTATCATCTATTAAAGAAAAGTTAAATGGTGACTTAAATGTGTTTGTTGGTTTGTTTGTTTTGGTAAAGCACATCCAGTTACCAAATAAAGGGACCATTTTTTAAAATGACATTAAAAATTATTATATTTTATCATTCATGCTTTCAGAGGTCCTTTATCCAAGAATTTACAGATGTTTGGGGAGTACGTTCATCTGTGTGTAAGCAAATAGTGCTTCTTACACAAAAATTTGAAAGCATTAAAAATATCAGTACAACATGCATCTTTCTTGTATATTCATGATTACCTTTTTCTGGTACTCCAGTTTTGAGAAGGATCACCATTGCTGTGCATCAGCTAACCAGCCCTTTGCAGTGTGTGAAAATTAATTTGGCTAGTTACTAATAAACTTTATGTAACTATCAACATTACATAAACTTAACTGTAGCAAAGAAACATCACCCAACTGCTTATTTAAGAGCACTAAGTTTACTTCTTAAAATGCATTTATTAAAGTTTGAAAAATGTGCAAGAGCAATAATGACAGGTTATTTTTGCCTGCAAAGATTATAAAATTTAAATGCAAAATATATAATATTTATAAATATATTTATAAATATAACTACTAGCAAATGCAGCTAAGACATTCCACTGACAAAAAAAGAAAGCTAACACAAAGGTAGTAAAAAAGAATCTTGATTCACCTTAGCTTCCATGGGTATTTCCTATATGACACAATTAGAAATAAAACTTACTTCTCTCCAATGTTCCCTTTGGTGGGAGTTGTGGGAGTTGACGGCCCCTTCGTCCTGCCACTGGAGTACTTGATGGGCTTGTTTGGACAGACCCAGTACGAGGGTGAGACCTACAAGATACATTATTAATATTCATTTTTCAATAGAATGAGTTAAAACACTTTTAATACATTTGGTTCATATGACAGCTGTATGGTGCAATTTTAAAGAGGTTTAGCTGCTGATTAAAAGGTTAGGAAAGTAGGACAAAATATGGATATTTGAATGATTATCTAAATAGCAAAAGATGTTTATACTTTTATGTAATATGCATACATACACAGATACATGCACACAAAACCCTACAGTAAGATCCATGGAATTATTAATGTAGATCAGTATTCTATCCACATGAAAGCAAGAAGAGAATTCTGCAGCTCAAAAGAATGAAAGATAATGCTTACATTTCTTTCTACCAGATTTCAAACTCTTAACACTAACCTCCCTCCCTTGATCCTAAGAGATTTTTGCTCAGGCTTATATTAGATATCCCTTTATTAGAAATTATCTCACAAGACTACAAATAAAACCCTGAACAATTCAAAATTCAGCTAAAGAAGATACTGGTTAATACATGATATTAGTATTGATAGAAAGAAACTAAAAATCTAGTTTTATTTATTGTCATTATGATGATTATTCCAAAAGTGATGTCTAATGGACACAAACAATTTCTCATTCTGTAGGAGAACATGCTAGTCATGAGGTGCATTATGTGGGGATTTACCCAGGACTCCTGATAAATGAGAAATCACAAAACAAATGAGGTCAGGACAGTTAATAAACAAATTACAATGGCAGTCACACACTATTATATCCGCTGAATATAAATAGTGTGCTTACACTGAAAAGGTTAGTGTCGATTGTTATTAGTGATCAGCCAAGGATGACAGAAGAGACCACTTCGCTGCTGGGAAAGTAAAATGGTGTGCTGGTGGGGCAAAGGGGAAGTTAGTCTGATTGATTTATCTTTCACCTCGATAAGGCAGGTGAAGGAGGGGCAGATCTTCCAGTCATTAATGAAGGCATCGACCTCATGAGGTTTGTATCAGGACGTTCAGTGGATCGGGAGCGGGCGGCTGTCCGCTCTAGGAGAGGCCGTTGTCCTGTTGATCTGGATCTGTGATATGGCTGTCTATCTGCTGCTTCACAATCCCTGAAACGTTAGTCAAAAAGCAGCTCAGTTGATCTTTAGTGCCCTTCTGCTATTTTGTTATGATGCATCAAACTGATTTTGAAAAAGGTAATGGTTTAAAATTATTGAGTATGGAAAAAATGTTCTCTTCCCCAACATATTCTGAGTAAATTCTCACTGAACTTCGTAAGAACTTTTAAGGAACCAACATCTGCCTTTAATAGCAATTCCCAGTGAAGACAATAGGAGTTGCTCAGTTATAATCAAAACAAAACTGTTTTCCAAAATGAATTCTCTAAATGGAACATGTGAAATATGTGAAGTATTCTACTGTTTGAAAAGAATTCTTTGACTTTTCCTAACATTTTCAAAAGAGAAAAGAAAACCATAAAAGCACTAATTCTCAAGCCCCTAAGGCTGTTTATTAGTATACCAACTAAGATATAAAATGGCTTTCAGCACAATCATCGTGTATTGATACACCTAAACATTCAAACGGCAGAATCAAAATGTTACGAGAAAACTGTGCAACTTTGCAGTCTGTAGCCATATTTAAACATGGTCCACAAGAAAAATCTCTGTATAGAAAAGGAGTTAATCAACCAATCTATGCTATGTATCTCAGTGCAGTTTAGTGATGCCAACCAACACAATTCAGAACGGGTATTAATTGACTGAAATAATAATGGTTCTGAAACAATGTGATTTCACACAATTTGACCACAAATAAATTTAACATCAAAACCTAATCCGTCTTGAAAGAAGCAGACTTAAATGAATAACCTATCAATACTAATTTTTGTATCCCTGGAGTCTAGCATAATGCTTTTACATCTAACATGTAATCAGTAAATGTCTCCTAACACCAGCACCACTATCTATGGAACAACCCAAAAAACACTAGCTTTGGCTCTAGAACTCCAAAGTAACACATACTCCAAAGTATACTTCAAATGAAGCTACTACCCCCGCACGTAGTCGTAACCACAGCAATGGAAATGTTTATATATTATAGACAGTAAAGAAAGCAGTAGTCTCCCTCAAGACTATTGTATTAAGGACTTCCACTTTACCTATAAATTCTCTCAATCTTATTTTTGATAATGAAAAATGCAAGCAATTAAAGAAAATTAAGAAAAGAAATGACACAATTTCCCAAATATAAGTAATTATGTGGCATATTGGACCAGTAGGCATTAGAATAGATGACTTTAGGAACTGGATACTGGATTTACTCTACAACGTTACCTTGTGATTATCTGACACTTTCAAATTATAGGGTAACATATAAGGCAAATAATTTTTAAACTATTTTTAAGTCCATGTACTATAATATGATTGATTTCTTAAGAATTTAGTTTTTTTGTGTATCCAGAATATGTGAAAATAAGCTGAGATTAAATGTAAATACATATACAATATTCAATTACTAGTCAAAGAGAGAAATGAAAAGGCAACCTGATAGTGTAAGAAATCATAATTCCATTTTTGTTCCTGAAAAACTATTTTAGAGAGAACACTCCTCTTTAGAAATAAATATGCTCAGGACTTCCCTCATGGCACAGTGGTTAAGAATCTGCCTGCCAATGTAGGGGATACAGGTTTGATCCCTGGGCCGGGAAGATCCCACGGAAGATGCCACAGCGCAAATAAGCCCATGCACCACAACTACTGAGCCTGAGCTCTAGAGCTCGCGAGCCACAACTATTGAGCCCGCGTGCCACAACTACTGAAGCCCATGTGCCTAGAGTCCGCACACTGCAACGAAGAATAGCCCCTGCTCACTGCAACTAGAGAAAGCCCATGCACAGCAACAAAGACCCAATGCAGCCCAAAATAAATAAAGAAATAAATTTATTAAAAAAAAAAAAGAGGGCTTCCCTGGTGGCGCAGTGGTTGACAGTCCGCCTGCCGATGCAGGGGACGCGGGTTTGTGCCCCGGTCCGGGAAGATCCCACATGCTGTGGAGCGGCTAGGCCCGTGAGCCATGGCCGCTGAGCCTGCGCGTCTGGAGCCTGTGCTCCGCAACGGAGAGGCCACAGCAGTGAGAGGCCCGCGTACCGCAAAAAAAAAAAAAAAAAGAAAGAAAGAAAAAAAAGAGAAAGAAATATGCTCAATATTCGTTAAATGTTGTTGGTGTACATATCTTTGTATATATTCAACACAATAGGTAACCAGAATCAAAGGGATGTGTATACCTTATTCCTTAAAACCTATTTTTGGAAAGTACCAATCTTTACATTATTTTCATATTTCCTATTATCTTAAATTAGTAATAACCTTATTTCATTATATAACATGTAGTAACACAACTTTCTGGAATATCTATGACTATCCCAACAGAAAATTAAGCTAATATTTCACTTATTTATGCAAAATTTGATTTATTCTGATTCCATCGAGTAATTTTTCCGAGTGGAACGTGAAATATCAGGATATATACACTTACACTTCTTCGACACTATATTTTAATAATTGAAATATATAATCGTGAGTGAAATCCAGAGAATTATTTCAAATGTGTTGCTAAGTTCTATGTCCTTGAAAGGATACTATTATTTTTAAAGCAAACAGGTCACTCCTTAGGAAATATCCCTTTAAAAAAATCTCTTTAGTGAAAACGTTGTTTGAAGATTATAATCAATGTTTTAAATTTTACTTATATTTTTCTTTCCATATTCATCAATAATATGAATTATATGATTTCCATAGTGTGAAATGAAAATTGTTTAATAAATGAAACATGACAAGAACCACAGTAGAAGGTAGAAATTTACTGAAATGTTCCACCACAGTTAAGGGGAGGGGAAAGCTATCATATTTCAAACTTTGATAACACAGTAGAAGGTCAAGATAGGCTCCTGCTCCCACAGTTGGGTAAGAAAAGGTCTTACTAGGTGAGAACTAAGATTATTGCTGAGAAAATTGAAAGCAGCAATGCCTAAGTCTCATATATAATACCCAGCTTCATAGCAGGTTCTTTAAGGGACTGAGATATAAGACTTGCCAACTTCCACCTAAATTCTTAGTGAGTTTTAATTTTAAGGTAAGAACTTATAAATAATTAATTTTGAATAGTAGCAACTGAGACATGGGAAATAATAGATAACCATTTGCAAGGCATAAAATATTTAAGTGTTTACCTGGGTTTCTGAACTTGGGGTCTATAATTCAATGTAAATAGCTTCCTTTGTGATCCTACTTATTTACTTTATTTTACCTTATGTATTTCAAAATATTATTCTAAAAAGGGTAAACACAGATTTTACAAGACTGACAAAATCAAGCCATATAAAAGTTAGGAAACACTGACCTGTATATTTAAATCTTTCTTAGGTAAATAATTTGGTTGTCTTTTAAAAGTGATTTAATATGTCAGAATTCTATTCTTAGTTTACATTTTCTGATATATATGTTTAAAATAGTTCAGAGTTTGTATGTGCCATTTACCTGGATAGATACAGATTATAGCTCTGCTTATTTAGTGGCTGCTATTCCAAACTGCAAGCATTTGCAGAGGATACTCCAAAAATAGAGCTAATTCATATTTTTTTAAACCACAGAATTTATTTTCTTCCAGCTCTGGAGCCTGGAAGTTCAAGATCAAGTAGTTGGCAGGGTTGGTTTCTCCTGAAACTTCTCTTCTTGGCTTGTACATGGCTGTCTTCTCCCTGTGTCTTCACAACATCTTTTTTTTTTTTTTTTTTTTTTTTACATCTTTACTGGAGTATAATTGCTTTACAATGGTGTGTTAGCTTCTGCTTTATAACAAAGTGAATCAGCTATACATATACATATATCTCCATATCTCCTCCCTCTTGTGTCTCCCTCCCACCCTCCGAATCCCACCCCTCTAGGTGGTCACAAAGCACTGAGCTGATCTCCCTGTGCTATGCAGCTGCTTCCCACTAGCTATCTATTTTACATTTGGTAGTGTATATATGTCCATGCCACGCTCTCACTTTGTCCCAGCTTACCCTTCCCCCTCCTCATGTCCTCAAGTCCATTCTCTATGTCTGTGTCTTTATTCCTGTCCTGCCCCTAGGTTCTTCAGAACCATTTTTTTTTTCTTTTTAGATTCCATATATATATGTTAGCATATGGTATTTATTTTTCTCTTTCTGACTTACTTCACTCTGTATGACAGACTCTAAGTCCATCCACCTCACTACAAATAACTCAGTTTAGTTTCTTTTTATGGCTGAGTAATATTCCATTGTATATATGTGCCACATCTTCTTTATCCATTCACCTGTCGATGGACACTTAGGTTGCTTCCATGTCCTGGCTATTGTAAATAGAGCTGCAAGAAACATTGTGGTACATGACTCTTTTTGAATTATATTGACTGACACTATCGAAACAAGACCCAGTATTGTAACAACCCAGCTTTAAAAGCATATGATAGTACATGCAGAATTGATGAGGATTTCTAAGGGAAAAATCATTTTATAATCATCAAGTGAAGTTGTATGTTTTCAATCATTTTTCCTCTCGTATAGTCGCCTTTGAAAGATTTTTTAATTTCCAGGTATCTGGCACAGCTTCCTACTTATTTCATCACCTTTGCTATTTACTTCTCCTAGTCTCAAAGTACATGGGAGTTACGCAGTGTAACAGAAAAGAATAGGTCAGTGAGCATTTTCTTTCACTTATATACAACCATTGCAATGATACAACTCCAGATTAACATAAGCTCAATGTAGACTATCTCTCTAAATATGATAGAAGAATACTAAGAATACTAAAAAAATGAAAAACAAACATCACAATGCTTCAAAGTATTATTCAGATATCAATGAAAATTGTCCTACAATGTAACTCAGACTTTAGAGTCTATGTTAAATCAGACAGACTTATTTTGGATTTATACTGTAAAGATGAGATAAGTAAATGTAATAGGGCTTTTTAAAAAATAGACTTGTAAAAAGTAAAGCTACTTAGGAATTACTATTTTTTCTTTTTTATAAAGAAATTATTTCTTTATAAAGCTGAAATATTAAAAATAAATTTGGATGTACCTCTGAAGGACAAGAAGTATAATCTCATGTTTGGGGCAAGAAATGACTTCCCTATATCTATATTATGTAATATAGTAAGCTGATTAACAGCAGCAGCATTATACTTTTGATAAAACACCTTCAGTGTTTATAGAGATTTTCTGAGCATTAGCTGCATAATTGAAGAAATAAATATATTACAGAATTTTTAAATGAGATATTTTAGGGTAATTAATATAAAATGTTATAGATTTGTATAACATATCAAGTAATTTAAAGCAATTATATGATTCAACTCTATAATTTTCATACTCATCATATTGTGCAAGGTACAGTTTAACTTTTTAAAAACTCTATATTATTTTAGCATTGCTTCCAAAGTTAAGAGAATTGCAAGTACACAAAATACCATGGTAATAAGTACATATTCAGAAATACTTAGTTACCATGTGTATGAAGAGTAATATTTTATTATTTTGGAGGAAGATAGATTAATTTTCCTTGGGCACGACAGCATTTTTTTTTTTACAGAACATTTCTGTTCAGTTAAACATTAATTTCTGTATGTTAGTTAAAAGTAAATGATATTATTCAAAAATAACAGCAATATCTAGGGTCAGCCAAGTTAATAACAATCTACCATGTGACAATGGTAATAATACACATATTGATGAGAGAAACCAAACACTTTTAATGTAGAAAAACATGTTACTATTTCTCATAACCCTATTTTATCAACAGAAAGAGAAGTAAAGTGTTCCCTTATCTATAGAAGTATTTTCTACAAAATAGTCAATGTTAGAAACAGCAAGAATAAAAGATTCCCCCAATTTTCTCCAGAACAATAAAGATATATTGTACACACAGAAACATGTAAAATATAAATATCTTGAGGATATTTTGAGTATTTTATTAGTAGTTATAGCAGTTATAGTAGTTATAATTCTCAGTGTTATTTCATTTTTACTTCAAAAATAACAGAAACAAAACAACAAATAAGCAAGATTATTTACTCAGCAACAATGAACATACTGCAAATTAATACATCTTTAAATGTTTTTTCAAAATCCTGAGAGATGATATAATTATCACCTTCTATCTATAAAATTCTTATTTTACTAAATAGTTTCCATTTTCAGTGGATGTTGAAGTATTAATACCATTTTGTTAACTGTAAGAAATTCAAGTTATCTCACTAAAGTATTGATAGTATGTTTTCCCTTCCCAGGTC
The DNA here is from genome assembly GCF_964341445.2 of Mesoplodon mirus. Taxonomy (NCBI): domain Eukaryota; kingdom Metazoa; phylum Chordata; class Mammalia; order Artiodactyla; family Ziphiidae; genus Mesoplodon; species Mesoplodon mirus. Next base: position 31,687,762 of record NC_138992.1, read on the forward strand.
CTCAAAGATTCCATAAAATAACAAACATCTTAAAGATGTATCTTAAAGATGTATCTCGAAAGAACCAAATTATGCATTGCTATTGTATGACATGAGTAAATGTGATTAGGCATATTCCTCACTCTAGAATATCTGAGTGCCATGTTCAAAAGTTTCATTGGTCAACTTTGAACAATTCACTAGCATTTCTTTTGTTTGCTAGTTTTACATGGATAGTGGAAATTCCTCATATACACTGCTGCCTGCTGCCCCTAGCTGTTACTTCATAATGTCAGTTCAAATCACATAGAGATAGTAGTCAGAGGACTGATTAATCCCCTTCTAAATACACATACATACACACGGAACAAAAGGTATGCACATTTTCAGGCTCAAATACTATCTGCCTCAGTCACTAATGATGACATGATGTCTAACAGTCAAAATTACTAGAAACACTAAAAAGCAAGAAAGATAAGGCCCACTGTCAAGAGACAAAGCAATCAACAGAGTCAGACTCAGCTAGGACACATGTTGGGACTATCAGGCAGGGAATTTAAAATATTATATGATTGGCATGTTAAAGACTATCTTAGAAAGGACAGACAATATCTTCTGCATGAAAACCTGAAGAAATATCAGCAGATAGACAGCGACCATAAAAAAGAGTCAAATGGGAGGCCGGTGGTGAAGAAGGATGCCATGTGCTGTGCGGTCCTGGGCCTGGCACACAGTGGGTGGGATGGAGGCGACTTCTGAGTAGCACTTGGAGGACACAGTGAAGAATCCATCCATTGATGGAGTCCTGGTCACAGATTCACAGGGACTTAACCTGGGCTGCCGTGGGACCCGGTCAGATGAGCAGGCTCGGGTTCTATCTGTTCTAGCCCAGCAAGCAGTTAAGCTAACCTCTGACCCCACTGATATTCCTGTGTTGTGTCTAGAATCGGACAATGGGAACGTCATGATCCAGAAACACAAAGGCGTCACAGTGGCATTGCACAAAATGGCCTTCTGACGTCTCATGTCAGTGCTCCAGAAGCCTGTGATAGGAACTACAGTCTACCTATGTTAATTATCTTAAAGAGTTATTAAAGTTTCAATAGTTAGGTCATTCATTTAATATGCATTGGACATTTTTCTACTAATTTTAGAGTAAGCACTTTTTGACATTGTATGGACTGACCTATCAAAATGTTAGTAAGAAAAGATCTTGTTTTGAAGCAACAGGTCTAGGTCACTTTGTATATAGAATTTTCTTATGGTCAATAAATCTGGTTGGGCGGGAGAAAAAGAGTCAAATGGAAATACTAGAAATAACAGAAAGTAGAATGTGGTAAAATGTTAGAAAATTAGCTTGGTCAGTTTATAGAGATCTTAAACATCTAGTTAAGAGGTTAAGACAGGGTTTAATATTCAATGAGAGTGACCAAAAAGTTCTGAACAAAGGTACTTTTTAAGTAATGAATTAAGAAGATAACTTCAGCAGTAGTGTATGGAATGAATTAGAGTAGGAAAAGGCTGACTTGTAGTAAAAGTCTGGAAACAGAAGTAGGTATGGATGACAAACATAAATTACAATGTACAAAATATACAATATACAGAATTATACAAACAGAATTTTAAGGTGAGAAGGAATCTCATAAATTGTATAATTCAATCTCTTTCATTTTAGAAATAAGCAAACTAAGGCTCACAGAAACTTGGTCAAAGTCACACAATTAGATATTTTTTGAGCTGGAATTTGAATTGTGCTTTCTTGGTTCTAAAGCCTGTTAACTTCTTTGACCAGGGATGTTTTTTTTTTTTTTCCCTCTATATAATGTTTGGCAAATCACCATATGAATTAAATGAAAGACATGAATAAACCAAGGAAAGAGTCTGAAATTCCCAGCCTCCAAAATGAAAGGATGATCTATTAACAGAAATAGAAGAATTCTTGGGAAGAACGAGAGTAACTTCAGGTTTGGACTTAAATTTGTGAAGCGTTGCAAGAATATTCTTGTACAGATGTCAGTCAGATAGTCAGACAGTTTGAGAAGTCACTGTATTATATTAATATTTCACTATTCATTAGAGAGGCTAAAAAGAGAAGTGGTTAATAATGGCAGATGCAAGGACATAACAAGGATAAATATGTGTAAAAAGATACAGCAAATAAGAACCATGGAGAAAATCATTTAAAATAAAGTGCTGGAAGCAGAGGTCAGACTGTAGAGGGCTAAAGCTTAGGAGCTGATGAAGGAGTGGAGAAAGCATATGTAAAAATACATAGTCAAGAAACATGACCTAAGTAAGAGAGAGAAATTGATCATTCTCAAGGGAGCTTGAAGGTGTGGCAGAATAGAAAGAAGGTATTATTAAGGAGATTTCAACAGTCCTCCGTAACAACAATTTGAGGAAAAACAAATTAGTAAAGTAAGAGAGATTGAAATGTAAGAGAAACAAGAAATAATGAATGGAGGAAAATTCCAGAGAAATTAAGAAAGTGTACAGTCAGAAACACAAATAGATTACTTGTGATGGAGAAGAAAATGCTTCTAAGAGGAAAGGAGAAGGTTTGTAACAATGCAAAGAAATTAAGGCAAAAAGGGGAGGGGTAGCTCAGGAAGTGTGAATTACTTAGATTTGATCCCATTCACTAAGGGCTTTCAGTATACTTCTCAGATAGGGCATCTACAGGAAAACATTCTACATTCCACACAGGAATCTCATCCTCCTGTGACTCCACTAGTTTTGTCAGAAACCTTTCTCTAATTAGGGTCCTAGTCATGGCCCCAAATACCTTAAGAAAAGGCCATTCACTGCCTCTCTTCAAACGCGATGGCATCCCTCAGCACTACTCTAGCCTCAGGTCAGACCCTTCCCAGAACCTAACTCAGTTCTGGCACCAAAACAACTTCCAATTCTGGCACCAAAACAACTTAGGATAAATTTAGGATAGTTGAGGTACATCACTTCTATTTAAGCATCTTATCTCTGTAATTCTTAGTATCAAGTAAAGGGCAAGCCCAATTGCCCCCTGATATCTTCTCTCTAAATTCTTCATTTATTGTACTCTCTTCTGTACCATTTTAATCTTCTCTGATTCTCTTAGCTATATTTTCAAGAATCCTTATCCACTGTTAACTAACTTCCTTACATCATCAACCATTCTGCAGAATGGTTTCTGCATATTCCTACCTTAAATAACATTTAGCTCAACTCTGCAGACTCTCCTTCCAGTGTAACTCTCACCTGCAGAAGCTACTTATTCTTTCACATTTCAAAGCCCATGGATTCAGGAGAGATTGGTTCCCTAGAGACACCCTGGCCATTACTCTCCCACTGTAATGTACACGTCCTTATTTCTATTAAGCATACCCCTTGGCTATAAGATCCATTATTAATTCACGTTGCTAATATCTATCCAACTTCCAATCACTATCCCTTAGTCATTGATAATTTGAGGAATTGGGTGTCAGCCGTCTTCTTTACCGTAATTCCTATGGTAATGCTAGGAGATTTCAATGCACATGCAGAAAATTGTTCAATAATCTGAACCACAACTCTTGGATCTTCAAAACTTCAATAATTGTCACTTTTTTCCTGCCTCAGCGCTCCCTCCTGGGGAAATACTGTGGATCTTAGAATCCAATGAAACTATTTAATATAATAATTGAACTCCAATATCTCAAATATTAAACTCCAATATCTCAAACTGATGACAATCATTATTTCTGTCAGGTGTTTTATAATCTCACTCCCAATTTACTTGATCTCCATTTGATACTTTTTGTTCCTTGGTCCAACCAATTCCTGCCAGTATATAGCACCCTCTTTGCTTTTCTTCCATCCTTCTCATCCTAGACTCTATGACTGATCATCTGAACTCCTCCTATAAAAACACTCAGCTTCCCTTTTATACCAAATCTTCCAAACATTCATCAAAACCCTAAAATTGGTTCAATGCCATAATCTGATTCTTCAACATCTAGGCAACTGGGTATTGCTTAAGCAAAGCATACATTCATACAGGTTGGCATATTACAAATTCATGGTTTCCAACATTTGCCGTGGTGGCATCACCAAAAATCTTTTTACCTATATTTAATCAGTTCCCATCAGTTTTTACCCAACAACTATTTAAACTTTCTCATTTTCAATCAAACATCATATTCAACCTCTGGGAACCCTCAGGAATTTGTCTCAAAAACAATCATGTAATCTCAATTACAGCAACAACAAAATTGAGGTTATCAAACAAAATTACCTTCAATTTAACATCCTTTAAAAACTTGCTTAGTTCCAACTCTCTCATCTATTTTCCTCCTGCCTCAATGGTAAATAAGAGCTTCTTTATGTTTACAAACTCCACCTGTGTGGTTAGCCCTACCTACTGCTCTAAGACCTTTCTTCCAGTCATCCTCTTTTTTTTCCTGTGTTTTCAACCTATCTTTTTTCCCTAAAGCATTCTTTCCTCCAAGCCTATCAACACAGGGTATATTTCTTATTCTAAAAGAAAGAAACCTACTCTGGTATCACATACCCCTATCTAATACTTCTCCTCCACACTCTTTTGGTGTATTTATTTTCGTATCTCCCAGTCATGCCTCAGGCCACTGAATTCTGCCTTTCTTCCCTCACTACCCTTCCAAAATCATCAGTGGAAGTCACCAATGACGTCTCCCTTGACAAATCAATGGGCATTTTTCATTTATTATTTTTATTGCTGACATTATTTCTTCCTTCTTAAAACTCTTTAATTTTTTAGCTCTATTCTTCTTACTTTTCTCATTCTTCCTTCACTATGTCCTTCAGAAATTTCTCTTCCTTCGACTACCACTTAAATGTTAATGTTTCCCATGGCAGAGGAAAACTCCTTGGCTCTCATTTCATGGGTAGTCTTTCTGGTTGATTTCACTTTCATTTTGTGGCTACTTCCCATTACTAGTAAATTTACTCGCAAATTGCTCTACGTAGACTAAACTACTTCTTTAAGCTTGAAAATTATTTACTTTACTCCTTGCTAGAGGTTTCCTCTTAGCCCTCTCAATAATTCCAAAACTGAACTCGTCTCTCACTTAAACTGATCCCTCTCCTAACAATTCCCCCCATCTTTGTTAAGGTACCACAGGCACCCAGTTACCCAAGCTGTAAGACTAGGAGCATTTCTTGACTCTTGGTTCCCCCTCAACATCCAAATCCCATTGTTTACCAAGTATTATTGATTTTAATTGGTTAACTCTCATCTTCTACCTCTCCATCCACTACCTTACTTAGTTCAGGCCCTCAAAGAGTTTCTGCTGTCCTAGAACAAGGCAAATACCTCAGTATGTGCTTTTCTTTTCCAAACTCTTTTCTCTCAAATCAACCACCCACAGAGTCTCTAGAGTAATTATTCTAGAGTGAATAAATGTATTATAGCCATCCCCAAACTAAAACTCTTCAAAGTACCTCTATCACGTACCGTCTTACACCTAAGTTCCTTAACAGAGTATACAAGGTTATTCATATTCGGGACCATCTCTATCATTCCAGATTCATTTCTTGCTATTCCCTGCCTTGTGGCTAATGCTCCAACAGCACTAAAACACGGTGTTTATTAATTTAGTAACTTTGCTCATATATTTCTTGAAAATTCCACCAACATCCTACCTTACCTCCCCCTAAATAATTCTAATTCTTCCTTTAAGATATAGCCTAGTTGTCATCTCCTCCATCACATTTTTATGTAAAAGTTGCCACGCTGTCCACCAGCAATGTCAGTGATTCCTTAATATGCTATGTATAGCTTTAAGTAAAGATAATTACTAGGAGGAAAAGTAGGGTTGGGGGTAAATTTTAAAATATAAAAGATATATTTATTGAAATAAAGGATATATCTTAAAGGGAAATCAATAAAAGGTAACCTGATATCCATTCTAAATATGTTTGTTTAAATGTTGAATGTGTTTTAAAATACACAATGATCAGAGATAATTTTGCACTGGTCAGCATAACCTGTTCAGAAGAAAAAAAAGTTTTGATTCTTAATATTAGTTAAATATTTGTTTCCTGAAGTAATATAAAAGAAGTTTAGCAAACATTATTTAAGCTTCTCTTCATCTGTTCCAAAGAGAAAGCACTCATAATATTTCATTTTACAAACATGAAACAGAGAGACCAATTGTTCTGATTCTTCACCTATTGGAGATGTCATGTTGAGTTTACTACATTTATTCCATTCAGAAAATTCCAGATTTCATACAGCCAAACTATGGTCTACTTGGAACTATTAACACATATTTATTCACAGAAAGGGAATTCCCGGACCATGATAGTTAATGCCACGTTGAAATCTAGACCAGGAAACTGGATACTTAGAAAGTTGGTGCCAACTTCTTTTTATTCTTTCCACAATCCTCAATAAAGAGGTCACTTTTCCTTTAAATGTTCAGGTTTTTTTTCTCAAGTAGGTAGTTAGGGAGAACTTGGGTAATTTAGATCAAAAACGATTTGGCAAGAGACAGAAATTGATCCACATTTGGACTTTGTCAAATAGGTAAAAGCAGAACAATGTAGCAAGGGAACTGATGATATTTCTGAGAATGGATTCAACCTCTGGATATGTAAGTAAGTAAAGAAAAGTGGAGACTAATTGGGAAAGGTAAATGGGTAAAGAGAGTGGAGTTGTCTATTGAGATAAAAGAACCAGTGAGTTAAAAGTAATTCAATGAAAGAATAAGAAGGAACCATGTGTAGTTCTTGTCCAAGAGTGAAGTATTTTGTAATAATTGTAAATGGAAAGTAAACTTTAAAAATTATATAAAATATTAAAAATTTTTAAAAAATTTAAAAGATTTCAAAGGTAGAACAATTTCAAGTGACGATAATATTCAGAGCATGGCCATGGGAGTGAATGAGTGAAGTAGAACTGGGGGTAAAGTTCACTACCTCCAATTTGAGATGGTCAAGGAAGTGAGTGGGTGCTGAACAGATCATTCAGGTGAATGCTAACAGCACTCAGGCTCATGGCAGAAATTGTGATAAAGAGGAAGACTAAAGCCACATGCATAAAATAGCATAACCAAGAGGTCAACAGATGATATCAACGTGTAAGGGAAATGGGTGATTGTGCTCAGTTGCATTACCTACAAAGGTTCAGGGGTTAAACAAGAAGCATGGAATATTATGGTAATAAATAAAGAAGAAGGGATAGGTGACTAGATGAGTTTTTATATTTTCAACAATCCCCAGAATCTCATAGTGGACTGAAGTGGGAGTCAGAGGGACTGAGTAACTCAGAAAGTTAGCAGAGTGAAATAAATGATCAAAGTCACTTTAAAAAAAAACAAAGGAAGGAAATATTAAGCTGAATATTCAGTACAGCACTTACTACTTCTTTGGAAGAGGCATACGAATGCAATAGGCAAGGAGCCTACAGGTAGATGCAAGGAGTATAACCAACCATATATTCTGGTTCTTGGTTCGGGTAGTAGATTCATAAATGCTTATTTTATTACTATGCTTTGAAACATGCACACATTCTTTTGTATGTGTCAAAGTAATAACGATAAAAGATAATATTTTTAAAAGCAACTAAAGAGTGCATTCTCACAAAATCTATCCAACTTTTCTGGAGTAGGTATACACTAGACTCACAAATTTGAATCATTTAAGTGACAGTAAATCTTATAGTAAGTTATTTGATAACTTGTTTTCTAAAAGTGATTTTTCTAACCTTGTTTTACTTTAATATAAACATCAATGATATTGTGTTTCCTGAATATAAACTAAATTATGGCACAAAAGACAATTCAGAAATCTCTCTTTCAAAATAGGCCAGCTAGGCTGAGATTGAGAATTTGAGTAAGTATATGAAATTGATAACCAACCTAGAGCTGATAAAGAACTGGTTCTATCTACGTTGGGTTACTGAAAGAATAAATGATATGAAGCAGACAAGCTACTTATTGATAATTAAGAAAAATACAGAGTATAAAAAACTAATGTGGTTCATGATCTTAATTTACATTTAAATGGAAAGATACCAGTGTAAGAAGAATAAGTCTATAATCAGTAATGTCTCATTCATGCCACCCACCTTAAGAAAGGTCTTGCCCAATTATAAGGATTATAAAACTGTTTTTTGCCCAATTATAAATTATAAAACTGCTTTTCACATTTCTGTAAGATAAATGTATGATCATTACAACCAAAAAATAGTCTGAATGTAATATACAGCAATAATAAAAATAAAAGACAACAACAAAGTAAAAATTATTTAGTATTGAAGCAAAATAACAGAAAAAGAGACTGAGAAATGTAAAAGAAAATAAAATATAGCAATAACCACTATCATATAAAAAAAACTGGAAGGCACTAAATTTCAATTACATTTACTGAAAGACATCACAAAATTTGAATTATTAGGAATTTGTTATTGATGATATCTCTATGTTTCCTTCCACATTTGTCTAAATGAATTCAATCCTTAGGAATTTACCCATTAGTTTCAATTATTTTTTTCTAAGCTCTTTCATTATCAACTCTTAATTAACTAAACTAATAGGATAAAAGTGATCACACATAACCCAAATCACTTTGAAACCATAGTCAGAGTGAGTACAGCACATAATTCCTTATCTATACAACCACATTATCACTGCCGTTCTTTTCTCTGCCTACCGGGCCTAAAAATGTTGTCACTGAACTGGCTCAAATCCCTAAAGCTATGTTTAGCCTTGAGAAACTGCAAGCTTTACAGACCTTCTTTCCCCACTCGATTTCCTTCTAGGATTAACTAGAAAGCTAATTCTCCTTTCTGTTAAATGCCAGGTAATTTATATTTCCCTTCAGTACAAGGAGAATGGTGGTAGACTAGAAATACTGGGTCTGGGTAGACAGACCCAGTATTCTCCAGCGATCTGGGTTCATCTACTATGACCAATGAGTAGATCACAGCCACCTTTGACAAGGTAAGGATAAACCTGAGTTTACCCTCATAAACCTCAGTCCAACCTAAGCACTTTCAAGGACTGACTGCGGAGGGAGGTGGGGGAAGGGGGCTGTTAAGATATGTACCAATCAACTAGTGCTGCCTAAATATCTAATCAACTAGTGCTGCAGAGGAAGGTGAGCTGTCAAATGCAATTAATTTTTAATAATACTGTTATTCTACTTTTGTACGTAATAAGAGTCAAATGTAATTTCTGGTGAGTTAAACTTTTAGAATCATCAAAGAGATGATCCTAGCCCATTAAGGGAAGCTATATTTTTGACATCCTAACACAATTAAAGTGTTTATATATGCTTTATTTTCTACTATTTTATAAGGATAATACTTCTATGTTTCATCAGTAACCATATATGTATATATAAAAAACAAAAATAGAAGTGACTTATATCATATCAATAGACAGGCACATGCAATTCTACGAACAGACTCAATTGTAAGAAAAATATACCTGCCGTCCCTGTGATGATGTTCAATGGTCTGACTGTATCTGGAGCGAGGTAGAGTAAGAAAATGACTGCAAGCATGGTAGAAACAAGAATATAAATGAGACTCAGGAAAGAAATGAGAAAGTACATTTTAATTTTTAAAGTGAGATTCAAAAAAGATAAGCAGATAGTAAGCAAAGCAAATGAAAACTGTTACTGGAAAGCTTGCTCCTTCCTCCCAATGTCCAGTGTAATATGGCAGTGCTAAAGGTTAAAATATGCTAAATATTCTAAAACGAAACACAAGAAAATGTAACAAGTTGAGATTAAACAAATAATATTTCAAAATAAAATCTTATCAATTATCACTCAAACATCTTTAGCACCATCTATAAAATGTTATACAATACAGATGCTTTCTCATTTTTTAGGAGGAAAGGTAGAAAGAGAAAAATAATAAAAATAACCAGAAAGCTTAAGAAGAAAATAATAAAAGAGGTAATTTCTAATATTTATCACACTTAGGAGATTTTATGAGGTAGCTATTTCTTTTTCAATCATTACTAATTAAAAGTAACTAAAAGATTTTATAAAATTCCATTTAGTAAGGAGCTAACTGATTCAAATTCCTTTAATTGAATACTAATTTTATTTTGTAAATGTATCAGATGCTATCCATTTTCCATGCACTATGTTTATTATATGTTTATGACATGCTATTGGCTCTGCTACACTTCATGCCTCATGACTACCATAAGCCATCAAAGTAGCACATTGACCTTTTTACCCTTCTGTATCTGATTCTCTTCTTTCTATAGCACTGATTTTAAATTTTTCTATTTTTTAAGTCTTTCATGTCAAAACACTTAATTTTGGCAGATGATCATGTTTCAGTAAAAAATGGAAACCAATCTTGGTCTCTCTCAACACCTCTAAATATAGAGTACATATATATTTATATCTCCACTTGTCCTCTTTTGCAACAAACGAAGAGGCAATTCCTCTACTTGTAATCCTACTTCCCACATGACCTTGTTTCATTCATTTTTGTCTCATGCCTTCCCTTCCACAACTGCACTTAATCCTAAAAATAAAACTTCACTAACCTTGCCTTCCTCTGACTTTTTTTCATCATAAAACATCTTAGACATATCTACAATTCTTGCTACCACTTTCTCACTTCTCATGCTTAAAGCTTACTGTGATTTGATTTCTGTCTCTACCATTCTCTTGAAGCTGTGAATATTATCTGTGAAATTCTAAAAAGTCCTTTAATTTCCTCTTGATCTTCATCACACTCCACTTATCTATGGTTTTAGACAATGATTTTCAACCTCTATTTCTTGACACTCTCTTGGTTTCTGAAACACTATTCTCTCTGGCTATTAGAAATTTAGAATGGATTACGAACAAGGTCCTATTGTATAGCCCAGGGGACTATATTCAATATCCTGTGATAAACCACAATGGAAAAGAATATTAAAAAATGTCTATAGGTGTATAACTGAGTCATTTTGCTGCACAGCAGAGATTGGCACGACATTGTAAATCAACTATACTTCAATGAAAAAAATAGTGTTTATATAACAACTTAACTATGTGCCACATACTCCATTAAAGCTTTGTCTATATCTCATTTACTTCCCGTAACAACTCTTTGAGATAGGGTCTAGTGTTCCCACAGACAGAGAAACTAGGCTGAGTGCTTGCACACAGCCGTAAAGTAAGTAGCAGGACTGGTTTCAAACTCAGGGCTTTCTTGAGCCAAAATTCAGGCTCTTAACATGTACACATTGGTCTGGTCTCTGCCTATTAAGTGCTTCTTTATCCATTTCGCTTACTGATTCCCTTTCTTTTTATTCCTCAGAGACAGTGGTTTCCCAAGATTTGTTCCTCGACCTTCTTTATACTCCAACACCTTCTTTCTGGATAATATTATTTGTTTTTATAGTGTAAATTCTCACTTTGGTTTAGCCTTGATTTGTCTTTGGGTTTCACATTTCCAGCAGCTTCCTGGGATCTCCACATGGCTGCTTGAGTGTCATGTAGGCATTTTAGAAAAACACATGTTAATTGTGAGACGAGCAAGACATTGGCCTATTTGGACATCTGGTGCTACATTTGTGAAATAAGGGAGCTGGAGCAGTAGTTTTCCAACTTTCTTTTTGAGCGGAAGACCAGTTGTTTTTTCAAACAAAATTTTATGTAAAACCAATATTTAGGAATTCAATAAAATCAAAATGGCGCTGCTACAGAGGGAGTAAGAAGCCTAGACCCTACCCATTTGGCTTCATCCTTACCTACAACAGCAATCCTTCACGTACCTCTTAAGAACATAGAACCCTATAACCTCTAAAGGCCCTTCTAGTTTCATATATAACTCTTTAATCCCCCTTTGGAATTTAATATAATACTTGAGCTATTCCTTTTCTTTTAATTCCACTTTCAACTAAGGATTTAAATATTTACTTAATAAACCAAGCTTTAAAATATCAAAATTTAACTCCTCCATTTTCTTTATTTTCCACATTCAATTGATTTACAAACATTGCTCATTCTAATGCCTAAATAACTCAGATTTATTCCTTCTTTTCCTTTTCTTCTGCCACTACCTTAAATCAGGCTTACCATGTCCACTGAAATAACCTTTTATTAGGTCTCCTTTCCTTCAGAATCCAACCCTCTCCTGGTCCACTCTGTCTATGGAAGTATATTTACAAAGTATGCTTCTGGTCATGTAGGCACATTGCTCCAAATCCTTCAATGGCTTCCCATATCAAAAAACAAGTATATATTCTTTAAAATGGTACACAAATTAAGTTGTAAGCTACATTCAATCTTCATCTCCTATTACTTCCCTTTTCCCATACCACAACTTTTTATCTAGGTACAACAGACTACCTAAGATTCTCTAAATATATCCCATACTCTCCTGACTTCCAGACTCTGTTCATGCTCATCACTCATCCAAGAATGCCCATCATACTCCCTGTCTCCACTTCATTGCCTCTCAAAATTCTTCTCATTTTTAAAGTCCAACTTCTCTTTGAAGGTCTTCCCAATAGATCGAAGCAAGTAATTTTCTCTCCAATCTGTTCCAACACTACTATGCTTAGGCCTCCCAGTCTTCTACATTTTATAACTAGTTGGTATATTGTATAATTAGTTGGTATGAATTACTTAGTATAATCAGTTGGATCATCTGTTTATCTAGACCAGGAGGAAGCCTATTTTAAATCTTTGTGCATAATGCCTGACCCACTCAATAAATATATTTTGGGTTGAACTAAAATGTATAACACAATTACGCTGTTTTCATGGTCAACCTACTGTCCAAAGAGAGTAGTCATTCACATAATCATAGAAACATTCTAGAACTGTAAATAAAAAATTACAAATCTATGTAGTATAAGAAAATAGGGAAAACGGTATCAAAAAGAGACTTTCCTGGCTTTACAAAGAGGAGAAAGAAAATCCAGCAGTAGTGATGTTGGGATTTATTGCATTAAAAAGGAATCAACTGTCTCTTAGAATTACTTAAGAGTAACAAAAATGTGTAAAATTCAAAGCTTGTTAAAATTTTCATATTCATAGAACATATATATCATCATCCAATTTCTAATATTTTCCTTGGGGAGGTTTATAATTAATTTTGTCTCTATAACGTAAAAGAAAACATTATACAGGAATCACCTTCATCAAGTAACAGTTTGTTTTATTTCCCTTTTTGTGATGGTTAATTTTATGTGTCAACTTAATTGGCCAAGGGGTGTCCACATTAAACATTATTTCTGGGTATGTATGTAAAGGTGTCTCAGGATGAGATTCCCATTTGAATCAGTAGAATCAGTAGATTTCCCTCTTCATTGTGGGTGGACATCAGGCAATCTGGTGAGAGCTTGAGTAGAACAAAAGTAAGAAGAAGGAGAAATTTTGCCCTTTTTTCCTGCCTCATTTTTGAGCTAGACATCTCATAACTCTCTGGCCCTCTGACTGAGATTTATACCATCAGCTCTCAGGTTCTCTGGCTTTTGGACTTGGACTGAATTATACCACCATTTCATGGGTCTCCACCTTGCAGACAGCAGATGGTAGAACTTTTCAGCCTCCATATTCATGTGAGCCAATTCCTCATAATAAATCCCTCTCTCTCTCTCTATCCAACCTACTAGTTCTGTTTCTCTGGAGAACCCTGACTATATACTTTTCTATAGATATGTTATACCTCTTAACCTAATCTGGTCATGATCCCCCTTGAGATGGAGTGAAAAGTATAAAGACGCATCTATGAATATTACACAAATTAACCATACTGTTTTAGTAAGCCTCCTAAAATCCACTTAAGATACAGAAGTCCTTTGCTGCTTCCAATTAGTACAACTTAAAAACATTTTATTTACACTTCTCTATTAAAGCATGCTTACTTTTCTCCCCAAATTAACAGATATTATAAAGTCTAAGCAATAAAGTGATGAATATACATAATGAGTTAAACAAAGTTGTTATATTACAAAATGCATTTAATCCAATTTGTTTGAAATTTTAAAAAAATTGAGCAGAGCTGTAATTCACTGTAAAAGAATAAAATAGAAAACTAAAAAAGTGACTAAATTTTAAAAAGAGAAAAAAATGAAGTAACAGATTCTCAAATCACAAGAAAAAAAATCACTATTCAAAGAACTGAACAAGATTACTGATCCAATTTCCTGACACACTCTGATTCTTACTAAGAAATATAATCTTTGAAGACAAAACAAAATTGTATTTATAATGAATTATCCTTCCATATATTTCATTAGCCTGAATGTTACCTTTTAGGACTAGCAGATACATAAAAAGGACTACAAAAGGAGATAAAAATCTTATTCTTAAGTAACCTGTAGATTTTGAAAGCTAAGTTTCCAACAATCTCAAGCTAATACCAAACTTTCTGCTCTGTCTTTGATATTGTTACTGTTTTGCTACCTTAGTTCCTAAAATATAATATGATTTAAATAAGCTAAAATATACTCCTGAAATATAATGAATAAAAAGTTGTATTATTTTTGTATGATGAATTCTCTTTTTCCATTTACTTTCTCTATATTTTCAAACTTTCAGAGATGTATTTCTCTCATAGTTTATAACTGAAAGGATCACAAAAAGACTACAAATAGTTATAGGTATGTTTGGCAGTTTCTGGTAGCTGGTTGCCTGAAAAGAGTAGAGAAATAGCGTGTGTGTGAGGTATTTCAGAGATTCATACAACAGGGCATTTTTCTTTTTAGAATATAACTGCATTCATTGAATGCACAGAAGAAAAAAGTTTATGAAGTAATATATCTTCTGCCAGTGTTATGTTTTTTTTCTTATTATGCTAAAAGTATACTCTATGGAATTAAATGCAACCGATATATTTTAGTCTCTAGGATAGACATAAAAATGTGTATTGTAGGGCTTCCCTGGTGGCGCAGTGGTTGAGAGCCTGCCTGCCGATGCACGGGACACGGATTCGTGCCCCGGTCCGGGAAGATCCCACATGCCGCGGAGCAGCTAGGCCCGTGAGCCATGGCCGCTGAGCCTGCGCGTCCGGAGCCTGTGCTCCACAACGGGAGAGGCCACAACAGTGAGAGGCCCGCGTACCACAAAAACAAAACAAAACAAAACAAAACAAAAATGTGTACTGTAAGATATCTCTGACATGTTACAGAAATAGTATCTAGTACTCTACACTTATTCTAATAGTAAATTAACTCCTGTAAACAAATAAACTCTTGAAATATTTCTACTACTAAAGTCACATGGTTTGCCCCAGAAAAATGATGTTCCTTGTAGTAGTTACCAGGATTTACCAGAGAAACAATGATACAAAAAGTATGGGCGATGAAAAGGAAGATGAAAGATATCCATTACGATTAATCGTTTTTATCCTTGTATCCAAGTTTCTGAATTACTTGTAATGAACCTACTTTCTTTTCAAAATATAATAGGAATTTGACTCATGAAATAAAGTGAGATGTGCAGAGAAAGATCCAATCGAAATTTTATATATAATTCTGTTTTATGTTACCTATAAGAAAAGGATATTGTTACACCCCTAAGTTTAACCAGGTACTACAAATTAATGTCAAATAGCATCATTTCTCACCCAATATAGCCAATGTAAAAGCCATTATCTTCATTCACAACTTTCCAATATGTTCCCGAGTCCTTCATTCTTCATACTGGGTCTTTCTGATGTACATGTGTATTCTGTCTCTGTGCCTTTGCTTTTGTTCTTGCCTGAATAAACATGCCCATTTTTTCAAGGTCCAACTCAAGTCCTACATTCTCTACAAATGTCTTTAAAAAACACCTGAATTGACTGATTTCTCTTTTCTCTGCTTAATTGATAAGCACATTAAAATGTAAATTATTTGTAAGCCAAAAATCCTTTTAAAATGTTAAGAGTAAGGCACCTTTTTTGAGTACCATGCAATTGGAGGCACTATGTCACTTAATCTACCCAACAACCCTATAAAGTTGGTACTAATATTCTAATTTTATAGATAAGGAAATCAAGTGTTAAAGAGATTAGTTTTCACAAAGATACACAGCTAGCAAGTGGCAAAAAGCTTAAATTCAAACCCAATGCCATTTGGTTCCAAATCCTATGAAAAAAGTAAATTCCATGAAATACTATTAAGGTCAGTGTGTCAATTCTTACTGACAAAGGTTAATGCACCACTCAAAATACCTAAATTTTACCTACTCTCTCAAAGGAAATTCTCTTTTAGGCTTTTTAATCAACAGTATTATTGACTGACTATAAAATGCTGTTCATGAAAGTTCACTGTAAGAGGTCTAAAGTATTCTTACCTTCTAAATAGTACATAAAAATTACAATGCTTTCACATGCATTCTATTATAGAAAACCTTTTAGAATATTAGGATAAAACAGAAATTAAGAACCCATTGTTTAATAATGTGATAGATTACCTACATGAATAACACTGTATTTTTATTTTTGATTCTTCATGTTAATGAATAATGATTACAAAAATAACTCAAAATTAATATATTAGAAATGGTTTTACAGTCCTATTTAAATGAAATTGTATTTTACTTATTTCAAAAAGGATTTGAAACAGCTCACAATTAAGAGTAATTATGACCTGGTAATGTACAACACAAAAGTAATGAAACCACATGGATCATCTTTCCCCAAAACTTCTGAATTACTTGAACATTTTTGCTAAACTAAAAGATTCATAAAGTTATAAAGTAAACAAGAAAATATGACATTTCAATTATGACTAATTCAAATATTAACTAATACCAAGGATTTAATAGCGTTTTTCTGGTCATTAACCTTAGGGCTATATGTCTTAAAATACTGATAAAATATTATGCATTTGATAGGATAGTGACTATTTTTGTTTGTAAGTATAATTCTAGAGGTTAATTTTATTCTATTCTTCTCTGCAAGATTTAGACCATACCGTATTATCTTCAGAGAAAATATCAAGTCCATTTTATATAAACTTGGAAGATTTAAAGCCATTTCAGACTTTTCTCCCTCATCATTTGCTTAACAAACCTTCAATGAACAAGGACTTTATGAATCATTACATAAATAATTTCCAAAAATTACTGAAGTTCTGTTAGGTAACAAAAAACTCATTTATCCACCCTATGACTCCTTCCTAATCACACTAACATATTCACTATTATTGTACTTGATAAGCATCAATTTCTATAGGTAGCATGCCTATAATTACCCCTAAAGACACAGACCACTATGAAAAAGTCAAATAAATGAAAAAGAAATAAAACACTACATAAACTTTCATTCAACACTAACAAAGATATTAATTTAATAATTTCCTATTTCTTCTTAGATCTCAGACACAAAAGCCAACACTTGTTTGACACTATTAAAGACTAAGATATTCCCTATCTTTTATTTTGGAAAAGTGTACTCCAACACAATGAAATTATAAGCATGAACTGAGTATAACCCTAGATTTAGATAAAACAATTAAATATATAAATATTGACAGCAAATTTTCATATCAATTGATTGAAAACCCCCAAGTGTTTTTACTAAATTTTACTAAACTAATTTTACTAAAATTAGTTTCGTATGCATACAAAGAGACTTCTGAGTTCCCGTGTTATTTCATCATAATATTCTCTGAATAGTAATTTAAGCTTTCTATCCTAATCCTTATCTTAAATCCTTTTAATAGTTTTGGGGAAATATCATAGCATTTTCTATTTTATATGTAACCAAAACATGAATTAGAGGGTTAACCAATTTGCTTAACTTAAAAAAATAAGTAGTAATTAACGTATGTAGTGAAACGTACCATATTACTTCTAAGTATATCACATTTAATAGAGCAAATTCAGAGAAGTCTCTCAAGTACAGCAGCTGACAAGCATGATTCTTTAAGTTGCTTAAAAGGTTTACTGAAAGCCATGAGGAAAAACCTCCTCGTGAATCAGTTTTTGTGTCTGTTTCCTAAACAAACCAAACTTGTCTTAACACTTCTATATAAAAAAAGTCACACTTATTTCCCTGATGAATGTAAAAGACTTTACATCTGTTGTCTCATGAAAGTATTTTTCTATATGATAATTGGTTATGATAAGGTAAAAATAATAAAACATCTTATTTTCCTTTTGATTATCATTATAACCTCATGTGCAAATTCACTAACTTAACTGGTTTGATTTAACAAAGTACCAAAATTGAAAGAGCAAAATGAATTTTTTTCTTACCAAACAAAAGTTTATTTTTGTTTCTTTAATTTTTTTTAATGATGTGGCAATCACAAGAATCAATGTAGGTATTGTAAAGGAAGCATATGGTTTTAGAAACTAGGATAAGAAATACCCAAGTTCAGGATGGAAATATTTTATGGTAATACCTTCTTCCTGAAGGCAGCAATTATAATAAGCTCTAATAGTATTTGATCATATTTACCTGTCTCTATCTGGAGAATAATGGTCATCCATGACACGATGTCTATCCATTCGGCTAATTGTATTATAATGTCCCATAGCAGAGCGTGTCCCTCGAAGTCCCTGTTCCACATTCCGACTGAAATAGCAAGATCCACTAAATATCTTAATAGACCATAGTCACATATTATACTAAGAAACAAAGTTTATTTATAAAGACAGTAGAAAAAGACAAAAATCACTGTAATATCAAGTCCAAGGTTTTTGTTTTGTTTTAACTAATAGGAGATTGCTGCTATAACAGAGGTATAACATAAAAGTAAGATAATATCAATGGAGATGGAGATAAGGATTATCAAAACTATTAATGGATGACTCCCAGGTGTATAGTAGTGATAATGATATATGTAACACAGGAGGAGGAATAGATTTGTATGGAGAAAATGAGTTCAGCATGTTGCTTATAGACAATATATCAGTGGATCAATATATCAGTGGATCTTATCTTAGGGATATTAATTGTTATTTCTTTTAAAATCTAAACTGATGTCTTTAGAATTGATTAATGACTATTTTTTCAAGCTGCCATTCTTGGCCTGGATTTTCTACTTATATACTTCTTTTTCATGATGGAATAAACCTTTTACATAAGCTCCTGTTATTACGGGCTTCCTATTACATGCAGGTGAATCTAATCTAAAACCCATGCCAATTTTCTATTGGCATCTTCAAATATTTTTTCCCTGGTAAAAGTCAAGTTTGTTTTTTTTTTTAACAAGGAAGGACTTAATTTATTAAAGCTACGAATTCAAAATCTCTCTCTCTGGCACTTTAAATTTCAGATTACAAATCTTATTACCCTACTGATAGGCCTACCACATTTAAACAATTACTTTTCAGAAGACTTTTAATAATTTTAGTCCCATTTACAAATTTAGTTAATTCAACATCTTCAAACACTTTAAACTATGTTTGTTAGCTTAACATATTAGATTTTTCTCTTCAATTAATTGTCTAAATTAACACTTTTAAAGTCCTTAATATTCTTATAAATTGTTATATTTATAAATATAATATACCTTTTCTCTTAAATAGTCCAATACCATGTACAAAATTAAGATTACAATTTAAAATTCTAAGTCTAAATGCCTAAAACTAACTCAATTACTCATTTAAACTAAGCGTTATAAGGCTGTCGTTCTAAGAGTTCAAATTTCCTTAAACATTGCAAGTATATAAAATGTGAAATTATGCACATATTTCCTGTTAGGAAACACATTACTTCCATGGTTCTTACTCCATTAAGCCTTTCTGTACTTAACTGGATTGATCAGAGTTTTCCACTAAGCATAAGACCTGGAGTTGCAGATTTTCCAAGTAATTCTTCCCACTGCCCGTGCATTCCTTTTCAGTCTTCTCATGATTGTTCTTAATTGTATATAGCTCCATCAAATGTTTTTTTTTCCAATTTCTTAAATTATCAATATCTATATAATTCATGAGTATAATTAGTTGGGTCTAACTAGATCTGCTCAATATACATATGAGACTGGAAGTTGGATCTTCTTTATAACTATAACTATAAAATTATATATAGGTCATCTAAAGTTACAAAGTAGCCCATATTTCATCTTACTCTCATTATATAGGCTATTGATAGCAGGTATGTTTTTCCCTAAGTAACTTTTTTTTACAACAATTTATTATCTTTGAAAATTTCCAATAATACTTTATGATAAATAGGCTTATAATATCATCTTACAAATAAAATGTTATGCTGTCTTACCTCTGTGGAGGAGGGACACTGGGTGACCAAGATCTAGTCCTTCCTATAACATCTACTCGGTGAGGAGACCCTGATGGTGAACAATAGTTTGATGACATTACTTGTTCTGGCACTGACAATGTTGAGCTTTGAAGATCTCGACCATTGTGTCGATAATCTAAAGGTGGAAATATTAAGATTATAGTTATCTATACACTAAGATCTTTTCTATTTTGTATTTCACTGAAAAAACATAAAATGTTAGTGAAGTTGAAAAGCTCTGAATATACTAAATGTAAAGCATAATGAATAAAGCATAACACTAAGATAAAATAATATTTTATAAACACTTAAATTGAAAATTAAAGACAAATATTCAAACATTTAGAGAGCTACTATGTCCAAGGCCCTATGCTAGGTAGAGTAAAACTTTTTTACACAGTTAATAATCTTCAGTAAAAGATTCAAGTTTATTCTAAAAACATTTTCATCTCTTCACTGACCTAGAAGACCTTCAAATAGTTCTCAACAATTATAAAGGAGGGAGGCTCCAATAAAGATGTTTAAAAAAAAAAAAAAACTGGGAGGGGATATATGTATGCATATGGCTGATTCACTTTGTTGTACAACAGAATCTAACACAGTATTGTGAAGCAATTATACTCCAATAAAGATCTATTTTTAAAAATTAAATAAATAAATAAATAAAATGATTAACTTGACAAAAAGTTTCTAATTTCTATAGTCTAGTTATTTCTTTAAGAAATAAACAATATTAGAAAGCACTCTGAATACCATTTGAAGTAAATATGTAAATTCCGATAGATTCCAAGTATTTGAAGTTATCTCCATATCCTTTTTATAAACATCAAAATCAGGACTATGGTACTGTAGTTTTTGAAATGTTATCTTTCAAATGCATTATTAAAGTATGGTATATGATGAAAAAACCATGTCTCAAAAATTACACTGGATTTTAAAATAGCAACATATAGGATATTACAGCAGTCTTTTTTCCTCAATGGATTATTAAATGATTCACTATATAGTAAAAAAATTAATAACAACATTGAGACAAGAAACCATGATGTTTCATGGTAGTAAAAAGTAATGAACCCAGGGTAAACACTTTGAATTGTGTAGGTTTGCGAAATACTATTCTGTAACAACAAAAATTTTTCCAGAGTATTAACCAAAATAATGAATGATTCCTGAAAAGTTTTTTTTCAAAAGATACAGTTCCAGGCTTCCCTGGTGGCACAGTGGTTGAGAGTCCGCCTGCCGATGCAGGGGACACGGGTTCGTGCCCCGCTCCAGGAAGATCCCACATGCCACGGAGCAGCTGGGCCCGTGAGCCATGGCCGCTGACCCTGCGTGTCCGGAGCCTGTGCTCTGCAACGGGAGAGGCCACAACAGTGAGAGGCCCGCGTACCGCAAAAAAAAAAAAAAAAAAAAAAAAAAGATACAGTTCCTTTAACAGAATGGAAAAATAATAACATGATCATTTTTTCGTCATCCTGGAAATAGAAAATAAAAGAATTGAAATATGCCAAAAATGGCATCAAGATAAAGAGCTTTAATGACCTGAAGGAAAATATTTTGGGTGAAAAAAATCTGATGTGGCTAGATATTTAATAAAGAGAAGAAGTTGAAAAGTCAATTAAAGGACTAGAACACAAGCAGGAAAAAACTGCTAACGATCTCCAAGCAAGAGATCATGAAAAGTATGACTTTATTAAGGTTTAATTCACAAACCATAAAACACGAAAAATATTTTTTCAGTCTTAGTGAATTAATATATTGTTAACCCTTAGTGTAAAAAATAAAGGCTAAAAGATAGTCATTGGGTTTTTTAAAAGTAGTACACTGGTAGCATGCAAACTGACTCATATTCTATCAAAAACTGTCCAACAAAAACTATCAGTCACTGATGCAACTGCAGCATGTCTTACATACAATAAAACATATTTTGTTCATGATAAAATTGGTTATGCTTATGAAATTTGCTAAGCTAACCTTCAAGAAGAGAATCAAACATTTTTATAATATTTTGAGTATAATATATATAAAAATTTTGCCAGAATTTATTAAAAAATAGCTACTTACCTAAAATATTAAATCATCAGATAAATTTCTAACCATCAATGAGGCAATATTTTAAACCACAATACCATAATTTCAAAATGTAGCTGTACCTGATACTAATCCACATAACAACAATGAAAAAAATTTCAAAAAAGTGGGTTCAAATATTTGACATACTTGGGTATGTTAGTGATATTAAAAAGATTTTTTTCACACTATTAGTGAAGTAGAAGGAAGTTTCATT
Source organism: Mesoplodon mirus (assembly GCF_964341445.2). NCBI lineage: Eukaryota > Metazoa > Chordata > Mammalia > Artiodactyla > Ziphiidae > Mesoplodon > Mesoplodon mirus. Next base: position 31,710,168 of record NC_138992.1, read on the forward strand.
TATATAACTTCTCAAATTTATAGTGAAATCCTTATTACTTAGTAGTTTAAAAACAGAAAATTGGTAAGTATTACTTATGAGACATCTTTCAATAGAATGTTCAATCTAAGAACTGGTACAGGTATTCCAGCAACTAGAATTATTCAGTTTAAACTGCCATAGGCTGTTTCGGGGGAGGGGGCATAAAGAGGCAAGTCCTTTGTACCTCATTATATTTATCTATCTATTTACATATTTACTGGTAAATAATGATGAGTCACACTTCCTTATTATCACTATAAAATAATTCTGAAATTCTTACCTGATACTACACCAATTCCATCATCGCAGTCATAGTCAGAGACTTCACTATCACTTATTCTCTTTGACCCTATGAAGCAAACAATAGCAATAATTAAAATTGCTGATCATTTAAGGAAAAAACCCCTCACCAACCTGAAAAACAAATGAAAGGATTTTGAATGGAATACCTGAGAATAAAAAAAAGAGAGAAGAAAAGTCATTATGACCACACAAACACCTGTTTTTACATATATTTCATTATGTGAGGATATTATTTTTGAAATGTATACGATAAAGTTCCTAAAAGGATTAAAGCTTGAAGTAATATTAAATATTAAATAATACATGTTAGTGATTTGATGCTGATTGATAAAATCTATTGGGCAAAAAGCCGAGTCAAAAATAGCTCAATCAGGTCAGTTTTAGATGCTTTTAGACAAAGGCATTTAAATCTAGTAAACTTCAAAATACAAACAATGTTATATTCAAAGACATTCATGTGTCTTTTTCTAATATGCATGACTAATGAATTAAATATACCCAATTCTTTAATCTTTATTTTTCACACTCATGGAGAGGAAGCATAATTTAAGACATCTTAAATGTCCTTCCCTTATTATTACTTTAGTTGTTTTCTGTTGCTCTGAAATAAGTCATCCACAAACTGACTTACACATTGTGAACTGTGTTATGCTTTCTAAGAAACAACATAAGACAGAATAATAATTACTATAATTCAAGAGCCCTGTGTGTGTTTTCCTTACAACACAGATCTATAACAAAACTTTAAAACGTTAATCATGCTATGGCAAAAATAACATTAAATTGAATTAAGTAGAGCTTTGATGGCTAAAGCAGACTGTCTTCACACTTAGTGATGACATATATCACATACATAAATAAACATGTTATAATTTGTTTTTTAATCTATCTTTTCTCCTACATGTGTCTCAGGAATAGGCATACCTTACATAAGAGAATCTTTTATTTAAAGCATTTTCCCCTTCTCTGGTATCAGAAAATATTTAATGATAAATGAAGACAGTGTTGCTATTTCAAAAGAGAACTTGTTTTGTCTGTCTGCTTACATAATTCATTACTCATTACATAGACTAAACTCTGTTATCAGAAAATAAATACTTTCCTGTAAGGTTTATAAAACACTGAAAGCTCATGTTGTGTAAAATAGCAATAATTAAAACGTTCTAGGAATGCCCTCCAACATTTGCAACCTCCCCTTAGAAATAATCTCTCTATATTTTGTTGTAATCCCTGCCCTCTTGGGAGAGGGAGAGTCTTTCTTTTTTGCCAGGAACTGCAGTTCTTGTTTTTCTCCTTTTAATGTTTAGGTAGAAGATACCTACCTTTTTTGGTCATGTCATCCCACTGAGTGTACTCACTACTATTTTCCTTCCAAATCCTTATGTCATAAAGTTTTGGACCCAATTGAATCTGAGGCTCTTACAGCACCAGTTAATATGGAAACTACAGTTACCTGACAACATCCCAACAGAATGCTCACAAAAGGATTTATAGAATTAGGACATACATTCTAAATGAACTTGGGAGAAAGGAGGGATAACACAGATGGGGCTATTGAGGAGAGACTTAAGAAGAATTGCTCAGCTTGTAACGAGATTTCACCTTGTAAATGATCAAGGACAAAGCAATGATTAGTTTAATGTGCCAGTACAAAGCATAAAGATTACGTGCTTTTCATATTGGTCAAGGATCAGATCTGCTTTTTTTTTTTTTTAATTTTATTTATTTATTTTTCCTGTGTTGGGTCTTCGTTTCTGTGCGAGGGCTTTCTCTAGTTGTGGCAAGCGGGGGCCACTCTTCATCGCGGTGCGCGGGCCTCTCACCATCGCGGCCTCTCTTGTTGCGGAGCACAGGCTCCAGACGCGCAGGCTCAGCAGTTGTGGCTCACGGGCCTAGTTGCTCCGTGGCATGTGGGATCCTCCCAGACCAGGGCTCGAACCTGTGTCCCCTGCATTAGCAGGCAGACTCTCAACCACTGCGCCACCAGGGAAGCCCCAGATCTGCTTTTAATGTAAAATAAGAATGACACCAGCAAAAGATGAACTTCATTTTATCAGCCTTTACGAGCCATCTTGTGTGTGAGGGTGCCGGTGAGAGTGGGAGGCGAGGTATTATATGTGGTTTGTAAATGCTACTTCCTTTCAGAATCCTGATTACTTTCCTGATGGAAGTCTTGACCTATTTTGATATTAATCCTCTAGAGGTTAAATATATTTCAGTTATGTTCTATGTGGATCTTGTCACATTCTGATGAAATCAAGTACTTAAGTTTAATGTCACTGAATGGATAAATCTTCTCTTTTAAAGAGAAGAAATTTTAAAATTTCTTTAAGAAATTTCCTGAGCTTGTATACAAGCACAGAGATACCCTTATTTTCTTCTGAAAGTTTAAAAATTTTGCTCTGTGCATTTATATCCTATCCATCTTGAACTAAGTTTCTGTACGGCATGAGATAAGGATGCAACTTCACTTTCTATATGGATAACACGTATCTCAGCATTGTTTATTTAATCATTCTATCTTTCCACAATGATCTGCAATGTCACTTCTGTTACAAATAAACGTATTCTACCTGCTAGAATTTGTTTGGTGCTCTCCTTCTTTTTCCTTGTACAGGCTGTCTATCTATAAACCAGTAACTCACTGTCTTTGTTATTACAATGTTATATATTGAAAAGCAAATACTTTACCTAATTATTCATATATTTGATATTTCTCCTTTGCTTTTCCATTTAAATTTTAGATTCAGGTTATAAAACTGCACAAAAACATCCTATAGGGATTTTGATTTGAAATGCATTGAATCAATACATCAATTCAGGGAGAAATGGCATATTTTACAGCATTGTTTTACTAGCCATGAACATGCCATTCTCTTCATTAAAGTTTTCTTTAAGATCTCTCTATGAAATTTTTAACTTTGGTCACTCAAATTTTCTGCATTTGTTGGATTTATCCTTTGTATCTTATCATTTCTATTGCTATTAGAAATACTGTTAAAATTATGTTTTCTAACCTAATTGCTCATAAACAGAAATACAATTTTATTGTAAAATAATGTTAATCAACCAGCTTGTTAAAGTCTATTTTTTCTTTACTTCTAATAAATTTATTATGGTTTAACTGGAATTTTTCTATGGAGACAATATACTTCCCAGTCCTAATGCCTTTTTTCTTTCTTTTTCCTGTCTTTCTATGCTAGTAAGCATAATACTGGAAAGAAACAGAGAAATTTTACATTTCTTTCTAAATTCTGATTTTAAATAGAATTTTTCTAATATTTATCCATTTAAAGTGATATCTGCTGAATTTACATTCTATCAGATTGAGGAAAGTCTCTTATAAGTTCAGTGATATTTCATAAAGGATTTTCAATTTTTATTTACAATTAATTCTGGCCTGTTTCCTTCCTGTACTAACCTTTTGGTTTAGAATCAAGGTTACACTAGCCCAACTAAATATTGAGAATTAGTCCTTTTTTATTCTCTGGGAGAATTTGTGTAGATTAAAAAAAAAATCTGTTCTTTGAAATTTTGAGAGAATTAATCTATAAAATTACCATGGTCTGGTGTTTCCATTGTGGGTATATTTTAAATTGCTAATTCCACTTTTTGGTAGATGTAGAATGACTTATTAATTCAAGATTTAGTAAATTATATATTTTACAGGAATTTGTTCACTTTGTCTAAGTTTTCAAAGTGCTTGCTACAATGTTTAAATTTTATTTTATAATTTATTTTCTGATATATCAATTATACATCCATTTGAATACTAACCATACCTTCTTTTTATTTCTTCACTACAGGTTTATTTTATTTTATTTTATTTTTTTGCAGTACGCGGGCCTCTCACTGTTGTGGCCTCTCCCGTTGCGGAGCACAGGCTCCAGACACGCAGGCTCAGCGGCCATGGCTCATGGGCCTAGCCGCTCCATGGTATGTGGGATCTTCCTGGACCGGGGCACGCACCCGTGTCCCCTGCATCGACAGGTGGACTCTCAACCACTGCGCCACCAGGGAAGCCCACTACAGGTTTATTTTGTAATTGACTTAAAGGATTAAATTTGGAGGTCCATAATCCTAACCAGAAATTTGTTTCTTGTTTTATTTGGGTTTTTGCTCTTATTGTTAGGATTTCTTTCCTTCTATTTTTAATTTATTTCATTATTCTTTTCCTAAAAAACTGAATGAGTACATCGTAATTTTCAACCTTCGAACACTTTGTTAACATAAGCATTCTCCCCCAAGTACTTCTTTGCATTACACAAATATTTGTATGTAGTATATTCATTAAAGTTCAGTTCTAGGTATTTTCTTCTTGGGTCTATAAGATATTTACCATACTTCATTAAATTTAAGGCACTATTAACTGAATAATCCATGACAGTTGCAGAGATAATAGATCTTGAAAAAAATGTTCTTTAGAGTACAAGTTTATTTTTTAAATTTATCAAATGTATGGGTATAATTTATCTCTTTTAAAAAAAATCTACATAGTAACACTCTAGTTGAAGAAAATAGCCTACAGCATAACAATTCTTTGAAATTTGTCAAAAAATGATTTATTGAATAGTATATTAATAATTCTTACAAGTGTTTCATGGACATAACAGATGAATATGAATTCATCAAATGTTAGGTTCAGAGTTCTTTGACCATGAGATTAAATTTGTTAATTCTGTGGTTTGATTCTCTTCTATCTTCCCTAAATTTTTGTTTGCTTGGCCAATAAATGATTGAGAGAGAATTATATTAAACTCTTCTTTAATGGTGGTACATTTGTTGATTTTTCTCTCTAGTTCTAACTTAATGCTTATTGAAGTTATTTCATTTATACATGCAAGTTTAAAATTATTTTAATAGACGTAAAAAAATCATGTGAAAACGTTTAACCCCCATTCATGATAAAATGTATCAGCAAACTACTGAGAAGGAAACTTCCTCAAACTGATAAAGGGCATCTACAAAAAACCTACAGCTAACATAACAATTATTAAATATAGAATGTATTCCCCCTAAGAGAAAGAATAAGCCAGTGATGTCCAATACAACCCCTTCTATTCAATACTGTATTTGCATGACAGTAAAATACAGCAAGGGAAATAAATGGAAGGTATACAGATTAAAACGTGTATCTCAAAATAGAGAAATTTATCCCAGGAGAAAGGGATGAAAAAAAGGAGAGCAAAGAGAGCCATAAAAATACAGATAAATATAAACATAAACAAACTCTGAAGGAACAAAATGACAGTAATTATAATAATTACTAATTTGGAAGTAGAGGTAAAATTCTGGCAGTAATATGTTAAATGGTAGGGGTGAGGTTGTGAATCAGATTTTAACTTTTTTATATGGTTTGGGAAAAATGGTAGCGATGTTAGTATTACTTTGTTAAGGGTGCATGTTATAATTTCAATAGTAACTACTAAAAGAATAGAGATTAAAAATAAAAAACAGAGGGCACAGACTATGTTAGAAAAAAAGAATTATCTATATATATTTGTTTGTGTATGCATAGAATATCTCTGCAAAAATATAGACACTGGTAAGAGTGGTTCATTCAGGGAAGGAGAACTAGATGTTTAAAAAATAGGGATGATAGTTTTTTTTCACTATATACACTTTTGAATTTATACCCTATGAATGTATTACTTAATTAAAAATCAGTAGCAAAATTTTACACGTTTCATTTGTAGGTGAAAAGCATTTATGTTCTCTATTGGGAATATGTTCTATTAATTCAAGTTGGTTAACTGTGTAGTTCAAATTTCTGGGAGACCGTTACTATGATTGTGGTTTTTCAACTTCTCTTTTCAATTCTTTCTCACTTTTATAATAGGTGTGATATAACCAAGTCTAGGATTTTAGATGCTCGTCTGGCTCCTGCTGGTTCTTCTACAGCTTCCTCCAGGCCTGTGCCATGCACATCTGCAGTTGCACACAAAGGACACCGGCTGCTTCTGATGGTCACCCACAAAATCAGGGTTAGAGACAGACACCGGTTCTAGTTTGTCCTCGTGGGTTCTGGTTTTCCTTGATTTTCCTGGTTTTCATGCATTTTTCCTTTCCAACCTGACCTATGACTTACAGTAACTTTAGGACCCCCTAGTGGATGGACAGCCTTCCATACTTTTCACTAGCTCCCCTTTGTGGTTTCTGGCAAGTGACTTTACTCAGATTCTTCAATTATACTTTTAAAAACCTTCTTACAAAGAAGTCCCAGCTTATCCTATAATTTTGTAAAATTTAATCTTTATAATAAATTTCTTATTCCATATCTCTAATAGTGCTTTAGCTTCCTGACTGAAGCTTAACTTATATAGTATTTAAGTTCTTAATCCAGCTAGAGTTAAGTTTTTTGTACATATTGCAAGACAGGAGATTTAATTTAACCTATTTTCTTTTCTTTATGGATAATAATTTTTTTCCAGCTCTTTAATTAAATTGCCTATTTCCCCCCTCTTGATCTGACATATTACTTCAGATCCTTATATAAGACAGTGTTATATAAGAGATTCTGCTTCTGGGCTCTCTACTTATTTTACTGATTGATTTATTCTCATACCAGTTCCACACCATGTCAAGTACATTAAATGCTGATATCTGATCAAACAATTAGCTCCTCCCTGCCCTCACAAGAAGCTTTCTAACTATTTTTTGGCCCTTTAGTTCTCTGTACACTTAAAATCTGGCCATCAGTTTTGATAAAGATATCTGATAAGATTGGAACTGAATTGAATCGTTAGGTCAAACAGGGGAAATTGACAATAATGTTGAGTCTTCTTATGGATGGTTATGGTATATATCCATTTATTTAAGTGTTCTTTAATATTTCTTAATAAAAGTTTTAAATTTTGTCCTATGGTAGTTTTACACAACTTCTGCTAGATTTATTCCTAGATATTTGATATTCTCTGTTACTATTATAAGTTACATCTTTTAAAATTTATTTATTCTATTTGATACTAGGGTATAGAAATGCAATTAACTTTTATATATTAATCTTATATACAGCTTTCCTGATAAATCATAATTTGTCTATAGATTCTTTTCAAAGTTTGAGTTAAACAATCATGTCAACTGCAAATATCTTTTTTCTTTCTTTGAATCCTTAATGTTTCTAGATTCTTTTGTCTCATGTACTAAGACCTCCATTACAATCATTTTCTTGTGTGGGTTTAAAAAAGAATAATTCTATCATTGGCAATTTAAGAAGAAATTTCCTGTAGATATTTAATAGATATTCCATCAAATTGAAGAAGTTCTTTTCTAACTACTGATTTGCTAACAGATATATATGAATTTATGTTGAATTCTACAAAATGCTTTTTATTCATTATTGAAAATGACCATAGTTTTTCTCCCTGAATCTGTAAACATGCTTAACCACATTAATAGATTTTTATAAATTTTGGAATTGATTTATTTTCAATAGCTTTTTGGTCATCTATATTTAGGAGTGAAATGGACTTATACATTTCCCTTCTTGGAATGGCTTTGTAGAATTTGGGTATAAAAGTTATGTTAACTTTGTAAATCAGCTTAGAAACATTTTTACTTTATTTATATTACATTCCAGAGTCTTATTAGATTAAGATAACCTGTTAAAAGTTAGTATAAATCACCCGTAAAAAATGACTTGTTCTAGTGGGTTTTTTATTTTCAAAGTTTTACAACTTTCAACATATTAATAATATTTGTGGTTAAAGGAATGTTTAAAGTTTTTATTTCTTATTGAGTCAGTTTTCATAAATACTATTTTTCCAGGAATTTGTCCATAATATGTCCATGTTTTTGAAGTTATTTTTGTATACTTGTAGACAGAGTTCCAATAGCCTAACTGTACTTATGATAATATCAACTTTATCTGAAATTATCTCTTCCTTTTACGCTGTTATTTTTTTGTGCCAAATCTGTTCCTGATAATGTCAGAGTTTTCAGAATTTTATATATTTAGTTATTTCTTCTTTTGTTAGTTTTCTATTTCATACATTAATTTGCATTTATTAGAGCTGTATATAAATAGAAGCATACAGTCTGTATTCCTTTTGTCTGTCTTCTTTCACTCAGTACAATTGCTCTGAGATCCATCCATGCTGTAGTGTATATCAACAGTTCCTTCTTTTTTATTGGTGAGTAATATTCCATTTTATGTCTATACCACAGATCGTTTGTCCATTCCCCAGTTGAGGGGCTTTTGGGTTGTTTGGCTATTACAAATCAAACTACAATAAACATTCATGTACAAGTTATTGTTTGGATATATGCTTTCACTTTGGTAAACACCTAGGAGTGGAATGGTTGCGTTATATAGTAGGTGTAGAAACTGCCGAAGTATTTTCCAAAGAGGCTGTAACATTTTACATTTCCACAAGCAACGTATGAGAGTTTTAGTCACTTCCCATTGTCCCCAGTATATAGCACAGACAGGCTTTTCCATTTTAGCTATTTAAGTAAGTGTGCAATAGTATCTCATTTGCATTTCTCTGACTAATGTTGAACATCTTCTCATATACTTATTTTCCATCCCTATATCTTCTTTAATGGTCTTTCATATTTTATGTCCACTTTTTATTGGTTGTTTTTCTTATTGATGAGTTTTGACAGTTCTCTATATATTTTAAATATAAGTGCTTTATCAGATATATGGTTTGCAAATATGTCTCCCAGCCTGTGGCTCGGCTTTTCATTATCTTAACAGTTTCCTTTAAAGAAAAAAAAAAAAGATAATTTTATTTTGAGGAAGGCCAATTTATCAGTTTGTTACATAATGGAACACAATTTTGGTACCCTAAGAAATCTCTGCCTAACCCAAGGTGACAAAATTTTCTCCTAGGAGTTTTATAATTTTAAGGTTTACATTGATTTTGAGTTAATTTTTTAATGGTGTGAAATGTGGATAGAAGTTCACTTTTTAAATCACTTGACCTTTTGTACCTGGCATTTTATTTAGCATAACATTTTTTTGTTCAACCACACTGTTGTCTGTATTAGCACTTTGTTCCCTGTTATTTATAGTAATCCACTGTATGGATACCACATTCCACTTTTTGACCATTATGAATAATGCTGTACATTCATGTACAAGTCTGAGTGGATATCCACTTTCATTTCACCTGCCTGCCAGTGAATTGCTGGGTCATATGGTAAATTTATTTTTAATTTTTTAACAAACCACCAAACTGTTTTCCAAAGAACGATACCATTTCACATTTCTAGCAGTAAACAAATTATGGTTCTAACCTCTATCCTTGCCAGAATTTGTTATTATTCGTCTTTTGTATCATACTGATTCCAGTGGATATGAACTGATAATCTTAATGTGGTTATAATTTGCATTTCACTAACAAATGATGACTTGAGGCATCTTTTCATGTGCTTATTTGTCATCTGTACGTCTTCTTCCATGAAATCACAATTCTAATTTTTTCCCAACTTTTGATTGCATTATTTGTCTTCTTATTATTGAATTTTATTTATTTATTTATTTTTTTGCAGTACGCGGGCCTCTCACTGTTGTGGCCTCTCCTGCTGTGGAGCACAGGCTCCGGATGCGCAGGCCCAGCGGCCATGGCTCACAGGCCCAGCCGCTCCGCAGCACGTGGGATCCTCCTGGACTGGGGCATGAACCCGTGTCCCCCGCATCGGCAGGCAGACTCTCAACCACTGCGCCACCAGGGAAGCCCCTTATTATTGAATTTTAAGGTTTCTTTATATATTGTGGGTGCAAGTATTTGTCAAATATATGATTTGCAAGTATTTTCTCCCAGTCAGTGGCTCATCTTTTTACCTTCTTAATGGTGTCTTGAAGCCAAACATTTTAATTTTTTATGAAGTCCAATTTATTTCTTCAGTCTTCTATTAATTTTCCCTTTGGTGCTGTATTAAAGAAACCTTTGCCTAACCCAAGGTAATACAGATTCTCTCCTATGTTTTTTTCTAAGAGTTTTATAGTCTTAGCTTACATTCAGGTCTATGATTCATTTTTAAGTTAACTTTTATGGATGGTGTGAGATAGGCTCTAAAATAATCTTTTAACATGTGGATATTTGATTGTTCTTGCACTATTAGTTAAAAAGATAATTCTTTTCCCACTGGATTGCCTTGGCACCTCTGTTGAAAATCAACTGACCATAAATATAAGGGCTTATTTTTAAATTCTGAATTAGGTTCCATCTATTGGTACGTTTATCATTATGCCAGCACCACAATATTGTGATTACTGTAGCTTTATAAGTTTTGAAATCAGGAAATGTAGGACTTCCAAATTTGCTTTTGTTTTTGTTTTGGCTGCTTAGGATCCTAGGCATGTCCAAATAAATTTTAAGATCAGCTTATTAATTTCAGCAAAAAATCCTGCTTAGATTTTGATATGCATTATATTGACTCTATAAACCAATTTGGGGAAATATCACCATCTTAATAATATTGAGTCTTCCAATCCATGAATGTGAAATACCTCTCAATTTATGTAAGTTGTCCATTAATGGTTTTCAGCAATTTTTGTGATTTCTTTAGTATGCAAGTTTGCACTTATTTTTGAAATTTATTCACAAGTATTTAAAATATTTTTATTCTATTATGAATGAAAATATCAATATTTTAAATTTCCTTTTCAAAACGTTAGTGGCTAGTATATAAAATACAATTGATTTCACATATTGTTCAATTATCTTTGAACCTTGCTGACACTGTTTATTAGCTTTGGTAGTTTTCTGTGGATTCTTTACAATTTTCTACATATAGAATTATGTCATCTGTGAATAAAAAGTTTCACTTCTTCCATTCCATTTTGAATGCCTTTTATTTATTTTTTTCGTGCCTGACTACTTTAATTAGAGTCTCCAGTGCACTGCTGAATAGAAGTGGTAAGAACAGACATCCTTACCTAGTTCCCAATTAAAGGGAAAGTATTCAGTCTTTTACAATTAAAAATGGTGACAGCTGTAGGTTTTTGTACGTTCTCTTTATCAGGTTGAGGATGTTCCCTCCTATTCCAACTTTATTGATAGTTTTCTTTGTGAATGGATGTTGGATTTTGTCATAGCTTTTTCATCTCATGTGAATGATCACATGGTTTTTGTCCTTTTTTCTATTAATATATTGAATTGATTTTTAGTTAGTAAATCAACTTTACATTACTGGGATAAATCCTTCTCAGTTATAGTATATAACACATTGCTGGATTTGATTTACTAATATTTTGTTGAGGATTTCTTTATATTCATGGATATTGATCTATAGTTCTCCTGTGATATGTTTGTCTGACTTTGGTATCAGGATAATATTGGCCTTAGGAAATTAATTGGAAACTATTTCCTTCTCTTTTTTTCTCAAAGAATTTGAGAAGTATTGTTATTTCCATTTACATTTACCATAGAATTCATCAGATTCATCACTGGTGAAGCCACTGGGCCTAGGCTTTTCTTTGTGGAAAAATCTTCATTACTGATTCAGCTTTTTTACGTGTTATAGGTTTATTCAGATTTTTTGGATCAGTTTCTGTAATTTATGACTCTCTAGAAATTTGCCCATTTCATCTGTTGTTTAATTTCATAGCATAAAGGTGTTCATTATATTCCTATGTGATTCTCCAAAGAATTCCCATAGGAATCCCTTTAATTTCTGTTAAATTGGTAGTGAATTCCAATGCATTTCAGTAATTTGTGTCTTTTTTCTTGGTCAATTTTGTTGAGCTCTTCAAAAACCATAGTTAATTCCTTTTTTGTTTTTGTTTTTGTTTTAATTTAATTTAATTTAATTTATTTTTGGCTGTGTTGGGTCTTCGGTTCTGTGCGAGGGCTTTCTCTAGTTGTGGCGAGCGGGGGCCACTCTTCGTTGCGATGCACGGGCCTCTCACTGTCGCTGCCTCTCTTGCTGCGGAGCACAAGCTCCAGATGCGTAGGCTCAGTAGTTGTGGCTCACGGGCCTCGTTGCTCCACGGCATGTGGGATCTTCCCAGACCAGAGCTCAAACCCGTGTCCCCTGCATTGGCAGGCAGATTCTCAACCACTGCGCCACCAGGGAAGCCCTGTTTCGTTTTTTAAAAATTAATACAATCTAACAATCTCTATAGATTTTCTCTGTGTAATTTGAAGCTGCATTATTACATGTTTAAATGTTGAGGATTGGTATGTTCTCTTGATTAATTTACCATTTTATTATTATTATTATTATTTTTTTTTTTTTTCTTTTTGCGGTATGCGGGCCTCTCACCGCCGCGGCCTCTCCCGTCGCGGAGCACAGGCTCCGGACGCGCAGGCTCCGGATGCGCAGGCTCAGCGGCCATGGCCCACGGGCCCAGCCGCCCCGCGGCACACGGGATACTCCCAGACCGGGGCACGAACCCGTATCCCCTGCATCGGCAGGCGGACTCTCAACCACTGCGCCACCAGGGAGGCCCCCATTTTATTATTATAAAATGACATTTATCCCTGGTAATGTTCTTTGCTCTAAAATCTAATTTGTCTAATATTAATATAGGGTAATCCATATTTCTTTTGTTATTAATGTGTTATCTTTTCCATACTTTTCATTAAACCTCTTTGTGTTTTTAAATTTAAAATGGGTTTCTTGTAGCCAGCATACAGCTGGGTTTTGCCTTTAAAAAAAAACCCAAAATGCCTTTTAATTGGGGCATTTTTACTATTTACATTCAATATGATCATTGACTTGTTTGGTTTACATCTTTCAACTTGCTACTTATTTTCTATTGTCCCATCTGTTCTTTGTTCCATTTTCCCTCTTTTTCTGTATTCTTTTGGATGAAATGGCTCTTTTTCTGGTCCCATTTTCTCTCTTCTGTTGGCTTATTAGCTATAACCTTTTGTTTTGTGGTTTTAGGGCTTACAGTATACATACTTATTACAATCTCCTTTCAATTCATATACTACTATTCATATAGTATACTATAAAAACACTACAGTCATACACTTCTATTTTTCCTCTCCTAACCTTTGTGCTGCTGTTGTCACATGTTTCACTTTAACATATATTGCAAACCCTATACTGTATTGCTATTGTTTCAATGGTCAATTATATTTAAAGGTATTTAAACAACAAGAAAATACCTTATATATTTATCCACGAAGTTACCATTTCTGGTGTTCCTCATTCCTTTATATACATTTCTATTATATATCTGTCTCGTATCCTTATTCTTCTGCTTGAAGGACTTCCTTTAACATTTGTTATAGTGCAAGGCTTCTAGTGAAGAGATCTTTTAGTAGTTGTATGCTTGAAAACTCTTTATTTTGCCTTCATTTTTGAAAGAAATATGAATGGGTATAAATTCCAGATTGATATTTTTTCTTATGTACTTGCACTGTTTCCAATGAAAAATCTGTGGTCATCTTTACCTTTACTCCTCAGTTATGTGCTGAGCTTGTCTTCTCTGGATGCTGTAAGATTTTCTATTTGTTATTAGTTTGAAAGAACTTAATTTTAACGTGCCTTGGTATATTATTCATGTTTCTTGTGCTTGGAAGTTCAGTGAGATTCCTCGATATGTGGGTTTATGGTTTTCAACAAATTTGGACAATTGATCAACCATTATTTCTTCAAATATTTTTGTGCTTTCCCCCTCTCCTCTCCTGCAGGGACTTAAATTACCTGTGTATTAGGTAGCTTCAAGTTGTCCACAGTTCACTTTGATCCTTTCAGTTTTTGCTCTAAAATTTTTTTAATGTAATAAAGTGTTCACTTCTAGGGCTAACTGTTCTCCACTACTGAGGTCAGACATTTCTGCATACTCAACACAATGTCCCATGAAACTTGATGTTTTCAGACTCACTGAAAAAAACAGACACTATTCTCAGGTACTATTACCTCTAATCCTTTTGGGTGGTTCTTTTCCCAGCATTGGGTAGATTCCTCCATTCATTCACTGATCAAATTCAGCTGAACACTTGAGAGGGACCCTCTGTGGATCTTTGAGTTCTCTCTTTGCACAGTTCTCTCCTTTCCTGTATTCTGTTCTGTGAACTCTAGCCTTCTGTCTCCCTGAATTCAGCTCCATCTCCCTAACTCTGGAAGTCTGTAGGTTCCATCTGTGTTTCTTCCACTATGCTGTGTGCAAGAAATTCTCTTAAAGAGAGGTAGGCAAGGGCAATTTTAGGGTTCAACTCATTTGTTTACCTTATTTTAGTAATTACTGTCCTCAGTTGCCTAATATCCAGTGTTATTCAAACAGTTATATCATGTATTTGTCCACTTTTGTTGTTTTGTTGGGAATTGAGGTGGGAAAGAAAGTGCAACCCCTTTTACTCAATCCTGGTTGTAAATGGTAAATCCTTCCTCATTTACCTCATTTTCATTTAGGGACTGAAACTTCAGTTTGCTATTCCTAAGTTTTTAAAACAAATTTTACCTAATCTTATTCAAGAAGAAAAATTTTTTAAATATAAAAGTTCATTAGACTAAATATATTTTAAAATATTAACCTTACTAAAATTGTTAAAACCAAGAGAAATCCCAGTAACCAGTTAAAAAACTTAACATCAGTTTAAATATCTTGACATATACTCTGTGCATGTGTGAATTTAAAAGTCATAATACATTGGAGTAAAAAAACCTAAATCTATTCAGTTTCCTTTAGAAGATATGAAAAAATGGTTAAAATGATAGAAACTACAGCAAACATTGCAGTTTTAATTCAACATACTTAGAATTTTTAACACTATCCCTCCATAAGTCAAAAATATAGCAAATTACACCCATATAAATTCAAAAGTTCTGAAACAGTGTACATGATAGCACAATACGCACTAAAACATACTTCATTGATGAAATAATACCATACTAAAGGAGACAAGATTAGACACACTGAAATCATAAATCACTATATTTCAACAAATGGTTTTTAATACCAAAATAATAAAGATGTCAACATGGAGATACTGGAAAAGTTCTATAGGTAGAAAAAGGAAGCTAGTGATATTTTGTTTAGGAATTTAACATATGCACAATAGCCAGACAAAGCACAAAACAACAAACTAATTAAACTGTGCATATGAATACATGCATTAAGCATTGTACATGTTAAAATTTACCTGAATTATATGAACATAAGGCTTTATCTGGAAAAAAAAATGTTAAAGTGTCAAAAATATACTTAAAAATATTTATATGCAAAAGGGATATTAAAATCTAATTTCTGCTCTACATTACAGACTGTCGTTTAACATTTTCATTTAAAAGTTTAAAAGGCCATACTAATTCAGAATAAAATAACGAAGGAAGATACATCATATCTAAATTAGTAAAAATTCAAATTATAAATATGTTAGTAGAGACTTTGATTAAATGAAACAATTAGAGGCTAACAGAGAAGTACAAATTAGAGAAGGTACATAAAATCAAACAATAATAGGCCTGCCCTGCATACTAATGGTTATCAATATCAATTCTATTTTATACTATGTGGCCACATAACATACCATGAAATGTGAGAGATAATTGTTACACACAGAAATTTGGTATACAAGAAGCAACTAATGAACTTAAATTGAAGGGATCTTAGAAAAACATTATTAATTTTGGAATTCCTGATTTTGGAAAGAGTATATTTTAAATTTGATTTCTTTCTGGAAGAGGAAAACTTTGAAAATTCATAAAGAACAAGTTATTTTGATGTTCTCACTCAGTAAAAAATATAAATGTAGAAATCATCACAGGTAAGTTAGCAGAATACAAATTAGTTAATTCTTCTATTTCTAAATATTGACTAAGTTTCAAAAGGTAGCACAATATTAACAAATTGTTTTTACATTTAAAGATAAGTAAATTATCATCTGAATATACATTAGAAATTTAAAGGAATGTATGAACTATCAGGCCACAATAATACTAAGTAGTGAAAAGATGCCATAATACCTGGAAAAAAGTAAATATTTACCCTGACACATATAAGTTGTTAGCCAAAAGATAATAAATCACAGGAAAATGAAACAACAGGTTCACTGGTTATTATAGAAGCTTAGTTTCTAATGTTTAATTAAATTTTTTTTAAGTTTGAATGACTTGATTCTAAACTTTACTTAACAAACAGAGAAGTAGTACATTAGGCCTTATTATTCATGATTGATCTGTCCCATTGGTAATCTATACATTGCTGGAATTATATAGACTATTTTGGGGAAAAAAAACTTTATTCTGGCCACTATATAGGAACTTCATAAGGCCATAAGTATAAAATTGTAGAAATTAGAAAATAGTAGAGTTAAATAGTTTGTGTTGTAACATTTTATCAAGGGCATATTTTCATAAATTAACAATACACTGAATCAACTAGATTAAACTAGGATTTTTTAAAAATCAACATAAATTCTAATTCATTTGAGCAACACTTACTATTACTCTAATTACCAGGTTTCAAACTTACTTTACAACATTTTCATTTAAAATAGATTGACTATATTCATCACAAAATTTTAAAATCTATTGATAATCTTCTCTGAGTTTCCTTCCATTACTTTCATATGGAACTTGGTTAAATACTCACTCATGTTTTTCTAGTCCTTTAACATTTTAACTTTTTAAATTTTGTTAATTCTGAAATTAATTTTGGTATATGGTATATAAAGGCAGTGGCGTGCTGGTAGAGGTTTAACAACTGTCTCTCTGGGGGGAAAAAAAGCCTTGACTTGTAACACTTGCCTATTTCCGTAATGTAATTACTCCCATATAGCCAATTTCAAGCTACCAAAGTCACTGTATGGGAAGGGAAGAGATACATATACAATTGGCTCTATCTCCAGCATACCATCGGAAAAGAATTGTTTACCAAACTGAAATTAAAATATAATAGGAAGAAATGATCTTAGAGGAAGCTACTAAGGTAAAATGAAAGTAAAAAGACTGATGATGCTTCAAGATGTCAAAATCTCTTCTTATACCACAAAGTAAAGGAAAAGTCTGAGAGTAACAATAATTAAGAGCCTCATCATCCAAAAATAAAGACAATGAAAATAAGAAGAGATAAAGCTACAACAACCTTTCTAAACAAGAAAAAAAAGCAGAAGATAAAGTAATTTTTTTTTTTTTTCCCGTACGCGGGCCTCTCACTGTTGTGGCCTCTCCCGTTGCGGAGCACAGGCTCCGGATGCGCAGGCTCGGCGGCCATGGCTCACGGGCCCAGCCGCTCCGCGGCATATGGGATCCTCCCAGACCGGGGCACGAACCCGTATCCCCTGCATCGGCAGGCGGACTCTCAACCACTGCGCCACCAGGGAGGCCCAAGATAAAGTAATATTTTAAAAATTACACAATGAACAGATCACATGTAAATAACTGATACTGCAAAATTGTCATACAAAGAGGTAATCACGAGCATGCAGCAAAAAATTGTAGAAAAAAGCATGATAGTGGTGCGTTATATAGTTAATAAATAAAAATAACGTTACTTTAAAAAAGATTCAGTTTCTATAATGTATATAATTTTAAATTGTAGTATCAATTGTTGTATAATATTTCCTTAAAAACACTGAACATAATTGTAAATCTAAGTAAATATATCGAAGAAGTATTTTACATGCTGATACAATTAACATTTTTAGTAGTTTTAAAATTCTCTGTAGACATCTTTGTATCATGTCAAATAATTTTTATTAAATATTTAGAATAATAATATTCATAATCATAATGATTTATTCATATATGCAAATTCATATTAATATAACATATTCAAACCCTGGAATTTAGAATGGGTATATATTTAGTAAAGAAAATATTTTTGTAGTGTTCTCCCTTCTTCATGTCATTCTGCTGTTTGTGTTCATCAAAGATAACTCTGGATCATGCATCTTTTTTCTTGGGAACAGTGTCTACATATAACAATGTGTCCTCAGTAAAACTCAGAGTATGCTCCACATTAATAATATATAATTTTTTTTTGCCAAGAACACTATGGTAAAAGTATAATTTCATATCCTTCTTACATCTTGAATGATCTGGACACTATGGTTTAATGACATATTTAACTGATCCAAGTTTACTATGCCCTCTCTATTTCAAAGGTATTATCTGAGGATTTTCTGTAAAGTACTCTGTTGTTAATTTCAATAAGATTCATCAGATAAAAACAAATAAATTTGAGCTGTAGGAGCATCAAACCAACAATGCCACTTTTCAATGTGGAAAACATTTCTGAGTTTCCTTTAAGATTCTCTGGATTGATCTGTTTTATAGTTTGAACTGTGCATAATTCAGAGTAAAATGCAAACACTGATAATAATAATAATAACAACAACAACAATAATAACATCAGTTTACATTCCAGAGATTAACTCTTAGAACCACTCTGTGATGTAGGTACTATTATTTCCTTTTCCTAAATGAGGAAAGTCAAACAGAGAGAGATGACCTACCTCAAGTCATACAACTCTTTTTTTTTTTTTTTTTTTTTGTGGTACGCGGGCCTCTCACTGTTGTGGCCTCTCCCGTTGTGGAGCACAGGCTCCGGACGCGCAGGCTCAGCGGCCATGGCTCACGGGCCCAGCCGCTCCATGGCATGTGGGATCCTCCCGGACCGGGGCACGAACCCGTGTCCCCTGCCTCGGCAGGCGGACTCTCAACCACTGCGCCACCAGGGAAGCCCCCATACAACTCTTAAGTGAGAGGATTAATATTTACACTCAGGTTTGTTTGAGCAATGTTCATGGTCATGGTTTCAACCACTATGCTATACTTGTTATCCTACATATTCATAAAATACTTGGCTTAGTGACAGTGGATATCATAATTTCAGATATCTACAGGTACATCACCAAATTCTACTACATTAGCTATCTCATTCCTATATTTTCGATTCTAAGAGGTAAAATTAAAACATAACTATGCTTCATTGTGTGTCATACTGTGATGAGTGAATACTACATGTATACAGTTGAGTGTATCAAACAATTTAAAAGCTTCAATAGTAGCTATGAAAATACTAACAGATGACTGTTAATACCCATAATGGTATCTTCAAATTCAATGTCCTATATATCATTCAAGATAAGTCAATAAAGGTACAATAAATTTTACTGAAAACTTACTTTGCAACCTCCGTGTTGGGCTCTCTCCATGTAGTTGTCTTCGTGGCATATATGGAGAAGGGTGGGGAAGTGGCAATGAAGAAACATCGTGGGTCTGAAGTTTGTACCAATGTGGTTCATCATCTAATAAGGCTGTTTCTAATTCAATTAAAATCTACAAAGCCAAGAGACAAAGGACTGTCTTATGACAATAATACAGAAATTCTCTTAAATGGTTTTATTATAATAATGATAATTATAATAGTAATGCTATTTTAGGTCAAAAGCAAGGTTATGCTGCAGAATTGCCCATACGTTTGACAATAACTAAATAAGAGATAAGTATATACAACTTCTTATTAAGTTAATGGCTTTGAATATCTAAGACATTTACTTTGTAGACCCTTGAACACCTATCTGCTAGAGGCTGTTAAATATGCCATTACATAAATAGCACTTACTACTAAAAGTCTGTAATAATAACTGGTATATATATATATGCCATTTTACAGTTTAAAAAACATTTTCATTTACATTCATTAATTTAACCTTTACAAACTCTGAAATGGAGAGATTAAAAACAAATTAGAAGTGCTTACTGTGTGTTAAGAACCATGTCATATGTTATCTTAATTCTCAGGAAAAAACTACTAGGTTGGTCTTATTATTCAACTTTTACAAATAAGGATACCAAGGCTGAAAAAGGTTACAAAATTTGTTTAAGCCCACATCACTGGTTAGTGAAAGAGCCGTAATAAGTCAAAGGCTGTCTTACTTAACATTCTGTTTAACATATCATGCTGCTAAGGATTCAAAACAGGAAAGAAAAAAAAGAATGGATTTTCAATATGAACCATGTTATAATATGAATATCTAATAAATTTATAAAGGAAATCAGTCCATAGCAATAAATGATTCTTTTTATCTTCTTTTAAAGTCATGTGCAAATATGACAGTGCCTGGTTTAAGTATATGAGAACTGCTATATAATGATAAATCACTATTTAGCTATGGGAGGTAAAAATGTAAAACAACTAAGGTACTCTTCATTCTTCCTAAATTTTCCCTAGTCATTTTCAAAATTATAAGCACTGTGTTCCAAATGGTCTCACACACACACACACACACACACACACATTTAATTCTCACTCTAACCCTGAATTGCATACTACTATCATTCTCACTTGATTGAAGAGGAAACTAAAGCACAAATATATTAAATAACTTGCTCAAGGACCAAGGCCAGGAAGTAGTAGTGTCAGGAATGCAGAACCAGGCAGCTGGCGCTAATCTCTGCTCCTAGCCATTATGTTACCCTTCTTTCCAACTGGTTTACCACTCTTTGATTCCTTAGCTAACAACATTCAGTTCAATATTTCTATAGATTGTTGCTTTTCCCATGGTATTACATTTAATCTACTCAGGAAAACTAACCACACTGAAAAAACTGAAAGCAGTTCTCTTATATGTTAATAGCGGGAAAACTGCCTCTCATCCACCCGTCTCCAATTCATTCTCTACATTACAGCTAGAAATATTTTTCTCAAGTACAAATGCAATCAAGCCAGTCTCTTTAAAACCTGTCATTTGTTCCCATTATCTACAGGATAAAATCCAAACTTGATATATGAAGGGACATGATCAGGTGTCAGTTTAACCCTCAAGACTCATTTCTTACCACATTCCTTTCCCATTTCAATGCAGTTGTCCAAGACCCCTGCAACTCTAGTATTTTGTTATTCCCTCTGCAGGAACTTTACTTCCCCTGACTATGCTAAATTCCAGTTTCTCTGTGGATCCTTCCATGGACCACTTCCCCTTCCCTGCACAGCAATTATGTATTCCTACTGCACTTTCCCTGAAAGAGCATCTGCCATACTATGTTATAATTGTTCACTCACTTGTGTGTATCCCAGTGGATTATAAATTCCTTGAAGAAAGTAATATACCTTATTGACCTTTGACACCTCAGTCCCTAGCACATTACAGATACAGTACAGGGCTGAAAAAATGATCTATAAATAAATGATTTAATTACTAGTTGTACAATTTGTTCAGTAAACTGAAAGGAAATACATGTACTATAGAGGCATCAATAAGTTTTTTCTTAAAACAGCAGGTAAATTCATTCTGTTAAATTATGTCTAGGTGTTTCAGTTATTCAAAATATAATATTTTACTGATAGTCATATAAACAAAAGTATTCAGGATGACATGAATAGTCTAAGCTTTAAAATAGTTCCAGATACCTCTCCTAAGAATTCACTTTCTTCCTCTCGAACTCGAGCTTGATCCCAAAGGGTAATCTCCAGCATTCGTTCCCGAAATTCTCTTCGGTGGACTGGAGAATAAATGAATGTTTGGTTCCATTTGGGTTCCAATGTTTTCTTTACTGTTTTAGTTCTTCTTTTGTTTTTATCACTATGAAAAAAATAAGAATATATGAACTTACATAAATCTTCATTTTAACTTTTGCCCTAAAATTTACTAATTTAAAATTTCTCAGGAAAGAAGTGAAGTTTTCCCACAAATTTATCATACCTTAAATATACTGTAATCTTTAAAATTACTATTAAAATTTATAAGGTATATAATTATATCACCTTATAAGTATGACTTAATAATAGAAATATTTCAATAAATCTGAAAATTTTCCATGATAGAGAATTAAAAACTTAACCTTTCTCAAATTCTAAATAAAACCAGACTGAAGAATCTTAACTCTAATTTTTTTTAACACATTGCCCTATTGGAAACCTTTAAATTGGAAATTAACCTGTTAGTTACATATAGTATTACTTTTAGTATTTGTACATATGCAAATGCAAACACTGTACTTAGTATTTGTAACCAATATACTATTCACTTTAACTAACAGAAGTCCCTTGTACAATAAGTCTAATGAATTGTGATGTTCACAACTTTACATCCATATAGTTTAGCTAATAAGCAATTGTAATTACATCTTATCAAGTTACTCACTTATGTATAATTAATACATACTTGCTCATTTGACATCTATCAAGTCTTTAGAAACATGGTAAAATTATTTCTGTGTGAGGTAGCTGCTATAATCTGGGCTGGAAATGCAAGCTGGCCATCCTGATAGAACTTCCAACTCAGAAGCTTTCATACATTTTTTTGACTTCATATTTCTATCAAGTGAATGCTTTTGATTATGCATTCCATTGTATACACATATAATTTATAAATATATTTATAAATTATATGTATGTATTACTATATTGTTGTACTAATATATTGTATTCATTGGTAAATATACAAAAATAGGAACTAAAGATAGGTGAAAATGAAAATTCAAATATTTCTTTATGAACTCCAATGAATTGTGTCATACATCTCCTGGGTACATCCGTTCTTTTTGGAGATCACTACTCTAGCTTATTAGAGAGGATCAGTGTCTGAATAGGAATGAAGAAAATCATTTAGGACGGCAATGTTAAGCTATTAGAAGAGCCTATTTGAAGTGAGAAGTGCCAGTGAACTCCAAGTGGAACCATATTAACTTCTACAAATGCTCTCTAAGAGTGTTGGGAAATAGGAAGCAGGGAGAACTAAGAAGGGACAGAGTGCCTCCAAATTAGGGAGGGTATGCAACTTCTCCCAGGTGAATACAGAGCTTAATGTTTAATACAGATTTGACTTAATCAAGAACATGTATGTTTCCAAAGTATATATATTTAATGTAGCAGAAAGCCATTTTAAAGCAATGTATCTTTATTAATTTCTAAGGCCTCCATAGGAAAATAACTTTGGAAACCCACGTAGGAAATTTTATCTCCATTCAAATTTATGAAAAAGAAGTGGTACTGTAAATAAAAATACCTAAATAAGAGAAATAATGACAAGGACTATGACTTATGACTCTTGTCACTTCCTCCTTCTAAAATTTTAACAAATATTTATAAAGCATCTACTTATATTCTATCCACTAAAGAATGAATTATGAAACCCTGTCAGAGATAAAATTCCTTCCATCAAGGTCAGGAAGAAAGCATTTAGGGGGAACCGTGCCATCTAATCCAAGAATGGTTTATACTGCAACGTGAAAGGAAACAGAAGAATAAGCTTTGACTTTCTCTTAAGGAGTGAAAAAAGTTCTCAAAGAATGACTATTTTAGGGGGGATTTCTAATCCTGGATAGGAGGGAGACGAGATTATCTCTGAAGTTCCTCACTAACCTATCTTATATGATTACAATTTAATAAGGCAATTTTGTGTGTACTGAAGCATCAATCCATGAAAATAACCATGGAAAGTTACCTTATCTTCAGCAAGTTACAAAAAAAAGTAAATGAGTTATTCTTTTCAAGAAGTATAACTAAAGCCTTCAAAATAAGATCATTCTATGTAAGTCAAATACTGAAAAGTTGCTAAAATTATTTAAAAACTAAGATCAGTAAGCTTGCTATAGAGATATTTTTAAATAGCAGCCTAAGGATAATAAAATAGATAACTGATCTCTACAACATCATTAAAATGTTGAGAAAGTATTTTAAAAATATCTAACTAAAGTTTTTTCTATTTATTTTCATGTTACCAGTACTTTTGTTTTCCATTTGATTTAACAGCATGCAAAGACTTGATATTTTTACTCAAAATGAAGGGGAAAATATATTTTGACTGGAAACCAATATAAAAAAGATATAAAAAAGTGTTAGAGCATACCTAGCTATTTTTTAGAGTACCTAGCATATTATATAGAAAATAAATGTTCTGAATGGCTTAATTGACATACTGACATTCTAGACTAAATTCCTTCTATGTAGCCTCACTTGTCCCTCCAGGAATTCTTATCAATAAAAAGACATCAACTGTTTTTTCTGTTTACTTAGTCAAGTACAGTTGGCCCTCAGTATCCACAGATGCAGAGCTATGTCATTTTATATAAGCAACTTAAGCATTGCAGATTTTGGTATCCATGGGCTTCCTGGGACCTGCAGTTTTTCTCACAAGAAATTTCTCACATTCTTTGCTATTGAGAAAAGATAAAAACCCTACATCTGGAATATAAAGGAGTCTTTAAAGGGACTTTCCCTTCCATTTGACCTCTATCTGCTTAGAAAGTGAGGGGAGGTATAAAAAATAAAACTAAACACAAGTAGTCAACCAAAAACCAAAAATTTGAGAGACTTTTATCATCTTGAAAAGCAAGCATTTTTCTTCAAAGGTCTGAATAAGTAGAAACTTAAGTTATGTGTGTGCATAAAAGCACAGATGGAAATACAGCACTTTCTGCGAGTTTTTATGATGGCATTCTAAGGATGTTTAGACTAATAAACTGTGCTCTGAGAAGCCAAGTGACTTGGCCTCCATCCAGGATGGTAGGTAATATGGCTGTGACATCTGTCATCCTACTGAAGTTTACGCTGGAGTTAAGTTATTGCATATCCTCTTCTTCCCTTGCAGTTCAAAGTGTACCCCTCTCCAAAAGACAACCTAAGTTGTTAGAGAACAACCTCCTTCGAGTCAACTTTGTAAGATAAAATTATATGGCACAGCTTCTAATAGCTTAAGAGGCTATGGCACCCCTGCATATTTTCTAACAAATTTTATTTCAAAATATATATCAAATAAAGTGTAAGACCTTTGCTAATTGCCTACTTCCTTTCTTTTGTTATTTTCTTTGTTGAAATCGTTCTTCAGATGATACCTTGGCACTCAACACTGATGACTTTTAACTTGAACTGAGTAATAGAGGGTCCAAACGTGTATAAATGTTTAAGATCACATCTGTGCCCAGCTGCTTCCAACCTGAGAAAAATGACCAGCCCAGCCCTGAAAACCAGTGTTGCAGAACAGCTGGGGAAAGGGAAATTGGTGCATTACTTCTTTCTTTTTTCATGATGCTTATTGAATAATCTCTTCTATTTTGTATGTGTCTGAAATTAAAAATGATTATATGATTTTTGATAAGCTATTTCTCCTATCCTGATTCCTGTATTTAAATCAGGATAGATCAATATCACGTATGTTGATTAGCATGGACACAAAGCAAAGGACACTTTAGGTAGCTGATTCTAGGCCCAGTGGTAAAGATTCCTTGGTGATATGGGTGGTGAAATATAAAGCACATTCACTAATTTTACATAATATGGAGAAATAATATCTTAGTAAAAGGAGGTAAAAATTGTAGAGGAACATGATGAGTATCCTTTAGTATCATTTCCAGCTTTCTGCCTCTGTAGTTTATGTTAAAAATGTATTGACTTAAAGGAGCATGATTTTTAAAAAATACATTATTTAAGAAGTAAGCCACACAATCTAAAATAAATATTTAATAAAATAATCTATATTATAAACATTTGACATAGGTTTTAAAACAATCTCAAAGTATTTACTGTCACTATTTTGATTCTTAAGAATCATTATGCTTATATTAAACTTCATAAGTATCTAACTGGCATGATATTTTAAAATAAATGATACAGAATCAAAACACCTCCTGATATTAACGTTTCTCATTTATTTTCAAGAATATTTATTTTTGTTTCATACCCCTACCTTCTGTCTGGAAGAAAGTAAATTTTAACATAAGGATTCCTTGGCCTCCCATCTTCCCTGGAATGGAGATCCTTTGCTCCCAAAATTGTAACTATTAATTGGTGACCAACCTTGTCAAACCATAGTTTTATCTGAAAAGCAAAAATATTCATTTATCAGTTTAAACATTTACTAATATAACGTAATGTTTACATTCCCAATCTTTGCCCCATTCTCTTACACTAATATTAGCACAGAATATAAACTTCACTTCGTAAATTGCAGTTAAGGTAAAAGGATATGCTATAATAACTTCAGTGAACAGAGAAATTATTTCAGATATTTTAGTTTGATTGATAAATCACTTGAACTTTTTATAATCTAATTTGATAGCTTATTAACATGCACATAATAATTACACTACCATAACTAAGGACTTTATATAGGATTGCTTTGTGTCTACCTTTATGCAGGAATCACGGTAGTTCATTTTGGTTCCCCTACAATAGGGAGTTCAGAATAAGTGCTCAAAATGAATTGAATAGGTAAGTTCCTTATATGGCATTCATAGGGAATTTTTTTTTTTTGCTTTGTAACAAATTTAATCAGTTATACATATACATATGTTCCCATATCCATAGGGAATTTTTAAGCAAATGTTTTATGTTATACCACAGCAAAGACCTTTCAAAAATTATAAGTAACTGGGAATTACTAGAAGCTTTAGTAAATCTACTCCTTAAGTTTGTATTTAAAACTGTAAAAAATTTGTCTTTTAAAATTTCTTACGCAGACATAAAGTCTTTTTTTGTGTGTGAAGCAAATGTATTTATCCTCAGAATAATAAGGGTATATTTTATAATTCGAGATGAGAAAATTAGAATCATTTGCCTATGCCATAATTAAGGATCAGAACTTCACATTCAGCTGCTGAATTCATTTGACTTAACAATTGTCACCTCCCACACACATACCTCACACTCCCACACCTAGCTATTTGATTTTACCATATCAGGATCTATGATGACTATGGCTCTGATCCACATTCGGTTCAGAATTCAGCACATCTCTGACCACTATCTTGAAACTGAAATTGAATCGGAAATTTGGAATTTGGGAAAAAGTTCTATTTAGGTAATATATATTTTTCATTTTATATGTGTATATATGTGTGTGTGTGTGTGTGTGTGTGTGTATCCAATGGTTTGATTTTTTTCTTTTAACTTGGATTTACAATGTTTGTGGTAGTTTAAAAACTTAAATATACATCTCATGTCAGTCCCTTCCTCTCTTCTCCAAAGCAGACAGTCAGCTCTAGGCCAGGCTCCAGGATATATAAATAAATATAGACCATCTACATAAAAATCATACAAATAAATATATGTATATATGATATATCAGTAGTTCAGTTCCAATTCTAACATGGCTTTGTTGAGTCCCTCACTTCATATCTTAGAGAATGAGAGGCCGAGCAAGATTTTTAAGTCAGAAGACTAATGGCCCAGAAGAGTATATAAAATTATTTATACGCTTTTCTTTTTGGTCAAATGGAATTAGTCCTCAAACATTTAAATTTTAAAAATGATTATTGCTTCTCTTTATGTTAAGCCCTTATGTTTAACGCAGGTATTATCCTGAGTCTGTGTAACAAAAAGTTTTCTGAATCGAGTTGATAAGTACAGACTCTAGACAAGTGTTTCTTAAACTGTGGTTCACAAAACTCCTGCAACAGTATTATCTGGAAAGTTACAAATTCCTGTGGCCCACCTTTCACTTACTGAATCAGAATGGGGCCCAGGGAATTTGCATTTTAACAAGTGCTCCCAGTGATTCTCATTGCCATTAAAGCTTGAGAACCACTGCCTTAGACTAGGGGACCAATAGCCTGAAAAAAAAGCCTCTGACATTTAAACAGAAAAAAAAGTTCAACACCTGAAACTAACACAACATTGTAAACTATACTCCAATATAAAAATTTTTTAATTACTATAAAAAAAGAAAAAAAAGTTCAAATATTTGCTTGCCTGACAATAGTAGAACAAAGATACAGATGAGGATAAATGGAAAAAAGAGACCATTCTTGCAAAAGATATGAGGGGGGGAAAAAAGTAAGAAATACTAGAGTGTCTCATGTATGAGATCAAACAGGTGTTGTCAGAGAGCACCATGGTTCCTCTACATTTGTGAGCAAAACCACATTAAATTCTAATATTCTTTATTTTCTATATCAATAAAAAACCTTATGGCTTTATTTTCCATGATATTAAAAAACTTCTGAAAGGCTAAAAAATTGTTTTCCAATAAACAGTACATTTAAAAAACAAAGAAAAAAGTATTATTAGACTAAGCTCATAGTTATTGGAGCAAATTATTGATTTCTGTGAGGTTTTTTTTTTTTTCAGGGATTGAGACTACCTTTGCCGTCATTTCCACGGGCAATATTTTTGCTTCTTTAAAATCATTCCAGATAAACATTTAAGATATATGTTTCAACTGCCTGGTAAATAGTATTATTTTTAGATTTTCTTATGCCATGGAAAACCAAAAAGATCACTAATTAATAATATTCATTTCTCACACAAACAGATATTAGGCATATGGCTTTCATATTTTCATATTAATACTTTATGTTTTATGTTTTATTAAATAATACTTTACAAATATATAAATATTAAAATAATATAGATATGAAACAGGCACACTTTAATTTTACTGAGTTTTTTACCAGAATTATACCTTTTAATAAACTGTCAAACGGGGCATTTGATCAATAGCCTTAATTTTCATTTTATATTACAGGACTTGCATTGAAGTTTTTAATAGATATCCACTTCAAACTATCAAAAAAGAATTATTTTATTTGCTAGATTCTTTATCACATTCCTAAATATCTTCTCTGTGTTTTTTAAATGAATGATTAGAATATATCTGTTGATTCTTCAAAATAAAACAAGTGTGTTTCCACAATTCTAGATATGATATACTTCTTATTTTACCTCATTTTCATTAATAAAAATCTTGATATCATTTTAATTGCTTTAATACAACTTCCATGTAACCACTTTTAAATTTCCCAAGCAGAACATAAGTCTAAGTAAATATTTTACACTACATAGTGTTAACTAGAACAACTCCAATTTTTTAAATTTAAACTAAATTAGTATTAAAAACCAACAACAGCAACAACCAAAAAAAAACATGCAGCAAAGTAAGGAAAGCATAATACTACTTAAAAAAAAAAAAAACTTTGTTGACATTACTTTACCATATAAGGGTTTCCTAATGAAAAGAGGCAAACAACTTGTACCCAAGTATTACAGTAAAATTAAATGGAATTACAATTATGAAATGTAAACAAAATAAACCCAACATATTTTATTTGGATTGTGATTTTTGTTCTTTCAAAATAATATACTTTCCAAAAGTTGAACCTTGTATATAATATGCATAAAATTCATATTTTAGATAAGGTACAAATTTATTTGCCGATCTCCTCAAGGAGTCATTGCTTGGAAAATGCAAGAGAATGTAGATGTTAAGTGATATAATGAATGATTTAAAGAGACAGCAACCTTAGTGTAATAAAGGAAAATATCAACAGTATCAAATCAGCTATTTCTGTCAATATTACCAATGTAAGTAGAATCTACATTAAATGCCAACCAGAAACCTATGAGTTTCAGTATTCAGTCCATCATATAAAGCCACTAACAAATATTGTCTCTTTAAATTTTTATTGTATTTTAATCCCCATGCAGAATTTTACAAGCTGGCTCATAAAATGATTTGAAAGTCAATAATATGGTTTGGAGAAACACACCAAAAAAAGTTTTCCTACTACGCATTTTCCAAAAACATACAAATAAGGGTTAAAACACAACTTTAGTTTCTATCAGGCAGACAAGGCCTTTACCTGAACCCTAGGAACAAAAGGCGTTGTTCTTCTACTAAGGCTTTGGCTCTGGTAAGCAAAATTAAAGAAAAAAGCAATAAAACAAAACCAAAAAGGACAACACGCTGGAACTAAAAGACCAAAAGTAAAAAACACATACAACTATCCTTTAAGTACATTTTTCCATGACAATATATATCTAAATTAAGTAGTTCAATGTAATGAATAAATTAATTTTCCCAAAATGCTTAAATAGATAAAAACTATATAAAATCTTAGAAGATTTAAATCAGATTTTTAAATGTAATCAACATAACAGGAATTAAGACTGAGCGTAAAATAACAGATTCGGGCTAATATATTCTGAAAGAATGAGTGTAAACATAATACAAAGTCAACATATTTCAGGTTTCACCCTTGAACACACAACATAGAAAAAAATCATAGTCCAAGATGAAGTCAGATGAAAATACATTATAGAATTATTAGTGAAAAGTCATCTGTAGAAGTAATGTTTCCAAAGGGACATACATGTAACTTTCCAAAGGGATAATATGGCTAATAAAAGTCTAAAAAACATTAGCCAAGTTGGCTTTAGCATTTCTTAAAAGAATAAACACAGAAAGATAAAGAGTGTGCTGGAACACACTGGAATAATTAGTTGATTCATACTTTAAGAATCTATAACAGGCTCTAGTATTTAAACATCATTTTCAGACATTTATTGTGTACCACCTGAGATAACACTGTTTAGAGCTAATCATACTTATTAATGACAATAATATCACATTTCTTTTTATTTATACAGTTCTTCATATTTTTTTAAACCTTTACTGACAGTTACTGCAAGTTTATTCCCTCTAACAATGCTGGGAGGTAGTTGCTGTTATCTCCAATATGCAGATGAGGAAACAGAGACATTTTAAAAAGACTAGATAGACTTGCTCACACCCAACCAAAAAGTAAGATATTGTAAAGGTAGAAAATAAAACCCTGGGACTTCTCTGGTGGTCCAGTGGTTAAGAATTTGCCTTCCAATGCAGGGGACGCGGGTTTGATCCTTGGTCCGGGAACTAAGATCCCACATGCCGCTGGGCAACTAAGCCCCTGCACTGCAGCTACTGATCCTGCGCGCTCTAGAGCCCACGCGCTGCAACTAGAGAAGCCTGCACATCACAACTAGAGAAGCCCACGCACCGCAACAGAGCCCGCACACTGCAACAAAGACCCAGCGCAGCCAAAATTTTTTTAAAAAGAAAGAAAATAAAGCTCAGTTCTGACTAAATCATTCTATTTCAAATTCTTAGAATAAAATCAGATTTCTTTTTTTTTTCATCTTCTAACTTATTTTGTTTTCATTTTGAAACAGTTTCCAAAGATACCACAATCATCTGAATGTTGTGCCTTTATTAAGGCATGTTAACAGTTAAAAGAGGAACAAAATCAGATGCAAGTCTCTGTGTTTGGGAATGGATTTCAGGGCATTTAATCTTTATTCTTTCACCAAGATTCCATCCCATTCCTCGCATTTCTCATGGATGTCTCTCTTGTTTAATTAACAGCTGTAAAAATTAAAAGGCTTCAGACTTTTCCACTGCTACTAGGAGGACTGTTGTCGAATTCAACGATCTTCAGACAGACCCTGAAGATAGTTTAAGACATAAATCTAAAACCCAAAAGAAAGCAAACCTTAAAAGCAGACTATCATTCAATCATGAGTCATCTTTCTCTGCAAAAACCAAGACGGTCTCAAGTCTAAGATGTCTTCCTTTTTGTGTGGAGACATTTCCAAAGGAAGAAAGGAATGTTTAGATATGGAGTGTTACTGATATCTGTCTGTATAACCCTAGATGGATAATTCTCTAGCCAATGGGTAAGGGATATATGAAATTCATAGAGATTAACTAGGCATGCTGAAGAAAAGGACAAACAAGTCACTCAATTTAGAAAAAGATCTTATTTTTCTTGCCTTCTCACCTGTCCTACCTGTTTTAGACCAAAAATATCAAGGTAATGAAAGGTTTTTGCCAGTAAATATTACTTTATAACTAAAAGATTTACTTTGAAAGAAATAGTACTTTGAAAGAAAGTAATCCTTTAAGGTAAACATTTTTGCATCTTCTAAAATGACCTCAAATGAGCAACTCACAGATTTTTTGAAATCAATTGTCTAAAATCTGTGCCGGTTTAAACCTAACCTTCACCTGTAAGCTTATACATTAAACTTGGCTACGTAAACACAATTTGTTTTTTCAGCTTATTTTAAATTGAGGTGACGCTAAAATAACACGCAATTAACCATTTTAAAGTGTACAATTCAGTGGCATTTAGTGCATCCACAATGCTGTGTCACCACCACCTCCCTCTAGTTTCAAAACTTTTTTATCATAGCAGAAGAATATCCTGTACCTATTAAGTAATCAGTCACTCCCCATTTCCCCATTGCCCCAATTTCTGGCAACTACTAAGCTGCTTTCTATCTCTTCAGATTCTAGATATTTCATAAAGAAATGGTGAAGCATTATGTATCTCACTGCAATTTGTAATTAATATTAATGCATTTATTTTAAGCATGAAATATCTGATAATATCTATAACAATTCAGCCTCACACAAATGAAGAATTTGAATTTGTACACCACAATTTATTTTGTATTTTTAATGTCCTTCCTAGTTTATACAGCACTACTAACTTCAGGGCATTCCTTTTATGCAATGCTTCTAAAATAACAAGGTTGTAACCATGACATATAAAAGATAAAAGCTCAAAGAAAAACCTTTCATTTACAGAAAGTTTTAAAAAGACTATCGAGTTTCTAAGTAGATATAAAGGACCCATGCCTATTCTTCAGTGACTTATTCCCTTTAAATGGGAATATAAAATGGATATGTACAATATTTACAAGCTCATCACTAAAAGTGGAGTCAGAAAAATATTAAAACCATGTAACTTAGGGAAACATTTCAACCATAAGTCAGCCATAGACCCTGAAGTAAAATAAAATATGTTTGTCAATAAGAATTAATGTGTTCCTATAGAAAGAAAGAATTCTGAGCCATTCCTCACTTTGAAAATAGTTAAAGGCTATATCTTATTTTAGCACTCTATCAAAAAATTAGTCAAAGGCTGTAAATTAATTTTAAAATATTGAGAGAATTACAAAAGTAATCCTCCAAACAAGAAAACTGCTAAATTATGTTAGAACACAAATTTTAAAAAGAATCAAAATAAGGGAGTGCTGACACTGAAAGGCTAATATACAGTCCAGGTGTCATAAACCTGAACTCATACTAATTTTCTCACCAAATACATTAATGGCACTTTCAGAGTTATGCCCTAGAATAATAACAAGTAGCAGCACAATTCAAGCATGGAAAAGAAATAAATGGAATAATTTTTTTAAGTCATCAACAGCCTTGTGCATGAAAATTTAAATAACAATTTGCATTATATGTATATTATATATTTGAGAAAATATCAGTCTGTGAACTGACATAAATATATTAGGAATGTCGGCTCACATAATATACAAATTATCTTTGTTGTCAGGCATTAGTAACGTCATGATTTTGTAAGTGAGCTAAATGGGCCCAGGTAAAATCTCACCAAAAGCAAAAATACCCAAAGGTAGAATAGAAGGATAAAGGAATCATAATGTTGCCTTGTGACTTCCTACAAGTTTCCTCAAAGGATGATATTTGTGGACAAATATTTTCTCAACCTCTACAACACTAGAGCAAACCAAAATTGTCTCCAGTTGGCAGAAATGGGGTTAAATATAAAGGAAAATACGATATCCAAAAGGGTATCTTGCTTATGTCTTGCTGCATGCAAAGAATGAACATAAAATTAAGTTTCATGAAGGTAAAATCCATGGCTATCTGTTCACTGTTGTATTCTCAGCTACTAGGATTATGACTGACCTGGGGATAGATCTTAAAATACATTACTTGAATTGATAATTGTAGCTTAATTTGGTAAAAATATTTTGGAGAAAAATTTTGGTAAAAGATTTCAAGAATCTTAAAACTTTTTTTTCTTCCATATTGTTACATCTGGAAAAGTTATCCTGACAAAGGAATTTTGTCCTAACAAAATATGCAAGATTTATATTCAAGGATTTCCATGGTATCATTATTTAAAATACTATAAATTAGAAACAAGCAAGATATCCTATAATAGCAAATTAAGTTAAAATGGAGTATTAGATATCTATTAAAATCATTTTAGGAGGAATTTTTAAAGAAAAATGTTTAAAGGAAAAGTACACAATATATTACTAGTGAAAAAGCAAGTTTCAAAATAGTATACACAGATTTATTACAGTTTTGTTTAAAACTTTATATGTATGTTTATGTTTTAGTGGCAAGATTACAGGTGATTTTTATTTTTTATTTATTTATCTGTGCTTTCTAGATTTACCAAAACAAATATGTATTATATTTATAAACATTATCTTGCTGGAACATACTCCTTCTGAGTCATAAAAATTGATAAAATGGTACTCATTTTAAATTACAGTTATATGGATTTTAAACCAACATCACTTATAAATACAAATATTACATACTTTTAAGTTTATATTTCCCCCAAATATTTAACAGTCTTACCTTTCTACCATATTCACTTTGAACCATGAGGAAAAGTAGTTGAATTTGAAATCTGTCTAAATGCCTGCACTATCCTCCTCAATCTCCCCTCCTAGTCCGATTTCTAATACAGCCTTGGGATTTCAAAAGAAGAAACAAAGTGGTACTTACTTATTATGGAAGTCTAACTTCTGCTCCCTCATCCACCAACTGAAGCCAATTACACACACACACACACACACACACACACACAGATTTATTTATATACTGGCATCATCAGCCACCCAGAGCATTATTTATAGGTGGAATATTTAAAGGGAGCCACAATTAAAAATAAAGAAGCTAACATTTATTAGCACTTTCTAAAATGGTGGAAGAAAATACACATATATTCGTAACCATAAATGACAACATCTGTGCTGTCAATATATGTAAGAGAATAAGTAAAAGGATGCTACTTATTGTGGAAAATGGAAAAAACACCACTGTCCTCAAATGAAAAAGTTCACTCTGTTTATGAAAGAGAAAGGAAAAGAAAATAATAAAGAGAAGAAATTCATTTTAGTAAGACATTTACAATCTCCTAATAGTATCTCATCTTCTTTCTTACATAGCTTTTCTGTTATTACCACTTTTGTGATCAAAGTAGTCCCAGAACAGATGTGTCTAACGACTTTTACTATGTTAATTCAGCTTATACTTCCTGTATCTCCATTTAATTAATGAAAATTCTTCAGAAAAATCAAACACTTCTCCTTCCTCCAGAAAATAAAAGGAGAAATTTTGTACCTGATTTAACAAAAAGCTAGAAATTCCTCTTAAAATATCAGCCCAAGAATAGTTGAGTTTTTAACTATAACATTAACAATTATCCAAAATTCAATGTCTGAATTTTGAGAATCTAAACAGTTTTTAATACTTATAAAATTTTGTTTAGTAACTCAACAGAATTAGTGTCAATACTAACCTGTTTGTTTCTAAAATATAGCTAGATAAATTTTAATATTTCAAATTTTAGAAATTAATAAAATGTGAGAGCCTGAATTTGCAAAGCTCTTCTAATATGGGTATATGACGGTTAACTGAATTTTTAACTTTTATTATAAAATGTTCAAATTAGGGATCACTTAATATGAAATCTACCTGATATGCTCAGTAATCTATTATATATTTCCCCATTTACTTAGTTGAGCAAAAATCATGACCTTGAATTTTGGAATAATATTACTAAGGTGAAAAAGGTTTTAGATAGCAGCACAAATTCTAATTCTCATTAAATTCCAGAAAATCTAACTCTAATAAAGAAAGCACTCTGCTAGATAATTATAATTAAATTTAAGTTAATTAAAATTACTAAGAATGAGAAAGTTGATGGTTAAAAGCACAATTATATTCTAAATAGAACTTGGTTTACAAAAAAAATACCATCATATAGTAAAAACACTACTTGATATTCCAAAAAGAGAAATTAATCTAGTGATTACATACTGAAAGTTGTCCAGATAAGAACTGTGGAACATCCCTCAACATGCCAGGACTCATGGGAGACGTAACAGAAATAGAAGGACGATCCATTTTTTGAGATTCAAATGAGCTAGAACCTGAAATGGTAATTATACATAAAGAATAACAACAATGGCTCTTCATTAGTATTTAATAATCTTTACCATGTATCTTTTATTTTTAATGCACACAAAATGCCATTATATACATCATTTTCTTAGCCACAATGTTCCAGATATACTTAGAGGGGTTTTTTAAAGCATAAGTGCAGCTTAGGGGTTCTCTCAAGACCAAGGGTAAACCATTTTCTGTGCCAATTATAGTAGAGACAGACCTCAGAACTTAGTTACTTCATCTGTTGTGGGTACTAAACTCATATCTTACAATAACACACCAGGAAAAATTTAAAATAGAAACTTAGGGAGGAAAAACCAAAACCTAAATCAATAAAGCAACTCAAAGATGGTCTAAACTTGTAATGTTAAAACCATAAATACTAGAATGCTAACTGTGAAAAGTTTTCAGGAAGTGATTTTTAACCATATCTGGAATAATATAATAAATTAGATGGGCAAAAAGGAAGTGAGGGGCTATGAAAAAAAAGATACAGAAGAGCAGAAAAAGCAGAACTTCAATACCCAGAAGTTATATGTACGAATTTATTTGTATGGAGGGGAAGGAATAAATTGGAAAGTGAATAAAAATGGGGCGAATGAGATACTGACAGAATTAAATGCCTGGAATTCTACAAATTTTGGCACTAAAAAAATATCCATGCTAAATTTTTATGAGTAAGGTAATAAAAACTGCATTTGAGGAAGATGTCTTTACCATTTTTTAAAGTGTAGACTGAATTGAGTGAGATGGAAAACAGTTAAGAACAAGTGGAATTCAATAAAATAATAACAGGAATGACTAGAAAATGGAATGGAAAGAAAGAATTGAGGCAGTATTACAAAATTAGAAAATAAGGACTCAGAAACTAATTAGATATGAGAGATAAACGAAAAGGGGGGGAAAACATGAAGATTTCAAGTCCTGTAACCAGATATGGAGACAAGAAAGTCCCCTATGTTTCTGTCTTGTTCTCTGCACAGGACAGTGCTGATATTCCCTGGGCTGTAGAACACTGGAGAAGTCCTGTGTGTTAGGGAATGGCTGGAGAAGTTAATTTGGAACCTGTCACAGTGACCCTGTGACACCTCAGAGACCTCCGAGGGGAAATGCAAAGCAGGTAACAGGATATGTGGATGGGACCAAATGTTGAGTAGATAATTAGTGTTAGAAATTAAACTGTAAAGTGTCTCCCTAACTGGAGGCCCAAATGGATAAAATTCACTTCTAGAGAGAGTATAGTGTAAAATGAAAGGGGAAACTGCAAGCCTTGGGATCAGAAGTAATGGTGAAACCTTAAATAGTATTTAGAACTGAAAAGAATGTTGCCTTTATACTAAGAAATAAGCCAAGTTTTCTATATGCTAAGCTTCAAGTAACAGGAAGACACTTAGAACATATTCTTTAAACATCCAGGGATGAAGGGACAATGATAGATCATTTTGATAATGTAAACTTAGGAGTCATATGGCAATTAAAACCATATGAAGAGAAAAATTTACTGAGGAACTAAAAACAGAAGGTTAAGAATTGGGCCTTGGAGAAAGCTATTCTTCAACTTTTAAAGCATAAATAATTGAATCTAATTTGAGAAAGGACCCCTGTCCTTACAGGAACAATTTTGGAAATGTAGCCTAGAGGTTTTTCAAATCGCTATAAGTAAGATAAAGGATTCCACACTGCTCACACAATATCTGAGTGATATAACGTAAGTGAATGAAAATTTTACCTACTTCATAGATTGCTGTGAAAACTAAGTGGGATAGTGTAGGTACAACATCTAGCACAGTTCCAGGCACTTATGATGATAATATTATTATATATAATAATTATCATTATGTTAGTACTTATAGTTTTATGTGATCACGATATTATTTTGGATAAAATGATTTAGCAACTAGCCAAAAGTACAAAATCAAATAGTTCATACAATCATATTTTAAAGTTTAGAGCTATGCCATTCTAAAAGGATTTCACCTCTCTGGTAAAGATTTTTTTTAAATGTATACTCATAATTGTAATACAAGTGTAAAAAAAAATAACATCTATTTTAACAGTACATTCTCAATTCTTGTGTGTATAGAGAATCCAACCACTTCTCACCACCTTCACTGCACCCACCATGGTCTAAATTACCACAATCTCACCAAATACTGAAACAGTCTTCTCACTGGTGTCTCTGCTCCATTTAATCTATTTTCAACGTAGTAGCCTGATTTTAAAACATAAGTTTCTCCTCAAAAACATCCTATGCAACGTAATCTTTCCTGCCTTAGAGTTGAACCTCTCGTCCCTGTTCCTGGAGAGCTCTTCCCTCAGATCGCCACTCTTTCAAATCTGGCTCCAATCCTTCCTTCTCAATGTCTATCCTGATCAATGTATTTCAAACTGCAACCCTCCTCCTCCTCTCTTCTTTCACAACATGCCTTACTCTCAATTAATCAACAAACTTAATTCACTGGAAAAAATTCATTTGCTTAGTATCTGAAATAGTACTCAAACACAAGTAATAAAAAGTGTCTATATACTTAATGTTATTTTAACTTATATGTCTATTGCTCCATTACTACTCTGTTAAATCAGAATTATTACCCCATTTTCTCAAAATATAAATTAGAATATGTAATTATTCACTAGATTGTCCCAAGCATTCCCTTCATTTACTGAGGATTAGTTTACAAAGTAGTAAATTTTAAAATTAGGTGAAATTTGGGGAGGGAGTGAAATTTTGGGGAGTGATGATATGTTCATTATTTTTTATGATGATAATGGATTCACATGTATATCAAAGCTTACTTAACTGTGCACTTTAAATTCAGTTTATAGTAGTATATCTTAATAAGGCTAT
The DNA here is from genome assembly GCF_964341445.2 of Mesoplodon mirus. NCBI lineage: Eukaryota > Metazoa > Chordata > Mammalia > Artiodactyla > Ziphiidae > Mesoplodon > Mesoplodon mirus. Next base: position 31,748,958 of record NC_138992.1, read on the forward strand.
CTAAAAATACATAGTAGTTAAGACAGCGTGGTTTAAAAAAAATCTTTAAAATATTATAGACTTTTATACTTTTTTCCACAATAACATGAAATAATACTAAATTTTCCATCTTTATATGACTGCATACTTGATAACAACACTATTATATTTCTTACTTTGTATTAATAGATTAAAGACTTCATTTGACCCCTGATGATGAATGATTTTATTAATAACATTTTCTTCTAAAATAAATGAAACTTACTGGACTCCAGTTGTGCGTGTGTGCTATCAGGTATTCTAGGTATATCTCTGAAATGACAGAAAAAGAAAAAAACAAGAAATTGTTTCAACAAATAGTAGCAACTGCTATTTTGATCATTATCAAACTATATTATAACAGGACAATGTAAAATGGACAAAATTATGTATTATAGCAGCACTATATAAATAAGGAAAAAAATAAGTCGTAGTACTTTTTGCTAATAAAAGTGTTCTGGGCTAACCCTACTACTTAAAAGGAATTAAAACTCATATGCATTTAGAGCAGATTTGTAAAAATATATACTTTATTTCCTATGTGCTTCACTACACAATTATCCATTCTAAAAAATTTCTATATTCAACAGGGTAAGTTTTATAGATATATTTTAATTATATTCTACTCTTTTACCTGCTGTTGTTCAAATCAGAACATTGAAATTCAAATAAAATATCACCAAAACAAAAGTTAAAATATTCAGATTGTCACTGAAATTTTTTAAACATAATAATTCTACTGAGAAAAATGCAAACATGTTTCTTATTGGACTTAACATAATTACCTTGTAACTGTATTTACACCAAAAGTATGTATATTTTTGTTTGAGATTTGCCAGGAGGGGTATATATTAATGGTTAAGCTCATTCAGAAAACTGTATCAAAAATATTTAAGACATTAAACAAAAATATGATTAGAGCATCCTTTAACACCAAGAAATATATTTGATTAATACCCTAAGCTGATACAGTACAGTTTTACCACATTACAAAACTATGAAAAGACAAAATAAAAAATAGATATAATTTCATGTGACAGATTCATTACTTTTAAAAGGCACATAGTACAAAGGATTATATTTATCTGCAACTTAAAAAGTCAAAGAGTAATTGACATTTGCTTATTTTTTATGTTACCTTAAAGATGTTGTTTTTCTTTAAACAGTTGCCACCATCTAGTAATAGAATGTCCTTAAGCCCTCTCTTTTTTATACGAAATCTCCATTTTGGAAAAAAAATGTAAAATTCATAGAATATAGTTGATTCTCATATTTACAATGTAGAGAACCATAGCTTATGAAACTTCTCTTGAAAGTAATTGTTACTACAGTCCCCTTCCACTAATCCTTTTATCCATTTCCTGAGCAACTAAGATAATAAAAATAATACACCTAAATATCCCTTCTTCTTTTGTAATTAACTGTATATTCTGGCATGATCAATAAAGAGATGTCATGATTTTTGGTGAGGCATTTTTAGTAAAGGAGAAAAAAGCATTGTCCTCAAAATAATTTAGTTTTATAAAGCAATCAGACATTATTGGATTGCACATTACAAATTATTTAATAGTAGTCAACTTTATACATGTATAAAATATTCAAACCAACTCACCCAATAGGCCTTGAAACAACAAGCTCCACTTGTGGTTCAGGTTTGGATTCCAGGATGATGTTATATACTTCTTCAAATGTGGCTCCTTGCAATAGTCTTCCATTCCATTCTAATACTTCATCACCTACAGTGTGTGTCAGTAATGATAATCTTAGAAAGAAAAACTAATCCCATAAAATGCACTCGCAACAAAAGCAGTCTCAAACTGTGATTAATCTTGTAGAACAAAATTCCTTTACGGAATAAGAAACATACTGAGAACAGCTCCAGTGGCATAAAATTTGATGACCAGGATAATTAGTGTATTTCACACAAAAGGACAAGGAAGGGTCAGAGGAAAAGATTACATAAAAGTTGTATCTGTGATTTCTAGAATTTTCTCAATGGTGTCTTGTCCCTGAATAGTTAGCTGTTTTTCTTGCAAGGGGAAGCAAGTTGGGGACAACCTATGTCTCCAACTTGGTGACATCACCCTTGTCTCTGTGATTTCTCAATAGAAATTCCAATTCTAGAAACTATTAAGATAAGTTGCCTCTTTGAAAATTTTATAACTCTGTATTCTAGGATTCTCAATATACATGCAGCTGAGCACCTTGTCTAAACTTTTGTAAAAAGCTTAATACTAAACATCTTACTGAATCCTCTCCAAGGCATTCAAGGATCTCTTCAATAGTATCTATTATCAAAGAGATAAGGAGTGACACATTTCAGGAAATATGTATTTATCCATGAAGTTTATTTCCTAAATTATATTGGAAGTTCTTCAAAAGAAATAGGAAGGGTTATGGGAAACAAATTAGGTTAATCTAATCCTAGATACAGACTAGGAATATCCATCAGCAAAAAAATAAGATCAGTAAATATAAAAATATTTTTATCTAATGTGACTCAAGAACTAGTAGTTACAACTTTCCATTAATGAATAAAGATTAATATAAGTTAAATGAACTTTTTATTTTCAGTGAAGTCACTTCTAAATGAGGATAAATTTTTCATAACTACTTAAGTTTAACAGTTTAAATGTAAATAATCAAAGATTGAAAACTACCTGGTCTAAGATGTCCTACAGTATCAGCTAAACTTCCTTTTTTAACTTTGGTAATAAATGCACAGAGCCGACCTGATTCAGTCATCTTTCCTCCTACAACCTGTTTAAAAGAAGAAAATGTTAAAACAAGCATATTGTTCAAATGAACACAGCTGAAGATTCAAGTAAAAACTAACTAGACAATTGCAGGTTTTGAAACTATAGTTTAATATGCTAAGAATAATTTTTAAATAATATAGTGTTACTAATAGGAACTGAGTACATGTCCCAAGTGTAGACTCTACATATTCCAAATGTTTAACATATAATAAATTATTTGTTGAAAATGATTCATACCTTAGAAACAACTTAACGATTTATAATTTTTGCCTTTATTACAGAATTCTTACTTTTGTCATTTCTAAAAACTTATTACAGTACTACATAATTATATTAACATTTCTAGTTATAGATGTCAAATGTCATAATATATATTTTGTTACTTTTATTATATTATCATATCTTCTAAAAATTTTATTAGTTGGTAATATTTGGGCATATTGATAACGTGCATGATGATCATGATGATGCATTTTTCCTGAGAAAGTTACAAAATATACTTAATCTCATCAGAATTAATGTAAACTTTAGATCATCTGCATCCCAATTTTTCTGCTTTTACATTTCTATTAATACATATCTTTCAGAAAAAGAAAAAAACAAAGGTTAGCAATAATGCTGTGAAGTCATATGTGTAGCTATAAGACTGGCCTCTTAAAAATTAATGCTCTGATTCTCATTAACTGCCATTCAATCAATATATCAACGTTATAGCAAGTTAAGCAAATAATAGTAACCAACTTCATTGACTAGAATAGTTTTTTTCCTCTTCTAAATTGACTGAATACAGAATTCAAAAATCATGGATTTATCTTATTTCGTGTATTTAGTCCCCAGTTTCAGTGAATTACACTCAGTTGCATTTCAGTTAATATTAACTCATTATGCCTATGTTTGGTTCTGAAAATTATATATATAGATATTATGGGCTGAAATACCTATTAATATTTCTTTTTGTTTGTTTGTTTTTTTGTTTTGTTTTTGTTTTTGCGGTACGCTGGCCTCTCACTGTTGTGGCCTCTCCCGTTGCGGAGCACAGGCTCCGGACGCGCAGGCCCAGCGGCCATGGCTCACGGGCCCAGCCGCTTCGTGGCATGTGGGATCCTCCCGACCGGGGCACGAACCCGTGTCCCCTGCATCGGCAGGCAGACTCCCAACCACTGCGCCACCAGGGAAGCCCCCTGTGTTAATATTTTTAAAGTTTCTTGGCTTGATAAACTTTAATAATAATTATTATACTGATTATATTATTATTGAAATCTCAGAGTGCTAGGCACTGTACTAAATGTTTGTATACTGCTTTATTTAGTCTTTTTAGATAATAATTCAGTAAGTATTATTATCTCCATTGTACAGATGAGGAGTCTGAGGCTGAGAGGTTTAGTTGCCTAATGTCATGTAGCTAGTAATGCTATAACTAGAAATCAAGCCAAGACTTTTCAACCTCTACACTACACTGCTCTAACAGTATACTGGGCAGATCTGGATTTAATTCTCACCTTCATCACCATCTTTAAGACCATGGGCAAGTTATGACACCTCTCTAAGCTTATTTCTTATCTGTTGTGAATGTTAATAATATGATAGACATAAAGTGCTCAGATGAGTGCCAACTGCATGGCAACCAGCCAATAAGTGATGCTCAATTTTATTTACAACCAAAGTTTTCAAATATCTCTCACTTACTGGAATCTACACAACTACTTCTGTAGCAATGGCTTAAATCTAAAACATTTACTCTCTTTGCATTTCAGTTTTTAATTCACCTTATAGATGCACAAAAAATAAACAGAGCTTTCTTTGGTGTACTTACCAAATAATTATCTGGTATTTTACAGTAAAATATAAATCAATATTTATATTAAATCTCCTAACATAAGTATTTTTGAGTTTCCAGACTTCAAACAGTATTCTCTCTCTCTCTCACACACACACACACACAAATACACACAAACGCACACACATTTTGCTACTCTAATACAAAAATTATACTCCTATGTAATATGTAATACATACATGTATTTCCCAAGTATGTACATTTAATAATTGAACAAAGCTATCATTTTAAAAGAATATAAACACATATATAGACTTAAAGGACAAACTATAGGTAAAATAAATTTGAAGAACTCAAGTATGTAACTCAAGTTCTATTTTCCAAAATTATATAAATAAGTATTATTGTAGAATAATGGCAACTTCTTAAATAATACTTGGAAAATGAAAAGGTTTTGGATAATGAGTGCAAATATTTAGGAATTCTTGAAAATAGAAAAAAACCCCACTAAATTGGTATAGGGTTATTATGTCTTTTGCTTTTCTGATAAATCTATAAATGAGTATAGAGCAACATCTCATATATTTCATCACATACCTTCAAGCCAAGCATTGCTCCTGAATCTCGAGGTACACTTCCATCTTTTAAACGCTTATTTAATAAAATGCGACCAATTAAACGATCTCCATCTTTAGATGGCTGCCACGTCACAGGGTGCTGACATATTGCATCAATAAACACAAAATTAATGTTATTTTATGATAAATGACCCCTTAGTGTGCAATCTCTCTACACTTCCAACTTCCAAAGTGTTATGATTACACAAACCAGTTTTTATTCAAAACATTGATCAAAAGGGTTTACTAGATTACGTTTATAACCTCATTTTAATAATCTCATGTTTTTTCAAAATCCAGTTACTGCAAAATCTAACAGTGTTCTGACACAACACGGAAGTTCTATAGTTCTACAAAATCTGAGAAATCTTGAAAATACATGCAAACTCTAATTATCTACACACTGAAGATTAAAAATTCACAAGCAGAAAAGAGACTGCAATTCTATGCAATCGAACTCATTTAAAAATGATAATTTAATCTTCAAACAATTTTGGAAGACTTTGAAAGACTTTTTACAGTAAAAGTTAAAAGGTCACACTATATTAAAACATGAATTTGAACCTGTGATGAGGGCTTTCTTGAAGTAGGTTTCTAGATTAAAATTATTAAAAATACACAAGCTCCAGTAACTTTCCAAATGAACGTGCATGGGAGAAACAGGCCTAATTCAAAGGTGATGATAGATTATATTTCTCACTTTTTGGAGGGTCCTTGATTCTTTCAGGTCTCTGATCTATTTAGCAAATTAATTTTATTTGATAATTCAATGGTATCCATTGTTAAACAACGTTGAAAATATTAGTAGTTTATCTCAGGGCAGAACCAAGCCTTTTATAAATCATGATACCATTCCATTATGAATCATATATCAAATAACAAAGTAAATGATTTGTGTAATCACAGTTATCTGAAAGTAACATGCACACCTTCATGCAAAATTTAGCAGGCAAAAGACAAGTTCCAGTAAATCACATCTATATGGTAAAAAGATTTCAAAAGTCTCACTATAGTAAAAGCAAAATAATAAATACCAAAGCAGATGGCAATGGTTCTAATACTAATTAATACTACACTAAAATGCTATGACAATAAAACAAAAGAGCAAAATGACAGTGAAAGGGAAAAAAGAAAAACAACTTTTTCTGTGCAAACAGACCCAATCATCTCCCTTTTGCCTGGGATTCAAACTGTTAATAATTTAATTTTCATCCCAAGGAAAATATATGCAAGCAATCAAATAAGCCAATCCAAAAAAATTCTTTATATTTGTGGTATATAATAACATTACAAAGTTCTTTCATGCGACCATAAACAAAACATTCCTTTGTTCCTAATTTTTATTTTCAATTACTTATTTTTTGGTATGCCGTCAAAAAACAAAAACAGCAAAGCAAGCAAGAAGTATTTTGGTTGGTTAGTTTGTTTTGGTTTTGTTTTTCTTTTCTGCACCTTAAGAAATGCTACATTGACCCTTGAAATGCCCTGTCTTTTTATTATGTTCTGTTTGAATGAGTGACAGAGAGCAAACGAAGACCAAATGAGCAGGTTAAAAGGCAGGCTCCACAATCTCAGTACCTTATCACTATGGCTATGCTCCTCGTTAAGGGTTGTGCTACTACACGTATCTACCCCAGAGTCCTTAATCTGAGGCTCAGACCATTCCAAATCCTCTTCCAAAGAGTGGCCACCAAAGTACATCATTTTCTTTTGTCTCTCAGACCTGGTGTTAGAGTCCGACAAAACTGCCTGCTCACTAGTTTTTCTTTTTCCCTTTTGACTGTCCCCTACAGGTGTGGGATAAAAAAAAAAAAATACAAAAAAGAAAACATGCAAAGGTGTAAATCAAAAAGGAAAAGTGAAATGATAACGGAAATTAAATAGTAAGGCTCCACATGTCTCACCAAAGACATTGGGGATGCCTCACTGCTATGCCAAGACGTATGGTCCAACCAGTTGTAATCCATGTCTCCTGTGAGAGTCAGACAGACAAAAGAGGGAAGTAAAGGAGACGGCGAAAGAAAGGACAGACAAAGACATAATAAACATTTTAAACTGTGTGATCCTCTCCGGTTTTAAGAAATTTGTCTGTAGCACTCACTGTATTTACCAAGAGAAAGCTAAGATTTCAAATGACTAAAATTTATAGAATACAGAATATATAGTTTATGTACTCTAGACGGACCCTACAGGACAAAAGTGCTGCAAGAAGAGAAAAGGCTAATAATAAACAGGAATAGAAATGAAAAAAATTATATATTCTGAAAAAGAAAAAGACTTTCAGCTAGGTCTGTTACTCGTGCTATTTTTTTCATGCTGGCCTATAGACATGAGTTTTTTCTCCAAAGATTAAGGAACATTTTAAAAATTAAACAGTGGTTTGCTAATAACCACTACAATGAAAAGTGAAGTACTTAAAGGTTGTTTCTGGAAGGTAGTATGATATATATAATGCTGAAACCACCTAAAAATATTGAGTGATTAAAAAAAAAGAATTGGTTACACAAAAGATTATATGAAAATGACAAAACAGGTTCACTCAATTTCTATTAGTAGAAATAAACTTTCCTTAAATATCTTGAATTACTTAATATTACTTTGAAACAATTTTTCAAGTTTTTTTTTCAGAAATTGCATTCTCCTAAAAAATAAATTTTCTTTAAAAATAATTTTTTCAGACAATTTATGAAATTGGCACCTAAGAATGAATATCCAGGGCTTCCCTGGTGGCGCAGTGGTTAAGAATCCGCCTGCCAATGCAGGGGACACGGGTTCGAGCCCTGGTCCGGGAAGATCCCATATGCTGCAGAGCAACTAAGCCCGTGTGCCACAACTACTGAGCCTGCGTGCCTAGAGCCCATGCTCTGCAACAAGGGAAGCCACCGCCACGAGAAGCCCACGCACCGCAACGAAGAATAGCCCCTGCTCCCTGCAACTAAAGAAAGGCCACGCACAGCAATGCAGACCCAACACAGCCAAAAATAAAATAAACAAAAAATAAATAAATTAAACAAAAAAAAAAAACAGCAAACCATTTAAAAAAAAAAAAAAAGAATGAATATCCATTTCCCAAACTTATGTGCTCCTTATTTGCCTTACCTTTGAAAAAGAATTTTTTCATCTATATGTGCACATGTCCTTTTAAGCTCTAGTCATACTTTCATTTATTTAAAAATATTTAGTAAACACCTTCCATTTGCTATGCATTGTGCTAAGTCTAGCATAAGGGGTAAAACAATGAGACATGCAGCAGAATGGAGATAAATGCAATATACAAATCATCAGTGTCATATAGGAGAGTACAAAACACTGAAAGAGTATAATAACATCTAATTTAGATTTGGGGGTCAGTAAACACCTCTAAAAAAAGTGATGTTTAAGATGAAAACTGAAATATGTGACTTAAAGTACAGGTAAAGATAAAGGCAGATGAAAAGCATAGGAAAGAGCATTTCAGGAAGAAGTAACAAGATGGTACTGTAAAAAGACTGATGGAACACCAGTGTGTCTGAACCAAAAAGACTGAGGGAGAATATGGTGCTAAATGAGACTGGGGAGGCAACATAGACCAGTTTAGAGAGGGCTTCTTATACCATCTTAAATATTATGAATTTCATTCACTGAAGGATTTTAAGCAAGATACATGAACTGATTTACATTTTTAAAAGATGAATCTAAATACTAAAGACAGGTTGGGTTGGAAGACACCATGAGTTAAAAGACAGTTGTGGGACTTTCCTGGTGGTGCAGTGGTTAAGAATCTGCCTGTGAATTCAGGGGACATGGGTTTGAGCCCTGGTCCGGGAAGATCCCACATGTTGCGAGGCAACTAAGCCCATGCACCACAGCTACAGAGCCCGCACACCTCTTGTGCTCTGTGACAAGAGAAGCCACCGCAATGAGAAGCCCACGCACCACAATGAAGAGTAGCCCCCGCTTGCTGCAACTAGAGAAAGCCCGCGCACAGCAACAAAGACCCAATGCAGCCAAAAATAAATAAATAAATCTTTTTTTTTTTTAAGCCAGTTTCACTAACTCATGCAACAGGTGATTATGGCTTGAACATAGGTGATGGTAATAGACATGGTAAGAAAGGGAACTGAGAGATGTTTTGGAGGTAGAAATAAGAGTGTTAAGGACAAGCATCAAGGATAACTCCCAGGTTTCTGGCATTAACAACTGAACAGAATTAAAGACCATTTATGAGAGTAAGAAGCACTTTTTATTAGGTAAGGGAGAGAAAACAGTTACTTTATTTCATGGAATCTGTAAGATTCATAGATATTAAAATGATAAAAATATGCATCTTAGAATTTATTAAACATGGTGATTGATTTTGGATATATTATTCCAAATACCTGTAATTCATTCAGGAAATCAATTGGTTAAATTATAATAGAGCTTAGAAGGAAGGTCAGAGCTGAAGACAAAAATTGGCCATTATTAGCATACAGCCATGAGTAACTAGATCACTGAGGAACAGAGAGTAAGGTAAGATATGAAGAAGACCCAGATTGAATTCTAACAGAGTTTGATTTGAGATGAGAGAGACTGAGAGCATGCAGAGATAGAAAAGAAGAAAGGAGGGAGAAAGATGGAGGTCTGCAGACCAAAGAGAAAGAGAGTTTCTTAAACTGGAGGGGAAATCAACTACATAATGATTTCTACACGTCACCTAAGGTAAGGAACTGAAAATTATGCATTTGATTTGGCAACATTAATATCAGGAAGGATGTTAGAAAAAGCACTCTGGGTAGAATGATGAAATTAAAATCATACTGAAGTAACTGAAGAGTCAAAGGAAGATGAGGAAGTAGGAAAATTTTGTGTAGATGAATGGCTCACAAAATCCCTAAAATAGCATAATCAATAGCACCTGGGAACTTGTTAGAAATGCAGATCCTTGAGAGATCACCTTCCTCCCCACGGATACACCAGAAATACACCTACACGTGGAACAACTCCTACAGAACACCTACTGAACGCTGGCAGAAGACCCCAGACCTTCCAAAAGGCAAGAAACTCCCCACATACCTGGGTAGGGCAAAGCGGAGAGATCCCCGCACAGAGGATCGGTACCGAGCGGCACTCACCAGCCCGAGAGGCTTGTCTGCTCGCCCGTCGGGGCGGGCGGCGCTGGAAGCTAAGGCTCGGGCTTCGGTCAGAGCGCAGGGAGAGGACTGGGGCCGGCGGCGAGAACTCAGCCTGAAGGGGGCTAATGTGCCACAGCTAGCCGGGAGGGAGTCCGGGAAAACTCTGGAGCTGCCGAGGAGGCAAGAGACTTTTTCTTCCCTCTTGGTTTCCTGGTGCGCGAGGAGAGGAGATTAAGAGCGCTGCTTAAAGGGGCTCCACAGACGGGCGCGAGTCGCAACTGAAAGCGCGGAGCCCAGTGACGCGCGTGGGATGCTGGGGCTGCTGCTGCCGCCGCCAAGAAGCCTGTGTGCGAGCGCTGGTCACTGTCCACACCGCCCTTCCGGGAGCCTGTGCAGCCCGCCACTGCCGGGGTCCCGGGATCCAGGGGCGGCTTCCCTGGGAGAACGCACGGCGCGCCTCGGGCTGGTGCAACGTCACGCCGACCTCTGCCGCTGCAGGCTCGCCCCGCACTCCGTGCCCCTCCCTCCCGCCCGGCCAGAGTGAGCCAGAGTCCCCGAAGAGGCTGCTCCTTTAACCCTGTCCTGTCTGAGCGAAGAACAAACGCCCTCCGGCAACCTACACGCAGAGGCGGGGCCAAATCCAAAGCTGAGACCCAGGAGCTGTGAGAACAAAGAAGAGAAAGGGAAACCTCTCCCAGCAGCCTCAGAAGCAGCGGATTAAAGCTCCACAATCAACTTGATGTATCCTGCATCTGTGGAATACATGAATAGACAACAAATCATCCCAAATTGAGGAGCCAGGAGTCAGTGCTGTGCCTCTGAGGTGGGAGAGCCAACTTCAGGACACTGGTCCACAAGAGACCTCCCAGCTCCACATAATATCAAACGGCGAAAATCTTCCAGAGATCTCCATCTCAACAGCAGCACCCTGCTTCACTCAACGACCAGCAAGCTACAGTGCTGGACACCCTATGCCAAACAACTAGCAAGACAGGAACACAACGCCACCCATTAGCAGAGAGGTGGCCTAAAATCATAAAAAGTCTGCAGACACCCCAAAACACACCACCAGACGTGGACCTGCCCACCAGAAAGACAAGATCCAGCCTCATCCACCAGAACACAGGCACTAGTCCCCTCCACAAGGAAGCCTACACAACCCACTAAACCAACCTTAGCCACTGGGGACAGACACCAAAAACAACAGGAACTACGAACCTGCAGCCTGCAAAAAGGAGACCCCAAACACAGTAACATAAGCAAAATGAGAAGACAGAAAAACACACAGCAGGAGAAGGAGCAAGATAAAAACCCACCAGACCTAACAAATGAAGAGGTAATAGGCAGTCTACCTGAAAAAGAATTCAAAATAATGATGGTAAAGATGATCCAAGATTCTATTTCCAAGATCTAAAATCTTGGAAATAGAATAGACAAAATGCAAGAAACAGTTAACAAGGACCTAGAAGAACTAAAGATGAATCAAGCATCGATTAAAAACACAATACATGAAATAAAAAATACTCTAGATGGGATCAAGAGCAGAATAACTGAGGCAGAAGAACGGATAAGTGAGGTGGAAGATAAAATAGTGGAAATAACTGCTGCAGAGCAAAATAAAGAAAAAAGAATGAAAAGAACAGAGGACAGTCTCAGAGACATCTGGGACAACATTAAACGCACCAACATTCGAATTATAGGGGTTCCAGAAGAAGAAGAGAAAAAGAAAGGGACTGAGAAAATATTTGAAGAGATTATAGTTGAAAACTTCCCTAATATGGGAAAGGAAATAGTTAATCAAGTCCAGGAGGCACAGAGAGTCCCATACAGAATAAATCCAAGGAGAAATATGCCAAGACACATATTAATCAAACTGTCAAAAATTAAACACAAAGAAATCATATTAAAAGCAGCAAGGGAAAAACAACAAACAACACACAAGGGAATCCCCATCAGGATAACAGCTGATCTCTCAGCAGAAACTCTACAAGCCAGAAGGGAGTGGCAGGACATAATTAAAGTGATGAAGGAGAAAAACCTGCAACCAAGATTACTCTACCCAGCAAGGATCTCATTCAGATTTGATGGAGAAATTAAAACGTTTACAGACAAGCAAAAGCTGAGAGAGTTCAGCACCACCAAACCAGCTTTACAACAAATGCTAAAGGAACTTCTCTAGGCAAGAAACACAACAGAAGGAAAAGACCTACAATAACGAACCCAAAACAATTAAGAAAATGGGAATAGGAACATACATATTGATAATTACCTTAAATGTAAATGGACTAAATGCTCCCACCAAAAGACACAGAGTGGTTGAATGGATACAAAAACAAGACCCATATATATGCTGTCTACAAGAGACCCACTTCAGACCTAGAGACACATACAGACTGAAAGTAAGGGGATGGAAAAAGATATTCCATGCAAATGTAAACCAAAAGAAAGCTGGAGTAGCAATTCTCATATCAGACAAAATAGACTTTAAAATAAAGACTACTAGAAGAGACAAAGAAGGACACTACATAATGATCAAGGGATCGATCCAAGAAGAAGATATAACAATTGTAAATATTTATGCAACAAACATAGGAGCACCTCAATACATAAGGCAAATACTAATAGCCATGAAAGGAGAAATCGACAGTAACACAATCATAGTAGGGGACTTTAACACCCCACTTTCACCAATGGACAGATCATCCAACATGAAAATAAATAAGGAAACACAAGCTTTAAATGATACATTAAACAAGATGGACTTAATTGATATTTATAGGACATTCCATCCAAAAACAACAGAATACACATTTTTCTCAAGTGCTCATGGAACATTCTCCAGGATAGATCCTATCTTGGGTCACAAATCAAGCCTTGGTAAATTTAAGAAAATTGAAATTGTATCAAGTATCTTTTCCAACCACAATGCTATGAGACTAGATATCAATTACAGGAAAAGAGCTGTAAAAAATATAAACACATGGAGGCTAAACAATACACTACTTAATAACGAAGTGATCACTGAAGGAATCAAAGAGGAAATCAAAAAATACCTAGAAACAAATGACAATGGAGACACGACGACCCAAAACCTATGGGATGCAGCAAAAGCAGTTCTAAGAGGGAAGTTTATAGCAATACAATCCCACCTTAAGAAACAGGAAACATCTCGAATAAACAACCTAACCTTGCACCTAAAGCAATTAGAGAAAGAAGAACAAAAACATCCCAAAGTTAGCAGAAGGAAAGAAATCATAAAAATCAGATCAGAAATAAATGAAAAAGAAATGAAGGAAACGATAGCAAAGATCAATAAAACTAAAAGCTGGTTCTTTGAGAAGATAAACAAAATTGATAAACCATTAGCCAGACTCATCAAGAAAAAAAGGGAGAAGACTCAAATCAATAGAATTAGAAATGAAAAAGGAGAAGTAACAACTGACACTGCAGAAATACAAAAGATCATGAGAGATTACTATAAGCAACTCTATGCCAAAAAATGGACAACCTGGAAGAAATGGACAAATTCTTAGAAATGCACAACCTGCCAAGACTGAATCAGGAAGAAATAGAAAATATGAACAGACCAATCACAAGCACTGAAATTGAAACTGTGATAAAAAATCTTCCAACAAAAAAAAGGCCAGGACCAGATGGCTTCACAGGCGAATTCTATCAAACATTTAGAGAAGAGCTAACACCTATCCTTCTGAAACTCTTCCAAAATATAGCAGAGGGAGGAACACTCCCAAACTCATTCTACGAGGCCACCATCACCTTGATACCAAAACCAGACAAGGATGTCACAAAGAAAGAAAACTACAGGCCAATATCACTGATGAACATAGATGCAAAAATCCTCAACAAAATACTAGCAAACAGAATCCAACAGCACATTAAAAGGATCATACACCATGATCAAGTGGGGTTTATTCCAGGAATGCAAGGATTCTTCAATATACGCAAATCAATCAACGTGATACACCATATTAACAAATTGAAGGAGAAAAACCACATGATCATCTCAATAGATGCAGAGAAAGCTTTTGACAAAATTCAACATCCATTTATGATAAAAACCCTGCAGAAAGTAGGCATAGAGGGAACTTTCCTCAACATAATAAAGGCCATATATGACAAACCCACAGCCAGCATCGTCCTCAAGGGTGAAAAACTGAAACCATTTCCACTAAGATCAGGAACAAGACAAGGTTGCCCACTCTCACCACTCTTATTCAACCTAGTTTTGGAAGTTTTAGCCACAGCAATCAGAGAAGAAAAGGAAATAAAAGGAATCCAAATCGGAAAAGAAGAAGTAAAGCTGTCACTGTTTGCAGATGACATGATACTATACATAGAGAATCCTAAAGATGCTACCAGAAAACCACTAGAGCTAATCAATGAATTTGGTAAAGTTGCAGGATACAAAATTAATGTACAGAAATCTCTGGCATTCCTATATACTAATGATGAAAAATCTGAAAGTGCAATCAAGGAAACACTCCCATTTACCATTGCAACAAAAAGAATAAAATATCTAGGAATAAACCTACCTAAGGAGACAAAAGACCTGTATGCAGAAAATTATAAGACACTGTTGAAAGAAATTAAAGATGATACAAATAGATGGAGAGATGTACCATGTTCTTGGATTGGAAGAATCAACATTGTGAAAATGACTCTACTACCCAAAGCAATCTACAGATTCAATGCAATCCCTATCAAACTACCACTGGCATTTTTTCACAGAACTAGAACAAAAAATTTCACAATTTGTATGGAAACACAAAAGACCCCGAATAGCCAAAGCAATCTTGAGAACAAAAAACGGAGCTGGAGGAATCAGGCTCCCTGACTTCAGACTATACTACAAAGCTACAGTAATCAAGACAGTATGGTACTGGCACAAAAACAGAAAGATAGATCAATGGAACAGGATAGAAAGCCCAGAGATAAACCCATGGACATATGGTCACCATATCTTTGATAAAGGGGGCAGGAATGTACCGTGGAGAAAGGACAGTCTCTTCAATAAGTGGTGCTGGGAAAACTGGATAGGGACATGTAAAAGTATGAGATTAGATCACTCCCTAACACCATACACAAAAATAAGCTCAAAATGGATTAAAGACCTAAATGTAAGGCCAGACACTATCAAACTCTTAGAGGAAAACATAGGCAGAACACTCTATGACATAAAGCACAGCAAGATCCTTTTGGACCCACCTCCTCGAGAAATGGAAATAAAGACAAAAATAAACACATGGGACCTAATGAAACTTAAAAGCTTTTGCACAGCAAAGGAAACCATAAACAAGACCAAAAGACAACCCTCAGAATGGGAGAAAATATTTGCAAATGAAGCAACTGACAAAGGATTAATCTCCAAAATTTATAAGCAGCTCATGCAGCTCAATAACAAAAAAACAAACAACCCAATCCAAAAATGGGCAGAAGACCTAAATAGACATTTCTCCACAGAAGATATACAGACTGCCAACAAACACATGAAAAGATGCTCAACATCTTTACTCATTAGTGAAATGCAAATCAAAACTACAATGAGATATCATCTCACACCAGTCAGAATGGCCATCATGAAAAAATCTAGAAACAATAAATGCTGGAGAGGGTGTGGAAAAAAGGGAACACTCTTGCACTGCTGGTGGGAATGTCAGTTGGTACAGCCACTATGGAGAACGGTATGGAGGTTCCTTAAAAAACTACAAATAGAACTACCATATGACCCAGCAATCCCACTACTGGGCATATACCCTGAGGAAACCATAATTCAAAAAGAGACATGTACCAAAATGTTCATTGCAGCTCTATTCACAATAGCCCGGAGCTGGAAACAACCTAAGTGTCCATCATCGGATGAATGGATAAAGAAGATGTGGCACATATATACAATGGAATATTACTCAGCCATAAAAAGAAATGAAACAGAGCTATTTGTAATGAGGTGGATGGACCTAGAGTCTGTCATACAGAGTGAAGTAAGTCAGAAAGAGAAAGACAAATACTGTATGCTGACACATATATATGGAATTTAAGAAAAAAAATGTCATGAAGAACATAGGGGTAAGACGGGAATAAAGACACAGACCTACTAGAGAATGGACTTGAGGATATGGGGAGGAGGAAGGGTAATCTGTGACAAAGTGAAAGAGTGGCATGGACATATATACACTACCAAACGTAAGATAGATAGCTAGTGGGAAGTAGCCGCATAGCACAGGGAGATGAGCTCGGTGCTTTGTGACCGCCTGGAGGGGTGGGATGGGGAGGGTGGGAGGGAGGGAGATGCATGAGGGAAGGGATGTGGGAACAGATGTATATGTATAACTGATTAAATTTGTTATAAAGCAAAAAATAAAAAATAAAAAATAAATTAAAAAAATTAAAAAAAGAAAATGAAAGAATATTTTAAATCCAAAACAAACAAAAGAATGAAATACTAAAGATCCCTACAAAAATCAATAAAATATAAAGCAAAATAATGAGAGAAATCAAAGCTGGTTCTTTGAAATCAGTAAAAATCAATTAATCTCTAGCCAGTCTGATCAGAAAGGGGAAAGTCACAAATGAGAATAGTGACACCTCTACATATTGTACAGATATTAAAAGATTCTAAGGGTATATATGAGCAACTTTATGCCAATAAAGTAGTTGCCATGGGCTGAGTGTTTTCGGGAAAAGTTTGGCTGGGTGTTTTAAGGGACTGAGTGACTACAAAGTAGAGAATAAAGAAATTTTTGTGGATGATGAAACTGTTCTATATTTTGATTGTGGTGGTTGCACGACTATATGTGTTTGTTAAAATTCACAGGACTGTGCATTATAAAAAATTCTATTTAATGTAAATTCATTAGTTTCTTTAGATTAAGGATCTCAATTGTTATTGTTTCTCAATCATCCTTGACATATGTAATAGCTATCCTTAACTTCTGGGCTTTTTTAACCTCTTGTTTTTAATTTATGTAGATTAAAAAACTTAGATATCAAAAAAAAAAGAAATGCAGATTCTTGGGTACCACCTAGACTTAATCAGGAATTCTGTAGGTGAGGCCTAGAAATTTGGTTTAACAAGCCCACCAGGTGATTATGATCTCACTGTTTGAGAAGAACAGGAGACAATTCTTCTTTTTTTTAAGTTTAATAACTTTATTGAGATATAATTCACATACCATAAAACTCACCCATTTAAAAAGTACAATTCAATAGTTTTTAGTATACTCACAGAAGTTTACTTGAGAAGGATGATGAAGCTGTGCTATTAACATACACAAAGTTCAATTTGTAGGGGAAAAAAAAACATTCTTCAACCTGTTAACTAGAGAAGTGCTTCCCAATCCTTTTCACTGCACAAACTAACAAACTAATTGCACTGACAATTAAGATTTTATGGCTACCCAAAACCCTGAGTGTATCTGTATCTCAGAAAACCTGTAACTCTTTTGAAATACACCACTGTTCCACAACAAAGTATTGATAAATCTCTGAATTGGATTAAATATAATATGGACACTATAAATAAAAGTTTTTGGCTGGTTTACGTAAAGATGTGAGACTTCAGCTTGCAATCTCTCTTCTCCCGTATGCCTACAAACTACCAAAATTGCGGAAATGTAGTTTTTCCCTCTGTACATAAATAAGAAATCAGCTGTTTGACAATTTGAAGCTAAAGCGAAAATATCAAACAAACAAAAAAAGTCACATATGGTAGGCCCTCAGTAAACATTTTTTACATGAGTAAATATAGCAGCAGTCAAAAATGTACTGCTGAACTTTCCAGTTCTAGAACAAGAAATAGAAGACAAAAAGAACAAAATGGAAATTTTAGAACTTTCTGAAAAATGACTGAAATTTAAAAAGCAAATGGATGGGTTCAAGAGCAGAATGGAAAGGACAGAGGAACAACAATGTACTTGAAAATAGAACAGAAATTACCCAATCTGAAAAACAGAGAGAAAATAGACTAAATAATAAAATAAACAGAGCCTCAGGGACTTCGGGGATTATAAAATATAATTAAAATAATAAAAGATTCATGTCATTGTAGTTCCAGGAGAGGAGAAAGATGGGGTCAGAAAAAGTATTTGAAGAAATAATGACTGAAAATTTCCCACATTTGCAAAACATGTAAGCCTACTGATTCAAGAAACTATATAAGCCCCCAAATAAGAAATACACAAAGAAATCTGTGCCAAGACACATCATAATCAACCTAAAAACTAAAGACAAACTGTTTTGAAATAGGCAAGAAAGAAACAACAACTTATCTAAACGGGAAAGATAATTCCAATGACAGTGATAAAATTTCTCATCAGAAACCTTGGAGGCCAGAAAGAAATGGCACAATATTTTTCAATTGCTGAAATAAAAGAAATGTCAACCCTGAATTGAAACAAAAAAAGGGGCCTCCCTGGTGGCGCAGTGGTTGAGCGTCCGCCTGCCGATGCAGGGGACACGGGTTCATGCCCTGGTCCGGGAAGATCCTACATGCCACGGAATGGCTGGGCCCATGAGCCATGGCCACTGAGCCTGCAGGTTCGGAGCCTGTGCTCCGCAACGGGAGTGGCCACAACAGTGAGAAGCCCACGTACGGAAAAAGAAAAAAGAAAAAAAAATCAATGTAAACTATCAGATTCACAAGTTACAAAAGAAAAAATATCATGATCCTATTCATTGATGCAGAAAAAATTCATGATTTAAAAAAAAAAAGCAACTCATAGAAAGCAAGGAATGAGGAGAATTTGCTCAAATAAATAAAGGACATCAACCAAAAACCTAGTTAAGATCATACTTAAGGCAAAAGGCAAAATGCTTTATGTGATGAGAAATTTCACGAAAAAGGATATCTTTATTTGTAACAGCCAAAAAGTGGAAATAAACAAAATCCCTTTAATAGGCAAATGGCTAAACAAACTGTGTTATATCCATACCATGGAATAATACTCACTAATAAAAAGGAAAAAACTATTGATACATACAACATAGATACACCTCAAGGGTAATATGCTGAATGAAAAAGAAAATAACAAAATATCACATACCACATGATTTCATTTATATAGTATAAATATTAAAATTATAGAAATGGAGAATAAATCAGTGGTTAGCAGAGATTAGGGATAGGGTGGGGAGGGAGGAAGGTGTTACTAAACATAAAGTGGCAGCATAAGGAAGATCTCTGTGATGGTATAGCTCTGTATCTTTGTAACAGTGGTACTTATATGAATCCATATATGTGATGTCACAAACCTATACAAACACATAGTTCCAATGTCAATTTCCTGGTTTTGATATTGTTCTATAGTTAAACAAGATGTAACCATTGGGGGAAACTAGGTAAAGGGCACATGGGATCTCTATGTACTATCTTTGCAATTTCCTGCAAATTTATAATTATTTTGAAATTAAAAGTTAAAAATAATGTGTTGCTGCCTTCATAGGTATTGATAATCCCATCACTGGAAGTGTTCAAAGAAAAGCTGGAGTACCACTTGTTAGCATGATATAGAGAACAATCAGTGTAATAAAGTTACATTAAAGGAGCACTAAATCCTACCGAACTCTGATATTCAGTGATTCTATTAGTTTGAATTAAACACATTTAAATATAAAACCTGGTTAAAAATAATCAAAAGATTCACATCTTAGGCTCAGATTTTCTCCTTCACTTATCTCTACTGCAAAATATAAACTAACCCAATAGTACGTGTGTCTGTGTCACATTGTGTTTGATGCACAGAGGAAAAAAAGTTGAGATATTCTATTTATAACATTTTCCCTACAGTCATTAAATGAATGCAAGAGTTTATAAACTGTTTTAGGTCACAGTTTTTCATTTGTTTAGGTTAACAAATGTTTTCAATTAAATCACATACTATATAAAGGTATTCTTCAACATCTTTATTTTTAACTTAATCATGTTTATAAAGTCACAGCATGTTGCAACAGAAAGAGTTTTATAGCTGAAGCCACAAAACCTATGTTAAAGTATTGGCTCCACTCCTTACTAATTTTATGACTTGGGCAAATCACATAATACATTAGGCCTCATTTACTCATTTGTATAAAAAGAGATTAATCGTGATATCTCACAGATTGTTGAGAGGCTTAAGTAAGATTATGGTCATGAAAGTGTTTGGCAAATTATAGAGTCATACCAATGTTGATGGTATCATGACCATCTTCATCATTATTAAGGTAAAATAATCATAACTTTCATTCTAAATAGATAGGGAAATCTTATCTATGGCCCTTTTATTTTTCCTCTCATTTTTCTTCTTGGTATTTTACTTTCTTCCTCAGCTTGTCAGGCTATTTGTGTTGGCATTTTCCAACAAGAAACACTGCTTCTGCAAAATGTTAATAGGGTTGAGTGATATAAATGTCCTCTAGTCAAATAAGCTTAGAAAACTCTGGATTAAATGTAATTAAATAGATTTCTTGAGTGAAGAATTTTTCCTATAGTAATGACAATATGCTTCTTTACAAGAATTATGTAACCTACAGTTTCCACAAATGTATTTGGAAGTCTAACCTTTCCCATAGGACAAGTGTTCCAGGAACTATATTTTGATACATAATGTTGAAACCTTCCTGGAGGGTCATTTTTCCTAAGAAAGCCATTAAAACTGATCATAAGGCTTAAGTCCTTCAAGGAAAATATTCAGTATTAAGGGAGACTAATAGCCCAAGTTAAAAAAAGAAAAAAAGTTATACATTGGGTATATTATCAAAGGCAATGGTTTTCAAACTATGTTCCATGGAGTTGCTTCAGAGACAACTACTGGGGTGGGTGTGGAGAACTGAGTCTAAAATGGTGCCCATAATCCCCACCTCATAGTGTTCATGCCTTTGTAAAGGATCTGTGACTTGCTCCTAATCAAAGTGGTGGAATGGCATAGTGAAGGAATGTCACTCTCATGATACTGTTAAAATATCCACCCTAGCTAGTCAACTTGCTCTAAGCCTCCTTTGCCTGCTTGATGAAGTAAGCAGCCCACGTGGCAAGGAACAGCAGGCAGTCTTTAGGAACGATGGGCACCATCTAGGAACTTCAAGTTGCATCCAATCAAAAAGATACGTATTCTGCCAACAATCTGATTGAACCTGAAATTAGACTCTTTCCCCATCAAGCCTCCATAAACACAGCCCAGGCAACAACCTATTGTAGCTTGAGATCCTAAGCAGAATACTCAGTGAAGCCATGCTGAGACTCCTGAACAACAGAAATTGTAAGGTGGTAAACATGTGTTGTTTTAAGCCACTAAGTTTGTGGTAATGTGCTCCTAATGCATTGCCAGCTCTGAAAGCAGCAGATTTTAAAGATAGGGACCAAACCATAAAAGTCAGTAGATCTAAAGGGCCAGATACGCTTCAACCAACTCTCAAGTTCCAAAACAAAACCAAGGCTAGCTAAAATACAATATTTGAAATAGGAAGGTAAATTATTCTCCATAATTAGCTTGTTTTTTAAACATCTTGCTCCTTTGGTATTACCAATGTATTCTTCATTAATAACAAGTGGCTGATTAAATGATTGTATAGATTACACACATCAGAATTCATTTTAATGATTACACAGTGTGAAACTGTTTTAGGATCTGTGGGTGCAAATAGGACCTCAAGAAACTTATATTCAAGAAAGGTAGACAGACAGGTAAAATATACGACAGCAAAGCTTAGTGTAACATATCTTAATATATATCCATGCTATCCTATTTCATTACAGCTAAGTTGCTATCAATTAAAATACGCACAATTATTTTATATATCACTAGAAAGGAAAAAATGCTACCATTAAACGATGCCAAGCATTTGATGGCAAAAAGAATTTATATTTTCAAAATGTTATAATGTGAAAAAATTTGCTTCTTAGTATGAAAAACCTATGGCATTTCATGAAAAATGTTGATTATTCAGAAAGGGGAGAGATTTTTTAAAACTTAAGAAATGCTTCACTATAGAGGTGATATTTAAACTGTACCTTGAGATATGCAGTAAGATTTTACTTATTGGAGGATTTTACTTTCTTAGAGGAAAACAACTGGACAATCCTGGCAGAGAAAAGAGAATATATCAAACTACTGCTGCCAGTATGAATATATATTATATATTTGGAAATGGCAGGTAGTAGATTATTAACAAGTAACCTTTTCCTAGATCTGTAACTGGATATTGTTTCATGATCTGGATCAGTAGTTCTCAACCACTATGTTGTAACACAGCTGTAAAGTGTGTCACAAGTAATGCTCCTACTGATAAAGTAACATAGTTTACAAACCAATTTTTAAAATAGAGTACATTTTAAATTAGAATAATTCCAACTTTGCATCTATATTAATGTAAATCTCAGTTAATGTCTTAAGTGAGAGGGAAAGGAAAGGAGTAAAAGTACCAAAAGAAATTAGAAGTTGCCCATCAGTAGGAAAGCATTAAGGCCTGAGTATGAATTATGTTTCATACTGTAAAAAATGTTTGGGAATTGTTGATCTTTATTATCAATTCACATAACTAATTACATCAGATGTAAGACAACATTGATTGCTTTCTGTATTACCAAGGGAAAAAAATAAAATGCTGCAATTCTGTCCTAATTTCAGAGATGATAAAACTGTGGGGAAAATATGTAGATTTGATGAAATACTATACTTAATCCTGGGAGCTACTCAAAGAGAATTATGAATCAGAAGACAAGAATCAAAATCCAGGCCGTGGGCTTCCCTGGTGGGGCAGTGGTTGAGGGTCCGCCTGCCGATGCGGGGGACACGGGTTCGAGCCCCGGTCCGGGAGGATCCCAAATGCCGTAGAGCGGCTGGGCCTGTGAGCCATGGCCGCTGGGCCTGCGCGTCCGGGGCCTGTGCTCCGCAACGGGAGAGGCCACAGCAGTGAGAGGCCCGCATACCGCAAAAAAAAAAAAGAGAAAAATCCAGGCCGTGAACTGGATTATGACCTGAAGCCAATCATTTTACAAAGCGAACCATTTTGCAAAGATCCTTTCCCTTCTAATACAGTGTGATTAGTGAATAAAAGACTGATTGAATAACTATACATGATAACCTGGTATGGTATCACTGCCACCCTAAGGTACTTATCCAGAATTGAGGCCTCATTTCAGGTTTTATTTAATAATAATAATGACACTTATTGAGTACTTACTTTGTGCCAGGAATTGGGGTAAACAGTTGAGTGGATTGTATTTTCCAAAGGTGGCTACACCATTACATACCCCATTCCACATATTCTTCTTAAAAGGTGACAATGACATCCCTCTACTTAGAGGGCAATGTCTATATTCCCTCCCCTTGAACCCAGGACGATCTAGGACCAACAGAATGTGGTAGAAGTAACATTTCTGTCTTCTGAGGCTAGGTTTAAAAGGACAGCATGGTTTCTTCCTCAGTCTCTCTCTGGACACATACCCTGGGAGCTGTGAATCCATGTGTAAGAAATACACATATCTAGAGAAAAACACAAAACCACACTAACTAGTTGCCATAAAAATTTATAACCACTAATTCCAGGTCAGTTCTTATTGCTTCCAGGTAATTGGACTACATTTCCTTAATTCATTATCATCTCCATTCTCCTAGAAAAGGATTTCACATTTTTTCTATCCACAGAACTTTAACCTCCTCCCCTGATCCTGATTCTCAGATAATGGTCCTGCTACATTTTCCATTTCCAGAAAAAAAGAAAAAAATTAGATGAGACATTCCACGCTAAATATGGTTTAGAACCAACCATATTTATCAACCAACATGCATCTGTTTTCATATTTTCTGCCTTCCTTCCTATTATTATAAACACGCTGCTCCTGTCCCTTTAGCAAGTCATCCCACCTACTAATGCACTAAATCCTATCATCTGTCATTACTTAAGGATAAAAACAATTGTCCTCTCTCTCTCCAGCATCAACAAATTTCCCCTTGCTATCACTGCTATGAGAACACAGACATGCTGTCTTATCTCCTATCTTTTAAAAATCCCTCTCTCTAGCCACCAATTCCTTTTTTGTTGTTGTTCCTGCTACAGCAAAACTCCCCAAAAGAGCTGTCTGTACTATTTCCGATTCCTTCCTTTCCTTTTTTTCTTGAGCCCACTTTAGACTTGCAACTCCACCACTGCACTAAAAGTGCTCCTGTCAAGGTCACCAACACCAGCAATCTGTTCCTGCATTGCTAAATCTAGTGGTTAATGATCAATCAATACTCATCGAATGTGACTCCTAAGCAACAACTGACACAATCAATACTTTTTTTTAACATCTTTATTGGCGTATAACTGCTTTACAATGGTGTGTTAGTTCCTGCTGTATAACAAAGTGAATCAGCTATACGTATACATATATCCCCATATCCCCTCCCTCTTGCGTCTCCCTCCCACCCTCCCTATCCCACCCCTCTAGGTGGTCACAAAGCACCGAGCTGATCTCCCCTTGAAATCCTTTCTTTAGTTGGATTCTGGGATATCACTTTCCTCCTGGTTTTCCCACTTCACTGGCCAGTTAGTCTCAATTTCTTTGGCTGGCTTTTTCTCATCCTCTTCTAATTGTGGGAGTATTCCCCAGGTTAATCCTGCAATCTCTTCTTTTTCCTAGAAACATACTCCCCTAGTAGTCTCTTCCAGCTGCCTGGCTTCAAATATCATACATATATTGAATGACTTCCAAATGTATGTATCCAAACCTAACCATGCCAGTGAACTCCAGATTAGTATATCTGCTAGGTTACGCACCACCTCCACTAGATATCTAACAGGAAAATTGAACAATATGTACGAAACTGAATGGCTGATCCTCCCTGCACTCTCCCCAAAACCTGTCTGCCACAATTTCCTTATGTTAATTAATGGCAACTCTTTGCTTCAATTTGCTTAGGCAAAAATCTTTGCAGTAATCCTTAACTTACTCCTCTCTTACTGTCACACCCATCTCTAAACCATCAGAAAATTCTGCTGCCTGTACTTCCAAAATATATCCAAAATCTGACTACCTCTCTTCACTTCCACTACTACCAAGTTGGTACAAACAACCATCATCTCTCATTAGGTATTGGATTAGCCACCTAACTGGTCTCCCTGAATTCATCTTTGCCCCCCTCAAATCTGTTTTCAACACAGCATCAAGACTACTCCTCAAAAGGTAAATCAGATGAAGTCATCTGGCTTGTCATCTCACTTAGAATGAAAGACAAAGTTCTTGCAATGACTTACAAAGCCCTACATGATCTGGCGTCTTACTACTTCTTTGACCTCAGGAAATTTGCCTATTTTTTGTTTGTTTGTTTGTTTAACTGTTGTAGCCTCTGGCACACATAGAAGTGCCTGGAACACAAAAATTAATTGAATAAATTAGTTGATGAACTAAAATATCAAGTCGTCACTTTCACACTTCTTTATGCAGTGGAGTCTCTTTGCTAACAGAACTCCCTAATATAAAAGTGATTAAGAGCAAAATTTGGTTGAAACAAAGTGGAAGATCCCTGATAGTCACCCATGCTCTCTGAGCTTCTTCAGCAGTTCCTGAAACAATACCACAGAAATCTGGTGTTCTGATTTTGGTATCAGGGTGATGGTGGCCTCATAGAATGAGTTTGGGAGTGTTCCTTCCTCTGCAATTGTTTGAAAGAGTTTGAGAAGGATGGGTGTTAGCTCTTCTGTAAATGTTTGATAGATTTCACCTGTGAAGCCATGTGGTCCTGGACTTTTGTTTGTTGGAATATTTTTAATCACAATTTCAATTTCATTACTTGTGATTCATTTATTCACATTTCCTATTTCTTCCTGGTTCAGTCTTGGAAGGTTATACCTTTCTAAGAATTTATCCGTTTCTTCCAGGTCGTCCATTTTATTGGCATAGAGTTGCCTGTAGTAGTATCTTATGATGCTTTGTATTTCTGCAGTGTCCATTGTAAGTTACAGACCAATATCACCGATGAATATAGATGCAAAAATCCCCAACAAAATACTTGCAAACAGAATCCAACAACACATTAAAAGGATCACACACCACGATCAAGTGGGACTTATCCCAGGGATGCAAGGATTCTTCAATATATGTAAATCAATCATTGTGATACACCATATTAACAAATTGAAGAAGAAAGACCATATGATCATCTCAATAGATTCAGAAAAAGCTTTTGACAAAATTCAACAGCCATTTATGATAAAAACTCTCCAGAAAGTGGGCACAGAGGGAACCTACCTCAACATAATAAAGGCCATATATGACAAACCCACAGCAAACATCATTCTCAATGGTGAAAAACTGAAAGCATTTCCTCTAAGATCAGGAAAAGGACAAGGATGTCCACTCTCACCACTACTATTCAACAAAGTTTTGGAAGTCCTAGCCACAGCAATCAGTGAAGAAAAAGAAATAAAAGGAATATAAGTTGGAAAAGAAGTTAAACAGTCACTGTTTGCAGATGACATGATACTATACATAGAGAATCCTAAAGATGCCACCAGAAAACTACTAGAGCTAATCAATGAATTTGGGAAAGTTGCAGGATACAAAATTAATGCACAGAAATCTCTTGCATTCCTATACACTAACAACAAAAGATCAGAAAGAGAAATTAAGGAAACGGAATCCCATTCACTATTGCAACAAAAAGAATAAAATACCTAGGAATAAACCTACCTAAGGAGGTAAAAGACCTGTACTCAGAAACCTATAAGACACTGATGAAAGAAATTAAAGATGATACAAATGGAGAGATATACCATGCTGTTGGATTGGAAGAATCAATATTGTGAAAATGTCGATACTACCCAAAGCAATCTACAGATTCAATGCAATCCCTATCAAATTACCAGTGGCATTTTTTACAGAACAAGAACAAAAAATCTTAAAATTTGTACAGAGACACAGAAGACCCTGAATAGCCAAAGCAGTCTGAGGGAAAAAAACTGAGCTGGAGAAATCAGACTCCCTGACTTCAGACTATACTACAAAGCTACAGTAATCAAGACAATATGGTACTGGCACAAAAACAGAAATATAGAACAATGAAACAGGATAGAAAGCCCAAAGATAAACCCACGCACCTATGATCAAAACTAATCTATGACAAAGGAGGTAAGGATATACAATGGAGAAGAGACAGTCTCTGCAATAATTGGTGCTGGGAAAATTGGACAGCTACATATAAAAGAATGAAATTAGAACACTCCCTAACACCATACACAAAAATAAACTCAAAATGGATTAAAGACCTAAATGTAAGACCAGACACTATAAAACTCTTAGAGGAAAAAATAGGAAGAACACTCTTTGACGTAAATCACAGCAAGTTCTTTTTTTTTGATCCACCTCCTAGAGGAATAGAAATAAAAACAAAAATAAACAAATGGGACTTAATGAAACTTAAAAGCTTTGCACAGCAATGGAAACTACAAACAAGACAAAAAGACAACCCTCAGAATGGGAGAAAACATTTGCAAATGAATCAACGGACAAAGGATTAATCTCCAAAATACATAAACAGCTCATGCAGCTCAATATTAAATAAACAAACAACCCAATCAAAAAATGGGCAGAAGACCTAAATAGACATCTCTCCAAAGAAGACATACAGGTGGCCAAGAAGCACATGAAAAGCTGCTCAACATCACTAATTATTAGAGAAATGCAAATCAAAACTACAATGAGGGGGCTTCCCTGGTGGCACAGTGGTTCAGAGTCCACCTGCCGATGCAGGGGACATGGGTTTGTGCCCCAGTTCAGGAAGATCCCACATGCCGCGGAGCGGCTGGGCCCGTGGGCCATGGCCGCTGGGCCTGCGCGTCCGGAGCCTGTGCTCCGCAACGGGAGAGGCCACAACAGTGAGAGGCCCGCGTACAGCAAAAAAAAAACAAAAAACTATAATGAGGTATCACCTCACACCAGTTAGAATGAGCATCATCAGAAAATCTACAAACAACAAATGCTGGAGAGGGTGTGGAGAAAAGGGAACCCTCTTGCACTGTTGGTGAGAATGTAAATTGATACAGACACTATGGAGAACAGTATGGAGATTCCTTAAAAAACTAAAAATAGGGCCTCCCTGGTGGCGCAGTCGTTGAGAGTCCGCCTGCCGATGCAGGGGATACGGGTTCGTGCCCCGGTCTGGGAGGATCCCATATGCCGCGGAGCGGCTGGGCCCGTGAGCCATGGCCGCTGGGCCTGCGCATCCGGAGCCTGTGCTCCGCAACGGGAGAGGCCACAACAGTGAGAGGCCCGCATACCGCAAAAAAAGAAAAAAAAAAAAAAAAAAAAACTAAAAATAGAATTATCATATGACCCAGCAATCCCACTACTGGGCATATACCCTGAGAAAACCATAATTCAAAAAGACACATGCACCCCAATGTTCATTGCAGCACTATTTACAATAGTCAGGTCATGGAAGCAACCTAAATGCCCATCGACAGACAAATGGATAAAGAAGATGTGGTACATATATATAATGGGATATTACTCAGCCACAAAAGGGAACAAAATTGAGTTATTTGTAGTGAGGTGGATGGATCTAGAGACTGTCATACAGAGTGAAGTAAGTCAGAAAGAGAAAAACAAATATCGTATATTAACGCATATATATGGAACCTAGAAAAATGGTACAGATGAACCAGTTTGCAGGGCAGAAATAGAGACACAGATGTAGAGAACAAATGTATGGACACCAAGGGGGGAAAGCTGGAGGCGGGTGGTGGTGGTGGTGGTGGTGGTGGTGGTGGTGGTGGTGGGATGAATTGGGAGATTGAGATTGACATGTATACACTAATATGTATAAAAGATAACTAATAAGAAACTGCTGTGTAAAAAATAAATAAAATAAAATTCAAAACAAAGAAAAAGAAATCTGGTGCTCCATTGCCATAGTTTTTAACACATTGAGTCTATTTTCTTTATTTTTGAGAGGAAATTAAAGACCAGATAGTTAAATAACCTTCCTAAGATTACAATGATATCACTGGCAAAGCCTTGAAAAGAACCTGGTTTGTGTATTTTCAACCCATCGGTCTAATATACATTGCTTCTCTCTAGAAAAGGATAATTAATAAACCTATCAACCACATTAGCTCCTTAAAGGCTTATTAATTTCTTAAGGAAAGGAAATGTCTTTCTTCATCTTTGCCCCCCTCAAATGTCAAGCAGTGTCTGGCAAACAGTCAGTACTCCATAAAAACTGTTCTTACTGACATAATTGTTATACTCCAATGTGTAGAATGACCACCTATCCCCATCCAATACCTGCTTTGTTCTCCTGGAAAATTCTATTCAACCTTCAAAACTCAATACACATAGCAACTCCTCTGTAAAGTCCTTCCTGATAAGTCAAGGTAGAATTATCAATACCTTCTCTAAATTACATCTCTGTCTCGTATTAAATTATTTCATATCTAACATATTGTATTCCTCTTGTTTGCTTACATGCTTCTCTCAAGCAGAGGTCACACTGTACTCATCTTACACATAACACTTAGCACAGCATCAGGCACACAATAGGCATGAAATACATTTTTTTCCTACTGAATTAAACTGTATTAAACAGAATTTGAGAGTGAGGTTTGAGAAAATATTGGTATTATAATCTGTATTTTATGGAAGTTCAAGCAGAAATATGCTTTCTTTCACATCACCATATGTTTCATCAGTTAAGCTAGATTCTTATCAAACTCATCATATCTGAAACCTAACAGTTATTTCTCTTTAATGACTTTGCATTATTAATTAATTCTAATTTCCATTTCTCTTCTGCTAATCTTTACTTGGCATTTATAATTTGAATATCAATCATTTGATTTGGGTCTTCACTGTTACAAATATTTTAAAAATCATGTTTATACAATTTTTAACTACTGGAAACCACTACAAAATAGAATAAAAACAGGAAAAAATATTAGCAAATGTTAAGCATGCTTTCCTAAATCAATATATTTTCATAATAAGACAATGAGTTTTAATGGGCTCTAT
This sequence comes from Mesoplodon mirus, assembly GCF_964341445.2. Lineage (NCBI taxonomy): Eukaryota > Metazoa > Chordata > Mammalia > Artiodactyla > Ziphiidae > Mesoplodon > Mesoplodon mirus. Next base: position 31,779,203 of record NC_138992.1, read on the forward strand.
CAGTTATAATTCATAAAACTAAATAGCTATGTTATACTTTTTTTCTGAACAAATTTAAAAGCTTTCCAACACCTAAAGCAGTCAAGGCTATTATTAATAAATAACATATAAATTCAAACACAGAATGGTGGCATTATGTACTTCTAATACTAGTTACTTAATATAATTAAAATTGTGTGCTGTAATCAAGCTGATATTAGAAGTCTTGTGTCATGGGGAAATTCACACTTAAATACAATCTTAATTTCATATAAAGTCTACCAAAAGGGAATCTGCAGGGGAGGGGGTGAAGGGAATGGGCATCTGGTTGTACAACATATTTTCCTTTTCTGTGAGTTCTCAAGGTAGCCTACTATTAAACGAAAAGTACCTACACTAGCCCTTCTAATTTTCTAGCATTAGAAGTATTTAATTAATAGAATCTGTTCCTCGATGTGTGATTTAAACAAAATAGATTTATATTATAAAGGTGGGTTGGATTAAAAGAAAAGGACACACAATTTATGAGACTACCTGAATATAACAAATCTTGACTGAAGGCACCACACAAAACTGTCAAGTGCATGAAGTGAGGGTACACAATAGAGGAGCAAAAGAGAAAGAGATGGGGAACAGGAAAGCCTCAGTGGGAAGCAGAGAGATACAGAGAAAAAGAGGGAGACAGAGCATGTGGTGGGGGCATATGAACCAGCTCAGCAAAAGGGTAATAAAAGAAGCAAAGTGCAATGACAAGTAATTTTTCCAAATATAGCTAAGTATAATTGGATCACAGAAACAACTGCAGTTGTCTCAAAATAAATTAGATGAAGACTATTTAGCCAGCATTTAGTTTACTTTTGTTTACTACTTCATTCAAATAAATCTGTCAAAGTGAATGTCAAACTTCTCAATCAACAGAAGTTAACCAATGGTCAGAATACGCTATTGATACCTACATTTGAATATACTTGCCTGGCCTGTAATTCAAAATCAAAGTTGTCTTATTTAAAGATGGTACACATTTTCACTACAAATAAATGTATTCCAATATAGCAGTTTGGTAATATCAACACCACAAACGCATTCATTTCAGTTTTTAATAAATAAGCAGAAAAGGGAAAATTTTTATACAGCATACCTTAAAAACATTTATTATTTTATATAATATTTGCAAATAAATATTTGAATGAGAGATCTTAATTCATTATTGATACTGACATTTTGGAGCTGAAAAGTTTTCTTTTGAAATTTTTATTTTGTGCTAGTGGCCATTCTACACTATAATGGAATCCCTCTTCTGTGCAGAGTAGCATTGCATATGACAGAAAATAAAGATAAATCAACTAGGAGACTGCTTGCTATATTTTGATATCAACATTTTAAAAAAATGTTTTGCATCTATTGGATATAGTAATCACTTAAGTAGCCAGTCAAAAGTTTTCTCAAGTAATGAATTGTCCTATTAGACTCCATTAAAATGTTAGTCTTGAGAAATTTCCTGAAAGGACTGTTACATGTTAAATGCTTATTTCCAGCTTGTAAAGATTCTGGAAGGCTATGTGATCTGGGTAAGGCATGCATATCAAAAGGAGATAGTTAATGAATGACTAGTTTAATTTTATTTGAATTTTAATGCAAATATAAAGATGAAGCATAAAGCATAAAAAAAGTCAGCACCCTAGAAAATTTGATGGTGTTGTGAGGAAAATGTTATGGGGAAATGAATGTTGTTATAAAGTAAATAAAGGGTTTTTTTCACATTTCTTAGGCATTAAGCATGACCTACCTAATGCATAAGATTATATTCACAATATTTTTTGATTTGTACTCTGAGAGTGCATGGTGGATGATCACTAAAGATGGAATACAGTAAGACAACTAACTAACAGTTTCCTTTTTTCATTTTTATTACATAAACATTATAGCCATACTAATGAAATTCTACTTTAAAATTTTTTTTACAAACTGTTGCCCCCCAAACTTCTAATTTATCCTTATTTCTTTCTAGTTCTATATGCATATCTCATTTTAACATAGCAGATATAACTTTTAATTCAGCTTCTAAAATAAGTTTACATTATAGCCTGGATAATTTTCCTTGCTACCATAGCCTCCATAATTATCAAAACTTCAAATAGATTTTAGTGATATGGTAACTAATTTTTAACAACCTGTTTTGTAACATTTGCCTACTTCCATAGTGCAAATACTTTCACTTACGCCAATTTTGAACTACCAACAGTATGTCACTGAATGGAGAATTGGGAAGAGATGCACACAACTGGTTCTCACAAGTTGGTATCAACCAGCTCCAGCCCATTATTTTTGTACAGTTAAGTTTTCTCCAGTTTTGCACTATTATAACCCTTACAATGAATACTTTGGGCAGGCATAATTGGTTCTCTACCCAACAATTACTTCCTATCCCCTTAGAACTGTGAACTCTTAGCCAATCTTGATAATTCTAACTCCATTGCCAGTGATTAGTTAGGAACTGGCATGAGTAACAATTATGGCCCAAAAAAACCATGAAGAAGTATACAGAGGAGGCTTCTAGAAAAGTTTCTCTCAGTTTCAAAAGGGTATTTGAGTATAGGATGCTTAAAATTGTTATATCCCTCTTGTAAACACAAGGGGACAATACTCAGAACAAAATCTTAGTGGATGTTGTTGTATACCACCCGTATGAACCCCTCAGAACTGCACTCATTCCTCAAGCTGCCCCCAAGTGTTGCATGCTCAGTGCTCATAGCTGAGTCCTTTACCAAAGAAGTTATACTCCCTCCCCAGGGGGCAGCCATATGGAGCCCTCCTGGCCCCTGCCTCAGTTAGGTCATCTCTGAAGATCTACACCAGCTTCAAACTCCTGTGGGATTGGTTGAGGTATCTGTTCACAATTTAACTTCCTCTTCAAAGTCTTTCCACCCTTATTCCCTCACAGGTGTTGTTACTAATTTATCAAGTTCTAACAGTGGTAATTACAGCAGTCCGCAAACAGACAGATTTGGCATTTGGAAGAACTAATATTCCTTGGCCTGTGGGATTAAGGACTATCATAATGTGGACTTCCCTGGTGGTCCAGTGGTTAGGACTCCACACTTCCACTGCTGGGAGCACGGGTTCGATCCCTGGTCGGGGAACTAAGATCCTGCATGCCGCATGGTGCGGCCTAAAAAACAAACAAACAAAAACTATCGTAATGGGCCAACTGGAAACGTCTGAAAATACCCTCCCCAACTGGTAAAGATTAAATAAAAAATAAGGATGCATCATCCTGCATCCTTATTTTTTACTTAACACATTACATCCCTGTTTTATTTCATTTTATATTTTATTGAAGTATAATTGACTTGCAATATTGTATTAGTGTCAGGTGTACAACATAGTGATTCAATATTTTTATATATTATAAAATGATCAACACAGTAAGTCTCATTACCATCTGTCACCATACAAAATTATTACAGTATTTTTTACTATATTCCACATAACACTCTATGAAGAAGAAAATTACGCAACTGAACCCTGCCTGAGTTCCAGACTCAAAAAATCATGATAAAGGAAGAACTTATGGCTCAGTGGCTTGAAGTGTCAACTAGTTCTCCGTACAAAGAAACAAGTAGAAGCCTGGATGAAACTGACAAAAACAACAATTGCATGGCTGTGGAAATCAAACAAAGCCACATTAAAAAATTGAGAAAAATGCTAGAGTTTCAGAAAATAACAACAGAAGTCTGTTACCTTCTTACCTGGAGCTGCTCCCACAGCCCCCTTCTGGTATACATACATAAAGGATCAATAGTTTCAGCAGCACAAGCCTGGTTGGGAAAACCAGCAGCTTTGCTACTTGCCTTGGGGTGGGGTGAAAACCCATGGCTCTGTCAGATAGAAGAAGCAAACCCAGTAGGAAACAAAGAGAGAACCAGCAGCTTAGCTAGCCTCAGATTGCAGTCGCACATACGGTGAATAGCAAACCAGCCAGAATTTGACAGGGAAGCCCTGGAAATGAGAGATCCACAGAAAGAAAACCTGATAAACTCTCCACACATATCATACTGACTAGGAAATTATACCATGTTCAGGGTAGATCCTGAGATATTCCGGTAGAAAGTAAAATCCAAGCAAGTGACTTGAAAACTGGCTGAACTCCGAATGTGTCCCCAACAGTATACACAGATTGATTAGCAGAGGGTGAAAGCCTTAAAAGCTGAGAATATTTGAGCACAATTTCTGTCCAAATCTCTAGCTGGCAATTAGACTATGCAGACACAGCAGCGACCCATAGGAAGGTAAGCCTCTTATCACCAGAAAAAACTGCAATGACGTATGCAAAGTACTGAGAGAGGGGGGAAAACTCTTTCAACCAAGAATTCTATATCCAAAGAAATTATTCTCCAAAAATAAAGGTGAAATTTTAAAACTTTCCCAGATTAAAGCAAAACAAAAATAGGCACATGTCTTTTATACCACAGGATCCAAGTACCTAGCTTAGTGGCTGGAACTGGCTCCTTAAATTTGCTGAATCAAATACATAAAAATATATAATTTATTGTCACATTATTTCTTTGAAAAAATACATAAAGTTTAAAATTAGAAACATATATTTCCTGTTTCCTCAGTAAAATTTGGAGACTTGCCCCCTCTACTATCTCAAGAATAGGATATGAAGCCCAAATTCTAGGTTAATCAAAACCTAGGTATCCTTAATAACAAAGCAAAGGGCAATGGTCCCATGGGAAATAAATTTTTTCTTTAAAAAATTCTCAACATGTATAGAGTAGGATATGCTGATATAAAGTGGCTTTTACAGTCATCTGTAAGAAAGAAATTTAAACTCGATTGAACTGCTGACTCTGAACATTGTGTGCACATTCATGCATGCACACACACACTTCTGAATATGTGTACTACTGTGTAAGATATAATCATATCTATTTTTTTAATTTTTGAATTTTATTTTATTTATTTTTTATACAGCAGGTTCTTATTAGTTATCCATTTTATACACATCAGTGTATACATGTCAATCCCAATCTCCCAATGCATCCCACCACCACCACCACCACCCCGCCACTTTCCCCCCTTGGTGTCCATACGTTTGTTCTCTACATCTGTGTCTCTATTTCTGCCCTGCAAACCGGTTCATCTGTACCATTTTTCTAGGTTCTACATATATAATCATATCTAAAATGCATTTGGTTTGAAGAGACTGAAATGTATTCCATTTATACTCATTTATTCTAAACCTAGAATTTTAGCACCCTTTTATTCTCTTTTAGTTTCCTTTTTTTGATGTCCTTCATCTTACATACAGTCTAACTTTTCTTATCATCTTGATCATTCATTAAAGTTCACAGTTTTCATGATCTTACTATTTTATTCAACAATCCATTCCACGAATTAAGGTAATTATATATTTCAAGATTTGGACAAAAGTATCAGGAGCATCTTAGATCCCTATGAAATGAAACATTCACTTATATTTCATTAGATCCTCTGTTGAAAGAGTTAACAACATTCTTGCACTCTAGGATTCCATGCTTATTTTGTCAGGCTGACTTTATTTGCTCCTGAAAGAGATCTTTACCAACCTAAACCCTACAAAAAGAGGCAGATAAGCAGTACCAGGGAGAATGGGGTTAAGGACGGCAATAATTTGAGCTGCCCTTTTGCTTTGAAACACATCTCCCCATATCTCCCCCAAGTAATTCCTCAAGAAGCCCTTCTCATGGATACATCCTAGAAAGGAAAACAGACAGACAGCTCCAAGTTCAAGCTAACAAAAACAAAAGTCCATCCTACATACAATTTTCTTGGATGAGTCAGCTAGCATAAATGCAGTCAAATTTTCAGCACAGTTCTTACTCCTGTTCCACAAAGCTGCAATTCTAGGGTGATAGGAAATGCTTTCATAGTTCATGTTTCATACTCTGGTACTATAATTATTGATATTTAATATATTTTAGTTGAATGATATAAAGAATGAATGAATGAATGAATGAATGAATCCACTGTATACTTCTCAAAATACTGAAATAGACCCAACTTTTTTGCTATTTCAATGCTTTTATAAGTCAAATAAAATTGGTTTGTAAAACATTTGTAACACCATTAGGGTATTAATTGCCTCTTACCAATTAATAGCAATATGTCCTTCACAAAGCTTTGTATTTTTCTATCCATTGAACCAATTTCATCATTAAAATTTTAAGGCTATTCTAAATAGCAATATCTAGGCATCATCTACTATATTCTAGTTCAATTTAACAGAGACTTCAACGTAAGTTAAAGGTTAACGTTTCCTATTTACCAAACTAACTTCAACAACTAATCTATAATTTAACTCTGCTTTTAATTTTTCATCCAGCTAGCTAAACACCCTCTCAAATATCCCACAAACTGAAATCTGGAAGATTTTTCCCTTGATATATACTAGATATGTTTCTTGGATATTAAGTTATCCATTAAAAACAATCCTTTTTCTCTAGGTAAATGCTTAACATAGTGTTTTATCCATAATTAACAAGGAAATATTTTTGCAACTAGAAGGAATTACTATCTTAAACATTTTACATGTTGCAATTTATCAAGAAACAGAAAACTCTCCTCTATTCCCATTTGTAAATCTACCTTCTGGCTATGCACTTACAAATTAACTTTGAGTTAGTTTAGCTTCTTAATCTTCTTAGATATCTATCAGGTGTATTGTGGCGTTCACCAAAATAAATTACAGAAAGATTAAAAAGTTCAAGTTTAAAAAAATAAATAATAAAAACATGAGAAAGTATACAGTTAAATATTCAACTGATTTGGGGATGAATAAAGAGTTTCTAGGGTTAAAAGGAATGGGAAAGAATCACCAAATATGCAAAGACTTAGCTATACTAAATTCAGTATTTCCAAATGACCAAAGAAAATTAGTAGCTAAACATCAAAATGGGAAATACATTTGGAACAGATGACAGTTAAATGGGTTAAATTCTAACCATAAAAAAAATCTTATAAACCAATAAGAGCAAAACTAATTAATACCCAACAGGACCATGGGCAGAAGAAATAAAAGCAATGAACAAGACAATTCATTGAAGAATATATCAAACACCAATAAACATACAAAACATTCATCTTCACAATCAAATTCAAATACAAATGACAGATGCTATTTTTTGTGGTCTATTCAAATGGCAAAAATTTGGTGTATCAAGAATGAAAACTCAAGCACATCTGACAGGAGAATGGAGTGTTATAATCTTTCTAGAGAGCAGGTTGGTAATCTGAATTAAAAGCTTAAAAGAATCAAAGCACAAATATGTATTTGTGAAATACTCAGAAAACAGGCAAAAAATTATGTATAAAGATAGCCATTATAATATTATTTATACCAGCCACTGGAAGCAACTGCAATGACCCCAGATAGATGAATAGTTTGTGGTACAGCCTTATGACAGAACATCAGTGCAGCCATTTAAAACATTTCTGAAGAACATCTAAAGGCTTGGAGAAAAGTTAATGGTATGATATCAACTGAAAAAAATCAGAATACAAAATTATATAGTATGATACCAATTTTGTAGATATGTAAAATACACATGCATCAGAAAAAGGGAAGAAAATACAACAAAATGTTAGCAATAGCTATATATGGGGGAAAGGATTGTGGATAGCTTGTATTTCATTCTTTACACTGAGCAATTTTTCAGATGTTCTATAGTAAACATATTGTTCCTTTTAAAAGGAAACACACAAAAAATGTTATTTTTACAACTATAGCTAATAGGTATTTTTAAATATGCCATCAAGTGATGCAAGAACATTTTCAGAAACAAAGCAAAAATCAATTCTTAAAAATGTCAATAGACTTTTCTACTACATGAATTACCGAAGATATTCACTTTTTATAACTTAAAATTTTCTTCACATAACCAGCATCATTAAAGAACTTAAAAGTAAGAGTAGAAATGTCTAACAAATGTCTACTCAGAAATACAACCTAAAAAGAAAACCCTTATCTAATCAATTACAGGAAAATGTGTGATTAGAATATAGTGCTTACCTTTTTCACTTACACTCTCACTTTCAATCTCAACATCATCGCAACTTGTATATTCGGGTGTAGAAGCTAATTCCTCCTCTGAACTGCTCAATGAAACCTGGCGCATTTTACCTCCTTTCTTTGATTTATGAGGCTTTGGTGGTGGAGGTCTCACTGACTCTGACTGGTCAGAACTGAGAGAATCGTTCCTTAACATTGTTTCCATTTTTTCACGTTTTGTTTTCCTTACAGCAGAGCTAGGATCTAAGTGCTGTTGTCTCCTTAGCGAGTCAGTACGCCTCATGTCTGGTCTATCAATGGGTAGTGGACTCCTCCGGGGGGTAGGAGGACTATGGTTTGTGGTCCTTTGTGGATAAGAACTTGGTCCCTGAGCCTCTCGAGTTCTTTCCATTGAATAAGATCGCTGATTTTCCATGGCAGCTCTACGTTCAGATACAGATCTTTGCCTTGATGGTCGTTCCATCCTTAGCATAGAAATCCTGGAGTCTTCCAGTTCAGCATTTGCTAAAGAAACATCACTGTGCCTTCTCTCATGCCTGGCTCGTGACACTTCAGCATGGATACGCATTTGTTCTTCATAGGGCTGTGGCTTTACTGGATAACGGGCCAAATTCGGATCACTTCGATAGCGTGCCTGGTATTCCTCCTCTCTCCTTTGTCTTTCATATTCATCTCTGCTCTCCGCATCCTCATCATCTACAATATATTCTTTGGAATGTCTATGATTTCTCCTGTTGGAGTCCCTATAATTTATATGATCAGACTCTTCATAAAACTGAGGTTCACGTTGAGACCTCCTATCGGCATAATCTGATGGAGATCTAGGCATCGCGCTGTCCGAAGTAGCATACTGTGAATATTCTTCTCTTTCTTCCCTTTGGTCGTATCTTCTATTCTGAGCTCTGGACACTGATGGACTTCGTTTCCTAAGTAACCAAAGAAAAAGAATGAGGAAAAGAGCAGAATTTGGGCAATTTCACATTTTACTGATTCACTGGCAGGTTGATGGATAAATTCAAATACTTCTTTTGCTCCTTTTTTTAAAAATTTCATTTTAAAATCAGACCAAAACAAAAGTTTTACTAATATTCATTTTATTCAGTTCAAATAGGAAATTTAAAAGGTACTTTTAACATGCTTCTTAAATGACTGGCACGCCCATATGGAATATACATTGGCCCTGAAATTAGATAATCAAAATCATACTTTACTGCAGCAAAAGAACTTTTATTCTAATTTCTTTGCTAAGCTCAATACACTGAAGCTATCTCCCAACTGTTATTCAGAAGCTTAGAAAAATTCCACCTTCCTTTCTCTCTATTCCTGACACCTTGATTTCATAGTCACTTGAAAACGTGATGAAGCCAAACTGATACAGCTCAAGAGTTGAATGCTTTCAACTGAAACTAAGGGCTGGCTCTTAAAAATCGTTTTTCATTCAACATCTACCTAGATCACTCTTAGTATCGGTTCATCTAAATCTTCATCTTATCATTATATCTCCAATCCTTTACTGCTCTATCTTGAGATAATCAATTTAAATAAATACCAACTATAATGATTTGTTCATTTAAAAAAGAAGTCAGAAAGATCTGCTATTTTTATTCCATCTTCATTAAATTAAGGCCAGCTCCATGACACTTCTCTGTCTTCAAAGCTGACTCCTAATACGTCCTTACAGACTCAAAAGAAGAGAGTGTTTGTTAAGTTTTCAACCTGCCCCTCTAACACCAGTACAATCTGGTAGAACTTGCGATCACACATCATACTCTTTGTCAACAAAATATTCACGCTGTCCTCTTCTCTGGCACAAACTCAGATAATGGCAATCACTAGCCATGAGAAGCAATGGAACTGGAATCCTGAAGATGACAGAAAAGGTTTAGAATAACTGTTACAGAGATTTTGCCAAGACACATGAAATAGTGGGGTCAGTTGAGGTTAAAGATGACCAAGATTAGATAGCTCAGTTGAGAATTTCTTAGACAGTATTTTCTTGATTCCAAAAGAAAGAGCAGAGAAAGGATCCACATGGAGTGACCCAACCCAGCAGCAGCAGCATTCTCCTCTCAATCCTCTTTTGTATTACCTAGTCCCTTTCCCCCATATCTGGAATTCAGTCTGCTAATGCATCAGTTAGCATTCCTTAACAGAAACAAAAGTCACTCTAGGTTTTCCAGGGAGTCGGGGTTTCAATATAGAAATCAAAACCACACAACTGTTGAACCTGCTAAGGAATGAACGTCAGAGAAGATAATGCTGTTCTTAGCCTGGAGAACCAAAGACAGGGTTCTCAAAATGGTCATTAGGAAACTGCTGTGAATTTGAAAAGTCTTGAGGAATTTGCCACCAATTACCTCAGCTGCCTACAGCATTAGGGTGGTCAATTAAAAGGAGTTTCATCTAGGAGCCACTAAGACTTTCACATCTGCCTATCTGCCTGCCAACAACTCCCCTTGACAATCATGGTTTCTATAACTCTTCTACCTTTCAAACTTCACACATGTGCATTGCTAGGGCTGACTCTAACCTAGAGCCATAAAGGGAAAAGTATTGCAGTAAATGAAGGAGCTGGCCTGTTCCCTTAAATGTTTTATGATTAAGCAAGTGTATGCCCTTTATTTTTTACATTTACATATAAAACATTTAGGACTTAATTACAAATCTTTTAGGTTCCAATTGTTACATAACACCATAGATTCCTACAGCTTAAAATATACAATCAAAACACAACACTCAAAATAAATTATACAGTATTAACCTACATAATATCCTATTTATGTGTCTGTTATGCATAATTCATTTTACTTTTTGTCATTATTTTTATACATATGAATAAAGAAAAAATACTCTAGTATGGTAGCAATGTATCATGAAAAGAACACTAGAGTTAAGGGATCCGGGTTTCTTAGTCCTAGTTCTGCTATTTACCAGTTACTTGAACCTATAAAGCCATTTAATCTTTGAGAGTCTGTGCTTTAAAGTGAGAGACATAGATTATACACATTAATTCAAATATTATTTTAACAGATATGTATTAGGTAAGAACTAAATGCCACACACTATAATATAGATTAGGAATACAGGAATGATTAAGAGATGACCCTTACAAGAAGCTGAATGATTCTAAAGCCCTCTTTCATTTCTTAGAGATTATGATCTTATAATATTGATACCACAACTTCATCAAGTTAATATGCCTAAATGAAAGCTTAAAGCATTGCAAAAAATAATAAGGATGCTCTTATCAAGATGTAATTAACTGACTAGTGCCAATTTTCAATATACTCACATCTCATTAACTAGCTAATTAGTACTAACTATACTAAAAATATATATACTAACTGAGATAAGTGAGAATTTCTCTAGGGAACTCTAAAGAATAAGCAATTAAATTAGTTCCTTCTCAAACTGACCATCTAACATCCATTAGATTAGATGTAGAATTTATGTTAGGAATTCAAATTCATTTCAGTATGTTTAAAATAATATAACAAGTTTTTCCAATCTAAGTTAATAAATATATTTTCTCTAAAAATGTGTTATTCATAAATCTAATTTAATATAAAGAAATTGATACTGTTTCAAGAGTAAGGCTAGTGTTTCTCAGATTTATATGGTACATAAGAAAAGAATTTTTAAAATTTCATTTAGCGATTGCTTAATTAAATAAATTTTAATTTCCTTAAAATTCAGTGTGGACTGAATAGGAAACTTTATAGCTATATATAAGCATATGAATTTTGGAAACATAAGTAAAATGTGATTTGCTAAATGAAAGGAGTTTTACTTCATGACAATAGGCCAGTAAGAGCAGCTCATCAGCTAGAGCTCACTTTTGTGCCTTTGTGTTTCCCCAGCATATTACTACTCATCCTACAGACAATTACCTAACTAGTGTTCTGTACTGTCCACTAGACTTCAAATTTTGAACCAGAAAGGGCTATGTCTAACACACCTTTGTACCTCCAGTATTTATTCAGTCACTCAACGAATATTTTATTAGTGCTTACTATGGGCCAGGTATGATTCTGGTTGCTGGAAATGCAACAGAGAAAAGACACATAAGGTCTCAGCCCTCAAGAAGTTCTTTCTAGTAGGGAAGACAGACAGTAAGCATATAAACAAATTAAGGTAATTTCATACAGTAATAAGTCCTATAGAAGAAAACTGAAATAGGGTAAAATTACAAAAAGTGACTGAGTGAAGCTACTTTCAATAAGGAAATTCTAAAAAAGTACATTTGAACTGAGACCTGAAGAGCATAGTTACATGATATGTAGCCCATTTATGTAAAACATACAGCTTTGCTGGAGATGTTTTGGGTATTCTCATTAAGTTGCTATTCTTTTCTTTTCTTTCCCTTATTATTATTTTACTCAAAGCTGTTTTATAAAATATAAATTTACTGAATTCTTAATTGTTATTTTATTGAATCTAGGATTTTCCAGGGTAGTTCATCTCTAGAACCCATCTAAAAGCAGTCCATAAGCCTTTTTCACATGCTCCTCCCTTTCAAAAGATTTCATGCTCCCAAATGAGTAAACTGTAATTTACCATATTTGGTAAATACTTCATTATATTTTATCTCAGTTGAAAGTCAAAAGAAAAACAAGCAGACCAAATCAGAATGAATGGACACTGGTTTTACAATATTATCAAAAATACTTACATGCCTAAGATTGTTAATACAAATTAATCTCTAAAATGTGGAACTTAAACCCATACAAGAAAGTGAAGTAAAAAATTTCAGAAAATGTTCAGGGAAAAATTGGATATTTTGAAGGACGGTCAACTTAATGATGGCCTTCTTCCTCACTGCACTTCTTCCCTAGGTAATCTTACCCATTTCTATCCAGAAATGTCTATAATACTCCTCAAATGTTAAGTTTCAAGAGAACAGGCAACCTGGGTCTAAGGAGGATGGCAGATAGTAGGTGCTCAATCTTCTGAATTAAAGAACCGATTGATTAATTCTCCCTTAGATTATCTCTACTTTTCATGGCTTGCTCTCTTCTTCTGTATTCAAACCCACTGATGTGCTAAAATAGTCTAGATCTTCTCTTTCCCCTACTACTCCCATGGCAGTAATAGGGCCTTAAGTGCAATGAAGAAACTACTTTTATTAGTAGTGTAATTTAGCTCTATTGTATGTTAATTTGGCTTTTGTTGAACTTCAGACTATTGTTTATAAAATGACTTCTTTGGCAAAAATGTATTTTGAGTGTCAATCCCTTTAGAGCTAAACATTTAGAAAAAAATCTCTTTGTAAATTAGGGATTTCTAGTAATACATTTAACATCATGCTGGGTATGGACAGAAATGGGGAGAAAAAAAGCAACACTTCATCCCTGAGGAATTAACATAAATTTTTGAAAGTAAGTAGGGTAAAAGTGAATATAGTGAACCTTTATAACACAGGAAATATATATTCCATTGTCTTGATAAATAAAAATATTTATTCATTATACAGTTCAATTCTAAAAGAAATTCTATTATTAATTAGACCTTAACAAGCTATTTAAGTGCTTTTTAAAGATCATACCTTAGGAAAACTGAATCCAATATTAAATCCAGCAATCACTTTGTTCTAGAGATTATATAATTTGCCTGAAGCATGTGAATCAGACTGTAGATGCTGATTTGTACTGGATTTAAGTAAAAATAGAACACTGGTCATGATTTCCGAAATTGGGATGACTATTGTCACTGTTCCTTAACATAATTTCTGAAATTGGGATGACTATTGTCACTGTTACTTAACTCTATGCTTTCAGGTAGAATACCTGATAGTATATTTATTAAGGTCATGTTAGAAGCAAGGCAAGATTTTATTCTAAGAATACTCTTACCAAACAATGATGAATCTGCTATCAGTTATTCCAAAATATTCAAATACTCATCAAAACAATTTTTACCAGTCATATCATTAATTATTTCATATATACTTTCTTAAACTTAAAATTGCTATATATCTTAGACACTATATTGTTTCAGAAATTGAAGAAAATCCATGAAAATATAAGTACTATATCTCTAACCTTTATTTTCCCTACTGGCCGTTATAAGCAGGCCCCAGCATTTATTATTATCAAATGGAAAACATTTAATAGGAAAAAGAATATAAAGATAATCTGTACACTTCTCTGATCATAAAGCATCTAACAGTATTTAACCCATAAATTTTAATTCAGAAGAACGTAGCAATTCATCTAAGATGTTATATTTCACTTAATCCTTCAAAGACCCTTAGAAATTAAAAGGCAGAATCCAGAATTATGACTTCTTTAGAATAAAATGTATTTGTGACATTATGTAGTGCCTTAATTTTCACTCCTATTCATCAATCAATCTCTAGTTCTAATATATAACAGTATCAGTATTATATTCACTTTGTATTTACCTAATATCTGTTCATCTTACTTCTCTTTATTAAAACCTAGGTTGCTACAATTATTTTCTCTTTCACCATATTATAGTGGTCTTAACTGGAACTAGTTTATAGAAAAATCACATAAAGAAATGTCCTAGGGGCTTCCCTGGTAGCGCAGTGGTTGAGGGTCCGCCTGCCGATACAGGGGACACGGGTTCGTGCCCCGGTCCGGGAGGATCCCACATGCCGCGGAGCAGCTGGGTCCGTGAGCCATGGCCACTGAGCCTGTGCATCCGGACCCTGTGCTCCGCAACGGGAGAGGCCACAACAGTGAGAGGCCCGCGTACCACAAAAAAAAAGAAAAAGAAAAAGAAATGTCCTAAATATATATATATATATATATATATATATATATATTTTTTTTTTTTTTTTTTTTACTTTTGGCTGCATTGGGTCTTCGTGGCTGTCCGCGGGCTTTCTTTAGTTGCAGTGAGCGGGCTTCTCACTGCGGTGGCTTCTCTTCTTGCAGAGCACAGGCTCCAGTAGTTGTGGCTCGCTGGCTCTAGAGCGCAGGCTCAGTAGTTGTGGCGCACGGGCTTAGTGGCTCTGCGGCATGTGGGATCTTCCCCGACCAGGGCTCGAACCCGTGTCCCCTGCGTTGGCAAGCAGATTCTTAACCACTGCCCCACCAGGGAAGCCCCTAAACCTACTTTAATCAGTAGCATTTCTTGTTCACTGCTTATACGTTTTTTGTCATCTGGACTAATTATTCAATCTATTTCTAAATATTCTAGCTGTATATTCACACCCACTCCATTATAAATGTCTGATTAGGCATAATAGGTTGAGCAAGAAACTCTACCAATTAGTCTCTTTAAAATTCCATGTCTAAAAAATCATATTGACTGATAGAGAAACTCCAAATAAAAAGATTCTTTCCCAATTAAAGCCACTTTTGACAATTTCCCAAAGGCAGTCTCAATTTATATACTGTATACTAATTCATGATGTTTTTAATATTAGTTTCTATTTTAATATTTACAACCTTTAACATCCTATGTGGTTTGTGTTATTATACTACCTAGAATTCTGACCATATATACTATAAAATAATCATCAAGTTTCTGAAAATATAATCCAGTAAACATTTGAAAACATTTACAAGGACAGCGAAAGGTTACGTGGAAACTTAAGTTTTAATATTCATATATTTTTAACTCTTAAGACTTATGCAATTTTTAAGAATCATAATGACATTGAGAGAAGAGTGAAGAATTGGAAGATTAAGAATTTCTGTAAATTCAAATCTGTTATTACAATTAAGCATTACCTATATGAAAATCTCTTACTCATAAGGTTTAATTAGTAGAGATTATTAAATAATTGTCATTTTATATATAAAAGAATAGAGATGACATTTGAAGAGTCAATAATTTGAAAAAACCTCCAACTTTTTAAAAGCTTAATAAGGCATGATGTTGCTAAATAAATTGAAAGACTTCATTAATTCGATTACACAATGCTAGCCATACAGTTTAAACATAATATTGCAATCAAATTCTGAAATTTGAAGCTATTAAGACACATTAAATCAAGGATTTAACAGAAGCATACAATCCTGTAAAACATAAAATATGTAGGTTCTATTCCTATAATTCCTACAAAAAGGAATTTTTACAAATCAAACAATTTATATTCATCATAAAACATAATAAAAACAATCTTTTTTTACATTTCACAGTATTCAACACATTTTTATATTTTTACCTTTCGCTCAACCAATGCACATCTGTCGAGCATGAAGCATCATGTTGACAAAAATACATCGGCACTATGCCGGGCAATGCTTTCATTTAATCCTTCTAGCTCTAGCAAAATCATAGGAGCCATCCTTAATCAGATGATTTGAAAGTCTCTACTTGCTCACAGTCATTTTATTTCAAAACTCAATTACCAAAAAAGTTACACATAAAACAAAACTCATTCACGGATGGAGTCATAAAATCCTCTAGTGATGGGACTGTTAAGAAAAAGGTTATTCCTTAATGCCATTACTATGTGGCTGTATATAGCTCAGGTCAAGTAAGAATGTACCCTGTAAGAAGGATTATGGTACTTAGCTGATTAGAGCCTCACAATACTGAACACCAGATGCATCCTACATCCAAGGCATTTCTGGGCACTATACTTAAAACGGACAGATTCAAAAATTGTAAACCACATTCTCCTATATGAATTACAGCATTTCTAAAATAACAGGATTTGTTGTGTTTGCTATTGATGTCTACCACACTGCTTTCACTATAAAATGAAGAGTGATAGTAAAAGATGGTGATGGTTTAACAGGTCTACTCTCTCATTTCTTTTCAATTATTCAGTAAGAAGTTTCTTAATCTTTACTAAAAAGAGAATGCTCCCCTAAAGGCATAACGAAACAGGAAGTAGCAGTTTCTGTAAAAATTTAATTAAAAATGTGTTCCGTAAGCTAAGAATTTGGTTTGACACTGAGTTTCAATCAAGCTTTGCTCACTTTTGCTCTATTCATTCAAAAAACTAAAAAATAGAAAAAAAAAAACCACCATGGATTCCTTTCTACCAAAAGCCAATTACCTAGATGTTAATGTTATACTTCTGAGAATTATGTTTAAGTGATTCCAAATAAACTTATATATAACTGAGAAAAAGTCAGTGTTTGAAGAGTAGGGAGAGATGCGAAAGTAGTGTGCTGTGTTTTGGTCTCCCAAATTTCAAGTTTAAATGAGGGTTTAGGAATATGTTGTAGCACCATTCAACTACTTATGCAGTATTCATCTACAGAATTCTCTCCGAATTCCCTCCTAAAATGTAGACCTTGGAGACATTGGACACAAGGGGCGGGCGGGGGGAGGCAGGGCGTGGGGAACAGGGACAGATAAAGCCATTTTTACCCTCTGAGATTCCTAATACAGACTTGTAGACTATTCAAACAGAAATACAATAAAAATTTGAAATGCAAGTTAATTCATTTTTACAGAAATATTAACCAATAATAAAATTCAACCACTTAGACCCCACAGTTCATTTCAAACTGAAAAAAAAAATCCACATAGTATTTTGATTCTTCCAAGTTGGTAAGTCCAGAAGATTTCAGAAACAACATTACAGGTGATGCTATGATAGCAAACTGTCTTCTTTAATTTTCCTTCCATTCAATTTTACCCCTTCAGTGAGCTCTTGGCAATGTGTTCCCAACGGTAATGCACGCTCTGCGGCCCTTCCTCTCCTCTCCCATTAACCTCGTTTCTAGCTCCTCTTATTTGTCCACCTCAGACTGTCATTCGTATCGTTTCTAGCACCACTGCTGCTTTCTCTTTACTCTCCACAGATTGTTCTGTGTCTCCAATTTCTTCTCCCCCACCCTTTGAGAGTTATTGGGTTGGCCAAAAACTTCGGGTTTTTCATAACATCGTATGGAAAAACCCAAACGAACTTTTTGGCCAACCCAATATCTTGTCCTTTTTCAAACTCTTTACTTTTACTTTTTTTTTTTTGTTCAGTTATTCCCTAGATAAGTACTTCTTATGCATTCAAATTTATGAAGGTCCAATTTGGGGTTTAAAAAGTTTTCATGAAAATATTACAATTTTAGTATCCATTGACCACTTCAGAAATACAAATTAACAAAAAGATTCTGTGAATCAGATACAAGCTTAAATTAATTTTATTTTATTTGTGACAACATTTTCAACTTATATTTGAAAGATGAAGACCTAGTACATGCAAATCTCTAGAAAATGGTGCACAAATGATGCTCCCTTATAGTAACACATTGGGCCACTCCCCTTTCCCCACTATCCCTCCCAAAATTGCCATGTCAAAAAGAGACACAAAGACTAGGAACCATTCTATACTAGAAGGTGATCTGAACCTGTAGTAATTTTATTTCCCTTCTTTAAGGTGCTCTATCGAAGTCTATGGCAGCCTTAGAAACAATCCTACAATAAAGATTCACTGGAATCAATACAAAGAAGTACAATGAGCAACATAGAAGAAATAAAAGAGGGAAAAAAGAATAAATAAGTTTATCTAAACTTCCATAATCATCAGAGAAAGGCCCTAGAAAGAGTTATTTTGTTCTATTTTCCACTGAAAACTTTATATTCTTTTAATATTACTGCCCCTCTACTGAACTTCAATTATTGGTTTCGTACACTTGTTCCATTCTCTCCTCCTATTTCTATTTGCTCCAAAGAGGCAACAGATTTTTGGTTAGGGCCTGCAATTATAGTTATTCAGAGAAGAGAAATATTTTCCTGTAAAATGAAACAAACATATCTTGAAGTGTATATCGAATTTAAAAAGACATGCTGTTTATCTGCAAATCAATCATGCATATAATTAATTTTCATCTTAAGGGTTTATTTCCTTATTGAGAAAAAGAATCATACAGTGTTTTAAAATATAGAAAATACAGGTAAGTGGTTTTAAAGAGAAGTGGCATTTTCTGTCTCAATTAATGATTATTCTTTCCTTCTAGTTATTCATCCAATCCATGAGGAAATTCTGCTGGGTCTACCTTCAGAATATATCCAGAACCCAAACACTTCTCACCAACTCCACCAGTACAAGCCTGATTTAACCAGTATTTCTGGTGTGAATTATTGAAAAACTTCCTAACTGGTCTCCCTGCTTCTATTCTATCCCCCTTCAGATCAGTCTCAACACAGCAGCAATAATGTACGTCAGACCATATCATTAACATGCTTGAAACACTTCAGCAACTCCCCATTTTGCTTACAAGGCCTATAGGATCCGGCACCCATTGCTCCCTGTACTCCTCCCCAGCTGCTCACTCAGATCCAGCCATGCTGGCTTCCCTGCATGTTTTCACTTAAGACCATTGCTCTAGCAGCTCCCTCTGCCTGGAATGCTGTTCCTACAGATATCACTAGAGATATCTAGTCGGCTAGTCAGTAGAGAGCTTCTTCAATTCTTCCCTCATATCTCACTTTCTCAAAGTGAAACGTGGTCTCAAGGAGGCCTACCCTGGCCACCCTACTGAATACTTCAATCTCTGCCTCCACTGCCACCCTCCAAATCCCAGTCCCATTAACCTGTTTTACTTTTTAATCTTTTTCATAAGATTTATCACCTTCTAATTATGATACATTTTTTATCCTACTTTTTATTCCCTGGGTTTTTTTGAAATTTTGAATTTTATTTTACTTGTATTTTTATACGCCAGGTTCTTATTAGTTATCCACTTTATACATCTTAGTGTATACATGTCAATCCCAATCTCCCAATTCATCACACCACCACCACACCCCTACCACTTTTCCCCTTTGGTGTCCATACATTTGTTCTCTACATCTGTGTCTCTATTGCTGCCCTGCAAACTGGTTCATCTGTTCCATTTTTCTAGGTTCCACATATATGTGTTAATATACGATATTTGTTTTTCTCTTTCACTTACTTCACTCTGTATGACAGTCTCTAGATCCATCCACCTCAATACAAATAACTCAATTTCATTCCTTTTTTATGGCTGAGTAATATTCCACTGTATATATGAACCACATCTTCTTTATCCATTCGTCTGTTGATGGGCATTTAGGTTGCTTCCATGACCTGGCTATTGTAAATAGTGCTGCAAAGAACATTGGGGTAAATGTAACTTTTTGAATTATGGTTTTCTCTGGGTATATGACCAGAAATGGGATTGCTGGGTCATATGATAATTCTATTTTTAGTTTTGTAAGGAATCTCCATACTGTTCTCCATAATGGCTGTATCAGTTTACATTCCCACCAACAGTGCAGAAGGGTTCCCTTTTCTCCACACCCTCTCCAGCATTTGTTGTTTGTAGATTTTCTGATGATGCCCACTCTAACTGGTGTGACGTGATACCTCATTGTAGTCTTGATTTGCATTTCTCTAATAATTAGTGATGTTGAGCAGCTTTTCATGTGCTTCTTGGTCACCTGTATGTCTTCTTTGGAGAAATGTCTATTTAGGTCATCTACCCATTTTTGGATTGGGTTGTTTGTTTCTTTACTATTGAGCTGCATGAGCTGTTTATAAATTTTGGAGATTAATCCTTTGTCCGTTGATTCATTTGCAAATATTTTCTCCCATTCTGAGGGTTGTCTTTTCGTCTTGTTTGTAGTTTCCTTTGCTTGGCAAAAGCTTTTAAGTTTCATTAGGTCCCATTTGTTTATTTTTGTTTTTATTTCTATTACTCTAGGAGGTGGATCAAAAAGATCTTGCTGTGATTTACATCAAAGAGTGTTCTTCCTATGCTTTCCTCTAAGAGTTTTATAGTCTCCAGTCTTACATTTAGGTCTCTAATCCATTTTGAGTTTCTTTTTGTGTATGGTGTTAGGGAGCGTTCTAATTTCATTCTTTTACATGTAGCTGTCCAGTTTTCCCAGCAGCACTTATTGAAGAGACTGTCTTTTCTCCATTGTATATCCTTGCCTCCTTTGTCATAGATAAGTTGACCATAGGTGAGTGGGTTTATCTCTGGGCTTTCTATCCTGTTCCATTGATCTACATTTCTGTTTTTGTGCCACTACCATATTGTGTTGATTACTGTAGCTTTGTAGTATAGTCTGAAGTCAGGAAGTCTGATTCCTCCAGCTCCATTTTTTCCCTCAAGACTGCTTTAGCTATTCGGGGTCTTTTGTGTCTCCATACAGATTTTAAGATTTTGTTCCAGTTCTGTGAAAAATGCCATTGGTAGTTTGATAGGGATTGCATTGAATCTGTAGATTGCTTTGGGTAGTATAGTCATTTTCACAATAGTGATTCTTCCAATCCAAGAACATGGTATATCTCTCCATCTGTTTGTATCATCTTAATTTCTTTCATCAGTGTATTATAGTTTTCTGAGTACAGGTCTTTCGTCTCCCTAGGTAGGTTTATTCCTAGGTAATTCTTTTTGTTGCAATGGTAAATGGGATTGTATCCTTAATTTCCCTTTCAGATTTTTCATCATTAGTGTATAGGAATGCAAGAGATTTCTGTGCATTAATTTTGTATCCTGCAACTTTCCCAAATTCATTGATTAGCTCTAGTAGTTTTCTGGTGGCATCTTTAGGATTCTCTATGTATAGTCTCATGTCATTTGCAAACAGTGAGTTTTACTTCTTCTTTTCTAATTTGTATTCCTTCTTTGTCTTTTTTTTCTCTGATTGCTGTGGCTTGGACTTCCAAAACTATGTTGAATAATAGTGGCGAGAGTGGACATCCTTGTCCTTTTCCTGACCTTAGAGGAAATGCTTTCAGTTTTAGAACACTGAGAATGATGTTTGCTGTGGTTTTGTCATATATGGCCTTTCTTATGTTGAGGTAGGTTCCCTCCATCCCACTTTCTGGAGAGTTTTTATCATAAATGGCTGTTGAATTTTGTCAAAAGCTTTTTCTGAATCTATTGAGATGATCATATGGTTTTTCTTCTTCAATTTGTTAATATGGTGTATCACCTTGATTGATTTGCATATACTGAAGAATACTTGCATACCTGGGATAAATCCCATTTGATCATGGTGTATGATCCTTTTAATGTGTTCTTGGATTCTGTGTGCTAGTAGTTTATTGAGGACTTTTGCATCTATATTCATCAGTGATACTGGTCTGTAATTTTCTTTTCTTGTAGTATCTTTGTCTGGTTTGGGTATCAGGGTGATGGTGGCCTCATAGAATGAGTTTGAGAGTGTTCCTTCCTCTGCAATTGGTTGGAAGAGTTTGAGAAGGATGGGTGTTAGCTCTTCTCTAAATGTTTGAAAGAATTTACCTGTGAAGCCAGCTGGTCCTGGACTTTTGTTTGTTGGAAGATATTTAATCACAGTTTCAATTTCATTACTTGTGATTGGTCTGTTCATATTTTCTCTTTCTTCCTGGTTCAGTCTTGTAAGGTTATACCTTTCTAAGAATTTGTCCATTTCTTCCAGGTTGTCCATTTTATTGGCATACAGTTGCTTGTAGTAGTCTCTTAGGATGCTTTATATTTCTGCAGTGTTTGTTGTAACTTCTCCTTTTTCATTTCTAATTTTATCAATTTGAGTGCCCTCCCTCTTTTTCTTGATGAGTGTGGCTAATGGTTTATCAATTTTGTTAATCTTCTCAAAGAACCAGCTTTTAGTTTTATTGATCTTTGCTATTGTTTTCTTTGTTCCTATTTATTTCTGCTCTGATCTTTATGATTTCTTCTGCTAACTTTGGGTTTTGTTTGTTCTTCTTTCTCTAGTTCCTTTAGGTGTAAGATTAGATTGTTTATTTGAGATTTTTCTTGTTTCTTGAGGTAGGCTTGTATTGATATAAACTTCCCTCTTAGAACTGCTTTTGCTGCATCCCATAGGTTTTGGATCGTCGTGTTTTCAATGTAATTTGTCTCTAGGTATTTTTTTGATTTCTTCAGCGATCTCTTGGGTATTTAGTAATGTATTGTTTAGCCTCCATGTGTTTGTGTTTTTTACTTTTTTTCCCATAATTGATTTCTAATCTCATAGCCTTGTGGTCAGAAAAGATGCTTGATATGATTTCAATTTTCTTAAATTTACTGAGGCTTGATTTGTGACCCAAGATGTGATCTATCCTGGAGAATGTTCCATGTGCACTTGAGAAGAAAGTGTAATCTGATGTTTTTGGATGAAATGTCCTATAAATATCAATTAAATCTATCTGATCTATTGTGTTATTTAAAGCTTGTGTTTCCTTATTAAGTTTCTGTTTGGATGATCTGTCCATTGGTGTAAGTGAGGTGTTAAAGTCCCCCACTATTATTGTGTTACTGTCGATTTCCTCTTTTATAGCTGTTAGCAGTTGCCTTATATATTGAGGTGCTCCTATGTAGGTTGCATATATATTTATAATTGTTATATCTTCTTCTTGGATTGATCCCTTGATCATTATATAGTGTCCTTCCTTGTCTCTTGTAACATTCTTTATTTTAAAGTCTATTTTATCTGATATAAGTATTGCTACTCCAGCTTTCTTTTGATTTCCATTTGCATGGAATATCTTTTTCCATCCCCTCACTTTCAGTCTGTATGTGTCTCTAGGTCTGAAGTGGGTCTCTTATAGACAGCATATAGATGGGTCTTGTTTTTGTATCCATTCAGCGAGCCTGTGTCTTTTGTTTGGAACATTTAATCCATTCACGTTTAAGGTAATTATTGATATATATGTTCTTATTACCATTTTCTTAATTGTTATGGGTTTGTTTTTGTAGATCCTTTTATTCTCTTTTGTTTCCCACTTAGAGAAGTTCCTTTAGCATTTGTTGTAGAGCTGGTTTGGTGGTGTTGAGTTCTCTTGGCTTTTGGTTGTCTGTAAAGCTTTTGATTTCTCCATCAAATACGAATGAGATCCTTGCCGGGTAGAGTAATCTTGGTTGTAGGTTCTTCCCTTTCATCACTTTAAATATATCATGCCACTCACTTCTGGCTTATAGAGTTTCTGCTGAGAAATCAGCTGTTAACCTTATGGGAGTTCCCTTGTACGTTATTATTGATTTTAATAATTTTTCTTTGTCTTTAAGTTTTGTCGATTTGATTACTGTATCTCGGTGTGTTTCTCCTTGGGTTTATCCTTCCTGGGACTCTCTGCACTTCCTGGACCTGGGTGGCTATTTCCTTTTCCCATTTTAGGGAAGTTTATGACTATAATCTCTTCAAATATTTTCTCAGGTCCTTTCTCTCTCTCTTCTCCTTCTGGGGCCCCTATAATGCGAATGTTGTTGCGTTTAATATTTTCCCAGAGGTCTCCTAGGCTGTCTACATTTCTTTTCATTCTTTTTTCCTTATTCTGTTCTGCAGCAGTGAATTCCACCATTCTGTCTTCCAGGTCACTTATCTGTTCTTCTGCCTCAGTTATTCTGCTATTGATTCCTTCAAGTGTATTTTTAATTTCAATGACTGTATTGTTCATCTCTGTTTGTTTGTTCTTTAATTCTTCTAGGTCTTTGTTAAATATTTCTTGCATCTTTTTTGTTGTTGTTCTGTCCGCTCTGGGTCTGGGTTTTCAGCCTGCCATTTTACACTATAGTGAGTATCCTAGTAAACGATCAATGTTTAGTGCTTAGAACCACTGAAACCTAAGTACAGAGATTACCGCTGAAATACAGAGACTGATCACAACTGTGCACCCAGCACCTTGTATAGGACTTGGCATTCAGTCAGCACTCATTCTATATGGAATGAATGGTATTATAATAGTAATGCTTCAATTATTCTGTAGTATTACAGCATGAACTATACAGGTAACTCAATTCTAGCAGAAATCATTTGTAGACATTTTAATGAAAATACCCACTCTGTTTCAATTTTATGCTTAAAAGCTGTATATATATTTTTTAATTGTCTATTTTCTCATGTGATAATTATAATCCTTTGGAGGCTGGCGGTATAGTGAACACCAACTCATAAGTTCAGATCTAAGGCCATGTTCTCCCTCTAAAAAGGAATGTCTGTGACTTAACATCCCTAAACTTTTTTTTTTTTTAACATCTTTACTGGAGTATAATTGCTTTACAATGGTGTGTTAGTTTCTGCTTTATAACAAAGTGAATCAGTTATACATATACATATGTTCCCATATCTCTTCCCTCTTGCGTCTCCCTCCCTTCCACCCTCCCTATCCCACCCCTCTAAGTGGTCACAAACCACCAAACTGATCTCCCTGTACTATGCAGCTGCTTCCCACTAGCTCTCTATTTTACGTTTGGTAGTGTATATATGTCCATTCTTGCATCTTCTTGATCATTGCCTCCATTCTTTTCTTGAGGTCCTGTATCGTCTTCACTATCATTATTCTGAATTCTTTTTCTGGAAAGTTGCCTATCTCCACTTCATTTAGTTGTTTTTCTGGGGTTTTATCCTGTTCTTTCACCTAGTACATAGCACTCTGCCTTTTCATCTTGTCTATCTTTCTGTGAGTGTGGTTTTTGTTCCACAAAATTGGAACTGCAGGATTGTAGTTCTTCTTGCTTCTGCTGTCTGCCCTCTCTATGATATATATTTTTATTTGTCATATTTTCTGTCTGCTTCTTCATGTGTAAGTTTTACAGGCAGGGATCACTGTTTTGGTCACTTTATCCCAAATACATGGCATACAGTAGGTACTTGATAAATATTTATTGAATAAGTAAATAAAGCTACCCAAGCAAGGTATTTTTTACACTATGATGAAAATAAATGTCATCCACCCAATTTCCCAACCTATCTACAATATAAACTTAATAGGATTAGTCAAAACTCACAATATTTGTTTTCTTTTTTGCATTTTACCTTGAAAAATATACTGACAAATTACTCAAAATAGTACTCTCAGGTGAACAAGCAAAAGATGTGCCTTTGATGCATGAGTTTTGAGAATACTGACCTCTTCACTTTCCCAGCTATTGAATCTTTTTGTCCAATTTTGTTGATTTTTAAGAGTGATTTAAAAATTCAAGTGACTTTTTCAGAAATGTGGAGAAAACTGCATTGCTGAGATAGGGAGAGGTGAGGAGTTAAAGAAAAGCTGCTTCTTGATAGCAGAAAGAAAAAATATTTGAAAATAGAGCTAGTTCTGTCAATTAGCCTGCCACTAATCTGCATGAGAATACCACACAATCAACTTATTTTAGAATGTGGCAGGTACATAGAAAGCATTTTCTGAACAAGATTTTTCCTGGAAGAGAATTCATGATAAGATAACCAAATCAATACTGTACTGTTTGGAGTAACTGCCATGACAAAACAAAAACAAATAAACAAAATAATAATATATTGTACTTAAATGTGGGAAACTTCATTATACCAGCATTTGTGGAAATCGAATTTTTTGTGAATTATTCCTGTATTTTTAATGTACCAATAAATACTCACATAGCATGTTATATATCTTGATACAAAGCTGAAGGAACTGACAAAAAATATTTCTAAATGATCTGCACATTCAGATCTGACTCAATTAGATTTATTAAAGAAACCAGATTTATCTTCCAGTTAACAGAATGTTCTTTCTCAAACAGAGAAAACAGCACCTAACATCGGCATTCTAGCATGGTATGTTGGAGTTCCTTAGTTATGGTTATCAAATATTGCATTGCTTCAAATTATGCATCAATCAGCACTACTGTTTACATATGCAGTATATTCTCTGGAAATAGATACTCTTGATTCCTTAATTCTTCAAGACCAGTAAAAGACCATCAAATGGAATCTTTAGCAGATTGTCTTCAAAAGTGGTTGAAAGTAGTATATAATTTTATCCTGGGGCAGCATTCTTTTCACTCCATTCCCAGTCTCAGAAAGTCTACCCAAAACACACATATCTACATGGGTTTAATATTAAAACATGACGGAAATTTTAAGGAAGGTTTACTGAGGAGGTGAAGAAGATAGTATTGCACCCAATAGAGCAAACTTCCATAAAACATCCTCTTTTTAATAATTCTGCTCTTTCCTTGAAGTAATTCTCCCTTCAATAAAGCTCTCTTAGCTTCTTATCAGCTTGTCCCCCACACTCTTCTACAAATTCCCTATGTCAATGATGTATTACAGCCTGGGGAAAAAAAAGTATGATGCTTGCTGGAGCTAGGCCCCAGAGGAGATGAAACAGAATGCAATGGAAGCCACTGGTAGGGCTGAGCTTTGTGAAAAGAGGCTGTTAAATTTCAAGTGTTTTTCTGTGGTTTTATAATATTTGAAACATGTGATGTCCTCTTTTAAACACCACATTAAAAGAGGGATAAACCCATGAGGATGATGAGTCACCAGATTAGACACTGGAGTTAGGACTTCCTTTCGAATGCAGACATGTTTTGTAATACAAATTCCTCCAGATAAATCATGTATTTTATCATCCCACCTAAGCTGGCCCAATCACAATGATTCTTAAGGACATTTGCCTGTCAGCGGTGACACAGATTTCCTGTTTTATGACTGAGAAGTCATATAACTCTCAGAGCTACTGAAGTCAATTTTGGGTCATGAGTTGGGGGAGTCTTCCCAAAACGGAGTCAGTATCCACTTAGTGAAAATTAAAAATGGAAAGAAAGAACTAACACAGAGTTGTAGGCCAACTATACTTCAAAAACAAACAAACTCAGAGAAAAAGAGATCAGATTTGTGGTGGGGAATGGGGAATCGGGAATTGGATGAAGGCAGTCAAAAATTACAAACTTCCATGATTAAAGAATATGTCAGGCAATTATTTAAAATATTGTGTTATTTTTTCTGGATTTTATGATGTGTGTGGTATTTGCCAGGCTTCCAAATTTGTGATTTCTGTGATTTATTTTCCCTTTCTAATTTTGTACTAATTTTGTACTTAATTTTGAATTTGTGAGTTTGATTTCTTTTCTTCAAGAGGGTCTCACAAATTTGGTTAGCTTCAGGGCCCACAAATCTGGACCTGCTTCTGGTAGGTTTAATATTACATTTCATTTGGTAATTATGATAGTAGGCTGATTCTACTTAAGCCCAGAAAGCAATAAAAACAAATCACACCCCAACAAGTCTCAAGCAACGGCAACAAGCTGCTTTTTTTTTTTTTTTTTGTGGTACGCGGGCCTCTCACTGTTGTGGCCTCTCCCGTTGCGGAGCACAGGCTCCGGACGTGCAGGCTCAGCGGCCATGGCTCACGGGCCCAGCCGCTCCGCGGCATGTGGGATCTTCCCGGACCGGGACACGAACCCATGTCCCCTGCATCGGCAGGCGGACTCTCAACCACTGCGCCACCAGGGAAGCCCCTAAGACCATTTATTTTATAGCCTGTCCCTATAAAACTCAAGGCAGGAACAGAAGAGAATGCATGCTGTGAGCAGCTTGTTCCCAAGAGAAGCAGGAAAGAAACAAAGTGCTACTTACACTCAATCAATTCCTTATCCCCAAGGGCAAAGTAGAATAGCAAGTGGAGGGAAGCCAGGAATAGTATTCTAGAGCAGCATTCTCCATGTAGAAGGAACCATAGGAATAAGGAAGGAGGGTATCCTATCTACTAAAACCCTGGAACATTTAAGTCTAGAATTGTGTTAAGTTAAAGCAGCTCTACTGAACATAGGACTTCATAAGTTAGAGTTCCAAATACACTTTGCTTAAACTCTTAGTTGATGAGACAATAGTAGGGAATTAGCTTTATAAAGTTCATAGGGGAGAACCAGGACAAAAGGCAAAAGAGAATGTGGCAGAAACGGTTGTGTCTTTTCTTTCTTACAAATAGAATCATAATCTTATTCAGATCAACAGTGTGCTTAGTCTAAAAAAACTATTTTCCGGGCGCTCTTGTGGCTAGGGGTGGTTATGTGACATACTTCAGGCAAATAATATTTAGATAGACGTTTACTAAGTACAGCTACTACAAAGCTAATTATTCGTAAGTAAGAGATAGACCCAACTGGCATATACCTTTCATACTTTGCCCTTCCTCCTTTATGACTGGAATGTTGTCCTACTTCCTATAACTCAGCCCTCTTTTAATCATAAGTTTGAAAGCCACACACTGTGGGTAGCAGGGAAAAAGAAAGAAAAGAAAAAAACAGAGTATAGATCTCTGTTGATTTCCTTGAGCAGTCTGTCTCCAGTCTTGTTTTTACATGAGAAAAACATAAACTCCTCCTTTACTTAAGCATTGTAGTTATGATATTTGTGTTACGTATAGCTAAACACAATGCTAACTGAGGCCAGAGAGAGACTTGTCTCTAGGAAGAAGTGTAAGGCATCTGGAGTCACTACCTGGCTCTATTTCAGTAGAAAATAAACAAGTAAATAAGAGGCTACCATAGGTGAAAAGGTCTAGGAACAGAAAATAGGTGTAGGTTATCTAATGAATATAAGCCAAGGGGAGAGTGATTTCAAATGACAGAGGCAGAATAGTATAGTGCAGATTTTAATTCCTTATCCAGTGGTGCACTGGAGCCAAGAGCCCATTGTAAACATTTCCTCCCAACTCTGTGTTCAGTGAAGTCACAATGGCAGCTTAAAATCAGGCATGCTGGCAATATTTACATCACGAAAATCGGCAAATGCTACAAACCGGGGTTTTTATTTTTCCCTTTGGAGAGCTGATTGTCAAATAGTTACCAGCACACCACTAGTTATACCCCACTGCTCAGCTAAACAAGAACCTAGAAAAAAGTGCAATGGTTAGCCAAAGAGCTACCACTATTCATCTGAGCCTTCATTAGTGAAAAGAATATATAATAGAGAGCCTGACATTCAGTAGTTGAGTCACTGTTTGAGAAAGGAAGAGAAGGGAGAATAAAAGAATTCTTTCTCAGTCATTGATAACTATAGAGTTAATTTGACTTTCCAAAAGAACTAAAAATAGGAAAACAAACTCCTCAGGTTTTAATTTAATGATACCTGAAAATTCTTTGAATATGGCATTCCACTCCCAATCCTACACTCTTTTGTTTGAATTGCACGTTGTGACAGAGTTTAAGTGTATTTATAAAATCAAAACATATTAGAGGGCTTCCCTGGTGGCGCAGTGGTTGAGAGTCCGCCTGCCGATGCAGGGGACACGGGTTTGTGCCCCGGTCCGGGAAGATCCCACATACCGCGGAGCGGCTGGGCCCATGAGCCATGGCTGCTGAGCCTGCGCATCCGGAGCCTGTGCTCCGCAACGGGAGAGGCCACAACAGTGAGAGGCCCGCGTACCGCAAAAAAAAAAAAAAAAAGAAAAAGAAAAAGAAAAAAAGAAAAGAAAAAGAAATATATTAGAGCTTAAAAAAACCTTAGTAAGCATGATGTCCAAAGATCCAGTGGTCAGTGTAATGACAGCTGACAGGGAAAGAGGGTGTCAAAGAGCATTTAAAGTTCCCCTGAGTTATACAGAGAAAACTGAAAGTAGTTACCACTAGATGGCACTATATTATACAACCGAATCTACATCTTGAGATACCCACACTAAAGAACTGTTCTCATTTTTTCATTATTCTAGATTTTTACTTTATGCAAAATCCCTTTACATGGTTTTATTTATTGGAGTTATTTATGTGTAATTCTTGGCACAAAAATTTTTAAATGGCACAAAAAGTAAAATACAGAAAAAAGTTAAGTAGAAACAGAAAACCAGAAACAAACTCAGGAGTGGCACAAGAGGCCAGAAATGAAAGCTGGGTGAAGATTTAGAAGGCTCGTGTACCATGCTAAGCATTTTGAGGCTTTTATCCTGTAGGCAAAGGAGAGGTCATCAGATGTTTTATATTAGCAAGTTAACTCAAGCAATAATCTGGTTAAACCAAGGGACAGAAGCAAGTCTAATGGCAGGGAGATCAACTGGGTTATTCCAATGATTCTGGTAAGAAACTATGAGGTCCTTAGCTAAGGCAGTGGAAGGAGGAATGAAACAAAACATATTTAAGAGGCTAAATCTGTGAAAGTTTTTGACAGATTTGATGCAGGAGGTAAGAAAAAAGAAACAAAAGCTGTCTATGAATTTTATTTCTTGAGGGACTGAATAAATAAGACTTAGAGCAGAAGAAAAGGAAAAAGTTTGTAAGAAAAATACGTATTTGATTGTCCAATGAATAAATGTATTTCATAAATGACATTGCACAGTAAGAATCTGGCAGTGTTCCTCCATCACTGAACAGAAGAGAAGATATTCTAACTAGCCAACATGAGCATTTTTGTCTATTTGGTAGATTATATTTTATCATCATTCAAATTATTGATTTTATCATTATGTGGTAGTGGTGGTTGTTTAGCCAAACTGAGCACTGACTGTGTACCAGGTAATTTTATATGTATCCACTTTCAAGATAATCCTGTGAAGAAGGTACCATTAACATCATCCCCATTTTTCTGATGTGTAAACGGAGCACAGAGCAATTTACCTTGCCTAAAATCACACAGCTGGAAAATGGTATAGGAAGAATTTGAAACTAGTAAAAGAAAAAGTTGCCCTTACAGCCATCAGCTTGTAGCCGGCCTAGTTGCTATTGGTTAGGCTTGTATGCCCCCAGTAAATGTAAACAATTTCATAGAATATCACCATCAGACAAGAGCTTTCTGTGACTATTCTGGAACAAGGCAAAAGCAATACCACTCCACAATCAGATCTGAACAGAGATAAAACCAAAGACACTGTGCAATCAAAATGAGCAAACATTCCCCTCCCTTAGCTGCAAAGTGACTCCTGCTTCTTCTCCAGTAGTAGTGCTAGCACTGTTCTGTTCCTCCCACCTCCGAAATAAAAATTAAGATATGCAAACTGCCCCTGTTTTCTAACAAGCATCCAGTTCAACATAGATCCCCATTTCTTTGAATGCTCTCCCAAACCACCTAATACAAACCCAAATCCTGTAACAAGCTTCCATTGACCCCTTCTGGCAAAGATACCCCACAATTTCACAAGGTGTGTGGTCTTCCTTGCTGCAGCGAATAGTAAGACACTCAACTTTACTTTGACTAGAGATCTGTTCCTGGTTGTCTTTGGTTAGTGGACAACACTAGCTCTTCAGGCTCTAGGGCTTCTGCCTTAAACACTATGCTGTATGTGAACACCCCTCACACATGAAAGATACATGGTATCAGGGAAACTGTCACTCTTAAAGCCAATTGAATAGCTGGCAAAACTAACAAATAAGATGAAAACTAAAAACTAATGGATTTGATTTAAAAAAATAAGCACTTGCAGTTAAATGTTTAACCTATATGCCTAATTAGTAATGATGCATGGGATGTTATATGTTTCATTAGATTTTTTTCTGTCTTATTCCACAAGGGAACTATATACTACAATCACATTTCATTGCTTAGGCAGAGTCAGTTTTAAACCTAGCTCTTCTAAAAAAGTTAAATGAGATAATATATATTCAGTGCTTAACACAATGCTTAGCATACAGTAAGTACTCAGTGATGAAAGGCATTGTTTTTGGAAGTTTCTGCTCACTGAGAATGCAGAGATTACATAGTATAAAAAGCAAATTTTCTATCTTTACTTGAATCTAAAAGAAATGATGAATTTTTTTTAATTTGTGAAACATATTTTCTCACATCTTTTACTCTACCCCTAGTTTACCCTTTCCTTAAGCTCCCAATGGTCTAACAACGATGACCATTAACATTTATTGAATACTTATCTGCTAAATACTACACATAGCAATTCACTATACCATCTCATTTACTTCTACCAAACAACCTATGAAGAAAGTTCTATTATAATACCCTTTGTGCAAATAAGGAAAGTAAAGCTCAGAGAGATTAAGTAAAAGAAAACAATGAGGGAGTGACAGAGCCTGAATTTGAGCCCAGTATGTTTTACTCCAGAACCTGTACTCTTAAGACACTCCATTCCTTTACGTGTGCAGTTTAGTGAGTTGTCTCAGCTTGCCAGGGAATAAATATGAAAATGTTATTATTTTTCTCCAATCAGTGCATTCAACTATGTTCTGTTGAATCTACCTTTCTCATGCCATAATGACATCTAGAATAGCTCAATATAGCCACCTTCAATGATGTTGATCTGACCTACAGGAAATTTACTGTCGTAGATACTACTAGAGTTCTGTGATAGCAAAGTATCCTCCCCTTCTGAGCACACAGATGACTGTACTTATCTCCCTTTCCCAATGGGAGAGGCCAAGTGATTGATCCCGTCCAATGAGCTTTGACGGAAAGTGTATCATTTCTGGGCTGAGGTGGTAAAAAAAAAAAAAAAAAAAGCCCATGCCCAATTCTCCAATGTCTCTCCTTCTGCCCAGATACTAGATAGTACAGCTGCAAGATGACGGAGTTGGTATGGCTGAACCACATGTGAAGAAATTCCTCTGGAAAGTCACCCTTATTCAGAGTACCACACTATACCATACTACACAAGACCAAGAAGTAAACATTTTTCTGTGTTAAGCACTGATATTTTAGAGTTGCTTGTTACTGCTACATAACCTTGCCCATCATGAATAATACTCTTATACATTCCCTTCTACCTCACTTGGAAATACAGGCTGCTCTCTGACCATGACCCCTACTCCCACTCCCTTTCCAATTCCCTTTTCCTCTGTTGAAATAAGCACAGGTTAGATAGATCAATAACTCAACTACCTAAGTACTTAGCTAACCAGAGAATAGAATGCTATCTATCCCCTTCCTGATTAGAACCTCTAATCGCTACAAGTAACTCAGAGATTCCCTTCACTTGGTTTTTGGTAGAGAGGGATAGTATATTCCTTCCCAAAGTGGTAGAAAGGGGAGAAGGTCACTGCACTCCCCAACTAGGCTCCAGATTCATTATTTGAGTTGCTTTCTTCCTACTTCCCTCTTCCTGGTCTCTTTCTTATTATGCAAAGTGAAGATTCCCCTGGGGGTGATGGCTCAAGGTAGCTGCCAGTTTATCTAATATTGGAAAACCCTGAGAGAAGTATTGGGTCCCAATTAACTGGCGGGACTGTTGTTTAATGATGGAGTATTTAATGCTTTTTTGTTCAACATTAGGTTCAGTCTCTAATTCCAAAGCAACAGGAAAAGACCCACTTTAGTGTCTTATGTTATCGCAAGCTAGCATTTTTAATACTTATTTAAGCTTATTTAATACTGAAAATTTCTTCAAGCCACAATTATCTATTTCAACTGTATGTTGTAAAGAACCACTCAGATTGAATCCATTTATACCCATGTATAAATGACAAAAATATCCATCTAAGGGGCCTCTACTTTCCCTTCTCTGTAAGATGCATGATTCAAACTAGAAAATGAAGATCCCCTCTAGTTCTACCTTACTGCAGTCCTGTAATACTGTATACTCTATTGTTGTAAGTTATGATCCTACAATACTAACTACACTGCTATATAATTTTTACTACCCATCCAGGAGAAATACACCACGATAACTTTAGGTAATTAGGTTCTGAGTTAAGGTTAGCCCAGCTAATCTCCATGCTAATTTAATTCTCTTAATGTTACATGATAATCCAATGTTTTTCTATATACCAACATTAAAACAAATTGGAAAGTTCACTTTTTTACTTTAATATTTAAAATTGAAGGAGCATTTTCCTTTATGATTGAATAAAGGCACAGAGGATCCAATGACTACTACCAAAATGAATATCAAATTTTTAAATATATAACACAATCTAAAGAAAGTTAGTTAATTAACATTAACTAATACTTGGTAAATAATAATGTCAGCAGCAATTTTCATTTGTTCGAGGGCTTTTGTACTTCCTATTATGGGTAGGAGGTTGGCATTTTTATAAACTAATATTCTCCTGGCTATGTTAAAGCTGGTAAATCAAACAAACTATTAATGGAAATATTTAATTAACGTCTATCATAGCTAGTATTAGATATATGCTGTTTTTATCATAAGTAGAATCAGTGTTTTGGTTATTTAAAAATGAATGTTTTTATTTATTTTTTTTTTTGCAGTACGTGGGCCTCTCACTGTTGTGGCCTGTCCCGTAGCGGAGCACAGGCTCCGGACGTGGAGGCCCAGCCGCTCCGCGGCATATGGGATCTTCCCAGACCGGGGCACGAACACAAGAACCCAAGCCCCCTGCATCGGCAGGCAGACTCTCAACCACTGCGCCACCAGGAAGCCCTAAAAATGAATGTTTTTAGACATAGCCTGAAAACTGTAAAAGGTCTTCAACTTTCTCCTTTTCTTGTGCCCAATTTTATCCCTCTTTTCAAACTGCCAGGTGAATACTTGTTCCTAACAAATTACTCAGTAACAACTGAAAATTATCATGAAGCAGACATGACAACATCTGAATAAAAGATGTTTTGGAATGCCCTCCCAATGCAAAAGTCACCGATGAGATGCAGTTTTATATTACTATGTGCCACGTTAGTCAGTTAAAACTTGTATGTAAAAATGCTCTGTAAACTGCAAAACTTATATTTTACTATTGTAATATTACCTTGACCTTCCTTCAAAATTCAAATAAAGAAAAACATTTTGGTGTACTTAATTCATTGATAAACTGCTAAAATTAGTTCCAATTCCCTACATGAGTCTATTGCTATTACACCCATACTATACATATTCTGTTTGTCACTAGCTGTGTTTCTTAGTTCTATTAGTGCTGTTTCCCCTCATGAAAACCAGCTGCTGTGTCATAAGAAAAAAAACAGGATCCTGGTCTTGCTGGAAGTTGCAACCATAGTTTTACCATCAAAGTAGCCTCTTCATTCTCTAATATAATGTTTCGGGGAGAAAAGGTCATTAGTATCCATCCTATCTTAGAGTAAGGGAAAGGATACAGAAACTGCAGTAGAAGACTAAATATCCATCTGCCTGAATATCACTTGCAGCATCTACACAGGAGAGGATAGGGAGCTACAATTCACGTCTCTGCTCTTTTCTTGGCTCTTTACAGTGTTCAATCATAAAATAATTAACGATTTTTCTAAAAGTACAATTACATTTTCATGTTTTATTTACCCTTACAAGAATATAAACAGAAAATGAAGTCATAATATATATTCTGTCCCATTTTTTACATCACTGTAAATAATTTCTTTGGCTTTATTTATTTAAGACCAAACTATGTCATCTTTTTAATCTTCAGCTTTTGGGCTGGACACGTGTGTATGTGTGTACATATACATCATATACACACAGGTATACACACATACATACACAATCAGCCTGCAGCTAGCAATTGTAAGAATATTGAAGTCAAACTATTTTCTGAGCATGAAGAAAATGAAAAAAATATACACAACTGTTAGTCACATATTTGAAAGCTAATTGTTCTACCTATGTAGAATACAACTTTTTTATTTACATTCTTTTTCTTAGATTTCTTATTCCACTCATTTCAAGGACTCCTCTCCATAACATTATCAGATTTTTTTCATATTTTATGGACATTACAAATATTTTTAAATTATCAAAATTATAGGGCAACTTTACAGATAACTAGCAAAACATAATAACAAATAGCCCATAATTCTTATCAAAAGTATACCAATAGAAAATTTACAACCATTTAAACAATTTTCCTGGCTCTAAAAAATATCAGTAAGAAAAATGATATATAACTATTTGACTATAACTCTGAACTTTTTATTTCCCTTTTGATCTACCATATTACTTCATAAAGAAGAAAACTTTAAATGAATGTTAAAAGAGTTGTTCACTATGCAATGCCGTTCATGCCTGAATGTAAAAATTCACATCAGGTATGCCAGTAAACAATTTATAATATGAAACTATAAAGTATAATGAAAGTTAAAATTAATTTTCCAAAACTCTGACAAAGTGAATAAATGCCTAGGATGTTCTTTAACATTTATATAAAAGTTACCAGAAGCTTGCCCCACTCAAAGACATGGCAGATTTAATATAGAAAATAATATAGTTAATACACTTTATACTCAAGAATTAGCTGTCTTATCCAGTAGTAGGTACTGGATAAGAAAGAATGCAGGATTCTAAATATACTTCCAAATAAGAAGATCATGCGCAACAGGGCAGATCCAATATATTTTAATCATTCGTATTAAAAATACATGACTTACCTACTAAACCCCAAGTCTACTTTCTTAGCTCTGCTCCCTTAGAGCTGTTAACAGGAAATACAAGTGCAAAGTAAAATTAGAAAGTCATAGTCATGCAGAAAGAATAGGCAGCTACAAAAGATAAAAAGATCAGAATGACGGTGCCTCCAGTTTCTTCACCCTCCACCAAAAACCAGAGCATTTGGTCTTTGGCATTCATTGGAGAACTAAAGAGGCACCAAGGAGCTACAAAGGAAGATGATCCTTCCTCCAAGATAGCAGCCTCTGTAACAGGACTCCAAGTGGCACACGCACCAGAGGAAGTTACTGAGCCATCAATGACTTAGGGACCTCGAGTGTCAGGGAATGAGAATTTGATTGACAATTTGTTATCACTACGAAGTTTATACTACATTTTAAAATTAAATACCCATTTCATTAAAATGTTTTCTTAAAATGGGATAGTATTTTATTCTCTTCCTCTGCAAACAAGTTACAGATGCATATCTTGGAGATTTTTCATATGTAATCATGTGATTAAATAACTACATTTAAACAGTGAGTATTCCATCAGTAATGTTATCTTCAAGTACAAAGAAAAATTTCTGGAAAAGTGAGTGAAAAACAATGTTAATACCTTTTTAGATAAGATATTGAAAAATATCCCAATTTCAAACTATTGTTATCTTTGCAGTATAAAATCCATTCAATATTTGAGGTTTTCTACATTCATCCTCTTTAACCAAGTTATATGTAAACACATATTTAGATCATTTTTCCTCTCAACACTTTTTCTCACTAATTACTCTATGAAATATATAGATTCCTCCTTCTCTAGCCAAAACAGCCAATTCTATATGAAAGGGTAAAACACTGAAATCAGTCCTTAAGTCACTTTATTCCAAGAAGTGCACGTAATTTATCTTTCTCCTTAAGGCAGACACTGTTAGTGTCCTTCCCAGCTCCCCTTCGCCAGGCTGATGAATCCTCCCCCCAGCTGCTGTGTTGGCTCCTATAATGACATGCACTCCCCGCCTTCAGAAAACTGCCCTCCTCAACTAACACGAGTCACCTCCTCTGGAAAGTAGCATGGCCATTTCCTCCCCAGGTATAGCCCAGAGCCAATCCCCTACTGAGATGGAGATACCAAAGTCTGCCACTCTTGCCTCAAAGGAGAAAACACTGTCTTGTGATTAACTCAAGATCCAAGCCCCCAAACATACACCTTCCCATGCATACCCATAACCAGGCTAAGCTAGGCTAGGCCAAGACAAGGCTTTACCTGAGACCACATCCCTCTTCAGCTCTTTCCCCTTCCCTAGCCTGCTTCTATCACCTCCTTAAAGGTTTTTCTGGAAGAACAGTTCCTTAATAAATCATACACACAGAAATCCGTGTCTCAGTCTCTGCTTCTAATGGACTTGACCTAAGACAATTAATACCAGGAGTGAACCTAGGAGACAGACTCTAAGAAAGATTCTGGATTTGGCTCACTCGCTGGCTGATGGGAAATGAGTAACCTACTATTGGTGTAAGTGCAATACTGATGGTCCCTGACATGCAATGGTGATGAACTTGTAAAGATTTTCACCTATAGTGAACTGGAATGGATTATAGGTAGAAAGGGATACATTGGATCGTGCAATATCTCTGTCATTTGAGGAGTATGAGAGAAAGAGTAATTGTAAGGAATGAAATTGGATGGCTACTGCTGAATGCCAGTCAGATGCATTGAAAATAAAAAATGACAAGCTCAGGGCAGCCAGTCACCAATATAAAGCAAAGTGTGAGAGTCAAAGGGCCTCTCCAGCCTCATTTAAAGGGTCCCCTTCCATTAAAGCCAGAAGAAAGACAGAACTGAAGACCAGTTCAGAATTTAATTACAAGAGTGCAAGAATTTCAGAAAAGTCTAAATTCTCAGCCTAGGCAAATTGTCTATGTCAAAGTGAGGGCCCTGACAGGACAGCAATGGGAACATGAGACTTCAGATGGGACTCCCTAAGTAGTTACACAAGAGGTCCCTGAAACTCAGATTCCCTGAATCCTTTAGGCTTATGGAAGTGACCTACCCTCCCCACCTCCACTTATTGGAAGATGGAGCACCCCCTTGACTGAAGAATATGCAGAAGCTTCAAGTGACGTAGGGGCCTTCCAGCACTGTGCTGGTTTCCCTCGGGATCTGCCATCTGATCAGAAAGGGTCAAATCTTAATATAACCCAACTGAGAAAGTGCTGGCCTTGCTAAGGATAAAAAGAGATTATACCTCAAAACCAAACCTAGCTAACACATTCCAATAGGAACTGGGAGAGTATGACTGGCAGTGAATCCTAAAAGTGTGGAGTCAAAGAGGGTAAAATATAAAGCTAGATAAGAGAATTTAGATAAGACAGGATTTTAACTCTGGCAATGGCCACAGCAGATGGTATTGATATGCAACTAGATTGCTCCTGAAAGCTTAAAAGTGATGATTTACATTAAATGAAACAGAGATGCCAGTACTGCCCTGGAAAATTGTTGAGGGAGGGAGCAAAAAACTTAGTGAAGTGTGTATGATGGAATAGTTCTGCTCTATAAGACTGGAAAATGTACTGGCTGACTATGTTCCTCAGGAGAACCTGGAGAACATTCCACTTACCAACTTGGTACAAAAATACACTGGTGAGGGGGACATGAACATAGCTGATGAGCTAGTGGTGGCCGTCCTCTACAGGCCCAGGCTAAGAGCAGAAGATGCTATTAGAAAACTGGGCTTCCCAGTATCAGTGGGGATGATGGGAAAGGGGAATATCCAGACCTTTTGAGGGGTGGATACATGATCCACGTGGACACGAATATCCAGGGACCTAAAGCACCATCATAACCCACCCCCCACCAATTAGAGAAGGGGCATGTAGTGTCAGATAATAAATGAAGTCCCAGCCCATGTCTGCCTCACAGTGGACCCAGCCAGGAGTTATTTACCGGATTCCCAAATGTATCATCAGAATGGACATACTCAGCAATTGGCAGAAACATAAGATTGGTTTTTTAACCCAGAGAGCACCTGTAACCTCACCACCACCGTCAAAATAGTAAGTGAAAAACAATTTGCATTCTGAGGGAAATGTCAGTGACTAGGGCCACGCTCAAAGACGTAAATGGTGACTCATTGGTGGTCCCCATAATTTGCCCATTTAACTTACCAGTCTGGCCTTTGCTAATCCAAATGGACCATGGAAGATGATGATATACTACTGTAAACATCACCAAGCAGTAGCCCCAGATGCAACCGTGCTGTGCCAACCATGGTATCTTTACCAGAATTGATGACCACAATATTGAATAAGTGATGTGTTGTTATTCATTTGGTGAAACTATTTTTCCACCATCAGAAAGAAGAATTAGATGCAATTTACATTCACATAGGCCAAACAACTGTATATATACAGACTTACCCCAAGGTTATGTTAATTCTCCTTCTCTCTGATATAATATAGTCAGAAGGAAACTTACTAACTAAATAAATATTCCACAGAAATCACTTTGGCCAACTACTTTGATAACAGCATGTTAACTGGACCAGAACAGCAACCTCAGGGTAATGTACATGCATTCCAGAAGAGGAAGTGAGAGAGAAACCTCAAAAGTTTAAGTTTTAGGATTTCAAGGGTATGGAACATTCCAGAACATCTCCAACATAAAGGAATGTTGATTGCACCTTGCACCTCCAAACACTAAGGAAAAAGTCTAAAATTTGTTAGAACCCTTTGAGTTTTGAAGGTGGCATTTTCTGTTCTTGAGAATACTGCTCTGACCCTTTCTGGCAGAGAAAAAAAAGGGCTGCTTAGTGTGAGTAGGGCCCAGAGCAAAAAAAAAAAAAGATCTGCAGTGGATCCAGGCCGCTATAAAATCCCATAGAACCCATGGTACTAAAGATATCTGTGGTAGTAAAAGAAGCCATGTGGAGTCTCTGGAAGTCCCGATAGGAGAACTGCAACACAAACACACAGGATTCTAGAACAAGGCCATGCTATCAAAGCAGAGAACCACTCAAAAAACTGCTTCTGTCATGCTACTGGGTCCCAGAGGGGATGGAACATCTGACCTTGGGGTATCAAGTGACCGTACATCCAGAAGAGCCCATCAAGAGACCAAACCATAAAGTCGGACAGGCTCAGCAGCATCCCATAAAAAAATGAAAGCAATTCAACTGGGATTAGTATTGAGCAGGTCCAGAGGGAACAAATAAGTTGCCCAAACAGGTGGCCCAGGCTACCAAGCGTTAATGCTTCTTCCCCCGAAGTTCATATCCACTTAAAATCAGCTGAAGATGAAAGAAAAAGGCTGAGCTTGGATAACGAATGGGCCAGCTCTGTATGTGAGTATAAGCTAAAAATGGAGTGCTGCTGGACCTCAGATTCAAGGTTGCCCCTGAAGAGCAGTGATGAGGGGCAATCCTCTCAACAGGCAGAGCTTATCCACTTTGTGTGATGAGAAGAAAACAGATGGACTGATGGATAGTGGTGAATAGCTTAGCTGATGGATCAGGGGTCAGAACAGAAGCAAGACTGAAAGATGTGAGACAAGGAGTTCCAATAAAGAGATATGTAGATGGAACTGTGAGAGTGAGCTAAAGGTATCTGGACCTTTGTACTTCACATTACATGTACCAGAGAAAAACTGCTACAAAAGAGGCATTAAATAACCAAGTAGACCAATGAATTGGCCAGCCTCTGTCCTCACCAACCCCACCCAACTCCATAAGTGAAATAAAGCCATGGTGGCAGATATGTAAGCTATGCATGTACCCAACAGCATATTCCATTCTTACCATGATTGATAAAACTCCTTCACTTGCTGAATGTCTGACCTGTCAAGGACAGAATGCCTGCAATATGATTGCATTCTTCAAAGAGAACAACTGGATGTTTGGTAATAAATTGGCCGCACTGGACACTTTACACCCTATAAGGGCCTATAATTCGTTCAAACAGGCATCCAGGTATGGGTTTGCCTTTCCTGCCCAAAGTGCCTCAGCAAGTACCACTGTACTATGAGAGTCAGTCTATGTAGCAGGCGAGTCACTTAGACCAAAAGAAGTGGGGGGGGGGGGGAAAGGGGAGTTGATAAGTATCAATTATGGCCATAGGGTCAACTGCAGTGGTAGGAGAGAGCCCTCCTACAAATTTTTACAGAAACTATGAATACAGAATCCTGGAGGACTTGTGCCTGAATGGACTAAACTTAATTGTCAGAGGCAACTGTCTCCAAATGGTGAAAGGGATACAATAAAGTACACATTGTTGGTGGCTTGCCCAAATCCCCTTTGTCAGGTCAGTGCACCCATCTTCCAGCTGCTGTTGAGTGTTGGCAGCTAATTGCTCACAACTACCCTTGCTCACCAAAGAAATGCCCCCAAATGATGACAGCCATCTCACCCAGGAGGGTACCCTCATCCAAGAGATAGCACTCAACCAATGAGGGACTGAGAGAGGAGTACATAGATAGGAGGAACAACTCTGAGGAATGATTCATGCTCAAGAGACCCCCACCCCAATGGCTAGACTTAACCTGAGACCACATCCTTGTCTAGTTCTGCCCCATCCCACTTCACTCATTCCCTTAGAGTTTTTTCTTAAAGAACCTCACTCAATAAAGTCTATGTACCTGCATTCCTGTCAGGCTCTGTTTCTAGACAACTTGCACCAAGATATCCTCTTTTTCTTTTTCTAACTCTTAGCATAAATTCTACTGAACTGGACTTTTTACATGCAAGACAGCAAGAAGAAAGTAGACTTCAAGATTAATATTAATTAAATACCAATGTTCTGACTTCTAGTCCTCAAGCCCCAGATTCCATACAAACTAAAAAAGGAAGTGAGAGAGTCAGTCATCTGCAAGTGACTTTTCAGTTAGAGCAGAATCAAGGTGGAACCAAAAGCCTAGATTAAGAATGGTTCTTTTAAACATACGTTTTCCTTGTAGTGAGTTAACATGTCACAGTATAAGTTCTCCAAGGATAGAGGCCTTGGATACTGTCTTTTTCACCAACTTACCCCCAGTGCCTGTAGGGCACTTGGCAAATTGTAGGTACTTAAGAAATATTAGTAAAATAAAGTACTTGATAGCTGCCTTTGTTTAAAACAGTTGATTTTTACCTCGTTGCAGGGAGAAAATTATGAATACCTGGTGCCCCAGAAAAGGACTTAGCAAAAGTTAATACCGATAGCAAGGTCAAGGTTCCAGATTAAAATTAAAGGACATGTCTAAGTTTTGTCTAAAGTTGTGCAAATCTCCACAAAGGTGAAAAAGCAGAGAAAAAAGAATCTGCACAGAAAAGGTTGTGGAAGAAAAAAGCCAGGTAACATTTCAAACAGTGCATAAGACACAAAATTAGGAAAAACAGGAAAAGAAGCAAATCAGTAGATGATAAACTACTGAGAAAGCATCAAAAACATAAAAACTTTGAGATGAAGTGCAGGTAACATTTATCTCACTTGATTTGATCAAATCCTTCTACTACTCCTGTTACAATGGAACCATATTTGGGGCCCAGGGATGTCTCAATCCAGTTAAAACCTGGAAAATGATTATCAAACATCCTTGCAAAGGCTATGAATTCCTTTCTATGACCTCTCTTGTTCTTTCTTGCATTTGTTTTACCCTGCAGTCTGTATATTCAGATCAGAATTATCTACCTATTCCTCTTTTACTTAACTAACCATTATGTTTCCTTCTGGCCAGACTTATTCCACTGATAACAACATGCTAGCAGCATATGAGTGCATGCCATAGTAGAAATGTGTGACTTAGGAACAGTGTCTTAATCCAATCCTACTGGAGTCCTTTTAAAAGAAATCTGGACACACCAAGAGACACCAGGAATGCATGTTCATATAGGAAAGAAGTGTGAGGTCACAGCAAGAAAGTGGCCATCTGCAAGCCCAGGAAGGAGGCCTCAGGAGAAACCAAACCTACAGACACCTTGATCTTGGACTTCTAGCCTCCAAACTGTGAGAAAAAAATGTCTGTTGTTGAAGCCACTCAGTCTGTGGCACTTTGTTATGGCAGCCCTAGCAAACTAATATAGATGTGTACACAGGTTTTTTTTAGTATTTTAAAAATCTATTTAATAACCAATGAAATTAAAAGTAGGACAATATAAAAGCAACCAGTGCCAATTACGAAAAGCAATTTTATGTGTTCATTTGGAAATGTAATTAGCTTAACCTTTTAGGAAAGCAATTCGGCAGTAAGAGGAGTCTTAAGAAAAGTTGATAGCTTTTGACCTAGTAATTGGACTTCAGGGAATCTTTCAGAGTGAAAGCCTGAATAGAGAAAAAGGTGTAATTAATAATAATAATTAATATGGGCTTCCCTCGTGGCACAGTGGTTAGGAATCCGCCTGCCAATGCAGGGGACACGAGTTCGAACCCTGGTCCAGGAAGATCCCACCTGCTGCAAAGTAACTAAACCCAAGCGCCACAACTACTGAGCCTGTGCTCTAGAGCCCACGAGCCACAACTACTGAGCCTGCTCGCCACAACTACTGAAGCCCACGCAC
Source organism: Mesoplodon mirus (assembly GCF_964341445.2). Taxonomy (NCBI): domain Eukaryota; kingdom Metazoa; phylum Chordata; class Mammalia; order Artiodactyla; family Ziphiidae; genus Mesoplodon; species Mesoplodon mirus. The sequence goes on from NC_138992.1 coordinate 31,823,576, forward strand.
CTAGAGCCCGTGCTCTGCAACAAGAGAAGCCACCGCACTGAGAAGCCTGCGCACCACAACAAAGAATAGTCCCTGCTCGCTGTAACTAGAGAAAGCCCACACGCAGCAATGAAGACCCAATGCAGCCAAAAATAAATAAATAAAATAAATTTTAAAATAATAATAATAATAATTACCATTACTATTATTATTTACTTAGTGTTTATTATTTGCCAGGCCATGTTCTAAATGCTTTACATATTTTAGCTCATTTAATTTTCAAAAAATTTGTCATCTTGTTTATTTTTTAGTTATATTTTAAATTATAAAACCCAAAGCATTTGCTGTTAATATTCTGGTATATTTTCATTTGTTTTTTCTATGCTTTTTTCTTATTTGTAAAACAAAAACAAAAACCACATCTATGTTCTTTTTTCATTTGACATGGGTGAAGTCAAAAAGTCAAATTCTGTTACTAAATCACTGAAAGTATAAAGGAAGTCAACAGAAAACTTGGAGTTTGCTTTTTGTACAAGATTTTACGAACCCACACAAAATGAAGTTAAGCTTTCTTTCTCTGAATACCCTAATTTCATACATTTTTAGCTTTGTTTTTGTTTATTTTTCACTTCAATTATAGCTGCACTAGAAGTAATGCTAGGATCGGATAAGTATCAGACGTAAAGTTATTTCTTAATACCAATCCTCAAATGTCTACAGATGTATAATCAAGTGTAACCACAAATAGGATTCAAACAAATTTGGTGAAAGCAGTTTGAGAATTTTAAACAGATGCTAAGAAACATCCAAACCATCTGTAAGATTCAATGGAGGAAGATGTCCAGCTGACTAGCTTAACAAGGCTCACCTGCGTTTCTGCACTAGAGACAATGAGATAGGGCACTGTCAGGCTGTGAGGACTGAAAATCTTACTCTGATTCACTTGCTTCCATCTTATTGCTGATAATGGACATGCACACTGACAGAAAACTGACAAGTCTAGTTTTTTCAGTGTTTTACAATAAACATCCAAGTAAAACAAGATAATTCATAAAGTAACATCAGGTAGGAGAGAAAGAAGTTTTAAAATAAAACCTATTCTTCAGAGGTAATAAGAAAGAAGGCAACAATTTCAGATGTGGAAACAAGTTTTACAGATTTAGCATTTATTGTTTCAGATAAAAATAAGATAAAAATCCAGAAGAAATCCATTTCCCAATACAGGTGTGTGTAGAGGAGAGGGAAATTGTGATAACTAATTAATTGAGAATAAATAAATTAAATAATTCATAAGCGACAGCATTAAGGACCTAGATGAGCCTCATTTAATAATGCTACTGACAACACAGTTTTTCTCAGCAATCTGGAGACTTTATCCATAAAAATGCTAGACCTTTTTTTTCTTTAAAGCCTGCTCTACACCCACTGCTGATGCCAATTTCAAAGGTCTTTTCTTACTGATGTAGGAAAGTTTTATACCTTGCTTTGGTAGAAAAAAAGAAAGAAGGAAGGGGAAGGAAGAAGGGGGGGAGGAAGAAATGGACGGGGGAAGAAGAAAACTTCTGGTATGAGCACACTCATTTAAAATACATTTATTCTATGACTGTTTTCCTCAAATTAACAAGTGCACCTCCTGGAGATAGCTATGTTTAAAATTGTTCAACTTTTTCTATTAAAGTTTTACTCTTGAATTGTTTCGTTCCCACTTATGAATGCATTGAACTATCATTGTTTAAAAAAACTTGTAAGAAAACACTTTGCTGTTATCTCAAAGTTGAACATAAAAATGGAATATATTTAAGAGAAACTCCTGAGGGAGAGGGGGAAGATGGCGGAAGAGTAAGACGCGGAGATCACCTTCCTCCCCACAGATACACCAGAAATACATCTACACGTGGAACAACTCCTACAGAACACCTACTGAACGCTGGCAGAAGACCTCAGACGCCCCAAAGGCAAGAAACTCCCCACGTACCTGGGTAGGGCAAAAGAGAAAAGGAAAAAGACAAAAGAATAGGGACGGGACCTGCACCAGTGGGAGGGAGCCGTGAAGGAGGAAAGGTTTCCACACACTAGAAGCCCCTTCGTGGGCGGAGACTGCGGGTGGCAGAGGAAGGAAGAAGCTTCAGAACCGCGGAAGAGAGCACAGCAACAGGGGTGCAGAGGGCAAAGCGGAGAGATTCCCGCACAGAGTATTGGTGCCGACCAGTACTCACCAGCCCGAGAGGCTTGTCTGCTCACCCGCCGGGGCGGGCGGGGCTGGGAGCTGAGGCTTGGGCTTCGGTCGGATCCCAGGGAGAGGACTGGGGTTGGCGGCGTGAACACAGCCTGCAGGGGGTTAGTGCGCCACGGCTGGCCAGGAGGGAGTCCGAGAAAAAGTCCGGACCTGCCGAAGAGGCAAGAGACTTTTTCTTCCCTCTTTGTTTCCTGGTGCGCGAGGAGAGGGGTTTAAGAGCGCGGCTGAAAGGAGCTCCAGAGACGGGCGCGAGCCGCGGCTAACAGCACGGACCCCAGAGACGGGCATGAGACGCTAAGGCTGCTGCTGCCGCCACCAAGAAGCCTGTGTGCAAGCGCAGGTCACTATCCACACCTCCCTTCCGGGGAGCCTGTGCAGCCCGCCACTGCCAGGGTACCGGGATCCAGGGACAACTTCCCCGGGAGAACGCACGGCACGCCTCAGGTTGGTGCAACGTCACGCCGGCCTCTGCCGCCGCAGGCTCGCCCCGCATCTGCGCCCTTCCCTCCTCCAGGTCTGAGTGAGCTAGAGCCCCCAAGTCAGCTGATCTTTTAACCCCGTCCTGTCTGAGGAAAGAACAGATGCCCTCAGGCGACCTACACGCAGACGCGGGGCCAAATCCAAAGCTGAGCCCCAGGAGCTGTGCGAACAAAAAAGAGAAAGGGAAATCTTTCCCAGCAGCCTCAGGAGCAGCAGATTAAATCTCCACAATCAACTTGATGTACCCTGCATCTGTGGAATACATGAATAGACAACGAATCATCCCAAATTGAGGAGGTGGACTTTGAGAGCAAGATTATTTTTTCCCCTTTTCCTCTTTTTGTGAGTGTGTATATGTATGCTTCTGTGTGAGATTTTGTCTGTATAGCTTTGCTTTCAACATCTGTCCTAGGGTCCTATCAGTCCTTTTCTTTTTTTTTTTTTAACTTAAAAAATTTTTTTTCTTAAAAATTACTTTTTAATAACTTAATTTTATTTTATTCCTCTTTATTTTATTTTATCCTCTTTCTTTCTTTCTTTCTTTCTATGTTTTCTCTCTTTTATTCTGAGCCGTGTGGATTAAAGGCTCTTGGTGCTGCAGCCAGAGTCAGTGCTGTGCCTCTGAGGTGGGAGAGCCAACTTCAGGACACTGGTCTACAAGAGACCTCCCAGCTCCACGTAGTATCAAACGGCGAAAATCTCCCAGAGATCTCCATCTCAACACCAGCACCCAGCTTCACTCAACGACCAGCAAGCTACAGTGCTTGACACGCTATGCCAAACAACTAGCACGACAGGAATACAACCCCACCCATCAGCAGAGAGGCTGCCTAAAATCATAATAAGTCCACAGACACACCACCAGACGTGGAACTGACCACCAGAAAGACAAAATCCAGCCTCATCCACCAAAACACAGGCACTAGTCCCCTCCACCACGAAGCCTACACAACCCATTGAACCAACTTGAGCAACTGGGGACAGACACCAAAAACAACGGGAACTACAAACCTGCAGCCTGCAAAAAGGAGACCCCAAACACAGTAAGATAGCAAAATGAGAAGACAGAAAAACACACAGCAGATGAAGGAGCAAGATAAAATCCCAGCAGATCTAACAAATGAAGAGGAAACAGGGAGTCTACCTGAAAAAGAATTCAGAATGATAGTAAAGATGATCCAAAATCTTGGAAATAGAATAGAGAAAATGCAAGAAACATTTAACAAGGACCTAGAAGAACTACAGATGAAACAAGCAACGATGAACAACACAATAAATGAAATTTAAAAAAATAATAAAATAAAATAAAAAATAAATAAATAAATGAAATTAAAAACGCTCTAGATGGGATCAATAGCAGAATAACTGAGGCAGAAGAACGGATAAGTGACCTGGAAGATAAAATAGTGGAAATAACTACTGCAGAGCAGAATAAAGAAAAAAGAATGAAAAGAACTGAGGACAGTCTCAGAGACCTCTGGGACAACATTAAATGCACCAACATTCAAATTATAGGGGTTCCAGAAGAAGAAGAGAAAAAGAAAGGGACTGAGAAAATGTTTGAAGAGATTATAGTTGAAAACTTCCCTAATATGGGAAAGGAAATAGCCACCCAGGTCCAGGAAGAGCAGAGAGTCCCAGGCAGGATAAATCCAAGGAGAAATATGCCAAGACACATATTAATCAAACTGTCAAAAATTAAAAACAAAGAAAACATATTAAAAGCAGCAAGGGAAAAACAACAAATAACACGCAAGGGAATCCCCATAAGGTTAACAGCTGATCTTTCAGCAGAAACTCTGCAAGCCACAAGGGACTGGCAGGACATATTTAAAGTGATGATTGAGAAAAACCTACAACCAAGATTACTCTACCCAGCAAGGATCTCATTCAGATTTGATGGAGAAATTAAAACCTTTACAGACAAGCAAAAGCTGAGAGAGTTCAGAACCACCAAACCATCTTTACAACAAATGCTAAAGGAATGTCCCTAGGCAGGAAACACAAGAGAAGGAAAAGACCTACAATAACATACCCAAAACAATTAAGAAAATGGGAATAGGAACATACATATTGATAATTACCTTAAATGTAAATGGATTATATGCTCCCACCAAAAGACACAGACTGGCTGAATGGATACAAAAACAAGACCCATATATATGCTGTCTACAAGAGACCCACTTCAGACCTAGAGACACATACAGACTGAAAGTAAGGGGTTGGAAAAAGATATTCCATACAAATGGAAACCAAAAGAAAGCTGGAGTAGCAATTCTCATATCAGACAAAATAGACTTTAAAATAAAGACTATTACAAGAAACAAAGAAGGACACTACATAATGATCAAGGGATCGATCCAAGAAGAAGATATCACAATTGTAAATATTTATGCACCCAACATAGGAGCACCTCAATACATAAGGCAAATACTAACAGCCATAAAAGGGGAAATCAACAGTAACACACTCATAGTAGGGGACTTTAACACCCCACTTTCACCAATGGACAGATCATCCAAAATGAAAATAAATAAGGAAACACAAGCTTTAAACGATACATTAAAAAAGATGGACTTAGGGCTTCCCTGGTGGCGCAGTGGTTGAGAGTCTGCCTGCCAATGCAGGGGACACGGGTTCGTGCCCCGGTCTGGGAAGATCCCACATGCCGCGGAGTGGCTAGGCCCGTGAGCCATGGCCTCTGAGCCTGCGCGTCCGGAGCCTGTGCTCCACAACGGGAGAGGCCACAACACTGAGAGGCCCGCGTACCGCAAAAAAAAAAAAAAAAAAAGATGGACTTAATTGATATTTATAGGACATTCCATCCAAAAACAACAGAATACACATTTTTCTCAAGTGCTCATGGAACATTCTCCAGGATAGATTATATCTTGGGTCACAAATCAAGCCTTGGTAAATTTAAGAAAACTGAAATTGTATCAAGTATCTTTTCCGACCACAATGCTATGAGACTAGATATCAATTACAGGAAAAGAGCTGTAAAAAATATTAAAAAAAAGGAGGCTAAACAATACACTACTTAATAACGAAGTGATCACTGAAGAAATCAAAGAGGAAATTAAAAAATACCTAGAAACAAATGACAATGGAGACACGACGACCCAAAACCTATGGGATGCAGCAAAAGCAGTTCTAAGAGGGAAGTTTATAGCAATACAATCCCACCTTAAGAAACAGGAAACATCTCGAATAAACAACCTAACCTTGCACCTAAAGCAATTAGAGAAAGAAGAACAAAAACATCCCAAAGTTAGCAGAAGAAAAGAAATCATAAAAATCAGATCAGAACTAAATGAAAAAGAAATGAAGGAAACGATAGCAAAGATCAATAAAACTAAAAGCTGGTTCTTTGAGAAGATAAACAAAATTGATAAACCATTAGCCAGACTCATCAAGAAAAAAAGGGAGAAGACTCAAATCAATAGAATTAGAAATGAAAAAGGAGAAGTAACAACTGACACTGCAGAAATACAAAAGATCATGAGAGATTACTATAAGCAACTCTATGCCAATAAAATGGACAACCTGGAAGAAATGGACAAATTCTTAGAAATGCACAACCTGCCAAGACTGAATCAGGAAGAAATAGAAAATATGAACAGACCAATCACAAGCACTGAAATTGAAACTGTGATAAAAAATCTTCCAACAAAAAAAAGCCCAGGACCAGATGGCTTCATAGGCGAATTCTATCAAGCATTTAGAGAAGAGCTAACACCTATCCTTCTCAAACTCTTCCAAAATATAGCAGAGGGAGGAACACTCCCAAACTCATTCTACGAGGCCACCATCACCTTGATACCAAAACCAGACAAGGATGTCACAAAGAAAGAAAACTACAGGCCAATATCACTGATGAACATAGATGCAAAAATCCTCAACAAAATAGTAGCAAACAGAATCCAACAGCACATTAAGAGGATCATACACTATGATCAAGTGGGGTTTATCCCAGGAATGCAAGGATCCTTCAATATACACAAATCAGTCAACATGAGACACCATATTAACAAACTGAAGAAGAAAAACCATATGATCATCTCAATAGATGCAGAGAAAGCTTTCGACAAAATTCAACACCCATTTATGATAAAAACCCTGCAGAAAGTAGGCAGAGAGGGAACTTTCCTCAACATAATAAAGGCCATATATGACAAACCCACAGCCAACATCATCCTCAAGGGTGAAAAACTGAAACCATTTCCACTAAGATCAGGAACAAGACAAGGTTGCCCACTCTCACCACTCTTATTCAACATAGTTTTGGAAGTTTTAGCCACAGCAATCAGAGAAGAAAAGGAAATAAATGGAATCCAAATTGGAAAAGAAGAAGTAAAGCTGTCACTGTTTGCAGATGACATGATACTATACATAGAGAATCCTAAAGAGGCTACCAGAAAACCACTAGAGCTAATCAATGAATTTGGTAAAGTAGCAGGATACAAAATTAATGCACAGAAATCTCTGGCATTCCTATACACTAATGATGAAAAATGTGAAAGTGAAATCAAGAAAACACTCCCATTTACCATTGCAACAAAAAGAATAAAATATCTAGGAATAAACCTACCTAAGGAGACAAAAGACCTGTATGCAGAAAATTATAAGACACTGATGAAAGAAATTAAAGATGATACAAATAGATGGAGAGATATACCATGTTCTTGGATTGGAAGAATCAACATTGTGAAAATGACTCTACTACCCAAAGCAATCTACAGATTCAATGCAATCCCTATCAAACTACCACTGGCATTTTTTCACAGAACTAGAACAAAAAATTTCACAATCTGTATGGAAACACAAAAGACCCCGAATAGCCAAAGCAATCTTGAGAACGAAAAACAGAGCTGGAGGAATCAGGCTCCCTGACTTCAGACTATACTACAAAGCTACAGTAATCAAGACAGTATGGTACTGGCACAAAAACAGAAATATAGATCAATGGAACAGGATAGAAAGCCCAGAGATAAACCCACGCACATATGGTCACCTTATCTTTGATAAAGGAGGCAGGAATGTACAGTGGAGAAAGGACAGCCTCTTCAGTAAGTGGTGCTGGGAAAACTGGAGAGCTACATGTAAAAGTATGAGATTAAGATGACTCCCTAACACCATACACAAAAATAAGCTCAAAATGGATTAAAGACCTAAATGTAAGGCCAGAAACTATCAAACTCTTAGAGGAAAACATAGGCAGAACACTCTATGACATAAATCACAGCAAGATCCTTTTTGACCCACCTCCTAGAGAAATGGAAATAAAAACAAAAATAAACACATGGGACCTAATGAAACTTCAAAGCTTTTGCACAGCAAAGGAAACCATAAACAAGACCAAAAGACAACCCTCAGAATGGGAGAAGATATTTGCAAATGAAGCAACTGACAAAGGATTAATCTCCAAAATTTACAAGCAGCTCATGCAGCTCAATAACAAAAAAACAATCAACCCAATCCAAAAATGGGCAGAAGACCTAAATAGACATTTCTCCACAGAAGATATACAGACTGCCAACAAACACATGAAAGAATGCTCAACATCATTAATCATTAGAGAAATGCAAATCAAAACTACAATGAGATATCATCTCACAACAGTCAGAATGGTGATCATCAAAAAATCTAGAAACAATAAATGCTGGAGAGGGTGTGGAGAAAAGGGAACACTCTTGCACTGCTGGTGGGAATGTGAATTGGTACAGCCACTATGGAGAACAGTATGGAGGTTCCTTAAAAAACTACAAATAGAACTACCATATGACCCAGCAATCCCACTACTGGGCATATACCCTGAGAAAACCATAATTCAAAAAGAGTCATGTACCAAGATGTTCATTGCAGTTCTATTTACAATAGCCAGGAGATGGAAACAACCTAAGTGTCCATCATCGGATGAATGGGTAAAGAAGATGTGGCACATATATACAATGGAATATTACTTAGCCATAAAAAGAAACGAAACTGAGCTATTTGTAATGAGGTGGATAGACCTAGAGTCTGTCATACAGAGTGAAGTAAGTCAGATAGAGAAAGACAAATACCGTATGCTAACACATATATATGGAATTTAAGAAAAAAATGTCATGAAGAACATAGGGGTAAGACGGGAATAAAGACACAGACCTACTTGAGAATGGACTTGAGGATATGGGGAAGGGCAAGGGTAAGCTGTGACAAAGTGAGAGAGTGGCATGGACATATATACACTACCAAACGTAGAATAGATAGCTAGTGGGAGGCAGCCGCATAGCGCAGGGAGATCAGCTCGGTGGTTTGTGACCACCTAGAGGGGTGGGATGGGGAGGGTGGGAGGGAGGGAGACGCAAGAGGGAAGAGATATGGGAACATATGTATATGTATAACTGATTCACTTTGTTGTAATTCAGAAACTGACACACCATTGTAAAGCAATTATACTCCAATAAAGATGTAAAAAAAAAAATAATAAAATAACCAAATGGAAATTTTAGAACAAAATATAAAATATCTGAAATTAAAAATTCACTAGATGAGCTTTTCATCTGATAGAGATTATGAAAGGATCTTAAAAATTACAAAATCTGAAAAAGAGAGAAAAAATTTTTAATTATGGAATATCTGGGATGATTTCTAAATGGTCTAAAATACCAAAATTGGAAAATCAGAATGAAAAGAAAGCTAAGATAAAAACACTGATCAGCAAAGTAGTAGACAAACAAGAGAGAAAATCAACAAAGCTAAAATAAAAAATAAACCGGTCAAGCAAAAAGACGAATTTCATGAATTACAAAATACCAATACCAAAAATAAAAGAAGGGTTATCACTATCAATTCCATAGACATTAAAAAGATAATAAAGGAAAATTACAAAATTTGTAACTTTTTTAAGCTGTTCATAAACTAATGGACTATCACAACTTCTATTTAACATTGTACTATTTGTCCTAATAAGACAAGAAAAATAAACAAAAAGCATAAATACTGGAAAAAAAAGTAGAACTGTATTTATTTGCAGATGACATGAATGTTTACATAGGGTATCATAACAAATCTACAAAACAATTATTAAACTAATAAGTAAATTTGGCAAGGTCAAAAGATACAATGTTAATTTTGAAAATAAATTATTTACATAAAAGCAGAAAACAACTAGAAACTGAAATTTTTAAAATAATTCCATTTATAGTATGATCAAATACTTTATATACTTATGAAAAAAATAGTCATTCAAGACCTCTACCCTTAAAACTACAAAACATTCTTAGATAAATTAAAGAAGACCTAAATAAATGAAGAAATATCCAAAGGGAAAAAATCAATATTTTTAGATGTTAACTCTCCCTAAATCAATGTACAGAAATACAACACAATCCTAGACTCAATCCTAGCAAACTTTTAAATCAAAATTAACAAATTGATTTTAAAATATATATGAAAATGCAAAGGACCTAGAATATCCAGCCTATCTTGAAGAAGAATAAAGGTGGAGAATTTACACTACCTGACTTCAAGATTACTATAAAGGTAAGACATTAGGATACTGCAGAAAGATAGACAAATAGATCAATGGAACAAAATAGATAGCCCTGAAATTGAATCATACTTATACAATTATTTAATCCTCTACCGAGGGGACAAAGCAATCCAGTAGAGAGTAGAAAGTCTTTAAGTCTTTTCAGCAAATGGTGGTAAAACACTGGATATCAACCAGGAAAAATATGAATCTTGACCCCTACTTCACACCATACACACAAAAATTAATGTGATGCATTGTATATCTAAATTAAAAAGCTAAAACTCTATAAAGTTTCTGAAAGGTATATAGGAGGATAGTTTGATGACTTAGGGATTGGCAAAGAATTGCTTGACAGCACACAGAAAACAAAAACTCTAAAAGAAAAAAGTTGATAAATTAGATTTTATCAAAATTAAAATTTCTGCTCATCTAAAAGAATTACTAAGAAAATAAACAGGCAAACAACACACTGCAAGATATATTCACAGAGCATATATCTGACAAATGACTGATATCTCGAATAAAGAACTTTTGCAACTCATTAATAAAAAACAAAAACCTAAATTTTAAAAAATTGAATAGACACTTCACAAAGGAAGATATTTTCTAAAATTTTGAACAGACACTTCAGAAAGGAAGATATACAAATGGCCAATGAGCATATGAAAAAGTGCCTGACATTGTTAGTCATTAGGCAAATACTATCAAAGGGAGTTGCTATTATAAACTTACCAGAATAACAAAAAATTAAAAAGATGTATATCATCAAATGTTGGAAAGTGTGTGAAACCACCAAAACTCTCAAACATATTTGGTGAGAGTTTAATTATTTTTAAAAAACGATCTGGCCTTATAAAACTAAATATAGACCTATCCTATCACCCAAGAATTCCTCTTCTAGGTATTCATCAAGAGAAATAAAAATATATGTCCACAAGCAGATTAATATGAGTGTAGAATATTCATAAAATAGAATACTACTCTCCTAGGGAAAGGAAAAACTACTCAATATGCAACAACATGGATGAAGTTTTTTAAATTATGCTGATTAAAAGTCTTTTATAAAAGAGTATCACCTACATGGTTTCAATTACATGAACTTCTAGAAGAGACAAAACAATCTATACTAAGAAAAACAAATCAGAACAATATATGGTTCTGGAGGCTGAAGGGAGCCAGTATTGACTAAAGAATCATGAGGGATATAAGTGTGGGAATTCAGAGTTAATAAATATATAGCCCCTAATTCAAGAGGCTCACAGTATAGTGACTTCACCAATATCACATAGCCAGCAAGTAGCAGACCCAAGATATGAACACAATTCCTGTGTTCACTATACAATGTAAAGCTACCACAATATATGTAGAAAAGTCAGGCACAAATCAACTGCTGACTAAACATGGCAGCTCTCCTTGAGGTTTTCCTTTACCTCTATATCTGACATTTCAAAGGTCATGCAATGAAATGGAAAGTTTAAAGGAACTCAGCTAAGAAGTCCTGAGTTTAAGTAAGCAGCTGAAAATCGTGTTCCTTATAGCCTAATCTGGGTCCCATGTCTCACTTTCTAAACCAGAACTGCTCCACTTTTAACTGCTTTACATATTGAGTTAGATTTTAAAGGAAGTGTTCTCTGCTAAAATCAAAAGACAAACAAAAACCATGGCTTGAAAAACACTAGACAAAATAAAGATCCCTCATAGTTTAAGATGCCACAATTTTAACGTGCAATGGCTTTTTTTCATTTTGCCCCCAAAGAAGTGCTCACAAACATTTCTGAGATCCTTAAAACTTCTCAAATTCAGAATCTAAGTTCCTAGATCAGCCCTAGGAATTCTTTTCCTGGGTACATGAATCTTTGTCAGTAATTCATAAATGGATATGAAGACAGCTCATAGCATATATGAAGTGAATTCACTTTACTATTCAGTGAATAGTGCCAGAATTAAACAAATTAAGTTTACCAGTAATTATCTTCTTTGAGTTTTCTCAGACTCCTTACAATCATATAGAAGCTGATAATAAAAAAGTATAGCTAACTTTTACATGTCAGTCATCAACAAAAGCAGTAACTTTATAAAAAGTTCTTTGAAAAGAGAAAATAGTACTTAGAGACTGTACATCAGTATCAGATTAAGTATCTATACTAATAATTGTGGTATATGGTTAAGATTCACAGTAAACATTCTGGTAAAAATATTAATGGTACACATCTAGGAATCAAAAGTCACTCTGATTAGAAATATAAAGAGATAATTGTTAAGATAAACTTTTATGTCTATAATATAACTATTATCATAATAATTATATATTTAACAAGGTTTATACATGTACATATATGTGTGTGTAGGTATGTGCATGCACATGTGCGCATGCATATCAGACTCTTGGGTGCTTTGTCTTTCAGAATACAGACTGTTCATGAAATATGTTCCTATAATGAAAAACCGATTGTGCTGTGATCATAACAACTCCAAACAATGCACACTGTGCAGACTGCACTCCCAGAACTATAAAAAGTAAGCATGCTGTTCTTTCAATGTCAAAGTAGTCGTTAATATGCCATGATGAATAACAGGTGTCTGTGCCAAAAATCCTGAGCATAAATTGATGGCTTCATTATAAACCAAAGCAATAGAAAATGCTACGTAAAGGACTAAATACTTCTGACCAAAAACACTACCAGATGAAATAATTAAATATTTACTTTGCAAAATCAAATTTTATTTAAAATAATATTAACGCTTTAGAACTGTGGGAATGTTTCAGAGGAAAAGAGCCCATTTACACTAGGTGAATTCAAGCTTTACATTTCAGTTTTATAATTAGAGTGGCTCTGTAATTTATTGTCAAATAACAACACTTTTGAGAGAGAAAAGCAGTACTAATAATAATAAGTGGGGGACAGCAGGCATAAACTGGGACCAGTCCAGGCAAATCAGATAATATGGTTACCTTACTTGTAATTGAAAACACCAACAAATCCAAATCTTCTTTGATCTAGTAAGTTTTTTAAATCTTACTTTTAAATATTAAAGCCTGCATAACTCATTATATGTAGATGGAAAGGAGAGAAAGACTGTCTCTATTTTATTATCTATTTTGAATAAATTCCAGTCCTGTTATGCCCCTGTGTGGCCAGCCATCACAGCAAATTCACTGTCACACATTTAGCGACAGAGAAATAATTACAGGTTTGTAGGAAAATACAAGAAATGTTACTAAAAATCCGAAAATTGAAAAACTTATTAAGTACATTTTTCCCACAAATATTATCACAAAAGATAGTCATCATTATTATGTTATTTGAATACTGCTCAAAGCAACTGATTACTCAAGGCCCTGAACACTTAAAAATATACCTTCTAGAATCCCAACATTTTTGTTTGCTTCCAAAGACAAGATCAGGAAATTTAGATTTCATAATGAATTTAGTACTTGAGAACTTTTTGCTGGTAACAAAAGCAATTATCTTTGTATACTGATTAAATAATTTAATTTGGGGAAAAATGAGTTTACAGTAAGAAAATTTGATAATAAGAATTTAAAGTGTCATTTTATCAAAACCTATCAAGTGGATTTACATTGGATGCCAACACTAATTTTTTTTTCTTGTTGGACCTTCGGTTGTTTTATTTTAGCTGTAAAAGAAGATAATATCCTTCCACTTCCTTTATGCACAAAAATGGTACTCAAGAACCACAATGATAAGAGAATCAGCTAAGAACTTTCAGTTTGAAACATAAGGGTCATGCTATATGGTTTCCAACAAAAAGCCCATCTAAAATATTTCGATTTTTTTCACTCATAAATAAATTTCAATTATTCATTAGATAGCAAAATATTTTAACAATCTATAGTTACCTCCAGTTTAGTGACTTATGATGCATAATATTATTGTGTATTGAAAATCTTTGCTTCTTTGACAAGTTGAACCTGGACATGCTTTTGGAATAATTATTATGGGAGATTTTCATTTTTAACTTTTTATTGCTTGTATGTCATAGAAGTAAACTGCCCTACCACCTGAAAATCTGATGAAAGTTGAGTTGCAAATTTAGGGACAAGATTAGTTACCTAGAAAAAGTCTCAAGAAAACTATTTGACAGAGTTCCCTTTCGATAATAGATTGTCTACTATTAACGCATAGTACTATTCTAGTAATTTCTCCTAGAAAGCAATTCAGAATAAAATATAATGCAATTGTCCATATCTATGATGTTATGTTTCTGTCACTTTAAAGATCATACTTAATGTCACAATACAATGACTGAATATTCCATTTCAACTAATCCAATTAAACAACTATTATTAATGTAATAACAACCAACACTGTTCTTTCCAGAGTGACAGTTATAGAATTGATGCTTCAACTTTAAGACCTTTATTATGTCCAGTCCACAAAGTTGAAAGGCCTGTTATTTAGAAACATTTTTAAAGTTGTTTTAAGAGCACATCATCTGATGACATACTCAGATCATCTTTGTTCCATAATTTTTTCTTCAAGAATGATTTTTTAGTCTACATCTTACTTTTCTAATTCAGTGTCTAAGCAAAATAAGAATTTTAAAAGTCCACTGTATCTGATCTGAACCCAAAGTAACCAAAACATTAGAATATGTGGCAATATTAATTATAAGTTCATATAAACTTATTTTCACCTTTGATACTTCTAAAATGATAACTATTTGTATAACTGGTTTTGCTTGATTAAAAGTAAATCAAGTAGTTTGCATTTATGAAGATCAGTAGAGCTACATGTGAAAAAATGTCATGTTTTCTGAAGACTAAGAAGTCAAAAATATATAAAGGCAGGGGATTTATTCCTCCTAAAACAGAATAAATCTTTATTGATTAACTGGTAGTTTCAGATAATTTTAGATTAAAAAATCAAAAAAGTTAAATAAGACTGGCCTCACAGAAGCATTAGAAACTTCACAATTTAATGTTTAACTGCAGCAACATAAAATTCCAGGTTTTTTAATAATGAGAGCATTGCAATTATAAGCATGCCAACAATAATAGAAACTTGAGGCCAAGGAAAAGAATAGTAATAGGGATGCATACAATTCCCTCAAAAAATAGATATTCTCATATTTTAAAACTACTAACATATACTATAAAACTAATTCCATACCATGCTGTTAATAGCACCACTTTTAAAGTGAATGTACACCCAGCCCAAATATTAATATTTTTAACACATAAATTCTTGGCATAAAAAAAAACAAATAGAAATCAAACAAGGAATAGATGTATAAAGGATGAGTACCAATCCTAAAAGTCTGATAGCTTCAGATCATGGAAATTTTAAGAAAGCCATACTGCCTCTTTTATGTAAATGTAAAATGCAATACAGATTATTTTTATCATTACAGATACTCAAGCAATGTATTACTAAACTAAAAAAAAATCTTAAAATATAGATAGCCTATTTTAGAATCACAGAATATCATAACTCACATATTTTAAATTAGTCCAAAAACTAAACGTAAAAAACAATCAAATTAGTTAATTGAACAGAACTGTATGGGGAAAGAAGTGAAATTTTATAAAAAACCGATACATTATTCTATATTCCATGAAAAGGTCATAGATATATTTATCATCAGTAAACATTTTAAATGTCAACAAATTCTAAAAGCCTCCTTTTCATTTGCTAAATCAAAACATATACTGTGTAATAGGTATTTTTTAAATCTCTAAAATAGGCTGCCTCACATTGTTCAGAGATCCTAAAAGGAAGAGACCAGCAAAAACCATTCAATATTCTATGCACTCTTAGTTCTCCCTCAATTTCCAGAAGGTTTCAGTGCATTATCATGTTCACAGAATTTCCTTCTCAGTCTTTCACCACATATATTTAGTTGAAATGGGGTCTCTTCTACACTAGGTATATAACATTAGAAATTCTCAAAATGCAAACAGCTTAAATGAGGGGAGAACTGGGTGATAAAACAGCATTTTAAAAGCATTCTTTAATAGGTTATCTCTTTTAGTGTAAGCCAGAGAAACCATCTAAAACATATGTCCATAATTTAACAACCTTCACCACACACACACACACACACACACACACACACACACACACACCCCCCAAAAAAAGATCAGGTTGAAAAAGCAATAGGAATTTATAACAAAGCATCCTTCCAAACTAGCTGACCTAATACAAAGCATTATTAGCAGTTCCATAATATAGCTTGTTTTAAAGTGATTGTTGATCTACCCTGCATAGAGAAATGTCTTAGACCTAGAAAACATCTTCCGCATGTTTTATAAAGAGCATGCATGATTGCTAATTCAGATTTTCCAACAAATCACATATGATTATATGTCCCCATCCTTATATATGCAATGTAATCACTGGCGTGATCACAAAGGAAAAATATCAGACATTTTAAGTTAATCATTTTATTAGAAAATGAAATCATGAAACAGCCTGTATTATGTTTCAGAGGTCAAGCTAGTTAAATTTAAGATGCTGTTTGTGCTTTGAGGTAAGCTTATTTTCCTTCTTAAAATCAATTAAGAACTACATAAAATTTTATATTTATGATTAAAAAGACAACACCCTTATAATACTAATATTTCAATACTGAACAATTTTACAGACATATAAGATTATTATTCTGAAAATATCAATACTAGAAGAATATATAGTTTAGCTTTACCCACCTTGTATTGTTCAGTGTTTGTCCAAAAAGCTCATTTTGTAAAATATTTGGTGGGGATGAAAAAACCCCATGAAAATGAGACAAAACAGAATTGCAGACCTGGCGCAATGTCTCAAATTGCATTTTCCTTCCTTTTTTCTTCCTTCTCTTATTTTTCCTTACCACCTGTCTCTAAAGTCATCTATTTGCAGACACCATCAAATAAAAACATGCCAATCAAGTTCCATATTTCTCCTGAGCTCTGTAAAAACTGCGCTTAAATGAGCAGAGGTTGATAGTTAATTGTACAGTCATTATTCTTCTAATTCAGTCGTAGAAGATTCAGTACCCGTGCGGCTTTCGGCTTTCTCCTGACTGTAGCAAGAATTCTAAACAGCAGTAAGCTTTTTGGGCATTCCCAGCTGAAGTGCGAAGCTGAGCTGCTTTCATGTACTCTACTCATATTTCTCTCAGCCTATTAAAAACACGCAATGAATAGATGCTGTCATCAGGAGTTTCAGCACATCTGGCTACCAGCAATAAAATCTCAGAAGTAATAAAAATGGGGCAAGGTATCTTCTCAATGTTACTACTGAGTAAGAGGGAGAGAAATTATACATTTCCCAACCCTTTTCTCTTTCCCTGAAAAATGAATAACTCCAGCAACAGAGTATATAGGTCTCATCAATGTACAGGTTGCTGCATAGGACCAGAACACTCAAAAAATAAGTAGTAGGCTTCCCTGGTGGCACAGTGACTAGGAATCCGCCTGCCAACGCAGCGGACACGGATTCGAGCCCTGGTCCGGGAAGATCCCACATGCCGCGGAGCAACTAAGCCCGTGTGCCATAACTACTGAGCCTGCGCTCTGGAGCCCCCGAACCACAACTACGGAAGCCTGTGCGCCTAGAGCCCATGCTCTACAACAAGAGAAGCCACCGCAATGAGAAGCCCATGCACCGCAAGGAAGAGTAGCCCCCACTCGCCACAACTAGAGAAAGCCCGCACACAGCAACAAAGACCCAACGCAGCCAAAAATAAATAAATTAGATAAATTTTTTTTAAATACTTGAAAAAAAAGTAGTATATCCTTCTTTTGATATCATGAAGCAATAAAAATATAACAGACAATAGGGCTTTTATTGCCTGCATTTATAATGCCATAATTCTCAAGAGACATTTGGAAAACATGTACTTAGTTGTCTTAATTCTTATTTAATTTTAAAACATCTTCATCTATTTATTTTTAAAGGAAAGTGAACAATGTTCAATCTGGGCCCTTTCTAAAGGCCATACATAGTGACTACATGATATTTATGTAATGGTAGAAAAAAATTATACCTTATCAATTAAAACTCACTTAAACAGCACACATAAAATATGAACTTTCTCACAAATCAAAAAAACAACAACGAAGGGCAGAGAGACTTTATCAACTATTATTAATTTATTTCAACAATGGTGGTCACAGTATTTTTCAGAAGGATATTTCCTGACGGCCCCAGTGGTCTTAGAGTACCCCAGATCACCATCCATTCTTAATGAGTAATTCTGGTTTAGATAAAATCTTAGGTTACTCTATATCCAGAATCATCCATCTTTCTACAACAGATGCTCTGGTGTAGCTCTGGTGAACTTAAAACCAAATTTTAAAAATCAACTCACTTATAGAGATGATTAGTATATTTACTGATCTCTAATTGTTCCTAAATCATGATATTTCTTTAACAGATACATCCCAATAAAAGTTGATACATCAACTTTTAGCCTTAACCTCCTCTATCCCCTTCCACACACATACCACTATCAATAAATACGCACTTAAATACACTAAGAAGTTTTTTTAGAAGTGGTGAATTCTTTTTTGACATGAATAAACATGTCACAAAATAACAACACAAAATAAACAATAATATAAATTTTTAAATGATACAAAGTAAACATGTAATAATATAAACTTTTAAACAAATCATTTACTTCTTTTATAAACTAAGGTCTTCAATTATGGATTTGTCCTCAACTAAGAGTGCTCCTATTTTGCTTATTATTTTAGATTTTTATAGGTGCACACTAATCTATTTATGAAATATACACATACACGTAATAGTCATAAAGTATTTTTTGGCTTATAAAGTACTTCTAAATTATTTTGGTATCTAGAAAACACTATGAGTAAGTGATAATGTTGCTACCGTTTTATAGATGAAAAGAAACTTAGGTGTTAAGGGATTAAAGATCACACAGCTTGTAAAAGATAGAGTATTTGAATGAAGGTCTTTGCTTCGGACTCCACTTCACATGCTCCTTCCCTGTTATTCTGTCTTCTATATACGTGCACACGTGGGCGCACACACATACACATATACACACACATACGCACATCTATTTGTAAATAGATCAGTCTCCATAGATGAACAGAAAACCTACCTGCCAGTGACCCAGTCAAGTATTTTTCAGTTAGAGCAAACATCTCAAGTTTTTCAACTCACAAGTAACTTTAAATGGGTTTCTTCCATTTAACTCAAACAGAAGCAACCTGATGTGCTTCAAATTTTTAAGCCTCTGATTACAAGGTTGATTTTCACATCTATGAAAGGTCAGTTTCCATAAGTGGAAACATGCATTTTTAAATTCTTACTTTCAAAGCTTATACTATCTGTGATATATATATATATATTTATTTTCCCCCTTGTGGGTAGATTCAATTTTTATAAATAATCAAAAGCCATTTTAAAGCAACTCTATTAAATAAGAAGGTGATTACACTGCAAAACACTCTCTGTAGTTAAAAAAAAAAGTTTCTTTGAAGGCAAGCTCACAGCAAGAGTTTCAAAAATGGTCTAAGCAATAGAAAGACTACTGGAATGAGCCTCAAAATGGTTTCTTTGAAGTAAACAATATAGCAACGACCTTCCTCAGAGCCTTATTTTCCAGCTGTCATTGTACAACACACACTTCTGGTTGGCTTTCTCACAGTTCCTTCAATATCTCAGAGGAGATTTCTTCCACTTTCCCACCTCATTATCACCTTCCACCTTCTACTCAGCCTTAAGGGCTCAAATGTCACTTTCTCAAAAAGACTCTCTTTGACCTGGATTAGGTCTCCCATTATGCACTCTCATTGTATGCTATACGTTTTCTTCATAGCATTTGATAAAAGTATAACTATATATTTACTTGAAAAGAATGTTTAATGTCTTTCACCCTCAGTTCCATGAGATTAAGGCCCACATTTATTTGTTTACCACAGTGCCTAGTATACAGTAGGTGCTTAATAAATAAGAAGCCTAAATTTTATGGAAAACTTAATTATTTTTTATTCGCATCCCATAAGTAGGATAGGAAACTGCTCAGGGCTTAATTTGGTTCTTAGTTTCTGTGTTTGTTTGTTTGTTTATTTTAGCCTACCACATCATGTTATAAGGCTCAAGAAATAGAAGAAAGACCAATATTTGCAACGAAAAACATTGTTCATTGGATGGACTTTGTAATTTGTTATAAATATCCTAAATATTATAAAGAACGTTTATAGCTAATATTTGTTTTAAATTTTCTACGTACTGAAGGCTCACAAGTAACTTAAATATCAGAGGTTTCTATAAGGACAGAAAGAACATGGCACTTGAGGTCAAATGGCCTGGATTTAAGTACTGACTCCTAATACTATCTAGCCCTAATACTTCAGGATGTTCACTTTATATATCCGAGCTATGGTTCCTTCAAATGTAAAATAAGCTACATCACTTATTTCATAAAGTTATTATTATATTAAAACATGTAATATATATAAATGTATTTTATAAACTATAACGTATATAGTACTTGGAAGTAACCTCACTATGAACTATCTAAGGAATCAAATTATTGGAACCAGGATTCTAACAATAATATTAGGTATCTTTTACTTACCATATTTATTCATGCAAAAAATATTTATAAAATTTCTTTGGGTAAGTTTTTATATCCCTGTTCGTTAGATGCTGAATGAAGGGATGCAATGCTTATGCTTACACCTTTCTGCAAAAATGAGATAAATTCAGAATGTCCTTCAAGTAAGGTCAGCTCCATACTTACATCTAGTCCTGCAGAGAGGCATTAACTCTCACAAATGGTGTAGCTGGTGGCAATTGTTTTCTCTATGACTGTTCTATTAGAATCTTTAGCTCCTCAATGGAAATGACAATGCTAACTAGAGTTCCCAAGGAAGAAGAGATGTTAAGAAACTTTAAGCAGCAGAGGCAATTTCATTAAAGATGATAGCAAAAAAGTCAATCAATGCTTTAAAAAGTTCAACCTAAAAGTAATCCCCAAATTTCATATAAAAATAAAAACATAATTTATTTTGCCTATTAAATTGGCAAAGTATTGCCCAGAAGGTCAGAGAAGGGGCACTCTTAAAGTTTTGTCATATTTACTGGCAGCAGTGTATACTGATAGAACCTTTTTGAGAAATATTTAGTAGTATGTAGTAAAAACTTTTAAAATGTTCAAATTCTGAGAGAACACTAGGAGCATAAACACCAAAATGTTAATATTGATTATCTCTGGGTGAAAACATCACAGAATTTTTTTTCCATTATACTGTAGTTTTTGGTACAGTACCCACAAGAAAAGCCAAAATTTAACCTACGTAATGTGGAGACTTCTACAATTACAATGAAATTCATTAACCATAATATATTAAGTATGATGTTAGCCCATAAACTTTTGCTTAGCAATGCTCAAGTAAATCAAATACTAGATTATTAGTTTTCCCATGATTGGCTATATCCATTAGCAATGGTATGGTATCTATTCTCTTCTTTTTCGATAGGTTCCTAAAATTCTGTAATAGGTCAAATTATTTAATTGGTACTACGAAACAACCAAATGAGATGAGAAAACAAAACTTAACTTCTTTACATCATCCTCAAAAATATTTGAAGTATGTCTTAAATTAAAATTATTTAAGAATCTTGTGTTGCAACTAGAGAGCCCATACACCGAAACTACTGAGCCCGTGCACTCTGGAGCCCACGCACCACAGCTATAGAGAAGACTGCATGCCACAACGAAGATCCCGCATGCTGCAACTAAGACCCAACGCAGCCAAATAAATAAATAAATAAAAATTTTAAAAAAGAAAAAGAATCTTGGTTTACAAATACCTAGAGGCAATAAGCTAGACGTCTCAAGAAATTTAATGAAAACTCAAAAATTAAACGAAAGGATAAAAATTGGGAAATTATACTCTTCTTAACAATACAAGTGTCTTACTTAAGGCACGATCACTCATGGCATATTTAAATTTTACAGTTTTAAAGATGTCTGGGTTTATTTTTAATTTTTAAGAGTACCAAAGTGTTTCTATTAAAATGTTCCACACATGCAAACACCTAAACATTGCTAATCAATTAGTGAAACCATATGTTATATAATATGTATAATCCATAATAAAAAGTCCCTGAAACACTAAAGGAATTTTTTCATTTTCTTAAAATATAGATCTGTAGTTCTATCTATATAATTAAAACAACTGCACTATCTCTTCTATTGCATTATTCATTATTCTTGTTCCATTGACTTTCTGAAGCATCTGATAAAAATCTAAGGCTTATAAGAAAGATGGTCCAGAAAACAAGGTGTCTTCATATGTTTTGCAAATTAAAGCCTTGCATTGTAAATATGTCTCTGAGGCAAGACCATGAAACCATTCACCTCAGGGATAACAAATAAACAAAGAAATAAAATGCAGATTAAATTTCCCACAAAAGAAGGAAAGAAAAGACATTCAATAAGCATAAATTGGCCTGTGCTTCAAATTAGGGTGGACCATACAGTACATCCAGGGATGAAATAGAGGAGGAATAGCCCAGACCTAAATAATTACATGACAAATCTAAAAATTTCAGATAAAAATCAGAAAACAGTTTAGTTCAAGATACCTACAGCAGTTCTCATAGTAAGTTTTTTTAAATGTGTTAATCCTCAGTTATTTTCTGATGTACCAAAAAAATTCTGTAGCATTTCCCAGGGCTTGAACTCTGCATCTATCTCCCTAGTTTTGACCAGTGAGGCAGAACAGCCTCCACAGTTTCTACCATCTAATTCAGAAAGGAAAGGGAAAACAGTGAAAGCCTCCACAAATGTATGAAGTGCCACAATCATTATCATCTCCCCAACTCCTCTTTCTAGGCCAGATATATGAGGGCTAATCCTACTGTGCTTTGAATCAAGCTGCATTATTAGAAGTATTACAGAGCCGCTTCAACAGTCCAGAGCAGCTCTTACCAGAGCAGTCCCCACACCTACAAGCTGGCAGCAGGAATACCTTTCCTATCAGACTCAAGAATCAGGCTGTAGAGTGCTAATCCTAGATTTAAACTCTAGAATGAAAATATCCAGAGTGATTATCTGCTCTGACACCTAGAGGTTCTATCTGTTAGAGGAAAGAGAACCAAGACCTCTGAAAATACATTCTGGTAAGTCCCTCTAGTATTAGGACTGCTAGTTCCAAGTAAATATTCCCTTGATAATTATCAAGAGAATGACTGGAAGCAACACTACAATTTCAGGGAGCAACAGCCATAGGAATAAGATCCAACTCCATCTCTAATAGCGCCACTGTCCAGGAACGACAGTATAGAAATATTTATAGCCTTGGGACTCCAAGCACTCAACTAAAGCTTGCAAACTGCCTCCAGAAGGCACCTCTACTACCTAGTAAATTCCAAGTATCCCTGGATTCTTCAAGAAAGAAATACTGACTGCACATTGTCATTATATGAAAATGAAAAATGATAATCATTGGCACAACTATAAATGTGTTTTAGCAAAATATGAGAACAAATGAAATGCTGTGCAATAATAGTGGCCTCCAAGAGTTCCCATCCACAGTCCCTTTCTTTCTTTCTTCTTTCTTTCCTTTCTTTCTTCTTTTATCCTTTTCCATTATGGTTTATTATGGGATATTGATATTGAATATACACAATACACACAATTCCTTTCTTTCACGCAATTTCCTTCTACTCATTACATCATGAAAAAAGGGAGGAGTGGAGACATCATAAATAGACCAAAAAATTATCTCACCACATGTGGATAAAAGGACATCAATTAGAAAGTTGATACGACAGTCAAACCAAGATATTAGTTGGCTTGAATTAAAATGATCACAGTAGGGCTTCCCTGGTGGCGCAGTGGTTGAGAGTCCGCCTGCCGATGCAGGGAACACGGGTTCGTGCCCTGGTCCGGGAAGATCCCACATGCCGCAGAGCGGCTGGGCCCGTGAGCCATGGCTGCTGAGCCTGCGCGTCTGGAGCCTGTGCTCCGCAACGGGAGAGGCCACAACGGTGAGAAGCCCGCGTACCGCAAAAAAAAAAAAAAGATCACAGTAAAATGGAGACAAAATAAGACTAAAAAGGTAGATGTTGAATCAACCAAGACACAATGATTGATTTGCCACAGGGGTGGAAGATAGTATATGAAGGTCAAGAGAGGAATAAAAAATGACTCTCAGATTTCTTTCTTAAGTAATCAAGCAGATAATCTTAAAATTTGCTGAGAAAGAGAACGCTAAAGGAGGAGCAGATTGAGGGAAAAGGAAGAGGAAGATGATGAGTTGTTGAATTTAAGGAGCATGTAAGATAGCTAGAAAGCCAGATAAGTAAGCAATTGGATGTCACTATGGAGTTCAGAAAAGAGTTCTCAGCTAAAGATATAAATTCAGGAAGCATCATCATGTTAGTAATGATTAGATGAGATCACCCAGAGTGAAAGTTCAAAGTGGAAAAAAAAAGTCTAAGACAGTGTACCAGGGAACTAAGTTCCACATTGTCATCAGGTAAAGAAGAAGCATAAAGAAGAAAGAAGAGAAGAAGCCACAGAGGTAGGAGGAAATCAGGGAAGTGTGGTGGTCTCTAAGCCTTAATAAAAGACAATGTTTTAAGAAGAATGGTATGATTGGACTTCCCTGGTGGTCCAGTGGTTAAGAATCCGCCTTCCAAGGCAGGGGACACGGGTTCGAGCCGTGTTCTGGGAAGACCCACATGCCACAGAGCAGCTAAGCCCGTGCACCACAACTACAGAGCCTGTACTCTAGAGTCCACGAGCCACAACTACTGAGGCTGCGTACCACAACTACTGAAGCCTGCACGTCTAGAGCCCGTGCTCCGCAACAAGAGAAGCCACCGCAATGAGAAGCCCGTACATCGCAACAAAGAGTATCCCTTGCTCGCCTCAACTAAAGAAAGCCCGCGGGCAGCAAGGAAGGCCCATTTATTTAAATAAATAAATAAATAAATAAATAAATAAATAAAGTAAAATGTAAGCTACTTTTACAGTTTATAAGTGTTCCCAGAATGTAAAAAATAAAGGATTATGTGAAAATATAAATAAAAAGACCAATGTAGGTCTTGGACATAAACATAACCCCCAAATCTCACATTTTTTGAGAGAATAAAACACAAAGATGCACTGAAGCACTGGATCAAAATATATTTAGGCAGAAGGGGGAAATACTGCAATGAAAAATTCAAATTTTCATAATTCTCCCCATTCACATGACTTCTTATTAAGCAAACTCAACCAGAAGAAATGGGTTTCTTACCACTTTCCAGACAGCAGTATTAAATCAACCTCAAAACTTTCAACCATGTCAAATATTTATACAAATGAATTTCAGATATATACCACTGAAGTGAAAAAGTTATTTTTACATCACAACAATTTTGAGTTCATATATTCTGTAGTCTTACAGTATTGGCTGTTTGAAAAAATATAAACTTTTTCTGAGAGATGTAACTAAAATTTGTCAATCCTGCTCTATGAACATAAATCAACTCCTACACAGAGAAAAGGAAGACTAAAACAGTTTTAAAGATTGGATAAATGGAAAACTCAATACAAATTTGAAAATATTACTGAGAAAAAATAAGTTGAGAACTAACACATAAGAATAGACAAACAAAAAAATGCTCGGGTGGAAATGTAATAAAAGAAAGAACTGAAAAGAAAAAAATGGCTGGGGGTTGCATCAGTAGAGAGGGGAGGTCACCCTTAAGTTTAATTTTCCAGTTCAAGCACTGTGTAATTAGGTAAGCACAGTGTGAACTGTTTCACCAATAACCTTCAAACAAACCTTGAAGGACCTTTCCAGACAAAGAGCTCCAAATCATATCTCAGAACTTCCAACTCTGTCAAATAACATATACAAGCATCTCTCAGGTATATATCATGGACATAGAAATAGTTGATTATAGGTAATAACAATTTTGATTCTCTACACTATTTATTTTTGTTGCATTATTTGCTTGAAAAAACTAGAGTAGCCATAGATTACTAAAGAAGAAATCCAGAAGATTCTATATTAATATTCCTAACAGCAAACTGAATCCCAAATCTTAGGACAACAGCAATTTATCATGTATTGAGCTATCTTGAGATGCATGAGACTAATTCATTCTTTAGGATTCCTAGGGATAAAAGAGATCACACAAAATTAAAACAAAAACACTTAAGAGAAATACACACTAGTACCATTATTAAATACTGTACACACACACAAGAATGGACATACATAATTAAAAGTAAAAATGACAATTTCTGTAAACTGCTTACAAATTAAAAAATACATTTTGAAAACTGCTCCTGAGTTTTAAACCAAATTTCTCAATGGCTGCAGCAACTTTGCAGGCAGAGGCTACAGTCAAAAGATGCCAGGATCACTTCAAGAAGAACCCCTGTCCCAAACCACTACATATTAAACATATTCCTACCACTCTGCTAGAAACTAAAGTCAGCAAAGATCTTTTGCACTTACTTATCAGGAGGAGCAGAGCATAAACAAACGCAAGGACAAAACCAGAGAGGTTCATATACTTTAGGTTATCTTTTATAATCCTGTCTGTATATATTTAAATACTCTATTGGTGATGAAGCAGGAGACTACTAAAAATTGAATCTCCAGTCTAGCAAATCTTGAAAATGTAGTCTAGTGACTTTAGTGGGGTCCCCAAGACTCTTTCAGAGAATCTGCAGGGTCAAACTATATTCATAATAGTACTAAAATGTTATTTGCCTTTTGGACTTTCATTTTCTCATGGGTGTACAGTGGAGTTTTCCAGAGGCTACCTTATTTGTGACATCTCAAGATAATAAATACAAAAGGAGATAAAAGAGTCCAGCTGTCTTCCACTAAATCAGACATTAAAGGGATATGCAAAAATGTAAAAATAATGCCAATTTTCTCACTAAAATTTTCTTTTTTTTTGAAATACTTGAAATGTTAGTTTTTATATACATTTTCATTTAAAATATTGAAATATTTGTTTTATATTACTGCAGAACACATCATCACACACTTGGTGGTGGCTTAACAAAACATGTATTTATTATCTTACAGTTTCTATAGGTCAGGAACTTAAGCATGGTTTAAAGGGTGTAATCAAGGTGTTGGCCAGGCCACATTTCTTTCTGATGCTCAGGGTCCTTTTCCAAGCTCATATGATTGTGGGCAGAATTCAGTTCCTTGTGGCTCTAAGACTGAGGCCCCATTTTCTTGCCGTCTGTCAGCCAGGGGATGCTCTCAGCTCCTAGAGACTCCATCACATATGCCTGCCATGTGATCCTCTCATAGCCCTTTCACAACATGGTAGCTTACTTCTTCAAAGCAAGCAGAAGAATCTCTTACTTCAGTCTAAGACATAGTCTTGCATAATGTAATATAAGCACAGAAGTGACTATCCCATCATTTCTGCCATACTCTATTAGATAGAAACAAGTCACAAGTTCCATGCGTACCCAAAGGAAGGGTAAACTCTTCACAGCTCAACTTAGAATTCTATCTACTCCATATGCAGTGGGTTTACTGTTATTTTTAAATTAGTTAATAAAGATATATTTTAATTTTTTCTCAGTTTTTATTCCTAATATGATAAACATCAATAAATATAATCAATATAAACAAACACTCTTTGAGGTCCTCAATCTTTTTTTTTTTTTTTTTTTTTTTTTTTTGCGGTATGCGGGCCTCTCACTGTTGTGGCCTGTCCCGTTGCGGAGCACAGGCTCCAGACGCGCAGGCTCAGCGGCCATGGCTCATGGGCCCAGCCACTCCGCGGCATGTGGGATCCTCCCGAACCGGGGCACGAACCCGCGCCCCCTGCATCGGCGGGCGGACTCCCAACAACTGCGCCACCAGGGAAGCCCTTTTTTTTTTTTTTTTTTCTCAATCATTTTTAAGATTGTAAAGAGATCTCAAGACCAAAATGTTTGAGAATCATTGCTCTAATCTAAGCTGCCTCTTATATTTGCTGCCTCTTATATTTGACACATGATAAAAGATAAGAAAACAAGGGAATTCCCTGATGGTCCAGTGGTTAAGACTCTGTGCTTTCACTGCCATGGGCACAGGTTCAATCCCTGGTAGAGGAACTAAGATGCCACAAGCTGTGAGGCGCAGCCAAAAAAAAAGATATGAAAACTTACTTTCCGCAAATAGTGTTTCTATTTTAAAACAAACAAGCAGTAGTCATGCTCCCAATATAAAATGAAATTTTAAATTGAGGAAATGACTCAAGTTATTTAGCTTTCCATATCATATTTAGCTTGAAAATTTGAACTATAATCATTTATTTTTACAAATGTTTAAATATTCCCCATCCAATCCCATACTTTCACAATTTCAGGGAATTGTAGGAGCAATCTTCTTGAGTAGATAAAAACATGTAGGTTCTAGGCATAACTGGAACAGGGATTGTTTATCTATAGTAAAATGCAATAAGTTAGAGAATATGAGCACAGATATTTCAGTGTAAATGAGTACAAAAGAATTCAAAGACCCCACCATGATGCTGACTACTATTATTCATGTTATTATGGATTGATGAATTTAGATGCCTGAATCCTTGAACAATTAAAGATATCAAATAGGAAAATGTATCTTTATTTTTATTTAAAGCTTGGACTCCAAATCCCTATTTTTTAACTCTAGTGAGATACGCTAGCTTTTATATGAGCCTTGAAAAGACTATTCTTGCTCCTTAAGTTTCAGTACCAGATAAGACAAATATAGTGGCCGGCTCCTTAGTCTCACTCTTCTTCCCCTTTGATCTTCCAAAGGGTACTTCCCAATTGTTTCATCTCAGTTCTGTCTTATCACATCAGCTATAAGAGATGAAAATATACAGTGCAAAAAATGGAAGCAGGCATTTACCTCAAAGCACTTTCATTGATTACCACTTTACTCACTTTACTAAAAGATCTGAGAAACACTTCTACGCTCACCAACACTCACCCTTGCCCACCTCAATATGGCAGTCCAATTTCATAGCCCTTATCTATCACATCCTTGACCAACATGAGAACTGCTTTACTTGATGTATATCAGGAGAGCCAAAGAGTAAAGGGAGAGGTGGTGAAATCCCCTAGAAGTAAGTACATGACGTTAATATTGTCATAAAAGCCAAACTAGAAGCAATATACTCCCACAGCTCACTGTGCAGATTCACACATACATTTCTACTGCCAATATATCTGTAAAAAAAATCTGTGTAAAAGGATTATATGAAAATGTATGCTAATATTAGTTTAAAAATTGTTACAATTTATGAAATTTTATATGTTTAATGCATGAGTGACCCAAGTAATTCAAAATACTTATTTTGTTGGAATGAAAAAAGAATCTCAAAAATGGTCATTTTGGTGTTAACCAATCATTTTCTCAGCAACAGCTTAAAAAAAAGTGCTGCTGTTAACAAAACCACCACCAATACCTAATAAATTACCCCCATCTTAATGTCTTACTAGCTATTCTCTCCTTCTAACTTTACTACTAAAGCATTTTCCTTGATATCATTATCAAAACCAATATAGAGCTATATTTTGGAAGTGAATAAAAGGCACTCAAAAGAAACTTGTTAAAAATGAATTTATAGACACTTTCAAGAAAGAGTAAGTAATAAGTAGAGTCTCAGTCAATTAAATGTCACTGATTAGGAGAATGGATATTGGCTTATAATATTTCAAGTATGACTGAAAAGCAACTACTTCAAAAGTGAACAGTATAGTCAAGTCATACTCTAAAGAAAGTAACAACCTCCCTAGACTTCAAATAAGAAGAACAAAACAAGTAGACAGTAGACTAAAAGGCAAAACTTCTATAAGGCAAAGTAATTATGACTGAATGTCATTACACATAAAGTAAAAAGTCACCAAAAGCAGCCAGAGACACAGAGGAGTGGTCACTGAAATTATCCCAAGGATACCAGCAGATATAAAGGTGAGTTGAAATTGGAAAAAATATAGTTCTAAGATGTAGATCAGTAGGGAACATGGAAAAGGTTAAAATGGAAAGAAGTATCCTACCAAAAGGTCTTATTCTGTCTACAATATTTTAAAAGGAAGATGATAGAATGATTTTCAAATGATTAGTGAGACATTCCCAAAATGAATACAGCTGCCATGGCTTATAAAACTAGACTGTAAAAATATCCATATGCTCAAGAATAAATAAGTAATCTGAACAGTTCTATACCTATTGAAGAAACTGAATTCATAGTTTTAAAAACCTAGCCACACAAAAACCCCAGGCCCCTGGCATCAGAGACAAATTCTACCAAACATTTAGAGAAGAAATAATGACAGTTCTACACAAACTCTACGCAAAGTTCTTTCTACACAAATTTGCAGAAAATTGAAGACAGAAAAGCACTTCCTAACTGCTGAGGCCAGCATTCCCTTGATACCAAAACCAATGACATTGCAAGGAAAAGGCACTACACACCAATATCTTTCATGAACATAAACTGAAAAATCTCTAACAAAATATTAGTAAGTCAAATCCAGCAATAAAAAAATAGAATAACACCATCATGACCAAAAGGAGTATCCCAGGAACTCAAGATTGGTACAACATTTGAAAACAATCAGTGTCATTTCATTCTACAAACAAACCAAAGAAGAAAAATCATATTATCATCTCAATAGAGGCTGAAAAAAAGCAATTGACAAAATTCCACAGCCATTCATAATAAAAAAAATTCTCAGCTAATAATAGAATAGAATTTCCTCAACTTCATAAAAGACATCTATGAAAAACCTACAATTAACATCATATTTGACTGTGAAAGACTCAAAGTATTCACCCTAACACTGGGAATAAGACAAAGATGTCATTCTGACCACATCTATTTAACATTGAAGTGGAAGCACTAGCCAAACAGTAAAAAAGATGGAAAGATACAGCTTACAAATTGAAAAGTAAGAAATAAAGCTATCTTTTTTACAAGTAACATAATCATCTATGTAAAAAACACAAAAGAATGTTTTTAGAAAAATAGTGTGGTACTGTCACGGGATAGGTAATTAGACTAACAGGACAGAAGAGAGAACTCAAAAATGGCCCAACTGTATTCAGGAACATGTTATAAACAGAAGTGGTACCAAAAACCAGTGGTATGCAAATGAACTGCTGCTGCTGGGAACACTGACTCACTATATGGGAAGAATAAACTTGAATTCATACTTTACTATATCCTCACGTGAACTCCAGATTGATTAAAGACATATATGAGAAAGGTAGAACTAAAAGCTAACAGTATATTTAGAGGGTCTTGGGTGAGGTCTGACTTCTTAATCATGACTAAGATGACAAACTGTAAAGTTAAAAAGTAATACATTTTACGACATCAAAATATGAATGTCTGTTCAACAAAGAGACCATAGACAAAAATGATGGGGAGCTAAATTTTTTCAAATGGGCAAATAAAAAAACAAGTCACAGTCATGTCAACCCAAATAGCTAACAAGTATATGAAGAAATGCTTGGCTCTATGTAACCAGGAGATTGCAAATTAAAACCAAAGTATCCTTTAATATCCACCAGACTGGCAAAAAGCAGAAGTCTGAATAATATTAAATATTAGTAATGATATGGGGAATCACAAACCTTCAAGCACTGCAGGTAGAAGTATGGACAGAGCCATTCTTGAGAACAGAATCAGTGAAATAAATTTATATACACCCTATATCACATAATTCCCCATCTAGTTATACAGACTACAGAGAAAGTCTTGCATAGGTCCACGAGGAGACATGTTACAAGGATGTTTGTTCACTGGTTCACTGTTTGTAGTGATAAGGAGTTTTCACATAGCCTAGATTGTCCATCATTAATAGAATGTCAAATAAAAGATGGTAGATTCACACTAGGGAATATGGATCAGTTTTCTATTGCTGCCATAACAAACTACCACAAATTTAGCAGTTTAAAACAACACCAGTTTATTTTCTTATAGTTCTGTAAGTCAGAAGTCTTCTAGAGGCTTCAATGGGCTAAAATCAAGGTGCTGGCTGAGTTCCTTTTTGGAGGCTCTAGAAAATCCATTTTTTGCTCATTCAGGTTGTTGGCAGAATTCAGTTGCTTCGGTCACCATTTTCTTGCTGGCTATAAACTGAGGGTGGTTCCCAGCTTCTAGAGGTGGCTGCATTAACTCATGGCCCCTTTCTTCCATCTCCAACATTCAACAATGGCCAATCAAGTCTGTCTTGTGCTTTGAATCTCTACTCCTCCTTCTTCCATCTCTTCTCTTTCACCTAGTCAGGAGAGGTTCTCCATGTGATTAGACTGGACCCACCTAGACAATCCAGGATAATCTCCCCATTTTAAGGTCCATAACCTTAATCACATCTGCAAAGTCCCTTTTGCCACACAGACTAACATATTCACAGGTTCCCAGGGATCAGGACGTGGACATCTTCAGAGACCACCATTCTGTCTACCACAGAATATAATGCAGCAGTCTGGAGCAATGAATTAATATTCCTACATGTATCAATCTTTTAAAATGCAAGATCTAAAGCACCATATCATTTATGTAATTTAAACACATACATACACAATGCAACATTTTTTATTATTCAAAGATACATATTTAGGTGAAGAAACACAACAGAAGCCTTACACAGATCACTGAAGTGCCATAAACTGATAAACAGGATTAACAAAACTCACTACGTCTGAGAACCAAAATAAAACAAAGAGTGGCAGAACTGACACTGATGATCTAGGAATAACTACACTACACAAATTTGCTTTCCTACTATTTTTATATCATGCTGTTATCTTCTGTCTTTAAAATTCCTTCATTAAAATTCTGTTGCAGTTCTAACAAATTTACAAAACTTCCCCTAAACTGCCCTATTTTGTTCCATCATTTAGATTTGTTCATTTAATTCTCTGACTACTTCCATATATTTCTAAGTTATATTTTGTTACATGTTTTTACCAGTTTCAAATAGTTATGTTTATATAACTACATCATTAATCCTGACTTTCTTATTAGATAATAAATTCTTATGGCACAGTGCATCTTTTACTGTCTTTGTATTTCTCCATATAAACTAGTGTTATAAATAAAGTATATACTCAATAAATATTGTAGGCTAAGTACCTGAAGTAATATTTGTTACAATATAGTTCCATGGGGAACTTTCCATAAGTCTAAGTACTATGCAGTGTTTTCATTAGATATCACCTGGAAATCCTCCAAGAAGAATAGGGAGATCATGTAATTTATCCTCCACACAAGGAGACTTTTGAGAGTGAAATGGGTGCTCTTAATAATTATGCTTGAAAAAAGGTATAAGCCAGAATAGGCCCTGACAAAATGGGACATAGGTCACCCTACTCAAAAATATATTGAATACCATGGAAAACAGCAATACATTCAATCAAATTCTTTAAAGTGAAGCTAAAATGTGACCGGTCAAAGCAAACAGACATAGAATTTCTTTCAAAATATATTAAAGCACTTAAAATTCCCCATCATCATTGCAGGCATCTAAGAAACAATAGAATTCTAGAGAGCAATCTTACATGTAACAACCAATAGTTGGTTGTCTTATACAGGTTAACACGTTTTTACAAAGTTATTAGCAAAAAAAAAAAAAAAAGAGTCTAAGAGACAGAAAAATACAGTACTTGATTCCATAAGTAAATTTAATGTTTTTAAACACAGGATAATTGCAACAGGTAAAAGTTATGGGAAAGATAGCTATCTGCTTGTCTTTTCAATGATTCAATTTATTTCACTTCATTCCAATTCAACTAATATTCAATGAGTGCCTACAATTTCTAGAACCTAAACTAGACATGCATGGATGCAAAGATATAAAAGAAAGTATGCCCTCAAGTTGTTCAAAACAAAGTAAGAGGGGAAAAAAACATTGATAACAAGTACACTAAAGGTCAGACAGTGGTAAGTGCTAAAATATACAAATATAAAGTATATATATATATGTGTGCGTATACATGTGTCGATGTATACGCACACGTATATAAAGGTACCATATATACCATATATATAAAGGTATAAACAAAAAATATAATTCTTACTGGGAAAAAAACAAAAGAAAGCTTCATGTAAGTAGAGACGGGGCCTTGACTTTGAAGAAAAAGTAAGATTTAGGCAGACACACCAAGACACACCCTTACTTAAGGATCTTGGCCTTTGCAATTTTTCTGCTTGGAGCGTTCCTCCCCCAGATATCTACATGACTTACTCCTTCACCTGCCGCAAGTCTTAACTCAATGTTAAGGCCTTCCCTCACCTCTAATTAAAAATTGTTAACCATCCCCCTCAGAAATCCCCATCCCTCCTCCCCCTGTATTATTTTCCTCCGTAGCAGGGCCTGGGAGGTGCCAGCGACAGGGTGTGCCACTCACATCTACGTGAATGGCTCCCTCTAGCGTTCTTCTCTGCACAGCCCGTGAAGTCGAATGCACAGGCCTCAAGCTGTGCTGCTATCCAGTATACTAGCTACTTCCTATTCTTTTGTCTTCCCCAACTGAAAAGCAATCTCTGTGAGATATTTTGTCTATTTTGTTCATTGCTATACCCTCAGCACCTAGAAATCCGTCTCTCACACAATCAACACTCAATAAATATTTGTTGAATTGGTGTAAACCTAGAGAGAACAGAATTCTAAATAAGAGGAATAGCAGGAGCAAATACTTAAAATTTTAAGAATGAAGGATTTTTTTAATTCATTAGTTATCTGCTGTAGCTGTAGGTTAGTGGGGGGAGAGAAAAGAAGTGGTGAGTGATGAGGTTAGAAAGGACAGATGATAGTGAGCCTCAAAAAGTAGAATGATCGGGTTTTGAGTCTGAAAAACCAATGTTTCAATTGAAATTCTACTTCTAATTTTGGAATCTTGAGAAATCACTGCAGTATAAAAAGGGGTCTCTTAAACCCCACCTTACAACATCATTATGGAAATTAAAATTCAATGCCTTAAATTTTTTCACAGAGCCTAGAACAGAGGAGGTACTCAATAAATGTTAATTTCCCTTAGAAAACTAAGGATTGGAACTTTAAGTACAAAATGGGAAGCCATCAAAAGTGAGCAAATAAATGAGTTCATCCCATCTATACTTAAAAAGCACAATTCTGGAAACAAAGTAGAATATGTAGAAAAGCAAATAAACTGAGAAGCAGGACGTCAGAAAGAAAGCAAGACACAATTAATGCCTAAACAGAGCAGTAACAAAAGTGGAATTGCCCAAAAACTTTATATGAAAATCAAGAGGAAGAGGATTAGGAAATAATACCTAGGTATCTTAACTTGGGCAGCAGGATGACTGGTGGTGCAACCAGCAGGGCTAGAGAATGACAAGAAAGCTGCTACTTTGGAAGGAAACAGACACAAGTTTCAGAACACTTTGATTCTGACATATTTGTGGAACGAAAGGGAAGACTGCACAACCTGCAGTTGAAAATACAAGTCTGGTAAATGAAGACCTCAGAACTAGAGATAAACATTTTGGGGATAAATATATTTGAATATGAAAGGCAATGATCCACAAGAAGTACTGTATCTCAGAATCTCAAATGCCAACTTAATCCACGTATTAATCTATAACCGACTCTGTATCTAGTTCAGGTGGAATAATCACAAAATTAACTTGTCTTGCTTTTGAGAAGTACGTTCACCATCTGGTGGCAAAAATTATAAATACAGGTTAATTTTTAATCATTCAAAAGCTGAGATGATCCCTTACTTGTCATTTGGCTTATCAATAGCATTTCCAGCAATATATTACACGGAAAGGATCTTTCATTCTTCATTTCTATCATAACTGCTATTTCTCTTCTCATTTTTACTCTGGCCACTAACACATTCAAATTATATAACTGGAAGAAGTATTGGTAAAAACATAACCTTTCAGCTCTCCAGGACTTTAACACTTCTTCATAATTCACTCATTGCCTAGTCCAATATACACCACAAGACAGTTAAATAACTATGAAATTAAGGGTATTACTAAAGCTCATGTTGCCAAGTTTCTTGCTTTCAACAACTAATAGTTTGGATTGTTTAAGGAATAAAATGGTTTTTGAAACTAGATACATGCTTTGAACAAACTGATCAATAGAACAGTACAGAACACCTATAAATATAACTCTAGCATATAATTCAATATGTGATAAAATGGCATCTCAAATCAGCGGTAAGAACAGATTGACCATTCAATAAATATAGTAGCCAAAGGGGTAATCATGTGCAAAATAAAGCAAGGTTGGATCTGCATCTCATACCATACTTTGGTAAATTTCAGACAGCTCACTCTTTTACAATGTAAAAGTAAAATCATAACAGCATTAGAAGAAATCATAGCTATATTTTTTAATCTTAGTGAGGAGAGGGCCACAACAAAGGATTAGACACTTCTCCATTGAAGATATATAAATGATCAATAAGCACAAGAAAAGATGATAAACATCATGAATCATTAGGGAAATGCAAATTAAAACCACAATGAGATAAAACTTCACACTGAATAGGATGACTATAATCAAAAAGACAAGACAGAAGAATCTAAAACATATGTCCACACAAAAACCTGCATAACAGCATTATTCATAATAGACAAAAAAAGTGGAAACAACTCGTGTCCATGAATTGATGAATGGATAGGCAAAATGTGGTATATCCGTACAATTAAATATTACTCAGCCATAAAATGAACAAACTACTGATGTATGCTACAACATGCATGAACCTTGAAAACACTGTGCTAGGTGAAAGAAGCCAGACACAAAAGGCCACATATTGTATGATTCTATTTTTATGAAATGTCCAGAACAGGCAAAACCATAGAGATATAAAGTAGATCAGTGGTGTCAGGGAGCTGACGGCAGGGGAGGATGGGAAGTAACTGTTAATGGGTATAGAGTTTCTTTTGGGGGTGATGGAAATGTTCTGGAATTAGATAGTTGTAACGGTTGCACAAATTCACCCCTTTAAAGTATAAAATCCACTGAATTTCATACTTTAAGGGGGTGAATTTTTTTGCAAATGAATTATATCTCCATTTTTTAAAAATATGGAGAGTCGTATAAGAAAAAATATTCTACTACAGTAAAAGGTGTACTTATGTTTATACATTGGAAAAAGAACAATATAAGCAAAGTCAAAAGATAATAGCAAACTGGGAAAAAGGGTTTGCAATCTGAGGTAAGCAGACTTCTAAAATAACCCCTAAGATTCCCACCACCCAGTGTACACACCTTGTGTTATCCCCTTCCCTGGAGTGTGGGCAGAACCTGTGGATATGACGGGATTTAACTTCCATGATCAGGTTACATTATATGACAAAAGTAAGGTGATTTTTGGATATAATTAAGATACCTACTCCACTGACTTTAAATTAATCAAAAGGTAAATTATGGAACGTGAGCCTGACCAAGTAAGTTAAAAGATCGTTTATAGAGGTCAGAGAGAGAAGTCAGAGAGACTCAGAGCAGCACAGGGATTCTCTTGTTGGTTTTAAAGAATAACTGTCATGCTGCGGGGAGGGACACTTGGCAGGGAACTGTGGATGGACTTTAAGAGCTGAGGCCCTTAACTGCAAGGCACTGAATTCTGCCAATGATCAGTGAGATTGGAAAAGGACCCTAAGCATCAGATGAGATCGCAGCCCCAGCCAGCTCCTTGATTTCAGCCTAGTGAGACTCTGAGCCGAGGATCCAGAATAACCGGTAGCCTGATCTTGACCCACAGAAACTGAGATAATAAATTTATGTTGTTTTAAGCCACCAGGTTTGTGGTAATTTGTTACACAGCATTAGAAAATTAATATACAATCCATTCCACAAAGGGTCATTTTCCATAATACAAATGGAGATGCTAAAAATCCATTTAGATAAAGACTAACAACTCAATAGAAAAATGGGCAAGATATATGAAGAGAGAGTTTAAAGAGAAAAAAGAAATCTAAACGTTCTTAAACATATACATGAATGCTCAACTTGACTTATTTATGATATAAGAAAGAAAGATTAAGAGTATAATGCAGACTGGTAAAGATTAAAAGTTTTATAACATTGCATTGGCTAAAGAATTAGAAAACAGGATTCCTAATAATTGTGGATAGAAGTATAAATTGGTACATTCCCTATAGTAAACAATTTGGCAATGCCAACAAAAAAATTAAACTGCACATAATTTTTGACCAAGTGATTCCACTTCCGGAAATTTTAGTTTATCTTATAGATTTACTCTTATGCAAAATTTTTTAGTATAAACATATATATGTATCCATATATATGTGAGATTATTTATTACAACAGTGTTTGCAAAAGCAAAAAAATTTGGCAATAACCTAAGTGTCAATCATTAGGGACTAAATAATTTTGATGCATCCATTAAAAATAATGAAGAACAATCATTATGTACTGGTAAACATATGTTATTAAATGAAAAAAAAATAACAGGATACTATATATATGCTATCATTTTAAAGGAACACATATGTACATATATTTTATATATAAAATATTTATATATTTACATATGTAAATATTTATATATGTAAAAATATATTCTCATATTTGCCGAGAATAACTATAAAAATACACACTAACAAAAATAGTAACAGTGTTTGTAGAAGAAAAAGAAACTGAGTGGCTAGGGTATGGAGTAGGTATATAGAACAGGGAGATAATACATAGAAGAAGAAATACACTTTGAAGCATAAGACAATCCTTTCATATGATCTTGAAAGTCTTAAAATTTACTCCAAAAACAAGAATTCAAAAGAAGATGTGAATCAAAAATGTGGGTAATTATGGAATAAGATCTTAAACCATATTTCAAATTACCATAGTTATTTTTCAAGTAGCTATCAAAGCTATCTCTATAGAATAATACTAAGAATATAGAATAATACTAAGTCATTTAGGAGAAAATAACTCCTAACACTTGCTGATAAAGAAAAAATAAATTAATCTAATTTTACTAAAAATTATATGCTATGAATGAATTCAGAAGTTGCTGCTCTTGACTTTGTACCCAGTTTAAGAGGCATGAAACATAAAATTCTATTTATATCCTTTTTTAGGCCACGTAATTTTTTTATGGTCCACTGGCAAGATCAATTTTGATATTGAATGTCACACCAAAATGCACACAGCCCATCCTAAAATACTCTTATACAGTAAAATGGTGAGACATTTTAATAGGTTTCAAATAGCAAGAGTTTATACTCATGCTCTATCTCAACCCTAAGTAGCATAAATTCTAGTTCAACTATGTGTTATCTCAGACTTTAACTGCATTTTCATAGCAAAGTTTTGTTTCTTAACTAATCAGTCTATATCGCTTTTCTTTAAGTTAACTTATCATATAAATTCCCAAGCATTATGTACAATACATATGCCAATAATATACTGATTTTCAAT
Organism: Mesoplodon mirus; assembly: GCF_964341445.2. Lineage (NCBI taxonomy): Eukaryota > Metazoa > Chordata > Mammalia > Artiodactyla > Ziphiidae > Mesoplodon > Mesoplodon mirus. The sequence goes on from NC_138992.1 coordinate 31,863,163, forward strand.
ATGAAGGCTACTACAATACTCCTTTCATTCATTTATTCAACAAATTTCTACTGGTGGTCATCTTTCCCACCATGTAGAACAGCTGAATAGTGAAAACCATTTTGGAAAGACCAAAGAATAGAATAGATAGGCTGAGAAATAGAAAAAAAGATGCTGAGATAGAGTTTGTAGTATTTGAATCCATAACTCTAATTGTTCATAGAGTCTATCCTCATTCTTTTCCTGGGGTTCTGTCAGACACCCCAATATCCTTATAATTCATCCCCCCCTTTTCCTTAAGCTAGTTTATTATTCCACTCATTCAGTTTTTCAACAACTGTTCACTAAGCACACTACGTATCAATTTCTATGTGAGGTGCTAGGAATACATTGATGAAGAAGATACACATGACTCTTGCATCATGAAGTTTGTTTAATTTGTTCAATTCCTCCCTTACTTTTGTAGAGAAAATTTTCAATGTCTTATAGTTGTTAACCACCACTTTTAAAATGCTTTTTAAAAGGTCAACACTTATCAGTGCAATGGAGTTCTTCTGTTAATGAAGCCAATAATTTACTTTTTGAGTGCACACAGAAACTTGGAATTCAAATGACTAAAATTAATTTTAAAGCACAGTCATTTCATGTAAAAGAAAAGTCATGCTTCACAGAATGACATATAAAATATACCTCTGTATCTGTATTATTCTGTCATTTTTGGTTCTTCTTAAAATAACTATACTAACTTTTGAAATAGATGTTGCTTTTTTACCAGATATTATTTTCTTTTTTGAATTCACATATTCAGTGACTATGAGCCCCCTAGTAGATGGTAAATGAAACAAAAATTTTGTACAGGTTACACATAATCAGTTAAAACACAGTTTCATTTTAGAACACCTTGCTGATGAAATATTTACTGCAAAAGTTTTTTAAATTACTGAATAATAAAATACATAAATAGTTGTATGTTTACACTATGCAATAAATGACAATACCACTGTAGAAAAAACATCCAGACTACTTTCCATACATTGTACAAGATTATTCAGCCTCTATTTCTTGCACATATTTCATATGCACTTATCTAAATTTTCCAAAGTCTCACGCAAACCTTGATTCCTGCATCTCATGCTAAAGAATGAGCCATGACAAAGCTGGCCTATACACCAAAGGGTAAGTGGGGCAGCAATGTCAAATACCTCTCAAACCACCACCAGAGACCTTTCAATCACACTTCATTTTGTCAGCGAGCACTGTGCGTCCTGTCCTTAAAAGAGAAATGTTCGTTACCTTGTGTCCGAAAACTTGGGGAAAAGATAGATTATTGCTGGCTGTATTTCAGATGAGAACTCTGTTCACTGCACATGAATCTCACACAGAATGAAGTCATGTCAGAAGCTATAAGTACCAGGTGGAGACCTACCAAACTCAACCCAGCTTATAATGCAACGCTTCATAAAATATTTCATATAAAAAAATCCAGGACAAATGCCAACCTATGCAGGCTGCCAGGAGAGCAGGTGTAAACTGGACTGTCCTGGGCAAACTGGCATGCATTGCAATTCTACTTATAGGTCACTTAAATGAAAGAAACTTGACAATGGTTCAAGCTTAATTCAATTGAAAATAGGAATACTCTCTTTTTTCACCTAAATATTGACACTAAAACTATTAAAATTACTTATTCCGAGTGAACAGCCTATCTGACTTCTACACAGTCAAACCAATTCTCATAATATGTTAAACATCCTTTTAAAAAAAAAGCCATAGGGCTTCCCTGGTGGCGCAGTGGTTGAGAGTCCGCCTGCCGATGCAGGGGAGACGGGTTCATGCCCTGGTCTGGGAAGATCCCACATGCCGCGGAGCGGCTGGGCCTGTGAGCCATGGCTGCTGAGCCTGCGCGTCCGGAGCCTGTGCTCCGCAACGGGAGAGGCCACAACAGTGAGAGGCCCACATACTGCAAAAAAAAAAAAAAAAAGCCATAGTTTGTCTTCAGGTACTCATATCATATTCTTAAAAATAAAGACATCTCTTCAGTGTTCGCTATATGAGAACATGCCATTATATATCTTCACGTCTACTGATTGATCGTTCTGCCAATAAAAGACAAAGATGCTACAGAAATGACACTGGTCACGTCAAAGGCATTAGTATTACAGTTTGCACTCATTCAGCATCTGCACCAACCATTTATTGAATGTGCATAAATTACTGGAAGTGCCACCCAATATCTAGTCATCTTTGTTGCCTTGTTGTTTCATCTGATATTCTAAAAATTATAGAAGAAATATCTAGGAATAAAGGTTATAAGGCCACTTGCTTCCATGTTATTACGATTCTTTTTCTCCTAAGGCAACCATCGGAGTTTTACCTTTTCTAGTTCCTTGGCTCTTTACAGTCTAATCTCTTTCTTAACTATACGTTGTTTCCCTTTAAAAATTATTTCCCTTTACATCTCTTTATCTACCTCCTCTCATCTTCATGTTAGTTTTCCCTCACCACATACCCCATATAACCATTTTGAATAAGATTCATAAGAATTATGTCACAGTTTCATCGGACAGCTCATAGAAACAATCCGCATAGTCTGTACATCATATGTAATCCACACTTAGTAAACTCTAAATATAATTGGTTTGATTCTAGGTCTACTATCAGCATTCTATAAATATGGACATCTCTGAATCTATTAAAAAGAGCCGTTGTTGAAAGATTATGAAGAAAAATTATCCACTTCTGATGCAATTTCACAATAAATCTTAAGTATTTAATACCAATAAAATTTCAATGAAACTAGAAATCTTAAAATGTAGGAAACATAAGAGAGAAGATCTTAAAGGTTCTCATCACACACAAAAAATGTATAACCAAGTGAGGTGATGGATGTTAACCAAACTTATTGTGGAAATCATTTTGCAGTATATACATATATCAAATCATGTTGCACACAAATTAATGCAATGTTGTACGTCAATTATATTTCAATAAAACTGGGAAATTTTTAATTTAAACAATTTAATGTAGCAATTATGCACATAATTCCCTTTTAATTTTTTATTGAAATATAATTTACATTCAGTAAAAAGTATACAAATCTTAAGTGTAACACTACAATAGCTATTGACAAATATATACAACTAGTAATCCATATCCCTCTCAAGACACAGAACATTTCCATCACTCCAGGTAGTTTCCCCAACAAAAGCATTGTTATGATTTCTTACGCTAAAGATTTGTTTTGTCTCTTATTGACCTTAATATACATGGAATCATATATTATATACTCTTTAATGTCTAAATTCTCTCACTCAGCACAATGGTTTTGAGATATCCGTGTTTCTGTGCATGTAAATAGTTCTCTAGTTTTATTAATGAACAATACATTTGAATTTACCAAAATTTGTTTATCCATTCACCTTATTGGTGGACATGTGGGAAGTTTCCATTTGGGGGCTACTAAGAACAAAGCTGCGATAAACCTTAATACACAAGTATTTTTGTACACATATAATTCTATTTTTCTTAGGTAAATACCTAAAAGTAGAATTACTGGGGCACAAGACAAGTGTATATTTAATTTTATAAGAAACTGTCAAACACTTTTCCAAAATGCCTGTACCATTTTACATGTTTTAAACTCTCACCAGCAAAGTATTAGAGATCCAGTTGCTCCAAATCTTCACAGATGTTAAGTGACATCAGGTTTTTCACTGTCTTTTTTTTTAATTGTAGCTTTCCAAGTGAGTGCATCAAACTATCTCATGGTCATCATGCTTTAAATCTCCCAAAGGACTAAAGACATAGGACATTTTTCTTTTGTTTATTAGCCATTTGTGTATTTCTGTTGTGAAGAAAATACTTTTGCACTTTTTAGGGTTATTTTTATTTCTATTATTTAAATGTAAGTGCTCTTTATATTCCTTTTAAGCTACATGTATTGCAAATATTTTCTCCTGGAATTTCTTGAAGTATAATTTGGTTATACATTTTCTTAGTATCTTTGATGAACAAAGTTTTAATTTTGATGATGTCTATTTTGTCATTTTTTTTTGCCTTTTATAATTAGCACTTCTTGTGTTTATCTCAAAATCCTTGCCTACATCATGAAGACAGCCTCCTCTGGTTCCTCCTTAGAAGCTTTATAGTTTTAGCCCAAAGCAAGGTCACAACAATTTTCTTCTATATTTTCTTCTAGAAGTTTTATACTTTTAATTTTTATATTTATAGCTATGATCCATTTTGGGTTTTTTTAAATGGTAAAAAAGCAAGCTTCAAATTTCACTTTTTAAATGGATATTCATTGTTACAGTACAACCTGCTTTCAGTCTTCTTCTCCTTTCTGTCCTTTCTCTGTTTAATTGCCTTTGTACCTTTGTTGAAAATTAGTTGTCAGTATGAGTGGGTACATATTACAGACTCTCCATTCTGTTTCCTTGATCCATTTTTCTTTATGCCAATACCATACTGTTTTAATTACTGTAGACTTATAATGTTTTCAAATCAGGTAGTGTTTGGACCTCTAACCAAGATCAATGCTTTAGGAACTTTCTTATTTTCTAATACCAGTGTTAGTGCTATAAATTGTGCCCTAAGTACTGCTTTAGTGGCATCCTACAAATCCTGGTGTTGTGTTTTCGTTTTAATGAAAGTTTAAAACGTTTTCTACGTTCTCTTTTGATGCCTTCTTTGATCTGCAGGTTATTTAAAAGTGTGTTATTCAGCTTCCAAATATTGGGGGATTTTCCAAAGGTCTTTCTGTTACTGATTTCTAATGTAATTTCATTGTGATCAGAGAACATATTTTTATTACTTGAATTCCTTTCAATTTAATGAGACTTATTTAAAGGCCAGAACATGGTCTACCTTGGTACTATTCTATGTACCCCTAATGAATATTCTATTGTTGTTTGCTGGATTGTTCTGTAAATATCAATTAGGTCAGGTTGGTTGATACTGTTGTTCAAGTCTACTATATCTTTGATGAGTTTCTGCCTACTTATTCTATCAGTTATTGAGAGAAGAGTATTGATATCTCCAATCATAATTGTGGATTTGTTGATTTCTCCTTGTAGTTTTATCAGTTTTTCCTTCATGTATTTTGAAGCTCTATTAATATAGACATAGATATTTAGGATTTTTATGTCCTATTGATTAGCTGACTTCTTTATTACTGTGAAGAAACGTTCTTCACTCCTAATAAGATTGTTTGCACTGAAATCTACTTTGATCTGAATATAGCTAGCTTATGAGTAGGCTTAGCACGCTATATCTTTTCCATTCTCTTACTTTTTTAGCTATGTCTGTCTTTATATTTAAAGTCTGTTTCTTTTTCTTTTTTTTTTTAATTTATTTTTGGCTGCATTGGGGCTTCATTGCTACACGCAGGCTTCCTCAAGTTGTGGCGAGTGGAGGCTACTCTTTGTTGCGGTGCACGGGCTTCTCACTGTGGTGGCTTGTCTTGTGGAGCACAGGCTCTAGGCATGCGGGCTTCAGTAGCTGTGGCATGTGGGCTCAGTAGTTGTGGCTCGCAGGCTCTAGAGCGCAGGCTCAGTAGTTGTGGCACACAGTCTTAGTTGCTCCGCGGCACGTGGGATCCTCCTGGACCAGGGCTTGAACCCATGTCCCCTGCATTGGCAGGTGGATTCTTAACTACTGCGCCACCAGGGAAGCCCCTAAAGTCTGTGTCTTGTAGATAGTGTATTGTTCGGTTTTCAATTACTACCAATCTGAAAATCTGTGCCTTGAGGTGTTTAGACAAATTATATTTTACATGATTATCAATATGGTTAGGTTTGTCCATCAATCTTGCTCTTTGTTTTCTACTTGTCTGATGTGTTTGTTCCTTTTCTCCCCTTTTTCTGTCTTTTGATTGAGTATATTTTGTATCCTACTTTATCTCCTTTGTTGATCTATTAGCTATAATTCTTTGTTTTGTCATTGTAGGGTTTATAATACACATCTTTAACCTATCATAGTCCCTCTTCAAACAGTACTACACCATTTCAAATATAATGAAAGAGCTTTGCAATAGTGTACTTCTATGTCTCCCATCCCAAATGTTATGTCATTGTTGTCATATATTTTATTTCACACATGGTATGAACCCCAAAATACATTATTATTGTTTTTATTTAAACAATTATCTTCTAATGATTTTTAAGTAATAAGAAAAAAGCATTATATATTTACCCATGTATTTATCACTGCCATTGTTCTTCATTTCTTGTGTAGATACATATATCTATCTGGTATAATTTTCCTTCTGTCTAGAGGACTCTGCTTATCATTTCCTACAATGCAGTTATGCTGGTGATGAATTTTTTCAACATTTGTATATCTGAAAAGGTATTTTTGCCTTCATTTTTAAAAGATTTTCACAGGCTATAAAATACTGGTTGATGGCTTATTTATGTTTTTAAATCTCTTAGTACTTTAAAGACATTTGTTTCATTCTCATCTCTCTTACATTGTTTCCAACAAGAAATCTGCTGTCATCTTTAACTTTGTAAGCATGTCTATATATAAACATGTCTTTTTTCTCTGGCTGATTTTAAGATTGCTTCTCTATTACTTATTTTATGAAGCTGGATTATGATATGCCTTAGTGTAGCTTTCTTCATGTTTCTTGTGTTTGGAGTTTATAGACCTTCTCAGAGCTAATAAAGATTTGTAGTTTTATGAAATCTGAAAAAATTCTGGCAATCATTTCTTTACATTTTTCTTTGTACTCTGCATGCTCTCCTCCCCCTTCAAGTACGTGTATATTAACTGCTTGATATTGTCCCTTAGTTCATGATTCTCTTTCCCTTTTTAAATTATTTTATTCATTTTTTTATTCTGTGTTTCAATTTGGATCATTTCTATTGGTTTGTCTTCAAATCCACTAATCTTTTCTTCTTCAATACCTAAACTTCCATTATCCCCATCAAGTGCATTTTTCATTTCCAATATTATAATTCTCATCTCATTTTAGCATTAGATCATTTTAGCATTTATTTTCATATATTACATATTTCTACTTAACTTTTAAAATTATATGGAATACAATTATAGTAACTTTTTTAATGTTCTTGCCTGCTCATTCTAATATCTGTGTCACTTCTGGATTGGTGTCCAGTGTCTGATTACTTTCTCACTATTGATTGTGCTTTCCTGCTGTTTTGCCTGGTTATTTTTGACTGAATGCCAAACATTGTGACTTTTATCTTGTTGGGTGCTGGGTATTTTTGTATTCCTATAAATCTTCTTGAACTTTGTTCTGGGAGGCAATTAAGTTACTTGCAAACAGGCTGATCCTTTCAGGTCTTGTTTTTATGATTTGTTATTCTGTCTGAGAGCAGTACCCAGTTTAGTATTGATTATTCCCCACTGCTGAGGCAAGACTTTCCAAAATACTCTACCCAGAGTTCCAGGAATCTTGAGGTTTTCTAGTCTGGCTGCTGGGAACAGACACTATTCTTGGTCCTGTGTGAATGCAGGCCAGTATTTCTCTAATCATTTTGGATGATTCTTTCCCTGGCCTCGAGTAGTTTCTTCGCATGCATGTCCCAATTATTCCTCCACTGAATACACAAGAATTACCATCTGTAGATCTCCAGGATATCTTGCTGTTCAGCTCTCTCCTCTCTGGTACTCTTTCTAGAAAAATCCAGCTGCCTTGGTCTCCCCATACCCTCAGAACTGTCTCCTCAATTCAGGAAGACCTCTGGGCTCTGCCTATACTTCTCTCCCTTGCAAAATCCTGGAAACTCTCAAAGGAGTATGCTAAGGCAATCATAAGGCTCGCTTTATTTTCCATTTCTCAGGTCTTATTCTCCTCTGTTGCCTGATGCCCAGTTTCTTAAAAACCATTGTTTCAAATAGTTTGTCTATCTTTACAGATGTTCTGGGCAAAAAGGTACATCAAGGCCCTATTATTCCATCTATACATATAGCAGAAGTCTTAAACATATATTTTAATCATTAATTTTACTTTAAAATAATCAAATGCTCACAAAGATACTTGGAAGGTCAACAGTAACGGAGAATAAAGAAATGATGGTTATTAACAAACTGTTAACTATTCATTATACAAGTCTTAACTTGCTTTAAAGCTTTACACTTTAGATCTAAGATAATCGGTTTATATTGTATTACTCTCTTGTCATCACTTACACCTGGTAGCATTTTTCACCATCTAACAAAATGCACTGAGATGTAATTTAGTCATATGACTTTTTTGTTTTCCACTCTTGTCTAATTAAAATTCCAGACAAAATCATAATGTAGTCTCTCAGTACTCTCATTGTGTCATTATTTAAGCAGTAAAATGCAGAAATAAATACTTAAGAATCTGTAATGCCTATAAAATATTGTTTCTTTGTAGTGATGTTCCTTAAAAATGCTTCATAGTCCATTAACAGCAGATAACTGTTACTTTTTCCTATCACTTTTAAACTTTTGTTTCACAATAGAATAAGGAAGTAGGGAAAATAGAGTAAGAAATATTACATAGTAATACAATTACAAGATGTTCTTAGTGAAGATTTAACCTAATATTGCCAATATATTCAATTTTCAATATGAATCATGGTGAAATTATTTGGCCATGTGGTAACAAGTAATATCTGTACTGAAATTCAATAAATATTTGTTGAATAAACTAATTATAATAATGAGTTTAATATGAATGAATACAATCCTCTACTAATTGAACACAAGACTATCAATTATAGGAGGAAGAAAAAATGGAAGAGAATGCTTCCAAGTTTATACCATGGCAGAAGACCTTAAAATACAACATAAATAATTTTAGACCTGGAGGTCTTTTCAAGATCTTGGAGAATACCTTTCCTATTTCAGAGATCGAAAAGTGAACACAAAGATATACATCTACAAATGCTAACAGTAAAGGGAAGAAGTTAGAACAGGACCTATATCTTCTAACTTCCAGTATTTGTATCTCTTCCACCATACAAATTAGCCATAATATTTCTTACTTTTTAACTTCTCCCAACATTCCAGGAAGTGCTAAATAAATAAATAGTAAAATGTTACATGAAAGAAAAAAACAATTAGCTGTTTCCTAAATTTCACTAATTTTCAACTATGGAAAATATGAGCATCCAACTTTTAAATAATTCCAAATGTATAAAACATCAACTCAATGTTGTAAAACAGTTTTACTTTGGTTTTTCTGTAATTTTTTTACAAAATAATATTGTTTTAAAAATGGCTACTTCACCCACCCTCCTCTAAATCCCATCTTAGATCCTCTAACCCAGTGGTTCACAACCCTCTTCCAGGCCAAAGCCTTTTTGTAAAACAAATTCTTTGTAACATCCCCTTTACTACCCTGAAAAGGAAATCCAGAGGAAAAAATGTCCTGAGAATTTACATAATTTTTAAGACATATATATATTCCTAACTCTATAATAAAAGGAAAAATAAATAATTTATAAAAAATAAAATATATTTAAATAAGTAAATGCTCAGGCACAACAACTCAAGATGTCATAATAAAGGAGTCAGATACTTACACCTACATGAATGTGGTCAACCTGTGCCCCACTCAGTAAATGTGTCAAAACAGTATACTCAAATGTGGAACGATGTTGCCTCTAAGAACCACAAAGGTCCACCAAGTGTTATGCCTCTTAGTGGTGGAGCTACAAAGGACAACTGCCACTGAGCTATTAAAGGACACTGGTGTTTCCCTCCCTAATATATCTCTAGATGCCTTTGTGCTTTGCTACTGGTCTCCACTAGTAAGTAGTATTGGCATCACTTGGGAGCTTGTTAAAAACACAGATTCTCGGGTACTACCTCAGACCTATCAAATTCAAATCTATATTTAAATAAGATCGTCAGGTTATATGGATGTAAATTAAAGGCTGAGAAACCACTGGGCACTCCTGGGGGACATAGTAAGGGAGAGGGTAAACAAACTACACATAACAAAAAAAGCGGTTATTTCAATACGTATTTTGAAATTAAAAAAGACATATTTGAAAATCTCTAACAATATTTTGTAGCTAAATTGATAATAAACATTTGTCATTTTTATGAATAAATGAATTAAGTAAATACTCATTAACTCAAAGCTAAGGACTAGAGCCAACTTGGTATTCATTCACTCAGTAAATACTAAAGGTCTATGTGTAAAGCACTGTGCTAAGATCTGTGAGAGAAGTAAAAGGTCATAAAACAGGTCAAAACCACTGCAGTATATAGTTAAAGATTAAACTAAAGCTCCGAAAAAGAAGGAAATGTAACACACTCTTCTCTCAAACATACTTCTAGGTTCATAGATTTAAATTTAATTAAACCAAAGTTTCTCTTTTTGAGGCCACTGGTTTCTGAGTGGTATTGAAGAACAAATTACTAATAATACTTTAAACTGGAGTTATATTTTTTATGAGATGCTCCATTTTATTGTCCAAGTCAAATACTGCTGAAAGACTCATTGTGGTAAGAAAGGAGAAAAACATGGGGAGAGAGAGACAGACAGAGAGACAGAGAGAAAGAAAGAGAGAGAGATGAGCGGGAGGTAAGGCTAACAAGAAAACAGGCTTAACTGAAGTAATTTAAATAGTAACAAAAGAAAATGAGCAAAGAAAGGAGAAATTTCAACACCACTAAGGGAACTAACTACTTACTCTCTTGGGCAAGAAAAGGCAAATTTTTTTGTAAAGGGTCATAAAGTAAATATTTTAGGCTACGAAGGCCATATAACATGGTCTCTTGCAGCTACTCAACTCTTGTAACTACAGTGGTAGCTGAAAGCAGCCATAGATAATAAGTAAACTAATAGATGTGACTGTGTTCCAATAAAACTTTATTTACAAAAGACAGATGGCACAGATTTGGTGCCAGGGATGTAGTTTGCTGATCCCTTGCTCTAGGGGAAAGAATTCAAAAGGTTCAAAGATACAGGCCTAATAAATTAAAATAGAATCTGCATTTAAAAAATAATAAACCATAGGCTCTTTCTTGCTGATGATAAGGGGAATTAAATTACTCTTGAAGAGAAAGTACTTTCCAAATAAAACTTTTTACAATTATAACCAATTCCATTTTCTAGGCGTAACTACTAAATCTGATATTAAACCCTAACTTCTTCCCTGACTAAAAGTCATTCTTATTAACAAAAGAAGCTATTGGTCTGACTTGTATTAGGTTCAGAAAGCAAGGAGTCATGAAAGTGTGCATTTACTAGTTATAGCTGTCAAAGGCACCAGGCAAAAGAAAAAAAGGAACTACTACACCTTGCTTCCCCATAATGGGTCAGATTCTACTGTTTATTCAGGCTAGTAGTTTGTCATTGAAAGAAGCATTAAGAGATAATATTGAAAGAAATATATTTGTTCTCATTACCACCTTCTTCAAACATTAGAGATATGCTTCTAGCTTCCCTTCAGTGATGAATTAATTACTCAAAAATTTGTTGCATTTATTTTTAACATCCGTAACCTCCTGACAATATGCACTCCAAAACTTACTAATTGATTATGTGACCCAGTGTTTAAGTATTTCCTTTCTTCTTCCCAAACCTACCTCTCTAAAGTCCAAAGGAAACTATCTCACGCAGCTATCTAGTTTTTGAAGGAGTCTGTTCCCATTATCCATGTTATTGTCATTCATTCATTTAAAATCCTATCTCCATTGGTTATCATCTATTTTTTTTCACCCAAGCTCATATACCTTGACCACTTCACTTGCCATTTTACAAGTTTTCTTGATTTCTAAAGTCCTTGTGTAGCAGACATTGCTACTGTCTCAACCCACACTGCCGTATCCTTCACTGTTCCCCACATAGCAATGTTTTCTTACTGTATTTTTTTTTTTTTTTTCTGCGCTCCGCGACCATGGCTCACAGGCCCAGCCACTCCGCGGCATGTGGGATCTTCCCGGACCGGGGCACGAACCCGTGTCCCCCGCATCGGCAGGCGGACTCTCAACCACTGCGCCACCAGGGAAGCCCTTTACTGTATTTTTAATATTCTGCCTGAGTGCTTTCTCTGGCACAGCAGCATGCTAGAGCAATGAGTTCTAGAGAGTTAACCCCAGGAACAGCCCTAGACCAATAGCAAAGGGAAGTTATGGATAAATATCCCCAGCCTCCTTGCCCATTATATGGGATAACTGAGGTCATGATACCGGGTCTCCCAAAAGTCCCAGTAAGATTAAGACACAGCGGCTAAAAGAGGTTACCTGCTCTTGAATGCATCCAATATTGTATTCTTTCTCTTAACTGGATCATTTCCCACTTCCCTACAGGTAGTGCCTGGGATTGCCTTCCATATAGACTACTCACTCTCAAATCTTTGTGTGCTTAAGGCGGTCCTCAATCTAAGATGGTCCTCTAACCTTAAAATTCCTGGGTTCCTGAGATTTTGCATTGAGACGAGTTCATAGCACACCAGCCATGAAATCACCAACTGTTTTGCCCAAAGGTAGGATTACATTGTTTCACTTTTGCTAGTTTTCAAAAGATCTGGCACAGCCATCATTTTATCATTCTCCCAAGACATAGCAACACACCAGAGTGATGGCTTTAGCCACCCTCTAAAATGACGCCCAGTTACCTTACCTGTTATAACTGAGTGCTCACGTAATAGGAGCGGGTATGCCTCGCACCAAGCCGCACACAGGAGAGGCTGGGATGCTGGTGTGGGGTGGGGCACGGACACAAGGGCGCGGTCCAGTCGGTAGCTGGCCTCGCTCGGGTTCTTCGGGCTCAGCTGAGCCCCTCCCCCAACCCTGCATACCTGAAGGCTCACAGCCCTCCAGTTCTTGGCCAACACTCCCCTCATTCGGGTTTGGGGCTTGAGCTTTTCCATCCCCAGCATCTGGCAGGGTGTTGGGCCAGGGAAGCCTGATCAAGTGGCCAACAGCGGCTGGAGGGCAGCACCACCCCACCCAGCACCAGACCCCAGGCCAGCAGCCAGAGTCCAGGCTCTGCAGAAAGGCAGGTAAGGGCTGTCGCTGTGTAAATGGGCGGGGGTCACTTGCCCTCAAGTTGGAGGAGAGTCTACATCACAAAACCTAACTCAACTTTTGTTACTAAGGGACTCGTGTTGAGCAAAATCTGATGTTAACTTTAAAGGAGAGATTTGTTCTTCGCCTTCAAATTGTAATTGGGGCGGGGCGGGCGGGCAGCCCTTAGCATTCCACCCTTAATACCTGGCCAGCGCGTGGCCGTTAGCACGAGGCCCTTAGAACAGCGGTTAGAGGTCCCGCTCTGCCAGCAGTCAGCCTCGCAGTGATCCTCCGGGCAGAAAGTGCCGTGAGCGGTGGATCGTGGCCTTCTCCCCAGGGCTCGAGGTCCTCCAGCCTCCACGCTGGTGGGTGAGCTGGGGGGCCCAGGACAGGCTAAGGGCTGTGTCCTGCAAAGCTCCAGAGCCCTTGCCATGGCCGCCCACTGGCTGGGCCCAGGCCTTGACCTAATGGCGGCAGCAGTCTCCATGGGTCCCAGTCAATGGAGGCCTCAGCACCTGGATTGTATGGACACGGCCACTAAGGTAACAGCTTCAATCAGCTTCAATCTGTCCATTCAAGTTTTGAAAATTGGTACAGCTTAGATCAGTTGTCTACCCCCCTAAGAGGTGGCCGGAGGTCAGGGGTAAGTTGCAAGAACACAGCACATCATTAGTTCAGGTCCACCTCTGTGGCCGGGGCTCTTCTCAAAGAAGGACAATTCTTGTGAGCTGGGAATTCACCTGACGGGTATTTGCTACAAGTGATTCACTCCAGTTTAAGTGAAAAGCCTGAGGGCCAGCTGGGTCCTGGGCACTTGGCTCCCTCAGTGATGATGGCTGGGCAGGGTCTGACAACCTGGCCCTGAGGGCACCACCAGCCGAGATCTGCCTCTTCAGCCAAGCCTGGGCACTGGCAGGAGGACCCAGACTGGGTGCTGGATGAACGCTCCCAGGCAGGGTAACGGCCCGCGCAGGGACCCCCTCCTCTTAGCCAGGGCCTGGACCCTGGAGGGAGAAACTTGAGCCTTGGGACCTTGCCCTTTCTTGTCAGAACAGGGAAGAACATTCATTCTGGTGGAGGTTTACAGGAACATCGTTACCTGACCATGACCTGACCTCAAGAACAAAGGTTCTGACACCAAGAAGTTTGACAACTAACTACCCCCCTCCCTCACATTTCCTATAAAAGGGTTTTGCTAAAAGCTTATGGTGAGTTCAGGGTTTGGGGGGCCTGAGCCACCTGTCTCCTTGCATGGCCCTGCAATATACCTTTCTCTGCTCCAAACTCTGATGTTTTGGTATTTTTTGGCCTCACTGTGCGTCGGGCACACAGACTTGCATTCGAGAACGCTCAGGACCCACCAGCCTATAAGTACAGTTTAGATTTGTTTTTCCACAAAATGCATGACTTTCTACTTAATCACATGTAAATGTATCTGCCAATTCTAGATAACAAACATAGTGTAAACCAGATTTTGTTTTTAATTTTCAATTTAAACAGAGGAATGTGGTATAGAAAAATAATCTTCCCAAGAAAACTTTTCATTCTCCTCCTTCCAAAAGTAGGAACTCTAAGAACCATAAACACTGCTTTAAAAAGTCTAACCCTTTGAACATGGAGAAGCCCATAGAACTGAGCCAAAAGAGTACATAACAGAGTTAGCCCATGGAAAAATCAAACTCACGAAACCCTTTCATCAATATTTACCTGCTTGGAAGACCACTTCATCCGTCAACCCAAGGTAGAACCTTTGGAGACATCCTTAATCTTCCCCATTCTCTTAATTCCTCTTCCAGTTAGTCCCATCAATCGAACCTCTCCAAAGTGTCTTTAAAAAAAAATCTCTTCTTCATTCCCCTTGCTCTTATGCCAGTTTGTCTTTCCTGTGACCATAACCTATCTAGGTTCCCTGTTTCATTTCACTTTATTCTGGAAAAACCTGACACTCCCACATCAAACTTAAGACTGTTCAAACCTATAATAGCTCAAGTCCTGAACATCACTTTCAGCATTTCTATAAAACATATGGACATTTACATTATATTTAGACAACACATTTGTTGCCTAAACATTTCATGTATTTTTATTTCTGTTTGGAATGAAGATTAAAAATAATGTTTACCTAAAGATTAAGCAAAATGTTTACCTGTCTGAAGCTACGTCACTGGCAATTTGGTGCTTCACTCCTGACCCATTTTTAATAGAATCCTGTCTTGTGAGCCCATGGGATCGACTTTTCTCCACTGCAGGTACAGATAAGTCACCTGAGGGTCCTTGGAACGGGGCCTGCTCATGCAGTTTTGCTTTCTTCTCCTGAGGTGCCTCCTCATTCCGCAGTCCTCGGAGAACCTTTTGATCAGGTTGCTGTGGTGTATTAGATCCACTATTATAAAACCATGCTCCTGATTTAGTGAGGATTTCTTGTTGTTTTCGGCACAAATTACATACCCACATAACCTGCACACGAATATACAGGGAAAAGAAATTAGTGTTTCCAAAAGTTAAAAGCAAATAAAAATACAGACAACTCAAGGTAACAAAAAAAGTACATGGTTATCCTTTCTGAAGTTAAAATGTAATCCTGATCAACTGCTATTGTTAATTAAATCACATATCTTAATATTGTCAACAGACAAAACTGACAATATTTACTGGCAGTAGAAACACCAAACTAGAATGTGAAATTACTAGTTGTTTATTTATATTCTTTAATTGCTTTGTATTTAAATTAGGGGCATAGTATAATACAAAGAAAATGGATTTGAGGTTAGAAAAAACTTGGGTTTAAATACCAACTGCAAGACTGGAAACTTGGCAACCTTCAACAAGGTACTGAACCTTCATAGCTATAAAACTTAGTTTCCTTAATGATAAAATAAAGAAATAAGTATAATAATATTCATTCCCCTATATTGTTTTGAGGATTGAAATAATTTATATAAAATGTCTGGCACAATGCCTGGTATATGTTGGACTTCAATAGATTACCTACTATTAGGTTAATCTTCTATCATCAACTATATTACAGTTTCTTGAAGGGGCTTTTATTTCTTTTGAGTAGCTCCTAATGACTAAAATAAAGCTAGGAACATTGCTGATCCTCAGTAGAAACCTATTAATTGCTCATAACTTTAGTAGGACACTTAACATAAATTGTACCATTTTAACCATTTTTAAATGCACAGTTCAGTAGTATTAAGTATATTCACATTGCTGTGAAACAGATCTACAAAATGTTCATCTTGCAAAATTCAAAGTCTATATCCATTAAACAGCAAATCCCCTTTTCTCCCTCCCCCCACCCCCTGGTAACCACCATTCTACACTTGATTTTTTAATAGATATGTTTTTCAGACTCCAGGAATCTAAGAATATTAAAACTAACATCTGTTTGACCAGAAAACCTTCGCCTTGTTCTGAAAAATATTTTTCGATTAGAAAAAAAATCATACATTCATGAAATAAAAGGTAAGTTAATATTTCAAGTGTTTTTTATGTTTTATGTCAAATATTGAATCTTACACAGCTCTCCAGATTGCTAAACATTTCCTCATAGTTTAAATAAATTATAATATAGATAATCGCAGTAAAAGAAAACTTCAGCATGGTATTTTCAACTGATACAAGAATGCTTTTGTAAAATACCATTTAAAATTTTTGCTTAACTTCTCATTATTCCCAGTTCACATTGTTTGTATAGTTTATATCATACAACACTGTACTTGATCATTTTGTTATTTTGTTCTCTCTTCAAATTGTATATACATTTCTCTTTTCTCCAACTAAATTGAAAGCTCACTGGGGGCAAGGTCTATATCTTCTATTTGCATAATAAGACCTTATAAATTATAGAACAGTAAGACCTTCTAAATGTTTGCTAACTTGAATTCTTTTGAAGTCTTTCTGGGGGATGTATTATAATAAAATTTTTTATACTATTACACTGAGATTTATGTTTCATCCATTTCCAAAAGAATCAGTCAGCAATAACATCAATTTTTGTGACTATCTTATTTTTAAAAGTAAATAAAGTATTTTTGATACTAAAATACCAACATCTCACTCAAATTTTAAAAAATACATCATAGTCCAAATTCCTTTTGCTTTGAATACATACAAAATATTAATATATCTAACTCATCAATCATCTCAAAAATCAAATTTCAACCAAGATCTTCAGCCTTTCAATGCCATCTTGTGGCAATTATAGGTATTGCAGATATCTTTTAAAAGTGAAAGGTGCACTAAATATAGAACCAGAAAATAATGTTAAAATAAATTAAATTTGAACTTCAACTTTTCTGCTTTATTTTAAACAAATTACTCATTGTACAAATAGCATCATTTCCATATAGTGAAAAATGAAAAAAAGACTTGGAAGCACTATGGGCTTAGTCTTCCTCATCTGTTAACACCTAATAGATATTAATATAAGATAAATGACTGTAAGTGTGAAGGATGATGTCTGACTGTCTATGTATTAATACCCTTCCCATACTCTCTGGGCTATCCACATTGGTTGCTCTTTTTCGGACTAGATCCTATGTGCCCTCCTAAACTGCTGGCTTCTAGTAATCCTTATATCCTAACAACAAATTACCCTTCTCTTACTATCTCCTCCTACTCTTGGATTAAGAGCTTACTAATCTTTAAAGCTTAGGAAGCCTAAATTCACTCACTTAAATTAGTACAGGGACTGACACTTTCAACTGAAACCCTTTACACACATTGCAACTTGTAAATTGATGGTACTGCAGGATGCCTTACAAACACATGCTATGAGATGACTTTTCATTAATTGGCTGTGAAATAATTAACATCTATTAGAGGTAAAGTCTGTGTCCGTGGAAAATAATTTAACTAATTTGGGAATAGAATAGCAGGACTTTTGTTAATGGAACTCTTTAACCAATTAAGTTAACCAGCAAATGTATCTTATGATGAATGCTGTTAAAAATATCTTAGAAATATACATGCCTGTAAATCACCATGGTTAGAGCCTATTAGTGTGGCTGGTCATCATTTATCAAAAAACATCTAGGCCCTAAGAATACAAAGACATAGAGGATTCAAAATTATAAGGTATTATTACTTTCAGTTCTAAATATGCCAATATTTGGGACTTCCCTGCTGGTCCAGTGGTTAGGACTTCGCCTTCCAATGCAGGGGGTGCAGGTTCGATCCCTGGTCGGGGAGCTAAGATCCCACATGTCTCGTGGCCAAAAAACCAAAACATAAAACAAGCAATATTGTAACAAATTCAATAAGGACTTGAAAAAAATTGGTCCACAGGGCTTCCCTGGTGGCACAGTGGTTAAGAATCCACCTGCCAATGTAGGGGACACGGGTTCAAGCCCTGGTCCGGGAAGATCCCACATGCGTGGAGCAACTAAGCCTGCGCGCCACAACTACTGAGCCTATGCTCTAGAGCCTGCTAGCCACAACTACTGAAGCCCGCGCGCCTAGAGCTTGTGCTCCGCAACAAGAGAAACCACCGCAATGAGAAGCCTGCACACCACAACGAAGAGTAGCCCCCACTTGCTGCAACTAGAGAAAGCCTGTGCACAACAAAGACCCAACACAGCCAAAAATAAATAAATAAATAAATTATTTTTTTAATGGTCCACAAAAAAAAAAATACCAATATTTTCAAAGTAATACAGCAATATAAGAGATGGAACACTAGTGACCCAAATTTGTCACTTATTATCGTATGTTCCATTCCACAGACATCCTTGTTGGGGTTAAAAAGGAAAAAAAAAAACACTAAGGAAAATAGGAATATCTCTTTAAAACCATAAAAACGATAAATGTAATAGCTAAACTGCATAGTCAAAAACAAAATTATGTTAAGTGCATACAATAACTAAAAGGAGTTTAATGCTCTGAAAACTCTGATTTTCATCTAAATAGGGATAATAAATAATAGAATAATTCAGAGAAGGGAAGGATTTACTGGTTAGAGACTGGTGCTAATGAGACCACAGGCAAAGCTCATAAGACCAGCTAACTCTGCACAAAATAAAAGGATTTACTAGACTCCAGTCTAATCAGACTACACTCTATTGCTAATCAACAATGCTTATAAATGTATGCATTTGTCAGAGAAGAGTGTAAATTGATCAGTTTAACCCTATCACATGACTAGAAAACTGTGGAAGATGCTAGTTAGCTACTAAACTTACTTCCTTTTTCTCTTAGAAAACTACATTTCCCAATCTCCCTTGTTGTTAGAGATGGCCGTGATCATATGACTGTGTTCTGGCCAATGGATTATAAGTGCAATGATGTGTGCCATTTCCATGACCATTAAAAACTCTCATATGCTACTGTCATGCTCTTCATTCAAGACCCTGGGGGGTAAAGGAACCACAAAAAAAAAAAAGGGAACCTGGGAATCTGCATGAGTACTTGGAAAGGAGCCCTCTGATAATCAGCCACACCAGTGTGGACTTCACATTGGTGAGAAATAAACTTCTATTATGTTGAGCTACAGAAACTTTTTAAGTTTTATCGTTTGCAGTTGATATCATTTCCTTAACTAATTCAAGTATTTTTAAAGTACATGTTCTACTGAATGTGTCACCAGGAGAATGTATGTGGAGAACAATGCATTACTAAAACTGGCATATAAATGTGCTTCAGTGTTGTTCTGGACCCAGCTTTCACTGAGTCCTAAGAACTGGTTATGCACACTTCTTCTCAGCTCTGCATTCGATGAAGTAACCTGGATTACTTGAAAGTAGCCACGGTGAATGTTTTTAGAATATGAAAGTTGGAAAATGCCACAAATCAGGGCTTTTTCTTACAGAGAACCTGTTGTTAACATTTATCAGCACACCACTGAATATAATGTATCTCGTATAGTCTACTAAGTGATTAATACTACATTTAGTATTGGAAGATAAACTTGGATGAAGCTGTAATTTACCATAAAATTAATTCAGACCATAAAATTCCCATTTATTTACAGATGGGCAAATAACTATTAACACTAATTCATTAATTATTTATTCATTCATACAATATTCACTAAATGCCTAGTGTATGCCAGACACTATGCTAAGAGCTGGTGAATACAGCTCAGCAGACAGATTTTGCTGTGGAGTTTACAGTATAGTGGGGGAGACAATAAGCAAATAATTGCACAAATACTGTTTAATTACAATTGTGATAAATGCTACAAAAGGAATACAGTCACACCATAAATCCCTGGTGCTTCCTCTCCCCTGGCCCAGGCTGTGTTTGGAAAAAAAGAAGAATGCAGAGATCTGCAAAAGGTCAACTACAGTATTCCTTAGTGTTCCCATCATCAGATCTATGGTGTTTCTGTCCCTCAAAAGGCAGAATTCAGCAGCACTGTGGGCTACTAACCTACAAGCCCTTCTCCAGCGCTATCATGGTGGATCTGGAAAGTTGAAGTACCGGCCCATATCCTAGAGCAGTGATCCCCTTTTTGGCACCAGGGACCGGTTTATGGAAGACAATTTTTCACTGACAGGGCGGGGGTTGGGGGGTGGATGGTTCAGGCAGTAATGCGAGTGATGGGGAGCGATGGGGAGCAGCGGATGAAGCTTCACTCACTCGCCCATCGCTCACCTGCTGTGCGGCCTGATTCCTAACAGGCCACGGACCTGGAGGTTGGGACCCCTGGCTTAGGGAACACATTTGAAAAACCTTAACCCTCTATAGAATAGGGGTCCCCAAGCCGTCCTCGGCCTGTTAGGAACCGGGCCACACAGCAGGAGGTGAGCGGCGGGCAAGCGAGCAAAGCTTCATCTGCCGCTCCCCATCGCTCGCATTACCGCCTGACCCATTCCCCCTGCCCCCATGCACGGAAAATTTTCCTTCCACGAAAATGGTCCCTGGTACCAAAGAGGTTGGGGACCGCTGCCCTAAGCAATTAAGGAATCAATGTAATTTCTATATAATAGGCTTCTAGATTACAAAACAGATATCAGAAAATTTCCTTCGTCTGATACCCCAAGACAAGCAGCAAGACTTTCCCAGATTCCCCATGAAGCACAAGCATGGCATCTCTAGCTACAGTCATATTTGTAAGTTGATACAAGAAGGTTCGATGGTGTCATCCCTAAGTCCCTCAGGAGACAACAGCAGTACAGAAGAAACTTTAACTTGGAACATCTCCAAGTCTTAGGTGGCTATTGTTGTGGCTTCGAAAAATTACTCACAGAGAAACTTGTTTATTTCTCTATTTTTGATCTGATTTTTCCTCAACAGCATACTAGCCAGATTTCTTTTAAAGCCACCTACTAAATTTTTGTCTGCTAAATAGCTCCTTTGGATAAATTCTCTGTATCTGATATTACCTGACCTTCCCTTGCTGTTTTCCAAGAAGGTATCTGGGTGTCCCGTGGGGCTTCTGCTGCTGAAATCTGCAGCTCATCTAACTCACAGTCTGGTACTGCTCTATTTAGACAGGACTGTGCTCCACTGTTGACTTGATCTCACTTCAGCTCCCAGGGCACTGCTGGCTCCTCTTAGTCTCAGAACAATCCTCCATTCAGCCGTGGCCCCAGCTACCTGTACTGCAGTCTCTTCTGCAAAGTGACCTCATCCCTCATCCCTCACCATCAGGGGAGTGTCATGACAGGGACATGCAGCTACTTTTGTGTCCTCCATGCTTTCCAGAACTATCCTGGTACTAAGGATAGTTCTGGAAAGCTAATGCTGGCAGGGCATCCAGAAAGATGATCTCTTCCAAGAACCTCAAATAATAAGAAGGGTAAGAGCTGCCCTTTGACTGAACCAATATGTATCCTCAGCCTGAGCAAAGCCTAGAAAAAATAGACTAGAACTAGATCACCTACTAGCCTTACCTCTGTCTTTCTCCTTCCTCATAATATACGGAAATAGAAGGGGCAGGCTCTTCCTAGACTTCCCTTTTCTGTATACCTGACACTTTCCCCAAGAATCCTCAGTCTTGGACTAATGATCTCCAGGCTTCCCTTAACCCATCCGTTACTTTCATGGCAAAAATGAAAAAAGAAGCCAGCTTACTGATAAAATAATCTAAACCAGGAGGCACTTCAAATATACTATACCTATTACACTGTGATCTGAATATTGTCAGCTATGTTCAGAGATTAATATTTGCCTAAGTACAAAGTATGAACCAGATCCACAGAGAGCTTCAAGTTTCTGATAAAATGGCTGATTCCTCTGCTCTGGGCAGGAGTTGTGGGGTGGGAGGCTGCACAGCACAGAAAAGGAACCTAGTCTTTTAAAAGACAGAAAATGAAATGAAATGAAAGACAATTAAGTTGAAAATATAATCATTTATTGTTTTACCATGCAGTCAATATTACTGAAAATTTGGGGTATCTGCACTGTTTATCAAAACAAAACACACAATTGCCAAAAAATGCAATTTTAATTTTTTTTTTTTTTTTTTTTTTTTTTTTTTTGCTGTACGCGGGCCTCTCACTGTTGTGGCCTCTCCCGTTGCGGAGCACAGGCTCCGGACGCACAGGCTCAGCGGCCATGGCTCACGGGCCCAGCCGCTCCACGGCATATGGGATCCTCCCAGACCGGGGCACGAACCCGTATCCCCTGCATCGGCAGGCGGACTCTCAACCACTGCGCCACCAGGGAGGCCCACTGCGCCACCAGGGAGGCCCCAATTTTAATTTATACTTAAAACCTCAGAGAAATTATAGAGAATTAAAAATTACAGTGATCTCTACCACTCTGCTAAACTTAAACCTTTACACCTCTTTCCTTAAACTCTACTTTTATTTCTATATATTGGTTTGTCTTATGTCATGATATAAATCTTACTTTTAACATTTTTCAGCGAAAATAGACATTGCTTGTACAGAAAGATTTTTGTTTCTGTGTCCAGAATTTTAGCTTATAAAAAAATAGAAATAGGGCTTCCCTGGTGGCGCAGTGGTTGAGAGTCCGCCTGCCGATGCAGGGGACACGGGTTCGTGCCCCGGTCCGGGAAGATCCCACATGCCACTGAGTGGCTGGGCCCGTGAGCCATGGCCGCTGAGCCTGCGCATCTGGAGCCTGTGCTCCACAACGGGAGAGGCCACAACAGTGAGAGGCCCGCGTACCACAAAAAAATAATAATAATATAATATAATTAATTAATTAATTAATTAAGTTAAATTAAAACAAAAGAGAAATGAAGGCAGATAAGCAGAGCTGCAGCCTTGGGGTCACTGTGCCCCCAGCCAAAAAGCAGGCACCAATAGCTGAGAGCATAGCTCTTTTGGGATAACAGAACTAAATGCGCCCCATATAAAATGAAAACCTGGAGTCAGGTTCACTTCTTGATGCCCAGGTCCTTCTTCACTAATAAAAGGAGCTGGAAAATGCTATAGAAAGCTGCCTCAACCTACAGATTACACATAGCTGTGCGTTCAGAAAAGTGGGACACAGTCTTGTAACAAGATGCTGAACAAAGCCAACCATGACCTTGGTTTGTATATATGAATTTGCAAGATCATTAATTTAAAATACCACTAATATATTAATTTGCAAGATGACTAAATATCATGATGGAAACAAGATCCCAGCTCACTCCTAAAGACCTGGTTCTGGATTGGAGAGCCCAGATACTGCATGAAGGCAATCACAAAATTGTTAATAAGGACGGGATAAGCTCAGGGGAGGCAGAAGGGAGGGTAAGAGGAGGATAAAGAGAAGAGGAAGAAACTACAGTGAAAACTTTTTAAAAAATCATCTCACAAAAAAGAAAAAAAAAATGAGGTCTAAATGGTTTTACATTTGACTCCTACCAAACACTGAAAAAGCAAATAACCCCAAACTTTTTCAAACTACTATAGGAATGGGAAAAAAAAAAAAAAAGGTAAGGTCCCCAATGCAATTTATAAGACTAGAAAGATTTTAATGGCAAAATCAGAAAAGGGCAGTAATTAGTTTCCTATGGCTGCTGTAACAAATTACCACAAACTGGTGGTCTAAAACAACAGAAATATATTCTCTCACAGTGCTGAAGACCAGAAGTCTGAATTCAATTTCAGTATCAATGGGCCAAAATCAAGGTATCAACAGGGTCATGCTCATTCAAGAGGCTCTAGGGGAAATCAGTTCTTTGCCTCTTCTGGCAGTCAGCTTCTGATGGCTACCAGCATTCTTTGGCTTGTGGCCACATCAATCCAGTCTTCAGGGACAGCATCTTCAGATCTCTCTCTGCTACATCCTCACATCACCTTCTCTGTGTGTGTGTAATCCCCCTCTTATAAGGATACAAATGATTATATTAAGGGCCCAGGCAGATAATCTCCCCATCTCAAGATTCTTACATAATGACATCTGCAAAGATTGTTTGTTTGTTTTGCTATATAAGGTTATTCACAGGCTCAGGGATTAGGGCATGGATTTTTTTTGAGGGGCCATTTTCAGCCTACCACAGACAATATAAAAGTAGAATTATAGGCCAATAGCACAAATAAAAATGGATGCATTGATCTTAAAATCAAATGTTAAATTTCATACAGCAAATATATATGATAAAGAACAAAAAGAACCTATCATGACAAAGGGAAGATTATAACAAGAATAGTTTAATATTAGAAAATATACCAATGTAATTCACCACATTAATAGATTAAAATAGAAAAAAAGTGATCATATTGATACGGAAAACCCATTCAGCATTCATAAAATGTAAGACTCATTCATGTGAAAATAAAATCTAGCAAACAAAAAATAGAAAAGCAATGCTTAAGCCTGATAAAGGGTATCTACAAAAACTTAAATCCTATTTTATACTTAAAGATGAAAAGTAAGAGCGTTTCCCTTAAAGTTAGGAATGAGCTAAAGATCCCAAGTATCATCACTTCTATTCAACACTGTCCTGGAGGCACTAGCTTATTAGTAAATCTCACACACACAAGACAAGAAGAAGGATGAAATAAAACTGTCCTTATCTAAATACTATATGATTGTGAAAACCATTTGATTATGACAGAAAAATCCAAGAAAATCTACAGACAACATATTAGAAGTAATAAGAGAGCTCCATAAGTTTCCTAGATCAAAGATGGACAAAGATAAACAGCATTTCAGTACACCACTAATAACCAACCATAAACATTTAATAAAAAAATTTTAAAGATACCTGTTTCAAAGAAAATTAGTATATAAGAGTCTAAAAGAAGACTTACATAAATGGAAAGATATACTCTGTTGCAATGAGAAGACCAAACACCACCAGGATGTCAGTCTCCCGAATTAAATCTACAACGTTCAGTGCAATTTTAATCAGACTCCGACCATGTTTCTCATAGAATTTATCAAGCTAATTCTGAAATCAATATGGAAGAGCCAAAGATAAGAAAATCTAGATAATTCTGAAGATAAGTAACAATTTAAGGAGGACTTGCTCTACCTATAAAGTGACAGAAATTAAGACAGTGTGGTATTGTAGAGAAGTGGTAAATAGAACATGGAGCGTACTAGAGGCTCTAGAAACAGACTCTCACATATGCCAGTGATCACATTACAAATCAGTGGAGAAAGGACACACTATTAAATTAATATAGCTAAGACAACTGGTTGTCCATAATGGGGGAAAAAATAGATTCACACCTCACACCATATACAAAAATCTGTTCCAAATGGATTAAACACTGAAACATGAAAGACAAAACTTCCAAACTTTTAGAACAAATGTCAAGAAGCAAAATATTTTTAACTCAAATACAAAAAGCACAAACTAAAATTTACTATATTAAAATGTTTAAACATTTTTGAATAGTAATATGATAAAGTAAAAGAAGAAACCACAATCTGAGAGAGGTTTTACTGCAATGTATACAGTTTATACAGGATATGCACTCAGAATATATGAGGAACTTCCATAGTTCAATAAGAAGAAGACAAACATCACAGCAGAATAATAGGTCAAGAAATGAATATACAACTCCACAGAGAACCCCAACTAAACCATAAACAAATAAAAAGGAGCTTAATCTCATCAGTGAAAAATTACAAATTTTAAAGAATTAGTTACTATTTCACTCCCATTAGTTTGACAACATTTAAAAGTCTGACAATACCAAGCATTTCAGAGGAAGTAGAGGAGCCAGTACTCAGAAACATTCCTCCCAGGACTGCAAAACAGTTTGGAGATCCATTGTGCAATATCTAGTGAAACTGAAAATGGCTACTTATATACTGTAGGATCCCGAAATGTTACTTCTACCCTAGAGAAATTACAAGAAGACATGAACAGGGATGTTCATTGAGCACTACCTCTACTAGGAAAAAATATTAGATAACCTAAATCAGCAGATAAACTAGCATATTCATGCAGAAGAATTATATTCAGCAGTCAAATGAGTGAATTAGATTTAGATGAATCTAAATTTTGAGATAAGTTTCAAAATACAGAGTTAAAGAAAGCAAGTTTCAGAAAAATATATACAGTATGATCCATAATATAAAGTTTAAAACCTTGTAAAATAATACTACATATGGTTTAGTAGTGTTTAGATATTAAGTTAAACTATACAAATAAAAACATGTAGAATGATAAGTATTCGAAATAACTGCTCTATCTCTAAAAAAAAACAAAGAAAAATACCAAAAAAATGGCAAAATGTTAAGATTTGTATAACTGCTCGGTAGTCTCTAAACTTCCCAACATGTTTGAAATATTTCAAAATAAAAAAGAGAGAACCAGTTAAGGTTAATTGGACTAGTGAAAACATTTACTGATACTCATAATCATGCTAAAAGGAAATGTGAATTTACCATAAATATATTAGTTAACTGAGAACTAATTACTGAATTTTCATACAAATATAATTTTTAAAATACAATACAGCTTACTTCCAGGGTTTTGTTTTGTTTTGTTTTTTATGGAGAGGTGTGAGTGAAGGAGTCAGATTACATAAAAGGTAACCAATTAGCTGTACATGTTTTGTAGTGTTGTTTCTAGTTTTTCTTTTCATCAAAGCACTTGATTCATTTTATAAACTCCCTGTTCTAAATTAAATTTTATCCAAAAAACTAGGGAAGTGTTTGTCAAAGTAAATTAGTCATTGAGGAGAATTTAATTGTACATTGATTATTATCAGAATAAGTAGCTGTTGCCTTCATAATAAATACTTGACTTTTAAATCTTATTTTAATTAGAATTGCATTTTAAATTTAAATTTCTCTAAGTGTTTTTAAAAGAAAAGACAATTCTTAAAACAGTAGGTATATCCAGCAATTCTAAGGCAAGTAAACATTTCTGCAGTTATTAAGTTTTCCCACTAGTCTGTGCTATAGCACTTTGTTCAATCTGGACTACTGGCTTCTTTGCATATTAGCACTACATTGTTAACCTACTTTTTTCCCTAAAAATAAATTTCAGTTAAAAATATAGTAACTTTAATAAAATTAAAAAGTGAGTTGAAAGAGTATCATTATTCTACATTATAAAATGTGATGGTATGAATTAGAATAATTATTTTCCATTGCATGTTAACTTACTAAAAAATTCAACAGAGTACAAACGTACTATCAGTTGAGTTTTCTTTTCCAACATATATAACTTAAAAGTTCTGCTTATAAATTATAGAACTATAAAATCATTTCAATAAATTTAAAGTAAAATAATAGCTTAAATTGGAGGAAAGCAAGTCTAATTTTTCGTAAAATATAAAGCATATTCACCTAGGTTTCATTTAAAATGGAGAACAGAACATAATTTCTGAAGAGGACATCTTATAAAGGGAGAGGCCAGAACATAATTACATGCAGGTTAGAAAATGATGCTTTATCCAAAATGAAAAGAATCAGAGGTGTAAAACTAGAGGAAATAGTAACAAATCACTAACAAAACATGGTAGCATGGAAATCACTAGAACACTCCTGAGAAAGAGAAATTTTTAAGGAAGAGGCATTAATTCAGAGAAGAAAAGTTCTTTAAAACTTTAAGATTAATGGATAAAACTATATGAGATCCTTGCAAGTAAATTTCCAGAAGCCATGCACTACCATATGGACTTCCTTTTGCAAATTGTGCTTCTTGCTCCTGTAACTGCTAAAAGGCAATAACATCACTAATCATACAGTCATCTGATCTACTTCAAAGCACAGTGCCATGTAAGGGAAGTCCAACTTGGCCCACCCAAGGGAGATTTACTATTCTATGAAAGATAAACTGTATCATAACCCTATCACAGCACAAAATTAAAAGCACTGACTTTTATCTAGTTTCAGTGCATTTGTATTTTGATTCATCTCAAACTTAACGAAGCCAAAACTGAATTCCAGACCTTCACCCCCAAACTGGTCCATCCACAGTCTTACTCATAGCAGTTAATGGCAATTCCCCATCCTCCCATTTTGCCTCGGGCCAAAAATCTTGGAATAATCTTTTTCTCTCATACCCCACATACATTCAACTAGAAAATCATTTTGATTCTACTTTTAAAATATATCTACAGAGATGACATCTCACCACCTTCAGCACAACCGCCCTAATCTAAGTCACCACCTGACTAAATTATTGCAATATCCTCATAACTGGTCTCCTAGATGCCACTCTTTTCTCACTCTCATTAATCTATCCCAACAAAACCATCAAAATAGACTCTTCAAAATGTTTTAAAATGTAAGTCACATCATGTCACTTTTTTGGTCAGAATATTTTCATACTACTCATTTTGCTCAGAATAAATGCCAAAGTCCTTACAGAAGGTTCTCTGCAATCCACAGATCCAGAAGGTCCTCTACAATCTCACTGTCTAACTTTGTGTCTCACTATTCTCACCCACTTGTTCTGCTCCAGCCACACTGATTTCCTTGCTGTTCTTCCAACAAGTCAAGCATGCCCCTACCACAGGACCTTTGTATTCGCTATGACGTCAGTCTAAACTGCTTTTCCCCTAAATATCAGCAATGCTAGCTCCCTCACCTTTTTCAAGTTTTTCAAGTTGCTGCTCAACTGTCATTTTCCAAGACCATCCAAATTAAAATTCCAACATCACCCAAAATAAAGTATCTAGATTTTCATTTTCTCCAGGGCACTCACACCTTCTAATATTTATTTATCTCACTTGTTGTGTGCATCTCCTAATTAGAATATACTCCCCAGAAAGATAAGAGGTGTTTGTCTATTTTAGTTCACTGCTATATCCCAAGTACCTAGAAAACACCAAGACATGTTCAATGAATGAGTGAATTAATATATTAACAATAAGTATGTAATAGTTATACATTACTTTCTTTAAAATGTTTGCCTATGGGCTTCCCTGGTGGTGCAGTGGTTGAGAGTCTGCCTGCCGATGAAGGGGACACGGGTTCGTGCCCCGGTCCGGGAAGACCCCACATGCCGCGGAGCGGCTGGGCCCGTGAGCCATGGTCGCTGAGCTTGCGCATCCGGAGCCTGTGCTCCGCAACGGGAGAGGCCACAACAGTGAGAGGCCCGCATACGGCAAAAAAAAAAAAAAATCTGTTTGCCTAGCAAACTTCTATAATCCAAATACCATGGACCTCATGAAATTGTCTTTAAGGAAAAAATAAAATAACATTTAAGAATTTAGGAAACAACCTAAGTGTCCATCATCGGATGAATGGATAAAGAAGATGTGGCACATATATACAATGGAATATTACTCAGCCATAAAAAGAAACAAAATTGAGCTATTTGTAATGAGGTGGATGGACCCAGAGTCTGTCATACAGAGGGAAGTAAGTGAAAAAGAGAAAGACAAATACTGTATGCTGACACACATATATGGAATTTAAGAAAAAAAATGTCATGAAGAACATAGTGGTAAGACAGGAATAAAGACACAGACCTACTAGAGAATGGACTTGAGGATATGGGGAGGGGGAAGGGTAAGCTGTGACAAAGCAAAAGAGCGGCATGGACATATATACACTACCAAACGTAAAATAGATAGCTAGTGGGAAGCAGCCGCATAGCACAGGGAGATCAGCTCGGTGCTTTGTGACCGCCTGGAGGGGTGGGATAGGGAGGGTGGGAGGGAGACGCAAAAGGGAGGGGATATGGGAACATATGTATGACTGATTAAATTTGTTATAAGGCAGAAAAAAAAAAGGATTTCCCAAATACAAGTATTATTATGAAAAATATTTTTTCTGATCAAAAGTCAAAATGCACGAAATAGTTTTTTTTTTTTTTTTTGCGGTACGCGGGCCTCTCACTGTTGCGGCCTCTCCCGTTGCGGAGCACAGGCTCCGGACGTGCAGGCTCAGCAGCCATGGCTCACGGGCCCAGCCGCTCCACGGCATGTGGGATCTTCCCGGACCGGGGCATGAACCCGTGTCCCCTGCATCGGCAGGCGGACTCTCAACCACTGCCCCACCAGGGAAGCCCCGCACGAAGTATTTTAAGATTATTTTACATGTATTAAAATTGCTTAAATATTTAAATGAAAGTAAAATATGTATAGCTTACCTTAGAGGTTTCCAGACTTGTTTGATCAATGTCCTACTTTTGATCTAACCCAACTGATTTCAGAATACTACTTGGTTTTTTATTGTGGGTGAGGGAGAATCACATTTAATTATGTGTGTGTGTTTGTTTGTTTTGGAGGTGATGGATATGTTTATCACCTCAATTGAGGTGATGATTTCACGGGTGTATGCATATGTTCAAAGCCATCAAATTGTATACATTAAATATGTGCAGTTTTTTGTATAACAATTGTCCTGCAAAAAAGCTGTTACAAAAATTAAAAACAAAATTGTGGCAACTGCACTGGATAAGTTGAGAATAGCAAAATGATGTACTAGACCCATGCTTCTCAAACTGTGATGTGCATTCCAATCGCCAGGGGAACTTGTAAAATGCAGATTCTGATTCCTAAGTCTGGGGCCAGAGAGGCAAGGATTCTGAATTTTTAACAGCATCCCCGGTGATGCTCCTTCTCCTGGTTTGCAGACCACACTTTGCACAGGCTGGACTGTGAGTCAAACTCTAGGCTGTAGCCACAACCCTGGTGCTACTACTAATAGCACCACCACCACAACCACTACCACCGCCATTGCTGCGCTACTAACAACAATAAGAAAGAACAGAACTTTCCGAGTTCTCCTGCGTCCTAGACACTCGTCCACTTCTTGCATATTTGTTATCTCATTTAATCTACACCTTAGTTATGGATGAAGAAACTGAAGATTGAAAAGGTTAAGTCACACAGAGAAGGTCTTCCAGCCGATAAGTAATACAGCCAGAATTCAAACCCCAGCCGCTTATGACCTAGGACATTAGATTGTTTGGCATGAAGTCCATCCTAAGTCTCATGTTGCAGATTATTTTGGCACTCCTTGGTTCACATCTGATTTCAGCCATGTCTATAGTGGACAGTGGTGGCAGCACATGAACTCAAAAGAACTTCACACACCCTGTGATAGATATAATGTTTTTTTAAAACAGAAAATAACAAGTGCTGGTGAAGATCTAGAGATATTGTAACCTTTGTACATTCATGGTACACATAAAAAATGGTACAGCCTCTGTGGACAAGTTTGGCAGTTCTTTAAAAATTAAAAAATAGAATTACCTTATGACCTAGCAATTTCTTTACCAGGTAATACCCAAGATAACTGAAAATATATGTTCACATAATTTGCAAGTATATGGTCCTAACAGCATTATTCATAATACCCAAAAAGTATAAACAACCTAGATGTCCGTCAGTTGGTGAGCAAATGTACAACATATGATAAATCCATGCAGTGGGATATTATTAAAGCATAAAGAGGAATGAAGTACTAATTCTTGCTACAGCACAGATACCTTAAAAGGATCATACTAAGTGAAAGAAGCCAGACACAAAAGGCCACATATTGCATAAATCCATTGATATACAATGTCCAGAATAGGCAAATCTATAGAGGAAAAAAAGTGGATTACTGGTTTCCTGGGTGTTGGGTGAGATGGGAGTGATTGCTAATGGACACAGGGCTTCTTTTCAGGGTTATGAAAATGTTCTGGAATTAGGTAGTGGTGATAGTTGCACAACGTGTGAATATACTAAAAGCCACTTGAAAATGGTGAATGTTATGTTATATGAATTATAGCTCAATTTAAAAATTTTTAATACTTCTGCAGAAAATCTCAGGCCAAAATGGTTTTTCCTGTTTTGGGTTTCTCCACAATCAGATCCTGAACCAAAGATTTGAATGCAAAGTAGTTTGTTTACTTGAAAAATGATACCAAGAAGTACAGTGAAAGAGTGGGGAAGTAAAACATGGAAGGAAAAAAAACCAATAAACAGTCAATTAAAGAGTACATTATTTCTGGAGGCAAATGGAGCTTAATCTTGATGGAACCCTCTTAGAATCATCCCACTAAGAGGCAAGGAGGCTGGGTATTATCTACTAGCTCATTGGCACTTCTGTGCCTCTCCTTCATGTTAAGCCTATTCCTTTGGCCATAAAATGCCCTTAGGCAGAGAGATGCAGGAAGCTACTGGTATGTTCAGGAACAATTTGTAGTTGTCATCTGGGGTGGGCTGAAGGCTTATCAGAAGGTTACCTAGAGCAATTGCTACAATTTTCAGGTGAATTCTACCACACTTTTAAAGGACCATTAATTCATATCCTATATAAACTGTTTCATAAAACTAAATTTAAAAAAGAACAAAACTCATATAACTCATTTTACGAAGCAAATGTAATTATGACATAAGACAAGAAAAGCACAGACCAATTTCATTCACATATAGGTAGAGTCAAAACATAAACTAAAACTTAAATGACAAAATCCAAGACAAAAAAAACCCAAAAAACATGTTATATCATTATCAACCACAATTTAACCCCAGCAGTGTAAGGACAGTGCAAAAGCAGAAAATCTAGTTAAGCAATCAATATAACAGATTAAAGAAGAAAAATCATATGATTATCTCAATCAATGAAGAAAAGCATTTAATAAAATTCAATACCATTTTACGGTTTAAAGTAACTTAGAAAACTAGGAATACTAAATTAACTCCTAGGAAAACTAGTATCTCTTTACCTTGAAAATCGAAGTAGGAATAAAATGGCATTTCCTTAGGTTAGTAAAAATTATACATCAAAAACCCTCAGCAAAGGTTACACTTAATGGAGAAGTTTTAGATCCCTCTGACCAAATAAAACTTCGTTTTCTCCCGTACTTCCTTAGAGCATAAAGTAGTCTATGTTTGCAAGATAATAGTAGGCAGAAGAATCTGAAATATCAACAAAACCATAAGACAAATAATCCAGAAATATAGATCCTTATTGTTTACAGGAGATGACAGAAATGAGGCTCCAGTTGTGTCATATTGTTAATGACCTTGCTAACTGGATAAGTTGTAAGTAAACTATAGTGTAATGTGTTTTTTTGTCATGTCAATAATCTGGAGTTATCAATTCTAAGAGAAGATTTTCTAATCAACACTAGCATCACCTCAATGGAATAGAAACTGCAGATGAGCAAATTCACCTAGCAGTCTTATTATACATGAAATCATGATTTCCTTAACTTAGTTTCTCAATATAGCAGTTAAGTATTTATTATAGATAACTGACAAATAGCTTGAGAAGAAAGAAATATGTGGCTACTTCCTGTCATATATTCATAATACAAACAATATACTTGTAGATGAGATATTGATATAAATGGAGTTGTGTCAACAGCTAATGCCAACACTTGCATATATGTGCAGAGTTTTCTTCTGTGTTCAGAGAACATTAGGGATGCTACAGTTATACATCCATGACTAATGACGGTACTGGCTGAACAAACTTTGAAAAAATCCATAGCAAGAATCTAATTCTGATTGCAATAATACTAAAAAATATAATTTAAGGGTAAGAAGCAACTGACATTATCATTTTTAATTGGCACTGTTCTTTATAAAAATATTTTAATTGCTAATAAAGTAGATCATACCTTATAAAGCCTGTTTGTGATATGCTACCCAAAAATAAACTAATGCCATTTAATAACCTGTAGTTTGTTAAAATCCATTCAGAGTTAAGAAGGGAGTTATGAGAATATATAAGAAAATGCCCTCGGATATATACTCATTCTGGGAAAGTGACTCCAAACTGTGAAAGAATGCACTGCTCCAGAAAGACCATAAGAGAGACTGCTTTTGATACACTATTGTAAAACAACAGCATGAAACCATCTATCTTGCTACACATCCTTTATTTGCAAAATATTCAAACCTTAAAGAAAGCTGTTAATGTTAGAAGAAGAATACTCAAGGTATTAGAAATTTACAAGTAGAAATCAAGACTGACTTTGGAAAACTTTTACAAATTAATATTGCTCCCAGTTAAAACTAGAAGGTCCTATATGACAAAAAAAAAAAGTTATTATTCTGCTCCACAAGTGAATAGGTAAAAAGATGATAGCTAGTAAGTCCATCAGCACAATTTTATTAAACCTTTATAGATACCGCCATACTTTGTAGAGGTCATAAAATTTCAGGAGGCATTTTTCAGCAAGCAGATTGTGACAATAACTGTGGTAGACAGAAGATGTTACTTACACATTGATTAATCTATAGATGTTTCCAATCATTCCCAGGTTTACTAAGAACAACATAACTGATGAAATTATAACACACAGTGACTTGCCCAGGAATCAAATGGTGACGAGATTTCAAAACTGTGAATACCAATATTCAGGTTGTTTGGGGCTTAGTTGGCAATGTAGGATCTCTGTGAATGGAGGTGATTCAGTGAGTAATCCCAAGAAATAGCATTATGGATAATACCTGTAACTTTAAACCCTTCACTGAGAACATTTCTATTCATAAAGAAACTGTCTGCCAAAAGTTGAGTCCCTATTTCAGTATCAGATGCTATTATTAAAATGGGAAATATTATTACTATATAACATTCAATTTTTTTCAAGTGACACGAGTAAATGTGGTCTACTCATAAACAGCTTTTGTCACATTTAAGAAATCACATTAAGATTATTCAAGAATATTAACTTTTTTTAATTGAAAAATAAAGTGAGATTTTTCAGAAAATTTCATTTGCCTAATTGGTTTGACGACAAGGACTAGCTTTACCTAGTAGCTCATATGTTACATATTTTCCATAAACTAAGCTAAATATGCAGTTCTAAGATATTTATAAAAATAATTTAAAGCAAAGGCAAAATAAATTTATCACTGTAAATTGTAATTGGTAGGTACTAAAATTAACATTTTCCAAATCATTTTTAGTATACTGGTTTAAACAAGATGTCTCTAAGTGAAAAAGTAATAAGAATAAATAGTCATTAATAAGTTTTGGTAAAGCCTTTTTGGTATAACTCCCAGAAACTGACAGACTGAATCACTAACTGGGTAACAAATCATTTTGCAAGCCTGGTGTTTTCAACTCCTTGCTTTGAACAAACTGAAGAAAAACCTAAATGAATGGTCAGCTCATATAACTCAAAATAACTTTTGATGGTAGATAGCTAGATTTTTTGTCACATAATTTGGAAAGAGTTCCAAGAATTGAATGAATCATTATAACTAAACCTCTATTCACATCAATGTGAACAAATTTCTAGTCACGTACTCTAGTTGTCAATATGAACAAATTTCTTCAGTACTTGCATCTATAAAAATAAAAGAAATAAAAATTGAATTGATGCTGCATTCTGTCTCAGTCTATAATAAGTAATATTCACATATGGATTTATGAACAAAGTTTAAAAGAAAACCAGTTCCATCCATTTCATTAAGTAATAAATGTCTAGTAAATTGTTTCTTATATTTAATAATTTTTAATCAAACTTTATATTAATGTTATTTTAACCAATTGTGAATTAATAATAGACTAAATAAGTGGTCAGCTGATATATAACTTAAAATAATTTTTATGACAGTTTATTATTATATTTACTATTGGTAATTATCATAAACTCAATCCATTAGAAATTTTTCAAAACTTTAAGCCTTATGGTCACTGAAATGTTTTAAATATTTAATTTAATATATATTTTTTATTGGAACAAAGTACAAAAAGGTGATTTTTTTTAAGGTTTCTAGTGAAAAATATATGGGGATAAAATATTGTGAGGGAAGTGGAATGTAAATACATTTTCAAGAAAAACAAGGAAGGAAAACTTTCAATTGTTAAAAATGACTTTGTTCATTGTTTGATTTTTTAAGAATAATGGAAGCTGTCAAACTGATACATGATTTTGAAAATATTTTTAAAGAAGCTATAACTGTTTTACTATGATGTGTCGGTATTAGTAAAATGCTAGAAATTATACTCTGCAACCATTTAAACATACAATGAAAATGTTAGATGTCATCTTAAAAAATATGTGCTGAGGTAAAAAGTTTTAAAAAATTAAGTTGGGGACTTGATATAAACACATTTCAAGATCAATGTCTGAACTACAGTCTCAGCTACTGCTTGTAATATTCAGCCTCCTCCACTCCCAAACTTCAGACTAATCAAGTTCTCCAATTCATAGTTATCTTCTATTGAGCTAAAGCGCACAATATTTTCTGAGCAGAGTCCTGTAGGCTGTAGGTGACCATCCTCTACAACAAGTCCTATAACCCAGGCCTTGCCTATTGAGGTCTTCCTTCCCTCCCCCACCAGCTGACTGCTAAGAAGCCAGCAGGAATCTAGGTTAAGTCAGCATGGCTTATGCAATAATACCCACTAAGATTCCATTTAATCACCACTTACAAAATTGTTTCTATGAGAAAATATCAATACATTTTGAGTCCCAACTTGGTATGTAAAGAATATATATTCTTCCCCTCCTTCCCTTTACTGCCCCACAATCCAAATAGTAGTGATTATTATGAAAAGAGATGAAAAGCTACATATTCCTGAACATGTAAACTGCTCATGTAAACATATTCCTGAACATTAAAGAGAATGTAAACTTGACATTTTTGATCAAAAAAAACAAAAAACAAACAGTATCTAACTCAATCATTTCCCAGCCATTCTGAGTTAAGGTACACAGAGCAAATAGGCTCTCCAGGCCAGGAACAAAGTTCATATTTATGAATCCTTTCTTGCTTAAAGGTTTCATCCACAGGCTGTGTATACAATTTTATTCTTCACACATATTCTATCTTTGGAAATCTAGGATTCATGACATACTGATTTCTGATTGTATTAATACTAAAAGAAAGGCAGTGCTTCAAGTTTTAAAAGGTATGATCTTTAGAGTCAGATAAATCAGTGGTGTCTAATCTTGACTATGCATTAGAATCATCTGAGAAATATCATAAAAATAAACATCCTGGTGATCACCCTTAGCTAGTCTAATTTGGTCAGTCCAGTGTGTGTGGAAATGTGTAATTTTTAAAAAAAGCTTCCCAAGATAATTCTGATAAAACCAATCAAAGGATAAGCATTAGGGAACTCCTGAGATAAATCATCCTAGATCTGACACTTGTCTTAGTTGGGGAACTCTGGGCAAATTACTTAATCCATTTGAGGCTCTGTCTTCTAGATTTTTTTTAAAATGCAGATAATTGAGCTCATGAAAAAGAAAGACTGTGTCTTATCCAGTTGTATAATCCCTGGGCACAGTATCTGGTCATTAGTAGCTTCTAAATAAGTGTTGTTGATATACTGCATATTTAGGAATCCTTAAATGCAAGAAAATTCAATCTACTCTTTCTATTAAGGAATATCTGCATACTGTTTGGGAATTTTAAATTCATGGAATATATTTTAAATACATAGCAAAAAGTTCTCAATTAAAAAATTTGTTTCTCTGATGCTCACCTGTCAATGCTTATCAACTGGCACACGAGTACAGCAACCATGTGTGTATTAATATAAGCAAGAAGGCTGTGGTAGTACTGACTACAACAGCTACAGTATTTAGGAACTCTAAGAATGGAAATATATGTTTCATTTTTAATGAAAACCACTCGAAAATGATTCAAGATATGTAATTTTGCTTTAGAGATAGTTTTTCAAGACAATCCTTTTTTATCTTTTCAGAGGTACATGTGGTATGCAATTTGAAAAAGTAGATTTGGTATTAATACTATTTTTAATATAATATAGAATACACTTAAATTTTCATTTTTTATCAATAATTCTAAATTGCCTCTACTAAGAAAGAATTTGTTGCCATAAAAAGACATAAAAAATCAAATTACAGAAAAAAACAAACAAAAAAATCAAATTACATCCATATGAAATGAATTTTGGTGGTAATGTTTAATGCAGAGATGAAGTCATAAGTTTATGGATAAACCAGAAAATAACATAGCTTCCTCACATCTCCTTTCATTCTTGACATATCCCAATCCTAAGAAAAGTCTCAAGCTCAAGTGAGGCCTGGCTTTCACCCCAAGAGTTGGCTATCTATTGGGCATAATGAGTCAGTTATGTATTTATTCTGTTTCTTAATTGTATGAGATGACTTTAATTATGTTTGAGTTAAAATAAGGATGAAAACATTAAACCTCTTTCCCTCACAGCTCCTACAGAGCACAATAATTTATTAAAAAATAAGTATATACAAAGAAAAATAAGAAATTGAGAAATTAAAATGTTTTCCATAGAAGTAAAGAAAATTCTTTCTCTCAGCTTCTTCCTTTCTATTAATCTTAAAACAGTATTAGGGAAGAGTAAGAATATCTTTTAATTACACAGGAGGAACAACAATCATACACAATCACTACCTAAAAAGGGGGGAAAAGGGAAAAAGCTCTTGCCCATTTCATTCATTCTAGAGGCACTGACTAAGTACCCAGGACTAATACCCAGCCAGTATATGAAAGTATGGAATAATAGCCATTGTCTATTCTGACTAGTCAGTTATATATTCTGATTGGTTCGTGTCAAAGGACCTGCTGATTTTAAAATAATTTGAATATCAACTGTGTAAGTATCTCCTATCTCTTAGTAATTGTATTAAATGCTTAGGATAAAGAAATTAACAAAATTCAATCTTTGCCCTCAGGAAAACAACAGGCGAGATATATAGGTAAATCAATAAATTAGAGTACAACTTTATAAGGATGGTAATAACGTTCAGAAGATACTGAGCAAGGACTGATAAATCCTATTAGGGTTTAAGAAAGAAGAAATATCTAGGCTGGATTTGGAAGAATCTGTGTGAGTCTGTTAAATGGACAAAATAGAGAAGGAGACTCTAGACAGAGAAAATAATGTGTAAAAAGGAACAGAAACATTAAAGAGATTCGTGTCTCTTTAAAAAGAGAAAACTCAAATTATTAAAATCATAAATGAAAGAAGGGACGTGACTGATTCTACAGAAATAAATATGATTATGAGAGAGTAAAATGAATAATTGTATGCCAAAAAATTGGACGACCTAGATAAAATAAACAAATCCCGAAAAATATACCTAACAA
Source organism: Mesoplodon mirus (assembly GCF_964341445.2). Lineage (NCBI taxonomy): Eukaryota > Metazoa > Chordata > Mammalia > Artiodactyla > Ziphiidae > Mesoplodon > Mesoplodon mirus. The sequence goes on from NC_138992.1 coordinate 31,902,423, forward strand.
AACAAAGAAATCACAAAGAAACAGAAAATCTTGGGATTCCCTGGTGGCGCAGTGGTTGAGAGTCTGCCTGCCGATGCAGGGGACATGGGTTCGCACCCCGGTCCGGGAAGATCCCACATGCCGCAGAGCGGCTGGGCCCGTGAGCCATGGCCACTGAGCCTGCACGTCCGGAGTCTGTGTTCCGCAACGGGAGAGGCCACAACAGTGAGAGGCCCGCGTACTGCAAAAAAAAAAAAAAAAAAAACGGAGCTGGAGGAATCAGGCTCCCAGACTTCAGACTATACAACAAAGGCACAGCAATCAAGACAGTATGGCACAAAAACATAAATATAGATCAATGGAACAGGATAGAAAGCCCAAGATAAACCCCCACATATGGTCACCTTGTCTTTGACAAAGGAGTCAAGAATATACAATGGAGAAAAGACAGCCTCTTCAATAAGTGATGCTGGGAAAACTGGACAGCTACATGTAAGAGAATGAAATAAGAACACTTTCTAAAACCATACACAAAAATAAACTCAAAATGGATTAAAGACCTAAATGTAAGGCCAGACACTATAAAACTCTTAGAGGAAAATGTAGGCAGAACACTCTATGACATAAATCACAACAACATCCTTTTTGACCCACCTCCTAAAGAAATGGAAATAAAAACAAAAATAAACAAACGGGACCTAATGAAACTTAAAAGCTTTTGCACAGCAAAGGAAACCATAAACAAGATGAAACGACAACCTGCAGTATGGGAGAAAATATTTGCCAGTGAAGCAACTGACAAAGGATTAATCTCCAAACTACACAAGCAGCTCATGCAGCTCAATTTCAAAAGAACAAACACCCAACCTAAAAATGGGCAGAAGACCTACATAAACATTTCTCCAAAGAAGATATATAGATTGCCAACAAACACATGAAAGGATGGTCAACATCACTAATCATTAGAGAAATGCAAATCAAAACTACAATGAGGTATCACCTTACACGGGTCAGAATAGCCATCATCAAAAAATCGACAAACAATACCAGAGAGGATGTGGAGTAAAGGGAACCCTCTTGCACTGTTGGTGGGAATGTAAATTGATACAGCCACTATGGTGAACACTATGGAGGTTCCTTTAAAAACTAAAAATAGAATTACCATATGACCCAGCAATCCCACTACTGGGCATATACCCTGAGAAAACCATAATTCAAAAAGAGAGGTGTACCACAAAGTTCATTGCAGCACTATTTACAAAAGCCAGGACATGGAAGCAACCTAAGTGTCCATCGACAGATGAATAGATAAAGAAGATGTGGCACATATATACAATGGAATATTATTGAGCCATAAAAAAGAAACGAAATTGAGTTATTTTAGTGAGGTGGATGGACCTAGAGTCTGTCATACAGAGTGAAGTAAGTCAGAAAGAGAAAAACAAATACCATATGCTAACACATATATATATGGAATCTAAAAAAAAAAAGTCTGATGAACCTAGGGGCAGGATAGGAATAAAGATGCAGATGTAGAGAATGGACTTGAGGACACAGGTGAGGGGGGGAAAGGAAGCAGGGATGAAGTGAGAGAGTAGCACTGACATATATATACTTCCAAATGTAAAATAGATAGCTAGTGGGAAGCAGCTGCAGAGCACAGGGAGATCAGCTTGGTGCTTTGTGACCACCTAGAGGGGTGAGATAGGGAGGGTGGGAGCGAGGCACAAGAGGGAGGGGATATGGGGATATATGTATACATATAGCTGATTCACTTTATTATACAGCAGAAACTAACACAACATTGTAAAGCAATTATACTCCAATAAAGATGTTAATTTTAAAAATCCCAACACTACCCAAAGAGATCCACAGAGTCAATGCAATTCCTAACAATATCCTGATGACATTTTTTGCAGAAATACAAAAACCCTTCCTAAAATTTATATGGAACCTCAAGGGACCCTAAATAGCCAGAACAATCTTGAAAAAAAACTAAATTGGAGGACTCATACTTCCTGATTTCAAAAATTACGACAAAGCACAATATGTAGTCAAACAGTACAATACTGGCATAAAGACAGACATGGACAAATGGAATAGAATAGAGAGCCCAGAAATAATACTTTACATATATAGTCAAATGGTTCTGGACAAGGGTGCCAAGACCATTCCATGGGGGAAGTACAGTGTTTTCAACAAATAGTTCTGAGAATATTAGATATCCATATGCAAAGAATGAAGTTGGATACTTACTTAATACCACTTGCAAAAATTTACTAAAAATCAAAGACCTAAATGTTAGACCTAAAACTATAAAATTCTTGGAAGATAACATAGGACAAACCTGTACAGCATTGGATTTGACAATGATTTTTGGATATGACATCAAAAGACAAGCTATGAAAGAAAAAAAACACAAGTGCGACTTCATTAAAATTTAAAATTTTGTCCATCAAAAAACAGAGTAAAAAGGGAGCCCACAGAATGGGAGAAAATGTTTGCAAATCATATATCTGATAAGTGATTAACATCCAGAATATGTAGAGAACTCCTAAAACTCAACAACAACAACAACAAAAAAACTACTCAAAACGGGGAAAGGACTTGAATAGACATTTCTCCAAAGAAGATATATAAATATCCAAGAAGCACATGAAAACATGCTCAACCTCATTAATCATTGGGAAATGCAAATCATAACTATTGTATGATACCATTCACACTCATTAGGATGGTTACTATCAACAAAACAGAAAATGACAAGTGTTGACAAGGATGTGGAGGAACTGGAAACTTTGTACACTGTTGGTAGAAATGTAAAATGGTACAGTCACTGTGAAAAACAGTATGACATTTCCTACAAAAATTAAAAATAGAATTATCAGATGATTCAGCAATTCCACTTCTGGGTATATACCCAAAAGAACTGAAAGCAAGGCCTTGAGGAGATATTTGTACACTCATGTTCATAGCAGCCTTACTCACAATAGCTAAAATGTGGACACAACTCAAGGGTCCATTAACAAATGAGTGGATAAGCAGAATGTGGTATATACATACAAGTGAATATTATTCAGCCTTAAAAAGGAAGGAAATTCTGACATATTGTATAACATGGATGAACCTTGATGACATTATGCTAAGTGAAATAAGCCAGTCACAAAAAGACAAATACTGTATGATTCCACTGACATGAGTTACTTAGAGAAGTCAAAATCAGAGACAGAAAGTAGAATTGTGGTTTCCAAGGGCTGGGGTTGGGGGTGGAGAGTAGTTATTGTTTAATACACACAGCATTACAGTTTTAAAAGGTAAAAGGAGTTATAGAGATGAATGATGCCTATGGTTGTACAACATTATGAGTGTGTTTAATACCACTGAACTGTACATTTTGAAATGGTTGTATTTTACCACATTAAAAAAAAATGTTTTGTTAAAAAGAGGGACAGAACTGGGAAAAAAAATCCTATTGATGAAAGGTCTTATTCACCATTACAGCTAAATCCCATTAGCAATTATTAGCTTCCTCTTGACCCTGTCCTCTCCTCAAACTAAATATATTTAATCAAATCAGTGGTTCTTGGACCCTGTCTGGCTCTTGTATGGGCTACTTTTGGTGCATTCCTAGTGAACGTTATCTAACTTTTAATTGGCCACTTCCCTGCTTTTTCAACATCACACTAAATTCTGTATACTATTAGGTTAACACTAGCCTCACTTGGTGCCATCTTCAACTAAATAAGTGTACCCTCAGTTCCAAGAACCATAAGGTGCTGGCATTTTTAAAAGGCACACACAAACAACTCAGCAAATTCTCTTCTGATAAATACCTAAAAATAAATTCTGGACAAAATGTTAAGCCAGCTACCAATGCACGTCCTGCCTAGCAGACACAAGTCCCTGAGGGATCACTACCTATTCACTGAAAGCCCAGTTCAGTTACTCTGTGGCTGGCTAGAGCTAATGCAGAGCTATTCTTAGAGTTCGAATTTGGTCAGCTCCCAAGCTGATTACACTCTGGTGGGCTTGCAGGAAGTCTGGATCCAGAGTCTCTTGCAATGAAGTACTCGAGGGCTGCAGACCAGAACATACCTTTCTCATCTATGACTGTTTCAGTTCAGTTCCTCCATGCAATATAAAAAGTACAACCCTCAAAAGTGGAACAGACTCTAAGATACATGACTATAGCACTTAAAGACTTAATCTATGATTAGACTTAAGGAAAGTAGTATATTTTGTTCCTAGAAACTACCAGTCCCCGAGACACAGATTTTTAAAATTGCTTGGAACGATGACTGAACCAAAAATTAGAAAACTGGTATTAACAGAAGAAGAATCACCAGGCCTCATGCAGCCAGTTTCATCTAGGCCCACTTGTTATGCCTGACCACTTTTTAAAATTTGAAATAATACTGGAGCTTAAATCAAAGTAATTGAAATTTAAAATCTTTCCACTTCAATTGGTTTTATGATGCTGTTATTTCTTTTTTTTTTTTTTTTTTTTAATGGTACGCAGGCCTCTCACTGCTGCGGCCTCCTCCGCTGCGGAGCACAGGCTCTGGACGCGCAGGCTCAGCGGCCATGGCCCACGGGCCCAGCCGCTCTGCGGCATGTGGGATCCTCCCAGACCGGGGCACGAGCCCGCGTCCCCTGCATCGGCAGGCGGACCCTCAACCACCGTGCCACCAGGGAAGCCCGATACTGTTATTTCTTAAAAATAATAAAATAATTATCTAATTTTATGTCTTTTTTATTATTTCATCTGCTCATTTTGGGTTGAGGGCAGGGAAAATTTAGAGATATCAGGAAATATCTCTTTCATTCAATCACTTAATAATTCATAGATTCACAAAGTTATTGAATACTCCCTACTATGTGCCAAGCCCTATGCTGCTTACTAGAGATACAGTGATAAAGAAACAGACAAGTTCTTTTTTCATGGGGCTTACAGTCTAGCGGGGGAGACAGACAAGTAAATGAACATATAAGCAAGGTAACTTAAAAAACTAAAAATAGAACTACCATACGACCCAGCAATCCCACTACTGGGCATATACCCTGAGAAAACCAGAATTCAAAAAGAGTCATGTACCACAATGTTCATTGCAGCTCTATTTACAACAGTCAGGACATGGAAGCAACCTAAGTGTCCATCGACAAATGAATGGATAAAGAAGATGTGGCACATATATACAATGGAATATTGCTCAGCCATAAAAAGAAATGAAATTGAGTTATTTGTAGTGAGGTGGATGGACCTAGAGTCTGTCATACAGAGTGAACTAAGTCAGAAAGAGAAAAACAAACACCCATGCTAACACATATGTATGGGATCTAAAAAAAAAAAAATGGTTCTGAAGAACCTAGGGGCAGGACAGGAATAAAGACGCAGACGTAGAGAATGGACTTGAGGACACGGGGAGGGGGAAGGGTAAGCTGTGACGAAGTGAGAAAGTGGCATAGACATATATACACTGCCAAATGTAAAATAGATAGCTAGTGGGAAGCAGCCGCATAGCACAGGGATATCAGCTCGCTGCTTTGTGACCACCTAGAGGGGTCAGATAGGCAGGGTGAGAGGGAGACACAAGAAGGAGATATGGGGATATATGTATATGTATAGCTGATTCACTTTGTTATAAAGCAGAAACTAGCACATCATTGTAAAGCAATTATACTCCAATAAAGATGTTAATAAATACATAAATAAAAAAAAATAAAGTAGGAAAAAAATAAAATAAACAAGGTAACTATACATGTGTGCTTTGGAGAAAATTAATAGAGTGATATGATAGACAGAAAGTGGTATTGAATGGGAATAATACCCTACAAAGCATAGGTCAGAGAAGGCCTCTCTGAACTGATGACAGGTGAACTGATGATACCAAAGATGAGATGAGCCTTCCATGTGAAAAGCTGGTGAAATGCATTCCAGGTAGAAGAAACAACATATGTAAATGTCTATAGGTAGGAAAGAGCTTTGTGGCTTCAGGGACAGAAATGCCTGGGATAAAAAGCAATGAGGGGGAGAACAGTAGGAGATGATGTTAAAGAGACAGAAGCCAGATCACGAATCACCTTCCCTGTATGCCCCAGAAAGAACCTGTGTGAGAAAGCACTTAAGCAGAAGAATGACATAATCTGGTTGCATTTTTGAAAAAGATCACCCAAGCAGATGTATGGAGACTGGGTTGGAGAAAGGAAGCAGAGACTAATTAGGAAGCTACTGCACAAGGAAATGTATCTCTGCTTATACTATGGACTAACAAGAAAGTCTCCCTTGAGAATTGAAAAAGTTGTCCTGCACTTCACATAGCTTTGTAATTTGTAGCATGATCCAGGAACCCACAAACCCAGAACTTATCAAGAAAATTGATGCCAGGACAGAAATTTTACAAAAAAACTTGGAAGAAAAAAAAAATTTAATTGCTTGAGAGCTACACAATCAACAATGGCTACAAGGTGCCCATAGATTGAGGTCCTCTGAAATCACATTCTTCTCCGGTACACATGGAGCATTCACCAAGAAACAACACATGTTGTCTCAGTAAATCCTAAAGAATCAAAACCTCACAGAGGTGTTCTCTGACTGCAATGGCACTAAACTAGAACTCAATAAGATACCTAAAAAGTACCCAAATACTTGGAAATAAAGCAACATATTTTAAAATAACCTACAGATCAAATTAAAAAATCAATAAGGAAAGAAATTTTAATATTTTACCTGATGACAAAATGTAAGCACACATATCAAAATGTATTGCTAAAGCAGTTCTTAGTAAGAAATTTATAGTTTTAAATGCCTGTGTTAGAAAAAAACAGAATAAAATTAATAAGGTATGCTTCTACTTTAAAATCCTAGAAAAAGAAATAAAATAAACCCAAAGCAAGTAGAAGAAAGGAAATAATGAAGATAAGAATAGAAAAGAACTGAATAAAAAGTAAACAAAACAACACAAAAAATAAATAAGTAAAACCAAAATTGATTCACCACTACATGGCTGATTGTGGAGACAGACAGAAACAGAGAGAGAGAAAGAAAACACCATGAAAAAGGGACATCTCTACAGACCATATCAACATTAATGGTTAACAAGTGGTTATAACAAACAGCTTAAAGGCAATAAATTCAACAACTTAGATAAAATGGACAAATTCCCTCAAAAACAAAACTTAACAGAAACATACAACAAGAAATAATCTGAATGACTTTATATGTCTTTTAAAAAATAGAACACATAATTTTAGAACTTCTGCACAGAGAACTCTATACTCAGTCAGCCTCATTGGTGAATTCTATCATACACTTAAGGAGGAAATAATACAAACTCTTTCAGAAAAATAGAGTAGAAATAAAACCATTCATTTTATGAAATCATCATAACCTTAAAACCAAAACCAGAAAAGAACAGAGAAGAACAGAAGATTACATACCAATATCCTTCACGAACATAAACAGAGAAATCCTTAACAAACTACTAGCAAATAAAAATCAAATATTTTTTTAAAATATTGTATCATAACCAAGTGAATTTTACCCTAAGGATGCAAAGCTGCTTAGGAAAATCAAGAATTTTAATTTACCACATAACAGACTCAAGGAGAAAAATCATGTGAAGATATCAATAGATGAAGAAAAAAATCCTAAATAAAGACAAAATCAATAACAAAAATATTTTATGATTTCTTTTCAATGTCCTCCTTGGCCTTTGTACGAATTTTACATCAGGTTAAAAACAAAAATCTGCCTTTTTATCCCCATACACCCACCCCATCTTAACCACTTCCTCATTAAGTGGCCCAAAATTCTTACAACTAATATGTCTCAGTGACTGTCCTTAGAATTGGAGCTGACCAAAACTTAGCAAAAGACAAGAAAGAGAGTTGGATGGTTTATAACCCTTAAAAGACCATGAAGAAGGAAACTGGTACATCAAGAAACTTCTAAACAAAACTGGAAAAACTCTGCACTGGAAATGGAAAACACGTTTGCACAGGGGCATTGAGTGCAGGGGGAGAACTTGAAAGTAATTATACAATTGTAAATTTTAAAAACAACAAAATGACAACTTACATAGATTATTTTAATTACATATGTGAATATATTTTGATTTCAAATTGTTTTGAAGGTTCTGGTTAATACAATTAAAAAAGAAATAAATGAGAAAGGAGGAGGTAAGTTATTATTTTCAAGTCATATGGCTTTGTACTGTTAAAACTCAAAAGAAACAACTGAAAAACTCTAATAAACAATATAATTTAGAAAGGTGGCTGTGAACGTACAAAGATCAATATATTCCTATGTAAAAATAAGTTTAAAAAAGGACTATTTCGGGCTTCCCTGATGGCGCAGTGGTTGAGAGTCCGCCTGCCGATGCAGGGGACACGGGTTCGTGCCCTGGTCCAGGAAGATCCCACATGCCGTGGAGCGGCTGGGCCCATGAGCCATGGCCATTGAGCCTGTGCATCCGGAGCCTGTGCTCCGCAACGGGAGAGGCCACAACAGTGACAGGCCCGCGTACCGCAAAAAAAAAAAAAAAAAAAAAAAAAAGGACTATTTCACTTATAATTCTAAAATAAACTATTGAGAAATATGCAAAATTAATATAAGTAATGCTACTGAGAGATATATGGGAAAGTGAACAAATCAAAAATCATATTCTAATTTTGAATATGAAGACTTAACACCATAAAAATGACAATTCTTTCCTAATTTTTTCAATATTAAATGTGGTCTCAGTAAAAAAATATACCTATATGATTTATTTAGGACTAAACAAATTAATTCTAACATATAGAAGGAAAAATAAATAAGCAAGTATAGCCAAGGGCATACCTTTGCAACTTTGGGATAGGCAAAGATACCTTAGGCCGCAAAAAGCACTAACCATGAAAGAAAAGGTTAGTAAATTGGACTTCATAAAAGTTAAAATTTTCTATTCTCTGAAATAATGTCATTTGCAGCAACATCAATGGACCTAGAGATTATTACACTAAGTGAAGTAAATCAGACAAATATATCACTTATACATGAGATCTTAAAAACTGATACAAATGAAATTAATTACAAAACAGAAACGGACTCCCAGACATAGAAAACAAACTTATGGTTTCCAAAGGGGAAGGTGGGGGAGGGGATAAATTAGGAATTTGGGATTAACAGATGCACACTACTATATATAAAAGAGATAAACAACAAGGACCTACTATATAGCACAGGGAACTATATTCAATATCTTGTAATAACCTTTAATGGAAAAGAATGTGAAAAAGTATATAAAACTGAAATCACTTTGCTGTACACCTGAAACTAACACAACATTGTAAATCAACTATACTTCAATTAAAAAATTTTTTCTATTCTCAAAAATATGCCATTAAGAAATGAAAAGACAAGCCATAGACTGGTAGAAATATTCTCAATACATATATCTGATACTTGTATTCAGAACATATATAGGGAGAATGCCTGCAAATCTATAATAAATAGAAAAAATGAACTTTTCAAACAGGCAAACAGTTAGGCGGACATTTCACAAGCAAAGTAATATGAATGGCCAATAGACACTAATGATGCTCAAATCATTAGTCACTAGGGAAATGGAAATAAGAGCCAAACCACTTCATACTCACTAGAATAAATTAAATGAAAAGACTGACAACACCAAATGCTGGCAAGGTTGTAGAAAAACTAGAACTTTCGGGCTTCCCTGGTGGCACAGTGGTTGGGAGTCCGGCTGTGGGTTTGTGCCCCGGTCCAGGAAGATCCCACATGCCGCGGAGCGGCTGGGCCTGTGAGCCATGGCCGCTGAGCCTGCGCGTCCGGAGCCTGTGCTCCGCAATGGGAGAGGCCACAACAGTGAGAGGCCCGCGTACAGCAAAAAAAAATTTTTTTTAAATAAAGAAACTAGAACTTTCTTATATTGCTGATAGAAGTGTAAAATTGCACATGAACTCTGGAAAACTGTCTGTAATAAAAGTTAAACATACATCTAACTTCTTGTCCCAGCAATTCTACTTCTAGGTGTTTATCAAAGAGAAATAAAAATACATGCCCACAAAAAGACCCGTAACACAAAAATTTATAGCAGCTTTATTAATTATAGCCAAAAAAGGCAGGGAGAAACAATCCACATGTCCTCAGCAGGAGAGTGGCTAGACATATTGTGGTATATCCACACAATTCACACAATAAAAAGGAACAAACTATTGCTACAGGCAATGACATGCGTCTCTAGACTTTGAATTGAGAGAAAGAAGAGAGTACATACCATATGATTCTATTTATATTAAGTTCAGGAACAAGCAAAGCTATCTATGGTAATAGAAGTCAGAAAGGTGATTGCCTATTGGGAGAGGGGGGTGAACTTCCTAGGAGGATGGGAATAATGTACATCTTGGTGAGGACAATGGTTACAGAGGAATATACATACTTTTCATAACTCATCAAACTGTACTTAAATCCTGTACATTTGATTGTAAGTTACACTTCATTTTCTTTAAAAAGAAAAAAATAATAGAGAATAGCCAAGAAATTTTTGAAAAGCAAAGAAGAGCATTGTGAGGAAACTAGCTCCAGTGGAAGGGGGTTAAGGATTTGAAGTAATCTGCCCCAGAGGAAAGGAGTATTTTATTACTAAATGGTTTAGAATTGCCTGAATATGGAGATAATAATAAGCAGGCCCATTATTATTAGCTTTCTTATTTTGTTTTTAATATTCTCTACAGACAACACTTCCCCCACCTCATACTGCCTGTGGCCAGGGTGGCCCACTCCCACCACTCCCTACATGCCACTGGACAAGGGCTACAAGGTATTAGTAACACATATTGAAAAGGTACAGTCATTAAACCATGTTGTACTTGGTACTGGCTCAAGAACAGAAAAATCAATGTGCAGATTAAAGAGACTAGAAATGGACCATAATCATATGGGAATTCCATATGTGAAAAAGGTGGCTATGTATATTAAGGGATAAAAAATGAATCACTCAATAAATAACATTATGACAAATGGGTCACAATATGAAATAAAGTTGATCTATACCATATAACCTACACCAAAATGAATTCTGAGTAAACTGAAGTCCTCAATATTTAAAAAAATTGAATACCTCCCCCTGACAAAAAACAAGCCACGACAGAATATGGGAGAATTTGTTTTTGGAATCTTGGCATAGAGAAGGTTTTACTATGTGTGATATAAAATCCATATTTAAAAAAATAAATAAATAAACTTGACTACAAGGCAATTAAACATTCTTACATATAAACAAATAAAAGAAAAAGAAAAAGGAACAACTGGGATATTTGCAGCATATGTCATAAAGAATTACGTTATTTAACATAAAAAGGACTCATTCAAAAAAAAAAACTAATACAAATGAGCAAAGAATAGTAAAGAATAAGAAAAATGCAAGCCCCTACATAAGGAAAAATATGAAATCAGAAGTAGTCTCCCTCTACTAAAGGAATAGGATTTTGATTAAAGGGACTTATTAGTAAATGCCTCCTTAGTTACAAATACCCATTATTTGAACTCCTTAGACTAAAATCAAATGTGTCAGTTCAAGTGGGATTTTACTATAACCTACCTCCCATCATGGGTTTTATCTCCCTTATGTTTCCTGACACTTAGTATCAACGAAGAAAACAGCTTTCAGATGTACTACAGAACCTGTCTTTCATCTTTTTTTTTTTTTTTTGCGGTACGCGGGCCTCTCACTGTTGTGGCCTCTCCCGTTGCGGAGCACAGGCTCTGGACGCGCAGGCTCAGCGGCCATGGCTCACAGGCCCAGCCACTCCGGGGCATGTGGGATCTTCCCCGGACAGGGGCACAAACCCGTGTCCCCTGCATCGGCAGGCAGGCGGACTCTCAACCACTGCGCCACCAGGGAAGCCCCCTGTCTTTAATCTTTAAAAATATAAATCCCATCTCTACATTTATATATATTTTAAGTTTTTCGAAATATTTGAAACATTTTAAAAATAAATGCAGGAAGTCATAAAACACAGTTAAAATGGCTAACAGTAATAGTTCATAAATTGCACTTATTTAAGACATAAACTACTTTTGCAATGAGCTTGCTAAACAAATTGTTTCTCAATGGTCATGAGGAAAAATAACATGAAAATTATCATAAAATTTTTGAAAACAGAGTGGAACTGTATTTTTTTTCTACCTTATTCTAGCCCCTTTGTTCTTCAACCCTATATTTAAAAACAGGGCTTCCCTGGTGGCGCAGTGGTTGAGAGTCCACCTGCCGATGCAGGGGACACGGGATCGTGCCCCGGTCCGGGAGGATCCCACATGCCGCGGAGCGGCTGGGCCCGTGAGCCATGGCCACTGAGCCTGCGCGTCCGGAGTCTGTTTTCCGCAACGGGAGAGGCCACAACAGTGAGAGGCCCGCATACCGCAAAAAACAAAAACAAAAACAAAAACAAAAAAAACCATAGTGAAACATTTAGTGTTTGATAAAGCATCTTCGGGCTTCCCTGGTCGCACAGTGGTTAAGAATCCGCCTGCCGGGGCTTCCCTGGTGGCGCAGTGGTTGAGAGTCCGCCTGCCGATGCAGGGGACACGGGTTCGTGCCCCGATCCCGGAAGATCCCACATGCCGCGGAGCGGCTGGGCCCGCGAGCCATGGCCGCGGAGCCTGTGTGTCCGGAGCCTGTGCTCCGCAACGGGAGAGGCCACAGCAGTGAGAGGCCCGCGTACAGCAAAAAAAAAAAAAAAGAATCCGCCTGCCAATGCAGGGGACGTGGGTTCAAGCCCTGGTCAGGGAAGATCCCACATGCCACGGAGCAACTAATTCCGTGCGCCACAATACTGAGCCTGCGCTCTAGATCCCACAAGCCACAACTACTGAGCCTGTGAGCCACAACCACTGAAGCCCGCGCCTAGAGCCTGTGCTCTGCAATAAGAGAAGCCACCTCAATGAGAAGCCCGCGTACCGCAACGAAGAGTAGTCCCCACTCTCTGCAACTAGAGAAAGCCCGCGCCCAGCAATGAAGACCCAGTGCAGCCTAAAATAAATAAATAAAATAAGTAAATTTTTTTAAAAAAGCATCTTCATCCAATATGAGTACATAGTAATAATAAAGGTACTTTTGATGATTTCAAAACCTAAACACATTGCAGAGCCTTGCTCTTCTTTGAAAGCATGAACAGACAGTACAAAGAAAAGAAAACACAAGTGGCTTCTAAACATGAAAAGATGCTCAATATCACTCATAGTAAAATAAATGCAAAGTAAAATTACAATAAAATTGGTGAAGATTAAAAAGCTGGATACATTGTGTTGTCAACGATGTGGGAACGAGCATTCTCATATGCTGTTAGTGGAAAGAGAAATTAATACAACTTTAGAGAGTGCAATTTGGAATACTGAACAAAACTTGGAATGTTCTACAATTCCACTTCAAGGAACTTATCCTACAGGTATACTTGCATGTATGTAATGTGACATGTACAAAAATGTGTTTATAATAGAAAAGATTAGCTATAATCCAGTTAACTAAATTGTGGCATAGCCATACAAAGTAATAATTAATTCATTTACATAAATGTGATAATTCTATATGCACCAATAGAGAAAAAATCCAAGATATACAAGTAAGAGATAAAATTAAGGTGCAGAACAGTTGTGTAAAAGCCATATGTCTATATAATATCTGTCAGAATATACAGAAGACAATGATACCTGGTTGCCTATGGGGAAAAGAACTGAGGGACTGAGAAACTGGGGAATTGAGGGCCAGGGATAGAAAAGAAACTTAGTTTTCACTATATATACTTTTGTATCTTTTGAATTTTGTACCATATCCCAATATTACTTATCCAAATACATAATAATTTTCTTTAAAATAAGCATAAATATTTTGTATATACTCTAACATGGCAGTGGTGAAGAACCAGATTCTAGAGAGACATAGGAAATGGAGGATAGGATGGGACCAGAGGAAAGAATTAAGGGACTGAAAGTGCCATTCAGGTGGAGGGGCATTTGAGAGCAGAGACTGCTAAAAAGGAAGAAGAAAATGGAGAAGATCATGAAAATAAGAAATGAGTTTATTCTGCCAGGAAGTGGACTCACAGCAGCTCCATACTAAGAAGAACTAGCCCATAACAAGTTTTCTCCTGGTTCTGTCCTGGTCAGATGAATTAAATCAAAGCCTTGGAGAAACCAAGCAGAGCCAATAGGGGAAGAATACCTCCCGGACCTGGTAGATCACCATTGGACCCAATGACTAAGAATACCACAGGACAATCACCAAGCCAATACCATATATTTGTTCTATTTCATCTTTTCTGTTAAAATATAATAAATCCTCCTATTTATTTTTGGGACATGATGGTGGGTTTTACTTTCCTTTTTGCACTTAGGAAAGAGGGTACTCAGAGTCTTGGGGAAGAAAATAATGATCAAACACAATATCCCTACAAGTTAGGCACTGTTAATTGTTAAATTACCTCCATTTTAGAGATGAGGAAAATGAGGCTTAAAGTGATAAAGTGATTGGCCCAAATACTATAGTTAGCAAAGTGATAGAACCTGGTTTTAAACTCAGGAATTCTAAGACTAGAGTCTGTGTTCTTTACTATGTTGCATCGCACCTCAGCCCCTATTAGGCCTTCTCCTACAGCTCACTGTTAGATGAAAATTGTCATGAGAATTAAATGAACTCATACATGTTAAAAAGTTTACTATAGTACTCTTTACACATAATGATTGTTTAATAAATGTTAGCTGTCATTATTAATAAACATCTCTTGCTTGGTTTTGTAAAAGCTCTTCAAACTCACTATCTCCATAATTAAACTCATTGTGCCTTCCCTCCCTGCCTCAAACATGCCCTCCATCCTTTATATACTTACTGGCTTCAGCACAAATATCCTCATTCAATGCAAAAAAACCTGGTTGTCATCCTGGCTCTTTATTCAACCACCAATTCTCAGTTTTAACTCTCAGCTCTCAAATCCATCACATCATACAGCCACTGGCACTCTTCTATTTCGGGAGCTCAAAAACCCTCATTCACAGCACTTAGTAGTGATGGGACTCCCACAAAGGATAAAGAAATAGGTCTCATTTTCAGTTATAGATTGGATGGAATGGTATACATGATTGGAATAACATGATCAGAGCAAAAGTTATCCAAGAGATGGAAAAGTAACACAATACATAATCAAAACGTAGGATCTATCCCTTGTCTCGAGAAGTTATCTATGCTGCAATTGTAAATATACTTTGTAGTCTTCCAACATCCTCTGAACTCTATCAGAGCCAAACTGTCACTTTACATCAGTTCTTATTAGTAACATCAACTTCTATAAGACTTCAGCATGTTATCTGTACCAGTATTTTAACTTGTCATATGTTTTTTATAATTTGCTTGTGGGATATTTTATTTCACAGGATTTTCACAGTGTTAAGTTTTTAATCCCTTTTTATAAGAGACTTAGATTTTCAAAGTTCACTTACACATGTAAGAATTCTGGTCTTTGTCAGGCTAACAGTAAAAGAGGCAGAATAGTAGTAGTAGTATTTAAACCTGTAATTTTATTATAAGAGTTGGCCCTGAAAGAGCTATTATATTCAATTTCTAGAACAATTTTATTAAGGTCATATACATGTTATATTGTAATTAAATAGAAATGCAGAAGCAAATAAATTAATCTACCACTGTTAAGGCAGTATTTACTGGAATGCAGCTCCCTAGCTATTGCCCAGATTGAAATGGAATAATCAAACATACTATAACTTGAAAGTACTTTTAAGTATATGCTAAATTGCAACTCCATATGAGAATAACAATGGGCAGCTACATAAACACATAGGGTATGGAAGCCTGAAAATGTGCTTAAATCAGAAAAAGTATCAGGTTGCAGTAAAAACAAAGAGCAACTTGCTCTGAATATCATAGTTGCAGCTGCAGCCGAACAGATAACCTTTATACTTCTGAAATGTGAGAAATACTATAGATCATATATCATCCTTTCACACCCTTCATTTCAATAACAATATAATTAATTACATTATTTTTTATAGTAAAGCTCAATAACCTGTCAATAATGTTGTCTCAAGAGATACTGGTATCTTAGAACTAATAACTTGTAAAAAGAGAAAGAGGAATTATTTAAGGTCCTCATTAAAATGGTCTCTATATAAACAGATAATATTGTCTCTAGACAGTGAAATGAGCACCATTTTGTTCCCAAAACTATAATTTCACTATATGCTCTTGCTAGACATGAGTAGATCAGTATTTATTTAAAGATGAACAGTTAGGTATATGTCCTAACTTATGGAAAATAATTCACCATGAAAGTTTATTTCCACACATCCTAAAAAATCTGAGAAACATCTAAATTATATATTTTTTTAAATTCAACGCCCTTTACTTTGATTCTGTATATGAAATAGAATAAATTCATATTAATGAAATATTCAATATCTAAGACCAAAATATTCATACTAATTTACTGTTTGCATCCTGAGGTAAGTTCTGTGTTACATATGAGCAGATGTGTTAAGTGATCCTGCTTCTTCAAACATTTATAGAGGCAAAAGTAGATAGATCTGGGCAATGATCAATACGTACTTCTTTATTCTACTTCTGTATTTCTGAAGCACAACTCTAAATGCTCATATGGTTTCCCTGCTGTATACTGCATCTCCAGTAATGTTTCCTTAGAAATGCTTTTGGCTATAAGTAACAGAAAATCTGACTATTTATGGCGGAAACAAATTGGGGATGGGTATTTTTCTCACATTCGGGAAAAGTGTCTGATGGTGTTGGATCAGTCGCTCAACAATGTCATAACTAATGACTCAAATACTCTTGGCTTTTCCCTCATCTTCACAAGTTGCTGGTGAAGCTCAGAACACCACTTTTTCATTAAACAGTAGCGCCACCTATATCTTTTTTTTTCATGACTTCCTAGAAGCCCTCATAAATTTTCTTACAACTCATTTGCTAGAACTATGTCACACAGCCATTCCCAGTTGCAAGGAAAGCCAAACGATTTTGTATTGTTCAAGTCCCTCTATTGGGGACTTCAAGAGAGAAGGAAGTTGAAAATGTCTGTTAGGATAGTGATTGAACAGGGTCTAGAACATTCTGCTTTCAACTACTCACAATTTCCATACATATGGTTTACATGTAACACATTCCCCCCTCCCTAAGTTGGGAGGTAATTCCCAACTCTCATTTAGTTATGAAACCTAGCTCTAAATCTAAGATCTGTGAAAGAGAACAAATCTTTCCATCATGGTCAAGTGCAGATTACTATAAACAACTGATATTGTAAATCACTGTAATTCACAAGTTATCTGTTCTCAACACACCCAATACAACATGATATAAATGCAACGAAACCTCTCATTCAAAAACAGGAAGAATGAGAAATATACCATGGTCAATTGTCCATAGCACACAGCAATCCCTACACATACAACACCTAAATTTCCTTGGTTATTCTATCTGGCAAGTCCTGATTTAGCCATCTAGGAGGTTCTCCCTTGACTGCTGTCATTCAGATTCCCTTGTTCTGCCCTTTGAAAGGGTGTCCCTCATCCATTATCCTCCTTGACTATATATGAGGTTGGCATTGACAGTGTACCCTTCTTGTGTTCTGTCCAGTTTTATCTCCACTGATAGTATACACATCATACTGCGACTATGTGTGCAGGGAATTGCCTTAGAGATTGAATAGTCATAGAATGTTTGCTATCCGGACTTGGGCTTTCTTTAGCCACTAGCCACTTATGACAATTTAAATTTGATTAAAATTAAATTGAAAGTTCAATTCTCAGTCACACTGGCCACATTTCAAGTGTTCAATAGCTGCATGTGACTAGAGCCTACAGTATTATGGTGAAGATATAAAACATCTTCATCATTGGTGAACAGTGCTACAGAAAGAGTATCATTGAAAGGCCTGTTAAATTTTAACCGCAATGTTCCAAATCCACATAAAATTAGTATTATCTGTTAGTTAATCCATGGCTTAAAATATAGATGGTTACATTATGAAATTGTGTCAGTACATGGAAGTCATTTCTATAGCTTAGCTATCACTGTATGTCTCATTGCTGGGATAGGTGTCAGAATTCATTGTGAAAACTACAGACAATAATCAAACCATTATATATCCTGCGTTAACTCTGGACACAAAATTCGCACCAGAGATTTTAAAAGGCTCTGAATTGCCTAAATTGTACTACTTGAGAGTCAGCTAATAAAATTGACTGGTAGAAAGCTGGCAGGTCTTCTAGAGGACCCGCTCCGGGTTGAAGATGATGCACAGTATCTTTTCTCCTGCTCAGAGAGTTCATTCTAAACTCACATCAATATTTGCCAATGTCTACATTATCTCCAACCTAGTAACTGAAGACTGAAGAGAATGAAAAGGCTCCAACTGACAAAAAAGAAGGCACTGTTTAGAAGACCTCAGCTAAAGGATGTTTTCTTTGGGTTTTATGCCAGTTTGAATTTGCAAAGTTTGAAAAGACCTCAAGTCTTAGTCTGATTCATCGTAAAGAATCAGAATAGAAAGATTTTATCTTTGTTCACAGGAAGTCACCAGGCTACAGAGCAGATCCAAATTCAAATCAGACTTCTAAAGGCAGACATTAGCAAATTATTATAATCTAGTGTATTGTCAAATTTTATATTCCTATATTTAAATTTTAATTATATCTAATATTCAACATGAGGATATAAGATTTTACCAATCTTTTTACCATTTTTACCATTTTACCAATCTCTAAAACATATTGTTAAGAAAAATTAAGATATACTAAATACTTAAATCAACTATAAATATAAACTTCAGAAAACCCATGTTCAATGTTATTGTGACTCATTACAAAAATTGAATCTTTATACTAACTCAGAACCTTATTTTAAAAACTCCGGCCAGTACAACGATTAGTTTAGGGAACATAATAAGATTAAAGGAATTCTTATCACAATGAGGAATGTTATAAGATCTCTTTTAAAAAAATATTAAATTTTAAAAAGGCAAGCCTTTTTTTTTTGAGTAGTTTATTTATTTATTTATTTATTTTTATTTTTTATTTTTTTTATTAGTTTCTGCTTTATAACAAAGTGAATCAGTCATACATATACAAGGCAAGCCTTTTTAAGATTCAAGTAAAATAATCTAAATTTCATCTATAATAAAATGTGTTTTTCAGTAAATTCAGATAGCATGCTTAAAATATATCTTAATGTCTAGCAATTATCATGCACTACAACTGTAACAAAACACTTAAAAGTATATATAAATTAAATGTAACTACAAAATTAAAATTAGTAATAATAACAATAAGAAAAAAAAATAATATCAGACAGAAAAAAGACTCTAACCACTTTGTCCTCCTGGTGTGAATATCCACGAAAGCAAGTTAGAAAGGACAGAAAAGACAAAACAAAAAAGAAATAATTAATCCCATTCTTAAAACGAGTAAGACTTTTTAAGAGTTCATTTCACAGTGAAATTAAACTTCTGAAAAAGTCTAAATTACATTTTGACTGAAATATAAACATTATAAGAGGAAAATTTTTCCATACATTTCAAGCAAGAACATGCTATATACTAGAATATATTAAGATATATAAACAGAATAATTTATATAAAAGCAAGTAAATACCCAAACATCAGAAAAAGGAGAATGCTCTTTCAACAAATAAAATCCTAATTAAACACTCAATTAACTCAAAGAAAGAAACTGAAAAACGTTAAGGAATAAAGCTTTTATGTACAAAGACAATAAAACACAGTATCACTGTTTATCTTTAATTTCATCATATACTATCAAAAGCAGACAAAATGTAATTCTATATGAATTATGCATATTGCTTCTAAAAGTTTTTTTGTCCCATTAATTTAGGCCCTCTAAACTTTATAACTTGAAAGAATAAATAAGTAGAAATGGTCATTAAAGATAAAATATTATTGATTACAATTGGTAATTTGGGGTCATAGTTCCCCAACATCATAAATGTAGAAAATAAAATAATACATAAGATACATGAATTCTGAGAAAATAATCTAAAAAATAATGAATATATGGGGGCTTCCCTGGTGGCACAGTGGTTGAGAGTCCGCCTGCCGATGCAGGGGACATGGGTTCGTGCCCCGGTCTGGGAGGATCCCACAGGCTGCGGAGCGGCTGGGCCCGTGAGCCATGGCCACTGAGCCTGCATGTCCAGAGCCTGTGTTCTGCAACCGGAGAGGCCACAACTGTGAGAGGCCCGCGTACCGCAAAAAAAAAAAAAAAAAATAGAATATATGTATATGTATAACTGAATCACTTTGTATAACTGAATCACTTTGCTGTACACCTGAAACTAACACAACATTGTAAATCAACTATACTCCAATTAAAAAAAAAAAAGACATGGTACATACATACAATGGAATACTACTCAGTCATAAAAAGGCATGAAATAATGCCATTTGCAGCAACATGGATGGACCTAGAGATTATTACACTAAGTGAAGTAAGCCAGAAAGAGATATATACCATATGATATCACTTATATGTGGAATATAAAATATGACAGCAATGAACTTATCTACGAAACAGAAACAGACTCACAGACATACACAACAGACTTGTGGTTGCCAAGGGAGAGGGGAGGTGAAGGAGAGATGGAGTGAGAGTTTGGTATTAGCAGATGAAAACTATTATATATAGAATGGATAAACAACAAGGTCCTACTGTATAGCACAAGGGACTATATTCAGTATCCTGTAATAAACCATAATGGGAAAGAATATTAAATAAATAAATCAATAAGATACATGATTTGGTCAAGCGAACATATTTAAATATGGTAAAGTTTAAAAATGTTGCATTCCTCTTTATTTAAATATAAAATAATGATAATAATAGTAAAATTAATAATGTAGTAATGACCTGATATATTATAAGAACTTATATAAATTACAAATTAAAATCGTGTTTTTAGGCATCACTGTCTGAAACATTTCTAGCTGTATATCTTATGCAATTTTCTCAAGCTTTCTAGGCCTTTACTTCCTTATCTGCACAACAGGAAATTAGTATTTACTTTATATGGTTTTCTCAGAGTTAAACAACATGAAAAGCTCTCAATACAGTGTCTGACACACAGTTCTATATCTGATATTCTAGCTGATTAAAACATAGGATATTGTGTAGAAGGGATAGGACTGCATTCATTACAATACTGTGTTCTTGACCGATTCATTTGTTACAAAAGATCATATAAAAGCTATTGTACACAGTCAAGGAAAATTTTTGCTAACCATTTAGTCCAACAAAAATCATTTATGGAGCACTCATATATATGTATCAGGCACTACACTAGATTTATGAAACATTAAAAATGCGTAAGACAGTTTCTGCCATCAAGGAATTAAATGTAGTGAGAGGGAAATGAACAAGTTACTGCAGAACAGAGATGTCTGAAAGCAAGGGAATAACAAAGCACTGTGGAAACACAAATGATTGAGGAGATAGCAAGACTTGGAAAAAGAAATAAGAGAAAGTTTATGAGATGTAAGCAGGCCTTTAAAGTAATAAAGAGACACAAATGTAGAGAATAAATGTATGGACACCAAGGGGGGAAAGTGGAAGGGGGGGGTTGGTGGTGGGATGAATCGGGAGATTGGGATTGACATGTATACACTAATATGTATAAAATGGATAACTAATAAGAAGATGCTGTATAAAAAATAAATAAAAGAAAATTTTTTTTAAAAAGTGATAAAGAGAATGTCAGCAAGACTAGTGAGGGAGAACATTTTATGCAAAGTACATGGAATGTGCAAGAAGCACAGAAGCACAAACATGCTTGGCATATTTGGACACAAGTAGCTGGAAATGACTGAATTATAATTGACATGTTTGAACTAAAGTCTCCATGGTTAACTATATTAATATCTGGCAAAAGCTTAGAAGCAGAATACTTTCACAAAATAACTCACATTGCAGAAATTTTTTTAAAAAGAAGGAAAAAAATGAAGTCATAACTAATGAATTTGCTAATAGTTAATCCCTCTTAACAGATAATACAGGTTCAATTTTAGTTATACACATGAAAAACTTAGCTATAATATACACATGAATATTACTCTGCCATTATACCTTTACTATCTTTCAATAAGGATAAAAAATAAATACAAATCTACTATATGATTTATAAATAAGGCATAACATTATTTGCTACTACTTATAAAGTGTTTACTTTGCTAAAATGTGCAGACAGACTGGAAGAAGATAAGTCTGGAAGCAGAGAGACCAGTTAGGAAGTTGTTGCAATATTTGGGGTAAGAAACAAATGTGATAGTGGTATAAACTATAGTAGTAGCAAGAGGAAAGGAGAGAAGTAAACTGATTTAGGAGATACTAAGAAGTAAGGCCCCTTAAGACTTGATGGAGGAAGAGGAAGAAGTAGAGAAGGACTCCCAGAGTCCGGTTTAAGCAACCAGGAGGATAAGAAGACCATTCCTTGAAAGAAAAAAACACATGGAGAAGCAAATTTGGGGGAAAATAATGACTTCGAGTATAGACAAGGTGAATCTGAGGTGCCCATTAATATATCCAAGCAGAGACTTTTCAGTAGGCAGCTACAGAGGTGGATCTGGAGCTCAAAAGAATAATCCGGCTAGTGAAATCATATCTGTAAATCATCAGCATATATACAGAATCTGAAGCTCTGAAAGTGAATAAAATCTCCCAAGGAAATTGTTAAAGGAAAAAAGAAAAATGAGGAAGATGACCCATAATCAAAATGGTTCTTCTCTTGGAACTGGCAAGACTCCAAAGAAAAGAAATTCAAAGCGAAAGGACTAGTAATCTCTCCTAATCAGATTTTAATATACAATTTAAGTCAGAAGTTTCACTGTATTTGTCAAAAGTGATTTTAATCTCATCAATAATCAAACTGGAATTGAGTTGCTTGAAAAACAAAGGTAATGTATAAATATAAAATATTATCAAGGTCCTTAAGACAAAGACTGATTAAAATCTCCTGGGAAATATGAAAAATAACCTGCTGTGGAGGAGTAGTTTAATTTTAAACATATGGAAAACCTGGATATTTTTAAATGGGTAAAAGTGAATCTTCAATCGAATCATTTGGATATTTACTTCAGCTTACGCTTAGTCTGTGTTTAAAAAAAGAAAAGACTAAATGGTCAATTCAAAGATTAAAGATTAAAATAAGGTATATATATTTACATACATGTTCATAATGACAGACTCAGTTTAGGTATACAGTAAGGAATATACTAATCCAATCTACAAATATGATTATCTAATTGAATAAGAAAACATATGTGAAAGCATCTTGCGTGGTACCTGATATATATGTTAGGTAAGGAGAAATCTAATAGCATAGAAATTATTGCAAAACACTTTAAAGCGCTCACTGTGTGCCAACTACATGTTTAAGTGCTTCACAAATATTAATTCATTTTATTCTCACAATAGCCTTGTAAGATATGTACTATTATTACTTCTATTACTTATAGATGAAGAAACTGAGGCAGAGAGACAAAGCATCTTGTACAAGGTCACATAGCTGATAAATGATAAAGCTGGAATTTAAGCTTAGTCTCACTTCAGAACTTGAGCTGAAGCCACCACACAGTGTTGCCTCTATATAATGCCAGTGTCCTCTGTTGGCTTTACGTATCTTTTCTATAATTTAATTGATGAATTAATGATTTTAGGTCATAATTACTAGACATGAAAACTCTAATAATAACTTAGGGTATGTCCAAAAGCATTTATTAAAATTTTAATAGTACAAATTATATTTATTAATTTCCTTTAAATAGTTATTAAAAATTCATTGTATTTTATATTCTAAAAGAATTTTATACTTAGCATTTTTTCTTCATAATCAACTCTCCCTATGGCCATCCTTACTGTCTTACCACTTCTGCTGATAAGTAATCACATTGTCTCTTCCCAAGATCAATGTACTTTAAGTATTAATCTACCTTCTATCGCTGGCTCTATTCTCTTTCCTCTCTGATATTTCCTCTTGATAGTCATAGCACCATTTCAGACTAAATATGGCAATTTCATCTGCCAACAACTATTCTTTGTGCAACTTTTCATTAGTTCCCCAGTCACCTAGGAAACTAATGTCAGCTTCCCTCAGATTCCTTCTCTAGATATTCAGTCTTTCTCCTACTACTTGCTCATCTGTATTGCCAAAAAGATACATCCCTCTCTATATATCAATGTTGTACATTCTCCAGAGTTATACCACCATCACCTGTCTCTCTCTTCTTGCCTACTTTCTATAATCAATCCAAAACCACCTCTTTTTCACATCACTACAGTAATACTCCATCTTCTCTCTCAAGCCTGGACTCTTTTTTTCAAGAACTGCAAGAATTACACACTGCTGTATAGGCAGTATAAGTTTATCTTTTTATTCATCCACAAGTTTGGACTGCCATCTTCAAGAAAACATCATCACAGTGCTGAGCTGCAGCAAGAAGCTGGATCAAAAGACAAAGCTTAGGGCTTCCCTGGTGGCGCAGTGGTTGAGAGTCTGCCTGCCGATGCAGGGGACGTGGGTTCGTGCCCCAGTCCGGGAGGATCCCACATGCCGCAAAGTGGCTGGGCCCGTGAGCCATGGCCGCTGAGCCTGCACGTCTGGAGCCTGTGCTCCGCAACGGGAGAGGCCACAACACAGTGAGAGGCCCGCGTACCGCAAAAAAAAAAAAAAAGACAAAGCTTATCCCAAAATAACATGCCCATTTATAAGTACACCCAATTTCTTTCCTCCATTCATTCACTCAACAAGTATTTAATCAATCAATAATAATAAAATGTTAAGAGTAATACATTAGAAGTCTGTAGAATTCATTGAGGCACAAAAGAGTGAGTGGTTAATTCACAAGGGATACCCAAAGAAAGCATCATGGAGATGATGCTTAAATTCAGAAAGATGAGTAATTGTTCATGAAGTGGGTAAGGGTCATGGGTGGAATGGGGTCCAGGGGGAAGCAGAGAGATGTATTTCAGATTACAGTAGCAGGGTAAGCAAAAGCAAAAGACATAAAAGACAGTGGTAATTTAAGAGAAGTACAAGTATATCCATGGTTTCTGCTTCCTTGGATTCAAGCAACCATGTATAGAAAAGATTTTGGGAAAAAAAATTTCAGAAAGCTCTGATAGATGAAATTTTCACATACTGAGGTATGGGCAAGTCATTCTGGCTTATACATGATTTGGCTTGAACTTTATGCTAACTAGAACAGTCTGTCTTATGGCCTGTCAAACATGCATTGTACATCTGCTTTAACCATTAAAGGAAAGAATGTGTTTAAAAATCAAGACGAAGTGACGGGTTCAGGCATTCAAATCAGAGCTGGGTGACTATTGTGGATGTGGTTTCAGACACGTTCTTGCATCACTGAGACCCTGAATTTTCTGAATTGTATCAAACTCAAGGAGACCACCAGCCATTCTCAAAGCAATATCTTCCAGCAGTTACCAGCTTCAACGTTATGGTCTCAAGGTCTCCCCTTGTAACCATGCAACCATTTCAGACCCCAATCAATCCTTGCTTAGTAAGCACTCTTACTTCTTGTCAGATCCAATCCTAATTCTTGACAAGCAGTTTATGTAACTTTCTAGTTTTTCCATATATAAGCCTCCCCCATTTTTTAGGCTGACTGAACACAATTCAAGTCCTTCTTGAATCTGTGTCTCCCAGGCTATAGTCCTCAGTGTGTCTCAAAGAAGACTCTTTCCTATTCCTATTAGAGACCATTTATTGCTTATTTGTGTCAATAGTTCCAAAAAACAAAACTTGAATATGAGACACCGGTAACTATTTATATAACATTTACACTCTATTTACCACTATTTATATAGCATTTATATTGTATTAGGAATTATAAGCAATCTAGAGATGGTTTAAAGTATATGGGAGGATGTGCATAGGTTATATGCAAATACTATGCCATTTTACATAAGGAACTTGAGCATCCATGTATTTTGCTATGCGTGGGGGGGGGGGCAGTCCTGGAACCAATCCCCAAAGGACATGGGACACCAAGGGAGGACTGCAGTGTAGTTTAGTCGGGGTATACTGAATGCGGTGAAGCTTATTCTTTGAGTTAGGCAGGGAATAAACCATAGAGAAAGGGCTCTTTATGCCATTAGAAACTTCACTGAAGAGATGAGGAGTCACTAAATAGTTTTTAAGCAGAAGGTAAAATAATCAGATCTGCATTTTACAGATATCAGCATAGCAGCATGTGAAGGATGTGTTTGAGGAATCCAGATGGGAGCAAAGAGACCAGTTAGGAAACTAGTATTAGTCCAAGTGATGGAGGATGAGAGCCCAAATAAGAGAGCAGTTAGTAGTTTATGTAGACAGAGAGGAAAGAATAAAATGCAAAATTTGTGGGGAAAGAATGGTGAAGGACAGAAATCTGAGATGATTCCTGGCTTTCTAGTTTAGGTGATATAGCATATAGTGGTGCCATTCAAAAAGTTGAAAATTATAGGAGATGTAGATCTGGGCATTGTTCCAGCAATAGGAAATACATAGTCTGTTCTGGCCTAAGTGAGAGTCAGTGGTATTTTAATATATTTATTGAAAGGGAGTTTAAAAGACAAGACTTCAAAAGAAGAAGCTTATGTCCTTTTTTTTTAATTGAACCATTTATTTATTTATATAGATATATTAAAACTGCATATATTTTTGTATACAATTTGATGAGTCTGAACTTACAAATATATCCATGAAACCATCCCCACAATCAAGTAACACACATATCTGTCACCTCCAAAATTTTCCTTGAGTCCCCTCATGTCCTTTTCATGGATCAAAATTATTTTTAACTTAAAAAAAATTGCTTCAGATAGGACTTCATTTGTTTTTGCTTATGTTTGAAGTTAAGTATTTTTGTTGGGGATCCTTTAAAAGAAATTAGATGAGATTTATTGGGTGAAGAAAGAGAAATTCATGACTATGTCTAACTGTCCTCTCACAATTACCTGCAATTCTATTTCCACTGTGCTCCACTATCTAGTGTCTGTTTTACCATCCTAAAGTTCTGGTTATATCCTGAATTCCTTTATTTATTAAACTCTATATAGTCTCCTATTATGATCAGAACTCATTTCAGATGCTAATACTAATCTTCTCCATATATACTAAGTAAAATCTATTTAACCTGGTGCTCATCTTTTCTAATGATAAGGAGCTCACTTTATCTATTGATGAGGACATTAGGTACTGAGCAGTATCCTTTCCACCAAGAGGTTAGGAGCAAAGAGATACCAAAGACAACTCTCAAAAGCACGTCTGCCAATAACCAAGAATACCTTGCACCTGTTATACATCAGTAGTCTACAAATATTTTTTCTCTTCTCTCAAATCTCTAAAACCACGTACCCCTCGCACATTTTTAAGATAGCATTTAAATTTTAAGTTTAAATAGCTGCAAAGATACATTTTCAGATACATTGTGTATTGTAGGTGTGACTTAATTATATTTTTATCAAAGCTTGGAGCTGTAGATTTACCTCGTTCAATATACAGAAAATATCTACTTTATAACATATTTGGCAAACTAGTCCACATTGTCAAACCATCACACAAATCTGACTTTATATCAAAGAGTCCAACTTCATTTTTAAATTCATATAAATGCGTTATTATGGGTCACCATGATAATCATCTCAAAATTCCAATTCTGAAAAAGAGAGATGAAGCACCAGAGTCTCGCCAAAAGTCTGTTGCCTGAATGAAATAACGTGCTGCCTCATTCTATGTTTCTTACAAAACTTCTCACTGCTTTGCCCTCATGAATCTCTCCTTCAGGACAACTCTCCTTCAGCGGCAACTCTCCTTGTCACTTTGCCTGGTGCCCCAGAGATTTTTACATCCTGAGGCAATATATTATATAAAGACCAAAATTCAGATTAGGTATGGTTGAGGAGCATGCTTTTCTTTTGAAGAGTAGAAGCCACCCACTTAAAAAAGTGAGTTGGAAAGAAAAATTTATAAAACAGAAAAGTGTTCTCAGGTAGATCAATTTTAAGAAAAAATGAAAGGATACATGTGGAAATCTGTGCCCTTGAAGTTATTCGCACCCGTCTCCTCTCCAAAAAA
Organism: Mesoplodon mirus; assembly: GCF_964341445.2. Classification (NCBI taxonomy): domain Eukaryota; kingdom Metazoa; phylum Chordata; class Mammalia; order Artiodactyla; family Ziphiidae; genus Mesoplodon; species Mesoplodon mirus. The sequence continues at coordinate 31,930,556 of NC_138992.1, forward strand.
CCTTCCTTCCACAACAGGGTACACTTTCAAGACCACTGCCAAAGCTTAACAATATACTAGACATACTGACATAACAGAATTAATGAAGCTTCTCAATTCCTTTTATAAATTCTTTAAGCAGTAAAATATCTGACTATATTCCTTTTCAAGGATTACATGAATAATCTAGTATTAATTTAAAAATCATAAAATGTTAAGCCCACCTTAGAAATCATTTAAATTGATGCTACCATTTTACAGATTTTAAAACAGAAGCACTAAGACATGAAGTGATATGTCAACAAGAGTCATGTAACACCAGGGCAGGAACAAAACTTGGTTCTCCTAGTTGTCTCAACTTAAGTCACCCTGTTCCTAGACAATGTCAAAGTTTTACCAATATACTGGAATGTAGTGATTTCATAAAACTCTAACAGAAAATCCATACATGATATGTTTGATTTGGGGTATGGGAACTGATTATATATTACACAAGCACACTAACTACAGACTTGCAGGTAATTACAGTGGCTTGAATTTTTTTTTAAAAGACTTACCATCTGATATACTGAACACACATATATCAATATATTTTAAGGGACTTTCTTAAGAATCACTTTCTTTTACAACCATACTAAAGGTATCATTCATTCTGTTTCAAATCTGCTAATATATAGTAAAAGAATCTATATCTGTTACATTTGCAAATTAAACACTATAATTCTAAAAAAATATATTTTTTATTTTTTCAAAATTAGATTATCCATTGAGACATGGTAATCTATTTTTCCCAAAAAGTAAAAGAAACAAAAAATTAATGTTGCCACACTCTGAAGCTTAAAATAATCCTGACTGTAAATTACTTTTAATGTCTTTACCACTAGAGTCTCTATTCCATGATTATAAAATAATATCTCCCTTAGGAAGTCATTATTTTTCAATTTAACTAAATATATAGTTTTAATTTATTAAGGAGTATCATCTTAAGAAAATAAATGAAAGCAATATTTCATAAAATCTTATTATACTGGTATGCCATAGTCCTGTACTTCATTTATTCTCTCTGTATCCTAAATGCACCTCAGAAGAGTTAATTAATTGTTAAGGATGGCTGCACATGAAAGACCCTTAAAATTAAAACAAAAGATTATTTTATCTTGTTCTTTTAAGAGATTACTAAAATAATTTTTAAATTGCTTTATAATTAATTTTAAGCTATAAAATATTTATATTGTCATTATTCTACTTCATAAAAATAATCTTACCAAAATGCACTGAGCTTAATCCTTTGGAGCTACGATAAATCAAAAAATGTGTTCAGCAAACATATGGACACCAAGGGGGGAAAGCGGGGATGGGGGGGTGGGATGAACTGGGAGATTGGGATTGACATATATACACTAATATGTATAAAATAGATAACAAATAAGGACCTGCTGTATAAAAAAATAAAATAAAATAAAAGTCAAAAAAAATGTGTTCAGTATCTATTGTGAGCAAAAGCTTTCTTCTAGTACATAAGGCAACTGAGTATACGTAGGAAGATCCAATTTGAAAAGAGGAATTAAACTCATTATTCTTTTCATTTAGAATACAGGCCATATATATATATATATATATATATATATATATATATATATATGGATATATGGAATGCTTTCCCAAGTAAATTATGAATGAAAATTATTTTTTATGTTTAGTCCCTAACATTTCCCTCAGATCTTAGAAAAAATATGAGAAACATGGAGGTTACTCTCTCTGCTTCCTTTCTTCTTCCATAAATCATCCACATCAAGCTAATCCACAATATATAGAGTTTTATAGTTGATTACAATACAAAAAAATGTTCAAGGGGTGTTCCAGTTTTTCACTGTACTTAACTTATTGACTAGAACTTTGCTCAGCATAAAGAGACCATATGTTAGAAACCAGAAAATATATTTTTTAAGCAAACTATATTCAGATGTCATTACAGACTTCTGCTTGTGGCCTAAATGGGGTAGCAAGGGCTAGATTCCTTCAGCTGCCTGAAACAAGCAAACAAACAAAAAATAGGCAAAATGTATGAAGAATGGTATTCAAGATAATGGACATCAGGCAAAAAAGCCCAGCTGAAATATGGGAAACAAACAAGATAAGATCTACAATTGCCCCAGGTTACTGTTTTGAGAGGCTTTCCATGCAGCAGAGTAATACAGAGCAGCTGAAACTCACTTGGCAGACATCCTAAGTTGAAGAGAACAAACTAAGCCTGAGGAGGCCAACACAGCTAGCTTTTGTTGAACAAGTTATCAGAGAAGAGAAAGGTGAACAGAGAAAGAAAACTCCACAGAGATCTACAGAGAGACCCCTCAAGTGTTCAACTTAGTAATGATCAGTGAGTATGAATGTGATTAAATACCCAGGAGTGGGGAAAAAAATCATCTGAAAGGATTAGAGAAAACGGTAGATGTTCCTACCAGCTAGACAAGAAAAACTCATAATCATGGGGTATTGGTTAAAGCACTCAGGAAAGCCTTGCCTCTGTAGAAGAGAATAATTAGTGCTAAACTGAGCACTGTTCCAGTTCCACCTAACAAATCACAAAAGCAAGATACAAAAGTCAAATTGTTTCCATGTAACAACTGCATTCCAGAACAAAGTTCAAGGAGAGTTATAGGAATGAAAAAATATCTAGCACCCAACAAAGTAAAATTTTCAATGCCTGATATTCAACGTAAGATACTAGGCATGTAAAGAGTCAGGAAAACACATACCATAATGAGAATAATCAATCAAAACCAACCCAACACTGACAAACATGTTAAAATTAGCATAGGAGAACTTCAAAACAATTATTACAGAGTGTGTATTCTACACGTTCAAAAAGTTAACTAGAAGACTTCCGGGTAAGATGGCGGAAGAGTAAGACGCGGAGATCACCTTCCTCCCCACAGATACACCAGAAATACAGCTACACGTGGAACAACTCCTACAGAACACCTACTGAACGCTGGCATAAGACCCCAGACCTCCCAAAAGGCAAGAAACTCCCCACATACCTGGGTAGGGCAAAGCGGAGAGATCCCCACACAGAGGATCGGTGCCGAGCGGCACTCACCAGCCCGAGAGGCTTGTCTGCTCGCCCGCCGGGGCGCGCAGCGCTGGAAGCTGAGGCTCGGGCTTCGGTCAGAGCGCAGAGAGAGGACTGGGGCTGGCGGCGAGAACTCAGCGTGAAGGGGGCTAATGTGCCACAGCTAGCCGGGAGGGAGTCCGGGAAAACTCTGGAGCTGCTGAAGAGGCAAGAGACTTTTTCTTCCCTCTTGGTTTCCTGGCGCGCGAGGAGAGGGGATTAAGAGCGCTGCTTAAAGGGGCTCCACAGACGGGCGCGAGTCGCGACTGAAAGCGCGGAGCCCAGTGACGGGCGTGGGACGCTGGGGCTGCTGCTGCTGCCGCCAAGAAGCCTGTGTGCGAGCGCAGGTCACTGTCCACACCGCCCTTCTGGGAGCCTGTGCAGCCCGCCACTGCCGGGGTCCCGGGATCCAGGGGCAGCTTCCCTGGGAGAACGCACGGCGCGCCTCGGGCTGGTGCAACGTCACGCCGACCTCTGCCGCTGCAGGCTCGCCCCGCACTCCGTGCCCCTCCCTCCCGCCCGGCCTGAGTGAGCAAGAGTCCCCGAAGCGGCTGCTCCTTTAACCCTGTCCTGTCTGAGCGAAGAACAGACGCCCTCCGGCGACCTACACGCAGAGGCGGGGCCAAATCCAAAGCTGAGACCCAGGAGCTGTGAGAACAAAGAAGAGAAAGGGAAACCTCTCCCAGCAGCCTCAGAAGCAGCGGATTAAAGCTCCACAATCAACTTGATGTACCCTGCATCTGTGGAATACATGAATAGACAACACATCATCCCAAATTGAGGAGCCCGGAGTCAGTGCTGTGCCTCTGAGTTGGGAGAGCCAACTTCAGGACACTGGTCCACAAGAGACCTCCCAGCTCCACATAATATCAAACGGCAAAAATCTTCCAGAGATCTCCATCTCAACACCAGCACCCAGCTTCACTCAACGACCAGCAAGCTACAGTGCTGGACACCCTATGCCAAACAACTAGCAAGACAGGAACACAACGCCACCCATTAGCAGAGAGGTGGCCTAAAATCATAAAAAGTCCGCAGACAACCCAAAACACACCACCAGACGTGGACCTGCCCACCAGAAAGACAAGATCCAGCCTCATCCACCAGAACACAGGCACTAGTCCCCTCCACCAGGAAGCCTACACAACCCACTAAACCAACCTTAGCCACTGGGGACAGACACCAAAAACAACGGGAACTACGAACCGGCAGCCTGCAAAAAGGAGACCCCAAACACAGTAACATAAGCAAAATGAGAAGACAGAAAAACACACAGCAGGAGAAGGAGCAAGATAAAAACCCACCAGATCTAACAAATGAAGAGGTAATAGGCAGTCTACCTGAAAAAGAATTCAGAATAATGATGGTAAAGATGATCCAAGATTCTATTTCCCAGATCCAAAATCTTGGAAATAGAATAGACAAAATGCAAGAAACAGTTAACAAGGACCTAGAAGAACTAAAGATGAATCAAGCATCGATTAAAAACACAATACATGAAATGAAAAATACTCTAGATGGGATCAATAGCAGAATAACTGAGGCAGAAGAACGGATAAGTGAGGTGGAAGATAAAATAGTGGAAATAACTGCTGCAGAGCAAAATAAAGAAAAAAGAATGAAAAGAACAGAGGACAGTCTCAGAGACCTCTGGGACAACATTAAACGCACCAACATTCGAATTATAGGGGTTCCAGAAGAAAAAGAGAAAAAGAAAGGGACTGAGAAAATATTTGAAGAGATTATAGTTGAAAACTTCCCTAATATGGGAAAGGAAATAGTTAATCAAGTCCAGGAGGCACAGAGAGTCCCATACAGAATAAATCCAAGGAGAAATACGCCAAGACACATATTAATCAAACTGTCAAAAATTAAACACAAAGAAATCATATTAAAAGCAGCAAGGCAAAAACAACAAATAACACACAAGGGAATCCCCATCAGGATAACAGCTGATCTCTCAGCAGAAACTCTACAAGCCAGAAGGGAGTGGCAGGACATAATTAAAGTGATGAAGGAGAAAAACCTGCAACCAAGATTACTCTACCCAGCAAGGATCTCATTCAGATTTGATGGAGAAATTAAAACATTTACAGACAAGCAAAAGCTGAGAGAGTTCAGCACCACCAAACCAGCTTTACAACAAATGCTAAAGGAACTTCTCTAGGCAAGAAACACAAAAGAAGGAAAAGACCTACAATAACGAACCCAAAACAATTAAGAAAATGGGAATAGGAACATACATATCGATAATTACCTTAAATGTAAATGGATTAAATGCTCCCACCAAAAGATACAGATTGGCTGAATGGATACAAAAACAAGACCCATATATATGCTGTCTACAAGAGACCCACTTCAGACCTAGAGACACATACAGACTGAAAGTAAGGGGATGGAAAAAGATATTCCATGCAAATGGAAATCAAAAGAAAGCTGGAGTAGCAATTCTCATATCAGACAAAATAGACTTTAAAATAAAGACTACTAGAAGAGACAAAGAAGGACACTACCTAATGATCAAGGGATCGATCCAAGAAGAAGATATAACAATTGTAAATATTTATGCACCCAACATAGGAGCACCTCAATACATAAGGCAAATACTAACAGCCATAAAAGGAGAAATCGACAGTAACACAGTCATAGTAGGGGACTTTAACACCCCACTTTCACCAATGGACAGATCATCCAACATGAAAATAAATAAGGAAACACAAGCTTTAAATGATACATTAAACAAGATGGACTTAATTGATATTTATAGGACATTCCATCCAAAAACAACAGAATACACATTTTTCTCAAGTGCTCATGGAACATTCTCCAGGATAGATCATATCTTGGGTCACAAATCAAGCCTTGGTAAATTTAAGAAAATTGAAATTGTATCAAGTATCTTTTCCGACCACAATGCTATGAGACTAGATATCAATTACAGGAAAAGAGCTGTAAAAAATACAAACACATGGAGGCTAAACAATAAACTACTTAATAACGAAGTGATCACTGAAGAAATCAAAGAGGAAATTAAAAAATACCTAGAAACAAATGACAATGGAGACACGACGACCCAAAACCTATGGGATGCAGCAAAAGCAGTTCTAAGAGGGAAGTTTATAGCAATACAATCCCACCTTAAGAAACAGGAAACATCTTGAATAAACAACCTAACCTTGCACCTAAAGCAATTAGAGAAAGAAGAACAAAAACATCCCAAAGTTAGCAGAAGGAAAGAAATCATAAAAATCAGATCAGAAATAAATGAAAAAGAAATGAAGGAAACGATAGCAAAGATCAATAAAACTAAAAGCTGGTTCTTTGAGAAGATAAACAAAATTGATAAACCATTAGCCAGACTCACCAAGAAAAAAAGGGAGAAGACTCAAATCAATAGAATTAGAAATGAAAAAGGAGAAGTAACAACTGACACTGCAGAAATACAAAAGATCATGAGAGATTACTATAAGCAACTCTATGCCAATAAAATGGACAACCTGGAAGAAATGGACAAATTCTTAGAAATGCACAACCTGCCGAGACTGAACCAGGAAGAAATAGAAAATATGAACAGACCAATCACAAGCACTGAAATTGAAACTGTGATAAAAAATCTTCCAACAAACAAAAGCCCAGGACCAGATGGCTTCACAGGCGAATTCTATCAAGCATTTAGAGAAGAGCTAACACCTATCCTTCTGAAACTCTTCCAAAATATAGCAGAGGGAGGAACACTCCCAAACTCATTCTACGAGGCCACCATCACCTTGATACCAAAACCAAACAAGGATGTCACAAAGAAAGAAAACTACAGGCCAATATCACTGATGAACATAGATGCAAAAATCCTCAACAAACTACTAGCAAACAGAATCCAACAGCACATTAAAAGGATCATACACCATGATCAAGTGGGGTTTATTCCAGGAATGCAAGGATTCTTCAATATACGCAAATCAATCAACATGATACACCATATTAACAAATTGAAGGAGAAAAACCATATGATCATCTCAATAGATGCAGAGAAAGCTTTCGACAAAATTCAACACCCATTTATGATAAAAACCCTGCAGAAAGTAGGCATAGAGGGAACTTTCCTCAACATAATAAAGGCCATATATGACAAACCCACAGCCAGCATCGTCCTCAATGGTGAAAAACTGAAAGCATTTCCACTAAGATCAGGAACAAGACAAGGTTGCCCACTCTCACCACTCTTTTTCAACCTAGTTTTGGAAGTTTTAGCCACAGCAATCAGAGAAGAAAAGGAAATAAAAGGAATCCAAATTGGAAAAGAAGAAGTAAAGCTGTCACTGTTTGCAGATGACATGATACTATACATAGAGAATCCTAAAGATGCTACCAGAAAACTACTAGAGCTAATCAATGAATTTGGTAAAGTTGCAGGATACAAAATTAATGCACAGAAATCTCTGGCATTCCTATATACTAATGATGAAAAATCTGAAAGTGCAATCAAGGAAACAGTCCCATTTACCATTGCAACAAAAAGAATAAAATATCTAGGAATAAACCTACCTAAGGAGACAAAAGACCTGTATGCAGAAAATTATAAGACACTGATGAAAGAAATTAAAGATGATACAAATAGATGGAGAGATGTACCATGTTCTTGGATTGGAAGAATCAACATTGTGAAAATGACTCTACTACCCAAAGCAATCTACAGATTCAATGCAATCCCTATCAAACTACCACTGGCATTTTTCACAGAACTAGAACAAAAAAATTCACAATTTGTATGGAAACACAAAAGACCCCGAATAGCCAAAGCAATCTTGAGAACGAAAAATGGAGCTTGAGGAATCAGGCTCCCTGACTTCAGACTATACTACAAAGCTACAGTAATCAAGACAGTATGGTACTGGCACAAAAACAGAAAGATAGATCAATGGAACAGGATAGAAAGACCAGAGATAAACCCACGCACATATGGCCACCTTATCTTTGATAAAGGAGGCAGGAATGTACAGTGGAGAAAGGACAGTCTCTTCAATAAGTGGTGCTGGGAAAACTGGATAGGGACATGTAAAAGTATGAGATTAGATCACTCCCTAACACCATACACAAACATAAACTCAAAATGGATTAAAGACCTAAATGTAAGGCCAGACACTATCAAACTCTTAGAGGAAAACATAGGCAGAACACTCTATGACATAAATCACAGCAAGATCCTTTTTGACCCACCTCCTAGAGAAATGGAAATAAAGACAAAAATAAACACATGGGACCTAATGAAACTTAAAAGCTTTTGCACAGCAAAGGAAACCATAAACAAGACCAAAAGACAACCCTCAGAATGGGAGAAAATATTTGCAAATGAAGCAACTGACAAAGGATTAATCTCCAAAATTTATAAGCAGCTCATGCAGCTCAATAGCAAAAAAACAAACAACCCAATCCAAAAATGGGCAGAAGACCTAAATAGACATTTCTCCACAGAAGATATACAGACTGCCAACAAACACATGAAAGGATGCTCAACATCTTTACTCATTAGAGAAATGCAAATCAAAACTACAATGAGATATCATCTCACACCAGTCAGAATGGCCATCATCAAAAAATCTAGAAACAATAAATGCTGGAGAGGGTGTGGAGAAAAGGGAACACTCTTGCACTGCTGGTGGGAATGTCAATTGGTACAGCCACTATGGAGAACGGTATGGAGGTTCCTTAAAAAACTACAAATAGAACTACCATATGACCCAGCAATCCCACTACTGGGCATATACCCTGAGAAAACCATAATTCAAAAAGAGACATGTACCAAAATGTTCATAGCAGCCCTATTTACAATAGCCCGGAGATGGAAACAACCTAAGTGTCCATCATCGGATGAATGGATAAAGAAGATGTGGCACATATATACAATGGAATATTACTCAGCCATAAAAAGAAATGAAATTGAGCTATTTGTAATGAGGTGGATAGACCTAGAGTCTGTCATACAGAGTGAAGTAAGTCAGAAAGAGAAAGACAAATACTGTATGCTAACACATATATATGGAATTTAAGAAAAAAAAATGTCATGAAGAACATAGGGGTAAGACAGGAATAAAGACACAGACCTACTAGAGAATGGACTTGAGGATATGGGGAGGGGGAAGGGTAATCTGTGACAAAGTGAAAGAGCGGCATGGACATATATACACTACCAAACGTAAGGTAGATAGCTAGTGGGAAGCAGCCGCATAGCACAGGGAGATCAGCTCGGTGCTTTGTGACCACCTGGAGGGGTGGGATAGGGAGGGTGGGAGGGAGACGCAAAAGGGAGGGGATATGGAAACATATGTATATGTATAACTGATTAAATTTGTTATAAAGCAAAGAATAAAAAAAAAAAAGAATATACAGAAGCACTCAGATATATTTGCTGAGAACTATATTCATGGGTTCAAATCTCTACTCTGCTGATAACCAGTTGTGTCAACTTAGCCATGCTACTTAAACACTGCCTTACTTCCCTCATCTATTAAGTGTGGATTATAATTGTATGTAAACCATAAAGCAGTTGTAAAGTTCCAATGAGTTCGTACAGAGAGCCTGACTGATATTAATTGCCAAATACGCTATTTATTGTATTTTATCAGAGATAGGAGATGTGAACAAAAATATCATGATAAATTTAGATTTTTATATAAAATTTATACTTTCAGTGTAAATTAAAAGAACTCCAGTAAAACCAAATAATTCCAAAAAAAAAAAAAAAAGTTAACTAGACTGTGGAAGATAAAAAAATGTCTAAAATTGAAATTCTAGACATGAAAACTATAATGTCTGAGGTGAAAAAATACACTGAATGGTATTAACAGCAGATTTGACACTGTAGAAGAAAAGATTAGTAAACCTGGGGCATAGAAATAAAACATAAACCAAATGAAAATGGAGAAAATTAAAATTTTATTTAATAAAAAGAACATAAGTGAGCTGTAGGACAACTTCAAGCAGCCTAGTGTATGGGTAACAAGACTCCCTGAAGGAGAAGAGAGAGAGGATGGGCCAGTAAAAATATATGAAGAAAAAACTGACAACATGCTATACAGCCTATGAAAACTATAAACACATAGATCCAAAAAGCTCAGAAAACCTCCAAACACAACAAACATGAAGAAAATTAACCAAGAAACATCATAATTAAATTGCACGAAACCAGTGATCAAAAGGATATCTTAAAAGCAATCAGACAAAAAAGACACATTATATACAGAGAGATAAAGATGAGAATGGTATTACAATTCTAATTGGAAATACTGAAAGGGAGAAGGCAGTGAAGCAAAAATATTTAAAATATTGAAAGAAAATAACTGTTAAACTAGAATTCTATACCAAGCAAAAATATTTTTTAAAAAAAACAAGGGCAAAAATTTTAGCATAAAAAGTTGAAAGCATTCATCACTAGCAGACTCGTACTATAGCAAATATTGAAGGAAATCTTTCAGGCAGATGAAATATGATACCAGACAGAAATACAGATCTACAAAAAGAAATGAACACTACCAGAAATGGTAACAACACAAGTAAATACATAGTATTTCTTTATTATTTAAAACTCCTTAAAACATAAGCCTTTTAAACAAAAAACAAACAAACAAACAGTGTATTGTGGGATTTATAAAACAGGTAAAAGTAAGCTATATGATAACAATAATATAAGTCCAAAAGGGTAGAAATGGAAGTACACTATTATATATTCTTATACTATACTATACACCAAATGGTATATTATCAGTTCAGGTTGACTGTGATCATTTAAAGATGTATATTACAAATCCTTAAGCAATTAATAAAATAACAAAACAAAGAGCCAACAAAGCTACAAAACAAAGAGTCAACAAAGCTAATGAGCTAACAAAGCAGATAAAACTGAATCAAAAAAGTACTTGATTAATCCAAAAGGAGACTAAAAAAGAAATAAAGATCAGATGGTAAAAGTAGAAAAAGAGCAAAATGATATAATCAAACTTAACCACATCAGTAATCACATTAAATATAAATTATCTAAACACCCAACTGAAAGGCAGGGATTGTCAGACTGGCTAACAAAGCAATACCCAATTATATGCTGCCTATAAGAAAAGTACTTCAAATATGAAGACACAAATTAGTTTAAAGTAAAAGAACAGGAAACATAAACAATGTTACTACTACCCAATAGAAAGTTGGAATGATTATAGTAAGATTAGACAAAACAGATTTCAGAGCAAAGAATATTACCAGGAATAAAGTCACTTAATAATTATAAAGAGGCCAATTATTTAATAGGATGTAATAATGCTAAATGTTTATGCACCTAAAAACAGAACTTTAAAATACATAAAGCAAAAGCCAATAAAACTGTAAAAAGAAATGGACAAATCCAAGTTTAGTTATATATTTCAATATCCCTCTCTTAATAATTGATAGAATAAATAGGTAGGAAATCAACAAGGATATAGTAGACTTGAACAACTCTATTAAACAACTTGACCTATTGGACATTTAAAAACACTGTCAAAAAATAGCAGAATAGGGGCTTCCCTGGTGGCGCAGTGGTTGAGAGTCTGCCTGCCGATGCAGGGGACGCGGGTTCGTGCCCCGGTCTGGGAGGATCCCACATGCCGCGGAGCAACTGGGCCCGTGAGCCAAAATTACTGAGCTTGCGCGTCTGGAGCCTGTGCTCTGCAACAAGAGAGGCCGCGATAGTGAGAGGCCCGCGCACCACGATGAAGAGTGGCCCCCGCTCTCCGCAACTAGAGAAAGCCCTCGCGCAGAAACGAAGACCCAACACAGCCATAAATAAATAAATAAATAAATAAATAAAGCAAACTGTCAACAAGTAAAAAAATAAACACTATAAAAAAATAATAATAATAAGCTTTAAAAAAAAATAGCAGAATATACACCCTCTTCAAGAATACACAGAACGTTTGTCAAAATAAACCATATTCTGGGCCATAAAATAAGTTTCAGTACACTTCAAAGGATTCAAGGCATACAAAGTATATCTAGGACCACAACCGAATTAAATTAAAAATCATTAACAGAAAGATCTCTGGAATCCACCCCCAATATTTAAAAAATAAATAACACACTTCTAAGTTATTCATAGGTCAAAGATGAAAAGTAAAATTAGGAAGTATTTCAACTGAATGAAAATGAAAAGACAGCATATCAGAATTTGGGGGATGTCACTGAAGCAGTACTTAGGGGAAATTGATGGCACATGATGCCTATATCAGAAAAGAAGGAAAACCTCAAAGCAATGACCTCAGCTTCCACCTTAAGAAACCAGAAAAAGAAGAGACAATTAATTACAGTTAGCAAAGGAAAAGAAATAATAAAGATCAAAGATGAAATCAACAATTTAAAAAATCAATAAAACAAAAAGCTGGTTCTTTGATAAGATCAATAAAATTGATAAATATCTGTCAGACTAAGCAGGGAAAAAGACAGAAGACGTAAATTACCAATATCAGGAATGAAAGAGCTAGCATCACTACAGATTATACAGATATTAAAAGAATGAGAATGGAATACTGTGAACAAGATGCTAATAAATTCAATAACTTATGAGGAACTGAACAAATTCCTTGAAAGATACAAATTACCAAGCCTCATTCAAGAAAAAAATAATCTGAACAACTCTATATCTATTAAAGAAGTTAAAACTGTACTTAAAAACTTTCCCCCCAAAATAAAACTGTATGCCCAGATGGCTTCAAAACATTAAAGGATAAATTATACTAATTCTGTAGAAACTCTACTAAAACATTGGAGAGGAGGAAATACTGCCCAACACATTCTATCCGGCCAGCATTACTCTAATACCAAAATTAAAGAAAGACACTGCAAGAACAGAAAACTACAGATATCAACCCTCATGAACATAGAAGCAAAAATTGTAAACAAAATTTTATCTAATCAAATCCATTAATTTGTAAAATATATAATCCATCATAACCAAATGGGTTTTATTCCAGGAATAGAGTTGGTTTAACATTTCAAAATCAATCAATGTAGTTCACCATATTAACAAAAATATATAATCAATCTCAATAGATGGAGAACAAACAAAATCCAACATCTATTCCTGAGGTAAACAAGCAAACAAACAAAAACTCTCAGCAAATTAATAATAGACAACATCTATGAAGAGATGATAGCTAACATAATACTTAATAGTGAAAGACTGAATGCTTTCTCTCCAAGATAAGAATACAAATCATCAAAAAATCTAGAAACAATAAATGCTGGAGAGGGTGTGGAAAAAAGGGAACACTCTTGCACTGCTGGTGGGAATGTGAATTGGTACAGCCGCTATGGAGAACGGTATGGAGGTTCCTTAAAAAACTACAAATAGAACTACCATATGACCCAGCAATCCCACTACTGGGCATATACCCTGAGAAAACCATAATTCAAAAAGAGACATGGGGTCTCCCTGGTGGCGCAGTGGTTGGGAGTCCGCCTGCCGATGCGGGGGATACGGGTTCGTGCCCCGGTCTGGGAGGATCCCATGTGCCGCGGAGCGGCTGGGCCCGTGGGCCATGGCCGCTGGGCCTGCGCATCCGGAGCCTGTGCTCCGCGACGGGAGAGGCCACAGCAGTGAGAGGCCCGCGTACGGAAAAAAAAAAAAAAAAAAGAGACATGTACCAAAATGTTCATAGCAGCCCTATTTACAATAGCCCGGAGATGGAAACAACCTAAGTGTCCATCATCGGATGAATGGATAAAGAAGATGTGGCACATATATACAATGGAATATTACTCAGCCATAAAAAGAAATGAAATTGAGCTATTTGTAATGAGGTGGATAGACCTAGAGTCTGTCATACAGAGTGAAGTAAGTCAGAAAGAGAAAGACAAATACTGTATGCTAACACATATATATGGAATTTAAGAAAAAAAATGTCATGAAGAACCTAGGGGTAAAACAGGAATAAAGACACAGACCTACTAGAGAATGGACTTGAGGATATGGGGAGGGGGAAGGGTAAGCTGTGACAAAGTGAAAGAGCGGCATGGACATATATACACTACCAAACGTAAGATAGATAGCTAGTGGGAAGCAGCCGCATAGCACAGGGAGATCAGCTTGGTGCTTTGTGACCGCCTGGAGGGGTGGGATAGGGAGGGTGGGAGGGAGACGCAAAAGGGAGGGGATATGGAAACATATGTATATGTATAACTGATTAAATTTGTTATAAGGCAAAAAAAAAAAAAAAAAAAAAGTTTTATTGGGGTTGACATAAATACAATAAACTGCGCATGTTTAGATTAAAAAAAAAAAAAAAAAAAAAATACCTGTGCCCCCTGCCTTGGAAGCGTGGAGCCTTAACCACTGGGCTGCCAGGGAACTCCCCAGTAAATTTTATTTTCTTTGGAGTCTTTCAAAGAGTTTTGTTTCGCTTATGATTGAAGGTGGTGGGGGAAGCTGGTGTGATTATTGTGCTTTAGGACAGCCTCAAAAGATATTCATCACATAATTTTCTAAGAAATAAGCTGAACAGATGCTAATGATTTGACATGCTGTCTGGTTAAAAAAAATAATTACAGATTATTTTAATGGCTATAACTTGTTTCTACAATCCATGATGGGCTTTGGGGGGCTATCAGTCACTGTTGTATAAATACATCATTATGGTTTTTTATTAATTTGTATTGTTTAATCAACTATGCTTAACAGCTCTGTCCATCAATAAGAGATAATCAGAAAAGTGATTATTAAAATGCTTAAAATCCTAAAAAAAAAAGAATACAATAGGGGTAGCTTCTCTCATCACTTCCAATCAGAATTACACTGGAGTTTCTAGCCAATGCAACTAGTCAAGGAGAAGAAAAATAAGCAGGTAAACCAGGGAGAAAGATAAGGAAAAATAAAGAAAAGTTATTTGTTCTGGGCAAAACAAAACAATGAGAAAAGGGAAACAATGAGAAAATGGAGAAGTGAAATCACAAAGGGGAACAAATTCCCATAATTATGTCTAGGTAATGTATGTAAAGACATCAGCTTCATATTTTTGAGCTATCTAGGAACTGAGTGATAAAATACTACAAAGGAGATAAATACAAATTATAAAAAACTTAGTGAGACAACAATTTAAAATACTGCTTTTACTAATTTCAACATAGCATTCTTTGGGAAATATTAATATATTCCCTGAAGTGGATGGATAAACTACAAAAATCTAGTACAGGTGTAAAATACAGCCTTAACATTTCTTCTTTAAATTCCATAGTCTAATGTTTATTTCATTAATGTTAAAACAAAAATAAAGAGTAAAGTAGCCTCAAAAGCTATAAAATTATGAAACACAGAATCTCAAAGCCGGAAAGAGCCTCTTTCAAAAAGAAAGAAAACGGAGGCCAAAGGAAGAGCAGATCTACCAAGTTTATAAAATTATGTGAAGTAATCGAAAAAGCTGTGACACAACCCAAACATTAATCAGTTGTATGACTTCAAGATGAATTTTACTGTCTCTGGATCTGAGTTTTCTATACCTTTAAAATAAGGAGTTAGGCCAATTGATCTCTAAATTCTCTTCATTTTTGAAAGTCTAAGACCCTATGAGTCTAAACAAAATCATAAGCTAAAGAACATAAACAATGAGACAAATACCTTTTTAATTCAGAGGAAAATTTTTTAAATTATTTTATCTGAACTGAAGACACTAAGGAAGGTTCTTATTCATTGATTAACCTGAATATTAATTTCAGTTGTCTATTTTATTTAAGATAAGCTTAAGTATAAGACAATTATGAAGTGTAATTTTCATTCTGTACCTTGTTTGAGCGTAATGACACTCGACCTCCACAACGAGCACAGAACTTTGTTTGGCAATATGAACAGTTATGGCCACATCCATCAGCAAACTTTGTTTTGTGGCAGATACCACAGGTTGGAGCATCACCTTTCTGTTCTTGCTGCTGCTGTGATTCTTCTCCCATCTTCTTTACCTGCTCCTTATACATTTCAAACTGCTGATGAAGTTTTCTGCAGAGAACACAGATAAGAAAAATTTGGTTTCCTGATGTCTCAAAAAAAATAATAATAATTACCACAATCTGTGGACACAATTTTATATCCAAAAAAATCCATAGGAGAATACAGAATAAACATTTAATTTTCTGTTTATAGAATAACATCCTTTATGGCACAACACATCACAAAAGTGTTGTAACTAGTTCTGCCTTCTGATATACATGCTAATTTAAGAAACAATACAATTAAGATACTTATTTGAATGGTAACTGTAAAATTTCTGCCAACGATTTGCAATATATTTTCAATCATATACCGTAAAATATTTACAATGTTATTTTTCAACCGTTTAGCTTCACAAAAAGACTGATTTGACTTACACAGTGAAACCAAAACCTAAGAACTTCAAATCATTGAGACAGAAGCTCAACTGGAATGATCTTAAGAATCCAAACAGATGGGGAAACATTGGATGAGTGGTCTCACTAACTGTTTAAATCTATTCAATAGTCTCGACATTAGTTGGCTGCAAAGACACTATGAAAGGATAAACACACATACAATAGAACAGAACAGAGTCCAGAATAGTCCAACACTTAAATGGTCATTACTTTTTTAAAAAGATGCCAAGGTAATTCAATGATAAAGAATAGCCCTTTAAAGCAACAGAAAATTCATGTGTAAAAAAAGTAACTGGAAATCCATGTGTAAAAAAATGAACCTCAACTCATACCTCACACCTATACAAAAATTAACTAAATGTATTACAGAACTGTAAACAATAGATTACAGAACTAAATAAAATGACTAAAACTATAAAACTTCTAGATAAAACATTGACAAAAAGTGAGGCCTTGGGTTAAACAAAGACTACTTAGCTAGATTAGGCAAGCATACCTTCAATAGAATCTAAAAGGCATGAACCAGAAAGCAACCAACGGCAGTATATAAATGAATGAGCATAGCTGTGTTCCAATAAAATATTATTTATGGGCACTGAAAACAGGCAGTGGGCCAGATTTGGCCTATGGGTCGCAGATTGCCCACTTTTAAATGATATGATTTCATTTATATAACATTCTGAAAGTGGCAAAATTATTAGGACAGAAATCAGAACAATGGTTGCTAGGGGCGGGAGTAGAGAAAGAGGATTAACTACAAATGGACACAAGGAACGTTTGGAGGTGAAGGAAATAGTCTGTCTTGATTATGGCGGTAGATATTTAACTGTATGTTTTCCAGAATTCAGTGAAGTGTATGTCTTAAAGGTGAATTTTACTGCAAATAAACTATACCTCAAATAAGCCTGACTTTTAAAAAAGTTAGTTTCAAAGTGCTAACCTAAAGTCAGTAGGTAGATTAAAAATAGATCTATGTAAGTCCTTTTACCTACTTACCCACAAAAGCAGACTTCCTTTTTCACACCTAATATTAGTAAATTCAAATAGCCGTGCCAGTTTTCTCAATTTTTTTCTATAACTTCAGACAACATACTGTTTTTCCCTGATGATCTCCCACCAGGTTTAAGTGAATCTCTGTTAACACAAAATAAGCACCACTACAGGAAACTCAAGCTCATAAACATGTACCAGAGCAAGCATGATTTTAAGTGGACCACTGAATGAACTCTGCATCATAGCTTCTCCCAACCATTTAGGGGAACTATCTTTCTATGTGTGAGGTATATTATACATTTCTACTGTATACCTGTGTACACACTTATGATCTCTGGCATATCTTTCAGCACATGGCTGAACCCCACTGGGAAACAGAGAAAGAAGAAGAAAATTAGAGTAATGCTTTGTTTTAGTTCTAGAGGCACTGGAGTACTAGGCAAGTTACCAAGTCACACTGGAACAAAAAGCAGAAATCTAGTTAAGTCAATTGTTCTACGATATAGTGCCTCAAGGGAAGTAGAAACCCCATTTCACAAACAGGGAGAAGGCCAATCACATTAGCAGAAAAATTAGTAATTATGTATCCCAAAGTGTTAGATTAGAGCTATTTAAAACTCTTTTACATAACAACTGTAGTAATCCCAGAGAATACAGCAGTAGGATAGGATCAAATCTTCCCAGCTGTAGGGAGCAAAGAGAGAGAGAGAAGCCGAAATTCAGATAGGACTAGACTACAACAGCTTGAGGCGATAAGAGAGGACTTACAGAGAGATTTTGTGTATTCATCCTTCCAGTCCTATAATATGAGAAACTACCATATGTAGAAGTGGTGGTGTACAGGTAGATTCGGGAGCTAAATTATACTCCTTGCCAAAAAGAGCATTTCTTCCCTTCCCATTTATAAATAGGCCAAATTCTATCTCTGCTTCCTCACCCCAGTCACTCTTCAATCAATCTAATCTAATTTCCAGTCTACTTCTTAATTCTCACAAAGTTTACCAAGGATCTCCCTTGGTATCTAAAACTAGTATCTAAAACTAATGGACAAATTTTTTTAGTCTCCATCTTACTGAGTTCTCAACAATACTTGAAATTATGTCCACATGCCCACTGGGCTTTCATTACACTCTCTTGGTTTTCCTCCTGTATCTGCCTTTCATTTTCTTTCTCCTTTGAAGGTCAAGACTCAGGCCCCTCTTCTCTTTCCATTCTATGTCTTCTTAGGCAATCATACCCACACCTAAGACTTCAATTTCCACCTATATATAAATTACTTATAAATGTAAATCCTCAGCTCAAACTTCTCCTCTGAGCTTCAATATTCAATTGCCTACTTGACATCTCTATTTGGAAGTCTCAATGCCAGTTGGAATTCAGTGCGTATCAAAGCAAACTCCTAATTTTCCTATTAAACTAAATTCCCTTCCAGTGTTCCTTCCAGTGCACAATTTCAGTGAATTGTGCCACCATTTAATTATGCAGGCCTGAAATCTAGAATTATGCTAGAAATATCTCCCTCCTTCAAATGCATAATTAATCTAAGCCCTTTCAATTTTACTTCTTAAATGTGTCTTGAATCCTTCCGCTTGTCTCTGAATCCATTGTCGATACCATAGGCCTTGTTACCATCAATGCCCACCTAGCCTCCTGGCTAGGCTACTCACATCCACACTTCTCCCCTTCTGCGTACTACAGAAAAATTATCTTGTCATCTCACTGCTTAAAATATGCTAATGGCTTCTGATTGCTTTTAAGAAGAAGAAAAGTCTTCTTATGAAGACAAACAAAGCCTTGAATGTTCTAGCACACATTCACCCCTTCAACCTCATTTTTTGCACTGCTTCTTTCCCCTCTTTCTGCTAAAGCCACTCATCCTTTAGACTCACTATGGTGCATCCATTATAGGGCATTTATATTTTATACATGCTCTCACCTCCTCCTAGGATAGATTACAATGCACACCTTTCTTTTAATTTTCTTTCTATTTTTTTAAACCGGAGGTATCCAAAATAGAGTTGATCATGAGCTTGGTTGCACTGATCCATGCTTGGCTCCCTTTTTAATTAACTATTTTCCCTTCCCCAATGTGACTTCCCTTCCCTCAGGAACCAGTCTTTACATTTTTGTATTAAAATCTAAATAGAATAAACAATAGCTAATGCATATGGTGCTTATTGTGTATCAGGTAGATAGGTACTATTATAAATATTCTACTATTATTCTATCCTACAGAGAAGCTACTTTTACTTACAGTCACACTGCTAGTAAGTAAAGCCAGATCCAAATTCAGTGTTGCTGCAGAATCCAAGCTCCAATAACTATAAGTTTACACATTTTAATGGCTGTATAATGTTCCCTATTTACATTTTATTCATCCCTTTATTTTTTAAAAGTTGGCACTTTATTCTAAAAAAGAATAGATTTATGTATATAACTGAATCACTGTGCTGTACACCTGAAACTAACACGATATTGTAAATCAACTATACTTCAATTTAAAAAAAGAATTAGTAAATAAATAAGTTGGCCCTTTATAATTCATTACTGTATATTTCCAATAAATTGTAATATTTCTGTAATGAGATATTTATAAACACATATATGTTTTCCTCTGAGATATGTATACAGAAATATAATAGACATACTCAAGTTCACTAAATATTTCTGAACTTCCCTCCAAATGGCTTAACCCAGTTAGCACACCTGCAAGCAGGGTATGAAGGCTCCAGTTTTCTCTTATCCTTGCCTATACATGATATTATTCAATTTTTAAAATTTTGCAGCTTGAGTAGATATGAACTGATGTTTTATTTTTTTAAGTTCACATTTTTCTGACTCCTAATGAAGTTCAGCCAGTTGAACTGCCCTACCTATGAACTACCTATTCAGGCTGTCCTTTACCAAAACTCTATTGGTTTTCCTGGTGGGGTGGGGGTGGGGTGGGGAGTTATGGGGTTGTTTATTTGTTTTTGCTGATTTGCAGAAGAACCCTGTAAAGCCTATATGTTAATTCTTTATAAGCTGAGCATAGCAAATGTCCTAGTCTGACAAATGATGGCTAATTCTGTTCTTTGTTAAGCAGAATTCTTTAATTTTGTTGCATTCTAATACATCAGTTTCTCCCTGCATGGTTCCTGGTTTTGGTGGCTGGCTATAATAAAAATCCTTACCCCTGAGTCAGTCACAAAAAATTCTACAGTTTCTTCTAATAGCTTTATAATTTTGCCTCTCACATTTAGGCTTTTAATCGATCTAAAGTTTATTTTTATATGTGATGTGATGCAAGGACTTAATTTTAATCTTTTCCGTATAGAGACTATTTTCCCAGCACCATTAAATAGACCATCCTTTCTTCCACTGATTTGTGATAGCAATCTATCATATACTTAGTTCTCACATGTGCAAATGTCTATTTATGGACCCTGCATTCTATTTCATTGGGTTTTTTGTTTGTTCCACTCCAAAACAACACTGTCAGAACCAAACTCCAAATACAATGAAAGGTCTAAACAATCTTAAATATATAAGCTTATATATTTAAGTTTATAAATATAAAGGTAAATACATAAGTTTCCAGTGATATAAATCAGAGGTAAGCAAACTTTTTCTGCAAAGGTCCAGATAGTAGATATTATAAGCCTTGTGGACCATAGGGTCTCTGTCACAGCTACTCAATTTTGCCAAAGGGATGTGAGAGTAGCCATAGATAAACAAATAAATGAGCCTGACTGTGTTCCAATAAAAGTTTATTTACAAAAACAGGCAGCAGGCAGGATTTGACCCATAGGTCATATTTTGCAGATCCCTGATACAGATAAAAGAGTCAAAGATGTACTCATATTTAATTTAAAACTTTTATGACAAATAAATATTTAAAAGACATATACAACAATATATCAATTTAGAAATATTGCTTTTTCCACTTTCTTATTTCAAAAAGCTGTTTTATCCAAATTTTTCATGTCTATTTTCTCCATCCTCACCAAAGCAACTCATTGAACTGTTTTCCAAAGTAAAATTTCTTCACTTCTGAGTTCTTTAAGAAAACAGAAATTTTTCAATCTGTTAGCTCCTAGTAATCCTGCTGTGCCTGGTAATTTTATGCCCAGCCACATAGGTTTTTGTTGCTGTTGGTGTTTTCCCATTCATCTTAGAAGTGTACTTCCATGATTTCCATAACACTAACTTTCATTAGATAATGAGTTTGAAGTTGTGCTTTCTACAAGTTCATGGCATGCAGTTATAAAATGTGATCATTAAATGCAGTCACACACGTTATAGAGTGCTTTTCAACCTGCAGAGTGCAACCCAATATAAGGACATAAACTCAATTTAGCAGGCCAAGACTCATGATTATTAATGAAATAGAATAGATCACAGCATTGGAAAGAGTACAAGTAAGATTTCATATAAATCTTGTTTCTATTACACATATATATGTATATTTCTATGTAGGTATGTGTATACTGGGTTATAGTGCAAAATATATTTCTTTTTATGGATGGAAGTTTTTTTAAAAGTATAAAAGCCACTGCTTTACTAATCTGCTGACAGAACGGACTAATGTCCTTTTATTAAAAAAAAGAATAAACATATGTCATATAGATGGCCATCCCAGTCACAGAGCAGGTCTCTCCTCTGAACTTCTAAATGGCTGCCTAAGTGACTATTACAACTCTACTGTTTTTCTAAAATACAAATCTGATCATATCATCCTGTTCCTCTCCCTGGAATGCCTTTTCTCCCTTTCTTGGCCAGATGCAGAGGCACCAAAACATCAAACAGCAGTGCATGCTCAAGAAACGGTATCTATAGCATTATCAGATAAATAAATAGGAAGCTAGAGACATAGACACGCTGACATAGTAACTAGATTTAACATTTGAAAATATTTTTAAATAGCTGAAGTACTTCACTTTCACAAATAACTACAAAAGTTTCCAAAGTAATAAGAAAAAATAATGGCATCAGAATGTATATCACAGCACTATTCATAGCCAAAAACTGGAAACAACTGCAATGTACAGAAATAGTAAAACATAAGTGAACTGTAGTATATTCAGATACTAGAGTACCATACAATCAAGAGAATGAATGAAATACAACTATATGCAATCATATGAATGGATCTCACAAACACGTTAAGCAAAATAATATAGACATAATATACCATATGATTCTATTTGTATGAAGTCTAAATATAAGTAGGCAAAAATAATATGTGGTGCTAGAAAAAATTCAAGATAAAAGCCACCCCTTGGGTTGGTAGACAGACCTCCCTGGAAGGGAGCATAAGGAAGAGATCCTGGAGGGCTGGTAATGTTCTGCTTCTTGCTTTCAGTGGTGATTTCCAGATATATTCACTGTCTGACAATTCAATGAGCTGTATATTTTCAAATTGTGCACTTTTCACTACATATGTTTTAATAAAAACTTTACTTGGCAATAAACACTTTGGTACTTTTATTAATTTTTCTAAATGCATTTTCTGAACAAGCAATCTATCATCATAATTTTTCTTTATTTATTGATCCCTTTTCTGAGCCAAAAGGAATTTAAGGTGGTTCTAAGATACATGACAAATGCAGTCAATTTTAGACCACTCAGGTTGAAGACTATCTATGTTGGACCTGGAAACATATTCATGTGCAGGAACTGCCTTCACTATTTCACAAGTCCATATCAACTGCTTTGACCAGTCAATAAGAAGTACGTAGCTTACAAGAAAACATCTTTGTCCATATCATCCTCAAGCTTCAGAAAAAGTAGAAAAAAAACAAGTGGAATTTTTTAAGTAAAAGTAAATTAACAATATTCTCAATGACCCTTCAATTTCCATTGTCATTAGACTTCAAAACAATAAAATCAACTTTTGGGGAGATCTATCAGCTTTCCCTTATAAGTTAATAATAGGCTGCCCAGGCATTTAGTATTTCACTTCTGACCCTAGAGTCAGCGTTATTGCAAGTTAACATGATTAAGCACAGCAAAGGAATCATGTGATACACTTAGTCTTAACATCAACAGGTACAAGCAGGATTTCCAAAACATCCTTCTAAGGAACACTCTATGACCTGAAACCTACAGATTTAGTCTTCTGGAAGAGATAGGACAGAAAAACTACCTCAAAGTTATGATGGAAAAGACTGTTAATAAGTCATGTTAACAATTAGCACTTCAACAAAAGCCTCAAAATGTTGATCTTTGGAGTTATGTTTCACAATTAAAAAGACACAAACAATTTTGCATGGACTGTTGGAAATCTGCTCCATCAGGAGACCTTAAATAAGAGGAGTCTACAAACAAATGGTCTTTGGAGAGAAAGAGCTAACCAACGACTCTTGGATCAAACAGATGACAAACCAAAGTAGACAGCTTCCATCCAAGAACAGAAGAATTATTTTCTGATATCTCACTCCTCCCTTTAAAAATTATCCTATTTATTATGTACTTTGTAATCTCTAATGTTCAACTAAGGGTTTCTCAGTATGCTTTCACATATTTTCACTGTTAACCCATTTTTAATCTCCTTTCACTGCCACCTAAGAGAATACAAAAAAATCTCCCTGTAATCCCACTGACAAAATTGAATTGGTATTCCTTGAAACACTACATACAGCAAATTTCTTTCCTTTGAGAGGATACTTCTGTATTTGAATTTTCTTCATATTATTAACCTTACCCTTCAGTATTGTAAAAACTAGATCTTGATCTCAAGTCATTACTTACAGCAGTTTCAGAAGAACCAACAGTACCAAGAATGGGGACTAATACTGGAGTTATCTTTGCTACTACAGCATTCTTTTGGCACGTCTTTATCTTTTGGCATCCTGCAATATCCATCTCATTGCAATAAATAAAAATCAAATGTAAACTAACTGTACTAGATGTTACTAGTGCTCACTATATAGAGTTGCCTCTCTTCATGAGGACATGGAGTTTCTAGACTTCCTTGCAGTTAGTTAAGAGCCTTGTGACAAGTTCTGGGCAATGAGCTATGAATAAAAGTGACCTATGTCACTTCCTATCTTACACAATTAAGAATAAATGTGTGAGGGCTTCCCTGGTAGCGCAGTGGTTGAGAGTCCGCCTGCCGATGCAGGGGACACAGGTTCGTGCCCCAGTCCGGGAAGATCCCACATGCCACGGAGCGGCTGGGTCCGTGAGCCATGGCCACTGAGCCTGCGCGTCCGGAGCCTGTGCTCCACAACGGGAGAGGCCACAACAGTGAGAGGCCCACGTACCGCAAAAAAAAAAAAAAAAAAAAAAAAGAATAAATGAGTGTAAATCTTTCATCATATAAATTTCCCTATAAGTATTGCCTCAGCTTCATCTCCCAAATATTAATATGCTGTAGTTTCATTTATTTCTGTTCAAAATATATATGAATTTCCTTTTCTTTTCCTTTGACTCATGGATTATATAATAGTTTCCAAATATTTGGGGAGTTTTAAGATATCTTTCTGTTATTAATAACTAATATAATTTTGGTCATAGCACATAGTTTTATGATTGAGTTCTTTTAAATTTATTGAGACGTTTTATGGCTCATAGAATATGTTCTATTTTGTAAAATTTCTGTGTGTACTTTAAAAGAATGAGTATTCTGCTGCTGTTGAGTAGAATTGTTCTAAAAAAATTCATTACATTCAGTTGGTTGATAGTATTGTTCAGGTCTTCTGTATACTTACTGATTTTTCTGTCTACTTGTTCTATCAATTATTGAGAGATAGATTTTGTAATCACTGACAATAATTTTAAATGTCTCTATTTCTTCAAAAAAAAAAAAGAATAAATGTGAGTTTTCCATTTTCTCTCTCTTCCTCTGATGCAGCAATCCTGGTAGCTATGTGTTCTAATTGGCTTGCCAACAAGATGGAAGCAGCCTAGATCCGTAAACTGACACTTGGAAGAGAAGCATTCTATAATCCTATAAATAAGTCTTAGCCTTTTCATGGGCTAGTGCCCCTGGGATGTGACTGTCACAAGTGCTTCTCAGCTTCTTTTCCTGTTTTGGAGAGACAGGAAGGTTAGGGGGACAATAATTGGGTATTTCTCTACTCATTCTGGTTAGGCTCTGGCAAAGTAGTTTCCTTTGAGAATGAAAATCTCTGGGAGTATGTCAAAATGGTTACTTTTCCCATCTCCCTGGTGAAAGTATGAGGGTATTTTTCACTGATCTTTACCTTGAGAACTTGGTAGAGTTCATGGAGGTAAAACTCATAAAACTGGGGTGGGGGATCCCCTAGAGGTGGATTTCCAAGAATTTTTAACTCTTAAGTTAGTCCACACTCAGCCTTCAGTATTTCCTCAATTTCCTACCAGCTCCTAGCTCCGGTGGTTTCTGCTCCCAGGAAGCTGTGATTCTCTTTATTCACCTCTTCTTTCAGTTGTCAGGGCATTGATTTGTCCTGTGTCCTCAATTTTCTGGGATCTAAGAAGAGTTGTTGATTTTCAGTTTGTTCAGCATTTTTCTCATTGTAAGGATGGGAGTGACAGCTTCCAAACTCTTTATATGTCAAAGAGGAAACCAGAAGTCTCCACAATATTGTTTTTAATTACTTATCAGCATGCTTTCCCTCTTGAATATGAAATATTTAAGAGCAGGAACCATAGTCCTTTTATCTCTGGATGCCTAGTACCATGCACAGTGTGAGAATTTTTGGGGCTAAGTCTTGGACCTTCTTTTTTTTTTTTTTTAAAGCTATTTATTCTTTTTTTTTTTTAAGACCATACTTCATTCAGATTTCTTTTGCTTTTTTTTTTCTTAATTTTATTTATTTATTTATGGCTGTGTTGGGTCTTTGTTTCTGTGCGAGGGCTTTCTCTAGTTGCGGCAAGTGGGGGCCACTCCTCATCGCAGTGCACGGGCCTCTCATTATCGCGGCCTCTCTTGTTGCGGAGCACAGGCTCCAGACGCGCAGGCTCAGTAATTGTGGCTCACGGGGCTAGCTGCTCCGCGGCATGTGGGATCTTCCCAGACCAGGGTTCAAACCCATGTTCCCTGCACTGGCAGGCAGATTCTCAACCACTGCACGACCAGGGAAGCCCAGTCTTGGACCTTCTTATCTGCTCTTCATCACATACTCTCTCTCTCTACGTCATCTTGTCTCCTCTTCTAGTTTTATGCATCATACTGACAACTCTGAAAGTTATATCTACAGCTAATCCACATCTCTCCTTCAAAGCTGGTTAACTTATTAGCATCTTAAACTTTAAAAATTTAAAACTTCAGTTTTAGTTTCTACCTCTAACCTGTTCATCCTTTCCACTTCTTGATCATAGTTAATGGTATCACCACCCAATGAGTTCTTCCAATCAGAAATCTGGCAGTCCTCTTTGGTTCTCTCATCTTCCTTACTAACTTCTTCTAAATCTACTCCACTAACAAATCATGTCATTTCAACCTCCAAATATATCCCCAATCCACTTCCATCTTCAGTATCATCAACCTGGTCCACGTCATCATAATCTCTAGCCAAGTTCTTCACAAAAGCCTCCTCATTACTCTCTCGACCTCCATCCTCACTCACTCTACTCATAGAACAGCCAGATTGATTTTTATACATAAATTAAATTATGTGACTCCCATGTTTAAAACTTTTCAGTATCTTCCCTTTATACTGACATTCAGATTCAAACTCCTTCTCACTCTCTAGAGAAACAATGCCCTGTCAGAGTCCTACCTCCAGAACCTCACTTCCTGCCACACTCCCTGTTGTCCACTACATTACAGCCACACTAGTCTTCTTTGTGTCTCTCAAACCCTTTGCTACCTAAAAACTTTCACCTATGATTTCTCTATGCTTAAAATCCCCTTAGCATATTTTTCCTATTAAAATACCTCATTATCAAAGAGGATTACTATACTAGTGGCCATCTCATTCCAATATTTCAAATTTTAGATTTTCCTAGTATTTCAAAAGTACATTTTTTTTTTTTTTTTTTTTTTTTTTGTGGTATGATGGCCTCTCACTGTTGTGGCCTCTCCCGTTGCGGAGCACAGGCTCCGGACACACAGGCTCAGCGGCCATGGCTCACGGGCCCAGCCACTCCATGGCATGTGGGATCTTCCCGGACCGGGGCAAGAACCCGTGTCTCCTGCATCGGGAGGTGGACTCTCAACCACTGCGCCACCAGGGAAGCCCTCAAAAGTACATTTATTATTTAACATGTCACAACATGAATAAAACTGTTATTACATGAAAATTCAAAATCAAACTAATCCAATTGATTGGTTTAATTAATCTGTATTAAAAAACTTACCTTTGATGTTATGCTACATATTGGCAACACCAAGTTAAAATAACAGTTGCATTAAATAGCATTTATCATTTTTTCCTAGTATGCCCATTTTAATTATCCAAAGACTTGTTTACACCCTACATATAACCTATATTATATTATCTTTACAGAAAATTTTCCCTCTTTTTAATATTAATGTGAAAAAATAGTGAAAGAAAGAAAAGAATTTAAAATTATTTAATTTGTATATTAAGCAATTTCTGCAAAGACTGAATGAACTGACAACTGAAAATCGGCTCAATCCATTTTCTATGCCTCAGTACTTATGGAAAGTCAAAATTGCATACATTGTTCTACTTATACCTATATTTTCACATGAATTGCCCAAATCAAAATTACATTACATTCAAAGTTCAAAATTACATTCCTGTTACATTAAAAAAAAAACTATGAAATAAACAAATTCCAAAAATACAGACCTCAAAGAACCTATATTATTAAAGCTTTGAAAATCACAACATGGAATTTATAGAAATTCATTAAAATGAAATTACTGTTCAGGAAATATTAGATTTTTAAATACTATCTGATAGAATATTTACTTAGTTGTTCTACTGTGAAAATGTTCATACAGAATATGAAAAGCATAAGTCCTACTTTTTAACATTTATAAATTAAAATGAATACCTAGAATTCAACTCTCCAAAATAATTTAATAGGTGAGTGAATAGAAAGTAAGCATATAGGATGTTATCTTTCTCAAATGGTAGTCAAAGAGAGAAACAAATGAGGTGATTCAGAAATAAGAAGTCCTAGACTCTGATCAAAGAGAAGATGAATTAAAGGAGAAGATTCAGAAGTACCCCGATCTGTGAATCAGAAGGATAAAAGGAAAGCTCCTAGAAAATTATATATCAGAAATCTTCAGCACAATAAGATTGTAAGATGAAGAAAGTAGCTATTAAGAGACCTTATTAGTTCTGATTTTTTAAATTGTATAAATCACAGAACAAGAAGAATGAATTAGCTGTCCAAGAAACATTAATGGAAATAATAGTTATTAATTTGGAATTAATTTTTAAATTATCGGAAAGTACTAGTCTTTTCTCCTACAATCTTCCTAGCCAAAAATCAAAGCAAACTATATTATATTTATTATTGAAATAAAGCTATTTCTTTTCAAATTTGCCTTGATCTTTGTTTATCCCAATCAAATGTCATTTTGTTTCAATAATTAGTGATCACTTTTTAAAGTTACTAACAAAACATCTATTTTATTTAATGTCCACTGTAATCTACTAAATAACATAACAATCTTGATTATTTTCTAAAACCTACAAACAAGATACATAACTGACATCATTGAAAATTGAGACAAAGTCGCATCTAATTATATTTTGCTATTGATTTTACTACCTTATTATGTTTCAGTGCCTTAGAGAAAAATCAGCAAAACAATGACATTGTGTGCAAGTTTAATACAATATTTGCTGATTAGAGAAAGATTATTGAATTTATTTCTATTCCTTAGGACACAGTATTCTTACATCATAAAAGGGTAAAACATGTAAAATCAGTTGTGAAGACGCATTTACTGAGTTCCTACCATGGATCAGTCACTCTGCTAGATGTCAAGGATAGAATGTAGACAAGACAAATACAGGCCTTGACTTCAACTGGCTTAAATACAGCAACAATTCCAACCGTAGAACTACATTATCAGCTATTAGGAGAAGCATATCACAATACAGTTTTACTTCAGTTGAAAATGAAACACTGACCAAATTTAAAATAAAGTGCATACAAGGTAACATAAAATGGATGAGGGATTACCCTCAATAATAGCAAAACAAAAAGACATCTTCTAGTTTTCATTAAAGGCA
Source organism: Mesoplodon mirus (assembly GCF_964341445.2). Lineage (NCBI taxonomy): Eukaryota > Metazoa > Chordata > Mammalia > Artiodactyla > Ziphiidae > Mesoplodon > Mesoplodon mirus. Next base: position 31,960,163 of record NC_138992.1, read on the forward strand.
AAATGTGAATGTTTTTCTGAATGTTTCATCTTAAGGCTCCTGGTAGTTATTCTTGTTCTCTCCTAGAGCTCATGTCACTTTTCAGTCTACCCATTCCTACAGCCAAACCATCTACTCCATAGACATAATTCCTACTTTTATGAAGTGCAGAGGCTGACTGGTAAGAGCATTTCTGAGTAAGATGGCAGTTATCATGGGGAGTGTGGAATTTAAATCTATGCAATCTTTCTCACATTCTCAAAGAAACTTGCACTTTACAACATAAATAATATTTCTTGCACAAAGTTAAAAAGATACAAGTATGAACAACTTCTTAAAGAGTGTATTTTAATCTACTAATAACTGAAATAAATGGAATTGACATTTTTTAATGTTTCAGACCAATGTGATAATAAATTGCTGGATTTCCCAAATTATGTTTCATAACCTAATGAAATATTCAGTGAAAACAGGATTCAATAGTCACATAAATTTAGTTAATATTGTATGTTCTAATACCTTGGAGCATATTTAGACACTCAGAAGTATAACAATAAAGAAACCTTCTTAACCTTCTTTAAAAGAACCCTTCCAAAACTACTTGACCAAAGATTGAATTGGGGGGTAAATACCTCTTAATGTCTTCTGGAATTATTTTTGAAAGAAATATACTTTGGAATATACTGCATTATTGGAGAAAGATATTTTACTGGATAAGTACAGTTTATATAATTTATACTTAAGTTGGGGGGAGAATTACCTCTTCGTTCTTACTACCCTATAAATTATCCTTGTTTTCTTTTAATATTTCCATGGGATATGAAGTATCAAAGGTGAAAATATCAAACTCATAACCTAACAATTTTCATTTCTGAGGAATGTTATTCCAAGGGCAGTATTTTAATACATACTCTTCAGTATGTTATGCTATTAGAGATAATACTTAGTCTGTACAGATCAGCTTACTTACGTCTGGGGCTCCTTTTCATTTTGTTGTTTTTGCTGGGGCTGGAGAACGTTATTTACCAGTTCAGTGATCCCACTAAAGGGAAACCACCTGTTTAAATAAGCAAATAATGTGACTGAATAACCAAATGAATAAAACAATTGTAGGTCAAATGTTTTCTTATCCATACTAATAAAAATACACAGGCACAAAAGCTACAGCCAATGGAAATATGAGCTCCAATTATCATCCAGGCAGTCAGAATATAGGGAAATTAAGTTTGAATACTTAACCAGTCCACAAGCAGGCAGCAAAAAACTACATCTAGTCAGTATGTAGATGAAGTAAGAAGCTGCAGGCAGCTCTCTTACAAGCCAGAGAGTCAAAAAGCAGAAGACACACTAGCTGCAGCCTATCCAGTATTAGTGTAAGCTAATACCATCCAAGGTGCAGAAAGCAGAATGTGGCAAAGGTACAGAAGTCAAGCCTACTGAACTCTTAATAAATTTACTTACTGTGTCAGTTGTGGTTTGTGCTCTTCTTTGACCCTAAAAAGATAAGTTTGCACAACTGAGTGCACTGTACTAGGAAGAAATTTCTATCTACAGGTCTGTGGTCATATAAAAATGAAAAATGAAGTTTGTTACATAGAAAAGCTTATTAATGTTTTGCTATAAATTGGAATTATACATTTGAATTAATTTGACACAAAAAGGAAAAGTTGAATTATTTGTTCTTAATAGAGGGCTGATGTTAAAATTCTACTCCTGTCCTAATGATTCCATGATTTGGTCCTCAAGTTTTCTGCATATTTGCATTAATACTGATATTGAAGCATTTAAAATAATTATTTTAAAGTATTATATTAAACACAGTTACATTTGGCCTACAGAAGATAAACAGATTTCCTCTTTATTTTTAAAATTTCTTCCTTAATATAAATTGAAGTAAAGGCATAAATATTTTAAATAAAATGTAGGGTTTTATAAATGTATTTTAAAAGCCTTACAAATGGATTCATTTACTTCACAAAGGAACAGATAAAGGAATTGGGGGATTATGCATCTAATACCTAAAAATAGCTACTAAAATAATTATGTATGTTAAATTTAAAATATTCATAAGCTAAAGTAAATCATTCATATAACTATAACAGACTAAAAATGCATTTAACCTATAATCAACTCGGTGCTTCACTGAAATAGCACTGGATATTTAAAAGGTGGAGAAAGATAAAACACAAGGATAGTGATGCCTCCGAAATGTGGCTTCCCACACTTTGCCTGGGACTGGTCCTGAGAGATAAACCTATGACTCAGTGATCAGTTGATTAGCTTTTACTTTCCCAAAGAAAGACTAAGAATTGGTAACTAAAATGGGTCACCAAAATCTAGGACTTTCATTAGGAAATTATATTAACATTGTAAATTAAATTATCTTTAGATTAAATTGATCTTTTCAGTGTGTTCTTATTTTAAATGATATAAGCAATAAGTGAAAAGGTATACCCTTATACGTTTTTGTGTCCCAATGAATATAATTGGTATTTATATTTCTCTATATTAACTAAAAAAGGATATCCCATGTTCTCTGCATAAACTTCAAAAAGTACAATAGTTTTGACCTAGAGCTAAAGTTACATCATTTAGTATTTAAGTAGAGATATAATGGATTAATAGTAAAAGATTATATTTAGCACCCAATATAGAAACACACAAATACAAGCAAACTATAGTGACAATGGATTCTACCTAGAAAACTTATCATGGTGTTTCTTTGAGAATAAGATACAAAAATCTCTTAACGTTTTAGAACAAAACAGTACCCATATAGATAATGACAAAGAAAAATTACCATACCAGCTCATCAAAATGGAGAACAATTCAAGAGTATCCTTCACCAAATAATATGCATGATAAACAAAAATAATTAAATGAATACATAAAAGAGGAGAAGATATTTGTTAAAGAAGTCCTGGGTGATTCTCTACAAGGAATCATATTTGCTCTTAATTAGTGACAAAAGTTTTTACCATAAACAAATTTATATTAATCATAAATCAGTTTCTAATTTCAAAATCTGTACTTGAAAATATTAATAGACATAAAAATTTAAATTACCAATTCAGAAATTATTTCTGGGCTTTGTAAAATATCTATATGTGAAATATACAAACATTTACATCAGCTTCCCAAATAAAATGTCATAAATACGGTGGTAAAAATATTTATCTTGTCTTTAAATCAAGAGTATAAAAATTTTCTTCTTTTGTCCAATATGTTAGATAAAATCAAACCTCAAAGTATCAGACCATAATTAAAATTCATGTTGAGATAATAATTTAAGAACTGGTAATATTAAAAAGTAATTATATATTTCTTTGACAATACATTAACATTATTGACAATGAACTCCTACATTCCTGCATTCCAGAAAGTGTATGAGGGGCTTCCAGTTTCCAATAAGATACATAAAACGCTTGGAAATCATCACTCCCACCCTTACAAGAAAAAAAGCTGAACAAACGGAAATCAATAGCTCTTCTTAGAGCCATCAAAGAATTTAGGTCATAGAGCAGGCAAAATGTTGCCACGAAAACTAGAAAAACAAACAAGTGGATCCAGACTATCCCAGTTTACCAAGAGTAAAGCCCAGGAGCAGAAGCCCACACCTGGGGCCAGTGTCTGTTGGAACACTTTTAACTATAATTGGCCAGCTGCTGGAGACTCACTGTGGACTAGATTGAGAGTTTAAAATTCCAAGGAGTCCCAGTTTGGGGCATACAACCACACTTCCATAAATTTTATCTTGCTCACTGTGAAGATCGGAGAAAAATTTCCTCCTGCATCAAGCAGGAGGAAGGGAAAGAAACCATTTTGAAATACTCCCAGAGCCCTCTGCTCTCTTTAACAATCCTAAACTCAAGGGAAAATATTTTACCAGAGCCTAACCAACTGGCATTTTACCAAAACCAAACAAGCCTGTAGAAGGTAATTACCTATTATATCACCCTCTAGCCTTTTATGTGGGAGAAGGACAATACCAAACTACAGCTTCCTCCAGCCTTCAACATGGGGGAAGGCAAATACGTAACTCAGGCACACTAGAAGAATAAGACCTAATTATAGGACTGGTGAATGCTTGTCCTGTAGCAACACCTTACCACCAAATCATTAGAGTTCCTGAATAATAACAGGATTACAACTATAACAACTGCAAGCTTTAAACACTATTTAGTAAGAAGTCTCTAGGGAAACACAAAACAGAAAGGAAGACAAAAATAAAGACAATAGAAGAGAGGATTCTGGAAGATGACAAAGTAGAAAGCAACAGAAATCTGCCCCCCGCAACCTAGACAATCTGTCTGACATAACTAATTTGGAAATCTGGAGTCTACTGAAGGCTTTCAACTTCAGAAGAAGGCTTGGACTGTACCTTGCTGTTAATTTCAGTCAATTTGAGCTCTTAGCATAGTAGCAGCTACCCATCCCCTACCACCCTGCTCCATGGAAGGTAGCTGCTTACCTGTTCTTGGAGCAACCTATACACAGTTTGCAGGAGCAAGAGTGGGTAAAAAGGACACTGTCCTCCAAATATCGGATTTGTGCTCTGATCCCTGATTACTGCTTCTCATCTCAGAGGTCCATACAAAGAGGTAAGTGGCCATTGTTGTTGCAATCCCCCCATTGTTGCAAGCCCCTCCCCCTTTGGCTAAGGTGACTTCCAGGATATTTTTAAAGAGCCTGGGCAGTTCCCCCCCCCAACAACCTTTGTTTTTCTATTTTTCTCCTTTTGGAAGCCAGACGTTAAAGACTGAAACATTCAAAAGCAACTGCGTATATGAGAGAAAACAGAAAATCACATTTGCCCAGGGAAAGGAACAGATTCAGAAAAGACCTTAAGTTTATAACACAACCTGATCCTCAGCACAGAGACAGCCTACAACAAAAAAGAATAAAATAAAATAAAAACAATAACAGAAAATAATAAAACTTAGTGAAAGGTGAGAATCTGATCTCCAGAGTTACCACATATTTAGATTCAAATGTCCAGTTTCCAACAAAAAAGTCACAAGGCACACTGAGAAACAGAAAGTATGGGCCACTCAAAGGAAAAAAAGGAACAACAAAAACTGGCCCTGAAAAACACCTGGCATATCTATTAGACAAAGACTTTAAAACAACATTGGTGGGGTTGGGGGGAGGAATTGGGAGATTGGAATTGACACATATACACTATTGATACTATATATAAAATAGGTAATTAATGAGAACATACTGTATAGCACAAGGAACTCTACTTAATGTACTATGGTGACCTAAATGGGAAGGAAACCCAAAAAAGAAGGGATATATGTATATGTACAGCTGATTCATTTTGCTGTACAGTGGAAACTAACACAACATTGTAAAGCAACTATACTCCAATAAAAATTAATTTTTAAAAATTTTAAAAATTTAAAATAAAAAATAAAACTATCATCTTCAAAATGCTCAAAAAACTGACGATGTAGAGAAAGTCAAGAAAACAATCTGTGAACAAAATGGAAATACCAATAAAGAGACAGAAAACCTAAAAAGAACCCAAAAAGGATTCTGGACTGAAAGTTGTTGGGACTGAGAGCAGGCTACCCCAAGACATGCCACAACGGCATATAGATTATTTTGAATTAAAGTTACTTGAGAATCAGTCAGTGAGAAAAAAAAAAAAAAACAATACTTAAAAGAAAACAACACTCTGATCCTTCTTTTTCCCCCTGAAAGCAAGAAAGAAATCTCCAATGTGAAAGTATCCCCCCAAACCCAAAGTATAGAAAGCATCCTTATCAACAGAATTAAGAAATTCAAGGCTAAGAAAGCTGTATAAAAAAATCTGTATGACTTCTTCATTAGTCTGTTACCACAAGTACAAGCCCCTTTGTTAAATCTTCACAAATGATTGTTTCTTTGTCTAAAATTATTTTTTTTAATAAACAGCCTGCCTTGGTCACTTCAGGTGTTCCATTTCTATGAGACCTCTGTGCATACAAATTAAAAATTTTTTTTCTGTTAATCTTCCTTGTGTCAATTATTAGACCAGACAAATTTCCCCCTTCCCAAAAAAGTACAAAAACGTACATGAAAAATTCACTAGAAGGATGCAGAGGCAGATTTGAGAAGGGAAAAGAAATAATCAGTGAACTTGAAGATGAAACAATGAAAAGTACTGAATCTGAAGAACAGGAAGAAAACAGATTGAAGAAAAGACAGTCTAAGGGACTTGTGGGATACCACTAAGCAGATATAGGTTTGATGTGGGAATTCCAGAGGAGGAGAGAGAAAGAATATTTGAAGAAACAATGGCTGAAATTTTCTCAAATTTGATGAAATACATTAATATAAACATTAAAGACAATGAACAAATTCCACAAAAGATGAAATCAAAGAGACCCATACCAAGACACAATAAACCAACTAAGTCAAACAAACATATAGAATACAATACTCAACAAGAACAGGAAACACATTCTTCTTGAGTGGAAATGGGACATCTTCCAGGAGAGACCATATGTCTAATTAAGTCTCAGTAGACTTTAAAAGATAGAGATCACATAAAGTACTGGGGTGGCCAAAAAGTTCATTCGGGTGTTTCCATATGATGTTATGGAAAAACCTGAATGAAATTGTTGGCCACCCTAATATCTTCTTCAAACACAACAGGATAAAGTGAGAAATGGAAAACCAGAGAAATCACATATTTGTAGAAATTAAACAACATACACTTTAAAAACAATGGGTAAAAGAAAATACAAGGGAAGTTAGAAAATACTCAGAGAAAAATGAAAACAAAACAAAACAAAAAATGTACCAAAATTTATGGGATGTGGTTAAGCAGTGCAAAGCAAGAAATTTATAGCTATAAACAATTATTGGCTTGGCCAAAAGGTTCATTTGGGGTTTTCCGTAAGGTGATACAAAAAAAACCTGAACAAACTCTTTGGCCAATCCATACATTAAAAAGCAAGAAAGACCTCAAAGCAAGAGCCTAATTTTGCACTTATGAAACTAGAAAAAGAAACACAAATTAACCCAAAGCCACCAGAAGGAAGGAAATAATAAAAATTACAGCAGAGATAAATGAAATAGAAAAAAAATACAATAGAGAAACTCAATGAAACTAAAAGTTAGTTCTTTGAAAAGATTAACAAAATGAAAAATTCTGTTAGATGGCCTAAGAAAAAAGGAGAAAAGAACCAAATTACTAAAATCATAAATGGAAGTGATAACACTACTACTGTTCTACAGAAATAAAAAGGAATATGAGAGTACTATAACAACTTTATGCCAACAAATTGGACAGCCTAGATGAAATGAACAAATTCCTACAAACACAAAACATACCAAGAAATCACAAAGAAAGAGAAAATCTGAATAGGCCTCTAACTAGTAAAAAGATTGAATCATTAATCAAAAATCTCAACAAAGAAAAGCTCTAGACCTGATGCCTTCACTGGTGAATTCTACCAAACATTTAAAAATGAACTAATACCAATCCTTCTCTAACTTTCCCAAAAATTCAAGAGGAAGGAACACTCCCTAACACATTGTTTGAGATCACCAATACCACAATACCAAAGCCACACAAAGATGCTACATGAAAAGAAAACCACAGATCAATATCTAAATACTACACAAAGCAATCTATAGATTCAATGCAGTCCTTATCAAAATCCCAATGATGTTTTTGCCAAAATACAAAAAGTCATCCTTAATTCATATGGAATCTCAAGTCAGCCCAAATAGCCAAAATAATCTTGAAAAGTAAGAACTAAGATACAGGAATCACACTTCCTGATTCCAAAACTTACAACAAAGGTACAGTAATCAGTGTGGTACTGGCATTAAGACAGACATAGACCAACGGAATACAATAGAGAGCCCAGAAATAAATGCCATATATACATAAAGTCAACTGGATTTTGACAAGTGTGCCAAGACCATTCCATGAGGAAAGGACAGGCTTTTCAACAATGGTGTTGGAAAATTTAGTTATCCACATGAAAAAGAATGAAGTTAGATCCTTGCTTAATATCATATGCAAATATTAACTCAAAATCAACCAAAGACCTAAATTTAATACTTAAAACTATAAAATTCTTAGAAGAAATCAGGGACTGTGATATCTCCAGCTTTGTTCTTCTTTCTCAACATTGTTTTGACTGTTTGGAGTTTTTGGTGTTTCCATACAAATATTAGAATTATTTGTTCTAGTTCTGTGAAAAATGTCATTGGTATTTTGATGAGTACTGTACTGAATCTGTAGATTGCCTTGAGGAGTATGGTCATTTTAACAATATTCTTCCAATCCATGAGCAAGTATGTCTTTCCATTTGTTTGTGTCATCTTCAATTTTTTTCATCAATGTCATAGTTTTCTTAGTACAGGTCTTTTATGTCCTTGGTTAGACTTATTCCTAGCTATTTTATTCATTTTGATACAATTGTAAATGGGATTGTTTTCTTAATTTCTCTTTCTGATAGTTCTTTGTTAGTGTATAGAAACGTGACAGATTTCTATATATTAATTTTGTAACCTGTAACTTTACTGAATTCAATGATGAGTTCTAATAGCTTTCTGGTGACATCTTTAGGATTTTCTATATATAGTATCATGTCATTTGCAGTGATAGTTTTACTTCTTCCTTTCCAATCTGGATTTTCTTTTATTTCTTTTTCTTGTCTGATTGCGGTGGCTAGGACTTCCAATACTATGTTGAATAAAGTGGTGAGAGTAGGCATCCTTGTCTTGTTCTTGATCTTAGAGGAAAATGATTTCAACTTTTCGTCACTGAGTATGATGTGTTAGCTGTGGGTTTGTCATATACGGCAGCTATTATCTTGCAGTATCGTCCCTCTATACCCACATGGTTGAGAGTTTTTATCATAAACGGATGTTGAATTTTGTTGAAAGCTTTTTCTGCATCTAGTAAAATTATCATATGATTTTTATTCTTCAATTTGTTAACGTGGTGTATCACATTGATTTATGTGATCACACTGATTCACAGATAATTGAGCCATCCTTGTATCACTGGGATAATTCCCACTTGGTCATGGTGTATGACACATTTACAACATGAAAGCATTCTTGAGATGGTTGGTAGTAATGCATTCCTGCATAAATACATTAAGAATGTATTTAGTGAAACTGAACTATACACTTAAAAGTGGTTAAGATGGAATATTTTATGTTTGTATATCTTACCACAAAAAAAAATTGGAAAAAAGTTAAGGACAATAGAGGAAATTTTTAGCCTCTGGCACCACAGTTACACCAATTAGTAAACACTGCCAGATAAATATAAAATCTGCCACACTAAAGGACTATCTACTGGGCTATCTACCTACGTTCCTTTTACCCAACAAACCTTGTCTAGCTTTCAACAAAAAATACAAGGCATTCTAAAGGCAAGAAAAAACAGTCTGAAGAGACAAAGCACACATCAGAAACAGACTCAGATAAGGCAGAGAACTGGAATTGGGCAAAATAAATACAGTTAATATGTTAAAGGTGCTAATGGAAAAAGTGTACAATGTGCAAGAACAGATGGGTACTGTGAGCAGAGAAATAAATTGTTTAAGAAAGAATGAAAAGGAAGCTCTAGAGATAAGTAACACTGTTACAAAAATGAAGAATGCCTGTGATGGACTCATCAGTAGACTACACTCAGCTGAGAAAAAATAAATGAACTTGAATATATGTCAATAAAAACTTCTAAAACTGAAAGGCACAGAGAGAAAAGAAAGAAAAAGATGGAACAGAATGTCCAAGAACTGTGGGATAATTACAAAAAGGTATAATATACATGCAATGGGAATGCTGGAAGGAGAAGAAAGAAAGGAACGGAAGAAACTTGAAGTAATAACGACTGAGAACTTTCCAAAATTAATGACAGACTCCAAGCCACAGATCTAGGAAGCATGAGGAACACCAAGCAGAAGAATCTTGAAGTAATAACGACTGAGAACTTTCCAAAATTAATGACAGACTCTAAGCCACAGATCTAGGAAGCATGAGGAACACCAAGCAGAATTAATATAAAAAAACTTTTTTACACCTAGGCAAATCCTATTCAAACTGCAGAAAACCAAAGAGGAAATTCTGAAAGAAGCCAAAAAGAAGACAAACACCTTACCTACAGAGAAACAAACATAAGAATTACTTTGGACTTCTCTTCAGAAACCATGCAAGCAAAAAGAAAGTGGAATAAAATATCTGAATTGTTGAAAGAAAAAAAACCCACTAACCTAGAATTCTGTGTCCAGTGAAATTATTCACTTCAAAAGTGAAGGAGAAATATACCTACTCAGACAAAGAAAAATTGAGGGAATTTGTCATCAATAGACCAGCCTTGCAAAGAGTGTAAAAAAAGGGAGAAGAAGGGCCTCCCTGGTGGCGCAGTGGTTGAGAGTCCGCCTGCCGATGCAGGGGATGCGGGTTCGTGCCCCGGTCTGGGAGGATCCCACATGCCGCGGAGCGGCTGGGCCCGTGAGCCATGGCCGCTGAGCCTGCGCGTCCGGAGCCTGTGCTCCGCAACGGGAGAGGCCACAACAGTGAGAGGCCCGCGTACAGCAAAAAAAAAAAAAAAAAAAAAAGGGAGAAGAAAATGATATAAGTTGGAAACATCTATATAAAAAATAGGAAGAGCATTAGTGAAGGAATAAATGAGAGCAAAATAAAATATTTTCTTTTTCTTATTCTTAATTGATCTAAGTTTGTTCAAAATAATAGTAGTAACATTGTATTTAATGATTATAGCTTAGGGATAAGTGAAATGAATGATACCAACTTTCAAGGTACAAGAGGGGAAAATTAGGAATACTCTTTTATAAAGTACTTATACTACCCCTGAGGTGATATAGTGTTATCTGAAAGTAGGCTTGGATTAGTTGTAAATTATTGAATCAGTTTCAAACTCTTCAGCAACCATTAGAAAACATTATTTTTAAAAAAGGAAGTATAATTCATATGCAAAGTGAGGAAAGAAAATGGAATCAAATCATATAAAATGCTGAACTCTAAAGTAAATAAAGAACAAAGGCAATGATTGGAACAGTTACAAATATGATAGCTATTAATCCAATTATATCAATCATCATTTTAAATGTGAATGATCTAAATTCACCAATTAAAAGGTAGAAACTGTCAAAGTACACAAAAAAATAGAGAGAGCACCAACAATGTATTTTCTACAAGAAACCACTTTAAATAGAAAGACACAGTAAAGTCATGAAGAAAGGTATACCATGCTAACACTAATAAAAAGAAAGCTGGAGAATCTATATTAATTTCAGACAGTGACCTTCAGAGCAAGGAAAATTATCAAAGATAAAGAGGGGCACTCCATAATGATAAAGGGGAGAATTTCCCAAGAATACATAATAATCCTTAATTTGCAGAGCCTAACAATAGAATATCAAAATACAAGAGGAAAAAAATGTCAAAATACAAGAGGCACAAGAAATATACAAATCCTTTATTAGAGTTAAAGACATCGCACTTCTATCAGTAACTGACAAATCCAGTAGGCAGAAAATCAGCAAGGATATAGCTGAACTTAATAGCATCATCAATAAAACAGATCTAACTGACATTCTATAGTACTTCATCCAGTAATAGCAGAATACACATTATTCTTAAACTCATATGGAATATTCACCAAGACAGACCACATTCTAAGCCATAATACACTCTTCAACAAACTTAAAAGAATACAAATTATACAAAGTACGCTTTGAGTTCACAGTCAAATTAAACTAGAAATCAATTATGGAACAGTAGTAGGAAATCCAAAAATATCTGGAGATTAAACCATACATTTCTAAATAACACAAGGGTCAAAGAATTCTCAAAAGAAATGTGAAATATTATGAATATATTTCACCTGAAGTGAAAATAAAAATGTATCAAAATTTGCAAGACGCAGCTAAATATGTGCTTAGATGGAAATTTCTAGCATTGGGTGCATACGTTAGGGAAAAAAGAAAGATCTAAAATCCATAAAATAAACTTCCACCTTAGGAAACTGGGGGGGGGGGAGAGTAAATTAAATCTAAAACAAGCAGAAGAAAAGAAATAATAAAAATTAGAGCAATACGGTAATAGACAGTGGAGACAGTGTCACCCATGTCATCCCTGTGGCTGAAGGGTATATGTAATTGGCAGCTGTATTAAGCACAGCTGTAATATAACAGCTGTGTATATAACACAGGATGTAATATAACATATTTTATATGTATGTAATATAACATTTTATTCAGCAATTGCTGAGAGATGGAAAAGTAAGAATCCATCAGAGAAATCCTTGGGAATGTTAAAGGAGCACTATAGTTATGCTTGCCCAGATTTGGTCAAAGAATTTAACAAGTATGACACAGATGGAGCAAAGTGGATTAAACAGTATACTGGAATCAATGTTATCTCAAAGAAAGAATTCTCCATTGGTGTTGGTTATTGAGAGATTCTTGGGACGTGACTTTTTTTTATCTAGAGTTTGCTAATCCAGGCTTTACTCAAACTATCTCAGAAGTTGTAGATGAAGTAAATAATCACAATTGTCCTACTGATGTCATAGATCCTCTCAACAAGAATATTGTCCTCTCTGGAGATTCAACCATGTTCAGGGACTTTGGGCATCATTTGCAAAGAGATTTGAAAAGAACTGGAGATGCCAGGCTGAAAGTAAGTGAGGAACTGAGTGGTGGTAGACTGACACGAAAACCTATCGATGTACAAGTCATCACACCCAAAATGCAGTCAAATGCAATGTGGTTTGGAGGATCCATGCTGGCTTCTACACCTGAATTCTACCATGTATGCCACACCAAAAAGGATTATGAAGAAATTGGGCCTAGCATTTGTCATCACTATCCAGTGTTTGGAGTTAAGTCATAAAATTAACTTCGTAGTCACTGGGGTTAGGGAAGTGAGGAAGAAATAATCCTTCTGATTGCCTTTTTTGTCTGGATGGCTGGTTTTGACTTGAAATAATAAGACTTGAAATAATAACCCTGACTTGAAATAATAAGACCAAACTAAATTACACAGGAATATTTTAGTAAGTTTATCAACATGGGAATGTAGAGGAGAGACAAAATGATTAAATGTTTTTCTTCAGATTCAATATTTGAATTGTATGTGTAACAAAAAGAAGCAGGTGTTAGTTCTTTCTGTGCCCTGATAGGTTCTATACTATTGAATTAGCCAAGACTTGAGGGTATGTAGATAGCTCTGTAATGCTTGAATTGTACACTTCTAAGTGTACAATGCAAAACCTTGTTTGTATTTCATACTTTTTACACTTTCAGGGAAAAGTCACAGGAAAACTAGTATTTGAGGGAAAAAAAGTGACCAAGTAAAGGACAAATTCAAAAAGTAGCCTATGACACTTGGTGAAGACACACGCTCAAGGGATTCCAGTTATTATGAATTGCTTTCATACCTTGTGTCCCACCATGGTTTTCTTTGCAAGTGCTTTTGGAACTAAGAAACTATTATCTTGGATTAACTGATGCCTGCCAGTGCTTTCTGTTTAATTCTCATTCTGTTTCTTGCTGTAAAGGAAAAGTAAAAATAAGACTGTTGGACCAGTATTGCAGTTCTAGTGTCATTTCTTATTCAAAAAAATGAATCATTTGATTACCAAAATTGGTCATTTTTAAAGCCTAACACCATTCTAATAAAGGCACAAATTTCTTTTGAACATTTGTTTCAAGTTCTTTTAAGTTAATAAGTCTATTTTCTTCAAAAAAAAAATTAGAGCAGACGTCAGTGAAATTTAAAATATGAAATCAACAGATAAAAATCAACAAAACCAAAAGCTGCCTCTTTGTAAAGACCAATAAAATGATAAACCCTTATCTAGATTAGTCAAGTAAAAGAGAGAAGCCACAAATTACTAATAACAGAAATAAAAGACAGTCCATCACTACTGATTCCATGACATTAAAAATGATTTTTAAAATGTTAAGAAGAATTCTATGCCAAGAAATTTAATAACTTTGATGAAATGGACCATTTTCTTGGAAGATACAATCTACAAAAGTTCACACAAGGAGAAACAGATAATCTGAATAGGTCTACATCTACTAAAGAAATTGAATCGATAGCTAATAACCTTGCAAAGCAGAAATCACCAAGTTCCAGACGGTTCCATCTGTGAATTCTACCAAACATTTAAAGAGGAAATGATACCAATACTCTACAATTTCCCAGAAAGGGAAGCCAAGGGAACACTTTTAAAACTCATTCTCGGGCTTCCCTGGTGGCGCAGTGGTTGAGAGTCCACCTGCCAATGCAGGGGACACGCGTTCGTGCCCTGGTCCGGGAAGATCCCACATGCCGTGGAGCGGCTGGGCCCGTGAGCCATGGCCGCTGAGCCTGCGCGCCCCCAACGGGGGCCACGACAGTGAGAGGCCCACGTACCGCAAAAAAAAAAAAAAAGAAAAGGGAACTACTGACTAACATCCCCTATAAGCACAGATGCAAAAATCCTTAATCGATCAGCAAACTGAATCCAGCAAAATATAAAAAGGATAATATATCATGACTGTGGCAGGCTGAATCTACTATGGCCTACAACCTAAAAAGCAGAACAACAAACTAGAAAACATGTATCATCTGATCGGAGTTCTGAAACAGATAAGATGTGCCAGTTATTGAGTTATTTTTTCTCAGCTCCAAACCCACCCTCTATACTTGACTCTGATTCTGATGCTGTGATATCACCCACCACCCACTTCTGCTTTGTCAGCTGGACCTATAGTAGGCTCTGCCATTAGGAGGTGCTAGTGGGAGACTACAAGACTGGAACAGAAAGAACGTGTACTTTCCTGTTTTTTCAAAATGTGTGCTTTCTGTTTGCTTTCCTCCTGCTTCGTGTTCTTGTTAGCAACATTTTCTTCTGTATATTCTGACAGATATTATATAGACATATGATTTTTACACAAATGGTCTGTACCTTAATTTTATCTTACTTGTATATCTTGGATTTTTTTCTGTATTGGTGTATATAGAATTATCACATTTATATTAATGAATTCATTATTACTTTGTCTGGATATGCCACAACTTATTTAACCAGATTATAGCTAAACTTCTGCTATTATAAACATATTTTTGTACATGTCACATTGCATATGTGCAAGTATACCTCTAGGATAATTTCCTTGTGGTAGAATTGAGGAACATTTCAAATTTTGTTCAATATTCCAAATTGCCCTCTCTAAAGTTGTATTAATTTCTATTTCCACTAACAGTGTATGAAAATGTTGTTCCCACAACCTCAACAAGACAATGTATCCAACTTTTTAATCTTTATCAATTTTATTGAAATTTTAATTTTCACTTATTTTACTATGTGTTTCCTTTTCTTTGTACTGTCTGTTCATGCTTTCAAAGAAGAGCAAAGCTCTGCACTATACTTGGGTGTGTAAGTAAGCATGACTATGGGTCTCAAGATAATGGCAAACACTCTAAGAACAAAACTAGAGGTCAGCAGCACTGCATGGGCAGCTTCCCAATAAGGTCCATGGGAATCCCAACTGGCTTCTCAGTGGTGAGTTCAGCAGAGACCCCCAAGAGTGGATATCCAGTGAGTTCTGAGGGTGTTCATCCAGTTTCTCATAGAATTCAACAGCACATTAAACAGGTGAATTGCTAGCAGCTTTCTAGGAAGTCAGCCAGTACCCCAGCCCACTTCCCAGAAAGTTCAACAGTACTCCCCCAAAGCAGATTTTTGGTGAACTTCATCAATACCCCAGCAAGCAGTTTCACTCCCAATAGCCTCCAGTTGAGGGCTTCCTACCTACAAATGTGCTGGCCCTTGGTAACCTGCCCACCACCCTCATCCTGCCAAGCACCCAAGTGGAAAGGCTTTCAACCTGCCAGCCACAGATTGTGGTTCTCCTCCCACCATCCTTGCTACTGACAATGGCCAGCTCTGGCCCAGGGCAATAACAAACCTCTCTCCACTATCCAATGGGCTACAACTCCATCCTCTCCAACAAGTTCTGAATCCAACCTTGAGGAGGGACCCTGGCTTCCAAGTTTATTCTTTCCTTGAGTACTCCTTCAGTCCTAGGGCATTCTCTTTTATCTCTGTTTAGCACTTAATTCCCTATAAATAGTTCACTTGTTATATGAACACTTCCCTTTTGAAATTTTTGTATCTCCTGACTGGACCCTGACTGATAGCTGACCAAACAGTTAAGGGGACAAAGAATTACTTATCTGTATCTGTAAAAGAAACAACAAAATAAAGTATATCCAGCATACTCATATATGTACCCAAATACATCAAGCAATAAACAAATCTACAGGAATAAACAGAAAAATCAGCAATTATAACTGAAAATGTAAACACAGCCATCTCAGAAACTACTAAAACAAGTAGACAAAACTAGATGATAGATAAATAGAAGGAAAGAGGGAGGGAGAGAAGAATAAAGACGATGATGATAATAGGTAGATAGCTAGAATATAATTAATAAACCAGAGCTATTATGCTCAAATTATTAGATTAACCAAGAGTGGAGTTATGAACACAAGCATTTGGTTTCATTCTCTCCCAAAAACTATCCCAAAGAAACAATAATAGTGTTTTGTTTGTTTATCAATGGAACGGGTTAGGATCTGTCAGGGAGTAGGAAATTTCCTCCCTACTCCTCTTGAGTTCTTTTGGCTGGTCTAATAATTAAATTGACATAAGACAGATTAACAGGAGGAAAAAAAACTATTTAATTCATATGCATGAAGGTCCCATAGAAAAGGTTCCTCTGAAGTAACGAAAGCAGGCTGTGTATTTATCATTTTTAGACAAAGAAACAATTATTTGCGAAGATTTAATAAAACAAAAGGACTTGTGCTTGGGGTTGCAGGCTCATGAAGACGTAATAAAATTTGTTTATACAGGTCTCTTAGTCTTGAATTCCCTAACTGTTGATAAGGATGCTTTCTTTCTACCCTCCTGGTATAGGGAGGATACCTTCACATGGGAGGTTTATTTCCATGCTTTTAGGGGGAAAGAGGCAGCTCATAGTATTTTTTTAAACATCATTTTTTTTTCTCACCAGCTGTTTCTCAAGTCACTTTAATTCAAAATAATCAATATGCATTGAGGCATATTTTGGGGCAGCCTGCCATGGACCCTAACAGATCCAATGGTAGCAAAATTTACTGAGCTGCAAAGCAGACAGACAAGTGTAACTGACTTCAGCAGGCCCAACAAAGCTGAATCTTGAAGTAGCAGTGAAGAAAGCAAAGAAGCAAATTAACATCCTGGAACCCCATTAGTCACAAAAATTGGCTACACCAGGTATCTCTAGAAGTGAAGAGTAAAAATGGGACTAAAATCAAGTTGAAAGTCTCTTTAAGAACAAGATTAGGACCCAAATTCCTGCACTCACTCCATGCCTCTCCCCAGCCTCAGCAGAAGCTTAACAGCATCTTCTCTGGAGAGGGTAAAACAGAGAGGGATTAACTAGGGGATACCAGCAGAGATGAGGGCAAAAGCAATATACTGAACACAGAGAAAATAAGTAAAATCTTATATAATGAATGTTAAGACTCTAGCTTAACAACATGGCACTAGCAGCCAAGCATATGTCCTCTAGCGTAAAGTCTGGAAGATCCTACTCTGGGAAAGTTAATTCAAGGAAGCAGCCCAGCTATATCACAGACCTTAGAAGGGAACCAATGTCTAAAGAAAGAGGAGGCTAAGGATATTATGAAACGATATTAAAATAAAACTTAAGCCACCAAATATTTATAATATCAGAATTACAAAAAAGGGAGAAGGGGCAAAGAAAAGAGACCACATAGTGAAAGACTTCTACTCTCTAATATAAATGTAAACAAAATGAAATAAGGCAGAATAGAGACCAAAAACTTTCTTGCTGCCTCTGCCCCTACCTCTGCATCAGCACTTAAAGCTGCTACACCACCTGCCCACATCTCTCCATGATCCCCATTTAATCTGTACGTCAGTCACTCTGGCTTTCTTTCAGTTCCTAAAATGGGCCAGGCACTTTCTGCCACAAGATCTATGAAAATATCTGGACATATTCAGGGGAAAAATATGAACATTTCCATTAATAACCACATAACTTCCTATAGAATGCCAAACATTTTAACATTTGTATATGCCTATAAATGGGCCAATTTTTTTGCAAGTTACTCACAG
This sequence comes from Mesoplodon mirus, assembly GCF_964341445.2. Classification (NCBI taxonomy): domain Eukaryota; kingdom Metazoa; phylum Chordata; class Mammalia; order Artiodactyla; family Ziphiidae; genus Mesoplodon; species Mesoplodon mirus. The sequence goes on from NC_138992.1 coordinate 31,978,308, forward strand.
CAAACAAATCAGTGTTTTAGAAATGATGGTTCCAGAACCTTAGCTATTGCTACCTTTGTCTGTAAAAATGAGCCACTATGCTTATGAATAATGGAAGAGAACATTTGTCAAGCTGTTAGTCAATGAAGTGATTGCCAATGAATGCTGAAGTCCTTTCCATATTAAATTTAGTGGACAAAAGTTACATAATTAATCTGGATTATATATGTGACAACTTTTCAATGCCAAATTGTTCTCCCCCTAACACCAAAAGATGTTCCCCCACTGCCACATAGTATTTACTCAGGGAATGCAAACGTAAATTTTTTTGTAAGTTAAATATATAGATGACAGTAAATCTATAATGGAATGTAAATTCAAGACAAGATGATTTTTATTTATTCTTTTAATTAACACAAGCTATGAAATATTGACTGTATCATTTAAAAACTATAATCTTTTCTTCATACATCTTTTCCCAAATTTCTTTCACTAGTTACTCAAGTTTATCATTATCAGTTTAGTGTAAAAATCTATTTCCTAACCATTTTCTGAGGGAAAAACAACAACATTTTAATGTAAACTCAATTGAAATTCCAAAGCATTAATTTGTGTAAGATAGCTGATGAACCAAGAGAATGGGCTCAGGAGAATTTAGACAGAACTAGTTCCTATTTCTTAGCTATGTTACTTGATATTCATGGAATCATGAGCAACTTACTTTATTTCATTGAACCTCCATTTGTAATTAATAAAATTGTGACAAGACTAGATAGATTAAGATATTTGGAAAGTGCCTGGCACATAGTGGTTACTCAATAAACGAAAGTACACTTTTCAAAACTGAATTTCCTTTTCAAAACTAAATTCAAACTTTTTCAGGTATTCCTGCCTTTAAATTATTTGCATTTCATTTCTATGAATATATTCTCCTTAGCAAAGAACAACAGATAAATGGGGAAACCTTTTGGAAAAGAAACTTTTCACAACATATTTTTATAACTTTTGTATTATATTGCATTGTATTATATTATGTATCTGTACTGAAAATAAATCAATAAAATAGTAAACCAATATATCCAAAACATTTATATTAAATAAATGTAGCACATAAAGACCTAATAATTTTATGTAAGTGAGCCCCCTGAAAGCAGAGATTATGTCTTATTCATCTTTGGGACAAGAATTTTAAACAACACTAGGCACACAGTAAACATTCAAAAATATCAGGAGGAGTGGATGAATGGTTGAGACCTCTATGTACATTTTGGTCATATATATATGGTAGCAAAAATAAGACTGAAAATGGCTCTCTACAGTTTCTAGCTACCTAAATTACATAATAAAATATGAGTATGACTTAATTAACTGTGCTATCAAGGAAACCAAAAATAATTGATTCCACAAATGATACATTTAGTGTCTGTATATAGAGAAACAATCCAAAATACATGGTAATTTGCCATAGCATCAAACATTTTTTTAAAACTATCATTAATTTTTAGAGATTTGTAGAGAAAAACACATTTCTCAAAAATTTAAAAATTGCTTACAATAAGGTCATTACTTTTTATAACTGAGAAAACCAAATAAATCATGAAGAATGAAAAATTGTTTTTCCATAGTAAATTATAAGAATTAATAATTCAGAGTGGACAAGGCAACAAATTAGTCCATGACACAAACATACACATTTTGAAAATCCTTGGCATCATCATTATAAATCATACAACCTTGGGTCCAAAAGAGACGTTAAGATATTATCTGCAAGATTAGCTCTAAGTTTTTTGGGTTTTTAATGCATAAGATTTTTTTAAAGACAAGCACGAAATACATCAAAATATTATTATTGTTTTTATTAGAGTAGCAAGATCGTGGGTAGATTCCTGCCTCTATTTTCCAAATCTCCTCTAACGTAATTCTATTTTCTCATAATAAAATATATATAATATTTTTAAGATATCACCTGGTTTAAAAAAGAAGAAACCATCCAGTGTATCCTATGCTTATAGGCAGTTTAAAGATTAATCTTACACATAGATATGTAAAATCCATTTTCAAAGTACCCAAGAAAAGGGATTTACAATTAGCAACACCTGTTCAGCAAGGGAACCTGCTCTTTCTGTCCTCATCACGGTGACTTAGATTGCTCGAAGAATCGTATGTATATGTGCTCTGATCCTTTGAAACCCGTAAATTCTCTGTGGAGGTCGTTAGAGGAGAAATGGTGATAGGATTCAGTATACTGGTCCTGTTTAAAAATCCTAATTTGTTCTCCTACCGTCTCTGCTATCAAATGAAGCACTGTCCACAGGCAGGTAGCCAAGCAGCCAGGTGAACTGCTCTAGTCACTCAGGCATTTGCACATGTCTAAAACACTTCATATCCTTTTATGATAAAATTACTCAAAACATAAAGAAAGGAAGTAGCAGCAATAAATCATGCTGGCATAGCACAGGTTATTTATTCTGAACAGGATATGGCTGACAAAGGAACCTGCTGTCACAACATATGAGAGCACTTAACATAATGAGGTTTTTCAGAAAAAAAACTTAAAAGGAATAAAGAAAGACACTAAGTGTCTGCCCCTATCCACAAGACACTCTCAAAGACAATGAGGATGATGAGGATTTTGTTCTGACATACTGGAGGTTGATAACATGATCTCCCAATTTAATTTTTCAGTTTTTATATGGAAGAGTATGGGCTTTGGAGTCAAGCAGACTGAGGTTTGAATATTGGCTCCAATGTTCACTACCTGGCAAGTTACTTAACCATTTTATAATCCACTTGTAGAAATGGGAACTAAAATAGCTAGCTACCTCATAGAGTGATAGTTAGAATTAAATAAAATAATGGATGAAAATACATGGCACATGTTTCTATATGTTTGGAATATTATAAAAACATGTGGTACATTGAGTGGCACATAATGGACTCTCAATAAATGTTGACTCACTTCCTTGTTACACACATAAGAATTAAACCAGAGTGGTCTTTAGTTTAAAAAAAAAAAGAAATGAAAAAAAGGAAGGGACTAAAGGAGGTCACCAACTTCAGACCTCTACCTCTAGGCAGATTTATCACATTAAATAAACATCATCTGATGACTTTCAGCACAAGGGTGTAAGAGGGACTGTTCTTAATGCCTAAGAGAAAAGGACCACAAATAGGAAAATATTGATCAATTAAATCCAGAAAAGAAAAAGTTGATGCTGATTGTAAAAAGGAACCCACTTTTAAGGACCCCTACAGTTTAAATGGCTAAAACACAAAGTCATAGTGATTAAAGAAAACAAAATCTGTAAAATAGGCAGTATCACAAATGAATGGAAGAAAAAAATGCAATGTCTTGGTTGATAATATCATAGAAACTCACTATAAGAGGAAAAGTGAAATTATGTATATCTTTATACCAGAGGTCAGCAAATTATTCTATAGGGCCAGAGTGTAAACATTTTATGCTTTGCAGGCTTTACAGTCCCTGTTGCAACTATACTCAACACTGCCATTTTAGCAGAAAAGCAGCCATAGACAACACATAAATGAAAGAACATGGCTGTGTTCCAATAAAGCTTTATTTATGAAATACCAAAAACTGAATTTCATATAATTTTCACATATCACAAAGTATTATTATTCTTTGATTTTTTAAACATTTAAAAATATAAAACCATTCTTTACTCATGGGCTGTACAAAAATTCAGCCAGATTTGAACTAGACTTGGACTGGGGGCTGTAGTTTGACAAGCCCTGCTTCACACCATTAAAAGAAAAAAAAATTCCAAATTGATTATAAAGTACTAAATGAAAAAGATAAAACTTTAAAACTAACATAAGAAAATAGAGAAAACATCTTAACATCTTGTAGTGAATAAAGATTTCTTAATATGACAATGAAGTAAAAAATTACACAGTTGACTACATAAAAATTAAAGATGTCTGTTTAATGAAGGACACATGGGACGCCTATCATAACAGGAAGGTAACACACTGGGAGAAAATATCTGCAACATTAAAAAGGCATTAATGTCTAGAATATTCAAAGAATTCTTACAAATCAATAAGAAAAAGAAAGGAAACCCAATTATATTTAAATACTGATTGATGCCATTTACTCTCAGAAAAACAAGGGGAAGATTATATTTCTGCTTTGCTGTCTAACGAGGTTCATTATCAGAATTTCTCTTCCTTACTGTCACTGTGAAAATTCTTAAAGAAATAATCTAACCTCTGGCGTATATGTGTATGTGCATAATCTGAATAGTGGAAGTCATTCACGTGTGGGATTTTATTCTATTTTAGTACACAAACAACTACATAGTGATTCACTATGTACCAGGCATTGTTCTAAGTAATTTACTAACATTAACTCATTTAACCCTCTTAACTCTAAAAGAGGTACTATTATTATCCTCATTTTAAAGATGAGTCTTATGAGTGGTTTTCATCTTTATACTTATCTTTATTTTCTAATTTTTAAGCAATGCATATTTATACCTACATATCCACACAAAAATTAATAAAATAGTGTACAGAAAAACACTGTTCCCTTTTTAGGGGGAGGAATGTGAAGGGGTCAAGGAAAGTACAGGATTCAAATGCAATACCTACAGAACTCGAGTTTATGTTTTGTCACACTTTTTTATATAATTAATGTTTCCTGCTTCCACTGGCTACCTTTCCTGTTCATTCTTCTATTAACATATACAATTGTTTTTTTTGGTTGGGGGGAAGGGATAGGTATGTAAAGGGCTGAGGGGTTTTGTTTGTTTCAGAGCATAATGAAACCTTCTAACTACAAAGCAAAGCTGTCCATCAACAAATATTTTTTACGCACCTACTATACCAGGCATAGTTCTAGGCAGTAAGGATAAAGTAGTAACCAAGACAGATGAAGACTCAGAATATGTCATTATCTGTCTTGGTTACTACTCTATCCTTACTGCCTTGAACTACTTACTGCCTAGAACTACTTACAGTCTAGAACTAGAGTAGGTGCTACTCAAAGAACTCAAATTCTAGTTTGAGAGCTATATTCTAGGCCAGAGTACTGCAAAGGCAGAAATGAGAAAATGGATTTTAAATAGAACACTTTGCTTTTGTTTGGCTTTGTATTCATATACAAAGTCAAGTATAGGATTCTTTATATTAACTAACATAGTACCTTAGAGTTTATAAAATGCTCTCCCATGCATTAATTTAATTCTTACAACAACATACAGAGGCAGAATTATTTCTAACAAAGCCTAACTTAACATATTGATAACTAAAGATCATATAGTTTAAATGATATCTTCAAGATCACAGTTTTAATAATGAGTATAGTGATTTTTAAGAAAAAGCAAAATGAGTAAATATCATCTATGTTAATTCAGTTAACATTTCAAATATTTATTGAGTGTACACAGGTCTGACATTAACATTTATAGTTGTACATTGATAAAATACATATAGACTGCAAACCTGCTGGCCTTCTACAATGATTCTATTCATATATATATGTATGTATATATGTACATACTTTTTTATATATTATATATTATTACTATTTTATAAATATATATACATTTAAATATACACATATACACACACATACATACACACATGGATACACGCTACCAGGAATATAAATATTTCTTAATATTTATATTCCTCAATAGAGTATGAACTCCTTAAGAACAGGGACCATGTCTTACTCTTTTTTGTGACTCCAAAACCTAACACAATGTCTGTCATATAATAAGTGTAAAATAAATGTTAAATGAATGAGTGAATTATGAATTTCCCTGTATTTTAATACTTTAGGTGGTACATTATCAGAAACATAGGGGATAGATTTAAATTTATGATTAACTCTCATGAGGATGTCTCTTTCAGATATTTCTATTAAGATAATTGTTAAAGTTTAATACTTGAATTTTGATTCATTGATTGAGGATAATCAATTCATAATAAAGCATGATTATTAAGCTGTCACCCTCTTCTATTACCAACTGATTACAATCATTTGCTCCTGCCAATTTTTCTTTGATCTGTATAGAAACTTAATAGGGCAGTCACTGAAGAAGTACTACACTAGCAGAAGCCAAGAAAGAAAATAACAATAATAATAGTAATAATAACAAAGAAGTCCATAAGTAAAGGCAAATAAAGGACAGCAACCACAAAAATGTGGACATCAGCTAAAAATTATAACAATTAAGCAGTTCATCAAAAAAATTAAAAGTTCTCAATTTTACAATGGAGAACAACTGAGTTCTCTCACTGTAAGATAATGATAGTCAAATCCAAATAGAAAATAGTAATGAGTTGAGATCATTTTATTCAGAGTAGAAAGTAATCATTTTTTATGCTTTACGTTTAGACAAAGCATACTTCAGTTGCTTCAAATTTATGCTAATCTAGTGCCTTTGAAAAACCTAAATGCACCTGCTTCTTTATATAACTGGGTACCTAATTTGCAACTCTTTTCATGGCTACTGGTGCTCCAAAGTTACAGAGAGCCTGGATACATATTAACTAGACCCATCTAACAATTTCATAATCCAGTATTATCTGTAACTTCTTTGTAATTAATGTAATATTATTGCCAAATTATATAAGGAATGGAAATGCACTGGGGTAAACAAATATAGTGAGAAAACAAAAGATTAGGAGAACGAAAAGTAACTGTCTAATTCCAGACAAGATGGAGTAAACACACACCGTCCGATTTCTCTTACTAATTACAATCTTTAAACTCCCAATAAAATTCAAAAGGCAACCGACAGAAGACACTAGAAGACAAAGAAAAGAACGTGGACTGGATAAGAACCTTGAGACGCAAGGAAAAACCTCTGGGAATGAGATACCTGAGGCCTTTTTTTTTCCCCCCATGTCCTATATATCCTAACATAAGCACTAAAGAGATCCACAACCCAGAAACACCAGCAGGCACAACAACAACAAAAGTCCCAAGAAAAGCCTGATATCTCTAGACAAAGGATCAGGAAAAAAGCAGTCCAGCAGAACATTTACAGTGCCTGCCCTACTCCAGGCAAAGAGCATGAAGAAAGATAGATTACTTCTCTCCACTCTCCACTAAGCCCTACAACTGCAGAGATTATGAGAAGAGCCCTGTCTAGCATCTCCACAGTAACCCCTCCCCAGCTGTGGGGACTATGAGAAGAGCCCAGTCTTCTATCCTCATCCTGTAATAAGGAAATAGGTCCCTCTCCCAGCTACAGACTCTGAGCAGAGCCTGTCTTGCATCCTTGCTCTGCAATAATGAAATGGTACCCTTTTCTCCCCACTCTGGGTGCTGCAGCAAGATAAGTGCCCTGTCCTCCATCTCCATGATGTAATCATGAGGCAGAATACCATTTCCTCCCAACTGGAGAGTGGAGGGAAGATTATCAAGAGGAAGGGATTAGAGGAAAGGATTTTCTAAACCTGCATAGGAAGTCCTCAGCAGATCTATGTGCAGCCAGTGCATAAAGCTAACCAAAATTAACACAGCAAAAGGTTTGAGAACTACAGTGTGAAATACCACCCAGGTTCCACATTGGCCTCTAGATAACACATAAGTAAGGCAAACCAGAAGAACACTGGAAAGGTTTCAAAAACTAAACTGCCATTTTAATCATAACCCAAAAAAGTGGGCCAGAATGTGCATATTTAACCTAAACAGGTTGAATACACACTAAAATAAAAAACAGGAAGAAGGGGCAGAATAGGGCTGGAGGGCCTTCAAAGCCTCCTTCCCAGAGAAGTGTCGTTATTTGACCTGTCTGGTGGTACCCTGGAAGAGCCCCATTTGCAAGGCCGTCCTTATTTTACCTGACTTGGAGCCCGCCCAATACAAAAAAAAAGCCTTTTCCCTGGAGGAGTTTGTCAAAAACAATTAGAGGCAGTGGATAACAACTGGAGCAAATAATAGACTAACCAAAAAGTTTAAAAGGAATGACATGTTCATAGGGGCTTTGAAAGCTCTAACATATTCCTGGGATTCTAGAAGGCCACACACGTGCATAGGACTGTGCCTCTGCTCAGGAAAACAGGAGAAGGCTCTAAGCTCTCACCTCTGGCTGACCTTTGGGACAATGCAAGCAGGAAGTGAAGGCAAAGGCAGAGTTGTCAACCTGCTTGGCTGAATGTTGAAGGCATGCCTCAACACCCACACAGAGACCCTCAGCAAAAATTGTTGCCGGCATTTAAGGAAATCTCTGTCCAATCATTAGCTGACCACCAAGCTAACCAAGTAGAGATTTCAGTGATCATCCATGACAAAGAAAACAGACTTTACAGAATTAGTTCAGAAAAGTCATCAAACAAACAACAGTAAACAGCAAAAACAAACCCTGGGGAAGGGGGAGAATCTTATTCCAAAACTATCACAATATATTATGTCCAGTTTTCATCAAAAAACTAGGAGATATGCAAAGAAACAAGGAAGTATGGCCCACACACAGGAAAGAAAGCAATCTATAGCAACTGTGCCTAAGGAAATATAAAATCTAGAAAAATCACTCAACTGGAATATGAGATATATTATTACATATACATATAACTATCATATGTAATATAATACTAGATGGATTAATTTAAATCTCTCCACATCTAAGGTCTCTATCATTCAGAAAAGCTCAGTGTTCTATTACAGCCAGAATCAGCACGAGAAGACGATATCATAAATGCACTTGAACAAAAGGAATTACGGTATCTTTTTTTTCTAAACTGAAACCAACATTTTATATTACGTTCTTTAAGTCATTCTATCCTAAGAAAGACATTATATGTAGTTACAAAAGATCCAAGGCAAGATCAATTGATATCTATGAGGGAATGGGGCTGAAATCAGGTCAGATTTTTAAAATTCAGTCTGAAAAAAATGAGGCTGAAGGGAGATAGAACTAAAACCTAAATAAAGAATGAACATAGTAAATAGAGGACAAGGCACTTCTATTCAAATTTAAGGAGATAACTTGAGAATAGGCACGAAGAAGTATTACTGCCTTATATCAGAAGGTTTAAAAATAACAAATAATAGGCACTGACTGCCCTGTCACAGCATGATGATTTTTAGCAGGATTCTCCATATTACAGACAGATTTGGGGTTTTCAAGTGAGAATAAGTTTCTCAAGACAAAACACAGGTACTCTGCCTTCTAAATACGATGAAAATATAAAAACAAGGAATGCCTTGTAAGAAATGTTAGTGACGGGGTACTGGGGAGTGGGGTGGGGTAACATCGCGTATATTTTGAGACTGGCATTCCGAAGGATAAGTCTGAGTTCCAATGAATCATCCACGGATATCACTGTTAAAAACAATGTTTTAGGCTCAAAAGAGATGGAACTGACTCAACACGGCAAGTCTGTTTTTCTTAAGTACTAACCAACTGAGGAACGCACACACAAATGAGTATTTCCATGGTGCTTCATGTAAATTGAAAGAAATGAAGAAATTATAACACATGAGCAAGTGTGTCTAGTAACCACTCATTCTGTAATTCTATTCTTCTAACACCGGTTAAAAAGCAGGAAGACTCTTGGGGCTTCCCTGGTGGTGCAGTGGTTGAGAGTCCGCCTGCAGATGCAGGGGACACGGGTTCGTGCCCCGGTCTGGGAAGATCTCACATGCCGCGGAGCGGCTGGGCCCGTGAGCCATGGCCGCTGAGCCTGCGCATCCAGAGCCTGTGCTCCGCAACAGGAGAGGCAACAACAGTGAGAGGCCCGTATACCGCAAAAAAAAAAAAAAAAAGCAGTAAGACTCTTGGCTACCACATGACCAAGCCTAATAGATACAGCTAAGCAGTAAGTTGTCTCCCTAACTGAAGCTTATTTTACCAGTGAGGTCTGATTCACAGACATCTGGGTAATAGTGGAAAATTAGATTAGAGCTCCCTAGACCTCTAAATCATTGTAAGCTAATTTAAAGAACAGATATAAGCCTAGGTTTATAATATCAGCTGTATTAGGACTATCAAAGTGCCACAGTAATATTTTAAATTATTACTTTAAAAATCATAATAGAAAAAAGCAGCAGCAGGACACCGCCCTTCCGGGAGCCTGTGCAGCCCGCCACTGCCGGGGTCCCGGGATCCAGGGGCGGCTTCCCTGGGAGAACGCACGGCGTGCCTCGGGCTGGTGCAACGTCACGCCGACCTCTGCCGCTTCAGGCTTGCCCCACACTCCGTGCCCCTCCCTCCCTCCCGGCCTGAGTGAGCCAGAGTCCCCGAAGAGGCTGCTCCTTTAACCCTGTCCTATCTGAGCGAAGAACAGACGCCCTCCGGCGACCTACACGCAGAGGCGGGGCCAAATCCAAAGCTGAGACCCAGGAGCTGTGAGAACAAAGAAGAGAAAGGGAAACCTCTCCCAGCAGCCTCAGAAGCAGCGGATTAAAGCTCCACAATCAACTTGATGTACCCTGCATCTGCGGAATACATGAATAGACAACACATCATCCCAAATTGAGGAGCCCGGAGTCAGTGCTGTGCCTCTGAGGTGGGAGAGCCAACTTCAGGACACTGGTCCACAAGAGACCTCCCAGCTCCACATAATATCAAACGGTGAAAATCTTCCAGAGATCTCCATCTCAACACCAGCACCCAGCTTCACTCAACGACCAGCAGGCTACAGTGCTGGACACCCTGAGCCAAACAACTAGCAAGACAGGAACACAACGCCACCCATTACCAGAGAGGTGGCCTAAAATCATAAAAAGTCCACAGACACCCCAAAACACACCACCAGACGTGGACCTGCCCACCAGAAAGACAAGATCCAGCCTCATCCACCAGAACACAGGCACTAGTCCCCTCCACCAGGAAGACTACATAACCCACTAAACCAACCTTAGCCACTGGGGACAGACACCAAAAACAACAGGAACTACGAACCTGCAGCCTGCAAAAAGGAGACCCCAAACACAGTAACATAAGCAAAATGAGAAGACAGAAAAACACACAGCAGGAGAAGGAGCAAGATAAAAACCCACCAGACCTAACAAATGAAGAGGTAATAGGCAGTCTACCTGAAAAAGAATTCAGAATAATGATGGTAAAGATGATCCAAGATTCTATTTCCCAGATCCAAAATCTTGGAAATAGAATAGACAAAATGCAAGAAACAGTTAACAAGGACCTAGAAGAACTAAAGATGAATCAAGCATCGATTAAAAACACAATACATGAAATAAAAAATACTCTAGATGGGATCAATAGCAGAATAACTGAGGCAGAAGAACGGATAAGTGAGGTGGAAGATAAAATAGTGGAAATAACTGCTGCAGAGCAAAATAAAGAAAAAAGAATGAAAAGAACAGAGGACAGTCTCAGAGACCTCTGGGACAACATTAAACGCACCAACATTCGAATTATAGGGGTTCCAGAAGAAGAAGAGAAAAAGAAAGGGACTGAGAAAATATTTGAAGAGATTATACTTGAAAACTTCCCTAATATGGGAAAGGAAATAGTTAATCAAGTCCAGGAGGCACAGAGAGTCCCATACAGAATAAATCCAAGGAGAAATACGCCAAGACACATATTAATCAAACTGTCAAAAATTAAACACAAAGAAATCATATTAAAAGCAGCAAGGCAAAAACAACAAATAACACACAAGGGAATCCCCATCAGGATAACAGCTGATCTCTCAGCAGAAACTCTACATGCCAGGAGGGAGTGGCAGGACATAATTAAAGTGATGAAGGAGAAAAACCTGCAACCAAGATTACTCTACCCAGCAAGGATCTCATTCAGATTTGATGGAGAAATTAAAACGTTCACAGACAAGCAAAAGCTGAGAGAGTTCAGCACCACCAAACCAGCTTTACAACAAATGCTAAAGGAACTTCTCTAGGCAAGAAACACAACAGAAGTAAAAGACCTACAATAATGAACCCAAAACAATTAAGAAAATGGGAATAGGAACATACATATCGATAATTACCTTAAATGTAAATGGACTAAATGCTCCCACCAAAAGACACAGAGTGGCTGAATGGATACAAAAACAAGACCCATCTATATGCTGTCTACAAGAGACCCACTTCAGACCTAGAGACACATACAGACTGAAAGTAAGGGGATGGAAAAAGATATTCCATGCAAATGGAAACCAAAAGAAAGCTGGAGTAGCAATTCTCATATCAGACAAAATAGACTTTAAAATAAGGACTACTAGAAGAGACAAAGAAGGACACTACCTAATGATCAAGGGATCGATCCAAGAAGAAGATATAACAATTGTAAATATTTATGCACCAAACATAGGAGCACCTCAATACATAAGGCAAATACTAACAGCCATAAAAGGAGAAATCGACAGTAACACACTCATAGTAGGGGACTTTAACACCCCACTTTCACCAATGGACAGATCTTCCAAAATGAAAATAAATAAGGAAACACAAGCTTTAAATGATACATTAAACAAGATGGACTTAATTGATATTTATAGGACATTCCATCCAAAAACAACAGAATACACATTTTTCTCAAGGGCTCATGGAACATTCTCCAGGATAGATCATATCTTGGGTCACAAATCAAGCCTTGGTAAATTTAAGAAAATTGAAATTGTATCAAGTATCTTTTCCAACCACAATGCTATGAGACTAGATATCAATTACAGGAAAAGAGCTGTAAAAAATACAAACACATGGAGGCTAAACAATACACTACTTCATAACGAAGTGATCACTGAAGAAATCAAAGAGGAAATTAAAAAATACCTAGAAACAAATGACAATGGAGACACGACGACCCAAAACCTATGGGATGCAGCAAAAGCAGTTCTAAGAGGGAAGTTTATAGCAATACAATCCCACCTTAAGAAACAGGAAACATCTCGAATAAACAACCTAACCTTGCACCTAAAGCAATTAGAGAAAGAAGAACAAAAACATCCCAAAGTTAGCAGAAGGAAAGAAATCATAAAAATCAGATCAGAAATAAATGAAAAAGAAATGAAGGAAACGATAGCAAAGATCAATAAAACTACAAGCTGGTTCTTTGAGAAGATAAACAAAATTGATAAACCATTAGCCAGACTCACCAAGAAAAAAAGGGAGAAGACTCAAATCAATAGAATTAGAAATGAAAAAGGAGAAGTAACAACTGACACTACAGAAATACAAAAGATCATGAGAGATTACTATAAGCAACTCTATGCCAATAAAATGGACAACCTGGAAGAAATGGACAAATTCTTAGAAATGCACAACCTGCCAAGACTGAATCAGGAAGAAATAGAAAATATGAACAGACCGATCACAAGCACTGAAATTGAAACTGTGATAAAAAATCTTCCAACAAACAAAAGCCCAGGACCAGATGGCTTCACAGGCGAATTCTATCAAGCATTTAGAGAAGAGCTAACACCTATCCTTCTGAAACTCTTCCAAAATATAGCAGAGGGAGGAACACTCCCAAACTCATTCTACGAGGCCACCATCACCTTGATACCAAAACCAGGCAAGGATGTCACAAAGAAAGAAAACTACAGGCCAATATCACTGATGAACATAGATGCAAAAATCCTCAACAAAATACTAGCAAACAGAATCCAACAGCACATTAAAAGGATCATACACCATGATCAAGTGGGGTTTATTCCAGGAATGCAAGGATTCTTCAATATACGCAAATCAATCAACGTGATACACCATATTAACAAATTGAAGGAGAGAAACCATATGATCATCTCAATAGATGCAGAGAAAGCTTTCGACAAAATTCAACACCCATTTATGATAAAAACCCTGCAGAAAGTAGGCATAGAGGGAACTTTCCTCAACATAATAAAGGCCATATATGACAAACCCACAGCCAGCATCGTCCTCAATGGTGAAAAACTGAAAGCATTTCCACTAAGATCAGGAACAAGACAAGGTTGCCCACTCTCACCACTCTTTTTCAACCTAGTTTTGGAAGTTTTAGCCACAGCAATCAGAGAAGAAAAGGAAATAAAAGGAATCCAAATTGGAAAAGAAGAAGTAAAGCTGTCACTGTTAGCAGATGACATGATACTATACATAGAGAATCCTAAAGATGCTACCAGAAAACTACTAGAGCTAATCAATGAATTTGGTAAAGTTGCAGGATACAAAATTAATGCACAGAAATCTCTGGCATTCCTATATACTGATGATGAAAAATCTGAAAGTGAAATCAAGGAAACACTCCCATTTACCATTGCAACAAAAAGAATAAAATATCTAGGAATAAACCTACCTAAGGACACAAAAGACCTGTATGCAGAAAATTATAAGACACTGATGAAAGAAATTAAAGATGATACAAATAGATGGAGAGATGTACCATGTTCTTGGATTGGAAGAATCAACATTGTGAAAATGACTCTACTACCCAAAGCAATCTACAGGTTCAATGCAATCCCTATCAAACTACCACTGGCATTTTTCACAGAACTAGAACAAAAAATTTCACAATTTGTATGGAAACACAAAAGACCCCGAATAGCCAAAGCAATCTTGAGAACGAAAAATGGAGCTGGAGGAATCAGGCTCCCTGACTTCAGACTATACTACAAAGCTACAGTAATCAAGACAGTATGGTACTGGCACAAAAACAGAAAGATAGATCAATGGAACAGGATAGAAAGCCCAGAGTTAAACCCACGGACATATGGTCACCTTATCTTTGATAAAGGAGGCAGGAATGTACAGTGGAGAAAGGACAGTCTCTTCAATAAGTGGTGCTGGGAAAACTGGATAGGGACATGTAAAAGTATGAGATTAGATCACTCCCTAACACCATACACAAAAATAAGCTCAAAATGGATTAAAGACCTAAATGTAAGGCCAGACACTATCAAACTCTTAGAGGAAAACATAGGCAGAACACTCTATGACATAAATCACAGCAAGATCCTTTTTGACCCACCTCCTAGAGAAATGGAAATAAAGACAAAAATAAACACATGGGACCTAATGAAACTTAAAAGCTTTTGCACAGCAAAGGAAACCATAAACAAGACCAAAAGACAACCCTCAGAATGGGAGAAAATATTTGCAAATGAAGCAACTGACAAAGGATTAATCTCCAAAATTTATAAGCAGCTCATGCAGCTCAATAACAAAAAAACAAACAACCCAATCCAAAAATGGGCAGAAGACCTAAAAAGACATTTCTCCACAGAAGATATACAGACTGCCAACAAACACATGAAAGGATGCTCAACATCTTTACTCATTAGAGAAATGCAAATCAAAACTACAATGAGATATCATCTCACACCAGTCAGAATGGCCATCATCAAAAAATCTAGAAACAATAAATGCTGGAGAGGGTGTGGAAAAAAGGGAACACTCTTGCACTGCTGGTGGGAATGTGAATTGGTACAGCCACTATGGAGAACGGTATGGAGGTTCCTTAAAAAACTACAAATAGAACTACCATATGACCCAGCAATCCCACTACTGGGCATATACCCTGAGAAAACCATAATTCAAAAAGAGACATGTACCAAAATGTTCATAGCAGCCCTATTTACAATAGCCCGGAGATGGAAACAACCTAAGTGTCCATCATCGGATGAATGGATAAAGAAGATGTGGCACATATATACAATGGAATATTACTCAGCCATAAAAAGAAATGAAATTGAGCTATTTGTAATGAGGTGGATAGACCTAGAGTCTGTCATACAGAGTGAAGTAAGTCAGAAAGAGAAAGACAAATACTGTATGCTAACACATATATATGGAATTTAAGAAAAAAAAAATGTCATGAAGAACATAGGGGTAAGACAGGAATAAAGACACAGACCTACTAGAGAATGGACTTGAGGATATGGGGAGGGGGAAGGGTAAGCTGTGACAAAGTGAAAGAGCGGCATGGACATATATACACTACCAAACGTGAGGTAGATAGCTAGTGGGAAGCAGCCGCATAGCACAGGGAGATCAGCTCGGTACTTTGTGACCGCCTGGAGGGGTGGGATAGGGAGGGTGGGAGGGAGACGCAAAAGGGAGGGGATATGGAAACATATGTATATGTATAACTGATTAAATTTGTTATAAAGCAAAAAAATAAAATAAAATAAATTAAAAAAAAAAAATCATAATAAATCTAATGATGCCTACACTCAGGGAGAAAGCACCTTAATGGAGGCAGATTGAAATGTCTAGTACCCCATGGCCACATTTTATGCTTTTCTATACTTTCCAAAAGAAAAAAACCAATATTACCTTTTCCAATTAATCAAACAAGCATTCTTTAGGCACACATGAAAGTGTTTCCACATATACCTCATTTGTCTGCTCTATATATATTAATTTACTTATGCCTCCACCTGTTTCAAAAAGGTATTGAACTGGCTTAAAATAAAAGTACTCTGAAGTGGTTTATAATCAATTTAATGGAAAGAGTACAGGATTTGGGGTCACTTAGTTCTAAGAAGCCTAGCTCCAACACTTTCTAGCTGTGTGAAAAATTTCAACTTTTTTACCTTTGAAATACAGGTAAATAATATTGTCCTTGTGAGGTGGTTGCAAAGAATAAAACATGGTTAAGTATTCTAGCATTGTGTCAAAAACATAGGATTCGGAGTCAAAAGGAGCTGAATTCTAAGCCAGCCTCTGCTATTTCTAGGTCACTGGGGCAAGTCACTTAACGTCTCTAAGACTCAGGGATCTTACCATCTTAAAAAAAGGGATAATATCTGAGGTTGTTGTGAGAATTAAGTTAAATAATGCATGAAAAGTATTTAGCACAGTACCTAGGATATAATAAGCCAGAGTTTTGTTACGATAGCTATTATCCAGGAAGATATAAACAAAACAAAAGATAAAAGCATAAAAGAGCTAATTAGTAATTGGAAATGAAAGAGAAATGTAATGAGATACATAGTTCTAAAAAAAAAAAAAATGCCAGTTCTCCAGTAAAGTCAAAAGTTCCCAATCTCTGTTAAGAATTTGTCACAAGTGTCTTCATATAAAGAGCAGTGAACAAAATATTAAACAACATCCTCAATAACATTATTCCAAAACATGTAGAAATGACACAGTTGTTAATTCTGGGGGACTTCGGTAATTTTCAAAAACATAATATTGAATCAGTTTTGTAGGCAATACAGAGATATACTTAGATATTTATATAGCTTTCTGCTGATCTTTCACATAGAGAACAATTGTGGAAGCTTGAGAAGAAAAGGGAGTGGCTGTAATCACCATAATTTTAAGAATATAAACTCTGGAGTCAGGCACACTAGGTTTATATCTTGATTTCACTGCAACCTGTGATACTTTGAACAATCCCCTTCTCTCTCTGAGCCTGAGTTTCCTCATTTGTAAAAATGGGGATTAAAAACAATATCTACTTCACAATTTGACATTTGAATAAAATACAGACGAAACATATAGAAAAGTCCTAGTCCACATATTAAGTGCTCAACAACTGGTAGTAGTAGTACTTGTTGTTGTTGAGAAGAAAATAAAGAGGAGGAGAAGGAGAAGAAAACTTTTAATATGCTTTTTAGACAACTCTTTCCTATCAGCTGTCTCTCCCTAGCCCTTGGCAAAAACTGAGAGAACAAAATATTCAAGGCTATGGTGGCTAAGAGTAGGTCTTCAAGTTAACTGAAAGAGCAATACATTTTAACTAGAAGATACACAGATGGTAAAGACAGTAACTTATTGGGAAAAAAAAAAAAGATCCTACCTTGGACATGCTATTTCTGCATAGAAGCAGACTATAGACTACATGTGGTCAAAGCCAGGATTTTTTTGTTGTTGTTTTTATTGTTTTATTTTTTTAACATCTCTATTGGAGTATAATTGCTTTACCTTGTTGTGTTAGTTGCTGCTGTATAACAAAGTGAATCAGCTATACATATACATATATCCCCATATCGCCTCCCTCTTGCGTCACTGCTTCCCACTAGCTAACTATTTTACATGTGGTAGTGTATATATGTCAATGCTACTCTCTCACTTCGTCCCAGCTTACCCTTCCCCCCTCCCTGTGTCCTCAAGTCCATTCTCTATGTCTGCATCTTTATTCCTGTTCTGCTCCTAGGTTCTTCAGAACCATTTTTTTTAGATTCCATATATATGTGTTAGCATACGGCATTTGTTTTTCTCTTTCTGACTTACTTCACTCTGTACAATAGACTCTAGGTCCATCCACCTCACTACAAATAACTCAATTTCGTTTCTTTTTATGGCTGAGTAATATTCCATTGTATATATGTGCCACATCTTCATCCATTCATCTGTCGATGGACGCTTAGGTTGCTTCCATGCAAAGCCAAAAAAAGAGCAGCAGCAGCTCTATCTCAAGTTTTTTTTTTGTTTTTTTTTGTTGTTGTTGCATTGGGTCTTCATTGCTGCATTCGGGCTTCCTCTAGTTGCGGCGAGCGGGGGGGTCTACTCTTCATTGAGGTGTGTGGGCTTCTCATTGCAGTAGCTTCTCTTGTTGCAGAGTACGGGCTCTAGGCATGCAGGCTTCAGTAGTTGTGGTGCATGGGCTCAGTAGTTGTGGCTCGTGGGCTCAGTAGTTGTGGCTCGCAGGCTCCAGAGCGCAGGCTCAGTAGTTGTGGTGCACAGGCTTAGTTGCTCTGCAGCATGTGGTATCTTCCCAGACCAGGGCTTGAACCTGTGTCCCCTGCATTGGCAGGTGGATTCTTAACTTTTGTGTCACCAGGGAAGTCGCTATCTCAAGTTTTTGCTCAAGTATTTAGCTGAAACTTCAGATTTCTGTACCTTAAACTATGGAAGAGATGCTCTTGGTCTGAAATATTTTGAAAATAGGACTTACTGCTGAAAACCATGTTCATATGATAGCATAAGGTTCGAAGAACACTCCCCATTCAGGCAAGTGACAAATAATGTCCTGGTACCAGGACAGAGCATAGGGATAAGGATTTGCTTCTAACACTATTTGTTCTTTTTTTTTTTTAACATCTTTATTGGAGTATAATTGCTTACAATGGTGTGTTAGTTTCTGCTTTATAACAAAGTGAATCAGTTTTACATATACATATGTCCCCATATGTCTTCCCTCTTGCATCTCCCTCCCTCCCACCCTACCTATCCCACCCCTCTAGGTGGTCACAAAGCACCGAGCTGATCTCCCTTTGCTATGTTCTTATTTGTTGGAAATTTGCTACCACTTAAGTCAGCCAAATTTCTGGTCCTAACACAGTACACAATCCCCCTACTGCATATTTTTCTGACAAAAAAATCATTCTCTCAATGAATTTAATTTTGTAAGCTATGAATAGGAAAATGAATAAGGATTTCAATATCTGCACATCTTTCAGCCCACCTTTATTAACCTAGTCACTTCTAAATGTAGCACAGAACGAAAGGAGCTGCAACAGAGCTTCAAATGCCACATGCTGCTGAATTACTTTGCAATCCCAGTTTCCATGGTGGCTTCACCAAATTAAATGCTGAGTCAGGCATCTCAGATACAGTAATGTTGTTCTGGGGCTCATGTAAAGCTTTGTGATAGAATTCAAGGGCTTCTACTGTAAATCTAGTTCAAACTCACTCTTTCAATATGGATTGATCTCTTTGAATAAGTATCATCTGAAAGCAGCCAGACCAAAAGTAAATTTTCTACTCAATGACATTCAAACCTTTTTTAACATGACCCACAGTAAGAAATACATTTTACACATAGTATATACATTTATATAAGTGCATATAATAAAATTCCATGACAAAATACTTAACTAAGTGTAATACACAATGATATTGTCTGTTCTTTTCAATTTACTGTTTCTTTTAATTGCTAGTTGTACTTCCGCTAAGTTGATTTCATGAGCCACAGTTTGAAAAACACTCCTCTACAGTAACTACATGTAGATTATACCTTATAACCTCAGGCCAAATCCATATCTTCTGAGTTCCTCATGACCTTCAGAATATTCCTAGAGTTTAGGAGAGCAGGTTAAGACTCAAAATTAGCCAAATAACACGAGGTGCCTTTATAATCACCTATTATACATGCAGATATGATAGGCTGTTGGGTCTCCCAATAGGTTTAAATCATTGTAATTCTCCATGTAAAGGAGTGCAGAGGAGGGTAAGTCACAGAGGAGGGTTTACTAGGGCCATAAGGTAGGCATAAGCACTGAGCGGAGAAAAGGAAATAAAAATTAAGTAGGCAGAGAGGCAGGAGGTGTAGGACCCACTGGGCTGACAAAGGAAGCAGAGAATGGAAGATAAACAGAGCCAGGAAAAAAAAGTAGAACCTGAAGCAGGAGGCTGAATGCAGCCAGAGCCAAAAGGGAAAGCAGAAACAGGCACACAAGCGGAAAACAAGGCCAACAGAAAATAATGTGCTATGTCAGAAAGGAAAAAAGGCTGATGGCGTTTGGCTGCCTCATGCATGAGAGCAGAAAGGCATGGAACTGTGCTATTAATGTGTGTTCTCTCAGGCTATCAGAGAACTAGAACTTTATATGCAGCTAACACTCAGTATAGTTAAAAAAAATACGGTCTTGGTTTATTATGCTCTATTAATTAGCACCTCTTACCTGTCAATAATTTTGACCCATTTTAATTGAAATGCTCGACTGACTAAATAAACATACGTTCTTCCTCTATTTGATAATTTTTGACTGCCAGAATTTAGAATCAAATTTAATTTCTGCCACATTGTTTTACATTCTTTACAGATCCAGTTTCCCAGTTTCTTTAATACTTCATGCATATAATTATGCTATAAAAATACCTATGCTCTTTTACTGGAAAAATACTTTAAGATTTATATGACAAGGAACTAATTTTTTATTTATCTTTTTCTTAGTCTTTACTAATAAAAAACTATTTGCAAGAGAATTCAATAAATTACTGATGCAGTTGCTACAAAGTGATCACCATTTGGCAATATTTAAGCTGTGTCTTTGAAAAATAACTGGATAGGTTTTTTGTTTTGTTTTGTTTTGTTTTGTTTTTTGCTTTTTGCTTTTTTTTTTTTTTTCTTAGAAAAGAACAAGAATCAGCAATTATGTAACAAATTAAGGGAAAGTTCAAACTGAGGTCAGATTTAAATTTATCAGAATCAGACATTTACATTTATGAGAAGAACTAATTCACCACCTAGTAAAATTCACCAAAACCTATTCAATCAAGTTCATCATTAGGCAAATGTGCCACAAATAAATTTTTTATAAGGCCTATGTGGTATTAGCTATCATATTAATTGATGAACACCTAAATTAATTGGCAAAGAATTATTCACAGCTAAATTTCAGTAACAAGCTAATAGAATAAAAACAAATACCAATTTTAGATAATTAAATATTATATAAAATAAAATGTATATAGCACTAGTAATATCAACAATTTTAAAATTCAGAAATTGTCCCTAATCAATTGACTTATTAAGTAGGAAATTACAAAAACTTTTACCAAAACAATGTTTTTGTAAAGAAAAATTTCAGAAGAGCAATTTAGAAAAATTTAAAGGAGCAAAAGTGCAAATACCCTACAATCCAAGAATGTACAAGCATGTTCACTGCCACATGGTTTGTAAGAAAGAAATATTAAAAATAACCTAGTAGTAGGAGATAGGTTACCAAAAATAACCATTTCACTATTTTTATTCATTTATTTGTTTTGGTTTGGGTTTTTTATTGAGATATATTTAACATATAACATGGTGAAAGTTTAAGATGTACATGTTGATTTTATACATTTATATACTGCAATATGAGTGCAACCTTAACATTAGCTAACACCTCTATCACATCACATAATTATCTTTTATGTGTGTGTGTGCATGTGCGTGTGTGGTGAGAAAATTAAGATCCAGTCTCTTAGCAACTTTGAAGTATATGATATTGTTGACCATAATCACTATATTGTGCATTAGCTCTCCAGAACTTATTCATCTTCTAGCTGTAAGTTTGTACCCTTTAACACTTCCCCAATACCCACACCCACAGGTAATTACCATTCTATTTGAGCTTGGCTTTTTTAGATTCCACATATAAGTGATATCATATATGTCTTTATCTGTCTGACTTATCTTACTTAGCATAATGCCCTCAAGGTCCATCCATGTTGTCACAAAAGGGAGGATTTCCTACTCCATTGTGTGCGTGTGTGTCTGTGTCTGTGTGTGTGTGTCTGTGTCTGTGTATGTGTCTGTCTGTGTCTGTGTGTGTGTAATCCCATCCTCTTTATCCATCCATCCATTGATGGAGACATAGGATGTTTCCATATCTTGGTTGTTGTGAATAATGGTGCAATAAAATTGGGAGTGCAGACCCCAGTGTTCATTGCAGCACTATTTACTATAGCCAAGACATGGAAGCAACCTAAATGTCCATCGACAGAGGAATGGATAAAGAAGATGTGGTACATACATACAATAGGCTATTACTCAGACATAAAAAAGAATGAAAAACTCCCGTTTGCAGCAACATGGGTGGACCTAGAGATTACCATACTAAATGAAGTAAGTCAGACGGAGAAAGACAAATATCATATGATATCACTCATGTGTGGAATCTAATTTTTTTAAAAAAATGAAACAAATGAACTTATTGACAAGACAGAATCAGACTTACAGACATCAAAAACAAACTAATGGTTACCAAAGGAGAAACGTTGCGGGGGGAGGGATAAATCAGAAGCTTGGGATGAATATACACACACTACTATATATAAGATAGATAACCAACAAGGACCTACTGTAAAGCACAGGAAACTCTACTCAGTATTCTGGGATAACCTACATAAGAAAAGAATCTTAAAAAGAATGAGTATATGTATAAGTGAATCACTTTGTTGTACACCTGAAACTGACACAACATTGCAAATCAACTATATTCCAATAATTTTTTTTTTTTTTTTTTTTTTTTTTTTTTTGCGGTACGCGGGCCTCTCACTGTTGTGGCCTCTCCCGTTGCGGAGCACAGGCTCCGGACGCGCAGGCTCAGCGGCCATGGCTCACGGGCCCAGCTGCTCTGCGGCATGTGGGATCTTCCCTGATCGGGGCACGAACCCGTGTCCCCTGCATCGGCAGGTGGACTCTCAACCACTGCGCCACCAGGGAAGCCCCAATAAAACTAATTTTTTTTAAAAAATTGGGAGTGCACATATCTCTCTGATATCCTGTTTTCATGTCCTTTGGCTATTTATCCAGAAGTAGAATTGCTGAATCATATAGTAGTTCTACTTTTAGTTTTTTTGAGGAACCTCCATACTGTTTTCCATAGTGGCTGTACCAAGTTACATTCCCACTAACAGTGCACAAGGATTCCCTTTTCTACACATCCATGCCAACGCTTGTTATCTCTTGTCTTTTTGATGATAGCTATTTTAACAGATGTGAGGTAATATCTCATTGTGGTTTTGATTTGTATTTCCCTGATGATTAGTGATGTTGAGCATCTTTTCATCGACCTGTTGGCCATTTGTATGTCTTCTTTGGAAAAATGTCTATTCAATTCCTCTGCCCATTTTTCACTGGATTGTTTGTACTTTTGTTATTGACTTGTATCAGTTCTTTAATATTTTGGATATTAATATCTTATCCAATATATCATGTGCAAATATTTTCTTCCATTCCATAGGTTGCCTTTTCCTCTTGTTGACTGTTTCTTTTGCTGCGCAGCTTTTTAGTTTGATACAGTGCCAACTTGTTTATTTTTGCATTGGTTGCTTGTGCTTTTGATGTCATATCCAAAAAAATCATTGCCAAGACCAATGTCAAGGAGCTTACCCCCTATGTTTTCTTCTAGGAGTTTTATGGCTTCAGGTCTTATGCTCAAGTATTTAAGCCATTTTGAGTTGGTTTTTGTATACAGTATAAGAGTAGATTAATTTCATTCTTTTGCATGTGGCTGTCCAGCTTTTCTAACACCATTTATTGAACAGACTATCCTTTCCCCATTGCACATTTTTGGCTCCTCCGTCATAAATTAATTGACAATATATATGCATGGGTTTATTCTGGGCTCTCTCTTCTGTTCCACTGATCTATGTGTCTGTTTTTATGCCAATACCATACTCTTTTGATTACTATAGCTTTATAATATAGTTTGAAATCAGGAAATGTGATGCCTCCAGTTTTGTTCTTCCTCACAATTACTTGGTTATTTTTATGGTTCCATACAAATTTTAGAATTGTTTGTTCTATTTCTGTGAAAAAGGTCATTGGAATTTTGATAAGGATTGCTGTGACTCTATAGATGACTCTGGGTACTATAGACATTTAACAATATTAATGTTTCCAACACATGAGCACAGACTATCTTCCCATTTATATGTGTTGCATTCAATTTCTTTCATCAATGTCTTATAGTTTTCAGTGTACAGATATTTCACCAGTTTGGTTAAATTTAATCCTAGGTATTTTATTATTTTTGATGCAATTGTAAGTGGGGTTGTTTTCTTAATTTCTCTTTCTAGTTCATTATTAGTGTATAGAAACACAAGTGATTTTTGTGTATTGATCATGTATCCAGCAACTTCACTGAATTTGTTAATTAATTCTAACAGTTTTTTGGTGGATTTTCAGGGTTTTCTGTATATAGTATCATGTCATCTTCAATAGTAATAGTTTTACTTCTTTCTTACTTTCTGATGCGGATGCCTTTTATTTCTTTTCTTTGCCTAATTGCTCTGGCTAGGACTTCTAGTACTGTGTTGAATAAAAGTGTGAGAGTTAACATCCATGTTTTATTCCTGATATTAGAGGAAAAGCTTTCAGCTTTTCAACAACAGTATGATGTTAGCTATGGGCTTGTCAAATATGACCTTTATTATGTTGAGGTATGTTCCTTCTCTACATAGTTTGTTGAGAGCTCTTTTTTTTTTTTTTTTTTGCGGTACGCGGGCCTCTCACTGTTGTGGCCTCTCCCGTTGCAGAGCACAGGCTCCGGACACACAGGCTCAGCGGCCATGGCTCACGGGCCCAGCTGCTCCGCGGCATGTGGGATCTTCCCGGACCGGGGCATGAACCCGTGTCCCCTGCATCGGCAGGCGGACTCTCAACCACTGCGCCACCAGGGAAGCCCTGTTGAGAGTTCTTATCATGAATGGATGTTAAATTTCATCAAATGCTTTTTTCTGCATAAATTGAGATGATAATATGATTTTTATCCTTCATTTTTTTAAGGTGGTGAATCATATTTATTGATTTGCATATGTTGAACCATCCTTGCATCCCTTGAATAAGTCCCACTTCATCATGGGATATGATCCTTTTAATGTACTGTTGAATCTGGTGTGCTAATATATTGTTAAGGGTTTTTTCATCTATGTTCATCAGTGATATTGACCTGTAACTTTCTTTTCCTGTAGTATCCTTGTCTGGTTTGGTACCAAGGTAATGCTGGCCACATACAATGAGTTCAGAAGGATTTTCAATTTGGAAGTCTCTTCAATTTTTAAAAGAATTTGTGAAGGACTGGTATTGTTCTTTAAATTTTGGTAGAATTCACCAGTGAAGCCATCTGGTCCTGGACTTTTGTTTGCTGGGAGGTTTTAGACTATTGATTCAATCTCCTTACTAGTAATCAGTCTATTCAAGTTTTCTATGTCTTCATGATTCAGTCTTGGAAAGTTGTACTTTTCTAGAAATTTCTTTCATTTCTTGTAGGTTGTCCAATATAATTGTTCATAGCAGCTCTTATGATGTTTTGTATTTCTGTGGTATCAGTTGTAACATCTTTGCTTTCATTTCTAATTTTACTTCTTTGAGTCCTTCCTCTTTTTTAATTGGTGAATCCAGCTAAATATTTGTCTATTTTTTATCTAAAAAAATATATTATTCTTTTCTATTGTCTTTTAGTCTCTATTTTATTTGTTTCTTCTCTGATCTTTGTTATTTCCTTCCTTCTACTAATTTTGGTCTTCATTTGTTCTCCTTTTCCTAAAATTCCTTGAGGGGTAATGTTAGGTTATTTACTTGAGACTTTTCTTGTTTCTTGAGATAAGTTTTTATCACTATGAACTTCCCTCTTAGAACTGCTTTTGCTGCATCCTATAAATTTTTGTATGTTGTATTTCTATTTTTGTTCCTCTCAAGATATTTTTCAATTTCCCTTTTGATTTCTTCTTTGACCTATTGGTTGTTCAGTAGCATATTTTTTAGTCACCATATTTTATAAGTTTTCCAGTTTTCTTCTTGTAACTGATTATACTTTCATACTATCGTGGTTGGAAAAGATGCTTGATATGATTTCAATCTTCTGAAATTTATTAAGACTTATTTTGTGGCCTAACATATGATCTATCCTGGAGAATATTCTATGTGCACTTGAGAACAATGTGTATTCTGCCACTACTGGATGGAATGTTCTGTAAATGTTTGTTAGGTTCATCTGGTCTAATGTGTAGTTTAAGTCCAGTGTTTCCTTATTAATTTTCTGTCTGGATGATATGTTTATTATTGAAAGTGGGGAACTGAAGTCCCCTACCATTGTTGTATTGCTGTCTATTTCTCCCTTCAGGCCTATTTAAATTTGCTTTAGATACTGAGGTGCTCCTTTCACAACTTTAGGATTCTAATTCTCCCTTTCCTTCCCAAACCACAATAGAGGATATCAATATACACCCAACTTCTTCACTATACCTGACTTCTGAAATTTAGTCAGTTCCAGATCTGATATTTCCATTACATAATTTCCCTAATTTATCCCCTTATTGTTATATGATTCTCTTGATGCTTGTATTTCACCAGAACTGTCAAACATGCCTGTTAATCAAGCAGACCTGTACCTTTTTGTGGTGGATGCTGTGGTGCACTGTTCAGATACCCTTTCAGGATAACATCATGTGATATGTCAGTGCTTTCAAGAGTATTGCCTGCTGACAGCTTACAATGGAATGCCTCCCCAGAAACTTCCCTCAGGTGAAAGGAACTTCCTCATCCAACTTTATTAGCTTCCCAAGGGCAGCTCACAACCAATGACCCAGGGATAAGGACATGCAAATGCCCAGCAACTTTGCCTCAAGTCAAGGCAACGCTGAAGGGCCATTCCACCTCCAGAACTCCCCCTGGACTCAGTTAAGGGCCTTGTTACAACTGCATCACAGTTCAAATTCTCCTTCTCCTTAGTTGTGCTTCCTTCACTCCCTCCCTGGTATTACCAAGGGCACTCTCCAATAAACTTCTGGAGGCAAATCTCTATCTCAGAATCTATTTCCTTGGTAACCCAACCTAAGATATTCTTTCACTGCTCTTCTCTAGTTATTCTGTCACTATTGCACCAAAATTGGTTTTTCTACTTGAATCATATCTATGTTTTCTTCCTGAACATCATTTTCACCTAATTTCATTTCTCTACTCTGTATAACTCACTTCCCTTGCCCCCTCATCAGTGGCATTTAACTCCATAAAATTGACTGGAAAAGAGTTGGTAATTCCCCTAATCAAACACTTATAAACTGAAGTCATAGTTACTCAGAGTTCCTTTACTGGAGTATAATATAAAAGTGCACAAATCATATGTGTACAGATCAATTAAGTTTTACAAACTGATTACACCTATGTAATCAGAACCAAAATCATTAGATGATTACCAGCACTCCAAAAGGTCTCTTTGTGCTCTCAGTCATTAAGACTTCCCGGGCTTCCCTGGTGGCGCAGTGGTTGGGAGTCCGCCTGCCGATGCAGGGGATACGGGTTCGTGACCCGGTCCGGGAGGATCCCACGTGCTGCGGAGCGGCTGGGCCCGTGAGCCGTGGCCGCTCTGAGCCTGCGCGTCCGGAGCCTGTGCTCCGCAGCGGGAGGGGCCGCAGCGGTGAGAGGCCTGCGTACCGCAAAAAAAAAAAAAAAAAAAAAAAAAAGACTTCCCAAAGTTAACCACTTTGTTGACTTCAATAGCTACAGGTTCTTTCTACCTGTTTTTGAAATTTATAGAAAGAGAATCACAAAGTATATATTCTTTTTATATCTGGCTTCTTTTGTAAACGTTATGTTTGTGAAAGATTTATCCACATTTCTGGGTTTAGTATTAGTTCTTTCATCTGCATTACTGTTCAGCATTCAATTATACGAATATACCACTGTGCATTTATCCATTCTATTCTCAATGAATTTTTAAGTTGTTTCCAGTTTGGGGATTGCGGTAGGCCAAATAATGACCCTTCAAAGATGTCCACATCCTAATCCTCAGACCCTGTGAATATATAATCTTATGTGGGAAAAGGAACCTTACTGATATGATTAAGTTAAGGATCTTTAGATGAGAACATAATCCTAGACTATCTGTGTAGGCCAAATGTAATCTTTATAAGAGGGATGCAAGAAAGTCAGAGAAGAAGGCAATGTGACAACAGGAGCAAAAAGAGAAAAGGCAGTGAAATATGGGATTACAAACCAAGGTATAAGGACAGCCTGTAGAAGCTAGAAAGGGATTCTTCTCTAGAGACTCCAAAAAGAAGAAACCTGACAACACTTTGATTTTAGCTCTGTGAGACCCATTCTGAACTTTTGACATCAAGAACTCTAAAAGAAATGTGTGTTGCTTTAAAAAGTCACTAAGTTAGTGGTAATTTGTTACAGCAACAATGGGACACTAACATAGGAACATTACAAATAATGCTGCTATGGACATTCTTGCCTTTTCTTTTAGTGTATTCATGCACTCATTTCTGTTCCATATATACCTGGGAATGAAACTGCTGCGTCATGGGGTATCACATGTCCAGTTTTAGTCGGGGATTTTTTTTCATTTTTCAAAAGCATTTGAATTCATTTAGACTTCCAAAAGCACTGTATCTGAATTACTATTATTCAATATCCTTGCAACACTTGGTATTGTCATTTTTTTATTATTATTTCAGCCACTCTGATGGGTACGCAGTAGATTTTGTTGTGGTTTTAATCTGTATTTCCATTGTGACTAATGATGTTAACACCTTTCACAAGTTTATTAGCCACTTGTATAACCTCTTTTATCCATTACTTTCACAAGTACCTTACCCATATTTGAATTGGGTGGTTTGTTGTTTTGTTGATTTGTGTGAGTTGTTTATACATTCTGGATGAGTCCAATGTCACATAAATTAGAACCTTTTTGGAGTAAAAAAGGAAGCATTCTCATGGCTCTACTGGGGATTTTTCCTTATAAAAAACTTTGAAAG
Source organism: Mesoplodon mirus (assembly GCF_964341445.2). Lineage (NCBI taxonomy): Eukaryota > Metazoa > Chordata > Mammalia > Artiodactyla > Ziphiidae > Mesoplodon > Mesoplodon mirus. The sequence goes on from NC_138992.1 coordinate 32,007,352, forward strand.
CTACAATGCTGACATTGTGCTTTTTTTATCATAAACATTAAAAGTAATATGGCTAAAAGTCTAGATTAAAAGGTACTTCAGAGGAGGGGCTAAAAATATCTCCTATCTCCTTTGTATCCTCTGAAGATCCTAGGCACTAAGTATACATTTAGTGTACACTAAGTATGCATATAAATAAAAGAGTCCCCTAAGGTAAACAATTCATTTATCTTCCAAAGTAAGGGCTTCCGGGTAACTAGCCAATTACTAAAGCTCAAGCAAGTGTATACACCAGGCGAAGTACTAGGAAGTCCCAGGAAGCAGGCAGGACCAAAAGACATATTTTTACAGGGTAATCAAAGACATCTTATAAAGAGAGAATGAAATTGCAGTGAATGCAAACATTAACAATGTTATCAAAGTACAATAGTTACATATCAGAGGAGTAAAGTAAAGAAATAAAAAGGAAAATGAATCTCTGGAAATAGGAACAAGTCAATCATAATAAACTGGGCCAAGGAGTTCAGGATAAGGCTATGAACAATATTACATTGAGAGATATCTGTTCTTATGTGACAAAGTATTACTGAAAAATGTACAAGGAAACACTGGTGTAGGGAATTATGGACTGAAGATTCACTCATGTAAGAAAAATAACAAAAGCATTCCACACCAGAATTATTGTGGTTTTCAGAAATACCTTTGGTCCAAATATCTTTATATTTAATAAACTGGGGAAGCTTAGGACAAATATAATCTCTAATTTTTCTGTGAATAGCATCCAATAAGTGCTGTCTCTTCAATAGTTTCAAATAGATTACAATAAAAGTGAGCAGTTGACCTCACAAAAGAATGAAGTCTACATATACTAGCCAGAGGAAAGACTTTAATAAGAAAAAAAAAAAAAAAGCTTACTGGAATCAATGGCCAATTGAGGAAAATCATGGGAAAGATGCAGAAACCTGAAACAAGTAAACACAATATTGACATACCAGTTGAAAATAATATAAATATCTAAAAGAAATCTGTGTAGAGGTAAAAGACAAATTCTGTGTGAATCACAGGTTATTCTAGTCACTTGCTTTAACAAGCTTTGTTTTATCTACACTGGATTTCAATATTTTTTAAAGAAGTATAAATAATATTTTGAAAAGTATCTTTTGTCATTTTATCTGCTTCATTTTCCTTTTTTCCATCTAAAACTTAAGGTTATCATAAATCAAATATCTTTTAAAATACAGATAGCTTTAAAGCATTTTGAAACTGTGAAAAGTGATTTGTTTTAAATTTTTCATTAGTCTAAGATTTTCATAATTTAACCACTCAAATAATGTACTACTATCAAATGGCCTCACTTAAAAAAACACAACACATTTAAGAAGTTTATAATCAAAATTGATAATATTGTTGGCCTCTGACAGCTGTAACTGATCATTCAATGTTTAATATGGAACTCTGTTGCTAAGCAGCATGGTAAATAAAATGTTTGTTTAGTGGACATATGTGTTTTTTCTTATGTGTCCCAGATCACTTTTTTTAGGGAATGACCCTACCCCACACTACGGGGTTTTAATAAGGCTGTCAGTGGGGCCAGGAAGATAACTCAGCTCTGAGTAAATATGGGACCATTATTTCTTTACACAGAGAAACTGGGCTGAGAATGGGCATGTTACAAAAGCAAAGACAGTGAGCTCTTCCCTGAGCTGACATGGGGCAGAGAGTATAGCATAGTGGTAAGCACATAGAGTCTGCCTGGATTTCATGGCTCTATCACTGACTAGCTGAATGATTACACTGGTCTATCTCTTAATTTCCTAATCTTTAAAATGTAGCTACTAATAACACTTTCCTCACAGAGCTATGATGAAGATAAACACTGTAAAACACATAGAGAACTTAGCATAGTAACTGGCATATAAAAAGAATTAAATAAATTTTATTATTAACTACTAATACCATTACTATTACTATTGTTATTGTTTTTGTTATTGGTGTTATAAACACATGGTAAGATTGCTAAGTTTGGAAAATGTGGCCTAAATATGCCAGAAGTCTCTCACTGTCAGTTGCAGAGCAGATAGAAAAAAAAATTTTTGAAGCCAACAAATAAAAGGAAGCAGAACCAAAAGAATAGAGGAGAAGAGAGTCCTAAAGACATTCTTTGAAGCCCCAGATCCGATCACTTACAGGACTTGCAATAATTTTTTTTCTTTAAGCTAACTTAAGTTTTTAATTCAAAGAAAAAAGTACTATTACAACATCTTATGTCTAGAAGTCACAAAATGAATGAAAATGTATACAAACACACATATCAAATAATTGGGTTTTAATTATTTGTTGCTGCAATATATATATACACACACATACAAACACACACACACAAAAGGAAAGCAGTTTTATTCCATATACACAGATGATAAAGAGCTGAATACAATTGGGTGGTAATGTCTTGTTATCATAGAATCTTGGCCAAATCTTCTAATAACCAGTTTCCATTAATATCCTCTTACAGTATTTTCAAGAAACCCCAAGCAGATTGGTGTGCATAAGGTGAGAAAAGGGGAATAATGCAGATAAGATTGGAAAGGTAAATTGATCAGGTTATCAGGGATGTCATATGTCATGTTAAGGTATTTAAATTTTATTCTGTCAAAAATAGGGATCCATGAAGTTTTTAAGAAGATAAGTGACATTCACTTACTCATTCAGTAAATACTTACTGAGTACCTACTATGTGCCAGGAGCTATATCAGAGAATAAATATACATGAGAGCTGCTTTAGTGGAACTTATAATAATGTGATCACATCTATGTTCTTTAAAGGTAACACTGAAAAGGATGGATAAGAAAATGGGTGAGAATAGATACAGATAGATTAAAAAAGAAAAAAAAGGAAAAATTAGAAGTAGACATTAGTCACTAGGATAGTATGAGAGTAGTCAAAAATGACTCCAAAATACCTATTTTGAGTAACTAGCTTCAGAAAAACAGAAAAAGCAATAGGTTTTGTCAACAAATACAATGAACTTGATCTTAAAATTCTGAATCTAAGTTCTTCCCACCAGAACATAACTTCCATGAAAGTTCCAATCACTACTGAAACCCAGGATCTACAATAGCATCTGGCCTTTAGTAGGTGCTCAATTAAATGTGTTATTCTTGAAGAAAACTATCTAAGATTTTCAGATAGAAGCACTGATTTAATTACGAATTTATTGATAAATATTATGTGTCAGGTACTGTGCTAACAATAAATAAAACACAATTCCTTTCCCTTAAAAAACTCAGTCTGCTGGAGTATTCTTAACCTTTTCCATCTCTAAACACATTTTCACTCCCCTGTCAAAATTTTTTCCTGGAAAAAAAATGTCCACAGAATTAAAGCATCAGAAAATGAATGGAGTAGGAGAGACTTTTTCATAAAAACATTTGATATGCATGTGTATGCAGTAAACTCATTTAAAGAACAAAACTTGTCATTTTACCAGGGATAGATAAGCAATGACAAAAAGGAAATAAGACTGATAATTTTTAAAATCCTGAACTCTATTTTTTCAAAGCTGGTCTTTTTTTCCCCAAAACTCCATTCTATAGGTATTATAAATAAGATGAGGGAATAAGTGCCATTGAAAGATAGAAAAATGAACCTTATTTTGTTGTTACAGTTAGAATTCACAAAGTTTCAACATTAGCTATGATTAAGTAGTAAGTAAAGCATTCACAAATTTCAGTATTTCAAACTACTGTTAGTAAGAAATATTTGAGACAAACCTTCTCACTAACGGTGGCGCACAGGTATGTTACAATAGCAGGACAGAAAGCCAATCTAATGGTTTACCTGAGAGGTCTAGAAATAAAGCTACAATAACAAAATATTATAGGTGTGTATTGTATAACGAGAGGATAGGTAGGGATTAATAGCAACATAAAGAAGAGTTATGGACTAATTCACTCCAGAAGGGACTATGAAAATTTCCCAGAGATGACATTTGCAAAGAATATTAAGAACTGAGTAAATTAGAACTAATTGCAAGATACAAGACCTATATGCAAAAATCAATTGAACTTCTATATACCAGCAATGAACATTCCAAAAATGGAAACTAGGAAAACAACGGCATTTAAAAATACCATCAAGAAGAGTAAAATATTTAGGTATAAATTTACCAAAAGAAGTATAAGACTTGGAGACCTTCAAGACGGCGGAGGAGTAAGATGTGGAGATCACCTTCCTCCCCACAAATACATCAAAAATACATCTACATGTGGAACAACTCCTACAGAACATCTACTGAATGCTGGCAGAAGACCTCAGACTTCCCAAAAGGCAAGAAACTCCCTATGTACCTGGGTAGGGCAAAAGAAAAAACAGAGACAAAAGAATAGGGACAGGACCTGCACCTCTGGGAGGGAGCTGTGAAGGAGGAAAAGTTTCCACACACTAGGAAGCCCCTTCACTGGCAGAGACACCGGAAGTGGGCAGGGGGAAGCTACAGAGTCACGAGGAGAGCGCAGCAACAGGGGTGCAGAGGTCAAAGCGGAGAGATTCTAGCACACAGGATTAGTGTCAACCAGCACTCACTAGCCTGAGAGGTTTCTTTGCTCACCCGCCAGGGAGGGCGGGGGCTGGGAGCTGAGGCTCGGGCTTCAGATGTCAGATCCCAGGGAGAAGACTGGGGTTGGGTGCGTGAACACAGCCTGAAGGGGGCTAGTGCACCACAGCTAGCCAGGAGGGAGTCAGGGAAAAAGGCTAGAACTGCCTAAAAGGCAAGAGACCATTGTTTCATGGTGCGTAAGGAGAGAAGACTCAGAGCACAGCCTAAAAGAGCTCCAGAGATGGGCGCAAGCGGCGGCTATCAGTGTTGACACCAGACATGGACATGAAATGCTAAGGCTGCTGCTGCAGCCAACAAGAAGCCTGTGTACAAGCACAGGTCACTATCCACACCTCCCCTCCCGGGAGCCTGTGCAGCCCACCACTGCCAGGGTCCCGTGATCCAGGGACAACTTCCCCAGGAGAAAACACAGCGCACCTCCGTCTATTGCAACGACACACTGCCCTCTGCCACCAGAGGCCTTCCCCGCATTCCGTAGCCCTCCCACCCCCTGGCCTGAGTGAGCCAGAGGCCCCTAATCAGCTGCTCCTTTAACCCCGCCCTGTCTGAGCGAAGAACAGATGCCAGAGGGTGACCTACACAGAGAGGCGGGGCCAAATCCAAAGCTGAAATGCAAGGGCTGTGAGAACAAAGAAGAGAAAGGGAAATTTCTCCCAGCAGCCTCAGGAGCAGTGGATTAAATTTCCACAATCAACCTGATGTACCCTGTATCTCTGGAATACCTGAAGAGACAACGAATCAACCCAAAATTCAGATGGTGGACTTTGGGAGCAACTGTAGACTTGGGGTTTGCTTTCTGCATCTAATTTCTTTCTGGTTTTATGTTTATCTTAGTTTAGTATTTAGTTTATTATAATTGGTAGATTTGGTTGCGCTCATTTTTTTTTCCTTTTTCTCTTTTTTTGTGAGTGTGTATGTGTATGCTTCTTTGTGTGATTTTTTCTGTATAGCTTTGCTTTTAACATTTGTCCTAGGGTTCCGTCTGTCCGTTTTTTCTTTTTCCTTTTTTTTAGTATACTTTTTAGCGTTTGTTATCATTGGTGGATTTGGTTATGGTTTGGATGCTCCTTTCTTTCTTGCTTGCTTGCTTGCTTGCTTCCTTACTTGCTTGCTTGCTTTTTTTTCTTTTTAAAATTACTTTTTAATTTTTCTGTTTTTAATAATTTTTTATTTTAATAACGTTATTTTCTTTTTTTATTTCTTTCTTTCTTTTTTCTCCCTTTTCTTCTGAGCCGTATTGCTGACAGGGTCTTGGTGCTCCGGGTCGGTGTCAGGACTGTGTCTCTGAGATGGGAGAGCCAAGTTCAGGACATTGGTCCACCAGAGACCTCCCGGCTCCATGTAATATCAAACAGCGAAAGCTCTCCCAGAGATCTCCATCTCACCGCCAAGACCCAGCTGCACTCAACGACCAACAAGCTACAGTGCTGGACACCCTATGCCAAACAACTAGCAAGACAGGAACACAACCCCACCCATTAGCAGAGAGGCTGCCAAAAATCATAATAAGATCACAGACACCCCAAAACACACAACCATACGTGGTCCTGCTAACCACAACGACAATATCCAGCCTCACCCACCAAAACACAGGCACTAGTTCCCTCCACCAGTAAGTCTACACAAAACATTGAACCAACCTTAGCCACTGGGGGCAGACACCAAAAACAACGGGAACTACGAACGTGCAGCCTGCGAAAAGGAGACGCCAAACACAGTAAGTTAACCAAAATTCGAAGACACAGAAATACACAGCAGATGAAGGAGCAAGGTAAAAACCCACCAGACCAAACAAATGAAGAGGAAATAGTCAGTCTACCGGAAAAAGAATTCAGAGTAATCATAGTAAAGATATGCCAAAATCTTGGAAATAGAATGGAGAAAATACAAGAAATGTTTAACAAGGACCTAGAAGAACTAAACAGCAAACAAACAGTGATGAACAAAACAATAACTGAAATTAAAAACTCTCTAGAAGGAATCAATAGCAGAATAACTGAGGAAGAAGAATGGATAAGTGACCTGGAAGATAAAATAGCGGAAATAACTACTGAAGAGCAGAAAAAAGAAAAAAGAATGAAAAGAATAGAGGACACTCTTAGAGACTTCTGGGAGAACATTAAAAGCACCAACTTTCGAATTATAGGGTTCCCAGAAGAAGAAGAGAAAAACAAAGGGACTGAGAAAATATTTGAAGAGACTATAGTTGACAACTTCCCTAATATGGGAAAGGAAATAGTCAATCAAGTCCAGGAAGTGCAGAGAGTCCCATACAGGATAAACCCAAGGAGAAACACACCAAGACACATAGTAATCAAATTGACAAAACTTAAAGACAAAGAAAAATTATTAAAAGCAGCAAGGGAAAAATGACAAATAACATACAAGGGAACTCCCATAAGGTTAACAGCTGATATTTCAGCAGAAACTCTGCAAGACAGAAGGAAGTGGCAGGACATATTTAAAGTGATGAAAGGGGAAAATTTACAACCAAGGTTACTCTACCCAACAAGGATCTCATTCAGATTCAACAGAGAAATTAAAACCTTTATAGACAAGAGAAAGCTAAGGGAATTGAGCACCACCAAACCAGGTTTACAACAAATGCTAAAGTAACTTCTCTAGGCAGGAAACACAAGAGAAGGAAAAGACTTACAATAACAAACACGAAACAATTAAGAAAAGAGCAAGAGAAACATACATATCGATACTTAACCTTAAATGTAAAAGGATTAAATGCTCCAACCAAAACACACGGACTGGATAAATGGATACAAAAACAAGACCCATATATATGCTGTCTACAAGAGACCCACTTCACACCTAGGGACACATACAGACTGAAAGTGAAGGGATGGAAAAAGATATTGCATGCAAATGGAAATCAAAAGAAAGCTGGAGTAGCAATTCTCATATCAGAAAAAATAGACTTTCAAATAAAGACTATGACAAGAGACAAAGAAGAACACTACATAATGATCAAGGAATCAATACAGGAATAAAATATAATAATTGTAAATGTTTATGCACCCATGATAGGAGCACCTCAATACTAAAGGCAAATGCTAACAGCCATAAAATGGGAAGTTGACAGTAACACAGTCATAGTAGGGGACTTCAACACCCCACTTTCACCAATGGACAGATCATCGAAAATGAAAATAAACAAGGAAACACAAGCTTTAAATGATACATTAAACAAGATGGACTTAATTGACATTTAGAGAACATTCCATCCAAAAGCAACAGAATACACATTGTTCTCAAGTACTCATGAAACATTCTCCAGGATAGATCATATCTTGGGTCACAAATCAAGCCTTGGTAAATTTAAGAAAACCGAAATCATATCAAGTATTTTTTCTGACCACAATGCTATGAGACTAGATATCAATTACAGAAAAAGATCTGTAAAAAATACAAACACATGGAGGCTAAACAACACACTACTCAATAACCAAGAGATCACTGAAGAAATCAAAGAAGAAATCAAAAAATACCTAGAAACAAATGACAATGAAAGCACAACGAACCAAAACCTATGGGATGCAGCAAAAGCACTTCTAAGAGGGAAGTTAATAGCTATACAAGTCTACCTTAAGAAACAGGAAACATCTCAAATAAATGACCTAACCGTACACCTAATGCAATTAGAGAAAGAAGAACAAAAGAACCCCAAAGTTAGCAGAAGGAAAGAAACCATAAATATCAGATCAGAAATAAATAAAAAAGAAATGAAGGAAACAATAGCAAAGATCAATAAAACTAAAAGCTGGTTCTTTGAAAAGTTAAACAAAATTGATAAACCATTAGCCAGACTCATCAAGAAAAAAAGGAAGAAGACTCAAATCAATAGAATTAGTAATGAAAAAGCAGAAGTAATAGCTGACACTGCAGAAATACAAACCATCCTAAGAGACTACTACAAGCAACTCTATGCCAATAAAATGGACAACCTGGAAGAAATGGATGAATTCTTAGAAAGGTATAACCTTCTAAGACTGAACCAGGAAGAAACAGAAAATATGAACAGACCAGTCACAAGTAATGAAATTGAAACTGTGATTAAAAATCTTCCAACAAACAAAAGCCCAGGACAAGATGGCTTCACAAGTGAATTCTATCAAATGTTTAGAGAAGAGCTAACATCCATCCTTCTCAAACTCTTCCAAAACATTGCAGAGGAAGGAACACTCCCAAACTCATTCTATGAGGCCACCATCACCCTGATACCAAAACCAGACAAAGATACTACAAAAAAAGAAAATTACAGACCAATATCACTGATAATATAGATGCAAAAATCCTCAACAAAATACTAGCAAACAGAATCCAACAGCACATTAGAAGTATCATACACTATGATCAAGTGGGGTTTATCCCAGGAATGCAAGGATTCTTCAATATATGCAAATCAATCAACATGATATACCATATTAACAAACTGAAGAAGAAAAACCATATGATCATCTCAATAGATGCAGAGAAAGCTTTCGACAAAATTCAACACCCATTTATGATAAAAACCCTCCAGAAAGTTGGCACAGAGGGAACTTTCCTCAACATAATAAAGGCCATATATGACAAACCCACATCCAACATCGTCCTCAATGGTGAAAAACTGAAACCATTTCCACTAAGATCAGGAACAAGAAAAGGTTGTCCACTCTCACCACTCTTATTCAACATAGTTTTGGAAGTCTTAGCCACAGCAATCAGAGAAGAAAAAGAAATAAAAGGAATCCAAATCGGAAAAGAAGAAATAAAGCTGTCACTGTTTGCAGATGACATGATTCTATACATAGAGAATCCTAAAGAGGCTACCAGAAAACTACTAGAGCTAATCAATGAATTTGGTAAAGTAGCAGGATACAAAATTAATGCACAGAAATCTCTTGCATTCCTATACACTAATGATGAAAAATCTGAAAATGAAATTAAGAAAACACTCCAATTTACCATTGAAACAAAAGGAATAACATATCTAGGAATAAACCTACCTAAGGAGACAAAAGACCTGTATGCAGAGAACTATAAGACACTGATGAAAGAAATTAAAAATGATACAAATAGATAGAGAGATATACCATGTTCTTGTTTTGTTTTGTTTTTGCGGTACGCGGGCTTCTCACTGCTGTGGCCTCTCCCGTTGCGGAGCACAGGCTCCGGATGCGCAGGCTCAGCGGCCATGGCGCACGAACCCAGCCGCTCCGCGGCATGTGGGATCTTCCCAGACTGGGGAACGAACCCATGTCCCTGCATCGGCAGGCGGACTCTCAACCACTGCGCCACCAGGGAAGCCCATATATACCATGTTCTTGGACTGGAAGAATCAACATTGTGAAAATGACTCTACCACCCAAAGCAATCTACAGATTCAATGCAATCCCTATCAAACTACGACTGGCATTTTTCACAGAACTAGGACAAAAAGTTTCACAATTTCTATGGAAACACAAAAGACCCCCAATAGCCAAAACAATTCAGAAAGAAAAATGGAGCTGGAGGAATCAGACTCCCTAACTTCAGACTATACTACAATGCTACAGTAATCAAGAAAGTATGGTGCTGGAACAAAAACATAAGTATAGATCAATGGAACAGGATAGAAAGCCCAGAGATAAACCCACACACATATGGTCACCTTATCTTCGACAAAGGAGACAAGAATATACAATGAAGAAAAGACAGGGCTTCCCTGGTGGCGCAGTGGTTGAGAGTCTGCCTGCTGATGCAGGGGACACGGGTTCGTGCCCCGGTCCGGGAAGATCCCACATGCCGCGGAGTGGCTGGGCCCGTGAGACATGGCCGCTGAGCCTGCGCGTCCGGAACCTGTGCTCCGCAACGGGAGAGGCCGCAGCAGTGAGAGGCCCACGTACCGCAAAAAAAAAAAAAAAAAGAAAAGACAGCCTCCTCAATAAGTGGTGCTGGGAAAACTGGACAGCTACATGTAAAAGAATGAAATTAGAACACTTCCTAACACCATACACAAAAATAATAACTCAAAATGGATTAAAGACCTAAATGTAAGGCCAGACACTATAAAACTGTTAGAGGAAAATATAGGCAAAACACTCTATGACATAAATCACAACAAGATCATTTTTGACCCACCTCCTAGAGTAATGGAAATAAAAACAAAAATATACAAACAGGACCTAATGAAACTTAAAGGCTTTTGCACAGCAAAGGAAGCCATAAACAAGACAGAAAGACAACTCTCGGAATGGGAGAAAACATTTGCAAACGAAGCAACTGACAAAGGATTAATCTCCAAAATATACAAGCATCTCATGAAGCTCAATATCAAAAAAACAAACAACCCAACCGAAAAATGGGTGGAAGACCTAAATACACATTTCTCCGAAGAAGTTAGACAGATTGCCAACAAACACATGAAAGGATGCTCAACATCACTAATCATTAGAGAAATGCAAATCAAAACTACAATGAGGTATCACCTCACACCAGTCGCCACGGCCATCATCAAAAAATCTACAAACAATAAATGCCAAAGAGGGTGTGGAGAAAAGGGAACCCTCTTGCACTATTGGTGGGAATGTAAATTGATACAGCCACTATGGAGAACAGTATGGAGGTTCCTTAAAAAATTAAAATTGAACTACCATATGACCCAGCAATTCCACTACTGGGCATATACCCTGAGAAAATGAAAATTCAAAAAGAGACATGTACCACAATGTTTACTGCAGAACTATTTACAATAGCCAGGACATGGAAGCAACCTAAGTGTCCATCGACAAATGAATGGATAAAGACGATGTGGCACATATATACAATGGAATATTACTCAGCCATTAAAAGAAATGAAATTGAGTTATTTGTAGTGAGGTGGATGGACCTAAAGTCTGTCATACAGAGTGAAGTAAGTCAGAAAGAGGAAAACAATACTGCATTCTAACACATATATATGGAGTCTAAATTTTAAAAAATGGTTCTGATGAACCTAGGGGCAGGACAGGAATACAGACGAAGATGTAGAGAATGGACTTGAGGACACAGGGGAAGGGGGAAAGGGAAGCTGGAACTAAGTGAGAGAGTAGCACTGACATATATACACTACCACATGTAAAATAGATAGCTAGTGGGAAGCAGCTGCATAGCACAGGGAGATCAGCTCGGTGCTCTGTGACCACCTATAGGGGTGGGATATGCAGGTCGGAGGGAGGTGCAAGAGGGAGGGGATATGGGGATATATGTATACATATAGCTGATTTACTTTGCTATACAGAAGCAACTAACACAACAATGTAAAGCAATTATACTCCAATAAAGATGTAAAATAATAATTGTTTTTAAAAATAAAAAATTCAAACTCTAAAAAAAGAAAACTGCTGCCTATAAGAGACTTACTTCAGATCTAAAGACACATACAGACTAAAAGTGAGGGGATGGAAAAAGTTATTCCATGCAAATGGAAATGAAAATAAAATCTGGGGAATATATATATATATACACATATCAAAACAGACTCCAAAACAAAGAATGTAACAAAAGACAAAGAAAAACATTACAAAATCCAACAAGAAGATATAACAATTGTAATATATACACAACCTACATAGGAACACCTAAAATCATAAAGCAAAGGGGCATAAGAGATTACTACAAACAACTATACACCAATGAATTGGACAACTTGGAATGAAAGGATAAATTTCTAGAAGCATATAATCACCCAAGACTGAATCAAGAAGAAATAGAAGATATGAACAGACCAATCACAAATAATGAAATTGAAACTGTGAATAAAAATTTTCCAACAAACAAAAGTCCAGGACCAGATGGCTTCACAGGTGAATTCTACCAAACATTTAAAGGAGAGTTAACACCTATCCTTCTCAAACTATTCCAAAAAGTCAAATAGGAAGGAACACTTCCAAAGCCATTCTACTAAGCCAGCATCACCCTGATATGAAAACCAGACAAAGACACCACAAGAAAACAAAACCACAGGCCAATATCACTGATAAACATAAATGCAAAAACCATCAACAACATACTAGCAAACTGAATTCAACAACACAATACGAGGATCATACATCATGAACAAGTGCAATTTATCCCAGGGATGCAACGATGTTCAATATCTGCAAAATCAATGTGATACACCTAACAACACATTAACAAACTAAAGAATAAAAGAATAAAAATCACGATCATCTGAATAGAGGCAGAAAAAACTTTTGACAAAATTCAACACCCATTTATGATAAAACCTCTCAACATAGCGAATATAGAGGGAACATACCTCAACATAATAAAGGCCATATACGAAAAACCTACAGCTAACACCATACTCAATGAAAACAACCTGAAAGCATTTTACTCTAACATTAGGAACAAGACAAGGATGCCCCCTCTCATCACTTTTATTTAACATAGTATTGGAAATCTTAGTCACAGCGGTCAGAAGAGAAAAAGAAATACAAGGAGCCCAAATTAGAAAGGAAGGGATAAAATTGTCACTGTTTGCAGATGGCATGATACCATATATAGAAAACCCTAAAGACACCACCAAAAAACTATGAAAACTCAGCAATGACTTCAGTAAAGTTGCAGAATACAAAATCAGTATACAGAAATCTGTGGCATTTCTATACATGAACAACAAACTATCAGAAATAGAAATTAAGAAAGCAATCCAATTAACAATTGCATCAAAAAGAATAAAATACAGATTAGTTCAAGATGGTGCAGTAGAAGGACGTGTGCTCACTCCCTCGTGTGAAAGCACCAGAATCACAACTAACTGCTGAACAATAATCAACAGAAAGACACTGGAAATCACCAAAAAATATACCCCACATCAGAAGACAAAGGAGAACCTGCAATGAGACAGTAGGAGGGGCGCAATCACAATAAAATCAAATCCCGTAACTGCTGGGTGGGCGACTCACAAACTGGAGAACACTTATACCACAGAAGTCCAACCACTGGAGTGAAGTTTCTGAGCCCCAAGTCAGGCTTCCCAACCAGGGGGTACAGCAATGGGAGAAGGAATCCCCAGAGAATTGGACTTTGAAGGCCACCAGGATTCGATTGCAGGATTTCGACAGGACTGGGGGAAACAGAGACTCCATTCTTGCAGGGCACACAAAAAGTAGTGTGCGCATCAGGACCCAGAGGAAGGAGTAGTGACCCCAGGGGAGACTGAACCAGACCTACCTGCGACTGCTGGAGGGTCTCCTGCAGAGGCAGGGGGTGGCTCTGTTTCACCATGGGGACAAGAACACTGGCAGCAGAAGTTCTGGGAAGTACTCCTTGGCATGAGCCCTCCCAGAATCCGTCATTAGCCCCACCAAAGAGCCCAGGTAGGCTGCAGTTTTGGGTCGCCTCACACAAAACAACCAACAGGGAGGGAACCCAGCCCCACCTATCAACAGTCAAGTGGATTAAAGTTTTACTGAGCTCTGCCCACCAGAGCAACAGTCAGCTCTGCCCACCACCAGTCCCTCGCATCAAGCCTCTTAGATAGCCTCATCCACCAGAGGGCAGACAGCAGAAGCAAGAACTACAACCCTGCAGCCTGTGGAACAAAAAACACATTCACAGAAAGATAGACAAGATGAAAAGGCAGAGGGCTATGTACCAGATGAAGGAACAAGAGAAAACCCAAGAAAAACAGCTAAATGAAATGGAGATAAGTCACCTTCCAGAAAAAGAATTCAGAGTAATGATAGTGAAGATGATCCAGGACCTTGGGAAAAGAATGGAGGCAAAGATCGAGACGATGCAAGAAATGTTTAACAAAGATCTAGGAGAATTAAGGAACAAAAAAACAAAGATGAACAATACAATAACTGAAATGAAAACTACACTAGAAGGAATCAATAGCAGAATAACTGAGGCAGAAGAACAGATAAGTGACCTGGAAGACAGAATGGTGGAATTCACTACTGTGGAACAGAATAAAGAAAAAAGAATGAAAAGAAATGAAGACAGCCTAAGAGACCTCTTGGACAACATTAAATGCAACAACATTCGCATTATAGGGGTCCCAGAAGGAGAAGAGAGAGAGAAAGCACCCGAGAAAATATCTGAAGAGATTATAGTCGAAAACTTCCCAAACATGGGAAAGGAAATAGTCACCCAAGTCCAGGAAGTGCAGAGAGTCCCATACAGGGTAAACCCAAGGAGAAACACGCCAAGACATACAGTAATCAAATTGACAAAACTTAAAGACAAAGAAAAATTATTAAAAGCAGCAAGGGAAAATGACAAATAACATACAAGGGAACTCCCATAAGGTTAACAGATAATTTCTCAGCAGAAACTCTACAAGCCAAAAGGGAGTGGCATGATATACTTAAGGTGATGAAAGGGAAGAACCTACAACCAAGATTACTCTACCCAGCAAGGATCTCATGCAGATTCGAAGGAGAAATCAAAAGCTTCACAGAAAGCAAAAGCTAAGACAATTCAGCACCACCAAACCAGCTCTACAACAAATGCTAAGTGAGAAACACAAGAGAAGAAAAGGACCTACAAAAACAAACCCAAAACAATTAAGAAAAGGGTCATAGGGACATAAATATCAATAACTACCTTAAACGTGAAAGGATTAAATGCTCCAACCAAAAGACACAGGCTTGCTGAACGCATACAAAACCAAGACCCATCCATATGCTGTCTACAAGAGACCCACTTCAGACCTAGGGACACATAAAGATCAATAACTACCTTAAACGTGAAAGGATTAAATGCTCCAACCAAAAGACACAGGCTTGCTGAACGGATACAAAACCAAGACCCATCCATATGCTGTCTACAAGAGACCCAATTCAGACCTAGGGACACATAAAGACTGAATGTGAGGAGATGGAAAAAGATATTCCATGCAAATGGAAATCAAAAGAAACTGGGAGTAGCTATACTCATATCAGATAAAATAGACTTTAAAAGAAAGAATGTTACAAGAGACAAGGAAGGACACTACATAATGATCAAGGGATCAATCCAAGAAGAAGATATAAAATTATAAATATATATGCACCCAACATAGGAGCACCTCAATACATAAGGCAACTGCTAACAGCTATAAAAGAGGAAATCGACAGTAACACAATAATAGTGGGGGACTTTAACACCTCACTTACACCAATGGACAGATTATCCAAACAGAAAATTAATAAGGAAACAGAAGCTTTAAATGACATAATAAACCAGACAGATTTAATTGATATTTATAGGGCATTCCATCCAAAAACAGCAGATTACACTTTCTTCTCAAGTGTGCACGGAACATTCTCCAGGATACATCATATCTTGCATCACAAATCAAGCCTCAGTAAATTTAAGAAAATTGAAATCATATGAAGCATCTTTTCTGACCACAACACTATGAGATTAGAAATGAATTACAGGGGAAAAAACGCAAAAACCACAAACACATGAAGGGTAAACAATATGTTACTAAATAACCAAGAGATCACTGAAGAAATCAAAGAGGAAATCAAAAAATACCTAGAGACAAATGACAATGAAAACACGACGATCCAAAACCTATGGGATGCAGCAAAAGCAGTTCTAAAAGGGAAGTTTATAGCTATACAAGCCTACCTCAAGAAACAAGAAATATCGCAAATGAACAATCTAAGCTTACACCTAAAGTAACTAGAGAAAAAAGAACAAACAAAACGCAAAGTTAGCAGAAGGAAAGAATCATAAAGATCAGAGCAGAAATAAATGAAATAGAAACAAAGAAAACAATAGCAAAAATCAATAAAACTAAAACCTGGTTCTTTGAGAAGATAAACAAAATTGATAAACCTTTAGCCAGACTCATCAAGAAAAAGAGGGAGAGGACTCAAATCAATAAGATTAGAAATGAAAAAGGAGAAGTTACAACAGACACCACAGAAATACAAACCATCCTAAGAGACTACTACAAGCAACTCTATGCCAATAAAATGGACAACCTGGAAGAAATGGACAAATTCTTAGAAAAGTATAAACTTCTAAGACTGAACCAGGAAGAAACAGAAAATATGAACAGACCAATCACAAGTAATGAAATTGAAACTGTGATTAAAAATCTTCCAACAAACAAAAGCCCAGGACCAGATGGCTTCACAAGTGAATTCTATCAAACGTTTAGAGAAGAGCTAATATCCATCCTTCTCAAACTCTTCCAAAAAATTGCAGAGGAAGGAACACTCCCAAACTCATTCTATGAGCCCACCATCACCCTGATACCAAAACCATACAAAGATACTACAAAAAAAGAAAATTACAGACCAATATCATTGATGAATATAGATGCAAAAATCCTCAACAAAATACTAGCAAACAGAATCCAACAACACATTAAAAGTATCATACACTATGATCAAGTGGGATTTATCCCAGGGATGCAAGGATTCTTCAATATGTGCAAATCAATCAATATGATACACCATATTAACAAACTAAAGAAGAAAAACCACATGATCATCTCAATAGATGCAGAGAAAGCTTTCGACAAAATTCAACACCCATTTATCATAAAGACTCTCCAGAAAGTGGGAATAGAGGGAACCTACCTCAACATAATAAAGGCCATATACCACAAACCCACAGCAAACATTATTCTCAATGGTGAAAAACTGAAACTATTTCCTCCAAGATCAGGAACAAGAAAAGGTTGTCCACTCTCACCACTATTCAAAATAGTTTTGGAGGTCCTAGCCACAGCAATCAGAGAAGAAAAATAAATAAAAGGAATACAAATTGGAAAATAAGAAGTAAAACTGTCACTGTTTGCACAAGATATGATACTGAGAATCCTAAAGATGCCACCAGAAAACTACTAGAGCTAATCAATGAATTTGGTAAAGTTGCAGGATACAAAATTAATACACAGAAATCTCTTGCATTCCTATACACTAATGATGAAAAATCTGAAAGGGAAATTATGGAAACACTCCCATTTACCACTGCAACAAAAAGAATAAAATACCTAGGAATAAACCTACCTAGGGAGACAAAAGACCTGTAAGGAGAAAACTATAAGACACTGATGAAAGAAATTAAAGATGATACCAACAGATGGAGAAATATACCATGCTCTTGGATTGGAAGAATCAATATTCTGAAAATGGCTATACTACCCAAAGCAATCTACAGATTCAATGCAATCCCTATCAAATTACCAATGGCATTTTTTACAGAACTAGAACAAATCATCTTAAAATTTATATGGAGACACAAAAGACCCTGAATATCCAAAGCAGTCTTGAGGAAAAAAAATGAGCTGGAGCAATCAGACTCCCTGACTTCAGACTATACTACAAAGCTACAGTAATCAAGACAAGGTGGTACTGGCACATAAATAGAAACATAGATCAATGGAACAAGATAGAAAGGCCACAGATAAACCCATGCACCTATGGTCAACTAATCTATGACAAAGGAGGCAAGGATATACAATGGAGAAAAGACAGTCTCTTCAATAAGTGGTGCTGGGAAAACTGGACAGCTACATGTAAAAGAATGAAATTAGAACACTCCCTAACACCATACACAAAAATAAACTCAAAATGGATTCAAGACCTAAATATAAGACCAGACACTATAAAACTCTTAGAGGAAAACATAGGAAGAACACTCTTTGACATAAATCACAGCAAGATCTTTTTTGATCCACCTCCTAGAGTAATAGAAATAAAAACAAAAATAAACAAATGGGACCGAATGAAACTTCAAAGCTTTTGCACAGCAAAGGAAACCATACACAAGACCAAAAGACAACCCTGAGAATGGGAGAAAATATTTGCAAATGAATCAACGGACAAAAGATTAATCTCCAAAATATATAAACAGCTCATGCAGCTCAATATTAAAGAAACAAACAACCCAATTCAAAAATGGGCAGAAGACCTAAATAGACATGTCTCCAAAGTAGACATACAGATGGCCAAGAAGCACATGAAGAGCTGCTCAACATCACTAATTATTAGAGAAATGCAAATCAAAACTACAACGAGGTATTACCTCACACCAGTTAAAATGGGCATCATCAGAAAATCTACAAACAACAAATGCTGGCGAGGGTGTGGAGAAAAGGGAACCCTCTTGCACTGTTGGTGGGAATGTAAATTGATACAGCCACTATGGAGAACAATACGCAAGTTCCTTAAAAAACTAAAAATAGAATTACCATATGATCCAGCAATCCCACTACTGGGCATATACCCAGAGGAAACCATAATTCAAAAAGACACATGGGGCTTCCCTGGTGGCGCAGTGGTTGAGAATCTGCCTGCCAATGCAGGGGACACGGGTTCGAGCCCTGGTCTGGGAAGATCCCACATGCCGTGGAGCAGCTGGGCCCGTGGGCCACAACTGCTGAGCCTGCACGTCTGGAGCCTGTGCTCCGCAACAAGAGAGGCCGCGACAGTGAGAGGCCTGTGCACCATGATGAAGAGTGGTCCCCACTTGCCACAACTAGAGAAAGCCCTCGCACAGAAACGAAGACCCAACACAGCTAAAAAAATAAATTAAAGTGTAAAAAAAAAAAAAAAAAAAAAAAAAAAGACACATGCACCCCAATGTTCATTGCAGCAGTATTTACAATAGCCAGGTCATGGAAGCCACCTAAATGTCCACAGACAGATGAATGGATAAAGAAGTTGTGGTACATATATACAATGGAATATTACTCAGCCTTAAAAAGGAACAAAACTGAGTCATTTGTTGAGACGTGGATGGATCTAAAGACTGTCATACAGAGTGAAGTAAGTCAGAAAGAGAAAAATAAATATCATATATTAATGCATGTATGTAGAACCTAGAAAAATGGTACAGATGAACCGGTTTGCAGGGCAGAAGTTGAGACAGATGTAGAGAACAAACGTATGGACACCAAGGGGGGAAAACTGTGGTGGGGTGGGGATGGTGATGCGCTAAATTGAGCGATTGGGATTGACGTATATACACTGATGCGTATTAAATTGATGACTAATAAGAATCTGCAGTATAAAAAAACAAACAGAAAGAACAACTAATACTAAAAGAAAAAAAAACAGTATGGTACTGGCACAAAAACAGACACGTAGATCAATGAAGCAGAATAGAGATCCTAAAAATAAACCCACACTTGTATGGGCAACCAATCTATGACAAAGGAGGCAAGAATATACAATGGGGAAAAAATAGCCTCTTCAGTAAATGGTGTTGGAAAATCTGGGAAGCTAAATGCAAGAGAATCAAACTGGAGTACTTTCGTACTTTTTCACACAGTGTACAAAAATGAGCTTAATATAGATTATGGACTTAAATCTAAGACATGAAACCATAACACTCTTAGAAGAAAACACAGTATGCTCTTTGACATCAGTCTTAGCAATTTTTTTGGATATGTCTTCTCAAGCAAGTTAAACAAAAGAAAAAATAAACAAATGGGTCTACATCAAGCTGAAAAGCTTTTGCAGAGCCAAGAAAACTACCAACAACATATATACACTACCAAATGTAAAATAGATAGCTAGTGGGAAGCAGCCGCATAGCACAGGGAGATCAGCTCGGTGCTTTGTGACCACCTAGAGGGGTGGGATAGGGAGGGTTGGAGGGAGGGAGATGCAAGAGGGAAGAGATATGGGAACATATGTATATGTATAATTGATTCACTTTGTTATAAAGCAGAAACTAACACACCATTGTAAAGCAATTATACTCCAATAAAGATGTTAAAAAAAAACTACCAACAAATGAAAAGGTAGCCTAGTGAATGTGAGAAGATATTTGCAAACAATATACCAGATAAGGGGTTAATATAAAAAATATACAAAAAACTCATACAACTCAACATTAAAAAAAACATACAACCTGATTTAAAAATGAGCAGAGGATGTGACTAGACATTTTCCCAAAGAAGACACACAGATGGTCAACAGGTACATGAAAAGATGCTCAACATCACTAATCATCAGGGAAATGCAAATCAAAACCACAATGAGATATCAACTCACACCTGTCAGAATTGCTATTATCAAAAAGACAACAAGTAACTAGAGTTATTGAGGATGTGCAGAAAAGGGAACCCTAGTTCACTGTTGGTAGGAATGTAAATAGGTGCATCCACTAAAGAAACAGTATGGAGATTTCTCAAAAAAAATTAAAAATAGAACTATCATATAAGCAAGCAATTCCACTTCTGGTTATTTTTCCCAAAAAAACAAAGAAAAAACCAATTGGAAAAGATATATGCACCCCTATGTTCATTAGAACATTATTTACAATAGCCAAGATATGGAAGCAATCTAAATGCTCATCAATAGATGAATGGATAAAGATGTGATATATGTATACAATGGAATATTACTCTGCCATAAAAAAGAATAAAATCTTGCCATTTGCACCAACATGGATGAAACTAGAGAGTATTATGCTAAGTGAAATAAGCCCAACAGAGAAAGACAAATATCATATGATTTCACTTATACATGAAAAATAAAAATTGAAACAATAGAACAAATATAACAAAACAGAAACAGACTCATAGATAATGAGATCAAACCTGTGGTTGCCAGAGGGGAGGGAGGGTGGTAGGGATGAATGAAATAGGTGAGGGAGATTAAGAGGTACAAACTTCTAGTTACTAAATAAATAAGTCACATGGATGTAATGTACAGCATAGGGAATATAGTCAATAATATTGTAATAATTTTGTATGGTGACAGATAGCAACTAGACTTATCATGGTGATCATTTTGTAATGTATAAAAATACTGAATCACCATGTTATACACCTGAAACTAATATATAATACTATAAGTCAATCATACATCAATTTTTTTAATGTTAATAATAAAAACTGATTAATGGATAAATAAAATTTAGTCTATCCATTAACTGGACTATTCTCCTGTCACTTAAGAAAAACGAAATAATATAAATGTTATGACATGGGTGAACCTTGAAAACATTATGCTAAATAAAAGCAGCCAGACACATTTTGTACAGCAAAGGAAACAATAAACAAAATGAGAAGACAACCTATGGACTGGGAGAAAGTATTTGCAAATGATGCAACCAACAAGAGCTTAATTTCCAAAATATACAAACAGCTCACACAACTCAATAACAACAGAAAAAAATCGAAAAAATAGGCAGAAGATCTAAATAGACATTTCTCTAGAGAAGACATACAGAGTGCCAACAGGCCTATGAAAAGATGCTCAAGATTGTTAATTATTTGAGAAGTGGAAATCAAAACTACAATGAGGTACCACCTTACACACACAGAATAGCCATCATTAAAAAGTCTATAATAAATTCTGCAGAGGATGTGGGGAAAAGGGAACCCTCCTAAACTACTGGTGGGAATGTAAGTTGGTTCAGCCACTGTGGAAAACAGTATGAAAGTTCCTCAAAAAACTAAAAGTAGAGTTGCCATATGATCCTGAAATTTCCTCAAAAAACTAAAAGTAGAGTTGCCATATGATCCTGAAATTCCACTGCTGGGCATATATCCAGAGAAAAACATAATTCGAAAAGATACACGCACCCAATGTTCATTGCAACACTATTTACAATAGCTAAGACATGGAAACAACCTAAATGTCCATCGACAGATGAATGGATAAAGAAGATGTGGTATATATATATACATACACTGGAATACTAATTAGCCATAAAGAGGAATGTAATAATACCATTTGCAGCAACTTGGATAGACCTAGAGATTATCATACGCAGTGAAGTAAATCAGAAAGAGAAAGACAAATACCATATGATATTACTTGTATGTGGAATCTAAAATATGACAAATGAATTTATCTATGAAACAGAAACAGACCCATAGACATAGAGAACAGACTTGTGATTGTCAAGGGGGGTTGGGGAAGGGATGGATTAGGAGTTTTGGATTAGCAGATACAAACTATCATACATAGAATGGATAAACAACAACATCCTACTGTATAAAGCACAGGGAACTATATTCAATATCCTATGGTAAACCATAATGGAAAAAATATGAAAAAGAATGTGTATATATATATAACTGAATCAATTTGCTATACAGCAGAAATTAACACAACACTGTAAATCAGCTATAATTCAATAAAATAAATTTAAGAAAATAAGAAACCAGACACAAAAGACTTCACCTTACATGATTTAATTTATATGAAATATCCAGAATAAGCAAATCCAAAAGCAGATTAGTGGTTGCCAAATTAGTGGCTGCCAAATTAGAGGCTGGGGGAGGGGGTGATGGGGAGTGGCTTTAATAGGTACAGGGTTTCTTTTTTAGGTGATGAAAATGTCCTGGAACTAGGTAGTTGTGACAGTTACACAACATCGTGAATATACTACATGTCACTGAATTGTACATTTTAAAATGATTAAAATGATAGATTTTGTTATGTGTATTTTATCCCAATCAGAAAAAAAAAAAAGAAATGATGTACTGACACATGTTACAGCATGGATGACCCTTGAAAAAGTTATACTGAGTGAAAGAAACCAGTCACAAAGACAACATATTGTATGATCCTATTTATACAAAATGTCCAGAATAGGCAAATCCACAGAGATAAAAAGTAGGTTATGGTTGCTTAGGATGGGGAAAGGGGTTAATGAGTGCTAATGGGTACAGGGACTTTTTTAGGGAGAGAAAACCGTTCTACAATTAGATCATGGTGATGGCTCAACACTGTGAATATACCAAAAAATATTAAATTGTACACTTTGTAAGAGTGATTTGTATACATGAATTATATTTCAATAAAGCTGGAGAAAGAGAGAGTGGCAGAGAGAGAGAACCAATTAAGAATTTAGCCAAGAAAATGAAGGGTTAGTATAAAATAGGAATAATTAAAACAACATATAGAACAAGGATATGGGAAAGGATATAGAACAAGATCACCACTGCTCTTGAACATTCCCTACATCTTGTTCCAGAGTAGCTACCACCTAAACTGTAAGACTAGGAGACCGGATACTGTTAGGAGGAATAGGAAAATATCCTAGGGGAAATAACCAACAAATGTTCACCACAAAACATAAATACAAGTAAATCAATATATACAAGCAAATATTAAGTAGAATGTATAAAAATGAGAGAGTTCGTGTGTTATGGACTCCATTTTCCCAATGAAGTAGGAAGTCAGGTCACCAATTGAGAGTGAAGAGTATGGGAAAGGAGGTGAAAATTCAAAGAGAATGATAAAGTTTGGGAGTATCCCTGAAAGAACTGGGAAAGAGAGCCCTCTTCTTGTTTTCTGGCACTCTAAGACTACAGCACTAGTCTTGACCTCTTTTCACCCTTAGTAAAATTCTATCTTTCAGTCTTCTCAATTTTCTATTTTTTAGATTGAAGTAATCATATTAATACAATTCTATAGGAGGCAAAAATACTGGGGTTGGCCAAAAAGTTCGTTCGGCTTTTCCGTAACATTGCCAACATTTGCTGAAAAACTAAATAATATCACAAAATCAGAACCAAGATTTCCTCTCTCTCCCTCCTTCACTTTAGTACCTCTACATCTTAACAAAAACCACTGGAACTAAAGAGAGCTGCTGGAAGGTAGCTTTGTGAAAATGTACCTGGAATTTTCTGTCCCTAATCAACACACTAATGCTATGCATTCCGATGCTAGGTGTAAATCTTAATCAGAGATAATCAATTTCTATACACATACATGTCTTTAGCCCATATGTCCATCAAGTCTCAGTTGAGAATCTAAATAGGATCCAGCCAGAGTCCCCAGTACGAGGCTTCTCTAAATGTTTGGCTGAAAATATGAAGATGGAACTATGTCACACAACAGTGGGACTCTCCTGCTGATGCTCTTGCTCTTTCTGTTCTTTTACTCTCTCTTTCGTGCTTTCACTCTTACAAAAGATGCCCATGCCTAATCCCTAAAAAATGTAAACAGTAATGACAGAATAGTTGGAATAAACCTATAGTCTCCCAAGATGACTACTTTAAAGGAGTAAATATCCGTTCAAAGGTATAGGATCTGATATGTTTATTAAAAACCAGTTCATTTTTCCCTATAATCATATTTCAAATAAATACATGAGTTAAGAGTTGAACAGAGAAATTAACTTCAGTGCATGTGTTACAAATGTTATGTTCCTCTTCTATACAGGAGAATTAGGACCAAAAATGTGCAACAGACTTAAACATTGCAGTGCCACAGTATAAACTGTGCTTTGAGGACACGAAAACAGTCCGAGGGAAAACACCTGCCTATATAAAGATCTTGAGTCACCCAGTCAGGTAGGTGCTAACTCATCCTTATGGTTGTCAAGTAGCTAATGTTTATTAAGTTAAATTAGGGGCTTCCCTGGTGGCGCAGTGGTTGTGGACACGGGTTCATGCCCAGTCCGGGAAGATCCCACATACCGCGGGGCGGCTGGGCCCGTGAGCCATGGCCGCTGAGCCTGCGCGTCCGGAGCCTGTGCTCCGCAACGGGAGAGGCCACAACAGTGAGAGGCCCGCGTACCGCAAAAAAAAAAAATTAAATAAATAAATAAATAAATAAATAAAAATACATTGCAATTCCTATTATTTTTTGTCTATCCAGATGAAAGTATCTAAAATAAAAAGTATATAAAAACTGCTCTTCGTAAAGCCTATGCTAGATTGTTATTCTTAAATATGAACAATTGATATAATCCCTTAAGAAGTGTATATTTCAGATTCTGGATCACAGACAAGAAAAAATGGCAGGAAGCTGTAGTCTGTTAAATTAAGCCAGATAGTATAAAAAGCTCATGACCAATTATTTGGAACAGCTGCAACTGAGTCACTGTGCTAAATTTTAAAACCAACTTAACTTTGTCAAACAAATTCCAAAACACATATAAGAATTTAAAGATACAGGCAGTAATTTTGGTTGCTGGTTCATTTTCATTGGTCTTTGGTTTGCGGGGTTTTATGTTGTTGTTGTTGTTTGTTTACTGGTTTGTTTGCAAGCAATACTAGTCAAGTGGCTAACCAATTCCAACTTAACATAAGGGGTACATCTATATTCATTAACAGAACCTCAGAAGAACATAAACATAGTATCTGGGGTGTTGAATTTTGTCAAAAGCTTTTTTCTCCATCTATTGAGATGATGATATGGTTTTTCTTCTTCAATTTATTAATATGGTGTATCACATTGATTGATTTGAATATATTGAAGAATCCTTGCATCCCTGGGATAAATCCCACTTGATCATGGTGTATGATCCTTTTAATGTGTTCTTGGATTCTGTTTGCTAGCATTTTTTTGAGGATTTTTGCATCTATATTCATCAGTGATATTGGTCTGTAATTTTCTTTTTTTGTAGTATCTTTGTCTGGTTTTGGTATCAGGGTGATGGTGGTCTCATAGAATGAGTTTGGGAGTGTTCCTTCCTCTGGAATTTTTTGGAAGAGTTTGAGAAGGATGGGTGTTAGTTCTTCTCTAAATGTTTGGTAGAATTCACCTGTGAAGCCATCTGGTACTGGACTTTTGTTGGAAGATTTTTTTTTTTAAAACGTTTAGGATAGCATTTGGTATATGGTAAGCGTTTGTCTTTAGCCTTCCTCCTTAGGATGATATACATGTTCTTTCTTTCTTTCTTTATAAATGTATTTATTTATTATTTATTTTTGACTGTGTTGGGTCTTCATTGCTGTGCATGGGCTTTTCTCTAGTTGTGGTGAGCAGGGGCTACTCTTCACTGCGGTGTGCAGGCTTCTCATTGTGGTGGCTTCTCTTGTTGTGGAGAATAGGCTCTAGGGGCCTGAAGGCTTCAGTAGTTATGGCACACGGGCTCAGGAGTTGTGGCTCGAGGGCTCTAGAGCACAAGCTCAGTAGTTGTGGCACACAGGCTTAGTTGCTCCCCGGCATGTGGAATCTTCCCGGACCAGGGCTCAAACCCGTGTCCCCTGCATTGGCAGGTGGATTCTTAACTACTGGGCCACCACGGAAGTCCCAGTTGGAAGATTTTTAATCACAGTTTCAACTTCATTACTTGTGATTGGTCTGTTCATATTTTCTATTTCTTCCTGATTCAGTCTTGGAAGGTTATACCTTTCTAAGAATTTGTGTTTCTTCCAGGTTGTCCATTTTATCGGCATAGAGTTGCTTGTATTAGTCTCTTAGGATATTTTGTGTTTCTGCCGTGTCTGCTGTAACTTCTTTTCCATTTCTAATTTTATTGATTTGAGTCCTCTCCGTCTTTTTCTTGATGACTCTGGCTAATGGTTTATAAATTTTGTTTATCTTCTCAAACAACCAGCTTTTAGTTTTGTTGATCTTTGCTATTGCTTTCTTTGTTTCTATTTCATTTATTTCTACTCTGATCTTTATGATTTCTCTCCTTCTGCTAACTTTGGGTTTGTTTGTTCTTCTTTCTCTAGTTCCTTTAGGTGTAAGCTTAGATTGTTTATTTGTGATATTTCTTGTTTCTTGAGGTAGGCTTGTATAGCTATAAACTTCCCTCTTAGAACTGCTTTTGCTGCATCCCCTAGGTTTTGGATCGTCGTGTTTTCATTGTCATTTGTCTCTAGGTATTTTTTGATTTCCTCTTTGATTTATTCAGTGATCTCTTGGTTATTTAGTAATGTATTGTTTAGCCTCCATGTGTTTCTGTTTTTTACATTTTTTTCCCTATAATTGATTGCTAATCTCATAGCATTGTGGTCAGAAAAGATGCTTCATATGATTTCAATTTTCTTAAATTTACTGAGGCTTGATTTGTGATGCAAGATGTGATTTATCCTGGAGAATGTTCCATGCACACTTGAGAAGAAAGTGTAATCTGATTTTGGATGGAATGTCCTATAAATATCAATTAAATCAATTGGTCTATTGTGTCATTTAAAGCTTCTGTTTCCTTATTAATTTTCTGTTTGGATGATCTGTCCATTGGTGTAAGTGAGGTATTAAAGTCCCCAACTATTATTGTGTTACTGTCAATTTCCTCTTTTATAGCTGTTAGCAGTTGCCTTATGTATTGAGGTGCTCCTATGTTGGGTGCATATATATTTATAATTGTTATATCTTCTTCTTGGATGGATCCCTTGATCATTATGTAGTGTCCTTCCTTGTCTCTTGTAACATTCTTTCTTTCAAAATCTATTTTATCTGATATGAGTATTGCTACTCCAGCTTTCTTTTGATTTCCATTTGCATGGAATATCTTTTTCCATCTCCTCACATTCAGTCTTTATGTGTCCCTAGGTCTGAAGTGGGTCTCTTGTAGATAGCATATAGATGGGTCTTGGTTTTGTATCCATTCAGCAAGCCTGTGTCTTTTGGTTGGAGCATTTAATCCTTTCACGTTTAAGGTAATTATTGATATTTATGTCCCTATGACCCTTTTCTTAATTGTTTTGGGTTTGTTTTTGTAGGTCCTTTTCTTCTCTTGTGTTTCCCACTTAGAGAAGTTCCTTTAGCATTTACTGTAGAGCTGGTTTGGTGGTGCTGAATTCTCTTAGCTTTTGCTTGTCTGTAAAGCTTTTGATTTCTCCATCGAATCTGAATGAGATCCTTGCTGGGTAGAGTAATCTTGGTTGTAGGTTCTTCCCTTTCATCACTTTAAGTATATCATGCTACTCCCTTCTGGCTTGTAGAGTTTCTGCTGAGAACTCTGCTGTTAACCTTATGGGAGTTCCCTTGTATGTTATTTGTCATTTTTCCCTTGCTGCTTTCAATAATTTTTCTTTGTCTTTAATTTTTGCTAATTTGATTGCTATGTGTCTTGGCGTGTTTCTCCTTGGGTTTACCCTGTATGGGACTCTCTGTGCTTCCTGGACTTGGGTGGCTATTTCCTTTCCCATGTTAGGGAAGTTTTCAACTACAGTCTCTTCAAATATTTTCTCAGGTCCTTTCTCTCTCTCTTCTCCTTCTGAGACCCTATAATGCAAATGTTGTTGTGTTTAATATTGTCCCAGAGGTCTCCTAGGCTGTCTTCATTTCTCTTCATTCTTTTTTCTTTATTCTGTTCTGCAGCAGTGAATTCCAACATTCTTTCTTCCAGGTCACTTATCCATTCTTCTGCCTCAGTTATTCTGCTATTGATTCCTTCTAGTGTAGTTTTCATTTCAGTTATTGTATTGTTCATCTCTGTTTGTTTGTTCCTTAATTCTCCTAGATCTTTGTTAAACATTTCTTGCATCGTCTCGATCTTTGCCTCCATTCTTTTTCCAAGGTCCTGGATCATCTTCACTATCATTACTCTGAATTCTTTTTCTGGAAGGTGATTTATCTCCATTTCATTTAGCTGTTTTTCTTGGGTTTTCTCTTGTTCCTTCATCTGGTACATAGCCCTCTGCCTTTTCATCTTGTCTATCTTTCTGTGAATGTGGTTTTTGTTCCACAGGGTGCCGGGTTGTAGTTCTTCTTGCTTCTGCTGTCTGCCCTCTGATGGATGAGGCAATCTAAGAGGCTTATGCAAGTTTCCTGATGGGAGGGACTGGTGGTGGGTAGAGCTGGCTGTTGCTCTGGTGGGCAGAGCTCAGTAAAACTTTAATCCGCTTGTCTGCTGATGGGTGGGACTGGGTTCCCTCCCTGTTGGTTGTTTGGTCTGAGGTGACCCAACACTGGAGCCTACCTGCACTCTTTGGTGGGGCTACTGGAGGACTCTGAGAGGGCTCACGCCAAGTAGTACTTCCCAGAACTTCTGCTGCCAGTGTCCCTGTCCTCATGGTGAGAAAGAGCCACCCCCCGCCTCTCCCAGCGACCCTCCAACACTAGCAGGTAGGTCTGGTTTAGTATCCTATGGGGTCACTGCTCCTTCCCGTGGGTCCTGATGCACACACTACTTTGTGTGTGCCCTCCAAGAGTGGAGTCTCTGTTTCCCCCAGTCCTGTCAAAGTCCTGCAGTCAAATCCCGCTAGCCTCAAAGTCTGATTCTCTAGGAATTCCTCCTCCCATTGCCAGACTCCCAGGTTGGGAAGCCTGACATGGGGCTCAGAAACTTCACTCCAGTGGGTGGACTTCTGTGGTATAAGTGTTCTCCAGTTTGTGAGTCACCTTAATATTTATTTATTTACTTCTTTAGGCTGCACCGGGTCTTAGTTGCAGCACTCGGGATCTTCATTGTGGCATGTGGGATCTTTAGTTTTTGTATGCGGGATCTTTTGTTGTGGCATGCAGGATCTTTTTAGTTGCAGCATGAGGGCTTTTAGTTGCGGTATGCGGACTCTTAGCTGTGACGTGCAGACTCTTAGTTGCAGCATGTGAACTCTTAGTTGTGGCATGCATGCAGGATCTAGTTCCCCGAACAGCGATTGAACCCAGGTCCCCTGCATTGGGAGCACAGAGTCTTACCCACTGGACCACCAAGGAAGCACCTTGTGAGACACCTTTTGAACTGTTATAAGTTTTCATTTCCAAAACTCAGTTTCCCAATTGTGTTCAGCCTTCTTCAGAATTCATTGCCATCTGCTCTGAGGAGTTATACCCATACCATTTGTACATATCTCAATTACAATTACAATCACTGTTCACTTCTTGATCTCCTTTACTAGACTATTGTATTAACTGAATCTCTATTATGTGGCCAAATGCTTTATAAGAATTTTAATATATTCTCTTATATAAAACTCACAGAAAAATCCTTTAAAGTTAAGTATTATAAACTAATTTAATGAAAGAGAAAACCATAACTTAGAGAGATTACGACAAAGACCATGTCTT
Source organism: Mesoplodon mirus (assembly GCF_964341445.2). Lineage (NCBI taxonomy): Eukaryota > Metazoa > Chordata > Mammalia > Artiodactyla > Ziphiidae > Mesoplodon > Mesoplodon mirus. Next base: position 32,037,578 of record NC_138992.1, read on the forward strand.
GTTCATTTTTATATTCCCCAGCACCTAGCAAAGATGCTATTGCATGGTGGAGATAAAAGTTAGATGAATAGATCAGTGAATTAATCAATTGTTAGTTTGTTTTTGTTTTACAGACTATTGACAACATCTGAGGCTTTCCATCGGTAGATATCTTCTTATCTTTTCTAAACTTTACAATTCAAAAATAGACATTACTCAGTCAGTCTGACCAGTGTATATCTTGAGATTTTTTTCACAATTTCTACACACCATATTAATACTTTCTCATTAATTCATTCTTATTGCTTTTTCATAGGTCCATGGAAACTCTTTAAGCCTCCTCTACACATGTAGCACATCTACAAAAATATATGAATAAACTTAAAAGTTTTTTCTTATGTAAAATCTGTCTTCAATCCCATACCCACAGAAGTGCCCTTATGTGTTTCTACTAAGGCAAAGTCAAAAGAGTTTCCTCCTAAAGTTTAACAACAAAAATAGAGATCAGAATATTCTCTGCAGTTCCACTCCCAGGAAAAAAGTTTGGATCAAACACAATTGGACTTCCCAATAAAACAAAATATGATGGGGCATCCCTGGTGGCACAGTGGTTGGGAGTCCACTTGCGATGCGGGGGACACGGGTTCGTGCCCTGGTCCAGGAGGATCCCACATGCTGCGGAATGGCTGGGCCCGTGAGCCGTGGCCGCTGAGCCTGCGCATCTGGGGCCTGTGCTCCACAAAGGAAGAGGCCGCAGCAGTGGGAGGCCCGCGTACCGCAAAGAAAAAAACAAAAAACAAAACAACAACAAAAAAAAATATGATGAAGCTAAGGTCAGAGGTGTCCCAAACTATTGTTTTATGTTTGGCTATTTCTCCTGCTATAGTGTCTACCTGTGTCAACTGTATCATTGGAGTCAAGTACTAAAGACAGATGGACTGAGCTCTAATCTACTACTTACTATTTTAAATTACTTGATCTCTGAGTTTCATCTATAAAATAAGCATGGTAGTGCCTCACTCTCAGATTTTTTGCTGTAATTTAATAAAATGATACATGTAGAGCACCTAGCACAGTGTCTGCCACTCTAAATTTTAGCCCCTTCCTTAACTTTGCTCCTTATGCCTTTTCACCTTCTCTCCTTCACTCTAAGCTTATTCAGAAGATTGTCAAAGTTGAGCTCTACTCATCTTGTCACATTTAGCTACCTGAAAGCCTAACTCATCACCCTTTGCTAAGCCTATCATCAACCCAATTTTTTGCCTCACCTTTTGACAAGAACTAAAAGTGCAGAAGCAGACCATATGGCCAAGGTTCACTAATGGCTCTTGGAAGCTAGTCAAAAGCTAACGTAGAACTCTGACAAAGCTCTGCAGGTATTCTAAGCAGTTCTTTTCGCTGTGATCACCTCAATGATGGGGTTAAACATTATAATATTAAAATCTTGGAGATATATTTGAGGCTGATATGCCACTTATGGAATGAATAATCACATTTATGAACAAGGCTCTTGGTAGTTTCTAATATCAGAGTCAAAAGCTTAGAATATGGGTGTAGATAAGGCTTTTCTAGCAGTATAGCTCATTGCTAGACTATTTAGAAGTAATTAAGGGTGAACTGATAGGCTGCGTAGCAAGGGAGGAAGAAGGACTTATACTAACCCTCCATACCTACTCTACTCCTACTAGCCTAATCTCTACTAGAGCTAATTCTGACAATGCTAGGATATAATTTCATTGGAAGAAAGGAGCTCTGACTTTCAGAGCTGATGATGAAGATAGTTGTTCTAGTTCTGTACACAGTTTACAGTTGTTTCTGGTTAGTCCACACTTTGTAAAGGATGCAAAAAAGGACATGATAATGTTGAGAGCAACCATATATAATTATATTCTGAAGTTGTAAATAACAATTTATATTCAAAGGTTCCTCAAAAAAATTTCTTTTAGCAAGAAAGAGGCAACAGTAAACTGGACATTTCAAGCTTAAGATTCCTCTTGATTACTCAAAGAAGAAAGCCAACACAGTGTACAGACTTCAGATTAGTATCTACTAGTATTTATTGGCCTAAATCAAAGGTCAACAAACTTTTTCTTTAAAGGGCCAGATAGTAAATATTTTAGGCTTTGGGGTCAAAAGACAAAATTGGGGATAATATGTACTACTAATATAACAAGAGAATAAACACATTTCCACAGAATTCCTATTGACAAAATTCAAACAACCGAGTGCAATAATATAGGTCTATTAATGAGAATATACAGAATTCTTTTGTGGGGAGAATAACATTTTACTCAGTTGGGATTCAAAGTTAGTCCTCCAAATCATCCAAATCAATTGCAAATGTTCTTCTGTTAATGCTGATCTAGAATATAATTTTACATATTTCATCTTATAAACGTCTTTGGACACAGATAACAAATATCAAGTACTGATATCCATATCCATGAGAATATGATTTAATTGACTATATTCTTCACTAAGAGGATGCAGGGAATTGAATTAGATTCTTCTCTTGATATTTGCCATTTAGCACATCATTACATTGCAGATTAAGTTTGAGTGGTAGCTCTTCAACTGCATAGTTAAATGAAGCTTTAAATATGTAAATTTTTTGCACTTGCATCAAAGTCTTAAAAATGCTGTTGGAATCAAAGTTTGAGCTGAGAAAATAGATCCACCGGAAACTTGTGTGGGAATGGAGAGCTTCCTACTTGTTTTAACTTTTGGCAACATGGGAAGCATATAAAGCAATTGAAATTCTTTGTGATAAATATTAGTTGTCACTGAAATGACTTTACAACAGTATACGTTCCACATATAAGCACAGTTCTGCCTTGTAATTATAGTTTGAACTCAGAAACTTTATCAATTCTGCAACAAAAGCTAATTTCCAGAGCCATTCAGTGTTCAATAACAGTGGATAAGGGTGTTTTTCTCATGCAGAAACAGTTCAAATGTGAGCCCTAAGCTCAAAAACTGGTAATAAGATTTTAGCACTTCTAAGCCATTAAAATTCTATGTGATAGAGCAAGTCATGATAGTCAATTTCTATTTCTGACAAAAATGCACAGAACTAATGGTTCAAGAGGGAATGAAGTTTTACCGTTGGCACTACTGCTTCAGTAATCCATGATGATTCAAATATTTTCTGCAAAGTACCTACTTATAAATAACACAGTAAATAACCACAGGCTTTAAACAGCTTATATTTTCACAGTCTTTGTAAATCTGTCCAACTTAGCCTTTTTCTACCTATACTTATTTTTATCACCACCATTTTTTACACATCTTAGCAGATTTCACTTCAGGTCATACTGAATCAGTGTTTTCTCAAATTCTTTGAAAATGTTTTTGCTTCTTGTTGTTCCACATTGACTGTTCATATAGGCTTATTCTTCAGTCACTTCAAACAGTACTGACTTTCCAAATAAACAGAGCGGTATCGGTAAAACCTGTCAACTTGGCAAGAGCCAAGAAAAAGCACTCAAAATCATTTGTCTTGTTTATCAATTCACCATAAGATGTTGCTCCTAATGCCCTCAACTCTTTGAGAATCTGTTCTCATTGAAAGCGTTAACAGTCTTAAACAAGTTTATTTTCTCTGGGTACATTTTTTTCAGTTGCTGCTATCAAATGTGATTTAATTAACTCACCATGGTAAACGGATTGGCTAATAAATTAGCCATTCAGAAACTTTTTGATTCAAGACTCATTTTCATTCTTTAAATTTTCTAATTCTCCCTAGATGGGAATATTGTGATAGGTGCTTAGTAACGTAATATCTACATATACTGTATTCCCTTAGCACAACTATAGCATCAATACATAATAAACACAACGTTTTGTCAACTAACTTGATAACAAAATAATCCACCCACTCTACTATGCTTTAAAAGTACAACATTTGAAGTCCCTTTTTTCTTCTCTTATTGTATTGACATGATGGGTATGCACTGGTCAGTAAAAAATAAATAGAACTAAATATCACAGTACAGCAGTACACATAGCACTCAAAATACTGTTGAGTTTTAACTGCAACACTGCGATTTGGAATGGAACAACCAGGAATGCAAAGTGAAGAGAGCGCCACATACAGGCACTGTCTCAACTACTCAACTTTGACGTACAAGTGCAAAACAGCCATAAACAAGACAAACAAATGAGCATGATTGTGTTCCAATGGAACTTTATTTATAAACAGTGGAATTTGAATTCCATACAGTTTTCAGGAGTCATAAAATATTCTTTTGATTTTTTTAAACACTTAAAAATGTAAAAATCATTCTCACACGTCATACAAAATGAGAGTGAATTAGATTTGGCTCATAGGCACTAAATTGCTAACCCCTAGCCAAAACCCATCAATGGAATAAGAGATTTAAAAATCAGAACGTCCTAGAGAAGATTTTCCTTCACTCTTAGGACCACATTTTAGATATAATGAATTATAATTCTGTGATGTAATTTGAATGAAACAGAGGATCATATTTGTGGAAAATAAAGACCCAAACTATGAAAGAAGACGATCTGATAGGGACCATAACAAAGCAATTTCCTTCAGCCTCACCTAGCTGAGTATTTCTCCGTAACTTAATGGGGAATAATTGGAAATTAACACTAGAAGCACACAATAGTTATTATCTGCATATTATTGTACTTTACTGTACATATTTATACCTAAATTAATTTTAGTTACTTATTGAACATTGCATAGTGTGTCATTTCTAAATATTTCTCTGGTCTTTATGTAGCCTCAGGTAGAGAGCCCCTGGGGCATTGAGACTAGAACAGAAGAGAATCATTAACTGTAAATACTATGGCTACGTACTGTATTTGGTACTTCGTATGTTTCATCACTTCTCCCAGCCCTGGGTAGATACTATTACCTTAAATTACAGTCCCTCCGGGTAAATAACTTATTAAAGGCCAAACTAATAGATGGCAGAAGAAATATTCCATACCAGCTTTGTCTGCTTCCAAAACCTATGCTGTTTCCTGAATCCAATAAAGCCAGTCAACATTATAGTAAATGTTCTGTTGTTCAAACCATGACCAATTTATTTCTTAGAGTTTTTAAATAATTTTAAATAACATTAAGTATTAATACTAAATGTATCTTCTGTATCAGATACAATTTTAAAGTCATAACCATAGAACAGTGAATGTTACAAGAATTAGCAGAAATTGGATATGTACTGTTCAAACTCTTAAAAGTTCTATATTTCAATAATCATAAAAAACCTAAAGTAAAATTCATTAGCTTCGTAATACAATAAGTGGGTAAAAAATTAAATATTTTTCTATTAATAGAATTATAGCACATTAAAAGTGGGGAAAACATCATAGAGATAATCTAACCCAGCCTCTTAAATTTACAAATGAAAGTATGAAAGGCCACAGAACTAATGGATGGAAGAGGTAGGACTAGAGCCCAGATGACCTGATTCCTAGCACAATGCTCACTTCTATTCTTTATTTACAATCATAATTCTCAGAGGAGATTGTGTGAACTCTTCACTATTTTCTACATAAAGGTATAAAAACTGACTTTCCAGTATGTGGGTAAATTGAGTTTGGCTAACCAGAAATGGCCCTGAGTTGTGACTTTACAATAATCATGTTTATAGTTTGCCACTAGTGGTATCATTGTCAACCTAAATCAGTATTATTCATTTATGTATCAAACAATAATGAGTTCAAACTAAGTAATAAATAAAACAGAGCAAATATCTTAAGTAGCTCAGGGTCTAGTGAAGAGACAGACACATACAGATCATTTTATTATAGCGTCATAAGTAGAAAATAGAAAAAGGCACAGTCCCTTTGGACTAAATATATTGTTATTTAATATAATGCTTAAATAAAGTAGGTCCTTTACCAGCAAAAAAGAACTTCATAAGATCCCATCTGAGCAACTGTACTAATGAATATAAGAAATAGGTCAGTAGACAAAATATCTAACATAATGTGTACTATATCTATATTTAAGAGATACTGTGACTATTTCCAGTCATGTTATGATTTTCACCCAAATTTTCAAATACCTTTTACTCTCTGACTTGCTTTGTACTCTTTAGGAGGTATTTTCTGATGAACACAAGTTCTTATCAATATAATACAATTTACCGATCATTTGCTATATGGTTACTGTTTTCTCCTATTAAGAATTCTTTTCACATTCCAAGTCATGAAGATTATTTTCCCAAATTATCTTTTAGAAACTTTATTTTTATGCTTTCACCTTTAGATCTGGTATTGATACCTGGGAACAGTGTAAGGTATGAGGAAAATATAAATTTTTTTCCACCAGCATATCACAATTGACCTTGTACCATTTATTGAAAAGACAGTCTCTCCCCACTGCTTTTCTGTGCCTTTCTAAATCCAAGTGTCCACACATCTATGGTTTTGTTTCTGGATTCTCTATTCTGTTACATTGATATATTTGTCAACCTTTGCACCATTAACTCAAAATCTTAATTATGGTAGCATAAGCATTCTCAATATCTAGTATAGCAATTGCTTTCACTTTATTCTTCTAAAAGAGTGTCTTTGACTGTTCTTGGTTCTTTGCATTTCCACATAAATTTTAGAATTAGCCTATCAGTTTACTTAAAAAATAAACTGCTGTAATTTTCATTGGGATTACACTGAGATGAATTTGGGGAGAATTAACATTTTAATAACATTGAGCTTTCCAACTTAATCAACATTATTTAATCCTATTTAATTTATCTAAAGAATGTTTCATAGTTTTCAGCATGAGGGCCTTGCATTATCTTTTCTTGGATTTATTTCTAGTTATTTGATGTAAATCATATTTTAGATTTATTTTCTGGTGCTGCGTTTATACAGAAATACACTTGATTCCTGTATATGAACTTTGTATCCAGAAATCTTACTAAAATCCTTATTAATTCTAAAAGTATATTTTTCGTTGTTTTTTTTTAATTCTCTCCATACCAACAACTGCAAATAATAAAGGCTTTTTTTTCTTCCCAATCCCTATACAATGTATTTCTTTTTCTTACCTTATTGTACTCGTTAGGACTCAATAGAAATGGTGAGAGTGGGCATCCTTTTCTCATTCCCTATCTCAAAGAGAATATTCCAACATGTTAACATAAGTACGGTATCTACTACAGAGTCTTGTAATATTTTTATCAGATTAATAATGTTCCTAACAATTCCTAATTTGCTGACTTTTTATCAAAAATGGATAATGTGTCTTATCAAATACATCTTCTACATCTAATGGCATTATCACAATTTTTTTCTCCTTTATTCTGCTAATGTTGTGAATCACATTGATTTTCAACCTTACATTCCCAGAATATACACAATTTAATCATGTTCTATTATCTTTTTTATTTCCTGATAGATTTCTATTTTTTATGCTTTTTACATCTACATTACTGAGAAAAATTTGACCTGTACTATTCCTTTATAGTAATGTCAGGTTTGGGTATCAAAGTTTTGCTGACCTCATAAAATGAATTTTTAATTATTCTCATTTTTCCTATTCTCTGAGTTTAAGATAAGTATTATTTCCTTCTTATAAATCTAGTAAGCCATCTGGTCTTAAAGTTTTCCTTGTGAGAAAGTCCCTAAATTACAGGTTCAATTTCATTAAGGGTTATAGGATAGTTCAAGTTTTCTGTTTCTTCTTGTAGTAATTTTAGTAAGCTTTTGGTAAGTTGCTTTTTCTAGGAATTTATCCATATCGATGAATTTTAACTGTACCATTATGATAGATCATAATAGCCTTTAATTACTTTTCTTAATGTCTATAGGGTCTACAGTGATGTACTCTTCTTCATTCCTAGTATTGGTTAGTTCCGTATTTTCTCTCTTTACTTTTTTTTAACAGTGTTATCAGTGATACTTTTTTTTAACTTTTATTAACCTTTTCTTTGTTGATCTTCTCTCTTTTAGGTTTGCTTTTCCTTTCAATAATTTCTCTCTTGTCTTTATTATCTACTTCATTCTGCTTTCTTTGGGTTTAACTTGCTGGAGATTCTGTTCTTACTCTCTTGAGATAAATGCTTAGATCATAAATATTCGCCCATTCTTATTTCATGATATATGCCCTTAAAGCTATTAATTACCTTCAAAGGACCCTCACTGCATCATACAAATTTTGACAAGTTGTGGTTTCAATATCATTCACGTAAAAATATTTTTAAATGTTTCTTTTGCTTTCTTCTTTAATCCTTGGATTTTTTGGAAGTGGATTTCTTGATTTCTAAATACATGCAAATTTTCTAATTATCAATTTTTTATTGATTTCCAGCACTGTGGCCAGAGAACATACTCTGTATATTTCAATTGTCTGATTTTTGTTGGGAATTGCTTTGTGATCCAGGATATAGTCAATTTTGGTATTCCATGTGCATTTGAAAAGAGTATGTATTCTGCAGTTGTTGGGTGCAGTGCTCCAATATGTCATAAGGTACAGCACATTAATCATTTTGTTCACATATTCTATGTTACTATTAATTTTTTGTCTGCTTGATCTATTGAGTATCTGAGAACTCCATTATTTGAATCCCTTGTGAGCCCGTTGCTATGGTCTTTGTTTCTCTTAGTTGCAGTCATATGATCTTGTCTCCTGCTGACTGGTTATTTTTGGTGTGCATGCAAAACACTTTATGTAAAAACTATAGAAATTATCTGAGGTCTAGGATGATGTTATCTTCCTCCAGAGAGGATTTATATTTGTTTTAACAACTGGTTAGAGTCACTTATAATCCTGGAAAATCATTAATCTAATCAATGATATGGATGATTCTAAACTGGGTTTTATTTTATAAGTAGATCATTCTACTTCTAATTCAACTTTACTCCTAAGGCATCCAGAAAAGCAGATAGAATCAAAGTCAATCATATCTTTTTTTTTTTTTTTTTTTTTTTTTTTTTTTGCGGTACGCGGGCTTCTCACTGCTGTGGCCTCTCCCGTTGCGGAGCACAGGCTCCAGACCCGCAGGCTCAGCGGCCATGGCGCACGGACCCAGCCGCTCCGCGGCATGTGGGATCTTCCCAGACCGGAGAACGAACCCGTGTCCCCTGCATCGTCAGGCAGACTCTCAACCACTGCGCCACCAGGGAAGCCCAAATCATATCTTTTTTAGGCAAATAATAGATGGCAAGTAAGTTGATGCTCAATCCAAAACTGAAGGTGGCAGTTTGGCAGGAAATGAAGGGGTACGGTGACAGGGAATTTTATAGTAGTATTAGAAATACTCTGTACAGTTTGGCAGGAAATCCATTAACACAGAATGGATACTGAAGATTCAAGACCTTCACACTTACTCCTCTATGGTGAAGAGTAAACCATTTCTCATGTGCTTCCCCCATATGTATTTATGTATGTGTGTATGTCTCTGCATCTGTCTCTCTCTCTCTCTCTCTCTCTCTCTCTCTCTCTCTCACACACACACACACACACACACACACACACACACACACACCCCACATCCTCATTAATGGCTATACCAAAATGATTAATTCAGGTTTACCTTCAGGGTCAGCTTTTAGAGTATTTCTAATGCTACTCTAAAGTTCCCTGTCACCATACCCCTTCATATCTTCTATCAGTACCTTGAAACTCTTTAAACAAGGTGTCTTTAGTTCCTTCATTAACTTATTACTGAACACCTACTATGTGTCAGGCATTATGCTAACTAACCTCGAAAAGGAATAGAGTGATACATCATACACAAGTCTTGCCCTCTCTTCTCATACACATAACTTACTAATAACTGGCTGAACCTATAAATACATATCTGTTTAAGGTTATAACTTTATTATTGGCCACTTGGAAATTTTACTTTTTTTTATTATTTTCCATTTGAGAAAATATAAATGATTGATCACTCCTTTTCTAAGTGGTAGAGATTGAGAAGATTAAAGAATAGGATGGCAGTAAATGCCCAAAGAAGTCATTTCCAAATAGAGAAAAAGTATCAAATGGGAAAACTAGGAAGAATGCAAGATAGGTTCTGAGGCAGGAGATAGATGGGCCCCAGGCTGAGCATCTGGAGTTTGTCCCCTGTGGACAGATTCTCCAAAATAGCAGGAGCAAGAGACAAGCTGAGCCCTGCCCAGATAACAGACAGAGACCATATATTTCTCATTCTCGAGGTCAAGGAGACCTTCCCGTCTATACAAGCGCAGAGAGGCTCTTTGGAGGTCAAAAACGGAGTGATGTCAACCTACCCAAAGGCCTCTTCGCTGGAATCCATCTTGGCTACGAGATGCGCACACACATGGGAGGACCCTGAGATAAACCAAATACAGCCTCAGAACCAGGCAAAGCAAGATGATTGGCCAAAGGAAACCTGGAAGAAATGCCCCATATAAGTGATTCAAACTACCACAAGGGCACGGCTCTCTCTCTGAGCCCGCCCATGTGTGCCTATTCACACGTATTCTTTTTCCTCCTAATAAACACTTTACTTGTTTCACTGCTTTCCGTCTCTTTGTGGAAATTTATTTCTACAAAGCTGACAGGCCAGGGCCTTGTCACTGGCCACTGGTCCCTGGTGGTCTAATGGTAGGATTCAGTGCTCTCACTGCCTCAGCCTGACTTCAATCACTGGCCAGGAACCGAAATCCTGCTTCAAGCCGCTGCAGGCCGAGGCCACCCGAGATCAGGTTCCAACAAGTTCTCTACTGTACCGTGGCCCAGTCCTCTTTATCATCAAACTTGGGCAGATAAATAGAAACTGCGCTGTCATTAGAAACATGGTCTTTGGGCCACAAGAATCACAACAATCCCGTTTCACAAAACTAATGATTTTTTTTCTATTTTACTAAGAGCTATGTCCTCAGAGGATTTATTAATCAAGGTTATCACTCTACTCCATATAAACCTAAGGAAAATATTGGTGAAATTTAATTATAATTCATCTAGTGTTCCTTAACCTTTCTCTTAAGTAGATGCTGTAAAACTCTTACCCACCTTTTAATATTATTCAGGTCCAAGTGAACATATAGTCTGAAGGAATCCCCTAAAAACCAACCAAGAGCAACTAAACGGCAATTTACAGAAAAATGTTTGCAACAGAATAGAGAAAAAATAGGAAAATATCTGGATATGCTACTTCACAGTGGAAGGGGAACTTCAAGGGAATAGACTGAAAGAAAAAAACAAAAACATAGCTAACCTGGGAATTCCCTGGCAGTCCAGTGGTTAAGACTCGGCGCTTTCACTGCCCAGGGCCCAGGTTAAATCCCTGGTGGGGAAATAAGATCCCACAAACGACGTGGCATGACCAAAAACAAAAACAAAAAAACATAGCTAACCTGATATATATATATAAATTATCAGTAATAGAAATTGGAGAGTGGGGAGGAAGTGAGTGGGCAGGAAATGGAGGAGAAAAGAAAGGGAAAGCAAAAAGAAGGAAGGGCTAACAATATGCCATAAACTGGAACCCAAATAGGCAGAAAAAGGCTCAGAGACTTTTTAAGAATGGGAGAGTCTAATTCAACTTTGAATTAGCCACTATGTGGAAACCCCATCATCATTATCCCTAAATCTCCAGAGAAATTCTATGAACACGGCTGTCTGATATGAGTAAAATTTTAAAATCCAGGAAATAAAGCTGTGTTCCACATTTGGCTTGACTCCAGGGCAGAGATAAAGGCAAAACATACAGCAAAAATGAATACTGGAATGCTGAACTTTTTTTGCTGTAATTGCAAATAAATGTTCTGCAGGTATTAAAAACAAGAATGGAGGAGAATCCATTCTCCCAAAGAGAATTAATATAAATTTAGAAGTACACTATCTGGTCAATTTGAAAAAGTTATGAACATCTTTGAAATACACACTTGTCAAACTACAGATTAAGTCCATAGCAGGGCTTACATTTGGATGAGCTATTTGCAGAATTTTAAAAAACAACTATTTTAATACTATTACTTTTTAATTAGTTATAAAAAGACTTTAAGATACAATTGTCAGGTTACTAATGACAAGAATAGAGCAAAGCTGAGATTCTGATTAACTATTTTCAGCATGGTGTTTATTTAAAAAAATTTTTTAAACCACCTTTTGGACTCAATAGGGCCATTTGCTACACTCAGTCTAAAGAATCTTTTAGTGAAGAAAATGTTCAAGGACAAATACCCTGATGAATTTCACTGATGTTCTTCTCACTTCCTGTAACTCTACTCTCATCTTCTAATCTCAAGATTGACCTTCATATAAACAAATGAATCTAACTTCATATAGGGATGGCAAGCACAAGATTGGTAGCAGAAAAAGTAACCTAAAATGCATAGTGCTTATCTTTTCCTATTAATGTTTATCATAAATCTTCTGTGTACCTGGTACATTATACTTGCATCTCACCACAACCCTATGAAACAGGTGTTATTGTCCTCAATTTATAGTTAAAGCAACAGAGAAACCAAGAGATTAAGTGACTTGCCCAAGGTCACACAACTAGGCAAACTAGGATATGACCCAGAGTTGACTAATGCCAAAGCCTTCCCCTTACGCTGCTTACACACTGCATTGCTTTAACTCCTTGAAACCAGCTAAGGAAACATAGAATAAGGAGGAAACTAAGAAGAAAAGTCAATATTTGCAATCATAAAAATCCGGCTACTTATATAAGCTATCTGAATTGACTTAGACTATATAAATGCCCCTAAATTCTAACCAGACAAAAACAGGATCCATAACAGGGAAATTTTTACTAGAACTCCGTCTTATATTGTTAAAGGAACCAGCCAGCTCTAAATCATAATGTTTCTGACTCTAATTACTTTAAACAGAGGTAAAAGACAAGTAGCAAAGCCATAAAGGACTGAGATTAGACTGCTGAACCTAGAGCAGGAATCAAGAGTGCTAACTGAGGATAAAGCACTGTTTATGTTAATAGCCTAGAAAAAGGTCCAGGAAAAGAGAAACACTAGAGAACTGACTCTCAACGGGAAGGCTATAACAGAGATTACTCATGAATCACAGAAATGAATGAGAATTATAGGGTAAAAGCCGGGACAGAGCTGAGAAATGTGAACTGGAAAGGGTGGGAAAGAGGAGAGTGTTTGAAAACATTGGAAATATTGAAACATATGGTAAACTGTCTCACGACAGTTTGAGCTATGGCATGGTTATATAAATTCCTGCTGCAAAATCTGGTGGCAGATTGGAAGCATGTGTTCCAAAACAATTCCATAAGATTTCCTATTGAAGCTGAAGAAAATGAGTAATGAGAGTTTTATGTCCTTAGTGTTATGTGAGTCTCTTCAAAAGATGGTTTTAGGGACTTCCCTGGTGGTCCAGTGGCTAAGACTCTGCACTCCCACTGCAGGGGACCCAGGTTCAATCCCCGGTCAGGGAACTAGATCCCGCATGCCGCAACTAAAGATCACGCACGCTGCAACTAAACATCCCGCGTGCCGCAACTAAAGATCCCACATGCCTCAACTAAAAATCCCACACTCCGCAAGTGAAGATCCCGCACACAACAACAAAGATACCACATGCCTCAACTAAGGCCCAGCGTAGCCAAATAATTAATTAAAAAAAGAAAAAGATAGTTTTAGCATAACTTTTTAAATGAAAGCACCACTGATTTGTTCCCAATCTCAAATATTTAAGATACATAGTATATATGATATATTAATTCACTAAATCATATATTCCATATATGCTCCCCTTATAAGAGGGTCCCCCTTTTCCTACTTCAGTGCTCCAGGAACAGTGAAAATCTTATGGCTAAAAGAAAAGATCTATAAAAGGGAAAGGTGAATGATGAGCTGGAAAGATAGTTTGGGGAGAGACTGTAAAGGAACTTGTGTACAAAAGTAAGGAGTCTGAATTTTATCCAAAGCAAGAGGAAGGCTAAAGAGGTCTTTAAACTAGGGAGTGAATGATTTAAATTTGATTTTTAAGACGGTACTCTGAAACTATACAGAGGACAAATCTAGGATAGAAACACAAGATCTCAGAATACGAGACAGTGGCAATACTGGTGGAAACATACTGTGAGAATTCTCACACTAGCTAGATTTTCTGACACTAAATCAATGGAATTTATGAATATACAGGCCCTAACATGCTCTTACTTCAAAATCTTTCACGGCAATCAAACATGCCAGTGATATAAACTCAAATTTCTTAACATGGCATACAAGCATAGATGGTTCTAAATATTTAACAACTGATACAACCATATAAAATTAATATACAAATAAATATATAAATTAACATTAAAAGTAAATTTCTATTGGGTGTAAGATAGGATCAAGGATGTGTTGTACAACATGGGGAATATAGTCAATATTCTGAAATGACTATAAATGGAAAGTAACTTTTAAAAATTGTATAAAGTTTTTTAAAAATTATAAATAAATTTTTTAAAAAAATAAATTTTTTTTCCAAATAAGCTATAGATGCTTACTGTGTACAGTAGTCCCTCCTTATCTGCGGTTTTGCTTACTGCAGTTTCAGTGATCCGCAGTCAACAGCAGTCAAAAAATATTAAATGGAAAATGTTTATTTCAGAAATAAACAATTCATAAGTTTTAAACTGCACGTCATTCTGAACTGCGTGATGAAATCTTAAGCTGTCCTGCTCTGTCCCACCCAGGATGTGAATCATCCCTTTGTCCAGCTCATCCTGCCTCTTTGTCACCTAGTAGCGTTCTTGGTTATCAGATCAACTCTCACAGTATCACAGTGCTTCTGTTCAAATAACCCATATTTTACTTAATAATGGTCCCAGAGCACAAGACTAGTGATGCTGGCAATTTGTAAATGCCAAAGAGAAGCCATAATATGTTTCCTTTAAGTGAAAAGGTGAAAGTTCTCAACTTAATAATGAAAGAAAAAAATTGTATGCTGAGGTTGCTAAGATTTACTGTAAGATCAAATTCTCTGTGAAATTGTGAAGAAGGAAAAAGAAATTTGCACTCGTTTTGCTGTCGCAACTCAAACTTCAAAAGTTATGGCCTTAACTTGAATGATAAGTTAAGATGGAAAAAGCATTAAATTTGTACAATATTTTGAGAGAGCACATTCACATAACCTTTATTATAGTATATTGTTATAATTGTTCTATGTTATTTTTAGTTATTGTTGTTAAGCTCTTACTGTGCCTAATTTATAAATTAAACTTTATCATAGGTACTTACATACAGGAAAAAACAGCACATATGGGGTTCAGTACTATCCGCAGTTTCAAGCACCCCCTGGGGGCTGTGGAACGTATCCCCAGCTGATTAAGGGGCACTACTGTAATAAGAGTTGTACCATAAATTATACACATAGTCATTTTAACAATTTCCAAATCAATTGTTAAGTTTTAGAAGTGTTGATTTAATCTCTTTAAAGGGGCCATGATTTGATATTTAGAACCACACCAAGCTTTTCCCAACATCTTTCTCATTAAAATGACAGTCATTAGTCCCTGGTACCCAGCAGCACTTTGCTGCAGCTGTAAGGCAACTGGGCATGCTGCCTGCATGTCACTGTCACATACAATATGGATGCTAGTGTTTCCCATGAAACCCCTGTGCCTCAGGACATTCCCCCAAAAAATGGTGCCACAGAAACTACGTGCACTGCAGCCTGTTCCATTACCTCCAACAACAGGAAATGCTGAAGTATTAGGCAGGCACTAAAGCTCCAGCTCCAGTCACTATGTGCCTTCCAAGGACCACATTAATCCACACGAGCAACGTTACTAGGACATGTCATTCACCCCTACCGATTGCACTGGACAACGTCATTAGGTAACATTCTCCAATAAAAGTTACCAATCTGCGTGTAAGTGATTCAATATCTTAATAACTAGTACCTCTGTACTGGTACACATCAGTTGAATACCAGTCCTTCATACAAGGCCCTGTACAACTGACGCCTGC
This sequence comes from Mesoplodon mirus, assembly GCF_964341445.2. Lineage (NCBI taxonomy): Eukaryota > Metazoa > Chordata > Mammalia > Artiodactyla > Ziphiidae > Mesoplodon > Mesoplodon mirus. The sequence goes on from NC_138992.1 coordinate 32,053,442, forward strand.
CAACTAGCTTCTCCCACTCCATCCCTTCCTCCCATCTTTCAGGCACCTAGCAATATAGGAATATTTTAAATGGCTGGTGACAGTTATAACATCAATGGCCACTGTGATTATGATAATTAACATGTTATAGCAATTTATAGCTCACAGGCACTTTCATTTACAGTGTCACCTTAACCCTATGAGAAAGATACTACAGACTCTAATTCCTTACCCATGATTCCAAAATCCAAAAGCTCTGAAAACAGAACTTTTTTGTGAGTCTGTGCCAAAATTCGTGATCTGAATGAATTAGCATGAGGCTTTATATAGTCTTTATTTAACCTACTTGTAAATATTCATGTTTCACTAGAGAAATATAAATGTGTTCGCTTAGGGGCTGCTGTCCTGACCCGCTGAGAGTTACACATTTCCATGGTATATGCACTTTACATTTCTAAAATCCAAAATAGCTGCATTATAAAATACAGCTGGCAAAACAAGTTTCAGTTAAGGAATTTTGGACCTGTGTTTTCTATCTCCATTTACAGAGTTTAGGGAGTTGAAGTGACTTCTTCAAGGTAACATAGCTTGTAAATGATGGTGCCAGGACTCTAATCCAGATACCCAAATCTTGTTTTTTATTCCTTATCCAAGACTGACCATAAATGAAAAAACTTTTTCTGCATAAAGACATTTCATATTTCATGTAATATCATGTAAGCATAAGCTAATATAAAAATTTTAAATGCAAAATTTTAAAGTAAAGTCTGTATCTAACCTTCAAAAAATATATTTCCTGCTGCTGAAATATGTTTCACCCTCACTATTTTACACAAATGAGTAAGGTCACTGTCAGATTTGAGGTCACTGAAGTTAAGAGCACCATCAATTTTTATGTTGATCCTATTTTTCACTAAAATTCCTAAAAACTACAAAGCAAATTAAACAATTTTTAAAGGCAGAATTATAAATAATTATCCTAGGGATTGACAAACTTTCTAATACCAATCCTGTCAATCCTGTGGTAGTTATATTTTTCAACAAATATTTCCGATTCTGCTTCTATCCACGGTAGGATTACACTTTTCTACCCTGAGTTAGGCATGATCACGTAACTTGCTATGTATGGCCTATGAAATGTGAGCAGAAGTTATATACATATTTCTGATAGGAAACTTTAAGAGACAACTTGCAATTCACCAGTCTCTCTCTTCATCTGCTCTCCAAGTTGACAATGGAGTGAAGACCCCAATTGAGCCAGAAAAAACATATAGCATGAAAAAGAAATAAACCTATATTGTTTTAAGCTACTGATATTTGAGGACAGCATAGCCTACCGTAAATTTATACATGTATTGCCTCTCAGCTCCTAATCCATCCTTCTTTGTCCTACTTGGTGATACTGGATCTGGACTCTATGACCATTTCTCCTTTATCAGTCGGCACAATGTTAAGTTTTGTCAGCAGAGGGAGCCAGAGCAAAAGGAAGAAGGGGCTTTTCTCTTTGGTTCTGGGAGTTCTGTAGTGTTTCCTTCGATGCTTGGCTGCCAGGAGCTTACAGGATACCCAGTGGCACTCACTCTCCTAGCACTTTTCAACAGCACCCCAACAGGCATCGTTCCAGAAATTTCAGCAACATCCCAGCAGGCAGTATCCCAACAAGTTTCATGGACACCCATGGGTGGCTCCCCAGTGAGGACTTTCCTGAGCACTCCAGCCATCTTCTCAGCAGCCAACATCCCCACAGATGATTTCCTGCCTGCTTGCCTCAGCTGGTGGCAGCTCAATGGGACACTGCCACGACCTCCAAAAAGGGCTGAATTTCAGCCTTAGTCATGGGGGAAGGGACCTCTTCCAAGTTTGTTCCTTCCTTGAGTACTCAGCCTCAGCCCTAAAGGAGGTGGCTGCTCTCTGCTACAATAAACCTTTATATTAAAATTTCCCTGTTCAAATTACTACTGTAGTTTCTGTCTCCTGATTGGACTCTGTTATCTAGTCTACTCCAACATATAAAACTATATGTTGGACTTCCCTGGTGGCGCAGTGGTTAAGAATCTGCCTGCCAATGCAGGGGACACGGGTTCAATCCCTGGTCCAGGAAGATCCTACATGCTGTGGAGCAACTAAGCCCGTGCACCACAACTACTGAGCCTGCACTCTACAGCCCATGAGCCGCAACCACAGAGCCCACGCACCACAACTACTGAAGCCCATGCACTCTAGGGCCCACATGCCACAACCTCTGAGCATGTGTGCTGCAACTACTGAAGCCCACGTGCCTAGAGCCCGTGCTCTGCAACAAGAGAAGCCACCACAATGAGAAGCCCGTGCACCGCAACGAAGAGTAGCCCCTGCTCCCCGCAACTAGAGAAAGCCCGCACGCAGCAATGAACACCAAACGCAGCCAAAAAAAAAAAAGAATGGCAATTACTAACATATATATATATATAAAAAATATATATATATTAGTAGTTTTGAAGGACAGCCTTGGTTATTTTCTTTTTCTAGCTATATCATAGCTACTTTTAATCTTTTATGTACTAAAGTGAAAAGAATAGATTATATTTTAACCAGACATAAAATTTAAGTCATACTACATACTATATCTTTTCATTAAATCAGACTTCTTGGCTAAAAATTATAAGAAAGAAAAATAATATATGAAAGCACATTTATTGTGGGGTAAGAAATGGCTCTTCAACCAAACATGCCAAGAGAAACTACATTCTCGTCAAAAGATTAAATCCCAATCTTTATTTACTCTTATATAATATAAAGTTTATACTGAGTCTTTTAAAATGGCCATCAGATAATGAAAATGCTGCATTTGGAAAGGTTTCAATAACTCTTCACTATGTTAGTCATGTGGCAAATTTATTTATTCCTCAATCTATAAAAATAAATCCAATTATTAACGGAAAAGACTACTCAGGAAGACTACTTAAGTGTTCTTTATGTGCAGAGCTAAGAACAATTCTCACTGCTTGCCCCCAACCCCCCAACCCCCCTTCCCATTTGACCAGTATTTTAATTCAAGAGGAAACAAATAAATGAAAAGTGAAGAGCAGATTGGCAGTAATTTGAGGGCAATAAAGTATAATAAACCTATGGAAAAGTACCTATTGTAAAATAGGTAAAAAAATAGGTTAAAAAACCTATTGTAAAATATTATTTCAGAGATACCATTCTAGGATTTGTGTCTCTGAATACAAAGTACATTTTTAAAAATAAGAGTAGTTCAATGTCTCCTTTATAAAAACATATATCCAAACTTATATCTAGTGGCACTTACTATAGAAATGTAAGGAGAATAATGGTTGCCCAAATGTTCACGTTCTAATCCCAGGAACGTGAATATGTGTATCCTTACATGGTAAAAGAGATTTTAGAGATGTGATTAAGATGAGAAGATTATTCTGTAATATCTGGGTGTGCCCAATCTAATCATATGAATCCTTAAAAGAGAAAAATCTTTCGCAGCTGTGGACAGAGAGAGAGGCAGTGACAGAAGAACGGTCAAGGAGACGGCATCTTGAGAAGAACTGAATGCCCCATTGATGGTTCTGAGATGTAGGAGGCTATGTGCAAGACTGGAGAGAGGTCTCTAGGAGGTCAAAACAGCATTCAGCTGATAGCCAAGAAGGAAATGGGGATCTCAGTCTTATAGCATCAAGGAACTGAATTCTTTCAACAACCCAAATGAGCAAGGAAACACCCCCTGCTAGCTTCCAGAAAGAAACACAGCCAGTTCTTTTGATTTTGTCCAGTAAGACCCATGTCAGACTTCTGACTTAACAGAACTGTATAATACATTTTTATTGTTTTAAGCCACTAAGTTTGTTAGTAGTAGAAAACTAATTAATACAAGGGATACTACTTATAACCTTGGAAGATCTAGGTCATACTTTATTAAAGGAAGTAGCAATGTCTTTTCAACAGGTATTAAAATATTGGGGATTCGTAAAAGTATATATTGAAGATAAACTGGATTGATATTCTCCTCTTTCAGCTAATTTATTTATTTAACAAACACATGATGTTTATCATGTGCTAGGAACTCTTCTAAGAGCTTTATAAATGTAAACTCAATCCTCATAACAGCTTATGAAGTAGGTATTATTATCCCCGTTTTACAGATAAAGACACTGAGGTGCACAACTACCAAGTAACAGAGCTGGGATTCAAACCCAAGCTTGTCTGACTCCAGAGTCCAAGTGCTTCAGCACCAGGCTCTTAACTATTTTCCATAAGACTAAACAGCAATGTGATGGAAAGAGACTGGGTTGTGGAGTTAGAAAGATCTAGGTACAGATCTGTGTTCTGTTACTCATAAGCTTTGTAACCTGGATCCTAGTACACAGTAGACACTGAAGAAATATTAATTCCCTCCTTCAATTCCTGCTACAAGTCTAGAGATATATTCAAATTCAAAGAAAACCCTATATGGAAGAGGCTTAAGATAAAAAGTGAACACTAGTCTCATACTCTTGGATTTCCACTTCTCTTTCCTCAGTTTTACACATTCCTCCTCAGATCTCAGCTAAGACGACCAATGGTACCACAACAACACATCTCTAGGAGTACTCTATGCTCTATCATATCAACAAAAAATATACTGGAATTTTACCATTAAGAACATAATTACAAAGTAAGGGGGAAATTTTTTAAGAAATTAAACATGAGGTAAAGGTAGGGTAAAGCCTCTTTAAGGAAATCTTAGCAATAGATTACCTCAAATGAAGCAGCTCTTACACACACCTTCTGGTTCATTTCTTTGGCTCAAGTTTGTTACCACGTTACCTTATTCTTGTTAACATATTTGAAGAGTGGTCACTGATCATATGCTAATATTCTTTATATTCTTTATCATCTAGAAATCAACTTCATCACCTCATATTCTAGACATTGAACCTGGTCTTAACAAAGATGTTTTGTCCTCAAAGCTTCCTACCCCTGTAATACCACCATTATTATTGTCCAGAGAATTTTTTTTTGTTGGTGGAATTCTCTAAAATGCTAACTACTATTTCAAATAGAAAAATACTCAACACTATAGCAAAAAAACAGTGTCTACTGGTGCACCAGCAAAAGGTGGCTTAATCTCTCACATCCTTGAATAAATGTTTATTAAATGAAAAGTTTTTTAAATGTAAAAAAAAATACTTATTAAATGTATTTTGTTCTCAACTGTTTTCATCTGCTGCCCACTACCTGATTGTTAGTTTAATACCATGCACCATAACCAATAGCTCTCATGTCCAAGAGAAGTAACAATAAACTTCTTACAAATGCGACCACTAAATCCTAAAGATAATCATTTCTTGAGGTATTAGCAGCTATCCACTCTGTCAGTTAGGTAGTGCCAGATTTAATCATTCATTCAAAAAAAATTATATCCACTTACAATGGACTACCCACTGGGAACACTGTCCTTTTTCTACAATCTATCAGAAAAGAGGAAGAAGTCAACAACTATAACATAATAAGGTGTGGTTATTAAGAGTATAAATTCTGGAATATGACTGCTTGGGCTTAAATCTGCGCTCCCTACTGAAAACTCTGAGCATATAACTTAAGTCTTCGTTTTTTTTAATCTGTAAAACTGGGGAAAATAATAACTATCTCATAAGATTGTTGTAGCAGCTGAATCAGATAATGCATATATAATAGAGCATAGCAACAGCACAGTAAGCATTCAATAAATGTTGGCTCGAGCATTAATGTAGTATTAATGTATATAATAGAAGTATATAACAAGAGTTTGTAAGAGCACAAACGAGAGTCATCTAACCCAGTTTCCAAAAGGTTGGAAACCTGAGATTAATCTCAGTTAAGACCTAGGAGGACTTAGAGAAAAGTGGCTAGGGCTTTCTAGTCATAGAGAACAGTATATGCTAAACTACAACAGAAGATGGAAAAAAAAAAAAATAGGGAACTCACTTCAAATATTTTGATACAGTCAAAACAGGCAGTGCTCATGAAAGACTGCCAGGATATAAAGGTTGATAAAACATCACAAAGGGACTTCTATGATATACCTAGAAGTTTGGGCTATATCATAAATGCAATGGGGAGGTACTGAAGAATATTAACAACATTAAATTTGTATGTTAGAGTGTTGTACTATTACAGAGGTTGGATTACAGGAAGTGAGCCTGAAGAAAAGATCCATGTTTAGAAATGAATAATTAAGGAAAACATAGTAAAGGCATGAAACAATGCAGTGACAATGAAGATGGAGAGAAAGAGACAGATTTCAAAGATATTTGGGAGATAATAATGACAGGATTTGGTAACTGATTATATTTGAAGGCTGAGGAAGAGGGAGGAAATTAGAATGACTCCCATGACCTCCAGGTTTTATTAACAAATGTTTATTGACTCACAACTACGTGCCTGGTACTACCCTGGGCATAAAAAGATGATCAAAACTTGGTCCATGACATCAAAGAAACCTATTATACTAAGAAGAACATAGAGATTAGTAACTGATATTGAAAATCTGAAACATTATAAAATAATTATTTACAAAGTGCTATGGAAATTGAAAGGAGAGACACCCAACTGGCAGAAATACATCAGAGAGATGTATCTTTTCACAGCAATGGAGCTAGGCACAAAACAGCATATCAGGTAAAGTAAGAGGATGTGCATAATCAAAGAGTTAAAGAACATGACACAGAGAGGGATTCGTAAAAAGATTACTGTGATTACGTAGAAGTGGACTGTGAATACCTAAAGTCATGGTCCATTCACATTCATAATCCCAATAAATTTTTACTGAACTCCGGTGTGTCAGTCTGGGTCCTGGCAGGAAACAGATGGCATATTCAAACAGAGTAACTAAAGAGAGTTTAATAAAGGGACTGTTTTACAAAGGTGTGGGCAGGGTTTAAGGAAACCAACAAGGGACAGTGCAGTATGGGGGCTAGCAACAGTGGGAAACAATTTCCAGAACCAGAAGAAAAACAGCTATACTAAGAGGGCCACCAGACTAGTATGGAGGAAACTTGGGAACAAATAACCTGACCTCATTCTCCTTCCATCCAATCTGTCAACATCTCACATCAACAGAACCCACCTGGAGGTCAGAGAACAAGGGAGCCTGCTGGTGCAATCCACAGAGGTCAGCCTCCTATAGTACAAAGCAAAGTGGGAAAAAAAAAATGGAGTAGACCTGGAGCAGTGAATGGAAAAATACGTAAAATGCAGTGTGGTAAAGTTCAACAACATTCAACTATATCTCCGTCTGGTCTTATAAAATTCACCTCCCAGGGCTTCCCTGGTGGCGCAGTGGTTGGGAGTCCGCCTGCCGATGCAGGGGACACGGGCTCGTGACCCGGTCCGGGAGGATCCCGCGTGCCGCGGAGCGGCTGGGCCCGTGAGCCATGGCCGCTGGGCCTGCGCGTCTGGAACCTGTGCTCCGCAGCGGGAGAGGCCGCAGCGGTGAGAGGCCCGCGTACCGCAAAAAAAAAAAAAATTCACCTCCCAGTTTTGTAAATCTTCCTAACCTTAAGAGTTTGGAGATGGAGTTTAACCATTAGCCTTCAACCTGCAAAACTTTTAACACGAAGCTTCAATTTGTTCTAAAATGGATCCTTAGCGTTGTGAATTTTTCTTTCTCATCATTAAGTCTATATGCTATGTTAGCTTCCAGAGCAAGTATCTCTGTTAAGATATAGTATAAGTACTTTCCCGAAACTTCAATAACAAATCCTCAGTTGGGATACAGCCCAATTGTCACCAAAAAGGTGGAAAAGACATTTCCTGATAAATTCTGTATTCAAGAATCAATGACTGAGTTAAGACTTAGGTTAGGTTAGACCAGACAATCGTTGAAGAGAGATCAGCCTGTGATGGTAAAATTCAATACCGTGCAAGTACTTCTGGATTCGACCAATGCAGATGTGAACTTTAAAGCTTTTCCAAAGTTAAATAAATAACAGGCAGTAATCATAAGAGAATTTGTATTAGATTAGGTGATATTGGCCACAGTAAAAGATATGCCTCCAAAATCACAATGACTTAACACAGAAGTATATCTCTTATTCATGTAAAATCTAATGCGGGGTTGGGGGGCAGAGGGAGAAGATAATCATCAGCCGGAGCTCTATTACATGGACCCACCTAAATACAAGAGGAGCTGGAAAAGGTAGTCCAGGGCTAGACAGCTACTGCATAGCAACAACTCTATGAAAGAGGAATATAAATCTTTGATGAACACCTAGCTACCTCCACCACAAAATTCATTTTTGACAAAAAAAAATTTTGTGCCAATAAAAGCATTAATTAATTATTTCCGCTTTCAGTCAAAAGGAATTATGTGTGATGTGATATGTGATTAAACAGATTTTTCATGTATGTGCCTGAGAAGCAAACCATTACAATTGTAATAGACACCTCATACGCCAACAAAACAAGACAGATGTGAGCATCATCTCCATCTGTCAGCTGAACAATACCAAAGCATCAAATACCAATAAACACCATTGTGGTTATTCTGCTATCTAGGTATATTATTTAGTGTATCCTTTTTTCCCAGTTTTAGCATCCCAGAAGCCTAGTTGCAGGATGTTGTATGGAAAATATAAATTAGAGCTTTTTGACATGTATATATATATATAATATAGATATAATACATGTTCATAATATATAAACTATATAAAAGTTGTTCATTCTTAGCTTAATTTATACTATGTAGTTGCCCACCAGTTTTTTGGTAACAATTATAGAGAGAGAGTAGGTGAAACAATATTATATCACTCCTAGGTCTAAACCTGTTCTCAACTTTTCCCTTTCTATAATCCTAGCTCTAATCCTATTTCTAGAACTTCCCATCACAAAATCCAACAAAACTTATAAATTCTGCAATAATTCAGTAAGATCATATAAAGAGCAAAAGAATCTTCATCATCTGCAACATGTAATTTCCACAGCTAATCTCCTCTCTATATTTTCCTAAAATACACTCGCATTTCCAAAATTTCCTCAGAAGTGATATAGGAAGATATACAAAAAAAGGAAGTTTGTCCTAATTAAATCTAACATATACAACAAAGACTGCATAATAGTTTTAAACACCCAAAGAATGAAACAAAACCAGTTGGTGAGAAATTCACTGAGATTAAATTGTCAATGGGAGCAAGGAATGTTCAAAAAAAGGAAGAGAGACCTGGAAAAGATTACATGGCGTTAATATATCCAGCAGGAAAAAGTATTATAAGCAAAGATATTTATTAGGGTTCCTTCCTATTAGGAATGGATTCAAATAGTCCTGACCTTGTTCTCCCCTTTTTCTTTGCCTTCTTTCCTTTCTCCCTTTTTATTACTGCTCTATTATTTCCCATCCTACCCCCACTACATCCCAAGTTGTAGTCACTTCTAGTACTCATATTCATGTTATAAACTCTTTAAAATAACTAAAACAATAAAAGAAGCCACTTCCCCACCACCCTCTCAAGAGAACACTGGTCCTGAAACTAGACGGGTTCAGAGAGCTGACCATCAGTGACATAAGCAGACAAAGACAAATAGGTATTATGTATACAGCAGTCAGTTGAGCAAGTCAGGCATCCTAAGAGCTTACTTCACCCTTTACACACAGTTGTCGAATCATGGCCATTTGGCTTCTAAATTTTTCAAAATCTGTCCTGCCTCTCCACCTCGACCATGACTGCCTTATTTCATATCTTCATCATTTATCAGCCAAAATACTGTAAGAGTCTCCCAACTACTGTCCTTGTCTCTAGCGTTACGTATTCTCATCAACCCATTGTACTTGAAAAAGTGGTACGGGGAGGTAGTTTGACAACAAAAGTCTGATTATATTGCGCCAGTGCTTAAAATCATTCCTGGACTCCCTACTGCCTTCAGGATTAAATCCAAATCCAAAGAATAGCATGTAAAATCTTTTCAACTCTGAACCTTGCCATCTCTCCAGTCTCTTCTACTAACTCACCTCCATTTAAACCCTGTGCTCCAGACCTTCTGAACCACTTCAAGTGAGTTTCTCCACCATCCCCTGCCTCTCTTTTACAAATGAAAGGTAAAGTTTTGGGGGAGAGAGATGTGGGAGTTTTAGTATTTTTGTTCACAACATCTTCCTCTGCCCAGCTAACATCTACTCATCCTTTGAGACTCAGCCTAGATACTATCTCCCCAAGACTGGATCAGGCACTCCTCTTGTATGAATATAGCCAAGATATACTGTGCTCAGTGGTCTCCTAGCACTTATTATGCAATAGTTTAATTGTGGTTTATCATGGTTCTTACAGTGAGTTCCTCAAGGATTAGCTGATAATGGTTAAAAGTGTTTTTAACACCCAGAGATGTCTGCATTTCCTTACATGACTAGAGAATACAAAAGTATTGATATCTCTAGTCTCTACTATCTTTAATATCTAGGAGTGAAATTTCTAGAGATTTTAAAAGAAAAAACTGTCTGACACCCTCAAACAATACCAAAGAGACAACAAACTACTCACTGGACTATCTAACATATTTTTTGCTATGGTTATAATGTGCTAAAAACAACTTTACAGTGTTTTTTCATGGCACTTTACATCTTTATGTGCTCATATGATTATGCCTGGCCTTGGACTGCCTGCTCCTGGAGGAAATGAATTATTTCTAACCAACACATTCTGTATGTTTCTTACCATTCAGCTCTGTTAAACATACTGGAAATTTGCAAATGCTTTAAAAGTAAGGTAATCATTTTTAAAGTAAAATATTCCTTAATTTGCAATATTCCTTAAATGGAAAATGATATATCACAATATTCTTCTGGTTTCTAGTCAAAACAGATACGCTCTTAGTCCAAAAGAAAGATGAGCTGCAATCATACAAAAATACTGTGTTTGCTTCCAGTAAAATAAGCAAAACTGGACGTATGTTTAAAACTTACATTTCATTTCAAAAACAAGGGCACTACTACCTAAGCAAATCTTTTTCTTTCAGATTACTGAATTTTACCTTGAAAGCAAGCACTATCTAAATGAACATTTAATTTCTAAATGAACATTTAATTTCTAAGTGAGCATTTAATTCCCAATGTTTCATTCATTCCCCCAACTAATTTTTTTTTTTTTCGGTACGCGGGCCTCTCACCGTTGTGGAGCACAGGCTCCAGACACGCAGGCTCAGTAGCCATGGTTCACGGGCCCAGCCGCTCCGCCTCATGTGGGATCTTCCCGGACCGGGGCATGAACCCGTGTCCCCTGCATCAGCAGGCGGACTCTCAACCACTGCGCCACCAGGGAAGCCCCTCAACTAATATTTTTGAGTGCTACAATGTGTAAGGCATTGTGTTAGAGTAGAAGCTGAGGCTGAAATGATAAACGAGACAGACATGGTGCCTGTTCTCTGGGAGTTTATAATCCAGCAGGGTACACAGATTATAAACAAAGATTCCAATGTAAATTTTGATAAAAATAATTGGGGAAATATTAAAGATGTGATGAATAAAAGAAAGCACTCTCTAAGGAGACAAATTTGAAGCTAAGGCCAGAAGGATGAGAAAGAGGCAGGCATACAAAAATTGTGTGTATTTAAAGGGCAAAGGAAAGGAGATGAGCATTCTAAACTCTAAAAACCATGCTTCAGAATTAGATTAACCTGATAAGATTCTGAGTCCTCATATATAATATGAATAAGACAAATAAGTAAATACATATTTTTGATTTACTAATAGAGTGAAAAATTGATCCAGGCAAATCTAAGAACAATCACAATGTAATTTCCACAAATTAGTTCCCTCACATTCACCTAGGACAGTCAGTATCTTGCCAATAACCAATAACATGGTGTCAGTATTATTTTCACTGCTACACCTTAGTTATCAGACTCCTTATTAATGTTTTTTGCTGAGGAAACTGCTTCCAATTCATCACCTTCCCTCTCCTCATTCTTAGCCTTCTAGACAAATAATGAAGTCACCTAAAAGTCCTCCAGGCATATTTTGACTTCCCAGTAGACAAGGAAAAGAATCTCTCAAAAAAAGGGGAGGGGGGACAAATTTCACCCAGGAATGCTATAATATTAAGGTTTAGAGACTCCTGTCTATAATCAGTTAATAACAACTATTTATTTCACACTTATTTGTGCCAGGACACTTAACTAGTCTATATTGATTACAACAATCCTTCAAGGTAGATGTTATTACTCAGATAATACAGATGAGGAAACACGGGCTCAGAGAGTTTAATAATGTAAGCAAGAACTTACAGTTATCAATTAGTAAAATAAAGTTTCAAGTCAAAATCCATCTAGCCCAGCACACTTGCCTCCACTACCTCTCTCTTCATCACACTGTACAATCAATTTTTTATCAATATATATTGTCAACAAGATATTATTTAATTATCCTAGTTACTTTAACATATAGAATATATATAAAGAATTTATTAGGTACTCTCTCATAAAATGCCAATCAATATTTTAGAATGCATTTTGAATCCTTAAAAACTATAGAGTTTCAAGTTTTGGCAATGACCATGGTTATTTACATGTACAATAACGATTTTTATTTAAGTCTTCATGACTGTTACATCAGTTATCTGACTCAAAATTTCATTTAGCTATAAGAAAAAATATGGTAGTATTTTAAATATTAGAATGAGGAAGATCATTCTAAGCATATCACAAAACCGGAAAGCCATAAAATAAAAAGTAATAAATTTAAATACATTTTTAAAAACCCTGACTTTAAAAAAAAAAAAGGTATAAACAAGGTCATAAAACAGGTGACAAATAAAGAGATTCAACAAATCACTAAAAATGACAAACAGAAAAAGAAATACAAAAGGCTCTAAACAAATGTAAATGGCTCTCAACCTCCCTGATAGTAAGAAAACTGCAATTAAATCTAGAATGGCATATTTTTCACCAAAACATTGGCAAGGACTATCACATACTGAGTTAACAAGGATGTGTGAAAATCTCCCTAGTATATGTCACTTATGCATACTTCCTTTGTGAAATTTAATATATTTTTAATATTTATTAAAATTTAAATTTTTTATTTTATGTAAGTTATAAAAAATATAAAAGTTATATTTTATGACCTTTTGACCAAACAATCCCATTTCTAGGAATTTATTCCAGAGACATATTCACACATGTGGGAAATGGCACATGTACAAAGACATTTATCACAGCATTATTTCTAATGGCAAAATAATTAGAAACAACGTAAATACCTAAGAATATGACACTAGTTAAAGAAGTTACAGAACATTCATAAAATGGGATACTACACAGCCATTAAAATGAATTAGGCACATATATTCACAGGTATGGAATTGATCTCCTAAAAAGTAAACTACAAGACACATTTGTGTTTCTTTATGTTTACAAATATAAACCCATACGTGTGTGCACACACATACCTACATATACAGACACACAGTATTTGATATACACACATATCTACTCCCATGCATAGAATATTTCTGAAAGAGTATACAATATGCTGGCAACAGCAGTTGCCTCTGGCTAGGGGAAACAGGTAGCTAAGAAATTTTGTACATTATGTATGTGTTACCTATTAAATAAAGGAGTTTATAAACTGACTTTGGAAAGTACTTTTAAAATTGAATTATTAAAAAAAATTAGAACTGCTTACCTATGTTTTAAATATAAGCTAAATTATTACTTTGATCTATCATGGAAATTTTTACTTATCATCTTCTTTTATTGGGGGAGCAAATTATCCCTTTGACATTAACAGAAAATCTAAACTGAGAATGAAAAGATAATTTACACGTCAAGAAACACATAATTTCTAATTTGTTGCAAAAACACCTCATCTGAAAGACTATGATATGCAGATAGTAGAAACTCAATAAGTATTTACTGAATGAATACTTTTCTGTTGATTTCAGTAGGTTTGCTTTCCTCATACATTTTTTTTTCACAATATCACACCAAAAACAAACAAAAAACAACAATAAACACTCACTGGAAAATATAAACTTTTAATAAATTATGTACTTTTGTCCCAAAAATTTCATTTTCCCAACAAGTTTGGTAAACTACTTGTTAATGAACATTACTACAATTTAAACCAACATTGCTTACTAGGTACCTACCACGTGCAGGTGTTAAGGATGCTGCAAAACACAAACTCCAAAGAAAAGAAGGGTAAGTTTTTATTCTTGCCCTCAAGCGTTTAGTCTTGAAAGACAAGGTTTAAAAACTTTAATCAGAGGAAAACATAGGCAGAACACTCTATGACATAAATCACAGCAAGATCCTTTTTGACCCACCTCCTAGAGAAATGGAAATAAAAACAAAAATAAACACATGGGACCTAATGAAACTTCAAAGCCTTTGCACAGCAAAGGAAACCATACACAAGACCAAAAGACAACCCTCAGAATGGGAGAAGATATTTGCAAATGAAGCAGCTGACAAAGGATTAATCTCCAAATTTTATAAGCAGCTCATGCAGCTCAATAACAAAAAAACAAAAAACCCAATCCAAAAATGGGCAGAAGACCTACATAGACATTTCTCCAAAGAAGATATATAGACTGCCAACAAACACATGAAAGAATGCTCAACATCATTAATCATTAGAGAAATGCAAATCAAAACTACAATGAGATATCATCTCACACCAGTCAGAATGGCCATCATCAAAAAATCTAGAAACAATAAATGCTGGAGAGGGTGTGGAGAAAAGGGAACACTCTTGCACTGCTGGTGGGAATGTGAATTGGTACAGCCACTATGGAGAACAGTATGGAGGTTCCTTAAAAAACTACAAATAGAACTACCACATGACCCAGCAATCCCACTACTGGGCATATACCCTGAGAAAACCATAATTCAAAAAGAGTCATGTACTAAAATGTTCATTGCAGCTCTATTTACAATAGCTCAGAGATGGAAACAACCTAAGTGTCCATCATCGGATGAATGGATAAAGAAGATGTGGCACACATATACAATGGAATATTACTCAGCCATAAAAAGAAACGAAATTGAGCTATCTGTAATGAGGTGGATAGACCTAGAGTCTGTCATACAGAGTGAAGTAAGTCAGAAAGAGAAAGACAAATACCGTATGCTAACACATATATATGGAATTTAAGAAAAAAAAATGTCATGAAGAACTTAGGGGTAAGACAGCAGTAAAGACACAGACCTACTAGAGAATGGACCTGAGGATATGGGGAGGGGGAAGGGTAAGCTGTGACAAAGCAAGAGAGCGGCATGGACATATATACACTACCAAACGTAAAATAGATAGCTAGTGGGAAGCAGCCGCATAGCACAGGGAGATCAGCTCAGTGCTTTGTGACCACCTAGAGGGGTGGGATAGGGAGGGTGGGAGGGAGGGAGACGCAAGAGGGAAGAGATATGAGAACATATGTATATGTATAACTGATTCACTTTGTTATAAGGCAGAAACTAACACACCATTGTAAAGCAATAATACTCCAATAAAGATGTAAAAAAATAATAATAAAAACTTTAATCAATAAAAGGACATAACAGATATTACTGATAGATTGCGTTATCCAAACTAAAACTGTTAAAGGAATTTACATAAGGACAAAAAAAGTAATTATTGATCTACTGAGGGATATACTGAGATATAAAAATGCTTCCAAAGGCCTAATATCTCACTCACACGTAAAATGGTATTATTTGATGGTGACCAAAGACTTCCAGAGTATGTGGATATTCAGCTAGACTTTGAAGAAATTGCTAATGATTAAATAAATATAAATAGTTTTTAATTATTCAGGCTCCTTAGAAGAGAGATTACTGTAGTGGTCTCAATCAGTTTTGATCGCTCACCTCTCTCACCAAAAATATCTCAGGCATGAACTTCTTAAAATATGTATATTTATTTATAAATTATATGCATCTTCACACTGTCAATCTATATATTAAGTATTAGTAAAGCTTAATTTCTTTCTTTTTCAAATAGAAATGTAAATATGTTTTATTACTTTCTTCCTGTAATCCAATACATCATCTTATGATGCCCTTGGATATGCACACTCCACTTTGTATGAATATTTAACATGAATATTGAAACTCACAGATCATGCAAAAATATTTTCATGCAACAGTTTCAATTTTTCACACAGCAAACTTATTTTTTAACATAGTTGTTAAAAGGCAGCAGACATGAATTTGAATTTCAGTTTATTTCTCTCTGCCCATGACCTTCTCTCAGAATAAATGTTAACATGCAATTAAATGCACATCACTAAAGAGAACAAAGTGTAGTCATGACCAGATAAATGGCCCCTAAAACTTAATGGGAAATAGTAATCATTGAAGAATATTAGTATTATTTTTTCTTATAAATAGCATTTGTAACTTAATAAACAACATTGAAAATATATTACTTAGTAAATTATCAAATTCTTCAAAACAATGTCTTGCATTATTATCATTCTATTATAAAGTCTATTCTTTTCCTCATTTTCTTTGCCTACCCTTATCTTATTACAAAAGCCAAAAGTATTTTTAAAGAACATTAACAATTAAAGTTTCAAATATATTATGCTTTAACCTCCCAATAGCTTCTTGTTAAAATGAATACAAAAATAATTCCAAAACCACGTAGGTCATTTTGAGGTATGACTCCTTCCAAGTCTCAGGTAAAAATTCAAATAGATATTTTAAATAAATAATATGAACAGATTTTTCATCAATGTAATTTCATATACTGTATAACTATATGTGTAGAGAATGCTTGTTTCTACCTAAACTATACAAATATGAATGCACAAACTTTATATGATTTGCACAGTATGTAAGTTTTACATAGAAATGTAGTATATTCACATGTACCTACCTGGAAAACCCTTTCACACTATATAACATATAGTTCATTTTGAGTAATTCTTAATTCAGTACTCAAAACTTCATTTAAATTTCCATATATTAGAACAATAAATAGATTTGGAACTATAGTGAACTAGCCAGTAAGTACCATGATTTAGCATACCATAAAAAAAAAACACATTCTACATCTAAATATGTGAGTCAAAGAAATAAAACCACATTTAATTTGAGTATCATTTTGAAAATACTTATTTTGTAGCAATTATAGTGAAAAATACAGATTCATATATCTAAACATCAAATCTAAGTCATCAAAAAGCTTGGCATTGTTAGTATATATAGTAAAGTTGAGCAAAATTAGAAGTATGCTCAAAAAACTTTTAAAAATAATGTTTTATTCTTTATTAGTTGAAATAAGCTACTCAAATCTCTTAACCTTTTTCATTTCCCGAGCCTACTAATAAATGACACTCCCAAACAAGTATTCTAACCCAGAAATCAGTTTCGAAGAAGCAATTCTTTCTTTCAGTTAATATGTTAGGAGCACATTTGCTCTCTTAGTGCTTCAATATTTTTGAGAACTAGTATTTTTCTTGGACATGTAAATATATTTGATACATTTGTTATTATATTATTTAAAGGAGTATTTTTCATTAAAATATGCAAATATGTATGTACAGACAGAATTGTTTCTTTGTAAGTGCTAAAGAATACTGAATGCAACAACCTGTTTTTAAAAGTTAATGATCAGAGGTCAGTGTGTTAGTTCCCTCCTAGAGGAACTCTTACACTTTCAACTATGTGTTTCTGTGGAGAATATGGGAAAAGTATATTTGATAACACAGAAAATAACTGTCGCACCTTTGGCATATAAACTGTACAAATTAATCTCTTAATGAATAATGCATTTCAAGCAAAAATGAAAGAGTTGAGTTGGAAAAATATCAGAAGGGTTACACATCTGCGCACTCTCTTTCACGTAGTAACTGAGAAATCAAATAACCGTAAAACATTTAAAAGCAAACCTGCAGAAACCAATCTCTTTGCCAGACTGACAAGAAAAGGAGTCTCAAAGCTACAGATATCTGTCCGGACAGTAACCGTAAAACATTTAAAAGCAAACCTGCAGAAACCAATCTCTTTGCCAGACTGACAAGAAAAGGAGTCTCAAAGCTACAGATATCTGTCCGGACAGTTCCCTGGTGCTGAAGTTAAACAGCCGCTAAACTGCGCGGGTGCCTGGGTGCTGCTTTCACCGTCCCACCCTCGGCAAGATCCCGGCTGCCTAGCCTATCAGCACGAATAGTAGAACTTCACAAGGTAGGAAGCATCCCAAAGCGCAGTAATGGGAGGAACTGGAGTCTCTTCAGAGTCCCTTCAGGATTAAACAGATTTACTAGTTGCAAACAGGAAGAGCAGCAGAGTGCAGGGTGTTAGAACCCGCCGAGGGGGAGGGGGTGGAAGATGGCGGCGGCCGCAAACCCACCCGAAACGCGACAGAGCTTAGGCCCCTCGCCCGCATAGCCTCCCTCCTGCCCGCGACGACAGTGGGCAGCTCTGCTCTCCGAGCCGCCCTGCGGAGGCGGCGACGAGGCGCCCCCGGCGGCGCCCTCATCCCCGGCCGGCGCGCCTTTGCCCGGGTCCCGGCCGGGGAGCACCTGTGCACGGCCATATTGGATTCCTTGCCCCAGTCACTGCCTCCGCGCGGGGGCGGCGGGAAGGGAGAAGGGACGCGCGGAGCCTGGGTTCAGCCCCTGCCCCGCCGGGGCCACGGAGCCGAACTGGCCCGCGGGGAAAGCCAGAAGGACGCCCGGGAAAATTACAACGCCCAAAGGCTCGCGACCCTCACCTCAGCCGGCCTCGGCGCCCTCCCTCCCCGACACACACCCCCGCGCTCTGACACCCAGAAAGCAGCCCCGGCGGCCGCCGCCGGCCGCAACCCTCGTGGCCCGGGCGCCGCCGGCGGGAGGGAGGGCGGCGATCCGGGGCGCGCAAGCGGCCGCAGGGCAGCGACCGAGGGGGCGGAGGGCAGGGAGGGAGGCGGGAAGATGGAGCCAGGTCCTTACTTGAGCACCGACTGCTCCTTCTCCTCTTCTTTCTTCTGCCGATCCATGACGGCCAGGATGATTTTCCTCTCCTCCTCCGTGAGGTGGCTGAGGTCGGGCATCTCGGGCTGCAGAGGCGGCTGAGAGGCCGCCGGGGTGGGAGCCGGGCGGCCCCGCGGCCCGACAGGAGCCGACATATTTGGTGGAGTCTAACCACCCTAGGGAAGCAGGGAGGCAACTCCACTGGCGGCGGCGGCGGCGGCGGCACCCGCGCGGGCGGCTGGGGCAGCCTCCGGCGCTGGGACAAATACATACAAATCAATGGCCTTCAATCCCAGGCGACAGCCCCCCTCCTCCAAGATAGAAAGAGTGGGGGGAGGGGAGGGCGAGCGCGGGGGAAGGGAGAGCTGAAGAGTGCGCTCCGAGAAATGTTTCTTCTTCCCGGGGGCGAAGGACTGGCAAGTGAGCGGTTTGAGGGAGCGAGGAGCGGGAGGCCGGGCCGGGACGCGGAGTGAGCGGAGCGGCGGGGGAGGGTGGTGGAGTAAGGTGGCGGGGACGACTAAGGGTGGGGTGACTGGAGGGAGCGGGCAGGAGGGCGGCGCGCCGGCCGGGGCGCGAGTGTGTACGGCCGCGGCGGGGGCGGGGGGTGCGCGCACCGCCTGAGAGAAGAAAGAGGAGGCTGCGACCCAGCCCCCCCCGGGGGAGTCCGGGGAACTCGCTCCGAGCGCCCAGAGGCAGCGTCCCGCGAGCCGGAGGGGCGCAGAGGGGGTAGGAAGGAAGCAGGGGCTAATTTCCCAGAGAAGCCGCTGAGCCGTCCAGCCGGCTGACGCGTCACAGGGCTCCCGGCGCCGCGGAGGGAAGACCCCCCTCTAGCCACGACGAGGAGAGGGCCGCGGGGCAGGGGACGGCCGCCAGAGACCCCTCTGGGCTAGAGCGGGGAAGCGAAAGCGGAGAAGGGATGACAAGGGCTAGCGGTGGAGAGTCCCGGGGCCAGGGCTACGCGGCTGGCAACGCCCGCATCCAAGCGAGCTCCGACGCGCAGCAGGGTCGGGCGCCGGTCCTTCCTCATCACGCGCCCGCCCAGGGTCCCTCAGCCGCCGCCGCCGCCGCCCTTGGGTCCGTAGAGTGGGTGCGGTGGGCCCGCTCCCTACGCCGCTGGTGCCGCCGCCGCCGCCGCTCGCTGCCGCCGCCGCGCCTCGTCCGCCCCTCCGCCTCCCGGGCTCCTCCCGCGGGGCCGCGTCACCTCCCGGCCGCTGAGGCCCGGGCACCGCGGACGCCCAGCGGGCGGCGGCCACCCCTCCCGAACGCGATCTGTGGACTGGGGCCGGGCGGGGAGATGTGAGGCTAAGAGTGTGAGCCGGGCGGAGGCGGGGAGCGGGAGTTTCAAGGGCGGGGGTGTGGCGAATGTGAGCGTGCGAGCCGGCGTCGGGAGAGAGGAAAGAGCGAGAGCCGAGGTGGATGGGGGCGCCCTGTGGGTCAGCTGGAGAGGCTGAAGACTAGGAGTGTGGGCACTGGCGGCGGGGCGTGTCGCGTCCGGAGAGCGGGTGTGATCGGGAGTGAGGGCTCCCAGGGTTTTGGAACGGGAGGGCGGGGGGTGCGGGCATGGTGTCTGGCTGCAGGTGGAAGAGTGTGAGCGCGTGGAGGGACTCTCGAGATGTCGTGGGAGGGGTCCTGGAAGGAGGGAGAGTATACGCGTGGCGTGGGGTCCCCATGGCAAAGAATGGTCGGAGAGCTACTGAGCCGAGGGAGTAGGAGAGCCTGGAGAAGCGGGGAGGTGAGATAGGGGAAGATAGGGTTTGTCTGGGACAGGTGTGAGGATGAGGACGAGACAAGAGGCTGCGAGTGGGAGCACGAAAGGACTAAGGATCAACCGGAGGGTGAGGATGAGCCGCTGCTGGGCCAAGGGCTTCGGTTGTATTTGGTCCTTTTGGGAGGGCCTAGTCTATAGAGACTGGCAGGGAAGCCAGGGGATGGGGTTAGAGTCAGAGTACGGTTTTCCGAGCACAGGGACGGGTAAGATCAAAGAGGTTGAGAGTGGACAGAAAACCCGCTCCTGGAGGATGGCCGTGGCTGCCGCTGCCTTCTGTTATTGGTGGGGCTGGGCCCGGCCCACAACCCTCTGGGTGCGGGCGGGACAGGGAGCTGGTGGAGAGGGGTGGGGTTGAGGTCTGGGGGCGGGTTGCCAGGGATCAGCCCTTCTGCCTGCTCTCGGCAAGCACTGTGGATGACAGAGTTGGGGTGTGTGTGTGCGCGTGCGCGGGTGTGTGTCTACGTATATGTACACACCCCTACCCCACGTTCCACGCTAGCTCTGTTTAGTACCAGGCCAGATTATGCTCTGATGAGTAGTGTAAGCCCTTTGGGGTTTGTATATATGTATCTTCTTGGTGTGTAGCAAACTCTCTCCTCGCTGTCCCCCAGGTACCACCTGACTAGCTCCCAACTTAAGAGAGCTGGGGATAGACACAGCAGCCCCAGAAGTCTCTTTTGATTTCTAAGCATTAATGTCTTATGTTTCTTTTCTCCCACCCCTTGTAATTGGGAAGAGGGAAAAGTTTACTTAAGTGCTTTTATTTATGTATGTATGTATGTATATTACCTACTTCAAATCAAACTCTCACACTCTAAATAATTCCATTTTCATCTCTTTGGAGCTAGTTTGATGAGATCATATGAATCCCAATTTATGTAATTTTGTTGTAGAGTTAGAGAATTTTTATATACCTCTAATCCAACCTCATCCTATGGGAAATAGAAGACTAAGATCAGCCAGCTAGTAAATGGCAGCACTGCAACTAGAACCTAGATACTTTTACTGCTGTTTGAAACCGTAGTGGTTTTAAACGCTGGCTGCACATTAAAATTATCTGGGTCACTTTTTTCAAATATCACCTGAGTGTAACCCTAGAGCAAATGAATCAGGTTCTGGGGTTAGGACCCTGGTCATGGGTATATTTTGAAAATTCCCCAGGTGACTAATATATAGTAAAGGTTGGGAATTACACTATGTGCATTACAATAAAAGATAATGGAGGAGAAACTGGGAAGCAGAAAACAAAGAGAACACGTCTAGAGAGACTGATTTTTCTTTTTACCTAAAATTTAAATGTTGAGTTTTTAAATAACATCCACACTTTCCTTTCCACTCATATGCAATGACAGGTACCAGTAAATACATGTATCTGTGACCTTTGCCTTGGAAACCCTCACTGCCACTGAAATACACTAAAAGCTCCTTTAAAAGAAAGGAGAACAGAACTAAAAACAAAAAGGATGGGTGGAACACTCTACCTTACTCAACTGTTTCTGAGCCAGGTTTGAAGTAACACCACCTCCACTCCCCAGCCAGCTATCAACCCAAGCAGAAACAGACTACCCTGAGGCTAAAATAGCATACTTATTTTGAGTACATAAACTGTGAACCTAAAAGAGGTTGTCCAAATTGGACGATTTTGGCTTCCTTTACACCCTGGGTCACACCCTGGGCCAGGGACTGTTTTCTACCAGACACAAAGTGCGCTGGATGCCTGCAGCTGTCTCTCAGAACCCCCGCTGCCTCTTACCTGCCTGGAGACAGTGCCAGCATATAAAACTCAGTGTGCATGAGCTGGTACCACGGGGACACCTGAGTTCTTACAGGACTGAATAAAGCAGAAGTGTGTTTCCTTTTTACATTTCTTTACTACAAACAATTACATGTGTTTTTCCTATTAAAGGGAATCCTTAGGGCTTCCCTGGTGGCGCAGTGGTTGGGAGTCTGCCTGACAATGCAGGGGGCGCGGGTTCGAGCCCTGGTCTAGGAGAATCCCACATGCCGCGGAGCAACTAGGCCCATGAGCCACAACTACTGAGCCTGCGCGTCTGGAGCTTGTGCTCCGCAAAAGAGAGGCCGCGACAGTGAGAGGCCCGCGCACCGCGATGAAGAGTGGCCCCAGCTTGCCACAACTAGAGAAAGCCCAGGCACAGAAACAAAGACCCAACACAGCCAAAAATAATTAATTAATTAATTAATTAATTTTTTAAAAAGGGAATCCTTAGCAGTGGAAGCATCTTAAAATCATCTTCCACCCTGACTCGTACACCTTTTCAAAATAAAAATTTGTCACAGTATTTATATAACATATAGATAGAATCCCATAGAATTTCAAATGGGCTACTTTTCAAAGTAGTAGGCCCAATTTAAAGTAAGATTGCTCTGCTGAAAACTGAAATACCTTCCAAAGGTCTCTCGATTTGACTACAATATGGATCTTAGAAGTGTTTTGTTTTCTCTGTTCCGGTTTAGTATTTTACCTAAAATGTTTTATCACATCTCATTATATCTTGTATGGCATTATGTTTTACTTGGGCATGTCCCTCAAATATATGAACACATTTGAAGTTGAGTTGAAAGTGCATTGTTCTTATTTACCTTTAGAAGTAACTATCCATCTTCATCTTCCTCCTTCACTGAGTTCTCAAGGTCTTCTTGACAGGCCACAAACTAACTCCAAAATGTAAGTCCTTTCTTCAGTTCCTATAGAAGCATAAGTTTGTGAAGACTGTAAGCATGTGGACTTTCATTTTTACATGTGACTAAGGGCTAATTACTTGTAATCTACTAAATAATTTATAGGAGGCATATCTAAACTAAAATCATAAACTGAAATAATCACTAGAATTTACTGAGGACTCAGTACTCTGCTAAGAGATCTGGCTGCCTCACAATGCTTGGAATCATCTCAGTTTCTCCTAGTAGATCTCCCTGCTTCTATCCTTGTGGCTTTACAGTCTTTTTTCAACACAGCATAAAGAGAAAGCCTCCTAAAACATTAGTCAGACCACATCACTACACTGATCATAATCGTGTGGTGGCTCCCCACTTGACTGGGTCAGAACTAAACTCCTTAAGTGGCCTGCAAGTCCCACATAACCTCTCTGACCTCATCTGCTACTCCCTTGTAGGCTTTCCTCTGGCTGTTCCTTCTGCCCAAAACACTATGCACCAAGGTATCCACTCGGCTGACTCCTCCTCTCCTGCATATTTCTGCTCAGTTATCCACCCTATTTAATACTCTAGCCTGCCCCACCTGCTCCCCGGTCACTCCAGTCTCCTTTACCTTACCCTACTTTTTCCTTTTTTCCATAACACTCGCCACTCTCCAACTTTACTTTTACTCTAAGTTGAATAATATCCCAGCTTATCACGTTTATCATTAACCTTTCACTTCCCCCACTAGAATATAAGCACAGGGACAGAGTAGGATTTTTACTCATGTATCCCAAGCACCTAGAACGATACATGGCATATAGTAAGTATTCCAACAAATACTTGTTGAATGAATTTCTGGGGAGAGAATTTGCCATGACTGGTTTAAGTTGGGTGGGCGAAAAGGAAAAAGCAGCCTCGAAAGAGGGAAACACAGGTGCAGAGAAGTAAGATCTAAACTCTTTGTCAAGGTAAATAGAGGTTCCTTTAGGATTCAGCTACTGCCTACCTCTGTAGCCTTACCTCCAACCCAGCCTACGAACACGCACCCCTCTTCAGCCGTGACAACTGACTTGCACTTTACTGAATATGTAGTTTCTCGTCTTTGGGACTTTCTATTCCCTCAACTTGGACCACCCTTTCTACTCCCTCTCCCATAACCTCCCTCTCTGTCGGTTAACTTCTTTGTCTTCTCCACCATGTGCTCATGCCTCCCTTTTTTCCTCCTTCCTCCTGTTTGCCCCAGGATCTCTTAGCACTGCACATACCCTGCTCACAGATAGCACTTGTCACACACTGTTGGAGCCATTTATTTCCCTGTCTGCCTCCTCAACTAGACCATGAATTCTTTAAGGACAAGGAATATGACTTTCACTCCAGTTTCCCTAGGGCCTATCAAACTGTCTCATATATTACAAAGACTCGATAAATATATGCACAATTACATGAGCAGTCACAAAACAATGAGAAAAATCACTGTTACTGGAGTATGAAGAGAGGGAAGCAGGGAGTTGCAGCAAGAGATAAAGCTAGGAAAATAGGCTGTGGCAAGATTATG
Source organism: Mesoplodon mirus (assembly GCF_964341445.2). Classification (NCBI taxonomy): domain Eukaryota; kingdom Metazoa; phylum Chordata; class Mammalia; order Artiodactyla; family Ziphiidae; genus Mesoplodon; species Mesoplodon mirus. Next base: position 32,078,304 of record NC_138992.1, read on the forward strand.
CTACAACCTTATATGCACTGCTGAAGAATTTGAACTTGTCCTATAGGCATTAGGCAGGCAGTGGTGGTTTCTTTAGCCAGAGAACTGACATGATCAGCTTTGATTTTCAGGAGAATATCCTGCCTTCAATTCCTCATCCATTTCCAAAACACCTGCTAAGAGAATTGCTGAAAGGACACAGATGTGCAGTGGTTTAGGTTTGGGGATACAAATAGCAGAATTTTTTACTTCCTGTCTTCAGAATTTATTTTTCTGGCTATTTTGCTCAGTAGATTATAACAGCATGATAATGAGGCCAAGGTCATGGTTTAAATCCCTGGGTGAGTCAGTCAGTGCAGTGGCCACAGCTGACTGTTAATCTTTGCCAGTTGTCAGATGACAACATGTTATTTCTTGACAAGGAGCTGGGTGGAAGGATATGACTGGTTCATCAAAAATTAATCAGCATTATTGGAAAAGTAACTCAAAGTGCTTAACTGTGACTATAGGACCACACTGTAATTTTAAATAAAAATAAGAATATTAAATTGGTGATTAACAAAAGAGCACAGCATCAGAGAAAGAATACATTGTTTGTTCCTAGAAAAGAAGCTACAGATTAGTACAGTTTAATTATTGGTATTTGAAGCCAAGAAGTAATGAAAAATTTTGAGGATGTTAGTGTAGATAAGTTTTATTAATTACTTTTTGTGTCTCTAGCAATATAGGAGGTTATTACTTAATTATTATGTCATAAAACCCATAGAGCCATTTATATTTAAAAGGTCTGGGAAAATCATATTCTAATCATCTTTCACTAATAGCATTATAAAGTTATTTCTATTTTTATTCCCTCCTAGCAATCAATGAGCACATCTTTAAAGTGAAATAGGACAGTATTGGAGGTTGGGACATATAGGCGTAACTGATGTAACTATTTTCTTAATTATATCTTCATCTTAATGACAACTCTGACCATTTTCAGAAGTAAAAAAAACAAGTGAATTTTATAAGATCAGAAATAAATATAAAACCCTTAATGAAAAAATACATCTAGGCATTAAATATCAATTAAATAGCAACAGCTGCTGACATCATAAAAGATAATCAACCAGGCATTATGTGCTTCCTGATGGAAAAACTATACAACCTGTGAAGTTGTCTGGCCAAAAAAAAAAAATCAAACCTGAATTTACAGCATCTTCTAGATCCACCTACCAATTTACAGGAAATACTGAGAACAGAGGAACATATTAAACTACACCATGGTCCCCCACTAACTGGTGACCTGGAACAAGACAGTGACCTCCTGGAGCCTCAGACTTCTCACGCATGACCTGGTAAGAAATGTTCCCTCCTAGTGTGGGTGTGAGGACTGAACAACTGGGCTTACAGCATCATGCAGAGTAGCAGGTATATAATAAAACTCTCTTCTCAGAACCATTCCTCCATCAAGTTCTATTTTAAGTCTCAGTTCCCATGACCACTTTGACTATATTTATTTATATTTATTTAATTTTTGTATCTGTTCCATCTCCCCAACTTCATTGTAAATTCAAGGCCAAATTTTACTATCCTCATTGTAAAAAATATTTATAACACTTAAGAGCCATCCTGGGCTTCCCTGGTGGCGCAGTGATTGAGAGTCCACCTGCCGATGCAGGGGACACGGGTTCGGGCCCTGGTCCGGGAAGATCCCACATGCAGCGGAGCGGCTAGGCCCGTGAGCCATGGCCGCTGAGCCTGCGCGTCCGGAACCTGTGCTCCGCAACGGGAGAGGCCACAACAGTGAGAGGCCCGCGTACCGCGAAAAAAAAAAGAGCCATCCTGTGTGTCAGATAACATGCTAAGCGCTTCACTTACCTAATCCTAACAATGACCCACTGAGATATTAACCCCATTTTAGAAACCTAAAAAGGGAGGCTTACTTCAGACAACTAGTGAGTGGTGGAACCAGAATTCACAATGAAGTGTCTCAATTCTAGTCTCTGCTCTCTTAAACACAGTGCTTCTATCCCACTCAGGCACATTGTAGGACAACCATAGGAATCTTTGAAAATTGCAAGTAGACCCAATATATGAGATACCATACAAGACATACAAATGTGCATGTTAATGACAGAGCTTACTTGAACAAGACTTGTATTAATATCAAATAAAATTTATTACATGATTAAACTGCACCATGGGATTGCAATCTGTGGAACACTCTATAGAATATTTTACAGGGCAAAACCCAACTGTTGTTTTTTTCCTTTTTTTTTTTTTTTTTGGCCATTCTGCTCGACCTGTGGGATCCTAGTTCCCCGACCAGGGAATCAAACCTGGGCCCCTAGCAGCGGAAGTGCAGAGTCCTAACCACTGGACCACCAGGGATTTCCCTAAAACCCAGCGTTTTCAGCAAATATATTGCAAGGAAAAAAAATTAAGAGATGGAGGGGGGATCTATATTTTAAATGGAACTTAAAAGACATCAACAAAGTGCAAGGATTTGTGGACCTCATTTGGACCTTGATTTTTTAAAAAAAAGAGTAAAAAATCTTTTATAAGAGAACTGAAAATTTGGACAGTAACTAGGTACCTGATGATAATGTGGAGTTATTTTTGCTTTCTTTGGTTAATAATGATATTGTGATGATGTTTTAAAAAAGTAAAGACTCCTTAGTGATACATACTAAAATACCTATAGATGAAATTATGTGATATCTGAGTTTGCTTCAAAATAATATGGATCGGGGTGTGCATGGGGCCAAATTGGCCGTGGACGATGATAGTAAAAAATTCTTTGTAATAAAAGTTTTTGGAAAGAAAATAAGAGTCTCTAACTTCCACTCTAGCTGCCTTTCATTAAACTAGAAAATCAACAAAGTCGACATTCATTGTCAAGCATTCATTATTTGTTGGATAGATGGTATGTTAGCTGCTTTCACATGTTTTATCACTTTCACACACCATCCTACAAAGAATAAGTATCATTCCATTTTATAAGTAAGAAGACAGCCTGAGAGGTTTAGTGATTCGACCAAAGGAAGAGATTGAATTTCAAGGCAAATTTTCATTCTAGGTATCCTGACTTTCTATCCAGTATTCATGCCACTATACACAATTGTTTAATATAGCTATATGTATATATTCTGTTTTCCTGACTAAAATCTGAGTATACTTTACTGTAGTGTCTGGCATGTAATAGGCATCATAAAATAGTTATATTTAACCCAACCTGCTCCCTAATAACTGTAATACTTAAAATGCAAAAAAAAAATACTATAACAGAAACAAATGTTTTGTTAATGTTCCAGTTTGCCTGACATTATCCCAGTTTGCCCAACATTATCCCAGTTTGCCCAGGACAGTCCTTGTTTAATCTGTTGATCAGGTGTAATTATTAGTTGCAACTCCTTTCAAAGTATCCCAGTTTGCACCTCAAATTTTACAGTCATGCTATACTTAGTGTAATATGAATTAGGCTCAGGTGTACAATACATAATGGGTATAGAAATTTCTATACAATTCAAACAGTATTTCCCAGAGGAAAGGTCTATGTCATAACCATCCTGTAATTACCACACTATATGGTAGACATTTAATAAATTTGGTTGAAATAGAGTTAGTGAGTTCTCCATTACAAAAGAGTAAATTTTTAAAAAATAAATCACTCTAATTAAATCATATTCTCCCCTAGGACAAGATTTTTACCCCAGCTGGAATCCAGAAATAGCTAAAAGGAATACCAGGAAAACAGAGCCCAACTTTTAACAAAGAAACATGGCAAAATGAATCAAACTGCCTAGGATTTGTAAGCCAAGTATAATAAATAATTGATATAGAAGTCATCAACATAGGCTGAAATACAGTGCAAGAAGATAAAGTCAAAGGAGGCTTCCCAACTAGAAGAAAAGATAATGGTTTTTATTTGATAGCATGTAGGAAGGGATTGTAGAAATCTGACCAAAATCTAATCATGTAGGAATAGCCTGCAATCCAAGATTTCCCACAGTACTGTGGCTTTCAGAGACAAGGGGTGGGTTGATCTTTTGCAATGTAAACTGACTGCTGTATACTTCAAATGTCTCCCTCTGCCTATGAGGATTGCTTTGGTCTTATCAAGATGGTGCCTGATCCAACTGCTTTCGTCCATGTCCTTTACTCCGCCAGACACTGTGAAATTCAAGAAACCGCATCTTAGATCTGATGAAAGGAGATGCAAAGCTTACTATCAGCTGTGTACTGATGGTACTGTATCCCTAATTACTTCACTATCTTTCTGATTAGCGTCATATAACACTAAGGTGAAGAGGAGATAGAAAAGAGTCCTGTCATTTCCCACAAGGGAAAGGTGAGGAAAAGATAAGCAGAAGAGATAGAGAATAATCCAAGTTTATTAGAGTCTTTACCTTACTTAGTCAAGGGAAATTTAGTTCATCCAAAAACCAGAGAGAGAAAAATAGTTTATCATATTTATTGGCTGGATACTTTGTGGAGTGCCTAGTATATGCAGAGAAGAATGTCACCATGCCAATAACTTGGAGAAAGTCATTCAACTTTGGGGGCTTCAGTTTTCCTCTTGTAAAATAAAAATCCTGTATAAGGATTCTTTCTACATTTTGAATGCAGCCATTGTATGAAATACTGCCATTATCTAATACTCTCTTCTAAAACATATCATTCAAACAGCAAGCATGGATTGGGAACTATTGAGAACAGCATGACTATATGAAAAATAATGTCTATATCAAAAAGTTCACAGTGTAGTATGAGAGACACACAAGTACTTAGAACCCATTTGATACATGCTGTAAGAGAAGTATCTATAAAATTCTGTAGAGTACAAAGAAGATAACACCTAACTCTTATGAGAAACCATAGAAAGAGAAATTTCAAATGGGTATTGAAGATCAGAGCAAAAAAGTTTTTTAGGCAGCGGAACAAAGGTGAATACTCAGAATTGCAAATTATTTTGTACAACATTGAATATGGGTTTTAAGAGATTGGAAAGGGGTAGTTGCCGGAGATGATGCCAGAAACTGAGCTAGACCAGAACCTCTATGATATGTTAAAGAGTTTGGACTTCATCCTATAACTGCTTCTCAGAGATTCTGCATTTCCAATGAGCTCCAGGCAATGCCTCCTATACTGCTGATCCATGGACCACATTTTAAGTGTGAAGTGTATTCTAAAGAATGGAAGTAATATGGTAAGATTGTTTTTAGGAAAGGTTACTCTATAAAAAGGTAGGAAGTGAAATGGAGAGAAGCATGGTAGTAAAAAAAAAAATTGAGAAGCTGTTAAAATAATAAAGGTCAGATAGGACCTGAACAGTGGTAATGCAGATGGAAAGGAGGTAATATCTTTAAGATATTCTGAAGATGTAGGAAGAATAGGACTTAGTGACCAATCAGCTGGGACAGGTGAGGGAGAGAGAAGAGTCCACAAAAGAATCCAGTAAACTCACTTAATTTGGTGTTTGGGGTTTTTTTTGTTTTGTTTTTGTTTTGTCTGTTTGTTTTGTTTTGTTTTGTCACACTGCATGGCTTACGGGATCTTAATTTCCCAACCAGGGATCAAACCGGAGCCCATGGCAGTGAAAGCGCCGAGTCCTAACCACTGGACCGACAGGGAATTCCTATCACTTAATTTGATTTAAACGAATAAAATCTCTTTAAATCAATGTTGAACTTCATCCCAAAGATAAGAAAAGACTGTAAAAGTACACTTGTTTTGGGAATTCCCTGGCGGTCCAGTGGGTAGGACTCTGTGCTTTCATTGCAGGGGGCATGGGTTTGATCCCTGGTCAGGGAACTAAGATCCCACAAGCCATGCAGTGCAGCCAAAAAAAGTACACTTGTTTGGCTACAACAATCTTTTGCCATTTTTTTCTATTTAACTCTGTAATAGTCTAAGGTTGATCTAGAGCTGTGTTGTCTGATATGGTAGCCACTAGCCAGAACCACACTAGCCACAGGTGGCTAGTAAATTTAAATTTATATTAATTTATTACTAAATTACTTAAAATTAAGTAACATTAAAAATTCAATTCTTGGGGACTTCCCTGGCAGTCCAGTGGTTAAGACTCCATGCTCCCAATGCAGAGGGCATGGGTTCAGTCCCTGGTTGGGGAACTAAGACCCTGCATGCCACATGGCACAACCAAAAAAGAAAAAATCAGTTCTTCATATGAGCCAGTGATCCCACTCCTGGGCATATATCTGGAGAAAACTAAAATTCGAAAAGATACATGCACCCTTATGTTCATAGCAGCACTGTTTACAACAGCCAAGACATGGAAGCAACCTAAATGTCCATCAACAGATGAATGGATAAAGAATATGTAGTATATATACACAATGCAATATTATTTGGCCATAAAAAAAGAATGAAATAATGCCATCTGCAGCAACATGGATGGACCTAGAGATTAGCATACTAAGTGAAGTAAGTCAGACAAAGAAAGACAAACATCATATCTGCTTACACGTGGAATCTAAAAAGAATAATACAAATTAACTTATTTATAAAACAAAAATAGACTTACTGACACTGAAAACAAACTTATGGTTACCAGAGGGGAAAGAGGGGAAGGGATAAATTAGGAGTTTAGGATTAAAATATACACACTACTATATATAAAATAGATAACCAACAAGGACCTACTATAGCACAGGGAACTATACTCAATATCTTGTAATAACCTATAATGAAAAAGAATCAAAAAAAGAATATCTATATCTACTGTATATATATATATATATATATATATATATATATAAATGGAATCACTTTGCTATACACCTGAAACTAACACATTGTAAATCAACTATATTTCAATAAAAAAATTTTTTAATTAAATTATTCAGTTACGCTAGTCAAATTTCAAGTGCTCAATAACTGTATGTGGCTAATTGCTACCATTTTGCACAGCATCAATATAGAACATTTTCATCTCAGAAGAAATTTCTATTGGACAGCACTAATAGAGGCTCATCTAGGCATCTGTATTGCAAGGAGTCAACATTAGGAAAAATATTCCATTATCTTTATTCTTTGTTTATTTGTATGATAGTTTAGTATTTTTTTTAAGTGTGACAATGAATTAAGAAAAGGGAACAGGACTTCCCTAGTGGCACAGTGGTTAAGAATCCGCCTGCCAATACAAGGGACACGGGTTTGATCCCTGGTCCGGGAAGATCCCACATGCCACAGATCAACAAAGCCCCTGTGCCATAACTACTGAGCCTGTGCTCTAGAGCCCGCGAGCCACAACTACTGAGCCCATGTGCCACAACTACTGAAGCCCACGTGCCTAGAGAAGAGAAGCCACCGCAATGAGAAGCCCACACACCACAACAGAATAGCCCCTGCTCGCCACAACTAGAGAAAGACTGCGTGCAGCAACGAAGACCCAACACAGCCAAAAATAAAATATTAATTTTTTTAGAAAAAGAAATTCAAATTGAAAAAAAATAATAAAAATGGGCAGAAGACCTGAAAAGACATTTAAAAAGAAAGAAAGAAAGAAACGGGAATGTTTGAAAACCATATTGAAGGTGAAGAGATCTTGGCAGACTCAACAACATTGTTTTCTTTTGAGAAACAACACCAAGGTCTGAAAATCCCAGAAGACGTCTCAAGATCATAACACCCTTGAGAAAATGAGCTCATTTTTAAGTAAGTCTGTGAGACTGATAAAAGATACATTATTCCCCATATGTAAGCAATAAGTAAATAAGGTTCAATTTTAAAGCCTTGTGCAACTGTCATGAGTAGTTTAGTCAAGAATAAAAAACTGAGTATAGAGGTTTAAAGAAAGAGTCTATTCCAGGACTTTTCCCCGTAACAACAGTAAGCTTACCAACAGAGAAAGAATGCTTTACCTCATGGGATGCTTTCAGTGATGTATACAGAAAAATTCGACACAAACTGACAAATAAGGAAAGTTATTGGCTCATTTAACTAGAAAATCCAGAAGTGGATAAGGTTTCAGAATTGATTGGTCTAGCAGTCTAGCTATGTTTTATCAAGGACTCAGTTTCATTCTAAATCTGTACATGGTGTTGACTTTATTTTAACAAGGATTACTTTCACTGACATAATATGGCTGACAAAAATAATCAGGGCCTCTTCATACCTAAGCTAGTCTGCTCCCATATCCCTTCAACAGAAGTTCTAAACTGTGCACTGATTAGAGCACTTCTCATTCATCCCTGGGGCCAGGGCAGTCCACGCTCTGCTAACTTAGCTGTGACTAACCTGAATCCATCATCCTAGCGAGAGGCTTCGCCTACCCAACCCACGTGGTTCCCACATAAAAGGGGAAGACTGAAATAGATGTTGGGGAAATAACCATAATATTTACAATGTCAGCAGAAAAAGAAGACAACTTTTTAGTTCTCATTTATATCAACTTATTTTTTAAAATCCTTACATTCCAAGCCATTTTTTCTTGATAAGAAAAAACACTGAAATGTGAAAATGAGCAAATGATGTTTCAGATTCACAGATAAAAATCACATTAGAGCAAGCATAAGGAAGAAAATGGTGGCATGAAGGTAAATTTTACTTTTTACCGCAGCCACAAAAAGTGGGGGAAATAGGTTCAAAAAGAATCGATGGTATAAGGATAATTGGGATATATTCATATTTTACTCTAAAGCTATAGATGAGAATCTTTCATAAAATGCAAGCAGTACCAAAAGTAAAGTGGAAGGACTTTGGCCACCCTACTGTTAAAATATACACACATAGGAATTAATTACCTTATAAATAGAGTTTCTAATATACAAATACATATTGAATTCATGACCATGATAAGGTACAACCTTAAGCAAGTTATTGCTTACCTTTCTCCATTGTTGATTGGAAGATTTTTATTCAAATCCAGTAGAAACATTTCAAAAGTTTTTTCAAAATAACTGAAAGTTTATTCCCCTAATGTTTTTTCAAGTAAAAGGACCCCAGGTGGATGCAGGAGATTAAAAATAATAATAATAGTAATAATAATGCCCACACTTTGTTTTACTCTCACTTGATGTTTAATGACAAAATTTTGGTTTCAACGTCTACCTCAATGAAACTAATATCTAAAACTCTCATTTCACTTCTTCATTCTCAGCTGTCTATGAAGTATTTATACTTGAGGATTCCACTACCACCTCAAACTTAGTATGCCTAAAACAGAATTTATCCACTATCCCTTCCCCAGCAACAACAAAAAGTTCCTTTTCCAACTTCTATTTTTCTGTCATTGGAATCATTATTCCCACTCCCACCCCCCAGCCCCAAATCTTCTGTGGCAGGAATGTCGAAAACATCTGTGATCACTCCTTATGTTTTTTCTTATATGTAATCAGCCCCTGCATACTATTAATTATTTCTTTATCATATCTCAGAGATATCCCATAAACTATTCTCATTACCACCACTCTAACCTAGGTTATTATCACATCCCACTCAAATAATTGCAATATCCTAGTCGGAGAAAGATCACTGGACTTGGACTCCGTATACCACCAATTAGTTATGTCCTTTTAGGTATCACAATCTTTGAGCCCCAAACTCCTCTATAAAATGAAGAGAGCTAGGACTTCCCTGGCGGCCCAGTGGTTAAGACTCTGCTCTTCCAATGCAGGGGTGCAGGTTCCATCCCTGGTCCGGGAAATAAGATCCTGCATGGCATGTGTGTGGCACAGCCAAAAATTAAAAAGATAAAATGGACAGGACTAGGTTGTCACTATGTTCTCTTCAGTTCTAAAATTTTGTGCCAGAACTATTTCCCCTTGCTTCAGTCTCTTCTACTTTTCCCCTCCAAATCATTCAGTACACTGCTATCAGATCAACCTTTAAAAACACCCCTTTTACTATGACATGTAGGAGGCAGACTAGAGCAACAGTTCAGAGTGCCAGCTCTAAGGTCAGAATGCAAGGACTCTAACCTCAGCTCTGCCACTTATCAGCCACGTTACAAAGCATGTTCCTCATCTGTTGAACAGGGAAACAGACAGCACCTCATTAAAGAGCTCAAAATTAAATGAGGTAATACATGTATATGCCTGGTACATTGTTAAGTGCTCAATAAATGTTTATTATTCTTACATTACCCAATCAAAATCCAACAACTGATCCTGCCTACAAAACAAGTCCAAAATCTGTAGCCAGAGTTTTAACTTTTTCTGCATGTACCTCTGAACCACTTTTTTTACACTTGTCTTTACTGTTACATTCTATAGACCCTCCTTCCCGAACATGTTGGTCTACTCTTTATCTTCAAGGGCTTTCTGACTTATTTGCACCTCTTCAATGCCACTTATGCCTGGAACATGTCAGCCTCTTTTGTCTACTTATTTGAAATCAAAAGGCTTTCAGCTACATGTAAAACAAACGGACAAACAAAAACCTTAAACTAGGTTAAACAATAAGGAAATGTTTGGCCTGGTGGCAAGGCAGGTTTTATTTTATTTTTTTAATATTTATTTATTTATTTATTTCACTGTGCTGGGTCTTAGTTGCAGCATGCAGGATCTTCATTGCAGCATGCTGCAGCATGCGGGATCTTTAGTTGCAGCATGCAGGATCTAGTTCCCTGACCAGGGACCAAACCCAGGCCCCCTGCATTGGGATTGCGGAGCCTTAACCACTGGACCACCAGGGAAGTCCCAACGCAGGTTTTAGATTGGCTGGATCCAGTGGCTCCACCTCTGTTTCTCTGCAGTTCTCCTGGCAGTGCCCTTGTCTGTATATTTCCTTGACCCCCTGGCTGACTTACTACCTGGAAAACAATGGCTCTAGTTGTTCCAGGCTTCATATTCATGCACCCTGTTGTTTGAGGGAGAAATTCTTCCCAGTATTCCAAATAAGAGTCCTAAAATTCACCTTGATTGGGTCATAGTCTCCTCTTCCCATCCCCCACCCTCAGCCCCAACCAATGATGTGACCAGGGGAAATGGAATGTGCCAGTGATGAAATTAAACCAACCACAAATCCCCCTGAAACTTGAGGTGGGATCAGGTTCCCTCCAAATACTTGAGCTTATGGTAGAAGATATCATCCAAGCTAAAGTCTGAATGCTGTTAATAGTGAGAAAGCAAATAACGAATATTGGTTATGGAGCAAGAATGTCCACTCCACCATCCCTAAGGCCCAATTAAAGACTATCTCTTTGACGATGTTAGTTTCTATAAACACTGCTTTGACTTGCTTTATACTATGTATATGTCTTGCCTCTCTCAGTAGATTAAAAATTCCTGAAGTCAGGGACATTATATTCCTACTCAGCACTAAGCACATATAGAGAGCACTCCCTGAAGGATAAAATAGTTGAATGGTGGATTCAGTGCTTTGGAAAGTGGAACTAGGTGGTTGAAAGAAGTGGGGTGGGAACAGTTCTGGGGGAGAGGAACAACCTAGGTAGTGGATCACTGGGTAAATTAATTCAGGAAGTGTCACTCCCCAAAATAGGATTAGGGGAGTGATAGGAATCCCATTTTTACTTTCAGATTTGAGGCCAATATGATTTTCTAATAGCTCTGTTTGATGATGATATTTATGCCTCCACAAGTGGCTTTCTTAGCCTTGATCATCTCAATTTAAGTTTCTTATTTCCTTTGGATCTCGCGAAGTGTTTCTCCTCACGTGGTATCACGGAAAACATATTCTGTTCATTTACTTCATAACTGCTCCCTTGACCTCTTTATTGCTCCCCTAACCATTAGAACCCAAGATGCTCTTGCAAACAGGACTAATTATTGACAGTCTTCATCTTTTGCAAATGGATGTGATGACAGACCCACTGCTTTGTATGAAAATGTTTTGCTATTTCTATACAAAATATTTTATTAATGGAAACCACACAGTATGTTGTATTGAAATGTTATGACTTGAAATTTGTGTATCTAATGTCTCTAATAATAAAGGCTTCACAGTACAACTGTTGCTTGTAGATTTGCAGCTGGATGGCATTTTAACTTTTAATTTACATTTTTAATTTAAATATGACTGATCTGAAATAATTAGAAAAATTCTCCTTGAATCATTGCATTTCAAAAGAAGAAAGCAAATCCAGCTAATTGTGAGGCAACCTTTTATTTATAAATTGAGATCATTAGCACTCACTTAATGCTTTCTTTCTCTCTATTAAGTATTCTCCTAATAATGCTAAATCAAATGAAGTTTCTTTGTATAAAGTCAGATTCACCAGAACAACATAGCAAAGTATAGAGGTGAGAATTACTAACATGTTATGAAAAAAACCTCATTTCTAAAAACAGTTTCAATAAACAATAAGTATGCAAATAACTACTGCAGTTTCTCTTTCTCAAACCTTAAAAAATGCATTTTTAGGTAATAGTTTCAATAATTGTTCTGTCTTCCCCACTGAATTTTGAACTCCTGAAGGTATGTGAAATGCCTTATTCTTATTATTCACTTATTCTCTAGCATAGTGCTTTCTATACCACTGAATATTTATTAAATCTAATTAAAAATCAATAAGCCCTGCTAATAAACCAGGAATTAATAGGAAATATTTTGACTCTAAAATCCTGACACTTGAAAGAAAAACATCTAAGCATAGGAATGTGATTTTCCTCATTTAAAATGCTGAGGTTTGGGCTTCCCTGGTGGCACAGTGGTTGAGAATCTGCCTGCTAATGCAAGGGACACGGGTTCGAGCCCTGGTCTGGGAGGATCCCACATGCCGCGGAGCAACTAGGCCCGTGAGCCACAACTACTGAGCCTGCACGTCTGGAGCCTGTGCTCCGCAACAAGAGAGGAGGCGATAGTGAGAGGCCCGTGCACCGCAATGAAGAGTGGCCCCCACTTGCCACAACTAGAGAAAGCCCTCGCACAGAAACGAAGACCCAACACTGCAAAAATAAATAAATTAATTAATAAACTCCTACCCCCAACATCTTCTTAAAAAAAAAATACTGAAGTTTTTTTTTTCCTTTTGCTTTTAGCCTTTATTGTTAACCTAAGTATTGAAAAAAATTAAATATATCTGGTTAGTGATAAAACATCACATTTTCAAATCCTAGATCATCTTCATTTTAGTTTTAATTTATCTTTTAATTTAATTTTACTTTTTTAGAAAAAGAAGAAAAATGACTAAACCCTTTTCTAATGCTGAGTGTAGGAGGTCATAATTTTCTGCTACAGGATTGCTGATGTTTTTTCCTTCTTCATTCCCATGTGTTTCTATGAAAGGACTATTCTTTTGTTACTGTGTATGTGTTATAGGGATATGATTTAAGTCACTTTGTGATGATGATGATAATGACCCTTTAGATCACTTCCTCACAGAATGCTCAAGAAGTTGGCAGATCTGTTAACCTCAGCCAGAAAGGTTTAGATATTGTGTGAATTCCAATAATTCCGATAATCCACTATGGATAAGGTATATACCTCAGGCTAGAAACCTGAACTGCATAAGAAGACCCCAATTAATCTGAGACATTTAAGCCAGTCTCCTGTACCTTAGTCCAAGAATGAGTCAGTATGTGATGAAAACGCCTCTCCTGTGATGGTACTGAGATGCCTTGTCATATAGAAGGAGGGAGATGAAAGGCAAGGAAACCATGCTTGCAAAATTGATCGAATCCTTTAAGGTTTCTGTATGGTTATAATTATTTCATAATCAAAAACACATCTTTTATGCTTGAGGTGGGGTGGGGTTTTTTTGCTATTTCCTTTAATTTTTTGTTCTATCTTAATATTTAGTGAAGTTTTCAAAATGACCACTTATTTATTCTGTCCTAAGGAGAACCAAGGAAGGAAATATTGTTCACATTTGGACCAGAGTTTGGTACCCAGCATAATTCAAATTGGGACAGCACAAATCTTCCCAAGGGAAGATGAAAATGGAGGTGAAATAATTAGGGTCATTTGCTTGGCTTCTCCTCCTAGAGATTTTCCTTCCAGAATTTTCACTGACAAAACTTCAGAAGGTTTTGTGTTTTAGCTTTTATAAGAAAAGGGTTGTGACACAGCATCGTGACACATATTTTCACAAAGTTTATAAGATCATTCTTAAGCATGAGTTAAGCACTCTTAACTCATGTAATTTCCCTAAGAGAAGGAGGTAGAAAAATAGTGAGGAAAATCTCAGTAAAACAAGACTAAAGACATGGGGACATCTTTGGCTAGTACCATCACCATCAATTTAATTATAGAGCCCCATGGTGCCTGATGATTATCTTCTACTGCACTTGATGCTGTGCTAGGCTGGTACAAAGATAAGTCCCTAATGGCTTCAAATATGTAGTAATAATTGGGAGTATGAGATTTAATAGAGTTGAAACAATATTGAGAGATAGTAAAAGAAGATATAAAATTCAGTTAGAGGAAAGTTTAGAGGAGTTAAAATAAAAGAGAAATAGCATTGAAATCAGGGGGAATTGTGGGTTGGGTCTTTACAAATATAACTGAGAAAAAAATGGCAGAAGAAATGACTGGGGAAAAAAATCTTTATCTATATATATTCCTGAATTTGAAGGGAAGAAATTATACCCAGGAGGTACATAAAGGATGGAGAAATATGGTCCTCATTAGCTTCAATAAACCAATTAACAGTGTCTAGAGCCTTGAGTATTTTAATCAATTTTTCTAGGCTTGTAGACCAGAAGAAATGAGAACTACCTTTGACTCCTCCACTGAGTCCCCTATATCTATACTGTCACTAAATTCTTTCTACTTTCACCATTTTCTCTACTCTTTTTTCTTTCCCTCTCAACTGCCACTTCACCAGACTTCAATCTGTCTTGTATTAAGGCCAGCAGATTAATATTCCTAATAATTATTTCCATCATGTCACCATTCATCCTCTCAAGAATCTACATTGCCTAGAGTATCAAGGCCAAGCTTCTCTTTCGGAGAAATAAGAGCCCTCCACCATCCAAATCCACTCTCCTTGTATAAATTTTACTTTCCAATACCGCCTAAAACATATACTCATTTCAGACAGGGACATCTATCTAAGCACTTCTCCCACAATCCCAAGCCCATTCTTGCTTTACTGACTGTGCAAGTGCCAGTGTATTGCTGAAAGGACCTTGCTGCTGCCCTGTTCACTAAATTGTCTCATTTTCAAAGTTCAGTTCAAATCCCACTGCCAGAAAGAGGCCTTTTTCAGTTACTCTGGCTGTAACAACACGGATGCGTCCTATTTCTGAAATCATTCTCGCCTCATAGTTAGTGCAAGTAAGAAATATTTCTTTCTTTAAAGCTTTACTAGGAAGGTTATAAGCTACTTGGGGCCATGTTTTTAACTCCTTTTTTCCTCCAGTGTTGTATAAAATGAGTTGGGCCTTTGTTTATTCTTAATGCTTTGACTCACAGAAAAACTGAAATTTAAATATTATGATTTAGGAAAAATTTTCAGGAATTTGTACAAATTTAGAAATGTATACAGTATTGGCGTGGTGTAAGTTTTTACTATTTATATTAAGTAGCTTCTTAAAAATAAACTATACTCATGGCAAAAGAAAATTCAAAAGTTTTCCTCTTTATCCCCAGTCACACTATCCCCAGTTCCACTCTACAGAGGTAGCCGGTATTAATGGATTCTGCCAAAATCATTCAGAATATGTCTATGCATATACAATATGTACTTAAGGCAAATGAGATCATAATTTACATACTGTTCTACCAATTTGCTTTTTTTTTTTTTTTTTTGCCATACACGGGCCTCTCACTGTTGTGGCGTCTCCCGCTGTGGAGCACAGGCTCCGGAGGCACAGGCTCAGCGGCCATGGCTCACGGGCCCAGCCGCTCCATGGCACGTGGGACCTTCCCGGACCAGGGTACGAACCCGTGTCCCCTGCATCGGCAGGCGGACTCTCAACCACTGCGCCACCAGGGAAGCCCCTCTTGTATCTTTTAATATAATTTGAACATCTGCCTAACCATGGGGAAGGATGAAGAAGTGGCAACAGACTTTGCAGAGTGGATTAGGCCAAAACCTAAGTGCTTGCTGGGGGTGAAATTGGTGGGGGCAGGAGGAGCTTCAGGAAGGGAGGATATTAAAGAGAATGCAGGAGATTTAACCTTAGAACCATGGAAAGGCTTCAACTTGAAGGCCCAAGATACAGCAAATGGCAGAGGTAAGGTCTGGGGCTGAAAGAAGGATTGGTTGAAAAATCTGGACAGAAAATGATTAGACTCCCTAGGTTCTCTTTTCAACCCCATGTAATTTATGACTCCATATCCACCACCACCACCCATCCTCCACCCCTACCATATTCCCAAACACTTTCACCACAATACCATAGATATATGGGGACCCTGAACCAAAGAGCCTCTGACTTTTGTCCAGGCTTGGGGGTAAAGTAGGAAGACAAAGGGCTAACAGAAGAGATTAAGCCAATCTAATGGACCCCGCCCTCTACTGCCCTGGTTCCAGGACAATAGGCACCAATACCTATTGTAGTCGACTGACAAGTGTCCTCCAAAAATTTATGTACACCCAGAACCTTAGAATGTGAACTTATTTGGAAATAGGATCTTTGCAGATGTAATTAGGTTAAGAAGACACCATGCTGGATTAGGGTAGGCTCTAAATCCAATGATTGGTGTCCTTATAGGAGGAGAGAACACACAGGGACACGTGGACAGAAGACCAAGTGAAGATGGAGGCAGAGATTGGAGTGATACAGCTACAAACCAAGGAATTCCAAAGATTGCCAGGAGCCATCAATCAAGGATTGCTGGGAGCCATCAAATACAACGGCTAATCCTCCAGCCTTGTATTTGGGGGTATCTTTGTGAAACTTGTTTAGACTCTCACCTACTTATTCAGTGCTATTTAGCTTTTTAAATTACTTTGATAGGGAAAAAAAAAGTTTATTCTAAAGACAAGGTAAGGAAGGAGTCTTCCCTAGAGCCTTCAGAGCATGGCCCTGATGACATTTTGACTTCCGACTTCCAACTTCCAGAACTGTGAGAGAACAGATTTCCATTGTTTTAAGCCACCCAGTTTGTGGTAGTTTGTTACCGTAGCCCTAAGGGAACTAATACATCTGTCCTTAGGCAGAATTGGAAGACTATTTTCTGGAAAAACTGAACAGTCCCAGAGAAAAGCCCTACAAATATTGACATTTAGGAGTTTCACACATACAAGGAAAAAACTGTCTAACTGTCAAATGAACCAACAGTGAAGCCTAATTCCCACCTGCTCACTACCGCAAATCAATCTTCAAATCAGGTCCTTAGTGCCTCACTCTTAAATAAGAATGGATAGCCAAGAATCATCGTCATTCAAGGAAATTCTCCAGTACCTAAGCCAGAGACTACAACTGTCCCCAATATTCATTCTTCTCCTTTTTCTTTTGGTAATAGAACCTCTTGAATTTTTGCTGGACATGTGACTGTTCAGTTAAAGACTGCTTCCTAGCTCCCCTTTGTGCTAAAGCGGTCAGCGGGATATGAAAAGAGAGGCATCGCTCCTTCCAATTTATGTCCTTAAAAGAAAGCTGCTTGGTGTTCCTCTCTTCTTTTCCTCTTCCTTCAGGCTGGAACATGGACTTACTGGCGGTGAGCCAGTTTCAACCACGCAGAAAAGAAAACTACCTTAGAGGATTTGGGAGTAACATGGTAGAAGGGTCCCTGGATGACCCTTTGGAGCAGAGCTACCCACCCTCCTGGACTGTTAAACGAGAGAAAAATAAATTTCTAGTTTGCTTCAGCCTTTGTATTCATGGTTATTTTTGTTACAATAATTTAGCCTCTCACCTAAGAATTCGTTATTATTTAGCTCATAAAAATTACTTTGATAGAAGTAAAATTTCATTTTTAAAAACAGATTTGATTTTTAAAAAATTTTTAAGTAAAAGATGAGCCTGGTCTCTCCTACCTTCAAATACTAGTGTGTCCCTTCAGTTTCTAGATAATAATACCTGAGTCTTCAACCTGCTTGAAGTCTTACCTTCCAACAGATTATTTCCCAGGTGTTTCTAAAAGTCCCTAAAGATGCTTGTATCTTCTGCCATAATTGGAACATAGTAGGAGAGCAATAAGTATTTGTTAAATGAATGAAAAATATTATTTGATTCACAAAAATTGACTTGACACTATGCACAACTTTTTTAAAAAATAGAAATCCTTTCTTAGAGTTGTTTTAAGTTCACAGCAACATAAAAGAGAGTACAGAAGTTTCTCATATTATACCCCTGCTCCCACACATGTATAGCCTCCCCCATTATCCACATCCCACAGAGTAGTACAACTGATGACCCTCCACTGACACATCATTATCACCCGAAGTCCACAGTTTAGAGTGGGATCCTCTCTTGGTGTTGTACATTGTATGGGTTTTGACAAATGTATAATGACAAGTATCCACCATTATAATATCACACAGGATAGTTTCACTGTCCTAAAAATCCTGTACTCTATTTATTCCTCTCTTTCCTCTATCCACTGTGCCTATCTTTTTAATATCATGAGTTTTGGGAAAATGAAATTCACTTGATTTTTTTTCTATTCAGTTTGCAACACATCTTATTTCTCAAGCAATTTCAGTGTTAAACAAATGAGACAAAGTTATAATTTGGTAACTTTGGATTGTATTCTGGAGAAAATTTTTTTACTGTATTTTTTAAAATAAACTATTATTTTGTATTTTCATTTAAATATTGCTTGGAGGGAAGACAGTTTTATAATAAAAGGCATGGTTAGGGTTATTCTTGTATATTAGAAGAAAATTAATGTAATGGTGAAAATGTGTTCACCAAGTAGTTTTTCCATTCTAAGCAAATTATTTTATATAGTTGCGTGACATCATACATGAAAGTTAAGTTTTTAAATTATCATGGAAAACAAAAACTTTTAATGAATTGAATTTTAATTGAAATGACTTTGAAGGTGCCAGTTTGAAGACTGGGCTTGTAACTAAGCAGTACCCCATGGGGCCTTCCTGGGACAGACCCCTCCCCCATGCCCTCTGCTTTTGCACCTCTCTGAAGTACCTAGATAACAGTATATGATGCACATTTCCTGAGTTGTTTTACAGACGAGAAAACTCCCACCAAATGGAAGATGCTAACTACTTGATGACCATGAGCATGGCCCCCAGGCCTCGGAGCCTAAGGATTGATAATGTTAATCCCTGTGACACTGCACGATTGACCAGTCATATAACTGTGCACAAGCTGATCGCATACCCTGCAACCCCCTTCCCTCACCTGGCCTTTAAAAATGGTTTCCTGGGCTTCCCTGGTGGCGCAGTGGTTGAGAGTCCGCCTGCCGATGCAGGGGACACGGGTTCGTGCCCCGGTCTGGGAAGATCCCACATGCCGTGGAGCGGCTGTGTCTGTGAGCCATGGCCGCTGAGCCTGCGTGTCCGGAACCTGTGCTCTGCAACGGGAGAGGCCACAACAGTGAGAAGCCTGCATACTGAAAAAAAAAAAAAAAAACAAAAAGTTTCCGGAACCCATCGGAGAGTTTGGGCTTTTTGAGCACTAGCAGTCCTGAACTCCTCGCTTGGCGCCCTGCAATAAACGCTGCACTGTCCTTCACCACAACCCAGTGTCAGTAGATTGGCTTTACCACACGCAGGCAAGTGGACCTAAGTTTGGTTTTGTAACGGGAGATTGCTAGGTGTCCCCAATATCCATTTTCCTTGCTTACTTGGTATTAGAACATTCAGCTGGCAGGTAGCCACCCAGGATAAAGAGAACATTTTCCAGCCGTGTTCATGTGGCCTGTGTGGCTAGGCTCTGGCTAATGGAATGTAAGAGTGAATGTCCTGTGGCAGCTTCTGGGAACCTCTCAAAAGAGACCTGGAGCTTGCTCTTGGATCTTCTTCCTACGGGCCTTCCTGCATCCTGCTTTCGAAATACGGATGCCACACTGGACCCTGAGGATGAGGGTCTGTATCAGTCAGCGTTCTCCAGAGAAACAGAACCAACACGATGTATCCATCTATCCATACTTATATTTATATTTATACTTACTTAATCATCCACATGTTCAACAAATATTAATGAAGTATCTAGTACATCCAAGTTACTATGTTAGGCTCACTATGGGCTACAAAATAAAAACCTTACCTTCAAAGAATTTACTATTAGCATCAGAGTAGTATCAACAAATTCACATTAGTAATAGCCAGAACTATCCAAAGAGAAAGTTTTAGCATTATACTGCCTCTTAATTTTTCAAGTCCTTCACTAATATCTCTTAAAATACTACAAAATAGTATTACATTTACATTTATAGATTATATTATAAGATCTAATCTATAGAAATATAGCTGGCCATGAGTTTGGAAAATGCATTAATCAATGTGTTACATATCAGCATAGATTGTTCAATCCAGTACCACCAAGGAGTCAACAAGCAAAACACGTGATTATGTAAAACCCTCAGGAAAACCTCTTACAGAAGGGGGCAAATGCCTCACAGATCTTTCTTCTTCTCATGAGAAGCAGATGGGATTAGCAGACCATGACTATTGTATACTGTTACTTACAGTAAGTTTTTCGTTGTCCCTTCCAAAAAAAAGAATAAGCTGTGTATCTGCACCGAGGAAGAAAAACATGTAAGACCTACAAATTCCCTAAATCTCCTTTGTTTACAAATCCTGTTTGCTTGGTCTTTTGAGATATATACACATATTTTTATATTATATACAATTTACATAATATATATAGAATAATATATGCATTATATATTATGTATTGATATTTATATTATTATATAAATACAATATATATGTATTATAAATATTTCTTCATAAATAAATTAGGAGAAATTGATCTCTTAGGATCCCAAATAAGGTGAAATGAGGTTGTCATTGGTTGCTAGTATGTGCCAACGATTTCTACCCTAGGCAAAGTAATAAAAGGCAGGGGGGTGGGAATTCCCTGGCAGTCCAGTGGTTAGGACTCAGCGCTTTCACTGCTGTGGAACTAAGATCCCACAAGCCGAGTGGCGAGCCCCCCCCAAAAAAAAGCAGAGGAGGACAACATCCCAGCACCTCCCATCTGATTATCTCCACAGGCTTGGCTATGGATGAAAGAAGATACCTCTATCCATTCCATAGCCAAGCAAGCCCTCCCAAATGGATCCAGAACAAATCAAGAATCTCACCTTTGGTGAAAGGTTGAAAGCATTATAGGTAAAAGAATCAAAATGCAATTTAGTGGAGAGAGATGGGAGGCATCCTTAATTTGGGAGGACCCCGAAACAACTTCATAAAAAATGCCTACTTTGTATTTTAAATTATATATTTAATCTTTTGTTTCCTTTATAAGATATGTCAGTCGTCAGTAATATGGGAAGAGTGTTAAATCTAGTACCAGTGTAAGAGGGACATAAGAGCCTGGATTCTGGAGCCAAACTGGGTTCAAATTCCAGCTCTACCACTTAACGACTGTATGGTGTTGGGAACCTCTTCCATAAAATGGACAGAATAATAGCACTCACCGCATAAGGCTCTTCTGAGGAATATGTAAATTAACATATATGCACTTAGAAAAGTACTTGGCACAGAGTAAAGATTATACAGAACCTCTTGCTGTTATAAATGCCTTGGCATCATTTGGGAAGTGGGATGTGGTATTCTGTGTTAGCTTGCTGTCAGTTAAGGTAGATTGGAATTCTATCAAATTTTAAAAACTCCCAGCAAAAGATTTATGACCCTTTCTCTTTTCCTACCATTTTTCTGGTACCCAGACGCCTGCTATATTGCAGTTAGGTCTTGGAGGTCAATGAAGAGGGATACAAAGATTCTCCAGCAAAGCCCCTCTTCTTAGGAAGAGAAAGCAAGAGAGCAAGGGTGTCATGTCAGGTACGGTCGTATACATTCATGCCATTCCTGCCTCAGTGCAACTGCTCCTCGCACCACAAGCCATCAGAGGGTAACCAGTAACAGTAGCAGCAGTGGTAGTAGTAGGCATGCCACCTGAGCGTGTGCCAGGCAATGGGCTAAGTGCTTTGAACACGTAACTGAAGTCTCACAAGAACAAGAACGCTGTGATGTAGGCACTGTTACGGAGAGGGGAGACTGCATGATGATTTTGACGGTGGGCTTTGGAGGTAGATTTGCCTGGGATTGTATCCTGGCCCCATCATTAGCTGGCTGTGTCATCTTGGGCAAATCACCTAACCTCTCTCGCCCAGAGAATGAGGATAATGGTAGTACTTACCTTACAGGGCTTTTGGGTGAGCATTTCATGAGTTAATACATATAATGACCTCAGGTTTGGACTGGTTTAGAATGTGGGCTGTGAAAACAGACTGCTTGGGTTTACATCTCAGCTCCATTCCTTAGGAGCTAAGTGGCCCTGGGCAAGTTACCTAACTTATCAGTGCCTCGGATTTCTCCTCCGTAAAATGAGTGTGGCCAGAAGAGTACCTACCTCATAGAGGTTTTATGAGGATTAAATTGGGTATATCTGTAAAGTGCTTAGAGAAGGGTCTGGCAATATAAACTCCTCCCCCCTTCTCTCTCATCTCCTGGGACTCCAGCTACATGTGTTAAACCTATTCACTGTGTCCCATTTATCTTTTCCTCTCTTTTCTGTCTTTTTTATCCCTTTTGGAGCTTAAGTCAGAAAACTTTTTTCTGACCCTTCTTCCAGTTTGTTAAATCAACAATAAATATTTACATATACTTTGTTGTCTAAATAAAGAATTCTATGCACTCTCAAAATAAAAAAATAAGTGAGTAAGTGAGCAGACACTGTACATAGCATATATTTGATGCATGTTTGTTATGCTTATTAACCCCTATATAACACGAGAGGAAACTGAAACCTGGGGAGGTCAAAATAACTTTTCAAGGTTACACAGCTAGCAGGTGATGCAACCGGTATTTAGACTCAGAGTCCAGAGCCTTAATTACTTTAATTATCATACTATGCTGCTATTGGCAGAAAACTAGTAGGACATTGCAGATGTTTGGTGATTTACCTTGTTCTTGAGGGTGGATAGTGGCCTTGTTATCTAGTATGTGTGTATATTTTAAGGGCTTTGTTGGGGGGTTGTCATTTCAACCAAATCCACCCTACCTACATCATCCCTAATTTTGCTCAAAATACCTACCTCCCAATTAGAAAGCTAACTATCATTCTGCATATGCAATCAGTGTGAACTCCCCACCCAGAAGAGAAGAGCAGTAAAACTAACAATTCTCAGGCAAGCAGCCTGTGATTCCAGAATTAACCTCAGGCTGCTGCCATCAGGAGCCCTTGGGCTGAGACGTGGCTCTGGCAGAGGAAATGAATGAATCACCGCTAGGTTTTTTTGTTAGTCTTTAGCTATTTGGAGCAGCACCGCTTGAAATAATTAATGAAATTTGAAGGAAAAAAATATAAAAGAATTAGTGATTTCTTTCTTTGCTGATAAAGCCAGGATGTATCAATATTAACTAGCTGAGAAAGAAGAGAGGAAAAACTTTCAGATGATTTTCTAGGAACAGTTCTGCTTAACTAAAAGGCTCAGATAGCAGGAAACCAGATATAAAACTGGAATGGCAGACTGTAAAGTATAATTATTATTTTGTTCAACCATCCACTTGCCATCAAATACACACATATACACAAACATTATTCTTTTAACAGTGAGTTCAATGATTTCATTCTGTCTCTCCAACCATGAGCTTTTTTTTCCAGTTTATTCTTCCCCTAAAATATCATCTATTCTAGGGCTTCCCTGGTGGCACAGTGGCTGGGAATCCACCTGCCAATGCAGGGGACGCAGGTTCAAGCCCTGGTCCCAGAAGATCCCACATGCTGCGGAGCTACTGAGCCTGCAAGCCGCAACTACTGAGACTGCGAGCCACCGCTACTGAGCCCATGAGCCACAGCTACTGAGGCCCACGCGCCTGGAGCCCATGCTCCGCAACAAGAGAAGCCACCGCGATGAGAAGCCCACGCACTGCAACGAAGAGTAGCCCCCGCTCGCCACGGCTGGAGAGGGCCCATATGCAGCAACGAGGACCAAACATAGCCACAAATGAATAAATAAAATAAATAAATTTTTTAAAAAATATCTATTCTATCAGTTTTGATGACCACATCTATAGGTGACACCTGAATTTTCATGTCTTACGTCTCACATTTGTAACTACTTCTTAGAAATATCTGCATGCTTATCTTGCCACCAGCCCAAATCAAATCCACTTCTATCTAGGATGGAGAGAGCTGAAAAGAATATTGTTTCCACCTTAATAAAAAGAAAAAGCAGGTCAATCAACATATTCATACCTTTTCTTAAGTCCATCAAACAGCTGATATCACAGGGCAAAAAAAGTACATTGAAATCCAAAGAAAGACAGAAACTTCCAAGGAGAGAGAGGTCAAGAACACAGGCTCACTCGTGGCAGAGCACAAAAGGGAGAAACTCCAGGTGCAGCACAAGCAGGTAAGAAGGCTACAACTAATTTTTTAATGAATTGCTAAAGGCTGAGTGTGGGCTAGTGAGAGAGTTTAGAACCCCTGGGAGCTGCAGACACAGGGGGAGATCACACCCACCTGCAGGTTCTTCTCCATGAATATCCACTGACTGTATCAATATATGCGTAGTGGAGAGTACATGGTGTCTGAACAGGGCCATTCTATAGGGACAGGAAACATTTACAGATGAACATCAGTGAAACCATGGTGGGGGAAAAAGTCACAGAGGACTACAAACAGCTTGAATATCATGCGCACACATGTGCTTATGTTTGGGAAGGAAATTGGAGGAGGCAGGAGGGGTACAGGAGCTCTCAATTTGCCTTGGAGATGAAAGGTTTTAGGTATCAACTATAGTGTGGCTTTTTTCCAACAATTTCCTATCATGAGGTTTGGCAGTTGTTAGTACCATGATGGGAAGATGTAGAAGAAGCAGTGTGAAATCAAGACTGAGAAAAGGGGGGACTTCTCTGGTGGTGCAGTGGTTAAGACTCCGCGCTCCCAATGCAGGGGGCCCGGGTTCCATCCCTGGTCAGGAAACTAGATCCCACATGCATGCCGCAACTAAGAGTTCACATGCCGGAACTAAGGAGCCTGAGAGCCTCAACTAAGGAGCCCACTTGCAGCAGCAACTAAGACCCGACACAACCAAATAAATAAATAAACAAATAAAATCATTTAAAAAAAGACTGAGAAACGGTTGAGATGAAAGACAAAGTGTAGCAGCTTTCCTATGTGGCTGTTCCCTTCTCAAAAAAAGCCTTATCCATCACCCCTACCCACTCCACTTGCTTCCTTAGGCTTACATGTCAATTTCTGCCTGCACTTCTGCTGCCAAGGGTATATTTATGAAGTTCTTATCTTATTACCTGCAATATGGACCATCTCTTTTTCCCTTGTCTGACTGCCCCTTGGGTTTTTCTCCCACCACAGTGAGTGAGGGCAGGGCACTAAATAAGAGCCCAGGAGAGTATCCCCAGGTTTGCCTTATCTGGCTGATGGCTGTCTCTGAACCAGATGCCATCTTTTACTGACACTGGACACGGGTACGGGTCTCCCATTTCTGAGATAGCACAGTGTCATATGCCCTGTTTTCTTTTGTTCACTTAGAGAGCTGTTTCTACCACCCAAGTCACTTCGTTTTAATAACTTCCAAACCTTTTCCACATTCTAAAGTCAAAATTTTGTGTTGCCTGCGTTATCCACTGGATTCAATTAGCAGCTTTGTTTTAAAAACAAGGCTACAAAAATCCTCTATGTTAAAATAGAATTGGTCTTTGGGGAAAATGAGCTCTAAGAAAAATGTGTTTGGAGTTTAATCACACTGCCAGCAAAATAATTTAAAAGTCATTTGAATTACAAGTAATCAAAAACATACCATTGCTCACCAAACCTAAATGGCTACATGAACCTCTACCTGTAGGGAAGAATGGAGCAATTGTGGTAGAAAGAGAATAAAGAATTGGAACATATGTTTCTTTGGTTTAACCTCAGACATAGGGAAAATCTGATTTGAAGGAAAATGTATGTAAAAGTTTTTCACTATGCTGCAGTCACACATTGGATTTCAGTGCGTACTGGGGAAAAAGGTACATTTTGACCCGTTTTAGTTCATTCTCAGGACTAGACACGGCATGATTTGGAGGTAACTAGAAAGATCTCATACCCTAAAATAATCTTTTTTATACCTTGGGACAAAAATATATCAGAATATCCCCCAGAGAGTATCTTCCTAGAATTCCCTGACTGGTAAGTTTTGGCATCATCACCTGTCATATGGACTGTGGCTTTTCTTTTAATTAATTAATTAATTAATTTTGTCTCTGATTTCCCCTCCTTTCTGAGTCTTGTTATCTCATCTCAGGCAGTCAGTCACTTATATTTCAGCATGGCTTTGTTCTGCAGTGCAAAAATTTCAGGATATAAATTATCCAGAGTGATAGGAGTACCGTCTGGCTACTTAAACCAGTTTGATGCTTCTTAACTCATTAAACCCAAGTTTAACAGTTACTCAAAATTCACTGCCAGGTCAGCTGGTGATTCAGCTCAGTTCTAGCCACTACGCACTGCCCTTGGTCTCAAATGAAAACAGCTTTCTCTCTGCAACTTCCGGATACTGCTTGAACAGTTCTCTTTGGAGTCTATCTTAAACCTCTTTATCAAATTTCTAATCTCAGGAGCCCTAGGCCTATTCAGGTGAAGTGATTTAAGCTGCTTCTTCCTCATTCTAAGCCTTTTCTAGATAACTTATCTGTATAAAGCTAATGTACTTCTCCCACTGGACTCTCCTAGTGTCCTTCCTGCTCTGGCTCCTCATGCCTCTGGAACTTTCCCCAAGTGTCTCTTTAAGTAACTTCTACCTTTCATTTTATCCATCTTTTCCTCTCATAGTTTTACCTCCTGGACTTCCAGAACCTTCATCCTATCCCTCTTGATAAAACATAAAGCCCATTTACATTTCAGTTACTCTTGCTTCCATATGAACAAGAGCACTATATCCTTAAATCCACACATTCACTGGGGAAGGGTTATCTTTTTTTAGTCACAAGTTTAATCATCAAAAATCTTGTTAGCCAAGACTGCTTTACATTTGGCACCTGATTAAGACGGGAAGACCCTATCATAGGGCATAGCCTAGGACCTGGATGCAGAGATGGTTAGGAACCACATGGGAGATTACAGTCATTCATTAAGGCTCCAGACAGAATATAGCTCCAAAATTTGGGGATGAGGTCAAGGGAAGGTTAGCTTCTGATATTCAAACTAAAAAAATTGGATAGGACTGCATCCGCAAAAATGACTCACTTTCAGTTATTTAAAAACATGTCCCGAATGGAGCCATTGTCTCTTAGTCCAATTAAGAAAGTCACTGGGTTTCTCAAAAAACTAGTCCACTCAGGGATATTGTCAAATGCCTCAGATTCTTGTTGTGCTGTCATAACAGGAGGATTGGAAGCTGGCCTCAGACCTAAGAAAAGGAAGGCAAGAGAGCAAGCTGAGGGCTTCCCTGGTGGCGCAGCGGTTGAGAGTCCGCCTGCCGATGCAGGGGACACGGGTTCGTGCCCCGGTCCAGGAAGATCCCACATGCCGCGGAGCGGCTGGGCCCGTGAGCCATGGCCGCTGAGCCTGCGCGTCCGGAGCCTGTGCTCCGCAATGGGAGAGGCCACAACAGTGAGAGGCCCGCGTACCGCAAAAAAAAAAAAAAAAAAAAAAAAGAGAGCAAGCTGATATTAGACTTACCCACCGTCCCCAGATGGCAGGACACTTTGGCTTCAGAGGACCAATGTCCATTATTTAGTTAGACTATACCTAGAATAGAGCAGGGGCAAGGTACACTTAATTTTTAAAAAATAGCCAGTAATTACATCTAACTATTTTTGTTGTTATTATTTTTGCCAAGTGTTGCAGTAGGCAGAGAGAACTAGGAAGAGGAGCGGATATGAATGTCACAGATGAGGAAAATAATGTACATTTAGTGCCAGATAGGAAAATAAATTGCTAAATGGAAGTTTCACAAGAGATGCAGCTCAGGAGTGGGTGAACAGAAAGAAAGACTCAGAGAAAGGCAAGGCTGACCTACTGATAAGAGAAAGTTAGGATGAGGCATAATCACAAGGGAGTGCATTTATAGATAACACCTGAATCTAAATGCCTGCATGAAGAGGAAAATTGGGAGAAGACGTCCCATGTGAAGCTTGCCAGAGTAAGCATTTTTTTCCCAATGAAGTTGATACTTTATAATGTCAAGCAATTGAGGGGTAAGCATTTAGAACCAAAGTAGAAGATAGGGAATAGCATTTGATTAGTTGGATGTATTAAATCAGCTATCAAGACAGATTGCATAAATGCTGCTAGAACTGTGTTACTTAGTATAAGATATAAGTTCAGGGTTTCCCCAATTTTAGTCTTTGGGAACTACCTTTATCATCTTGGCCACATCCTCATACCACTTATACTCTGTTTAATGTAATTCTTTAAAACAATTAATTTTTTTCACACTTTAGCTTCATCCTAAACAATAGTATCTATGACCCCATGAGTTTGATAAGCTAGTTACATCTTTTTCTAACATATATTAACGTAAATGTATAACCTTAAAATTTCTTCATCTGTGTGACAGAATAAATCAACCTGTGTATTGTACAACTGGTGATACACAGATCCCATTCTGAGAAACCCTAAGGTATATCAATATATTGTTTGTCTACAGTAATGTTGTGGTTTGGTGTGTAAGAAAGCAAGTACTAAATGCACTTAGAACTCACTTTTTCTTCAGGTTCCTTCCCTTTTGAGAGGAAAAAGGAGTGAAAATATAGCATCATTAATTCCCTCCTACTTGGGTGGCTCAGGGACTTATTTTTAGGTTATTGAAACCACTGATTACTCAAAGTGTAAGCCAGGGGGGCAGCCATTTGTAAGAGGGCTTTAGATTAATAGAAGAGCAAGCTCTCCCCTGGTATGGAAGGAAGTGTACGTAGAGAGGCAGATGGAGTGACTGATTGCTCCTGGATACACTGAATATGCTTTTATTCAGGCTACAACACACCATAAAGAAAAGCTGTGGATGGGAATGAACAGTGTACCTGTTGAAAGACAGACCCTCTTTGGAGAAAATCAACTAACATTTATATTCAAGTACCCACATACTATGAAGAACAGGTAAAGATCCAGCCTACTTGGACCCACTGCACACATCCTTATTGAGTTTCTACCAAAATGTAGCACCAACATTTTGTCTCCCAATTGGATTTACCACTAAGAGAGAGAAGTTGAAGCAAATAGCCAATGTTGGCATCTGGATAGATATAAATTCTGTAAATTCTGAAACTGGCATCCTAACTTATAAATCAGCCTCTTCCAAGTTAGAATGAATGAGTTGCCCCTAAACTTGAACAATTTTGTAAGAAGAAATAATTTTTCAACCTGCAAGGCTAAACATCTGTGGAGGCTCTACTAAGAAAATCATTCATAGCTGGGGCCCAGGTTGATCAGAAGGCTAGCCTATCTTTCTTTGAAACCTCAATAGGTAAACGGGTACTAAAGACAAACTTAATCTCTGGTCCAGTTTTCCACAGGCTGGCTCTGCTCATTGGATAGCATTCGAGGGGTTCCTATTGCTCATCTCAAAGCTACATCTAACATCTTACTAATGGAGGCTCTGCCTTGATAGTCAATGAAAGATATTCACTAATGGAGTATTTAAGAAATGAAATGAGTTTATGTGGTGGGTAGAGTATTTTGAAACAAAGATTGGTTTGTGCTAGAAGCCTTCATTTGGTGAGAAGACTGGCTTCTTCTCACCAAACCATCTGCCTGTCTTCCAAGGGCTATGCTGACCTTCTTGTTAAGCTGTCTTTTGCCCACTTAGCTCATCAGTTAACAAACTCTGTTAATTAGATGCTAAGAGAACAAGGTGATGTCTAGGTAGCTAGGTAGCAAAATCCAGAACCTAATTATACAGTACTGAAAACAAAGTCTTTATCACTAAATAAGCTCTGTCTGGAGCAGGTTAGTACATAAACTTTATTTCTTTTTACTTTTCTTTTAAGTGGTCACGCTGTGCTAACTTCTAAAAAGTAGTTAGTGCTATAAAAGTCTTAGAAGAAAACACAGTGGTAAATCTTCATGACCTTGGGTTTGTCAATGGCTTCTTAGCTATGACACCAAAAGCATGAGCAATAGAGGAAAAAAATAGGTAAGTTGAACTTCATCAAAATTTAAAACTTTTGGGGCTTCCCTGGTGGCGCAGTGGTTGAGAGTCTGCCTGCCAGTGCAGGGGACGCAGGTTCGAGCCCTGGTCTGGGAGGATCCCATGTGCCGTGGAGTGGCTGGGCCCGTGAGCCACAACTACTGAGCCTGCGTGTCTGGAGCCTGTGCTCCACAGCAGGAGAGGCCGCAGCAGTGAGAGGCCCACGCACCACGGTGAGGGGTGGCCCCCGCTTGCCACAACTGGAGAAAGCCCTTGCACAGAAACACAGACAAAAATAAATAAATAAATAAATAAATAAATTTATTTAAAAAATTTTTTTTTAACTTTTGTGCATCAAAGGACATTGTCAAAAACTGAAAAAACTCACATAACTGGAGAGAAAATTTGCAAATCACATATCCAAGAGGGGACTTGTACCCAGAAAACATAAAGAACTCTTACAACTCAATAACAGAAAAATAAATAGCCCAATTAAAAAATGGGCAAAGAGATGTACAGATGATCCCTAACTTGTGATTTTTTGACTTTATGATACACATTCAATAGAAACCGTACTTTGATTTTTGAATTTTATTCTTTTCCTGGGGCTAGCTAGCGATATGCAATAGGATACTTTCACGATGCTGGGCACTGGCAGTGAGGTACAGTTCCCAGTCAGCCACGAGATCATGGGGGTAAACAACCGATACACTTCCAACCATTTTGTACCCATACAACCATTCTGTTTTTCATCTTCAGTAGAGTATTCAATAAGTCACATGAGATATTCAGCAGTTTATTATAAGACAGGCTTTTTGTTAGATGATTTTGCCTAACTGTAAGCCAAGGTAATTGTTCTGAGTATGTTTAAGGTAAGCTAGGCTGAATCTTGTTCAGTAGGTTAGGTATATTAAGTGCATTTTTGACTTATGATATTTTCACTTTACAATGGGTTTATTGGGACATAGCCCCAC
This sequence comes from Mesoplodon mirus, assembly GCF_964341445.2. Lineage (NCBI taxonomy): Eukaryota > Metazoa > Chordata > Mammalia > Artiodactyla > Ziphiidae > Mesoplodon > Mesoplodon mirus. Next base: position 32,109,332 of record NC_138992.1, read on the forward strand.
CAGAAGTCGAGGAAGGTCTATATAGACTTTTCTCCAAAGAAGACATGCAAACAGCCTACAAGTGCATGAAAAGATGCTCAAAAAGATGCCCAATTAATCATTAGGGAAATGCAAGTCAAAACCACAATGAGATGCCACTTTACATCCACTAGGATGGATATAATTTTTTTATATACATTTATTTATTTATTTTTGGCTGTGTTGGGTCTTCGCTGCTGCATGCGGGCTTTTCTCTAGTTGCAGCGAGCGGGGGCTACTTTTCTTTGCTGTGCACGGGCTTCTCATTGCGGAGGCTTCTCTTGTTGGGAGCATGGGCTCTAGGAGCGCGGGCTTCAGTAGTTGTGGCACACAGACTCAGTAGTTGTGGCACATAGGCTTAGTTGCTCCGCAGCATGTGGGATCTTCCCAGACCCGGGCTCAAACCCGTGTCCCCTGCATTGGCAGGCGGATTCTTAACCACTGTGCCATCAGGGAAGTCCGTAGGATGGATATAATTTTTAAAAAGGAAAACAAGTGTCGGTAAGGATGTGAACAAATTGGAACTCCTGTACCTTGTTGATGGATAACTAAAATGGTGCAACTGCTGTGGAAGATCGTGTGGTGGTTCCTCAAAAAGCTAAACATAAAATTATCATGTGACTAGCAGATCTACTTCAAGGTATGTAGCCAAAATAATTTAAAACAGGTACTCAAACAAACACTCTCACATAAATGTCTATGGCAGTACTATTCATAATAGCCCAAAGGTGAAAACAACCCAAATGTTCATCAATGAATAAGTGGATAAACAAAATATAGTATATGAATACAGTGAAATACTATTCAGCCATAAAAGATATAAAGTATCAATACCTGCTATGATGTAGATAAACCTCAAAAACATGAGGCTAGTTGAAGGAAGCCAGATATAAAAGGTCACATATTGAATGATTCCATTTATATTAAATATCCAGAATAGGTAAATCCATAAAGACAAAAAGCATATTGGTGCTTGCTCCAGACTGAATGGGGGTAATGGCGAGTGACTGCCTAATGGGTATGGGTTTTCTTTTGGGGTGATGAAAATGTTTTGGAACTTGATAGAGGTGGTGGTTGCACAACATTGTGACTATACTAAATGCCAATGAATTGTACACTTTAAACTGGTCGATTTTATGTTATGTGACTTTAACCTCAGTTTAAAACCAAAAGCAGTTGATAATTGTTACTTAATGATCTGACATGCAAAACTGAAGCCAGAATCAACAGAATGCCCCATTGTTATAGCCATGACTTTTGATGGCATATACAGCCCATTGAATTGAAATAATTTTCTAAAGAACCATAAAAGGCTATCTTTTCAGGGGAATCCTTTTTATGAGTGTGTATGCTCAAAGTTTAGCTGATATCTGTTAAATAGCAGTATAAATTATTTAGCACTGTTTCCCCATAACTGATGGAGAATTGGTTCAGAACAAGTGACATTAATTTGAACACGACTGGCTATCCGAAGTGACTAGGAGATCCTGGGGAACTTGATAGTGCCAGGTGATGAAGCTGATAGATACATGGCACTGCAGCTGACAGCTTAGAAACTAAAGAAGTACATCTACTATTCTGAGGAGTACTAATTAGGACCACGGGAAATCAATAGGAGAAGTGCTTTAGAAGAGTTGTACATCACTCTACTAAAAGCAGGTGAATCTGCCAGGAGAGCAGGTTCTATTCCCAGAGATACAGATTTGGGGTAGAAAAATGAAGAATCCTTACAGGGAAGATGTGCTTTCTATTGTATGGAAGTCAGTTTTATTAACTTACACACAAAGAAATGCTTTGATATGAGCCACCTGAACCTCTGATTAAAAGGGATTAACTTTAAATTTGCTCTTTTCTGTAACTGGCCTCATTTCCCAAACTGGTTAAAAATTATCACCCTAAGGATGATTCTTGAACTGTGTAACATGCACAGCTTGATAACGTGCAAATGTTTCCATAACACTAAACTATCACCTCTTTTCCACCCTTTGGAAAAGTCGAGTTTACTTATCGAATTGAAAAAAGCTTATAATGATCACTACAGATGGAACAATCTCACCTAAAATAGCCAAGAAATAAAATGAAAACTTATGTTTATCCTTTGGGGTAGGGTGGGGGGTGGTTAGACTGAAACTCAAACCAAGTCTGGTATCAGTTAAGATGTTTTCTCGGCTGTAAGTATTCAGAAAATCAAACAGTGGCTTAAACCAGTAGGGATTTATTTGTCTCACAGAATTAGAAGACAGGAGGTCAGATTTCCTGCTGAATGATGCCATCAATGACCCTGGCCTTTTCTATCTTTCTATTCCATCCTACTTAGCCTCATACTTTAGACTCATGGTCACAATATGGCTACCACCATACCAGATATCACGTTCACATTTAAGACATAATGAAAGATGGATGAGTGCTGGGAGGATGAAGGTGGCATCAGCCACATCTGCCCTTTTTTAGGAAAAAAAAAATCTTTCCCGGAAGGCTCACAGTAGATCTCTGCTTATGCCATATTGGCCAGAACAGGTCACATGGCCAGACCTAACTGTAAGCCTGGTAGAAAGAAAATATTTAGCATTTCTAGCCTCCCTAGTGGAGGGTTGGGAATGGGGAAGAGGGCGGGGAATGGGTTTAGGCTGGTCTTATTTCATTGTTTGCCACACTTTTCCTTGTACAAACATTAAAAAGATTCTTAGATGGAGAAGTAAAATAACCAATTTTATGGATAATAACAACAACATGGACAATGTATGACTCCTTTTCCAACTCTCTTAATCTAGGAAGTGTGAAGATGCTTGTTTCCACTTCATTTCAGAAAAAAGGAAAACTGATCTTCTATTTTAAATGGTTTGTGGCCTTCCTTTTCAGGTCCTAAAATATCTTCATGCATATTGACTCGTTTGGTTTTCCTACATTTAAGAGAAAGACAGTGGAGACTGGGGATGAGGGGAAGATGAGAAACGAGGCACACGATCATTTACTCACCCAAATTTAGAAATTTAAGGGGTCCTGGCTTGGAGTTCAGGATATTTTAGCCAAGTATTTTGTCCCTACTATTCTTCCTCCCTGTAAATGCCCAATTAAACACATACACTTACAACACACACACACACACACACACACACACACACACACACACACACAGATTATAAATAGTCACCACCAGCATAAGCGAAGGAAGAAATTACCTAAACCTTGCCCTGGGCAATGCAAGGCTGTGACTGAATACCCAGTGCCAGGAAAGGAGGGAAATTATTTTTTCCCTAGGGAATACAAATCTCTTTTAAGTTATCACACCTGAGAAATGGATTTATGCAGCAATATTTTAGGGAATAGTGGTCAGATTTATGATGACATAAAATACATTCAATTTCCCAAAAAAATCCAGCTTCCTCTTTGTTATCCACAGAACCTATCTTACCCAACCAGGCAAAGTTAAGCTTAACCTTGACAAATTGCCTCCCTGCAGGAAATGCTTGCATCAGCTGGCAGATTTTCCCAGCTACGGATTTGTAATGACTTTCTTAATTTTGAAGAACAGACTAAATGACTACATAAGGATCCGAATATGACCGCCCACAAATCTTTCTGCTAACTGATTAGTATGCGTTATTATTAAGTGGGTTTTCCATGTTTCATAAGCATTTCCTGTACTGGCGCATCCTTTGTGATACTACATATTGCCTCTGACAAATGATTCAAAAATAAAATATGAGCTTCAAAGGAAATGAAGCCAACTGTGTGGTAGAATAGATTTCAAGGAAGAGTTTAATAACATCTTAGGGGGAAGAACTTTAAAAATACATTTTCTGAGAAAAAAAGATAGTAGCTTTAAGGTTTGCACATTAATGGAAAAATAAGTTTTAGCCAAAGAACAAAAGTCATCATAAAGTGCAATGTTTATAGGTTTAGCATTTGAGCTTTAATAACGTGGTTGCAACTGTGATAGGAATAATCTGTAAATATCACTGGAAAGGCAAAATACATTCTCTTCTCCCAGGTTGAAATGGACTTCTAATCTGCTAGCCAAAGGGCACAGTTTAACTATCTCTATGGCAACCATTTTTTTTCATTTATCTCAGCGTCTGAGGAAAGAACATACTGTGTACAGCTGGGTAATGCAGTTGTCCCAGACTTTAATAAATTTGCTTTTACATGCTGTTTACAGACTATCGTATCTACAATCTTAGATATTAAGGTTGAGAGATACACAGGGTCTTCATAAAGTTCTTCTACAGATATCTGGTTATATTAATTCCCTTTGGCAAACTCTTATAGTACAGTGTTTTATATTTTGGAAAGTACATTTAATCATTTCCATTTATCTTCCCAATACCCGTAAGGACGGAGTAAGCTCCAGACGCAGAAAGTGTTGGCTAATATTGAAGGCAGAAGAGTCTGCTGACCTTTCATAGACATTTTACAACAACGATCAGAGGCTGAGAAGACAGAAAATCATCTTGTCACAAATGCTATAATGAAGAAGGACAGCCAAAGTTGCAGACATGAGAATCTAATATTGGAACCGAGAGAAAGAAAGAGTTAAACCTACTAGCTTCCAAACTTGGAGAATAGTAATAGCTATCCCGTAAGTGGTGAGCTAAGAGTGCTGGGCACTGGAATAAGTAGTTTACATACTTAATTGTCACTGAAATCTCACAAGTTTCCTGTGAAGAAGATATTACCACCATTTTCAGATATGGAGAGGAGGCTTAGGAAAATTGCTCAGTAAAAGTTAGATCCCTTCTCTGCTATTCTCCACTATGATGATGTATAACAAATGACAATCATTCACTTGGTCATACTTGATTTCATGCTGTAAGTATTTAATGGACAACTGCTTAGTGCTAGGTACTGTGCAAGTGATTGGGAAAACCAAACTAAACAAGACCAGCATAAGCCCTCTCCTCACAGGCCTAACTTTGTTAGTCTAATGTGGTACAGAGTCCATGTTTAAGAAGTGATAATAGCTAATACTTGCATAGCATGTGTTTTATGCCAGGCACTAAGTGTTTGACATATGTTATTTCACTTAATTCTCCCAACATCCCTACCACTTTACAGATGAAGAAACTCAGTCAAGGCTAGAGGTTGAGTAATTTACCCAGGGTTATACTCCTTGTGATTGGCAAAGTCAGGATTTGAACCCAAGCAGTCTAACTTGAGGGACCACGATCTTACTACTGTACTATTTTCTCTCTAAAATTACTTATTGAAATAGGTTGATTAGAGACCTCTCTCATTAACTGCCAGGCCTGTCGGTTAACTGTTGGATACCTTTCGCTTAGAGAGAGTCTGAATGAGAAAAGAATGAAAGAAATAACATCTACTCAGGATATAGGGAAGAGGGATTTTTTCAGGGATGTGACAAAGCAGGTCAGGGAGCTGAGAATACAACTGAGGATAAGACAAGCATGGTCTGTGTCCCCTTTGAGCTCTCAGAGAAGCGCTCAGAGATTTCCGAATGAGGGAACTTCCTGCCCTATGGGATCCAGAAAGTTTTCCCTGAGGAAATGGTGCTTGAGAAAATCTGAAGAATTTGGGACAAGTCCTGGGGGCAGGAGGAACACACTGTGGAAGTTTTGAGGCAGGAGAAAGCACAATGTGATCAAAGAATTGAGAGAAGTTCAGTTAGGGGAAAGCAGAGGTGGAGGAGTGTAGCACAAGGCGGAGGAGTGATGCTGATTGAGAGAGCAGACCGTGTTGAGAACCCTGGACTTTATTCTAATGGCAACAGTCAGCTATGGAAAAGCTTTTCAACACAGGAGAGTCATGGTGAAATTTGCTTTTTTAAGAAGATTACTTTGGCCAAACGGTAGAGAACAAATTAGAAGAGGGAGAAATTTATGTAAAAAGACCTATTAGGAAGTCTTTGCGTCCTAATTGTACTTTGAGTGAAGGTTGGTGGAGGGCTAGATTGGGGTGTTGACAGTGGGGATGGAGAAGGAGAGGGAAGACTCGAAGATAATTAGAAGGTGCTTAGGACTTAATTACTAATGGAAAGACAGGGAAGAGCCCGGGACATCCAAAGGTAGAAATCTAGCGTCTGGGTAATTATCAAACTAGTTAGTGGAGCAATGCTAGCAAGTTGCAGGGCAGATAGAAGCCGGAGGTTGTGTGTAGGATGCTGGTATGGCAGCGGGAGGAGAAGGCAGGGATTGATGCCTAGGATGACAGTAGAAAGAGGAATGTGGGTGGTTGTGGGGAGGGAGGCTCCTGAGGTTTCTTTGCCACTTTCAAAAACACTTCTTAAATATTTTACTAAAATTCACTTTAGCTCTCTGGTGCAGATTTACTGATGAAGGTAGAATTTGAGCAGATAATTTTAAAATGGAGAAAAGTTATTAGCCAATTCATACATTAAGATCCTGTTAATATTTTCTTCATCAACACAAATCAACTTTTGAGCTGAAGTCTCCTTTGCCTACTAAATCATCACTGGCAACATTAGTACTGGAAGGGCAGTGTCTAGTCTACCTGAACTTGCCTTATAGAAGTCTACTTGTAAGACTACTATTTGACTCTTGGAATATAATTTCTAATAGAATAAGTTACAAATCATGAGTTCCCAAACCAGTTCATAAAAATTTATTTTAAGCCTTAATATAGCTAGAATAAGAATCTATATAAATCATGTTGAAGAGATCCATCACATTTACTCAACAAGCTCAGTCTAGCATCTGTTAGATTCTGTTTATGTGCTGAGAAATCAACAATAAACAATACAAAGGTCTTTGCAGCCTAGTTGGAAATAAGGGGCTGAGGATAGGAGTTATGGCAACAAGGTTTTCTTTCCTCTTCTACCTTTACCCCTTCCTCATTTCTCTACCCCAAGAGTGGAAAGCAGAAACTGCCCAGGGAATGTAGGAAAGTGAAGTTTACTAAAGTAGAAATGTGATAGGCTTTCCTTCCTGCCCCTTCTCCCCTTCCCAGACGCTGCCGCAGATTCCCTTCCTTTGTGCTCCTTCTCTCTATGGAATCTCTCTTCCTTGACCAACTGGGGCTAATCTGTGGATCAGTGGCAGGAATGTGGAGTAGGGCAGGGATTGAACAATGAGAAAAAACAGTTTTTAAAAATTAATTAATTTCTTTTTGGCTGCACTGGGTCTTCGTTGGTGCCCGCAGGCTTTCTCTAGCTGTGGTGAGCGGGGGCTACTCTTCCTTGCGGTGTGCGGGCTTCTCATTGCAGTGGCTTCTCTTGTTGCAGAGCATGGGCTCTAGGCATGTGGGCTTCAGTAGTTGTGGCACATAGGCTCAGTAGTTGTGGCACAGGGGCTTAGTTGCTCTGTGGCATGTGGGATCTTCCCAGACCAGGGCTCGAACCTGTGTCTCCTGTATTGGCAGGCGGATTCTTAACCACTGCACCACCAGGAAGTCCCAAAAAAATAGTCTTGAGAAAAGCAAGACAGACTTACAAATGGAAAGAGAAAGGGAAAGATACATTCCCAACAGGCACAAAAAAGAGTCCCCATTGAAATCAGAAGAGGAGGCAGTTCATATGCAAGATACCCAAATCAATACAGGGCTTGCCATTCTTTGTAGGATTCTCACTCAACTGTTTTGTTTTTTTTTTTAAAGAAAATTAATTCTCTGAAAGGCAAGATTTACTTAAGAAAAAGTAATAGAGTTATTTCTAATGTAACTACCAAATAGTAATTTCCTAATGAATTAATTGGCTCAGAGCTATATGCTTGTCTTAAAAAAACAGAAACTGACTATTGCTAACTTCAGCAGAAAAGGAATTTGTTGGAAAGGTAGAGGATAGGTCATAGATTGGATGGGAAGGCTAGACTCCAAGGCTGGAAATTTGAGAGGAGCCAGGGAAAGTTAGGGAGCAGGGCAAATTCCCACTGCAAGAATCGTCTGTTTGTGATGTCTCAATGGACATGACAGCCATTTTTGCCTTCCACTGCTGCTGGATGCACCTCCATGTGTGAATTCAAAACTGTCCCTGTATAATAGTTTCACTAGCCCCAGATTCAAAGCACTGGGCAGAAACATCCAATTGGGTTTTCCCATAAGGGAATGGGGAGAGGGAACATCTGGCTCCGTCACTTCCAATAATCACACAGAATGGATTCCATCAGAGTAGATACTGGGCAGCCACAAAGAGGACAAATGCCCACTGCACCCTGCTTCTGATAATTTACTAAAGTGTTATTTTAATGAAATGGTAGAATTTCAGCCAAGGATTTCAAAAGTATTTGCAAGGGCAGCAAAGAAATTCTGCCTAACGGTTACTTTCACTGGCTGACTCAAATAATAAACACCACCCAGGTCTACATTTGACTTTGATTCTTAGATCTTGAAGCACACATCTTTGTCAAGATTGCCATTTGTCTACTTGTGGCATTGTCTCATTAGAAACCCTTAGCTCTCTGAAGGTGTAGGTATATCCATTTTATATACCCATTTACATGACATGACTGAGTCTCAGAGAGGATAGTGTTTTGCCTATAATCATGTACTATAGGCCTAATTGGTTATTATGGAATATAAACAGATTTGGAGTAATTAATTTCTTCTACCTTATTTACTCCAATTTAAGTAAAACGACTAGTAAAATTATTATTTTTTTAAATTATTTTTATTAATTAATTTATTTACTTTTGGCTGCATTGGGTCTTCATCGCTGCACGTGGGCCTTCTCTAGTTGCAGCAAGCGGGGGTTACCCTTTGTTGTGGTGTGCGGGCTTCTCATTGCGGTGGCTTCTCTTGTTGCGGAGCACAGGCTCTAGGCGCACGGGCTTCAAGTAGTTGTGGTGCATGGGCTTAGTTGCTCCACAGCATGTGGGATTTTCCCGCACCAGGGCTCGAACCTACGGCCCCTGCATTGGCAGGCGGATTCTTAACCACTGCACCACCAGGGAAGCCCCTCTAAAGTTATTTTTTAAATATATATTTCATCTAGGATTATTTCACATATTTTCTTCATAAAATGAATGATAGTGATTTGAAAGTCCCTGATGGATGAATAGGAAATTTCTTCGTTACAATAGAAATTGAGTCCATTAATTATAAATCAGAATAGATAATGCTATTCAAAGCTTCACATTTCACCTGGAAAGAATCTAATTAACAAGACTTCTTTTTATAAATTCATTTCTGACCTATTTCCTTAAAGAATTGAAACTAGACTCAAATATATTTGTTCTAGTTAGTTGTTGTGTTTGAGTTTGAAACTTTTATATTTGGGATTCTGTGTACAGTGATTACACAAGTTCAAATGAATTTAATTAAAATTATGGATGTTGAGAACAATAGCTTTGAGGAATGTGTATTACCATCATGCCAAACTCTATATTTGGGCTTAAATTCCCTACAAATTCTAATTGTTGAAGGGAACTTTTTCACAAGTCTAACGTTGTGACGTTTTGATTAAGGAATACTTGGGGAAACGTTTCTTCATGAGGAAGTTCAAGGTGTTAAAGCCAACAAAAAGCTTCATAAATCATGCAAAGCAAGGCTTCCTGAACGTGTTAGCAGGACAACAACACTTCTGAACAGAGTTTCTATTTTACCCCTGCTAAGGTGAAGATAAAATTCCCTTTGAGGTAATTATGAAGTCTGCAAAGTTTGTTCTCAGGTGCAAGGCATGCTGGGACCTCAGCAGCAAGAATAAGGTCTGGCCTGGCAACACAGGGGCGGTGGATGCTGGTAATTCTGCAGTGCTCTCAGAGGTGTTGTGGTTTAGCAAGCTTGAGCAGCATTCAGGGGCTTATTAGTGGTTGGTCAGAGCATGGAGGGAGGGTTCCTGAGTGGTGGTTCAGTGTAGGAACCAGACAAGACACATACCAAAGCATCCATTACGCCAGAAAGTAGGGCCTGGCCAGCAGGATCCAGCCACGGGGGAGGCCAATTTAGTAGGAACTAGTTAGAGTTCCATGGCATTACTCACCACCAGGGCTCAGGGTGACCATAGAGAGAAAGGAGGATTGGGATCTACAACCAGACACAGGGAGACATTGAGGGTCTAGGGAGTCTAACTGAATTCAAAGCCTCCCCTGTACTTCCTACCTCAGTTAGATACAGCAGAGGCCAGACTGGGATGTGTCTGGGGCGAGCATCAGGAGACCCGGAGTAGAGGACCTAGGAAAGCAGAGGCAGTCAACGTGAGTGAAGGCTGACCTCCATCTCCTCTCTCTGTGCCCTTCTGTCAGCTCAGGAGTGACCTGTCCCATACTGTGGACTCCCAACTCCTTCCTATTTTCTTCACCTCCTTGCCCATATCAAATACTGATGTGGTTTATTTTGATATGATTGCTGATATGATTGCAAAATACTGAGTGCTGTTTGTTTTGATGGTTAAATGAACTGTATTAAGCATTTGGGGGACTTGCATCCCCAGAGCTCATTCTGAAGACATCCCACCTCTAGCCCATGCTATGCGAGTGGTCAAGGGCAGATCTGCTGGCCCGGGCCTCTGACGTGACTCTGCTACAAAGGACTCTGCCCCCAAGTAAGTGATTCCCAACTAAGGGATTTCCCTCTCTCAGGAATTGAAGTTGAAAGACATAGAGGTAAGGAGCCATCTGATGGGTCAAGAAAGCCATGCTGAATCAGGCTGGGGCAGCCATTTGTGGACTTGAAGAGTTGAAGTTACAAAAAAGCAGCAATGACAAGCAAGGAGAAGAAGCCAGTTGGTAGAGAACAGGCAGAGCAGATGCAGGAGTCTCGTGTCCTTGTGGCTCTCCAACACCCAGCTCCAGAGTCCTGGCCATCTGGCTCAGCTGTACTGGGGGTCCTGTCCTTGGGTTTCTGTGAGATTCCTCCCCACAAATTTCTTGAACTGCCTTGGGGAAAATACTGTTCCTTGTGACAAAATGACCCTCAATCTATACACAACAAAACAAACAAAAAAATCAATGTATTAACCAATCCCTGTATTTTCAATCTTTGTGTTTAGTTGCAATAATGAGATGGTTTATTTAGTGGGGGCAGGACAGAGGGAACCACAAAAGCATTCAGGCCTATTTTTGAAGCTGGCCCTAAAAGTTAACCTGACTCCCTCCTTTGTTTGGATGAGTTATGGCCATAAAGATCAGAAGACGGCTTCCCTTTCACTGCGGCCAGCCTTCTCCCCGCTCCTTCACACACATGGGCACCTGCCGGTGGCTGAGCTTGCCATGGGTCACCCACCGGGACCTGCAGCGCGCCCTACTCTGGCTCAGCACCTCTGCTACTCACAGCCACCTTTATATTTACCTACCACTTACCCTAAGACCCCTCGATATAATTTTTGTGCTTTCTGATCCCTTAATCTTCAGTGCCTAGTGAAATGCCTATCCTCAACTCTCTTATCTCCCTAGAGAGTATTAGCCTAAACCTTATATATTATTTGACCTAGGTAATAGGTTTCTGATAAGCATTGCTGTAACAGTTTCTTTCATTCATAGTGATACATCTGAATGAGGGATCACAGGTTTATTTTGAAAACAGTCCTGCTGTGTTTCTACTCACCCAGGCAACATGCCAGAACCAGCAGCTTCGGGTGGTCACCATTCAGCTCTGGAGGCTTCTTCCTCCCCAACAGGAAGCTAGGACCTTTCTCTTGGGAGAGGCTGTAGTATCCTCTCAGGCATCAAAATGTACTGCAATGTCTTGTTTTCACAAGTCCATCTCTTTTAAGATTGTGCTCCTGGGCTTCCCTGGTGGCGCAGTGGTTAAGAATCCACCTGCCAGTGCAGGACACGGGTTCGAGCCCTGGTCTGGGAAGATCCCTCATGCCATGGAGCAACTAAGCCCATGAGCCACAACTACTGAGCCCACACGCCACAACGACTGAAGCCCGCGCCTAGAGCCCATGCTCCCGCAACAAGAGAAGCCCCTGCAATGAGAAGCCCACACACCGCAACTGAAGAGTAGCCCTCGCTCACCACAACTAGAGAAAGTCCACGTGCAGCAATGAAGACCCAACGCAGCCAAAAAAAAAAAAAAGACTGCGCTCCTTTCAGAATCTTTTATACATTGAGCACAGAGTACAGAGACTAAATATGGATTATAAAGGGCCTTCTTTTGGGGGTTCTTAGGAGAATTGAAAGTAAATGAATTTAAATTAAGTGCATGCAAAGCATTTGCAGTGTTGTGAGAGTTCCATAAACATTAGCAGCTATTGTTACTATTACGATTATCATTAATAAAATTTGCTTCCTTCCACCTAGCTTTCTGTCTGGGTATCCCTGTGAGTGATGTGCCATTAAGAAATAGGGAACTAAAAAGGAGATAAAATTTGGGAGTTGGAGCAAAATAATGAGTTCATTTGGGGACATTAGCTTCAATGCTTATGTAGAGACCCAAGCATGAGGCTAACTTAAAAACACACACTCCCATTGTCGAGACTCAGTAAATGTTGACTAAATGAGAGAATGCTCATTCATTCATTCATTTGTTCGTTCAATAAACGAGTTCTTGGCCCTGATTTAACCCTAGCTGTTCAATAGCTTTAAGGAACGGGATCAAAGTATACGTAATGCTTATTTTAAATTGTATATACCATTAGCACTATTATGAATGTTATAATTTTAAAAAAACTGAAGAACACTGATATGTTTTTAAATTTCTTTCACCAAATAATCAAATATTTATTTAGTACCTTCTAATATGGGGCTTTAAGGCCCTGTATAAATAATCAATGTTCACTGGGCAGCAACCAATTTTGGATTCATTGTTCAAACATCCAAACTGACCACGAATGTTCTCTAAGGACTTAAGATGCCTGATTTCTTGATTATCCCTCCTTACCTATAACTAGTCCTCAAGTCTCCCTGGTATGTAGATGTCACACCATCTACATACTAGGGAGAATGAAAAATTCTCCCTCATCTGTCCTGTAACTGTAAAACATAGAAGCAAATGAAGAAGGAGGAGGAGGAAGGGGAGGAGGAAGGGGAGGAGGTGGAAAAGAGGATGGAGGAAGAAGGAAGGAAAGAAGAAAAAGACAAAAAGACTGTTCTGTGTTCACATCGCTAAGTGGGTGGCAGGTGAGGGGAATCTTTTCCCTTTCTTTTCTCCGAAAATAAGATGAGTGGAGATTATTTTTTAAAATAGGTTGAATAACAATCTGCTTCCTCTGGTTCTATCAGGTAAGTGTGCTGGCAGTGACTAAGTGGCAAGACTTAATAACAAGGTATTTGGGGCAACTTTTCTTTCCTGAGGAGCTACTGGAAACCCTCTGTATTTACTAACATTTCTCTATCTCCTTAAGCAACACTTTCATGTCACCACCGTTCTTATCTTCTCCCTCAGCGTTCTACCTTAATAACCTCACTTCTTCAAACATCTCTGTGTATTTTATTCCAAAAGATTTTGACTGGAAAATTTACTCTTCAGAATGGTGAAAGCATGTTTCCATTTCAAGATTAGTAAAAGGCTCAAATTACAGGAAATTGCTCATCTTTAACCAGTCAGGTTCTGTTGAGAGCAATTCACTGAGACGTCACTATGGAAACCACAGGTGGTAGCAGGAGGTCAATCCAGTGACTCAGCAGGTGGTACTTCCCTTCAAGTCAATAGTAGCCAGTGCCCCAACAAGATGCCAAGCAAACAGCACACTATGGGTGTTGCAATTTTTAGGTGGTATACACTGACGTTCACTGGGCTCAGGTGTAACCAAATTTTAGATCAGCCAAAACACGAGCAGGAAAAACAGCAAGAGAGAAAGGTCAGAGTCAAGTGGTGAAATAGAGAGGAAAAAAAGAGTAAACTTCCATTCTACTCAGCTTTGCAAATCACTTGAAAGTTGGCCTCAGTGACTGGAACTGATTACTCAGGGGAAGCTGTAAGGGAAGGATGCGCTTTCCTGTTAGGCGCATTCTTATGACCTGTAAGGATAAGATATTGCTAGATGATGATCAGCTTTGTTGCCTGGAATCTTTTTTTTTTTCTTAATGAAATACAAACTGTTAAAAATTTGCAGTTTTGCATTTTGATTTTAAAAAAAAGAAGGATTGGGGGCTTCCCTGGTGGCGCAGTGGTTGAGAATCTGCCTGCTAATGCAGGGGACACGGGTTTGAGCCTTGGTCTGGGAAGATCCCACATGCCGCGGAGCAACTGGGCCCGTGAGCCACAACTACTGAGCCTGCGCATCTGGAGCCTGTGCTCCACAACAGGAGAGGCCGCGATAGTGAGAGGCCCGCGCACCGCGATGAAGAGTGGCCCCCGCTTGCCACAACTAGAGAAAGCCCTCGCACAGAAACGAAGACCCAACACAGCCAAAAATAAATAAATAAATTAATTAATTAAAAAAAAAAAAAAAAAAAGAAGGATCCCTGGTGGAATTTTGGTAGCAGCTTGGCTAAATTTGACTAAAGCAGGCTCTCTTGACGATGGCACTATTGACATTTTGGACCGGATAATTCTTCCTTGTGAGGGTTCTGTCTTGTGCCTTGCAGGATGTTAGCAGCATCCATCTCTGGCTTCTACTTATCAGATGCCAGTGACAGTATTACCCAGCCCAAGCTCACTCTGCTCACCACATTATAGGCCAATAAATCTGGAGACGAGTTGTTGGGGGCAAGGAATAACTACTTGAATCAGAAAGCCAGCAGACAGAGAAAATGGCAGACTTCCAAACACCATCTTGCCTCAGTCCGAATTCGGGCTCCTTTTATACAGAGGAAGGGGAGGGGGAGGGGCCCACCGCGGTGCCAACCAATGGCTGAGCAGGACCACTATCAGTGGCACCTGCCCCACCCCTATTACAACAAACTTCTACCCTTACCCAGTTGGTTGTAACAATAAAAAATGTCTCTAGACATTGTCAGATGTCCCCAGGGCAACACAACTTCCCCCAGTTGAGAACCACAGGTCCAAAGGTAAAAAGCCTTGCTCCCAGGTGTCTGGGAGCTGTGAATCCAGACTCTTCTTTAACATTTTTGAGGAAAAAAGTTTTTTACATTGAACTTTAAGCTTCAGTGCCAGAGGAATAAGACTCATTTCAGAAGTTTTCCCCCTCCCTAGACATCTGCAATACATGCGCCGAGTATAATAAATATATACTATATATAATTACTTTATATGTTGTTTAGAAAATGCTTCTGTCCATTCATTTTATCGACCTCTCTGACTTCAAGTTGAGAACTCTGTCATCATACTTGAGAGTAAGCTCTGTGACCATTCACCCTCCATCATTTCCCTCTACACTGCCCTCAAGTAAACATGAGAAAGAATGATGGCAAACATGGAAATTTTCAAAAGTGATCAAATGGCTTGTGGGTCGGCCAGAACACTGTACTAGTACTAGGGTTTCCACCACTTGAATACCCTTGCCCATCACCTTCAATAAGCAAAAAAATCTGTGGTCCTCCTTTACACTTTGTAAAATTTAAGAAAAAATATAGCATGGTTAAAAAGAAATCAAGCAAAAGGGAAAACTGGGGCTTTGTTTTTTAACTACATGACCGGATATATGCACTCTCATCCTCTGTCCCTTAAGAGTCACGGTTGGGTCCTGTTTCAGTTACCGTGATTACTCTTCAACAGAACAATAACATCAGAAGGGTATCTTGTAAACATCTATTTGGCCTAACTTTAAATATTTGATTGAATTTTGGTATATGGATATACTTTCAATTATTTTAATCAATTATTTCAATTAATTTATTCAAATTGAGGTGTGGTATGGGTGACAAAAAATACCTTGAATATTTTCATCAAAATGAGTTTAACCAGGGACTTCCCTGGTGGTCCAGTGGTAAAGAATCCACCTTCCAATGCAGGGGACACGGGTTCGATCCCTAGTCGGGGAACTAAGATCCCACATGCCACGTGGCAACTAAGCCCGTGCGCCCAACTACTGAGCTTGTGCGCCACACTAGAGAGAAGCCCACGTGCCGCAACGAAAGATCCTGCGTGCCGCAACTAACACACGGTGCAGCCAAAAAATAAAATAAAGAAAGAAATAAATGTTAAAAAAAACTTACATTGATTAAAAAAAAGAATGTAACCAGCTATAATGCATAGTTCAATGAATTTAATCAATTTTTTTTGTATCAAATACAATTTTTATTATTAGAACCATCAAAAAATTGAGCCACATGTTTTTTATTCATGCATGTGGACGATTTTTTTTTTTTACTATTTCAGGACAAAATATATTTTAAGGCAGCATTCTCCTTACATAGGGACATTCTGCGTTCCTCGGCTTATGGAGGACAAAGGCATTAAGGAAAAAGAGCTAAGTCATGAAAATACGTAACTAAAATCATAAGCAAATATTCTACCAGGAACCCAAGTCTGGGTTTTATTTTATGTCAACAAACACTTACTGAGCACCCACTATGTGCCAAATGCTAAGTGCTGAGCTTGGCTGCTTCCTCTCCCACGGTCACTCCCAATCACGTCACAGTTACTTTCACTTAAGACCAATATTAAATTAATATAACTTAAGTGAATATCACTTAAGACAAATATTTAAATAGCACCTTACAAATGAATTGCACTTTCACTTACATTAATTTCAGGATAAGTTAAAAAATTACTGTGCACTTAACAGTGATCTGAGATCTCCTATACAGAAATACGAATCGGTATTAAATCATAATGACAATGCGAATGAAAGTGGGTGGCTGTAGCAGCCACAGGAATGTGCCACTCAGATCTCCTTCAAGAGAACTGGCAACGGGGAGCATTGTTTCCTAAGAACCCCAGCTGCAAACCGTCTGGATCCACCACCAGGCTCCTGTCAAGCTACACTTTCCTGGGCTGTTCCCAGCCAGTGTCTGAGCACAGCAGGGGTCTTAGTGCTGGCCTGTCATCAAGGGACTCAGGGCTTCTCTGACAGGCAGCTCTGTCCCAAGGACTCCCCATTGGCTTGGCTAAAGGCTTCCTAGAGCTGCACTGCAGTCTGAGGCTCTTCCTACTCAGACCTGCATTCCATCTCCTGTCACAGGTGTCAAGCCTTCAATACAGGTGGAAGGCTCTTGCCGCCTACTCCTGTTCCCTCCCCTTTATCCCTCACACACAGTTCCCTCCGGTAAATCTCTTGCTTGTCTAACCCTGATTGGTGTCTGTTCCTCAGAGAACCTGAACTGACCCAGGTGATACTGGGAGTGATTCAAGAAAACACATAGACTGTAAGATGGAGTTTGGAAATAGGCTCACTCACTGCCTGGCTGATAAAAACTATCCTGAGTGGCCCAATTGCTGAAGATTTCAGTGGTGATGACCTAGAAAAATATCCTGATGAAGGAAACTACCATTGCAGGTGTGATGATTCAAGCATCTGAAAGATACGAGGGGCAAAAAGTCTGTAAGGATTGCAGAGTCAGTGGTAATTAAATTGTATTGGTGCCCTGCAGAGCAACAAAGAGGGCCATTAACAATTAAATGTAAGTGTGAGAGCCAGAGACTGGAGGCTTTGCTAGCTTCCAAAGAGGCCCTCAGCTGCTGCAGTAAAAGTGCAGACAAAGATGAGAAGCAGACAAAGGATTTGATAATGAGAGTTGTAGAGCTCCTGAGACATTTAAATGCTCAGCCAATGTAAGTCTGTTATGCTGAGGACAGGGCTCTGGTAGAGAAAACATAGGATTTTGAAATATGGGGTGGGAGATCTCTAAGGATGTCCCAAGGATTGGGGCACTGCAAAGCTCCCTGAATCCCTAGAACTTGGAGAGGTGGTCCACCCAAGGGCTAGCACTTCCCCATATGGGAAGATACTGCAGAGGCTTCTCCCTTGCAACACAGCAGGTATGGAGCTCTCCCCATCTACACTGCATGCTGCCAGCCCAATAACTAAAGTTAAATTCCAGCATTTCTTGTCTGGGGATATGTTGGCCTTGACAAGAGAGGAAAGAGTTTACACATCAAAGGAGCCATGTGTACACTGGCAGGAGCCAGAGGAGTGCTGCTGGGATTGGATTCTAAGGGGGCTTGATCAAGGGGGCAGGAACATAACACTGAAAAAGGAAGAACGCATTGAACTGGGGGCACTTTCTTACTTCATGGGATTTACCACCCTGGCAAGGACTCAGGAGATGGGGCAAACAAGTGTGGCTCTTAGAAGCCTAGAGAAAGTGATAGCCAATGTTGAGCAAAGTGGAAACACCTGTGTTGCTTTGGTAGCCTATAAAGGAAGAAATGAAGAGCTGAAGGAAGTTGGCATGCTGGATGGATATATTATTATGTTAGGCTAAAACCGATTATGTTCCATGGGAAAGCCTAGAAGACACACCATTCACCAAGGTCAACAGGAATGTGCTGGTGAGAGGAGCACTAACATCACCAAAATGTTCATTGCTGGCTCTCCTCTGCAGGCCAGAGCTGGGCTCATTAAAATCTATGGTGACCATACGTTTGCCCCCAAATATATACCAGTAATAGAGGTCATGGGGTGGTGCTTCACCATTAGAAGCCAGGAGGCTGTAATGATCAGCAAGGCTGAGGGACAGCCAAATAATCTTAATCTGCAGGGAACTGTGAAAACAAAGCATGGTGTCCTTTAGGCAAAACGGATGGGCATCCAGTGAGGGTACTCCTTGATGCCTACAACCAGAAAAAGGCAAGACTGTAGGAGTAGGGGGGCCAAGTGTAGTCACAGTAAAAAGCACAAGCTCTTGCTCAGTTACCAGACCTGAGCCAGCTTTCATATCTGGAACCACTGACTAGAGAGGTGGCTGGGTCCCTAGGAGGAAGGACCTTGCAAAACCACAGCAAGTATGCGCAACAGTGGTTCCTCAAAAGGACCTATGACCATTTACTCAGGGAACTGTGAGAAAGGGGGAATAGCTAGATATTGGCAAAGACTCTTGGACCCAGAGTTTGATTCCCAAAGACCTAAAGAGTCATCATGACCCTGTTAGAATGGAAGCTCATGAGGGCCATTTAATAAATGAAGATCTATCTAAATTCTAACTTATAGACTGGGTAAGTTATAAGTCCAAGGACTTACCCAGTTGTCGTTTCCTCAGTTCCCAAATGCATAAATGGGAATGATGTAGTTGGAGTAAACACCATATTGAATCCTTGCCCTGTAAGGTAAGAGGGTAAGGAAAAACAAGTAAAAAACTTAAATTTCACCCCATCCTCCCAACCAAGGTAAATCTAGCAAATAAAAAACAATACAGCATTGGGGGTGGGTAGGATAGGGAAGATTAGTGTCATCATTAAGGACTTAAAATATGGGGGCGGGGGGGCAGGGAGAGGAGCAGGTGTGGTTTCTTTCATATCTCTGTTTAATTTGTCAGTCTGACCTCTGCACAAACCAGATGGATTCTGGAGAATGACTGTAATGTCAATGCAAGCAGGCCCAATCACAACTGCTGTGATGGACATAGTACCGTTGCTAGAGCAGATGTGTTGCTAGGCCTCAGGTACATGGTATGCAGTTATTGATCTGGCAAATGCATTTTCTATTTCAGTTTAAAAAGAGGACCAGCAACAGTTCACATTCACATGGAATGAATACTATTCATTTAATTTTGCCCTTGGGCTGTTAACTCTCCTGCACTCTCTCATAATCCAGAGAGATCTGGACTGACTGGACATCCCACAGAACATTACATGTATCCATTACATTGATGACATTCTGCTGATTGGACAGGACAAGCCAGAGGTGACTAGTACCCTTGAAGCCTTGGTAAAGACATATGCAGTCAAGAGGGTGAAAAATTAATCCTATGAAAGTTCAGCGATCTGCCACTTTAGTGACTTTTTAGAGGTCTAGTGAGCAGGGGCATGCCATGATATCTCTTCCAAAATATTGCATTGGGAGGAAGCACTGTGCCTGGCAGGTCCCTTTGAGTTGTGCAGGTAACATATTCCACACCTAGGAATATTTATGCTCTGGCTCGTATGTCGGGTAACGTGGACGCCTACCAGCTTTGCATGGGGCCCAGGGCAGGAAATAGTGCTGCAGGAGGCTGTGGTGCAAGCAAGCCTGAAACTTGGGCCGTAAGATCCAGCAGACCTTCCGGTATAGGAAGCATCACTGGTGGGAGAGATGCAGTGTGGAGTTGATGACAAGCCCCAGTAGCAGAATCACAACACAAGACTCTAGGATTCCAGAGCAAAGCTGTGTCATCTGCAGCTGATTAAACCATTTGAGAAACAGTTCCTAAAAGGTTGCCGAGCTCTGGTAGACACAGCATGCTTGACCATGAACACCAAGTAACCACGTGTCCGGAACTGCCCGTTACGAGTTTAGTCAGACCCACCAAGATATATAAAGTTGTATGAACTCAGCAGCAGTCCCTCAGAAGACAAAAATGGTACGTATGTGATTGAGCCCAAGCAAGACCAGAGGGTACAAGTAAGATGAATGAGCAGGTAGCCCAGACCTACACGTCAATCACAGTTGCATTAATGCTGTTTTTCCCATTTGTACCTACAGCCATATGGGGAGGTGGGGTACAACCAGCTGAAGGAGGACGATGCCCAAAACCAGTGGGTTGGCTTGGCTCAAATTGTGGGTGCGAGGCACAAATGGACCATGGCTGCATTAGAGACATATAAAGGGGTGGGCCTTGAAAGACAGTAGTGAAAGAAAATCTGGGAGCAAGGTACCTGCTCATAGTTTTATGTAGAAGTGGCCTTAGGTGAGATTCCTGGGCAGTGGTCAATAGCTGGCCCTCTGGTGAGGGTATGGGCACCCACCATAGAAGAGGCACTTTCATCTACAACCAAGTAGATAAAATGATCCCATCATTTGACACTGGCCACCCTGAAAGAGGCAAAATGGGCACATGGATAGAACTGCTTGTGGCAAAGATAGAGGCTATGATTGAGCCCCACAGATGAACTCCCACTTACCAAAGCTGATCTAGCTGTTGTGTTTCTGACTGTCTGATCTGTCAGCAACAGAGACTAATGCTATGCCAATATGGTGCTATTCCTTTAGGAGAACAACAGACCACTTGGTGTCATCCTGACTACAATGGATCCTTTTGATTCTAGAAAGGCCAGCAATTCAACTTCACAGGGATACCTATTCTGATATCCCCAGATACCAGAGCTACAAAGTCTCAGCCAGCACCACTATTTGGATGTTAATGGAATGCCTAATTCACAGGCATGAATCCCACCCCAAAACAGTTTTCATTCAGGGGATCTATTTCAGCAAAGGAGTGAGAGTGGGCCCAACCACAGAACCCACTGATCATATCACATAAACACAATTTGCAGTCTCACAGATCACTGGAGTGGCCTACTGAAGACACAATGTAAGCACCAGCTCAGAGGCAACATGCTGAAAGGATGGGGTACCATCCTTCAGGATGCAGTATATGCATCAAATCACAAGATGAGAGGATACAAGTGATGGCTCCAATTACCATCACTTCCAGTGAACCACTGGACTCTGCTTACCATTCCTAAAACTCTGGGCTCTTCAGGGTTGCAAGAATTGGTCACCAAAGGGGATCCACTCTTACTAGGGTACACAGTAAAAGTCCTACTGAACTACATGCCATTACTGTCACCAAGGTACTTTAGACTTCCTATGTCCAGGGACCAGCAAGCTAGACGAGCAGTCACCCTTCTGGCAGGGGTCACTGACGTTGCCCAGCGGGAGTCGGGGGGCTAGGAGAACTCTGTGCAGAACGCAGGTGACCCATTTGGTGCCTACTGGTATTCCCTTGCTCCACTGCAGCTGTAAATGGATATGTGTAACAACCCCAGCCTGATAAGGGTGTGATTAGCAAAGGTCGGAACACCTCAGGAAAGAAGGTTTGGGTCACACCATTAGATAAGCCACAAAAACCTGCTAAGGTGATAGCTGTGGATGAGGAACATTTAAAATCAATGATGGAAGACAGGATGAATACTAGATGTGGGCCTTCAGTGACAGGGGATACCGATGATCCAACTCAACTCCTCCTTAAGCAAAGTACATAGAAATCACGGAGTTGCTCCCCAATCCTGCAAGAAGTGGGTCTCTGGGGTGCAAGGGGTGCAGCTTTAGGAATGCTCCGTTCAGAATTCCTTCGAGAATTGGCTGCAGGAAGCATAGCTGACTGAGTCCCCGCTGAGGGGTCCTGGCTGCCACCGCTCTGGATTCACTGCCGCATTTGCTGCAAGGCCAGGCTTCCCTGGGGCTGCTCCCTGCCACTGACTGAGCACAGAGAGGGTACCAGCGCTGGCCCGGTCTTGCACAACATGGGACTCTTCTGACAAACAGCGTGAGCTCGAGGACACCCCAACAGCCTGGCCCAACCTTTTTCAGAACTGCACTGCAGTCTGAGGCTCTTCCCAGCCGGTGCTCCTTCCTTCCTGCTCTCCTGCCCCAGGAGCCAAGCCTACAGTACAGATGGAAGGCTCCGCCTGCCTCCTCCCGCACCTCCTCTTTATGCTTCAAAGACTCTTCCCTCCAATGAATCTCTCGCGACATGTCTTCCATAGGCATCTGCTTCTTGATGGAATCAAACTGACACAGAAGCTCAGATTTACAGACCAGTAGTTGCATTATTTTCTTTGAAACCACACCCAAACTAAGAGCAGTACAGATGCCCCAGAGAACTTTGTTCACCTTGTCAATCAAGTAATTCGAGGCCTACAATAGCTCCTAAGGATTAAAAGGGAAATTGGTGATATTATCAGCCTTGAGAAAAACATGATGAAATATTTAAGATATCCAAGAAAGCATAAAAAATAACAGAATGAACACACAGCTTAAGAAAGAAACCTTATTGGGACTTCCCTGGTGGTGCAGTGGTTAAGAATCCACCTGTCAATGTAGGGGCACGGGTTCGAGCCCTGGTCCGGGAAGATCCCACATGCCGTGGAGCAACTAAGCCCGTGTGCCACAACTACTGAGCCTGTGCTCTAGAGCCCGTGTGCCACAACCACTGAAGCCTGCGCACCTAGAGCCTGTGCTCCGCAACAAGAGAAGCCACCCCAGGGAGAAGCCAGCGCACCGCAAAGAAGAGCAGCCCCTGCTCGATGCCAACTAGAGAAAGCCCGCGCACAGCCATGAAGACCCAAAACAACCAAAACTAAATAAATAAATTTATGTATATAAAAAGAAACCTTATCAAAAGAGTTGAAATCTCCTGTGTATCCCACTCTGACTGTACCCTTCCCCCACTCTCCAGATTTTGATCTTTATCATCGTTGTGCATGTTATAATATTTTTACTACAAATATATGTTGTTTTTTGGGGGGCTGCGCTATGCAGCATGCAGGATCTTAGCTCCCCAACCAGGGATTGAACCCTTGCCCCCTGTATTGGGAGCACAGAGTCTTAACCACTGGACCGCCAGGATTGTCCCTAAATATATGAATTCTTAAACAACATATTTTTGCTTTGGATTTTTAATTTCTTTTTAACTTATAATTTCCTAAAAATTAGACTTATATGTATTTATAATACAGTTTACTAAACTGATGACTTAAAAAAAAAACCAACCTTTGTCACACAGAACTATTTACAATTTAGTGAGATTAAAGTGAAATTATTTAGCAGAATTGGATCAAAGTCACAATGCTGAGAAAAAGGATGTTTTATTATCTTGACTTGACCATATGTTATAAATTACTGTTTATAAAAGTTATATAAATGTAGGCTGATCATCTTTTTTTTTGTGTGTGTGTGGTACGTGGGCCTCTCACTGTTGTGGCCTCTTCTGTTGCGGAGCACAGCCTCCGGACGCACAGGCTCAGCAGCCATGGCTCATGGGCCCAGCCGCTCCGCGGCATGTGGGAATCTTCCCAGACTGGGGCACGAACGCATGTCCCCTGCATCAGCAGGCGGACTCTCAACCACTGCGCCACCAGGGAAGCCCCGGCTGATCATCTTTAACGTCTCAAAAAGCCAAATATAAATAAAGCACAGAAAATAAATTCAAATGAAAAAAGTTCTGACATAATTCTTCTATGTGTTTATGGAATCCTAGGAAGAATCACTGCAATAATTATCTAAAGTAATATTAAAAGGTAACAAAAGAGATGTTTGGTCTTAAATGTAAATTCAGACGTAGAGTGTCTAAAATAACAAATCAAAGCGAAAGTATATCTGCAATTTCTAACAGCAAAAAATAAGTTAGTTTGTAAATACTGTATTCTTTTTTTTTTTTTTTTTGCGGTATGCGGGCCTCTCACTGCCGTGGCCTCCCCCGTTGCGGAGCACAGGCTCCGGACGCGCAGGCCCAGCGGCCATGGCTCACGGGCCCAGCCGCTCCGCGGCATATGGGATCCTCCCAGACCGGGGCACGAACCCGTATCCCCTGCATCGGCAGGCGGACTCTCAACCACTGCGCCACCAGGGAGGCCCAATACTGTATTCTTTAATGCAGTAAGAAAGAAGATCAGGAATAAAATGCTGGATAGTCTTATCGACCAGGTCACATTTAAAGATAATTTTTCAGGATAGCAAAAATGTGCAACGATTAAGCTCTACACATACAACTATAACATTCGTTGTTATACTAGAGCCAGTACTTTTATTTGTAGAGTTCACAAGTCAAAACATAACAAATACTTATACATCAGTATTGGTAGGAATACCAAATATTATTTCACAACTGCCACTACGCGTTTCTTCTTCTCTGACACCCTCTGCACAGATCCAGGCTTGCTATGTTTGATACGGTTCAGTTCCCTAGAAATAAAACAAAATACACAAAATATAAGCAAGTTTATGAGAAATCATCTTAACCAAAGAAAACTTCCTCAGAAAAATCACAAGGCATTTTCTTTCACTGGAAAACCATCTATTAAAAAAAAAAGTTTTCACAATGAGATTAGGTAAAAAGCAGCTAGAAATCAAGTTTTGTTAACTTATTTATTAGCTTCTTCTCTTACTACCTATCGGTGTCCTTTACTAACTTTAAAAACCTGCTGCAGTTGTTAAAATATTTAAAAGTGACTCAACCCCAACATCTACCCAAAGATAACAAAATAATCATTTGAATAGTCTAATTAAAAGAAAAAAAGAACTCTGTCTTAGAATTTCTACAACACTTCACATGAATTCAAAGACTGCAAGGAGAAGAATATTCCACAGGGGAAATGGTGGTGATGGTAGAACGCTACGCTTTAGAGCCAAAATGTTAGATTCCAAATGCTATGATGAAGCACAGTAGACATATTTTTATCTAACAAATGTTCTTGGCAGTCTTTAAGCTGGAAAATACACAATACGTCTTAATTCCAGCTACGTTAGAAATTATTATTATTTATTTATTTTTAATTAAGGGCACTTTAATTTATTTATTTATTTTTGGCTGTGTTGGGTCTTCGTTTCTGTGCAAGGGTTTTCCCTAGTTGTGGCAAGCGGGGGCCACTCTTCATTGCAGTGCGTGGGCTTCTCACTGTCGTGGCCTCTCTTATTGCGGAGCACAGGCTCCAGACGTGCAGGCTCAGTAGTTGTGGCTCACGGGCCTAGCTGCTCCGCGGCATGTGGGATCTTCCCAGACCAGGGCTCGAACCCATGTCCCCTGCATTAGCAGGCAGATTCTCAACCACTGTGCCACCACGGAAGCCCTAGAAATTATTTTTTACAAACATTCTCCATTTATAATAGTTTTTTAGCATGAGCAAAAGTATTTTCTTATTTTGATATAAGTCACTGACATTGTTTGCCCTTTAAACATATGCTCAAAGATAGGTAATGAAAATTCTCACCATGAGAGATGACCATTGCCCCCACTTTTATCAGGAAAAGGAAAAAGGCCCAGAGAAGTATTCAAAAACACCTCTGACAACCCAATCAAAAAATGGGCAGAAGATCTAACTAGGCATTTCTGTAAAGAGGACATATAGATGGTTAAAAAGCACATGAAAAGATGCTCAACAACACTAATTATTAGAGAAATGGAAATCAAAACTACAGTGAGATACCTCCTCACACGGTCAGAATGGCCATCATCAAAAAATCTACAAACAATGCATGCTGGAGAGGGTGTGGAGAAAAGAAAACCCTCCTACACTGTTGGTGGGAATGCAAACTGGTATATCCACTTTGGAGAACAATATGGAGGTTCCT
Organism: Mesoplodon mirus; assembly: GCF_964341445.2. Lineage (NCBI taxonomy): Eukaryota > Metazoa > Chordata > Mammalia > Artiodactyla > Ziphiidae > Mesoplodon > Mesoplodon mirus. The sequence goes on from NC_138992.1 coordinate 32,135,256, forward strand.
TTAAAAAACTGAAAATAGAGCAATCCCACTCCTGGACATATACCCTGAGAAAACCATAATTCGAAAAGATACATGCGCCCCAATGTTCACTGCTGCTCTACTTACCATAGCCAGGACATGGAAACAACCTAAATGTCCATCGACAGAGGAATGGATAAAGATGTGGTACACATATATAATGGAATGTTGCTCAGCCATAAAAGAACAAAATAATGGCATTTGCAGCAACATGGATGGACCTAGAGATTCTCATACTGAGTGAAATAAGTCAGAGAAAGACAAATATCATGATATTGCTTATATGTGGAATCTAAAAAAAGGCTACAAATGAACTTCTACAAATCAGAAATAGAGTTACAGATGTAAAAAATAAACTTATGGTTACCAGGGGCGTATGGGGGGTAGGGATAAATTGGAAGATTGGGATTGACACATACACACTACTATATAAAACAAATAACTAATAAGGACCTATTGTATAGCACAGGGAACTCTACTCAATACTCTGTAATGGCCTACATGGAAAAAGAAGCTAAAAAAGAGTGTGTGTGTGTGTGTGTGTGTGTGTGTGTGTGTGTGTAACAGATTCACTTTGCTGTATACCTGAAACTAACACAACATTGTAAATCAATTATACCCCAATTAAAAACAAAAAAACACCTCTGATGCACAACAGCACATAAGCTATTCCCTTGAAAGGCACTTTTTTTTTTTTTTTGGTGAGACGCAAGGCAGGGAGTTAGAAAAGGGTACTGAGAGAGAGTCAAATGCTCCAAAACATACTTTCGTCGACGAGCTTCTTTCATGATGCGCTGTTCCTGAATCTGGCTGTAGATAGATTTTGGTAGATGTCGGTGACGAGAAATACGTTTTATGTGAGGATGATGTTGAAATTTCTCCTTTAACCTCTGGTTATAATCTGTGGCTGCTTTTTCTCGTGACGTAAGCTGAAAAAATGCATTTTGATATTTTAATGAATGGTGTGTTTGTTTTGCTTCAGTACAACAAAGTTAGGAGCAATGTTTCCCCAAAAAACTAAATTTTCATGACGTGCGACCAAAACTGCTAATGTAACTATACCCTTTACAAGGTTATGTTAGTGATACCAGGTTTGCGAGCACTGAATCTTTTAGGTAGCATGCCTACAATGTAGATGGATGCCACCAAGTGAAAAAGAGCAGTGCCAAGGGAGCTGGGCTCTGTGAACCACTCTAGGCATAGTAAAAGCACTTAAATGAATCACTCAAAAAAAATTTTTTTCTGTAAAAATAACTTCTGAAACAGAAAAGAAAGCGTCTGATGCCGTAATAACTAGCCTTCGTCTAACAACTGTTAAGGATGATATGATTTAAAGGAACATTTAATGATGAACTGAAACCTAGGCATAGTGTAGTACTTAGTAATCATTAAACCTAAAATAAAACTATCTTTAATTACTACTTATCATATCTTGATTTTCCTTCCATAACCCACACTTAACCTTTCCTTCTTAAACTTAATATTTGTTTCAGTTATAAATACCCTGTATGAAAACATGAGACATTGAGAAAAACATTAAGAACAAACAAAAATCAACCATAACTCACAACCCAGAGGTAACTAGCCAATGGTAATATTTGTTATATTTTCACTGAGTCTTTTTTAAAAGTCTGAAGCTGTGTATTTTTTTAAGTGTTTCACTGTCTTTTTGATATTAAAATACCTCACAGAGACTTGCAGCCTTTGACTTGCCTGATTATTATTCCTTTAACAGAAGAAATGGGCGTTCTAAGTTCTAAGCCTCTAGTCCCTACATCTTTTCTCCCCACCTCAAGGAGAAAACAAAAAAACAAGAAGGCTCAAATATGATCAAACATTTTAATTAACAAAAGCCTCTGGGGGAATTCCCTGGTGGTCCAGTGGTTAGGACTCAGCGCTTTCACTACCAAGGGCCCAGGTTCAATCCCTGGTCGGAGAACTAAGACCCCAGAAGCCATGCGGCATGGCCAACAAAAACAAACAAACAAACAAAAAACAAAGGCCTCTGAAGGTGCCTTTGACATGAAAAAAGTAAACCTCATACAACCCTGTTTTGTTGCTAGCCTTTTTTATCACAACTAACACATTTCAAATAAATTCTCTTTATAATATAATGATATTCAATAAATCTAGAAACTAGCTTTATGACAATGAAAGAAAATGGGGTCTCTTACCACACCCAACTTTTCAGAAGCATTAGCTTTCCATAGACGAATATTCATTTCATCAGATCCACACATAATGTACTTGCTGTCAGAAGTCCATTTTACACAGATAACATGTTGCATTCTCTTTGTGTGATAGACTTCCCTATAGAAGAGGAATTAAGTTAAAACTCAGGATTTTGGTACAGATTTTCTTTAACCACGCCTATCAAGTATCAGGATAACATTTTTGAGTCCTAAAAGAGTATAAAAGAGAGATTAAAATCCATTTAAATGTATTTTTATGGGACCAATCTAACAAGATTCTATTCTAAGTGTTGGGGAATTAAAAATTCCTGCCCTCAGAGATGTTATAATCCAATAAGAAAAATAAGTATAAGCAAACTAAGCAAAACTAGATGTCCAGAAAAGATCACAAAATAACTGAGGGCATATAACACAAATAAAATATGTTGAAGCTAGAGTAATTTTGTAACAATAAGGTCAACCACCACACTTTTTTGGGGTTTCTTTTAATTGAAAAATAAATGCAGTGGCACTCTAAGAGCACATCCTGATATGTTGATCCTAATGTCTGATTTCTGTTTTGGTCAAACTGTTTAAAAAGCTCAATTAATTGAAGTGAGAGCTGATGATTTACATATGTGAAAAGAAATGGAGGGCTACAGAAGTGATGAGGTAAGGATCATTTAATAAATGGAGATGTCAAATATCATACCTATTTGGAAAGCTGTGAAACATACTACGTGAATTCACAGAATATACTATATTAGGAAGTGTTAAGCAGAGAATTAAAAAGCAAGTAAAAGACAAGGTCAGAAAAAATAAAAGGATGAGAGTTATAGAGAAGTAAAGTTTCCATATCTGGATTAAGTGATTCAAAATGCAGACTACTTGAGGGAAAGGAAACTCGCTCAGTAAATTCTGCACAGTAAAAGAAAACCCGTATGTGATGATGAAATCAAACAGATTTCATATCTATAAAAACATCTCTGAAGTACACTCACAAAACTAGTCTACTACACTGTTTCCAACAGATACATTTTGAGCTCTTGAATGAACATGTAGCTAGACCATAAGAAATTTATTTCTAAAAGAGAGTATGGTTAGAAAGAGCATCCTATTAAAAGAAAAAGTAGATGAGACAGACTGCTTTTTCTTCTCTCAATGCTCTGCTTTTACAAGACTCAATTCTTATAACCTCTACCTATTTAAGATGTCTTTTTTCCCAAAGCAATGTATTGAATTTAAATATTAGGAAATTCGATTAGGCTTTGGTAACCATTAAAAATAACCTATTCATGTATTAGATCAGTTCATGTATTAGACCAGACAAATCCAATGGTTAGTCACTTAACCAACTTAGAATCCTCCTTAATGGTAAACTACACAGGGTTCTTAACTTCTAGATAAAGTTTATGCTTGTACTTAAAATAGATACATAAAGTTCATTATAAGTTATACTATTTGGGGATAAATACATTTAAAAACTTAAACTCTTTATATATGTAGTCAAGATAAACGAATTGTTCCGTGTGAATGCAACTGAATTTACTTGTTTGCTAAGTAAATACTGAATGAAATCCCAACAGAAGCTTACCTTCAAATATTCATTTAACTGTACTTTTTGAAAACCTACTCAAAATTTACTTTTAAAATACACTTTAACTACTTTAAGATCTTTCAAAGGAAAACATTTTAAAAATACATATCATTCAAAGCGTTGCCTGTGTTATTTGATGTTTGTAATGATAGGAAACTAGAGCAGACCACAGAAACAAACCAGAAGCAGCTTTCAAGCAGACGAAGGTCAGAGGGAATACCATTTATAACTAAACCCAACAGGAAGTAACACATATTAAATTGTGATTACAAAATCTCGAATGACATCAGGAGACAATTCCCTGGAAACGGGGTATAAGAACTCCTCACTTCATACAGTTTTGGAATAATTTGAGCTTTTAACTAGACTTGCATTTAACTGCCCACACTGGCTGCAGAACAATTCAGCTGGAGCTCAGCTGCAGGGCTCTTGGGATCATAGGTGCCTAAACATTCCCATTTCTCATACTCTTCCTTTGTTCTTTATGTCTGCTTACGCATCATGTTAGAAAAGTATTGTCCTACTTACTACCTTTGGAGGTCCTGGTGCCAAGAAATGATGGAGGGCCACACTCTCTTGATTCTTAATATTTTCCAGAGAGGTGAGAAGAATGGAAACTCTCAGCCTTGCCTTGGGCTTGACTGAACAATTCCCAACAAACCATTCATGACAGTTTGGAGAATATCAAGTTAGTTGTAACAGCCATATAAGAACCAACCCCAGGAGGAGTTCCACAGCAGAGATGATGGAATGAAGATCAAAGTCACCAGAACACCCACTCAGTACGCTTTTGATTCCAATTCAAGCACTTTTTTAATCATACACATGACGATGCTGACAATTATTTGCTAGCAATTCATGATTATACAAAAAGGTTTAGGAATTAATATGGTTTCCTCAAATTAGAGGGGAGAAAGATGCAATTATCACAAGTAAAAATACCAAAAGAGTTAGACAAGCAGATTGGCTATGACCAAAACAAGAGCTGTGTGACTCTAAAGAAGAGGCTCTGTGTGAACACAGGGCTGGGACTAGGGTGAGGCAAATGTGGTGCCTACAGTTTAAACTTTAAGGAAGCATCTCTTTCAGGGTGGTGCAGATGCAGGGCTGGCACTTGCATGACCCTCAGAATGGGTAACTCCTTGAATTCTGAACCATAGGCAGCTCACTAAGATGTACTCTAGTCCTGGCCCTGCTGGAACAGAAAGACGGTGAGTCAGGAGGATATGTCTTTTTTTTTTTAACATCTTTATTGGAGTATAATTGCTTTACAATGGTGTGTTAGTTTTACTAGGCATATACCCTGAGAAAACCATAATTCAAAAAGAGTCATGTACCACAATGTTCATCACAGCACTATTTACAATAGCCAGGACATGGAAGCAACCTAAATGTCCATCGACAGATGAATGGATAAGGAAGATATGGCATATATATACAATGGAATATTACTCAGCCATAAAAAGGAGGATATGTCTTTGAAAATGAACATCATTTTTTCAGAAAGTTCAGACACCTTCAGCACTGTAGAAGCTAGCTAGTTATCATTAAAAGTAATAATCAAGGGCCTCCCTGGTGGCGCAGTGGTTGAGAGTCCGCCTGCCGATGCAGGGGATACGGGTTCGTGCCCCGGTCTGGGAGGATCCCATATGCCGCGGAGCGGCTGGGCCCGTGAGCCATGGCCGCTGAGCCTGTGCGTCCGGAGCCTGTGCTCCGCAACGGGAGAGGCCACAGCAGTGAGAGGCCCGCGTACAGCAAAAAAAAAAAAAAAAAAAGTAATAATCAAAATTCTTATCATTGCACTAAAATGGTGAGATTTCTATACCCTGTTATAGTTACAACACTAAATTGAATGTTCTTTAGGTTTGCTTTTTTTGAAGTGAAGGAAGGGACCCAGAAAACTTCTCTGCTAATCAATCTTTATGTAGCTGGGGAAACGGCTTCACCAGCTCCACACTGCTGTCCTCTAGAACAGACCATCACCTCCCACCCTCAGTATACAGGTCTTCTGTTCTTTTCCCTGATTCTGCTTATTTTTCTCCTTTCCTTTTCTATGACTTCCAATCATTCCCCTTTGTCTTCTACCACGTCCATCTTCTCCCACACAAAAGCAAGACTAGGTCACCCAAGCAAGTATTATGTATATGCATGCATGTATTGTGTATGTATGTATGTGTGTGTGTGTGTGTGTGTATACATACATACACATATACATGTATATATATATTATCTTAGAGAGAATGTTTATATTTTCTTTTTACATTTTACTGTTACTATTACTGCTGTGTTAAAATGGAGGTGGTGATATCTTCAAGTGTGAGCAACACCACCATAATCCTTTACCTATCATTTTTTATGGGAAAATTTCTTCTAGTTTGCTTGGATTTGCTTTGAATATGCATGAAAGTGCTCTGTAAATCATAGCACACTATACAAGGGGCTGTATCTTACATAGGAGTTAAGTTTTAAAGTTGGCCTATAAAGCAAAAGATCAAATTCAGTCAAAATTATCCTTGAAAACCTTAAAATGCCACAGTTTACTGTAAACTACCTCAATACAATAACATACGACATAATAATAATATGGATGTATAAATATATACTACATTCAGTAACATATAACATGTAGAGGGCCAAGCTGTACAAAACAACACACCTCTTAAATACTAGAATTACATTCAATGTGCTAATACAATGACACACAAACTGAGCGCACGACAGCTAAGCATACAGATCTCCCACCTCCTGATCATTCCAGGGCGTATACCTACTAGAGTGGGATGGAGGAAAAATGGTCCTGACAATTTAAACTGTTATTTTTCTCTTCTCTATTTTTGCCTCAGTGTGTAAGAGCTGAATTTAAATAAGTAAGAAATAACAAATGTAAGGTATTATTGTTATTAACTGCTCTTAAACTGTATTAGGGAAAACCTTATCTAAGTTCTTCATTATCAAATTAAAAAAATTTTTAAGTTTACTACATTTTAGGGCAGTGAAAATACTATGATAGTATCATGATGGACATATGTCATTATACATTTATTCAAACCCATAAAATATATAATACCAAGAGTGAACCCTAGGTAAACTATGGATTTGGGGTGATTATGATGTAGGCTCATCTTACATTCTGGTGAGGTAACAAAAGTACCACCCCATAAGGAATGTTGATAATGGGATAGGCTCTGCATGTGTAGGGGCTGGGAATATATGAAAAATCTCTCTACCTTCCTCTCAATTTTGTTGTACACCTAAAACTCCTCTAAAAAAAATTGTCTTTATTTTAAAAAATTACTATAAAACACTTAAAAATAATACTAAAATAAAAGGTTTTGCTCTAAGGCAAACACTAAGATTTCATATAAACAAATTATATAAAGATAATATCCTGTTCAATGAAGAAACTGCCCAGTAGGCTGATATTTTACCCATAGATGATGCAGTGTAAGTTGGTAACCCAAGTCACAACACCTGGGTGTGAGCTCCATCATATACACACAACCAAATAACCTTTCAAAAAAGATAAATGATCAAGACAAGGAAAAACATCAAACAAAAAACAAATGTTTATCGGTAGTAACATACCTGCTTCTACTTTTGTCCACAGGAAAGATTCGAATAGATTTATCAAAACTAGCAGACACAAAGTCTTTCCCAGTAGGAGAGTAATCCACATCAAGCACTGCAGATACGTGATCCATATGTACCATTACAGGAGTGTCCAGTGCACGCATATCAAAAGTATATAAGCTGTAAAAGAATTTTTAATTATTTGATACAAATTTCTATTAAAAAAAGCATATGTAGTACTAAGAGACACTAGTGAAAATAAGACTGCTGGATAAATAATGCACATCTAAATAAATAGCTCAATTCTTTACACAGTAGGTAAGGGATAGGGAAAAATATCAACAGTTTTTATTATTCCTTAAGATTACACTTACACACTTTCAACCTTATAAACATAAATCTCATTGTAGAAAATAGGCAAACTTCAGAAGAGTACGAAGAGTACAAAATTACCTTTAATTCCACCACTCAGAGAAAGTCAGTTAGCACAGTGTAATTATTTCTAATCTTTTCACCATACTATTTAATTATGTACCTTTTAATAAAATTAAGATAATACTGTATAAAGCTCTATATTCTGATATTTCATGTAGCATATTATGAACATTTATCCATTAAATAATCTGAGAATATTTTTAATGTTTTCATATGTAAATATGAGTTAAAATAATTATTTGTTTAAATAAATCTATTAATAAAGTTTCCAACATTTTACTATAAATAATTCTTAAATGAAATTTTAATTTTACATATTTAATTTTTAATTGAATGGGACAGATTCAATTAGATCTGAATAGATTCCTACAAGTAGAAAAGACATGAGCATATTTAAGTCTTTTGAGTTGACAAATCATTTCCAACAAAGTTGCACTAATTTATACTCCATCAGTGATATATGAGTGAGCACAGCTTTTCAAAGGGTATACTAAAATTAGAAAACTATACTTTGCGCACAATTGGCAAAAACAATGACTTCATGATTTTCGAGGTTTAAAAATTCTTAATCAACAGCTAAAAAAACAGTGCCTCAAATGAGCCAACATGGATGATGGACAGTAGTAATATAGCATTACTGTGACCAAGTTCCCAACATCAAAATACTTCCACATATGAAGATTAAGTTTGAGGAGAAACAAGATATCCACATAATTTCAAAGTATCTCCCCAAAGACATGTATTAATTACAAAAGGAAAAAATAGTAACTTTATAGTGGAGAAAACTGGCAGACAGTACATTAACTAAGTGATCAAGGTTAACATCACCAGTAATATAATAAGATACACTGACATTATGTACCCCTGATTCAATGCACCAAGAAGGGCATATCAGTTTTGTGGTATTCTTGCTAAAGATGCATAATCTCAATGAAATAATGAGAAAACACCAGTTAAGCCCAAATTAAGGGCAGTCTACAATATAATTGACAAGAAAGTCCTTCTCAAAAGTACTAAGGTCATGAAAGAAAAGGGAAGACTGAGAAAGTCACAGAGTGAGCAGGCTAAGGAGACATGGCAATCAAATGCAGTGTGGGATCCTGCACTGGATCCTAGAACAGTCAAAGAACATGAGTGGAAAGACTGGTGATGGGATAAAGTCTGTAGTTTATAGTAGTGTACCAATGTTAATTTCTTGGTTTTGCTAATTAAACTGTGGGGATGTAAGACATTAACATTTGGGGAAATTGGCCGACTGGTACTATTTGTGTAACTTTTCAGTAAGCCTAAAATTATTTCAAAACAAAAATTAAAAAAAAAAGACCTAACACTTCAAAAAGAATATTTTTAAATACAATTATTATGAAAAGTCACTGATGCTAATGATACAAATTTCCAAATACCATGAAATTCTCATCAAGAGACAAGTCATTGTTCTCTTTCATAATCTTCAAACATACCACAGGATTGTCAGCCAAGGTCATACTGATCTTTGAGGTTAAATTTCTGAGTTGACAACTGCCTTACAGTCCCTATCTAAGGCAGTGGTTCTCAATCAGGTTTGTTTTGTTTTAGAAAATTTTGATTTTTAGTAAATTCTGTTTTAATTTCTACATGAGAGAAAGGCTAAAAGGGCTTCAATTAATGTGGTTTGGTATTGCTAGTTAATGAGAATCCAACTGAGCTTCTTTTTAGTACAGGAAAGTCATAAGAGATGTTTTTAGTTGGTACCACTAAAACATCATGTAATAAGTCCTATTTCTGAGCTAACTTATGCTTTCATAAATAACAGTAGTGGAAAGAACAAAGAACTTAAATACAGACGATCTAAAGTTCAATCTAACGACAAACTTCCACCTTCCCCAAAAAACATGTATTAAGAGTCCATCATATGCACAGCACTACAATAAATGCTTGGATAAAAAAAGATGAATAAGACACTCTTTCCTCCTCAGGAGATTAAACTTCCTACATCAATAGCCTCATCTGTAAAAAGGGAATAACATACATGTCCTATCCACCTTACAGGGATACTGCAAAGATAAAATAAGTTAGCTGATGACAAATGCTTCAACAAGTTTTAAAGCAGTATATAAGAAATCATAAAATTCCATCTAGGTCAAGAACATAAGGCTTCTATGTCACCTTTACATGAAGTCACAGAATAATATATCTGCAAATATTAACGTAAAGCTTGAAACTTTATTTTTCCTTTTGTCTTACTGAATTAATAGTGGTAGTTGATAACATGACCACATGAGTATCAACTACCTGAAGAGCTACACACTTTGTAGGCAGATATTTTTAGTTTCTCAAAACATGTGTGATTCAGCCATTATTTATATGGTCTATGTCAGGGATCAGCTAATTTTTTCTGTAAAGGGCCAAATAATAAACATTTTTAGCTTTGTGGGTCATATAGTCTCTGTTGCAACTACTCAACTCAGGCATTATAGCACAAAAGCAGCCATATTCCATACAGAAATAAATGTAGCTATACTCCAATAAAACTTTACAGAAACAAGCAGCAGACAGGATTTGGTCCACAGATCACAGTTTATCATCCATGGTCTGTATCATTTTGAAAACTGAGAATACTTTTTAAGAAGCACTTCTCTAATTTGAGAATTATTTTTTTTAGCAAAACAAATAGCAATTTTCTAGAGTATAGGAAGGAATACTACCTAGGAAAACATATTTCATTAGTAAGACATACAACTGAGTTATTTCTGATAGAAATTAAGTAAGTTTTAAAGAGGGAAACTTACTTGTAATCTTCGTTTGCTGCAGTAAAAATGAAAGCTTCCATAGGGTTCCAGCAAATTGTATTTGTTCTCATATCTAAGATGACCTAAGAAAAGAAGCATACACTAACCCATTACTATGAAATTAAGTCCCTCTAAAATGGATAAGTTCCCACTTCATTTCCTTTCCTTCTTTTATCACTGATTTAAGCAAGTACTTTAGTAAACACCTATTATGTGCACAGTACTTGGCTCAATGCAATAGGAAAAGAAAATCAATAATTGTTTACTGAACACACAGGCAGAGTGCTAAATACTGAAAAATATAAAAATGCTTAATAAATGGTCCCTTGACCTCAAAAAGCTTATAGTTTAGTCAGGAAAAATGAGATACATATAAGAAGAGTTAAAATATAAACAGTGAAGCAGCAAATAATCAAGTATCAAATCAGGGGCAAAATTAATGGTGAGCTTAAAGTGGAGAAGAAAGGTTTCAAAAGATAAGCATGATTTGAGCTGATCTGTGAAGGTCCAGAAATATTATCGTGTTTCTCAACAGGAACATTCTGGGCAGGATAATCTTTTGGTGTGTGTGACTGTCCACTGGAGGATATTTAGCCTCTCAGGAGCCGGCCCATTAAATGCGAGTAACAGTCTCTTAAATGTCCCTCTCACACTTCCAAAGATATACTTGGTTGGGTGGTACAACCCCTGAATGAGAACAGCTACATTAAGGAGAGAAAAGATAGAAGAAACATTGATAGTCTAGTAGGTAGAACAGAGAAATAATAGAAAGTAGAATGTCTGCATCCATCAACGTGACATACATGTAACAAACCCTTACTGACTAAAGCAAATAAATAAATGGAATACAATTTGGGACCAGATTTTGGAGGCCCTTGAGAGCTACAGTTCTTTTCTTCAACCTAAAAGTAATGAAGCACTATTATTAACAACTGAGAATGGAGGAGTGAAGGAGGTAGAAATTACTATTATTAAACTAGTATTTCATGTTAGCATTCTGTTAAATGCCTAAGTATCTTGTTTTATTCTTACCATTGGGCTGCAAGGTAGCTATTAATACCACCATTTCACAGGAGAAACACAGGGTAAGTTACCTGCTTAAAGTCTAACACCAAAGTTCATGCAGGATCTTCCCTCCATATCACATGAATGAGGGAAATGATTGGAGTGGTAGTATACTTTGGAAAGATTATCCTATTTATCTAGTTCAAACTTCAAGGAATATACTCTACTCCTAATATTTCTGAATTTATTACCTGTTAGGAACAACAAAAATATTCAAAACATTTCTGTTACCTGTGGACTATGACATCGGACTTGTGGCACATGAACAAGGTCTAGCTCTTCTTGCACTCTCTCAATTCTAGCACCCGAAATCAACTTTATACCTTTTTTACTTATAATGGCACTCCCCTCTTTACCAACAATATTTCTCTCCCTCTCTAGAGTCAGCTTAAGGTTGTATTAACTTTGATATCTAAGTCCTGGAATGACTGCTTTAGAACTGTTGGGAAATCTGACACCTTGAACAGGACAGCGCTTGTCTAAATAAAACGTCAAACCCCTTGGCATGTAACTAAACAAATAAAGGTAGTTATGTAAATTTGTTATAAAACTTTCTGGAATAAAATACCATATGTGTCATATGATAATCACAGGGCCTGACGTAACGGGATGCAATACTCTTTTAAGAACTTCCAATTCAGTAAGTACAAACTAGATGCCTAAAATCTGCTGGCATTATGGAAGACACAAAGACTAGGATACAGTACCTCATGGAAATTTAAGGGTCTCTAACAAGCAACAGGAAATTGAGAGAATGCCATTATGGTCATTTTGGGTTCTAAGGACACCTCTATTAAAGAGTTTTTTTTAATTCTGAAAAAACATTTGCTCCATATTTTCAGTCACTCCACTTACAGGGGGATGCATTAACAACTGTATAAAGCAGAAGACAAATTGAAACTCACCTTTTTCAGAGGAGTAGCTTGCCTCATATCATATAGTACTATATTCCTGTCAGAAGCACAACTTCCCAAGAGAAATGTCTAAAAATAAGTATAACAATCATCAGTTAAAAGCTAGGCTTGGCAGCAAACCATGTCCATTCAGTGAACAAATGATTTAATTACCCTCAATGTTTATGTTTAAGATACAAAGTTATAACATTAAAGTCAATTTTCAGAGGGTACAATGAATCGCTCATAATCTCAGCAACCTAAGCCAAGTATTTTCATTGTTAAATCCCCACTTTAGATGCCTGTGATGATACTGTACAGATAATTCTGCATTCTATTTTAAAACAACATATTTTACTTATCCATGCTTCAACTTAGACCTGTTTCCTGTTCTTCAGTATTATAAATAACACTTCAAAAAACATTTGCATACATTTAGCTCTCCTTTTTCTAAGGGTAAGATTTTAGTAGTGGCATTACTCAATCAAAAAGTATGAACAATTTTATGGCTTTTGATATTTAGGAGTAATTGTTTTCCAAAGAGTTGTACCAATATACATTACAATGTGGAAATATATTAATTTTACTGCAACTGGGCAGCAATAGGTAGTGCCATTTAAAAATAATATCTGTATGGCAATATTTCCTATATACTGTCATTCTTTGGCATCTGTGGGGGACTGGTTTCAGGACCACCCACAGATACCAAAATCCACAGATGCATGAGTCCCTTGCCCTCTGTAACCACAGACACAGAACCCGCGGAAATGGAGGGCCTACTATATAAATTACTGCTTTATTAGCAGTTAAACATTTCCTCATATTTATTAACTCTCCGTATAAACTAGGCGTGTCCTTTGTCCAACTGTTCCAAGATGTTTAAAATATTTATTTGTAAGTCAGTTATAAATGTATTAAGTGCTTACATAATCCTTGGCATTAAGTGAAAATAAGCTGTCTACCCACCAGTGGAGTCCCAAATCCCACCCTCTGTAGTACCATTCCTCCTCACCCATGGTTCCTGATACAACTCTTGGCTTCTGCCTCTATTATTCCTACTGCAAGCGTTAAGAGGAACTAGAAGAGTTATTTAGTAAGCAGCTGTATGGCCTGCCAGCTCCTACTACATGGGTGTATATAGTTCAAATAAAACTCATAAAGCCAATGCTACCATCACGATCTCTTCTCAGTTCTTTCCAAAACCCTCCTTCTTAAACCACTTCTTCTCTAAGCCTTTCCCCTAGTGACTCCTCTCAACCTTTCTTAGTTTCTCATTATGTCACTCCAAAATCTGACCAGGTTCTGTTTCTAAAAGTAAAGACTTTAATTTGAACAAAGCAAAAAATTCTACCTAGACGGAAAGCTGACTTTCATACTGTAAAATGTAGCACTGCTCAGCATAAACTTTCGGCTTTATGAGAATTCTAGGCTTCAATATTTTAACAAAAAATTAATTATTAATGATTAGGAGACAAATACACTCCATTTGTTCATAGCAACATGCCCTTTCCATTAAGTTTAAAACAGGGTAACAGACATGCACACCATTTGCTTTTACCACTAAGTCAGTTCGTAGGTTAATAAAACACGCATTCACACACAGCTGAACAAATAGAGTTTTTATACAGGCAAATTTGAAAAACATGGTTGCTAGGTCATCACTCATAATTAATTATGATTTTAGAATTGGCCATCAGCTCTTCTGACACAGGTGTTCACCAAAACAGAGAAACAAAAGATCTCATTCACCCTTTAGAGAACTAGGAATCAGTATCTGTCTGTTCCTCCTGTTTATTTTTTTTTTTTAAATAGCAGTAACACCACCATCTTAAATTTGGGGAGCACCTTTTAAAAATATTCACATATATTATCACATTTTACGCTTACAACAAACCTAAGAAGCACAATGAAGATATAATTAATCTCATTTTAAAAATAAACAAATACAGGGCTTCCCTGGTGGCGCAGTAGTTAAGAATCCGCCTGCCAATGCAGGGGACACGGGTTCAAGCCCTGGTCTGGGAAGATCCCACATGCGCGGAGCAACTAAGCCTGTGTGCCACAACTACTGATCCTGTGCTCTAGAGCCCGTGAGCCACAACTACTGAGCCCACGTGACGCAACTACTGAAGCCTGCATGCCTAGAGCCCGTGCTCTGCAACAAGAGAGGCCACCGCAATGAGAAGCCCACACACCACAACGAAGAGTAGCCCCCGCTCACTGCAACTAGAGAAAGCCCGCACGCAGCAAGGAAGACCAAACACAGCCAATAAATAAATCAATAAATTTATTAAAAAAATAAAATAAAATAAAAAATAAACAAATACAGAGAAAAATTGTGACTTGTATAAGGTCAATGCAAAGGCATGCTGGCAGGAAATACAGTTCCAGCCTAGGTCCACCGCAAGTAAGACATAAAATGTTCCCACAAGTTGCTTGTGTTTGTAACCTGCTTCTGCCTAGTGTCACCTCGGGCTGGCTCTGAAAAGCTGGCTTGCCCCTTCATGCCATATCTCACTTCTACAACCAAGGGGAACACAGGGAAGGTAGACAGAGGATGGAGTGAGGAAGATATAGTAGGGACAGATACCCTGTACCAGCGAGCAGCAAACATTTTCTGTAAAGGGCCAGAAAGGAAGTATTTTAGGCTTTGTGGGCCATATGGTTTCTGCAGTGCTTACTCTACTTTGTAGTGCAAATGCCGTTACAAACAATAAATGAGCAAAAGGGCACGGCACGGCTGTGTTTCAGTAAAACTTTTTTTTAAACAAAGACAGACAGTGGGCTCACAGACCATAGCTTGGCAACCCCTGCTCTACACCTGCAGCCTCTCCCAGAAGTGTATATGCAGGTGTGTGCTGGAGGCAGGAGCGCATCCTCTGACTGACTTCTCAGCAGCACCTCAAAGCCAAGTTCACATCACACCGCAGCACCTCAGTCTTAATACGCTGCTACTGTGACTTAACCTTTTTTCCTCATTTATCAGTTAGGGTCTCCAAGAGTGTAAAACTTGCAGATCAGGATTTTCTCTGATACCATCTAACAAGATAATCTCCTGATGATTTCTAAAATCAGCTTACACATGCAGTGATTTCCTTTTCTTTCTGCAGGAAAAGCCATCTCTACTGAGTCTTCTGGAAAATGAGTTCATCATTTGTTATGTATTCAGGAAAAGCTCAGGGAAAAGTCTGGAGTCCAGGGGATAGCTTAGCCTTCAGGGAAGCCTCCTTTCCCAAACTCGGACCTGAATAAACAATAAGTAGGAACTTCCCTGGTGGAGCAGTGGTTAAAAATCTACCTGCTAATGCAGGGGACACGGGTTCGAGCCCTGGTCCAGGAAGATCCCACATGCCACGGAGCAACTAAGCCCGTGTGCCACAGCTTCTGAGCCTGTGTTCTAGAACCCGCGAGCCACAACTACTGAAGCCCGTGAGCCTAGAGGCCGTGCTCCGCAACAAGAGAAGCCACCACAATGAGAAGCCCGCACACCGCAACGAAGAGTAGCCCCCGCTCGCCGCAACTAGAGAAAGCCCGCACGCAGCGACAAAGACCCAATGCAGCCAAAAATAAAATAAATAAATTTATTTTTAAAAAAGTAGGCTAATCTCTAACTCTTCCCTTAGACCTGGAAGAAATCAGGAATCACAGTTCAGACTTTTGAGCAAAGAAAAATATAATTATCATGTAGTACAAAAATAACCATGCATATTATTTTGAAGCACTGGTGCCCCTGCCACGTACAAATAATTAAAGAAAACAATGCTCAACACTCCTTCTCCTGACCTCCAAGAGAGTTAAGAAAAATTCACATTTTCCTAAAGGTACAAAAATGTTAATCTGTGGAACATCGAGTGTTGAAGGCACAAATAAAACCAGAGTTTCACTGGACAGTATGTGCTTGGATTCTACCCCCACGAGCACATGCACACACTCACCTCTTAACAGTGCTGAACACTAGTATCTGGGACTATAACTGCAGGCAAACCTGTCAAGACCTGACCAAAGGTATCAGAACTCAGATGTAATCTGGAAAATGGACCGAATGCTAGAACACCACTAAAATTCAGAAAATTCTTGTATCATACATTCAAAAGTTTCCTAAACAGAGCTGAAATGACTAGATAATGAGAAAACAATAAGCAGAACATATTTCAAACAGGAACATTACCTCAATTGGGTTAAATTTAACACTGCTTATGCTGTCAAATCCCCAAGTCATTGAACATATAGGACTGGTTCTTTGTTCATCCCAAATGTCTACTTGCTGTCCACATGTGGCAAAAACAGCTTCTTTCCAGTGATGATCAATCCCTGTATATACTGTCTTTTAAAGCAAAGATGTTGTTATAGATGAGTCTTTTCATTAGTACTTCAAATCTACAGAATATTTTAAATATATTTCTCTACACTCTCATTTGTTTAAGAAAATCCCAGCTCACAAAGAAGTTTCTTTGAAGCCCTCACTGAAAGGAGAAAACTCTACCATAAGAAATGATGTTTCTTATCACACCTTCTGGGAATAAAGAAAAAATGTTAACATGGGATGTATTTAATTAAGTTTGAATACATATCACTGAAGTAATTTTTAAATCATCATTGGGTATTGAAGGATCTTGGAACCAACTAATGAAACACAAGGGTAATTTCTAAAAAACTTAATTCCACATTTAACATATGAAGTACTGATTCCCAGGACAGAAACACAGATATGGACAACTGCATTAAAATTTATGGGGAGAAATAAAATTGGCGAGCGTGGATGCTAAGACTGTTAAAAGCAATAAAATCTCATAAATTTGGTATGATTTACTTAAAAATATGCGACTCATCTATTCAGGACCAGCTTAAAGTCTACCTTTGTACTGTATGGCAAAAAATATTTGCAAAGCAAATTAAAGGGAACTATTTAGCCAATACTCTAAGCTTTTAAGAACTCTTATCAGCATCCGCAGATTTAGAATTATTTTTTATTCATGAAGGCAAGTCCTACAAACTTTTCCATAATAAGAATTAACCCCCAATACCACAGAGAAGGGGTAACACTAAATGTTTCAAAAATCTTTGGAACTCCTAAAGAAAAGACATTTTACAAGAATGAAACCAATTTTGTTTTACGAATTACTATTTTTTACCATCTGCAAATTATTTCCATTTCATACTAATATCCCACCTCCATGTCCCTTCAAGAACACGCAGATTGACCATTAGAACACAGGAAGGCCCTGATCATGGGCTGGACCCCTCATTTAAAGAAAGAACATTTAGAACTTCTTGAAACCTGAAAAGCAGAACCTAAATATATACTAAATATAATACTGAAATGACAAAGAGATTTTAAAGATGTGATATTTAAAGATTAATTCTAATTTTAGAATTTCACTTAATATCAAAACATAAGCATTAAAAAACATGGGTAGGCCAAATTATCTGAACTATTAAGCTATAACTAAACTATATCATCTGATTTGCAGAATGTTAAGAAATGTAAGTAAGATTTATACAAAAACCACACTATTACATTTATTCATTTCCTAAAGAATTCTTTCAAGTAAGAAATTCTGAGCTTTGTGAAAGATCCATGATGATATAAATCAGAAGCTGAAGCATTTTTTTCTGACCTTACAGATTTCCTCCCATGTTCTTGCTCTAGAAAATGGTTCACTGCATCCTCTAGCTAAAAACAGAAACTGAACCCTACTGGAATGAACACCGAAGAACTGTTCAAATTCTTGAACTGCAAAGGACATTCATTGCATTAAATGTTGCTTAGAACAGGCCAATTATTGCAGCCTAAAGTCTCTGATTTCTTATTTATATCTTTTTTGAAATTAAAATTATGAAATAATTGTAGGTAAAAGAGAAGAATTCTAATAGCCCAAGTATGGGTCAATTTATTTTTGTACCTTTCCTAATATTGTATGCAATGGTTCCTCCTCTTCTCCATAGCTTGGTCCATCCATTTTCCACTGCTTCACAGTTTTGTCATCACCAACCTAGAAATATTTATGATGATGATGATAATGAACAAGTTATAAACTGTAAACTTGCCAACACATACATCAAATTATAAACCTCTCAGTTTAAAAAAGAACACAGGGGCTTCCCTGGTGGCACAGTGGTTGAGAGTCTGCCTGCCGATGCAGGGGACACGGGTTCGTGCCCCGGTCTGGGAGGATCCCACATGCCGCAGAGCGGCTGGGCCCTTGAGCCATGACCGCTGAGCCTGCGCGTCCGGAGCCTGTGCTCCGCAACGGGAGAGGCCACAATAGTGAGAGGCCCTAGTACCGCAAAAATAAATAAATAAATAAATAAATAAGAACACATACCATATTCTTCCAGTACTGTATTTATTGATGCATTTATGTCCCACCTTGTTATAGTAAAGATTTGTGACAAACACATGAAGTACACAAAATTTAAAACAGCATGAGCAGAGCAAAAGAAGAGTAGGGTAGAAACAAAGTTAGGTCATAAACATGGCAAAAACTGCATTATTGTAATAAAGATGACTTCAAATTAGGGAGAAAAATGAATTACAATAAAATGGTATTGCGAGATCAGATTGGTCATTTAAGAAGTATGAACCAATCTGATATCTTATATAAAAATAAAATTCCAGGTAATTTTAAATGTAAAAAATGCAACAAAACCCATAAAAAATACTAGAGAGAAGGCATTTTTAAATCTTGGCATGGGTAAAGTCCTTCTTTGCATGACACAAAACTCCAGAAACTATTAAGTCAGAGGTTGTCAAACCGTGAAGTGTAGACTTCTGAAGGACCCTGAGAATTTTTCAGGGGTCCAGGAGGTTGAGACTATTTTCGTGTTAGTAAAGGCACTGCTTGTCTTTTCACTAAGCTGACAGCTGCACAGATGGTGAAAGAAATGGTGGGTAGAACTGTTGGCGCCTTAGCCCAAATGAAAGCAAGGCAACAAACTATGGTAATTTAGACTTTGGTATGTGGCAGATATGTTCAAGATATTAGGTAAACATCAATTTTACTAATTTTTTTTGGAAATGTTTCCTCAGGCAAGGGAAACAAATGGGACTCCATCAAACTTAAAAAACTTTTGCACAGCAAAGAAAACTATCAACAAAATGAAAAGGCAAATGATATTTGCAAACGATATATCCAATAATGGGTTAATATCCAAAGTATACAAAGAACTCATACAACTCAGTATCAAAAAAACAACTCAAATAAAAAATGGGCAGAGGCTCTGTACAGACATTTTTTCAAAGACAAACAGATGGCAAATTAGGCACAGGAAAAGATGCTCAACATTACTAACCATCAGGCAAATGCAAATCAAAACCACAATCAGATATCACCTTAGACCTGTCAGAATGGTTATTATCAAAGCCAACAAATAACAAGTGTTGGTGAGGATGCAGAGAAAAGGAAACCTTTGTGCACTGTTGGTGGGGATGGAAATCAGTGTAGCCACTATGGAAAACAGCATGGAGATTCCTCAAAAAATTAAAAATAGAACTACCGTATGACCCAGCAATTCAACTCCTAGGTATTTATTGGAAGATAACAAAAACACTAATTAGAAAAGATATAAGCACCCCTATGCTCAATGCAGCATTATTAACAATAGCCAAGACAGGGAAGCAACCTAAGTGCCCATCAACAGATGAATGGATAAAGAAAATGTGTTATATATATACAGTGGAATATAACTCAGCCATTAAAAAAAGAATGAAATCTTGCAATTTGCAAGAACATCGATGGACCTAGAGGGTATAATGCTAAGTGAAATAAGTCAGACAAAGATAAACACTGTATGATTTCACTTATATGTGAAATCTAAAAAACAAATGAACAAACATAACAAAATAGAAACAGAATTATCAATATAGAGAACAAAAAGGTGGATGCCAGAGGGGAGGGGGTAGGGGAATGAGAGAAATAGGTGAGAGAGATTAAGAGGTATGAACTTCCAGTTGCAAAATAAGTGTATATAGTCAATAACTATGGGTATCTATATATGGTGACATCATAACTAGACTTACTGTAGTGATCATTTTAAAATGCATAGAAATATTGAATCACTATGTTGTACACCAAGAACTAACATAGTGCTGTAGGTCAATTGTACTTCAAAAACAAAAAAACAAACTTACAGAAAAAGAGATGAGATTTGTGGTTACCATAGGTGGAAGGGGGAACTGGATGAAGGCAGTGAAAGGTACAAACTTATTTATAAGATAAATATTAGAGATGTAATGTACAACATGATAAATATAATTAACATGGCTGTATGTTATATATGAAAGTTGTTGAGACTAAATCCTAAGAGTTCTCATCACAAGAAAAAAAAATCTTTTTTCTATTTCTTTAATTTTGTATCTATATGAAATGATGGATGTTCACTAAACTTACTGTGATAATCATTTCATGATGCATGTAAGTCAAATCATTATTGCTGTACACCTTAAACTGACACAGTACTATATGTCAATTATACCTCCATAAAACTGTTTCTAATCCCCAAAATAAAAATGTTTCTAAACCTAACAACTACTTTCAACTGTTTTCACTCCCCAGGAGTGACTATTATTGCTTATGCAGACTATTAAAACAGCCTCCAAACTGATCACTTACTGCTGTCAAAATCTCAAAGCTCAGCTTAGATTCTGTCATTCCCCTATTAAAAAGCTTTCAATGAACTTGAACAGGTATTTGTACATGATAGCATTATTCACAAAAGCCAAAAGTTGGAAATAACCCAAACGTCCATTGATGGATGAATGGATAAACAAAATGTGGTATATACATATAATGGAATATTATTCAGCCTTAAAAGGGAAAGAAATTCTGATACATGCTACAACATGGATGAGCCTTAAGGACTTTATACTAAATGAAATAAATGCGACACACGGGGACACACAGAGACACAAAGTCCAACAGTGATTACCGGGAGCTCGGGGGTGGGAGGTAGGGGTGGGAGGTGTGGAGTTAGTGTTTAATGGGTACAGAGTTTCAGTCTGGGAAGGTGATAGTGGTGATGGTGTACAATGATGTCAATGTACTTAATGCCACTGAAATGTACACTTAAAAATGGTTAGAATGGTAAATCTTACGTTATGTATATTTTATCATACACAAAAATCCTTCAATGAGGTATTAATAACAGACAAAGGAGTACAAATTGTTCATCTTGTTTTGTTTCTTTTTTTAAAGTGGCTTGCTTTTTTTTTGGGGGGGGGGCTGCCTTGGGTCCCCGTTGCTGTGCACAGGCTTTCTCTAGTTGTGGCGAGCGGGGGCTACTCTTGGTGCATGGGCTTCTCATTGCAGTGGCTTCTCTTGTTGCGGAGCACGGGCTCCAGAGCGCAGGCTCAGTAGTTGTGGCGCACGGGCTTAGTTGCTCCACAGCATGTGGGATTTTTCCCAGACCAGGGATCAAACCTGTGTCTCCTACGTTGGCAGACGGATTCTTAACCAGTGCGCCACCAGGGAAGTCCCTACTCATCTTGTTTTAATCCCACTTCTGAGTGTCCTATAGAACATTAGTTGAGTAATATGTTAAGTAATTATGTATAAAAAGATTGAAAAGTATGGAAAAGGCTGGATTACATAAAGAAAACCAGGACTTCCAAGTTTTAATAAGTTATTTTGCACTGTGAAACTCTGAAAGGGCCTTGGTCCGTGTAAATGAACTCAGAAAATATTCAATTACATCAGTCTTATACATGTTGAAAAGAGTTAATGATTTAACTGCATTATACTTACAGTAAAAAAGGAAGTCCCACAAAAGCGAGTACATATTCCTCGTACAAAACCTTCATGTGCTTGTATCATACGAATACATTTTCGTTTAGTTAAGTTCCAAATTCTAACCTACAATAAAGCATACTAGGAAATTTCAGTGAATTATAAATAAAAAACGTTCAGGCACAGGAGTACATTGCAAGAAAAATAAATTCAACACTGAAAAGGCTGTAAATCACTCTACCAGACAGCTAAAAACCAAATCCTCTATATTAAAATAATGCAATGTCTATGGAGAAGAATATCAACAAGCAGAAAACTGAATCTGTTAAATGCTCTGTTGATTCTAGTTTAAAGTGTTTCAAAGCTTTCTTTCTTTGCCAGAGTGGGGAAATTAAGTGTTGAATTGTTAATAACATCCTCTGTGGAAAAAAACTCACAGTTAAATATCTGTACTGTAAACATGCCTTATTACTTACTGTCAAATAGCCTTAAGTTATACATTTTAAATATCTTAGGTTTAGATAAGAAACTACTGAAATTACCAATTCAAATAGAATTTACTCTTGAGAATTAGAAAACAGAACATAGAAAAATAAAATCAAAACAGTTAAAACCCACAGTAACACACAGCTAAAGGAAGAACATTTGTAATATAACTATTTTTAGTTTAAAATATCAACGATTAGAGTGACACTTGCCTCTCCATCACATGCCCCAGAAAGGACAGTAGCCAGACTCTTCGGATGTTTTGCCAAGCAACTGACTCCGTCTCGGTGACCATCCAGGGAAGCAAGGAACGGTTTCGCAAAAACCCGTTCCAGTTTGGTGGCATTTAAAGCTCTTACATATTCTCGTGGGACCTCAAAAGGATGTAAGGTAGGATCATAGTTTCTTGGAACTGAAATAAGAATGATTCCTCTTAATAAAATAATTCACATTTAATATTTCCTGTGGTCTTCCTCAGCTAATCATTCAATTTGTTCCTCAAAAAACCTTTATCAGGGACACTGTCTGTGCCTAGCACTGTGGAGAATACAAAAGTTGAAGACCCTTTGTCCAAAACCTTTCCGAAATTACCAGAAAATCATGGAATTGTCTTCCTTATTTTATGTTTCACAGAGCTCCAATACTTCAATCTTTCCATTTTGTTATCTATTAACACTTCCATCCAGAAACTATAAAGAAATAGGAAGATGTTATAAGAAATAAGACCCTTAATAACAAGATCAGGTAACTAATAACTTCCTAACCTCAAGATTCTGTGACCAGTCAGTCATTCACTCATTCCTTCATTCAGACATTAATAATGCAACTCCTAGGTAGCAGGTGATGTCTAAATACAGGATATAGAACCAAATACGATTGTACCACTCTCTGCAAGCTCAGTCTGATGGGAAAGACTGATAGTCACAATAAGAACGAGGCAATGTAATAAAAACTCTGATATTAGTATAAAAATATGTGACAGAAGCATAGAAGGAGAGTGCTTAAGTGTGTACAGGATGGGGGGAAACGTGCAGGGGATAAGTTTGGAAAGATTATTGTTCAGAGAAAGCTTCCCAGAGCTAGGAGAGAAACTGGGTGAGGGCTTGTGACACAGGATGCCCCAAAGAAAATGACTGAAATGCACTCAGACTGGCAAGAGTAAACGTAAGCTAGTTGTGGGAAAAGTAATCACTGGTGAAACTGAAGAGGAAGATGGGACCAAGTTCAAGGAGTAGGGATGATGTCAAGTCCAAATGACACAACCTAATTTGCATTTTAGAAGCATTACTGTTTTGTTACTTAATATAACTTAATATATATTTACTTAGCATTGCTCATAATATACATATATAATCTCCACGACTCAATGATAGTGAAACAGCCTCACCTTGTACGGCTTAACCCCTTACTCAAACTCCGAAGACATGGCCCTTTTCTTATGCCTTACGTTTATTCCTGCCCTAAGGCATTGCACCTGCTATTCTCTTCGCTTAGAATAGTCTGTTCATACATGGATGGTCCCTTGTCATTTAGGTATCACGAGTTATAATTCATAAGCAGTCAGCATGTTAATGGGGAAACAAGACACCCAGTAACAGAAAAATAAAGCTCATTAATTTCATTTTAGCCATTCCCACATCAAACTTCTCCACAAGTTTTTAAGAGAGAACTGATGGCTTTACGTTTCACCTTTATCTCTTTCCACATCCAGAAGGACGTAATTTTAAGTAGTAAATTAACCAAAAGTTAGAGCAAAAGGAAAGGTTTAAAGAAGTCTGCTCAATTGTTAAATCCGTCAATCCACGAGTTTGGCTCACTCAAGTTCCACTTTTCTTCAACAGGAACCTGAGAACAATCAGGGAGCAGCAGCTGGAAAGGGGGAGGTGGAATCATTTCCCCATATAACTAACTTTCCCTCTTACCCCTAGAGAAAGTTATTAGAAAAAGTACATGAAGACAAGGGTTCTGCTACCCAGTACCAGAGCGGCTTTATGCCCTGGCGAAAGGGAACAGGAAAAGAACGAGAGTGGAACACCAGGCTCCCCTCCAGCTTTATTCCGTGGAAGCCGAGGCCAGATCCAAGCCTGGCGGACTCCCGACTAACTTGTCTCACCTCTCTGTAAGTCCAGTTTGGTTTCGCGGACATAGCTGTCCGGGTTCCGGCTCAGCATCTTCACCTTCATCTTGTTCCTAGCTCTTCCCGACTCCACGAGCCTACCCCTTCAGGTTCTTGTTGCCGCCGCCTCCTCCTCTACCAACACACACCACTTCCGCTTCTTCTAGACTACTTCCTGTCACGTGGCTTCTACGGAGCGGAAACCGGGCTTCGCTGGGCCCTGCGGTGCTCCGTAGTTTTGCGGACAAAGGTTGGCAGGGGGCGGAGTTTCAGAGGTGGTCTCCCATCCACGCCCTTCGGCCTAAGCCAGCCGCCGAGGTGGGCGAGGCGGGGCGGGGACTTGGCGGAGGCGCCCCGCCCCTTCTCACTCTCCTCCAGGTAGGCGTGGCGTGCGGCAGCACACTTCTCCAGTACCCCTGGCCCCTGGGTCTCTCGGCTTCATCCCGCGCCCAGGCGTGTGACTCCACGCGCGGGTCCCGGAAGTGGGCTCGTGCCCTGCGGTTTCTGCTCCAGCGTGGCGACCGTCGCCACGGTGGCGGCCACTGCATCTCTTCCCACTTCCACGGCATCACCGGGCCCTGAGCCCATGACGGGCCAGGGCCAGTCGGCGTCCGGGTCGTCGGCGTGGAGCACAGTATTCCGCCACGTCCGGTACGAGAATCTGGTGGCGGGCGTGAGCGGCGGGGTCCTTTCCAACCTCGCACTGCACCCGCTGGATCTCGTGAAGATCCGCTTCGCCGGTAAGAAACCGTTCAGACCCTGGACTTCTCCTTGCTGTCACCCCGAACTGAGTGATAAAAGACGCAGACGGAGGCATTGGCCTCTCCTGCCTCTTCCATACGGCAGGTGAGGCGAGCGTTGAAGAAGATGCTGTCAGGGCTCGCCTGGGGCCAGATATGAGGAAGGGGTGTTTGGTAAAGTGGTCTGGCAGCCGTCGTCCCCTTTCCCTAATACTGAGGGATGAGGAACATGGATATAAAAGTCTGAGAAAAGTTCTCATTGGTATAGAACGTGGGACTCAAAGCCTGGTTTATAAAATAAAGGGTTTATCACATTTTAGGGCTTAACCCTCACAGGTGTAAATCATTCACCCTTGGAGGTACAGGTTTCTCCCGCTTTTCGAAAGTTCGCTTTACAGCACCTCCCTTTTAGGAAAGGCTTACATTAGTACCTGTTTTCCGCTAACCCAAAAATCCGAGAGAAATCCGAAGTGGATTTTCGCCATTACAAATAAAAGGCGAAAAGCGAAAATAGCATTCAGCGTCTGTTTTGCAGCAAGCCCTTGTAGAGGCAGCATGCACCGCCAGCAGCGCGAGTGGCACCGCCAGCAGCGCGAGTGGCACCGCCAGCTCCTTTCCTGGGAACTGCACTCAGCATCTCAGCATCAAGCCGCCATTAACTTTGAACTGTGTCTGTGAGCATCTGTGCTTTATCTGGATTGATTTTGTTCATCCATTAGCAAGGTGTGTGTTAAGGTAATAGCTTCTTCGCTTTATGCAATTTTGGCTTATTAAAGCTTTCATGCTTTACTTTCGCATAGCCAGGGAAACCTGTACTTTGAAAGCTAAGGATAGTCACGTGTTTGGCCTCAGGGCTGAGGGAAATGCAAGTGCTTGGAGTAGGGAGTAATCCTTAGCAGACGGTTATGAATGAGGTTGGGATAGAATTCTCTTGAAAGTTTGTTTTTGGTGTTTACAGTGTCCTGTGAAGGAATGTCCTGTGAAGGAATAAGTAGCTAGAATTCAAATAGTATTGTTCTTTATTTAGCTTTATTGAATTAAGCTCATTGAGTTAAGCGAATTAAGTATATTGAAATTAACAAAGTACAGATAAACTGATAACATAAACTCAACATTAAATTCTGGAAAAGATAGCTTCAAAGAAGGTCTTTGATAACTTTATTTGGAAAGTATTTTCTGTCATTTCAGTTCTCTTATTACTGTTACTAAAAGTGGGGTCCGGCTGCTCGGCATTCAAAAGCCAATAAAGAGGCAAAGTTGGTGGAAGGGAAAGTTTGCTTTATTTCAGAGGCAGGCATCTGGAGGCGGGAGGGGGACCTCGTGTCCAAAGGCTGATTCCCACCCCCCCCACTTCCCGGACAGTCAGTGGGTAAGACCTTTTATAGGTGGAGGGAGGGGACTACATGTAGAAACAACACAGCAGCTCTGACAGTCATCTTGAAATTGGTCATGCAGCATTATCTTGATTGTTTTAAGTACAGTTAGTCTTCAGTTCCAGGGTCGGTTTGTTCCCATTTCTTTGAGGCCAGTTCTTGGAATTGTGGCAGCTTATGTCATGGCTAATCTGGTCATCATGTAGTTAACTTCTTCCACCTGGCGAGCATTTCAGTATCTACAAAACAGCTCAAAGGATATGGCTCAGAATATTATCTACAGCCCTTGAAGAGGAACTAAAGGTCCTTGACTTTGCTGAATGAGTAAATTATTATTATTTGGTCCTGTTTGACCGTTTTCCTTTGCTTCCATATTTTCTCACTTCTCTAATTAAACTTATTCTTTGACCAAAGTTTTTCTACAGGCAAAACCAGGCAGAGGATGTGGGGGGAAAGGACCATAGGGTCCTGCTCTATTTCATTACAAGTTAATTTCTACCATGAGAATTAGATCAGAAGTGGATTATCTTAAAGAGTAGGTAATTGTATTCTGTTCACCTGGTGTATATTGGTCTTTTAACATTTGTAGACTGCTGTATGGGATACAGAAGCACCTAAAGTTCTTGCCCTCAGGAAACTTACATTCTAATGGTAGGTTTGAGACTAAGTCAAATAAAAAGTAATTGTAGACAACATAAAATTAAGGGCAAAATGGAATAAATGCAAATACCAAAACATGAGTAGAGATAGACTGTTAAGAAAAGTGTAGATTGGTGATGACCAGATATATATCTGTATCTGTAAATGTTCCATTAGATCTTTTTTTTTTTAATATAAATGTATTTATTTATTTATTTTTGGGTGTGTTGGATCTTCGTTTCTGTGCGAGGGCTTTCTCTAGTTGCGGGGAGCGGGGGCTACTCTTCATCGCAGTGCGCGGGCCTCTCACTGTCGCGGCCTCTTGTTGCGGAGCACAGGCTCCAGATGCGCAGGCTCAGTAGTTGTGGCTCACGGGCCTAGTTGCTCCGTGGCATGTGGGATCTTCCCAGACCAGGGCTCGAACCCATGTCCCCTGCATTGGCAGGCAGATTCTCAACCACTGTGCCACCAGGGAAGCCCTCCATTAGATCTTGAGGTTCCCCAGAGAAGGACTAAAATTTTTGACAGCTGGAGAGGAGGCAAGAAGCCATTGAAAATCAGTGAAAATTATGGAGTGTTCTCCCTAGAAGAAAACCCACAGAGGCGTATAATTTCCATAGTTTACCATGCACACACAAATAATAATTATGACAACAGGGAACATTCATTGAGCATTTACTTGCAGCAAGAGCAATGAACTAAGAACCTTACTTGCATTATATCATTTACTACTCTGAACAACCCTGTGAATTTATTATCCCCGTTATACAGGTGAGAATAATCGAAGCTGACTAACTTGCCCAAGTCACAAGTTTATAAAGGTAGATCTGGAATTTGAACCCAGGCAGGCTAACTCAAGTACCCTCTGGTACTTAACGACTTACCCCAGTACCTCTACGAACTCCTGGTATACTGTGGCTTGAACATGAAGGCAGGAATTCTGGACTTGGCTGCAGATGCAGACCTATATGACTTGGTATTTCTCTTCTGCAGCATTTTATGTAAGAGCAGAAGAGGCGATGGTTGAGATGATCACTGAGGAATAGTGTGGTTGGCCTGATGAGTTTAAGACAGTGCTGTGAAGCAAACTGTGCCTGAGAAAAGGGAATTCTTGGTACCTGAGAATATTGGTAGTCTTGGTGAAATGGAGAGAGTATTAGGAGACCAGTAGGGCTGAAGTGACTGAGATAGGATTGGGAGATCCTATCTAGGAGTTGAAGCAGAACTTTGTAATAACAAGCCCATAGTGTGGCTGTGAAATGGTGATAAGAAAGAAGAAAACTTAGGAGGATAAATAACTGAAATCAAAATAGTTGCCTGGCCACCAGCATTAGTACTAGAGTTTTTATGCTTTCATAAAATTAAGCCCTTATAATAAAATTATACCTAGTGATGGGGGTGTTAGTCTTGACCATTAAACCAAACCTGCAATATTTCAGTGAGTTCAGGTACAGATTGGAACTCAGACGTGTCCAGAGTAGTCGAAGGATTAGAAATCATTTCATACGAGAAATGACTGGAGGAACTAGTTTAACTTAGGGGGTGGGAGGGACTTAAGGTATTTAGAGAACTGCCATGTGGGAAGAGAAGCTGCCTTATTGCAGGTGATCTGAAGGGCAGACAGAGGTTGGGTGGAAATTACAGGGAAGCAGATTTTGGCCTGGCAAAGTGCTGGTGCTCAGAAGTGAAACTGGCAATGACTGGCAGTGGTTCAGCAGTTGGATGACAGAGGTTAGAAGATATTCTTGTGTTGGGTGGAAAGGTCACTTGAGGTGATTATTGAGGCCCCTTATAACTTCAAGACTTAAAGTATTCAAGATGACACTTTAAGTCATCAAGAATGATGAGAGGGAGCCCCAACAAAGAATGTGAATGAGGTATAAAAATAGTAATTTTCTAAAATAACCTGAAATCCTAATCTGTAGGTTAATCAAGGAACCAAAATGTAGAGCCCGTAACAAGAATAGCATACAGTCAAGTTTTGTATGTATATGGTATTGCAAGACCCAGTAGCATAAATAAAGTAATACTTACTGAATGTTTGCTATGTGCCAGGCATGCTTTTAAGAGCTTTATATGTATTAACCCACTTAATTCTCTGTAACTTTTAAAGTTAGGTTCTGTTATTTTTCCCATTTTGTGGATGAGAAAACTCAGGCACAGAGTAATCTAGTAACTTACTCAGGGTCACACAGTAAGTGTTGGAATTGGGGTTCAAACCCAGGAAGTCTGATTTCATAGCGTATGCTGTTAGACTGAAACCATAAGTAGGTAGTTTGGTGTAACTAAAGGGTAAAATGCTAAAGGTTGAAACGAAAATTATTCCAGAAAGTTAAGCTTCTGGATTGACACATCTTTTATGCCATGTAAAAATGGAAGCCAGGTCTGGATGTTAGGAATGAGATCAGGACTAGAGATGTAGAAACCATAGCGCAGGGATAGAAATTGAAGCTACTTAATGATTGAGAGACTACCCCTGTTGAGTGGAAAGACTGCCTAAAAATCGACATTTAAAGGATGGGCAGAAGAGAAGGAGGCTGCAAAGGAAATTTAGTGGCCAAAGAAGTAAGAGGAAAATCAGGAGAGAGTGAAACTAGCCCAAAGAAGTGTGTTTTAGGAGGTAAACGATGTCAGGTGCTGCTCAAGGGTTAAATAGAGAGGAATCCCAAAGTTCACTTGGAGGTCTTTAACCTGCAGTAGCAGGTGGAGGCCCAAACCAGCTTGAAGTGGATTGAGAAGCCATGGAGGTGAGAAAGTCCATGCTGAGATTGTAGTTATCTCTTCCAGAAGCTTAACTGACAGGGAGGCACTGGGATCTGAGAGGAGACACTCAGGAGATACTTTATTGTTTACATTTTAATGGGAAAAAACTAAAAGTGAGAAAGAGATTGGAGATGGAGACAGGAAGATAATGAGTAAGAATTCTAAGGGGTTCTAAGCAGAATCTAGAGCAGTCTCTTTCAAACTTTTTTGGCCACAACCCTCAGTAGGAAATAAATGTTATCTTTGCTATCTGGTGCGAGCATGCTTGTCCACATATCACTGAAACAAGTTCCTTACAGTCTGTACTACTTGTGATGTCATTTATGTTGTCTTCTATTCCAGTCTGTTGTTGGTGCTGTTTTTTGTTGTTTTGTTTTGGTTTGGGTTTTTTTTGTTTTGTTTTAATGACCTCCTCAATCGATTTCTTGACCCATCTGCAGGTTTCAAAATGCTGACATAGAGTACAGGTAGAGGGGATTGGTTTGACCAACTCTTCAGTTTATAACAGAGGAAAGGAGGGGTAAAACTAATACCCAACAAATGAAACAGGTTGTAGTAGGGTAGGAAAAATTAGTGTACCCTGTCTTGGCTCCCTCCTGCACAGCAAACTTTTCTATCTTCCAATTGTGTCTGTCGACATCTTTTAGTACTATCGTAGGCCGTTGTAACAATTATGCAGGAGGTATTTGGATGCACCTACTAAATCTTCGGTGGCAAGTGCTTTTAAGACAATTATGAGGCCGTTTGGGCCAAAAATATTCACTGTACAGTAAGTCCCCTACATACAAACCTTCAAGTCGTGAACTTTCAAAGATGCGAATGTGTGTTCAATGTCCAGTCATGTAAGTTCACGTGTCTGGCATACATTGTCACGTGCGTGCATCCTCTACAAGTGGTTGTGCTTTTGTGTACTTTACAGTGCTGTGTAGAGTACTGCAGTACAGTATCTTTATTTCAAGCCCATGATGTCCAGAAGCAGGTGTAAAAGCAGTGGTGATGTAGCTGGTACTGCTAAGAAGCGCCAAGTAATAACGATGGAAACAGAAGTGAATAATTGAGAGAGTGGAGCGAGGCAAAAAGATGGTAGACATCGCTGGTTCTTATAACATGAATTGTTCAACCATTGGCATGATTCTAAAGAACAAGGACAAGATCACGGAACTTGTGAAGTCTGCTGTGCCGATGATGTTGACAATAATATCAAAGAAGCGTCGAAAAGTGATGGAGGACATGGAGAAACTTCTCAGTGTGTAGATGCAGGATCAGCATCAGTGTCGCGTCCTGCTCACCTTAATGCTGATTCAAGAGAAAACTAAAAGCCTTTATGAAGACTTGAAGAAGAAACAGCAGAGAATCAGAGGGCGCATCTTTTAATGCCAACCATGTCTGGGTTCGTCAGTTCAAGGCTAGCACTAACCTTCACAACGTAAAAGTAAGTGGCGAGGCAGCGAGTGCAGATATGGTAGCTCCCTGGGAATTTCATGAAACGCTTTGAGAAATTATTGAAGGCATGTGTTTACCCGAGCAGGTTTTTAATGTGGATGAGACAGGACTGTACTGGAAGAGGATGCCAGACTGACGTTACATCAGTAAGGAGGAAAAGTTGATGCCAGCCTATAAGGCACCAAAGGATAGGATAACCCTGTTTGGTGGCAATGCTTCCAGTGATATGAAGCTGAAGCCTCTCTTAGTTTATCATTCAGAGAACCCAAGACCCTTAAAAACATAGCCAAGGGCTTCTCTTGTATGGAAGAATAACCCCAAAGCCTGGGTTACACAGGCCATTTTCCAGGACTGGTTTTTCCATCACTTTATCCCAGAGGTAGAGAAATACTGCTTGGAGAAGGATCTCCCATTTAACATTCTCTTGCTGCTTGACAGTGCTCTGGGCCACCCTCCATTCATGGACAACTTTCATCCCAAAGTCAAAGTAGTGCATCTGCTACCGAATAGTACATGGCTCATCCAACCTATGGACCAGGGAGTTATAGTGACTTTCAAAAAATATTTTTTACATCATACTTTTCGTTAGGCAGTAAAGGCGAGTGATGAATCAGGAACAACCTTGCAACAATTTTGGAAGGACTATAACATCTACAAGGCCATAAAAAACATTGACTTTTCTTGGCATGAGGTTACGGCTGTCACCATGAATGGGGTTTGGAAGAACCTTTGCCTGCAGTTTGTTGATGATTTTCATGGGTTTGAGAAGGTGGATGGAGTCCAAAGAGCAGCTTATTGACTCTCAGAGAAAAGCTGGACCTAGATCTGCAAGAGGACGACTTCACTGAACTCCTTGCTGTGTAAAACGAGGAGCTTACTAATAAAGACCTGATGGAATTGCAGGCGCAGAGAAAGGACGAAGAGACAAGAGGAAGAAAGAGTAACTGAAGAATCAAAGAGATTTCACGATGCAGGAAATGGCAAGGGGATTTTCTTTTCTTTATTTGAGGAGGCACTGTTCCTTTTTGAGGCACGGAACCTGAATGTAGAACAGTACACGCAGGTTGCAGCAGGCATTCGGAATGCAATCCAGTGCTACCGTGTCATCTATGACAAGGAAAAAAGAGCTACTACCCGGACATCACTGGATCGTTTTTACAAGAGGGTAGATAGAATTGAATCCAGCAAGGAAGCAGAACCTGTGCCATCAGCGTCAGGCGTGAGTGAAATTGCAGCTTGCCCTCCGTCTCCTATTGCTGAGGATCCTTCAGCTCTACCATCTTCCACCTCCTCTCCCTCCTCCAGTCAGTAACTCTTCTTGCCTGTTCACTCGCTGCCAGCCCCTCTATGCCAGCTGTTGTACTGTACTACTGTACTTTTCAAGGTACTGTAAGATTAAAAATGTTTTCTTGATTTTTTGTGTTTGTTTTTTATGTATCATTTGTGTGAAAAGTATTATAAACCTATTACAGTACAGTACTGTATAGCCGATTGTGTTAGTTGGGTACCTAGGCTAACAGTGTTGGACTTACGAATGTGCTCTCAGAATGGACCTTGTTCATATGTAGGGGATTTACTGTATTTTATTTACATAGCAATTTTAATTCTACATTAGAGAGGCCCTAATTCAGATCCTCTTCATCTCAGTAACTTTGCAGTGGCCTCTTGTTTTCTTGCTTCCAGGTTTTCCACCTTCAAATTCATTCCCCCCAGGGTGCCTGGGTCTCCTTTCTAAACACATATTTGGTTATCTTAGGCACACTTGAACCCAAGTTTGAGAAATATGGGACTTTGAGGTCATAGGCAGACTCTCTTTTGTGATTTTCAAGAACCTTTGCAATTAAGTCTATCTTAGTCTGCTAGGGCTACCATAACAAAATACCACAGAGGGCTTAAACAACAGTAAATGGTTTTCTCATAGTTCTGGGGGCTGGAAGTTCAAGATCAAGGGACCAGCAGGGTTGGTTTCTCGGTGAGGCCTTTCTCCTTGGCTTACAAATGACTTCCTTCTGGCTGTGTCCTCACATGACCTTTTCTCTGTGCATATGCACTCCTAGTGTGTCTTCCTCTTTATAAGGACCCACCAGTCCTATTGAATTAGGGCCCCACCCTTATGACCCCGTTTAATCTTAGTTATCTCCTTAAAGGCCCTATCTCCAAATACAATTACATTGGGGGTTTGGACTTCAATATATGAACTGGAGGAAGGACACAATTCAGTCCTTAAACAGGCCCTTACCCTTCTTTAGAGGCTGATTTCCTACCAACCTTTCCCTCTACTTCAGCTGAACCACTCCCCCGGTATTCTCCCCAGCAGTGCCAGGGGCTGTGATACTTCATGTATTTGTACCAGCTGTTCCACGTGTCTAGAGATAAACTTTCTCTCCTTTTCCCAAAGACAAGTTTCTAATCAGTCTTCAGGGCTGTACCCAGTATCTGCTCTCCCACTTTCCCTGTCACCCTCCTACATCCCCCCAGTTCCTCCATACACAAGTGTTGATTGTGTTTCCTCTATATTCCTATAGCACTTCATAGGTTTACCATGGTGCTCATAACTTTGTAATGAGATTGCTTGTCCATTTTGCCTTGCAGATTATATCTTCCTCAGGGTCAGGGTTTGTGTCCTACTTATGTTTATATTCCTTCTTTGCCTGGCAGTGATAGTCAATAAATCATTTTCTTAATTTTTTAAAATAAATAATTATCTGTGAACAAGCAGACATCTTTCAAAATTAAAGATTGGATCCTAACTATGATAAAGTGATAAGATTATAGTATTAAGGAAGTATAGGGTACAGAATGTTGTTGCCTATTACTGAGATAGTTCATACTCTACACTTCTAGGATTGACTTCTTAAAACAAAGAAATCATTGGTTCATATCTGTGAAAAGCAAAGATGGTGTTTTGTGATTTGTATTTTTTTGTTTGCTTTTTTGTTTTTTTTAAACCTCAAGAGAGAACTTGTGTTGTGAGCTTATTATTGAAGGGAAAATTTACTTAGAGGACATTTATACAGGAGAATGAGAGCCATAAAATCCAAGGGAAGCATCAGAAAGATTATAAAGAACACAGCAAAACATTTCTTGAGAACCAGTAACTCTGCTACT
The DNA here is from genome assembly GCF_964341445.2 of Mesoplodon mirus. Lineage (NCBI taxonomy): Eukaryota > Metazoa > Chordata > Mammalia > Artiodactyla > Ziphiidae > Mesoplodon > Mesoplodon mirus. The sequence continues at coordinate 32,170,166 of NC_138992.1, forward strand.
TGCTTTTAAACTTATCTTTTATAAACCTCACGAGAACCTGCAAGGTAGGTAATATTTATCCCCACTTAAAGAGGACACTAAAGCTCAGGAAGAAAAGATCAAGTAGCTAACTAGGGAAGTTAGATATCAAACCCAGGTCTTCTAACAGAGCCTAGTGTACTTTAATCTCATTTCATGGTGTAACATTGTCAGATTTATGATGAAAGAAATTGACTTTTCCCCCTTTGCCTGGCATTGGTAAACAGTCAATGGTTCTTTGCCAGGCTGCAGTATGCACAGTAAATTGGTGGCAAGGGGACAGTGAACTGGGCCTGAGTATGACTAGTGGACTGTAATTTGTATAAACTTTCTGGGGTGCAGTTTCTATGTGTATTTGAACAAATTTATACTCTTTGACCCCTTCTAATTCCCATTCTAAGGATATAAGAAAAAAAATTGTTGAACAGAATTTTCTTTAGAGACCTTTTAATAATAGCAAAGAGAAAAAAACAATTCACATGTCAACTAGAGGGCTGTTTGTACAAATGATGGGATATCTGTGAGAGGCAAAACCATCATGTCAGTGTTGAAATCGTTTTTTTTTTTTTTTTTGAGTCTTCTGGAAACCTTATTTTACGATATACCAATTTTATAAAAAACATAATTAAGATTATAAATTTGGCATTCTCTTTCATGCCATTTCCCTGTAGGAAACAGAAGGCACATTCAAAATAGTATAGCTCTGGGGCATGGGGGTGCCTAAAAGGATTGTTCACAAAGATGTAAGCAGATCATAGGAAACCCGAAAGGAATAATGTAGTATTTGGGGCTAGAAACCGTTTGGGCTGCTGTCAGCTGAAGGGCCAAAGGACAGGGAGAAAGAGTCGTTGAGAGAGGGCCACCTTGAGAGGAGCTGTGACCTTCAGTAGAGGAATGCAGCCTGCCCCAGGCAACCCCTGCAAGATTAAATATCTGCATCTGCTCTCTTCCATCCCTTTGATCTGCCAGGGCTCCCCACTAACCCAACTCAGCTAGAAGCTAGAAGGCAAGATGAGGCTTCTGGAGCAGAACATGGTTGAGAGAGGTGGACCCTGGATCTGGAAAGGAAACGGAAGATATTCAGGCTATATTAATTGAACACATATATATTGAGAGCCTGCAATGTACCAAGCACTATGATAGGAGTAGGCGTATTGCAATGAGGAAGTAGTAGTCTCTGCCCTCATAGAGCATCTTGCTACTGAGAAGCCAGGATCATTGAACAAAAAAATCTAATAATTGCAATGAAGAGTGTTTTATTGTGGTAGGGAAAGTATCGTATGCCATGGGAACAGAGAAACTTGACCCCATCTAGAGGGTAGGAAATGATTGTTAAACTGAGACCTGAAAGAGGAATCAAAGTTAACTGTATGAAGGAATAGGTAAGAAGAGAATGTTCATGGCAGACAGAGTAGCCTGTACCAAAGCGTTAAGGTCAGAGACTGTATAAGAGCTGAAAGTTGTTGAACATTCTAGCAACTTTCATCAAATATTTTGAAGTGTAAACTGCAATGAGCCAGGTGCTATGCAGTAAGTTCCGTAAGGCAGCGTCACTGAATGCAGGGAGAGAATAAAGAGGAGACTGGGGCTTGTTGCAGAAGAGTGATGGAGGGCCTTAGGTACTATGTTAAGGAATATGTTCTTTATTGTTTGGGGTGTAGAATAGTTTTAAGTGGATAAATGACTTATCGAAATGCATGTTTCTAGAAAGATTACCTAACCTACAGTGCAATTAATGGGGGCGGGGCAGCAAAACTGGATATAAGAAGGTTAAATTCTGTTGCTAGTTGAGAAATGGTGCCCTGAAGTAGGGTGATGGCAGTGTGAACCAAGAGATGTGAATGGGTCCAGGAGAGACTTGTGATACAGAATCAACAGGACACCTTAATTGGTAAGAGGTTGTAAGAGGAGGAGTGTTCATGGATGGTCCCCAGGTTTCTGTCTTGAGCATCTGTGTAGATGATAGTTCTGTTTATTGACCAATATGCATCAGCAGAATAAGAATAGCTGCAATAGGGATAGGGAATACTAGTTCAATTTTGGATATGTTCAAACTGCAACTTTTGTTAGTTGCATTTATCTATGTAGATCTGAAGATAAGCAAAAAGGTCTGGTCTAGGGATAGAGAACTGGCATTTATATCCACAGACAAAAAAAGAAAGGGAGGAAATATACCACAATAAGGGTAGTCATCTTGGAGTGGTGGCATTGTGGGTGATTTTATTTTCTTTATTCCTTCTATATTTTGTAAATGTTCTGCAGCGTACACGTTTTGCTTTTCAAAAAGCCATTTTTAATGATTGTATGCTGGTTTAATATTTATTACATGGAAAAGGTTTTAAAATTACTCTATTTCAGTTGCAGATATAAAGCATCTGAAAATGTTCTTGGGTGAAGGATAACAGAAATAAAATTTTTTTAAATTTCCCTAGGGCCGCTGTTTTATTTTATTACAAAAGGTGTATGTCATCTTTGTTTACTTTTTACATCATGAAATTTGTATTGTTGAATTCTCTTTATCATTCTCCTCCTACAACCACTCACAGCCAGTCTCATTCCCTGCAGATAGCTACTATTAACCATATGCAGTGTTTCAGTCTATTACTTTCATAGCTCTCAATTTTTCTAAATATTCAGAGTAGTCCACAGTATACATGTATCATAATTTATTTAAACATTTCCCTATTGGTGGATGTTGAAATTACTGTCACTTTTGCTGTTGTAGAAGACGCTTCAGTGAACATTGTTCTATGTGTATCTTTGTAGATTTGGGGCTATATTTCTATAGGATATATTTTTAGAAATGGAAATGCTAAGTTAAAGAATAATTTGCATTTGAATTTTTATTAGTGTTAAACTGCTCTCAGAAAGGCCATGAAAGTGTCTATTTCCAAATACCCACACCAACACTGGGAATTAACAAATCTTAAAATTGTTTTCCATCTGGAGGAAAAAAAAAAAAAAAGCCACCTTGTCTAATTTGTATTTTATTGGTGAGGTTGAAAACTTTTTCAGAGCTTCTTTTTTTTAATTGAGTAGTTAATGTACAATATTACATGTTACGGTGTACAGTATAGGGATTCAGTTTTTAGAGGTTATACTCCATTTATACTTATAAAATATTTGTTTTATTCCCCATGTTGTACAATATATTTTTTAATATTACTATTTCTTTTACAAATTATTTTATTTTATATTAGAGTATAGTTGATTTACAACGTGTTAGTTAGTTGTACAGCAAAGCGATTCATTATACATATACATGTATCTATTCTTTTTCCATATATGTTATTACAGAGTATTGAGTAGAGTTCCCTGTGCTATACAGTAGGTCCTTGTTGATTATTTTATATATAATAGTGTATATATGTTAATCCCAACCTCCTAATTTATCCCTTGCCCCCCACCTTTCCTCTGTGGTAACCATAAGTTTGTTTTCTAAATCGCTGAGTCTATTTCTGTTTTGTAAATAAGTTCACTGGTATCATTTTTTAGATTCCACATATAAGCGATATCATATGGTATTTGTCTGTCTGACTTCACTTAGTATGATAGGTTCATCCACATTGCTGCAAATGGTATTATTTCATTCTTTTTTATGGCTGAGTAGTAGTCCTTGTGTGTGTGTGTGTGTGTGTGTGTGTGTGTACCACATCTTTATCCATTCATCTGTTAGTGGATATTTAGGTTGCTTCCATATCTTGTTATTGTAAATAGTGCTGCAGTGAACATTGGGGTGCATGTATCTTTTCAAATGAGAGTTTTCTCCGGATATATGCCCAGGAATGGGATTGCCGGAACATATGGTAGCTCTATTTTTATTTTTTTACAGACCCTCGATACTGTTCTCCATAGTGGCTGTACCAATTTACATTCCCCCCAACAGTGTAGGAGTTTACCCTTTTCTCTATACCCTTTCCAGCATTTATTGTTTGTAGACTTTTTGATGATGGCCTTTCGACCGCTTTGAAGTGGTACCTCATTGTAGATTTGATTTGCATTTCTCTGATAATTAGTGATGCTGAGCATCTTTTCATGTGCCTGTCGGCCATCTGGATGTCATCTTTGGAGAAATGTCTATTTAGATCTTCTGCCCCTTTTTTGATTGGGTTGTTTGTTTTTTAATATTGAGTTGCCTGAGCTGTTTGTATATTTTGGAGATTAATCCCTTTTTGGTTGCGTCATTTGCAAATATTTTCTCCCATTCTGTGGGTTATCTTTTCATTTTATTTATGGTTTCCATTGCTATACAAAAGCTTTTAAGTGTAATAAGGTCCTCTTTGTTTATTTTCTTTTTATTTTTATTACTTTAGGAGGTTGATCCAAAAAGATATTGCTGCGATTTATGTCAAAGAGTGTTCTGCCTATGTTTCCTTCTAAGAGTTTTATAGTATCTGTTCTTACATTTAGGTCTTTAATCCATTTTGAGTTTAGTTTTGTATATGGTGTTAGAGAGTGTTCTAATTTCATTCTTTTACATGTGGCTGTCCAGTTTTCCCAGCACCACTTACTGAAGAGACTGTCTTTTCTGCATTGTGTTTTCTTGCCTCCTTTGTCGTACATAATTGCCCATAAATGTGTCGTTTTTTTGTGGACTTTCTATCCTGTTCCATTGATCTGTAAGTCTGTCTTTGTGCCAATACCATGGTGTTTTGTTTACTGAAGCTTTATAGTATACTCTGAAGTCAGGGAGTCTGAAGCCTCCAGCTCTGTTTTTCTTTCTCAAGAATTTGTGTTTCCATACACATTTTAGGATTTTTTTTTGTTCCAGATCTGCAAAAGATGCCATTGGTAATTTGAGGGATTGCATTGAATCTGTAGATTGCCGTGGGTAGTATAGTTATTTTGACAATATTCTTCCAATCCAAGAACATCGTATATATTTCCATCTGTTTTGTGTCATTTTTGATGTTTCATCAATGTCTTATAGTTTTTGGAGTACAGGTCTTTTGCCTCCTTAGGTTTATTCCTAGACATTTTATTCGTGTTGATGTGATGGTAAATGGGATTGTTTCCTCAATTTCTGGTCTTTCATTGTTAGCATAAAGAAATGCAACAGAATTCTGTGTATTAATTTTGTGTCCTGCAACTTTACCAAGTTCATCGATGAGCTCTAGTAGTTTTCTGGTGGCATCTTTAGGATTTTCTATGTATAGTATCATGGCATCTGCAAACAATGATAGTTTTACTTCTTTTCCCATTTGGATTCCTTTTATTTCTTTTTCTTCTCTGATTGCCATGGCTAGTACTTCCAAAACTATGTTGAATAAAAGTGGCAAGAGTGGACATCCTTGTCTTGTGCATGATCTTAGAGGAAATACTTTTAGCTTTTCACATGTTAGCTGTGGGATTGTCATATATGGCCTTTATTATGTTGAGATATGTTCCCTCTATGCCCACTTTCTGGAGAGTTTTTATAATTGGGTGTTGAATTTTGTCAAAAGCTTTTTCTGCATTTATTGAGATGATCATATGGTTTTTACTTTCCAGTTGGTTAATGTGGAGTATCACACTGATTAATTTGCAGATATTGAAAAATCCTTGCATCCCTGGGATAAATCCCACTTGATCATGGTGTAGATCCTTTTAATGTGCTGTTGGACTCAGATTGCTAGTATTTTGTTGAGGATTTTTGCATCTATGCTCATCAGTGATATTGGCCTGTAATTTTCTTTTTTTGTGGTATCTTTGGTTTTGGTATCAGGGTGATGGTGGCCTCATAGAATGAGTTTGCGAGTGTTCCTTGTGCTGCAATTTTTTAAAATAGTTTCAGAAGGATAGGTGTTGACTCTTCTCTAAATGTTTGATAGAATTCACCTGTGAAGCCATCTCATTCTGAATTTTGTTTGTTGGGAGGTTTTTGTTTGTTTGTTTTTAAATTTTAAATATTTATTTATTTATTTTTGGCTGCATTGGGTCTTCATTGCTGCGTGCGGGCTTTCTCTAGTTGCGGCGAGCGGGGGCTACTCTTCATTGTGGTGCTCAGGCTTCTCATTGCGATGGCTTCTCTTGTTGCAGAGCATGGGCTCTAGGCACACAGGCTTCAGTAGTTGTGGCTTATGGGCTCTAGAGCACAGACTCAGTAGTTGTGGCACAGGGGCTTAGTTGCTCCACGGCATGTGGGATATTCCCAGACCAGGGATCGAACCTGTGTCCCCTGCATTGGCAGGCAAATTCTTATCCACTGTGCCACCAGGGAAGCCCTGTTGGGAGTTTTTAAATCACAGTTTCAATTTCAGCACTTGTGATTTGGTCTGTTCATATTTTCTATTTCTTCCTGGTTCAGTGTTGGGAGATTGTACCTTTCTATGAATTTGTCCATTTCTTCTGGGTTTTCTATTTTATTGGCATATAGTTGCTTGTAATAGTCTCTTATGATCCTTTGTATTTCTGTGGAGTCTGTTGTAACTTCTCCTTTTTCATTTCTAATTTTATTGATTTGAGCCCTCTCCCCTTTTTTCTTGATAACTCTGGCTAAAGGTTTATCAATTTTGTTTATATTTTCAAAGAACCAGCTTTAAGTTTCATTGATTTTTTTGTATTCTTCATCTCTATTTCATTTATTTCTGCTCTGATCTTTATGATTTCTTTCCTTCTGCTAACTTTGGGTTTTGTTTGTTCTTTTCTCTGTTTGCTTTAGGTATAAGGTTAGGTTGTTTATTTGGGATTTTTCTTGTTTCCTGAGGTAAGATTGTATTGCTATAAACTTCTTAGAAGTGCTTTTGCTGCATCTTATAGGTTTTAGATCATCGAGTTTTTGTTTTCATTTGTCTCTAGGTATTTTTTTACTTCCTCTTTGATTTCTTCAGTGATCCAGTGGTTGTTTAGTAGCATATTGTTTAGCCTCCACGTGTTTGTGGGGTTTTTTTTTACCATTTTTTTCTTGTAGTTGATTTCTAATCTCATAATGTTGTGAAATTCAGTAAAATTCAATAAATTTCAATTTTTTTAAATTTACCGAGGCTTGCTTTGTGGCCCAGCGTGTGGTCAATTCTGGAAAATGTTCCATGTGCACTTGAGAAGAATGTGTATTCTGCTACTTTCAGATGGAATGCTCTATAAATATCAGTTAACTCCATCTGGCCTAATGTGTCATTTAAGCCTGTGTTTCCTTATTGATCTTCTGTCTAAATGATGTGTACACTGATGTAAGTGGGGTGTTAAAATCCCCCACTATTATTGTGTTACTGTCAATTTCTCCTTTTATGGTTGTTAACATTTGTGTTATATATTGAGGTGCTCCTATGTTGGGTGTGTGTGTGTATATATATAAGTGTGTGTGTGTATGTGTGTGTATATATATATATATGTGATATACGATGTATATCTTCTTCTTGAATTGATTCTTGGATCGTTATGTAGTGTCCTTCTTTGTCTCTTCTAACAGTCTTTATTTTAAAGTTTATTTTGTCTTATATGAGTATTGCTACTCCAGCTTTCTTTTGATTTCCATTTGCATGGAGTACCTTTTTCTATCCTCTTGTGTTCATTCTGTATGTGTCCCTAGATCTGAATTGGGTCTCTTGTAGACAGCATATATACGGATCTTCTTTTTATATCCATTCAGCCAGTCTTTGTCTTTTGGTTGGAGCATTTAATCCATTGACATTTAAGGTAGTTAGCAATATGTATGTTCTTATTGCCATTTTTCTAATTGTTCTGGATTTGTTTTTGTAGGTATTTTTTTCTTCCTTTCCTTTTTTGTTTCCTTCTTGTGTGATTTGAAGACTATCTTTAGTGCTGTGTTTGGATTCCTTTTTCTTTTTTTGCGATCTGTTGTAGATTTTTGGTTTGTGGTTACCATGAGGTTTTGCTATAGCAGTCTTTATGTATACAATATTGTTTGAAGTTGCTGGTCTCTTAATTTCAAATGGATTTCCAGTATCCTTCATTTGTTCTCACAGTTGCTGATTTTGATATCATATTTGTGTGTGGGTGATTTCCTACCTTTACGGTATGTTTTCCTCTACCAGTAAGCTTTCCATTCATAATTTTCTTGTTTTGAGTTGTGGCCTTTTCTCTTCTGCCTAGTCAAGTTCCTTTAGCATTTTTTAACATATTTATTGGAGTGTAGTTGCTTTACAATATTGTGTTAGTTTTTGCTGTATAACAAAGTGAATCAGCTATACATATATATATATATATATATATATATACCCATATCTCCTCCCTCTTGCATCTCCCTCCCACCCCTCTAGGTGGACACAAAGCACTGAGCTGATCTCCCTGTGCTATGCGGCTGTTGCCCACTAGCTATCTGTTTTACATTTGGTAGTGTATATATGTCCATGCGACTCTCTCACTTCATCCCAGTTTACCCTTCCCCCTCCCCATGTCCTCAAGTCCATTCTCTACGTCTGTGTCTTTATTCCTGTCCTGCCCCTAGGTTCATTAGAACCTTTTTTTTTTTAGATTCCATATATATGTGTTAGCATATGGTATTTGTTTTTCTCTTTCTGACTTACTTCACTCTGTATGACAGTCTCTAGGTCCATCCACCTCACTACAAATAACTCCATTTCGTTTCTCTTTATGGCTGAGTAATATTCCATTGTATATATGTGCCACATCTTCTTTATCCATTCATCTGCCCATGGACATTTAGGTTCTTTCCATGTCCTGGCTTTTGTGAATAGTGCTGCAAAGAACATTGTGGTACATGTCTCTTTTTGAATTATGGTATTGGGGTATATGCCCAGTAGTGGGATTGCTGGGTCATATGGTAGTTCTATTTTTAGTTTTTTAAGGAACCTCCATACTGTTCTCCACAGTGGCTGTATCAATTTACATTCCCACCAACAGTGTCCTTCAGCATTTGTTGTAAAGGTGGTTTGATGGTGCTCAATTCTCTTAGCTTTTGCTTGTCTGTAAAGCTTTTGATTTCTTCTTCAAATCTGAATGAGATTCTTGCTGAGCAGAGTATTCTTGGTTGTAGGTTTTTCCCTTTCATCACTTTAAATATATTGTGCCACTCCCTTCTGGCCTGCAGAGTTTTTGCTGAAAAATCCACCGATAACCTTATGGGGATTCCATTGTATGTTATTTGTTGCTTTTCCCTTGTTGCTTTTAATATTTTCTCTTTGTCTTTAATTTTTGTCAATTTGATTAATGTGTCTTGGTGTTTTCCTCCTTGGGTTTATCCTGTGTGGCGCTCTCTGTGCTTCTTGTAATTGGGTGACTGTTTCCTTTCCCATATTAGGGAAGTTTTGGGGGGGGTTTTTTTGTTGTTTTTTTTATTTTTGGCTGTGCTGGCCCCACCAGCCGTGGCAAGCGGGAGCCACTCCCTGCCGCGGTGCTTGGGCCTCTCACTGCGGTGGGCTATCCCGCCGCGGAGCACGGGCTCTAAGGCATGCGGGCGTCAGTAGTCACGGCATCTGGGCTTCAGCAGTTGTGGCTCTCAGGCTCCAGAGCGCAGGCTCAGCAGCAGCGGCGCATGGGCCCAGTTGCTCCATGGCACACGGGATCCTCCCAGACCAGGGACCGAAGCCGCGTCCCCCCCACCGGCAGGCAGACTCCCAACCGCTGCGCCACCAGGGAAGCCCCTAGGGAAGTTTTCAGCTATTATCTCTTCACATGTTTTCTCAGATCCTTTCTCTCTTTGTCTTCTGGGACCCCTATCATGTGAATATTGCTGCATTTAATGTTGTCCCAGAGGTCTTTTAAACTGTCTTCATACCTTTTCGTTCTTTTTTCTTTATTCTCTTCTGTGGCAGTGATTTTCACCATTCTGTCTTCCAGGTCACTTATTCATTTTTCTGCCTCATTTATTCTGCTATTGATTCTTTCTACTTTATTTTTCAATTCAGTTATTGTATTGTTCAACTCTTCTTTATCTCTTCTAGCTCTTTGTTAAACATTTGTTGTATCTTCTTGGTTTGTGCCTCCATTCTTTTTCCGAGATCTTGGATCATCTTTACTATCATAACTCTGAATTCTTTTTCAGGTAGATTGCCTATCTCCACTTCACTTAGCTGTTCTTCTGGGGTTTTGTCTTGTTCCTTCATCTGGAACATATTCCTCTGCCATCTCATTTTGTCTAACTTTCTGTGTTCTGCAGCCTGCAGGATTATAATTCTTCTTGCTTCTGGTGTCTGCCCCCTGGTGGGTGAAGCTGGTCTACGAGGCTTGTGCAGCCTTCCTGGTGGGAGGAACTGGAGCCTGCCCTCTGGGTGGTAGAGCTGAGTCTTGTCCCTCTGGCGGGCATGGCCGTTTCTAGGGGTGTGTTTAGAGGTGCCTGTGGGCTCCAGAAGGCTTTAGGCAGCCTGTCTGCTGATGGGTGGGTCTGTGTTCCCACCATGCTGGTTGTTTGCCCTGAGACATCCCAGCACAGGAGCCTACAGGCTGTTGGGTCGGGTCAGGTCTTGGTGTCAAGATGGCTGCCTCCAGGAGAGCTCACATCAGTGAGTACTCCCCGGTACCTCCTCCACCAGTGTCCTTGTCCCCACAGTGAGCCACAGCTGCCCCCTGCTTCCCCTGGAGACCTTCCAAGACCAGCAGGTAGGTCTGGCCCAGGCTTCTGTGAAGTCACTTCTTTCTCCCTGGGTCCCAGTGTGCATGAGACCTTCTCTGTGCCCTTCAAGTGTGGAGTTTATGTTTCTCCCAGTCCTGTGGAGTTTCTGTGATGAAACCCTGCTGGTCTTTAAAGCCAAATGCTCTGGGGGGCCTCTCCCAATGCCTGACCCCCCCAAACTGGGGAGCCTGACGTGGGGCTCAAAACTTTCATTCCTGAGGGAGAAGCTCTGCGATACAGTTATTTTCTAGTTTGTGGGTCACCCACCCAGCAGGTATGGGATTTGACTGTATCGTGAATGCGCCCTTCCTACTGTCTTGTTGTTTCTTTGTCTCTGGGTGTAGAACATCTTTTTTGGTAGGTTCCAGTCTTTTTTGTTGATGGATATTCAGCAGTTAATCGTGATTTTTATGTTTTTGTGAGAGGAGGTGAACTCAAGTCCTACTCTGCCATCTTCTATTAATATTTCTCTAACGTTCAGCGGGCTGCCTCAGAGCCCGTGATGCACTGCCTGCTGGCTGTGCCCTCAGCCCCTGCCCCCATGGCAGAGAGCAGACCTCAAGACTCTTTCAGCTAATTCTTTAAAGCTTCTATAACAAGGTCCCCTGCTTCAGGCTCTCCTTTGATAATGCTGAATAGTGTTAGGAGTTCCAGCTTGCTGAGGTTTTCCAGATTCATATTGAAAACCTGATAATTGGCAGTCACACTTTAGTCCTTAAGCATAAATTCTTAAGGCTTTCTTCAGTTAAAATTTGGGAAAACTGACAAATATATTTAGAGTGCCATCAGCATGGTAGAAAAGTGTCCAGGCTTTTCCTGGCACTCTGGGCTCCGCCTCCTACTGCCTCCACCACCCACTCCATCCAGAGCCCCCCAAGGCCCTGCCCCTCAACCTACAATATATTCTTACAACTTATACCTAATAGTTTGTACATTTTAATTCTCTACCCTTATATTGCTCCTCCCCCTTCCCTCTCCTCACTGGTAACTGCTACTTTGTTCTCTATATCTGTGAGTCTGCTGCTTTTTTTTTTTTTTTTGCGGTACGCGGGCCTCTCACTGTTGTGGCCTCTCCCGTTGCAGAGCTCAGGCTCCCAACGCGCAGGCTTAGCGGCCATGGCTCATGGACCCAGCCGCTCTGCGGCATGTGGGATCCTCCCGAACCGGGGCACAAACCCGTGCCCCCTGCATCGGCAGGCGGACTCTCAACCACTGCGCCACCAGGGAAGCCCCGCAGCTTTTTTGTTATAGTCACTAGTTTGTTGATTTTTTAGATCCCACATATAAGTGATATCATACAGTATTTGTCTTTGACTTATTTCACTTAGCATGATGCCCTTCAAGTCCGTCCATGTCGCTGCAAATAGCAAAATTTCATTTTTTTTATAGCTGAGTAGTATTCCATTTTGCAGATATATTGTACTACAGCTTCTTTATCCATTCATCTGTTGATGGACACTTAGGTTGCTTGAATGTCTTGGCAATTGCAAATAATGTTGCTATGAACATTGGGATGCCCGTATCTTTTCAAGTTAGTGAGTGTTTTTGTTTTTTGTTTGTTTTTTTTTTCCCAGATATATACCCAGGAGTGGAATTCCTGGGTCATATGGTAGCTCTGTTTTTAGTTTAGGTTTTTTTTTTTTTTTTTGAGAAACCTCCATACTGTTTTCCACAGCGGCTGCACCAATTTGCTTTCTGATTGACAGTGTAAAAGGGTTCCCTTCTCTCCACAACTTTCCCAACATTTGTTGTTTGTGTTCTTTTTGATGCTAGCCATTCTGATGGGTATTAGGTAATCTCTCATTGTGACTTTGATTTGCATTTCCCTGACAATTAGCGATGCTGAGCATCTTTTCATGTGCCTGTTGGCCATCTGCATTTCCAATTTGGAAAAATGTCTGTTCAGATCTTCTGCCTATTTTTTTAATTGGGTGTTTGGTTTTTTTGTTGTTGAACTGTATGAGGTGTTTGTGTATTTTGGCAGTTGAGCCCTTGTTGGCTGCATCATTTGCAAATATTTTCTCCCAGTCCATAGGTTATCTTTTCGTTTTGTTTATGGTTTCCTTTGATGTGCAAAAAACATGTAAGTTTGATTAGGACCCATTTATTTATTTTTGCTTTTATTTCTGTTGCCTTGGAGACTGACCTAAGAAAATAGTGGTATGATTTTATGTCAGAGAATGTTTTGCCTACGTTATATTCTAGGAGTTTTATGGTGGCATGTTTTATATTTAAGACTTTAAGCCAGTTTGAGTTTATTATTGTATATGGTGTGAGTGAGTGTTTTAACTTCATTGATTTATATGCCGCTGTCCAGCTTTCCCAAAGCCACTTGCCGAAGAGACTGTCTTTTCTCCATTGTATATTTTTGCCTCCTTTGTCAAAGGTTAAGTGACTGTAGGTGTGTGGATTTATTTCTGGACTCTGTATTCTGTTCTGTTGACCCATATGTCTGTTTTTGTGCCCATACCACACTGTTTTGATTACTGTAGCTTTGTAGTAGTGTCTGAAGTCTCAGAGGGTTATGCTTCCAGCTTTGTTCTTTTTCCTTGGGATTGCTTTGACAATTCTGGTTCTTTTGTGGTTCCAGGTAAATTTTAGGGTTATTTTTTCTAGTTCTGTGAAAAATGTCATGGGTAATTTGATAGGGATCTCATTACATTTGTAGATATGGCCATTTTAATAGTATTGATTCTTCTAACCCAAGAACATGGGATATTTTTCCATTTCTCATCTTCAGTTTGCTTTATCAATATTTTATAGTTCTCAGTGTATAAGTCTTTCATCTCCTTGATCAGGTTTATTCCTAAGTATTTTATTTATTTAAAAAATGATTCAGATACATATATTTTTTTCATATACTTTTCCACTATACATTATTACAAGACACTAAATATAGTTACCTGAGCTCTACAGTAGGTCCTTGCTGTTTATCTCTTTTATACGTAGTAGTGTGTATACATTAATCCCAAACTCCCAACTTATCTCCCCATCCCCCCTCCCCACTATCCCCTCTGGCAACCACAAGTTTGTTTCCATGTCTGTGATTCTATTTCTGTTCTGTACATAAGTTCGTTGATAGCATTTTTTGGATGCTACATATAAGTGATATCATATATTTGTCTTTCTCTGACTTATTTCACTTAATGTGATAATCTCTAGGTCCATCCATGTTGTTGCAAATGGCATTATTTCATTCTTTTTTTATGGCTAAGTAATATTCCATTGTATGTATGTACCACATCTCCTTTTTCCATTCATCTGTTGATGGATACTTAGGTTGCTTCTATGTCTTGGCTATTATAAATACTGCTGTTATGACCATTGGGGTGCATGTATCTTTTCAAATGACAGTTTTCTCCGGGTATATGCCCAGGAGTGGGATTGTAGTATCATAAGATAACTTTATTTTTTTAAGGAACGTCCATACAGCTCTCTGTAATGGCTGTACCAATTTACATTCCTCCCACAGTGTAGGAGGGCTCCCTTTTCTCCACACCCTCTCTAGCATTTATTATTTGTAGACTTTTTAATGATGGTCATTCTGACTGGTGTGAGGTGGTACCTCATCATAGTTTTGATTTACATTTCTCTAATAATTAGGAGTGTTGAGCATCTTTTCATGTGCCTGTCAGCTATTTGGATGTCTTCTTTGGGGAAATGTCTATTTAGGTCTTCTGCCCATTTTTTGATTGGGTTGTTTATTCTTTTGATATTAGGCTGTATGAGCTGTTTGTGTATTTTGGAAATTAATCCCTTGTTGGTTGCATCATCTGCAAATATTTTCTCCCATTCTGTGGGTTGTCTTTTTGTTTTGTTTATGGTTTCCTTTGCTGTGCAAAAGCTTTTGAGTTTAATTAGGTCCCATTTGTTTATTTTCATCTTTATTTTCATTACTCTAAGAGATGGATCCAAAAAAATATTGCTGCAATTTATTTTAAAGAGTGTTCTGCCTATGTTTTCCTGTAAGAGGTCTTACATTTAGGTCTTTAATACATTTTGAGTTTATTTTTGTATGTTTTGTTAGAGAATGTTCTAATTTCATTCTTTTACATGTAGCTGTCCAATTTTCTCAGCACTACTTATTGAAGAGAATGTCTTTTCTCCATCATATATTCTTTCCTCCTTTGTCATAAATTAATTGATCATAAGTGCATAGGTTTATTTCTGGGCTTTCTATCCTGTTCCATGGATCTATATGTTTGTTTTTGTACTAGTACCATACCGTTTTGATTACCATAGCTTTGTAATATAGTCTGAAGTCAGGAAGTGTGAATCCTCCAGCTCTGTTCTTCTTTCTCAGTCGTTTTGGCTATTTGGGGTCTTTGGTGTTTCCATACAAATTTACAAAATTTTTGTTCTAGTTCTGTGAAAAATGCCATTGGTAATTTGAGGGATTGTATTGAATCTGTAGATTGTCTTGGGTAGTATAGTTGTTTTGACAATATTGATTCTTCCAATCCAAGAAGAACATGGTATATCTTTCCATGTGTTTGTATCATCTTCAATTTCTTTCATCAACATCTTATAGTTTTCAAAAACAGTTCCTTTGCCTCCTTAGGTAGGTTTATTAGTAGGTATTTTGTTTTCTTTTTGATGCAGTGGTAAATGGGATTGTTTTCTTAATTTCTCTTTCTGATATTTCATTATTAGTGTATAGAAATGCAACAGATTTCTGTATATTAATTTTGTATCCAGCAACTTCACCATATTCATTGATGAGCTTTAGTAGTTTTCTGGCAGTGTCTTCAGGATTTTCTATGTGTAGTATTATGTCATCTGCAAACAGTGACAACTTTACTTCTTCTTTTCCAGTTTGAATTTCTTTTATTTCTTTTTCCTCTCTGATTGCCATGGCTAGGACTTCCAAAACTATGTTGGATAAAAGTGGCAAGAATGGACATCCTTGTCTTGTCTCTGATCTTAGAGGAAATGCTTTCACCTTTTCACTATTATGATGTTAGCTATCAGTTTGCCATATATGGCCTTTATTATGTTGAGCATGTCCCCTCTATGTTCACCTTCTGGAGAGTTTTTTTTTTTTTTTTCTCATCATAAATGGGTGTTGAATTTTTTTAAAAGCTTTTTCTGCATCTATTGAGATGATCTTTTGGTTTTTACTCTTCAATTTATTCATGTTGTATATCACATTGATTTGCAGGTATTGAAAAATCCTTGTATCCCTGGGATAAATCCCAGTTGATCATGGTGTATGATCGTTTTAATGTATTGTTGCATTCGGTTTGCTAGTATTTTGTTGAGGGTTTTCTTATTTGTGTTCATCAGTGATACGTATAATTTTCCTTTTTTGTGATTTTTTTGGTCTGGTTTTGGTATCAGGATGTTGATGGCCTCATTTAATGAATTTGGAACTGTTCCTTCCTCTGCAGTTTTTTGGAACAATTTCAGAATGATAGGTGTTAACTCTCCTCTAAATGTTTGGTAGTATTCATCTGCAAAGCCATCAGGTCCTGGACTTTTGTTTATTAAGTGTATCTTTTCTTTTGGAAGAGTTTTGGAGGGATTGGTATAAGTTCTTAGTATGTTTGATAGAATTCCCCAGTGAAGCCACCAGTCCTGGACTTCTGTTTGCTGGGAGGTTTATGGGGGGGGGGGTTGTTTTTGTTTTCCTATATAGTTTCTATTTCACTTTTAGTGATCATTCTGTTTAGAGTATTTATTTCTTCTTGATTCAGTTTTTGGTGAGCTGTATGTTTCTAGAAACTTGTCCATTTGTTCTAGGTTGTCCAGTTTGTTGGCATATAATTGTTCATAGTATTGTCTTACGGTCTTTTCATATTTCTGTAATGTCGGTTATTTCTCCTTTCATTTCTTAATTTGGTTATTTGTGTCCTCTCTCTTTTCTTCTTGGTGAGCCTGGCCAGAAGTTTGTCAATTTTGTTTATCCTTTCAAAAAAGCAGCTCTTGGTTTTATTGACTATTTCTATTGTTTTTTTAACCTCTGAATTTATTTCCTCTCTTATCTTTATTATTTCCTTCCTTTTGCCAGCTTTAGGTTTTGTTTGTCCTTTTTTCTTTTAGGTGGTAGGTTAGGTTATTTGAGATTTTTCTTGCTTTTTGAGGACCACGTCTATTGCTATGAGCTTCTCTCTTAGGACTGCTTTTCCTTCATCCCATAGATTTTGTATGGTTGTGTTTTCATTGTCATTTTTCTCAAGGTATTTTTTAATTTCCTCTTTGATTTCATCGTTGACCCATTGGGTTTTTAGTAGCATGTTATTTAATCTTTATATAATTATGGGGGTTTTTTTCTTTTTTTTTTTCTCATTACTCTTTCTGTGGTTGATTTCTAATTTCAGACCATAGTGGTCAGAAAAGATGCTGGAAATAATTTTTTTTCTTTACAAATATTAAAAATGTGATTTTTAATAATGTAAGTACAAAATTTTATTTCTTTATACAACTCTAATGGGATTTGGATCAAACTGCTAGAATTTATTTAAAAGACAAAGTAAAACAATGATATAAAAACTGCAAGAAGGTTTGAATCCAAAGGTTTTCCTCTAACAGTACCAAATACCACAAGGAACAGATTATTATACAATTGTGTACAAATTTTAAATATAAATACAATAGGGTTGGATTTTAAAGGAAAACAAAAATCAGGTCCTCATCAGGACTTTATTAATGTGTACAAATGACAATGGTAGGAGTGACTTCTTTCTGTACTAATCCATGTCTCTGAGGCCCTTCCTTGATACTCTGTGTCAAACAGGAAACTGACATGGGTACAGACGAGGCGTGGGACAGGTGCTAACACACAAACTCAAACCAGGATTTCTGCTCTTCGTGATTTTGGTTCCCAGACATTCCTGTTTCCTTCTGTTTCCCCAGTTAAATCTCAAAACTGCTCTGAGGTGAGAATGGCATTCAGCAGCCAGAATACCTTTAAGAAAAACAGCCCTGTGACCACACTGGTGGGAAGAAAGGAAGGAATTAAATAGGATGCAGGCTGGCGGCACTTTCCTCAAAGATCTACTTTGATACTGTGGTGCTCCATCCAGGCCAAGGGAAGAAAGCAGTCACCTCAGAGCCTGGTTTTGACGTGGACTCTCAAACCAAATTTAAAAACAACCCTGAAGCCCTCAACTGTTTTCTTTGGAGCTGGGAAGCAAAAATCTGGTTCTTTGGACATAAGGGCAGCTGGGAATGGTAACATTCCTTTTTATTTAGTTTCTTGACATTGTTCAGTTGTAAAGAACTAGAATCCCTATATGATTCCTTTTCGAGGCACAGTACCTGAAAGTAGATGATTTGGAGTTTGCAGAGGAGACCAGAGGAAGGAGGGGAGGAAGAAATGACAAATCTGTATCTTCCACATGCTGTTGCTGGTGGAGGCTCTTGTTTTTAACTTATATATACAGAAATTTACAGGATAAATTAAAATCTAAGAGAGTTTAAAGAGTTAAATACACATAATTAAAACACATCCACACACACACATAAACAAACCTACATGAGAATAGAGTATTTTTTTTGCAATTTGCTTAAGTGTGGAATGCAGAACACTGTGTATCTGCCCAACAGGGGAGCCAATGAGATGAACCCAGGAATCAGGCTGGGCAAAGCTCACCTTCCACACCCACCAAGCAACTAAGCAGCAGAACTGTGAGCTAAGCTGACGCTGCCAATGGAAGATACCAGCTCTTAGCTCTGCAGACCAAATGCTGTGGGTCAGCTCACAATATAGTCCATTCAGCTGGTGGCACTGACGGCCTTACCCTCTCCAGGGCTCACAAATCTCCTTGGCTCCGACTGAGGCTGCCAGTGGTACCAATGATTACAATAAGTTTTGAGACATGGACACTGGTAGAGCAGGAATTGGAATGAACCCCCCTACTAAGTTCACTTAAGCCATCGCAACAACTTTCAGATGGGAACGATGTTATCACCTCCCACCTAGGTCACTTCAAGTTGAAAAGCTTTGTACTTTCAGTTAATTGACGTCTTCCCATAATCTTTCCCATTGCATTTCAGACTATAAGACAGGCAAGGCAAATGGTCAGTGATGGGTCTGGAGGTACAATTGAGTTTGGAAAAAAAATCACATTTTGGCTGACCTTAAAGCGATGCACTTGACATCCAGAACAAGCCCCCAGCCCCCAAGTTACATTGATTTCTAAGGCAGATTTATCCACCACAGGAAAATAAATAATCCCAAGCCCATATTCATGCCAAGGCTTCCTCTTGGCTAAACCTTTGCCATTTCATAAAATTATTAAAAGCAAAGTAGTTACAGTCCTATGTATATATTATACATTATATATACATATATATACACATTATGCATATATATAAAAATTTAAAACCTACACCCAGAGGCCAGTGAAGGCATCTGTAACAGTCACATATACACAAGCCAGCAACAGGCAAGATAAGGTTTCTGTCCCAGGAGTCTTTGCTATCACGGTCCAGGCATGATGTAAGCAATGTGGTCTAGTGTGTTTGACAAGACCTGTCTGGGACAGCCATTCAACTCAGGTAGTTGTGTGGTCACACACGCCAAGGGGCCAAGCACACAGATGATGAAATTCAGAAGCACTAACAAACTGCCAGACACAGCCACCATGCCCTCGGTTTCCTGCAGGTGGTGTCCAGTGAGGCTCAGGGACTCTCCCAACAGCTGGAGATGAGCGGCCACGTCGACAGGCTCTGTCTCGGGGGCTTTGTCTGGCGAGGCGGGTAATAATAGCATGTTGGTGGGTGGGGATTTCTTCGGGGGCGACAGTACTCCTGCAGAGGAAGCTTTCACTTTCATGGAACCTTCTGAGCTGGATGCTTTTCTTCTCACAGTTGTAGCTTCTGCTTTGTTCTGTTTGTGTTGCAGATGCTGAGGTTTTTGCTTCCAAATCAGTTTGTCCTTCTCTGGCAATTGCTTCCACACCTCAGCCAGTTTTTTACTCAGTTCCCCAAAATCTATGCCTGGATGGTCAGCCACAATGGTTACACGATACTCCTTAAAGAACACCTGGTAGGCTCACATGTTCTTTTTTGGCTTTTCTCCTCTGTGTCTCTCTTTGTCCTTCTCCTCTCTTTTTTTTTCTCACTGTGCCTATCTGTGTGGAGGCCAGGAAATGGTGGGGGAGGTGCGGCTGCTCCAGTGTACGGGATGCTGGGCAGAGGGCCAGGCGGCACTGGGACCTCTCCCACTGCTGCAGCAGGAAGTCCCAACCTTCTCTTGGACTTGGAGTGTCGCTTCTCTTTATGCTTCTCCTTGTCCTTTTTGCTCCTCTTTGATTTCTTTTTCTTCTTGATTTCCCGGTAAGAATCATCAATCACTAATTCCCCAGCCTCCAGCTCCCCGCCAGAGGAGGAGCCTGATTCTACTAGAATAGGTTCAAGCCCTGAAAGATCAAGGTTAGCACTGTGGGATTCTGGGAACTGGGAGGCATCAGACCCATAGCCTTCAGGGCCAGGAGACGAACGTGAATCTGAGAATGACTTGTGCTTCCTCCAGGCTGTTTTCAGAAAGCTCCGTAACTCGTGTCCTAGGAGTAAAGCACCTTGCTCATCTCAAGCTGACTTCTTAGAGGATTTTTTCACAGTCGCTTGTTGAGAGGGGTACTGAAAAGACTCCTCATCAACTGAGCTGCTTCCCTTCTCCTTTGGTGAGAGAATAAGTTTCATCTTTAACCCATCGGGTTCGCAAAGGGTCTGTGTCTCAGTGTTCACATAGAGCAGTTTCATTTTTTTGGATTTGTGGGAACCACCGTCCTCCAGGGGCAGCTCCCCACTGCTTCCGCTGACTTTCTTCCTGTGGTGTTCCTTTTTACTCTCTGAATGGCTTGAAGAACTGGAGGACTTTTCTCTTGTCTTTTTGGGGGGGCTTGTTGCCTTTTGCCAGAGGGGAAGTGATCCCTTTCAACAGGTCCATAGTTGTATCAGCAGATCGCGGGCTGGACTTTTTCTTTTTCTTCTGTGACAATTCCAAAGAAAAATATCTAGTGTATCACAAATGAAGACTGTTCTTCTACGCTGAATCCTCCAAAATACCAGCTCTCCACCTCTCTCCTCCTTCACCCTGGTTTATCGGCACTCAGAACAAGAATCACTGCCCTCCATAGTAGTAATCATCAGAGGAGTGCTTCCTCTGCTTGTGTTGTCCATCCCCAAGAAGTAAAGTTCACTGTCCTTTAACCTCTTCTTGGAAGAATTCCTGACCTGAGCAGTGATTTCTTCCTCTTCCCTTAAAAAATCTTTGTAAGAACGTTTCTTTTCTCGTTGGCTTCGGCCAGCAGCTAGCCCTATGTCCTCAAAGCTGTGAAAAGCAATCTTCACTAGGCTCGCCCGGATCCTGCCTCAGTGCGCTGACTGCCGCCATCTTGGAGAAGGAGCGAAAAGCGCAAGCGGCCAGGGAGCCTCAGTCGAGCCCAGAGCGTAGACCTTGAAATAATTTCTATCCTCTTAAGTTTGTTGAGGCTTGTGTTGTGTCCTCGTATGTGGTGTATCCTAAGGAATGTTCCATGTGTATTCTGAAATACACATGCTTGAAAAGAATGTGTATTCTGGGTTGTTTTTTTTTTTTGCATATAATGTCCTGAAAATACCAATTAAGTCTACCTGTTCTATTGTATCATTTAGTATCTCTGTTGCCTTGTTGATTTTCTATTTGGAAGATCTGTCCATTGACGTCAGTGGCGTGTTAAAGTTTCCTACTGTTTTTGTATTCCCAGCAATTTCTCTCTTTGTTAGTATTTGTTTTATGTATTTAGGTCATCATATTGGTTGCATATATATTGAGTGTAATATCCTCTTCTTGTATTGATGCTTTTATCATTATATACTGTTCTTCTTTATCTTTCTTTGTGGCCTTTGTCTTAAAGTCTATTTTGTCTGATATGAGTATTCCTACCCTGTTCTTGTCATTTCCATTTGCATGAATATCTTTTTCTATCCCGTTTTTTTCTTCTTTTTTTTTTTTTTTTTTTTTTTTTTGGCTGTGTCGGGTCTTTGTTGCTGCATGCAGGCTTTCTCTAGTTGTGGCAGGTGGGGGCTACTCTTTGTTGTGGTGCATGGGCTTCTCATTACAGTGGCTTCTCTTGTTGCGGAGCATGGGCTCTAGGCGCGCGGGCTTCAGTAGTTGTGGCGCATGGGCTCAGTAGTTGTGGTTCATGGGCTTAGTTGCTCCGCGACATGCGGGATCTTCCCAGACTAGGGATTGAACCCATGTCCCCTGCATTGACAGGTGGATTCTTAACCATTGCCTCACCAGGGAAGTCCCTATCCCCTCACTTTCAATCTATGTGTGTCCTTCGCTCTAAAGTGGGCAGTATATTGGAGGTTCTTGTTTTTTTAATCCAATCTGCCACTCTGTCTTTTGATTTGAGCATTTAATTTTAGTTCATGGACATTTAAGGTAAATATTGATAGGGGTTTATTCCAATTTTAAACCTTGTTTTCCAGTTGATTTTGTATTTCTTCTCTGTTTCTTTTTCTTTCTACTTTTTTGGTTTGATGGGTTTTTTAAAATTATGCACGAGTTCTTTTTGGTTTTTGTGAATCTGTTGTGTTTTTGATTTGTGGTTACCCTGGTTTTCAAGTACATTAACCCATTACTATATACTTGCTTTAGACTCATAGTCATATAAGTTCAAACACATTCTTAAAAAAAAAAGAAATCTATGTTTTCTTACTCCCCTTCCCCACATTTTATGATTTTGATGGCCTCTTTTACATCTTCATGTTTATCTGTTTATAGTTATAATTGCTTTCACAAAAAACATTTATCTTATTTAAATGATTTACTTTCCAATTGTGATTCTCTTTCCTATAGATTCTTGCTTTTTTTCTATTTAGAGAAGACCTTTCAATATTTCTTTTAGCATAGGTTTTGTATTGCTGTATTCTTTTAGTTTTTGCTTGTCTGGGAAATTGTTTATCTCTCCTTCTATTTTAAACAATAATCCCACTGGGTAGAGTATCCTAGATTGCATGTTTTTCCCTTTCAAGACTTTGAATATATCTTGCCATTCCCTTCTGGCCTGCAGCATTTCTGTAGAAAAATCAGCTGATAGCCTTACAGGAGTTCCCTTGTAATCAACTTTTTTTCCTCTTTCTACCTTTAGAATTCTCTCTTTATCTTTAACTTTTGCTGTTTTAATTATAATATGTCTTGGTGTAGGTCTGTTTGGGTTCATCTTGTTTGGGACCATCTGTGCTTCCTGTACCTGGATATCTGTTTCCTTCTTTAGGTTTGGGAAGTTTTCAGCCATAATTTCTTCAAATACATTTTTGATCACCTTTTCTTTCTTCTTTCTGGGATCCCTATTATGCATAGATTGCCATGCTTTAAGTTATCCCATAGGTCTCATATATTGTTTTCATGTGTCTTTCTGTCTTTTGTTCTGATTGGGTGATTTTCATTATTCTGTCTTCCAGATCACTTATTTGTTTTTTGCAGTATTCAGTTTGCTATTTATTGCCTTTAGTTCAGCTTTCTTCTTGGCAAATGTTTTCTAATTTTAATTGGCTCCTCTTTATAGTTTCTATGTCATTTTACAGTAATCTGCATTTCTGTTGGTATCCTTTCTTAATTCCTTCAGTATTTTTATTACCTCCTTTTTGAACTCAGGGTCTAGTAGACTGGCAAGGGCTATTTCATTGTTTGTTCTTTCAGGGGAAGTCTCTTGATCTTTTAGTTGCAAGTGGTTTCTCTGTTTCTTCATTTTATTTATATTTCTCTGACTATGAGTTTAGGAAAAACAGTTATCTACTGTGGTCTTGAAAGGCTTTTTATGTGGGAGCATCCCTGTGTAGCCTGCGTGAGTCTAATATTTCTGTACAAGGGCTGTTTTTAGTATGGATGTCTGCTGCTGCTTTTTCTCAGTGTGTGCTGGCTGTTATCCCCTTGAGAAGGGGTGTGATTGTTGTTGTGGTAACCAGAGCCTGCACTGGATCGTGAACGGGACCTCATGTTTGCTCTGTGGCTGTCACAGCCCTGCCAGGGGCAGGGTCTGCTCCCCAGTTGTTGGAGTAGAAGCCCCTATATTCGATTCTAAGCTACAGTGTGAGGTAGGTGGGACTGGATTGCTCCTGCTGGGATAGGAGCCGCTGAGTATTCCTCCTCAGGAGTTGTCCACCAGGAAATGCACTCTGTAGTGTCACCTGTGTGAGCTCACGAAGTACAGTGTTGTTGGCACTGCCCTCAGCCTTGGGAATGAAGGCAGTCGGCCAGGATGTCCCTCAGGTGCTGTGCTCACAAAGCCGCCAGCACAGAGCCACTGAAGTCCAGCATGGGATCCACCCATGGGAGCTATGGAATCAGCCCAGACCCCAGCCCCACCTCCGCATGCAGGTGCCCACAAAGCCCACTAGTGCTAACACCAGACCTGCTCCAGTGCCAGTAATATGCTCCAATGTCCCACAGGCACTACACTTTCAGAGCCCCAGTGGCGTAAATCCACACAGCTGCTGGGACATGGCTCAGATTTCAGCCCCGCTTCTGAAGTCTCTAGCACTGGGGATCTGCTCAGATTTTAGCCTCATCTCTGCGTGTGGGCACTTGCACACTCCCAGAGCTCCTAGAAGCGGAGCTGCACGTGCTGTGAGCACACTGAGAATGAGGCTGCTATGGCGGGGCCCCACCCCTCACTTTGTGTGTGTGTGTGTGTGTGTGTGTGTGTGTATTAACAATGGGGCTTTTATGGCAGATCTGGGCTGCACCCTACACACACCCTGTTGCGGCCCAGACCACACTTCAGTCCCTTTGGGCAGTCTCTGCACAGCCAACCCCAGTCCTCTCCCCAAGTTTGTTCACTGCAGCCTGTGTTTCAGCACCCAGCCTCTGTGCCATGGGTTGTTTGTTTTTTTGATGTTGAGTTATAGGAGCTGTTTTTACATGTTGGATATTAACCGCTTATCGGTCATATCATTTGCAAATATTTTCTCGCATTTGGTAGGTTGTCTTTTCGTTTCTTCGATGGTTTCCTTTGCTGTGCAAAAGCTTTTAAGGTTAATTAGGTTCCATTTGTTTGTTTTTGCTTTTATTTCCTTTGTTTTAGGAGACATTCAAAAAATGTTGCTACAATTTATGTCAAAGAGTGTTCTGCCTATGTTTTCCTTTAGGAGTTTTATGGTATCTGGTATTACATTTAGTTCTTTAATCCATTTTGAGTTTAGTTTTGTATATGGTGTTAGAGAATGTTCTAATTTCATTCTTTTACATGTAGCTGTCTGGTTTTCCCAGCACACTTACTGAAGGGACTGTCTTTTCTCCATTGTATATTCTTACCTCCTTTGTCATAGATTAATTGACCATAAGTGGGTGGGTTTATTTCTGGGCTCTTCATTCTGTTCCATTTCTGTTCCATCCACAGAAAATTACTGTGTGTAATTACACATAGTAATTTTCTGTGAATTGATAGTTCATGTAATTTGCCCATAAGTTTTTTAGAGGCTGTTTGTCATTTTCTTATTGATTTGTGAATCCCTTTTGTAAATTAGATATATTAACCCTATACTACAAATTTTTTTCAATCTCTTATTGGTTTGTGGAGTCTTTCATGAAATAGAAGTTATTTAAAATAAGCATTATCTTTTAAACTTCCAAAACAGATTTGAATTCTCCTTATTTAAGTAACACAGAGTGTGTGTAGCATCAGTTTTTGTTTTACCCTATCATGTTTTATTAATTTAGAACTTTTGAGAGTAAGAAAACAATGGATGGGATTTTCTACTTTCTATTCTGATGTGTGTGTGTGTGTGTGTGTGTGTGTTGGTGGGGACTGTGGCAAGAGAATTTCCAGGAAAGTTTATCCCATTCTCTACATTTGCTTTATCACTCCTCACATCTTTATCCAAGTTTTAATTGAGGGTATACTACACACTTAAAACTTAGATAAATATATGAATTTATTAATTTAAAAATATCAAATCCTGGAAAATAATTTTATCTACCAAAAAATTTTTTCTTTTGAATTTACCTCCTTTCTGTGATTGATTGTGTGATATCTATATGTTTATATATAATTCAGAGATAGAACTTTGCTCCCACCTAACTCTGTGTATCTTTTACTGCAGTGAGTGATGGATTGGAACTGAGACCGAAATATAAAGGCGTTTTGCATTGCTTGACCACCATTTGGAAACTTGATGGACTACGGGGACTTTACCAAGGAGTAACCCCAAATGTGTGGGGTGCAGGCTTATCCTGGGGACTCTACTTTTTCTTGTGAGTAGGTCTGGGAGATTTTACAGTAGTAAATAAAAAGGAATTTATGTTTTTAATGATTTTTTAAAAAATCAGTTGGTGAAGCAAGGTGAGTCATTTAATCAGTTTCTCTGAATTGGAAGGGCTAGAAAGAGCAAAATGGCATATTGGTCTCATTCTCTGTAAGCTATTATCAGAGGCATTTAGTCTGGAAAAAAGTTATTAATAAGAAGAAGGTAAAAGGATGAGATGGAGAAACATTCTTCCAGAAGCCATTTCTGTGAGATGGATTCAGGAAGGTGGCTTCCCAAAATACATTGATTCATAATGAAGTTGGAAAAGCAGAAGAGGACAGATCTTGGAGTCCTCATAAGACCATGTATCACAGGATGGCCCTATGGGAACAGAAAGCCAAAGCCAGTGCATGACTGAAAGAGTCTGAGGCATGTTCTTTCTTACCTCCTATTTGACCTGCTCCTTCATCTTTGTAGCTCATTCATTTCCTCACTCCTTCACTGTCAGGTATCATCACCGTTTGTAATAACTGCTATTGGATGCTTACTGAAGAAGCCACAGAAAACACCTGTGGCAGCCATATTCAAGTTGTTGAGTGTACAAGGGCATGGAAACAAAGTATTATCACACCGCAGTGGAGGAGTGTGTACTGCTCTGAGCTTGCTTCTGATACCTGAAACTGAATCCATGAATGGGGAGGCTTTTGTTTTAATACATGGCATTTTTAGGAAAACATCAATACCTGGTATATTTGCCTTCTTCTCTTTTGTGTCTTACATTTTACTTGATCTCTCATAATCTTATGGCAGTATACAAACCAACCTTAAAATATTTCCTAAGTGAAATCAAAATAAAAATCAGCCTTAATATTGTTTAAACATTTTTCCTATTTTCAGTTGTAAGACATTCCTAGATGGGTGAAACCGTATGTATAAAATGTATTATGTTAATAATTTCAGAGCTGTGTGGGTTCTTTAAAGAGAGTTTCTAAGGGCAAGCCATGTAAGGTTTATGTGTTGAAATTATCATAAAGCAGTATACTTGTTTTATGATAGAATGGATTGGTCAAGTTTGGAAAGATTTAGTTGAAGTCTTCTTCCTGGAGGAAAGTGGAAATTGGAGTTTGACAAAAAACGTGATTTAACTCCCTTACTCAGAAGCATTTTGTGGCTGTTTTCTGCCAAGTAAAGCGTTAAGTGTCAGTGTGCCGCTCAAGTGTAGCTCAGTTTGCCCTGCCTTCCCATCCACCCCTATAACTTTTGCTCATGCTTGTGTCTTCCTATTGAAACTGCACCTGTCTCTCCATACCTGGCTCAGTGTTGCCTCCTACACAAAGCCTTCTCTGATCTCAGTAATAGTTCCTGAACCTCTCATGATACTGTTTGTGTTATCTTTTGTTAGGATTTCTTGTGTGCCACTGTGGTCCTTGTTAATCTGTTAGATGGGATCCGTGGAGTGTTTTATTCATCAGAATTGCCAACCACAGTATCTGAACGTAATAGTCAGCTGCCCTTTTTTTGTCTGCCCAATTGCTGCACCAGTACACCCTCCCCCTTCCAGTTTTCCTGTTTGCTGTTTTTATTAATGGTTGAACATGTGATAAAAAATATTTTATATATGTATTGCCAGCCTACTACATATTTGGGGGGGGAGATGGTATAGTCTTACAGTAAACCATTTCCAGTAAATCCATTATTTGAAAAAGGTCTTGTTTTGTAGTTGGATTACGCATTGACTTCTACTTTTGAGGTATTTTTAAGTTACCCACACTTTAAAATAGAATTTACTGCTTTATGTCACTCATTCAAATATTTATACAACTGTTCATGTTTAATTCTTTTAGTTACAATGCCATCAAATCATATAAGACAGAAGGAAGAGCAGAAAGGTTAGAGGCAACAGAATATCTCATCTCAGCTGCTGAAGCTGGTAAGGTAGTGTGTGAAATATAAAACATCAACTTCCAACTTGATTTTCACTTTTGTTCTTTATTTGCCTTTTTTCCTATGAACACCTGAGTTTAAATATGCTCATCTAACTATACTAGTCAGTTATCACATGAAATTTCTTAAAAGGCAAGTATTGTGATGGATTACTCTGGATTTCAAGAATTTTACTTGTCACAAAGGGTATAATATTTAGAAAGGTTATGACTCTCCAATGATTTAAGATGATTTGGTATAGTGTTTCTTCCATTAAAATACGATTTCAGTTTTCAGATTAAACAATTTAATAGTCTTGTTTAATTGCCTCATGTATGTATAATATTCAGAAGGAAAAACAAAGTAGGACTCATAAGTCTTTTTTTTTTTTTGCTGTACACGGGCCTCTCACTGCTGTGGCCTCCCCCATTGCGGAGCACAGGCTCCGGACGCACAGGCCCAGCGGCCATGGCTCACGGGCCCAGCCTCTCCGCAGCATGTGGGATCCTCCCAGACCGGGGCACGAACCTGTATCCCCTGCATCGGCAGGCGGACTCCCAACCACTGTGCCACCAGGGAAGCCCGACTCATAAGTCTTTTAACTCCTACTTTGATACCTTGTTACCTCGGTGTTTTGTTTTTTTTTTCTTTTTGGCTGTGCTGCACGGCTTGTGGGATCTTAGTTTCCCAACCAGGGATTGAACCCAGGTCCTTGGCAGAGAAAGTGCCGAATCCACTGGACTGCCAGGGAATTCCCCACCTTGGCTTCTTAATGTTTACTGATTGTTTTTAAGGCAAGAATTATCTTGCTTATTTTGAATACCTAGCTGCTAGCAGAGACCTGACTCACAATAGGACTCCATAAATACTTGTTGAATAAAGGACTACTTAGGAAACTTGGCAAATGAGAAACTTAACCATTTGAATTTTTTTTAACAAAATCATCACTCTCTGTAAGGAATGTAAATATTTCTTTTGATATTACATAGTTATTTAATTTTTGAGGTGTTGTGGCTACTTTGAATGGGTTTGAGGAAGAGTGTGATAAAGTTGGGGCAGATATGTGTGCACATGCACAGATGAGTGAGGTGCTGGATTGCTGGTCCTTTTCCCCTAATCTTCAGCCCCTCTGGGTTATACTGTGTCCTCCTCCTAAGTATATGTATCTCCTTATCAGCATCTGCTTCCCAGGACCTTGGTCTGTTCTCCACACTAGGCCACTTTGGTTAGGAGCCAGGACATCTTTGCTACCCTCACACCACAAAGGGAAAGTGTTTCACATTTTTATCACCTTTTAAATTTATTTCTCACTAACCACATGGGGAACTTTTTAAGACCACCAAAAACTATGTCTACCCATTAACCCTAGGTCTGTGCCTCAGGGACCACACCTTGCTGTTGCAGGTACAGCCCCATTCTTTATATAAATGGACTGTTCTTAATTCAGCTTGTCAGAAGTAAGAAACTACCTGTATGCTGAGTAATATTATTTAAATCTGATTTCAGGAGCCATGACCCTCTGCATTACCAACCCATTATGGGTAACAAAAACTCGCCTTATGTTACAGTACGATGGTGTTGTTAATGCTTCACAGCGGCAATATAAAGGAATGTTTGATACACTTTTGAAAATATATAAGTATGAAGGTGTGCGTGGATTGTATAAGGTAATGAATTATTATCAATATATTTTAATAGCTGACAATTGTAGTTTCCCTTGGCTCTATTGTCTGAGTTCGGAATGACCTGTACTCAGTCCTGAAAAGAAACCAGACTTAGGCAAGGAACAATTTAATGACAACCGGAATCTGTATTGAGATTGTACTTTAAACTGTTTATCCTCATTACCATAAGAAGTATCATCGTGACACTGGTGGGTGTGAGAAGGACTGTCTAAAATAAAACTTGGTTGAGTAACCATTTCTCTAAGTCACACATTGAGGTCACTCATTCCTTACTCCCCTCCCCGGAAGCTGTGGTCCCTTGGAAACTCGCTTAGTTTAGCTTTTTTTTTTCTTCACTTGTTCCTTTCTAGGGGTTTATTCCTGGGCTGTTTGGAACATCACATGGTGCCCTTCAGTTTATGGCATATGAATTGTTGAAATTGAAATACAACCAACATACCAATAGATTACCAGAAGCACAGTTGGTAAGGTGATACTTGAAAGAAACACTGGTATTTATTTTTATGGGCATTTAATAGATGGAAATTTTGTCACGTTTACTTTGGTAGTATTGCTATGATGATAAGTACCGATTCTGCCACTAATTTAATTTATAGTTAAATA
This sequence comes from Mesoplodon mirus, assembly GCF_964341445.2. Classification (NCBI taxonomy): domain Eukaryota; kingdom Metazoa; phylum Chordata; class Mammalia; order Artiodactyla; family Ziphiidae; genus Mesoplodon; species Mesoplodon mirus. Next base: position 32,200,088 of record NC_138992.1, read on the forward strand.
CTTTACAGAATAATGGCACACAACTGTAAAAAATAGAACCCCATTGCACAGACCTTGTTTCAAGAGGGGAAACAGTATTTTCACTTGTGGATCCACTTCACTGTTGGTTCCCCTATGTAAATTTTACTTCTATATTTTTAAAGAAACCCTACCTAAAGAAAAACAAATGTTTTCTGTTGTCATTTTAGAGCACAGTAGAATATATATCAGTTGCAGCATTATCCAAAATATTTGCTGTGGCAGCAACATACCCATACCAAGTTGTAAGAGCTCGTCTGCAGGATCAACACATATTTTACAATGGTGTATTGGATGTAATCACAAAGACATGGAGGTAAGAGTATGTGGTATATCAAAATGGCTCTTAGGAGGTACCTTGTAAATCTTAAACTGTCCAGTTGACATCATTAGTTTTATAGCAAAGACCAGTGTCTGTGGTGAAAACATGGCTGATGGACCCTTCCTCCCCATATCCCATTTACTCCATAGAAAACCATAAGCCTCAACTTCTTCATTTATAAAATTTGAATATCTAGGTTGACAGTTTTTTATAAAAATCAAATGAGATGTGTGAAAGTACCTTGACAAATTAATTAAAATTTAGGTGTTATAAAATATTTGAATGGCATTGAACAGAGGAAGTCATAAAAAATCCTAGTTTAATAGAATTAAGAAGGCCCCAAGGTGGGGAGGAGTCAAGATGGCAGACCAGGAGGACGCGGAGTTCGTGACTCCTCACAACTAGGACACCTACCAGGCACTGTTGGGGGACCACAGACACCTAAGGGGATGAGAGGAGCCCCCGAGCAACCAGACCCCAGGGAATATTAATCAGGGTGAGGTCTCCCGGAGGTCCTCAAGACCCAGCTCTACCTAACTGCCTGCAAACTCCAGTGCTAGACACCTCAGGCCAAACAACCAGTAAGGCAGGAACACAGCCCCACCCATCAGAAAAAGCGAGACAACAGAAAAATGTTACGAACGAAGGAGCAAAGTAAAAAACCTACAAGACCAAATAAATGAAGAGGAAAAAGGCAACCTACCTGAAAAAGAATTCAGAGTAATGATAGTAAAGATATCCAAAATCTCTGAAATAGAATGGAGAAAATACAAGAAATGTTTAACAAAAACCTAGAAGAACTAAAGAACAAGCAAACAGTGATGAACAACACAATAACTGAAATGAAAAATACACTAGAAGGAATCAATAGCAGAACAACTGAGACAGAAGAGCAAATAAGTGAGCTGGAAGGTAGAATGGTGGAAATAACTGCAAAGGAGCAGAATAAAGAAAAAAGAATGAAAAGAAATGAAGTCAACCTAAGAGACCTCTGGGACAACATTAAATGCACCAACATTCGCATTATAGAGGTCCCAGAAGGAGAAGAGAGAGAGAAAGGACCCAAGAAAATATTTGAAGAGATTATAGTAGAAAACTTCCCTAACGTGGGAAAGGAAATAGCCACCCAAGTCCAGGAAGTACAGAGAGTCCCAGGCAGGATAACCCAAGGAGAAACATACCAAGACACATAGTAATCAAACTAACAGAAATTAAATTCAAAGAAAAAATATTAAAAGCAGCAGAGGAAAAGCAACACATAACGTAGAAGGGAATCCCTGTAAGGTTATCAGCTGATTTTTCAGCAGAAGCTCTGCAGGCCAGAAGAGAGTGGCAGGATATATTTAAAGTGATGAAAGGGGAAAACCTACAACCCAGCAAGGATCTCATTCAGCTTCGATGGAGAAATGAAAAGCTTTACAGACAAGCAAAAGCTAAGAGAATTCACCACCACCAAACCAGCTTTACAACAAATGCTAAAGGAACTTCTCTAGGCAGGAAACACAAAAGAAGCAGCCGACCCACAAAAACAAACCCAAATCAATTAAGAAAATGGTAATAGGAACATATATATCGATAATCACCTTGAATGTAAATGAATTAAATGCTCCAACCAAAAGACACAAACTGGCTGAATGGATACAAAAACAAGACCCATATATATGCTGTTTACAAGAGACCCACTTCAGACCTAGGGACACATACAGACTGAAAGGAAGGGGATGGAAAAAATATTCCATGCAAATGAAAATCAGGGAGTAGTAATACTAATTTCAGATGAAATAGACTTTAAAATAAAGACTCTTATAAGAGATAAGGAAGGGCACTATATAATGATCAAGGGATTAATCCAAGAAGAAGATATAACAATTATAAATATATATGCACCCAACATAGGAGCACCTCAATACATAAGGCAAATACTAACAGCCATAAAATGAGAAATCGACAGTAACACAGTAATAGTGGGGGACTTTAACACCCCATTTACACGAATGGACAGATCATCCAGACTGAAAATAAATAAGAAAACACAAGCTTTAAATGACAGGATAGACCAGATAGACTTATTTATAGGACATTCCATCTGAAAACGGACGAATACACTTTCTTCTCAAGTGCACATGGAACACTCTCTAGGATAGATCACATCTCGTGTCACAAATCAAGCCTCGGAAAATATAAGAAAATTGAAGTTGTATCAAGCATCTTTTCCAACCACAACGCTATGAGATTAGAAATCAATTATAGGAAAAGAACTGTAAAAAATACAAACACATGGAGGCTAAACAGTGCACTGCTAAATAACCAAGAGATCACTGAAGAAATCAAAGAGGAAATTTAAAAATACCTAGAAACAAATGACAATGAAAACACGATGACCCAAAACCTGTGGGACACAGCAAAAGCAGTTCTAAGAGGGAAGTTTATAGCAATTCAGTCTCACCTCAAGAAACAAGAAAAATCTCAATCTAATCTTATGCCCAAAGCAACTAGAAAAAGAAGAACAAAGAAAACCCAGTTAGTAGAAGGAAAGAAATCATAAAGATCAGAGCAGAAACAAATGAAATAGGAATGTAGCAAACAATAGCAAAGATCGATAAAACTGAAAGTTGGTTCTTTGAGAAGATAAACATGTGCCATTAATTGGCCAGGTAAGAGGGTATCAGTGATATTGGTGGCAATGTTAGCTTGCATGGTGCTAGAGTTTTATTTGAAATAAAATTTCTAAGGACCATCCTTAAAAGAACCTGCTGTATAGCTCACGGAGCTCAGCTCCTTGCTCTGTGATGACGTAGATGGGTGGGATGGGGTGGGAGGTCCTAGAAGGAAGGGTATATGTATGCATACAGCTGATTCACTTCATTGTATAGCAGAAACTAACACAACATTGTAAAGCAATTATACTCCAATTTAAAAAAAGAAGAAAAAAGGCCCCACATCTGCTACTGGTAGCAGAACTTTTGCAAACACTTGTTTCCATGTATGGAAGACATGCATGTCTTCAGTGTGGGAATGTTTAAATTGTTATAGGTATACATCCCCATGTTTCTTTTTAATTCTAAAAGGCCAGAACAGAGTATTTAAACGTTCAAATTCAGTTCAGTTTAGTAAATATATATATTGAGAATGTAAGTGAAAAGTGTCAAGGCTTTATTCCAATTCTAGGCATTAAGAAAATAAAGTTTTATTGCTGGGTTTGTGGCCAATTACCAGTACTCCCAGGTTGCCTTGGTGGATTTCTCCTCTCTAAAGCTCTAACTGGATGGTCCTTAAAAAACTTTTATTTTTGTGTGCTATATTTAGCGTTGTCTAGCATTTTTATTAGTTATGAGATGTTTAATGCCTACATTAGATCAGCTAATACTCCTACATGTTCATACATTTAAAGGCATTTGAAAGATGGTTATGATTATATCTTCAGGCTAGCTCTGTAGGAAATTAAGTATATATGTATATATGTATATATATACTTTTTTTTCTCTCTCTAAAGGAAAGAAGGCATCGGTGGATTTTACAAAGGAATTGCCCCCAATTTGATTAGAGTGACTCCAGCCTGCTGTATTACCTTTGTGGTATATGAAAATACCTCACATTTTTTACTTGGCCTTAGAGAAAAGAAAAAGTAAACTAAAAGAAGATAATTCCAGTATATCTGCCCAAGGCAGCCATGTGCTCCTTTGTATTTGAGACATGAAACTCAGAAGAATACTGCACAGCAACATGGCTTATAATTGAACTCAGTCTATAATCATTAGAAGTCACAGAACTGCTAAGCCTTCACATTGTTTTTCTGCTTTTGCTTTCCCCATACATATGAGACTTGGCTTCCTCTACCTGAAATGGTTGCCAGCAAACACAACAGTAAAACTGACACCAAATGGAGAGTTTCACAGATTTTCTCCATTTCATTGTCTAAGTAGAAGCTGATTTGCAGCACTTGCTGAATGGATTTGAAGACTGCTCCTTTTTCTGAACTCATTTGTCTGTATTGGCTTTAAAATCAACCTCTGTGCAATAGCAAAAAAAATGGCTTCTTAAAAGATGTCATTGCTTTTTCAAGAGTTTGCTGGGAAAGATGTTGCCCAAATCCTGACCATTTTTGAAACGGGAAAGTTTGGTGGGGAAAAAAATCCACTGTAAATGTGCTTTTGTTTTAATTCATTTGGAATGCAGTTATGTACTTCTCTTAATTTGAGAAGTACCTGACATCTGTTGTCATTCCATCACTAATTTTTTTCCCAGAAGCTCTTTCATAATTTAAAATGTAATCTTGGATCACATTATTATTTTTCAGCATAGGTGCTTAGTGTCTTTTTATAAAATCTGAACTAGGATCCAGCTGTGTCAGCCCTTACTTAGCATATTTGTCTATAAATCACTTACTGGTGTTGCTAATAGATCACCTTATATAGATACTAGAATGACTGGGGTACGTTTGTTGACAAACTGTATGGAAGTGAGAAGCTTTAGCTTTCTACTTCAGATTTCAGATATATGGGTCCAGATCCCAAATAAGTTACCAATCTACATTGGTTGCTCAAATTCAGGTTTAAATACAAATTACACTAAAGGCCATTATTGATTTTACTTTTGAGTTACGGTAATTTTTCTATAAATATAAAGGCCTGCCCCAAAAGGGTGCCAGAATGATACTAACATTTTTATTTACGTAAACATCTACGAATGCTTTTTGCAGTACCATCTATTTGTTATAAATAAAATACTGTGGCTCTCAAAGCCATATTTAAATGGTTCTTTGAGAAGAGGTCTATTTTTTATATTTTGAAAATGGCTTTGTTTTAAAAATAAAGATAAGTACTTAATTGTATTTTCTGTATCTCGTTACATGCAGAGGACTGCATTATAAATTAAATGTGATGTATTTTCCTCCTTCTGAATAATACTATTATTCATATGAAATCCTGATAGTAGTCCCTGTATGGAAAGACAAGTTACAGTTGATATTTGGAGTTTTAGAGGTAGTGCCATTATTTGAATGCCTCCTGTGTACCCCTAAATTAATAAGCCATAATTCCTGTCCTCTGAGAGCATACAGGCTTGCGGGATGAATAAGCATTAAATAACTACAGTTCTAGATTAAGAACGTGCAAGAAGACTTCTACAAGCCCTGCACGAGTTCTGAGAAGAGAATTCATTCCACTCAATCAACAGTTACAGCACTCCTTCCTGCGCCGTGCCACGTACGTTACCAAGCACTGAGGATACAGCAGTAAATGAGCTACAAAACATTCCTGCCCTCAGGGAATTTTCATGTTAGTGTGAGTGACAAAACATAAATATGCATAATATAATTTCAAATATTAAATGCTAGAAGTAAAACTAAGGAGTTGGGAATAGTGTTGCTGTGCTAGGTAGGTCAGTTGGGGTCAGGAAAGGTCTCTGAGGAGGTAGTATTTGAAACATTTTGACATAAGTGAGGAAGCAAGCCACTATGAGATGTTGACAAAATCAGTCAACCTAAGAAATGGAAACTGTTATTCGAGCCAAATTTGGATATCACAACCCAGGAAGAGCATCTCTGAGAAGCTCTGAGAAGTGAAGTAAACGCACAGGCACAGGTAGTTATAGAAGTTTGTTGAGACAGAAGGCTATACACTTAGATGACGTGTTATTGACAGTTTACACAATCCAAGGCTAAGCGTCATCGTGGCCCCTTACAAGATCAAGAAGGAATACTGTCTTTTAAGGAGTTGTCTTTTTGATGCTAGGAGAGTGTTGCTCTTTATGGTTGAGCAGGTATTTCTGCCAATGGGCAGGTTTGGCCGATGCATAATGCAGATACACAATGCATAGTAGTGGCGAGAGAGGTCACCAAAGGGCAGAGAAAAGTTTAAGTTTTTCTAGTCTTGCCATAAAATACGAACTTTAATGATCAATGGGGGGAAATTGTGAAATAATCTTTCAGTAGAAAGTGTTAGGTGATCAAATATTTGGTCCCTCAAAACCAGGGTGGCTGCTTGCCTGTCCCTTGATGCCTGGTCTTAATGGCCCGATTCTCTCCTTTCAGGGGAGCTGTACTAGCAGGATGTTTGGCAAGGACTGACATTCAATTCTAAGTTGTCCAGTAAGACTTAAGCCAATTTTCCTCACGTGTGTGGGGTATGTCCATTATTTTATACAGAACTACAGATGTGATCTATAGTTTCAAGTCATTTAGACATTATCTTAGTATGAGTAGGTGACACAGCATGAAAGGCAGGAAAGTATCAACTTATAAGTTCCACAAACTAAATTGGTAGTAGTAGCAATATCATTAGCAAAGATTTAAGCCAAAATCCTCCTGCACAAAACCATTTTCCTAGTATTTCCCCTAAACTAGGAAGAGGATTGTTTAGAGCAGAAATCTGACACTTCATGGGTCATAAGATGAGTAAACAATTATCATGGCTAAATGGTCATGCCATTTGGAAAACTGATAGTAACCAGAGTACTCACATTACAGATTGACAGGGGCTGTTTCCACAGTAGCCATAGGTGACCTTGAGCCCAAGGGAAACCAGTTTTTTATCTTCTTAACCAACCTGGGGAGAGCCAAGGTCATAAACTTGTTCAGTAAATCCATTGGGTCCTGTTAGGAGCTACCCAGTATTCAACATCTAATAAAAAAGGAGTATTATGGCCAGGTTCAGAACATGCACCATTAATTGGCCAGGTAAGAGGGTATCAGTGATATTGGTGGCAATGTTAGCTTGCATGGTGCTAGAGTTTCGTTTGAAATAAAATTTCTAAGGACCATCCAGTTAGAGCTCTGGAGAGGAGAAATCCACCAAGGCAACCTGGGGGTACTGGTAAATGGCCACAAACCCAGCAATTGGATTGATTTTTGAAACTTGCATGTGATTGAGCCCAAGAAATACATTTGGCTCATTAGCAAAAGTATGTGCAATTGTCAAAGTAATCAGTATACAGACCTGCTCTGGCATCTTGGGTCAGCTGTCTACTTCTGAAGTAATATTCTCATCCTGGTCTGGTAGTGCTGGTCTTAGTCTAAGTCAGGTGTCAGAAATTGGAGTTGCAGTTCATTCAGTTGTAGAGGTCTGATAAGGTCCCTTCCAAAGTGGCCAAAAGGGGTCCTTTATCTGATGTCTTTTCCAGTATGCGTAAGCTGGTTGCAGGTCATGATGCATCTTGATCTTCTTCCAAAGTTAGATTACTGTGATAAACTTCAGAAACAGTGTCTTTTTAATGACTAAACTTAACAAGGAGTTATCTGGGAAGTGAGTCTTTGCCAGTAAATACAGACATCAATTAACAAAACTAGAATTCTGTATTCACTGAAACAATCTTTTTCTCTCTAAAAGTACCCTCATTTCTACCAAATATAGCCAAATTAAGACTTATTTGTTTGCAAAATAAGTCGGGGTAATTGACCACATAGACTTTTAAATTGGCTGTGCTGGAACTTTTCATCAAGAATCTCAGATTGAACTTTAAAAACCTCAGGGCTAGGAAACCCATACCAAAGGTATGTCATAGATTCAACCTGTGATATCTATAGATTTGGGTGATGGATTTAGGCGAATTCCTCTCTTCTCGAGGTCCCCCAAATACTGTGAGGTTCCCGTACCTTTTAGGAGGTGGCCTTCCTTATACGCCTGATAAAGCTGCTGGGAACCTAAGAGTTCCCAAATTCTGGAGGCATCTGGTAGAGAGAAAAGATAAGGTTTCAGTTCTACTTACAGAGGTATATTTTAAAGGTTTCCTTATATCTGGAAAACAGATTAAAACCCAGTAATATTTCAGACAAAACCCAAAAATTATAACCATAGTCTGTTCACCCACTCCTATGTGACTAGTCCTTGATCTTAATCTTCTGGTAACAGTTACATGAAGCCATCCAGTTTATTAGAATTCTAATTTCTTACCCAGTTCAGCAGTATGATGTGAAAATTATCAGAAATCTGTTCATGTCAAAAAGTACTTTCTGTGGATCTTCTTGAAGATGAAGCATTTTGCAAAAAGAGTACAATAACTGCCTATAAATGTCAAAAGACTTAAAAAGTCAAGGTTAAAGACCTGATTATAATGCAATTGGAAAACTGGGTTACTGCTGTGACACACAACAATTTAAGATAATTACTAAAATTATGACTGATATAATTTTTACCAGGACCTACCAGAATTTTAGGAGTTCCATATAATTTCTAGAATATGTATGTTGGTAACATTTACCCATAGGATACAATCTAAGAAGTTTTATCACCACTTATTTGACAATGCTTCCCATGTAATTTAACAGACCAAATAAGCCTAATTAGTTTAATATTCCTCTCTCTGAGATGGAGAGAAAACAAATATTTTGAGGTATTCTAGGGACCCTTTGGAAAACTTCAAAATCAGCTAGAGGTCAAGTGAGCTTCATTTAGGATTTTATCTTTAGGAAGTTTGTCAAAAATATCAAGAAGTTTTACAATGCTTGGTCAAATAGAATCACAGGTCACTGTGAAACAATACCCATTCACTTAACTAAAGTGACAATAAAAGATCTCACTGGCAAATGCAGAACACTTAAAGAAACTCACAATCTATTATCAAAAACAGTTCAATATTTTAAGAAAACTTTGTCCTTTTAGAGAACCAAATTCAGGTTTTGTACCACTTTACTTTTAAAATTCACTTTCTTAATTAAGTTCAATCGTATCTAAGCCAATCCTGATGATGTACAAAACTCTCAGTGTTCCCTTTGCACAAACATTTGACAACTTTATGTATCCATTTAGAAACAACCAGCTCTAGGACAAAATGACCTTTTTTAACAATGCATTTTCATTCCTCTTTTTTTTTGCTGAAAACACACATCCTACTTTCTTTGCATACTGAAATGTTTCCCTTATAATTCTTTTTTTTTTTTTTTTTTTTTTTTTTTTTTTTTTTTTTGCGGCACATGGGCCTCTCACTGCTGTGGCCTCTCCCGTTGCAGAGCACAGGCTCCAGACGCACAGGCCCAGCGGCCATGGCTCATGGGCCCAGCTGCTCCACGGCATGTGGGATCCTCCCGGACCGGGTCACAAACCTGTGTCCCCTGCATCGGCAGGCGGACTCTAAACCACTGCGCCACCAGGGAAGCCCTCCCTTATAATTCTTAACCTTAGAATCTTAATCTCTAGCGAAAACCAAGAAGCAAGTAATTATAAACTGTCATACCAGCATTTCCTGATTGACAATTATGAACGTATTTTATAACCTCTAGAAACATACACCTTCTTATAGAATTTCTTTCTTCAATGTGATACAAGACATGTATCTAATAAACATCTTCAGTTTCTCATAGGACAAAAGTAGGGAAACTTAGGCCTGCCCAGCAATTAATGTTCTAGTATTTTATCCTACTTGTAATGACCCAGATAGTGAAGAAATTCTTGTAGTTTAACTTAGTTTTGTTTCAGGTTACCAAAATATGGAGATATTATCCTTAAAGTAGACATTCCCAAAACAGTTATTCCTAAAGAGTTTACCTAAAGCTCTTCTCATTTACCTCTATTTTATTTACTTAAAAAGTTTTCATACCATTATTTTTCTTGCTGACAAACTTTAACAGTAATAAGGTCTTATTTGATTTCTAGTAAACCTAGGTACAGTAAAAGTATTATATTTAATATTGATGACTCAGACAGGAAAGGGGCAGGGCACAACCTTTAAAAGAATGACATAGCCCAAGGACGCATCATAAACTGGTTAGAACCAACTAGGTCCAAGATGGCAGACTAGTCGACTGGAGCCTCAGTATACGCTCATTGTAACACATCAGCACGCTAAATGACACATCCGCAGGTGCCATGACAGCTCCAAGGCCAACCATAAAAGGTCAAAAAAGTGGGCAGTGGCCCAATTCCTGGAAGTCCCCACCTCTTCCCCAAAACAGCTGGAATACTCCTCCCATTCATTAGCCTATGAAATTACCCACCCCTATAAAAACTGACAGCCCTATATATACCCTGGGACCTCTCACCTTCCAAGAATGCCCACACTGTTTATGGAGTGTGTTTCTCCCATGGCCTCTTGCCTTCTGAGATGGCCCACACTGTGTCTATGGAATGTGTATCTCCCTGAATAAACCTTTCACTTTACCATGGCTCGCTCTTGAATTCTTTCCTGTGCAAAGCCAAGAACCCACACTTGGTGGCCATTCCAGGGACTCGCCCGAGACCTGGGACATGACCATCCTTTCGTGCCCCACTCTTGGCTGCAAAATCTTTTCTAAAGACGTGTCCGTATTAAACCAACAATCTTAGTCTAACTTTAATACCAGATATTAATTCAATACTGAACATTTTCCAGATCACATGAACCTGAAGTTCATTCTGGCCAGTTTCTTTTATATTTCCAAGTATTTTTGTAAACACTTAATTTCCTTTAAGCCAATTAAGTAGAGCTCTTTTACAAATTAATTTTGGCAATACCACACATCTGCAACACAGATCTACAACACACATATAGCTACGTACAAACACACAAACACAGAGACCTCATAGTTCCCATTCCAAAATTTCAGTCATGAATCAGGTACAACAATATAAAATCGATCAGTTACAAAAGAGGTTGGATTCACATTGGGTTTCCGGCAGATGGAACAAATCAAGGTCACCTGTCTATGGCTAAACACTTTTTTTTTTTTTTTTTTCTTTTTTTTTTGCGGTATGCGGGCCTCTCACTGTTGTGGCCTCTCCCGTTGCGGAGCACAGGCTCCGGATGCGCAGGCCCAGCGGCCATGGCTCACGGGCCCAGCCGCTCCGCGGCATATGGGATCCTCCCAGACCGGGGCACGAACCCGTATCCCCTGCATCGGCAGGCGGACTCTCAACCACTGCGCCACCAGGGAGGCCCTGGCTAAACACTTTTTACTAATATTTATGGAAAAGACACTTAAGATTTCTATTTGTCCTTGATAAGTTCCAAATTACCTACCCCCTTTCCTGGAATTTGCATTTTAAAAACAGCAGAAATAAGCGTTCCTGGAAAAGATAAGTAAAACATTTGCATCTCAAAGGCATAGAAGGAGAAAGGCAAGTTCCTTCTAGGATGACTTTGTTCCCATAAGGCCAGAAAACAATTTTTTTCCCTCAATACTTACAAGCCTCTTTTGATAAAATAGGGGAGGTTTGGGTAGTGGTAAAAGGATTGGTAGGCTTTGGATTATTTCTGGATCCACACCTCTGGTCCTGTAAAGACTAAACTTGTAAAACAAGGACAGTTTTTTTTCCTCAAAGAATTGGATGGCCACCTCAATGATATCAAAGGACTGACACACCCATTCATCTATGTTAGAATATTTTACTTTCCCTCAGCTTGGGGGAGAAGTGCCCCTCCCCCAAAAAACAATTCCTATCAGGCTCCAATTCCTGTCAGGCTCCACCAGTCAGACTGGTGGCCTCCCATTTTGAGAATCCACTTACAAACACTTTTGAGGATCCTCCCTGGGTTTAACTACGACCCTCAGTTTGGCCTTTGATATGAAGAGGCTTGCCTACAGCCTCATGTGGTCCCATTTCTAAAGGTAACCATTTAATAGTGTCTTCAGAGTGGAAAGGCAATTCAGAAGATTACTAGAATGAGTACTCAAAGAAGGATGGAGGAAAACAGTAGTTAAAGTTTTAGGTACCTTTTATATCATTACTTTCATTAGCCTTCTACAACAAATCTTTCAATGAGGCTATTTTGGAATTTTGAAACCTTTTGGGACATCTACATACCAATTAAAATAGGTACGATAGCTTAAGAGCTCTCTAAAATTTTAACAACTTGGATGTTTCTCCAAAGGATCCATGGAGCTAGCCCTACAAATATTTTCCCCTAATCTAATTTTAGAAAAATATTACAACTGTTGTTTCCGGTAAACGTTGCAGGCACAGATCCAGAAGACTGCCGGCTTTAACTTCACACTCAAAATCATTTTGGAGTGTCAAAAGGACCCCAATTTGGCCATTTCAGGGCCTGATTTCCTTTAGTGCCCAACTGAGTACTTGCAAGCATACATAAACCCAGCTGGCATTCCCACAGGTGGCTGTTTGCACGGGCACAATTTCCCAGTATTAATTTCGTAGCCTAATTCAGATATGAGATATCTGAACAACTTTCTGAGGACAGTGTGGTAGATCACATGTGTGCTGCTTCTGAGTCTAGCTCCCCAAGGAGTTATCCTTGGATGGGTTCGACTTCTTTTATGTGGCTTGGTTTCTCCCTATGATGGCCTAAAACCGTCATGGCTGGTTGGGGGGCTAGGTTATCAGCCTCTGTTGTGCCCCCTGGTTGTGCATTACTTACTTTATGGTCATAGTGGGGTTCCCCTATAGGACTGCCTTGTGGCCAGAAGGAGCAATATGTCCCTTTACTCTTCAAAGGTCAATAATTCAGTCTCTACTTTCAGTAGTAAAAAGTTTTGTTCAAACCATATATCAACTCATTCTTTAAAACTTAAGCCAAATTTAACAAAAACCCAGCCACCTATGAAAGGAGGTGGCCAGAAAGGAGGTTGGAGAAGTAGTCATTACACTGGTGGGGAAGAGTGCAGGCTGGGAGCCAGACTGCCTGGCTTTAAACTTCAGCTTTTCCATTTTCTGTTTGACCTTAGGCAAAGGCTTTACCCTTCTCTGTCTCAAGTTTCATCATCATCTGTAAAATCAGTTCCTCTGGAGCCATGCCTGAGATGGGAATTCTTGGGAAAGTATTTATTGAGGAAGTGCCCTTAGAAGATATTTATAAGGGAGTAAAGAAAACAGCATTTGGCAGGGGAAAAAGAGTTTTCAGAAGTTCAGCCTCAGCCTGACCCAGCAGGGCACTCTGCAGTATGGATGGACCACAGGGTTGTCCTGCCCAGAGTTGAGGGGCTGGGCTATTATGTTCCCATATCAGGCAGTCCTTGACTACCTGTGGTGTGGGAAGGAGGAGTTGGAGGGCTGGCTGGGTGCCTCTCCTCAGTCAAAGGCAATCCTCCAAGTAAGGTGGAAGTCTGAGCTGTTAGCCAACACCTGCAGCAGCTGGGCTGCGGGTGCACCAGTCCTGTAGAAGGGATCTGGGTGGGTGGTCAACAGTATCTACTGCAAGTGAGGATATTAAAAGTATGTAGCTCAGGAGAACTTCAAGATGGCAGAGGAGTAAGACGTGGAGATCACCTTCCTCCCCACAAACACATCAAAAATACATCTACATGTGGAACAGCTCCTATAGAACACCTACTGAATGCTGGCAGAAGACCTCAGACTTCCAAAAAGGCAAGAAAATCCCCAGGTACATAGGTAGGGCAAAAGAAAAAAGAAAAAGAGACAAAAGAATAGGGATGGATCCTGCACCTCTGGGAGGGAGCTGTGAAGGAGGAAAAGTTTCCACGCACTAGGAAGCCCCCTTACTGGCAGGGATGGGGAGCTTCAGAGCTACAGAGAAGAGTGCAGCAACAGGTGCGGAGGACAAAGTGGAGAGATTCCCACACAGAGGATCGGTGCCAACCAGCACTCACCAGTCTCAGACGCTTGTCTGCTCACCTGCTGGGGTGGGCGGGGGCTGGGAGCTGAGGCTCGGGCTTTGGAGGTCAGGCCCCAGGGAGAGGACCAGGGTTGGCTATGTGAAGACAGCCTGAAGGGAGCTAGTATGGAAACACAAAAGACCCCGATTAGCTAAAGCAATCTTGAGAAAGAAAAACGGAGCTGGAGGAATCAGGCTCCCTGACTTCAGACTATACTACAGTAATCAAGACAGTGTGGTACTGGCACAAAAACAGAAATATAGATCAATGGAACAGGATAGAAAGCCCAGAGATAAACCCACGCACCTATGGTCACCTTATCTTTGACAAAGGAGACAAGAATATACAATGGAGAAAAGACAGCCTCTTCAATAAATGGTGCTGGGAAAACTGGACAGCTACATGTAAAAGAATGAAATTAGAACACTTCCTAACACCATACACAAAAATAAACTCAAAATGAATTAAAGACCTAAATGTCAGGCCAGACACTATAGAACTCTTAGAGGAAAACATAGGCAGAACACTCTATGACATAAATGACAGCAAGATCCTTTTTGACCCACCTCCTAGAGAAATGGAAATAAAAACAAAAATAAACAAGTGGAACTTAAAGAAAAGCTTTTGCACAGCAAAGGAAACCATAAACAAGATGAAAAGACAACCCTCAGAATGGAAGAAAATATTTGCCAACGAGGCAACTGACAAAGGATTAATCTCCAAAATATACAAGCGGGGGGGAGGGGAAGATGGCGGAAGAGTAAGACGTGGAGATCACCTTCCTCCCCACAGATACATCAGAAATACATCTACACGTGGAACAACCCCTACAGAACACCCACTGAACGCTGGCAGAAGACCTCAGACACTACCCACGTACCTGGGTAGGGCAAAAGGAAAAAGAAAAAACAGAGACAAAAGAATAGGGACGGGACCTGCACCAGTGGGAGGGAGCCGTGAAGGAGGAAAGGTTTCCACACACTAGAAGCCCCTTCGCTGGCGGAGACTGCGGGTGGCGGAGGGGGGAAGCTTCGGAGCCACGGAGGAGAGCGCAGCAACAGGGGTGCCAAGGGCAAAGCAGAGAGATTCCCGCACAGAGGATTGGCGCCAAACAGCACTCACCAGCCCGAGAGGCTTGTCTGCTCACCCGCCGGGACGGGCGGGGCTGGGAGCTGAGGCTCAGGCTTCCGTCGGAGCGCAGGGAGAGGACTGGGGTTGGCGGCATGAACACAGCCTGCAGGGGGTTAGTGCGCCACGACTAGCCGGGAGGGAGTCTGGGAAAAAATCTGGACCTGCCAAAGAGGCAAGAGAGTTTTTCTTCCCTCTTTGTTTCCTGGTGCACGAGGAGAGGGCATTAAGAGCGCGGCTTAAAGGAGCTCCAGAGACGGGAGCTAGCCACGGCTATCAGCGCAGACCCCACAGACGGGCATGAGACGCTAAGGCTGCTACTGCCGCCACCAAGAAGCCTGTGTGCGATCACAGGTCACTATCCGCATACTCCCTCCCGGGAGCCTGTGCAGCCCGCCACTGCCAGGGTCCCGGGATCCAGGGACAACTTCCCCGGCAGAACGCACGGCGCGCCTCACACTGACCCCTGCCACCGCAGGCTCGCCTCACATCCATGCCCCTCCCTCCCCCTGGCCGGAGTGAGCCAGAGCCCCTGAATCAGAGGCTCCTTTAACCCCGTCCTGTCTGAGCGAAGAACAGATGCCCTCAGGCGACCTATACGCAGAGGCGGGGCCAAATCCAAAGCTGAACCCCAGGAGCTGTGCAAACAAAAAAAAGAAAGGGAAATCTCTCCCAGCAGCCTCAGGAGCAGCGGATTAAAGCTCCACAATCAACTTAATGTACCTGCATCTGTGGAATAGCTGAATAGACAACGAATCATCCCAAGTTGAGGAGGTGGACTTTGAGAGCAAGATATATTATTTTCTCCCCTTTTCCTCTTTTTGTGAGTGTCTGTGTGTATGCTTCAGTGTGAGATTTTGTCTGTATAGCGTTGCTTTCACGATTTATCCTAGGGTTCTATCCGTCTGCATTTTTTTACTTAAAAAAATTTTTTTTTCTTACTAATAATTTTTTATTTTAATAACTTTATTTTATTTTATCTTTATTTTATCCTCTTTCTTTCTTTCTTTCTTTTCTACATTTTCTCCCTTTTATTCTGAGCCATGTGGATGGAAGGCTCTTGGTGCTGCAGCCAGGAGTCAGTGCTGTCCCTCTGATGTGGGAGAGCCAACTTCAGGACACTGGAACAAGAGACCTCCCAGCTCCACGTAATATCAAACAGTGAAAACCTCCCAGAGATCTCCATCTCAACACCAACACCGAACTTCACTCAACAACCAGCAAGCTACAGTGCTGGACACCCTATGCCAAACAACTAGCAAGACAGGAACACAACCCCACCCATTAGCAGAGAGGCTGCCTAAAATCATAATAAGGCCACAGACACCCCAAAACACACCACCAGACGTGGACCTGCCCACCAGAAAGACAAGATCCAGCCTAATCCACCAGATCATAGGCACTAGTCCCCTCCACCAGGAAGCCCACACAACCCACTGAACCAACTTTAGCCACTGGGGACAGACACCAAAAACAACAGGTACTACGAACCTGCAGGCTGCAAAAAGGATACCCCAAACACAGTAAGATAAGCAAAATGAGAAGACAGAAAAACACACAGCAGATGAAGGAGCAAGATAAAAACCCACCAGACCTAACAAATGAAGAGGAAATAGGCAGTCTACCTGAAAAAGAATTCAGAATGATAGTAAAGATGATCCAAAATCTTGGAAATAGAATAGAGAAAATGCAAGAAAAATTTAACAAGGACCAAGAAGAACTAAAGAGGAAACAAGCAACGATGAACAACACAATAAATGAAATTTTAAATACTCTAGAAGGGATCAATAGCAGAATAACTGAGGTGGAGGAATGGATAAGTGACCTGGAAGATAAAATATTGGAAATAACTACTGCAGAGCAGAATAAAGAAAAAAAAATGAAAAGGACAGAGGACAGTCTCAGAGACCTCTGGGACAACATTAAACGCACCAACATTCGAATTATAGGGGTCCCAGAAGAAGAAGAGAAAAAGAAAGGGACTGAGAAAATATTTGAGGAGATTATAGTTGAAAACTTCCCTAATATGGGAAAGGAAATAGTTAATCAAGTCCAGGTAGCACAGAGAGTCCCATACAGGATAAATCCAAGGAGAAACACGCCAAGACACATATTAATCAAACTATCAAAAATTAAATACAAAGAAAACATATTAAAAGCAACAAGGGAAAAACAACAAATAACACACAAGGGAATCCCCATAAGGTTAACAGCTGATCTTTCAGCAGAAACTCTGCAAGCCAGAAGGGAGTGGCAGGACATATTTAAAGTGATGAAGGAGAAAAACCTACAACCAAGATTACTCTACCCAGCAAGGATTTCATTAAGATTTGATGGAGAAATTAAAACCTTTACAGACAAGCAAAAGCTGACAGAGTTCAGAACCACCAAACCAGCTTTACAACAAATGCTAAAGGAACTTCTCTAGGCAAGAAAAACAAGAGCAGAAAAAGACCTACAATAACAAACCCAAAACAATTAAGAAAATGGGAATAGGAACATACATATCAATAATTACCTTAAATGTAAATGGATTAAATGCTCCCACCAAAAGACACAGACTGACTGAATGAATACAAAAACAAGACCCATATATATGCTGTCTACAAGAGACCCACTTCAGACCTAGGGACACATACAGACTGAAAGTGAGGGAATGGAAAACAATATTCAATGCAAATGGAAATCAAAAGAAAGCTGGAGTAGCAATTCTCATATCAGACAAAATAGACTTTAAAATAAAGACTATTACAAGAGACAGAGAAGGACACTACATAATGATCAAGGGATTGATCCAAGAAGAAGATATAACAATTGTAAATATTTATGCACCCAACATAGGAGCAAATCAATACATAAGGCAAATACTAACAGCCATAAAAGGGGAAATCGACAGTAACACATGCATAGTAGAGGACTTTAACAGCCCACTTTCACCAATGGACAGACCATCCAAAATGAAAATAAATAAGGAAACACAAGCTTTAAATGATACATTAAACAAGATGGGCTTAATTGATATTTATAGGACATTCCATCCAAAAACAACAGAATACACTTTCTTCTCAAGTGCTCATGGAACATTCTCCAGGATAGATCATATTTTGAGTCACAAATCAAGCCTTGGTAAATTTAAGAAAATTGAAATTGTATCAAGTATCTTTTCCGACCACAATGCTATGAGACTAGATATCAATTACAGGAAAAGATCTGTAAAAAAATACAAACACATGGAGGCTAAACAATACACTACTTAATAACAAAGTGATCACTGAAGAAATCAAAGAGGAAATCAAAAAATACCTAGAAACAAATGACAATGGAGACACGATGACCCAAAACCTATGGGATACAGCAAAAGCAGTTCTAAGAAGGAAGTTTATAGCAATACAATCCTACCTTAAGAAACAGGAAACATCTCGAATAAACAAACTAACCTTGCACCTAAAGCAATTAGAAAGAAGAACAAAAAACCCCCAAAGTTAGCAGAAGGAAAGAAATCATAAAGATCAGATCAGAAATAAATGAAAAAGAAATGAAGGAAACGATAGCAAAGATCAATAAAACTAAAAGCTGGTTCTTTGAGAAGATAAACAAAATTGATAAACCATTAGCCAGACTCATCAAGAAAAAAAGGGAGAAGACTCAAAAATCAACAGAATTAGAAATGAAAAAGAAGGAACAACTGACACTACAAAATACAAAAGATCATGAGAGATTACTACAAGCAACTCTATGCCAATAAAATGGACAACCTGGAAGAAATGGACAAATTCTTAGAAATGCACAACCTGCCAAGACTGAATCAGGAAGAAATAGAAAATATGAATAGACCAATCACAAGCACTGAAATTGAAACTGTGATTAAAAATCTTCCAACAAACAAAAGCCCAGGACCAGATGGCTTCACAGGTGAATTCTATCAAACATTTAGAGAAGAGCTAACACCCATCCTTCTCAAACTCTTCCAAACAATTTCAGAGGAAGGAACACTCCCAAACTCATTCTACGAGGCCACCATCACCCTGATACCAAAACCAGACAAAGATGTCACAAAGAAAGAAATCTACAGGTCAATATCACTGATGAACATAGATACAAAAATCCTCAACAAAACAGTAGCAAACAGAATCCAACAGCACATTAAATGGATCCTACACCATGATCAAGTGGGATTTATTCCAGGAATGCAAGGATTCTTAAATATACACAAATCAATCACCGTGATATACCATATTAACAAATTGAAGGAGAAAAACCATATGATCATCTCAATAGATGCAGAGAAAGCTTTTGACAAAATTCAACACCCATTTATGATAAAAATTCTGCAGAAAGTAGGCATAGAGGGAACTTTCCTCAACATAATATTGGCCATATATGACAAACCCACAGCCAACATCGTCCTGAATGGTGAAAAACTGAAACCATTTCCTCTAAGATCAGGAACAAGAAAAGATTGCCCACTCACACCACTCTTATTCAACATAGTTTTGGAAGTTTTAGCCACAGCAAACAGAGAAGAAAATGAAATAAAAGGAATCCAAATCAGAAAAGAAGAAGTAAAGCTGTCACTGTTTGCAGATGACATGATACTATACATAGAGAATCCTAAAGATGCTACCAGAAAACTACTAGAGCTAATCAATGAATTTAGTAAAGTAGCAGGATACAAAATTAATGCACAGAAATCTCCTATACACTAATGATGAAAAATCTGAAAGTGAAATTAAGAAAACACTCCCATTTACCACTGCAACAAAAAGAATAAAATATCTAGGAATAAACCTACCTAAGGAGACAAAAGACCTATATGCAGAAAATTATAAGACACTAATGAAAGAAATTAAAAATGATACAAATAGATGGAGAGATACACCATGTTCTTGGATTGGAAGAATCAACATTGTGAAAATGACTCTACTACCCAAAGCAATCTACAGATTCAATGCAATCCCTATCAAACTACCACTGGCATTTTTCACAGAACTAGAAGAAAAATGTCACAATTTGTATGGAAACACAAAAGACCCCAAATAGCCAAAGCAATCTTGAGAGCGAAAAACGGAGCTGGAGGAATCAGGCTCCCTGACTTCAGACTATACTACAAAGCTACAGTTATCAAGACAGTATGGTACTGGCATGAAAACAGAAATATAGATCAGTGGAACAGGATAGAAAGCCCAGAGAAAAACCCTCACACATATGGTCACCTTAACTTTGATAAAGGAGGCAGGAATGTACAGTGGAGAAAGGACAGCCTCTTCAATAAGTGGTGCTGGGAAAACTGGACAGCTACATCTAAAACTATGAGATTAGAACACTCTGTAACACCATACACAAAAATAAGCTCAAAATCGATTAAAGACCTACATGTAAGGCCAGAAACTATCAAACTCTTAGAGGAAAACATAGGCAGAACATTCTATGACATAAATCACAGCAAGATCCTTTTTGACCCACCTCCTAGAAAAATGGAAATAAAAACAAAAATAAACAAATGGGACCTCATGAAACTTCAAAGCTTTTGCACAGCAAAGGAAACCATAAACAAGACCAAAAGACAACCCAAAGAATGGGAGAAACTACTTGCAAATGAAGCAACTGACAAAGGATTAATCTCCAAAATTTACAAGCAGCTCATACAGCTCAATAACAACAAAAAAAAAACAACCTAATCCAAAAATGGGCAGAAAACCTAAATAGACATTTCTCCAAAGAAGATATACACATTGCCAACAAACACATGAAAGAATGCTCAACATCATTAATCATTAGAGAAATGCAAATCAAAACTACAATGAGATATCATGTCATACCGCTCAGAATGGCCATCATCAAAAAATCTAGAAACAATAAATGCTGGAGAGTGTGTGGAGAAAAGGGAACACTCATGCACTGTTGGTGGGAATGTAAATTGATACAGCCACTATGGTAAACAGTATGGAGGTTCCTTAAAAAACTACAAATAGAACTACCATATGACCCAGTAATCCCACTACTGGGCATAAACCCTGAGAAAACCATAATTCAAAAAGAGTCATGTACCAAAATGTTCATTGCAGCTCTATTTACAATAGCCAGGACCTGGAAGCAACCTAAGTGTCCATCATTGGATGAATGCATAAAGATGATGTGGCACATATATACAATGGAATATTACTCAGCCATAAAAAAGAAATGAAATTGAGTTATTTGTAGTGAGGTGGATGGACCTAGAGTCTGTCATACAGAGTGAAGTCAGAAAGAGAAAGACAAATACCATATGCTAACACATATATATGGAATCTAAGAAAAAAATAAAACGTCATGAATAACCTAGGGGTAAGATGGGAATAAAGACACAGACCTACTAGAGAATGGACTTGAGGATATGGGGAGGAGGAAGGATAAGCTATGACAAAGTGAGAGAGTGGCATGGACATATATACACTACCAAATGTAAAATAGATAGCTAGTGGGAAGCATCTGCATAGCACAGGGAGATCAGATCGGTGCTTTGTGACCACCTAGCGGGGTGGGATAGAGAGGGTGGGAGGGAGGGAGATGCAAGAGGGAAGAGATATGGGAACATATGTATATGTATAACTGATTGACTTTGTTATAAAGCAGAAACTAACACACCATTGTAAAGCAATTATACTCCAATAAAGATGCTAAAAAATATATATATACAAGCATCTCATGCAGCTCAGTATCAGAAAAACAAACAACCCAATCCAAAAATGGGTGGAAGACCTAAATAGACATTTCACCAAAGAAGACATACAGATGGCCAACAAACACATGAAAGGAAGCTCAACATCACTAATCACTAGAGAAAGGCAAATCGATATCACAATGAGGTATCACCTCACACGGGTCAGAATGGCCATCATCAAAAAATCTACAAACAGAAGCTTCCCAGGTGGCGCAGTGGTTGAGAGTCCGCCTGCCGATGCAGAGGACACGAGTTCGTGCCCCAGTCCGGGAAGATTCCACGTGCTGCGGAGCAGCTGGGCCCGTGAGCCATGGCTGCTGAGCCTGCACGTCCGGAGTCTGTGCTCCGCAATGGGAGCGGCCACAACAGTGAGAGGCCCGCGTACCGCACACACACACAAAAAAAATCTACAAACAATAAATGCTGGAGAGGGTGTGGAGAAAAGGGAACCCTCTTGCACTGTTGGTGGGAATGTAAACTGATACAGCCACTATGGAGAACAGTATGGAGGTTCCTTAAAAAACTAAAAATAGAACTATCATATGACCCAGCAATCCCACTACTGGGCATATACCCTAAGAAAACCATAATTCAAAAAGAGACATGTATCACATTGTTCACTGCTGCACTATTTACAATAGCCAGGACATGGAAGCAACCTAAGTGTCCATCAACAGATGAATGTGTAAAGAAAATGTAGCACATATATACAATGGAATATTACAGCCATAAAAGGAAACAAAATTGAGTTATTTGTAGTGATGTGGATGGACCTAGAGTCTGTCATACAGAGTGAAGTAAGTCAGAAAGAGAAAAACAAATACCATATGCTAACACATATATATGGAATCTTAAAAAAAAAAAAGGTTCTGATGAACCTAGGAGCAGGACAGGAGTAAAGATGCAGAAGTAGAGAATGGACTTGAGGACATGGGGAGGGGGAAGGGTAAGCTGGGACGAAGTGAGAGAGTGGCATGGACATATATACACTACCAAATGTAAAATAGATAGCTAGTGGGAAGCAGCTGCATAGCACAGGGAGATCAGGTCTGTGCTTTGTGACCACCTATAGGGGTGGGATAGGGAGGGGAGGGAGGCTCAAGAGGGAGGGGATATTGGGATATATGTATATGTATAGCTGATTCACTTCGTTATACAGCAGAAACTAGAGGAACATTGTAAAGCAATTATACTCCAATAAAGATGTAAAAATTTTTTAAAGTATGTAGCTCATAGGATTAAATGGGTTAATTCAAGTAAAATTCTTAGCACAGTTCCTGGACAAATAGACATTAGCAGGAGCCAGATCTTATAGGCCACAATGAGGGGTTAAGATTGTACGAGAGACACTTCTAGTGGTAGCATGGAGAAACAAGTAGAAGACAGGCAAGAAGCAGGGATACTAGCTAGAGAGCTTTCTCAAATATTCCATCAAGAGCTGGTGATAGAGCATGGACCTGGTTAACAGAGTTGGAGGTAGTTCAAGTTTGGAGGAAAGTAGAGCAGCGTTCATGGAGGGAAAATATTTAAGCTGAGCCTTGAAGGAAGATATTTCCAAGGGAACCTTGGAAAAAAGCACAGATGACATGTCTTGAGCAGTGAATAGTCAATGTGGTAATGGAACAAGAAATGGAAGAGGAAGTTGAAAGATTGAGACCAGAAAGATGAGGACTTTCAGAGCCTTACTGAACCTGTTTATTTGATGCATAAAAGAGCAATGAGAGAAATTAACAGAACAGAAAGACATGGCTATGTCTTAGGAGTGACAGAGGAAGACCAATCAGATAAGAGGATCAAAGAAAAAGGGGTTATCAACCATGTAAATATTTTCGTAGGATGAAGATTAATGCCAGTGATAACTTGAGGCAGATTCAAATTGTAGTAGATTTAAGCAACTAAGCAAAGTAGTAGATTGCAAGCAACGAAGCAGGTGGGGAAAACTGCAAGTCTTCATTTCACTACAGACTCTTTCCTGGATTTCAGCAGATAAAGGTAAAGAACTTTAGCTTGAAAAAAGTACTTGGAGTCTAGAAGGGTGTGGAAGTGGCGGAGACTGACAAAGGGAGAACCAGAACATGACTGTAGGAGAATGCTTGAAGATTAAGATGCAGGGCAAGAGAAAAAGAAAAAAAAAAAAATCTGCTGGAGCTCTGTACCAGAGAATGAACATAAGGTACAGTGTGATCCAAGACAATGATGGAAACCATGCTTTGTGAAAAAAAGGTTATCAAGCTTCAATATGTGTTTTTGCCATGGCAATTTTAGAGACTCATGTTTTTATATAAACACCACACTAAAGAAGGAATATCACAAGTGACTTCATGAGTCATCAGAATGAGAATTTGCTCTTGAATGTGAACACTTCACTGAATATAAAATCCTCTAGATAAAGTTTATCACTTTTGTAGCAAGGTCTCTTTGATTATAAGATCACTTATAGAAATTAAATCATTTCACATTATTTTACCTTTTTATTTTCTAAAAATGTGTTAGGTAACATGCAGAAAATATGTGAATTTTGGGGTTACCTAAAGTCTTAAATTTCTTTGAGTAAATAGGAAATAGACTCTGGAAGTACCTATAATGAATACCTGTTATATGGCTGCCCGGTATCTATTTTTCTTCTTTCTTGGAGTAATAGCCTGAATTTCTTTTCAGTACCTACCCCATCCCTCCATTCTCACATTTGTGATTTAGATGGAAAATGGACCTCACCTGCCCCAGAGAAAGGCCCTGATTCATAGAGCCAATCTGAATGTGCCATCTCTGAATGTTTTGGAATTGGCACGATTACCTAAGTTGGTCCAATCAGTGACTCTTAGACACTT
The DNA here is from genome assembly GCF_964341445.2 of Mesoplodon mirus. NCBI lineage: Eukaryota > Metazoa > Chordata > Mammalia > Artiodactyla > Ziphiidae > Mesoplodon > Mesoplodon mirus. The sequence continues at coordinate 32,224,564 of NC_138992.1, forward strand.
TTGCTGAATATATGATATAGATTCTCTTTGTTTCACAAAAAGGATTCATGTAATTCTTAGAGTTCCTCAAAGTCAGTTTAGGATTATGAACTGGGGTGGGGGAGGGGGGGAGGGAGTGAATTTGTTCAAAAACAGTCAACACCAGGGAAGTGACAGTTAAAAACTGAAAGAAACTAGGTTCTAAGTCACATTATGTGAGCTTCTAGTCTCACTCCTAGCAACATGTATCTCTGTAGTTTCAAAGGAAGCTAATTGGTTCACTCTATGTAAGCCATCCTCAGTTGGATTTTTCTATTACTTGCTGTACTTGAAAGCTTCCTAGGTGACAGAATCTGTGATCTAGACCCTAAAGTCTATGTGTCACTTTTCCATCAGCTGTCAGGATGTTGGTGAACTCATCTATGGAAATAGATGTCATTCTTATGAAAAGTGAGCATTTGGGGACCCTTATGTATGTTGTATAGGTTCTTTAAAACGTTTAGTTTTACAGAGAAACTTTTTTTTATATAATAAAGATATTCAACTCACCATGAAAAGCATAAGAGATTGACTAGTCGACTTAGAAAAATAACTAAAAGCTGCTTATAGTTGAAGGCCCAGCTACACAAAAAGTTGGATTTGAAGGTTGTCCCTTATATATTTTCTGACAGAAAATATTGCAGGATTGTTTGTTTATATTAATGTAAGTTTCAATATATGTTAATTATGAATAGAACAAGCCTAGAAAGTGATAAAACCAATTCACACTCAACTTGTCAAAAGAAATACCAATAAGCTTCTTCCCTTAAGTGAAGCATGTTAACCTCTTCCCCACCCAGGTTCTAAAGTAATTCATAAGTAGACAAGAGGTATATGGAGCATGATGTATTATCTTTATTACTAATAACGCTCATTCTCTAATTTCAGCCTTATATCTGTGTAAAAGAAGGCTTCCTTACACCGAGCCCCATAATGATACAGACATACGCATCCAGCCACAGACAGCACTGGACCCAGACTATTTTGCCGCCTGCCCTTGTAAGGCTTATGGAGAAATGGGGCCCAATACATGCTTTCTGTGAGCAGCTTATTCCCAAAGAGAGGGGAGAAAGTGCTACTCATGCTCACTTCTTTGTCCCAAACTCAAGCAAGTCATCACATCTCTACAAATCTGGGTCCGACCAGGAGACAGAACACGGTAAATTTAACCAGAATTGTTAAGCTATAATAGAGTGAAATAAATACAATTGCCCCTCTGTATCCACGGGTTCTGCACCCCGGATTCAACCAACCGTAAACTGAATTGCAGTAGATTGAATCCTCAGATGCAGAATCCTCCAATGTGGAGCCCCGCGGTACTGAGGGCAGACTGTACTACTCCACTTTATATAAGAGACTTCAGCAATCGCAGGGGACTGGGGGGGGTGCAGGGGGAGCCTTAGAACCAATTCCTTGCTCATGCTGAGGGATGACTGCATGTTGAGAACTCTTAACAGTACCCTAGGGCAGAGGGAGAGTACCCAAGGAAAGGCAAGCTTGGAAGAGGATCCCCCTCTGGCATTCATACCTCTGATGGAATAAAATTTAAAGGCAGGACAAAAAAAATTAAACATAAAATTCTGTTTGGGTCTTCTCCCTCCCTAATGTCCAGTGTGCATCTGCATTACACATTAAGCAGAGCTCCTTAAAGGTGGGAGTGCCTGCTCAATTTTTTTTTTTCTTTCTTCTGATGCTAGCAATGTAACTTCTTAAAGGAATAGTGTTCTTTCCCAGCTCTGCAGGGGGTCACCATGACTCCCTGCTCACTTTGTATGTGCTTACCTGGACTATGCATCTTTGGTGAACTTTGTATAAAATATCAGCATGTCATTTTGATGTATGATTCTTTGTCTCAAAAATGTATAAGTTTATGCCTTCAACTTCTAACAGGTGGAAGAGTTCTCAGTGCTTTCTGAGAATCTGCTTCCCAGGTTATAATATTCAGTTTGGCTCCAACAGAATTCCCTTTTTCTTAACTTGATAGTTAATTGAATTTTGGAGAAGGTGCGGTTGCAGACGACCACTGGCTGGTGAGAATGTTTGCTGGGTTGCCTGTGCCAGAACTGGTTTAGGGTCATCTGATAAACAGGAAACAATCACCTAGGACACAGGCAAGGCAAGGCATGTAAGCAGGTTGCTGAGGAAGCTGGGATGTTTCTGCAGGCGCCAAGCCAGAGCAGACATTATCCACCTTGGAAAGGTCTCAGGAACAGCCCTGTAGGGGGCGGGGAAGTCGGGCCTGGTCATGCTTGGGAGTGTGCATGGTGAGGGCTGTGGGTTGCTACAGCGTGAAGCCAGAAGCATGCGGTGTGCCTCTTAAGACCGCAGCAAGGTGATCACCAAGGCTCCTGGGCTGGGGCTACAAGACAGTCAAAGGACTGAGCACTCTGGGTGTGCAATTGGAGAATGAATTTGGAGCTGGGAAGCAGTAAGTTCATAACCAGCTCAGTCGACCCCTTTGACTTCTCAGCTTTCATATGCACCATTCTACACACATTTCAACGCCTGCCCAGCAAAGAAACTACATTTTAGCAAGAAACAGCTAACCCTCTGATAAGTGAAGTTCTTGTCCTTCCCCCAGGTAAAACACAAAGCCCCAACGGTCATTGAATCCAGTGCTGCCTATATTAATTAGGCCTCAATTTCAGTCTTAGGTCCCACTAAAGACTACATTGTAAAGTTGACCTCCACCTAGTGTTATATAAAATTAAAATGGGAAGGAGAGGGCCTCCCTGGTGGCGCAGTGGTTGAGAGTCCGCCTGCCGATGCAGGGGATACGGGTTCGTGCCCCGGTCTGGGAGGATCCCATATGCCGCGGAGCGGCTGGGCCCGTGAGCCATGGCCGCTGGGCCTGTGCGTCCGGAGCCTGTGCTCTGCAGCGGGAGAGGCCACAGCAGTGAGAGGCCCGCGTACAGCAAAAAAAAAAAAAAAAAAAAAAAAAAAAAAATGGGAAGGAGAAGTTAGAATAAACACATATAACAGAAAATATGCAAAGCTACCAGTCCTGGTTTCTGTAGTTATTCACGAGGTCAGAGTTGACATCTATAGCTTCCACCTTCACCCACTTATTCCCTATTTTCCTTGCCCACAGCCAGGGCCCACAGCTCCAGATCCTTTACTGGTAGAATGATTCAATCCTTCCCTTCTGAATGGTCTGAATCCTCAATTGTCCTGCCTTTTACCAGTTCCTGTAGCTTTCCATTGATCTTTACTGTTGGCATGGAAGTATTGAAAGGAACCTCAGAAAATCTCCTGGGTTCCAGAGAAAATCTCCTGGGTTCCAGAAAATATCTCCTGGGTTCCAGAAAAAGTCCTCCTTGCTTCCATTATAAAGGCAACCAATTTCCTGCAGTAACTGAGATCATAACACCAGTAGATTAACCTTTTTCACCTGTTGGTTCAGTGGTATAAGGAGTTTAAGATGGCCAGGGGGCAGTCTGTGGTAGGCAGAATTCTAAGATGGATCCCACAATTCCTGCCCCCTGGGGTAAACACCAGTGTAATTTCCTTTGAGCATTGTAAGGACCTGTAAATACTACTGGATATCACCTTCATGATTATACAACAATATGGCAAAAGGAATTTTGCAGATGAAATTAGGGTCCCTAATCAGTTGACTATAATTCAAAGGGAGATTATCCTGGGTAGGTCCAACCTATCTAATCAGGCAAGTCTTTTAAAAGCAAAAGTTCTATTCTCCAGGATAGATCACATGCTAGGCCACAAGACAAGTCACAATAAATTGAAGATTAAAATCCTATGTTGGGCTGCACCCTACAGGCCTGCAAGGCTTGTAGTTGCCAGCCTCAAGACTGAAGAGCCTGGAGATAGCAACAGAGACATCATATTGGACAAGGGATCTTACACACCTGAAGCAAGGTCCTGGAGCAACATCTCACTGTTTGTGGCAGACAGCAAGCAGGACATGGCAGCAGTCTTTGTTACCTGGGGGAGAAGGAGGCTACCATTTATAGGGGGAATTAATGTCAGGTTGGCTCATAAATCACCAGAGAGACCAGCAGCTGGGGCAGGAAGCAAGCACATAGGCAGTTACTAATTAAGCCCTATAATTAAGAAGATTGGATAGTCATGTGAGTGAAGTAGGTACTGGCTGAACAGGGGATATACAGAGCAAGAGGACAGTCATCTTGAATGGCGTGTTCAAACACTCCACCTTTACATACCCTGCACGACCTCTATAATCTTGGCCCATACTTCTTCTGCTATATCCCTGAGGACAGGTAGGTAGAAGTGCAACTGCAACCAAATACCACAAATGCAATACAGACAGTCCAACAGGTGGGCAAGCTTTGGAACCAGGAGCTTATCAAGTCAATTTTTCCATGGACTCTCAGAGGTTGACAATGGCATTTAGCTGTAGAGCCAGCAATCAAACTCATTTCTCAGTGAGGCCACCATTGTCACCCAGTCCACAAACAGATTCCCTTCACTCAGAGTAGGACAAGATGCAAGATGTCTAACAGGCACAATATAGGGAAGATCATGACCATTAAGCAAAATACGAGCAGTAACATCATTCTGAGGTAATGCCACCCCTGCCTAAGCATTTTGTCCTGTCCTGCAATACCATACCACCTGCCCACCCCCAGTCTCCATACCCAGTGCCGAATACTGGAGAGGTGGTTTAACAGTACACAGGGTTAGTATAATGGTGCCTTTCTACAGCAGAGGCCTGGATTAATTGCCTTAGTAATCTGAGGTGGGGCTGGGTAGAAGACAGGTGAAATCTGTAAATCCCTTTCTGATCCTATTCCCCAATGGGACAGCAAACCCAAATCACTGAGGACTTACCTGCCAGTCCTAAGGGCTATTTATAATATGTTCCCCTGGGGATAGATCCTGTGAGGGGCAAAAATGAGTTGCTGTCCTGACCTGTAGTTGGCAACAGTCCTTCAGTTGTCAACAGTTGAACTCGAACGGTGTTGACTAGTTACCTCTGGGTTAACATAGCCTCGGCACTGGGATAATTGCTCCTGGGATGTGTCTACATGTTGAGTGAGTTTCCCATCTCAATTGTTGTTTAAGTAGTCTCTTCATAGCCAGTAGCAGTGGGGTTGCAAGGCAGGTGGAAATGCCCCTGTATGTCCTTTGTATCGGCCCATTCCTGAACTTCATGGCCAATAAAGTAGATTCCTTGGTCACTATCGATGTCCACGGGGATCCTATATGTTGCATACAAATGAATAGTGGTTTTTTGCATGCTCAAAGAATCGGGTAGGTTTTTTGGAATGTCTTCCACCTGTTGTAATGTATCGTAGACTGCATATAGCTGTTGTTCCATCACACTCTATCATCGCTCTGCCCCCTTCCATAGTTGGGACCAGAAGCCCAAGGGCACTCCTATTATTTTGCTGTTGCCACAGACCTCAACCAAACACTCCTGGGTAACGGGCCATGTTAATTCACAAGTCTGTCTCTGAATTCATATCCCTTAAAGCCTGTGTCTGTAATTGTTTAGGGGTGGTAGGTCAGGGGTATGCTTTTATTTTGTAGATAATCCAGGTCCTTGAGTTTTGGCTCTATTCACCAGCCACCCCCGTGCAGTCAGATGAATGAGGAGCACTGGGCTGCTACTTTTAAACTGGGAAAAGACTGAGGTTAACAGGATATCATCAACATAATGGAAGAAAAAGACATCTCTCATGGTACACAGCTACCACAAGGCCCCACATGCTAGTAAATGGCCTCCTCCTGATCACCTCCACAACTTCTGTTTCCCATCCTTATGTCCTGACATCTCAGCTCCCAGGAATTTTCTCACCCAGAGACAGCAACAGAAACATCAGGGATTTATTGGACAAGAGAAACTTACACATGAAGCAAGGTCCTGGAGCAACACCTCACTAGGCGTGGCAGACAGCAGGCAGGACATGGAAGCAGTCTTCACCACTCCGGGGAGAGGGCGGCTACCATTTATAGGGTGAATTGATGCCAGATTAGCTCATCAATTACCATGGAAACCAGCAGCTGGGGCAGGGGGCAAGTAGGTAGGCAGTTACTAATTAAGCCCTATAATTAAGAGGATTAGAGAGTCATGTGAGTAAAGCAGGGACTGGTTGATCAGGGGAGGTACAGAGAGCAAGAGAACAGCCATCTTGAGGGCCTGACCATACATCATAGCAAGCATCTTTTCTGACCACAGTGCTATGAGACTAGAAATCAACTACAAGGAAAAAACTACCAAAAACACAAACACGTGGAAGCTAAACAATATGCTACTAAACAACCAATCGGTCATTGAAGACATCAAAGAGGAAATAAGAAAATACCTGGAGACAAATGAAAATGAAAACACAATCCAAAATCTATGGAATGCAGCAAAAGCTGTTTTAAGAGAGAATTTTATAGTGATACAAGTCTACCTCAGAAAGCAAGAAAAATATCAAATCAACAATCTAACCTTACATCTAAAGGAACAACAAACAATACCCAAAGTTAGTAAAGGAAAAATATAAAGATCAGAGCAGAAATAAATGAAATAGTGACTAAAAAAAAGAAAAATAGAAAAGATCAATGAAATTAAGACCTGGTTCTTTGAAAAGATAAACAAAATTGATAATCCTTTAGCCAGACTCATCAAGAAAAAAAGAGAAGGCCCCCCAAAATAAAATCATAAACAAAAAGGGGAAGTTACAACAAACACCACAGAAGTACAAAGGATCATAAGAGATTACAATGAACAACTATATGTCAATAAAGTGGACAAACTAGGAGAAGAGGACAAATTCCAATAAAGGTACAATCTCCTGACTGAATCAGGAAGAAGTAGAAAATATGAACAGATGAATGACCAGGAATGAAATTGAGTCTTTAGTAAAAAATCTCGCAACAAACAAAAAAATCCCAGGGCTTCCCTGGTGGTGCAGTGGTTGAGAGTCCACCTGCCGATGCAGGGGACACGGGTTCATGCCCCAGTCCGGGAGGATCCCACATGCCACAGAGCGGCTGGGCCCGTGAGCCATGGCCGCTGAGCCTGTGCGTCCAGAGCCTGTGCTCCGCAACGGGAGAGGCCACAACAGTGAGAGGCCCGCGTACCGCAAAAAAAAAAAAAAAAAAAAAATCCCAGACCAGATGGCTTCACAGGTGAATTCTACCAAACATTTAAAGAAGAGTTAACATCTATCCTTCTCAAACTAGTTCAAAAAACTGCAGAGGAAGGAACTCTTCCGAACTTATCCTACGAGGGCAGCATCACCCTGATACCAAAACTAGACAAAGAGAACACAAGAAAACAAAATTACAGGCCAATATCACTGATGAACACATACGCAAAAATCCTCAACAAAATATTAACAAACTGAATTCAACAACACATTAAGAGGATCATACACCATGATCAAGTGGGATTTATCCCAGGGATGAAAGAGATTCAATAGCTACCAACCAATCAGTGTGACATACCACATTAACAAACTGAAGAATAGAAATCATATGATCAGCTCAATAGATGAAGAAAAATCTTTTGACAAAGTTCAACATCTATTCACGAAAAAAATAAAAGCTACCTACTGAATGAGAGAAGATATTTACAAAGACAAATATTGTTTGGTTTCACTTATATGTGGAATCTAAAAAACAAAACAGGAGGGACCCTGGGAAGATGGCGGAAGAGTAAGACGCGGAGATCACCTTCCTCCCCACAGATACATCAGAAATTCATCTACACGTGGAACAACTCCTACAGAACACCTACTGAACGCTGGCAGAAGACCTCAGACCCCCCAAAAGGCAAGAAACTCCCCACATACCTGGATAGGGCAAAAGAAAAAAGAATAAACAGAGACAAAAGGATAGGGACGGGACCTGCACCAGTGGGAGGGAGCCGTGAAGGAGGGAAGGTTTCCACACACTACAAGACCCTTGGCGGGCGGAGACTGCAGGTGGCGGAGGGGGAAAGCTTCGGAGTAGCGGAGGAGAGCACAGCAACAGGGGTGTGGAGGGCAAAGCGGAGAGATTCCGGCACAGAGGATCGGTGCCCTCAGGCACACACCAGCCCGAGAGACTTGTCTGCTCGACCGCCGGGGCGGGCGGGGCTGGGAGCTGAGGCTCGGGTATCGGCTTTCAGTCGGAGCGCAGGGAGAGGACTGGGGCTGGCGGCAGGAAGAGAGCCTGAGGCGGTTAGTGCACCACGGCTAGCCCGGAGGGAGTCCGGGGGAAAAAGTCTGGAGCTGCCGAAGAGGCAAGAGGCTTTTTCTTCCCTTTTGTTTCCTGGTGCGCGAGGAGAGGGCATTAAGAGGGCTGCTTTGGGAAGCGCCGGAGACGGGCGCGAGCCGCGGCTAAAGGCGCGGACCCCGGAGACGGGCGTGGGACGCTGGGGCTGCTGCTGCTGCCGCCGCCGCGGGGCCTCTGTGCGAGCGCGGGTCACTGTCCGCCCCGCCTTCCGGGGGGCCTGTGCACCCCGCCACTGCCGGGGTCCCGGAACCCGGGAACGGCTTTCCCGGGAAAGCGCACGGAGCACCTCGGTCTGGTGCAACGTCACGCTGGCCTCTGCCGCCGCAGGCCCGCCCCACTCTGCGCGCCCCTCCCTCCCCTCTGCCTGAGTGAGCCAGAGACCCCACATCAGCGGCTCCTTTAAACCCGTCCTGTCTGAGCGAAGAACGGACGCCCTCCGGTGACCTACGCGCAGAGGCGGGGCCGGTCCAAGGCTGAGACCCGGGAGCTGTGAGAGCAGAGAAGAGACAGGGAAATCTCTCTGTGCAGCCTCGGAGGCAGCGGATTAAAGCTCCACGGTCCACTTGATGTGCCCTGCGTCTGTGGAGTGCATGAATGGACAGCGAATCATCCCAAATTGAGGAAGTGGACTTTGAGGACAAGATTTAAGACTTTCCCCCCTTTTCCTCTTTTTACAACGAATTATCCCAAATTAAGGAGGTGGACTTAGCAAGATTTCAGACTTCTCGCCCTTTTCCTCTTTTTACAACGAAGTAACCCAAATTGAGGAGGTGGACTTGGAGAGCAAGATTTTTGATTTTTCCCCCTGCTCTCTTTTTGTGAATGTGTATGTGTATTCTTCTGTGTAAGATTCTCTCTGTATAGCTTTGCTTCCACCATATGTCCCAGGGTTCTATCGGTCCGTTTTTTTTTTCAATAATTACTTTTAAATTTTAATAACGCTACTATATTTCATACTTTATTCTATTTTACTTTACCTGCTCTTTCTTTTTTTCCTACCTTCCCTTCCTCCCTCCCTCCCTCCCTCCGCCCCTCCTTTCCTTCTTTCTCTCTTTCTTTCCTTCCTCCCTCCCTCCTGTCTTTCTTTCCTTCCTCCCTCCCACCCCTCTTCCTTTCACTTTCTTTTTCTTTCCTTCCTCCCTCCCTCCCTGCTTCCTTTCACTTTCTTTTTCTTTCCTTCCTCCCTCCCTCCCTGCTTCCTTTCACTCTTTCTTTTTCTTTCCTTCCTCCCTCCCTCCCTCCCTCCCTCCTGTCTTTCTTTCCTTCCTCCCTCCCTCCCACTCGTCTTTCACTTTCTTTTTCTTTCCTTCCTCCCTCCCTGCTTCCTTTCACTCTTTCTTTTTCTTTCCTTCCTCCCTCCCTCCCTCCCGTCTTTCTTTCCTTCCTCCCTCCCTCCCACCCCTCTTCCTTTCACTTTCTTTTTCTTTCCTTCCTCCCTCCCTCCCTCCTGTCTTTCTTTCTTTCTTTCTTTACTCCCTCCCTCCTTTCTTCCTTTCTTCCTTCCTTCCTTCCTTCCTTTCTTTCCTTCTTCCTTTCTCTCTCCCTTTCTTTCTTCTACTAATTCTTTCTTTCTACTTTTTCTCCCTTTTATTCTGATCCGGGTAGATGAAAGGCTCTTGGTGCTGCAGCCAGGAGTCAGTGCTGTGCCTCTGAAGTGGGAGAGCCAACTTCAGGACACGGGTCCACAAGAGACCTCCTAGCTCCACATAATATCAAGCAGCAAAAATCTCCCAGAGATCTCCATCTCAACACCAGCACCCAGCTTCAGTCAACGACCAGCAAACTACAGTGCTGGTCACCCTATGCCAAGCAATTAGCAAGGCAGGAACACAACCCCACCCATTAACAGAGAGGCTGCCTAAAAACATAATAAGGCCACAGGCACCCCAAAACACACCACCAGACGTGGACCTGTCCACCAGAAAGACAAGATCCAGCCTCAACCACCAGAACACAGGCTCTAGTCCCCCCCACCAGGAAGCCTTGTGAAACAACCTTGGCCACTGGGGACAGACACCAAAAACAACAGGAACTACGAATCTGCAGCCTGCAAAAAGGAGACCCCAAACACAGTAACATAAGCCAAATGAGAAGACAGAAAAACACACAGCAGGTGAAGGAGCAAGATAAAAACCTACCAGACCAAACAAATGAAGAGGTAATAGGCAGTCTGCCTGAAAAAGAATTCAGAATAATGATAGTAAAGATGATCCAAGATTCTATTTCCAAGATCCAAAATCTTGGAAATAGAATAGACAAAATGCAAGAAACAGTTAACAAGGACCTAGAAGAACTAAAGATGAATCAAGCATTGATTAAAAACACAATAAATGAAATGAAAAATACTCTAGATGGGATCAATAGCAGAATAACTGAGGCAGAAGAACGGATAAGTGAGGTGGAAGATAAAATAGTGGAAATAACTGATGCAGAGCAAAATAAAGAAAAGAGAATGAAAAGAACAGAGGACAGTCTCAGAGACCTCTGGGACAACATTAAACGCACCAACATTCAAATTATAGGGGTTCCAGAAGAAAAAGAGAAAAAGAAAGGGACTGAGAAAATATTTGAAGAGATTATAGTTGAAAACTTCCCTAATATGGGAAAGGAAATAGTTAATCAAGTCCAGGAGGCACAGAGAGTCCCATACAGAATAAATCCAAGGAGAGATACACCAAGACACATATTAATCAAACTGTCAAAAATTAAACACAAAGAAATCATATTAAAAGCAGCAAGGGAAAAAAAACAAATAACACACAAGGGAATCCCAATCAGGTTAACAGCTGATCTCTCAGCAGAAACTCTACAAGCCAGAAGGGAGTGGCAGGACATAATTAAAGTGATGAAGGAGAAAAACCTGCAACCAAGATTACTCTACCCAGCAAGGATCTCATTCAGATTTGATGGAGAAATTAAAACGTTTACAGACAAGCAAAAGCTGAGAGAGTTCAGCACCACCAAACCAGCTTTACAACAAATGCTAAAGGAAATTCTCTAGGCAAGAAACACAACAGAAGGAAAAGACCTACAATAACGAACCCAAAGCAATTAAGGAAATGGGAATAGGAACATACATATCGATAATTACCTTAAATGTAAATGGACTAAATGCTCCCACCAAAAGACACAGATTGGCTGAATGGATACAAAAACAAGACCCATATATATGCTGTCTACAAGAGACCCACTTCAGACCTAGGGACACATACAGACTGAAAGTGAGGGAATGGAAAACAATATTCAATGCAAATGGAAATCAAAAGAAAGCTGGAGTAGCAATTCTCATATCAGACAAAATAGACTTTAAAATAAAGACTATTACAAGAGACAGAGAAGGACACTACATAATGATCAAGGGATTGATCCAAGAAGAAGATATAACAATTGTAAATATTTATGCACCCAACATAGGAGCACCTCAATACATAAGGCAAATACTAACAGCCATAAAAGGGGAAATCGACAGTAACACAATCATAGTAGGGGACTTTAACACCCCACTTTCACCAATGGACAGATCATCCAAAATGAAAATAAATAAGGAAACACAAGCTTTAAATGATACATTAAACAAGATGGACTTAATTGATATTTATAGGACATTCCATCCAAAAACAACAGAATACACATTTTTCTCAAGTGCTCATGGAACATTCTCCAGGATAGATCATATTTTGAGGCACAAATCAAGCCTTGGTAAATTTAAGAAAATTGAAATTGTATCAAGTATCTTTTCCGACCACAATGCTATGAGACTAGACATCAATTACAGGAAAAGATCTGTAAAAAATACAAACACATGGAGGCTAAACAATACACTACTCAATAACGAAGTGATCACTGAAGAAATCAAAGAGGAAATTAAAAAATACCTAGAAACAAATGACAGTGGAGACATGACGACCCAAAACCTATGGGACGCAGCAAAAGCAGTTCTAAGGGGGAAGTTTATAGCAATACAATCCCACCTTAAGAAACAGGAAACATCTCGAGCAAACAACCTGACCCTGCACCTAAAGCAATTAGAGAAAGAAGAACAAAAAACCCCTAAAGCTAGCAGAAGGAAAGAAATCATAAAGATCAGTTCAGAAATAAATGAAAAAGAAATGAAGGAAACGATAGCAAAGATCAATAAAACTAAAAGCTGGTTCTTTGAGAAGATAAACAAAATAGACAAACCATTAGCCAGACTCATCAAGAAAAAAAGAGAGAAGACTCAAATCAATAGAATTAGAAATGAAAAAGGAGAAGTAACAACTGACACTGCAGAAATACAAAAGATCATGAGAGATTACTACAAGCAACTCTATGCCAATAAAATGGACAACCTGGAAGAAATGGACAAATTCTTAGAAATGCACAACCTGCCAAGACTGAATCAGGAAGAAATAGAAAATATGAATAGACCAATCACAAGCACTGAAATTGAAACTGTGATTAAAAATCTTCCAACAAACAAAAGCCCAGGACCAGATGGCTTCACAGGTGAATTCTATCAAACATTTAGAGAAGAGCTAACACCCATCCTTCTCAAACTCTTCCAAACAATTTCAGAGGAAGGAACACTCCCAAACTCATTCTATGAGGCCACCATCACCTTGATACCAAAACCAGGCAAGGATGTCACAAAGAAAGAAAACTACAGGCCAATATCACTGATGAACATAGATGAAAAAATCCTCAACAAAATACTAGCAAACAGAATCCAACAGCACATTAAAAGGATCATACACCATGATCAAGTGGGGTTTATTCCAGGAATGCAAGGATTCTTCAATATACGCAAATCAATCAATGTGATACACCATATTGACAAATTGAAGGAGAAAAACCATATGATCATCTCAATAGATGCAGAGAAAGCTTTTGACAAAATTCAACACCCATTTATGATAAAAACCCTGCAGAAAGTAGGCATAGAGGGAACTTTCCTCAACATAATAAAGGCCATATATGACAAACCCATAGCCAACACTGTCCTCAATGGTGAAAAACTGAAACCATTTCCACTAAGATCAGGAACAAGACAAGGCTGCCCACTCTCACCACTCTTATTCAACATAGTTTTGGAAGTTTTAGCCACAGCAATCAGAGAAGAAAAGGAAATAAAAGGAATCCAAATTGGAAAAGAAGAAGTAAACCTGTCACTGTTTGCAGATGACATGATACTATACATAGAGAATCCTAAAGATGCTACCAGAAAACTACTAGAGCTAATTAATGAATTTGGTAAAGTAGCAGGATACAAAATTAATGCACAGAAATCTCTGGCATTCCTGTACACTAATGATGAAAAATGTGAAAGTGAAATCAAGAAAACACTCCCATTTACCATTGCAACAAAAAGAATAAAATATCTAGGAATAAACCTACCTAAGGAGACAAAAGACCTGTATGCAGAAAATTATAAGACACTGATGAAAGAAATTAAAGATGATACAAATAGATGGAGAGATATACCATGCTCCTGGATTGGAAGAATCAATATTGTGAAAATGACTCTACTACCCAAAGCAATCTACAGATTCAATGCAATCCCTATCAAACTACCACTGGCATTTTTCACAGAACTAGAACAAAAAATTTCAAAATTTGTTTGGAAAAAAAAAAGACCCCGAATAGCCAAAGCAATCTTGAGAACGAAAAACGGAGCTGGAGGAATCAGGCTCCCTGACTTCAGACTATACTACAAAGCTACAGTAATCAAGACAGTGTGGTACTGGCACAAAAACAGAAAGATAGATCAATGGAACAGGATAGAAAGCCCAGAGATAAACCCACACACATATGGTCAACTTATCTTTGATAAAGGAGGCAGGAATGTACAGTGGAGAAAGGACAGCCTCTTCAATAAGTGGTGCTGGGAAAACTGGACAGGGACATGTAAAAGTATGAGATTAGATCATTCCCTAACACCATACACAAAAATAAGCTCAAAATGGATTAAAGACCTAAATATAAGGCCAGAAACTATCAAACTCTTAGAGGAAAACATAGGCAGAACACTCTATGACATAAATCACAGCAAGATCCTTTTGGACCCACCTCCTAGAGAAATGGAAATAAAAACAAAGATAAACAAATGGGACCTAATGAAACTTCAAAGCTTTTGCACAGCAAAGGAAACCATAAAGAAGACCAAAAGACAACCCTCAGAATGGGAAAAAATATTTGCAAATGAAGCAACTGACAAAGGATTCATCTCCAAAATTTATAAACAGCTCATGCAGCTCAATAGCAAAAAAACAAACAACCCAATCCAAAAATGGGCAGAAGACTTAAATAGGCATTTCTCCAAAGAAGATATACAGACTGCCAACAAACACATGAAAGAATGCTCAACATCATTAATCATTAGAGAAATGCAAATCAAAACTACAATGAGATATCATCTCACACCAGTCAGAATGGCCATCATCAAAAAATCTAGAAACAATAAATGCTGGAGAGGGTGTGGAGAAAAGGGAACACTCTTGCACTGCTGGTGGGAATGTGAATTGGTACAGCCACTATGGAGAACAGTATGGAGGTTCCTTAAAAAGTTAAAAATAGAACTACCATATGATCCAGCAATCCCACTACTAGGCATATACCCTGAGAAAACCATAATTCAAAAAGAGACATGCACCAAAATGTTCACTGCAGCTCTATTCACAATAGCCCGGAGCTGGAAACAACCTAAGTGTCCATCATCGGATGAATGGATAAAGCAGATGTGGCACATATATACAATGGAATATTACTCAGCCATAAAAAGAAACGAAACTGAGCTATTTGTAATGAGGTGGATAGACCCAGAGTCTGTCATACAGAGTGAAGTAACTCAGAAGGAGAAAGACAAATACTGTATGCTAACACATATATATGGAATTAAAAAAAAAAATGTCATGAAGAACCTAGGGGTAAAACGGGAATAAAGACACAGACCTACCTGAGAATGGACCTGAGGATATGGGGAGGGGGAAGGGTAAGCTGTGACAAAGCGAAAGAGAGGCATGGAAATATATACACTACCAAACGTAAGGTAGATAGATAGTGGGAAGCAGCCGCATAGCACAGGGAGATCAGCTCGGTGCTTTGTGATCGCCTGGAGGGGTGGGATGGAGGGAGGGTGGGAGGGAGATGCATGAGGGAAGGGATGTGGGAACAGATGTATATGTATGACTGATTCACTTTGTTATAAAGTAGAAACTTATAAAAATAAAAAAAATAAAATAAAAGAATGTTGAAAATAAATAAATAAATAAAAAACAAATGAACAAACACAACAAAACAGAAACAGAGTCGTAGATTCAGAAAACAAACAGCTGGTTGCCAACCAGACTTATCATGGCGATTATTTTGAAATGTATAGAAATATCAAATCACTATATTGTACAAAAGGAACTAACATAGTGTTGTAGGTCAATTAGGTTTCAAAAAGAAACAGAAAAACTTATGGAAAAAGAGATCAGATTTGTGGTTACTAGAGGTGGGGATTGAGGGGAGGGGGAAGTGGATGAAAATAGTCAAAAGGTACAAACTTCCAGTTATAGAAATAAGTACTAGGGATGCAATGTACATGATAAATGTAATTAACACTGCTGTATGTTATCTGTGAAGGCTGTTAAGAAAGTAAATTCTAAGTTCTCATCAGAAGGAAAAAAATTTTTTTCCTATTTCTTTTATTTCGTATCTATATGAGATGATGGAGGTTCACTAAACTTATTGTGATAATCATTTCAAGATGTACTTAAGCCAAATCATTATGCCGTGCACCTTAAACTTATACAGTGCTGTATGTCAGTTATATCTCAAGGAAACTGGAAGGAAAAGAAAAGTTTCATAATATCCCATGCTGGCTAGGGTAGGGAGAACAGAAATTCTCCAACACTATTGGCAGGAGTGAAAATTGTCATAATAATTGAGGGTAAGTCAGTAATATATCAAAATTTGAAACATGCTTCCTCTTGGACCCAGGGATAATTTGCCCCACAGGCACACTTGCAGAAATGCCCCAGGACATACTGTGTGTGCACGGAAATTTCACTGCAGCATTGTTTGGAACAGCGGGAATAGAAAGCGATGCTAACAGTCAGTCACTAGGGTCTAGCTAAATAAATGATGATCTATTACTACAATGGAATGCTGTGCAGCTGTTTACGAGGATGAGGTAAACATACATTTGTCTACATGAAAAGACATTCTTGGGACTTCCCTGGGGATCCAGTGGTTAAGATTCTGTGCTTCCACTGCAGGGGGGAACAGGTTCGATCCCCGGTCGGGGAACTAAGATCCTGCATGCTGCACTAGCGGCCAAAAAAAAAAACCAAAAAAATCTCACCAAAACAACAACAACAACAAAGATGTTCTTAACGTTAAATGAAAAATAAAAACATGTTTCAGAACAGTAAAAAAGCAGAAGAGTTCTCTTGCTAGTCTGGAAGCAAAACAGCCATGTTGAGATAGGAGGGGCCGCATGGCAAGGCCCTGAGAACGACCTCCAGGTGCTGAGCCATCCCCAGATGACAGCAAGAGAACAGGGACGTTAATCATGCAGCTGCAAGGCACTGAGTTCTGCTAACAACCACATGACCTGTGCAGAGGACCCTGAGCCCCAGATGAGACTGCAGCCTCAGCCGATGCTTTGATTTCAGCACGATGACACCCTGAGCAGAGGACTCAGCTAACCTGTGCCTAGGTCCTTGACCCACAGAAACCACCGGATAAAGACATGTCTGTTATTTTAAACACATAGTCTCATCTTCCAATTCAGTGGAAACATTGTTGTATCCCCTGGCAGAAGCATTCCCTTATTGGATACTTAGATATCCAAACCAGCAGAGCTCAAAGTTGTCAGGACAGGAAGCAAAAATCTGCAAGTGGGTTCTAAGATGTAATAGTGAGAGAAGCCACTTCCATTTCTGCCACTTGTATTCTGGCTATAGGAGTGAGAACACCATGTAATGCTTTCTGATCCAAAGCATATACTGCACCTGTGAGACAGAACCCCACTCTTCCAGGATGTTGTCTACCAACTGGTACCATCAATGAGTCCTCAGTAAGCCATCTCCCCTTTCATTTAGGCCAGTCACTTCCAGGTGATGGGGGATGTGGAAAGACGAGTTAATTCCATGGGACAAGCCCTATCACTGCACTTCTTTGCTGTGACATGAAGTTTCTTGATCAGAAACAATGATGTTTAGAGACTTACCTGGTGGTCCAGCAGTTAAGACTCTGCACTCCCAATGCAGGGGGCCTGGGTTCAATCCCTGGTCAGGGAACTAGATCCTGCATGTCGCAACTGAAGATCCCGCACGCAGCAATGAAGATCCCACATGCTGCAACTAAGAACCAGCACAGCCAAATAAATAAATAAATAAATAAAACAATCCTGTTTAGAATGTAAGGTGGTGGATAAGGCATTCTTGTGAGTCCATGAATGGTAGTGCTAACAGAAGCATTAAGGGCAGGGAAGACAAATCTGTATCCAGAATATATGTCATTTCCATGAGAACAAACCTCTGCCCCTCCATGATAGAAGTCCAGTGTAATCAGCCTGCCACTAGGTGACTGGCTTGTCCCCCTGGGACAAGTATTGTTGCAGCATATTTGTTGAAGAAACCCAGTTGTCTTTCAAGTTTTCCATAGTCCTGATTTGCTGATTATAATCCTGATATGTCAACTAACATATTCTTCTATCCCCTGTATTGCCTAAAATTTAACGATTGTATCTGGAGGCTAAATCAGATCCAGGTTTGATTCTTTCTTGCAAAACAACTTCTCGGGTGGTGTTATGTGCTTTCCTTAGGGGGCACAGAGTCTTCTTCTCATGTTGGAATGTTATCAATCATTGATGATCATTGCTAGAGCCCTAAAATCATGCAGGGTTGAAAAGAGGGATATGCTATCACTTTCTTCATTTGTTATCTATACCAATATATATTGCTATAAAATACACACACACACACACACACACATTCTATAGAGAAATTTTCCTTCATCAACAATTTGGTTACCCAGAAATACAGTTCATGTAGAGAAAGCAGAACAAATGCTTTGCTTTTTTCCCCAAATTTCAAAGTAACAAGTTGATTTCCTGGCATCCTCTAAGTTGACCAATGAATTTTATTTTAATATCATTATGAACTCATGCATTTAAACATATCTGATGTTTCAAACCATTCCAGTTGTTACCTTCATTGATGCTTAAATCGTATCATCTCTGCCAGTGAGAACCAATCCACATTGGCTCTTGGATCCTGTTGAGTTGTCTTTCATAGTTGCCAAGATGTTCCAGGCTCATCTTCTACATTTCCTGCCCCAGAGCTGAAATCACCCATTTCTTCAAGGAGCCTTAATTCCTTTTAGTAGGAAATGGTATATAGAGATCACAATCCAGGTATTACTAGTTTGGTCTTTATTTCTAGGTCTTTTCAGTAAACAAAGCTAGGAGATTCTGTTGTTAATTGTTTTATAGCTTTATTTAAGATAAAGTAACTTATGAGTTCATAAGATACTTTATCCAAGTCAAGCCCAGGATTTACTTAACTTTATCAGTCTTACACCTGTACTTCCTTCATCATGAATTCTTTCTGATGACCTCAGCCAGAAGTGATAGGTCTTTCTTTGAATTATACCACCTCTTCAACAACTTCTGTCACAATCAACATATTAATCTTTGATTTGTTATTTTTGTGTGTATCTTAGTTTCCCTACTAAATGGTAAGCAATTTGAGACCAGAGTCCCCGTCTTTTTACTCTGTTAAATTAAGATAAAATTTCTAAAGTGCTAGTGTATTTCCTGACACATAAATATCCCTTTCTCTTTGAATCCCTCAAAATATGGAACAGGACTATACACGTACTAAATATAAAACATGACTGTTAGATGGATAAATACAAAATCAGGTTTATCCTCAACTTTCCAGATATAAAGTACCAGAAACCCTCATTTTAGTGGCAACTACGTTAAAGATATTAAGGTTGTTTGAAATAAGTTTTATTTCACAGCTATTAAACAATTCTGAACATTTACAACTTATACAAAGACTGGTAGCTTTTATATTTTAAGAAGTGCTACACTAAGAGAACAGGAAAGAAACGGAGACCACAATAACATTCCAAATTATAGGTTCAGGGAATGGATATATGAAGAAAGTATTTTCATCTTCTACAAAATCCCAAAACCAGTTTTGATGGAAGGAAAATGAATACTGGATCTAAATACAGTGTAAAATCACACTTTGGTCTGTAAACACATTTAATTTTGTTTTTTCATTCAGATGTACACATAAAAATTATATAAGGGGTCACTAAAATGAACCATTCAAAGGTATAATACAAGAGAGGTAGGGAACAAAAATGAAAGGATTTATTTTGGTAGCTCTTCAATAATGATACGAGACACTGAATTCCACCCTGTAGAGGCATCTCCTTTCGGGTAATCTGAGCAAGTTCCAACCCAGATAGCAATGTCCACTAGTCCAGCACCAATTCCTTCACAGAGTCCTTCCACTGCAAAACAAGGTGAGAATTACAAATCTCTATAGAACAAAGAGCAAAAACCTTTAGCTCAACTATATTACTTCAGCAACCTAGGTTAAATCTACTTAATGTACAGGGAATTAAAAATGCTAATACTTAATAAAGGTCTCATAAAGATAAGTTCTCTTTTTCTTAGCACATAAATATTTTTTAAAGATGTATACATATCCATTCTATGAAATAAGCTTCACAGGGAATTTTCTTAGAGGTTTTAATCATAAAGGGAGACTTTGTTTAGTTACAGAGATGACCTAAAACAAAAAAAGCAATTTATTCGACTAAACAAAGGAAGCCTACACTTTTAAAAGCCAAGACTTTGATGTGATATGTAAGTCTTTTTTAAAGAAAGCCCTTTCCAACACTTCCCTATATACACTTGATGGTATTCAACTAGAAAAAAAAGGACTTGTATAACATTAAAAGTAATTCTAGAGTAATCATTACATCAGTCCTTCAATCCAGAATTTCCTCACCATGAAAAAAAACAAAAAACTAAGTAAATCCTGTTTTTCCTCTGTGTTTTTATGCTTTATAAACACGTGCCTTTTCACAGGTCCTCTCGACTTTCACATACTAATATACATAAGCTGCATTCCTTCTTATCAAGGCTCTTCTCCAACATTAAAAAATATTCCCCCAGGGGCTTCCCTGGTGGTGCAGTGGTTGAGTCTGCCTGCCAATGCAGGGGACACGGGTTCGAGCCCTGGTCTGGGAGGATCCCACATGCCGCGGAGCAACTAGGCCCGTGAGCCACAACTACTGAGCCTGCGCTCCGGAACAACAGAGGCCGCGACAGTGAGAGGCCTGTGCATCGCGATGATGAGTGGCCCCTGCTCACCGCAACTAGAGAAAGCCCTCGCACAGAAACGAAGAGCCAACACAGCCAAAAATAAATATAAAAATAAATAAATAAAAAAATTTTAAAAAGACCTAAAGAAGAAATACATGGCTAATATCTTAAAAAAAAAAAAAATCCCCCCAGTGTTGATTTTAATAGGCAAAAGGTACAACCCCTTTGACGTCTGTGTCAGGGGGAAAAGGTTGGCAGATTGGTACGTTCTTTAAGAAAACAGGTTCTTACATATAAGTAGGGTAGGGGTGACAGCATGTGACTGGTTATTTTTCCTACCTGGTTAAGGTCAGTGCATTTGAACCGAGCCAGGGGTTGCAGGCCTAAAGCAATCTGCTTCCACCAGCTGTGACATCAGTGAATTGAAGGCAAGTCCCTCTGAATCCTGGGACCTGTGACTGGTTCAGGCCCCTTTCAAAGTTGGGAGAACTAAGCAGTGCGTGCCCACGAGCCCATTTAATCTAGAATTCTCAGTATCATGCCAGGTGAGAAAGCCTGGAAATCCTCATGTTCTCCCAAGGTCTTGACATCCACAGCCTAAAAATTTGTTCACTTCATCCCATAGGAGATCAGACAAGTTTGCGTTTGGTGTCAGCCTCACACGGGGAGAGTCAAGTGGTCACTTCGTGGTCTTTAACAAATGAAATAATGTTTTTTGAATGAATGAACATTTTCGCTGTGATAAGGTAGTATTATTAAACACCTAAACTATGTTGGATTAGGGGTTCTCAACCTGTTTTCCTCCTAGATCCAGATAAGAAGATGACATCCTAATGTATGTCAAACTCCCATGGACATATCCAAGGCTTAACGTCATCCTCTGATGTGCAAACTGTAAGTGCATCCCTTTCCTTTCCCTCAAGAAAGAGTATCAGTGTGCAAGGGAAAGTGAATTTATTATAGAGGTAACCTTTAACTCATCTTAAGAAAAAACTGTTATGAATAACAAATTACTTCTGACATTCTACCCAACTGATCACACCAAATAAGTTTCCACAACATGGTTGGGAAATGCTATGTTAAATAATTTACAAAGTATATGTATGTATAGGTCACAGTTCCTAGGCCTGAGAGCTTACATTATAGCAAGATATTAACACACACATTTATAGCAAGATATTAACACACATTTAAAGATACTACTATAGAAAGTAAGTTGCTTATATCAACTACTATTTAAACACATATCATTTCCTAGTCAAATTTTGTATTTTATATACCCAGATTTAAAAAATTTTAGTGACTGCTTCTCAGATGGAAAGCACCTCTTCCTTTACAGCACAGAACTTAGTGAAGAGGCTTTTTCATCTGATCAAACCTTCTCTTGGGAGACAAGAGAGCAGGGCTCTGGTTTCTGCTCTCCAGGACACTGAGTCTACTATTCAGCATAAGATACTTTATTTCCCTGGACCTCCTCCATGTGCAAAGAGAAGGGGTTAAAGTATCTTCTTTACGTCTTGAGGATATTGTGGGGATCTGAGGAAGAAAATGGAAGGGATGCCCTTGATTTCTTAGGGATAAATGTGCTCTATTAATTTGGGGGATCAGTATCTGACTTGGTCCCAAAGAATGCTGAAATATTTCTTCTGGTTAGCAGTGAGGGGATCTCTTCTCTTCCCTCTGACATTTTTAAGTACAAGATTTGTGAGAAATCCTTTCAAGAAATCAGGGAAATGAAGCTATTGCTATTGACACCTTGTGATTCTCTCGGCATGTGTTGTCATGGTGTGCCACACTCCCAGCTCCTGCCACACAGCAACTCAAGAAAGCAAAATAGCTGGCAGCCAAATACTCATAGTGGTGTGTCTGGGTGATGACATTAATAGGTAGTTTTTTCCCATTCTACTTTTGGTAGCTTCTAAACTCTTTCAATGAACCTTAAAATACAGCAAAACAAACCCCCAAAAACTCAACAAAAACAAAACAAAACAAAAAACCCAATAGTTTTGGGGTTTTTTGGCCACGCACAGCATGCGGGATCTTCCCTGACCAGGGATGGAACCCGTGCCCACTGCAGTGCGAGCGTACAGTTTTAACCACTGGACCACCAGGGAAGTCCAAGGTTTTTTTTTTTAACAGCTTAAGTGACCACTGGTTTAACTGAATGTCGTTTCTTTTATAGGAGGTAGAAGCCAACAGAGAATGCAGGAACAATATAGAAATGTTCTCTTTTACAAATGCAGCAGACTGTACCTACCTTTTTAAAGAACAAGGCAGAGAAATCAGCTTTCTTATCAATCTAAGCTAGTGGTTCTCAAGCTTGGCTGAACATTGAGATAACCAGGAGAGACTTTGGAAGTTCCATTGCCTGGGGTGCAACCAGACCCATTAAGTCAGCCTTCATGGAGGAGTGTTACCCAGGCACGGTGATTTTTTAAAGTTCCCCAGTTGAACACAAGGTATAGCTAAGGTTGAAAACCACTGCTCTACGGCATTATTGGCTATTTCGCCATTTCATCTAACTCAGTGATTTTCAACCTTGTGATCTTTTAAAAAATACAGCTGCTGGGGTCTTACCCCAAGATTCTGATTCAGTTGATCAGAGATGAGACCCAGGCATCCACATAGTTTTTAAAAGATCTATAAGAAATTCTGAAGTGCAACCAGGATTGAGAATTATGCACAGAAAGCTTGCTATGACCTACCATGATAGTGGACTCAAAACTAATCTTTGGTCTCTGAAGACCTGAGGCACATTCTGCAATGTCCCCATTCTACGTACCAGAAGAAGTGCGATGAATATTAATTGTCGAATTCAGTTCAGGGCTTCCTTGGTCCAAATAAATTATGGCTTCAATAGGAAGAGGTCCTGAACATTCAGCTCCATTGAACGTGAAATACCAACGCTGACAGCATGCGCTTCTGCATTTTAACCGAAGCGAGCCACTGAACAAAACCCTTAGGGCGCTGTTCGAACGCATCTTTGTGAATGTACACTCCTGTCACAAACACAGACATAGGGCTTAATTAGCATTTTCATTTTAACTAAAAAGATGCTTTCAAATTGTATTGTGCATTTTATTTAACGACCCTTTTGCCAAAACTGCATTTTAAAAGCTTAGCTTTTACAGAGGGAAAGCAGTTCTCTGCAAGATGGAAAAGAGACTCTGATATTAGAAACTCGAATTATGGCTTTCTTAGAATTATTCACTCCATTGAGGGTATCTTTCAGTTTTTACCAAAAACAGCCAGTCTTCAGTATTTTAGACCAAAACAGTCTATGTATTTACTTTTCTTTTTATTCCAA
The DNA here is from genome assembly GCF_964341445.2 of Mesoplodon mirus. Lineage (NCBI taxonomy): Eukaryota > Metazoa > Chordata > Mammalia > Artiodactyla > Ziphiidae > Mesoplodon > Mesoplodon mirus. The sequence goes on from NC_138992.1 coordinate 32,248,401, forward strand.
AATTATTTCCTATGTTCTGGATACTACAGATACAACAGTAAACAACACAGAATCCCTGCCCTCATGGAACTTACATTCTAGGCTAGCACTGCCCAAATATATCACTTTGACCTGTTTCTTTTTTTTTTTAATATTTATTTATTTATTTGACTGCGCTGGGTCTTAGTTGAGGCATGAGAGATCTTCATTGCCTTGTGCAGGATCTAGCTACCTGACCGGAGATCGAACCCAGACCCCCTGCATTAGCAGCACGGGGTCTTAACCACTGGACCACCAGGGAAGTCCCTGACCTGTTTCTTTTTAAGCAACAGAAAACAGCATCAGGAATAAAGCGTAGGTGGGGTTTTTAGTCTTTACCTATATGACACAATGATAAGACCCAGGTCTTTGCAAAATTTGTTTGTCTATTGGCTCATGGTCCTACTATCTTTTACCTGTAGAAGGCTCCCAAACTCATTCCGACCACTGCTAAAAGGAACTTGAAAACATATTGTATTAATAATCCAGAGTCCATAGGGTAAGTTTTTAGAGAGAACTCAGCCAGCAACTTTTGATGAACTATAAATAAGCAACCAGTCTATCAACGTCAGGTGTTTAAAGAAGTAAGCAACATTTTAACAAAATGCTTTCTAAGAAATCACATGTGAAAATATAACTGGTCACAGTCACCAAACTATGGAAGCTATATAGAAATTCTACCACACAGAGATCAAATCACGACAGTCTCAAACATTTTTATAGATAATAGAGCAGGCATTAAAGAGCTGAAAGAGGAGCAGGGATAATACACAGATTGCTACTTAGAACCTGAGAGTTTTATGAAAATAAAATCACTTCCATTTGCCTGGTGGTAGTAGTGGTTAATATCAAGGAATAATATATTGTGGATACAGAACCATGTACAGAGTTTGTCAACAAAAGAAGAAAGAGGCTTGAAATGGCACCAACTTCAACTCTGTGCCATCCCAGTGGACTTGCCAGTTACTTTGGAAGCAAACACTAATCAAAGTGACTGAGTCATTAATCCAAATGCATTGCCAGACAGGCTGTTTTGAGTAATTTTTCTCCCTAAACATCACAGAATAATTTTAAATGGTCATTGTAGTGTATCTCTGGTCCATTGTACTTCTCTTAAGCTTAGCAATTTTAAGCTGGGCCTGCTACCCAGAATAAGGACTAATACCAATGGAATCCCCCCCCTAGATAATTCCAATCATGTGTTAATTTCTTGGATATTTCTTTCCACCTTTATATCTGGAGCCACAGCAGAATTTCTTAGACTAATTTAAAATCACTTTAGGACAAGATTGGAAAGTTGCTTACTGTCCAACACAGACGCCTATGCTCTCCCTTTTTGTTTCCATTAAAAAAAAAAAAAAAGAGTAAGTTATTTTAAGTATTGTTAGGGCTAAAATAATACGGTGATATATTTATCTCAGAAATAGCTTTATAAAATTAATTCTGAAATGTTATCAATGTTTTCCTAATTCTAAGTTAGAAGTCACACGGTACCCATTCCTTAATATTTTTTGTCTTTTAGTAAAAATAAAATAAAAGCACACTTAAAATTACCACTCAACTATGAAAACCTTTAAGTTTTACTTCAACTTTAAAATAATTCAGACTTTACTTACCGCAATTTTTCCAAGGTCTATGCCATAATTCAGTGAACTCCATGAACACTGCTTATAGTTAGGCGTCCAGGACTCCTCAAAGACTTCCCTCAGGCATTCCCCCTTTTCTCCTTTGAATCCATCTCGACCTGGGATCCCAGGGGTGCCAGGGATGCCATTGGCCCCAGGGCTCCCATCTCGCCCAGGCACCCCCGTGGGCCCTTGTAAGCACATGCCATTATACTGCATCAGAAAAAAGAAAGGGGGAAAAACTCCCTTCACTTAAGATTCAAAGACTCAGTCTGATCAGAACTGCATTTATTTTGAGGCCTTGGAGTCAAGAATCCCTTCATACCACTTGCCCATGTTCCAGATGAGTTTTTATATATAAAGAACCGATTTTTAAAGTTATTTCTAAAATATTGGGATTTCTTTCCTATTCTTTTTTTTTTGTGCAGACTTTACACACACACACAAAGAAGAGAAAATGTTTTCATTTGCCTGCTTTTTTCTACTGCTCATTAAAAGCATACATAATTTTTTAAATGGCTGTATTCTAAGGTAGACATAATTTGATATACTGCTCTTTTCTTCTAACCCTACATATTGTAAAGAGACTTGGATTTCAGAATTATACTTTTACAATTTTATGCAAACATTGCACTATTTTGGGATCGTTATTTCTATTTTTTCTATCGTTAACATTATTGTAATGAAAACCTTTATCCACATAGCTTTTTTCTTCTTTTCAATTATTTCCGTAAGATAAATTCTCAGAGATATAATTATAAAATAAAATCTTAACTCAATAGTTATCTTACACTGGCAATATCTCTAAGTTGGATAAGCACACCTGCTTCTCCTCCCTATTTTCATGTGGAGGAAGTGCTGGAACACTTCTGGCCTCCAACCCCACTCAGCCCTCCCCATCAAGAAGGAATAAATAATCTCATTGCAAGTGACCATTAGTCTTTAATAGGGTGGCAGTAATCTAACAAACTCTTAAGTGCTAGGATTATCTGTTTTCCTTGGGGGGTGGTGTAGTAGTATCACATAGAAGTTGAGTGATAGATTCTAGAGTCATATACTTTGGATTTTAATCCTGGCTCCACCACTTATTAGCTACGTGAGATAGAGCAAGTTATTCAACATTTCAATGCCTGTTTCCTTAACTGAAATATGGGGAAAATAATAAAGATTCTTACCTTGTAGGAGATTTAAGTGAGATAATACATAAAATGTACTAGAGCAGTACCTGGCACATAGTATAGTCAGCCATGATTATTCTTATTATTTCCTCAAGACCATGTGAGATAGTGGCCCAGGGCAAGTGTATCCACTCCCTTGAGTGGACTAGGACTGGGGAAGAGAGCATTAGCAAACCTGCTGGCTAACACACATAGCCATAAGCCACACCCAGCAATATAGTTGCATCGGTGATAAAGCTGGATCTCCATCTGCCTAATTCTCGTGCCTATCCCTGAATTGGTCCATTATTAGACCCTTCAAACCGCACACCCAATTCATTTAAATTTTTACTTTAACAATCCCTATTTGTATAAATGATCTAATATTATCATTCTCTATAAATATACTGTCCAGTGAGAACCAAAAAAATCAAGATTCCTTATATATTAAAATAACTTCAAAGCTTTTTTTTTTTTTTTTTTTTTTTTTTGCTATACGCGGGCCTCTCACTGTTGTGGCCCCTCCCGTTGCAGAGCACAGGCTCCGTATGCGCAGGCTCAGCGGCCATGGCTCACGGGCCCAGCCGCTCCGCGGCATGTGGGATCTTCCCAGACCGGGGCACGAACCCGTGTCCCCTGCATCGGCAGGCGGACTCTCAACCACTGCGCCACCAGGGAAGCCCAAAGCTTTTTTTTTTTTTAACATCTTTATTGGAGTATAATTGCTTTACAATGGTGTGTTAGTTTCTGCTGTATAACAAAGTGAATCAGGGCTTCCCTGGTGGCGCAGTGGTTGAGAGTCTGCCTGCCGATGCAGGGGACACGGGTTCGTGCCCCGATCTGGGAGGATTCCACATGCCGCGGAGCGGCTGGGCCCGTGAACCATGGCCGCTGAGCCTGTGCGTCCGGAGCCTGTGCTACCGCAAAAAAAAAAAAAAAAAAAAAAAAAGTGAATCAGCTATATGTATACATATATCCCCATATACCCTCGCTCTTGCATCGCCCTCCCACCCTCCCTATCCCACCCCTCTAGGTGGTCACAAAGCACAGAGCTGATCTCCCTATGCTATTCAGCTGCTTCTACTAGCTATCTATTTTACATGTGGTAGTGTATATATGTCAATGCCACTCTCTCACTTCGTCCCAGCTTACCCTTCCCCCTCCCCATGTCCTCAAGTCCATTCTCTACGTCTGCGTCTTTATTCCTGTCCTGCCCCTCGGTTCTTCAGAACCTTTTTTTTTTTTAGATTCCATATATATGTGTTAGCATACGGTATTTGTTTTTCTCTTTCTGACTTACTTCACTCTGTATGACAGACTCTAGGTCCAACCACATCATTACAAATAACTCAATTTCATTTCTTTTTATGGCTGAGTAATATTCCATTGTATATATGTGCCACATCTTCTTTATCCATTCATCTGTCGATGGACACTTAGGTTGCTTCCATGTCCTGGCTATTGTAAATAGAGCTGCAATGAACATTTTGGTACATGACCCTTTTTGAATTATGGTTTTCTCAGGGTATATCCCCTTTGAATTATGGTTTTCTCAGGGTATATGCTCAGTAGTGGGATTGTTGGGTCGTATGGTAGCTCTATTTTTAGTTTTTTAAGGAACCTCCGTACTGTTCTCCATAGTGGCTCTATCAGTTTACATTCCCACCAACAGTGCAAGAGGGTTCCCTTTTCTCCACACCCTCTCCAGCATTTATTGTTTCTAGATTTTTTGATGATGACCATTCTGACCGGTGTGAGGTGATACCTCATTGTAATTTTGATTTGCATTTCTCTAACAAAGCTTATTTTTTAATTTCACCATCTAGGATCGGATATGGTCATATTATTAAATTCAGTAATGACACCACCTAGGGAAGATCCTTTTGTATCTAATGTTTGCCAATCAATCTTCTCACATCAGCAATTTGATCTTTATTTTGCTAAATGATTTATGACTTTGACCAGTGCCATTTTCCTGACTTTAAGAAAAAAAAAAAAAGACACTTCTATTTATTTGCTGCCAGAGAAATAATAAGAAACATATGTAACAAAATTGCAAAAGTACTCAAAAACATGTTAAATTATAAAACATTCTAGTTGGCTTTATTTTATACTTAATTTTGATTTTGGTAGATATACTTTAATTTTATTGAGATTTAAATTTAAATTTAGTAGATATTCTTTAATTTTCATTTAGTAGATAGGTTACTTTCACTAGCAGATATATGCAATGTTTACACATAGATTTCAAGAGAGAAGGGAGAAACAATAAAACTTCTGGTATTCTTTGATTTTTTTTCACTGTTATTCCCCTCAGAGCAAAGTTTTATTTTTCTATAGATGAGCAGTTCTTAACGGGGACAATTTTGTCCCCCAGAGGATACCTGGCAATGTCTGGGGACATTTTTGGTTGTCACAGCTTGGGAGGGAGAGATTGCTAATTGCACCTAGTGGGTAGATGGCAGGGATGCTGCTAAGCATGCTAGATGTACCGCACAGTCCCCGCAACAAAGAATCATCTAGCCCCAAAAGTCAATTGTGCCATGGTTGAGAATTTTTATTCACCTTTTTATCTAAAAACTGCATTTCAGAGACCACAAAATTTTACTGAATTCGGTTCCACAGGTATTACATCTGCCTTCTTTCACTTCTTTCATTAACCCAGCACATGATTAGTATCAGGTAGGGGTTCCATAAATGTCTGGGGAAGGAACCCCTGTTTCTTTCACTGGCCACCAGGGGGCAGAGCTTGTTGCACGCTTGAAAGGAAGGCTTTGAAAGATCCTGTACAAAGAAGCTGCTTTATAGAATCTGTTGAAACCTTAATGACTGTGTGGATTCTTTTCCCCCAGCAAAACCAAATCCAATTACAGGATGCACCTGAGCCAGGCTGCACAATAAAGTTTTCCAAGTCGGGCTAGAGTTGTGGGAAACCGCAGGTACTGTAAATCATTGGAGGGAAAGAAAAAAAGTTGCTAGCTTTATAGGGAAAGGGGGTATTTTATGTATCATAACGACAGATTCATAAAATGCAGACTGCACATGAACCACATTCATTTGGTACAGTTTTAAACAACTTAGGCACTAAAAATAGAACTGTAGCCCTGAACACACAGTCTGCTTTGTGGAGCAAAATTACATAGCACCACACCAAAAAGTGCAGTGTGGAACGGCAGGAATTTTTTTTACAGAGCTTTTGAATCTGGCATAGAACTAGCTGCCAGGGAGCTTGGCTAATTAGCTCAGTTTACAATGGCAGCTTAACAAATTCGAAACCGTTTTTTATCAAAAAAATGCCCCCTCTTATGTCCTGCAATGCCTGTAACCCATATTTGTCTGCTTAAAGACTGAAGTTTATTATATGCCAAGGAATATGGTGGTTTTGAAAGGATCACTCTTGCTCCAGGGTAGAGAACCTCTCTGCCCTTCACTGGGTTTGTTGACTTTTAGAAGAAAAGAGCTTTAAGTAAACAGACCTTCCCATAGATTACCCCTTCGGAAAGCACTTGGGCTATTTATTTGCTCTGCTGGTAACTGTCTTCTCCCCTTAGTTTGGCTGTGATGCTCCTACCTGGAGGTCACAGGCTGAAGACCCAGGGTGTCTGGAAGGGCTGCCCATCTGTCTCAACAGAACAGTGAAATGGGTCCTTGGAGGGTTAGTGCTGGGCCCCTTCATTTCCCCTTCTGATCGTAAACCCTCTGAACAATTCCTGGCCCAGCTGTGGTCGTCCCACAAAGTAAACTGAAGCCCATACTCCCTAGGAAGATAACCCAACATGACTCACTGTCATCAAGTTACAAAGAGTTAGTTGGACGGATGTTGGGTGAGGATTGTTATTCTCTCCCGCTGGCAGACGTAGCCACCAGCCCCAACAAAGGACACGTTGCAAGTCCCTGGCCCAGGCCCACCCAGGATATCAGTTAGTCCAGGGTGTCCCAGGCAGCTCCCTGGCCCACGTTCTAACCTACCCAAGCTCCCCATTCTACTCTCATTGTAGCCCTAACCCTCTCCATCCCTGGGGGGGTGGGGGTCGGGAATCGATGGGGGCTCAGAGGTCAGAAATTATTGGGCGACTCCCTGTACTGTGGGGCGTCCCACACGACCCGCGGCGCATCTCTGGTTCACGATGGCCCTCTCATATCGGTCTCCCTCGCCAGTTCCAGGACTCCACTACCCGCAAAGCCCAGGTCCTTCCTTCCCCGGAGACTCAGACAAAGCGGGGCCCCCAGGCGCACGCTAGACATACACCCCCTCCCCCGTCCCCGCTCGGAGCTCTGTCCCCTCCACCGGACTCACCAGGTCCACCACCTCCCTCTGCCGGAGCAGAGCCTTTTGCTTCCCCTTGGGGGTCTCGGAGGCGCTCGACGGCGCCCGCAGCTGCAGCAGCAGGAGCAGCAGGAGGCCGAGGAGCCGCTGCGGGGAGGCGGTGGCGGGGCCCTGGAGGCGCATGGCGCGCGGCGGCCCCGGGACGCGCGGAGCAGGCGACTAGGAGGAGAAGTAGGAGGCGACGACCCGGGAGCCGGGACGTGATCCCAGTCCGGCCCCGCCGCGCTCCGAGGCCGGCTGCATCAATGCGCCTTTCAGCCGCGCGCTTCCCTCCCTCCCCCCGGACACAGGAGTTTCCCTCCCGTCATAGGTCGGAGCCCTCAACCCGAGCCCGACGCGGGGCGGGCCGACAGCCGGGCCCGCCCCCTCCTGCGGCCGCTCTGCCCGCGCGGACCCTCGGGGGCTGTGCAGGCCGCTGGGATCAGAACCCTGCAAAGGCGGGGGAGGGAATTGGTGTTGGGAGGGGTGGTGCGGGTGCGGATGCGGGTGGCCGTGTTTAGTGAATCACAGGTGGAGGCTTCGAGAACCGAGTGGAGACGGCACCGTTGAAATGAGCATTGAAGAGGCCCGTGCCTTCACCTGGGTCCAGGAACACCTGGGTCAAACCCTGGCACCGTGGGCGAGCTCTTTTGAGAGATGACGTTTTGGGGAGGCGTAGGAAGGGCGGGGAAGGAGTCATAGATAGCATCAGGTTCTCCCAGGGGCCCATGACCCACATAATTAAGAACCCCTGCTTCACAGAGTGCTAACACAAAGCTCCAGGAACCACATAGTCTTTAACCCATACTCTCTGTCCTCTTGGCAGTACTGTGGAAGTTGATACCTCCTCTGCTTGCCCCATTTACAGACGGGGAAACGGAGGCTCGGGAGGTTAGGCAACATTCAGTGGTAGAAGTCCACTTTTGAGCAGTCACTCTTGACCTCTGATTGATAATTAGCTTTTTCTAACCCCCTCTGTCCTCCTTTGTCCATTCTGGAAGAAAGCATCCTCAGAGACCCAGGCCACCCACCAGCTAGGGTCAGGCTAGAGCAGGAGCTCTTTATACACCACTAGCTGGAGTCAGGCAGGACAGGAGTCTTGCCACACCACAACCTCTTGGCAACCACAGAGGTTGCCAACAGAATGGCGATGATGCTGAGGTCAAATTCAGCACAGCAGGGTTCACTTTACAGACCCAGCCAGGTTCTGGGAAGTTATGGTGGGCCCAACAGATGGATATGAAAAAGAAGGAACAGTCTGGCAGGGGAGCAGTTCAGGGCAGTTCTAGGAGTGTTCACTCCTGGGCCAGTGCCTAAATTCAGGTAAATTCCATTCCTGTTTGTCAGAAGAAACAAACATCCAAATGGGTTCTACAGCCAGGACTGGCTGCATAATATGTGGAGCCCAGTGCACATAAAAATTCAGGGTCCTTTGTTAAAAAATTATTAAGAATTTCAAGACAGTGTTAACAGAACCAAGCATGGGACCCGTCTTAGTGCAGCCACACGGGCTGCTCACCCATGAAACCGGCCCTGTGTAAAGCTGGACAGGGTCCCAGCTGATGCCCTTCTGTAGCCAAACCAGTCTACAGGCTGGAGAGGAGAAGAGGGCGCCACCAGCGTCTGTCTTCTATCCACAATTCTTGCTGCTGTGACTGCTGCCAATACTACCACCCAGTGACTTCAGATGGTCCCTTTCTGTGTGAATTTGGGGTCGAGATTAGCAATTAGCGATCCTGTGTTAACATCCATGCATTTTAATCTACACCTCCACAGTTACTTAAATTACACTGTAAGATAAGTAAACGAGATATTGTTATCTATATTTCAAAGATAATATATAATAATGTATAAGTGTTTTACAGCATACAGAGGGCTTTCATATACCCTCTCAGATCCTAAAATTATCATAAAAGTACTCCCACTCTGGGTCTGATTAACTTCGCTCTCTCTATGCTTACTTCTGTACGTCTGTGGGTTTGCAAAGTCATTTTTCCTACTACCTCTGGAATTTGTTTTCTTGGTTTAAAACTTAGACCCATTCTACCATTACAGATTTTTAGTTTACATTGGGGATTATGGATTAAAGTCCTAGGTGCTATTTCCAGAGTGATCTTTCCTGAAGATTTCCAAATGTTCTACATATTTTCTGTTCAAATATTTAACTTTTTTTCCTATCGAACTTTTTTTTTTTTTTTTTGCGGTACGTGGGCCTCTCACTGCCGTGGCCCCTCCCATTGCAGAGCACAGGCTCCGGACGCGCAGGCCCAGCAGCCATAGCTCACGGGACCAGCCGCTCCGCGGCATGTGGGATTTTCCCGAACCGGGGCATGAACACGTGTCCCCTGCATCGGCGGCGGACGCTCAACCACTACGCCACCAGTGAAGCCCGAACTATTTTTTTTAATTAAAAAATTTTTTTTAACTTTTTTGGTTGCCTCGCGTGGCATGCAGGATCTTGGTTCCTCAACTGGGGATCGAGCCTGTGCCCCCTGCAGTGGAAACACAGAGTCTTAACCACTGGACCACCAGGGAAGTCCCACTAGTGAGCTATTAATGCATTTCTTATGTCATAAAAACGCCTTTTTTTAATAGATTTTTTTTCATACAGTTAGTAACTTATTTTTCAATTTTATTTTTGGCTGCATTGGGTTTTTGTTGCTGCATGTGGGCTTTCTCTAGTTGTGGCGAGCGGGGGCTACTCTTTGTTGCGGTGTGTGGGCTTCTCATTGTGGTGGCTTCTCTTGTTTCAAAGCACGGGCTTTAGGCGCGCGGGCTTCAGTAGTTGTGGCTCGCGGGCTCTAGAGTGCAGGCTAAGTAGCTGTGGCACACGGGCTTAGTTGCTCCCTGGCATGTGGGGTCTTCCTGGACCAGGGCTGGAACCCATATCCCCTGCATTGGCAGGCGGATTCTTAATCACTGTGCCACCAGGGAAGTCCCATAAAAACTCCTTCAAGAATGACATATTTTAAATATTTAATTTTCCCATTTAGATACATAATATAGCTCCCCATTTATCCAAATCCTATTTTATGCATAGGTAAAATTTTTCCTTATATAGGTCTTATATATTCTTTATCATGGCTACTATGTATTTTCCTGGTGTCGCAAATGGAATCTACACCTCCCCACTGATTGTATTATTGTTATATTATCGTGTAACAAATTGCCACAATCTTAGTGACTTAACACAAATTTATTACCTCCCAGTTTTGTGAGTCATGAGTCCAGCACAGGTTAGGGTCATACAAAGCTGAAGTCAAGGTGTCAGCCAGGTGAGTCCTCATCTGGAAGCCTGACTGGGAAAAGATGTGCGTCCAAGCTTCCTTAGGTTGTTGGCAGAATTCATTTCCCTGTGGTTGTAGGACTGAGGCCCCTGTTTCCTTGCTGTCTGTTATCTGGGGACCATTCTCAGCTACTAGTGGCCACTGTCAGGTCTATGCCATATAGCCCCCTTCCATAGATCCTCTGCCACACTTTGAATCTCTGTCTTCAGGAAGGGTCCAGTTCCTTTTAAGGGCTCACACTATTAAGTTAGGCTCACCCAGGATAATCTCCCTTTTGAGTAAATCAAAGTAAACTGATTAGGAAACTTAATTTCGCCTGCAAAATCCCTTCTGCCATATAAAGTAACATAATCATGGAAGCAACATCCACCATATTCACAGTTTTGCTCATTCTCAAGCGGAGGTGATTATACAACATAGGGCAGAAATCTTAGCAGTCATCTCAGAGTTCTGTCTACAAAATGTATCAACTGGCTATAGCTGGAAGCTTTTGATTTTTAACAGTTGCCTTCTTATGACATAAAAGTAACCAGTCCGGTAGGTGGCAAGAAGATCAAGATGGCCAATAAAACTATTCTAATCACACTAGTGGTCAGAGTCAGCCAACAGAGTTCTATATTTCTTTTGTAGGAAAGCAAATACAGGAGAGTCTCAACTTTTATTTATTTTTAAAATTTATTTATTTATTTATTTGGCTGCGCCAGGTGTTAGTTGTGGTACGTGGGGTCTTTGTTGCAGCATGCAGAATCTTTAGTTGCTGCATGCAGACTTCTTAGTTGCAGCACGTGGACTCTTAGTTCAGGCACGTGGGCTTCTTAGTTGAGGCATGGGGACTCTTAATTGTGGCACGCACATGGGATCTAGTACCCCGACCAGGGATCGAACATGGGCCCCCTGAATTGGAAGCACAGAGTCCTATCCACTGGACCACAGGGAAGTTCCTCAGCTTTTAAATTGTTAAGCATTCACATATCTCTCCATCACCCTTTGCATGCTAGGTGTACCTTTTTTTTTTCTTTTGTTGAATATGGCATTTTCCCCAAATCTTAATTTTTATTTATTTTCTTAAGTCATTTATCTTCTTAATTCATTTTTAAAATTTATTTATTTATTTATTTATTTTTGGCTGTGTTGGGTCTTCGTCTCTGCGTGAGGGCTTTCTCTAGTTGTGGCGAGCAGGGGCCACTCATCGCTGTGGCCTCTCTTGTTGCGGAGCACAGGCTCCAGATGCGCAGGCTCAGTAGTTGTGGCGCACGGGCCCAGCTGCTCCGTGGCATGTGGGATCATCCCAGACCAGGGCTCGAACCCACGTCCGCTGCATTGGCAGGCAGATTCTCAACCACTGCGCCACCAGGGAAGCACCCTAGGTGTATCTTTGATGCATCAGTTGATGATAAACATTTCAAAATATCACATAATCACTGCCTGTCAGTCCAAAATTTCATTTCAGCAGCATTTCTATCTTTGTAAACAGTATTTGTGCAATTATTTGATAATTTTTTCGTATTTTCTAAAAAAAGTAGTGATAGTAATGATAAGAACTCTTCAACTTAGTATAGTTGAGATACATATAGAAATAAATGGGCTGAAAGTGCCAACTGTTTAGAATCAATGGGACACTTACTAGAATTAAGGTGGAAGAACTTTTGTATTAGTCAAGGTCAAGGTCTAGTCACAGTAACATAAACCATGCTAGCTATTTCAACCAGAGGAGATTTAATACAGGATATTGTATTGTATTTCCAGATGTTGGAAAGCCAGGATGCTGAGGTAAATCAGACAGTTACTGAAGGAAGCAGCTACCACACCTAGGGCTGGAATCCAAAAGGGAAGAGTCTCTGGGGGAGGTCCTAGAAGCTAGAGCTTGGAGGAAGTCCCAACCCCAACTCTAGGGTGCATAGCTGGTCCTTAGACTTCTGGCTGGAGCACCAAGTGCACAGTATTTGGACCACCAAGGAGGTCATGGGCAGCTGGTGCTGGTACCTCCGAGGGAGTATAGCATGGCTGCTGCCAAGAGAAGCTGGAGGCTAAAGCTGTAGCTATCCTCTGCTGAGTTACTTACTCAGTACTTTTACCTGGTACTTATAAAGTGCTCAATATACATTAGCTATTATTATTTTTATTATGAAAGTAGGGGATTCTGTATAAAATTAAAGGAAGCCTTGATTTAATAGATGACACTTAACCTACAAAACAATTGTATCATTTAGGATCCAATTAGGACACAGAAACCACTCCGGGTATTTAAAACAGAAGGGGGGGCTTCCCCGCTGGCGCAGTGGTTGAGAGTCTGCCTGCCGATGCAGGGGTCGCGGGTTCGTGCCCCAGTCTGGGAAGATCCCACATGCTGTGGAGCGGCTGGGCCCGTGAGCCATGGCTGCTGGGCCTGCGCGTCTGGAGCCTGTGCTCCGCAACGGGAGAGGCCACAACAGTGAGAGGCCCGCGTACCGCAAAAAAAAAAAAAATAAAAAATAAAAAAAAATAAAACAGAAGGAATTTAATGTAGGAAATTGACCACAAAGGCTAGAAGCTCAACAGGGGACAGTGAAGCAACCCCAGATTGGTCATAGCTATAAGCTGCTACCACTCCTAAGCTGGAGAGACGTAGGTGACCAGTCAAAGCTGGGATCATACTGGGCCTGTCCATTGGAAGCTGGAGCCAAGGAAGAGATGAAGCCACTACAGGAGAGGGAAGATGATCAGTACTCTGGCTTCTCCCCTTTTGCCACCCTCCAATTTCTGATGGACCAAACCCAGCTAGAGGAAGAGAAAGGAAGGGAGGGAGGGAGGGAGAAGAAAGGAAAAGTAGTGGTATTAATGATAAGAGTCTGGGAAACAGACAAGCCTGGAAACAGCCTGCAGAGGTCAGCCTCCTGGGATACAGAGCAGGGCAGGAGAAGCACAAAGAATGGTACTGAGGGCAAACAACACTGATAAGTCCTGAAACGGGGGGCTGAATTCCTCCCTCCACTGGCTCAAGTTCACACATGCACACACAGTCAGCAATAAAATCCAACAGTGTAGTGGCTTCATCTGCATTCCTAAATCTCTAGATTACCAGACTGTTCAAATCGGTATTAAATAGTTAATCTACCCACATCCTGCACTGATAGACATTAAATATACATTTCCCTTACCAGCTCATGAGTGATTGGAATTTTTATAGTTCTAAAAGAATAAAATTTGATGGAAAATTATAGAACCGAAATCATTGATGAAAGATGAGTAAGAGTCCCTTGCCCACGATCATGGCAAGTACACTCTACATGTATCCTGTTTTACTTGTGCATATGTATACAACTGGAAACTGGCATCCTTTGCAGTGCTTGAGGGCAAGCCGCGGTCTGTGTTAGACCAGAAGAGTTACACAGTTCGAGTTACATTTCGTTTATTCTGAGTCATAGCATGCTACATGCTTTCTACTTGGGTAGTCTTGCACTTCCTGTCAAGTCTTCTTCCTTTTTCTTAAGTTACCCGAAGCTGTGCACTTTCTTTCTCTCTTCATTATGCCCTGTGTACAGAGGTTTTGAAATCAGAATCCTCTGAACAGACTCTGCATTGTAAGAATTCCTTAGAAAATTCTTCACCATGGAGATCTGTGTTTGAAAATGGTCAAGATTAAAGACGTTTCTGAACATTTCAGATGAGTCTTTGCAGCCTGTGTCTCTTTCCAGGCGCAAAGCACTGTCTCTTTTATGACAAAAGAAAGCCAAAGTAAGTAGGATACTTGGAATTACATCTTAAAACATTTAGGTTTACAACATACATCCAGGTCTCCTGTCCCCCTCCACAGATATCCAACCCCATCAGCTAAAATGTGGATTCTGGTTATTCTTTTTCTCCAGCTCCCCTGATATGATTGTTTTGTTGATATAACGTCAGACCATTGCAATGGAAATTGAAATAAGCCAGTAATATTAATCCCCTCCCTCACCTATCAGAGTTTTTATCAAATGACAAAGCAAGCTGAATGCAGTTTTACATCTCCCAAATCTGTCCAATAGAGGATGCTAAACAATGACAAAATGGGAATTGACTGGTGACAGGTGAGAGAAAGAGATCAAGAGGTTTGGATACAAAACACGAAATGGGTAAATGTCCAAAGAAAAAACAAAAGTTAATGGAATAGGGGACTTCCGTGGTGGTGCAATGGTTAAGAATCCACCTGCCAATGCAGGGGACACGGGTTCAAACCCTGGTCTGGGAAGATCCCACATGCCACGAAGCAACTAATCCCGTGCGCCACAACTACTGAGCCTGCGCTCTAGAGCCCGTGTTCCGCAACAAGAGAAGCCACCACAATGAGAAGCCCACGCACCACAACACAAAGTAGCCCCCGCTCGCCGCAACTACAGAAAGCCGGTGCGCAGCAACAGACCCAACGCAGCCAAAAATAAATAAATAAATAAATTAATTAATTTTTTAAAAAGTTAATGGAATAATTCATTGTCAATTATGGCATAAAAGTTAGTGGTCATAGGACTTACTACCCACTGTGTAGAATTCAAGTCTAGGCAAACTCCCTTCCCATGTTCCTTACCATGACTTGAAAATAACCCTTTGGCAACATTAATAATACTTGGGCAGTATTATCAGAATCATCAGAATTACAGAATTTTCAGTGTTATCAGAAACATCCTCTTACCACTTTCCCTTCTAACTCTTGGCTAGATTAATGATTCCTATTTTTATGGACACTGCCCCCCCCATTTATTTATGGATTCTATGGAAAGCATGTTGGAAATTTATAGATGACCCAAAGCTGGAAGAGATAGCTCAAGCTGTCTGCACTAAAGCCAGATGGGAAAGATCAGCTTTGCAGCAGTTTCTGAGAAAAAGATCAGGGAGGATAGATCTGGGGGTGAGGGGGGCAGGGCGGAATTAGCCACTTGCTAAGTGAAAACCAAAGAATTGTTATACAGAGGAAAGTCATCTGACACTGAATAATGAGAGAGAATAAAAAGTCTCACTTATTCATTAAACAGATGTAAAAGTCTACTAACCCCATCCATACACAAATTTCCTTTGGATTTTAAATTCACAGATTTGATGCTGCCACTAGCTGTGTGTGACTCCCATACCAGGGGTGATAAGAAATACCCTGGAGCTTGACCTCCTCAGGGTTTCATTGTGAAATCTCTTCATTAGGTAACTGGAGTCTTTGGCATGGACCTTAATTTTTAAGTGATCGCTCCCTTGAGCATCACAGGAAATTTGTACTCGTGTCCTAGTCCTTTCTACCACTTTCGTTTAGGTAGAATCCTTCTGAGAGCCAGGTCACATCCTCAGCGTCTGCTTGATATGTCTCCAGGAGCTTCAGCTTCTTGGTAATCCTTTATTAAGTGTCCGATGACATGTCAAGGTTGTGTTTGGAATGTTAGATTCTTGGGCTATCTCCCAGTCCCCTTGCCTCCCCAGCCCATATTCATGCACGTAGACAAAGGCAAAGGCCTGAATTTCTGCTCTGATTATAATTATATGGCTCCATATTTCACAATTATCAAGGCCAGGTTGATGTGGCTACTATAAACAAAGGTAATCTTAGTGGCATTATAACCACTATAAGAAACAAATCCACTGACAGACAAACACTGTCTTGCATGGTGAAGAACTTGCTGGAGTACTGTATTCTCTTCTAGGCAACATGTTTAAGAGGAACATTTGCAAATACAGCACAGGAATGTTTCTAAGTAGAGTGAGCATGAATGTAAGGGGGTTTAGAAACCATCTCAAAGAAGGAACAGTTGAAAAAACCAGAGCATGGTGGCTTAAGAGGAGACAAGATGCAAAAATCTGAAGGGCTGTCACAAAAGGGAGAGAAGAGCCTTGGTCTATTGCACTAATAGGGTGGTGTAAACTTCTCTGAGAGTCACTGCTACGTTCCAGGAAGTGTGAAGAGTGGAAGTGATCATTGAGGATGTTGCTTGCGTTGCAACAGACATCCCCGTGTCCTGGCTGTGGGTAGGCAGGAACAGAGGTGCTGTCAGAATGTGTAGTGGGGGAATTCCCTAGTGGTCCAGTGGATGGGACTCCCAGCTTTCACTGGTGAGGGCCCTGGTTCAATTGTTGGTCAGGAACTAAGATCCCACAAGCCTCATAGTGTGGAAAAAAAAAAAAAAAGAGTACGTGCGGTGGTACCTCTGTGAGGCCTCTTATTTGGGGATGGTTCGCATAGGGCAATTTCAGTTGATTCTGGAAGACCAAGACTACATTCTGGAAATAGGCATGTGGACAAAGCATCCCCCTGCCCCCCAACCTCTCCACCAAGTTAGGCTTTCAGAACTGTCTAGCTAGAGACCCAGCCCTTACTTCTTCTGGTCTGCTATTTCCTTTACCTTTCCACTCTATTTTTAAAGTATAGGACTTTATTAGACTGTGGTTTTGAAACTCACCTACATTTTAAAAGCCATTCCTTTCCAGTTCAAAGACAGATAGACTTTGGATTTCAGGACACATGCTGGGCAATACAGATTTATTAATTGAATAACTAAATATAGATTAGCATTCTTCCAGAGGCAGAAACATGAAACGACCCTGTTGTGTGTTCCCTTTCAAGGGTAAGAGCTTTCTTTCCTGAGTCCTCCCTGTAGACTTCCTTCCAGTTTCACTGGCCAGGACTGTCTCACATGCTTGTTGCCTAAAACAAATCCCTTTGGCAAGAGAAATTAGCTCTGTGGGGCTAAAAAGAGACTGTGCCTCCCCTGAAGAACATGGCTTCTTGGAGGACAATGAACAACATTTGGGTTCTACTAGCAAGGAAGAAGGGTGAGTGGCAGGCATAGCCGGTTGACTACTGGGTAGGCACCTGAGTGTATCTGCCACAAGATAAGATAAAATGAAATCCTCAAAGTGATAATCTTGCCATTTCCCCCTTCCTGTCAACCTCAGGAAAGTCCTTGGTTTATTTATCCAACCAACCATCAGTCATTTCAGTTCTGGATATCTTTTGGAAATGGGAGATGCCTGGGTGACAGGCTTAGGGCAAAGCACCAGAGGAAGTAAACCCTTAAGTTCAAAGGATGTATCACCAAGTTCCATTCATAGATATTAACCCATGATACCTACTCTCTTCTTGTACTGGTACTTTTCCTAGTATACAAAGGCTAATCAGAGAACGAGCTCTAATTTTAGGGGAATAGCACCATCTCAGTGTGATTGCAATGGAATGTGTCTGAGAAGATCCATTTTTTATGAGTGTTTTATGCAAAGTCCAAGAAGCTTGCACACACTTTTCTGCTTATTCAGTGTATTGTCTGTAATGTTTGCTTCCCCCGCCACAGTAATTCTAATCTCAAAGGAATGTGCCTTTTCCCTCTGGGGTGATCATCTGGGGGGCCCCACTTTCCAAAGAGCCTGTGTAAGTCTGGGAAATGTCACTGACAAGCGAAGGTTTTCTGGTCAGTCATTCTTCCATGGGCATTTTACTGTCTCTTGATAATGCCTCAGATGAAACTTAGGCTCTCCCCTGATGCTCATATTCTTTCCTAGGCTCATTACAGTCTCCACGTTCCTGAAGGATTGGTCCATTGGTAGAAACTCAGTTATTAGGCATTGGTTTCCAAATTACTATTAATGATTGCTATCATGCCTCTATTATAATAATCACTATTGTACTTTAGCTCGCTGGTTGGTTGTTTCCACACTAGTCTTTTTTTCCACTGATGTGGTCGTTATTTCCACACCAAAAAAGAAAGTATGAGTCCTTGTGATGTTTTCTCCATTTACAGAGTTCTCCACCAATTTATCTATTTGAAAGAGGTATAAGAGGATTGCTCCATTCCTTCTTCTACTCTGCTTGCTGTAGTTCAGTGCATCAGTAAAAATGATATGTATATGCAGTTTATAAGTTTATAAATTAATAGTTCTCAGTAAAACACCTGCCTAATTGATCATCACTTTTCATAAAATATCTTTTAAATGTATAGATAGAAACTTTGAGTTTTAATTAGATCAAAAACTTTCATGGTAAGTACTTAGAGGGGATAACACACATTTGGCAATTAACCTTTTATATCCTTCTGTGCTGTCTAATTTTTTTATAGCCATATTTTTGGTTCCCCCAAAGATTTCCAAAATGGCAGGGATTGTATCTGACATGTCTTTGTATCTTTGACAATACTTAAAGCAATGTGTGGGGACACATAATAGATGTTAAATAATGTGCATTATATTGAACTGAAATTCTAGCCTTGCCTTCCTATGATTCCAGAGTAGCCAAAATAGATGGGATGAGGATCAATCTCTTTTGAAATCTGTCAACAAAATAAAGTTAAAAATTTGGCTCAACAATGAGAAAACAAATACCCCTATCAAAAAATGGGCAAAAGACCTGAGCAGATACCTCACCAAAGAAGATTTATAGACAACAAATGAGTGTATGAAGAGATATTCACATCATATGTCATCAGAGAATTGCAAATTAAAACAACAGTAAGGTACCACTACATACCTATTAGAATGGTCAAAATCCAGAACACTGACAACACCGAATGTTGATGAGGATGTGGAGCAACAGGAACTCTCATTCATTGCTGATGGGAATGCAAAACAGTACAGTCACTTTGGAAGACAATGTGGTTGTTTCTTACAAAACTAAACATATTCTTACCATATGAGCCAGCAATTATGCTCTTTTGTGTTTACATGAGTTTAAATGAGTTGAAAACTTACGTCCACACAAAAACCTGCACATAGATATTTATAGCAGCTTTATTCATAATTTCCAAACCTTAGAAGCAGCCAAAATGCTCTTCAGTACGTGATTCCAAGTAAATGACATTCTAGAAAAGGCGAAACTATGGAAACAGTAAAAAGATGGGTGGTTTCCAGGAGTGGCAGGGTCAGAGGAGGAGGGAAGGATGGATAGGCAGGGCACAGAGGATATGGTGGGCAGTGAAGTTATTCTGTGTGATACTATAATGATGGACACATGACATTATTTATTTGTCAAAACCCATAGAATATACAACACCAAGAGTGAACCCTAATATAAAGTGTGGATTTTGGGCGACAATGGTGTGACCATGTAGGGTCTTCTATTGTAACAGATGTACCGATCTGGTGAGTGATGGTGATAATGGCAAAGCCTACGCATGCACTGGGCAAGCAGTATATGGGAAACCTCTATACCTTCTGTTCCACTTTGCCGTGAACTTAAAACTGCTCTAAAAAAAGTCTGTTGTTTTGTTTTGTTTTTAAATTGGGTATGATTGTGTAGAATAGTATCGTGTTGGATAAGGTCCCCATGAATTTATGGCTCTGAGTCATTTTTTGAACAAAGTCTTCCTAGAATTGCCATTTCCCCCTTTGCAAAAATCACTTTGAATGAGCAAAGCAGATCTGTATGGAGTGGCATTTCTCTAAGTATGTACAAAAGAGTACAGGAACTCAGGGCATAGCCAAAAGCTTTAAACCTGTCATCTAAAGGTTCTGTATCTGTTTCATTTTTGCTCACCAGACCTCAGATTGGGAAAAGCTTTCAGCTTACCAGTTATTATTCTGCTCTTCCATCATGTTTCTAGCAGAATTTTCAAGCATTTCACACTGAAGGTTGAAGTCCCTGAAGGCATAAACCACATTTCCTCAGCCAGCTGGTTACTGCTGCCTTCCCTGCTGACTCCTGACCATCAGTGATCCCCAGATGTGCTCACTCTGCATAAACCCTACCATGTCCTCTTACTTTGCAACTCATTTTGCAGTATAAACAAGCTCAAATTCAGTGGTATTGGGTGGAATGATGTAACTCTAGTTGAGATCATCAGAGGCCTGATATATACATTCTTATAATATTTCAATAAACATTTATTGAGCATCATTTGTGTGATAGACACTTTGTGTTGGGGGCTATGTATCACCCCCAAGGAGCTGATTCTTATATCAGTTAAGATGCTTTCAGCAGCAGGTAACAGAAAATTGTGTGGTGTAAACAATAAGGAAATTTCTTTTCTCTATTAACATGAAGTTCAGAGGTAAGGCTGTTCCATGTGACTCAATACATGATCAAGGATTCGGATTTTTTCCATTTTTCTGTTCTGCTACTCTTAGAGTTTTGGCTTTGTCCTCACGTCATCACCCACCCTGGGGAGAGAACCAGTCCAAGTGTCCCTGCTGCATGCAACTATGTCGAGAGGAATAAAAGGACCATCTCTCATGATGTCTCCTTTTTAGGAGGAAGAGAATCTTTCCCAGCAGCCCCCAGCCCTTTTACATCTCATTGGCCAGAAGGGGGTCACAAACTCATCCCTAAAATAATCCTTAACGAGGGAAAGGTGATAACCACAATAGACTTCAGCAAATCAAGAAGACTCTCCACATAGAATAGAATTGCTACGTGAGTAAACTGGGGTAGTTGGTAATGAAAACAGATGGGGGAATGAACGTTGATTTGGTAACCAACAGCTTCTGGTTGAGGACACAGGTATATATAACAGGATGCTAAAGATGACTGTTCCCTTTTCCTCAGAACTTTGGATGAAGCCCGAGTAGAGGACACATCCCCGCACATTCTATGGGGAGATGCTGGAAATGCCTGTAGTACAACACCTGACCCCTCAGCAGGCCTAGCCTCATACTCACCCCCTTCAGACTTGTACCCTTTGTGTACTCATGGCTCTGGCTGCCTTTGCTCAGCATAATATTTTTGAGATCCATCTATTATTATAAAATCAGTAGTTTGTTTCTTCTTATCACTGAGCAAAATTCCATGGTTTGTTTATCCATTTCTCAGAGATTATACCCCATCAGCATTTACAGTTTAGGATGAGTGAGTGAGTGCGTCAGCTCCTTTCCAGAGAGCAGGATTTGGCCCCAGGGGCTAGAGCTCTGGGGTGTTCCCACTGCAGAGGGATGACCCCCAAGACCAGGAATGTGCTGAGAGCAGACGACACTGTGCCAGCGAGCTGCTTCCGCCGGTGGAGGGGGACCAGATGCCAGTCCCAGGGAACTCCTGGGGATTCCCTAAGAAGGTGAGAAAGTACAGATTTCCCTCTCCTTATAACTTGTCACCAGGGCTCCTTTTGTTCTGAGATTTTTGGACTTTGAATCAGGAGCAAGAATCCAAGTTATACCATGGGCTGCTGCAATGGAATTTTCCCCCTCCTGCCTGACAGAGTCCTGGAAAACAGAAGGCAGAGGGAGACAGGGAGGTTCCCCTACTGTCCCAACCCAGCAAGATACATTATTAGCAAACTCTTGGCCTTGAACTTAGGAGTCAAGTCCAGTACATCTATTTCAATTCCAATTTTCTGTTGGTGTTACAGTAATCCTAGACCTCAGCACATCCAGAGCTATGAGCTAAACATTTAATTCCATAGTATATTTAACTCATGTGGTTATGAGTCACTGTTAATACATTCAACAGATATGCCAATCTCCAAGCTGAGTATCCAAAGTCAGGGTTTTAACTGTTTTTCTTAGTGATTTACTCATGTCTGCATACCATCTGTCTAGCTTGGCTGATCAAAACCATCTTGAAATATTTAACTTAGAATTCAGTATAGGACTAAAACATGTCAACTATTTCTAAGATCTCTATCCAGAGACACAGATCACTCATCAAAGTCAAGTTCCAAACCAAGTTACAGTAGGAAGTAAAATCAACTATGTATTTTATACATTAATATTAAACATGGAATAAATGAAAATTTACATCATGTAGGAAATTTTCATGCATATAGAAACAAGCATATTGTGTCTTTTACAAAATTGAAAAAAAAAAGGAATATTTATCTGGTGAGCAATAATTTTCTTTCTTTCTTTCCTTTTTTTGGCCACACCACGCAGCTTGTGGGATATCTTAGTTCCCTGACCAGGGATAGAACCCGGGTCCCCGGCAGTGGAAGCTCGGCGTCCTAACCACCGGTCTGCCGGGGAATTCCGGGACTGAAGCCTTAACCTGTTTCTGTCTCCAGACAGCTGGCGTCAGAATTGAATTAACTGCTTGGTGGTGTGGAAAATACATCCACGATGGAACAGATTTTCTATAACCTGCTTTTTTTTTTCACCAGTGATACTTCCTGGACTTCTTTCACTATGAATATTTAGAGTTACTCCTTGTTCTTTTTTTTTTTAAGGGATATTACGGAACATAGTTTTTGTTTGTTTGTTTGTTTTTAACAAACTGTGTTGGGTCTTCGTTGCTTCGCCCAGTCTTTCTCTAGTTGCCGCGAGCGGGAGCTACTGTTTGTTGCGGTGCGTGGGCTTCTCATTGCAGTGCCTTTGCTTGTTGCAGAGCATGGGCTCTAGGCATGCAGGCTTCAGTAGTTGCGGCGCGTGGGCTCAGTAGCTGTGGCTCGTGGGCTCAGTAGTCGTGGCTCCTGGGCTCTAGAGCGCAGGCTCAGTAGTTGTGGCGCACAGGCTTAGTTGCTCCACGGCATGTAGGATCTTCCCGGACGAGGGCTCGAACCCGTGTCCCCTGCATTGGCAGGTGGATTCTTAACCACTGTGCAACCAGGGAAGCCCCCTCCTTGTTCTTTATAATATTTTCACAGTATTCCATTCAATGAAGTGAATTATATAACTAGTTGCATATTTGTAGACACTTAAGTTTCTGTTATAAATGATGCATCAATTAATATCATTGAATAATATTCTAGTAAAAAGCTTATCCCTATCTGAATTTACCTTGATGGTTTATTCAGTTACTTGCTTATAGTCTGACACCCCCTGGGATATGAGCCCCATGAAAGCAGGGGTTTGTCTCTTGTTCTTCATTATATTGCTAGCACCCAGGAGAGTTAATATTATTTGTTGTTATCACTGGGAGCACTTGGACATTTCTAGATCCCTTCCACGAGGCATGAAAGCCGAGGGGAACGTGGTGGGAGGTAGCCACTTCTGCTCTCTCCCTGCTTAGTTCCCTTACTTAGCCACTTAGAACTCTTTCCTGCCTAAGCAGTGCCCTTTTGGAGATTTGCTTCTCTGAAACCTTCAGAGTTTCCAGTCTGAAAATTAGGAACCAGTTCAGGTCTCTGGAATTCCACCCCCCACCCAGCTCCTTTCCTTTTTACAACTTATCTGGCTGCATGGGGTAGGTGGGGAGCCAGGACACGTTCAGTCACTCACATCCCTAGACCCCTTTGCTCTTGATAGAATCCGATGGATTATTTCCCATCTGTGTATCTTCTTTGATGACGTGTCTATTAAGGTCTTTTGCCCATTTTGTAAGTTGGGTTGTTTGTTCTTTTATTTTGAGTTTTAAGGGTTCTTTATATATTTTGGATAACAGTCTTTTATCAGATGTATCTTTTGCAAATATTTTCTTCTAGTCTGTGTCTTGCCTTCTAATTCTCTTGACTTTCATGGGGCAGAAATTTTAAATTTTAATGAAATCCAGCTTATTAGTTATTTCTTTCATGGATCATGCCTTTAGTGTTATATCTAAGTCATCTCCAAACCCAAGGTCATCTAGGTTTTCTCCTATGTTATCTTCTAGGACTTTTTTGTGTTTCACATTTAGGTCTATGATCCATTTTCATTTTTGTGAAGGGTGTAAGTTCTATGTCTAGGCTTTTTTTTTTTTTTTTTTGCATGTGGATATCCAGCTGTTCCAGCACCATTTGTTGAAGTATGTGAATTTTTTCAGTCTTTACTTTGACCTAGCCAACCCTGATTAGCAACACAGGGTTTCAAGAAAGCAAAACCTGTCTTTTTCCGTTTGATTTACCAAAATCTCTATGGCTTGTCTGAGTGGTTCCTCGTTTAGTTTTACCTCCTTAATTTTCAAGACTGCATGCTAAATTTTTGTCTTTGGAGGTCTCTAGTAAATGATACCTCCGTCTGAAAGCAATTGAGAGATTGATACAGAAGTCAGACAGATGAAGATAAATATCCTACTTTTGTTAACATTAAACACCTACCGGAGAATGTGGCTTATTGTGAGAGCCATGTGGGCTCGCTTGTGCTCCTTGCCCCCTGATCCTCCAAAGTTTAGACCTCAGAACAGGTCACCCAAGGGAAAACTGGAGCTTCCAGAACAGACTCATCTGCCTGAGTGTGCATGATGGAGGCTTGATGTGGGGTTTTCTTAGAGGTTCCAAAGCTTACACCGACTCCCATCACCCTCCAAACACGCCCCCACATTTAATATTTATCCTTTTTTTTTTTTTTTTTTTTTTTGCGGTATGCGGGCCTTTCACTGTTGTGGCCTCTCCCGTTGTGGAGCACAGGCTCCGGACGCACAGGCCCAGCGGCCATGGCTCACGGGCCCAGCCGCTCCGCGGCATGTGGGATCTTCCCAGACCGGGGCACGAACCCATGTCCCCTGCATCGGCAGGCGGACTCTCAACCACTATGCCACCAGGGAAGCCCAATATTTATCCATTTTAAACTGGAATGCCAAGAGCACCCTTTGCTTTCCTTCATGAATAGGCTTTTACAACCAGGAAATGATCCTGTTTCCAAATCCAAAGTGATATGGAATAACTGTCTTAGCAAAATATTAAAAAAAACAAAGTTGTATTGTTGTCATGGACCCCTGTTCTTTGTATGAGACACATAATGTTAACTCCTTGGTGTATCTGGAGTCCCATTCCAGGAGGAGTTTGCCTGCAGCCTGGGGTCCGGACAATGGCTGCCTTTAGGACCTCACCTCCACCGCCTGGAAATGCTAAGGAGGGACTATAGCACCTGCCTCTTGGGAGGAACACAATCCAACTTGGACACCAGCCTCTAGTTTTGCAGAAACCATAAAACTGAACCAAAACATACAAACAAAATAGCTACTGGGAGTTCCTGAGTTCAGGTTTATGGTGTGTGCGTAATCTTGCCAAAACATAACTTACGTTTTCTTCTTGGCTTGTTTCTGGAGCTGAATGGCAGACCCAGCAGTGGGAGGCTCTCATGGCCCACAGCTGGGCCTTGTCTTCGGCTGATATATATAGTACTCCTATTGGCACATTTAGTGAATCTTTAAGTGTCAGGTGGTTAAGAAGGTTATTTTTGCTCCTGGCAAACATGTTAAGAGGAGAAGTTGACTCACCTGGTCTGGAGGGAAAAGACCATGTCAATTGCTAAAATCAAGACCTAATCCCTTAGCAGTTTAGGCAGCAGGAAGGTACAGACAAGAAACTTATTCCCTTCACAGTCCAGCCTAAATTTGGAACTACTGAGCCAGCTGGGAATAGTTGATCAAAACTAGGTGGTCCCAAGAGGACCTAGCCAGGCTGCTAGGACAGAGCCAGCCATAAACAGCCAACTTGTTTCTCAGATCCGTGGGCCCCAATCCCTCAGCCCAGGACTCAGGAGCCTGGGCCAACTGCATGGCCCTAAGGGGTGGGTGACTACACTGGGGGAGTCGCTAGAAAAAAGCAGGGGTCTGCCTTCTTCAGAAAGCCACAAACGCCTTAGACTCTCCCTGACTTTCAGATTGCAGACTCTGGCATTCACTTTTGACCAGCTTCTCAACCTGAAATTCATGCACACAGAAACAAGTTGTATGTTGACTTACCCACTGCTGGAGCACTTGAGGTGGTGGTGGTCCGTGTGTGAGGGGGTGGGAGGGTGGAGGGGTGGTGGATAGAAAGGACTTGCCGTTGTGGTTGTTCAGCTGACTTCAGCCTACCGCAGCCTCTCTTCCTTCCCTCGTGTCCCGCCGTATCACACTCTGTGGGGCTGGTCCTCTGGTCCTGTCTCCCAGGGCTGGACCAAGTCAGCAGGCCTGAGCTTTATTTGTGGGGATGGGAGCAGAGTCTGGGGAAGGGACACTCTCAAAGCCCATATGCTCATTGCCACCTAAAGGTTGTTTCAGGGACAGAGAGAAGCACAGGAGGGAGGACACAAAGGGAGTTTGAACTGGATGAGCTGGTGGCCTTTCCAGATCTCACTGGTGTGGGCTGCTGCCCCTCCCTGGCCTGTAGGTGTGCACATCAGTGACGCAAGGACCCTTGCAGCCAGATGTGGGTGGACCCACTGTGTCGCCATTAGCTAGACAGGTGCTTAGTAGATCTTCTATTAAAAAATTAATTCTTAATCATACCATGTGATATATTAATAGATCTTCCTTATAAAAATGTAAACATTACAGATCAGGCTAAAGTCTGCTGTGATCATCACCTACGATGCTGGTCCCCTCCACAGAGATAACCCACGTTACCACATTTTCCAGAGTCCCTGCTTATGTAACTAGAGAAAACATACAGCATTATTCTGTGGCCTGGGGGTTGGTCACATACGTGCTGTTACCCTGTAAGTATAGTTTTGCCACTTGCTTTTTTGTGCTGATCAATATTTTGGAAGGCTTCCGTGTCAGTGCCTTTAGATTTCACGCTAATTCTTTAGATGTTCTTACCTCTTGCAGGTGTGAAGTCAGCCCCTTCCGTCACGCTCTGTGCTTGCTGAACGGAAGGGACAGGATCTTAAACTGTCCTTGGTCTCTTCAGGGTGTCCAGGGTAGCCAGACTCTGCCCTGCCTCCAAAGTCCCCAAGGCACCCTGCCCCTGAGACAGGCTAAGGCCTGGGGCCCTTTGCTGAAGTGCTTGCGCTTGGAGAAACGTCTCTTTGAGCCACGGAATACAAAGAAACTAGAAGGCAGGGGTCCCCAACAATTTTGGCACCAGGGACCAGTTTTGCGGAAGACAACTTTTCCACGGGGGCGGTGGGGGGGATGGTTCAGGTGGTAATGCAAGCGATGGGGAGCCATGGGGAGCCATGACGAGCGATGGCGAGCCCCGGATGAAGCTTCACTCACTCACCGCTCACTCCTGCTGTGCGGCCCTGTTCCTAACAGGCTGCGGACCGGCGGTACCGGTCCACGGCCCGGGGGTTGGGGAGCCCTGCTGTAAGGGACTGAAAATAATTGCATGCCTGCACAGTTGGGGCAAATTACGAACAGTAAGGTACAAAAAGACCAAAACCCAGCTTCCGCTTCTGAGGTGCCAGGAGCAAAAGCAGGAGCTGCGCATGATCCCTGCACACGGCACCACCCGGGGGTGGGCAGACCACCTAAGCCGTCCCTCTGGCCCGACCCACCAGTCCTCCCCCACCCTCCCCCCATTTAAGGGACCAGCCCACCCCGCCTCGGGGAGCAAGCAAGGGCACCTGTTACTGGTTTTCCCTCGCTCATACTGCAGCGTGAGTCCCAGTAAAGCCTTGCCTGAATTTCTCGTCTGGCCTCTTAGAAATTTCTATTGATTAAGGACTATGAGAACCCTGGTCGGTAACACCCCAGTTTTGGATGTGCTGCACGCCCCTCCCTTGGTTTTTGCTTTCATAAAGAAAACCTTTGGATCTCTCAGTGTCTGCAGGGCCAGCCTGGAAAGCCCTACCTGGAGTCTCAGAACAGTGACAAAGAGGCAGTGATGACTGTCAGTTGAGGAAACACAGTCCGCCTGTTTTGTTTTACTCTACTTTTTATTTGCACACAGCCTGCCAACAAGGTCAGCTCTAGAAACACAGTGTGTTATTCTTCTTCACTTGGACTCTGAACTAACAGAGGTGGCAGCTAAGAGGCTGAAAACGCCAGCAAGGGGTTTTGCCAGTGGTCAGCTTGGTTTACAGGCTCTGGAGGTTCCTGTTTTATAAAAGGCTGAAAATGCCAGCAAGGGGTTTTGCCAGTTGTCAGCTTGGTTTACAGGCTCTGGAGGTTCCTGTTTTATGAAAGTTTTCATGGGGGCACTGGAATGGCCATTCAGAAGGACTGAAACCACTAGGGAGCTTGTACTTTGCTGATGACTTTTCCCAGATAAAGTCTGGAGTCTATATATTCAGATTCATATATTTCCTGACCGTGAAACTAATTAGTTCCTAGAATAGGCCCCCAAGGAAATAAACTCACAACTAGACAGTTTTGCTTTGGTTCGCACTCTGGAAGATAAATGGAGAAGATATTAATATATTTTATTTCCTTCTGAGTTTAGGAAAAAGTTTTTCTTAATCTCTGTTGATTTCATACCTCTTTTCTCAACATATCCTAAATGTAATAGTATGCAATAGTGTATTTATAACATAGGTATTAAACGTAGAGTTTAATAAACACTTTGCACTTAGGTATGTTAAAACCCAGTATAGGGACTTCCCTGGTGGCGCAGTGGTTAAGAATCCACCTGCCAACGCAGGGGACACGGGTTCAATCCCTGATCCGGGAGGATCCCACATGCCGCGGAGCAACTAAGCCTGTATGCCACAACTACTGAGCCTGCACTCTAGAGCCCACGAGCCACAACTACTGAGCCTGCACTCTAGAGCCCACGAGCCACAACTACAGAGCCCGCGTGCCACAACTACTGAAGCCTGCGCGCCTAGAGCCCGTGTTCCACAAGAGAAGCCACCACAATGAGAAGCACGCGCACTGCAACGAAGAGTAGCCCCACTCGCCGCAACTAGAGAAATCCTGTGCACAGCAAAAAAGACCCAATGCAGCCAAAAATAAATAAAATTAATTAGTTAATTAAAAAAAACAACAGTATAAGTGAAACCAAATAAGCAGGGATTATTTAAAATAGGACCACTGTAAAGGAAAATGAACTATGGCAAGCATTTGGAAGATAGTTTATTTGAAAAAATTTCTCCAAGATGTTCCTATGAAAACTTAAGTAGCTTAACCCCCTCTCACCCCCACCTTTTGTGGTGGAGAATTAGAAAACCTACTTAGACCATTTTCCTGGTTTTCCCTTTTTTTCTTCTTGGGATAGAAAATAAAAACCTCCAATTTGCCTGCTAAAATGTATTCAACTAGCAATCATTTTTTCATTTGTTTTCATTTCTAACTAGTGTTTACAACTTCCAGTTCCACCTTCTTTTTCTTTTATCACCCTTCCTTCATACTGCTTCCTTTAGTTTCCACTCCTCCGGTTATGTTCACAGCAAACTTTACTATGCCACTTTCATTACTTTTTAGCTCTGGGTCCCAATGTCTTTTGATACTTTTGGATTAGCCTTTTAATCTTTTCTTCTCTTTTCTCTTTGTTGATTCATTGCTATTGTGAGTTAATGAAAGTGTGATTCTTCTGCACATGATAAATCCCAGTGGCTACTGTTAAAACCTTTAGCATCTGGAATTTTAAGTCTTTGACCTGTGGTGTGAACAGTGAGGTATTAAAGATTATGCTTTCCATGCAGCAAAGTAACACCAGGGCTCCTGTGGTTATTAAAAAATTATATCTTTCGGGCTTCCCTGGTGGCGCAGTGGTTGAGAGTCTGCCTGCCGATGCAGGGGACGTGGGTTCGTGCCCCGGTCCGGGAGGATCCCACATGCCGCGCAGCGGCTAGACCCGTGAGCCATGGCCACTGGGCCTGCACGTCCAGAGCCTGTGCTCCGCAGCGGGAGAGGCCACGACAGTGGGAGGCCCGTATACCGCAAAAAAAAAAAAAAAAAAAAAAAAAAAAATTATATCTTTCATTTCCTGAGAGTACCAGTGTTTAACTGCCTTGGCAGTGTTAAAACTTTCCAGCAGTAGTAACTGGAAACTCTCACCAGTGGTATAGCTCCGAGAAGTAAGGAAACACTGAAACTGTGATTTTGATGATGGGTGGCAATTACAAGCTGTTTTCGGTCCAGTTTTTCAAGGAGAGTGTAGAGCAAGGTTCCTTCAGTACCACGAATAGCCCAGCAGTGATGGATTTCAACGAGGTACTGAGTTTTTTTTAAAGATGGCATTCCATAAAGTTCTGTTGAGAGCTTGTGGCTGACTGTCATAAAAAGCAGTGAAATGCTGCTTTATCACATCTTTACTGCTGTTGAGCTCAGCTGCACATTGCTCATGCCAACCTTGTCATTGTAAATGTAAACATATTATGTAATTTAGGTTAAAACGTTCTTGGTTAAAAAATGCTATGTAAATTCTTATAAAAATTAATGTCACCAGCTCTGAAATAGCAGGCTCTTTTTGCATCAAAGACTCTCGTCCCACGAAAAAGAGAAACTGCCCTTTTCTTTTGAATTAGATGATGGTTTTGAAGTTTGTAATTAAAAATGAATACTTAAAAAAATTCAAGCTTACTGATTACAAATATTATGCCCATGGTTGAGACATCATTTGGAATATAGGTGGATATAGATGAAATTTTTTATCCTAAACAAGTCACTAACAAATCAAATCCAGCAGTATATTAAATGATAAACCATGATCAATTACAGTTATTCAAGGCGTGAAAGGATGACATTATACATACTAGGAAAAGTACTGACTACAGCACATTTGTAGATTGAAATATTGCTGTCCAGTTGCTCATTAAGCCTGTTTCTTCGCCCTCCCAGGCACGCACCTAGACCACACTTCTCAACCTCCCTTGCACTTAGGTATGGATCTGTGCCTGAGTTCTGTCAAATGGAATGTTAGCTGAAAATGATGTGAGCCAGTTCCCGCTCCACCCATATTTTTGTGTGTGTGCAGTCGGTTACTCTTTGTCTCTCTGCCTCCACCTGCTGGCTGGGTGCGGACAATCCTGCAGAAGAATCTGAAGCCCTAACGGATGGCAGCATCACAAGATGGAAGAGATGGGTCCTTGAATAATCACTTGGAAGGCTACCTCAAGGACATTTGCATCTGTCATGTGAGTGGTAACAGTTTCTTAAGCTACTAAAATTTTGAGGTTTGCTAGAGCAGTTAGCCCCCTTGACTAATACTGATAACAAAAAGGCATTTGATAAAAATTCAACACCTACTGCTAATTAAAAAAATTGTCAAATGGAACAGGATTCTTTATTAACTTGTTAAAAATATCTACCTTATATCAAATGCCAACATCGTTCTTAATGATGGAGTAGTATAGGCATTTTCATTAAAATAAACAAGAATGCCTGCTGCTACCACTATTAATGATTACTGGCTTCAACAGGTGAGAAATGAAATTATCCTTATTTGAGATGAAAAGATCATCCACCTAGAAAATCCGGGAAAAATCAACTACAAAATTATTAGGGACTAAGGGACTTTAATAAAGTCATCTGTTACAAAATAAAAATTAAACATTAATATATTTTCTATGACCTTTAAAAAGTAAATTATATATCTTCCAATATATATAAAAGTCATAAAAACAGGAAGATACTACTTAAAAAGAGGAGATAAAATGTTCTGTGAAATTAAAAAAATGATAGCCAAAATAAAAATTCAATAGCAATTTAGAAAAGTTTGAGATATTTTCTTAGAAAGAGAACAAAAATTCAGAAATGAACAAAAGGAGAGGAAAGATAAGAAAACTGGAGCATCAATCCAGCTGATGAAAAGGAAATCCAGAGACAAAGAGCAAGCAGAAGGGAGAAACTTATCACATACATAATTCAAGAATATTCCATTGAATTGAATGACAAAACTAAAGCCCATGCTTTACTCAGATTTTGTTAGTTTTTATCTAATGTACTTTTTCTTTTCTAGGATACGTTATGTTTACATCATGTCTCCTGAGGCTCTTCTTGGCTGTCACCGTTTCTCAGACTTTGATGATCTTGATAGTTTTGAGGAGTACTGGTTTTGAGGAGTATTTTGTAAAATGTCCATCTGCCTAGATTTATGTGACTGGACAAGTCATGACTAGAATGAAGTTACAGATTTTGGGGAGGAAGATCACAGAGGTCAAGTGCCATTTTCAGCACACAGTGTGAAGGGTACATACTCTCAACATGACTTACTACTGTTGATACTGACCTTCACCTGGTGGAGGTAGTGTTTGTCAAGTTTCTCTACTGTAACAAATACTCTTCCCCCACCCTGTTCCCATACTGTATTCTTTGGGAGGAAGTCACTATGTGCTGTCCAGACTGAAGGAGTGGAGGGTCTTATACTGCACCTCAAGGGTGGCATATCTTTACAAATCAGTTGGATAAACACCTAGGAGTGTGATTGCTGGATCATATGGTAAGACCTTATTTAGTTGTGTGAGAAAACGCCCATTTTTAAAGTGACTATACCATTTTGCATTTCCATCAGCAACGAATGAGTGTTCCTGTTGCTCTGTAACCTCAGCAGAAATTGATGTTGTCAGTTTCTTGGATTTTTAACCATTCTAATAGGTGTGTAGCAGTATCTCATTATTGTTTTCTTTGCTATCTTTTTAAGTTATATGAGCTTAATGAAACTATGCCTGGTAATTTAGGAGTATCTCTGCATCTTTTTCTCTTGTCTGATGCTTGTGCCAATTCTTGTTCATGTATTGTCTTTTTGCATACCTGACTATGTTTGATTATATAATGGACATTTGAAAAAGTATTCACAGTGTATGTAAAATGACATTTTCTTCCTCCAGAGAAGATTTTCATTTGTTTCTGCCTGGTGCCTGAGGGTACTAGTCATCCAGAACTACAGTATTCTAATTCCAGGGTTAGAGATTTTTCTAGTCCACCCAGATAGCAAAGCAGGGTTGCTTTCCATATAGTTCATCTTACTCCTAGATGTATTTAATTTATTGTTACTCCTAGATGTATGTAATTTTGACCTTTGAGGTCAAAATTCTGACTCCCTTCTCCTTGTCCTCCAGACTTTGAGGCTGTTAATAGCACTGTTAATGTCTCAGCTAGTGACAAAGCGAAAGAGCGGCATGGACATATATACACTACCAAACATAAGGTAGATAGCTGGTGGGAAGCAGCCGCATAGCACAGGGAGATCAGCTCGGTGCTTTGTGACCGCCTGGAGGGGTGGGATAGGGAGGGTGGGAGGGAGATGCAAAAGGGAGGGGATATGGGAACATATGTATAACTGATTAAATTTGTTATAAAGCAGAAAAAAATATGTCTCAGCTAGCTTTTCCAAATCATCAAATGCTCCCTAGGCAAAAGAAGCACCAAATGTTGGGCTTGGCAGTATGAATTTCTCTTCTCCCAGATCTTAAACTGGCAATTATTTCACATGATCTTATTAGGTTTTTCTAATGTTTTCAGGATGATCTTGTTTTATTTCCCACTGTCAGGAGTGAAAGCAGGGTCCTGGGTTCCCTTTGCTTTACCCCATATCCCAGGTCTAAAACTGGCTTTAAAAAGTTATGACAAATATAGCTCTATAATTATATTTTGGGAAGAAACTGTGACAAAGAGAAAATAACACAAGTCCTGATTGTCTTCTCCTTCTCTAGTTAAAAACCTACTGGTAGGGCTTCCCTGGTGGCGCAGTGGTTGAGAGTCCGCCTGCCGATGCAGGGGACACAGGTTCGTGCCCCGGTCCGGGAAGATCCCACATGCTGCAGAGCGGCTAGGCCCGTGAGCCACGGCCACTGAGCCTGCGTGTCCGGAGCCTGTGCTCCGCAACGGGAGAGGCCACAACAGTGAGAGGCCCGCGTACCGCAAAAAAAAAAAAAAAGAAGCTACTGGCTTATTAGTCATGGAGCCACTGATCGGAAAAACTATACCACTTCTTGGGCCAGAACCACTGTGCATAACCACAGAATACTCTACAATCTCATATACAGAGAAAATTTTATTACTGAAAAGGTCACACAAAGTTTTTGTATACAAAGTTAAAAAATGTGGAAAAGTTAATATTTACAAACTTTTTCATACAGTACATGACAATTTTCTTTTTAAGCTTTAACAGAATGTTAAATAGAGAAAAAAAACCAGAAGTATAAGAAAACCTTGTTCAAGGAATACTAGTCATTGGAAACAAAATTAAGGAAATTCTTTAATATTTCAAAGTATGTTATATGAAATACGCTTCATTCCGTTTATCAGGACTACGTTTGTTTCCATTTGTTTGGCACTAACACTGCTCGTACATTTCTGAATGTTCAGCAAAAGCCTATTTAGCTGCAGAGGTGAATTCTACATGATGTCTGAGAAAGATACCGCACAAATGCAAAGGGTCTGTAGTGTTCTAAATGTTAAGAAACAAAAGTTAAAACAAAAGTATAAGCAACTGTAAATGGTCATACAAACATAATCTTGGGTGGTCATGATATATTAAAAAAAGGAAATCAATTGCACTTGGCTTAATTTATAAAGGAGCAACATATCATCTACTAATCCTTCAGGACATTTTATTTTAAAGAATCAGAAGGATCAGCCAGCAGCATAATATTATCAACAGTGGACACTCAGTAAGCACCTTATTTCAGCTGCATAATAGATCTGTGAAATTCCTAAACCAACTAGACTTTATAAAATTCACACATTGAAGACGATAAGGTAGAGTAAATGGATTTTTTTAGTTGAATTCCCATTATAACATCTTTTGGTGTATCAACTATTTTTTATATTATAAAAGAACACTATTTCTCAATTTTCTTAGAAATTCAGTGTAAAAGCTACCAAAGCAGTGCTAAAATAAGGTATTGGAATAATGTAATAAAAATATTTGAAAAGACTTTCCAGGATTTCTAAAAAAAGCTCAAAACATATAAACTTGTTTTCAAATATATAAAAAAAAGATACAGAGGTAAGTTTTAAATACTTCAGCAAAGAAAAATCTTGATTTTATACCATAAAAGTAAAATAGCATAGTACAACTTAAAATACTTTTAACAAGAGTAGAATCTTCATAAATAGAAAAGGAAGGTTCCTCTAATACTCCCTCCTCCCACACAACTTAAAAAATATCATTAACCTGCACATTTCCATTTTGGGGGTATACTGTTGTCAATTAACCTCTATGTGAAATGAATCATATTCTCAGAATCTATTGTTTCCAGTGTAACAGGAGGCAATGTAGCTTTAAGTGCAGAAGAAGAATATAACAGTGATTCCTATAAGACAGTGTACTGTCAACTCCAGTGTAACAGGAATTCACTTCTTAGTAACGCGATGATCTGGTTTTCAAGTATCTGAGTGACCACCAGTGCCCTGCTCTTTTCCAACTCCTGACGCTGAGTGAACAAGCAGTGATGTGGAGCCTTTGAGGCTGCTTGGCTCTGAAGACCTGGGAACATGCAAGCTGTTGCTCTGCACTGGGCCAGTTTCAGTGACATCACTCTTTGGAGCTAGCCTAGGTAAAAGAACAAAAGCTGATGTACATACACACCAAAGCACAAATGTGATGCCAGTTGTCCTCATAATTGCTGTTTCTCTTTCCATGAGTTTTATTCCAACCAGTATCCACTTTTATCAGAAATAATTAACTCTTTATGTATACTCTTAACTCCTCAAAGTACAAATAATTTATTTTCAAATACAATTTTTGCTAACTTCAGAAACTTCATCAAGCACCACCCCTGTATGGGCTGAGCATGGTGTCTCGTGGGGAATAAGACAGCTTGATTCTTGCCTTCAGTTTAGCAAATTTTTTATCGATTTCCTACCATGGATCAGACACCGTGTAACAGGTTGGGAGCACAAAGATGAGTCCGACCTCAGCTCTGCCTTCGAGGAGTTTACAAATCTAGTGAAAGATAAAGGCATGTATCTAATCATAGATAATCCAGTATGCAAAAGCTGTTGGAGGTACATTTGGCCTATTTGGGAGGAGATAAGGTAAGACAACCTTGAGACCTTAAAGTAGTCAGCTGTCAGTATTTTGGCTAATTTGATATTTACCTGTGTTTGGATCACCTATGACCATTTGGAAAAATTAATTAAAGATAATGTCAATATCCTTTCATGTTCAGAAAATAAAAACATTTTATAATCATCTTCATATAAAATAACAAATACCTTTTATTTATTTTTTTCTGCATCTATTGAGGTGATCATATGGTATTTATTCTTCAGTTTGTTAATATGGTGTATCACATTGATTGATTTGCGTATATTGAAGAATCCTTGCATCCCTAGGATAAACCCCGCTTGATCATGGTGTATGATCCTTTTAATGTGTTGCTGGATTCTGTTTGCTAGTATTTTGATGAGGATTTTTGCATCTATATTCATCAGTGATATTGGTCTGTAATTTTCTTTTTTTGTAGTATCTTTGTCTGGT
Source organism: Mesoplodon mirus (assembly GCF_964341445.2). Taxonomy (NCBI): domain Eukaryota; kingdom Metazoa; phylum Chordata; class Mammalia; order Artiodactyla; family Ziphiidae; genus Mesoplodon; species Mesoplodon mirus. Next base: position 32,284,572 of record NC_138992.1, read on the forward strand.
TTTGGTATCAGGGTGATGGTGGCCTCACAGAATGAGTTTGGGAGTGTTCCTTCCTCTGCAATGTTTTGGAAGAGTTTGAGAAGGATGGGTGTTAGCTCTTCTCTAAATGTTTGATAGAATTCACCTGTGAAGCCATCTGGTCCTGGACTTTTGTCTGTTGGAAGATTTTTAATCACAGTTTCAATTTCATTCCTTGTGATTGGTCTGTTCATATTTTCTATTTCTTCCTGGTTCAGTCTTGGAAGGTTATACCTTTCTAAGAATTTGTCCATTTCTTCCAGGTTGTCCATTTTATTGGCATAGAGTTGCTTGTAGTAGTCTCTTAGGATGCTTTGTATTTCTGCAGTGTCTGTTGTAACTTCTCCTTTTTCATTTCTAATTTTATTGATTTGAGTCCTCTCCCTCTTTCTCTTGATGAGTCTGGCGAATGGTTTATCAATTTTGTTTATCTTCTCAAAGAACCAGCTTTTAGTTTTATTGATCTTTGCTACTGTTTCCTTTGTTTCTATTTCATTTATTTCTGCTCTGATCTTTATGATTTCTTTCCTTCTGCTAACTTTGGATTTTGTTTGTTATTCTTTCTCTAGTTCCTTCAGGTGTAAGGTTAGATTGTTTATTTGCGATTTTTCTTGTTTCTTGAGGTAGGCTTGTATAGCTATAAACTTCCCTCTTAGAACTGCTTACACTGCATCCCATAGGTTTTGGATCGTCGTGTTTTCATTGCCATTTGTCTCTAGGTATTTTTTGATTTCCTCTTTGATTTATTCAGTGATCTCTTGGTTATTTAGTAATGTATTGTTTAGCCTCCATGTGTTTCTGTTTTTTACATTTTTTTCCCTATAATTGATTGCTAATCTCATAGCATTGTGGTCAGAAAAGATGCTTCATATGATTTCAATTTTCTTAAATTTACTGAGGCTTGATTTGTGATGCAAGATGTGATTTATCCTGGAGAATGTTCCATGCACACTTGAGAAGAAAGTGTAATCTGATTTTGGATGGAATGTCCTATAAATATCAATTAAATCAATTGGTCTATTGTGTCATTTAAAGCTTCTGTTTCCTTATTAATTTTCTGTTTGGATGATCTGTCCATTGGTGTAAGTGAGGTATTAAAGTCCCCAACTATTATTGTGTTACTGTCGATTTCCTCTTTTATAGCTGTTAGCAGTTGCCTTATGTATTGAGGTGCTCCTATGTTGGGTGCATATATATTTATAATTGTTGTATCTTCTTCTTGGATGGATCCCTTGATCATTATGTAGTGTCCTTCCTTGTCTCTTGTAACATTCTTTATTTTAAAGTCTATTTTATCTGATATGAGTATTGCTACTCCAGCTTTCTTTTGATTTCCATTTGCATGGAATATCTTTTTCCATCCCCTCACTTTCAGTCTGTATTTGTCCCTAGGTCTGAAGTGGGTCTCTTGTAGACAGCATATATATGGGTCTTGGTTTTGTATCCATTCAGCAAGTCTGTGTCTTTTGGTTGGAGCATTAATCCATTCACATTTAAGGTAATTATCAATGTGTATGTCCCTATAACCATTTTCTTAATTGTTTTAGGTTTTTGTAGGTCCTTTTCCTCTCTTGTGTTTCCCACTTAGAGAAGTTCCTTTAGCATTTGTTGTAGAGCTGGTTTGGTGGTGCTGAATTCTCTTAGCTTTTGCTTGTCTGTAAAGCTTTTGATTTCTCCATCAAATCTGAATGAGATCCTTGCCAGGTAGAGTAATCTTGGTTGTAGGTTCTTCCCTTTCATCACTTTAAGTATATCATGCCACTCCCTTTGGCTTGTAGAGTTTCTGCTGAGAAATCAGCTGTTAACCCTATGGGAGTTCCCTTCTATGTTATTTGTCGTTTTTCCCTTGCTGCTTTCAAGAATTTTTGTCTTTAATTTTTGCCAATTTGACTACTATGTGTCTCGGTGTGTTTCTCCTTGGATTTATCCTGTATGGGACTCGCTGCGCTTCCTGGACTTGGGTGGCTATTTCCTTTCCCATATTAGGGAAGTTTTCAACTATTATCTCTTCAAATATTTTCTCTGGTCCTTTCTCTCTCTCTTCTCCTTCTGGGACCCCTATAATGCGAATGTTGTTGCGTTTAATGTTGTTCAAGAGGTCTCTTAGGCCATCTTCATTTCTTTTCATTCTTTTTTCTTTTTTTTTTTTTTTTTTTTTTGCAGTACGCGGGCCTCTCACTGTTGTGGCCTCTCCCGTTGCGGAGCACAGGCTCCGGATGCGCAGGCTCAGCGGCCATGGCTCACGGGCCCAGTCGCTCCGCGGCATGTGGGATCCTCCCGGACAGGGGCATGAACTCGTGTCCCCTGCATCGGCAGGCGGACTCTCAACCACTGCGCCACCAGGGAAGCCCCTCATTCTTTTTTCTTTATTCTGTTCCACAGCAGTGAATTCCACCATTCTGTCTTCTAGATCACTTATCCGTTCTTCTGCCTCAGGTATTCTGCTATTGATTCCTTCTAGTCTAGTTTTCATTTCAGTTATTGTATTGTTCATCTCTGTTTGTTTGTTCTTTAATTCTTCTAGGCCTTTGTTAAACATTTCTTGCATCTTCTCGATCTTTGCCTCCATTCTTTTTCCGAGGTCCTGGATCATCTTCACTATCATTATTCTGAATTCTCTTTCTGGAAGGTTGCCTATCTCCACTTCATTTAGTTGTTTATCTGGGGTTTTATCTTGTTCCTTCATCTGGTACATAGCCCTCTGCCTTTTCATCTTGTCTATCTTTCTGTGAATGTGGGTTTTGTTCCACAGGCTGCAGGATTGTAGTTCTTCTTGCTTCTCTTTATTTTATATATATATATATATATTTTTTTTAAATGTATTTATCATTTATTTTTGGCTGCGTTGGGTCTTCATTGCTACGCGCAGTCTTTTAATTGTGGCGAGTGGGGGCTACTCTTCATTGTGGTGTGCAGGCTTCTCATTGCAGTGGCTTCTCTTGTTGCAAAGCACAGGCTCTAGGCAAGCGAGCTCAGTAGTTGTGGCTCGTGGGCTCTAGGGCGCCGGCTCAGTAGTTGTGGCACACTGGCTTAGTTGCTCTGCAGCATGTGGGATCTTCCCAGACCAGGGATCTAACCCATGTCCCCTGTGTTGGCAGGCGGATTCTTTACCACTGCACCACTAGGGAAGTCTGACAAATACCTTTTAGACAGTACTATAATGCAGTACTAATTGAAACTTAATGGCCTGTATTTTATATGAATCTTAAACATTTCCCTAAATATACAAGCAACTGTTAACAATTACCACAGAAATGAACATTACTTTTCTATTTGAACAATAAACATCAAAGGGTCTTCTCAATACTAAGAATTAAACTACGAAATAGCATTTATAGACAAAACCCAAACTTTCCTGGATTAAGTGTATAGACATGTCATCTCAAGAATGCTTTCTTTCCAGATATGTTATGCTTTAATGAAAAATGTGCAATGCAGTATTCAAAAAAGTCATGGTTTAAGATAGCAAAGTCCAAGCTCACCTTCCTTCACTCCGTGCACTTTCAGACACACTGCTCTTATCATTCACTTTGGCTGCCCGGCCTTTCCCGTCGGTCTGTTCCCCACAGAGTTTGGAGCTGGATGCTGCTGGGGAGGCAGGTTCCTCACAGTCCTGTTCTCGTAATTTGAAGGTGCTCGCTCCATCTGCTCTCACCTCTCTCACTGATGTTTCTGGTGAGGTTTGTATTTCTGTCAAAGTTTCTTGTCCTAAGTAATCATGGTTAGTGATCGCTACTGCAGAAGTGCCATGATTTGCTGTAGCTCCTGTGCTGGTTCCCATGGATTTGGAAATGACCTTCAGCTTATGTGAACTTGGTTTGTAGTGCTTCTTTTTGTGTTTAACTTTAGAATTGTGCTTTAAGAAAAACTCACATGACTCCTGTAGTACTCTTCGACTTTCACTGATTGGACTGTAAGAAAATCCAAGGAGAGAGTTTACTTGATAAATGTTAAGTGTTATAAAAGAAATCATAAAGCATATCACATATCTTGTGCCAAAAATCCTAATTCATTAAAGTTATGATCTATATGATTTACATTATTTATAAAATCTGGGATTATAAATACTATGAGATATAAGTAGATTGCCATGAAATGAAATCTTTTTGTGCATACACTGTTAGTTGCTTTTGTCAGCATAAAGAGTAGAAAGAAATTAAATAGACAAAATCAGAAGATGAGGGCAAGAAAACTCAAATCAGCATAAAGTAGGGGATTATCTGTATGTGTATCATATATAAATATATCAAATATGAAAGTAAACCAAAGAGAAAGAACACAGAATATAATTAGTGGTCTTTGTTTAAATGCAATTGTTTTCTTTCTAACATTCAAGTTATAGCAAGTTATTCTGAAGTTAGTGTGGGTATATAAATACAGGATAGAGATATAATAATAGTTCAAAAAAATTGAAGTCCAGTTAAATGCAATTCTTCAGACTTCAAAAACTTAAACTGTGAAAAGGTTCTGAAATTTTTACCACAAAAAGAGTTCATTAATCAAACCAACTGGCAACAGTTTAAAAAACTCTATACTACATTGTTGATTGTACACAATGTATAACACATATAAATAACAAAATGAACTATTTACTCATAAATGTAAATCTACTATATTGTTACAGAATATTTCATAAGCTCAAATTTTTACCATCTTAAGCAAGGCAAATAAGTGACGTGTTAAGTCAGTATTATGTGTAATAAAATTTAAAGGTAATGATTGTACATCACATTTGAATCGTACTCTATAGATTGCCTTACATATATTTGACCCATTTCATCTTTCATCATTGATAAAAAAGGATAAAATTATTTAAAATTCTGAACCCAAAGCAATGAACTTTATAAGCCATGGAAAGAAAATGCACTTTTTACAAACTTTTCATTCATATTTCAATAGAATAGTACATGTCAAAGACTATTGTAACAAATGCTAAAATAAAGCATATCTCTCCATGAAAAAGATTTCAACTTGAAACAACAGATTACATAATGAAACTCCAGTACAATGATTTGGTATTTGATCTATTTATTTTAAAACAATATCATATAATTCAATAGATTCTTACTCTTTCTTGCGACTTCGTTTAAAAAACCCAGCCCATTCTGTGCATGTCTTTTTGCTTCCAACCCAGAAGACAGCAGAGATGCCAACAATTAATGTCATCAGATATTTTATCATAAATAAAGCCAACTCTGGTCGAGTTTCTGTTTTTGCCTACAAAAAAGTAATTAATAAGAATTTTAGTGATACATTTAAAGTGGAGAAAAGTCTACACAGCCAATGCAAAACTTGAACAAAAAGTATAAATCAGTTTGTTTTATTATGAAATGTTTGATATAACATAATATGAAAAGTGCTTTAAGTGTAATACAGAAGTTCTGAACAAAGAACTTTTATCAAAATATATAGCTAGAAAGGGAAAATTACTTATTAAATATATTTAGGAAGGACGTCTTATATCTTGGCTTGATATCCGGCATTTTTTTCCCTATAAGTACAGCAGCTTCTTATAATTGCCAAAATATCTGCCTCTCAATATTTATCTTTTCCTTCACTATAATCTATTAAAAAATACATTTAAACTCATTATAATAACATACTATTTTAGAGTCTTTATGCATTGTTGATGTTTTGTTACAAAAACTTAGAGCAAAATAAGTATCAGTAAAAGGTAAAAATGTGGAAATTTTGTAAAAATTAAATCATACTTTTCTTTCAAGCATAAACTTTCAAATATTATTTTTTAAATGTTACAAGTATCAAAATACTATACATTATGCATTATATCTTGCTTTTTGCACTTAGTAATATTTCTTGGAGACCATTCTAGAGTACTTCATTCTTTTTAAAGGCTGTTCCATTGTTTGGATGAACTATAACTTATTCAGCTATCCCTACTAATAGATATTCAGGTTACTTCCAACGTATTGCCATTGCAAATAATGTTGCAGTGACTATCTTTGTATGTATATAATTTCTCACATTTGTGAACAGAGCTGTTGATAAATTCCCAGAAGGACAGGATCAAAGAGTATGAGCATTTTAAATGCCAGATATTATCAAAATGCTTTCCATAGAAGGTTGAACTAATTGAACAGCAAAGTCTAGAACGTGTATTTTGCCAGTTTCATCAATACAGTGGTTATAAAACCTGTCATAAGCAGGAATATAATTTTATTATAACTTTAATTTGCATCTGTCATAACATTTTTCATATGTTTAAGAACAGCTTTTTTATTTTCCTTTTTTGTGACCCCTCTATACATTCTTTTCTCATTTTTATATCAGATTGTTGGCTTTTTTCTTATTGATCTATAGGAACTCTTTATAAATAAGGAAATTAGCCCTTCAATTATGATGTGATGAGTGAATAAATTTTCCCCGTTGGTCTCCTGACTTTGATTATGGTGGGGTTTTTTGCCATGCAGAATCTGAAAAAAGTTTTTTCCTTAGTCAAATTTAGCAATCTTTTCTTTTATAGCTCCTGCATTTTATATCATAAAGTCCTTCCCCACTATAAGATTAGAATTTTCTCATTTTATCTTCTAATATCGTTTCTTTCTTTACATGAAACGTAATCTTAAAAAATCATGTATCTTGGGCTTCCCTGGTGGCGCAGTGGTTGAGAATCTGCCTGCCAATGCAGGGGACACGGGTTCAAGCCCTGGTCTGGGAAGATCCCACATGCCGCGGAGCAACTAGGCCTGTGAGCCACAACTACTGAGCCTGCACGTCTGGAGCCTGTGCTCTGCAACAAGAGAGGCCGCGATAGTGAGAGGCCTGTGCACCGCGATGAAGAGTGGCCCCTGCTTGCCACAACTAGAGAAAGCCCTCGCATAGAAACGAAGACCCAACACAGCCAAAAATAAAAATAAATTTAAAAAAATAATAATAATAAAAAATAAAAAATCATATATCTTAAACTTTTTAGTAGTATGTAACAGTTGCCTTCCCCCCCTAGTTTGCCAAAAATACTGAGGAATCTAGGAGACATTTAATACAGCAGTATCACTTTAAGAGAGCTCGCTTATTAATCATATAGTAAAAACAGACAATGGATAACACACTATGGACAGGATGTAAGGCAAGTAAAACCATTATCCCCACATACCAGTATGTAAAATAGATTTCACTGTGTTACAGTGAAGTAATTTTCTAGAATATAAATTATGTAAAATAATTCAGCCCACACATTGCTTGATCTGATACACTGTGATGACAGCACTCACACTCAATATAATTAGTTAATACCATATATAAATATTCAAGAAAATGTATAAATTCTATTAAAAACAAAGTTTCTATTTTAAAAAACTCAACTAAAATGCTTTAAGACATTTTCTATTTTCAGATATTTATTTTTTTAATCCTAAAATCATCACTTTAATCCAACCAGAAACATCAGAAACATATGAAACATATTTTGTTTTAATTGTGCGTTTTGTCATAAGAAATGACATGGTGGTTTTGGCATAAATTCTGTTTTTATAAGCATATACAAGCAAAGTATAAGATGATATATATCATTTTATTATAAACCCAAATAAGGGTTTCCCCAACTAACTGAAGAATTAAAAACAACTACTTCTCTCTCTCTTTTTCTTTTTTTGGCTGCTCCATTCGGCTTGCAGAATCTTAGTTCCCCAATCAGGGACTGAACCCTGGCCCCCTGCAGTGGAAGCGCCAAGTCCTAACCACTGTATGCCAGGGAAATCCTGCAAGTTACTTCTCTTTTTCTCCCTATGACAAGACCTGTTCTTCTGATTCTGTTCTGCAGTACTATTCATCTGCCTTTGCAATCTTAATTTTTAAAAGAATAGCTAAAGGAGGCACTTTACTATTGTAACTGAAGCTAAAACTTCAGGAGAGAACTTTGGGGTACTTACCCTAGTTTCAACTGAGGCATAGGGAACAACTCCCTCTGTCTATTGGATTTTCTCACCTGAAATCTAATTTTATGGTCATGACTAATTCAAAGATATTTCCAGGGAACATTTGCCATGTTAAAATTAAATAGTGAAATAACACAAATGATAGGTTTTACCTGGTAAGGACATGGGATGTGGTACTGGCGACAATGGTCAGAGACCCAAGTTATCTCCCAGGTTATCCTGTTCACTTGCTCATAGACATAACATCCAAGAAGTGTCACTAATGGCACAAGATACAGGCCACTGAAGACTCCAATTCGAATCATAAATTTCTTTAGTTTCTCTTGGTTCCGGCCATCATGTTGTATAACTTGTCGAACATGATTTAAGGAAATAATGCCAGCTAAAAGAAGAGAGAGCCCGACAAACACACAAAGGCACAGTGGCAAGAGTACAAAGTAGCGAGAGGCATCCAGGTCATAAAGGCCGACAAAGCAAACTCCACTAATGTTGTCCCCTTCAACTTTGTTCATAGCAAGAAGCATAACGGTCAGAAAACCTGGTATTCCCCAAGCAACAGCATGAAACCACACTGCTTTCTGTTCAATGGCTTCACAACTCCATTTTCTCCCAGCAGCTAAGAACCAAGTAATGGTAAGAATCACCCACCACACAGTGCCAGCCATTGTGAAAAAATACAAAAACATAAACAAAACGGTGCAAGCCTTATTTTGAGAGCCTAGAACAACTGTGTCACCAAGTTCTAGTTTCTCATCTGCCTTATTGCAGGCTGTGTTATTGCCTAGCAAGAATCCAATGAAGTACATAAGAGATACAATGCTGTAACAGACAGAGTAATATATAATTGGTCTCTCAGGGTATCTGAACCTTCTAACATCAATTAAAAAAGTAAGGAATGTAAACAGAGTTGCACAAAGACAAAATATTGAAACTATTCCAATAAAACTTTTTGCAAACTCTAGCTCATCACTTTTAAAATACATGTTGGGGCATGGAGGTGCACATTGGTCAATTCCCAGAAACTTATAGCCTTGTCCCCCAGAAGTCTTAAGATGCCTTGGACACCAAAATCCAATGTCTCTTTGGACTTGTTCTGTTTTCTCGTGAGGAATGAGAAACTCTGTGTGTTGATCAAAAGTTACAGGAACAGACTTGTCACAGTACTGTAATCTGTAAAGATTTTAAAAAATAATACATGAAGTTGACATTTTTGAGTCACTATTTTAATACTCTGCTTTACAACTATAAAATATTTCCTTATGCATTCATAACTGATGGGAAGACATACAAGCTTAAAGAGATTACAGCTTTAGAGCTGGGGAGAAAGTTTTGAAGTTGACTAAAAACTTGTAGGTGTTAATGAGGCCCCAACACACTAACAAATATATTAAGTATCAGGCAAGTGAACATGAAAACTCCCTTACTCAGAAAACAATCAATTAGTAATTGTTAAATAATTTCTGGTTTCAAGACTAAGTACTTAAGAAAGAATTTATCTTGACTGGTATTCTCTAGACAAAAAAATGCTGGCTTGTCTGTTTAAGCATTTGAAATATGTCTTGGGGAAATTAGTTTTTCTTTTCTAGCGTCCATGAGCAAAGTAGATCAGCCACATAGTAAGGTGATGACAACTAAAATGACTGAAATGAGATCATTTCCCGGATGGAGAGGACAGAGTTCAAGTGATATCTAAGTTCATAAAGAAGGGCAAGAAGAGGAAGGCCAAGGACCAGCTTAACTCACATCACCATTTTGTTGCAGTGTGGCTGTTTGCCTCCCTTGTTTATGGGCAGACCAGAGTGATAGAAAGGGATATGGCTGTTTTGTGCAGCACTTTATCACTGAGTTGTCTCCACACACCAGAATTATTTTGGAGGATCTACATAGTTTAGAAATTAGTGGAGGTTTTTAAGGAGAAAGCGTTTGAAATATGCTTTAGATAAGAATAGAAAATAATAAAACATATGCCCATAAAAACAACACAGATGTATCTACAAGCTTTTTCAAAAGGTGGTATATCAGTTTTGTTTTATATCTTTTTAAATAAAGCAATATAACATTACAGATAGTTTGGACCCCTTTCTGGTCCTATTCTCTTTTCTGTCTCTTCCAAAATATTCATTACTACAAGTTCAGTTTTTATTTCTCCTCATGCATTTTAAAATATTTTACTATGTTATTTTCCAACTACAATGTTATATAGTATTATTTTACAGGTTTTGAACTTTATATAAATGACATTGTGCTATATACATCATACTTTTTTTTTTTTACTTATGCCATAATTTTTAGATTTATCCATTTTGACAGATGTGGGTCAACTGCATTCATCTTATAACTGTATAGTAGTATTCTAGTGTGTAAGTACATCACAATTTAGTTATCATTCTTACAGTGGACTTTCAGACCTTTTCTCATTTTAAAAAAAATACAAATAATGCTATAATAAGTATTCTTGCATACGATTCCTTGTTTGTGAAAAAGTTTCTATAGAAGGGGATCTCCTAAGATGTATGGCATGAGCATCTTCACCTTTACTATGTACTAAGTTGTTCTGGAAAGTGATTAGGTATCTACCAGAAATGTATGAGTTCCACAAGGGTCTGTAGTTTCTTCAGTCTACAGATAAAGAAACAAAAAGAGAGCCACCTTCCTTCCCACATTGATTATATGAGGTATCATTATGTTAGTAGAATATTTCAAATTACAAGCTCCCAACGTCTAGAGAATAGGAGATAAAAGTAATCAATCAAGACAGATGCAAAAAGGTCCATGAATTGATAATAAGGCCCATTTCTCCCCAGTTTAGGGCAAAGGCACCATCACACATTCTCATAGAACTATGCACCTTCATTTGTTGTATTAACACAGTTGTAATTTTGCATTTATTTTTATGATTATTTGATTACTCTCTGTTCCTCCCACCCCACTGTGAGTTCCCTGAAAACAAGAACCAAGTCTGGTTTTGCTCACCATTGTTTACAGTGTTGATATATAGTAAGTGCCTAACATATATTAAGTGTGCAGTAAACAGCTGTTGACTTAAATAATGAAAGCCTGTCACTAATATTCTGGAAAATTAATACCAATATTGAAATATCATCAGTAGCTTTCAGATGAAAACATAATTTACCTGTCACATTCAAGTTCCTCAGGCCATCGGATCCCAAAAGTGTCCATTAATTTTTTGCAGTCAGAATACACTTTCTCACAAAATTTACGACAGGGTGGAACCACATCAATTTGCTCTGTGCAGGTTGGTACAAAAGCTTTGCAAAGGAAAGTTTCAACATTTGGTGAACATTCCAGATTTGCAAGAGGAAGAAAAAGCTATTAAGAAAAACAGTAAGATAAGGTTAGAAAATATTTTAATATAACAAATGAATTTTTTGGTATATACTTTTTCACTTAGTCTCCAAAAGAATCTTTAAATCTCACTCTCAATATAATCAAATTTGAGGAGATACTTTTGTTTAGTTAGACATAAGAACCCTTAATACACAGTGAAATATTATTTTATTCAACTATGTATTTTTCAAGAAGACATGCTAAATCAAAACAAATCAAAAGTATGAGTTGATTGCTAGATGAAATAGATCATATAAATATTTAATTTGTAAGTATATGCTGAAATACCTTAACACTTTACTGTGTATTCTAGAGAATAAAGGTGGGGTGGAGGGAACAGCATGAAAAAGGCATGAGGATCACAAGAACATGGAGTATTCAGGGCAAGAAGTCCAGTATGACTACAAGATAAGGTCAAAGAGGTGAAGTCAAGGACAGAGTAGAGAGAGATGAGACTGGAGAGGTTCTCTGGACCTGATCATGGAGAGCATGGATGACATGCTAAATTGCTTGGATTTAAAAATAACGAGTGGGATACTATGGGAGAGTTGTAAGCAGGAGGTGTCTCTACAGTCTGACAGCTAAGTTTGAATGTTAGCTCCACATTTACTAGTTTTGTAACTTTGGCGAGTTACTTAAATTCTCTGTGCCTTAGTTTCTTCAACTGTAAACTGGCAATAATAACAGTACCTGCCTCATAAGATCATTATGAATACTAAGTTAATAAATGTAAAGCATTTATAACAGTGTCTGGCATACAGGTAAGTACTCAATAAATATTAGTTATTGTGATTACCCTTTAGAGAGTGTGGATAGGTTCTGGAAAAACATGGTAGATTGAGCACATATGTTTATCTCCTTTCCCTCCTCCTTGCTTCCTCAGTAACTTGACGATAAAGAAAAAAAAAAAGGTACTAATCTATTAGTAAGTGAACAAGAGAAACAACATTAGCATATCTGAGTTTTCCAAAGAACAAAAATGAAACAAAACAACAAAAAAGAAAGTCCTAAACTTTGAGCGACAGAAAGCTATTAGAGGAGTGATAAGTCACTTAACGGGACAAAGCTGGAGTGGAGGGATTCACGTGAGAATGAGCTGATTTGCCCTAAAGAATCTGAGAGTCTCAGTTCTTTGAAGCACCAAGTAGCATAAAAGGCTAAAATTGGAGGAATGTTTACAAAATTACTTCCTCACTATGTCACCCCCCATCCCCACCCAGGCAGCCAGATGACCACCGCATTCTACCAGAGTTGTTTCCAGAAGAGATGGCACTAGAGACGTTCTGCACTTGGGTATCAGGCACAGAGCAGGGCAGAAGTACAATCTACAGTGACGAAAGGGGGACTGAGTAAGAGTCTACCTACAGAAACAGGAAGCCCTCACCTTCTTTTCCTGCTCTATTCCCAAAAGGCTGGCAAACAGGCATATACCTACCATCCCCAATCTTTGAAAAAACCCGACAGTCTTGGAGAAAAGACCTCTCTCTACACATTGACAATGAAAAAGCTAGTCAACCTCAAGCTCACCTTACCACGAAGCCCACCGGTGACCAGTCCCATTCATGCACACAGAGCTTTTCAGGGCCCCACAAACATGAACGGGCAGCCAGGGATCATCAGGCATTTGAAGAAAGCATCATGAAAGACAGAGACCAAAACAAGCAAGCAGATAAAAGGAAATTTGGAGGAAACAGAGACTATGCAGGGAACAGAAGAAAACAAATCACAAAACAAACAAAACCCTGAATAACTTAAGTGAGAAGCTATCACTTCCATTAAAAAAGAATAAGATGCTATGGAAAATTTAAAAATAGTAAGATAGCTGAAATTAAAAACTCTATAGAAGGATTAGAAGATAAAGCTGAAGGAAGAGATGGACAATAGGAGGATCACTCCAAGTGTCCAACTCCTGACTAAAGGACTTCCAGAAAGAAACAAGGAAAATGCGAGTTGGAGTGATAATCAAAGAAGAAATTAAGAACATTTCTCAGAACAGGATACCAGTTTCCACACTGAAAAGGTTGTCAGCACACTGCAATCCTGCTACTAAAACATTTCTGGGCTAAAACGTCAGTCAATGAACTCTCTTGTACAGAGGTCTCTCTCACATTCTCTTTTTTCAAACCTCCAGTTCCACACCCCATCCTCTCAGTTGATGATTCTGTTCCTAGTTCACTGAGAAATCAGAAATAACCAGAAGACAACTTCCTTAGTCTCTCACAAAAGGTACCAAACCTAACTGCAGCTTATCCACATTCTCTGCCTTCACTATTTAAATGGTTGAACAGCTTGAACTCCTAACCAACCAAGTCTTCCATTTGTACACTGGATCTCTTCCCACTTGTCTAGTCAAGGACTTTGCTCTGGTAACTGTCCTGTCTCCTATTCTTGCAGTGATTTCCCCCTCTGTGTTACAGTGATTCCCCCATCATACAAACTTACTCTATTATCTCTCACCATAAAAAAAAAATCTTTCCTTGGGCTTCCCTGGTGGCGCAGTGGTTAAGAATCTGCCTGCCAATGCAGGGGACATGGGTTCGATCCCTGGTCCGGGAAGATCCCACATGCCGCGGAGCAGCTAAGCCTGTGCACCACAACTACTGAGCCTGCGCTCTAGAGCCCATGAGCCACAACTACTGAGCCTGCGTGCCACAACTACCGAAGCCCGTGAGCCTAGAGCCCGTGCTCCACAACAAGAGAAGCCACCGCAATGAGAAGCTCACGCATCGCAAAGAACAGTAGCCCCCGCTCACCTCAACTAGAGAAAGCCCGCGTGCAGCAACAAAGACCCAATGCAGCCAAAAATTAAAAAAAAAAAAAATCTTTCCTTGACTCCACATTCCCACCCCCACCCAGCTATTATTTCATTTTTCTCTTCCTCTTTATAGAAAAAACCCTGAAAACAGTTGTCTTTACCCACTTTCTCCAATTCTGCTCTTCCATTTCCTTTTGAGCCCACTCTCCAATCAGGTTTTATCCCCATACTTCAATGAAACAGCTTGTCAGAGCTACCAATAAACTTCAAATTGTCAAATCCAACGGTCAATTCTGAGTCCTCATCCTACTCAACTCTTTAACATTTGACACAGTGGGATCCTGTCCTCCTCCTGAGGCACTTTTTTCAATTGGCTTCTAGAATATGAATTTTCCTGAATTTCTACAGATCTCACTGTCTGTTCCTTTTCTGATTTCTTCCATTTCTCAAGTCTCAATATTGAAGAGCTCCAGGGCTCAATCCTCAGACCTCTACCCTATGTATACCCACTCCTCAGGAGAAACTAATCCAGAATCATGGTATTAAATACCAACTATACATGAAGGATTCACAAATTTATTTCTGGCCTCCATCTCTCCTGTGAACCCTAGACTTGAATGACCATCTGCCTTCTGGACAACTCCACTTGGCTGCCAACACATTATCTCACACCCACCATGTCCAAAACACAACTCAAACCCACTACACCCCACCCCCCAAACACTCCCTTCGTCTCCCCATCTCAGTAACGTGGTACCACCATCCACCAAGTTACTCAGGCCAAGAATCTAAACATTCACCCTCTACTCCTCTCTTTCTCTCACCCCATATCCAATCCATCAGCAAATCCTATTGGCTCTCCTTGCAAAACATATTTCAAATTTGACCATTTCTCACTGTTATTAAGTTACTACATCTCAGCCAGTATATATTTCACCTAGACTACTGAAATAGCCTCCTAACAGGTCTCACTACTTACCACTCTTGCTAATCTTACAATTTCTGTACCAATCCGTACTCCTACCGATGTGATTCTTTAAAATGCAAGTTTGTCCTTGTTCAAAAGACCCCAATAGAAAAAAGTTCAAAGTCCTTACCAAGTCCTATAAGGCCCTAAATTTCCTGGCCCTTAGCTATGTCTCCAGTTTCATTTCATAACTCCTTTTCTTACTCTATTGCCACCAAACTGGCCTTTTGCCTCTCAACATTCCATGTTATGTCTGCTTCAAGGTTTGCATTTGTTGTTCCCTTCATCTAGAACACTCTTCCACCAGGTAGTCACATGGCTTGTGTCTCTGCTCAACTGGGTCTCTGCTCAACGGTTACCTCAGAGAGGCATCCCCTACCCACCCTACATAAAAAATTATACTGTCATTCTCAGTTCCATTATTATGTTTTGTATTTCTTTATAGTCCTTATCAGTATGTGACATTTCATTATGTTACTAGTTTATATGTTCACTAGTTTATTTCTTAATTTCTGCCTTCACCACTAGAATGTAAATTCCATGAGCGGAAGGGATTTTACCTATTTTTTTTTTTTTTACTGCTGTATCCATAGTGCCTAGAACTGTGTGTGTGTGTAGAGTGATTTCTCTATAAATATTTACTGAATAAACAATAACTATCTAGAGCAATGAATGAACAATGACAAGGCATGTCCAAAAATTTCAGAGCATCAAGATAAAGAAAATATCATAAATATTTCCAGATAGAAAAAAAACAGGTCACATGCAAAGGAATTAAATTCTGACTATTTGGTAATATCATGCTAGAAGGCAATGCAGAAATAATTTCTAAAATTCTGAAGCAATATTACTTTCAACCTAGAATGCTATACCCAACCAAACATTTAGGTGACAGTAAAATAATGACCTTTTTGGCCCTGTAAGGAAGCAAAATTTTTAACTTTCAAATATTCTTTTTTAGGAAGCAACTAGAGGATGTAGTATTCCTAAAACCAACTGAAGGAGTACATGAATAAACTAGGAAGGAAAATGACATGGGACTCGGGAATTAGTTGATCCAACACTAAGCATGGGAAGGGGAAGACACAGCACGACAGCTACGCATTTAGACCAAAAAGAAGTCAGAGCATATTGATAGGAGGACAGACAGCTGAAGGAGGAAGATCTCCAAGGGGATGGGAGTGGGGGATTGGAACTGACAGATTATATGATATTCTGAGCATCTGAGATAATTACTGCTATATGTCTAACAGGTCTGCTGGGATATCTAAAAAAAAAAAAAAACATAGGTACACAGAAAACAAAGCAAATGGGGAAAAATGCAATTGCTGTATTAACTACGTGGGGGGGTTATGGAAATAAATGCAATCAAAGTATACTACTTGATTCAGCAGTGAAAAAAATTGTATTAAGAGGTTGAGAGGAGAAGTAAAAATGGTAAAGTAAGAGAAATATATTATCAACTACCATAATGAAGGAAAGACTAAAAGTCTACTGCCTTAAGTTCTAAATTGATGAATCCAAATAACACACTAAGCATATTAGGTAGAATATGGCCTATGTAGCAGAGGAACACCTAAAAGAGTTCAAAGTGGTTGCCACTGGGGAGGAGGACTGGGTGGGGATAGAGAACAGTGGACAGGGATTATTGTTTTTCTGTTAAAAGTCTTTAATAATGAGGGTTTTTTCCCCAGCTTTATTCAGGTACAATCGATGTACGATAAACTGAACATGTATAAAATCCACACATTGATGGGTTTTGAAACCATTACCATAATCAAGGTAACAAATTCATCCATCACTACCAGAAGTTTCCTCTTGCCTCTTGGTAATCCCTCCTCTTATCTCCCCTCTCATCAACACCCTCTTCCCCCACCTGTAACCTTCCCTGGCAACCACTGATCTGTTTTCTGTCACTAAAGAGTGGTATTTTCTAGAATTTTTCATAAATTTATACAGTATATTTTCTTTTTTGTCTGGCTTCTTTCACTCAGCATCATTTTGACATTCATCCTGTTGTTCTGTGTATCAATACTTCATTCTTTTTAATTGCCGAGTGGTACTCTATTGTATGGCTATACCATAATTTGTTTATCCATTCACCTGTTGATGGACAGTATGACGTACCTGTGGGACATTTGAGTGTGGATGTCTACTAATAGGAAGTTAAACAAATAGAGCTCTGCAGGTGAGAGACTTTAGGTTAAGGATATAGATGTGGAAGTCATCATTATAAAAACAGTAACTGAAATAATTGAATGTAATTATCCAAAGAGAACATGAAGAGTTAGACGAAAAATTGGATTCAAAAATCTGATTCAGGGGCTTCCCTGGTGGCGCAGTGATTGAGAGTCCGCCTTCCGATGCAGGGGACACAGGTTCATGCCCCGGTCCGGGAAGATCCCACATGCCGCGGAGTGGCTGGGCCCGTGAGCCATGGCCACTGAGCCTGTGCGTCCGGAGCCTGTGCTCTGCAACAGGAGAGGCCACAACAGTGAGAGGCCCGCGTACCACAAAAAAAAAAAAAAAAAATCTGATTCAATGCACTGAACTTATATATTGTCTTCTTCCTTTCCAAATACCACTGAAATGTGAGAAAATGTTTAAAGATAAAAAAAGAAAATCTATATCTGTACAAAAAAACAGGGGAAGGGTCTCATCAGTGAGCTATGAACACTGAGACATCTCTGAAAAATAAATAGGAGAATGAGGACTTCTATTTTCAGCACTGTGACCAATTAAATATCTCTGGCCACAAAACATTCAGATTCTAGATAAAATGCAACAGATATACATTAAAATGCATTGCTGAGCACTGCATACGCCTAATAAAATAGCATAAAATATGTAAAATGAAAAGCAACAAATCTACAAGGAGAAGTGGACAATTCCATGATCACAATCAGAAATCTCAATTCATATTTCTTAGTAAATGAAAGGCCAAGCAGACAAAAAAAGATTAATAAGTAAATATGAGATGTGATTACAATAGTACAATTAACAAGTCTCATTTAAAGGGCACATACAGAACCCACACCCAACAATTAGAGGACAAGAGCTGTGGAGGACTTTGGACCAGTGGAGAATTCACCCTGCCCTGATGGGGCAAAGTGACTGAGCAAAGACAGGGCTGCCACGGTTGTACACTGTATCTCCCTTATCTGAATGGTGGTGAGGCCTAAACCTTTGCCACCTAATAAGAGCTTGTTGGAGAGCAAACAGTAGGGTACTTTTCTCAATTTTCTCTGTCTGAAAGGGGAGAAGGCCCAGCTTGTGTGAGTATCCTCTTCTCGGACTGAGGTGGAATAAAGGGAGGCATGGGCAACTGGTAGCATTTACCTCTTTGTTTCCTGTTCCAAGTAAGCCTAGTTCCTACAAATTTTGAGAGTCTGGTAATCAAATCTTTTGATGGAAATAATTAAAACACACTGTTTAATTCTTCTAACTCAGAAGCCATTCTACAATAGCTATAAATAAATTGATGGTCAGCACTTAAGAACTATTATTGTCCAGGGCAGACAAAATGAAAGTAACACATGTACTTTTTGCTAAATTAGAACAATTTTCTTATGGGGCAAACATGGCAGTCACATGCTCTGTTTAATTCTTCTAGAGTGTCAACGCTGGTTAATCCAATAACGTTGCTGTTCATGTAATCTGCAGGGATAAATCAGATGCTGAAAACTCAAATACCTTCAGTAGCCAGGAAGATAAATTCAGAAGGGTATAAGATAGCAGGAGTAGTTGGGGAGCAGCTGCTACGCAGTTCTAGTGGACTGTTATTGGAGAGTGGGAGCACAGAGCTCTTAGGTATTTCAATTTTTCATAAGAAAACAGAACCTGGATTTGTACGTGAAATCTCCAAATTAAAAAAAAATTTTAATGTGAACATTTAAAATAATGTACAGGACAAACATGTCTTCAGATCAGATCTAGTGTGGGTCGCTAATGTTCAAGTGCTGTTGCAAACTAATAGACATAAAGAAATTTTTTTAGACTTGGAAGGGACCTGAGTAGACTTTTAAGACTGTTGTTTTTAAAATGTGTGTGAGCATTCTGCCAAGGAATAGTTTCTTTAACTAAGAGGTTACAAAGAAGCTTAATATATTAAACAAATAAAAGCACAGCTGCTCCCGCTGAACAGGAAGCCCTCCCTCTGAGGCACCTTTCACTGCTCCCCTTCCCCACCAGTGACCTCAAAGCACCTCCAGAGATCACAGTTTGAAAACTACTGAGCTAATCCATTTTCTCAGATTACAAGTGAGAAAATGAAATCCAATTTCTCATTGAAATTGGTACTGAAATCCCCAAATCTAGCCTAAATTAGAATTAAGTGCCCTTATTCCTGAGCTAATGCTACTGATAATAAATGAGATTTATTCAGCACCTACCATAAACTAGGCACTGTGTTTTCTCATATACCAGTTGTTTTTACAACAATCCTGTGAGAGGGATGTTCTTTTTGTTCGGGCTTCTCATTGCGGTGGCTTCTCTTGTGGAGCACAGTCTTCAGTAGTTGCAGCACATGGGCTCAGTAGTTGTGGCCCACGGGCTTAGTTGCTCTGCAGCATGTGGGATCTTCCTGGACCAGGGATCGAACCTGCGTCCTCTGCATTGGCAGGTGGATTCTTAACCACTGTGCCACCAGGGAAGTCCCTGAGAGGGATGTTCTTATCTCCACTTTGCAGATAAGGAAACTGAGGCTCTTAGAGCACCTTTCATAGGGTCACATAAGTAGTAAGTGGCAACCAGGATAGGAACCTGGGTCCAAGTGACTCCAGATCTGTCCTCTGTAACCCTGATACTAAGTTGCCACCCAACTCTCCCTGAAAATTACCCTTCCCCAAAGCATGAGACAGGCAGGAATGCCAATAAGAATGAAGGAGAAGGAGGATATCAAAAGAGGACTGAGAATCTTCTAACATGAAACAAAACTCAACAAATGTTCACAGGACACATTAATCAAAGACAGTAAAACCTCAAACTATGTTTATCATATTCAGATGATACATGTACCTCCTGAAGCAGGTAATTCTGGAACAGGTAATTTTTAAAATCAATCAATCTATCTATCTAAAAAAAATTTTTTTTTGGCCACGCCACGCAGCTTGCAGTATCTTAGTTCCCCGACCAAGGATCGAACCCGTGCCCCCTGCAGTGCAAGCTTGGAGTCCTAACCACAGGACACCAGGGAATTCCCTGTAACAGGTAATTTTAGAACAAATAATAGCACTTTAAATAATGGATAGTCAGCCTGTTATTGAACTCATCCCAAACGGTTGAAAAAACAGAATGAGCATATTTAGCTAATTGTTTAAATAAAATTCTTGACAGCAATCTTTTATGTTCTTCCACAAAATGTCCTAGGTATCATTCACAGAAACCAAACCGTGACTGAGATGGAAAGACTACTAACCTGACACATTGTGACATTTCTGTGTCCTTAATCTTATACTCAGAATATCATATTATTAAACTAGTATTTAGCATGGTAAGTGCTATGTAAACCCATGAACTGAGCAATGATTCAAACTTTCTAGGCTCTTCAGTCCGTTCCCTCTCTCCTCCCTGAACGACACACCTTCTTCAACTCTCTCAGTAACCCAGAGCCTTCATGGTCTCACGCAAGAATTTCTCCTTTTCAAATTTTATTCTCATAGAAGGCTCAGAAACTCACCCAATAACTAACCACAGCATTAAAAAAATCAATGCTGCTTTTGAAATTCTAGCATTAAGTAATAATTAAAATAGTCCTGTTGATTATACTTTTAACACTCAGAGAAAAGGTAGGAACCTTTAAGAAAATGGTCAGTTCCTGGTAGAAATCCTGTGGCAGTTACTATCAGTACTAGCAAGAACAAGGAAGAAGAGGGCAACTAAGAAGGCAAACTATGCCTCCATTCTGAAAATGAGCAGAGCCAAACTATGGTATAGAGACAATGAGAACCAAAAGACGTGGAGTATTTTACAGAATCCTTCGCTGGAAATAATGCCAGCATTGTAATTCTGGTTCCAGCTCTGTCATGAACTGCTGGTGTCACCTTTGGCAGATAATTTTCTGTCTTTGAGTCTCAGAGCATTCATCAGTAAAATGAACATGATGAACTACTGGATGGTCTCTAAGGACACTTTATGGCTCAGAAAGTTTATGAAGAGGGTAACAAAGACTTGAATAGCAGAGCTGGACATAAATTTCAAAGCAACTGTAGGCACCACAATGAAATTTTCTCCTTGTTAGTTAACTAACTCTGTCTTGCACTGAGGTTTACGGTGAACATTTCCATATCCATCTGCCCAGCAGTCCTATTTTGGGGAATCCCAAACCAGGTGGGATGCTACAGAAGCTTAAGGACAGATGCAGGGGTGCAACCTGACAACAAAAACATAGGCACACAATCTAAGCTTGGCCAGCTGGATGCTCCAGGTATTGAGATTCTTGTATAAAAGAACAGTCAGATTATTTGAGGTAGTTGCAGTGGCATCAATAATACCCACAGTGCCAAAATAAGTGTGCAGGGACAATGGTTCAGGAAGTGTCCACTGGCGTTGGCACTGGTGACAGACTGATCTTACGGCATGATCTTAGCTGTGTTCTGGTTCCCTGTGCTTCTCCCTGGTTCTCCAGCCTCTCCATTGATCCGACAAGCTACCCAACATCCACCCATTTTCTGCTTCAGTTAGTCGAAGTTGGTTTCTATTGTTTGCAACCAAGAAGACCAACTGGCATAAAAATTATATAAAGAACAAGTTGTAAGTGACCTCGGTGAAATGGGAAGAATTCTAGAACTGGTTTTCTGGACTAACTGGGGCCAAAAGCGAGCAAACATTCTGTCACTATTTAAAGATGGAAATCTGGCAGCCCATGGTATACAGCAGAAAAACAACTAATTGCATTATCCTTATAATCACTTAGATTCAAAGAACTTCTTAGAATTATGTGCCCAGTGAAGACAAGGCTGAGTGGCTGCTGCCAGACAAGCAGAGAAAGGTATAAAGACCATCACATATTCAAGGACTTCGGGCTGAAGTGAGTGCTTCTAGGGGCGTTGTTCAGCTTAGGAAGAGAGCGACATACTGGCATCCCTGAATTCTTGGCTCAAGGTGTGGAGTGAAACAGAAAGATTAAAACATGCAGACCACTCCAGATTGGGTAGGTGGCAAATTTAATAAGCAAGAAAACTTAAATACGAGGCTTGTCTTGGGTGGTCACAAGATGAGCAGATCTCTGTACCCGCCCGCCAGAATCTTAAAAGTTTATACAGAGGCCTTCACTGGGCTCAGTCACACACACCGTCCAGGTGGTCTCAGCACCACTTTACTATCTCAAGGCTGAAGTTGAAAACCAAAGGCACAGTTTGATCCTGCAGGTTGCCAAATTATATCAGTTAAATTTGCTTCCCTTTCACATTGGAGATCCAGCGATATTGTGATAAGAAGGCAGTGGGACATCAAGATCTGAAGTGGGGATACATGACAAGGTTCAGAGTCCCCACACAGGACTCTGAACCCCCAGCCCTCAAAGCAAACCCTCATCCCTGGTCTGTTGAGGCACTCATCTGAAAGATTTACTTTGTAAGAAGCAAATAAATAGCCTCATACCCCATCCCCACCACACTTCAATGTCTCAATCTGTAAGAAGAGTTCTACCCCACCGTGCCCTGGGAGGCTCAAGTCAAAATTAAATCTGAAAAAAAGGATTATACATTATTTGTAAGATACTATACACTTATATTGGTTTGAGGGTGCTGGATTATGGAGGAAAGAACAAAATTTTAGACGGTGCGAATACTGATAGGAGTGTATCGATTCTAGATACAACGTGCTAGCTTCAGAGACTGGGCTTTTGACAGGGGCTTGGTGGGACCCTGTTGGAGGAGATAATCGAGAGGACGTGACCCATGAGCTGGACCCTGGCAAATGGAAGTCCCTCATCCCCTCTCCTGCCCTTTGAAGGTATGTTCCACTGGCCTTCCCCGCACTACAAGCTGCCCAAGGCCTCAGCCTTGAGATAGTAGAGTGGTGCTGAGACCACCTGGACGGTATGTGTGACTGAGCCCAGTGAAGGCCTCTATATAAACTTTTAAGATTCTGGCTGGGTGGGTGCAGAGATCTACTCTTCTTGTGGCCACCCAATACAAGCCTCGTATGTAAGTTTTCTTGTTATTAAACCTAACACCTCCCTATCTGGAGTGGTCTGCCTCTTCTTCAGTCGCTCCCTGCCCTCTGTGTATGGGGGCCAGTTTCAGATTACACAGGGGCAACTCCGGAGGAGGATGCAAACTAACAGATCCCAAACCCAACCCAGTGTAATTTCCCAAGCCCAGGTGTGTATACTTCAAATAGCTGTATTTCACAATAGCACAATCACCATGCTGGCTTCCTGGATAAACATTTTTATGGTCGAGGTGGCAAAACAAAAAACATTAGAGGTCTCCCCCTACCATGATAGAAAATCAAAAGCAATACTGTAGACAGGGCTTTCAGAGATGAGTGACACCATCAAAAACAGATTCAGGGGTAGTAATCGGTGGCACCTGTCCATTTTAACTGGCTGTGTTATTAATACATTGTCTTAAGCAACCTTAATCAAATGGCTAAGGTACTTTTCCAGATGTGGTCTCTCTACTATAGCAAATCAGTACAGCCTTGGCAACACATATGCAGCTCTAATCTGGCCAATGCTTTTTCCTCCAAAAGGAATTTACTTTCACCTAACAAGGACAGCAACACATCTTCCCCAATTTGCCTTAGAGCAGTCATTCTCAAAGAGTGCATATTAACAGGTGGAAAGGAAAGGAGGTTTTTTTTTTTTGGCTCACTTCCCTTTAGACTGTTCAAAAGTAGAACAACCACATGCTGTTCCAAACACAATACATGACTTAGCTTTGTCTAGGACTTAATGAAGGCAATTCAAAAAGAAAAATACAAAATTCTGGTCTCCATTTTCCCTAGATCAGTCTCAGCTCTTTCTGGATGAAATCAGTCTCTCAAGGGACATCAACCTCACAATTTGAGAAACAATGCTCTAGATATGAAACAAAAAGCAACACAATGGAAAACCAGCAACCATTTGTTTTTCCACTTGGGAGAGTTGGACTGTACAACATCCTTTTCATTACAAAGCCAAGTTACTATTCAGAATTGTAAATTAACTCTTTGTAATAATACAAATGACTTCAGTCTCAGATAATAAAATAAGGAAAAAAATCAAAGTCCCTTATTTCAAGCAATCTCTGAAACAAAACTAAAGGACCAGGATATCTCAGTCAGATCCTTTGGTTTGTGATAAATTTGACTTAAAATTATCTGGAAAGAAAATAACACATAACACATATGGTAACATATTAATAAGAATGCACAATAATGATTTTTATTACATGCTTTATGTGTATAATCCTTAAGAACATTTTCAAGTACTTTAAACCAGGGTTCAGCAAACCACAGCCTGTGGGCCAAAAGTGATGCACTATCTGTTTTTATTTTTTTATTATTATTTTTTTTGGCGGTACACGGGCCTCTCACTGTTGTGGCCTCTCCCACTGCGGAGCACAGGCTCCGGACGCACAGGCTCAGCGGCCATGGCCCACGGGCCCAGCCGCTCCGCGGCATGCGGGATCCTCCCGGACCGGGGCACGAACCCGCGTCCCCTGCATCGGCAGGCGAACTCTCAACCACTGCGCCACCAGGGAAGCCCTATCTGTTTTTATAAGTAAAGTTTTATTGAAACATCCACACTCATTTGTATTGGCTACAATTGAAGAGTTGAATAGCTGTGACAGAAAGTGAAGTTTTGCAAAGCCAAAAATATTTATTATTTACCCCTTTACAGAAAATGTCTGCATTCCCTGCTCTAAACCACTGGGTCTCAAATTTTAACGCTCATAGGGAACACCTGGACAGCTTGTTAAATCAGTTTCCTGAGCTCTACTTTCACAGATCATGATTCAGTAGGTTGGGATGGGGTCCATGAATTTGCATTTCTAACAAGCTCACAACCTGCTGGTCTATGAACTGACAACCACTGCCCTAAACCATCTCATATAATCACAGATCAGCAATGACCACAAATGTTATAAATTCTATAAACCAGGATAACCATCACACATAATGAAAACTAAGGCATAAAAGAGGAGGGAAATAGATCTCTTGACTTACATGAAATTCTTGGTAGTTAAGAAGGCGCAACTGGTTGCCATAATCATCAGATAATTCTTCAGCCCCTCATCCTAACGTTAATTCATAGTAAACACTGGAAATTCAACCGGGACCAGCAGGAGCCAAAGGCAATTGGGTTGGAAGTGTAAAACACAATCAGTTCTTTAGAGAAACTATAAAACACTGTTTAAAAGTAAAAGCTGAGGTCTATTCAGTTATAATTTAGTATTTGACTGGACTATAGATTAAGTACTAAAGTACAATGTTTGAAAAGAAATCTGACACATATAGTTTATAATACAATGGTCCAATCAAAAGATTAATTCTTTCACTCCATATAAATAAATATAAATGGTTAAAAAATCTAATCTTTTGAATAAATTCAAAATAAACATGTGTCAAGCTAATAATGGCAAAGAACATAGAGGATATCAACTGATGTATTTTATTAGAACTAGGCTCAGGCAGATCAAAGGTGGATGATATGTAAACCACATAAAAATATTAGGGCCTTTCAAAAACAGAAATATAGATCAATGGAACAGGATAGAAAGACCAGAGATAAACCCACGCACATATGGTCACCTTATCTTTGATAAAGGAGGCAAGAATATACAGTGGAGAAAAGACAGCCTCTTCAATAAGTGGTGCTGGGAAAACAGGACAGGTACATGTAAGAGTATGAAATTAGAACACTCCCTAACACCATACACAAAAATAAACTCAAAATGGATTAAAGACCTAAATGTAAGGCCAGACACTATCAAACTCTTAGAGGAAAACATAGGCAGAACACTCTATGACATAAATCACAGCAAGATCATTTTTGACCCACCTCCTAGAGAAATGGAAATAAAAACAAAAATAAACAAATGGGACCTAATGAAACTTAAAAACTTTTGCACAGCAAAGGAAACCATAAACAAGACCAAAAGACAACCCTCAGAATGGGAGAAAATATTTGCAAATGAAGCAACTGACAAAGGATTAATCTCCAAAATTTACAAGCAGCTCATGCAGCTCAATATTAAACAAACAACCCAATCCAAAAATGGGCAGAAGACCTAAATAGACATTTCTCCAAAGAAGATATACAGATTGCCAACAAACACATGAAAGAATGCTCAACATCATTAATCATTAGAGAAATGCAAATCAAAACTACAATGAGATATCATCTCACACCGGTCAGAATGGCCATCATCAAACAATCTACAAACAATAAATGCTGGAGGGGGTGTGGAGAAAAGGGAACCCTCTTGCACTGTTGGTGGGAATGTAAATTGATACAGCCACTACGGAGAACAGTATGGAGTTTCCTTAAAAAACTAAAAATAGAACTACCATACAACCCAACAATCCCACTACTGGGCATATACCCTGAGAAAACCATAATTCAAAAAGAGTCATGTACCAAAATGTTCATTGCAGCTCTATTTACAATAGCCAGGACATGGAAGCAACCTAAGTGTCCATCAATAGATGAATGGATAAAGAAGATGTGGCACATATATACAATGAAATATTACTCAGCCATAAAAAGAAACAAAATTGAGTTATTTGTAGTGAGGTGGATGGACCTAGAGTCTGTCATACAGAGTGAAGTAAGTCAGAAAGAGAAAAACAAATACCCTATGCTAACATATATATATGGAATCTAAAAAAAAAGGTCATGAAGAACCTAGGGGCAAGACGGGAATAAAGACACAGACCTACTAGAGAATGGACTTGAGGATATGGGGAGGAGGAAGGGTAAACTGTGACAAAGTGAGAGAGTGGCATGGACATATACATACTACTAAACATAAAATAAGATAGCTAGTGCGAAGCAGCCGCATAGCACAGGGAGATCAGCTCGGTGCTTTGTGACCACCTAGAGGGGTGGGATAGGGAGGGTGGGAGGGAGGGAGACGCAAGAGGGAAGAGATATGGGAACATATGTATATGTATAACTGATTCACTTTGTTATAAAGCAGAAACTAACACATGATTGCAAAGCAATTATACTCCAATAAAGATGTTAAAAAAATAAAAAAAAATAAAAAATAAAAATATTAGTGCCTTTCACGTAGACTCTGCAGAAGATAAAGGTGGAAGGTAAAGATTTGGAGGGAAAATTCTCACTGATGATTTATTAGAATAAGAAACATCTCCTTTTCCTTTATTTAGCCTTCATTGAACATCTACCATGCTCAGAGGCACTGTACACTGTACTAGGCATTAGACACAGAAATGAATAAACATCCCTAATCTCAACAACCTCAAAAGCTAGGGAGAGAGCCATGTAAATAAGTGCAATACAGCACAGTAAATATAAGAACAGTTGTATGTATTATGTACTATCAGAGTGTAGAGAGTGAGCTGATTAAATACGCTTGGGAGAAAGGTGAAAGGAATGCTTCGCTAAAGACAGAGTTATTGCTTTAACTGAGATGTAAAGAAATTGAGCAGATGAAGAAGGGTAGGTAAGGAGCCCAGGAGGCAGTGGATACAATATGTGCAACTGTATGGAAGTGAGAGGGAGTAATATGGATCTGAGTTCTACATCTACAAACAGGTCAGCTTGGCCGAAGCAGAGTGTGTAACATAGGAAGCAACGAGATGGGAAGCTGGACAGGAAGGCAGGGTCTCATATAAAGAACCTTAGGTGCCGCGCTAGTCAGGTCTTTATTTTTCCAGCTTTAGGGAAATGGTGAAGAATTTTAACCCCAGAGTGGACTTGCATTTTACTGAAATCACTTTGGCACCACCAGAGGGGACAGGCTAAAGCCAAAGGATTTTATTTTTGATCTAAAAATTTTGACAAGACTTTGTATTCAAGGAATGGATGAGAAACAGAAAGGTAGAGCTGATTAGAGGTTAAAAAAAAAAAAATCTCCCAGGGCTTCCCTGGTGGCGCAGTGGTTGAGAGTCCGTCTGCCGATGCAGGAGACACGGGTTCGTGCCCTGGTCCAGGAAGATCCCACATGCCGCAGAGCGGCTAGGAGGCCCGTGAGCCATGGCCGCTGAGCCTGCGCGTCTGGAGCCTGTGCTCCGCAACGGGAGAGGCCACAACAGTGAGAGTCCCGCGTACCGCAAAAAAAAAAAAAAAAAAAAAAAAAAATCTCCCAGCTTAATTTTTATCAAAATGAAGTTTAGGAAGAAGCAGCAAAGATTGAAATTAACACAGGACATCCTAATCTTAGGAAATATTTTCTTTTTTATCTAATAAGGTCAAGGATAAAAAATACATCCACAAAAACCGTTAAAGATGACATTATGGTCCATGTTGACAGAGAAGACTGCATTAGATTATAGCGCTCAGATCTTGAACAAATCATAACTTTTCTGGGCTTCAGTTTCTTCACCTATATAATGACAGGTTCAAAGCTTCCTAACCTGGGCTATAAATAGATGTACATTTCAATATAATTCGTTTCCTTTGTAATCCTACTCATGTTATTTAAATTTTAAAATTCTGAGAATGGGTCAATGGCACAAAAGAGGATAAGAAGCTCTGCATGATATTTAAGTCACAACTCTCGAATTATAGAATTTTGGACATTCAATACAGGAACTAAAAGAGAATGCCACTGGCTAAGGAAAAATAAGAACGGGGCAATAGGAAAAGCGTAATACACTGGACCAAACAGATAATTTATAGGGATTTAAAGTCTGATTTAGGTTGATATTATTTTGCCTTTCCATTTCCCTTTCTTCTTTTGTAAACTTAGGTTAATGCTGGTATTAAATGACTGCTTGATGGCTTTCTTTTATATCCTTAAACCAACTGAAATGTGATTTATGGAATAAAACTTAATAGTAAAGGCTAAGAGAAAGTGTAGATTATATAATGATTAGTAATGTCAGCAATCAAATAAAGGAGGGAAGAACAAAAATGCCTTCTTGATATCAAGTCCAGACACAAAACTACCTGGGAGAGAAGCTAGGTAAATGAAAAATAACCTTTTTATTCGGTCAGAAACAATTGGTTTTAAAAAGACATGTCTAGAACAAAAACTACTTCTTATCATCTTAAAATTACAGTATTTAATAGCAGGGATACATCTCTCCCTATCTTCATAATGGTACTCTATGATAAGGAATTCTAAATTATCTGAATTTATAAGGTCAATGTCAGCATTCAAAATGCATGTAGCTACTATACAAAAAGGAGACCAGATTTTAAAAATTTTTTAAGAACTCTATAAGATATGAGTTATAAAACACTTATCAGAAAAAATGTGAATGAAGGCTGTAATTATTCCTTGAAGTTACTCATACTACATACTTTATTTAATCAGATTAAACAATCACAATGGTTCTGATTAACCAATGGAAGTCTCACCACATCATCTGTTCAGCGTTCAACTGTTCAGTGTTCAAGACACCTTGCACTGGTTTGAAAAACCACTGAAAGATTATAGTAATATAATTTGCAATATCTTTTAAAAGTACTTCTACTTAGTATTCAAAAGCCTTCCTATTTTAGACATGAGTCTACAATGAGGTAGCTGGACAACTATTCAACTAAACAACAATGGAAGACTTTAGAAGCTGCGAAATCAAGTCTGGTCAGTTTTTAAAGCTGTGTCTACATTAAAACTGCCGGGGTTTCAACTCTTCGAAACAATCTGAGGGGAAAAAGCCTTTACCATCCTCAGTTCTTCTGGAAAAAAACTACAGAAACATTTGTCTTCTTTCCTTCATGAAAGTTATCCACCTAACAGATCTGTAGGAGAGGACAGGTTTCTACAGGTAACTCTTTCTTCCCACACCTCCCTAGCAATCTGCATATCTCTAAACCAGAGGCAGGTAACTGAGGCACCTGAGGCAATCTTTAGTGTCACTCTGCTCCTCCCCTGACGTGTGTGTTGTTTTTTGTTTTTTTTAAACAGGTATCTTACAAAGAATACTGAAGCACTGCTTAAAGAAAAAGTCACTTTTTAGCAAAACACTTATCTACAGCCCCAAAATCTTCTAGTCATTGATTTGCTTCAGAAAAACAGGGCCAAGTGAACATAACAACTACTTATGAAAATATGTGTAATCCAAGCACTTTTAGTCCAGGCAATATAGATTATACGTTCAATCAATTAGGAAAAATTCAGAATTCACATTTCTAGAGGAACTACCATAATTTACTCAGGAGAGCAAAATATTTGGCAGGTGCAAGACATTGCAAAATCATTCATAACTATACTTCATATAAAATGAACCCCATCTTAAGCAAATCCACTAAGCAGGGCCACAGCTGTACACGAGCGTAAGTTAGTAGGGAGGTTTAATTCTCAAAGGGATTTATTCAAAGTAGGACTTACATACAACTTGAAGAAATCCCTTACTGTGTCTGTATTTTTTTTAAAAAAAAGGTCCTATTTATAGTTTATTCCAGAACAGAGCATAAGCTACTTTTCCATAAAGATACGAAGAATCACTCACCTCCATTTCCACAGCCGCAATACTCTGGTCATAATGACCCATCAGATTAGGGAAAAATGTCATGTTGTAGGCCATTTTCATACATCTGGGAACAGTAATTGGTTCACAGGTGAAAAGACTGTGCCCTCGTACGAGGGGTAGAAAAATACATGTCCACAAAAATGTAAACGTTTCCATTCTCTTCAAATTCCTAATTTTACCACATGGCTTGGATTAATCGCTCTTTTCATTCTCAGATTTCCATCCAAAGATAAAACGCTCAAATTCCTCGTTTAATTATTTTACCATTTTGAAGGAAGCCCTTTTTCCTGAAAATGAGTTCTGGGTCAATTACTGTAAAAACAACCAAAAGGGTGTATCAGCAACGTTTGTCATAGACTCAAATGCGTACGTCAGAGTGCAGAGTTAAGATTTTCACCCTAGGTAACTAACACCGGAAAAACGACGGAAAATTTCGTCCCATCGAGATCCTCTTCCACCTGCCTTGGCACAGAATCTATCGCCTGCTGAGGAAGTCTCTCTCATCTCTAGGGAACGGATGATAGGAGGCTTGCGCTGTACGGAACACAGGGTAAAAGGGGGGCACTGGATGAGTGAGATGGAGAAAATGGTGGGGATAGGAATAAATTAAGAAGGGCTGATAGAATTGTAAAACCTAAAAGCCCCTGTTGGCTATCTTATTACGCACAAGAAAACCGAGTACCGGGGAACTTCCTTAAGATCTCATGAGTTCTTCAATTCTTTAAAGACTCTAAAAGGCCAGTTTTTGTGGCACTCTTCTGGAGAAATACTTGTACGTTTTTAAAAATGCCAGGTAGAGGGAGACTTCCAGGATTTCTACTGCGGAGGAGCGAAACTAGTATTCAAGGGCTGGGGGGAGTAGCGATCTCACGGAAAAGGAAAATGAGCAAAGCTGTCCCGCGGCGGCGACGGAGTTTCGGTGGGAGGGAGGCTGTGGGCCCGGAGCCACGACTAATCGCACGCCCTCATCCCATCCCCCAACACACACTGGTGCCCGACTTCCAGCGCCAGGCAGGGCAACTCGCCCCACCCCCGGCACCTGCCCCGGGCCCAGCGCCGGGCACCTGCCCCTGGCCCCGCGGACACCGGCGTCGCCTTTCCCCAACTTCCGGGAAAACTTTGGCCGGTGAGGACCGTCCCGCCGCCGCCGTCTTCCCCGCACCTGCGGCAACAAGCGAGCGCCCCCCGCCCGCCCCGCACCCCTCGAGGCCCGCCCCCGCTCACCCCGGCACCCGCCTGGCCGCGGCCGCCCGCCCAGTCGGGGCCCGGGGACCCTCACCTCGGGCAGCGGTCGAAGGCACCTTCCTCCCCGTCCCCGTCAAGCCCACCGTACCCCCGCGACCAGAGACGGCTCCGGGAGCGTCCGGGACTCCAGCCACCTCAGGAGCCGCACCGGGAGCGAGAGCTGAGGAATCCCGCGAGACTGCGCCGCCAGGTCTGGCGGGCAGGTCACGGCTCGCGGCGGCAGCGACGGGTCTGGCTCTCCGCCCGGGCCCCGCCCGCGCTGCGCCGGCCGGGCCTGGTTTTGGGCCGGCCCCGCCGGGCCGGGGTGAGCGGTGTCGCGGTGTCGGGGTTCAGCTGTTGGGCCGGGGAGCCCCCTTCACTTTGCCGTCTCTTACGTGCCGTCCAGAGGGGTTCAGCCTAGAATCCCAAATAAAGCTTCTTTTAGAAGAACCCAATTTATTCCGAATTTCAGGAGCCAAGAATTCTTAAACGGGGCCAATTTGCTCTGGAAAGTCAGTTGCCTAAGTGACCTTAGTTGGAGAGTGGGTAACTTGCTGGGTATCTGTCTTAAAAAAACAAAACAAGAAACCAAAAAACCCTTTTATTAATTCAGGGAGTCTGGTCACCAGCTGGAGGTACAGGTGGCAATGGGGTTTCAGCCCTGGCAGGTCCTATGGTTTACTGATTCAGAAGCGTAATAGAAAGTTCAACTGCTTTAGGAGTCAACCCAGTTTTTAATACCAGCTGTGCCACGCGTCATCTCACAGTGCTTACCTATTCATCCCTTCCTTCTAACGTTTGAAAATCACCAGATCTTCATACTGTCACCAAGTTTGGTCTTTTCCAGAATGTCATACATTCTCTTTTCCAGTGGAATTGTATGGTATGTAGCCTTTTCAGACTGGCCACTGTCATTCAGTACTGTTCCTTCATGTCTTCTCATGACTTGATAGCTCATTTCTTTTTAGTGATAAATAATATTGCATTGTCTGGATGGACCACAGGTTATTTATCCATTCACCTACTAAAGGACATCTTGGTTGATTCCAAGTTTTGGCTCTTATGAATAAAGCTGTTACAAAAAACATCTGTGTGCAGGTTTTTGTGTGGAAGTAAGTTTTCAGTTCCTTTGGGTAAATAGCAAGGAACCAGATTG
Source organism: Mesoplodon mirus (assembly GCF_964341445.2). NCBI lineage: Eukaryota > Metazoa > Chordata > Mammalia > Artiodactyla > Ziphiidae > Mesoplodon > Mesoplodon mirus. Next base: position 32,317,532 of record NC_138992.1, read on the forward strand.
CTGGACCATGTGGTAAAAGTATATTCAGTTTGATAAAAGAAAAAAAAAAGTGCTAAACTGTCTTCCAAAGTGACTATACCATTTTGCATTCACACCAGCAATGCTTGAGAGTTCCTGGTGTTTAACCCCTCGCCAGGGTTTTATGTTGTTACTGTTCTGGATTTTGGCTTTTCTAATAGGTGTTTAGTGATATCTCTATTTTAATTTGCATTTCCCTGATGAAATAAGATATGGCATTTTTTCATGTGCTTATCTGTCATTTGTATATCTTCTTTGATGAGGTGTCTGTTAAGGTCTTTGGCCTGTCTTTTAATTGGGTTGTTGGTTTTCTTATGGTTGAGTTTTAAGAGTCCTGTGTATATTTTGGATAATAATCCTTTATCAGGTGTATCTTTTGCAAATATTTTCTGACAGTCTGTGGTTTAACGCCTAATTCTCTAGACTTCATCTTTCACAGAGCAGAAGTTGTTAATTTTAATGAAGTCCAGTTTGTTAATTTTTTCTTTCATGGATCGTACCTTTGGTGTTGTATCCAAAAAGTCATCACAAACCCAAGGACTTCTAGATTTTCTCCTATGTTATCTTCTAGGAGTTTTATAGTTTTGTGTTTAAATTTAGGTCTGTGGTTCATTTTGAGTTAATCTTTGTGAAAGGTGTAAGATTTGTGACCAGATTTATTTCTTTTTTTGCATATGCAGTTGTTACAACACTGTTGAAAAGATGATCTTTGCTCCATTGTATTGCCTCTGCTACTTTGTCAAAGATAAGTTGACTGTATTTATATGGGTCTATTTCTGGGCTCTCTATTCTGTTCCATTGATCTGTTTGTCTGTTCTTTCACCAATACCACACTGCCTTGATTACTGCAGTTTTGTAGTGAGTCTTGAAGTCGGTAGTGTCAGTCTCCAACTTTGTTCTTCCTCAGTTCCTCAATATTGCGTTGGCTATTCTGGGTCTTTTTCTTCTCCGTATAAACTTTAGAGTCATTTTGTCAATATCCACAAAATAACTTGCTGGGATTTTGATTGGGATTTCATTAAATATTTAGATCAATAGATTTGGGAAGCACTAGTTGGGAAGCACTAGCATCTTGGCAATATTGAGTCTTTTTATCCCTGAGCATCAACTATCTCTATTTATTTATTTCTTCATTGATTTCTTCCATCAGAGTTTTGTGGTTTTCCTCATATTGATCTTATATATATTTTGTTAGTTTAATGCTCAAGTATTTCATTTTTCAGGATGTTAATGTAAATGGTATTGGGGTTGTTTATTTGTTTGTTTTTAATTGGTATTGTATTTTTTATTTCAAATTCACTTGCTCATTGCTGGTATATAAGAAAGCGATGAGATTTATGTTAACCTTGTATCCTGCAAGTGTACTATAATCACTTATTAGTTACAGGAGTGTTTTAGTAGATCTTTCCAGATTTTCTACATAGACAATCGTGTCATCTATAAAGAAAAACAATTTTATTTCTTCCCTCCCAATCTGTATACTTTTCTTTCTTTCTTTCTTTCTTTCTTTCTGTCTTTCTTTCTTTCTTTTTTTGGTCTTATCGCATTAGCTAGGACTTCCAGTACAATGTTGAAAAGGAATACTGTAGTGAGAAGGAAACTTCTTGCCTGTTCCTAATCTCAGCAGGAAAGCTTCTAGCTTTTTAGGATGATGTTAGCTGTAGGTTTTTTGTAGATGTTCTTTAGCAGGTTGAGGAACTTCCCCTCTATTCCTAGTTTGCTGAGAGTTTTTATCTTGAATGCGTGTTGGATTTCATCAAGTGTTTTTTTCTGCATATATTGATATGATTATATGATTTTTCTTCCTTAGCTTGTTGATGTGATGGATTACATGAATTTTCAAATGTTGAATCAGCCTTGTATACCTACGATAAATCTGAAGTCTGCTCTTCTGAAATTAATATAGCTACTCCAGCTTTCTTTTGATTAGTGTTAGTGTGGCATATCTTTCTCCATTCCTTTGCTTTTAATCTATATGTGTCTTTATTTTTAAAATGGGTTTCTTGTGGACAACACATTATTGGGCTTGTGTTTTCATCCACTCTGATGATCTCTTCCTTTTAATTAGTGGATTTTTACCATTGATGTTTAAAGTGATTATTGATATAGTTGGATTATGATACTATTTTCTATTCATTGCCCTTGGTCTTGTTGCTATTTTTTCTTTCCACTCTTTTTCTGCTTTTTGTGGTTTTAATTGAGCGTTTTGTATAATTCCATTTTCTCTCCTTTCTTAGCATATCAATTATACTTCTTTTTAAACTTTTTTTAAAATTGGTTGCCCTATTGTTTGCAATATATGTTTACAACTCATCCAAGTCCACTTTCAAATAACACTATACTGCTTCAGGAGTTGTGCAAGTGCCTTATAATAACAAAGCATTCTTAATTCCTCCCTCCCACCCTTTATATCATTGCTGTCATGTATTTCACTTATACATAAGCTATAATCATTGAATATGTAGTTGCTATTTCTGTTTTGAAAGAACTGTTATCTCTTAAATCAATTAAGAATAAGAAAAATAAAAGTTTTAGTTTGCTTTCACTTATTCTTTCTCTAATGCTTTTCCTTCCTTTATTAGATCATGTTTCTGACCTATATAATTTTCGTTTTCTGTGAAGCATTTATTTTAACATTTCTTGCAAGGCAACAAATTCCCTCAGTGTTCGACTGAGAAAATCTTTATTTTTCCTTAACTTTTGAAGGATGATTTTGCAGGATACAGAATTCTAGGTTGGTGGGTTTTTTCTCTTAACACTAAATATTTCAGTCCAGTCTATTCTTGCTTGCATGATTTCTGAGGAGAAGTTGATATAATTCTTGTTTTTCCTCCTCCATAAGTAAGATTTTCCCCCCACTCTGGCTTCAAGATTTTTTCTTTATTTTTAACTCTCTGCAGTATGCATTTGATATGCCTAGGTGTAATGTTTGTTTTCTGCATTTATCTTGCTTGGTGTTCTCTGAGCTTCCTATATCTGTGGTTTGGTGCCTGACATTAATTTGGGGAAGATTCTCAGTCATTATTTCTTCAAATATTTCTTCTGTTCCTTTCTCTCTTTCTTCTCCTCTGGTATTCCCATCACACATATGTTACATTTTTGTTGTTGTCCCAGAGTTCCTGGATATTCTATTCAATTTTTTTTTCAATCTTTTGTCTCTCTTTGCTTTTCAGTTTCGGAAGTTTGTATTGACATATCCTCAAACTCAGAGGTTCTTTCCTCAACTGTGTCCAGTCTACTAAAGAGCCCGTTAAAGGCAGTCTTCATTTCCATTACACTGTTTTTGATCTCTAGCATTTCTTTGTGATTCTTTCTTAGAATTTCCATTTATCTGCTTACATTATCCATTTGCTTTTGCATGTTGTCTACTTTTTCACTTACAGCTCTTAGCATATTAATCATAGTTATTTTAAATTTCTGGTCTGATAATTTCAACATTACTGCCATATCTGGGTCTGGTTCTGATGCCTGCTCTGTTTCTTCAAATTGGGTTTTTTCCTTTATAGTATGCCATATAACTTTTTGTTGAAAGTCAGACATGATGTACTGGGTAAAAGGGACTTGGGTAAACAAGGCTTCAGTGCTGTGGTGTTAAGGTGGGGGTGGTGTGGGACGCATTCTATAGACCTATGGTTAGGTCTCAGTCTTTTAGTGAGCCTGTGGCCTTGGGCTATGAACTTCACAAGTGCTTCTCAGTTTATACCCCCATTAGGTGGGATAGTATGGCTAGAGTGGGCTGGGATTGGGTATTTCTCTTCCTTCTGGTCAGTTAGGCTCTGATAAAACCCCAATAGATTAGCCTCTGATAAGGTAATTTCTCTGAAGAGCAGGTCTGGTTAAGAACAGAATGCTCTGACATATTTCAATTTTTTTTCCTTTTTTTTCCTCCCTGCCAGAAACGTAAGGGGCTTTTTCTCCAATATTTACTGTGAGAATCTGGTAGAGCTTCAGAAAATAAAACTCACAAAAGTGTGGGTATCCCCCAAAGCCTGGGTCCCTATGGAGTTTTTAACTCTAGCAGTCTTCTGCAATGAGTCTCCAGGAGTTCATCTATTACAGTTCAGGTTTTCATACCGCCTACTGGTTCCCCTGGAGGTTTCTGCCCAGTAAGTTGTGATTCTCTGTTTCTGCCTGTTTGTCTCTCCAGTTTTGGGAGCAGCAGTTTGCTTTGTGATCTCAATTCTCTAACACATCTAAGAAGAGTTGTTGATTTTCAGTTTGTTCAGCTTTTTACTTGTTAGGATGGAGTGATGGCTTCTATACTCTTTACATGCCAGACCAGAAACCCCAATCCTTCATCTTCTAAAATAAGTATTGTTTTAAGAATTTGATTGACATTTCCAACTGCTACTGCCTTAGCAGAACAAAGTTTCTCCAAGAAATTAAATTTAAAAATTCCAAAGCTACAATATTATGTAATTTGGCATTATTATTAATAGAACACTGGTTATATCAATATGAAAATCATGATTATAACAGCATCATTAAATGATTTGGCTGAAATGAAGGGGAGAAAATTAATTTCATAGAGTAAGTTGTGTGAATTTTTATTTTATTACTTATCCAAACATCTACAGCCTATCACCAGACTATGCAGACACACATGATAATAATTAAATTTTTTCATCACTGATAGCTTGTCCATACTCATTAAAATATAGCTTTATACATTACAAAAATTTTTATCTTAGGATAAATGTAGGAAGACTGAACATATTTTATTTAACAGTTTGTTAGCTTGATTTATGACTTTTAACTATGTAAACATAGAGGCGCAGCTACTATGGAAAACAGTATGGAGGTTCCAAAAAAACTAAAAATAGAGTTGCTATATGATCCAGCAATCCCACTCCTGGGCGTATATCTAGACAAAATTATAATTTGAAAAGATACATTCACCTCAATGTTTATAGCAGCACTATTTACAATAGGCAAGACATGGAAACAACCTAAATGTCTATTGACAGATGAATGGATAAAGAAGATGAGGTATATATACACAATGGAATACTACTACTCAGCCATAAAAAAGAATGAAATAATGCCATTTGCAGCAACATGGATGGACCTAGGGATTATCATACTAAGTGAAGTAAGTCAGAAAGAGGACAAATACCATATGATATCCCATACACGTGGAATCTGAAATATGACACAAGTAAACCTATTTACAAAACAGAAACAGACTCACAGACATAGAGAACAAATTTATGGCTACCAAAGGGGAAAGGGGGTGGGGGAGGGATAAATTAGGAGTCTGGGATTGGCAGATACAAACAACTATATATAAAATAGATAAAAACAAAGTCCTACTGTATAGCATGGGAAACTATATTCAGTATCCTGAATGGAAAAACCATAATGGAAAAGAGTATGAAAAAGAATATATATACATGTATAACTGAATCACTTTGCTGTACACCAGCAATTAACACAACATTGTAAATCAACTATACTTCCATTAAAAAAATAAATAGAGCACGGTGCCCTCCTTTGTACTCTTGCCTGGGGCCTACAAACATGTGGGTAGGCCTGCTTGTGACCACTCACCTGATACCCAGGCGTTAGGGGGCTGGGGAGCAAACAGCAGTAGGGGGACCTCCACTGGAGGAGTCTGAACTGAGCAGAGGCATAGAAAAGAACAGAGGGAAAGAGAGGAACTTGGGCTGCATGGGCTACTTCCCTCCTGAAGTTTCCTCCCAAACTCTTCTTGGCTCCAGTCCCTCCAGGTGACACGTGTGAATTTGATGGCTTATTGACTTAATTTAGGGGAGTCTACGGGCACAACATCGAGGATAACCTTTATTTAAAAGCTTTCACTTGAAGTATGTTGCCTGTCGAGCCCTGCTTTAAAAGCTAATTACTGCCCTGCAACTAGGTTCACGGGTACCATATGACCTAGAGGGGTGGGATAGGGAGGATGGGAGGGAGGCTCAAGAGGGAGGGGATATGGGGACATATGTATGCATATGGCTGATTCACTTTGGTGTACAATGGAAACTAACACAGTATTGTGAAGCAATTATACTCCAATAAAGATCTATTCAAACAAAAAAGCTAATTACTGCAGTGTTTGTAGCATAACAATTAACCTTTTGCTGTGGTTGTATCCATTGTGGTTGGCCAGAAATAATACACCTTCTAATTACTACCTCCAGTATTACTGGAAAATAAAAATTTTGGTAGTAACATGACACTGCAGGAAAGAGCCACATATTTTCGTAACAGTTTGATGTATAAGATTGCCTTGTTGGAGCTCTGGTATTGTCATTTGCAGATGAAGAGTTTCATAATGCGAACGAAAAACAGCTTCAGCTCTACTAATGCTTTGAGTTGCATTTTGTGCCTGTGATTTTACCCTACTTGGTTTTGTTTTTAGTGGCTTCACTACCTTCCATCTGGTCATCTTTAATATTTAATATTTTGTCCCTTTTTCTAGCCAATCAGCTATATTAAGTCAAACACTAGAAATTGTATTTCCCTAAATCTTTTTGACCTAGAAAAGGGCTTCTGCCTCAAATGTAATGATAAAGATAATAACTAATGTCCTTTGATATGCAAAGCCAACTTCATACCTAATTGTGCATGGGCTGCTCATGACTATATGTCATTTTCTAAAATTGACTTAAAACAAATGGGATAAGTATGTGTTGTAGGGTGATAAGTGGAGGAAAATAATGGAATTAAATTTTAGAGAAACTGGAATTAAAGAAATATCACTGTTTCTACTGTTCAGTAGAAAAGATTTTATAGAGGAGGTGGGCTTTCGGAAGCAACTGGAATGTAAAATTTTTGAGAGATTTGGTGTTCCAGACATGGTATGTGGATTGGGAAACAGGATAGTTTAAAACAATAGGCCTTGTGTGTTTTCACTGGAAGGCAGAGGCAGATTTACCATGAAGCTAATGAAGCTCAAGCCTCAGAGCTCCATTTTATTTTACATTTGAAATCTGACCTTCTCTTAAAAAGAGTCCCTAAAATTTGTAAGTTTCAAGAAACTTACAATCAGAATTCGTTCCTCTTGAAAGGAGGAAAACAAGATAGTGGAGGCCGGAGAAATGGAGTAATTCAGGTGGACTTTGAGGCAGTTAATAACAATTAAAAGAGTCTAACTGATTTCCTCTAGGTAAGGGGAAATAACGGGAGGTGAGGTTACTGACCTATGTTCTTATTAATAATAAACCTTGTAGAACTAGTTAACTTTTGTTTGTATAACTTTGGCAAAGCTTAAAACTTTAATTAATTAATTTGAGGGGAAATGGAGTGCGGAGCAGGACACGTACATGCCCGTTCTTGCTGCAGAAATCTTCATGCCAGGGAAAGCCGCGCCAGTCTTTGGCCCTCCACCACTTCCTCCAATCTAGAGCCCTTGCTGCCAAAGGGAGAGTTCATGGGAAAAGGAAGTCCTTCTCCCACATTGCTTGGCCTGGCCCTTCACCTTCTCCGTTAATGATGAGGCATTTCTTCCCATTGGGGTGGAGGGTGAGGATGGGGATAGGGAGGTGGTCTTTATCACCCTCTTCCATTGGGTGGATTTTCTTTCCCACACTGCCTTATCGGAAAGTAGAATCCACACTCAAGGTGGATTCAGCTTCCAAATAAACCTACTAATGAACAACTAAAACCGCAATAAAAACTTGGGTCAATTTCAATCTCTTTTTATGTATAATTTCATATGATCACTTTCATTTTTAATTTGAACATGCACTTTTTACTTAAATAACGATACTTCTGCTCAAATTGAATGGATTACAATCTTAAGGATAATATTTTATTTTAAAAAGAGAGGTGGTTTAACCAGGAATTTTATGAATAAAATGTTTCCATTTTAGTAAAAACTCTGTATAAAATAAATATTGTATTTGAATTTGATGGATAAATCCACTGTAGCATAAATGACAGTAAGAGAATTACATGGGTAGTTCAACAACCAGAGACACCAGAGACTGTAAAATCGTTTCTCTGGGCTTACTGTAATTATAAAACAAATATGAAATTTACAGAAAGTTTTCCTAAATAAATTTAATTATTTAAAAACAAAAACACACTGACAGGTCTAGGCTTGAGTTGGGTGAGACCAGGACATGGTGGGAGGGATAGAGATGCAGAGGAGAGAGAAAAAGATATACTTCTAAGGAGGTATAAGAAACTGTTGATGTTGGGTCCCCTGTGGCTGGTTAGAATATTAGAGTCTAAGGCAGAGGCTGATGTGCAAAGGGGACTTTTATAGAGCATATATTACTCTTATAAAAACATTTTGTAGGAAAATCTTACAATGTAGTATATATACAACAGAAAAGAAAAAAGAAAAACACAGTACTAAAACCAACAATGAGATACCACTATACATCTATTAGAATGGCCAAAATCCAGAACACTGACAACACCAAATGCTGACAAGGATGTGGAACAACAGGAATTCTCATTCAGTTGCCAGTGGGAATGAAAAATAGTACAGCTACTTTGGAAGACTGTGTGGCACTTTCTTATAAAACTACACATACTCTTACTGAGATAGGATGGGACCTGGGACCCTTTGCTGCAGTGCTTGCACCTGGACAAAGATCTCCTCAAGCAACAGAATACAAAGAAACTACAAGGGACTAAAAATAACTGTGTGCATGTGCAGTTGGGGTAAATCATGAACAACAAGATACAAAAAGGCCAAACCCAGCTGCCACTTCTGAGGTGCCAGGAGCAAAAGCAGGACACTGTGCACGATCCCTGCATGTGGTGTCACGAGGAGGTGGGCGGACCACCTAAGCCACCCCTCCAGCCTGACCCACCAATCCACTCCCACCCTCCCCCCATTTAAGGAACCAGCCCACCCCCTGCCACCCCTCGGGGAGCAAGCAAGGGCACCTCATACTTGTTTTCGCTCCCTTGTGCTGCAGCACGAGTCCCAGTAAAGTCTTGCCTGAATTCCTTGTCTGACCTCTTATCAACTTCTATTGATTAAAGCGTCCAGGGACCCTGGTCGGTAACTTTCCATACAACCATATGATCCAGCAATCATACCCCCTTGTATTTACCGAAATAAGTTGAAAAATTATGCCCATGCAAAAACCTGCTCTCTGATGTTTGCAGCAATTTTATTTGTGATAGCCAAAGCTTGGAATCAACCAAAATGTCCTTCAGTAGTGTTAGGGGCTGAATGTTTGTGTCCCCTCCCCACTCCCAAATTCATATGTTGAAGCCCTAACCTCTAATGTGATGTTATTAGGAGGTGGGGTCTTTGAGAGTTAAGTAGATTTAGATGAGGACATGAGGGTGGAGCCCCCATGATGGGATTAGTTCCTTGCAAGAGGAAGAAAAGCACCAGAGCTTTCTTTTTCTACCATGTAAGGATACAGCCAGAAGGCAGCCATCTGTGAGCCAGGAAGAGCACCGAATCCACTGATGCCTTGATCTTGCACTTCCCAGGCTCCAGAATTGTGAGAAATAAATGTTTGCTGTTTAAGCCTCCAAGTTTATGGTGTTTTGCTATAGCAGCCCAAGCTGACTAAGACAGTGGGTGGATGGATAAATAAACTGTGGTACATCCAGACAATGGAATAGTATTCAGTACTAAAAAGAAATGAGGTATCAAGCCATGAGAAGACATGGAGGAATCTTAAATACATATTACTGAGAGAAGACAATCTGAAAAAGCTACAACTCTATGACATTCTGAAAAAGGCAAATCTATGGAGACAGTAAAACATGGGTGGTTGCCAGGGGTTAGTGGGGAAGGAGGGATGAATAGGAAGAGCACAGAGGATTTTTAGGGCAGTGAAACTATTCTACATGATATTATACTGGTGGATACATAGCATTAGACATCTGTTAAAACTCACTGAAGGTACAACACCAAGAGTGATCCCTAATGTAAAGTATGATCTCTGAGTGATGATGATGTCAACATAGGTTCATCAATTGCAACAAATCGCACCACTCTGGCAGGGATGTTGATAGTGGGGCGGCTGTGTGTGTGAGGGCAGGGAGTGTATGGGGACTCTCTGTACTTACCCCTCTACTTTGCTGTGAACCTAAAGCCAGTCTGAAATATAAAGTCTATTAAAAAGAAGAAAAGAAAAAGAAAAAGAGAAAGGAAGAGGAAAAGAAAAAGAAAGCATTCCAGGAAAACTTCCCAGAAGATTGGAATCTTGCTTTTGAGAGCTTGATGGTTAGTCTAAAGGGGTAGGTGAAGTTAGGAGTCCCTATCGGGGCCTTAAAAAGCCACAGGCAAGAAGGAGTTGAGATTACAGAATAATATAATTAGTTAGACAAATGGGTAAAATAAAAGGAAGGTCTGCATGCAGACACACAGGCATTCACACTGCTCTGCTAGGGTCAAATCCCTAGCACTGGGATGGAAGTGGAAAGAGATAGAGGATACCCACTCTCCCACGAGAGGTCTCTAAACACACACAGAATGGGAGGGAAATGAGTCCTACCTCCTGCTCTAATGGAAAAATTAGATAAGGCAGAGGAAATTTCTAGAAAAGTGTGTATGTTTTGGTCATTTTTCATCCAGTTTGGCAATTGGAGTTCTCCCAAAGAGCTATATACTAGCAGACTGCAAAAAATGTTGGAATGGATATATTCCTTGGCTTTTTTCCTGTTGGACTGGTTTACCTATGGTTGAAGTGTTGGCAGTCCATTTTATTCAACAAGAAAAACAGTGATTTGAGACATTTTGTAAATATCATGAGCTGCAGGGAAACTGTATCATGGAGGAAAAAACCCCGACACATATTGGACATTAAGCATGATTATTAGATCTGCTTTTGTCATTTTATTTAGCATTTGATTCCCTGGTTAAGCCTTTTTGCATAAGCCCATCTCATATATTTTTCTAAACCTAATTTATGCACATTTTCATTCCTGGGTAGGATGGAAACTCTCATACTGGAAAATTGATTCTCTTTTGGAAAATGAGGTTTTTGTTTTTTGTTTTTTTTCTAATTGCTCCCATGCTTTGGGTAATGAGTCTTTTAAAACATTTCTCCTGATCATGGTTCTAAACTTTAAGTATAACAATGGAATTCCTTAGGAAATGGGAAGTAAGAAAAACAACTTTGAGATGGGAGAGGCCTGGAAAATGAATGAGGTATTCGGTGACATCCCAGGCTCTGTCAAGAGAGCCTGGTGAAAGGCATTGGTGGAGTATTTACAACTACCAGGTTTTGTGAAGATATATATAGTTCCTGCAGGCAATCTCCTCCTTTATGTCAGATAGCAAGAGGCAGAGTAGTGTGGCTAACACCTAGGGCTGTAGCTTTGGACTTCCTGAGTTCAAAACATAGGCTAGACGTTTACTAACTCTGTACCTTAGATAAGTGCCTTCAGTTCTCTGGTGTGGTTTCTATATCTGTCAAATCAGTTCAATAATAATACATTTCTCACTAGATCTTTTGAGGCTTAAGAATTAATTTACATAAAGCATTAAAACTATGGCCTGGAGAGTAGTAAGATGCCCAATTAATGTTGACCACTAAGTCCATTGAAGAAAGTCCCTGGAGGCCTTCTGGAATACAGGTAGATGATGGTGGCCTGACCTATTCTGATTGGGACATCGGGCATTCCCTATCTCTTCCTTTCATCTCAGGAGGTGCTTTTGAGAAACACACAACAACCACTATTGCCCATGAATTTAAAGGTTAAGCTCTCTCATGTATCTGTGATCAGCTACAAGTCAGCTAGGCGACTCTGCTTCCAGAGGTAGGATGGCTATTGGCTGTGATACTTCTCCATATGGCCCGGCATTCTCCAGCAGACTATTCTAGCTAGGGTTTGTTCATATGGGTCTCAGAAATTTCTAGAAGGAGAGTGAAACTCTGCCAGGCCTTTTGAGATCTAGACTCAGAACTGGCATAGTATTGCTTCTGTTGTGTTCTGTTTGGTAAAGCAGTCCACAAGGCCAGCCCAGATTCAAGGGGTGGGGAAATGCCATCTCTCAATGGGCAGAGCTTCAATGTCATCTTGCAAAGGGGAGTGGAAAAAGGGAAGAAAATAATTGCAGCCATTTTTTGCAAACAATCTTCTACAGTGCCCAATTTAATAATTTCTTCTACAGATTTTCCAGCAGGTGGTCACGTAGCTGGAACACCCTCAAAAATGGGCAGGTCACTGTTTTACCAGGCAGCTGTCATTGTTAAAATGCTTTTCTTTATTATGCCTCTGTAGAGACACTGACTCTCATAGAATCTTTGAATCACAGAATTAAAGGTCATCCAGGCAATGAACTTTTTGTAGCCAGATTCCTGTACAGGAAGCCACATGAAGTCTGCAATTCCCACTGATTTGTCCCAGTTCTAACTTTTGGAGCAAAACAGTACATTATGTATGCATTACCTATTTGTTTTCAAAAGATTCTAATTAAGGCCTACTTGGGCATTACATAACAGGTACATACTCTACTCTAGTTCCCATTCATGCATTTTTTTTCATTCACTTGTTCATGCATTTAATATTTATGAAACAGATTCCATGGGCCAGGCACTCATCTTAATATGAATAAGAGTGTGGTGTTTCAAAGCACTCATATTTAATGCAAAGTTTCATTCTACCACTTGCCAACTATGTGATTTGGAAAATTTATTTAATTTCTCTAATTCTCAGTTTCCTCATGTGAAAACTGGGTATATAATATCTCTACCTCACAAGGTGGTTGTGATAATTAAATGAAGTAACAAATATAAAGTGCCTGGCCTTTAGTAGGCCCTCCGTTAATGGCAACTATCACTATTATTATTATTATCAAGGGATAACTGTAGCCCTGGATATGTTTCCTGGGATCTCACGGTCTCCTGGAATCTCAAATTACTCTCCACTTCTTGGCAATGCTTTCTTTAGAATGAGTTATACTGTACATAGACAATATAGTATGGTGTAGCAGTTTGAATAAATGGCCTTTCCAGTCAGACATAACTGGGTATGAATCCTGGCTCAGACATTTACTATTCTGTGACTCAAATTCTCAAAGCTTTAGTTTATAAATCTGCAGAATGAGAATAATAATAATTCATAGATTTAGTATGAGGAATATATGAGAGAATGTACATAAAACCCTTAGCATGGTGCCTGATGCTTAGTGAGTCCTTCCACGGCCCACTCTCTACTAGATGGACGCTGTGAATTTTACTTGATGCCTTTTCATGATGTGTAGCGTGGCATCCTGAAAAGAATCATAAGAAAACTTGGGTCAAGCCACTCTAGCTTTACCTTAATGTGTAAGGGAGGAGACGGATTCTGTGGTCCCCAGGATAGCTTGCATCTCTAATAGCCCACCATTCCCTTCCTCCAGGTTCTCTTACTCCTTTTATCAGAGGTAGAGTTATGTAGGAGTGTTGGGATGACCGTAGAGAGTGCAAGCAAATGGAAATTCAAAGCCCTTCCAAGATTAAATAATCTCATACTGTGAGTCTCAGTTCCCCACAAATGTGCCACGCTACGCTCTTGTTGATAATCAAGAATCGTGGTCTAGAAAGCCAAAGTTAGAGAGAAATTGCCCTCTTTTGTCCAGGCATCCTTCCAGGAGTTTCACACAGTGCTAAAGGGCGTCACAGCAGCTGTAACTCAGGGCACGGCAACTAGACGGAGTCTCTTTTGGAAAGCGGTAATAGCACTGTCAAATGTTACAGGTAAATGCTGAATAAGCTTTCTTCTGTTTTCCTCTCTGTGTCCTCTGAAGTGTAGGAAAACAACTGTGTGACTGCCTCTTCACCTCATCTGCATTTTCTCACGTGCTTTCTTCTGATTTTCTTCAAGTGACAGTCTCGTATGCATAACCTATGTGGAAATAACTTAAAATTGAAAGACAACACTAACTGATGACCTGCGGCTAATCTCCCGCCGTTGGCTTTACTGTTGTTCAGAGTTAGAAAGGAAGATTGTAGCAAATTACTGACTTCTATGTTCTAGTGCCTTAGACTGCTTTAAAAAAAAAAAAAATTGATCCTAGTCTTAGCAAACGCCATCCTTAGGGATCAGTCTCCCAGATGTGAGCACTAGATTTAACATGAGAGGGACAGGATGGCAGAACTGGGACCCTGTGATTTTTTTTTTTTTTTTTTTTTACTTAATGTAAAGCTCTCCCACTAGTGCTAACAGCATATACACAGGAAAAATTCAGAGCATACACGACCTTGACTGGCTTAAGTGCCATGGACATGTCATCAGGGAATACTAATCACAGCCCACTCTGGCTGCTTGCAGCCTCATCTTGCTACTGTTGTGTTAGGTTCCATTTAAAGCTCAACATTCCTTTTATGTTTACCCTTTCCTCATGGGGCTCCCTCATAAGTTATCTAAGAAATGTACCATGGTTAACAATGTAGTTGAGCAAATATATATATATATATATATTTTACACTCATGAGAGAATTATTTCACTCCTGGGTGTGTCTCATTAGCATTGTTTCTGACTTGAACCAAGATAAGATGCTCCTCCAACACCCTTGCAAGGATGGCTATGTCCTGTGAAATTCCTGTCACTTTCAACTGGAATATTGTTCTCTAAGCAGCTGACAACATATAGGCCATATCAATGTTATTTGTTTAAAAAATAAGTATCCAGATGTTAGTCTGTTTGTCCAAACCATGAAAAAAGCAGAAAAGATTGTGGGAAAGATAGCTAGTTTGGGCACAAAATAATATATTTGGTAATAAATTAAGTATCATATTAGAACTATTATAAAACATTTACAAATCTTTCAGAATATGATAAGGAAAAGGTAAATATAAACATACAGTGTAATATAGTGTGATTAAAGCCTCATAGCATGTCATAGTGGTGCCAGAGAAATCACCCCTGGGAACAAAACAGTAAAAAGCAAGAAAACTTCTATCACTGTGTAAAGTCCAACAAACGTTATTTTGGCATAATTGTGAGCTTCTATAACGTATGATAATTAAGTCAGTTTTCCATAATAGTATGGTTTTAATAGTATGGTAATTATCAGTCAAGTTAAAACAAAAAACAACCAAACAGTCTATATATATTATAAGAAGGATAGAAAGACTAAAATTGCTAGACAAAGAGACAAAGAATAACTTAGGAAAGGAAAATGTTCAGCAAATATATGCACAGAATTATAGCTAAAAGAAACATTGGGAAACGAATTAGACTACCATCTCTCTAAAGACTTCCTGTATCTTACCCTCTCCCTCCCAATAAAAATTTTGGCAATATTTATTTTAGATGATAATTATAATGAACATTTATTTGGTACTTAACATGAGTCAGGCATTTGCTGAATGGTTGCGTCATCTTGTTTGGTTCTACTAATAACTCTCTAATCCTAGGAGGTAAGTACTATTATCATTGCCATTTTCACAGATGGCTTCTAGAGATCGGGTAACTTGCCCAGGGTTACACACTAGTAAGTAGAGGGCAAGATGGAACCCAGGTCTCTCTGACCTTTGACCCTCTACCAGTCATTTGCCTGTTTGCTCTCAGCTCCAATCTAGCCCTTCCATGATCTGCTCTGCATTGCAGGATGCTAGATCTGCTCTGCATTGCATGATGCTAAATCTGCACTGTCCAATACAGAAACCACTAGCCACATGTGATTCTTCAAGTTACATTAATTTGAAATTAAACACAGGGCTTCCCTGGTGGCGCAGTGGTTGAGAATCTGCCTGCCAATGCAGGGGACACGGGTTCGAGCCCTGGTCTGGGAAGATCCCACATGCCGCGGAGCAACTAGGCCCGTGAGCCACAACTACTGAGTCTGCGCGTCTGGAGCCTGTGCTCCGCAACAAGAGAGGCCGCGACAGTGAGAGGTCCGCGCACTGCGACGAAGAGTGGCCCCCGCTTGCCACAACTAGAGAAAGCCCTCACACAGAAATGAAGACCCAACACAGCCAAAAATAAATTAATTAATTAATAAATTAAAAAAAATTTAAATTAAACACAATTTAAAATTCAGTTCCTCAGTCACAGCAGCCACATTTCAAGCAATCAATAGTCCCCAAGTGGCTAGTGGATATTGTATCAGACAGCAAAGATGATAGAACATTTCCATCACTGCAGAAAGCTCTACTGGACAGTGCTGAATTCTAGATCCTAAAAACTACATTTCCTTTCAATAAACTCCCAGTGCCAATGGAAGACACTGGTGGGAGGTGGGAGAAGGGGAGAGTGGCTACAAACTCCAGTGCCATTAGGCAGTTTTAGCGGCCCACAGCTGCTGCTGGTCAGTGGGTGGCAGCTGTGGCAGCACTGGGCCTCAGTGATGTGTCAGTAGTTCTGGCAACAGTAGTAAGCCTCAGTTATTAGAGAAATGCAAATCAGGACTACAATGAGGTACTACTGCGTACTGGTCAGAACGACCAGCAGCATCAGCATCACTGGGTAACTCCTTAGAAACTCAAATTATCAGATCCACTCAGGACCTCCTGAATGAGATGCTCTGAGGGTGGAGCCCAGGAGATCTGTGTTTTCAGAAGCCCTCCAGGTAATTTTGCTACACACTGAAGTTTGATCACCACTGGTCTAAAGACAACTTTTATTATCCATACCTGTAAATCCTCCTAGAGTTCCATAAGTGGGGTCCAAAAATTTCAGTCATTTAAAATGCAGGTTGCATTATTGTAGGATTAATGAACTGATTGGCATGAGCTTTCTGACGAGAATGAAAGCTTATAGAGTTGTGCTTTGTCTGAATTCATTGCAGGGCAAATTATGCTGGGGTTTTATGATAAATATATGTCTTCAGAATATATACACGCTATACTGAAATCCATGGTGCATTTAATAGACAAAAGGCTAGATTAATTTAAATAGAACTCAAGTTCATGGAGACCACTTGACACCTGTGATGTTTCACAGAATTGGAGGAAGCTTGGTTTTTTTTATTCCTACCTCTGCTTGTCTGATGGCTTCACTTTCTCAAGTTTGATTTTTCTTCTATAATTCTTCCTTCTCTCCTCCACCTCCAAAGATAGTGGATTTCCATATTTTGTGAAAAAGACCATCGCCTCCTGTATTGGAGAGGTTCCCTCCTCAGTTCCCCCCATGGAGTCTTTGCTTAGCCCAATGCGTTACATTTAGTTGCTTGTGGATCTGTCATCCCCCCACTAAATGGAGGACCTGACCCCTTGTGAGCAGAGACAGTTACTTACACCTCCCTGCATCCCTAGTTTTCATCACAAGGCCTGGCAGACAGCCAGAGTTCAAAATAATGGTTGAATGAATGAAGCAATGACTGAATGTTACAATTTATGAAATATATTCATCTATTCAACATCAAAATGTTTTGCATAGCAAATTTTAATACAAGAAATGCATGCCAGGAATTTTACCTACATGAATTTTAATATGTGAGGAATGCATGTACTTAAAATGCTATGTACTGTGCTGTTTATCATTTGGTTCATCTTAACATCATCAATTTTTCAGGAACTTCCAGCAGATGGCACCAATAAATACTGTCATGGGACTGAATTGGAAATTGGTTGATATATTTCAACATGAACTTAAAAAAAAAAAAGGGACGATAAATAAAACTTTAATTCAACTGATAATAATAATTTGCACCTGTTTGGCATTTTCCAGTTAACAAAGTGCTTTTATATCCTTGTCTCAATTCTGTCTCAAATTATGTCAAGGTATTGAGAAAATTTTATTATGTACTTTAGATTTTTGTTGACATGTCATTAAGTCACAGTAGCAGGACAATTTATGCCAATTAATGACTCTATTATTAGTTTATATTTATAATACACACCAATCTTTCAAAGATCAAAATTTTCTTTGGAACATTTAGGCATGATCCTATACATAAGAACTGAACAGTAACTCAGACCACAAATAATTTAGTGAACTGTTTCCCTGGCTTATTAAACAGTAATGATTCCTTTCATTTATATGGTGTACTGTGAATACAAAGCACTTGCTGAAATGTAGATCCTCTGATTCTTGCAACAGCCATATGATGTGGACCAAACAAATATTACTTTGTGGGTGAAGAGACAGTAGTTCTCTTCCTCTCCTTCTTTCCCGTTCCTCATGCCTCCTCCTGGGCCCCACTGCTGCCCCTCCCAGCTTGATTAGCTCAGGCTTAATATGTCATAAATCCAGTGATGCATGAATTGCAATTAACATTAGCTTCACTTAGAAAATTTCAAGGAAATACTTAGAAAGGTTAAAACTCAATATTTAAGGATATGCCACTATTTGGGAAAAAATAGGAAATAAAACAGGAGCCAAAGAGCCTTTAGCCTATGGGTAATCACTCTTATAACTTAAGATGCGTATTAGCTCAGGCTAAACTAAATACCATAGACTAGGTGGCTTAAACAACAAAAGTTCATATCTCACAGTCTGGAGGCTGGGAAGTCCAATATCAAGGTGCTGGCTGATTCAGTTTCTTGTTAGAACTGTCTTCCTGGCTTGCAGACAGCCACCTTCTCACTGTGTGTTCACATGGCCTTTTCTCAGTGCATGTGCTTGGAGAGGGAGAGGGAGAGGGAGGGGGAGGGGAGAGGGAGGGGAGGGAGGAGGAGGGGGAGGGAGGAGGAGGGGAGGGGGAGGGGGAGAAGGAGAGGAAGCAGGACCTCTCTCAGGTTTCCTTTTATAAGTCATAAGGGCACTAATCTCATCATGAAGGCCCCACCCTCATGAACTCATTTAACCTTATTTACTTCCCAAAGGCCACATCTCCAAACACCATCCCACTGGGGGTTAGGGCTTCAACATATGAATTTGGGGCTGATACAAACATTCAATCTATAACAAGATGTTACTGACTTTAAGACTGACAGTGGCTGATTTGGAATCAACAGATTTTCCCCCATTATTTTCCCTTGTCCCTTTAATACTCAGTTGCTTTCTTCCCAGTGAGCATGTTTTGCAGAGGATGCCTCTGATTGTTTTGGAAATGGAACATTTTCCCTTTCACACCGATAACAAGCCCAGAGCCTAAAGGCACCTGACAGAAAACACAGCCCTCAGGGGAGCACTATCTGTTCAGTACTTTGAAGTCACACAATTAATACATAGTGCATACCCAAGATCTGGAGAATTGCTGAGTATTTATTGATTTAAGTATAAAGCACATACTCAAGGCAAAGCTCATCATAGTTCAGCAAATTGTCTCATTGGTGTTTCAAATTCCAAGAGAACTAAACCGCTCACTCAGAAAGACTTTACGGTGCCATAAATGAGGTAGAACCAGCTGTTTATCATGTTGCATAATCTTACACACCCTCTCCACCTTGTTACTCAAAGCAATTTGGAGCCAGACAGACCTCAGTTCAAATCCTAACTCTGAAACTTAGTCCTTATGTGGCTTTTATAAACTCTTTGAGTCCCACTTTCTACAAATGTAAAATGGAGGTAATTATCTACCTCATGGACATTCGAAAGATTAGATGAGCTAGCACATGCCAAGGGTTCAGCAGAATGCCTAGCCAAGTAGCAAAGGTTTAATAAATATTTCAAGTTGTTTTACACTATTTTTCTTTTTCTCCTTCAATATTGAGTTTTCTCTATGTCCCAGATACTATATGTCAAGTATAAGTGGTGAACAAAGCAGATGTCCCCTTTCCCAACAGAGTTTAAAGGCTAATAGGAAAGAGAGACACTAAAGATGTAAAACAAGTGTCAATTACAAATTGTGATTAGGATGCTGAGAGAAAAGAACCTGGTGCCCTGGGGGAATAGCACAGGGGCCAACTGAGAGCAAGCAGACAAAGAAGCTTTTCTGAGGAGGAGCCAGTGAAGCCTAAAAGACTAGGAGGAACCACCTGGAAGAAAGGGAGGGAGCAGTCTGGGGGAAGGTTCTGAAATGGGAAAAAGCTTGACATGCTCAAGTATCTGAAAGATGAGCAGTGTGGATGCAGCATATGAAGGAGGGAGGAGATGGCTGAGAGTGAAGAGTGAGGCCAGGGACAGAAGCAGGAAAGCCTTGTCGTGTAGGAGTGAGGAAGAAGAGGGTGAGGAGGGAAGAGAAGGATAGCTGAGATTTACTGGGCGCTTGCTATGTGCCAGCACAGTTCCAAGAGTTTTACGTTTATGAACTTACAAAAAACTGTAGACAGGAGGTCTGCTATTATGGGCCATGGAAAGGAGTTTGTTTTTATTTTGAGTGCAGTGGGAAACCACTGAGAGATTTTAAGCGGGAGAGATACGATCAGTTTTAAATTTTGCAAAGCCCCTGCTGCTGTGTTGAGGAAGGATCAGAGATGTGCAAGAGTAGAAACAAGTCATTACATATCCAGCCACCCTTTTGCTCTTCCCTCATAACTTGACGAGTTCTTGTACATAAAGTGCTTTCCAATGAATGTATAAATTTATTATGGGAAGTTTATTGCAAGTGCAGCAGGAGAGAAAAGCAGAAGTAAAAATATAACAACTGCAACATATGACTGTTTTATACCTTGTATACAGCCTTGTGGGTGAAAAGTTTCTATTGAGATAAGAAGTCACATTTTGAGAGGGTAAAAAAAGGATGCTGCTGATTCTTTGGTCTCCTAAGAATGGGACCTTACAGAATAGTAATCAGGTTTACATAAAGAGGGTCAATCGCACTTCTTCTGCAAGTCAGAATTTTTTAAATGAGTCAAAGCTGGCCATATAAGGTGCCTACAATGGCATGAGAATCAGTCTAGTGAAATGTACAGTACTTCCGGGATCTCATGTACAGAATGGTGCCTATGGTTGACAATATTGTATTATATACTTGAAAGTTGCTATGAGAATAGATAGATCTTAAATGTTTTCACCACACCCACACAAAACGGTAATTATGTGAAGTGATAGAGGTGTTAACTAACCTTATTGTGGTAATCATTTTGCAATATATATACGTGTATCAAATTACCACTGTTGTACACCTTAAATTTACACAATGTTATATGTCAATTATATCTCAATAAAGCTGGAAAATAAAATAAATTTTTTAAATAGATAAATAAATAATATAATAAAAAGAAAAAAGAAGTGTGGTACTTCCCCAAGTGTGTCAATGCCACCGCTGATGGATGGGGCTATCAGGGTGCTGACCAACTTGCTGAGTCTTAGCAGAAGTGCCGCTTCATCAGGAGAAATATTAACTTTAATATCTAACACTGGTTCCTTACACATGCATAATCCAATTTAAAGAATTTAATGGGCATGTCTGAGTTAAAATCAAGGACTGACTACATTGAGATTTCATGGTTTACTTTCCTCCCTCCATGCTTGATTTAACAAATTAGTGACCTTAGAATTGAGAGTATGTCTGCCATCTCTTTTCTACCTTACATAGTGAATTAATTTTTTAAGGCTTAAATAAAAGTTCAAAAGGAATGGTTTTGAAGTTGATTTCTTTGAAGATATGTGAGAATTTGAAGACTCCTTTCTTCTAGATTGTGTTTAAACCTCTTAGTACGGCAGGACCTGGGTCTCTGGTTCTAGCAATCTTCGCGAGGCTCAGGTGATTTTACTGTGTCTAGTGTTTCGATTTGTAATCTTTTACGGTGAGATATAGTACTGGGGGAGACTAGTTAGACCACAGAAAGATCACCATAAGTTTAAAGCCTGTTTATTTCCATCTGTTAGAGAATCAGATTTTGCTTTTGTTGTATACAGAGTTAGAGCCAGGCTTATTGTTCTGACTGAGAGGAGGATGACGTCATTTCTCTGCTGACTGCAGTAATTGTTCAGGAATGTATTGATATGGTTTTCTATAGCTGAATTTATAAGTGTTTTGTAAATGGCAGAGGTGTACAAGGGCATCTTTGCCTAGACAGGCCTTTGCACCCATGGGAAATCTCTGCTTTTCTTTCTCTCCTGGTCCCTGAGTTGTGCACAAACTCTTTTCCCCCTTCCTTTACCATTTCTTAAGCCCTGTGATCCGATGTCCTGGGATTTATCAGTCAGCATTTAGTTACAGATAACAGAACACTCTTTCACTGGTTTTAGCAGAAAGGGATTTACCATAAAAAATTAGGTTCTTATAGAACTTCTGGAAGGGCTGGAGGGGCAGGGTCTAGGCTAAGCCCCCCAGGGATGAGCTCTAGTTCAGAGCTGACTTGGCCAGGGAATTGCTGTAAAGCAAGAGGAGAAAAAGTTAAGCTCTTGGTCAAAGCTTTTCCCATGAATTTGTCATTGATTAAATATATGGATCAACATCATTGCTTTATTATGGTAACGCTGGGGAAAAAATGGACCTATCTCTTAGGTAGTACAACATGGACCATAGACCTATAGCATCAGATCCCTGGGAGCTTGCCACAAATGCAAAATCTTGGGCCTCCACCCCCATCCCTACTGAGTTAGAAGCTCTGGGGTAGCCCAAGAATCTTACTTAACAAGTCCTCCAGGTGATTCTGATGCAAGGGTGACCCACTGTCCTGGTTTCCCTGGGACTACTGAAAGGATTCTTGGGACACAGGACTTGTATTGCTAAAACTTGAAGAGCCCTGGGCAAGCCAGGACAAACTGGTCACCTCAGATGCAGCTCAGATTTGGGAACTACATCTTAGGCCATCTATGGAGCCGCTTGTAGGCAGGGAATGGGGAGGGTGTTTGTGAGTCATAGATATGAGGCACAATATTATTGAAGCAACGTGACAGCGAAATTCTGCTCTCTCAAAATAACTTCAGTTGAAGCAGCAAAACGCTCATTTGTCACTCCTTTTCAGACACAATTGAAGAAAGGTGTCAAAATTCTGAGCTGAATGACTTCCGAGTGTGAGATCTGACAAACTGAGAACGTGTGTGTTGCAGATAAATTTTCTCAAGTCATACACTCCTTTTCCTATAACTGAGCTTAATTTTCATCTCAGGTCCCCATTCTGCCTGATGGCAGACTGTAATCCTCGCC
This sequence comes from Mesoplodon mirus, assembly GCF_964341445.2. NCBI lineage: Eukaryota > Metazoa > Chordata > Mammalia > Artiodactyla > Ziphiidae > Mesoplodon > Mesoplodon mirus. Next base: position 32,340,346 of record NC_138992.1, read on the forward strand.
ATTCTGAAGAAAACTTAAGTCAAATCAGAGTTTTCTCATTCAAAGCAGGTGGTTTTTTTGCAGTCAGTTCATGGTTTTCTCCACCACCCCCCATTATCTGGATTAGGTCTAAATTACGGGGAGCATTCACAGAGCCACAGTGTTGAAGGAGGGGGAGGCATCTGTCCCTGCCGGCATCTAGAGAGATGTACCTCATCCCTGCAGGAAATTTCTAGGACATCTGGATTCTCCATGTGGTCTCTGGTGGTTGGTCCAGGAAGTTCACCCTGCATCCCTCTCATCTCAATCTTAAAGCATCTTCAGGCCTGTGGGCCTCTCTCGGCTGTTCCTCCCCTCATCACCCAGTCCAAAGGATGCTTATCTCATCTGGGGTGAGAAAATTTGCTCTTGTATAACCCTATTCTCGATATTTATGGTTTCAACTTTACACCTTGAGTTCTTCAGGAATGTGGCAGAGATTGCTATTTGCAACATATTCATTCTCCCTTTCTACTTCCCTAACACAGTATTGATTTTATTTAGATCAGTTTTGTGCCCTACAAAAGATTATATTTTCTAGGCTCCCTTGCAGCTAAGCATGACCATGTGACTAAATTATGGCAAATGAAATGTAAGTCTAAGTGTTGTGTGGGACTTCTAAAATGGCCATGTAAGTGAGTTGACTCAATGGGAAGGGATACTCTTTGCCTTTCCCTAGTTCCTATTTCTTCACATGTGGATATAATGGTTGGAGCTCTAGCAACCATCTTGTACCAGGAGGTAATCTTGCAACTGCAAGGAACAAGGACTAGGAGAGAACTGAAATATAGAAGAAGTCTGAGGATCTGATGACAATACCAGCTTTACACTACCAGACTGCTTCATAAGAAAGAAATAAACTTCTATATTTACTATATTTATGCCTTTTCCATTTTTGTTTTTCTGTTTTCTGTTTCACGCAGCTTAACTAACTCTAACAAGGGATTTGGCTTTTGTTCTTGAAAACCCTTTTCTCTCAAGCTACTTTCTCTGTCATTCATTTCAAAGGTCTACATTGAAATTTAAAAGCGAAAATTGGATTCCCTTTGTTTCTTTGCATTTATATTGTAACAACCCTTTCCATGAGGAGGACATCTTCCTGCTGCCTGAAGGAGTAGAGAGAAAGAAGCAAATGTTAATGCTTCCAAATGTTATTATCTTCACACATGAAATTTATCCAGACTGTCACCATGTCTCGGATTAAAGCCTGTAATTTAGAGCTTTACAGATCTAAGAGAAAACACAGAGAGAAATGAAAGATTTTCAATAAATTTGACGAGGTCCAAAATTTTCTCAATAAATTTGACAATGTCCAGCTCTACAGGAGTTTGTTTGAAAACAGTGGCTGCAGATGGCATACTCTGATCTGTCACTCCCAGCCGCTGCTACTCAAGCCTAAGAGTTCTCCCCTCAACAGTTGAGGAGTCAACATCTGTATCATATTTCTCTGTATCTCCTGCTGAATTTCACAGTGAGCCCTTAGTTCACATTTCCTTATTGATCTGGGGCTTGTCAGTTTGCCCCTTCGATGAGTGGCACAGATAACCAACCTCATGAATAACTGCAGCTCCTGTGTTGATGAATGTAGCAAATATTCTATTCCTTCTTAAGGAAGTAATGGTTATTCAACCATGGTTAACTAAATTCAGTTTCCTGAAATAGATATGTATCACAGGGCATGTCTATCATTCTTAATTTTATTTTTCTGCAAGGTTGTGATGAATTTGGTTACCTAAGTTGATGGAATGGATGCTGATATAGCTCTGGAATCTAGAGAAATAGAATTAATTCCAGTAAATATTCAGTTTGTATTAGAACATAGTAAAATAAAAGTAAAGATATTTATGTTTCATCTCCAAGATTATATTCCCCCTTTGAAGGTCTACTCCCCTTCCTTTTTTAGATATTTATACGACCTAACTTCAAGTTTTACAGTATCAATTTACATGAATTAACTTGATTCTTTGATCATGCACCAGCAGCACGACCATGTAGACAAGGAGGCCCGTGTGACATTTTTTCAGGACAGTCTTGACTTTTGTTTAATTATTTTATACTCCACCCCATTCCACAAAGAATACGACACCACTCACAAGAGCATACACAAAACTACCAATAAAATTCAAATACAGAATCAGGACCAAGGAAAATCAAGATCAGAACAAAGAAAACTAAAACATATAAAACCCAGGAATCTGAGCCAGCAATTGTCCCATTTGTCTTTGAGCTTCCGGAAAGCCAAAGCAAAAGAGAAGGCACAGTAAGTCACATAATTCTCATTATTAGAAAAAAGGAAGCAGACAACTTCCTCAGGAGGTGCATATTTTGTCCTGGAACCAAATTCTCAGAGAAATTTATCTTTTTATTTATTTATTTATTGACTGCATTGGGTCTTCGTTGCTGCGCGGGCTTTCTCTAGTTGTGGCGAACAGGGGTTACTCTTCATTGCAGCGTGAGGGCTTCTCATTTTGGTGGCTTCTCTTGTTGTGGAGCACAGGCTCTAGGCACTCAGGCTTCAGTAGTTGTGGCGCATAGGCTTATTTGCTCTGCGGCATGTGGGATCTTCCCGGACCAGGGCTTGAACCCGTGTCCCCTGCATCGGCAGGTGGATTCTTAACCACTGCGCCACCAGGGAAGCCCTGAGAAATTTATCTTCTGGGACTTTATAAGGGGCCCCAAGTCGCACAGTGGGCAAAATCCTCAACAATATTCACAAAGTAGCAAATTGTTTGTGACTCATTTTGTTTTACTTTAAAACAAAGCTGAGAAAATAAGTTAAAATTCTGTGAATGACCTCTCAAATTGATATTCTAGGGAACAATGTTCTGAGAATGTTAGTATGAGTGTAACTTAAAAAAAATGTGCTCTATGCTCAAATAAGTTTAGGAAGTACTGAGTTAATCAAAGTCAAGCAGATTTCTTTGTTGCAGGATTTCTCACAAGCTTCGAGGCGTAGATGTGCATTGTGGTTCTCAAAAAAAAAAAAAAAAAAAAAAAGGACTACACAATGCAGTGGCTCTTATTTTACCACGGAAGCTTTTCTTCTGAGATTCACCTGAGAATAATCCCCAAGTTCTGTGACACAGTTTGGAAAGGATGAGCCATGGTAAACTGATAGAAATACAATGATGCAAGGGTAGGGCAGCTGCTTTTGTGATTAAGAGCATGTGCATTGGTGTTGGGTAGATTTGGGTACAGATCCTGTCTCTGACACCTACTGGTTGCATGACTTTGAAAAAGTTACCCAAACTCACTGAGTTTTAGTTTCCCATTTATAAAATGAAGTGCATTAATTAGAGATAGGTTTGGCTACAGGAACAAAAAAATCTGTCAGAGTTACTGGGGATTTATTTTTCTGATATAAAAAGTCCAGGATTGGTCCATCCAAGAGCCAATGAAGCTATTAATGAATGTTGTCTTGCTCCAGGTTCACTCCGTCTTTCTGCTTTGACGTCCTTAGCATGGAGGTCTCTGTCTTCATGCTTATTGCCTCATGGTTGCAAAATGGCTGCTGTACCCTCATTCTCAAACCAGCATTTCAGTCACGAAAGAGGAAAGGGATGTAAATTACTTTTGAGTAGCCATTCTACAGGGTCAGCCATAAGGAAATAATAAAAGACTCTCCCTCAAAGAATTATTTTGAGAATTAAGTGAGATAATGAGTATAGAGTGCTTACACAGTGCCTGGAACTAGTTAGTGCTCAATAAACATCAGTTATTAATATTCATATATAGCTTTGGATTCAGTGTGATACAACTCTAGCAATTAGAGTTGTGAAAAGACTGAAGAACACATTCTTCAGCCAGTGACCAGGGACCATCTCTTTTCTCAGTGGGGCTTAATTAGAAGCAAAAGATCAGACTGACACTATCTCTTCTTATAAGGCTCTGGAATACTGGCAGGTAGAGATGCTGTCTGAGAGCAGGTACTCTAGGAACTAGACAAGCAGGAGGAAAGCTGGCATCCTATTGTACAAACAAGGAACCTACCAGGACTCTCCTTGAGAGGAGACCCATCCATCTTTAAATAGAGGCACGCTATGGGGTTCCTAGGTCAGAATTTGATTAGGAAGCGATTTTGATGACAAAGCTTGGTCAAGTCCAATAAATATCTATAGCACAGTATGTAGTCAGGATGATTTGGGGATGTCTCAATTCTAAATGTTCTGTCCCATTGTCAGACCATGGATATAATGATGAATCCTGACTTTTGGGTCACAAAATAAAGTAACTGTATACAGAGATAACATTTTGAAATATTAACTAACAAATACGTATTGAGCATTTACCGTGAATCCAGTATTGTCTCATGGTCATGGGGAACTGATTAACACTTTTTTGAGCCATTTTGGGAACTATTGGGATAAATACAGTACATATTAGGAGAAATTCATTGGCAATTAAAGGGAAAAGTATTACAAAAATAGCTTAACTTGGGGCTAAACATTGTCATAGGTAATGAAATTCAGGCTAGTATGGTGATGAGGAGGAAGAGGGTGATGACACTGATCATAGCTGAGGCTTAATCAGCACCTATTATGTTCCAGACACTATTCTAAGTGCTTTGCAGACCATATGTCATCAATTCTAAATATGCAATTTTTCTCATATTTTTAACATCGATGGCTCGCTTGGAGTTTCCAGCACCAGCATTTCATCTTCACATCAAATGTATGATGTGGATTTGCACTATTATTATTCTCATCCCATGGAGGCAGAAACAGGCGTAGCATGATAGCAACATAACTGGTAACTGGGGAGCTGGGATTTGAACAGACATCCATCCTCCTCCTGAGCCCAAGCTCTTAGACCGTACTCTATGACATAAAATATATACTTTTACGGGCATAGCTTTTATAAGACAATTTTAACCTCTTTGTCTTAAAAAATACAAATCAGGGATTTATTTCTCATGAAATGAACATTGCTCCTCTGAGAGACACAGTCTGGACTAAATAACCCATGTTCCCTTCATCTACGTGATTTTTCTTCATCGTAGTACCTAATAACTATATCCTTTAAAAAGGGGGAGGGAAAGCAATGCAACGATGAGTCATCCCCTGTGCTAGGCTGGCTCCTCATTCTTCGGTGCTGAGAGGAAAAAGATCTGACCCAGAATCACCAACATGTTTGACTCTCAGATCAACTGATGTCCAACAAAGTTTCTACGTGGTTATTACAAAAACAGTGGGCGGGGCCACGTTCCACGTGACCTGATTTACCTCAAGCATTGGACTGTCCTCTTTCTTTCCACCTCTCTCTCCAGACCCACTCTTCCTTACTCCTCTGCCCTTTGAATTCCTTGTCCCTACCGCCCTCCGCTTGTCCAGGTTTTTTCCCAGCATCTTGAGTTCATTGCCAGAGAAGGTCACATTGAGCCCTCAAAGACGTATGTATCGTGGAGCATGAGTCATGCTCTAGCTTGCAAGGGCTTTTGTTGCTTCCTGGTGGCCTGGGTGGCAGGATCTTCCTTCACAGCTTTCACATCAAGACATTTAGAGAGCAATTGCAGGGCTGTTTCCACTTAGGTGGACAAAACAGCAGCTTAGAGCAATAAGGAATAGCTGGACTATTGCGGATAAATTATCTTTTCCTAAAATGAAAGAATAAAAGTTATCTTGTTCTACTTGGTATTTTCAAATATTGTTTTGTTCTTTAAAGTTGTAAACTTCCTACTGATAGCCACCATCGGAGAACAAGCAAATCAAAAAGTACATGGAACAGAAAATCCAAGTAATTTGTGGTATCTAAAAACACCTCAAAAGAATGTTGTTAGATATTTAATCTAAAATATGGATTCTATAGGATGGTGCCACATATAGAATGTTCAACAGAGTGTGTTCTATGAAGCTGAGTCCCTTACAATAAAGTAAGTACCCAGATCACTTCACAAACAAGCAAAAGAACATCTCTAACATGAATAGACTTGTTCCCGAAGCTACAGAAGTAAAACTGAGGCGTTCAGGGCAGAGAGGGATTACACTGGTTTAAGAGGATTAAGAAATTTTCATTGAGGAATGAGGTAGCACTGGAACGGACCCTCAGAAGATGAATAAGATTCCAAAAGCAGTGGAGAGGGATGCTCCAGTGGAGACGTGGGCCAAGGGCAGAAGTGTGATAGGCATTCAGAGGACTGCAAGCAGCCTAGTTGGAAGACTAAAATATGTGCAAGTTGGTCAGAGCTGCAGAGACAGGGAGGGCTCTGAAAACCAGCCAGACTCAGAAATTAGTTGTTAAGTCAGGCAATGAGAGCTACTGGAAATTTAGAGTAGGGACTGTTCAGATTTAATTAATGTTTATTGAGTGTCTCCATTTTACAGGTGAGGCAAATGAGCTTCAGACAGATGAAATGACTTGCCCACAATCGAACAGACTGCAAGCGGCAGACACAGAATTGTACCAAGGTCCCTCGACTCAGTACTCCCAGCAGACCCCAGCCACACCCCTGGGACATTCAATGTGCCGAGGTAAGCAGGACTGGAGTGAGCGAGACGGAAGCCAGGGGCACCACCTGACAGAAAATGAGGGCTGTTTCCTCTGCATTCATCCACTGAGTCACTCCCAAAAAAGAAAGCATCTCACACATAAGATCATCTCCCATCTTCCCAATGAGAAGATGAAGAAAGATTTTCTCTCTCTTTTTTTTTTTTTTGTGGTACACAGGCTTCTCACTGTTGTGGCCTCTCCCATTGCGGAGCACAGGCTCCGGACGCACAGGCTCAGTGGCCATGGCTCACGGGCCCGGCCGCTCCGCGGCACGTGGGATCTTCCTGGACCAGGGCATGAACCCATGTCCCCTGCATCAGCAGGCAGACTCTCAACCACTGCGCCGCCAGGGAAGCCCAAAGGTTTTCTGATCTGCATGTAGAAACTGACTGAAGATGATGGAAGGAGCCAGATGTTCAAGCAACTATTTAGTCAGCTAGTTTTATTAGAGTCCAAATCTTGAGGGCAGCAAGTGCTCTGATCAGATTTGCATTTTTGAAAGATAATTTTGTCAGCAGTGTGGAATCTGGATTAGAGGCAAAGTGGGAGGCAGAGAGGTGAGGAGACTTGGGCAGAAATCCAGATTTGGTGGCTTGGGGCTAAGGAGGTGGCTGTGAGACTGAGAGTAGAAAAGACAGATGTGAGAGGCAGGTGGGAAGTGTATGAAACCGAATTTGACAACAGAGGGAGAGGGAATAGTCTAAGGTAACTCCAGAGTTTCTGATTTGAGCAGTTTGGTGAAGAGTCAGCCATTGATTGCCAGACGCAAGGCACACTGATGAGGACACATTTATAGAACTAGGAAATGGTATTAGGAAGGGGGAGATCAAAACAAAAGGATGGGGGGCTTCCCTGGTGGCGCAGTGGTTGAGAGTCCGCCTGCCGATGCAGGGGACATGGGTTCGTGCCCCGGTCCGGGAAGATCCCACATGCCACGGAGCGGCTAGGTCCGTGAGCCATGGCCGCTGGGCCTGCGCGTCTGGAGCCTGTGCTCCACAACGGGAGAGGCCACAACAGTGAGAGGCCTGCGTACTGCAAAAAAAAAAAAAACACCTAGGAACCCAACCTAAGGAGGTAAAAGACCTGTATTCAGAAAACTATAAGACACTGATGAAAGAATTCAAATCTGACACAAACAGATTGAGAAATATACCATGTTGTTGGTTTGGAAGAATCAATATTGTGAAAATGACTATAATACCCAAAGCAATCTACAGATTCAGTGCAATCCCTATCAAATTACCAATGGCATTTTTTACAGAACTAGAACAAAAGGTCTTAAAATTTGTATGGAGACACAAAAGACCCCAAATAGCCAAAGCAATCTTGAGGGAAAACAATGGAGCTGGAGGAATCAGACTCCCTGACTTCATACTACACTACAAAGCTACAATAATCAAGACAATATGGTACTGGCACAAAAACAGAAACAGATCAGTGGAACAAGGTAGAAAGCCCAGAGATAAACCCACGCACCTATGGTCAACTAATCTATGACAAAGGAGGCAAGGATATACAATGGAGAAAAGACTGTCTCTTCAATAAGTGGTGCTGTGAAAACTGGACAGGTACATGTAAAAGAATGAAATTAGAACACTCCCTAACACCATACACAAAAATAAACTCAAAATGGATTAAAGACCCAAATGTAACACCAGACACTATAAAACTCTTCGAGGAAAACATAGGAAGAACACTCTTTGACATAAACATAGGAAGAACACTCTTTGACATAAACCAAGATCTTTTTTGACCCACCTCCTAGAGAAATGGAAATAAAAACAAAAATAAACAAATGGGAACTAATGAAACCTAAAAGCTTTTGCACAGCAAAGGAAACCATAAACAAGACCAAAAGACAACCCTCAGAATGGGAGAAAATATTTGCAAACGAATCAATGGTCAAAGGATTAATCTCCAAAATATATAAACAGCCCATGAAGCTCAATATTAAAAAAACAAACAACCCAATCCAAAAATGGGCAGAAGCTCTAAATAGACATTTCTCCAAAGAAGACAGACAGATGGCCAAGAGGCACATGAAAAGCTTCTCAACATCACTAATTATTAGAGAAAAGCAAATCAAAACTGCAATGAAGTATCACCTCACACCAGTTAGAATGGGCATCATCAGAAAATCTACAAACAATAAATGCTGGAGAGGGTGTGGAGAAAAGGGAACCCTCTTGCACTGTTGGTGGGAATGTAAATTGATACAGCCACTATGGAGAACAGTGTGGAGGTTCTTTAAAAAACTAAAAATAGAATTACCATTTGACCCAGCAATCCCACTACTGGTCATATACCCATAGAAAACCGTAATTCCAAAAGACACATGCACCCCAATATTAATTGCAGCTCTATTTACAATAGCCAGGCTGTGGAAGCAACCTAAATGCCCATCGACAGACAAATGTATAAAAAAGATTTGGTACATATATAGAATGGAATATTAGCCATAAAAAGGAACGAAATTGGGTCATTTGTAGAGACATGGATGGACCTAGAGACTGTCATACAGAGTGAAGTAAGTCAGAAAGAGAAAAACAAATATGTATATTAACACATATATGTGGAATCTAGAAAAATGGTACAGATGAACTGGTTTGCAGGGCAGAAATAGAGACACAGATGTAAGGAACAAACGTATGGACACCAAGGGGGGAAAGCGGTGGGGGTGGTGGTGGTGGTGGGATGAACTGGGAGATTGGGATTGACATATATATGCTAATATATATAAAATCGATAACAAATAAGAACCTGCTGTATAAAAAAATAAAATTCCAAAAAAAAAGAAGTTAGCCTTGATTTTGCTCAAGAAGTAGTAGGTGAACTGTCCCTATTCTTCTTTTAGAGTTCTCAAAGCTGTTTTAGAAGGATCTTTTCTTTTAAAGGATTAATTTTCATTCAAGTGATATATTTGAATATACATATTTAGTTGAATCTTTCCTGGTTGTGACAGCCAGGGAGAAAGCTGGGATGTCTTAAGAACAGACAGAACCAAACAGGTCTGCACAGATCTGCAGGGGTGTTGCCAGCTTTGTCCAATATTCTGGAATGGGGCATTCTGTCTTTCTAGAGAACAGCATCACACATTTGATGCCAGCGGCTGGACATTATTAGTGCCAAGGAAAACTGTGGAAACCCCAAATCCATGGCTGTATCACTCCTCACACGGGACTCCTTTACATCTAAAATCATGTCTCACTTGCTAGTTACCAATCTGGGGATGACTACCCTCCGGAGAACTTACCAATGAAAGCTCAGACAAGTTTAAAGGGACAGCATAAAGTTTCCAGAACCCAAAACTAACGAAGCAAGCTTTCTTCCTCTGCATTATCCTGGGTCAGTTCTTCTGCCCAGAGTAAAGCACAGGCTCCTTAGGAAGATTTCTTGAAGATGGTTGCTGTCTTCATCTCATGATGCCCAAGGTACATTTTGTATTGGATAAGAAGTACTTATTTTGGGCTTCCCTGGTGGCGCAGTGGTTGAGAATCTGCCTGCCAATGCAGGGGACACGGGTTCGAGCCTTGGTCTGGGAAGATCCCACATGCCGCAGAGCAACTAGGCCTGTGAGCCACAACTACTGAGCCTGCGCGTCTGGAGCCTGTGCTCCACAACAAGAGAGGCCGCGATAGTGCGCGGCCCACGCACCGTGATGAAGAGTGGCCCCCGCTCGCCGCAACTAGAGAAAGCCCTCGCACAGAAACGAAGGTCCAACAAAAGAAGTACTTACTTGGGAAAAAGGTACATTTGTGGTTCACGAGAAGAAACAAAGTACTTAAGTAAGGAGCCAGCTCTCTGGTACATTTACCTTTAAGAGCTGAATTTTATATGTCAGGCCTTGCCCATGTCCTGGAATTTTCAGGGCTGGATAACAGTTCAACAGTAAACAACCTTGTGTTTATCCTCATATGCTGGGCACTGTGCTAAGAGCTTTACATTTATCAATACATCCTTACTAAATCCTCCTGCTATCACTGAGACAGGCTGGGACCTGAAACATGGGACCTGGGACCATTTGCTGCAGTGCTTGCACCTGAACAAACGTCTGCTGGAGCAACAAAATACCGAGAAACTATAAGGGACTAAAAATAACTGCGTGCATGCTCAGTTGGGATAAATTATGAACAACAAGATACAAAACGACCAAAGACTTGACTGCCACTTCTGAGGAGCTGGGAGCAAAAGCAGGGGACTGTGCATGCACCCTGTATACAGCACCACCAAGGAGGGGGTGGGCAGACCACCTAAGTTGCCCCTCCCACTGACCAACCAATCAGCCCCCATCCTCACCCCATTTAAGGGACCAGCTCGCCCCCCCACACTTCAGGGAGGAAGCAGGGGAACCTGTTACTTGTTCTGGCTCCACCCTGCTGAAGCAGGAGCCCCAGTAAAGCCTCGCCTGAATTTCTTGTCTGGTCTCTTATCAATTTCTATTGTTTAAGGAGGCCAAGAACCCTAGTCAGTCACACCATGAGATACTCTTAGCTTCATTTCATAAACAGGCAAACAGAAACATGAAGAACGTAAGTGACTTACCCAAGGTCATAAACCTAGTAAGCAGTGAAACCAGGATCCAAATCCAGGGAGTCTGATTTAAGACCCTCTCAGAGAGTTTTGGAGACACTTAATTCTGTCTGTGATCTGCTAAGGCGCTGGTTCTAAATTCTAAATGCGCATTAGAACCCTCTTGGGAGTTTTGAAACGCCTTGATATATTGGTTGCACCCTAGACCAATTAAATCAGAATCTCTGGGGGAGGGAACAGGCCTGAATAGTCGTTAAAGCTTCCCAGGTGATTCCAATGTGCAGCCATATTGCAAACCATCAGTGCTAAGCAATCATAATTCTTTCCACCTGCTAAATTTTTTTTTTCCACTAGAAACTAATTCTATTCCATTTCATCCCTTTCTATAAGACACAGTGCTGCCCTTTCTCCTGGGGGACCCAGCTAGCCCAGGCCTTCATCTTCCTATTCTAGAACAAAGAGGAAGGAGTGATTACTATGATAGATCTATAATACTTAGGTTTGCAACACGTTTTAGAAAGACCCCCAAATTTACTAGTATTACCTTCAGAGGAATTTTAATATTGTGGCACAACCAAAAGATGGCTACTGCCTTTGCTGGTGTTAAGAAAAAGGTTTAAAAGAAACAAAGATGAAATTTCACAGATCTGTATCCAGGGTGCTGTCAGTGATCCTGGCATGAACACGGACAACTTGGAGGTGCCGAGACACCGATGCTATAAAAAGGGCTGTGAAGTCACTTGCCATCCATCATGACAGGAAGAAGATTAACACATTCTAGGTACTTACTCATGGTGCAGTGGCCAGAGCAGGGTTTTTCCCAGACAGGCAGACATAGGTTCAAATCCCAGCTCTGCCGTTTAGTAGCTGCATGGCCTCTGACCTTCTAGTCTCCATTCCTTTTATCTGTAAAGGGGGGCTAACAAGGCTCATGTGGCGGGGCAGCTTTATTGATTACAGATCGTGTGTGTGACACACCAAGCACTGTACCTGGCACAGGGCCGTGATTATTATTACGTGGCACACAGTATGTTATCTACATGTGTTATCTCACTTAATCCTCACAACACACTCTCAGAAAGATGCTATTATTTCCCCTGAGAGGCTCCACCATTTGCCCCAGGGCACAAAGCTGTTAGATGCCAGGTTAGGATTTGTCTCCTGCACCTGAAGCCTGTCTTCTCTGCTTTTCCTGGCTGTCTGGCTGCAGCCCCTTGTTTCAGAGGCCATCCCATGGTTGATTTATCTATTAGAACAGAGGGAGACTTTCTCTGGATAATAAAATTTAAAAAGCAAACAAATTCAGCCACCTCGCTGGCACACGGTGATGTTATGAAAACAGCTATTTGGATCAGAAAGGGCAATATTATTTTCCTTTTAACATGAAGTCCTACCTGGAGAAGGTCTAGTTAAGAAATTAAAACTGCAATGCTCACTCTGGCAATACGTGCCCAGACTTAGCTCTCTGCTGGGTTGCAATCTGGGTGATCCATTGTCTGATAATGTCAGGATCATTTCACTGTTCCATATTCCCAAGAGAATTAAGTATATGTCCCTTCTGATGCTGGCTTTTATGGTCTTCCATCGGGGTGGACTTAAGGAACAATTTGAAGTACTTTAAGGAGAATTAAATATTGCTGAAGTAGTTTAGCAACTCACAGCAAGGCAGGCTGGTAAACGTGGCCCAGCTGAGAGAGCCACCCGCCCTGTCAAAAAACCCAAACAAGTTTTTTCACTTCGTCTTATACTAACTTACCAAGAACACTGTTGATCAAAAAAAAAAACAAAAAACAAAAAAAAACTTAGGAATCACATTGGTTTGTCCCTTCTCTTCATTTCCTACAACCAATCCATGAGCAAATCTTAATGTTTCTATTTCCAAAATGTACTCAGCATCCATCCACTTCTACCCATCTTCACAGCCGTTATTCTGTTCCCTATATCTCTCCCCAGGGCTGCTGCGGTGGCCTCCTAAATGGTCCCTGCTTCCATTCCTGTCTCCCTCCAATCCATCCTCCTGTTAACATTTTTTTTTCAGCATTCATCACTACCTTAAATTATCGTAATAATTTCTTTATGTCGTTATTGTCTGTTTTCTCCACTAGAACACTAGCTCCACGAGGGCAGGGTACAAGTCTATTTTATTCCTCACCATATCCTACATTCTGACACATTGAACTTCTTGATAAATACGTATGGAGTAAGTGAAAGGGGAAGTGAATATAGAATGTTAACCATTAAATCATGTTTGTAGTTTGCCTACACAGAAAATTCTCCTGAGATTGACTTTCCAGAATGTGGAATGGGGTAAAAGGACCTTTTATATTTTGATGTCTCCTAAAAAGAACATGAAAACAATATACTGGGAACACAGTTTGGAGCAGGGGTTGCAAACACAAATGTCTCAGGGCTCCACCAGGTAACAAATGGGGAGGCTGCCATGTGTTGGCCACAGTGAGTGGTGGGGGTCCTCATGAGCTGGAGACCCCAACTTCGGCTAACACAACCTCATCAGCTCCGGCTTACTGTATGTGAGTGACAACAAGGGCCCAAGGATGAAAGCTCTTCCACTTTCTCAAAGAATCACAAAATGACAAAGGTTTGGGAAAGTGTAGTTTTGTGCACAGTAAAGGACCGGACAGTGATTAGGAGAATGTCCAGATCTGGAGTTTAGGACAGAAACCTATCCTGGCTATAAAATTAAGATTACACTGCAGAGCAATTCACACCATACACTATACCCCAGCGTCTAAGCCAGGCCCCTAGTTATTAAGTTCACTGTCAAATTCAGGATATACAACCGTGACTGGCCAGACTCCAAATCTCTCAGCATCTGCACGGTGCCCGACACAGGGCTGGCATTTAATGTTTACTGAATAAATATACAATCCATGGAAGGAAGGAAAGAAGGAAGGAAGGAAGGAAGGAAGGAAGGAACAGACATTGCCCACTTGTGTCTGAGGAATAACCGAGTTGGCAGGTACAGAGGCCAAGTATCTGAATTTTTAACCTTCTCTGGACTATGATAGATAAACACACACCATCAGACTACCTATTTCTGCTAAACATGGAGTTTATTGGTATCATTCGGTACAACTTTAGTCCTACCTTTCCCAAGTCCAGGCATGTTAACAGTCCTTTGAAAATCATGCTACATTACTCTGGAGGAAAATACTTCCACCTTAACATGTCTAAAGAAATGCTAGAAGATCTTATTCCCACCGATTTTGTTTTGTTTACTGCCTCCGCTACAGATGTCTAACACAATGCATGTGGATCTAATGTCCGTGTGAATGCACACCAACTGGTTACTGACTTTTTAAAGCGATTCCCTTAAATAACACAGTCCTGGGCTGTGCAGAGAGGCCAAAGGGAAGCCAACATGTTCCAGATTTTCTCCCTCTTGTAAACCTGGTCTTTGATTAACAACTACAAATGGCCTTACTGGAGAGAAAAAACACTCAAGAACACAAGCAAAGGGAAGTGGAAAGCTGGAAAAATGCAATGTCTGCTGAGCCTTGAGGACTCTGAGGTGACCACTACCATGATATTATGGTTCAGAAGCTGACGTGGACCCTGGCCCGGGGGGATGCTGAAGGCAGATGGGAGAGAAATGGGTGTGACTGTATCACAGAGGCCCTCCCTGGGACACACCATGGGTGTTGGTGGGGTTAGTTTGTGTAACATTGGATCTGAATCCGTCTCATCCTGAGCTAAGGAAACAAGAGTAACAGAGAGTTTTCCTGTTTCTTGATTCCTCATACATGTCGGTTTAGAGTTGGGTGAAAGCCAACTTTTAAGTGAACACGGTAAGCTTTGTGATGGTGGTATATCAAAAAGGAAGAATGAAGGAATAAGCCTGTCTGAAACAGTGCGCAGGAGCATGGCCAGGAGAGCTCAGAACCGACTGTGACGCTTTCAGCCAGGAACCCACCCCTTCTACTCTTCCGTTTCCTAAACTGGCCCGTGCTTTTGCTCGCCACTTTTCCATCAGACCACACTGCAGCAGTTGCAAGGGGCAAACTGAACATACATTTGCAGTTTATTACCCTATGGGAGTACTCTGCCAATACATTTACGTGATAAATAGGAGGCTGAGAACATCCCAACAGGCTAAGACAGTCTCCCAAGGCACTCAGCAGCGTTCCCACACAGCAAGGGCTACCCACGTCTTCAAGGTTCCGTGACGGGGTCCAGGATGTGAAGGGCACCAGAGAAGCCCCTCTGCCCTTCAACTGGCTGAACGCTCTGCTAGTTGACGCAGTTCTTTGTGATTCTTCGACTTCTGTCCACCTGTCGGATGCTGTCTGCGACGTTAATGGTGACTTCTTTTCCAGATGTCCGCTTAGCGTCTCTTTTAGCCTGTTAAAAAGTTTAAACACAGTGAAGTGAGTTACTAGGAAATATCCAAAGGTCCTGACATTTGCATTAATCTCTTGAAATTGTTACACACACACACACACACACACACACACACAGATGCAGGAAGAACGACCCACAAGGACACATGCACATATACTCCTTTTCATAGGCTGCTCTGTTGAATCTCTAAGACCAACCTAGTGCAGAGCTTGGCATAGAAATGCTCGGTAAAGCACCGTTGAATGAACGGATGAATGAACTGGCGAAGGTCCATCAAAGGGCAGTGTGATTCCATATATATGAGTCAGCATACGGTATTTGTTTTTCTCTTTCTGACGTACTTCACTCTGTATGACAGACTCTAGGTCCATCCACCTCACTACAAATAACTCAATTTCGTTTCTTTTTATGGCTGAGTAATATTCCATTATATATATGTGCCACATCTTCTTTATCAGGAATAGAGAGGTAGACATAGAAAATGGACGTGAGGACATGGGGTGGGAGGGCAAAGCTGGGGTGAAGTGAGAGTAGCATCGATATATATATACACTATGGAATGTAAAATAGATAGCTAGTGGGAAGCAGCCGCATAGCACAGGGAGATCAGCTCGGTGCTTTGTGACCACCTAAAGGGGTGGGATAGGGAGGGTGGGAGGGAGGCTCAAGAGGGAGGGGATATGGGGACATGTGTATGCATACGGCTGGTTCGCTTTGTTGTGCAACAGAAACTAACACAGTATTGTGAAGCAATTATACTCCAATAAAAATCTATTTTAAAAAAGGGCAATGTGAGAGGTTTCACAGCTGGCTTTGGTAGAGCAGCTAAGGGTTTGAGCTTTGGAGTCAGACAGACTTTGGTTTGAACACTGACTATATAATTTCACTGTGGGCAAGTTTTTTCTAACCTCTCTAACCCTTAGACGAGTTTCCTCATCCGTAAGATGGAGGATAATAATAGTACCTAACGCATAATGTTATTATAAGGATTACCTAAGGTCATGAATGTAAAGTACTTAGCACAATGCCTATCATTAACTAAAAATGAGGGGAAAAAAGACTTGACAAGTATAATAAGTAAAAAGTAGGATATATTATCCATTTCTTTTTTTCAATTTTTTTTTTTTTTTTTTTTTTTTTTGCAGTACGCAGGCCTCTCACTGCTGTGGCCTCTCCCTTTGCGGAGCACAGGCTCCGGATGCACAGGCTCAGCGGCCATGGCTCACGGGCCCAGCCGCTCCGCGGCATGTGGGAGCTTCCCGGACTGGGGCACGAACCCGTGTCCCCTGCATCGGCAGGCAGACTCTCAACCACTGCGCCACCAGGGAAGCCCTTCAATTTTTTTATTGAGTGAAAGATTCTTTAAATTCCATAGTGCCTTGCAATTTTCAGAAGTTTCACACACATGATTTCATGTAATCCCATAATAACCCTTTTTCCCCCAACCTTATATTGCCCCTCCCTCCTTACCCCCCCTACTGGTAACCGCTAGTTTGTTCTCTAAATCTGTAGATTATCCACTTATAAGTGAAGATAAGTGAGGAAAGTCCAGAATCTATATTAAATACTAAAGTATTGACTAAATTGCAGGTTCTTCAAGCATACGTGCACAATCCTCCCATTCCCCCTCAAGAGAAGACAGCTGGACCACTGGGGAGTCATTCTGTGCCCGTTCCACTCAGTGATATGTGCTCGGAGTGAGCCTGAGACTGGCCTCATGAGTTGTCTCCATCAGGGATGGACAGAGATGTGTGCCCCCAGCCCCACTCCAGGAAGGCCCTCTGCCCAGCTGCAGGGGGTGCAGCAGGCAAATAGCCTCTAGCTATCCCTTCGGGGTGGCCTCAGGTGCAGAGAGACCCCTCACCCAGGGCCTTCCCTTCCTAGGTGGCCCAATGCAGGGGTATAAACGCCTGGCCATTTGACCCAAAGCTGGACAGCTCTGACCTGCCATTTAGCTTCAGAGCTTCGATGGGGTGGGGTCAGCCGAGGCTGTGGGCGGGCCTGCATTGTGGCTCCACTTCTCCCTCTGCCCGCTCCTGCTTCCGGCCCTCCCTCCCGCAGTGTTGACAGGGCACTTCCCAAAGAACATCTCATATAATGACATCTCAGAGTCAGCTTCCTGGAAAACAGTCAGTCTCAGATCTGTGGGAGCATCTCCCACAGGGTGAGCATCTCCCCATTCTGGATATGAGTCTAGTGTTGATAGATGCAGATTTTTCATACAGCATGGTCCCTGAACATATGCACATAAGCCAAGTGTCAATACTTCATCTGTAGTGCATCCCAAGAAATGGTGATCTATCACACCACTGGAGAAAAATAAATTGCTCTGTTGTATTTATTAGCAAATGATATGCAGGTTTCTAACAGGGCACATATATCCTGTGTAGTAGCCACTGCTGATGCCCCTTTCACATTCTGTTTACTTGGCTGGTGAAACCATCCCTCAGGTGCTTTGAGTTTTGGCTGCTAACCACTCAGAGCTGCACCTTTTTTTTTTTTTTTTTTTTTTTTTTTTTTTTTTTGCGGTATGAGGGCCTCTCACTGTTGTGGTCTTTTCCGCTGCGGAGCACAGGCCCCGGACGCGCAGGCCCAGCGGCCATGGCTCACGGGCCCAGCCGCTCCGCGGCATGTGGGATCTTCCTGGACGGAGGCACGAACCCGCGTCCCCTGCATCGGCAGGTGGACTCCCAACCACTGCGCCACCAGGGAAGCCCTGCACCCTTCTTTTGAGACTTGCCCTCATCTGATCAGAGTCACCTCATCCAGAAATACCAAAGAGGTTATACCCTAATTTCCAGAGACAGTCTAAAGCCAATGCATGATTATTGGGAATATAAAAGCTGGTCCTCACAGGGAGATCAGATCGGCGTTTTGTGACCGCCTGGAGGGGTGGGATAGGGAGGGTGGGAGGGAGGGAGACGCAAGAGGGAAGGGATATGGGAACAGATGTATATGTATGGCTGATTCACTTTGTTGTAAAGCAGAAACTAATACACCATTGTGAAGCAATTATACTCCAATAAAGTTGTAAAAAATATTTTAAAAAAATAAATAAAAGCTGGTCCTTTTGCCTCAAGGGGGTATAAATCTATGATGCCATTCATGCTCTGGAGTTCCCTTTGGGATCAGGCTGAGGCTACACTACAGCTGTTCAGTTGAGCTCACATATTTGTTGAACTCAATCCTCTGCCCTACCCTGTGTCCCACTACCTTAAGGGTTTCTTTCACCTGAGACTATGCTTTCACTCACTTGCTTGCACAAGAATCCTCATCTCAGGCTCTGCTTCCAGGGACCCTGACCTAAGATAACACTCTATGGGTAATTTGAGGAATGTTTAAGGATCATTTTGACTATATGCAACTTTAGCCTTATCCATTGATTTCATGAGATAGTATTTCATTGTTTTCCTCTTCAAGTTCCCAGTGCCTAGCACAGTCTGAGACCTAAGAGGCCCTCCATTTAACTTTGGTTGAATAAACGGATGAATGAATGAATAAACACCATGCATTTCTTTTTTTTTTTTTTTTTTGCGGTACGCGGGCCTCTCACTGTTGTGGCCTCTCCTGTTGCGGAGCACAGGCTCTGGACGCGCAGGCTCAGCGGCCATGGCTCACAGGCCCAGCCGCTCCGCAGCATGTGGGATCTTCCCGGACCGGGGCACAAACCCGTGTCCCCTGCATCGGCAGGCGGACTCTCAACCACTGCTCCACCAGGGAAGCCCATGCATTTCTTAATGTATCCCTGCTTTAACAATCAGAAGTCAATGCTGTCTAAGGACTTAGTCTTAACGCTCAGCTCCTCCAAGCCTGAACCGGCACTAGGGCCTAGCAGTGACTTTCATGGGTTTATTTCCTCCTAAAAGCAGAGAACTCATAATGTCCCACAACCAATTTTGTTTCTGAAAGAAAACGGTGGCAATTATGAAGCTAATTCCATCTGATTTCCATTTCGGGTGTTATTGCATAAAAGCTTTGAGGACTGGGACATGGAATAGAGACAAAGAGGCCTTATTTGAAATGAGCCAAGTTGAGGGCAGCATTCCCCTCAAACTGGTGGGCAGTAAGAGAGCTTTCCAGAATGGAAATGTAAACTTTCTGAACTGCATAACTGCTTTTCTTTAGAGTTATTGGCGAGATTTCACACGAAGTTATGAAAGATCCTACACAGAAGGCGCTCTGCTCGAAGTTCCAGCCTGCCTTCACAAGCTTAAAAGTTCAAGCAGACATTCAATAGTTGGACGATTCTTAATTTTTCAGCCTGTTTAAGAATCAAAGGCTACAAAATAGTCATTCCCAGAACAGCCACAGAATATGTATGGTTTGCATCTCAAGTGTAGTGGGGCAATCTCTTAAATCTGTGTAGCAAAAGCCTGACAATGGAGATGTTCAGAGGATAAGCTTCGGGGCCAGGCAGACCTGGATTTGGCACGAGGCTTTGCCATTAGTTAGCTGCATGAGACATTGCTTTAACCTCTGAATCTGTTTCCTTATCCAAAAGCGGGGATAATGCCTACTTCTTAGTGGGTTTGTTTGTTTGTTTTTTTGTTTGTTTTGGGGGGGAGAGAATTAAGCATGTCACTTAGCATTAATAGGGTGATCAACTTCTGGCTTGCCCAAGACTGTCCCGTTTTCAAAAGGAAAGTCCCACATTCCAGGAACCACCTCAGGCCCCTGAAAACCAGGACAGTTAGTTGCCCCAATTATATAGCTTTTGACGTTAATTGTATTCGCAAAATAATGTCAGTCAAACATACCAAATTTAAATCAAAAACTTTCTTGTTCTACTGAAACCATGACTAATGCTACGACTACTTCTAAATACCAATAATAATAATAACTCTACAAGATCCACATTTGGATAAAGAACAAACTGGAGTTCTGTATTCTAATGGTGGGCACAGAAGGTTCCAAGCCATAAACAAATCCACTTTCAAATAATTACACTGTATTTAATTTGACAAATTAAACAATCAGAACAACAATGCATTGACTTGAAAGTATTTTATAAACGAGAAACTTCCGAGTCTGAGACCTCAGAGAGGCACCCATCCTTTTTAAAGCAGCACGATTATCTAGGAGGGTGGTAGTTGCTGAAATCTAGTCACAGCTTGGAAACCTCAGATTTGAAGCCCAAATGAGAGGGACAAAGATGAATGAGAAAGAGAACCACAATGCCAGATAGTTTCTCTAGAAGTTCCAAGAAAGAAGTTGCTTTGCCCTCCTCTGAGAAAAGAGCTATATAGATACACGGAACAATTACACCATTTGTACCTCTGGGACTATGACATTTTGTATGCCATAGATATTTTCCCCTGTGATGTGGTTTTTAGCCAGCCAAAGCTTTTAATTTAACAGCCAACCCTCTTTATTCAATGACAGGAAAAGAAAACGTGTCCCTATTGCAATTACTGGCTTAAAAAAAAATCTTATACTTCCCAACTCAATGCTGAGAGAAGCCTATAT
This sequence comes from Mesoplodon mirus, assembly GCF_964341445.2. Classification (NCBI taxonomy): domain Eukaryota; kingdom Metazoa; phylum Chordata; class Mammalia; order Artiodactyla; family Ziphiidae; genus Mesoplodon; species Mesoplodon mirus. The sequence goes on from NC_138992.1 coordinate 32,361,208, forward strand.
AGTACCTTTTCCTTTTGCAGCTGCTAATTTCACTTCTAAAATTCTTGTTTTGTGAGTTTTATCACCGTTGATTTTTGTTAATGGGCCACACTCTTGTTTCTCACCTGGTTTTACAGCTTTTCTACTCTTCCCTTGCCTCATGTTAACTTCTGCAGGTTTAGAATCATAGAGTTTAGTCCTCTGATACTGCCTCTTTAATTAGAAGTCATTTATTTGCTGCCATTTCTCAAAGGTAACCAGACTGATTGTGATAACTTCCTGGCAGATGGACGTGTTTCTCTTGGGGTTTAGAAGTCAACAGCCCAGCTCATTCTCGTGGAAGGAGGCCCGGACCCAAGAGGGCAGCTAAGTCAGCTCAGCTTTTCTCATTTTCTCCAAAATGGAAAGAGCGATGTTCTCTGCTTTAATCTGACTGCACAATATACCTAACACAGGCCTGCACCAACCTTTTCACAGTTCCTTTTAGACAACGAAGAAAAAAGGCTTACTTGAGTTCATGATTTATCAGACACCAATTTTCTGCAGAACTAGTATTTTTTAATTATAGAAATGATACATAATTATGGTAAAAGAAATTCAAAGAGTAGAGAAAAAGCACAGTGAGAAGTAACACTTGTTCCCATGCTCTGGCCACGCTGTGTTTTCCCCAGAGGTAATCACGGCCAGTCATTTCCTAGGGAGCGTTGCGGGGATTTTCTAAGCAGACACAGTATGGGGCCGCCTTATTCTCTCTCCCAGTATTCTGTACTTTCTTCTTGGCCTTTAACCAGACTTTGGATTATATATTTATTTGCTTGTTTACTTGCTTATTTCTACATCTTCATCAGATTAAAACTTCAAGGAGGGAGGGACCCAGTCTGTTCTGCTCACCACAGTGTCCTCAGCATCTAACTTAGCGCTCATCACATAAAGACCTCTGACAAATAATTTGATGAAGAACATGTGTGTGAAGATACATCTTCAGAAAGAAAGAGAAAAAAATCCTGGGGAACAGAACCTGTCTGCATTGTTCTGCCTAAACATTCTAGAACTTTCCTAGGATTTCAATCATGCTCGTGATTGATTGTTCCTTGCATCATCCCTGAGACACAGCCAGGAAGGTAGTTGTGTTCACTTTTCCCGAGGAGGCAACTGAAGTTGCTCAGGCTAAAGCAATTTGCTTGAGGCCAATGTCAACAGAGGTGGTGAGTTGAACTAAAGATGGTGGGAGGCTGGACGTGGGCCGTGGGCCTCACACCCAGCCTCCCACAACTGCCAGTGCTCACACTAAATTCTCCACCATTTTGCTCCAGGAAATGAGAAGGAAGACCATGAGGTTTAGAGGCAGACAGACCTGGGTTTGAACTCCAACACAGCCAAGTCACTACTCCCTCTGCCACACTGGCCAAATCCTTAACCTTCCCGAGCCGGTTTTCCCAGCTGGGGAATGATGTTACTTACCACTCAGAGCTGTGAGGGTTAAAGAGGATGCCATCTATACAGGGTGTCTGGCTCACAGCAGACACTGACAATGTTAGTTCCTTCCTCTCTGCCTTCCTAAAAGATTAAAGCCTGAGCCTTGTCAGCTGCAACTCAAGACATTTTTCTTCTTTTCAGTCAAGTCCTATTAAAAGGAGACACACAATAACAGACTTCGAGCTGTTCCCAAATTCCATGAATTTATTTGCTGCTGCTTTATTGGCATTAGAGAGGTCATTCAGGAAACATTTGATCTTAGCAACTCCACCAAGGGTCAGGATGCTAGCCTCCAGAAGCAGGGATCAGACTATGCCTCGGGCAAAACTCTCAAGAACTCCCCACACCTCAAGCAAATCCTGTGCAGACCACAGCCACTTGTACGAATTCAGGCTAACTCAGTCTAGGGGTTTTTATTTATCAGGTATCGGACGCCAAAGGGAGCTGCTGCTTTCCAACTTAAACCTCAGATAGATCAAACACTAGGAGGGCAGTAGAACCTGCTTTAAAAGAGCAGATGGGCTCCAACAGAACAGTCATCAATCACTAAAGGTGGGGAAGGGGGTGAGTGGGGCGTGGAGCCATGGGAAGTTTTTCTAATCTTTCTTTTTTGGCTGCATCCAAAAAAAAAAAGTCGTGGCACGCGGGAATCTTCATTGAGGCCTGTAGGATCTTTCCCTGCGACACATGGGCTCTTCCTGCAGTGCACAGGCTTCTCTCTAGTTGTGGTGCCCGGGCTCCAGGGTGCATGGGCTCAATAGTTTGTGGCACTCAGGCACTCTAGTTGAGGTGCAAGCTCAGTAGTTGTGGCGTGCGGGCTTAGTTGCCCCAGGGCATGTGGGATCTTAGTTCCCTGACCGGGGATGGAACCCGCAGGTGGATTCTTAACCACTGGACCACCAGGGAAGTCCCAATTTTTCTAATCTTAATGAAGTCCTAGGCCGACCTCATTCAAGCAGCAATCAGTGAGTACATACTAGGTGCACACCCCTGACGCAGGCTCCGGGGGCAAGGGAAGAGTACAAAGAAGAAGGTCTCTGCCCTGAGAGTCTTCTAATCGAATTGGGTTTTCTGCAGACCCTCAGGTGAATACTGAGTTTTCCAATTCTTCGTCTACATAAGGTAACAGCTGATATACAGATGCATTGTGGAAATCACCACACACACACACACACACACACACACACACACACACACACACACACACATCCCTATGCTGCTACATTGCTTCCTTTCCCCCGGCTTAAACTAGAATATGCATCAAAGTGTCCTTCTAAGAGGTTTCCCTCTCTGGTTGTCCTCAATGGCTTCTTTTTTTCGCTCTCCTTTTAATGTCATGTTTTTGTTTCTCTAGGAGAAACTCATATTTACCTTCCAAACTCTCCTCACGGATCTCGTATTACCACCAACCAGGAGAAATTCTGGGCTGGTCCCATCCTCCTTTCTGGATTAGGCCTCCCTCTTTGGTCACATCCACGTCTCTGAGGCTTCACCTACCTTTCCTGGACCACACCAAGCCTTGCTGACAGTCAGACACTGGAGCGGGTGAGGGAGAGGGGTGGGCAGGAGGCGCAGAAGGACGAGGCTACTTAGCTGAGAATCAGTCCAGGCATCAGCTAATTTCTTTGGCAAGGTCCGGCCACTTTGCCAAGAGTAATAAAGCAACTAAAAAAGATGCAACTTCTGAAGACGTGAAGGCTCACTGGGAGGCCAGCCACAGACTCAGAGCTTCGTCTGCCCCGAGCTACATCCACCATCCAATTTTCTACCTTAGCTGAACACTTGAGGCGATACCTCTGGAGAAGAAATACAAGAGTCCTAAGCCTGAAGAAACGGCACATTCACGGTGGAGAGTAAATGTCTGGAGGCAGCCCAGAGTTCCTGAGCAATTAATTAGCAGGAGAGAACAAGCAGCTACAGAGCTTCACCTTGCGTTGTTTGTTGAGCTCAGGGAAGGCTGGGGGAGGAGAGAGTCGATGATTTATCAGATGCTGCACAGTCAGAAAGGTCCCAAGTGACTGGAGCAAATCAAGGTTTACTAGAGAAAGAGCGCCCCACAGAGACAGTTCCAATTTGTAAGACATCATTTTTGCCACAATCTTTCTGCTAGTTAGCACCTATTAACACTGGGCATGAGACAGGGGCCAGAGGGAGTTGAAAGAAGAAGATGTGGTTTGTTTGGTGAGACAGAGAGTGGAGAAGGGCCCCGAACGCCGCTGCTCCCAGCTGCTCACAGGCATTAGCAACGTCAGCTGCCCCTCGTGGCCCTTTGGAAAGTGATCTGAACCGTGGACCACATCTATGTTGAGTAGTTGCTATCCCCTTCCAGGGGCCTTTTCTTTCCTTCGCAGCACCATCTCAAATCTATCTTCATTTATTCTGTATTATCTGCCTCCCCAGGCTCAGCGCCATTAAAATTGGCAGCTGCTGGCTTTGCAGGAGCAAAGGGTGTGTACTGAGAAGACTGCAGAAAACAGGGAGACTAAGCACGGTGGAACCAGATGACAGGCAGTATCAAAAAGGACAGACAGGGCTTCCCTGGTGGCACAGTGGTTGAGAGTCCGCCTGCCGATGCAGGGGACGCGGGTTCATGCCCTGGTCTGGGAAGATCCCACATGCCACGGAGCGGCTGGGCCCGTGAGCCATGGCCACTGAGCCTGCGCGTCTGGAGCCTGTGCTCCGCAACGGGAGAGGCCACAACAGTGAGAGGCCCACGTACCGCAAAAAAAAAAAAAAAAAAAAAAGGACAGGCAGAGACATCTGGATTCCGAGGAAGTAGCACCACATTGCTCAGCTCCAAAGGCAGCATCTGCATTGCAGGCTGTGACTGTCCTGTGCACACAAGGCAAAGGAGTGGTAGAAGCTGCTTCCTGAAGTTGTACAACAGAGGCCTGAATAGAAGACCCTACAGGGTCCCTGTGGTTTCACTGAGCACCTACCATGCACAACATCCTGAGCTGGGCACATGCTCCAGAGCCTGGGAGAGTTCGAGGCACACGCTGCTGCTCTATCACGTGCCCATTCGTCCCAGCCCTGGTCCACCACTTTCACCTGGCTGGCCCTCCCCATTCCTTCTCCTGCTCTCAGATATGGCTTCTCTTCCCCCAGAAAGCTTTCTCTGACATCCAGGTTATTCATTCAATCCCTTGACAGACTTTTGTTGCTCCCCTGCTAAGTGCCAGGCGCTGTACTGAGCACACAAGAGGTGCCCCTCCTGGGGGCTCCCTCAGCATCACATGACCCCCTGTATAACAGCACTTAACCACACTGTGTTATAATAGTGTATTCACTGCTACGTCTCTTCTACTAGACTGTGAACTCCTTGAGACCAAGGACTCTATTTTATTAAACTGTGCCTTTCTAGAACATCAAAAAAGAAAAACAATTGGCAACTGCTTCAGAGCAAAGGGCACGTGTGCCTGTTCCACTCTTGGATCCTTGGCATCAGAACAGTGTCTGGCACCCCAATGGCACTCAGTGGATGAACATCAGATGAAGGAATCCAAAGAGTGCTTATAGGACCTGATGAGGAAATTTTCCCGGCCCAGTGACTGGACAAACTTGGTCTATAAATCTGAACGGGAACACTGTGTAGACACATGCATGAGGATGCATGTCTTATGAACAGGTTCTTCTGGAGAAGGAAAGCTTTCTAAAAAGTGCCCAGGAACCATCAGCCAGTGGCCCGATGATGTCCAGGGGAACGCGGTGAGGTGCCAATAGTTCATCTTGAGGGAGCAAAGGCAGACCAGAAGAGGTGAGCCAGACAGTGCCTGAGCCAGGCACAGAAAACGCAGGAAGCTCTAACCTGGAGTACGAAACAAGCTAGGGAGAGACAGTATGTCAAAGGCCCTGGACGCAATAGGAAGAAAATTATTTTCCTTAGGCAGATTCTAGGCAGCTGAGATCTGTGTTGGTGCGAGATAGCTCTGCTGACAGAAGCTTCAATCAGAGGTTGACTTGTCTTGTAAGCTGCCACCTTAAGTAGAAACCTTTGCCTTTGAGGAAGCCAGGATGCCTGGTGGCTGGTGAGGTCTCAGGACAGGAAGACCCCTGATGCATTTCAGCAATTGTCTGAATGCTTAAAACTGAAGCTATCCGCTCCCTGATCTTATTTTGGAAATACTTACAACACAGCATTGTTCACTGAATCGTGAAAACAAAATTTCACAATTTTGTTTTGTGGCCAGCTTATCAGTGTGTGACATCTGCCCCCTGGTGCTGTGTTGGTCAGGTGCGTGGTCCTCACTCCCCTGCGACACAGTTTTCACTGTGGCCGGAGCCCGGGGCGGGCTGGCTCCACCCCGCCCCATTTTAACTACCACACAAGCTCCCAGAGTGCACGCGTGTGTGGTGTGCGGAGAGCTTGCCTGAGCTGCCTAAGTCTCCATTCTTATCTGTGAACTGGAGACAAAAATATCAACACTGTAGAGTCATTGTGAGGATCCAGTGAGATAATACAAGGAAGTGCTTAGCACCCCAGGCGGCACCTAGAAGGCTGCCCTCACGGGCCTAAGAAAGACAGGGCTAAGCACGACTTACTGGCCTTAAACTCTTATGGTCCATAACTGGAACTTATCTGCTGCCGGTTAGCATGTAAAGTGGTATAACCACTTCGGAAAACTGTGTCAGTATCTATTAAAGTCAAATATATCCCCATCCTATGAGCCAGGATTTCTACTCCTGGGTAGATACCCCAGAGAAGTGAATGTCCACCAAAGGGTACAAGAATGCTAACAGCTATATTGTTCACAATAGCCCCAAACTGGAAACAACCCAAATGTCCTTCAAGTAGAAGGGTTAAATTGTGGTATATTCATTTAATGAAATATACATAACAATGAAAATGAGGAAATGTTTGCAACTCACAACAACATGGATGATTCTCACTAGCAGAATGTTGAACAAAAGAAGCTGGACACAAAAGAGAAAATACTGTATGATGCCATCTATAAAAGTCAAACATAAACAAAAGTGGTCTATAATGCTAGATGTCAGAAGAGTGGTTATATTGTTGGGGTGTGGATAGTGACTGGCACATCCAAGTAACCGGGGTGAGGGGCACACAGGGGATTTTTTTTTTTTTTTTTTTTTTGCGGTACGCGGGCCTCTCAGTGCTGTGGCCTCTCCCGTTGAGGAGCACAGGCTCCGGATGCGCAGGCTCAGCGGCCATGGCTCACAGGCCCAGCCACTCCGCGGCATGTGGGATCTTCCCAGACCGGGGCACGAACCCGTGTCCCCTGCATCGGCAGGCAGACTCCCAACCACTGCGCCACCAGGGAAGCCCCACACAGGGGATATTTGGAGTGTTCTGTGTCTCCATATGGAAGATGGTTACATGGGTGTGTCACCTTATTAAAATTTATTGAACTTATGACAGACTTGTACATTTTTCTATATATATGTTATATGTGGTAGATTGCACTATTGCCCCTAATCCTTTGCTGTCTCTCTACTGGGGACAGAGTACACTTCCTTGTCCTACTGATGTTGGGTTTGGCCAATAGGAGGTTAGATGGTATGGTGTGAGCAGAGACATGAAATGTGTTTGCCCTCTTGGGTTTCTGCCATAGCCATGATAATATACCTCAGAGAGCTGCTGCTCTTTTAGCCTGATTCACAGAATAAAATACACAGAACAGACTGAGCTAGATCTGGAGCCTGAAGTCAGGCCTAGCCATTCAAATTGTGGCTGATTGTGAGGAGAAAAAGATGGTTGTTTTAAGCCACTGAATGTTGATTTGCTTTGTCATGCAGCATTATTGTGGCAATAGCTGACTAATACATTATTCTCTGACAAAAAAGTACTTTAAGATCTCTACGCTCCACTTTTCTAATAGTCACCTGTTTCAATTTAAAGTTACCAACACCCATCTCTAGCACTTACATGACCTATTCATGTCATCAGTCAAGTGCATCTCAGTTTCCTTGTCTCTGAAATGGGATGATGCTTACTTTCCATGCTCTTGGGAGGATTCAATGAGCCAGTAGAACTAAAAGCACTTTGTAAATTGCAGAACACAACTTTAAAGTGATGGATGACGGAAGTGAGGTTGGAAAGCAAGCATGTGACAGGCAAAGCCACTTCCTCCCATTCATGGAATATCTTGGCTCAAAAGGTGAGAGCACAGTGTGAGGAGGAGGTTAGGGTACAAAAGTCAGGGCCTGCCCTAGAGCAATGACCAAGCTTCTGAGCATAGTTCTGTGGGGCCCAGACTGCCTTGGGAGATGGCAATGTTGCTTGGGCCTCTAGAAGGCCAGCTTATGCAGACAAAGCAGGCAACACAGGACACCAGGAAGGCCACTGCTGCCCTCAGATCTACCCCCCACCCATGACCTTCTACATGTCTGAGGAGCCACCATCAGTGTTTCCTTTAATTGGTTGTGGTGCTGGGTGCCTTACTGCCTTTCTCATGGCACCTCTCAGTTCACAAAGAACAGGCCCATCTGTTCTCTCATCTTGGTGCTATTTCCATTGTGTGGATAAAAAACCTGAGACTCTGGGAGACTGAGTGATTCCTGCAAAGCTACTTACTTCATTGAATTTGCAACAGGTTTTCTGACCAAAGCTTAGAAGGGGAACTCACTGATGTGGGCAAGAATTCCATCATTAGATAACCCAGTTGGATCCTCAGAAAATAGACGGCGCTGGCCTGAGGGACAGGACCAGTAAGTCTTGACAGGGGAGAGGGGAAAAATGGATTTGGAGTATTGGGTAAGTAGTGGACTTTGACGGTGGGAGCTAGAGGGGATGGGGGAGATGAGGAAGTGAGAGGGAGGAACGGCAGACCGCTGCGCTGGTCTGCCAAGGAGCGGTCAGGGGCAGCAGGAGAGAAGAGAAAGCAGCAGGCAGGATGCCAGCGAGGTCCAGGCACTCCGTAGCCCTGCGTCATCTCCAACAGCAGCAGTGTGGGGTGACGCTGTCACCACATTCTGCAACAAGAACCCCCTTGCAGACCCTCCCACTGCCCACCTGGTTGGAGGGTGTGAGGTACAACACCGGGTTTGTCCCCTACCACGCCGGTCTTCTTCCCTGCCAACCCCTGAGATGGCCAACTGCCTGGCCTGAGACTCGTTCCCGTAGCCAGTACAGACCTCACTATCAAGATGCTGAGAGCTGCGACCGCAACGGAGGTCCTTGAACAAAGCTGTACTTAAACAAACACACACTTCCTTCAGAGCGCAAATATCAAGGAGCCGTTTCCGCTGATTCAACAAAACACAGCAACCCTCAAGGCAGGGGGTGGGAGGTGGAGCCTTGCTATTTTCTTTGCAACACTTCTCACACGGCGGGGTGGAGAATTTCCCTCGGCGAGGTGAGCTGCCACTGCTCCTTCCCTGGGTGCTCTCTCAGCTTAGCTCTGCCCTGAAGCAACCTTCTCCCCCCCCCCCCCCACCGTCTCCGGTCCCAAGTCTGTTCTGTGGCTGCGACCTACCTCTGTGGTCCGGAGGCCATTCTGTTTCTGGGTCAGGGGGCCTGAGCTGAGGCCCTGGGGATTTGGGCACTGGGTCCCACAGCTCATCTTCTTTTCTGGGTTGGATATTCCACTTGGGGCTGTCGATCGGGGCACACCGTTGGAGGACACGCCATCTTCCAGCCCACCTGGGGGAGGGAAGCAGAGGACGCGACTAGAGTCTTGCACAAAAGCAGTTACTGAAAACAGTCTCCAAGAGTGTGGGAAAAAAGACAGCCAAGGAGAAGAAAAAAAGTCAAGCAGAAATCCCACCATGCAGAGCTACCATTTTCTATAAGAACATGTGTGGTGTTTTTTTTTGTTTTTTTTTACAAAAATGAGACTTTAAAATAATTTTGTAACCTGAAATTTCTACTTAATAATACATCAATGACATTTTTCCATACCCGTAAATATTCTGCCATATGATTTTTCACATACTTACTCTGTCATTGTATGGATGTGTCACCATTTAACTAAACCCCTCTAATTGGATATCTGTTTTCACTATTTCATATCAAATGTTACTGTGATGAAACTCCTTGGGGTTAAAGCTTTATTCTTAATTACTTCCTTAGGATAAATTCCTAGAAGTGGGTTACCGGTTTGAAGGTTATATATCGTTTTTTACATAATTCCACCTCAAGGTATTGGACTGAGCATGTATTCCTTCCATGAAATGCCAAGAAATGATAGAATGAAGTTTAAATATAGCCTCATTGAAAAGCAAGAGGAGGGAATTCCCTGGCAGTCCAGTGGTTAGGACTCTGCACTTACAATGCCAAGGGCACGGGTTCACCCCTGGTCTGGTCAAGGAACTGAGATCCCACAAGCCATGTGGCATGGCCAAAAAAAAAAAGAAAGAAAGAAAAGCAAGAGGAGGACTACAGAGAGAAATTCATGGATAAAGAGTATCTGATTGAAAAGATAAAAGGCGGCCCAGGGAGCATGAGGGCGAGTGCCAAGTGGGAGACGAGAAGCCAGCAGAGGCTCTGTCATGGCCACAGGGAGGCCAAGGGCAGCCAGGTAGGTCATTCTACTCCTCCACCAGCTGAGGCCAGTCAGCAATGACGGAGCAGTCTGTCAGGGTAGGACATTGTGATATAAAAAGAAATATATATTTGGTCTTTGTCCCCAGTTCCTGGCATAGAGTTCCTAAAACTCTTGTCATTTCCTGAGTAACAGGGGTGACGGCAGCATCTTTTGTTACATTTGGTATTTGCTCGCACTTCATGACACAGAGCTCCCAAATTCCTTGGAATTTCATGAGTGATAGGACACAGAGGAGCCCTATTTGGTATAACAAGGCAGCTCCTGGTGGCCCCTAGATAGCTTCAGATGGGGGCTGGTTGCCAGGAAGACCTACCCTTGATTAGGAGCTTGGAACTTTCAGCCCCACCTTCCAACCTCTGGGGAGGGGAGAGGGGCTGGAGATTGAGTTAGTAACTGATGATGCCTCATGATGAAACCTCCATAAAAATCCCTAAGTGACAACGTTTGGGGGAGCTTCCAGGTGTGCTGGGAGGGTGGCACACGCCAACTCCACAGCATCAGAAGCTTGTCAGAAGCTCCTGCACTTGGAACTCTTTTGGAGTTCTATGTACCTCTTTATCTGGCTGTTCATTTGTATCGTTTATAATATCTTTTTTTTTAAATTTATTTAATTAATTTATTTATGGCTGTGTTGGGTCTTTGTTTCTGTGCGAGGGCTTTCTCTAGTTGTGGCAAGCGGGGGCCACTCTTCATTGCGGTGCGCGGGCCTCTCACTATTTTGGCCCCTCTTGTTGCGGAGCACAGGCTCCAGACGCGTAGGCTCAGTAATTGTGGCTCACGGGCCCAGTTGCTCCGTGGCATGTGGGATCTTCCCAGACCAGGGCTCAAACCCGTGTCCCCTGCATTGGCAGGCAGATTCTCAACCACTGCGCCACCAGGGAAGCCCCTATAATATCTTTTACAATAATCTGGTATACATAAGTAAAGTGTTCCTGAGTTCTGTGACTCATTCTAGCATATTACTGAACCTGAGGAGGGGGTATGAGAACCCTGATTTATAGCCAGCTGGTCAGAAGTACAGGTGGCAGCCTGGGACTTGCAACTGGTGTCTGAAGTGGGGGAGAGGCAGTCTTGGGGGACTGGGCCCTTAACCTGTGGGTCTGTGCTAACCCCAGGTAGTTAGTGTCAGAATTGAATTGAGTAGTAGGACACCCAGTTGGTGTCTGGAGAGGTGGAGAATTGGTTGATTTGGGGGATAAAAACCCACACATTTGGTGTCAGAAGTATAGTGTAGAAACAGCACAGAGAGGGCCTTGGCTCAGAGAGAAGGGCAGGGCTCTCAGGGGCTAGTGACACGTGAGAGAAAGAGAAAAGTCATGCCGAGAGGGCTGGCTTTCTGAAAACAGTCCCAGTGGAGTAAGGCAATAGTTGTTTCCAACCTTGCCTTCCAAGCTGGCTTCTTAAATAGATGCAGCTGATGTTCTAACAGGAAATTTCAGTGACAGAAATCGGTACAAAAATAAGAATATACAAACAGTTGGAGAAGGTCAACACCAAAAAAGAGAGACAACAAACTCTATAATGGAGACCTCAAAGGAAATGGAATTAATACAGGATGTAGCACAGAATTTTAAGTAAGTGTATTTAATCTGCTCAGGAAAATAAGGGAAGATAATATGAGGACAAGAGTGACCAAAAAGGTTCCATTAGAAATATTTGGAATAATAGTTTCGGTTTTTTGAAAATTTATTTATTTTTGGCTGTGTTGGGTCTTCGTTGCCGCGCGTGGGCTTTCTCTAGTTGCGGGGAGTGGGGGCTACTCTTCATTGTGGTGCGCCGGCTTCTCATTGCAGTGGCTTCTCTTGTTGCAGAGCACGGGCTCTAGGTGCGCAGCCTTCAGTAGTTGTGGCTTGTGGGCTCTAGAGCACAGGCTCAGTAGTTGTGGCGCACGGGCTTAGTTGCTCCGCGGCATGTGGGATCTTCCCGGACCAGGGATTGAACCTGTGTCCCCTGTATCGGCAGGCAGATTCTTAACCACTGCGCCACCAGAGAAGTCCCTGAAATAACAGTTTTAACTGTTGAAATGAATTTTAAAAACTCAATAGAGAAGCTGAATAGCAGGACAGGCACAGTGAAAGAGCAATTTGGTGAACTGGAAGAGCAAGCCAAGGAATTCTCCTGGAAGGGGTAAGTGAACGTAAGAAAAACACATTAAGAAACACAGAATAGAAATCCAGAAATTACAACCTTAATCTAAGAGGAGTTCCAGAAAGAAGGAGCAGAAAAAAACTGAGCAGAAGCAATACTCACAGAAATAATACTAAGTATTTCTCAGAACTGAAGAAAGACATGAAAGCCCAAATTGAAATAGCCTACCAAGGGAATGTAAATTGGTGCTGCCATTACGAAAAATAGTACGGCGGTTCCTCAAAAAACTAAAAATAGAGTTGCCAGGTGATCCAGCAATCCCAATGTTGGGCATATACCCAGACAAAACTATAATTCAAAAAGATACATGCACTCTTACGTTCACAGCGGCACTATTTATAATAGCCAAGACATGGAAACAACCTAAATGTCCATCGACAGATGAATAAAGAAGATGTGACATATATATATATACAGTGGGATGTCACTCAGCCATAAAAAAGAATGAAATAATGGCAACATGGATGGACCTAGAGATTATCATACTTAGTGAAGTCAGAAAGAGAAAGACAAATATCATACGATATCACTTATATGTGGAATCTAAAACACCCCACAAGTGAACATATCTATGAAACAGAAACCGACTCACAGACATAGAGAACAGTCATGTGATTGCCAAGGGGGAGGAGAGGTGGGGGAAGGAAGGATTGGGAGTTTGGGATTAGCAGATGCAAACTAGTATATATAGAATGGATAAACAACAAGGTCCTACTCTATAGCACAGGGAACTATATTCAACATCCTGTGATAAACCATAATGGAAAAGAATACGAAAAAGAATATATATGTATAATTGAGTCATTTTGCTGTACAGAAGAAATAAATACAACATTGTAAATCAACTATACTTCAATAAAATTTTAAAAATATATATGAAATAGCCTACCAAGCACTTGGCAGGACAAATAAAAAGAAAAACGCAACCCAGACAGATCTTAGTGAAATTTCAGAATGTCATTGATAACAAGAAAAGTTTCAGAAGAGGGGAAAAAATCAAGAATGAGATTGACATCAGGCTTTTCATCAGCAACTAACAGATGTAAGGAAACTATGCAACAATGTCTTCAAGATTTCAAAAGATACACACATTTTAAAGTCTTTTGCAATTCATTGCCAGATTTATCTCTATAAGTCTTTCTCCAATCACCCTATTGCCCTTCTGCTAACAGTATATGAGATGGCAATGTTCCCAAAACCCTCACAAACACTGAACGTTTTCTTGCTTCTTATCTTTGCCAATTTAAGAGGCAAAATAAATTATCTCATTGCTTTGGTTTATACTTCTTGATTTACCAGAGATATTATTTATGTGCCTGTTGGCTAATTGCGTGTATGTGTTTTTTAACTGTCAAGTCATTTGCCTATCTTACTTTTGGGGTGTTAGCCTAGGCTTGCTTTCAGTGAAACTTAAGGAAAACAAACAAAATCCTTTCCCAGAGTGTTGAGAAATTATTTGCCTTGAGGCAGGCACAGTGTATCTGACATACTAAGGGAGGGAGGAGCAGAACTGATGGGGCTGTAGTCCCAACACAGCTGAGGGGGTAATGATCCAAAGGACACACGTGTCCACATGTCACCCACCTGCTCTGCCAAGTGCAGGCTCTCGACCATGGCCATGGGATAGAAAGCAGAATTCAAAGCATTGTAAGTCACAATAGAAGATGCCTGGTCCGAAGTTTCCTGACTGGCATGCACTGATTAAGTTCCAGATGTGCAGAGAAATGGATTCCTTCAGCTGGGCTCGCCCCAAACCTTTGTGCCCCTCTTCCTCCACCAGCTGGCAGCCTGCCCCCCTTCTCTTCCCATCCTCCCACCATCCTGTATCAACAGTGCCTCAAATGCATGTGTATAGACACCCCAGCACACATACTCAATCTCCATCCCCACTGCTCCTGCAAACAGCTGTCCCTTGGCCTAAGGGAGTGCAAACCCAGAGAATGAATCAGGTGAAGAGGCCCATGAAGACCCTGGAAGCAGGTCTGGTGTGATTTGTGCTGGTAATTCCAGGGTCCTGGCACCCACAGAAGAGTCTAAAACAGAGCTTTGGGACTTCCCTAGTGGTCCAGTGGTTAGGACTCAGCGTCTTCACTGCTGTGGGCCCCGGTTCAGTCCCTGCTCTGGGAACTAAGACCCCGCAAGCCATGCAGCATGGCATGCATAGATAGATAGATAGATAGATAGATAGATAGATAGATAGATAGATAAATATAAATAAAATAGAGCTTCTCACTGTGGTCCAGGCAAAGTGTTGTTACTGGTCTGCTGTGGGATAAGTATAAAACTGAACACAAGCATTTGGAGGTATCTATGGCAATCTGACATTGCTGGAACACCCAAGATTGAACTTGTCTGATCGAAGAGGGTATAAGACCAGTACCAGTGCTGTCAAACTCACATGGTGAGTCACAAGTGCTGTGAGCTGTATATTAATCATGCACATAGGATCACTTATTTGTCTGTGATGGACTGGGGGGAAAAAGGCAACTGGTTCTGAAGGAGGGATGGAGGCTTTGGTAGGTATGATCCCTTGGCCCCTGGATAACTTGCCCTGTATGGAAGGGTGGGGCCTGGGGGCGGTGGGCAGAAAGGCGGGTCTCTAAAGCACAAGACCAAGGCAGATACCTTGCTTACCTAAGTGTAGGGTGCTTCCTGCCCTTGGGGCTGCTGAGTGGGATTCAACATTGGCCAGTACTGCCTTGCCTGTTTACCGCAAGGGGCCATATGGATGTTACCATTTTCTCTGTGGGTCATAACTTGGTACCTGGGTTGAGGGCAGGTAAGAGGCCCTACTGAGCCATCCACTGAATGCACCATGGTGCTTCCAGCTTGCATCCAGATGACCCCCACTTTGTCCCACCCTAAGACACTTCAAGATGCAAACCTGACCCCAGTCCTCCCCTTGCCCATGGCCAGGCCCCTAAGGGGGTTAGAGGACATGGAACAGAGCTCCCTTCCCCCTTCCCCCACAAGGTAACCCAGTTGTTGACCCAGGAGGAAGGTGACAAGGCAGGAAGGGGAGGCTGAGGGCAGCAGGGGCCAAGAGCAGACGGTGGAGAACACATCGAGGGAAGCAGAGAGGCGACGGGAAGTGGGACCAGGCACGATTTAGAGCTCCAAGCCCCTGGCACACGTGCCATTGTTCCATAGTATTTCACATACAAAACACAAATTCGAAGACAAAATTATTAAGAATTTCAAGATGGCGACTGCAGAGCATTAAATCCGAAGCACAGGCCCCTTCTGAGCCCGGCAGGCCCTGTGGGCTGCACGGGTTGCACACCCATGAAGCCAGTCCTGACAACACTTAAAAGAGATCAAGGCAGAGCTGCTGTGGCTGAAGTACAAAGAGGCAGTCCTTCCCTCTAAGCAGCCCAGTTATTCCCTGGGCATCTCTACTGCACCTCAGGGCTTCTAGAAACACCGCTGGAAAGTCACTCATTTGGTCTAGTGTTTTCAGTTTTCATTGGTAACTGAACAAAAGTTAGAACTCTGTTTCATTTTTTTTAATATTAATTTTTATTGGGGTATAGTTGCTTTACAATGTTGTGTTAGTTTCTGCTGTACACCAAAGTGAATCAGCTATACGTATAAATATACCCCCTCTTTTTTGGATTTCCTTCCCATTTAGGTCACCACAGAGCA
The DNA here is from genome assembly GCF_964341445.2 of Mesoplodon mirus. Classification (NCBI taxonomy): domain Eukaryota; kingdom Metazoa; phylum Chordata; class Mammalia; order Artiodactyla; family Ziphiidae; genus Mesoplodon; species Mesoplodon mirus. The sequence goes on from NC_138992.1 coordinate 32,376,963, forward strand.
CTGAGTAGAGTTCCCTGTGCTGTACAGTAGGTTCTCATTAGTTACCTATTTTATACATACTAGTGTATATATGTCAATCCCCATCTCCCAATTCATCTCCCTCCCCACCTTGGTATCCATACATCTGTTCTCTACGCCTGTGTCTCTATTTCTGCTTGGCAAATAAAGAACTCTGGTTTCTTAATCCCCAATCTAGGGACTTCCTCATTGATTAAATGGGAAGAACAATGCCTACTTCACAGGCTGTTTTAAGGATTAAACAAGACAATATATATTAAGGTTCTAACGTGTTTGGCACATACATTGTACTTATTATTACTCATGGTCCAACACCAGCTGCCTTGTCTCCTCATGGCATCTCGCTCCATTAGCCATATTAGTTACATTCTTGATTTATGAGTCACACAATCAGGCCCTGTGAAGTGCTAAAAGACTGGCCCACTGAGGCTGATACACAAGCAGGAAAGCTCTGGCCATAAGCAGGGAGACAGGGCCAGGCCTGGGGCTGGCATTGCCAGTGAGCAGGCTCATCTGCTCAGTGTGGTCAAGAGTTCACTGCAGGGGGTCAGGAATATGGGGTCATTTACTGCTAGTTCTGCCTGCAATGAATCAGGTGGTTTTGCTGCATGGATTTAATTTGACTTGTATTTTCTAGTTCCAAAAATAATAAACTCAGTATTAGAAAACCTGTAAACTACAAAAGCACACAAAGGAAGAATAATTTTTACCTCATCATGCAGAGATAACAAGGAGGTGATGTCCTTCTGACAGATGCTACTGGTGCCCCCGCCAAGGTTCACTTACCCGACCCTTGCACGCATCCCCCAGCTGTGGTGGATGCTGGTGGCTGATAGCTCATGCCTGCCCTCTTCTCCTAAAGCTTGTCCTTGGCCAAAGGAGGTCCCCTCACGGGCAGAGGCTTGGCTGATTATGTCAGGTACAGCCCATGGCCGATAAGTGTCTAAAAGCGTGTGGGTGGGATAGGTGGGGGAAAGGTGTGTATACAACAGCCCAGCCCCCTTGCCCCTGAGCAGGACAATTTATACAAAGCAACTTTTCTCCAGAGCAACTCAGGGGATCAGGCCGGGGCTAGACTGATCCTGAAACTGCATCTTTGCCCAGCTCCCGCCCCTGGCCCATCCTGCTTCCCTTGTTCCCTCCCTCACACGGTTCTCCTCCAAGGAGTATCTCCAGGAGTCACTCACATAAAATCCCCATGTCAGGCTCTGCTTCTAGAGAACCAAACCTAAGACAGCATATATACCCTGCACGCTGGATATGTTCTGTCTGCCGCTCCACACTCACTCTCCCCTCCTCTTCACCCTGCTCCAGGTCGCAGAACACTGACTTGAAAGCACCATATTAACAGGCTCCCTTGCCCACTGGCTTCTAGTTGGGTTTGCCAATGGGCATCACTAGCTACTGAGGTGGAGGCTCTTCAGCAGCATTCTGAGGTCGGGTCTTTATTTTTCTAGCTCCCTCCCGGCAGGGTTTCCACCGGTGCACCGTGTCCTCTATACACTCCTCTACCAGAAAAGGGTAGAGAACCAAGAAAATCCAGGGAGGTTGTGCCATTAGGAGGTTCCTGAGGACTTCAAGGAGAGCTCAGAGGGGTGGTGGGAAGAGAGAACAGATGGTAAGTTCCTGAGTAGGGAGGTACAGATGCTGTATCAGTCAGAGTGCATAGCTGCAAGCAACAAAAATTGACACCAGTGAATTAAAGTAGAAAAGTGACTCATTTAAATTATCTGAGGTGCTCAAAGAACACTTGAAAGGGCTAGAGGCTGAGACACAGAGGCTATCAATCAAGGAACAATGTCCCAAATCCTTCTATGGAGCTTGTCCCACCAACACCTGGACCCTGGCAACTCACCTCAGCATTGCTGCCACAGTTATATTGAAACATTGTTGTTGCTTTTCTGAAATTCAAGTTTAATTAGGTGTCCTGAATTTTATCTGGCAACCCTACTGGGTGCCAAGTGCCCCAGACTGGGGGACATTGTTGTGAAAGTTGCACTGTACTAGACCCCGATCTCCATCTGCATCTCTACTCCACACCACCCCTCTCACGCCTAGTGCGTGGAGGAGTGACCCTTATTTTATAGGAGAGAAAAACTGAAGTTTAACTCAGGTTACGTATATTTCCAAAGTTTGTGGTCTTAGTAAGTATTCACATTTCCTTTGAGGAAAAACTCCCAAGCAGGCAGTTCTCAAATTTTAGTGTGCATGAGAGCCACCTGAAGTGTCTTTTAAAATACAGATCCTTACATCTAATCCCCAGAACTCCTGATTCAGTAGGGGCCCAGGAACATGCATTTTAACAAGCTCTTTCCATCCTTCCTCACCTCCAGTGATTCTGAAGCAGGGAATTCTAAAGACTACACTTTTAGGCTCCTGACATAGAGATCAACACTCCTACTGGTTTTGAAGGTTGCCTGAAAAATGTCCATCTCTATTTCTCTCCACAGTGGTAGTAAATTGAGGGACATTTGTGTGCCCCTAGGGTATGTCTTTTTTGGACACCCTTCACAAAATGTTCATTCCACCCAGAAGACAAGCCAAATCACTGAGTTTGCCAAAAGATGGCAAACAGCTGTGTCCAAAGCTTGATGACAAATTGCCGCCAAGGACTTCTTGCCAGTTTCTTGCTATTTTGGAAATGGAGCTGGGAGAGGGGCAGAGCGTAGACGTTAAAGGTGACAGCCAGAAGCCATGTGGGGAGCAGGACGAGGGGCAACTCCTGCTCAGCCCTCAGTGACGGTGATCACAGATTTCAAAGTCACGGAAACCACCTGCAAGTCATTCCCTCAACGATCAAAATCCAAAGTATAAGTCATTAGCAGTCTGTTTGGGAAGAATCTCCTAAAGTCACCTCAGATAAAATTCTGGCTCATCAAACACTATCTGGGCTCAGGCTCGGAACACATAGGTGATGGTAATTCTGTGTGAACTGAGTTATAAATTAAATAAACTGCAACTACCCAGCCACTTACCGAGAATCCATTTCCTCATTTTTCAAAATGAACTAGAATAGGAAGGTGTCTGTCATTTCTTCAATCTGATGGGTAATTTTTGAACATACATAATGTGTAAGAGGCTTATATGAAACTTTTTGTATGGCTAGTATATGAAAATCCTTAAAAATGGTGAGCAACCCTTACATTTACTGTCAATTGATTTTGGGCAAGGGTGCCAAAGCAATTCAATGGGGAAAGAACTGTTTTTTTCAAGTGTGTAGGATAACTGAATATCTACACGCAAAAGATTGAAATTGGAACCCCACCTCGCAATATATACAAAAGTTAACCCAAAGTGGATCAAAGAATTGCCAAACGTAATTGCTTAAACTATTAAACACTTAAAAGAAAACATAGGCATAAATTTTCACGGCCTTGGATTAGGCAATGGTTGCTTAAAAATGACCCCAAAAGCACAAGCAACAAGAACATAAAGTAGATAAATTGCAGATCATCAAAATTTAAAACTTTTGTACTCCAGAGGACATCATGAGTAATGTGAGATGACAGTTCACAGAACAGGAGAACAATTTTTGAAATTATGTATCTGGTGAGGGATTCTTACTCCCCAAAACCCATACAACTCAACAATAAAAAGACAAATAACCCAATTAAAACACAGGCAAAGGTGGTGAATAGACATTTCTCCAAAAAAGATATGCAAATAGTTAACAAGCACATGAAAATATGTTCAACAGCACTAGCTATCAGGAAGATACAAATCAAAATCACAATGAGGTATGACTTCACAACCACTGGAATGGCTACAAAAAAGACAGATAAGCGTTCATGAAGATGTGGAGAAGTTGGAACCCTCATACACTGCTGGTGGGAGTGTAAAATGGTGCAGCCACTTTAGAAATCAGCCTGGCAGATCCTTCAAGGATTAGACATAGATACCATACGACCCTGAAATTCCACTCCTAAGTATATACCCAAGAGAAATGAAAACCTACATCCACACAAAGACGTGCACATGAATGTTCATAGCAGCATTATTCATAATAGACAAAAAGTTGAAATACCCTAAATATCCACCAATTGACGGATGGATAAATAAAATAGGTATATACCTACAGTAGACTATTATTTGGCAGCAAACAAAATGAAATACTGATACATGCTGCAACACTGGTAAACCTCGAAAACATTATGCTAAGTGAAAGAAGCCAGTTACAGAAGGCCACATATGGCATGATCCCATTTACATGAAACTTTCAGAAAGAGGCAAACCTACAGACAGAAACGTAAATTAGTGGTTGCCTGGAGCTGGGGTGGTTGGGTGGGGGGAATGAGGAGCGACTGTTAATAGACACAGGATTTCTTTTTAAGGTGATGAAAATGTCCTAAAATTGTGGGGATGGTTTCAGAGCTCTGAGACTATACGAAAAACCATTTAATTGTACACTTGAAATAGGTCAATTGTATGGTATGTGAATTACAGCTCAATGAAGCTGTAATTTAAAAAATGGTGAGCAACACATTTTGGAATGTTATACTGTCTAGAGAGAATGAAGCACATTTGGATTTGAACAGCGATAGTCAACACATTTTGGAATGTTATACTGTCTAGAGAGAGTGAAGCACATTTGGATTTGAACAGCGATAGTCAGGGAGAAGGATGGACACCTGCAGTACTAGCCTCACAATCCCCAAAGGTCATGGGTCCTGACTAGGAGGGCACTGGAGATGAATCACCAGCCTGTTACATCTACTCCTGGCTGTGGGGCTTGGTGGTGGAAATGGCTCCGCCACCGTGGTACCCAGCAGCGTGCAAGAAAGACGCCTGCTGAGAGCAACAGCTGGAATGGAAAGGACCACGAGAAGGAAGGAAAGTCCCATCTGTCCTTGGTGAAATCAGGCCTGAATTCTTCTCTCCCCAAAGAGACACCCAGGAGACAGCAAACAAGCTAGAGAACTGGGAGGCAACCCAAAAGGAAAACTCAGAACCTCACTTTTCTTCTCCCTACTGATGCCCTTACAACCTGTCAGTCTTACCCTCCCCTCTCTCTTTGATTCCCTCAGTGGCACCTCCCTTCCTGTGGCTTCCACCTCTGCTCTGAGATCACTACAGAGCAGATTCTCCATGGTGGGTGCGGGCCGTATCTCTGCGTTAATTACCGTGTAGCTGTCTCGACTCTAATGAAAACTCAGTTCTCCCGCCCATCAAAGATCTTATTGCTTTTCTCTTCTGACTTACTTCACTCTGTATGACAGACTCTAGGTCCGTATATGTATAGCTGATTCACTGTTATAAAGCAGAAGCTAACACACCATTGTAAAGCAATTATACTCCAAAAAAGATGTTAAAAAAAAAGATCATTTCTAAGGTAGGCAATACTGCTATGTCCATAACAATACCTTATGCTTTTCTGAAGCCTTCCTCCCAAATTGCGCAAAACACTTCCCTGATGTCCTTCCCTGTCCTCTTTGTCTTTCCTTGAATAATTCTTTTTTTTGGTGGCTATAAGGTTACAGGTTATTTTTGTTTGTATTAAAGAAATATTTTTTTAATTGAAGTATAGTTGAAGTACAATATTATAAAAGTTACAGGTATATTGAATAATTATCTTAGACTTTAAAAATGTCTACGTTGTGTATTAGTTTGCTAGGGCTGCCACAACAAAGTACCACGGGCTGGGTGGTTTAAACAACAGAAATTTATTCTCTCACAGCTCTGGAGGCTAGAAGTCCTAGATCAAGGTGTCAACAAGGCTGGTTTCTTCTTTTTTTTTTTTTTTTTAACATCTTTATTGGAGTATATGCTTCACAATGTTGTGTCAGTTTCTGCTTTATAACAAAGTGAATCAGCTATACATATACATATATCCCCATATGCTCTCCCTCTTGTGTCTCCCTCCCACCCTCCCTATCCCACCCCTCTAGGTGGTCACAAAGCACCAAGCTGATCTCCCTGTGCTATGCGGCTGCTTCCCACTAGCTATCTATTTTACATGTGGTAGTGTATATATGTCCATGCCACTCTCTCACTTCGTCCCAGCTTACCCTTCCCCCTCCCCGTGTCCTCAAGTCCATTTTCTACGTCTGCGTCTTTATTCCTGTCCTGCCCCTAGGTTCTTCAGAAGCTTTTTTTTTTTTTCAGATTCCATATATATGTGTTAGCATACAGTATTTGTTTTTCTCTTTCTGACTTACTCTGTATGACAGACGCTAGGTCCATCCACCTCACTACAAATAACTCAATTTCATTCCTTTTTAAGGGCTGGTTTCTTCTTAGATCTCTCTCCTCGGCTTGTAGATGGCTGTCTTCTCCCTGTGTCATCCCTTTGTCTATCTGTATCCTAATCACCTATTTTTTTTTTTTTTTTGCGGTACGCGGGCCTCTTACTGTCGTGGCCTCTCCCGCTGCGGAGCACAGGCTCCGGACGCGCAGGCTCAGCGGCCATGGCTCACGGGCCCAGCCGCTCCACGGCATGTGGGATCTTCCCGGACCGGGGCACGAACCCGTGTCCCCTGCATCGGCAGGCGGACTCTCAACCACTGCGCCACCAGGAAAGCCCTAATCACCTATTCTTAGAAGGACACCAGTCATACTGGATTGGGACCCAGCCAAATGACCTAATTTTACCTTAATTACTTCTTTAAAGGGTCTATCTCCAAATCTAATCACATTCTGAGGGTACTGGTTGTTATATCAATATCCCAATTTTGAGGGGACACAGTTCATCCTGTAACACCTTGCTTTTCCTTTTATAATGTTTCTATTTTGCTGATATAAGAAATAGATGTTTCACGTAGAAAATCTGACTATATTGGTAAGAAAAATATAAGAAAATGAAAATTATTCATAATCCCACCAACCAGGGATAGCTGTTAGTTGTTTTTCCTACTATGTCCTCAAACATTTTTCACTGCATTGACACACATAGTTTTTAAGACATGAGATTATACCCTAAGCCTGTTCCATTTTCCCCCTTATCTATCACACCACTTCTGCTCAGGCTCATTCCTCCTTCGTCTGCTTCTTCCTCTTCATAGATCACTTATTCTTCTATCATCCGTCTTTCAATTATCCCAACATTTGAAAAATATTTATTCAGTGCCTACTATGTGCCAGGCACTATGCTGGGTGCTGGGCTTATACCTGCGACTGATAGTCCAGTAGGGCTGCAGTCTCTCAGCTCAATCCTCCCCCCACCCACCTTCCTTTTCCTCCTGCCTCTCCCGGTCTCTTCTAAGTCCCTGAGTTCCACACCAGAGAGGATCCCGAGGACGGAGGGAAAGATTGAATTCTCACTGATGGGAGAAGGAAGACAAGAATTTGAACTGGTGTTGACACAATTCTCTGTGAGAGATGGAGGGCGAGGCAAGGCAGAGGACACTTAGAAGACAATAAATCAGATCCATTGTGTATCTGACTCTGCCTTCCTCATCCACGTGGTCCAGTCTGGAGCCCACCTTCTTACTCAAGCTGAAACTGCCTCTCCAGGGAACTGTTCAACCGCAGGCACCTTGACAAGCGGTGTCCTTCCCATGGAACATTCTCTCAGGGAGATGCACTGATGCCTCAGGATAAGGTCCCACGAGTCGGGTGGGAGGAGGACGCTCCTCCAGTGACTGGGGAATTCCTTGGCCATAGCCCTGCCCCTCGTGATCCCATTTCTTGGTAAGTAAGCTTGAATGGGGAGGCTTACTTTGATCTTTTTTTCTTACCTCATTTCCTTATGTGTCCAGACAGGCATCCTGCTTGTGGCCTGGCTTCTTTCCACAAAGTCTGCAGATTTAATCAGTCAGGGATTTAAAAACACCTGGGGGGCTTACACCTCACACTGCTCCAAAAGTGGCTGGCTCCATGCGAGTCTTCATGGCCTGCTCTAGACTCCTGCTTAGTCAGTGAAATTTGTCCTCAGGGAAAAAGTCTTCCAACGCAATTTTCTTTTTGCCTTGGTTTAATCACTTTTGGGGTGGTTAGCCCTTTAAGGAAGTGGCAGCTGGTTTCCTGTTTTTTGTTTTAAACTCCTTGACATTTTCTAAGTTTAGTACAACCAGCTTCTTCAGCAGGCTCTTTCCTGGCCAGCTGTAGCTGGTACTAAATTGTTCTCTTAGGTGGACATTGGAAATTTCGTGATAAAGCCTTACTAGATGTAAGAAGTATATTTGGGTCAATCAGAATTAGGAGATTTAGGTCAACTGAATTGAAATTTTAATTCTTGAACATTTAAAATCATCCAAAGCAATCTATCAGTCCTCTAGCATCTCTGAGTGCCTCCCCTGTGCCTACTGGCACTGGGGCTGTCCTTAGGGGATATAAAAGACTTGCCTGCCTGGATCCTTCCTGCTTCTGTAATTTAATTGGAAATTTAATAGCTTATTTAAGAATTACTGGAAAATAGAGCCATGCAAACTTTAAATAACAAGGTATCATTTCTTACCCATCAGAGTGGCAAAAGTTAAGAAGTCTGATAATATTAAATGTTGAAAGGGTGTCAGTGAATGAGTTCTCTCATACTTACTACTGGTGGGAGGGCAAACGGAACTATATATTTTGGAGGACAATTGGTAGAATCTACGCAAGTGTACAATGTGTGCACATCATGACAGCAATTTCAGTCGTCAGTATCTACTGCAGAAAACCACTTACCAGAGGCCTGTCAAGGATGTTCTTTACACCCCCATAACAGTGAAAAATGGAACCAACGTAGCCATTCATCAGTTGGATAATTACTAAATTAACTGTGTTTTATCTATACTGTGGAATTCTATACAATAATTTAAAAGTATACAGATTTATGTAGCTAGAAGTCCAGTATATAATAATGAATGGAATAAAGCAAGTAGAGGATAAATATGTACAAATGACAGCTTCTGCGTAGGAAAGAAAAAACTATATTACATACTGTGTTATTATTATTTTTTTGCATAATGATACATACACACACATATAGATGTGTATAAATATATCTATCTCTATATATATGTGTATGTGTGTGTGTCGTGTGTATACACCCAACAAACTGATAACAATGTTTGTCTCTAGGGAAAAGACAGGGGACCAAGATCAGAGGGTGGTTATGGGGACTTATCTATTACAGTTCTACTTTTTAAATATATTACTTGTGAAATAAAAATGATTAAAAAAAAATAGAGCTAGGTCATATTCTGTCTTTTCTCCTTGGTAACAACTTTGGACCCACCCAGAATATTTGGCTATTTGGCTATCTGTTTATTTATTGGCTGTGCTGCTCAGCTTGCAGGATCTCAGTTCCCCCACCAGGGCCTGAACCTGGGCCACGGCAGTGAAAGCACTGAATCCTAACCACTAGACCACCAGGGAACTCCCAGAATATTTGGCTATTTAATTGTTAGTTGTTAGATTACATTTAATCATCAAATATGCTATAAAAAATGGTAATCAAATATAACGACGCCCAAGAACAAGGACGATACACAAAAATTACTGCATTGCTATTAGCCTATTCTATAAAGGCAGTTCAACCACTTTAAAATCAAGGGGTGAGGGACTTTCCTGGTGGTCCAGTGGTTAAGAATCCACCTTCCAATGCAGGGGATGTGGGTTCAGTCCCTGGATGGGGAACTAAAATCCCACATGCTGCGGGGCAATTAAGCCCGCGCTCTAAAGCCGGCGAGCAGCAACAAAGATCCCATTTGCCGCAACTAAGACCTGACGTGGCCAAATAAATAAATTTTAAAAAAAATATTAAATAAATAAATAAATAAAATAAAATCAAGGGATGAGATGTCTGACTCTCTGTGGGGCAGTCCGACAGTTCACTGAGGCACCCTAACAGTAAATGTGGATAGAGCAAATTATAGTTGTTGGTTAAGAGCCTGGGGATTACTCATGTGATTGAGTTCAGATGTGGTTAATCCTCACAGGAGAGCAGATTCTTGGGCAGTGTTTAAAAGGAAAGACTGGGCGGTTTGGGCATGAAGGGTAATAGAAGAAATGAAACAAAATTCACATTTGTGGGCTCCCAGCAAGTGCCAGCCCCATGCTCAGAGCTAAAGATATAAAGATGGAAAGACTCCTGAAATCACTGCTAGCTAAGAGCACAGGTCTGGAATTTGATTCCCAGCTCCATTATCACACCAAGCTTCAGAGTAGGTGTTATGATCCTCCCCCCATCCTTTTTTTTTCCAGAAGAGGAAACTGAAGTTCAAGGAGGTTAAGTAACCTGCTTGAGGTCAATACCAGGCTTCTACCCAACGTCAGTCAGACTCTAGAACCTTTGCTTTCACATGCATTTGTGTTTACTCACATCATTTAAGAAAATCTACAACGAATCATATTCTCCCTTTTCAGGGCTAGGCAATAACAAGGAGATGTATGGTGCCATCGAAATAAATGAAAGGCTTTTTGTTTGTTGTTTTATAGATAATCCACAGCTCAGAGAGGTCTTACTCCTCCAGGGTGGAGCAGGTCTTTGGAATACTTCAGAATCCAAGTAACTTGCCAGCAGAATCAAGGTCACACTGAAGCACAGACAGCCAGGAGATGAGTATATTTAATTAAACCACCTTTGTGCATTTTCTACCCGTCGGACCCCTGATATTGTCCTCCTGCCAGGTGCTGAGCCCTCTGGTCCCCCATGGAAAATTCAGCGTCTATTCCCTAACACTCATTTTCTACGCTCAGCACCTCCCGTTTCAGGGATGCAGCCAGTTGGCCTTGGACAATATCTATTCCAGGTGGGAACATGACTACCTGCTTGGGAATGGAAAATAATTACAGGGACGCTCACAAAGCCAGGGTGTTTCAGGCATCTGGTGATCCAAGCAAGAGGACAGAGAGAAGCAACCAAACAAGGAGGAGAAGGGATGGTGGCCTGTGGATTCCATTCCTCACCAGGCAGCCAGAACAATCTTTTAGAACCACGAATCTAATCCCGGCCTACCCCTCCACTGACTTCTCACCGCCTTTAGGCGAAAGACCCCAATCCCTACACGCCCACAAGGCTCTTGGTGAGTTCTCTTGCCTCCTTGGGCTTCACGGCTTCATGTTTGCTATGCTCCTGCCCTGTTGTATGCAAAAGGTGTCTCACCCCCTATACACACTCTCCCTTCTACCCACAATGCTCTTCCCTCGGCCTGGCTGATTCTCTGTCTCAACCTGAGCGTCACTTCCGCCGGGGGCCTTCCCAGACTCCTCCCTCACACTGACTTGGGTTCCCCTGTTTCCCTCCCAAAGCGCCCTGTACGTCTTTGAAGCATTCATCACTGTTGGAATTTTTTGTTCCAGGCCTGCCTGCCCCACTAGTGTGGTTGCTCCACGAAGCCAAGGACCATGCCTATCTTGTTCATGACCAGGCCTGGCATGTACAGGCATTCGAGAAATGTCTGTTGGAAGAGCGGCGAACCACTGAGCAGGTTGCCAGAGCTGGTATCATCACTCAGGAAGAAGCTGCCATATAGACCTCTGTGTATTCCGTGTTTTCTCCCTTGATGTACTGAACAGCCGAATTCCAAAGGAAGCAAGTGCAAACGTGCAACATGCCAGCAGTTCCAACGACTGTGGAGGTGTCAGGGAGTAGAGGAAAGAGCTCACATAAACAGTATCGTCAGCCCCCCGGAGAGACGTGTCAGATGCTGCCAGCCACTCACCCCACACTCCTCTTCAGGTTACTGTGACGCCCAGGGGCTCCCAAGGCTGCCGTCTTTCCAGGATCTGGGGCTGCGTGCAAACCCAAAGGCAGTACTGTAGGTCTCCCCAGATTCCATTTGCCCTTTGGGGGCTCGTGCTGCAGGAAGGAGGGATGGCTTCCCCTTATCATGAAATGTCACAGCCCTCTGGCAAAAGCAGTTCTCCCACAACCTCAGCCCAGTAAGGTGACCCGGTACCCACCTACAGGAAGGGCTGGTGACCAGACTGGGCAATGCTGCCTGGGGGCTGGCGACGGTACAGGCGAGAGGTGAGTCACACCGGCCTTTCCTTTCCCCTCTCTAGAGATGGCTGCCTCACTGCTGAGAAGGGGAGTTTTGATGGTGGGGCCTGGGAAAGGTGCCAAGGGCCTGACCCCTGGGCCTTTTGAGTCCAGGCAGGAAGGTCTACAGGGCCAGCTTTGTACAGAAGAAGAAGAACCCCCCAGCCTCCAAAGTGCCCCCTCTTTTCCACCGATGCTTGAAATTCCTTACCCAGGGGACAGTGTCTTTCATACTATGATTAGCGCTAAGGTTTAAATTTTAGTTCCAGGAGAGAGAGCATGGTAACTTAAATTCCCCTCTCTCCACCTCTCCCAATCTTTTAAAAGCAGAGAGGACTCCTGCATGCTAGAATGACCTCACGGCTTGCTTCTGAGTTGAAGAATCCCGGTAATTAACCGGTAGAAAGGAAATCAAAGAACAAGGAGACATTAAGTTGATTTACTTATTAGGGTCTAGGCGGAGAAGGAGCAAGAAGCAGAAAAGCCATGTCAGGGACAGAGAGAGGAAGGAGAGAGGTTTACGGAGAAGGGAGCCACTGCCTGGTTTGTAAAAAAATGTCTGAGTCAGAGGATTTCAAAGAGGTTTTGTTGGGCTTCCCTGGTGGCGTAGTGGTTGAGAGTCCGCCTGCCGATGCAGGGGACACGGGTTCGTGCCCAGGTCCAGGAAGATCCCACATGCCGCGGCGCGGCTGGGCCCGTGAGCCATGGCCGCTGAGCTTGTGCGTCCGCAGCCTGTGCTCCGCAACGGGAGAGGCCACAACAGCGAGAGGCCCGCGTACCGCAAAAAAAAAAAAAAAAGACGTTTTGTTGTGCATCAAAAGTAAGCTCCTTCCAAAATCCTGCCATTTGTGACAACATGGATGAACCTGGAGGGCATTTTGCTTAGTGAAATAAGCCAGACAGAGAAAGACAAATACTGCATGGTATCACTTATATGTGGAATCCTAACAATAATAACAAAGAGTTAAACTCATGGAAATAGAGAGTAGAAAAGTGGTTACCAGGGGCTGAAGATGGGGGAAATAGGGAGAGGTTGGTAAAAGGGTACAAACTTTCAGCTATAAGATGAATCAGGTCTGAGGATCTAATGTTATAACATGGTGACTGTTATAATCACCGTATAATACTATATGGGTGGGTAATAGTATTATAGTGGGTGATAATACCATATTGTATAATTGAAATTTGCTAAGAGTAGAGCTTAAGTGATGGGTATGTGTTAATTAATTCGATGGGGGGAAATTCTTTCACAATGTACACATGTATCAAGTCATGTTGTATACTTTTAATATCTTACAGTGTTATTTGTCAATTATACCTCGGCAAAGCTGGAAAAAATAAAAAACTCCCTCTTTTGTGATACTTTTCTTGTAAGATAGAGCAGGACTTGAATTGCTTTTTTTCCCTTCATTCCGTATCTCTGAATCTGCCTCCATTTTGAGACTGAACTTCTTGGGGCCCTAAGTGCCTGTGAGCTGAATGACTTAAGTTCATAGTCATTCAGCAAGCGTCACTGGTGGCCTGCTGGCTGTACGACCAGGACACGCGTGCTACAGTGGGGCAGCATTGGAGCCAGGCAGGCCTGGGTTCAAATCCCATCTCTGCCCCTTACAAGCTGTGTGACCTTTCTAAAGTGACTTAATAATAACATTCACCATTTTTTTCCTTTTTTGGCCTACCAAGTATCAAACTCTTTGCTATAACTATTTCCATTTTACAGACTAGGACACTGCCTCAGAGAAGCCACGAAACTTGCTCAAAGACAAGCAGCCTGCCAATGGCGGAACCAAGACTCAATACTCAGATCTGTGTGACTCCAAAGACATCTTGTTCCCATCTTCTGTCTCTGTCATTGCCCCACTACTTAGCATCACTAAGCCTCAATTTCCTTGGGTAAAGGATGAGAATTATGATATCTGCATCAAAGATTGGTGATAAAAGGGAAAAAGGGTAGGCGAGCCTCGCTCTGGGCCTGGCACACAATCAGGGTTGATTTCTCAAATTCCCACCCCCAGGCACAACAAGAGCTGATATCGGATCTTTTCTTAAGAATAAAGGGATGCGAGGGTACTAGGTGGGTGAAAGAAAATGGAGAAAAGAGATGGGGGAAAAAGAGTATTATCAAAGATCAACTGTGGCAATTCTACAACTTTGTCCCAGAACCAGTCAGGGCACAGCAACTCCTAAAGGGTGTACGACCCAGAGACTACAGGGACCCAGGAAGCCCATCAAGAGGTCAGAAGGTTGAGCTAATGCAGGAGCCCCAGATTACAGAGCTGGCTGGTTCATTAAGGTCTCTTTACTATATGCAGGGCTGATATGTGACACATGTGACAGGGATAAAAGATAAAACACAGTATCCACAAGCCCTCACTGGGCCTCACCTTCTTTAGAAGGACAGATCATTTGGTGCGTGGCCAGCTATGGGCCTTTGTTGTGCTGAAGAGAAATGCACAGAGCCAGAGAAAACAGGCCATGGACCAGCGGTTCATGAATATTTACTGCATTTTTCCGAGGTGCCAGGCTCTGCTCTAGGGCTGGGACTCAGCAGTGAAGGAGGGAGAGAGTCAGTCCTTGCCCTTTGGTGGAGATATTCAGGATGCAGGCAAGAAAGATGTCCAAGAGGTATTGTTGGTGGCAAAGTACAAAAATAGGCCAAAGAGAGGCAGAGGCCAAATCATGGGTGGTCACGGGTACCCTGTCAAGGAGTTTGGACAGTGTCCTGCGGGCAATGGCAGCCTGAGAACAGTGTGGAGGATCCACTTGAAGGGCTTGAGCCTGGAGGCAGGGAGTCCAACAAGGAGAGCCTTGCCTTTGGGGCTCTGCCCCCTTCTGGAGACGCCCTTAGCCCTCTGAATGCATTTTTAAGGTGATTATCTTCCCAGCTGGAGTCACCAAATTGGAAACCACTCTCAGAAGGCTGCGACTGGTAATTATGCCACTTCAGAAAGATGCCTTTTGCCAAAATACACACCTGACAAGTGCAACTGAACATTTAGAAAGAAAGGGGCAGAAAAGGAAAACAACAGTAAATTAATTAGGATAATCAACTGTAACCACAGTCTAGATGAAAAGGTTTTCAGTAACAATTTCAAAAGGACACAGCCAGAATGGACAGGATTAAGCTTCACAAGCCATTTTCTACAGCTCACTATGAATGTTTAAGTAGTTGGTGAGATCTAAAATCCCTCTGTAGCAGTCACGTAAGACAGATACCGTGAGATTTCTATCAGAAGCAGAAATAAAAACTCCAGTGGGGCTGCTTTGATTTTGTATTTCTAAAATGCACTAATTGGCTCTTATACCCCCAGTTCCTGTCTCTGATCTTTCCCTGGATAGTTTTAAAAGCAGGTTTAAGCTTAATTTTTTCTTCTTTGAAGTCAAGTTCAAGCTTCCCACCCTCAACAAGTTCCTGCAAGGTTCCAGGAGTAGGTGCAGTTGGCTTTGCTGTAAATCATATTACCGTTCTCGATATTTACAGAAGGAGGTGGCTCTTCCAATGGAAGGGTTTGACCCACATTATCTGTAAAGTCAGTGACCTGCTTGTGTGACCTGATTCCATCTCAAATGCATGGATTCCATTTTGAAACAGGTTCTGCTGAGTTTGGTATAACAGAACCAAGGGATGTGAAGCCTGAGAAGAATCAAAATCCCTTCTAGGGATTTTCTTCATTGTAGAACAATAGCAAAACTGATTTTTCTCCAAGTTTCCCAAAGTATCTGGATCAGACCTCAGGAACATACCAGAAGTTAGGTAGCCCTGTGGGAAAACTTCATGAGCCCAAGGTCATGCAGGGACTTAGACAGATGCAGTCCTGGGACTGGCATACTCAGGCCACTACTGACTGCTGGCTCTGTTGTTGTTGTCCAAAAAAATCAGCACATGGTGGCTCATACTTCACTGAGAAGATGGCTACTCTAAAAATCCTTTCCGGGGTGGAGCCTGAGCAGGGTGGCAGGGTGCCAAGGCCCGAGCCATGGGACCCGATCGAAGGCGGCGCCGAGGCCGCTGGGCCCCAGCAGGCCGCCCTAGCCGCTGCCATGGGCATCAAATTTTTAGAAGTTATCAAACCTTTCTGTGCAGTTCTAACCAGAAATTCAGAAACCTGAAAGGAAAATCCAGTTTAGAGAGAAGGTACTGTGGACTGCTATAACCTTCTTCATCTTCTTACTATGTTGTCAGATGCCACTATTTGGAATCATGTCATCAGATTCTGCAGATCCTTTCTTCTGGATGAGAGTTATTCTTGCATCCAACAGAGGAACTTTAATGGAATTGGGTATCTCCCCAATTGTAACATCTGGTTTGACTATGCAGTTGTTAGCAGAAGCCGAAATCACTGAAGTTGGAGATACACACAAAGATAGAGCCCTATTACACACAAAGATAGAGCCCTATTCCATGGAGCCCAGACACGTGAGCATCAACACAATTAAAGAGCGCTTTCCAAATTGGAGAAAAAACAAAAAAAATCTTTTCCCCGCTCTGTTATAATATATTCCTCTCTCAGAGACTACATCCATCTTCACCTTCAATTTCAACTTCATCTTCAACTGAGTTAAACTTCAAGTTAACTCACATCTGATACCCAACCCTCTGCTACCAGTTCACCTCAACCAGTACCTGCTGAACCCAGTACATGCCAGACACGTTACCAGACTCTGGTGCCTCACAGAGACATAGTTACAGTCTTCACCCAACAGGTATTCACACTGAGTGAGAAAGTCAGATACAGAAATCACTGCAGTCCTTATATATCAAGTCATCCTTGTGCTCCAGTCTCAAAATGATATCAGACTGAAGGAAACCACGTTCAACGCTCCTAAATTATTAGAAAATAATCTAAATCCTTTACTTGCTTTTCTTAGAGATAAACAAAAGGAGTTCCAGTCATAATCCACTGCAACACTTTATAATATCCCTATATCCTTGAATTAGTAATTTGGAAAACCAAATTATGGGCATAGTGGAAATATGAGGAAAAGTTCAACGACATGGAAGATGATGGATTAAAGAGGATGAGACTGGAGGAAGGAAACTTGGTTAGGACTATTACACTCTCTGGAGCCAGGAGGGGATGAGGACTTCAACTCAAACAGTGGGGTGGGGAGTGGGTTGAATGGGATGGATTCAAAAGACAGTTAGTGGAAACAAGAGGGTGAGATTCAGGAGGAGACGCCCACGGTCCTGCAGAACCAGCTGCAGTCCAACTTTTCTACGTGGAAGTCCCTCAGGTCACGTTAGACTCGGCGTATGCAAAGGGAGCTTACCATATTACCTTCGATCCAGTTCCCTTCCTGACTCTCTCATGTATGTCAGTTATGCCATGAATTTTCTATTTCTAGCCTCTGGTCTTAAAAGCTTGTGAGTTATTTCCTTTCTCTTTTTCTTCTTCCCTATAATCAAGTCTGACACTAAGCTTTGTCATTTCTTTCTTTTATGCATCTTTCCAAATAGCTCTTTATTCTCCTTTTGCTCCCATTGGAGAGGTCGGGCTCACCTCTCCTCTAGATTACTGCAATAGCTGACAGCTGGCCTCCTTAAGTCCAGTCTCTCTCCACCATCCAGAACATCTATATCATGACAGAAAGACGAATCTTCCCAAAGCCTGGCTTTCCCCCTCATACCATATTGCCGCACTGCATCAGATCCAAACACCTCTGCCCTGCTCTAAAGAGCTCCATCGTGTGGGCTCACTGTCATAACACAGCTTTGTTCTAACTACATACCTTACCCTCCAGGCAGGCTGGCGTCCTTATATTCCCCAGAAGTGCCAGGCTCACGCCCACCTCGGTAACTCTGCTCAGGGTGATCTCTTCCCTGCAGGGCTCTCCTTCCCTCCCTCACCTTTCCAACCTGGTGAGGGATGACACGGACCAGGGCTTGCTCAACAACATCCCCACCTGTCATCAACATCCCCCCGTTCAGCACTAAATGATGCCTTGTTTATTCCAAGTGCCAAGGTATTCTCTCCCTAGCTAGGATGTTCATTCCCTAGGGAACAAAGTCTGTCACTTTGCCCAGTTACTTCTGCTAATCTAAGAAGAAAAAAGATCTCAAGGGAGCTTTAGCATTTTAGTTTTTGCTCTCATTTTAAGAAAAAAAACCACTATGCTTTTCTTAAATAAAGCATGGGAAATATAACAATAATTTTGGAACAAATTTGCACACAATTTGTTCTCTAATTCATTTTTAATTATTAAATTACATATTTTATTTAAAATGAAACTATAACATAGGTTTAAGTCTTATAACCTCTTAGAAAACATGAATATCACCATCTCTACAAACTATAGTGGATATAGTCCATTTTTTTTCCTTCATCAGAATTTTTAATGGTCCCAAAAAGAATCAGAAGGGGGCCTCCCTGGTGGCGCAGTGGTTGAGAGTCCGCCTGCCGATGCAGGGGATACGGGTTCGTGCCCCGGTCTGGGAGGATCCCATATGCCGCGGAGCGGCTGGGCCCGTGAGCCATGGCCGCTGGGCCTGCGCATCCGGAGCCTGTGCTCCGCAACGGGGGAGGCCACAACAGTGAGAGGCCCGCATACCGCAAAAAAAAAAGAATCAGAAGGGAGTTTCTATTTATAGAGAGCCTATTAAATGTCAGGTACTGACTAGTTGCTTTCTTTTAAGCCTCCCTACTATACTGAGACAGGTGCAAAGGCAGTTTTTTCTTTAAAATTGACTTTTATTTAAAAGATATGCTTAAAAATAGCGCTTGGGTATGAAGTTGAAGAAATGCAGTTTAAAGTCTAATGGAAATTAAAAGTACTTCAATTGCCACATTTTTAGAAAATTAATTAATTTCTTTCTTTTTGGCTGCATTGGGTCTTCGTTGCTGCGCACAGGCTCTCTCCAGTTGCGGTGAGAAGGGGCCAGCCCCCACCCCCCACGGTGCATAGGCCTCTCACTGCAGTGGCCTCTCCTGCTGCGGAGCACGGGCCTCAGTAGTTGTGGCATGCAGGATCAGTAGTTGTGGTGCACGGGCTTAGCTGCTCTGCAGCATGTGGGATCTTCCCAGACCAGGGCTCGAACCCGTGTCCCCTGAATTGGCAGGCAGACTCCCAACCACTGCACCACCAGGGAAGCCCCAACTGCCACATTTTGACTTTTCAAAGAAAATAATGAAACATTGTTTTAGAAAGTTGCCTAATAAAATAAAGATGTGAGATTTCATAAGAAGTTTTAAGAAAAAAAATTTTAAAGCATGAATAAATTAAGATATAGAAAAATATAAGTGTTCATCACAGTTGAATACATTGTGGCATATTATCAAGCAAATATCAAACAAAGTGTTTATACATTTCATGTATTGAAAGGTTGAGGCAGGGGAGGGTGTGTCAAATGAGGGGACTCTATAAAGAGTATAACCGGAGGAACATGCAGGCAATATTTCTTTTCCATCAGAGGTTCCTTTAAACTCCCTGCACCTTCCCAGAACCCATGCTCCCCACACCGTGCAGTCCAGTTTGCTTAAGCATAAAATTATCAATCCTTTCGCATTTTAAAATGATATATTCTTCATTAGAGATTCTCTCCCTGATCTCCATAGTAATCCCACAGCCCCTTTGATAGAACCTAAGATTCTAAACCACAGCAGTCAGCTTGTCCTCCATGGCTACAGTATCTTTTTCCCAGTAACCTCACCCTCCCACCTTTTGACTGGGTCATCTGAGTTGGAGCATGTGACCAAGGGCAAAGCCAATCAACACTCTGCATTCTCAGGGACCATGGGATTGGCTCAGGGGTATCACATGACCCAAGCCAGAAACTCTCAGAATCTCTGCAGGAGCTAATAGAAGAGGCTCTCTTTCCCACTCGACTTGAATCTGGGAGCTTTGAGTTGGGGCTGTTGCAGTGCGAGGGAAGACCCTTTCTGAGAATGGAGCCCACACAGAATAAGGGGCTTGAGAGACAGAGAGGGAGACATGGGGTCCCTGACATCATGTAAGCCTTGAACCCAGTCTCACTGCAAGGCAGTCCCCTATACCTGGCCTTTCTGTTACCTGAGCCAATTCCCGTCCCTTTTTTGCTTAGAGTTTTATCTTGGTGGATATTGATCTGTTTGTTTATTACTTGCCACCAAAAGAATCCTAACTGACTCACAGTGTAGATCTTCAATAGCACTCATCCAAGTTCTGTTCTGAGTTGACTGGACATCAACTCACAAAAGATTGTCTCAAGTTTGAGCTTAAGCTGGGACCGGCACTGGAGTTCAGACATGTCAGGACCAACTGGTGGGAGATAGCAGCATATTTGCATTAGCCTCCCCAAAATAACTCACCCTAAGGGACGAGCAGCCAGGCCCAGCAGGCCTCACCCAGTAAGGAGAAGAGCCCAGCCTCAAGGTCAGAGGGGAGGAGCAGCTTTAAAGAGAATCAGCCTTTAGCCCTGAGATCTGTCTTCTGTCCACAACCTGACCCAAGGGAGCATAAGCAAAAATTCAGAAAGCTGCTTGTCAAAAATTTGTCTAAGTCATAGGGTACAAACACCACCACTGGGGGACCCCGCTAAGCTTACAGCATAGCACAGAAATGGGAGAGAAGTCTTCCTTCCTACTTGATAATATAACTCTGCTCATTCTGGACATCCCGGGTCTAAAGCAGGGTTTCTCAGCCTCAGCGCTATTGACATTTGGGGATGGATAATTCTTTGCTGGGGTGACTGTCCTGAGCATTGCAGGAGGTTTGGCAGCCCCCTGGCCTCTACTCACTAAATGCCTACAGCACCACTCCTGAGTTGTGACAACCCAAAATGTCTCCAGACCTTGCCAAATGTCCCCTAGGGGGCAAAACTGCCTAGTTGAGAACCTCTTCTTTAGAGTCTTAGTGGTTGTGGCCATAACTAAGGGGGACTTCAGTGCCCACTGGAAGTGGCGGTGATGCCCAGTCGCAAAAATAAAGGTACTTGGAAGATATGCCAGCACCCGGGATATGGGTGTGGGGAGTGAGGACAGCAAGTGAGGGGGCAGTTTCTAAAACAGAAAAAAAAATCCCAAAAAGCAAAAACAGCACCCCAGGCTAGCAGAACAGCAGCTGGCCAGTCCCACCTTGGGGACACCCTGAAATACTTTGGGAGATTGCAAAGGGCTAGGGGACCGCGAGAACAAGTAAGCAGTGGTGAGAAACAGTGAAACATGCTCTTTGTTTTTCCTGTGAGCTCCTGTGTACCCAGAGGCCGGTGAGACCTGAGGATCTTTGGATTAAACCTGGAAAATCCCATAACTTTGAACCATACCAAATAGTTTTGGCTCAAGATTACCCACTACTATTCTCTCGGTCACAAGTCAATTTACCCACAGCCAAAGGGGAATAAATTCCAGACTCTATTTCTGGGGTGTGGACATTCCAGTATGTGCACTGGCAGAGAGAACGCAAGAAGGTGTTTCCTAGGCAAATTTAATCAAGAGTCTCCAGGGCAGCAGGGAGATTAGCTTGGGTGAAGAGGAGGCACTGAGACAGAAAACAATCCCTGGGCAATGGAAGTGGAGCTTGGTGACAAGAAGCAAGGCCCCTTGGAATTTTCAAAAGGAACCAGATTCATTGACTCACCACATTTTCCTTGGCCTCTTATGTCTGATGCTGAGGTGCTCTAGTGTCATGGGAATTGGCTTTACTGTCAGACAGAGCTGGAGTCCAAGCCCTCCAACATCATCTATTTGTTAAATGATCTTGAGCAATTTACTTCTCTAAGTGTCAGTTTCCTCACCTAATAAAGCAGCTAGAGCAAGCCTGACACTAGGGCAGGTGCCTTACGACATGCTAGCTGACTTTCCCCAAAGGGAAGCAGGAGGTGACTCCTGGACATTCCTTCAGTGGACAGTGATCACTGGGTGCTGTTACTTGATGGACCCTGTGGGGGAATCACAGGCCAATACGGCTTGGTCCCTGCCCTGAAGGGGCTTGACATCTCATTCTTCAATCCCACTGAACAAACATTTAAATTATGTGCAAGTATAGAACTGGGCATGTGGGCTACAGTGAGTGCTAACACAAGACCCTGGCAACAAGCAGAGGAAAGAAAAGAGGACTCATATGAAAAGGAAATGGAGGGTGGGCCCCACTCTCCAGGCATGTAGTAAGTGGGGAAGGAGACAAAGTAGTGAACCCAAGCTTCCCACAAGTGTCCACTCCCATGGTGCCTTGTATTTCAAGTTCAAAGCCCTTCACACACTTGTGACTATTTTATTAATGGCTTGGCTACTGTTTGTCTCCAGTGTTAGAGAATACGCCCCCTGAGGACAGGGACTGTGTCTAACTTGCTCTACACTATACTCTTAGCACCAGCACTTAGAAGGTACTCAGAAATAGTGTACATCTTGATATGATACTATGCATAGAAAATCCTTAAAAAGCCCCTGGAAAACTACTACAGCTCATCAATGAATTCAGTAAAGCTGCAGAATACAAAATTAATACACAAATATCTGTTGCCTTTCTACACACTAACAATGAACTATCAGAAAGAGAAATTAAGGAAACAATCCCATTCACCATCACATCAAAAAGAATAAAATACCTAGAAATAAACCTACCTAAGAAGGTAAAAGACCTGTACTCAAAAAACTATAAGACAATGATGAAAGAAATTGAAAATGACACAAACAAATGGAAAGATACACCATGTTCTTGGATTAGAAGAATTAATATTGTTAAAATAACCATACTACCCCAGGCAATCTACAGATTCAATATAATCCCTATCAAAGTACCAACAGCATTTTTAACAGAACTAGAACAAATAATTTTAAAATTTGAATGGAAACACAAAAGATGAATAGCCAAAACAATCTTGAGAAAGAACAAACCTGGAAGAATCACACTCCCTGACCTCAAACTATACTACAAAGCTACAGTAAGCAAAAACAGTACGGTACTTAAAACTCCTAGAAGAGAACATAGGCAAAATATTCTTTGACATAAATCATACCAATGTTTTCTTAGGTCAGTCTCCCAAAGCAATAGAAATAAAAGCAAAAATAAACAAATGGGACCTAATCAAACTTATAAGCTTTTGCACAGCAAAGGAAACCAAAAACAAAAGGAAAAGACAACCTATGGATTGGGAGAAAATATTTGCAAACAATGTGACCAAAAAGGGCTTAATTTCCAAAATATACAAACAGTTCATACAACTCAATAACAAAAAAACCCAAATAACCCAATCGAAAAATGGGCAGAGGGGCTTCCCTGGTGGTGCAATGGTTAAGAATCCGCCTGTCAATGCAGGGGACATGGGTTTGACCCTTGGTCCAGGAAGATCCCACATGCCCTGGAGCAACTAAGCCCATGTGCCACAACTACTGAGCCTGCACTCTAGAGCCCGCAAGCCACAACTACTGAGCCCGTGCACCTAGAGGCTGTGCTCAGCAACAAGAGAAGCTACCACAATGAGAAGCCTGTGCACCGCAACAAAGAGTAGCCCCCACTCACTGCAACTAGAGAAAGCCCACGGCAGCAACAAAGACCCAATGCAGCCAAAAATAAATACATAAATAAATAAGTAATGGGGAAAAAAAAGAAAAGAAAAATGGGAAGAAGACCTAAATAGACATTTCTCCAAAGAAGACATAAAGACGGCCAATTGGTACATGAAAAGATGCTCATCATTGGTAATTATTAGAGAAATGCGAATCAAAACTACAAGGAGGTACCACCTCACATGGGTCAGAATGGCCATCATTAAAAAGTCTACAAATAACAAATGTTGGAGAGGGTATGGAGAAAAGGGAACCCTCTTACACTTCGGTGGGAATGTAAATTGGTGCATCTATTATGGAAAACAGTATGGAGGTTCCTCAAAAAAATTAAAAATAGAGCTGCCAGATGATCCAGCAATCCTGGTCCTGGGCACATACCCAGACAAAACTATAATTTGAAAAGATACATTCACCCCTATGTTCACAGCAGCATTATTTATAATAGCCAAGACATAGAAACAACCGAAATGTTTACTGACAGATGAATGGCTAAAAAAGATGCAGTATGGGAATCCCCTGGAGGTCCAGTGGTTAGGGCTCCACACTTCCACTGCAGGGGGCATGGGTTCGATCCCTGGTTAGGGACCTAAGATCCCACAAGCCACATAGTGCAGCCAAAAAAAAAAAAAAAAGAAGAAGACGGGGCATATATATATATATATATATACACACACACACACACACACACACACACACACACACACACAATGGAATATTAGCCATAAAAAATGAAATAATGCCATTTGCAGCAATATGGATGGACATAGAGATTATCATACTTAGTGAAGTAAGTCAGAAAGAGAAAGGTAAATACCATATGATATCACCTACATGTGGAATCTAAAATACAACACAAATGAACATATCTATGAAACAGAAACAGACTCACAGACATAGAGGACAAACTTGTGCTTGCTAAGGGGGAGGGGTGGTGGGGAAGGGAAGGACTGGGAGTTTGGGACTAGCAGATAGATGCAAACTAGTATGTATAGGATGGATAAACAACAAGGTCCTACTGTATAGCACAGGGAACTATATTCAATATCCTGTGACAAAAAATAATGGAAAAGACTATGAAAAAGAATATATATATATATATATATATATATATATATATATATATATATAACTGAATCACTTTGCTGTACAGCAGAAATTAACACAACATTGTAAATCAACTATAGTTCAATAAAAATTTTTTTAAGAAGTACGGTACTGGCACAAAAACAGTCACACAGATCAATGGAACAGGATAGAGAGCCCAGAAATAAACCCACACACTTATGGTCAATTAATCTCTCACAAAGGAGGCAAGAATATATAACAGAGAAAAGACAGTCTCTTCAATAAGTGGTGCTGGGAAAACTGGACAGCTACATGTAAAAGAATGAAATTATTATAGAACATTCTCTAACACCATATACAAAAACAGTCTCAAAATGGATTAGAGACCTAAATATAAGACCAGAAACCATAAAACTCCTAGAGAAAAACATAGGCAGAACACTGACATAAATCATAGCAATATTTTTCTGGATCTGTCTCCTAAAGCAAAGGAAATAAAAGCAAAATAAACAAATGGGTCCTAATCAACCTTAAAAGCTTTTGCAAAGCAAAGGAAATCATCGACAGAATGAAAAGACAACCTATTGAATGGGAGAAAATATTTGCAAATGATATGACCCATAAGGGGTTAATATCCAAAACATATAAACAGCTTATACAATTCAACATAAAAAAACCAAAATCCTCAACTGAAAAATGGAGAGAAGACCTGAACAGACATTTTTCCAAAGAGGAAATGCAGATGGTCAACAGGCATATGAAAAGATGGTCAACACCACTAATCGACAGGGAAATGCAAATCCAAACCACAAAGAGGTATCACTTCACACTTGTCAGAACGGCTATCACCAAAAAGAACACAAATAACAAATGTTGGCAAGGAGGTGGAGAAAAGGAAACCATCGTACACTGCTGGTGGGAATGTAAATTGGTGTAGCCACTGTGGAAAACAGTATGGAGGTTTCTCAAAAAACTAAAAATAGGACTTCCCTCGTGGCGCAGTGGTTAAGAATCCGCTGGCCAATGCAGGGGACACGGGTTCGAGCCCTGGTCCGGGAAGATCCCACATGCCACGGAGCAACTAAGCCCGTGCGCCACAACCACTGAGCCTGCGCTCTAGAGCCCGTGAGCCACAACTACTGAGCCTGCATGCCACAACTACCGAAGCCCGGGAGCCTAGAGCCCATGGTCCACAACAAGAGAAGCCACTGCAATGAGAAGCCCGCACACTGCAATGAAGAGCAGCCCCCACTCGCTGCAACGAGAGAAAGCCCGTGCAAAGCAACGAAGACCCAATACAGTAGAAATTAAATTTTAAAAAAATAAATAAAAATTAAAAAATAGGGGCTTCCCTGGTGGCGCAGTGGTTGAGAGTCTGCCTGCCGATGCAGGGGACACGGGTTCGTGCCCCGGTCCGGGAGGATCCCACATGCCGTGGAGCGGTTGGGCCCGTGAGCCATGGTCGCTGAGCCTGCGCATCCGGAGCCTGTGCTCCGCAATGGGAGAGGCCACAACAGTGAGAGGCCCGCGTAGAGAAAAAAAAAAAAAATTAAAAAATAAATGGGGCTTCCCTGGTGGCGCAGTGGTTAAGAATCCGCCTGACAATGCAGGGGACACGGGTTCAAGCCCTGGTCTGGGAAGATCCCACATGCCACGGAGGAACGAACCCCGTGAGCCACAACTACTGAGCCTGCGCGCCTAGAGCCCGTGCTCTGCAACAAGAGAAGCCACTGCAATGAGAGGCCCGCAAACCGCAATGAAAAGCAGCCCCCACTCGCCGCAGCTAGAGAAAGCCCACACACAGCAATGAAGACCCAACACAGAAGAAATAAAATAAAATAAATAAATAAATAAAAATTTAAAAATAAATGGGGCTTCCCTGCTGACGCAGTGGTTAAGAATCCGCCTGACAATGCAGGGGACACGGGTTCAAGCCCTGGTCTGGGAAGATCCCACATACCACGGAGGATCGAATATCGTGAGCCACAACTACTGAGCCCGCGCGCCTAGAGCCCATGCTCCGCAACAAGAGAAGCCACTGCAATGAGAAGCCCACGCACCACAACGAAGAGTAGCCCCGACTAGCGGCAACTAGAGAAAAGCCCGCGTGCAGCAACAAAGACCCAATGCAGCCAAAAATAAAATAAATAAAAAAATTTTAAAAACACCAAAAAACAATTAAAAATAAAAATAGAACGAGGATATGACCCAGCAATTCCACTCCTGGGTATATATCCGAAAAAAACAAAAACACTAATTCAAAAAGATACATGCACCTCAATGTTCATAGCTGCATTTACAATTGCCAAGATATGGAAGCAACCTAACTATCCATCAACAGATGAATGGATAAAGATGTGGTATATATATACAATGCAATACTACTCAGCCACAAAAAAGAATGGAATTTTGCCATTTGCAGCAACATGAATGGACTTGGAGGGCATCATGCTAAGTAAAATAAATCAGAGAGAGAAAGACTTATATGTGGAATCTAAAGAATACAACAAGCTAGTAAATATAACAAAAAAGAAATAGACTCAGAGACATAGGAAACAAACTAGCAGTTACCAGTGGGGAGAAGGAAGTGGGGAGAGGTAATAAATATAGGGGATTAAGAGGTACTGTTACATACAAAATAAGCTGCAAAGACATATTGTTCAATACAGGGAATATAGCCAATATTATATAATAACCATAAATGGAGTGTAACCTTTAAAAATTGCGAATCACTATATTGTATACCTGGAACATATAATATTGTACATCAACTACACTTCAATTAAAACCAAAAGGAAACAGTGTACATCTTGAATTCCAAACAGCACATTTTTGTTTCTGATATTAGAGTATATTTTTAAATTGATGCCATATTTTATCTTCTCAGTGTTTTCCCCTCTTAAAAGCTGTTAAGCTGATCTCACAACCTGCAGAGTTCTTAGAATTGCAGAAAGGTGTTTCCTAGCTAACTGAACAATGCAAGCAGGGAGCGGTAAACTGCTCCAATCTCCTCTCCTCCCTTCAGAGGTGAGGGATGGGTTTCCATTCCAGTTCTAGTGCCCCCAAAAATTCAGCGATTGAGTTGCTCGACCATTCAACCATTTCTAAGAAAGACATTGTTTCCCACAGGTGAATTTGGGAAGGAGAAACAAACAAACACAAATTTAAGGCAGGTGCACCTAATAAAATAGACCTCTAGGTAAGCACATATGGTACCTTTGGAATTGCAATTTCAAGCTATTGCTTGGAGGTTAAGATGTGTTCCATGGAAACACAGCTCACCTTCAAGAACAGAGTCCCAGCACTGGAAGGATGCACACCTGGCTCTTGGTAAAAGGCACACTGGTTTCTGTTTTCCCAGACCACGTATGAGGCAGTAATGCAGGCCAGCTCGGTCGAGAAGCCCTGGCATAAACTAAAGTATAATGCTTTATTAGGGGAAAAGATAGTCTCTTAAGTAAATGATATTGGGAAAACTGGATATCCACATGCAAAAGAATGAAACTAGACCCCTGTCTTATACCACTCACAAAAATTCGAAATGGATTAAAGCCTTCAGTGTAAGACCTAAAATTGTAAAACTCCTAGAAGAAAATACAGAAGGAAAGCTCCTTGACACGAGTCTTAGTGATGATTTTTTGCATTTGACAGCAAAAGCACAAGCAGTAAAAGCAAAAATAAAGAAGTGAGACTACATCAAGCTAAAATTCTTCTGCACAGTGAAGGAAACCATCAGCAAAATGAAAAGGCAACCTACAGAATGAGAGAAAATATTTGCAAATCATGTATCTGACAAGGGGTTAATATCTAAAATATATAAGGAATTCACATAACTCAATAGAAAAAACAAACAACTCAATTTGAAAATGGGCAGAAGATCTAAATAGACATGTTTCCAAAAAAGATATACAAATGGCCAACAGGTAAATGAAAAGGTGCTCAACATCACTAATTATCAGGGAAATGCAAATCAAAACCACAATGAGATATCACCTCACACCTGTTAGAATGGCCATTATTTAAGAAAAAGAGAGAAATAAATGTTGGCAAGGATGGAGAAAAAGGGAACACATGTGCACTGTTGGTGGGAATATAAATTGGTGCAGCCATTATGGAAAACAGTATGGAGATTCCTCAAAAAAACTAAAACTAGAACTATCATATTATCTAACAATTCCACTTATGGGTATATTTGAAGGAAATTAAATCACTATCTTGAAGAGATATCTGCACCCCCTGTTCATTGAAGCATTATTCACAATAGCCAAGATATGGAAACAGCTTAAATGTCCATTGGTGGATGAACGGATAAAGAAAATATAGTATGTACATATACATACATAATGGAATATTATTCAGCCATAAAAAGAAAAAATTCCTACCGTTTGTGACAACATGTATGAGTCTTGAGGGCATTATGCTAAAGGAAGTAAGTCAGACAGAGAAAGACAAATACTGTATGATCTCATTTACATGTAGAATCTTAAAAAAACTGAACTCATAAAAACAGAGAGTAGATGGGTGGTTGCCATGGATGGGCATGGGGAGTGAATGTGGTCAAACTTCCAGTTTTAAGATGAATAAGTTCTGGGGATTTAATGTATCGACACATCTTAATGACTATAGTTAACAATACTGGATTATATACTTGAGAGTTGCTAACAGAGCAGGCCATAAACGTTCTCACCACAAAAAAAAAGGTAACTATATGAGGTGATGGATGTGTTAACTTACCTTATTGTGGTAATCACTTTGCAATATACATACATCAAATCATCATGTTGTGCACCTTAAAATTACATGCTATATGTAAAGTTTATGTTATATGTCACTTATATCTCAATAAAGCTGGAAAAAAATAAAGTATGCTTCATGAGTACCATGGAGGCTAAACCCTTATGTTCAAAAGTACCCTTCAGATATGGATTTTTTCACAAATGCATTAGAAAGGATTAGTATACTTATTATAGTTAAACTTATTACGTTTATTAGTATATTTACTCTATTAGTACAATGAGTTGAATTGTGTCACCCCCCAAAATTCATATATTGAAGTCCTAATCCCCAGGACCTCAGAATGTGACCTTATTTGGAGGTTGTTGTAGATGTAATTAGTTAACTTAGTTAAGATGAGGTAATTGTCCTAATCCATGATAACTGGTGTCCTTATAAAAAGGAGAAATTTGGACACAAACACACATAGGGAGAAACCATATAAAGGCAGAAGTCAAGCTGATGCTTCTACAAGCCAAGGAACCCTAAAGATTGCCAGCAAACTACCAGGAGCTGAGAGAGGCATGGAACAGGTTCTCCCTCACAGCCCATAGAAGGAACCACCCTGTCAACACTGTAATCTTCGACTTCTAGGCCCCAGAATAGGGAGAGAATACATTCTTGTTGTTTTAAGCCATCCCATCTGTGGTACTTTGTTGCAGCAGCCCTAGAAAACACACTTAGTATCAAAGAGAAAGGACTAGCAGAAATCAGAGCTGGTGACAGGTGACTGAATCCTTTCTCGAATGGCCCTGCTTGGGGGAGGAAAGATACATGGTATCAACAGACTCCAGTTTACAAACCCCCCAGGATCACTCACTGAGGTGTCTTTGGTCACAAGTTTCATCACTTAACTTTGAGGCCTGGGACGGAGCCCCATGTGTCACTCTCAAGCACCAGTGTCTTTTTTTTTTTTTTTTTATAGGAAGGAATTAAGCTCACACAGGAACAAGGAAAGGTATTTATAAACTTCAGATTTTGATAAATTAAGTGTACACGTTACAACTTTAGGATAACCACTAGAATAGAAAAGAGATTTCAAAAATTCCAAACTAGAATGGGGGAAAACATCAGAAAGGAGAAAAACAACAACAATCCAGAAGCTGAAAACAGAGGGAAAAAAATAGAAATTTGGGAGAAGAAAATTTGAAGAATCTCCTTGGTCCATTGCTCAGCAGAAGTAGGAGGCACAATGCTCCCCTGAGGGGAAGGGGCCAGTGATGGGAATGGGGGTCTGCAGGGCAGTGAAGGTTTGGAGGGTCAATGAAAGGAATGAGAGACGAGGCCAGTCTAGATTGAGTCAAATGGTCGACTTGCAGTCATCAGGGCCTGGCTGAGGATTAAAATCACGGTTTTGCACGACGGCCAATTAGCTATAAAAGACCAAATCAGGCAGAAAGTTGCTTGGTGAGTACAGAACAGAGCACAAAGAATGAGAAGCTTTTGAGGCTATTCCAGCCAGGCTTTGGAGTGGTGAAGCCCAGGACAGGAAGATTGCTCCACTCTCTGTCATGACACTTGTGCCCTCTCTTTACAGTGGGCTGGATAAAAAACTGAGACATTCTTATGACACAGATCCTGCTTTGATCAGACTCCAAAGGTAGCCCTACAATCAGGCAAATTATAAATCAACAAAGTAAACGACAGCCCTCTGTGCTCTAGTCCAGATAGGTCTCCCGAGCCTTCCCCCCCGATGGCCTTCTGTTGTCTGCAGTCGAATAGTCACCAATTCTCCTTGGATGAGTCACCGCTTCTGGTTGCCCCTCTCATCTACGTTAAGTGGATTCTCCTTGGCTTCAAGTTCAGAGGTGACTTCTTACTGTGTTTTTGTCCATCAACCCCACATATACTTATATTTTGAAGCCTCTGGGCCTGTTTGGGAGGAGCAAAGGGTAGCAGAAGGCAGCATGGACTGGAGGACATACAGACTGAATTCCACAGTCACCAGCTGTGTGACTAAACCTCTGTGAGCCAGCATTTTCTCACTTGTAAATTAGGGCTTGAATGTTGACAGGTTAAATGAGATAATTTATAAAGCACCTACTTTACTGTCTGACACACAAAAGACACTCAATGAATGGCAGATCTCAAGGTTTCGAGCACAACCCTGACTGGGGACATGGTGTGGCAGGCAGAAATAATGCCCCTCCACACACAGCACAAATGTCTGCTCTTAACCCCCAGAACCTGTAACTGTATTAGGTTACATGGCAAAGGGGAATTAAGGTTGCAGATGTAATTAAGGTTGCTAATTCCAATTAAGGTTGCTATTTTAAGCTGACTTTAAAATAGATTATCCTGGATTATCCAGTGTAATCACAAGAGTCCTTCAAAGTAGAAGAGGGAGGCAAAAGAATAAGACTCAAAGGGTGACCTGGCTCCAAAAGGAAGGCCTGGAGAGATGCAATTTCGCTCGTTGGCTTTGTGGAGGAAGAGGCCATAAACCAAGAAGTGTGAGCAGCCTCTAGAAGCCAGACAGAGCAAGGACATGAATTCTCCCCTCGAGCATCCAGAAAGGAAAGCAGCCCTGCTGACACCTTAGCCCAGTGAGACCGCATCAGGCTTCTAGCCTACAGACTGGAAGGTAATAAATCGTGTTGGTTAAGCCACTACATTTGTGGTAATTTGTTACAACAGCAACAGGAAACTAATATACCTCGCATCATGGAAGTTTTCCCCTCCTGCTTTCAGGGACCACACATGGGAATTCGGTGAGTACCTAACGGTGCTCTGCAAACGTAGGTATTCCAACGACACAACCATGACTTCTATGCCTGGGACCAACTTGAGTCATTATACACCTAGGTTAGTGGGGCAGTATGCAGCAGGGGTGATGGGACTGGGTAGGTGCAGTACTCACCCCAAGCTCTGTGTTGGAAAAGTACTGACCACTGCTAGTGATTCTGTGGCAGCTGTACTGAAGCCTAAATGGTCCACCTACTGCAGGGACCTCCTGACACCTGGGGCAGGGTGGCTCTCCCACTGGTCCCTGTTTTCTAGTTTCTCTGGACCCTGTAGTGAGTCACGAGGAAGGACGGAAGATCTTGAAGGATGCTGACGTTGGAAGCCTGTTCCTTGAACTGCTACTGTGGTGAGGCTGACGCCCTGCATCTAAAATATCTTGGAAGCAGACCCTGTGCCAGCCAGGCCTGGATTCTGCCAAGATTTTTGGGAGGTTAGCATTCAAACCCCAGTTCCAGGGGCCGTATCTTCCCCGTGGCCAAGCGCGTGAGCCCTGGTGCAGGCAGCCTGGAAGGCCCGGATTCAGGTTCCCATGCAGTCAGCTCGCTGAGGACCGATGAGGACCAGTAGCAACAAGACACTGGCACTGCTGGGTTCTGAGCGCTGTGCGGTTGCTTCCCCTGCCTTGCGCTCCACTGTCTTCCGTTCTCCATCTCGGAACTGTGTTCCTCCCACTAGCCCACTCTGTCCTACCTTTGCCCTTATCTCTTAGCCATAAATCTGCTCCTTTCTCTCCCTTCTTCGCAGCTCCCCAGTTCCGCATCCCCCTCTCTTATCATTCTCTCCTGGGCTGCCAGGAATCCCAGGACCTGGCCTGGGCCTCACATTCTCTCTGGCCGGGAGCAATAACTCAGGGCTCCAGCAGTGGGTACAGCCACCCCTCCTTGATCAGGAACTGGGAATTCTAGTCCTCATTACGCATCCCTAAGCCCTGAGACCCTAAGGCCACCATGACTCTCCACTACCCCCAACCACCTCAGTACCATTTCCAGTACATCAGCACATAACTGACGCTCACAAAGCTGTAATGACTCCACAGTGACTGGCTCAAATCCATTTTGGAACAAGAGAGAGCTTAACAGAATGCACTCTGCCAGGAACTAGCTGTCTGCCTTTAGAGAAGCCATCTCCACTCACAGCTGGAAAAGGAGGAGGTTGGACCAGACCTAGGGAATGTCTGAGGCACCTGTTCTGCTAAAAGTCTGTGACTCTTGGTAGAGCTCATGGTGCTTCTGTCCAGCACAGTGACCCTGTAATTGGTAGTTTTATTTGTGAAGAACAATTACCCAAAACCTGGAAGAGATGATAAATGTCATCTCTGCTAGGAACACTTCCTAACAAGCTCACCTAAAGGTCTTCAGGCTCCATGGACCCTGAGAGTCTAATACCGTGGTTCTTAACCAAGATGATGTTACCTGCTAAAGACATCTGGAGACGTTTTGGTTGTCAACTGGGGGTCAGCTACTGGCATCTAGTGGGTAGAGGTCAGGGATGCTGCTAAACGTCCTACAATGCACTGGACAGCCTCCCACAAGAAAGAATTTTCCAGGCCCAAAATGTCAATAGCATTGAGGTTGAGAAACCCTGTTCTAGAGTATGCAACTTTGTTCGCACATTTGGTCATGACCCAAATATTTTATAATTCTGGGAACTGATAATGTGTTTCTTTTCACTTGCTAGAGAGGATAACCCCAAAGACTATGGGTTTTTTTCTTTTTTGCCCCATAGGATATAACGAGTTTTATATTTAATTTAGTAACTTTATTTCTGCTTCCTTCTTTCCACTGCCTATTAAAAAGAAAATAAGTGTCTCATATTTTTTTCTGAGCTATATTTTGTTTTTAAATTAAACTTTTTATTTGTGTAGATTCACATACAGTTGTAAGAAATAATGCAGAGAGCTCTGTGTGTCCTTTACCAGTTTCACACAGAACTATATACAAGACACCATCCAGGGTGCTGACATGGGTACAATCCATCCATCTTACTCAGATTTCCCCAGCTGTGCTTGTATTCATTTGTGCATCTGTATTTA
Source organism: Mesoplodon mirus (assembly GCF_964341445.2). NCBI lineage: Eukaryota > Metazoa > Chordata > Mammalia > Artiodactyla > Ziphiidae > Mesoplodon > Mesoplodon mirus. Next base: position 32,410,978 of record NC_138992.1, read on the forward strand.
GTCCCATCCAGTTTCACACATATGTAGGTTCATGTAGCCATCACCACAGTCAAGATACAGAACAGTTTCATCACCACAAGGATCCCTGTTGCCCTTTTGATAACCACACCCGCATATTCTCTTTTGACCTGGCTTTATCATCCTGCTGTGACCCTTATTCATGAGTCAAAGAGTGACACCTGCTCACTATTTGTATGAGAATTAAGGTTTTAACATTTTGAGAAATACACTTTGACATATTCCTTTGCCATTACAAAATTACCCTACTAAGTAGCAGCTCCAGGCTGAGCTCTGATGACAATGGTAGACCAGATGGTTCCTAATTTCTCCACCACTGAGTATACTAATGAAAACCATCACTCTGTGTGTCAGGAACACAGAATGACCATAAGAAAGCTACTTCTCTTCTCTGTGGTTCATTTCTTCTTCTGAAAAATGGGAACAATAATAGCTCCTATTTCAAAAAGTTCATGGAGAATTCAACAAGTTAATACATACAAAGCACTTGGAATATTGTGTGGCACATAATAAATTCTCAATAGATTTTAGTTATGGTATGTTCTCTCATTTAACACCCACAACTACCCTACTAGGTAAGTGCTCTTATTATCCCAGGACAACAGATAAGAAAACCAGGGCTCAGAAAGTTCAAGTAACTTTCCCAGAGTCTTAATCTAGTAAGAGACAAAGTCAGGATTAGAACTCTGGACTCTGTGACTCCAAGTATCACCTTTGCCCTACTCACTTTGTGGGAATATTAGGCAGCTGTTCGCAGAGTAAAAACCAGAAACTCAGGTTCCAGAGGAACACAGGTTGTTGAGGAGGTGGGGAATTTTGCATGGGATAGGTGGCTATCAAAAGAAACTGAAATTCTGAGATCCAAATATCCCCACCACTTTATTTCTAGAGTTTGAGGACTATCCATCTGAAACCCAAAAGAAAACCTTTGTAAAATGAGTAAAAGAATATTTTGCCTAAACTTTCTTCCCACACAAGGCTTGGAAACACATGGGGAAAAGAAACCAGTACTCATCAGCTCAAACTCATTCAAGCCTAGCAAAGGGACAGTAGTCAGTAGAAAGGGAGGACAGGGTCCCAGAGCCTCCACCCTCAAAAAACAAGTTTTTGATCCACAATTCTTCCTTTGAAATATTGATTTACACTGAGGCATAATGAGAAACTTCCTGGATCATGACTTAAGCAAGATAAAACCCCAGCCAATTGGTAGCCTAGGAAATAAAAGCCCACAGTTGGGGGCTTCCCTGGTGGCGCAGTGGTTGAGAGTCCGCCTGCCGATGCAGGGGACACGGGTTCGTGCCCCGGTCTGGGAAGATCCCACATGCCGCAGAGCGGCTGGGCCCGTGAGCCATGGCTGCTGGGCCTGCGCGTCCGGAGTCTGTGCTCCGCAACGGGAGAGGCCACAACAATGAGAGGCCCACATACCACCAAAAAAAAAAAAAAAAAAAAAAAAAAGCCCACAGTTGGAAAAGGCTGGAAGGAAACCAATCATAAGCAGAGACTGAACCATCCTCACCAGCCCCTCCCATCTCAACTTCTTTGGAGCTGAGACAGCACAGGGCAGAGGTTCCCAATGCTGGGTCACAGGGATGAGACCCCCAGTGTGCTGCACGATGAGAAAAACGAGTAACTGAAGAGGGTAAAACAGTCTGCCACATTCTGACCGGCTCTGTCCTGTAAAATTGCATGCATGGAGATGGAAGTGGGGAAGCCTCCTTCAGCAGTGGTTCCCATATTTTTAAAATGATCTGAAAAACTTGGGGGAATCATGGCCAGACTGCTAGCTGCCATCTAATGTTAATCCTTTGGTTTTGCCTTAGTAACAGAATCTTGGTTTTTAGCTTGGCATGTTGCCACTCAGCTGAAAGACTTTTCCCAGCTTCCCTTGCAGCTAGATGTGGTCATGTGACTAAGTTCTGGCCAATAAGATATAAGTGATATAGGATACTACCAGGAAGTTTCCTTAAAGGAAAGAGGCAGGTCCTTCTCCTTTCTCTTCCCCATCTTGATATCTGGAATGTGAATGTTATGCCTGGACCATAAGTTTAAAGGCCACCTGAGCATGGCAAGGCAGTAAGCTCATGGCAGAGCAGTGAGCTAGAGGAAGCCTGGGTTCCTGAGGACTTAAGAGCTGCCATACTGGCCCTGGAGGGAAATAAACATTCATCTTGTTTTAAATCACTACTTTTCAGGTTTCTTCTTCACAATTAAACCTAAGCCTAATTGATACAGGTAACAAAACAGGGTTTTGGACTTTTTATTTTCCTAAATAAAGCTTGAAAAAATCAAACTACTATGTACCATCACACTAAGAAATATCAGGATAAAGAACTGTCTTTTCAATTGACTAATTTTTTCATTCACTCAATAAACAGTGAACATTTACTACGTGGCAGACACTGTACTAGGGGCTAAGGATACAGCAGTGACCATATGAAGAAGACATGGCCCCTACCCTTGTAGGGCTAACACTTCAGTGACACTGAAAATCTCACTAAACTGGCTCTGTTTCTCGTTTTGCTGCAAGCCAATGATAACTTGGTCAGGACTGATACTGGTCCATACGCCATATTTGGGAACCACTGCTCAGGTGGGTTATGGTAAAGTCTGCAAATTCAAGTATATATTAAGCATTGCCTATAGCCTGAAAAAATGCTATGTCTCACATGTTAACTACTGTTTTCCAAATGTAGGTGAACTCAAAAAAGGAAATTCATTTAAAAGCATTACTGAATTCATAATAGCTTTCTGTCAATTGGGGGGGGCAATTTTTCTCAATGTTTACAAAATTAAAATTTTTTTTTTTTTTTTTTTTTTTTTTTTTGCTGTATGCGGGCCTCTCACTGTTGTGGCCTCTCCCGTTGCGGAGCACAGGCTCTGGACGCGCAGGCTCAGCGGCCATGGCTCACGGGCCCAGCCGCTCCGCGGCACGTGGGATCTTCCCAGACCGGGGCACAAACCCGTGTCCCCTGCATCAGCAGGCGGACTCTCAACAACTGCGCCACCAGGGAAGCCCCCCAAAATTCTTTTAATTAATTAAAAAAAATTTATTTTTAAAATATTTATTTATTTATTTATTTATTTATTTTTATTTTTTTTTGGCTGCATTGGGTCTTCGTTGCTGAGCGCGGGCCTTCTCTAGTTGTGGTGAGCAGGGGCTACTCTTTGTTGCGGTGCGCGGGCTTCTCATTGCAGTGGCTTCTCTTGTTGTGGAGCATGGGCTCTAGGCATGTGGGCTTCAGTTGTTGTGGCACACAGGCTCAGTAGTTGTGGCTCGTGGGCTCTAGAGCACAGTTGTGGCACATGGGCTTAGTTGCCCCATGGCATGTGGGATCTTCCCGGACCAGGGCTCGAATCTGTGTCCCCTGCATTGGCTGGCGGATTCTTAACCACAGTGCCACCAGGGAAGTCCCCAGACAATTATTTTAAAGGCAGTCTAGAAAAGTCTGCTGGAACTATACACTGTCCCATGCAGATGCAGAAGCAGACAAGGACAGGGGCAGGGGTTAGAACAGGGACAGAAGCAGAGCCGAAGTCCAAAGAGAGAGTGAGGACAGCAAAACTGGATTTAAAGGAAATCCTAGTCGTTCACACTTAAAAGAATCCTGGAGTAACAATTCCAAGATAAAGCAGCTGCAGCAAAGTTGAGGCAAAACCCAAACTGGGGTGCTACATAATGACAATTTTATAGTGTTCAAGAAAAATTAAGACATATACTAAATGAAACTTCCAGATAACAAATGGTGTAGAGAACAAATTCCTGTTTCAGGGAAAATCACCTTCTGTTTCTCAAAGCACATTTCATTTCTAAGAACACTAAGTTACATAACAATATTCATCTGTGTTAGTTTCTGGGGGCTGCCGTTAACAAAGTACCACAAACTGGGTGGCTTAAAATAACAGAAATTTATTTTCTCACAGTTCTGGAGGCTGGAAGTCTGAAATGAAGATGTTGGCAGAGTTGGTTCTTTCTGGAGGTGCTGAGAGAGAGTCTGTTCTATGCCTTTCTCCTGGCTTCTGGTGGCTGCTGGCAATTCTTGGTGTTCCTTGGTTGGTAAATGCATCACTCCAACCTCTGCCTCTGTCTTCACATGGTGTTCTCTATGTGTCTGTGTCCAAATTTCCTTCTTATAAAGACATTAGTCATTGGATTAGGGTTTACCTTAATCCAGTATAACATCATCTTAACTTGACTACATCTGCAAAGACTCTATTACCACATAAGATCAAATTCAGAGGTTAGGGTCACTGGGCGGGGAGGGGGGTGGGCAGCGGTTAGGACTTGAACAAATCTTTCCGGGAGACACAATTCTATCCACTACCTCATCCAATACAAAACTGCCAGAACCATCAAATCCCTTTTCTCTACTATAACCAAGGTTTGTTTTTTTTTTAAGCAGGCTCATTGAACTCCAATTTTTAAATGGAAAATTTTATAATTGCAAATGCAGTTAGCTCTATTCTACTCCCAAGTCCCACTAAAACAAATGTAAGGGATTTTTTTAATGGAATAAACCCACAAGGACGAAGAGAAGAGGAGAGAAAACATAATACAAAATTTTGGAAGCTGGAAAGGAGATGAGCATGTGGTTACTGGCTTAGCCGTCTAAGAAAGATGAATCCTAAGCAGAAGATGGGAAAGCTGAGAAGCATGAACATGGTTCATATCCTTTAACTAGAGACAGGAATTAGAGACAATGGAGACTTTTGGAAGTGGGAGAGAAGGAATTTGTGGGAAATCAGGTTAAGAAGCAGTTAGAATCCCAGGTTCTCTCCCCAACATAGTAGATCTCAATGACTGACCCTCCTCCACCCTGAAGGAGGTTGTAGTGTTATTTTCTGGTGAAAATTTCTGGACTGAGGATCACTTAGAACAATGGTGGTCAGGGCTATTAAACTGAAAATAGGGAGCATGAGACACCAGACTTCTTCCCCAACTCAAACAGGCAGATACCCTCCATGCAGGAAATTGCAAGAATCTGCCCAGTGGAATCTGATCACCCCCTCCTTTCAAAAAGGCCTAAAAATACAAACATCAAGAGTTCTTCAATGGAATGACCCAGCCAGATACTCCACAGTGAAAAGGACAGACTTCAAGCCCCAACTTTGTGCATGGAGCTTCCAAAATCTTAGTGGTCTCTCCTTATATATGAGCAAACAGCCAAGGGCTGAAAACTTCCAAATGAACAACAGGCAGAAAAACAAACAAGGGAAAAATAAACGGGAAGAAACGAAGACTATAGGGGAAACAACCTAATTAAAATCATCACCAAAAAGCTACTGCATGTAAAAAATGAGAATGGATGCTACAAAAAAGGAACATGCAGAAAACCGAGAGGTTTTAGAAATTAAAAATAAGGTAGGAAAAATGAAAATTCCACAGAAAAGTAGGAAAATAATGTTGAGGAAATCTCCCAAAAAGTAGAGCAAAAAACCAAAGAGAATCTTCTAATTTCATTCTTTCACATGTAGCTGTCCAGTTTTCCCAGCACCACTTATTGAAGAGACTGTCTTTTCTCCATTGTATATTCTTACCTCTTTTGTCGTAAATTAACTGACCGTAAGTGCATGGGTTTATTTCTGGGCTTCCTATCCTGTTCCATTGATCTGTGCATCTGTTTTTGTCCTCTAACACCATAAACAAAATAGACTCAAAATGGATTAAAGGCCTAAATGTAAGACCGGATACTATAAAACTCCTAGAGAAAAACATAGGCAGAACACTCTTTGACATAAATTGCAGCAATATTTTTTTGGGTCCATCTCCTAAAGTAAAGGAAATAAAAGCAAAAGTAAACAAACGGGATCTAATTAAACTTAAACGCTTCTGCACAGCAAAGGAAACCACTGACAAAAAGAAAAGACAGCTTACTAAAGGGGAGAAAATTTTTGCGTATGATATGACTGAGAGGGATTACTTTCCAAAATATACAAAGAGTTCATACAGCTCAATATAAAAAACACCCGGTTAAAAATGGGCAGAAGACCTGAATGGACATTTTTCCAAAGAGGAAATGTGATGGCAAACAGGCATATGAGATTCTCAGCATCATTAATCATCAGGGAAATATAAATTAAAACCACAATGAGATATCTCTTCTACACCTGTCAGAATGCCTATCATCAAAAATAACACAAATGAAAAATGTTGGCAATGATCTGGGGAAAAGGAAACCACCGTACACTGTTGGTGGGAATGTCAATTGGTGCAGCCACTGTGGAAAACTGTATGGCGGTTTCTCAAAAAACTAAAAATAGAACTACCATATGACCCAGCAATTCCACTCCTGGGTATATATCTGAAAAAAACAAAAACACTAATTCAAAAAGATACATGCACCCCAACTTTCATAGCAGCACTATTTACAATAGCTAAGACATGGAAGCAACCTAAGTGTCCATTGACAGATGAATGGATAAAGAAGCTGTGGTATATATATATATACAATGGAATGCTACTCAGCCATAAAAAAGAATGAAATTTTGCCATTTGCAGCAACAGGAATAGACTTGGAGGGCATCATGCTGAGTGAAATAAGTGAGACAGAGAAAGACAAATATTGTATGATATCACTTATATGTGGAATCTAAAAATTACAACTAGCTAGTAAATATAACAAAAAAGAAACAGACTCACAGATATAGAGAACAAACTAGTGGTTACCACTGGGGGTGGAATATCAGGTTGGGGGAATGGGAGGTACAAACTATTGGATGTAAGATAGGCTGCAAGGATGTATTGTGCAACGTGGGTAATTTAGTCAATATTTTGTAATGACTGTAAATGACTGTATCCTTTAAAAATTGTATAAAAAATTAAAAATTAAAAAAACCCAATGGAAAAATAAAACAAAACAGAAAAACCCCAAAGAGATGTAAACTAGGAAAGAAAAGATAAGAAAAATAGAGGACCAGTCTATGAGAAAAAATAACTTGAGAAAATGTTTCCACAATTGAAAGCTCTTAGGTTCCAGATTTTTTTTTTTTTCCGGTACACGGGCCTCTCACTGTTGTGGCCTCTCCTGTTGCGGAGCACAGGCTCCGGACGCGCAGGCTCAGCAGCCATGGCTCACGGGCCCAGCCGCTCCATGGCATGTGGGATCTTCCCGTACCGGGGCACGAACCCGTGTCCCCTGCATCGGCAGGCAGACTCTTAACCACTGCGCCACCAGGGAAGCCCCCAGATTTTTAAAAAAGTCTCGCAGGAGGGAGGAAAGAGTATGCAGGGGGATAGGGGCAGGGTGGGGAGGGTAGGGATGGGGGAGGACGCCAAATTTCATACAAATGATCACAAATCAGAAGGACATCAGATTTCTCAACAGCAACTTCAGAACCTAAGGAACGTGATTTCCATCCAAAACTTTTATATCCAGCCAAGCTATCAATTAAATAGAGAAGGCATAAAGAGATGTTTGAAATGCAAGGTCTCAAAAAACATTACCTCCCTGTAAATCAACTATACTTCAATAAAAATCAATCAATTAATTAAAAAAAAGTTACCTCCCACATAGGAAGGTACTTGAAGATGTTTTGGGCCAAAATAAAAGAAGCAACCAAGAAAGAAGACACAGGATCCAGGAATTCAACACAAAAGAGAGGTCAAGGGGATCCTCAGATTAATGGTGAAGGCAGATTCTGAACCAAGAGCTGTGCCACTCGCCTGGAGAGCAGCTAGCCCAGGACTGCAGCAGGTCAGAAAGTTCCAAGGGCAATTTCTTCAAAAAGAAAAAAACTGAAATAATTCCTAATGTGCTTGAACATGTTGAAAGGAGATTTGCACAACCGGAGGACAGTTTAATGTGAATCAGTGATGAGTTCAAATTAAAAAAAAAAAAATTCTTAGTGCAGCAAAAAAAAAATAGTGTGAAAGGAAAAGTAATCACAGTATATTACATGGTTCAGCTGAAACAGTGTTAACAAAATGTATCAGTAGAAACAGTGAACACTGATCTAACCAAACTATGTACAACTATGTTGGGAGTGGTGCAGGTGGGGGTGAAAGAGAGAAATCCTCACCTTCAATGTGGATAATTAACAGATCAGGCCTTAAACTGAAACATCAAGACAAGATCTGCATATTATTTAGAGACAAGTAAATACCAAGAGAATCAGTTGAAAGAGGTGAAAATAATGTCCCCTTGGGAATTGAAAAACTAGGAAGTTGTAACAGGGGGCTGTTGATTTTCATAACAAGCCTTACAGAAATCATTGACTCTGAAGTATGTGCATGGATAACTGAAAAATATTTAAAAATTTTTAAATTTAAATTTAGAAATTTTAAATTTTGGATCAAGTTACTCTCCTGGTCATAACAATTACAAGGCTTCTCACTGCTGTTCGGGTGACATCTCACATCCTTATTACGGCGGACAGGGCTCTGTGTGATCCAGCCCTGCCTACTCCTCTCACTCACTGCTCTCAAGATGCTCCAACTGCGCTGCACTGGCTGGAGGCCTGCCCCAGGCCTTTGCACATGCTGTTCCTTTCGCTAAAAATGTTCCCATGTCAACCCAAACCTGGTGAATCCCAAGCCCTCTTCAGTTTTTTGTTTTTTGTTTTTTTTAAAAGGGCGTATGCGTTTTGTTTTTTTTAAAGAAGATGTTGGGGTAGGAGTTTATTAATTAATTAATTAATTTTTGCTGTGTTGGGTCTTCATTTCTGCACGAGGGCTTTCTCCAGTTGTGGCAAGCGAGGGCCACTCTTCACTGCGGTGTGCGGGCCCCTCACTATCGCGGCCTCTCGTTGCGGAGCACAGGCTCCAGACGCGCAGGCTCAGTAGTTGTGGCTCACGGGCCCAGTTGCTCCGCAGCATGTGGGATTCTCCCAGATCAGGGCTCGAACCCATGTCCCCTGCACTAGCAGACAGACTCTCAACCACTGCGCCACCAGGGAAGCCCCCTCTTCAGTTTTTAACACAAACGTCGATACCTCAGAGGAGTCTTAGCCGACCCTTAGATTAGGGTACATTTCTGAGTTTTATTTTCCCATAGTACCTGGCTTCTCCTGTAGCACTTACAATGACTGTAATTCATTAGCTGTGTGAATCAGTTAATCTGCGTCTTCTTCTACCTGTGTTTTCCAACACAACAGCCACTAGCTACAATGAGCTATGTAAATTTAAATTGACATTAAAGAATATTAAAAATTCAGCTGCACTAGTCCCATTCCAAACGACCCATAGCTGTCGCTAATGTATCGGACAATGCAGACACAGAACCTTCCATCATCACAGGAAGTTCTATTGGATAGAGTTGCTCTGACTGTAAACTCCACAAGGGCTCTTCATAGATCACTCCTGAGTGCTTAGGACCATGTCTTGCACTTTGTCAGGGCTCCCTAAATAACTGTTGAATAAATTAATTCATTCATTTTTTAGGGTAAAAAGTAGGGACACTTCGATGACTAGGAGGATGTCAATCTTTGTTTCGCCTTAGTCTCAAGCCCTTCAGTAATGTCTTTTTCTATATCATCCCAATAGAAAAACCTGCACCAAAGAAAATTAAAACTTAGGTAACAAAATAAATAAATATTCATGACATCATCTGAGGCATAATTGTGGAGTCAAGTGATTCATAAAGGCAAAAGGACTACATTGCATCCAGAACTAGATTCTCTATTTGTCTTATGAACCAACCATTCGAATTAACCTGTAAGACATGTATTTTCAGAGTCCCTTTGGATGTAAGCATCCTAATGTATCTGTGACTGTAGTAAGCTAAGTCACTTTGGGCATTGTGGAGTATAAATCCACTTTAGATGCTGTATTCAGCATTATACACAGAGAAAGAGATTAAATAGATATGATTTTCTCTTAAGAGGATTATTACCAGGGTTTCAAAGATGCCCAAGCACCTCATTAATGGTTAATGTGTTCATTGGGTTTGAACAAATTCAACAAACCAGAGACACATTCAAATATATTTATCTGAATAAACCACTCTGGAGATTTAAAAACTAAAATTGGATCTTTCTGGATAACAATAAATCACTAGCTCCCTCTCCCCAACCTGCTGGCTATGGGAGAACCTGCTTGCCAGTGTCCTGCCCATATTCCAAAACATGGAATCTGTCTTCAGGTGCTCCCCTGCGACAACATCTTCATTTCAAGCCCTGATTCAAGGAGGTCCCTGGCAACAAAGAAAGTATTCCTGAGGCCTGAAAAAAACAGTCGGGGAAAGCAGGGCTCTCTCTTCAGTGATGAATATGTAGTTTCTACCTCATTTTTTATCTGCCTCCCTCACCTCTTGTTATCTCACTCTCTGAACAAAAACCACAGGGTAGCCCTGAGCGTTTCAGGAGCAGAGACTGGTGGAAACAAGTGCTTCTGTAATTACAGAAGCAAGTGGATTCTAAGAACCAAGCATGACACGGAGTGGCAGAAGTTTAAATTCTGGGTCCCTAAAGGAACTTGTGAAAAGATGACCTCCTCTCCCAAGATATATCTGTGTCCCGTACCCACAATGTGTGTCGTTTCAGGGAAAAAACAATGGCGGCCCTACTCGGACGACAGTTAGAACTAGGACCTCTGAAGTTGAAATTGTATAACCTAGAGGAAGGAAGGACATGGGGAGGTGCACAGGGGGACAAAGCCACAGCTGTAATGAATGATGGCTAGTGTTTACTGAGCACTGCTGAGAGCTGAGTCTTTGACATACATTACACCACTCGATCCTCCCCATGACATTCTGGGGGTGCGTTGTATTACTTTTTAAAAGTGGCATAAAGAAAGTAAATGCTGTGTGGCCTCATCTGCAAAGTGGGTGTAACCTGACCTCACAGGGTTGCTACAAATATTCAGTGAGTTTTGTTATGTGGTTAGAACAGTATCTGGCCCAAAGTAAATAAAATACACAAGTATTTGTTATATAAAAACAAGTAGGGACTTCCCTGGCAGACCAGTGGTTAGGACTCTGTGCTTCCAGTGATGGGAGCCCGGGTTCGATCCCTGGTTGGGGAACTAAGATCCCGCAAGCCGCACAGCACGGCCAAAACAAAAAAAAGTAAATCCCTATTTTAAGGATCACAGATTTTAAAAATGCTTTCTGGGGGCTTCCCTGGTGGCGCAGTGGTTGAGAGTCCGCCTGCCGATGCAGAGAACACGGGTTCATGCCCCGGTCCGGGAAGATCCCACATGCTGCAGAGCGGCTGGGCCCGTCAGCCATGGCCGCTGAGCCTGCACATCCACAGCCTGTGCTCCGCAACGGGAGAGGCCACAACAGTGAGAGGCCCGCGTACCGCTAAAGAAAAAAAAATAAAAATTAAAAAATTAAAAAAATTAAAATAAAAATGCTTTCTAGTTTGGGTCCTGTGGCTGGCAAGCTGTGGGACTTCAGGCAAGGCCCTGAAGCTCACAGGTCTTGATTATCTTGTAAAGACTTCAGGACTTGTGCTTAACGATTATGTGGATCCCTTTCAGCTCTAAGCTTTTTCTGATGAGTACAATTTCTCTGTAACTCTTCCTTCACCTTACTCCCCTGTCCTCATGATCTAGCGGTCTTAACAGGTGCGGAGAGGGGGAGTATGGAAAGGCACGGGGACGTTTTGGATTGTCTTGATGATGAGAACCACACTGCAATTTGGTGGCAGGGTCAAGGGATGCTTAATGGTTATGACTGCATACAGCAGCCCCACCCCAAATGCCAATGGTTTCCCTATGGAAAACCCAACCAACCTCAGAATGTTGGTAGAAATCTTGATGCAATTCATAGAAAAGCAAAGGGAAGTTTTTCTGTCAAAGCAATGGAACCACACGGCCATGCAGCCACACAGCCATATGGCAAAGTGGCTGGCCAGCCATGCAGCTGTGCAAATTGTGGCCGGATAGCTATGCTTCCATATACTCATGGAGCTAAACAACTGCACAGCCATGGAATCATGCAGTTATGTGGTCATGTAGCAAAGCAGTCATGAGGTCACTGCAGCACACAGTTATGTGACTGTGCAACCACACAGCTAAATGCCCATGGAGCCGTGCCCGAAACCCCACTGTGTTACAGCCAAGCAACGACCCAACATCTTCTTCAAATGCAAGAGAGAACAACAAACTGGTGTTTGCCTATCTTGTCAATCTCAGAAAACATTAATGGAGCTCCTATTTCTCAGACAATGAGCAGAACAAAATTTCTGCCCCCAGGAAGCCCTCATTCCTGCAGAAGGATGGACCTGTGCACATGCACCCAAGGCTGACCAGAGAGCAGTGGAAATAATGATTAGAAGAAAAAGAAGAAAAATAGGGAAGTAGAGAAACAGATTGGTTCTACCTGGGGAGAACCTAGGGCGGTTAGGAGGTTTTGCAGAGGGCATGGCTTTCGGGTTGGATTTGTGCGATGAGCAAACGTGAAGGTAAAATGTTCCATCTGAGCGAGCAAGACTAAAGACATAAAGAAGAAAGGAAAGGGCAGGCCTAGGAAGCAGTGAGGGTCAAGAGTGTGGAGCTGGTAGGGATAGAAGGTTCAAGCCAGAGGCCCAAGGGCCTAGAAGGCCATGCTGAAAATGTTCATCATTTGTCCAGTGGGAAACAGGGCTCATGAAACATTTGGGGGTCTGAGTGACAGGATCACATCCATGCTCCAGAAAGATCTTGGCAGGAGTGCGAGGAATGACTGAAGAAAGGAAAGGTCAGAAGTAAACGCGAGGCTCAGAGCCTCCATGGGGGTAATCCCAGCCCTGCTTCCCACTGCCCCGGGAACGAAGTCCACACTCCTGCCCGTCACCCACAAGGTGCTACTACATATTCCATCCCTACACACATCCTCTCCTACTATCCCCCTCTCTCAGTTGCCTCCAATCACTGTGGCCTCATTCTGTGCCTCCATCACATCAAGCTCATTCCAGCCTCAGGGCCTTTGCACTTGTTGGTGGCTGTCCAGGAGCACGCTGGCCCCTAATGTTCACAAGGCCAGCCCTGCTTTTCACTCACAGTTTAACTCACATACCACTTCCTCAAAAAGGCCTACCCCAACCACACAATCTGTTAGCCCTCACCCTATCCCAAGCTCCATTTATTTCATTACCTTGGTTTTTTTCATGGTGCTTACAAATATCTGAAATTACTCTGGTGATTTACTTCTCTGCCCATCACCATTACACCCAACCTGAATGTAAGCTCCAAAAGCAGAGTCTTGTCTGTCTCGTTCACTGCTACAATATCTAAAACAGTGCCTCCTACCACCCACAGTGGGTGCTGAAGAATATTCGTGGAAAGGAAGGAAGGAAGGGAGAAAAGAAGGTTGTTCACTGGCTGAGAAATCCAAAAAATTCAGCTGAGCCTGTGGATTAGGGAGAGACAAGTATGGGGCAACGAGAGAGGAGGGGGATGCCTGCCTCACCATCAGGATGCCCCACATGCAGGAAGGTCAATGGGAGGCTGTTCAAAGGTGAGCATTAAGGAGGCCCTGAGCTAGGGCACTGGTCCTGGGGCCTGAAAACAACTATTCATTCCAAGAGACATTTCAGACACAGTCTGTGGGATTTGGTGCCACATCAGATGTGCAGAAAAAGAGAGAGAATGATGGGAATAAAACAAAAATAACTTTGAAGACTTGCACCCAATCAGAGGATGACTGTGGTAAACTGAGAGGGAACGCACAGTAGGAGGGGCAGGTGTGTGGAAGAAAAGGTGAATTTGGTTTTGGGAAAACTGAATTTGAGGCACCTGGTTGGCAGCAGCCAGATGTCTTTCGAGCAGTTGGAAATGTGATGATTCCCCAGCAGTGAACATGCTGAATGAGGAAAGGGAGCCAGGACAGGGCATGAAGAGCCACATACCTATGGGAGGGGGGTGAGGGGAAACCAGGAAAGAGGAACCAAAAAGGGAGAATGAGGCAGAGAAGATGTAATCAGAGGTAGAAGGGAAACTCACTGGTGGCGGGGGCGGGAAAACTCACCAGCAGCGGGGGTGGGGTGGGGGTGGGGGGGTGGGGTGGGTGGGACACGACTCAGGGAGAAGGTTGATTTCCAAAGTGGGGAGGAGGGTGTGGGCAGAGGACATTAGCCAGATCAAGGCAGTGCTGAAAGCTGCAGAGAGGTCAAGGGCAATGAGCACTGACTCTGCATTTACGATATCGCTCTTTGGGAGAAGAGCTTCAGTGGATTCGCAGGCACAGAAATCTCCTGTAACGCAATCTACTGTGTGTGCAGGAACCTGGACCCATCTGCGTCACCCCTGTGAGACTTGGGGAAAAAGGGAACTGATGAAAATGCTAACTCGCACGAGGCTTGCTGCGCCATACTGATCAAGTCCTTTGTTTCTGACCCAGGAGTCTCATGTCTTACCAGCTTCCAAGACACTGTCACAGGCCAACTTGTCAGGTAAAATCTCAGACCCTTAACGGTTCTTCAAACTGCCAGGCTCTTCTAGAACCCTGCTGTTCTTTCATCAAGGGATGGTGTCTAATTTCCTCCCTTTGAATCTGGGCAGGTTTGTGACTCACTTGTAAGCAATCGAAGGCAGGAGAAATGACACCACGTGACTTCCAAGGCTAGGTCACGAGAGGTAATACAGCTTCTGCCTTTTTAGCTGGGACACGTGCTGGAGCTCGGAGTAGTTATGTAAACAGTCTGACTGCTCCGAGGTCACCATGCTGTGAGGAAGCCCAAACTAGCTCATGCAGAAAGACCATATGGAGAAGCCCTGGGACTGTACTCATAAGGAAAGATGCCCAGCCAGCCCCAGCTGCTCCACTTGAGAGCTAAATCCCAACAATTTCATTCACCAAATAACTTTAGGGACTTTTTGCTCTTCAAAATATCTCAGTCATCCTCAAAGGATGAAGATTCCCAACTACTGAATATGGTCAAAAGAAGAGGCCTAGGGATGTAAACAGATTGTATACACCTAGGAAAAAGGCAATTTGCCCATAATCATATGAAGAGACAGTGACCTCACTCACAGTGATGCACATTAAAACTAAGTGACAATTTCTTACCCATTAAAGTGACAAAAACCCCCTAAATTGGACAATATACTCCGTTGGCAAGGCTATGGGACAACAGGCACTCTCAGACACTGCTGATGGGAATGCAACATAGTACAAGTGCTGTGGAGGGGAATTTGGCAGTTCCTGCTTGCATTCAGCCTTTGGCCTAGTCATCCCACTTTTAAGAATCTACTTAAAGATACACTGGCAAAAGTGAGAAAACACATGGACAAAAGTCTAGAAACAACCCCAATGAACTATGACATATCCACACAATTGAGCAATATGTAGTTATGAAAAGAAATGAGAAATTTATCTATATACTGCTCTGAAGTGATCTCTGGAATATACTAAGTGAAAAGGCCAACATACAGAAAAAACAGAGGGTATAGTATGCTACTTTTTATCTTTAAAAGGGAGCATGTGAATGTATGTGTATGTGTGTGTTGTGTGTGTGTGTGTGTGTGTATGTATATACTGTATAAATATATGAAAAAATAACCAAAACTAGAGGAGGACAAAGGGAACAGAGTAGATGGGGCAGAAATAAAAGTTAGACTTCCTAAATGTAGCTTGTTTTGTAGATTTGTCATTGGATCCATGTAAATTTTTTACCTAAATATAAAACAGAATTAAACTGAAGTTTTAAAAAGCAACAATTTGGCCACAAAATGAAACAAATAGCCTACCTTTATGGCAAGTTGATAGCTTAACGATACAGCAAGAAATCATTTCAAGTTACTGTAAAACATAGCAATCTAACTGTATATTTCTATTGTACTACACCTTAAGGACAAAACCCCATAAAAATCTAAAAATATTTTCAGTAACATATTGTTAGATATATAAAAAGTAAATAAGTACTTCTAATGTTGTTAGGAACCAAGATTTTCAGCACCTAAAAAAAAAGAACAAATACAAAAATAAAAAAAGTAAGAAAAGGGCTTCCCTGCTGGCGCAGTGGTTGAGAGTCCGCCTGCCGATGCAGGGGACACAGGTTCGTGCCCTGGTCCGGGAAGATCCCACATGCTGTGGAGCGGCTGGGCCTGTGAGCCATGGCCGCTGAGCCTGCGTGTCCAGAGGCTGTGCTCCGCAACGGGAGAGGCCACAACAGTGAGAGGCCCGTGTACCACAAAAAAAAAATTTACCTTAAATGTAAATGGATTAAATGCTCCAACCAAAAGACACAGACTGGCTGAATGGATACAGAAGGAAGACCCATATATATGCTGTCTACAAGAGACCCACTTCAGACCTAGGGACACATACAGACTGAAAGTGAGGGGATGGAAAAAAGATATTCCATGCAAATGGAAATCAAAAGAAAGCTGGAGTAGCAATACTCATATCAGACAAAATAGGCTTTAAAATAAAGACTGTTACAAGAGACAAAGAAGGACACTACATAATGTTCAAGGGATCAATCCAAGAAGAAGATGTAACACTTGTAAATATTTATGCACCCCACATAGGAGCACCTCAATATATAAGGCAAATGCTAACAGCCATGAAAGGGGAAATCGACAGTAGCACAATCATAGTAAGGGACTTTAACACCCCACTGTCACCAATGGACAGATCATCCAAAATGAAAATGAATAAGGAAACACAAGCTTTAAATGATACATTAAACAAGATGGACTTAATTGATACTTATAGGACATCCCATCCAATCACAACAGAATACACTTTCTTCTCAAGTGCTCATGGAACATTCTCTAGGACAGATCATATCTTGGCTCACAAATCAAGCCCTGGGAAATTTAAGAAACTTTAAATTATATCAGGTATCTTTTCCGACCACAATGCTATGAGACTAGATATCAATTACAGGAAAAAATCTCTAAAAAATACAAACACATGGAGGCTAAACAATATACTACTAAATAACCAAGAGATCACTGAAGAAATCAAAGAGGAAATCAAAATATACCTAGAGACAAATGACAATGAAAACACAACAGTCCAAAACCTATGGGACACAGCAAAAGCAGTTCTAAGAGGGCAGTTTATAGCAATACAATCCTATCTCAAGAAACATCTCAAATAAACAACGTAACTTTACACCTAAAGCAATGAGAGAAGGAAGAACAACAACAACAAAAAAAAAAACCAAAGTTAGCAGAAGGAAAGAAATCATAAAGATCAGATCAGAAATAAAGGAAAAAGAAATGAAGAAAACAATAGCAAAGTTCAATAAAACTAAAAGCTGGTTCTTTGAGAAGGTAAAAAAATTGATAAACCACTAGCCAGACTCATCAAGAAAAAAAGGGAGAAGACTCAAATCAACAGAATTAGAAATGAAAAAGGAGAAGTAACAACTGACACTGCAGAAATACAAAGAATCATGAGGGATTACTACAAGCAACTATATGCCAATAAAATGGGCAACCTGGAAGAAATGGACAAATTCTTAGTAAAGCACAACCTTCCAAGACTGAACCAGGAAGAAATAGAAAATATAAACAGACCAATCACAAGCACTGAAACGGAAACTGTGATTAAAAATCTTCCAACAAACAACAGCCCAGGACTAGATGGCTTCACAGGCAAATTCTATGAAACATTTAGGGAAGAACTAACACCTAGCCTTCTCAAACTCTTCCAAAATATAGCAGAGGGAGGAACACTCCCAAACTCATTCTACGAGGCCACCATCACTCTGATACCAAAACCAGACAAAGATGTCACAAAGAAAGAAAACTACAGGCCAATATCACAGATGAACATAGATGCAAAAATCCTTAACAAAATACTAGCAAACAGAATCCAACAGCACATTAAAAGGATCATACACCATGATCAAGTGGGGTTTATCCCAGGAATGCAAGAATTCTTCAATATATGCAAATCAATCAACGTGATACACCATATTAACAAATTGAATGAGAAAAACCATATGATCATCTCAATAGATGAGGAGAAAGCTTCTGACAAAATTCAACACCGATTTATGATAAAAACCCTGCAGAAAATAGGCATAGAGGGAACTTTCCTCAACATAATGAAGGCCATATATGACAAACCCACAGCCAACATCATCCTGAATGGTGAAAAACTGAAACCATTTCCACTAAGATCAGGAACAAGACAAAGTTGCCCACTCTTATTTATTCAGAGAAGAAAAAGAAATAAAAGGAATCCAAATTGGAAAAGAAGTAAAGCTGTCACTGTTTGCAGATGACATGATACTATACATAGAGAATCCTAAAGATGCTACCAGAAAACTACTAGAGCTAATCAACAAATTCGGTAAAGTAGCAGGATAAAAAATTAATGCATAGAAATCTCTTGTATTCCTATACACGATGAAAATTCTGAAAGTGAAATTAAGAAAACACTCCCATTTACCACTGCAACAAAAAGAATAAAATATCTAGGAATAAACCTACCTAAGGAGACAAAAGAACTGTATGCAGAAAATTATGACACTGATGAAAGAAATTAAAGATGATACAAATAGATGGAGAGATATACCATGTTCTTGGATTGGAAGAATCAACATTGTGAAAATGACTCTACTACCCAAAGCAATCTACAGATTCAATGCAATCCCTATCAAACTACCACTGGCATTTTTCACAGAACTAGAACAAAAAATTTCACAATTTGTATGGAAACACAAAAGACCCCGAATAGCCAAAGCAATCTTGAGAGAGAAAAACGGAGCTGGAGGAATCAGGCTCCCTGACTTCAGACTATACTACAAAGCTACAATAATCAAGACAATATGGTACTGGCACAAAAACAGAAATATAGATCAATGGAACAGGATAGAAAGCCCAGAGATAAACCCACGCACATATGGTCACCTTATCTTTGATAAAGGAGGCAAGAACCTATAGTGGAGAAAAGACAGCCTCTTCAATAAGTGGTACTGGGAAAACTGGATAGCTACATGTAAAGGAATGAAATTAGGGCTTCCCTGGTGGCACAGTGGTTGAGAGTCCGCCTGCTGATGCAGGGGACACGGGTTCGTGCCCCAGTCCAGGAAGATCCCATATGCCGCGAAGTGGCTGGGCCCGTGAGCCATGGCTGCTGAGCCTGTGCGTCCGGAGCCTGTGCTCCGCAATGGGAGAGGCCACAACAGTGAGAGGCCTGCGTACAGCAAAAAAAAAAAAAAAAAAAAAAAGAATGAAATTAGAACACTCCCTACACCATACACAAAAATAAACTCAAAATGGATTAAACACCTAAATGTAAGGCCAGACGCCATCAAATTCTTAGAGGAAAACATAGGCAGAACACTCTATGACATAAATCACAGCAAGATCCTTTCTGACCCACCTCCTAGAGAAATGGAAATAAAAACAAAAATAAACAAATAGGACCTAATGAAACTTAAAAGCTTTTGCACAGCAAAGGAAACCATAAACAAGATGAAAAGACAACCCTCAGAATGGGAGAAAATATTTGCAAATGAAGCAGCTGACAAAGGATTAATCTCCAAAACATACAAGCAACTCATGCAGCTCAATATCAAAAAAACAAACAGCCACTCATTTATGTATCTTTTCCTATGGCTGCTTTGGTGCTAAAAACATCAAAGTTGAGTAGTTGCAACAGAGGTCAGTGGCCCATGTAGCCTGAAATATTTACCATCCGGGCCTTTACAGAAAAGGTTTGCCAGGCTCTGATCTAGGACCTCCCTTCTCTACGAGAGGTCCAAGCATCACTTGAGAGCTTGTTAGAAATGCAGAATCTTGGCTCCACCACAGACAGAGGGAATGCCTCTCAGTGTTGACCTAAAGAAGCTGTTAAAAATGCAGGAGTTCCGGCCCCACCCATCTACCATATTTGAAGCCCCAGGTTTGGGGTGCAGGCTTTATTTTAGGTTTCCCAAGAGAACCTGATGTGCAGCCCTTGGGCAAAGTACCTCACCTCCCTGACTTCCCCCAATCTGTAAAATGGGGGTAACAGAATGAGATACTGAATACACAAGTCCTGGCACGTGCTGGGCACTCAGTTAACAGAAGCCACGCTCACGAGGCAGTGGCTATGCTCCTTAGTGTTGGCACACACATCACTTATCTCCCCAGCAAGCAAATCTGAACCTGGCTGCTATGAAGACTGTCCTTGAAAAGTGACTCTTGGACATAATAATTTATGGACGCCTTGTTGTCAAACATGACGGTTGTTCATGGAGGTGTTTAAACCTGAATCGTCCCTGCTGTGAAGGGCACTGGCCATCGCCACTTCCCTTGTAACTGCTGCTGTGCTGTGCCCTGTTGTTATGGCAACCAGTTTCCCAAACAGCCCTGCTATTTTCTACAAATTCTTTCGGTTTCCCATGCCCTCAAGTCCACCAGACCTAGAGACAATAGCAGGGTGATTTTTTTTAAACTTTCACAGGAAATACTGTCAACTCTTTAAATTAGACAATTGGCTGTCTGCTGCTTCTCCAGCAGAAGCCCCCAGCCCGGGTATCAGAGCGACCCTGCACAGTGAACAAATGTTCCCACTAATTGGAAATCAGTACCACAGAGGATCAGCTGGCACATCAGTTTCTGGCTGGCATTAACTTTGCAAGAAAATGAAGCGGAAAACAAGGAAATGTCCACCACATGTCACGTGTACGCGGCACAGAGTCTGATGTCAAAAGACCACTTTAAAAGATATCGGTTTGGGCTATTGCTGCAGTATTTCTGAAATTAGTTCAATATTGGCACATGTAACTTTTTCAGCAAATATTCACCTTTATGAATTCACTTGACACATGGGAAAGCTAAAAACACACAATTATTATTATTATATATTATTATTACAGCAAAATCTTAATACTAGTAATTATGTTGTCTTGGTTTCTGGCAGACCTAAGCCCCTCCCCTCTCTACTTCCTTTTCTCCTTTCCCCTGACTCCTGCTACTCTTCTCTCCTCTGACATGGTCTTCGGATGAAAGGTACATGCACCTGCCTGCAGCCTACCCAATATCTGTTCTCCCCGTTTTTTCTTTGCAAAAGGACCCGTTACTTTTAGGGGGTCATGAGCCCAGCTAAAAGTCTTGACTTCCTAGGCTCTTGAAGCCTGTGATAGCCATGTAACATGGTTCTGGCCAGTGTGACATGCAAGCAAAGTTTACTGGATGCTGGGAAAGCTATTCTTTTACAGATTGAAAAGAAAACTTAGGTGGAATGCTTCTTTCTATCTTTCCCCCTTCTTCCTATCTAAAATAAGATGCCACAGCAACTTGCAACTATGAGGATGAAATCCACACAACAAGGATGGCAAAACAATAAGCTCAAAGAGCCTGGGTCCTTGATAGCGGCCTTGAGCAGCATGGCTACCAATCTCCAGACTTTTTGTTAAGTGCAGAAAAAAAACGGATGGCCTCAGCTATTGTTACAACAAGGAACAACCTCATCAGTGGACCTAGAATCCAAACAGGCAGGTCTGAGGAGAGAGGATGGCTAAAGATGTTTAAAAATGCTGAGGTGGCAAGAAGGATATACAATAGGTGATTGGAGGAAAAGATGGGAGAATTCACAGAAAGTCTTCCATTTTTTTAGCGTCCAGAGGGCAAGAACAGAATAATATCGGGAGTATTACATGGGGACTAAGACAGCATATTAATAAGGCACTAACAGAACTGCTGAGAACTGGTAAGGACACTGAGGTTCTAGGCATGAATCACTACTGGATGCAATGGCCAACACTCATGACTTTCAACAGCAATGCCAAGCAACTCAGAAACAGAGGAGGGGTGACCCCGGGTTTGTGATTGGTGAGATGAGTCCAGGGGGAGATTGAACAGGCGGGGGATCCTGGGTGCCAGGATGGGCAGCACTGAAACACTATGCCCTTATTCTGCTTTATTACCTTTAAGGAAGAGGAACCAGTGAAGAAGATAATGGAAAATAAATACCACAATGCTGGTCTTAGTACATGTGAGATAAAAGTAGCTATGTCGAAGGAACATCCTCAGCAACAGCAACCAGGGGATCCAGAGGAGGATTTGCAGGAAGAGCTCGTGCAAGAGGTGGGGACCGGCACAGTGGTTATGGGAAAGTATCCAGGTGAGGTGGTCATCAAAAGAGCTGCAAACCATACGAAATTGTTCCATTTGCAACTTATCCCCAACAGGTGGTGGAGCAGTATTTTCCAAATTGAAGATTCACTTAAAGGTGGCCCCTGCCACCTGCTGATAGCAGTTCAAACTAAATTTATTGTATCAAGTTCCCGAACTGGAAGTATGATGCTGGGTCCCTCTGGAGTTTAATTCTGAGTTCTCATTAAAAGAAATTTGCTTTCATTGCTTTATTTCTTAATTGCTATGCTTCAGAATCAATTTGTGTTTTATGCCCCACCCCCCCCCCAGTATGGTAGAGCAAGTCTTGTGTGAAAAGCCCAGTGTGACCGTGTCATGATGTAGTAGGGTCTTACTGGTTTTTAAATAAATCCTTTTGTATAAAAAGAAGAAAGAAACACTGTGCCCTTCATACTTGTGAGTACCTGAATTCTGCAATGACTCCCATCTTACAATGTGGAAACTGAAGCCCAGAAAAGCTAAGAAACTTGCTCAAGGTCACACAGCTGGTAAATGTCTGTTGTTAAAGTCTAATTCCTTAACCACTGAACTGTACTATCTCCAAGCAAAATAACAAGGAAGATGATGATGATGATGATGATGATGATGATGATGAAGAGAAAAGTTAGGACATTGGTCACATGAGAAGGAGATTGTAAACAGAGAGATCAGATCTGGCTGAGTGGTCCCGTAGGTGTGGCTGTCTGACAGCTGTGGGTGCAGTGGCTTGGAGGAAAAGGTCTAGAGGCTCTGGGTTGGACTTCCAGGCTGAAGGGCATCTAGCTAGGAGCCGCTGACTCAGCCTTGCCCAAATGCCCATTAAAATGCCTATGAAGATAGAAAAAGACCAGAACTCACAACATTACCCAAAGTAAAGGACTAATGGACAACCTAATCCCGGAATCTGGGAAAAATTGGCACTATTCGTAAAGCAGACAGAGCTAGATTAAGGAAAATCTACTCAGGCTTCTGGCTTTGCTTCATTACACAGAAGCCACATGGCAAGATGTAGGCAGACACTCCATATCTATTCTGTCTGACACAGAGACCCAGAGCTGCAGTGTATGGGGTTGTAGCAACCCCAACGCTGGGCAGCTAACCTGCACGACCTCATGGGCATTCGAGACTCAGACAGAGAGCTGGTACACACACACACACACACACACACACACGCACGCACACACACACACACACCCCATGTTTCTACATCCATAAAGCAACTCTAAACCCCAGCAAACATCTAGGCAGAATATAAAACAGCATCCTCAGCCCGAGCCAATTGTGGGGGATGGAAGGGAGGTGAAAGGGGGGAGGTGGAGGCGTTACACACAATGGACTCACACTACGTATTAGCCTAGTATATAACTTACCTGAATTCAACTATGTTTGCTTAGTACTGAAAGAAAACAGGGAGAAAAATCCCTTCGCTGATCCACGGTCTTTGCCCCCTGCTCTTCCCCCATTCAAACTAGACTTTGGCTGCCACCACCTCTAAATATTTTCCTGAACACAAAGAAACAAAAGTTATTTTTCTTGGCCTTTGAGCTTCCAAGCAACTTGAGGGATATTTTTCCCATGCCCCTTCAAACTTTAAACATAAACCCTACAGAAGATACAATGTGCACCATATACACCTAGATGCAGGTCCTTAAGGGCAAAACCTAAATGTTACAGAGGCGTTATTTCCTTCTGTGTGCTTCTCTGCACTTTCTAGATTTTCTTGAGGAGCACCCATTTCATTTGAAACCAGAAAAAAATCTTATTCTGCCCAAAGACTATTCCATCTTTAACGAGCCCATCAGGTGAGTGGGAGGCAGGTGATTTTCTGAGCAGCCCCGGCAGCCCTGCTTGGGGACACTCAGCACAGGCAGGGGGTGGCATTAGTGTCACAGAGCTGCATGTGTCTCTTCAAAGACTCCTGTCATCATCCTTGAGAACGCTGGCAGGAGGCTCCCACTCCAAGTGGCTCATATTTTCAAAAAAGCCAAACCAGATGGGGTGGAGGAGGGCCCTAAATTTGTGCTTAGTCGTTAGCACTGCCCTGCATTTAGAAACTAGAGAACTGGATTCTGAGCTGGGTGCTTCCACTTCCTGGATGGGTGACCCCGCTCAATCTCTTTTATTATTAGTATTGTTATTTCTTAAATTTTATCATAGTTGATTTACAGTGTTGTGTTTAAACCACTCAATCTCTGTGTTTAAACCACTCAATCTCTTAATCTCACTGAACCTCATTTCCTCATCTGGTAGATGGTGATAGCAATGATTTCTGAGGTTATTTTAGAGAGTTATGTAAGCTAACATCCCAAGAGAAAAATTCTCACCTATAGTAGATGCTCAATAAATGGTATTTGAATATAAATGACAAGGAAAGAGACCCAATCTCTGAAGGAAGTGTGAGGTAGTGACCACAGAAATCCTCTCTCTTATTATTTCCAAATGTTCAGTGTCTGTGCTCATAAATACATGTTTATTAGTCTTCTGTAGCTGCTGTGACAAAGTACCACAAACCAGTTGGCTTAACAGAAATGTATCGTCTCACAGTTCCAGAGGATAGAAGTCTGAGATCAAGGTGCTGGTGGGGTTGGTTCCTTCTGAGGGCTGTGAGGGAGAATCTGTTTCATGCCTCTCCTGTAGCTTCTGCTGCTTGGCTGGCCATCTTTGGCCTTCCTTGGCCGTTCAATCTCTGCGTTCATCTTCACATGGCATTCTCCCTGAGTGTCTGTCTGTCTGTGCATTCACATTTCCCTTTTCATATGGACACCAGTCACATTATATTAGAGTCCACTGTAATGACCTCATTTTAACTTGATTACCTCTGTAAGTACCCTATCTCCAAAAAATGTCACATTCTAGAAAAGAACATAGGCAAAACGTTCTGACATAAATCACACTAATGCTTTCTTAGGTAAGTCTCCCCAGGCAATAGAAATAAAAATAAACAAATGGGCCTTATCAAACTTATAAGTTTTTGCTTATATAAAATGAAAGGTTTTGCATAAACAAAATGAAAAAACAGCCTATGGACTGGGAAAGAAATAGTTGCAAACAATGAGACCGACAAGGGCATAATTTCCAAAATATACAAAGAGCTCATACAACTCAATAACAAAAAAGCAAACAACCCAATAAAAAAAATGGGCAAAAGACCTAAATAGACATTTCTCCAAAGAAGACATACAGATGGCCAACAGACACGTGAAAAGATGCTCATCATTGCTAATCATTAGAGAAATGCAAATCAAAACCACAGTGAGGGGCCTCCCTGGTGGCGCAGTGGTTGAGAGTCCGCCTGCCGATGCAGGGGATACGGGTTCGTGCCCCGGTCTGGGAGGATCCCATATGCCGCGGAGCGGCTGGGCCCGTGAGCCATGGCCGCTGAGCCTGTGCGTCCGGAGCCTGTGCTCCGCAACGGGAGAGGCCACAACAGTGAGAGGCCCGCGTACAGAAAAAAAAAAAAAAAAAAAAAAAACAAACCACAGTGAGGTACCACCTCACACCCGTCAGAATGGCCATCATTAAAAAGTCTACAAATAACAAACGCTGGAGAGGTTATGGAGAAAAGGGAACCCTCTTGCACTGTTGGTGGGAATGTAAATTGGTGCAGCCACTATGGAGAACAGTATGGAGGTTCCTTAAAACACTAAAAATAGAGTTGCCATATGATCCAGCAATCTCACTCCTGGGCATATATTCAGAGAAAACTCTAATTTGAAAAGATACATGCACCCCCATGTTCATAGCAGCACTATTTACAATAGCCAAGACATGGAAACAACCTAAATGTCCATCAACAGATGAATAAAGAGAGAAGACGTGGCACATATATGCAATGGAATACTACTCAGCCGTAAAAAAGAATGAAATAATGCCACTTGCAGCAACATGGATGAACCTAGAGATTATCATACCAAGTGAAGTAAGTCAGAAGGAGAAAGGCAAATACCATATGATATCACTTATACGTGGAATCTAAAATGTGACACAAATGAACTTATTTGCAAAAGTGAAACAGACTCATAGACATAGAAAAGAAACTTATGGTTACCAAAGGGGAAAGAGGGTGGGGGAAGGATAAATTAGGAGTTTGAGATTATCAGATACAAACTACTATATACAAAATAAACAACAAGGTCCTTCTGTATAGCACAGGGAACTATATTCACTATCCTGTAATAAACCACAATGGAAAAGAATATGAAAAATAATATGCATATATATGTATAACTGAATCACTTTGCTATATACCAGAAATTAATACAACATTGTAAATCGAATTCAATAAAAATAAAATAAAAACCAAAAAATGTCACATTCTGGAGGTTAGGACTTCGACATATACACTTGGTGGGACACAGTTCAGCCCACAGCAACAGTCTGAAAGAGCTTTATCTCTGGAGAGAAGGAGGCAGATGGGCGGGGGACAGAGTGGGAGGGGAGCACGTGAGGAAGTGAACTCTGCTGCTGGCTGAGCTGGAAGGGGCTGGACCACAATGTGGCTCAGGGTTCACCCACTCAGTCTCCTCTACAGATGGAAACAAAGGTGGCACTGGGACCAGCCAGAGAGCCTCTGTAGGAGTCCTGGCAGGGTCAAATAGTCTTCTGAGAGGGGCTAGAGACCACGGGCCTGACACAGAAGGGCTCCTGGGATGAAAGCCCAGGCACCATGGGTAAGGAACAACAGGCTCAGACTCCCGGCTTCACTAAAGGACAGAATGGTCTTACCTGCGGGAAGGGGCTGAGGGTCACAGGTGCACAGATCCCAGGCTGGAGGCAGGACCTCCAGGGGCTGGGGGGTTGTTGAGTGCACGAAAAGACTCCCTGCTGATTGAGAGGGGACTCTCTTCCTTACAGTGGGGCCCAAGCCTGGAGCCTTAAATTCATTTCTGATCAGAGCCAGAATAGCTTTATCTAGTGTCCAATGAAGACACGGTTCACTGGACTAATGTCCAAGACAAGATCATCTAAGATAGGACTCAGGTAAGAGAGTACAAGACAGACAGACAAAACTCACCTGCCTAGCTGGATCATTCACCCACCTAGATACTTTTACAGTCATTCAGCACACATGGGGTAGATGCCAGGCACGCAAATGCCAATCACACAGTCCGCAACCTGGCAGAGCTCACAGGCTAACCCGAGACACAGACGGGAACAAGCCCGGCGGTGCAGTGTGACTGCTGCTCTCACTGGGCTGGACAAAGCACCTGGAGAGCCTGGGGCAGGACGGGTGACTGCTCAAGAGACCAGGGCCATGAGAGGTGAGACTTCCTAGATGTGGATGAACTGCCCGGGTTTGCTGCCACCTGTTTCTTGAAGTGATTTCTGCAAAACTGCCCTTATAACAAAGGGGCTTGTGTTTGGCAAAGGGGGCGTAGAGAGGTGGGGATGTTTTCTTACTATACAACCCATCAGGTAGACAAGAACCTGAAAAGGATGAGCAGATGGAACTTTTGAGGAAAGAAAACATCATCTCTGGGCACTGCAGGAAGAACGAAATGGACACAGAGCAGTTTTAGGAGATGTATTCATTCAAGAGAGATCGCTTGAGGTCCTACTATAGCCAGGCCCAGCGTTAGGCACAGGACTACAATGGCCAGTGGGAAGACACCTTACCTAACTAATGGAGCAAGTCATTCCCACGGGGGAAGACCTTAGTCAGTACTTGTTTGAATATCTTGTCATAACCTATAATGGAAAAGAATCTGAAAAATTACATATATACATATATATATATATAATCACTTTGCTGTACACTTAAAACTAACACAACATTGTAAATTAACTACACTTCAATTTAAAAAATTGTTTGAAAATATAACCAAGTGGTAACAGGTATATAGAGAGAGCTGCGAGAAGCAGGGAGGCTTATCCACCAGGAAGCCCCTGGTGGGTTCTGCACAGGTGCCCTCACTCAAGGAGGGAATGAGGGTAACCGGCTGTGCAAGTCTGCAGGAGCAGTCCTGCTGCCTTCTGCAGGGAAGCCTCCTGCAGGGGCCTGTACACACTGGCCCCTCCCCAGGCAAAATGAACTACTCAGTCCTCTGCACTCCCCCAGCACCCTTCCTTCATGCTGTTTCAGTGTGCACCATGCTGACCTGAAGTGTGTCCACCTGTGTCCCCTATACTATTAAGTTCTTCAGGTCGAGGAACATCTTTGTGCCAGCGGCATACTGAATAAACAAACGAGCAAATAAATGTCCTTTATCTTTAGACTTCCAACATAGGGCAACGAAGACCTAGACTATTGTCTTCATGGCACTATCCAAATGAGTCAAGGTCAGTAAGTTCAAACATTGAACTAAAACCAACAAGATTAGCTTTAACAAGAAGAAATATAGAAATCCCAAATTTGGGATATGGAAATCAATAGTACAAATGTAGGATTCATTAGGGGAAAAAATTCACTCATTCCACAAACATTCATTGAGTGTCACCTATATTCTAGACACTGTTCCAGGTGCTGGGTATGTAGAGTGGAAACCAGACAATGTCACTGATGTCACAGAACTTAAATGTGACTAGAAAGAAAGATCTAAGGGTTTTAACTAATTGCAAGCTTCATGTGAGTCATCAAGGTAACATGGCAACAACAACAGCGGGAAAACAAACAAATCCTGACCTGGTTTTACCTGCATCGGGAAAGGGTCAGTGTCCACATCATGACAGACCTCATACTTCCTTCCGCTCTTCAGCTGACGTCAGCAGCTTGGAGGTAACCATAGGTCCCTTGTATCAAGAGGGACTTTGACAAACCAAACGGTGCATTTGTAGGAATATGGTCAGTCCCACAGAAGTCTGAGAAATGACGGAAGGAATTGCATGTGTTTGGCCTGGCGGACCAACGGTGAGAAAAAATACAACAGCAATCTTCAAACGTTGAAGGAACGATCTATGTGAGACCAGGTGGAAATTACAAGGCAGCAGGAAGAGTTTCTTGCAAGGGAAACTGCTCCACAACGGTATGGGTAGACCTCCTTCCCTAGGGAAGAGATATCCCTTCCTCAGAGATGCTGCAGAAGAAAACTGTGCTGAGACCAGACTAGACTGCCAAGAGACCACACTAGACTTGGAGTTCCATCCACTGTCAAATCAAGAATTCTACAGTTGATCCCCCCATTCATCAGGAAGGCAGGATTTAGAAGTGTGGGCTTTGGATTCAGAAAAAGCTGGATTCGAGTCTTGGATCGGGAAAAGTTACTGCACACTCTAAGCCTCATTCCCTCACTTGCAGAAGAAGGATGGCAATAGTTCTACCTCATCCTCCCTCGTGAGGATTAAGAGAGATGATTTACATAAAGTGCCACTAAGTACAGCACCTGGCCCTTGGTAAGATATCACTAAATGTTAGCTAATGGTAATATTAAGTGCTCTTCATTTCACCTGACATAGTTCAATTGATTTAGATAAATCATTTTGCTGTGAGTCTAATTCTGCAATCTTCCATCTTGCATTCACTAAAGCACTTAGAGCTATTTAAAACTATAAAGTAGAAGCATTTTAGAGAAATTTGAAATGTTTTATTCTCTAGAGACATTAGAAAAATACTAACAGTAGAAAAGGGGAGGGACCTGCCAATGCAGGGGACACAGGTTTGATCCCTGGTCCGGGAAGATCCCACATGCTATGGAGCAACTAAGCCCGTGCGCCACAACTACTGAGCCCACGTGCCACAACTACTGAAGCCCACGCACCTAGAGCCCGTGCTCCACAACAAGAGAAGCCACCGCAAGGGGAAGCTCACACACCACAACGAAGAGTAGCCCCTGCTTACAACTAGAGAAAGCCCGTGCGCATCAATGAAGACCCAACCCAATGCAGCCAAAAAGAAAAAATCTATAGACTATCTAAAATAGTCTATGTCCTAGGGATCTTTAAGGCTGTAATTTAAGGGACTCGTGATTAAACTGAGGTGAAGCCAGGACGTTATTCATGTATGGAATGGCTGGGCTAGGCTGGGGCAGAGCAACCTCAGAGACCCCCTTTCTCCACAGGAGACCCCCTCAGACCACAGAGGTCAAAATCAATCCAGCAAACCGATTTTATGAGAACGAAATCACACCAGACCAATTTAATTTCCTCCTGTGACAGAGAGACAGGCTTCGAAGACACAGAGAAGCAACGGATATCAGATACTGCGGCTTCAGTTAGGTCTTTAATTCCAGCCTACGTAATAGCCAAATCTAAACATCGAATTCTGCTGGCAAGTGGAGGTGATCCCCAAACACAGAGATCAAAGGCTCAGGATCACGTAAGGATCCTGTAAGTAAGGAGAAGAAGGAAAGAAACTCTCTCCTTTGTGGAACTGGCAGAAAAACATGCCTCCTTCCTGTGGTGAAATGCAGAATTCATTCAACAAATACCGAACACTTGTCATGTGACGTGACCTCCATCTGGACTGGACTAAGAGAAACAGAAATGAGGTTTACAAGCAGATGTGCTTAAATAGGGCTTTTTGGTAGATATGGGTGTGGAGTTGAGGTTGAGGGGTGGTGGCGCTACAGAAGAAATGGCATCTTTGAGCTGGGCCAGGGGTTTCAATGGGGTAGGGCAAAGCTGGGGGCACTTGTTAAAGAAAAGCTGTGGGCTCAGAAAGACACTTGGAGGAATCTAGGTTAAACTCATTCAAGTGGGAAAACATCAGCAGCAAGGGATGCAAGGCAGAGCAAAGAGGGAGGGAATCTAGGAAGAGCTGACAGGGGAGGGTAGGTTTAAACAGAGAGCCTACTCATTCAAGAAAATCCCAGCCGGGGGCTCCACAGTGTAACTGGCTAAGCACAAGATATAAAGATGCATTAGTCCACTCCCTGCCCTCAGAGCTCCTGAGGCTGGGATGGCTAGAAGAAAAGTGGCTTCAATTTGCTACTAAAGGAGAGTGACCAGGGGCCCAGAAAGAAAGGACTCTTGAGGACTGAGGGAGCTGGGGGTAAGAACTGTGAAAGGACTGGGAGGCTGTGCAGTGCAGACTGGGGCAACTTAACTGAATCCCATCTGCCTTCAACAGATGACCTTCAGAGAGCCTCTCCAGCTCTAGAGTTCTAGTCATGAAGCCCTTAGTGATGATTTTACAATCTGAATTACCCTAAATCCAGCTTTTCCTTTTGTCCCCCCATCAGAAAATAGTTGATGGAAACAGGAAAAAGTGGCATTCTGGCTTCTTATCACCACACAGTCACTGCGGGCCAGTGGGTGCCCCCCAGAAGACTGGAACTGAATTCACAGGTGGTGCACTGGCAGCAGGTGGATGAGGCTGGGGGAGCAGGAGGGAAGAAAAAAATAAAGGATGCTGGCTAATCTCGCAGGGTGGCTGAAACCCAGGAGAACTGTCGCTTTCTCCAATGACCCACTCTGACCAAAGATGACCAGTTGCTAGTCTGAAAAATCCACAAGAATCAAGAAGGCATTTTTCTAAAGGCTCTAAAGGGAATGCCAGTGGATTTCCAGGGACGGCTTGAGTCCATCTTGATCTTCAGAAATGTTCCTCTCCTCTGAGGCTGATGGAAATTTCTAGGGAATTGAAATGATCCTGCCCATCTAAGTGTCTTGCCAATTTCAGGGCGCTGTTCTGAGACTGGAGCTGAGCCCTTCCTGTGAATGATTCAGGTCTTCAGGACCACTTGCCTGGCAGGGCTGTCCCATGTTTGGTCGGGTACCACGAATGAGCATGCTTGTCCCAGACCCCGCCCTGTTGCGGGAACCAGATCTCATGATACATGATGGGACATGACTCAGGATGGCAGAGTAATAAATGAATAAGCATTGGAAACAAATAAATATGTACATATTTAGCCATCCCATAATAACTCTCTCACATTCGTACACATGTACACACACACACACACCATATACTTCTAGTCGCCAAGGCAACCATTCCCTGAAGCTGTACTTTGTTCTTTTCCACGTTAGATATTTTTAACGTTATTTCCTTGGAGTGCAGCTCTGGTCTTTTTGAGTGTCTCCTGAGAGGTACCATACCTCCTCAGGAAATGTTGTTACATCTAACATTTACCAGGTCTATTTTGAAGGCTCATGTCTTATCCTCATTCTGACACTGAATTCAGCCAACACCATTTGAAAGCCCACTGAAAGCATCAGCAATACGAAATAACCATTATGATTGCTACTGTGAGTCAGAAGAATTAGAGACAAATGAAGTATTATGCCTTGCACAATTTTCACTGATGGTTCTCGCTTTAAAAAAAAAAAATCACAAAGTTCATGTGGAAAAGGACCCAGCTTGGTCCTAAAAGATGGAGACAGAGTCTCAGGATTAAAGTGACAGCTCTCATTTAGGAGGCAGGAATTTAGGACTACTGATGTGTTAGGAGTACTTGGTATTTCTCTCCTCCTCCTTATAATATATGCAATTGTTCAAATTAACCTCGTTTTCTATTTTAGATTTCAATATTCAAAAATGCCAGCAACATAAAGGGAAATAGTTAAAACATTCTTATACAAATACTGATCTGGCTTCCGACAACATCCATGTAATAAGCAGTGAGGTTTTTTCCGTTTAACGTCACTAACAAGTTTATGATTAAAGGTCAGTCTGTGGCAACAGTCTGTTTTCATCTCTACGCTACAATTATTACTGTCTGCTTTAAGAGAAAAAACAAAATCTGATTTGCGACTGGTCCAGGAAGTTCTTTGCATAGCCTTCTATCAGATTTCTGCCAGAATGGTAAGAGTATTTAATTTATAGTCGTAATCCGCTTTCATGACCTGCCTCATATAAAGCATCGAGGCACCGTGGGGTAGAGAGGAAGTCCTTGCTATGAAACAACTGCTTGAAAAGTAAGCTGAAGTATACAGAACTAGTGATGGGGCAGCCGTTGTTTATTTTGCCCTGAACTAGGATTTTGGTTTTCAAAACCCGAGACACGGGAGAAAAGGGGGAAGCCACGAGGAAGAAACCACCCAGGTAATCTGGGCCAGTCTGTAAATCAAGGGAGAGAGAGGCCAGGCGGCCAGTGGATGGAGTGGCCCGGCTGGGTGCCCAGGCGGCCAGAGGAGGAAACGGGCCAAAATCCAGCGGAGGCGAGTCCAAGCGGGCGAGAAGCCTGGGTGGGCGGCGGGATAGGTGTGCGAGCCGCGCGGGCTGTCCTCCCACCCAACCCGTCCCCGGCCAATGAGCAGGCACGGGCGGAGGCCAAGAGGTGCGGGGTTTCCGCGAGGCCCAGGGGATTAGCTCAGCCTTTTGTAGGGGTCTCTGGTTGGCCCTGCTCCCTCGGCCTGGGTCGGTCAGTCTGTCAGCAGACAGGTGCTGTCTCCCGCCTCCTCCCCCGGCCCCAACACCACCAACACCATTCCGCACAGAATTCTCTGGGGGACTGGACTGCCCCGGCGCCCCGCGTCCCTCCCGCTTCCCCCTCCTGTGCCCAGCCTCCCAGCGCTGGGGGTCTGCGGGAGCCAGGCGCACTCACCTGCGTGCAGGCCGCCCGCCTCGGGGCCGCTGTCCGGGGTGGCGTTGCTGGGCGACGCGTCCGAGTCGGTGTACGTGAGCCATGTGGACTCGGTCTCGCGAGTCCAGCTCTCGTAGTAGCGGGGCTCGATGGCATCCGCCCGGCTCCCGCCGCAGCCCATCCTCCCGCGCTGCTGGCGCGGCTAGCGGCCGCTCGGTTCACGGTTCTAGCGGCGGCTCAGCCCCGGCGGCGCAGCCCGGGCCGGCGAGGAGGCGGCGGCGGCGGCAGCGGCGGCGGCGGCATCGCGTCCCTCGACCCGCCCGCGCCTCAGCCACGCGCCCAGTTCCCGCGGCGCCAGCCGCCCCCTCCGCCGCGCCGGCTTCCCGCGCGCCCCTCCTCTTCTCCTCCTCCAAGGCCCTCCCCTTCCCCACCTCTCCTCCCCCACCTCCCCTCGCTCTTGCTGCCCTACCCCCAACCCCGTGCCAAGTCAAACGCTGCCCCGCATGCTCCCTCGGTGCGCCCCAGCCGGACGTGGGACGCAAGAGCGGCGGCCTGAGAATAGGAGGAGGGCGGTATGGGGGTGGGTGGATTCCGCAAGGGGTTCAGCCTCGCCGGCTAGGGTTACCCCTTTATTTATCCGTCTCTCCAACCTCCCTCCCTCCCTTTCTTCCTTCCACCTTCGTTCCATTCATCCATCCTGGGGGCTTTGGAAGGTACCCCAAGCTTTCTGGCCACTTGTTCAAAACCAGTGGAGCTGGTGACAGCCCAGAAACAGGGGAGGAACTATTGCTACTAAGAATTAAGGAGCAGTCAGACCCCCTGCCTGTCCTAGTTGGTTTGAGGAGCAGAGAGGAGGGCCTATAATTTCTGAGAGAGCTGGGCTGGACTCTCTGTCACTAACACCCTTTCCAGTTCTGTGACTTCGAACTTTGTTCTCAAGAAAGCAAAAGAGGATCAGGAATCGCAGGGCAGCCGGAACACTCTCTCTGGATGGGGCTGGGAGCTGTGGCTGGCTTCCCTCCAAACCCACTGAGGGCCTTGATATTCCAGGTGCACACTCAGCTCTGCGTGCTCCACGTGCGCACACTTAGAGCTCAGACTTGGCTAAGCCAAAGAATTCGCCTGTCCCAAAGGAGCCAGGACACGTGGTAAAAGAAGGAAACTGCCTTAAAGAGACAGCTAAGAAAGAAGGGTTGAAAGAATAAATCCTCAATGACGAGGCTCTGTCAGAATGTCATAGTGTTGAGCAAGTATTGTTTTCATTCATTCAAGATTATATATACATTTTAATTGAAATATATTTGATGTACAATACTGTGTTAGTTTCAGGTGTACTACATAGTATTTGACATTAGTATTCATTATGTAATGATCACCATGATAATTCTAGTAACATCTGTCCCCATAAAGTTATTACAATATTATTGACCATATTCCTTATTCTGTATATTACATCCTCGTGGCTTATTATATAACTGAAAGTTTGTACCTCTTAATCCCCTTCACCTATCTCACCCACCTTCCCACCTTCCTCCCTTCTGGCAACCATTCTTTTGTTCTCTGTACCTATGAGTCTGTTTTCAGCTTGTTTTGTTTGTTTGGTTTGGTTTTTAGATTCCACATATAAGTGATATCATACAGTATTTGTCTTTCTCTGTCTGACTTATTTCACTTACCACAATACTCTCTAGATCCATCGACGTTGTTGCAAATGGCAAGGTTTCATTTCTTTTTTAATGGCCGAGTAATATTCCATTGTCTATATACCACATCTTCTTTATCCATTTATCTGTTGATGGACACTTACATTGCTTCCATATCTTGGGTATTGTAAATAATGCTGCAACGAACACTGGGGTACATATATCTTTTCACATGAGTAGTTTTGTTTTCTTCTGGTAAATACCCAGAAGTAAAATTGCTGGATCATATGGTAGTTCTACTTTTAATTTTTTGAGGAAACTTCATACTGTTTTCCATAGTGGCTATACCAACTTACATTTCCACCAACAGTTCCTGAGGGTTCCCTTTTCTCCACATCCTCACCAACACTTGTTATTTGTTGTCTTTCTGATGATAGCTATTCTGGCAGATATGAGGTGGTATCATTGTGGGTTTGATTTGCATTTCCCTGATGATTAGTGACATTGAGCATCTTTTCATATGCCTGTTGGCCATCTGTTTGTCTTCTTTGGAAAAATGTCTATTCAGATCCTCTGCCCATTTTAAAATTTTTTAATTTTTTTTTTATGTTAAGTTGTATGAATTCTCTGCATATCTTGGATATTGGAATTGTTTGCAAATATCTTCTCCTGTTCAGTAGATTACCTTTTTATTTTGTTGGTAGTTTCCTTTGCTGTGCAAAAGCTTTTTAATTTTATGTAGTCCCATTTGTTTATTTTTGCGTTTTTTTCCCTTGCTGAGGAGACAGATCCAAAGGAATATTGCTAAGACCAATGTCAGAGAGCACACTGCCTATGTTTTCTTCTAGGAGTTTTATGGTTTCAGGTCTTACATTTAAGTCTTTAATTCATTTCGAGTTTATTTTTGTATATGATTTGAGAAAGTAGTCCAGTTTCATTCTTTTACATCCAGCTGTCCAGTTTTCCCAACACTATGTATTGAAGAAACTGTCTTTTCCCCATTTTCTGTTCCTGGCTTCTTTGTCATAGATTAATTGACCATATAAGCATGGGTTTATTTCTGGGCTCTCTAGTCTGTTTCACTGATCTGTGGGTCTACTTTGTGTCAGTACCATACGGTTTTGATTACTGTAGCTTTGTAGTATAGTTTGAAATCAGGGAGCATGGTACTTCCAGCTTTGTTCTTTCTCAAGATTGTTTTGGCTATTGGGGTCTTTTGTGTTTCCATACAAATTTTAGAATTATTTGTTCTAGCTCTGTGAAAAATGCCATTGGTATTTTGATAGGGATTGCATTGAATCTGTAGATTGCCTTGCAGAGTACGATCATTTTAACAATATTAATTCTTCCAAACCATGAGTGCAGTATATCTTTCCATTTATTTGTGTCATCTTCAATTTCTTTCATCAATGCCTAGTTTTCCAAGTCTTTTACCTCTTTGATTAGAATCATTCCTAAGTATTTTGTTCTTTTTGATACAATTGTATATGGGATTATTTTCCTAATTTCTCTCCAGGTAAGTCTCTTTAGGCCTGAATGCCAACCCTCAGCAAGGACTCCACTGCTCCACATTCAGCAGAGCAAACCAGAACTGTAGCCCCTTCCCTCCCTCTGGAGGATGTTAAAGCAGCGTCCACTGAGCACCCCTCCCATTCCCCAGTCTTGGCTAGCTGACAGGTCCTCATTATTCTACAATTTTGTAGAATTCTGTAATTTTGTCGTAAAGGAAGAGCTTGAGGTTAGCGCCCCAAAGGACAAAATCTGATACCATTCTCTGCATCTGGGTAAAAAAAGTCAGCAAGTGCCAGTTGACATGGGCCCATTCATGCATCTCTCGCCTTTGAAGAATGACTCCATGCCCTGGGGGAAATGTACAATGCACCTGGACTTCAGGTGATGCAGACAGATGGGGTAAACGTGACAACCAGGGTGGAAACAAGAAAGGGAAACTGAAATATCAATATTAAAATGGCAAAAGGGGAAATGAATTTTTTTTTTTTTTTTTTTTTTTTTTTTTTTTTTTTGCGGTATGCGGGCCTCTCACTGTTGTGGCCTCTCCCGTTGCGGAGCACAGGCTCCGGACGCGCAGGCCCAGCGGCCATGGCTCACGGGCCCAGCCGCTCCGCGGCATATGGGATCCTCCCAGACCGGGGCACGAACCCGTATCCCCTGCATCGGCAGGCGGACTCTCAACCACTGCGCCACCAGGGAGGCCCGGAAATGAATTTTTGACTTGGTTGAGGAGGTTAGAAAATGTGAAAAAGGGAATTTTGGAAAAGAAAAGTAAATATGATACCACAAAACATTTATATAGGAAATGAAATTTAAATGTGAAATGAAACACTGTAAATTCTCCCTCCACTAATCTTTAAACCAAATAATTCTCATGAGAAGAGAGGTCTGCTCCTTCGAGTTAATTCTAAAGAAATTCAGCAAGTTCTTTCAGTAACTTCAAAATCTATCTCAGTGCCTGAATTAATGTTCCGTGGCACTTTATCGTACCCCGAATAAAAACCCGGGACAAAGCAGTTGCGGATATTTCCGAGTTTCTGATTTCATTATGCTTCCTTTCTGTGTAGCACTGCTCATTAGTAAGATGTAAGGAATAACCAATTTGTTCTCTCACAAGGAATATGAGCCACATTCTACTGGAAATGGCCTAGAGAGGAAAATCTGGTGATGATGAGGTGGACGGGTGAGTTTTTTAATTGTCAGAACAACTTCAAATTGTAGATTGTGATAGTTGGAAAAGAGGGGTACTGAATTAGAGGTGAGAATAGATCCAGAAAGGCATATTCACACAGGACTAATTCCAAAGAGAATTCTGAAAACCCAGAGAAGGTCTTGATAAAATATCCACATAGCATTACATATTCTTAAGAACCTTTAGAGTCATCATTATCTATGTCTTCTAACATTGTACTGGCTGAATTAATAATATCGTCCTCTGCACTTCCTCTTCACCTAGAATGAGGAAAGTTTCAGCAGATAATCTGATGAAAAGAGAAGAACTGAAATAGAAGGAATACAGTTTGGCTGATGCTTTTGAACAAAGGTTGCTAGTTTACAATGTCAGGAGCCCAGAGCCACGGGGCTTGCGTTTCTAAGGCAAAGCTCAAGATGTGGAACAGAATGTTCTCCTCACCTCTGACTGTGGCCTGGAAAATGGAGGCAACTTGTTTCTTGGGGCTCTTGAAGGTTCTCAGAAATGTTCACGTAGCACAGAGTAGGCTAGATAATTGAGATTCTTTCTCTGAAAGAAAAGAAAGCACTTTCAGACCATTTTTGTTTGCTGTTTGCTTAATCATATGACAGTTAACCTGGACTTCTGATCACTAAAGAGAGGTGGTGTGTCTTATTCATTTCCCTTTGCAAAGAGTTGCTTGCCTCTTCAGGCAGAGCAAATAAAAATGAGTCCCAGGCAAGTGAAAAAATACAAATTGATTTTCATATTTATTACACTTCTCCTTCAGGCGAGGCAGACCGTTAACTAGACCTAAGTATAAAGTTAGATCACACCACAGCAGAGCTCAGGGCAGCAGATGGCAACTTTTATTCATTTCCCAGGTGAGGGGAAAAGGACCACAGTCATTTACACTGTCAATGCCATTTCGGTGGTGGCTGTTGGGATTGATGCCTTCATCAGATAAGGAATAGATCTAGAGGAGAGGGCGTGAGACCCTGGGAAGTCAGGCCATCTCTCAATCCTGTCCCCATAAAATTAATGTAGAAATGAGGCTCAGTTTTCTTTCTGCTAGTCTTCAGTCAGCAGAAAAGTAATTGCCTTATCCTAAATGAAAAACATGACTTCCTGATTATAGTAAATAGGGGAAGGACAAAAAACAGCAGGACAGACAATCAGGTCTTTCATTTGTAATAATCCAGTGAAAGCGCTGCCTCGGCGGAGAGCTGGGAGCTCAGGAGCTGATGAAAAGAAGCCGATTCCCTGGTGGTGCAGTGGTTGGGAGTCCGCCTGCCGATGCAGGGGACACGGGTTCGTGCCCCGGTCCGGGAGGATCCCACGTGCCGCGGAGCGGCTGGGCCCGTGAGCCATGGCCCCTGGGCCTGTGCGTCCGGAGCCTGTGCTCCGCAACGGGAGAGGCCACAACGGTGAGAGGCCCGTGTACCATTAAAAAAAAAAAAAAAAAGCCGAGAGAGCCCATGGGGCATTTTGAAGGTGGAATTTGTCCAGATGCGTGAAGCTCCCGGTGCACTGTCCATTAGGGAGGTTCACCCGACTCTGCCTGTGTTGGGGGGTAGGTAAACCAAGGATTTAGAATGTTTTGTG
This sequence comes from Mesoplodon mirus, assembly GCF_964341445.2. Classification (NCBI taxonomy): domain Eukaryota; kingdom Metazoa; phylum Chordata; class Mammalia; order Artiodactyla; family Ziphiidae; genus Mesoplodon; species Mesoplodon mirus. Next base: position 32,450,272 of record NC_138992.1, read on the forward strand.
CATTTTCCCCCTCAAACAAGCCTGTGTTCCAATTTTGGCTCTGACACTTACTGTGAGACCACAAGCATGTTTCTGTGCCTTTGTCTCATTTATGACATGGAAATAAGCATGGTGCCTGCCTCACAGTGTTGTTGGAAAGAGGGCACGGTGCTTGGAAAGTTCTGAACACAGGTCCTAACACAGAGCAAGTCTTCAGTAGATGGCAGCTATGATTTTAATCCTTAAAAATGTTTTATTCTTGTCACTGTTGTTCCTTGACCGACTGGGACAGCCCGGTCTTCTTTCTGTCCAGTTTTTGACGTTGCTGGGCTGCCTGGACCTGCTCTCTCACAGTGTCCTTAAAGCCCTGGCATCCTCAGAGCAAGACAAAGAGTGGGGACAAGCTAAGTTAACCCCCAATGGGACTCCGAAGTACAGAGGCCCCTCTCCCTTTCTTGGTGTCTCCACTTCTGGCCAGACAGGCAGAGAGCTCATAGACAGGTACAAGTTTCTGCCCAGAGGCAGCTGCCTTTTGCACCCAGAGGTGACCATGGAAACTGACCGGGCCTACTGGCTGGTGTCCACCCCCGCAAGAACACCTTTCTGATAGATGGTGGATCAGAAGGCCCTTGGCTGCACGTGGACGCCTTCCAGGCTGGAACAGGTATACTCGGGGGAACAGCAGTCCTTCACCCAGCTCCTGTGACTAATGATAGCCAACATTTACAGAGAACTTATATGTCCCAGTCTCTGTATAATAAGCACACTGAACATGGATTAGCTCATTTACTCTTCACAGCAACGTTAACAGGTAGGTGCCATTAAAAGCCCCATTGTCATGATGAGAACACTGAGACCTAGGGGGGCTAAGTGACTTATCCAATGTCAACCATAACACCAAAGCCAAGAGTTAAACCCAGGTCTTTATGACCAAAGTCCATGCACTCATTGATCACAATGCTGATCTCCCACTTGAGAGCTGTTCACCTGGGCTGGCGACCTGCAAACATCTAAGTAGCTGCGTATGTCATGGCTCCAGGGTGGAGAGCCTGCAACGGCTTCTCCAAGGGCAACCCCACTGCAGGAAAGCTATGTGTGTTCTCCTACTGTTCACAGGAGAAAAATGAAGATTAAAAAGGCCGTGGGAGAAATTTTCCAGTTCCAAGCAGTGTCTATGCTGTGAGTAATCCTATCTAGGATTGAGAAAAATAGAACAGTTACTGGAAATAGGGTGAAAAATACTCCTTCCACAGTTTAGAACTCCCTCATAAACAACCATGAGACCAAATCCAGGAACAAGCCACAAATATGAGAGCGATGATTTGATTTTGTTTATTATCTGTGTTGCATAGGGTGCTATCCTGGCAGCGCTGGGGAGAAATGAGCTAGCAAAAAATTATGTGCGGGCTGGTAGAATGTTTGAATTATCTGCATTAATTGCTTTTACCTCCTGCTAGATTCTTTCATAAGGCTGAATGAATTGATGTGAATTTCAGGTTCTCAGCTACCAGCAAGCAACTCACTTACGAAGCTCAGAGAATTGCTGCTATCACACAGGCCAGAAAGCAGGTGTTTTCACTCTTAACAAAGCATCTCAAATAAGAATAGAACTTCAGGATTTTTTTAGGTGCATTTACTAATAAGCCCCATACAGAAAGAACAGTGTATTTCTTTTGGTCCCTCCAGCATGTATGCAGATATTTTAGGGGGGAAAGGCAGGGCCTGGAGTGATTACAGAGTTTTTGAAAAGCAGGTGATTGTGGTGGGGAACAGTGTAAAGCTAAATTGTTCAAATATATCTAAATCTATCTAGACATAGGCTTGGGTGGCTCTATTTGCTTGAGAGGCTGAGAAGCCTCTTGGGAGGACGATGTGGGGAAAGCAAGCTGGCTCAAAGAGCAAGGTCTTTGCTATCAGAAAGAGGGATGGTTCCTAGTGCTTCCCAGTGCTGGTATTAAGAGTCACCTCTTGCCCTCCTCATGCCCCTGGTCTCTCAAACTCCCCTCTTCTCTGAACTTGTGTCCAAATCCTATAGAAAGGAGGAGGCTGTAAGCAAAACTGGACAATAGTTTCACTCAAAAGATGTTTGCTGTTAGGGCATAGAGTTCCCTCCCTTGCACTCAACCAACCAGATGAAACATACACAAAAATAGGAGAGATATGTGCTTTGGCACCTCTAGGGCTCCAATGTCCTGGCAGGAGACTTGGTACCCAGAAGAAGTAGATGCACCCAGAGAAATAACAGGTGCCCAGTAGAAAAACCATGGTGTCTGCTGTAGACCATGGTAAGAAGTTTGGATGTTGTTTTAAGAGCAATGCAAAGTATTTTTATCAGAGGAGAGAATAACCTTTGGATTTTAAAAGATCACCTGTGTGGAGGACAGATTTTAGAGAGCCAAGAGAAAAAGTTGGGAGACCAGTTGGGACACTTTTGCAAGAGTCAAGGCAAGAGATGATAGTGGCTTATAGACTAAGGTGGTAGCAGTGAGGATGGAGAAAATGGATCAATTTGAGACATTACAGAGGAAGAGTCAAGAAAGCTGGCTGGTGCTTTGGATGTCGGGGTAAGGAAGAGGGAGAAAACAAGAACGACTCTTTGATTTCTGCTTGCATATTTGGGTAGATGTGGAAGACTGTAACAGGAAAGAAACTTTGTATTCTATTACAAGTTAATCACTAAAGGGATGTTGCCTATGAACTTAAATTATACTTAATAGCCCATCTCTGGGAACCCTGCCTCCCAGATAATGAGCATTAAGCTAAAATACCTTTGTTTAGCTCACAGGAAACACTCTGGCCAGTCCTACCACGAATGGCTGCATGAAGGAAGAAATTAATACATCCCCTCCGGAGTCTGGCTGGAACCAGGACTTTACTCCCTCCCCTTTTAGTGTGAAAGAAGCCTGAATTCTAACTCGGGGAAGATGGTTCTTTGGGATATTAGTCTACCATCTTCTTGGTCTGCTGGCTTTCCAAATACAGTCGCTATTCCTTGCCCCAACAGCTCATCTCTCAATTTATTGGCCTGTCATGCAATGAGCAGTATGAGCTTGAACTTGGTAACAAGACTTGATGAGAAATAAATTTAGAGAAAAATATCAGGAATTCTGCTGTGCAAATCAACAAAATTATCGATGTAAAAGGAGACATTACAACTGACATCACAGAAAAACAAAGGATCATATGAATAACTATATATCAACAAACTGGACGACCTAGAAGAATTGGAAAAATTCTTAGAACTATACAACCTACCAAGACTGAGTCAGGAAGAAACAGAAAATCTGAATAGACCAATTATTAGTAAATAGGTTGAATCAGTAATCAAAAATCTCCCAATGAAAGAGTTCCGTTTAGGCTCCTTTGAACTTAAACATGCTTGGGAGATAAATAGGCAACTGTGACCATATGTGTGTGGGTTTATCCCTGGGCTTCTGTCCTGTTCAGTTGATCTACATTTCTGTTTTTCTGCCAGTACCATACTGTCTTGATTACTTACTGCAGTTCTGTAATATAATCTTAAGTCCAGGAGCCTGATTCCTCCAGCTCTGTTCTTCTTTCTCAAGATTGCTTTGGCTATTCAGGGTCTTCTGTGCTTCCATACAAATTGTGAAATTTTTTGTTCTAGTTCTGTGAAAAATGCCATTGGTAGTTTGATAGGGATTGCATTGAATCTGCAGATTGCTTTGGGTAGTAGAGTCATTTTTACAATGTTGATTCTTCCAGTCCAAGAACGTGGTATATCTCTCCATCTGTTTGTATCATCTTTAATTTCTTTCATCAGCATCTTATAGTTTTCAGCATACAGGTCTTTTGTCTCCTTAGGTAGGTTTATTCCTAGGTATTTTTTTCTTTTTGTTGCAATGGTAAATGGGAGTGTTCCTTAATTTCTCCTTCAGATTTTTCATCATTAGTGTACAGGAATGCCAGAGATTTCTGTGCATTAATTTTGTATCCTGCTACTTTACCAAATTCATTGATTAGCTTCAGTAGTTGTCTGGTAGCATCTTTAAGATTCTCTATGTATAGCATCATGTCATCTGCAAACAGTGACAGCTTTACTTATTCTTTTCCAATTTGCATTCCTTTTATTTCTTTTTCTTCTCTGATTGCTGTGGCTAAAACTTCCAAAATTATGTTGAATAATAGTGGTGAGAGTGGACAACCTTGTCTTGTTCCTGATCTTAGAGGAAACGGTTTCAGTTTTTCACCATTGAGAACCATGTTGGCTGTGGGTTTGTCATATATGGCGCCTTTATTATGTTGAGGTAGCTTCCCTCTATGCCCACTTTCTGGAGAGTTTTTGTCATAAATGGATGTTGAATTTTGTCGAAAGCTTTTTCTGCATCTATTGAGATTATCATATGGTATTTATCTTTCATTTTCTTAATATGGTGTACCACATTGATTTGCGTATATTGAAGAATCCTTGCATTCCTGGGATAAACCCCACTTGATCATGGTGTATGATACTTTAAATGTGCTGTTGGATTCTGTTTGCTAGTATTTTGTTAAGGATTTTTGCATCTATGTTCATCAGAAATATTGACTTGTAGTTTTCTTTTTTTGTAGTATCTTTGTCTGGTTTTGGTATCAGGGTGATGGTGGCCATGTTCTTGAATTGGAAGAATCAATATTGTGAAAATGACTATACTACCCAAAGCAATCTACAGATTCAATGCAATCCCTAACAAATTAACCAATGGCATTTTTTACAGAACTAGAACAAAAAATCTTAAAATTTGTATAGAGACACAAAAGACCCCAAACAGCCAAAGCAGTCTTGAGGGAAAACAATGGAGCTGGCGGAATCAGACTCCCTGACTTCAGACTATACTACAAACCTACAGTAATCAAGACAATATGGTACTGGCACAAAAACAGAAATATAGATCAATGGAACAGGATAGAAAGCCCAGAGATAAACCCACGCACCTATGGTCAACTAATCTATGACAAAGGAGGCAAAGATGTACAGTGGAGAAAAGACAGTCTCTTCAATAAGTGGTGCTGGGAAAACTGGACAGCTACATGTAAAAGAATGAAATTAGAACACTCCCTAATACCATACACAAAAATAAACTCAAAATGGATTAGAGACCTAAATGTGAGACTGCACACTATAAAACTCTTAGAGGAAAACATAGGAAGAACACTCTTTGACATAAATCACAGCAAGATCTTTTTTGATCCACCTCCTAGAGTAATGGAAATAAAAACAAAAATAAACAAATGGGACCTAGTGACACTTAAAAGCTTTTGCAAAGCAAAGGAAACTACAAGCAAGATGAAAAGACAGCCCTCAGAAGGGGAGAAAATATTTGCAAACGAATCATTGGACAAAGGATTAATCTCCAAAATATATAAACAGCTCATGCAGCTCAATATTAAAAAAACAAACAACCCAATCCAAAAATGGGCAGAAGACCTAAATAGAGATTTCTCCAAAGAAGACAGACAGATAGCCAAGAAGCACATGAAAAGCTGCTCAACATCACCAATTATTAGAGAAATGCAAGTCAAAACTACAATAAGGTATCACCTCACACCAGTTAGAATGGGCATCATCAGAAAATCTACAAACAACAAATGCTGGAGAGGGTGTGGAGAAAAGGGAACCCTCTTGCACTGTTGGTGGGAATGTAAATTGATACAGCCACCATGGAGAACAGGATGGAGGTTCTTTAAAAAACTACAAATAGAACTACCATACGACCCAGCAATCCCACTACTGGGCATATACCCAGAGAAAACCATAATTCAAAAAGACATATGCACCCCAATGTTCATTGAAGCACTATTTACAATAGCCAGGTCATGGAAGCAACCTAAATGCGCATCGACAGACGAATGGATAAAGAAGATATGGTACATATATGCAATGGAATATTACTCAGCCATAAAAAGGAACAAAATTGGGTGATTTGTAGCAACGTGGATGAATCTAGAGATTGTCATACAGAGTGAAGTAAGTCAGAAAGAGAAAAAGGAATATCGTATATTAATGCATATATGTGGAACCTAGAAAAATGGTACAGATGAACCGGTTTGCAGGGCAGAAATTGAGACACAGATGTAGAGAACAAACATATGGACACCAAGGGGGGGAAAGTGGCGGGCAGTGTGTGGTGGTGTGATGAATTGGGAGATTGGGATTGACATATATACACTAATATGTATAAAATGGATAACTAATAAGAACCTGCTGTATAAAAAAATAAATAAAATAAAATTTAAAAAATTAGAAAAAAGATTTATTAGGAAAAGTAAAAATATAAAAGAATCAACAGCAATGAATCAACAAGGCAAAACAGAATCCCAATCTAAAAGAGAAAAAAAAAAAAAAAGCCTTGGCTATGGGGGTGGAGTTTAGGTGGGGGGATGGAACTTAGGCAGGTGCAGGGTTTGGGGGGGTGGGACCTAGCCGGGTGGGGAGTGATGTTTGAGTGTGGGGCGGGGCCTAGGCGGGGCGACGTTCAAGCGTCGGGCAGGGCCTCTGCTTAGGACCTGCTCAGAAGGGGGAAGGCAGCACGTGGAAAGGAGGGCCTCTGGAGTGTGGGGCTCCCGAGTTTGGAGGTAGGGCCCTGAGTGAGGGTGTTTGGGTGGGGTTTAGGCCCATCTCGTTGCAGGGGGTCTCCGAGTGTAGAGGTGGGGCCCTGGGTGGGGTTTAGGGGCGGGGCTCGGGCTCTGCGCAGCAAGAGGGGGGCTCCGAGGGCAGAGGATTAGGCCCAGGAGCCCAACAGGCTTCCCAGTGCCTAAGTGGACAGGGAAAGCACTGGCCTCGTTCCCTTCCGTTCCTTCGTGCCCCTCCCCCACCGTCTCCCCCAGGGTCTCCTCCGTCACCGCTGGACCCCTAACCGTGGGTGGGTCCCGCTGGGTATAGGAACTCCTCCCCTCCCCCAGCCACCCCTCAGAGGTGCCGGTCCAGGAGGTCCGGCCTTTACTTTTGCTCCCCCTTCCCTCCCTCCCACTCCCTCAGGACCCGCGCGGCTGGACCTCCTCGGTGGGCAGAGGATCAGGCCCGGGATCTCAGCAGGTCCCTGGGGGCCCAAGTGGGCGGGGAGACCTGGCCACGCTCCCTTTTGATCCTCTGCCCTCCCAGTGGTTCCCAACTTTCCCCCTCCGGGCGTGGGATCCCTTCCCCTCCCCCAGCCGCCCCTCAGGGGTGCCAGTCCCGTCCTACCTCCACTTCTCCTCCCACTTCACTCCCCCCACGCCCCACGTCCTACCCGGTCGCTGGGGGTTCCTCCCGTCCCCCTAGGTGTCCGTGGTCCCCCACCGGTGCCTGGTAGGTGCCCTAGTTGTGAGGAGACGCGCATTCCGCGTCCTCCTAGTACGCCATCTTGACTCCACCCCTCCAATCGTTTTTGAGAAAGTAAATCCTGAGTTCTCATCACAAGGAAAAATGTTTTTTTCTATTTCTTTAATGTTGTATCTATATGAGATGATGGATGTTCACCAAACTTACTGTGATAATTGTTTCATGATATATGTAAGTCAAATCATTATGCTGTACACCTTAAACGTATACAGTGCTGTGTGTCAATTACATCTCAATAATATTGGAAGAAAAAAATTCTGAAGAAGTTATTTTTGTCTAGATTTTTTAAATTCCCAACAATCGATTAAATGTTAGAATAAAGGCAGTTTCACTTACAAGCTCTCGAAATTTTACCTGTCATACACTCTTCTCAAGAAGGAGAAAACACAAACAGGAAAGATGAAGAGTTTGAATTCAGGCCCTAAGAAAAAGATGAAGAGAATCCCTAGGATGACAGGGAAGGACCTCCCAGGAGACAGTGCTCCACCAGGTCTGAAGGGTAGACTGGAAAGGATCTAAACTGGCAAAGGTCTGAAGTCTCTGGAAGAGATTTCTTCAAGAGGATAGAATTGATAGCAAAATGTAAACATTTTGAGGGGAGAGTTAAAGAACAACAGTTTGAAGTGAAACTGCTGATAAGTACATAGAAAGCTAAACGAAGAAAGTTATTCCTAAGGAAAATGAAAAGTTGTATAAGAAAAAGTAGACTTACTACATGGCTCTGTTCTTGATATCACTATGTAATCGATAAACACTGATTATCAAACTAAACAAAATTATAATGTAACTATATGGGCAGGGTCCACGTGTGTGCTGTGGGAAGAGAAAAGAATGGAGTTAAAGTCTCATCTTCTCTAAGGGAAGGTCAGTAGATACTGCTTAAAACTGAGGGATCAAGAAGTAGCAAAATACTAGCATTTTTTGAAAAACCCAGAGTTAAATGCCAAAAGACAAAAAAAGTCAGCTAAAAGAGTTATAAGTAGTTGTCTGTGATAGAGGAAGCAGAATAGGGGACTACTGTTTTTCACAAGTCTTGTAGAACTACTTGACTCTTTAAAATACATCTGTGGGGACTTCCCTGGTCGCGCAGTGGTTAAGAATCCACCTGCCAATGCAGGGGACATGGGTTCGATCCCTGGTCTGGGAAGATCCCACATGCCGCGGAGCAACTAAGCCCACATGCCACAACTACTGAGCCTGCGCTCTAGAGCCTGTGAGCCACAACTACTGAGCCCGTGTGCTGCAGCTACTGAAGCCCACGTACCTAGAGCCCGTGCTCTGCAACAAGAGAAGCCACCACAACGAGAAGCCCGTGCACCTGAACGAAGACTAGCCCTCGCTCGCCGCAACTAGAGAAAGCCTGCGCGCGGCGACGAAGACCCAATGCAGCATAAATAAATAAATAAATATTAAAATAAAATACGTCTGTGAATCACCTTGATAAAAATAGAAACCAAATAAAAACAGGTAAGTGGGAAGTGAAGAGGTGACTGGCAGGTACAGACAAATGTTTTAAGATATTTGGTTCGAAAGGGGAATAGAAAGTGGGATAGGGTAGCTTGGGTCAAGGGTGGGTTTTTTAAAGATGGGAAATAGAGCACATTTGAGATGAGGATTATCTCCCTGGGAGGGAAAGATTGATGGTGCTGCAGAGGGAGGATTCCAAAGGGAGCAAAGTCCCCAAGAAGATTAGAGGCATGGGATCCAAAACCACGGGGTAGGGATGAACTTTGAGATGGAAGGAACACCTCCTTCACGGAAACGAGAGGGGAGAAAAAGATAGATGCAGACGCAAATAGAACCATAGGGTTTGCCACGACCCTGCTTCTCATCTTGTCAGGCCTCAACGAGACACCCAGAGCGGAACACAATGCAATACACTTGCAGTTATCTGAGAAGTAGCACACAAACTATAACCAGGCGTGTTCCTTCAACTCTCCTACGGTGTAGAGTGCCAAGCTGCCTGTACTTGATGAATAACTCTCACAATGAATGGGTTACCCTTTTTACCTCACAGAAATAAGAACATCTACATTTGAAAATAAAAAGACTTTCACTGCTAATATGTTGGATTCAACCTTCTGGTAGGCCCCCCAGCAACCTCCTGCTGCAAGACAACTACATCGTAGGTAAAGCATACTTACAAATGCAATGTTGGGCTTGTAGGAAATGGGGGACATTGCCAAGGGACCCCCTCCCCACAAAAAGGAGCACACTATAAGCGGAAGTTCAAGCAAGGAGGAACAGAATTGCCACGGAGCAAATGATATCAGCAGTGTGGTGATCCAGACACTAACCCTTGGGCCAGCGGCAAGGAGGGGGAGCCGAGATAGAACCTTCCATTAAGCCAGCATTCGGGAAGAGGTCTAAGTGGTTCCAAGTTGGCAGTGCCCTGGCTCTTGGCAAAAGCAGGTGCAAACCTTCCCTGAAGAGCACACCTCCAGTTTAAGCCTGGAAGCGTTCCCTAGATGTAGCTCTAACAAATATGGACAAACACTCAGGGATCAACAGGCCTACCAACAGGGCAACGACACCGTGAGTCACAGGTAACATTTTAAAGAAAAGATAGGAAAGGGAGATTAAAAAACCAATTTCCCAAGCCCGCCCTTTGGAACACATGTACCACTATCACCTGAGCGCTCACTAACATGCACTTTCTCAGCTCCCTTCCAAACCTACTGAGTCTGGGCTCTGGGGGTTGAGCCTGGGAATCTGCATTAACACTCACTCCCCACAGAGAGAAAACCAGACAGCTGATCACACAGACTCAGCTTTTCCTCCCACAATCATATTCCCGTAACCTTTCCTGTCCACTCCAGATGTGAACGCAGCAGGCCCAACCGAAGGCTAAAGCAAAAAACAACAAGAAAGGCTATAGCAGAACTAAGAAAATAGCTAAACCAGATAGGACCCCTAGTGCTGCCAAGACATAGGGACCAGCCTGGCTTGGGTGCTGTCTGCCTCCTGTCAGAGCAGAGTATGGCCCTACCTGTCCAGCCCCTGAGCCCTGGAAACATTGCTGTGCTGGACTCCTGGTCACACTTCAGTAACTGCAGAGCACAGGATACTGTGGTTGAAGATGATGGGAAGTGGGGGCGATGATAATTACTAATGTTATAATAGCTTAATGTAGACCGTGTTCATCGGGAATTTAGAAGTGCTTAAAGAATCCCTGAGGTGGGCTGTTGGGAGACTCTTTGCAGGCGGGACCAAGGAGGGGCTGGGAGAAGAACTCACTCTTAAGAGAGAGTCAGGCATAAGCTGGGTCCAAAGACAATGAGCCCATTTCACATAGAAGAGTTGATCTGGGTACAGCAGAGGCTGATTCTAATTTACCAGGGCCAATCTCCAGTGGCCCTTATTCTAGAGAGTACTGGAAAAACTAAAGAGCAAAAATGCAAACAAAAGCGCCACTTTGAAGTTTTGTAGCTTAAGAAGCATGGGACAGGTTAAGAGGAAAATGGAAAATCCCTCGCGGGGAAATTGGCAGTGACACCAATAGCCAGCCAAAGTTGAATGGCTACTATGTGCCTGGCAGGGTGGAGTGTTACAACAGTCCTATCTGGCAGGCATTACTGTTACTATTTTACAGATGAGAAAACCGAGTTCAGAGAGGTTGAATAATTTGTTCAGTATCACACAGCAATAAATTATGGAGCCAAACTCAAACCCAGGACGGCTCAACTTCATAGGCCATATTCTTAAATTTTTTTTCTGATATGATTAAGTAGGTGATTTAATTTCATGGGTTAAGATTTAGAAGAGTTATTAGAATTATTACACTGAGAATTCCTTCTCTCACCACTGCCACCAGTCACCCAGCTCCCCTCCTCATAGACAACCAATGTCATTAGATGACGTGTGATATTCCCAAGATATTTTATGGATTTCATTTTGCTATATAAGCAATAGATTATACATACCGTTCTGAACCTCCCACTTTTCCCTTGGGAACATGTCCTGTGGACCCGTCCGTGGCGGTACGTAAAGAACTTCCTTGCTCTGTTTCCAGCTGCAGGGTTTACTGCTGCGTGGAGGCACCATGGCTCTGTTTACAGTCTGCAGCAATAGACGTAACCACGTTTCCATTCGCGGCGTAGCCAAGCAGCTGATGCACTTTATTCTGAGCAAATTCCACTCCCTCATGACGGATCTTGAGGCCCTCCCGTGACAGGCTCCTTTAGCTGCAAGACACGTCAGCACTCTCAGGTCGCCTTGACCAGTGGGGATTTATTGTAAAGACACGAGCAAGAAAGGAAATGGAAACAGCTGGAGAAGCCGGAGGCCCAGCAGCCCCGCCCAGGCACCCTTGCCCCCTCCGCTGGGAGGTGCGCCAGGAGCTACCCTTCCTCTGCCGCTAAGGCTCCCAGCCCTCGGCATCACTGGGCTCCCTCTGGTGCACCTGGGTCCAGACCTCCACACAGGAGAGGGCAGGGTCTCCAGCGCCAGGCCCCCGGGCAGGCTTGGGGAGCTGCTGGCCAGTCAGCTGCCCCAGGAGCACAGCGCACCCCCTATCCCCACCCCAGGTGTAGCCAGGCTGACGGGGTCAAGTGGGAGAGCATGAGTAGCCAGTGCATAAGGATCCATTTCCTCAGAATGGGCTTGGGACCCCTTGCTCAGAGCAAAAGAGACTCCTTGGTGGCACCCCCTGCCTGGGAATCCCAGAAGTGTTCAGGAGGAATTTGCGTGGGCTGCAAGTCCTGTTGAGTGAGTGAGGCCAGAGTCACAGTCCCTCTTGAAGTTACCTCGTTTTGAGACCCAGGCTGATTCAGTCTATGGGGAAAAACCTGATCGCATGGAACCACTTATCAGGCTTTCTAGCTTAAAAAACAATTTGACGAACCTTAACTCACCAAAGTCTCCTGAGGTAGGCATTATCGGTAGCATTCCCATTTTACAGATAAGAAAACCGAGGCTTAGAGAGGTTGCCCAAGATTGCACAGCCAGTAAACAAGACAGAGCTGAGACTCAAACCCAGGTCTTCTGACTCCAGTTTCCCTCCTTCTGATTCCTCATCCAGACAAGCCTTTTTGCCATCTCTCCTTCCCCTGCTCACCTCCTGAATGTCGACACTCCCACGGTTCTCTCTCAGGCCTTCCATTTCTCCCCTTTCTCCGTATGCTCTCAGGTTATTCTCATTTACTTCCTTCCCTTGGTCTAATTCCAAAAGCTTGATGGCCCCGGTTTCTCTCTCCAGCCCAGACCTTTCTCCTGAGTTCCATACCTTTATATCTACTATCCTACTAGACACCCACACGTGGCTGCCCAAGTTACCTCCAGTGCAGTGTTTCTAAAATGAAACTCACTGTCTTTCTCTTTCAATGGCTCCTCCTTCTGTGTTCGCTGTCTCAGGAGCAGTAGCTTCTACTTCTGAAGCATCGACCATGTGCCAGTCACTTTATACTGCCAAGATGGTATCATCCCACTTCACGGGTGAAGAAACCAAGGCTGAAAGGTATGAGCTTACTTGCACAAACTGTAATACGAAGTAGTTGACAGAGCCAGGATGCAAACTGAGCTCTATTCTGCATTGCTCCCACTGGGCTAGGCTGTCAGGTAACTGTAGGGCCACAGCTGTTCACTCTGTTAAACAAGCCAGAAGTCATGGGTCATCTTCCCACCTGCCCCAACCCCAGCTTCTCACCCTAACAGCTGCTCCAGAGCCAAGTCCATCCCCAGTTCTACGTCCTAAATGTTTCTCAAGTTGTCATGCCTTCCCTCCATTCCTCCATGACTAATCCACTCCCGTAAGTCCGCCCCTAAATGATTTCTCCCCCATTACTGAAATAGCTTGCTAGTTTGCCTAGCTAGTAACTAGTTTGTCTCTACCAACACCCCCCACTTCAAATCCCATCTCCCTGAGAATGGGTTTCCTAAAATACACCTGATTATTGCCCCTAAGAGCCTCCAAAGGCTTCCTATTACCTTGAGGATGAAACCCCAACTCCCTGTTCCTGCCACGGCCTGTCCATTCAGGGTCTCTACAAATGCCCATGGCGTCATTAATAGAAATGGCTTTATCTCTTGGAGGTTTCCACTAAGCCAATATGCATACACCCTCATCACACATTGCACTGAACCCAGCCATCTATACTGTATTCCAATGAACTACAGAATAATGCTGCATGAGAGCCATTTGTATGCAAAACAGAGAAAGGCTGAAATATGGAGGAACTACTGACAAGTCTACAGTAATTTATCATGCTATTATTTGCAATAGAGTGTGTTTATGTTGTCTTGGGTACCATGTAATTTCATTTTGTGACAGTTTAGCCAATTAGACCCAGGATGGCAGGATGTGAGTGTTGCTGAATGATTTATTACTCCACACCTCAGGGAGAAGTGCACTTCATAAACTATCCAGAACTGTTCAAGAGAGAGCATGATTTGCGCTCTGCAGGCAAAGCATTCTGTGGTATGCACACTAACATATTAAAGGCTCAGAAAAACGCAGCAATGGAGAAAGTAGAGCAATTTTGTTCTCAGGAATTTTGTTCACAGTTTTCTCTCTGCACATCTATCTAGTAATATCTCCTGAAAGCATTTTCCCTCCACAGATGTTTGGGGGAAGCACTGGAATGGAATGCAGACACCCTCAAGGCTTCTGGAATTTCACCTACTCTGATGTCAGGATGCAAGTGCAGACCTGCCAGTCTCTGCCTGCAACAGCTCTGGTTAACTCCCGCTGGTCCTTCAAGGTTTGGTTCGGGTGTCACTTCCTCCTAGAAGCCATCAGACACACACACACACACACACACACATTTGTGACATGTAATCATACGTGATCCCATAACACCCCTCTCTCATAACGCTTCTCTGTATTTTCTATTGGTTGATAGAAGAAAATTCAGCTCAGACTAGAACCTGAGGAGAACGTACAGGCTCAGGCATCCAGACTGCAGCAGCTTCTACCTAAACCCTTTGGGTTCAAGTTCAGCAGGAAAGCAGGCTCCCTCAGCGGGCCCACCTCATCAGTCACATGTCCACTCACTGTGTGGGGGGAAATTAGTTCAGGATTGTTAATACCTGTGGCCTGGACCACAGGTGCCACCTCTGAAGTTGAGAGGAAGCAGCCTCTCAGGTACGGGATGGTTTCCAAGAGAAAAGGTGGAGAAGGGAAGATATGAGATGGCCCTGGACTACCAGTGCACAGCCCAGAGCAAACACAGCCAGAGTTCTGTTTACTTACCAATCTCCCCTGGCTGACTGAACTCCGGGAAGGTGGTCCAGGTCTCAACTCCATATCCAGCCCCAGCACCTTACCTGGCATGTGTTGTTTGGAAAGAATGATAAAACGGGGACACAAAATGTTCAAAGCAAGACTCCTACCTTGAAAGAGTTTATGGTCTAGTCCAAGAGTTAGTGTTCGTATAGTAAAAATCAATGAACCGTGACAGGATGACAGGATATAAGTGCCAACTGAGTGACTGGGTTATTGTCAGACAGAGGACAGAGGAAGGGGACCACAGAAACCTGCCGCCGAAGCCCTACTCTCACTAGCTCCCAGGCCTCAGGAGGAGATTCAGGCGAGCTACCCCCACAGGGGCCTGCATCCAGGTGGTTGGCTTGCCCCTGCAGAACTCCTGGGAACCGGGTTTTCCAACCTCAGTCTTTGAAATTCTTGGCTTTGAAATCTGAAACCCTAGGCCTCTCCTATTGCTAACTCAAGATTCAACCTAAATAAAATTAATGAAAGAGAACAATGGTTTCTAGCACCCCGTATTTAATAATTGTTTAACACATGTCCCCATGTGAATGTGTTTAGCCACAATAAAGAGCAGGCTCTGCTGATCCTTTTATTCCCAGGAAAGGAGGTTCTAAGGTTACTTTATCTAACTAGAAGCGCTTTGTTAAGAGAGTAAAATTCAGTATGATATGAACAGAAAAACATCTTGATTCTGACCACTGCTTCTTTAAGCAACTGCTGTCAAGTTGTTCCCTCTCCCTGGATAAATTCCAAGAAAAGTCCCATAGATTTTCCAGTCATTCTATTTATTAATGAATAGTCTCCTTTTTCGAGTATTGCAAAGTCCAGTTCAGTCTACCTCAAAGCTATAACCCCACATCCAGTTTACAATTCAGGCCTGACTCAGGCTAAGAAACTCAAAATAAAGGAGGAGGAACATGGTGGACTTCTCCCCAGTCCCTCACCTTGCTCAAATCCTCTTCTGATCCCTCCAGACTTGGAGCAGAGACGGGGGGCAGGGAATGCCAGGAGAGTGCTTGATCAGTGCGGGCATCTGGAACCAGTGCCTGGGTGTGTCCTGCCCAGACGCTTACTCGTTCCCATGGGGAGCTTCTGCAGACCCCCCCCCACCGGAGATCCCGCTGTGAGGACGCGCTGGACACAGGTGCTGCTCCTCAAGCTGCCCACTTACAAGGGCTCCCAGCCCTGGCTCCTGCCACCCACCCCACCCTGAGTCACTCTGCTGGGGTCACCTTGCCTTGCAGATGGTCCTTTGGGGCAGAGTCCCTTTCAAGGCAACTCAGCGTCAGCTCTCTTCTGAGGGTCCCCCCGCTGCCATGGAAACTCCCTCCTGAGCCCTGCGGTCCTGCGTGCAGCTCACTGCAATGCACCCCTTTCCTGGGCCCGCCACCCTAGGCCACTCCAACCGGGCTCTGTATCAGTGGCTCAAGTATCAGTCCCTTTGGCCCTCCAACTCTGGAGGGCACCTGTCGAGCTCTCTGTGGGCGTTTTGAAGCCTCCGAGTTTCACTAGGCTTCTTGTGGAGACGGGGGGTGGGGGTGGGGGGGTGGGCGGGGATGGAGACAGGGGTGTGAGGGGAGAAGCCCCATTCCTGCACAGCTCTCACTCTGGAGAACTCCTCCCTGCCTGTCTCTTGCTGGGTCCCCCAGCCTCATCTTACTTAGTCTCCAGGCAGGTGATGGGCTAGGGGTCTCCACACTGATCTCATCATCTCTTAGTGAAGCCTAAATAAGCAGCATCCTATTTTTCTTTGTCTTTGGGGGTCTGTGCTGAAACTCTGAACCAGCAGGACTAGTTAGTTGCATCTGACACCCTGGTGCAGGATTCACAGCAGGCTTTCAAACGCTTCTGCTGCTCCGCACTAGCACCCCAAGAGATGGACAGGCCAAGCTCGTCATGAACATCCTCCCGTGTCACAGGTGAGGAAAGTGGAAATGTGAGTTACACAGCTACAAGCGGAGGGAGGGTGAGGCTGAACCCAGCCCCTGTGACTCAATCTGCACGCTCTTTCCGTGGCAAGAGGCCAGCGTGTGGGGCTGGAAGGATCCCCCAGTGGCCACCTGGGGGCAGTCACCAGCATGCTGGTCACTGCAGCCCACAGCCCAGGCAGGGGGGGGACTGTGGAGGCCCTCTCCTCACTCATCACCTCCGGCCACGTCGGCCTTCTGACCTTTCCCCAGCCACACCAAGCTCTTTCTCCTGCTAGGGCTCCTGTATTAGCTGCCTAGGGCTACCGGAGCAAAGTACCACAAACTGGATGCTAACACAACCGAAATGTATTCTCTCATGGTTCTGGAGGCTAGAAGTCGGAAATTAGGTGTTGGCAGGATTGGTTTGTTCTGATGCTCTGAGGCTGAACCTGTTGCGTGCCTCCCTCCTCTCCGGTGATGGCCAGAAATCCTTGGTGTTCCTTGGTTTGTAGGTGCATCACTCAAATCTCTGCTCCGTTACTTTCTTCCCCCACACGCTCATGCAAGCCCACACTTAAGACAGATGGAAATCTGATGAATGTACAAAGGCCTCTAAAAATCTCTCTAGGCTCCCAATCTGATATCTGCCGGCTCCATGATGTCTATTTTGAAACACTGAATTACAATTCAGGCCCATCTTCCTCTGCCTGACCCTTAACTGAGGGTGGTAACCCAGTCAGAGAAGGGCGATGTCCCTGCCTTCGCCTAGCAGGAGCAACGGGTCATGTGACCGAGAGAGAGGCGTGTTTTCTCTCTACATTGCGTAAACACCGACAAGAGTTAGGTGATCTTCCTACACCCTGCACTGCCTTGTTCGGAAGAAGGATTTGACTTACCCAAATACAAAACCTGACAGGTGTTTCTCCCAAAGGAATCCGTGGGGAGGAGCTGGAGTGACTTTTCTTTTTATTTAAAGAAATGTAATATTTAAAGAGAGAGTTCTATTCCCCCTCCTTGGGGAAGGGAGCCCTTAATTTTCCCATCAACTTTGACACATGTGAATCACAGCCCTTTCCTTCCTATAAAGGCATCATGATTCCTCACCAGCCCTACTAGCTGTGGGCTGCACTTTCTTCTTCTGACAGGGCAGGCTTTCCCCAGAGAAGAACGCTAGGAACACACCACTCCCAGCTGCGTGTTATTACGAGCCAGGCCCCTGTTTACTTCTTCTCAGAGATCAAGGACGGACTAGGATAACCCTAACGCCTGTTTGAGCTTGTGACGTATTCAGAGGGCTCTGCAGAAGGGCTATGCTCCCATCTTCATAGGAACCAGGTCACCTTGGACGAGAAAGCAAACTGCATTTTTTTATTTCAAATTTTGTGCGTGAAGAAAAACATGATTAGTTCTTGAATTAATTTTACTGAAGTATACATTATATACAATTAACTACACCCATTTTATGTATACAGGTTGTTGTGATAAATGGATACACCTGTGCAACCCCCATCCTAATCAAGACGTAGAACATCTCCACCATCCCCCAAAGTTCCCACGTGCGCATCTGCAGTCAGTCTCAGCCACTTCCACCCCAGGAAACCACGGAGCTGCTTTCTATCACCATAGATTAGTTGGCTTATTATAGAATTGCATCTAAGTGGAATCACGTAGTATATACTCTTTCGTGTCTGGCTTCTCTAGCTCAGTATAATGTTTTTGAGACTCCCTAAGGTTTTTGCATGTATCAGCCATTTATTTATTCTAATGGCTCAGTAGTGTCCCACAGTATGGATAGATCACAATTGTCTTATCTACTCACCTGTTGATAGGCGTTTGGGCTCTTTCCAGGTTTTGGCTATCATGAATAAAACTGCTATGAACATGAATGTACAAGTCATTCTGTGGAAATATGCACTCATTTTTCTCACACACCTACTTAGAAGTGGATCAAACTGCTTTTCTAAAAATTCATCAAATGTGATGAAGCAGACCATGATGAGGAATTTGGGGGAAATCTAAACATTGTAAGTGATTTATAAAAGAAATTATAATAGTGTAATACAGTGAAAATCCAAATGATGTGGGCTCCTGTAGGATGGGTGATATGGCAGCAGGTACGGAGAGTCCTGGAGTCCAGGGATTTAACAATCCCTTGTTTTTCTCCAGTCTGCATGAGCTTGGACAAGTCCCTTACTTTCTGGAACCATCATAAAATGAATATCTGATTCTTCAGTGAGTTTTAAGATCATCTATTGGAAAATGTTGGATCCTTTGAGAGAACTTTAGCTATAAAAAGCCAAGGTGGTGTACACTGTACTTACAAATATGGACTTAATGCAGGAGGTCAGGCACACAACAGATATATGGTGGGTACTATTGCAAAAATATAACTAAAAACAAAATCTTCTCCCAACCCAGAAATTCTCTCCACAAAGGTAGTGGAGAACAAAATCCGTTTTGTTATTGAATAAGCATTAAACCAGAAGGTGATGCACGGCACAGGCAATCCACCAAGGATTACAGAGGCAGACAGAAATCTCACCTTTTTAGAGAGCCACACAGATACAACCCACGACATACGTGTTCTCAGGATAAACCATCACTGGTCCTCAATCAGAGGACTTGACAGCACCATTGGTCACACACAGTTCATCCTAACTTTACCTGGTAATTGGGGTGACCAGTTAGTTAGCTAACTGACTTTATCCAGAGGAAAAACAAACTTCTCCTGCTTCCTGACAGGAGGTTGTTTTGCAATTTAGAGGGAGGGAGGCTCCTGGCCTCCCACCTAAGCTGGAAGACAGGGGACATCTCCCTTGGTGTTTGCATTTCAAAGAGGTGCCCGAGGAAGCCATCCCTGGGCCATAAAAGGGACAAAATGCCAATCTAGTCTTTAAAAGGATTTATGTATCTCTCAAGGAAGGAAGAAAGTACTTACAACGACAAGCTTTCTGAAGTCAGTACTCAAAGAAAAAGGAGGAAAGGGAAATCTCTTCCTTTATTTTCAACAGGGAAGATGGAACTTCTTGTTTTTCATTTGCTTTTGTCCTGACAGTACAGAGTGAATGTTCCTTAGTCATGCATCTCCCAATCTGGGGCCTCAGGGTTTGGGGTGAGCCACCCCAAGGCTCCTACCCCTGCAACCCGACTCACACAATGGCCTCTGTGCTTAGTGTTCTCTTCCGATCTCGTCTTTTCCATCTCTAACTCATTTTTATTCATGAGCTCTCTTCTCCTAAGAAACCACCCTCCTTTTTCCTCCCACTGCTAGCCCAAGGGTCCCTGCAATCCTTCTGAAGCCCTAGAAAAATCCCTGATCGGCCCCTCACCTCCGGAGGCCCCCGGGGGTCAAGGGGGACATAAGCGTCGCAGGGACCCTGGGGCCGGGCACTGTTTCGGTTCCATGAGTCAATCTCTGTGCTGGTCGCAGAGAAACTCACTAGCTCCCAACCCGGCCATGACCTGCACACCCTCTTTCCTGAGCTGATTCCCCTGTTGTTCTGTCTGAAAAGAGACATCTGTAAGCTGCCTGATCCAATTATGGCAGTTGCTTTCTCTCTAAAATGCCACCAATTTCTAAATGGTTTTAACTGAAATCGGGTGGCTTCCCTTTCTAATTAACTCAAGTGGCCTCTTCGCTGACGGTGATGGCTAAAATTATACCCCACTTCACTCTGAAAGGACTGTCCAAATCTGGGGAATGTGCAAGGTGACCTTTCTATCACCCCTTGTTTATCTGGGCTTGGTTGTGCGGAAGAGAAGGAAGGACACTGCTGGGCAGACGTGTAGTTTTACCCCCTTGGCTGCGAGGGCTGCACTGTGACCTACGTGCGTAGTTCCATGCATTTCCAGCCTGCAGAGACTAGCCGACTCAGTGCGTGCAGAGCCGGAGAGTTTGTGTTTGGTGGTGTGTGACGCTGCGGGAAGAGGGGGACGGTTGATACTGTCGTCATTTAAAATCACTTCCACCCACTGGGCTGAGTCACTAGAACGTCACTGCCTGGGATTTTGCATCAGTCTCAAACATATACCTCAGCAGAGCTTTCCACGCTCAGAAGCACGCCCGTTCCCTCACGCGGGGCCCCTCAAAAGGAAGCCGCGTGGATCTCGCGCACAGCTACGCCCTGTCAAGTGCCTCAACTCTCCCCCTGCATCTTTCTGACGACAGTGTTGCTGGATGTCTGTGCACACTTGACGTGCCAACCTGAGCTCTGAGGGAGGTGGTGCCATCCCCCCACTTCCACACGCAAGAAAACGAAGATTCCAGGAGCCAGAGAGCAGCCGGGGCTGGAATCTGGGTTTCCTGCCTCCTGGTCTGATCCTGAACCAATAAGAGACGTAAAGGGAACTTTGGGTCTGAAAACATGGACCCTCCCCCCAGCACACACACACACAAAACGGACCTGCAGGGGCCAAATGAAAAGAGACAAAAATCCACTTTGGCTGAAATGATTTGAACACTTGACATTTAGTTTCAGATTTCAAAACAAATGAAACCATTTCCTGTTTTTCTTTCTACCCCACAGTATGATAAATATTCTCTCCCTCCAAGCCCAGAACAAGAGCCTTCCTATAAAGGCTTGGCTGGTTTCCAGGATACTTGTGACTATTCACAAGGAAAAGAAGGATTTCCCAGCAGTAAGTTCTAGTGGTTCAAAGAAAGCAAGCTTGGGGAGAGCCCTGTGTGACTTCGGGCAGTTGACCATGACTCTGTCTCTGGTTACCTACAGTTATTATTATCCCAGGGTTGTTACGAGGATTAAATGACATAATGAATGTAAACCACTTAGTACAGACACTAATTAAACCTTCTATAAGTGTTGATGATAATGATATTATAAATTTTCAATAATTATCTCATGCTACATATCTGATAGATACTAGATACTGTGAATAACGGCTCCAGTCTTACTTTTTCTGAGCACCTTCTATAATGACAGCCCTTTAAGATATCCTTTGTAAAAGATATTTAAGCATGTATCTTAAACTCTACTTCCAATAACGCTACCAAAACAAATCTCCTACAATGCAAACATTTATTTTATGTTTGTCCTATGGGTAACTGGAGCCCCCTACTGTCAGGGGAGCCCTAACTACCTGGTTTGGGTTTTTTTTTCCCATTCAATTCTCAAACTCCTAGGAACCTTCTAGGAGTCCTGGAAAGGCTCAGGAGGATTGGTGAACCGTGACAACACGTCCCACACTACTAAGAACATGAGAAAACCAGCCCTCTCCACAGTGACAGGGCATGCTCTCCAAGTGCGGTAAGTTGGGATTTCTTGATGCTTGAGTACTCTAGAGCCTCCCCCCCAGATAAAAGCCTCCATCCTCCTCATCTCCTCCCAGAGCTGAGCCCCCTCTTGCTGCCCTTCTGAACCTGAGGTGTCTTGGGGGCTCTTTGCTGCATGGATACCAACCAGAACTACCCACGGCAGACACCTCATTGTCCCCGCTCTGCACTGCTCTGAGGAAGGGATGGAGCCCGGGAGCCTCCCTCGGCCTCCCACCCTTTAGAACAGTGGTCCCCAACCTCTTTGGCACCAGGGACCAGTTTCGTGGAAGACAATTTTTCTACGGACTGGGGCGGGCAGGGGGGATGGTTTGGGGATGATTCAAGCGCATTACATTTATTGTGCACTTTATTTCTATTATTATTACACTGTAATATATAATGAAGTAATTATACAGCTCACCATAATGCAGAGTCAGTGGGAGCACTAAGCTTGTTTTCACTTGCCACTCACTGATAGGGTTTCGATATGAGTCTGCAAGCAATTGATTTATTACGGTCTCTGTGCAGTCAAACCCTCTGCTAATGATAAATCTGTGTTTGCAGCCGCTCCCCAGCGCGAGCATCACCGCCTCAGCTCCACCCCAGATCATCAGGCATTAGATTCTCATAAGGAGTGCGCAACCTAGATGCCTCGCATGTGCAGTTCCCAGTGGGGTTCTCACACCTATGAGAATCTAAATGCCAGGACTTCCCTGGTGGCGCAGTGGATAAGATTCCACACTCCCGATGCAGGGGACCTGGGTTTGATCCCTGGTCAGGGAACTAGATCCCACACGCATGCCGCAACTAAGGGTTCACAGGGCACAACTAAGGAGCCCGCGAGCTGCAACTAAGGAGCCTGCCTGCCACTTATTTGGTTGAGACCCAGCTCAACCAAATAAGTAATGTTTAAGAAAAAAAAGAATCTAATGCCGCTGATGGGGAGTGGCTGTAAATACAGTTGAAGCTTTGTTCAATCGCCCACTGCTCACCTCCTGCTGTGCGGCCCTATTTCTATCAGGCCACTGACCAGTACCGGTCTGTGGCCTGGGGCTTGGGGACCCCTGCTTTAGAAAGTGAGGTCTAAAATAGGCGGTGGAGGAATCCAGTCACGTGACATTGGCAAGGGCTGGAGTAGAGACGTGCCATCTGCACAAAATTCAGACCAGCACTCCCACTGCTGATGAGTGGCTACTCAAATGAAAAGTCCAGGTCCATCTGTTTGGTCATCTGGGAACTATAATAACATAGCAACAGACAGACAGACGTATACAGCACTCTGTGCCAGGCGTGGTTCCAAGCACATTACGTGTATTAAGTCCTTAGTCCTCTCCTCAGGCCCCAGGATGGGGAGAGTCTGAATTCCTTCTAGGTCCTGAGGTAAGCAAGCATGGCAGGTAAAAGGAGGAAGGAAATGAGCGAGTTTCTCTTTTCTGGAACATCTGCGGACTTGGAACCCCTCCCTACCTGCTCTGAGATGTTCTGGCTTGACAGTCATTCAGCCGATCTTGTACTTCAGAGATGCAACATCTCCACGTATTTTCCCCCTGCAATGCCTCGTGCCCGTCCCAGCACCATCACCAGACCACCAGGTGGCCCCGAGGTTGCACTTGCCTTCTCTGAGTCTCAGTTTCCCAGGTCATCATCAGCACCCTAACCTAAGCGGCTGCCTCCATGTGCTCTGGCCCCAGAAGAATGAAAGACCCTCTATCCACAAGGAAAGGTCCAAAATGGACCCCTGAGCTGCAAAGTAAATAATATTTTGAGTCCTTGCAACATTGCCAAAGGAAAAAAACAAACCCACGAGTTTTTCCAGAGTCAGAATTTTTTGTTTTGCTTTGTATCTCCTACAGCTAACAGTGACCAACACACAGTAGCCACTCAGCAAATGTCTACCCTGGAAATGAATGAATGATATATTTGTCCCACTGAGCACACTCAGAACTCCATTCAAGACTACCAAGGTTCAGTGCGTAGTTGATGAGGAGATGGTGGTGGGCATTTCTAACCAGAACACGGTACCAATACGTGAGTGCAGAGATTGTGGAAAAGAAATACGTTGACATTGTGGAATTATAAGATCCCTTATTCACCTGCCAAAAACAGTTTGAGGGCAGATGTGTTGATGATGACAGCAGAAACAGGCTGTCCTTTAGAAGCCCTGTCAGTTCAAGGATTTCCCACCAGGTCAAAATTTCAGAGAGATTCCTTAAGGGCTCAAAAAATGGATGCTGGGAGAAGAAATGAAGCTCTAGCTGCTCTCAGTGCTGTCAGACCTACAGGATTCCCCAGAATGAGCCCCCAGCTGACACCAGCATGCCCAAGGGAAAGACCCACGGAGATAAAATGCAAAGGGAGAGATGAACAGGTTGAGAGCTAAATCTGTTCCTGTGAAAGGTGGAGAGAAAAGTTACCCAAAGGGAAACTCACGGAGATCATGGAGAGGCCTTATGAACGCCTAGAGGGTTGAGGGCACTGAAGAGGCCAAGCAAAGAGGTGCACTTTAAAAATAACCGATGATAACTGTATGTCGTTTTGATTAAATATTATTATTTTACCAAGTTTTTTTCAAATGCAAATTTTGGTTTCCTGCGTTTTGCAACAGCAAAAAAATATTCACTGTCATATATTCAATGTTACTGTAGCCTTTGAGGAAGAGGAAATGTACCAGAAGCTGAGTTCAAATGAATCCAAAGAAAATTCCATTGCCCAGTATCTGCGGCAATGCCTTTTGAATTTTCAAGATTTTCCAGAAATCCATACACATCGGGTGCTTGATGGGCAGGCAGTTAGCTTTAAAAGCAGGCTTCTGCTTTGCTGTCTACCATAGATAGCATCAAATAAGCCAAAATGTGGCTTATTTGTGGTTGGGACCCCCTACAATCAATTCTACTGGACACAGCATCAGCTAGTCGGGCTTCTGGAAGGGCATCAATGAAAAGGCATTTTTCTGAGCTCCCCTGGTCCAAAGCAGGGCCCTCCCCAGTCTGGCTCCCCACTAGCTCTGGAAACTGGTCTCCTCCTAGTTTGCCCATTGCTCATTCCATTCCAGCCACACTGACATAAACTGTATTTATCCATGCCCAGCGATCTCCTGCCTCAGGGATATTTGCACTTGCTGTTCCCTCCGCTGGGATGCTCCCACCCCATGTATCTGTATGGCTCCCTCCTTCATCTCCCTTGTTCAAATCTCTCACGTTCTCAGGAACCCTGATATCCCATTTATAACTATATCCTTCCCCCCACATCTCCAGCTTTATTTCTCTCCATTGCACTTGTCATCTTCTTACATTCTCTGTTTTACTTGATTTGTTGGTTGTCTGTCTTCCCCTTCTAGAAAGTAAAGTCCTTAAGGGCAAGGATTTCTTTCTGCTTTGTACACTGCTATAACCCTAGCACCTAGATCCTGGCACACAGTAGGCTCTGAAAATATTTCTTAAATGGATGAAGCAAATGAAGAGTATTTATTGGATTTGAAAGTGACTTTACCTTTTTGACAGATCACAAAGGGGCAAAGCTTAAAAAAATTTAAATGTTATTTGTGATTTTTACCCATGTCCTCCTCAAAATATTATGAATGTTTACCACAAGCATCTCTAAAAAGGCTACAGTTTTAAAAATGGATACAAGGCTTACAATAGTAAATGATACTGTTTTCTTTCCTTCTTCTATCTGCCTCATCCTCTCCACCATCACCATCACCTTCCCCCACCCCACCCCTGCCCTCCACTACAACATATACATCCTCCTGGATGTTTCCCCACTTAAGCATCTAGACTATTTTGTAAATTGAAAAATACCATGATGGAAGGAGAAAAAAAAAAAAGAGTCTGTTTTTAGTTTTAAAAGCCTAGGCCCTGAGAAAATTCAGAGCACAGAAAAATCATGAATGTGGGCCAGATATTTATACCCTCAGACCAGAAAAAGATTGTCCAGGCTACTGGGGGCAGAGACTAGGAGGACAACAGGAATGAGGGGGGAAATGGAGAGGTCAGCAGAGCCCGAGACAAGGGGCCCTTATACATGAAAGGGTCTCTGGTTGAGGAGCTAAGTCAGCATCCTCAGCCTCCATCCAACCCTTTTGGTTGCAAGCAACATTATCTGCCTAAAGATAGCTTAACAACGGAGACACTTAGTCATCTTATATGAAGTCGTTATTTTTCTGGCTGCGCCGCGTGACACGTGGGATCTTAGTTCCCTGACTAGGGATCAAACCCGCATCCCCTGCAGTGGAAGTGCAGAGTCTTAACCACTGGACTGCCGAGGAAGTCCCTGAAGTCTTAAGAAAGAATTCTTAAGGTTGGTTTGGCAGCTTAATGTCATCAAGGACCCAGGCTCTCTCTTCTGCTATCTCAGAGGATTGGGGTTTTTCTTAGGATTGTCAACTCGTGGAGGCAATATGGCTGCCATGGCTCCAGGCATTACATCCTCATATAACTGCATCCAAAGAAGAATGAAAGGAGATGGGAGAGAAGAGTTCTTCTTGTGCGTATTTCTTTAGCAGGGAGGAAAATCTTTCCCAGACACTTTTCAGCAGTCTTCTCTTTACATCTTATTGATGAGGACTGGGTCACCTGCCCTCCCCAAGCTGCAGTGGAGGCTGGGAATGTCTGGCATATTCAGTCTCCATTGTAGGAGGTGAGTTCTTCCAACAGGGTATGAAGGGAAAAGGACTTTGAACAACTCTATGGAGAGACAACCAACAACGTAAGCCACAACCTTCCTGATACCAGGTTGTCTGTCATCCACTAGCCATCCTCCACCCCACCATTAGACAGGGGGCACCTGTCTGTGTCCAAGACTTGGTCCTTTTCTCACTTACACTTTAATGTCCCAGGACAGGCATAAAGCCTCTTCAAGGAGAGGAGGTCCCTAGACACTTGTCAAGGTGATGGAATTGGAGGAGGGAACTGTTCCACATTTGTACCTGGAGGCTAATGGGAGTACTTGCTCAGGATCCAACTCCTTGCTACCCCTTCAAGCCAGGACACAAAGGTCTCCCCGGCCCAGATCACACTAGAACATGGAAGACTCTCAGCCACTTCCGGCCCTGCTATCAGAATGATCACTAGCAAAATACCATGAGAAGAGTGAATCCAAAATTGAATGTTTTTATTTTGCAACTGGTAGTTTATACCTCTTAATCTCCCTCACCTATTTCTCCTCCCCCCTCCCTCCTCCCCTCTGGCAACCACCTGTTTTCTGTATCTATGACTGTTTACATTTTGTTATGTTTTTTGATTCATTTTGTTATTTAGATTCCACATGTAAGTGAAATCATACAGAATTTATCTTTCTCTGACTTATTTCAGTTAGGTCCATCCACCTTATCACAAATAGCAACATTGCATTCTTTTTATGGCTGGGGTGAGGCCAACAACCTGTGGTCTAACAAGCCTCCATAATTGTGTGAGCCAATTCATTATAATAAATCTCTTCATAGAGTATCTATGTGAGTATCCTATTGGCTCTGTTTCTCTGGAGAATCCCCACTACTCCACTGCCTCACTGCATGATTTTACCATTCATCCGCCTTAGCTTCAGAGAGGATCTGAAATGGCTACTTATTATCATGAAGTTTCAGGCAAGTAAGCCTTTCAACTTGCAAACTGCAGTCCTTACAGGAGAATAAAGCAGGTTCATTGGAAAGGGGTACTGAAATGGAGAAAAAAGGAAGACAATAAAAAACAGAAGAATCGGGCTTCCCTGGTGGCGCAGTGGTTGAGAATCTGCCTGCTAATGCAGGGGATACGGGTTGGAGCCCTGGTCTGGGAGGATCCCACATGCCGCGGAGCAACTAGGCCCGTGAGCCACGACGACTGAGCCTGCGCATCTGGAGCTTGTGCTCCGCAACAAGAGAGGCCGTGATAGTGAGAGGCCTGCGCACCGCGATGAAGAGTGGCCCCCGCTTGCCACAACTAGAGAAAGCCCTTGCACAGAAACGAAGACCCAACACAGCAAAAAATAAATTAATTAATAAAGTCCTAAAAAAAAAAACCCAGAAGTATCACCAAGGTGAAACAATCAAAAGGGATCCAGAATGTTAAAAGATTGTGACCAAACAAAATAAGGCATGAAAGACAAGCAAAGGCATCAAAGAAGGGGAAAAAAAGGAAAAAAGGAGAAGTCTAATAAACGTTACTGTGCCCTTACAATTTCAATGTGGGATGTGAGGAGTTGTGGGGGACTGATTGAACAGGAGAGTTAACCTCCCCAGACAGGAGGAACTGAAGCTGTGTGCCTGAGCGTAAAGATAAGACATTTCCAAGTCACTTATTTCAGAAAAGAAATTCTGACGCGAGGGGCAAACAGCCCATTAAAATCTGTAAAGCTTTGTGGGAAACTTGACACCTCCTGTCAACCTGAGTACCTGCGTGGACAGGTCCCATTCCAGAACTAGCACCAGCACTTCTCGAGCGATCAAGTCACACACCCCAGTGGTCACACCTCTCCAAGGTCACAGTGCTGCTCCTGAAAGAGCGTTAGGAATTCGGTAACAGCTGAGCCAAATGAAGACCTTCACGGACTGAAGAGGCAGAGGCAACAGAGAAGTGAGAGTAGCAACGATCTATATGATAGATGTATCTAATAAATTAATGAGCGGTGATCATAGCTTCTTGTCTCCCAGCAAAAGGCCGTAACAGCTTGAAGCAAAAGGACAACCTTCCCCCGTCATGAATGTCGAAATGAGCCATACAGACATACTGGGGAAATGAGAAGAAAATCAGAGGGCCTCCCACCCCCCTCAAGACCCCTGTTGTCATCTATTGGCTATTGTCAAAGGGCTGCAGAGTGTGCTCCTTACGTATCAAATAGGATTTAAACTGCCAACTAATTTTATAAACAGGTGATGACTAGGATTTTGAAGAAATCAGGGCAGCTGTGAGAGACATTAGTCATAAAGTTTACAAATTACTAAATTCTGCCTGGACCTTCGTGGACTTTTGCAGGGGAGCGCCGAGTCTCTTTGCTGAGCACTCTTAAAGAGTGACGGGGTGGACAGCTTTGGGGTGCACAGTCTGGCATACTTGCTGGCATAGAATGTTCTCAATAAATGCACGCGCTGGATGAACCGAGGGCTGAAGATCTATGTTCCAAACACGACGTAAGAAATGGAGGTCACAAACACAAGAGTAAGAACACTGCTGGGAGATTCTTGAGAAATTTAAGTCACACCCCACAGCGGGTTCCCTCTGTTATTAGAACCAAATCTAAGTTCTCCACCATGGTCTGTAAGACCCTGCCTGGCTTACAATGGTGGACAGCCCCTCACTCGCTAAGCTCTTGGTCAGAAGCTGCACTGACCTTCTGCTACTCAAACCCTCTGCGCTAGTTCCCTGTAGGGGCCTTTGCACCTGCTGTTTCTTCAGCCTGGGATAGTCTTTCCCTAGTTCTTCGGGTGCCTGGCATCTTCTAGGGCAGGTCACCACCCCATCCAAAGCAGCTCTCCTCACCCCCTCCCAGCCCAGGTCACTATCACCTCACAAGGTCAGAGGTGAGAGATCATACTTGTTTATGATGGGTTTATTGCCTTTCCACCAGAGCAGGTCAGAGCAGGTCAGCTCCAGGCGGGGAGGGTCCTTCTTCTCATTCAACCTCTTTGCCCCAGCCATGTATTCACACCTAATAAACATTCCGCCCTCAAGGAACTTGTAATGGGTGCCCTCAGTGAATGGTTGCAGAGTGAATGAATGAACTAAGGATACTCTTATCCAGAGAAGTTGTCAGTGACTTATATACTAAACCAACAGAGAGTCAACAGATCAGTCAAGTCTCACACAGTCTATCTTCTCCTCAGAGACTGCTGGGAAGGAGTGCTGACTGTGGTCCTGACAACAGGTGATATTAGAGTTCCCTGAAACAGATGTGTGACAGCCCCAGAAATGGAGGGGGGGGGTCTGCTGCCTGCTGCAGCTAAGTGCAACTGGGATGATGAGTGGAACAAAGGAAAGCACAAAAGATAAAGACACTGACCTCAGAATAAATAGCAAGAGTACTGAGAGGAATAAAACCCTGAAGTGCAAAACTCCACATCTTTCATTAAGCGGAATTCAAAGTAAGTTTTTTAAACTACATTGATATAAACATTTGAGCAGACAATTCAAAGAATTTGTAGAAAATTTAAGAAATCCTGTCAGGTTTTTTAAATTGAGAAATAATACCTATATCAAAAAATGTACCCTTTTGAAATGTATAATTCAGTGGGGTTTGGTATATTCACCAAGCTGTGCAACCATCACCATTATCTAATCCAGAAAAGAAACCCGAACAAAGAAACCCTATACCCAATAGCAGACAGTCCCAAACCCCTCCCTAACCCTAAACCCTAACCCCTCCCTCTCCCTAGTCCTTGCCAACCATCAATCTTTCTGTACCTTTGGCTCTGCCTATTCCTGACATTTCATATGAATGGAATCATACAACATATGACCTTTTGTGTCTGCCTTCTTTCACTTAGCATAATGTTTTCAAGTTTCATCCATGTTATGGCTTTTTGTTCCTTTTTATGGCTGAGTAATATTCCATTGGGTGGATATACGACAATTTGTTTATCCACTCATCCATCATAAGTTGAGGGGCACTTGGGTTGTGTCCACTTTCTGGCTGTTATAAATAATGCTGCTATGGACCTTCGTGTACAGATTTTTGTGAGGATGTATGTTTTCAGTGCTCTGGGGATTGTACCTTGGAGTAGAATTGCCAGTCACATGATCCTGGTGGGTTTTTAATGGGGGAATTTGCTTCAAAATAGATGTAACAGGCTTCCCTGGTGGCGCAGTGGTTAAGAATCCGCCTGCCAATGCAGAGGACATGGGTTCGAGCCCTTATCTGGGAAGATCCCACGTGCCACAGAGCAACTAAGCCCATGTGTCACAACTACTGAGCCTGTGCTCTAGAGCTCACAAGGCACAACTACTGAGCCCGTGTGCCACAACTAGTGAGCCCGCGTGCCACAACTACTGAAGCCTGCACGCCTAGAGCCCATGCTCCGCAACAAGAGAAGCCACAATGAGAAGCCCACGCACTGCAACGAAGAGTAGGCCCCGTGCACCGCAACTAGAGAAAGCCCGCATGCAGCAACAAAGACCCAACACAGCCAAAAATAAATAAATAAAATAAATTTTAAAAAACATAAAAAAAGAGCAATGTACTTTAAAAATAAATAGATGTAGCTAAAGAGAAACTGGCTTCAATTCACATTAGAAGAAACAAAAAGGAAACAAACATCAAATATTATTTTTTTTAAAATAAAGGATAATACTGACAATAAAAAGAGCAGTTAACTTGTTGCCATGCGCCCTCCTCTGTGCCATGTATCTCGCTAGGAAATTGGTACATACCATGAGGTTTAATCCTCACACTAATCCTAGTGTTATAATTATCTCTCTTCTACAGATGAAGAAATGGGTTCAGACCCCAGGATGTCAGTCTCCCCAACATCACGCAAGAAGAGAGCACAGATCTGAACGTGGCAGGTGTGTCTGGCTCCGAGGGGCCAGCAGAGACAGCAGAACACTGGAACATTCCTCACCAGCAGCCGTGGTCTAAATTCCCCATCAAAGAGACTCCAGTCAAATTAAAAAACAAACACTAAATAATATTCTGCTTTTGGAAAACACGTAGAGGAGCTAAATTACAAAGAAGGAGAACATCCAATTTGCACAAAGGGACGTTATTCTGTGGGTATGTGAGCTCTTCAGATCTGTGAGCGGTGAGTGGACATTCCTCTGGCAGCGGTGCTCAGGTGGACTGAGGGTGAGCAGGGCTGGGGACAAGGCCAGTTAGGAGGCTGTCAAAGCAGGCTGGGGAAAGGGAGGGCTGGGAGTGGAGGAGGAAGAGGAACTTCGAGAATGCTGGAGTGCCTGGATGCAAAGGAGGGAGAGACAAGGAGCAGAGAGCAGAGGTGTGCGCACGAGGCTGGGGCAGGGAAGAGCTTGGCTCTGGGTGTCGCCGCTACCTCCTGCGGCCAGCGGTCCTGCCACTGGGCTCAAGAATGAGGCAAGCCAAGATCCTTGCCAACACATCACTGATGAAAACCACCCACGCACAGGGTGCCCTCCCGTTCGTACACAACTTGTCTCATTCCAAGGCTGCTCTGTAAAGTGCTAGACTTCTCGCTGGAGACCTGAACTGTTCACTATTTTATGAACCTCTTAAATTCCTAAAAGAGTCAACAGAGACAGAAAGTGTCATTCAAGAACATGTACTGATCGTCCCCTTGAAGTCTCCCTGCAGAGTGTGGCATGGCGACTGCCCTGCGCACAATGAACGCTAAGTGAGCACTGACAGAAGAAATTACTTTCCCATTAGAGCCGCACAGCTGTGTTTTCAATTCCGCTGATTCAATATTTCCCATCAGAAACAGCTTGTGGTGTTTCAATATTGCAACTGGTTTACCCTTGTGCACATAAAGGCACAAAGTATATGTAGTTGTCTTTTGTGATCAAAGAGAAAGCTGTCTGTGCAGCAATCTGAGGCCCATCAACAATGATTCAGAAAGCAATCCTTTCCCCTCCTGGGAAATTCAATCTGGCAATCAAAGTGAAAAGAAGCTAGGCTGGCTCTGCCAGTTAAGAAACAAGGAGAGCCAAAGGATATGCGGCATACTGGAAACTCAAGGGCAGAACAGTTCATGACTCCAATGTGTCCAACCGGACACGCGCTGTCCAGTGTGGTAACCACTAGCCACCTGTAGCTATCCACATTAATCAATGTTAAGTAAGATTAAAAATGCAACCCCTTACACCAGCCACATTTCAAGTGATCTATGGCCACATGTGGCAGAGGCTACACTGGGCGGCAGAGATACAGAATATCCATCACCATAGAAAAATCTCTCAGACAGTGCTGAGCCAGACCAGCCATGTGGTCAGATCTGAAAAAAACATGGCTCTATTCTGTACCCACTGACTGATATTATAGGTTGACTTTTCTGGACAGATATCCTTAAGTATGTTTTCAGACTTTGGATTTGACAGATCAGTAAAATACTTTTTCTCATTTGGGGTTGCCAAGTTAACATTTTGTCAAGTAAGGCTGCCACCAGATTACTAGCCTGTAAGGCCCATCACGGCACACATCATGCCTTTTTACTGCCCAGCATCATATCCCCTGTACCTAAAACAATGCCTGGTTCATAGTATGTGCTCAACAATTATTTGCTAGATAAGTGATTATACATGCACACACAGACAGACATACTTATTTTTTTCATTTTATTTTTGGTGAAAACTTTGTCACTGACTGGTACCAGTCACCTGAAAGGTGTTTGGGTTCTACAAACACACAACACACACACACACACACACACACACACACACACACGAGGCTGGATTAAGTTAATAAACACTTGTAACAAAATATTACGAATCACAATGGGCTTCTCTAAATTGTATATTTCATAACCAACCATGGGTGGAGTGAGGGGAAGAAACTGTTTGCTTTTCAAAGGCACCAGAGTGCCCTCTTGTGGTAAAAGAAAGTACCTGTGTGGTCACAATTTTTATTTTAAAAAACAAGTTACTGGGCATGCCACGGAGCAACTAAGCCCGTGCGCCACAACTAGTGAGCCTGCGCTCTAGAGCCCGTGAGCCACAACTAGTGAGCCCCCGTGCTCCGCAACAAGAGAAGCCACCACAATGAGAAGCCCCCGCACCGCAGGTAGAGAAAAGCCCGCGGAGCAACAAAGACCCAACACAGCCAAAAAAACAAAAAACAAAAACAAGTTACTGGGGCTTCCCTGGTGGCTCAGTGGTTGAGAGTCCGCCTGCCAATGCAGGGGACACGGGTTCGTTCCCTGGTCCAGGAAGATCCCACATGCCACGGAGTGGCTGGGCCTGTAAGCCATGGCTGCTGAGCCTGCGCGTCTGGAGCCTGTGCTCCGCAACGGGAGAGGCCACAACAGTGAGAGGCCCGCGTACCGCAAAAAGAAAAAAAAAAACACAAGTTACTTTACATTTCTAGTAACACATTAAAACCTGTATTGACCTGTAATTACTCTGAGAATCAGCCCAAGTATGTATGCCAATAGTTAACTGTAAAATCTGGCAAGTTGTGTTTGTGAAAAAGATAATTAAGAATGATTTATCACAGAACTATCCAACGGGGTCATCCACATACCTAGGAAATAGTGTCATAAGAACTGCTCTTTGGATTTTACATTCTGGAGTTTCTATTTATCCTCTGGTTTTAGAAAAACCCTACTTTCAAGTTCAAGGCAGTGTTGTACATACAGTTTATTCCTCTTTTGGTCTAACATCAACAATAGTCTTTGCTACATCCAACTTATTTTCCACTTTTATATTAATATCCTTTTTCTGTTGTTTCCTCATACAAACCATTCTTTAAAACTCTGTGTTGGACAAAGGATTAATCTCCAAAATATATAAACAGCTCATGCAGCTCAATATCAAAAAAAGAAACAACCCAATCAAAAAATGGGCAGAAGACCTAAATAGATATTTCTCCAAAGAAGACATACAGATTGCCAACAAACACATGAAAGAATGCTCAACATCACTAATCATTAGAGAAATGCAAATCAAAACTACAATGAGATATCATCTCACACCAGTCAGAATGGCCATCATCAAAAAATCTACAAACAATAAATGCTGGAGAGGGTGTGGAGAAAAGGGAACCCTCTTGCACTGTTGGTGGGAGTAAATTGATACAGCCACTACGGAGAACAGTACGGAAGTTCTTTAAAAAACTAAAAATAGAATTACCATTTGACCCAGCAATCCCACTACTGGGCATATACCCAGAGAAAACCATAATTCCAAAAGACACATGCATCCCAATGTTCATTGCAGCACTATTTACAATAGCCAGGTCATGGAAGCAACCTAAATGCCCATCGACAGATGAATGGATAAAGAAGATGTGGTACATATATACAATGGAATATTACTCAGCCATAAAAAGGAATGAAATTGGGTCATTTGTAGAGACATGGATGGACCTAGAGACTGTCATACAGAGTGAAGTAAGTCAGAAACAGAAAAACAAATACCATATATTAACACATATATGTGGAATCTAGAAAAACGGTATAGATGAACCGGTTTGCAAGGCAGAAATAGAGACACAGATGTAAGGAACAAACGTATGGACACCAAGGGAGGAAAGCGGGGGAGGGGTGGTGGTGGTGGGATGAACTGGGAGATTGGGATTGACGTGTATACACTAATATACATAAAACAGATAATAAAAACCTGAAGAAAAAAAACCAACTCTGTGTTATGGTTGTGCCTTTACACTTTATAGGCAGTGATAAATCACACCCAAAGTGGGTTTTCAATTAAAAGATAAAAATGTGACTTTGATCATTTTAGATGGCTTTTGCAAATTTCAACTTGATATTCTATGGCCTTGCAGGGGTAAAGGACACCTACATTGGTCAGTTCCAGCCAAGGCAGAACTTTCTGGTTCTACTGATCAATGATGTAGGATGCTTCTTTCGGTGACAGGGGAGGAAAAACTGACTTATCCATGGTGATCCTATTAAGTGTGGTCCGTGTGAAACAGAGAAGAATCACTATCTAAATAAGACCTCAAGATGCTCACAAATTCTAAGTCAGCAACCCCATATGGGGGCGGGAGGTAGGAAGAAGGATCTTTAAAAGGCAGTCTCAGATTGCAATTGGCTGACACTAGCATCTGAGCCTCCTGGGTGTTCTTATACAGTATTCCTCAGATGTACTCAAGAATGTAAACCACAGCTCTATACAGTTTAGCAATGAATTTGCATTTTTCTTAAATTCTGCAAGTAAAGAACTACTGTGGATATAATCAATTTCAATACTGAGCAACTGTCAGGAAATGTCCTGTTTGTGTTTGCTGACTGCCTTTTGCTTCAAGCAAACACAAACAGGACTTGTAAACTTTTTTCATCTTCCATTATTTTGACCATTCTTGGTATGAAGCGTGTTGTCCTATTTCTCCTCAGTTTCATTTTCTTCTCTAGCTAAACAATCCCAGGGGGTATTATCTACTGCTAATCACTTCCATGGTTTTATTCTGTTTCCTTTTTCTCTCACAGGTCATTGGGCTCGGATCTAAGAATATTCTAAGGATAATCCGCCAGTAAATAAAATAGTTCTGATGTGTCATATTCCTTTTAAAAAAAGCTAAAATTACATTCATATATTAATCTAAAGCTATTTATGCTAGAAAAATAAAGACCATAAATAAGTTTATATTACAGAAATGGGTAAACTTCAATTTAGAGACAAGAACTAAATTAGGAAAGTTTTCAACATGTTCCCATAATACTATTACAGACTTTCTAGGACAAACCATCTCTTACTGATGTTAACAGGAAACAATAACCACATTTTTTTCTAAAGGTCAGCAAGGTTTTCATTATAAGCTGTTTCATAATATTTGTGTATATGGTTTTTAACCTTGTGCATGTTACCTTAATTTCGTCTTTTTTTTTTAAGAGGCAGCCAAAAATGAAGGAGAATAAGTTCATATCTAGATCAATTTCTTTTATTTCCAACACTTGGGACTATTTAATTTTAATGTGAGAGCAAGGAAAAGTTTACATCTGCCGAGCGTTCGTTACATACAGAGTATTACTTTAAAGGTACTACTTGATATGTGCTCATTCAAAAAGCTGTATGGAGTGTGCTCTACCCAGAACACACAGTGCCTGTTTAAGAGCAACTCCAGCATGTAGGAAAATCTTCCAGGTTGAATAACGTAGTCTATAGAAACTAGCACAGAATACCTGGACACATCGTCACCGCTCACTAACAAAATGTTCTGGGCCAAACGCTGACACAATTCGGTATCTGATGACCCACACCCCATGCCTTTTCTACATCACTGTCTGTCTTGGACTAAGGTTAAGGAATGTGTTTGCCTCACTTGTTCAGCGCCTAGTAAAGATGGGAGGCACAACAGGAAGGAAAGAGCCCAGCAATCGGAAATCTCAGGTTCAAATTCTGACTCCAACTCAAAATTTGTGAGTTTTAATGAAGAAATCACTTAAACTTCTTTGACCCTAAGCCTCTCCTGGTACCACGGGGACTGCTGGTCCTCCCAGCACCAACACCACGGGGAAGGGAGGAGGTAATGGGTGTGAGAGCACCAGCAGAATGGTCTCTGTCAGACACTCGATAAATGTTTAATGACTCTCAGAGTTACCTGAGCTCCATCCTAGAGGAGAACCAGCAGACTCCTGAGCAAACAAAGCAAGGCAACAACAGGAGCAGGCCCTCCCAGAAATGACAGCTGCCATCAACACGGACTGCAGCTCAGAGACTCTCAAACTGCTTTAACGCTGCGCTACAGGCAGACTGTATTCCTTATCCCACCACACACACACACACACGCGCGCGCACACGCACGCACACACACATCACTACTTCTAACCTTCAGACTCCACAATGACTCATGCCTTGAAATTCCCAGGTTAAATACAAGTGGAAAAGGAGTTACTGGCCCTCTTCTAGGACTGTCCGCCCATGAATCAAGCTCTCCTCATGCACCACTCCAAGCACTGGATGGGCCGCTGGATACTCAACCCGACAGACTACGAGGTGGGCACTCTAGCTAACCCATTCTACCAAGGAGGGCGCGAGCGCTGAGACCACAGGGCTAACTGGTAGCAGAGCTGGGGTCTGGCTGCAGAGCTACTCACGCAGCTGCTCTGCGTCCCAGAGAGAAATGATAATCAAAGTCCCATAGTTCCAAACATATGCTGGAATTTTAAACCTGAGACAATCCCCACTTACTCCTATCACAATAATACTAAAGTCTAAGAAAAACCTTCAAGTCATCGTGTGGGCCTATCCATCTTTTAATCATCAAAACACATCCCCCCATGATAGAGATTATACCTGTTTTACAAACACTAAGACTCAAAGAACACTTGCAAAAGAAGACAGAACCAGAATTTGTTGACATCAAAACCAAAACTTTTCAGCTTCCTCTTATCCAAAGAAAAATTGAAAATAAAACTGCATTCCAATCACGTCTTGAACTGAGAATTCTGACGATAACTTGGCAGTTATGTCAAAACTTTATATATATATACCCTATGACCTACCAACCCTACTTCCAGGATCTTTCTTACAGAAATACTACTACGAATAAACAAAGACATGTATACAAGGATGCTTACCGCATCAGCGCTTGTAAGAGCAAAACCAAAAACAAGGTGAATATCTATCCAGTTAGCTACACTGTGACACAAATACATGATAGAAAACCACTGTAGCCAGTTAAAAGAATGAGGTAGCTCTAGACACACTGACAAGATACCCTGGCTATACTAGTAAGCAAAAAAAGCAAGTGACAGATATGTGTGATATGATCCTATTTTTATTTAAAAATAAACTGTGTGTGGATATATATGTCGTAGAGATACAGCAGAAGGCCTGAAAAACTATGTAACTTCCTTGCGAAGAAAAAACTTAGGGGGTAAGAGGGCTCGTCTCTCACGTTTTACTTCATATAAGTCTGGATTTGTTTGAAGTTAACAATTACTTTTGACATAACAGTATACAATTTTGAAATAAAACGGATTTGAGAGGCTAATTTTCTAGATGGAATACGGTAGTTTAGAAATGCCCTTAAAACGTAAATTTCTTTCTCCCATTTACAAGCCTGGGAGGGCACAGGAAAGGGAGCACTGAAACAAAATCCTCTTTTAAAAGTTCACTCAGGAATAAAGACACAGACCTACTTGAGAATGGACTTGAGGATATGGGGAGGGGGAAGGGTAAGCTGTGACAAAGCGAAAGAGAGGCATGGACATATATACACTACCAAACGTAAAATAGCTAGCTAGTGGGAAGCAGCAGCAGAGCACAGGGAGATCAGCTCGGTGACCGCCTGGAGGGGTGGGATGGGGAGGGTGGGAGGGAGGGAGACGCAGGAGGGAAGGGATGTGGGAACAGATGTATATGTATGACTGATTCACTTTGTTATAAAGCAGAAACTAATAAAATAAATAAATAAATAAATAAATAAATAAAATAAAAGTTCACTCAGGATGCTAATCTAAGTTTCATTTCAGAGATTTTGTAAGGTTAGCACTGCCTCTTTTCAGACTACATCAGAAATGACATCAATGTCAAGATGAAGGCAAAATTAACAATCTTAAAAAGGAAACATGTAAAATACTTAGACAAAACAAATGACTAAAACTGCAGAGTTCTACTACACTTTATTCAAAAATTGGCCCTACCTCCTAATTGAGAGACCTGAAAGTCTAGTGTCCAAATATAAGTACCCATCACGTGTTCAAAAATAATCTTCAAACTTGAACCGTAATCTTTGGAAGTTACACACACCACAATCCACCTTTGCACAGGTAATTTTATTCTCTCCTGTGGGTGTCAAGTGCTCACAGATTGTAATTTGAAACATTCAGAAAGCACATACCTGAATATTGTCACATTTCTTTACATCATGATTCAATAACTATTAAACAATTGTCTACTAAATACAGTGAACAAAATGGTATAACTGTTTACACCATTCCCTTGTACACAAGGCTTCTGTCACAACAGCAACAAATGGAATTAATGCATACCACAATATCGATGAAGTAAGACCTTCTTTTTAAATAAACTATTCTGTTTATAAATAAACTCTGATTTTTTTTTAGTACACATTTACAGACCTGATCAATAAAAAGAAACAAGACATATAGTTTCCTTTTAAAAACAAAATGTTGACAAATGGACCACTACAAGAGAACGCGAATAGGAAAGGGGGTGAGAAGCAAGCAAGGGGTAAGAGAGAGTTAAAAGTACAGCCATACTACAACCTATGTCTGTTAGCAAACACCGACACCGACATGAGGGCAGGGCTATCTGGGGGGCTCATTTTACTTGAATTCCAGCAAGTTGCAATCGATCTTGTAGTACACATAGGGGTAATATTCCTGTTGACTCAGGTTTAAGCCTGGAATATCCATAGGAGCCTATTGAAAAATCAGATGATTATTCAACTAAGTACTTAAAGAAATTAAACAAGAAAAAAAGTATTACCATTCATAGGCATACCTTGGAGATATTGCAGGTTCTGTTCCAGACCACCACAGTAAAGCGAGTGGTTTCCCAGTGCATATAAAAGTTATGTTTACACTATACTACAGTCTATTAAGTGTGCAACAGCATTACATCTTGAAAAACAATGTACATACACCTTAATTCAAAAATACTTTATTGCTAAAAAATGCAAATCATCATCTGACAATGCAGGGTTGCCACAAACCTTCAATTTGTAAATTGAAAAGTGCATTATCTGCAAAGTTCAATAAAGTGAAGCACAGCAAAACAAGGTATGCCTGTACCTTCTTAATGAACATCTACTCTGGGCTAAGTTTATACATTTTTTGCTAATTTAATCTGAGTTTGGCATTGCTAACTCCATTTTGCAAATGAGAAAACAATCTCTGAAAGACTGACTTGAGACCTCCCTGGTGGTCCAGTGGTAAAGAATCCACCTTACAATGCAGAGGATGCAGGTTCGATCCTTGGTCAGGGAACTAAGATCCCACATGCCACGGAGCAACTAAGCCCGTGTGTCACAACTACTGAGTGCAAGGGCCCTGGAGCCTTCGCGCCACAACTAGAGAAGAAAAAATGCGTGCGCCTCAACAAAAGATCCTGTATGCCTCAAGGAAGATCCCGCGTGCCACAACTAAGACCTGACGTGGCCAAAAATAAATTTTTTTTTTTTTTGCGGTATGTGGGCCTCTCACTGCTGCGGCCTCTCCCATTGCGGAGCACAGGCTCTGGACGCGCAGGCTCAGCGGCCATGGCTCACGGGCCCAGCCACTCCGAGGCATGTGGGATCTTCCCGGACCGGGGCACGAACCTGTGTCCCCTGCATCGGCAGGCGGACTCTCAACCACTGCGCCACCAGGGAAGCCCCAAAAATAAATTTTAAAAAATAAATAAATAATAAATAAATCTTTTAAAATAAATAAATAAATAAAGGCTGACCTGCCCTAGGAAACAGAGTGAGTAGTAAAGCCAGATTGAAGCACTCTCTGCCCTCAAAGCCTGTGTGTGTTTAACCATCACCCCACCATCCTTTCTTATGCATACTGTATAAAATTACTTCTTTAATCTCAGGCTTGGTGTACTGAGTTTAGGAGACACATGGCTTACAAAATGCTGGATAAAAATAAACCAAGTGTGATTTTTACAGATACCACTTATTACATATGCATGTTATAAGAATTTACTGGTAGGAAATTATGTATCAAACTGTTAGACTTCACATATTATCAACTCTACAAAATGCAGAGTCATTTCCCGCATTTTCTTCTATCAAAAAACCCTGATTTTTTTCATGGGTTCTAACTAATGCACATGTGAAATACTGCCATCCGAAACTAAAGAGAAAAAAAATCAGCAAGATATTTGAAATCAAAAAAGTCTATTACAGTTTTAAACAACAGCAACAACGAAAAGCACACATACTGTTTGCATCTTTCTGTTTAAAAAGAACACACAAACACATACCATTTTAGAGAAATGATAGTTCCCTTTAAAATGCTCATCTACTGACTCCACCACTTCTACCAAATAAAGTTGCAATAACTACTTATTTTCTTGCTCTCTGCAATTTATAACTTTTGTAAACAACTAGTATCACTGGTTGTTATTTCTGCAGCTATAAACATCGGATCCACAGCAAGATAACTGGCTTTTAGAAATACCAAGAAGCAACTAGTAAAATGGGGTAAACAAGGTAAATTATTTGCTAAGCTATCAGGTAAATTAATTACTAACAAACTGAGAATCTTAAAGCAACTTTCAAAAGGTTAAATAACCTCTTATCTTCTTCCAATAATTTTTTCTGAAATTCATCCAGTTCCTCTTCTACCAGGTTGTCTAATAAATACTTACATCAATAATAGCTGCTGCACTGCTATCTAGATGTTTATACAATTCATATAATACTTCTCTCAGTTTCTTCATTGTTTTCTTATTGGGCTGAAGGAGCATTGCTTGGAAGTTCACTGGCAAGCCATACCTTATACATAAGCAGAAATACAGGATGTAACACAAGCAAACATATGCAGAGATTTTCTTTTTAAAGCAAATACTCTCACATTCTTCTTTAATCACAGTTAATGGGGAAAGGGTACCTCACTTTAATGACCATGTTTACAAGTTCAACTAATATACACAGAAACTCAAACCTTCTCTGGTCCTCAATGACCATTAGAAATCTTTCTTTAGGATGAGAGCCAACTGTCTACTAGGAATTACTTTTAATTACTCTTCAATTTTTAAGGTAATCTATGAATACCCTCAGCAGACAGGGGTAATATGTAAACTTAGTACAGTGTCT
Organism: Mesoplodon mirus; assembly: GCF_964341445.2. NCBI lineage: Eukaryota > Metazoa > Chordata > Mammalia > Artiodactyla > Ziphiidae > Mesoplodon > Mesoplodon mirus. The sequence continues at coordinate 32,492,292 of NC_138992.1, forward strand.
CTAGGTATCTGCAGGGAATTGGCTCCAGGACCCCTGTGGATACCAAAATCCACGGATGCTCAAGTCCCTTAAATAAAATGGTGTAGTGTTGCATATAACCTACACATATCCTCCAGTATACTTTAAAATCATCTCTAGATTACTTATAATACAATGTAAATGCTATGTAATTAGTTGTAAGTAAAATGCAAATGCTACGTAAATCGTTGCTAGTGCTCAGTAAATTCAAGTTTTGCCTTTTGGAACTTTCTGGAGTTTCTTTTTCGAATATTTTCAATCTGCAGTTGGTTGAATCCATGGATTCGTAACCCAAGAACATGGAGGGCTTTCATGATAATAAACAACATGAGATTACTACCCACATCTACTATGAAAATTCAAAGAAATTTACAAATAGTGAGCACGACTGCAGATAAGCATTTTGAAATATTTCTAATATGAGCAACATGTACAGAGGATCACAAGATGATTGAGATTTTAAGTACCTCAAAATAAAAAAAATTTTAGGTTAACTGAAATGAGGACTTTAAATAAGGCAGCGTTAGGTATACCGCATACCAAACTGCATATAAAAATATTTGAATGATCTTCTTTTAAACAAACACTGGCTAATATTTCATAATCTACATTTAACTTAAGTACATAATAAGAAAAGAATCAGAGAGCACAGCAGCGTGATCTCTTCCTTCAAACCCGGTATTAAGGGACAAGACCAACATGCACGTAATAAGCAGTATGACACTGACAATCTCTCCCTCACGACTGGCCCTTTGGTTTCTCCAAATCAATTTCCTATTAGTAGACTGTATGTTTTAATAAAGAGGTCCAATGTAAAGGGATCTATAAATTCTTTAGTTCCAAGTTTCTCAATTAACTTCCTTTACCTCAAAACAGACTCAACAAAAACCCTCAACGCTTTTACATGAATCCACGCAATAAACGCCTCACTGAAATTCACTTTCAGCCACCGTACAAGTGGTCCCTAGAGAAAGAAAGAAAAAAAAAATCACCAAAAATTTGGTCCTGAAAATGGCAGTTAGAAATTAGATAAATCAAATATTTTTAAAGGAGCAACTATCCAGTAAGAATCTTTAGGAGCATTAAATCACATTATAATTCACTTTAAAAATGTTTCATTATTCTCATTATCTTGGATACTTTACCTTAAATTAGATGAAAAGATTAAGCCACTACTCTGTAACCTCAGTAGATACAAAAATCCATTGAATCTATTCACTACACAGAAAAAGGTATATATATATATATTTTTTTTTTTTTCTTTTTTTTGGCCGCACCACGTGGCTCGTGGGATCTTAGTTCCCTGACCAGGGATCGAACCCACGCCCCTTGCAGTAGAAGTGCAGAGTCCTAACCACTGGAGCACCAGGGAAATCCCAAAAAGGCCTATGTTTTAATGAAAGTTATTTAAAGTGACACAGAATATAGAAGTGTCCTTCTACAGGTTTGAAAACCAAAATATAAAAATCTAAATTTACTATCCAATACTCTTAAACATTTTATACATTTAAAATAGAATTCAATTACACACAACTTCTCAGGAATAACAAAAAATAGCTATGTAGTAAGTCATTTAATACCCCTAGGTGTTAGTTTTCTCATCTGTAAAATCAGGGGGTTGATCTAGATCCCTAAAACCTGTTCATCATGTTCTAAAATTTTAATGGTTCTATTAGGTAGTATATATTCTTTCTGAATTTAGTTATTCAATACTTCTAAATAAAAACACTTCTTTAAAGAAACAAATGACAAATAACTTATTACCACCTCTCCATACTTAAAAGACACACATGATCAGTTCAGCTAATAGTTATTTAGATAACATTACTAGGCTCATTTGGATGTAACAATCCATTTACGCAAAAAGGATAATACAACAAAGTGAAAGTCTTTGGTTAAAGTATCTGTTCTTTAAAAGGGATCTGGAACTCCCCAACAAGTTGGTTTTATTTGACATTACTTGGTTAGGGTTAGTTTTCTCCCAACTGAGATGCAATGGTTTATAAAGTACTTGGAAATAATTTTAAATGGAATATGCTTTTATTTCCTCTTGCATTACAAGAGAAATACATTTTCACTCATCATGTTTCCCCTTCCATACAAGCTTCAGTCTTCACAATAATCCTGCACTTGAGATGGCAAGAAAGTCAACACCATCTTTCACTCACAATTCCATCCCTGTTCTCCATTGTGCCTAGAACATACTAACTCACCAATGGTTTAAATACAAATTCCTCCAATAAAAGACTGCATGCAGCATTAAAAAAATCTGCCTCAAAAAATGAAATTTCTTACTGAAGAGAGAGAACTACTACTTAACTAAAATAACCCCTCACTATATGGGTATTAATCAAAACTCTGCATTTAAAATTAATTTCTGATATGGACTTAAGGGGGGTTAATTTTAAGATAATATATTTTAAGATAAGGATTCACAGATCTTAGCTTGCTTAGAGAAAACTTATTTTGATTATTTAGTAGAAAAAAAAGCTAGAATCAAAAGCAAAATCAGAAAAGTTTTGTTTTCCTTTAAATTAAAGAAAAGCAGTACCACTTTTTCTTCTGCTTAACACTGATAATACTAAGTATTAAAAACACATACAAATTGCTTTTTCTTGTCGGTAGAAAGCCTGTTCATTTCTTCTTTGTCTGCTTTCATCTCCTCTTCATTATACTGGAAGTCACGAACGATGAATCTAAATTGGGGGGCGGAAAAAACCAAAATTGTCCACACCATGTAGAGGTGATCTAACAAATTAAAAAATAAAAAATAATAATCTTACTTGTTTTCCCTGGCTTTGTGTCTGAAGTCATCAACTGCCTTCCTAAACAAGGTGACATTACACAGGTAACTGTCTTGGTCCTCTGAGAGAACACTAGAGAAAGAAAGACCAAGTCCATTTAAAGCTTTATACTTATTGCTCACATTCACATTGAGGGCAGAATTCAGAAACAGGAGGAAGAGGAGGAACAAACAGTGGGGTACGGCAGCCCTTCCCAAACCACTTCAGTGCTTTTCATCTGTACTGCCTCCACACTGAAGACACTCAGTGTGTATGATGTTTTTATTTACGGTGCCTTAACAGCCCCCTAGTGCATTTCTTCCTAACCAACAAAATTAAACATTAAATCAAGTAAAGCATCCAAACTCAAGAATCATGCTTTTCAATCTGTATCAGCACTAGGCCAGCCAGCCAAGGAAAAACTGTCCAGCACCTGGCTGGTTTCCAGAATCTCCTTACTTCCTTGCTAAACACCCTCTTCTCTTCTGGTGACTGAATTCTCTCTTCCTCTCTCCAGTCCAGCCCTGACCCATGAGTCCCGGCCCACCCCTTTTAACTTGTGCCCTCTCAAAACTATTATCCTGCGTTCTTGTTCCCAGTGCCCATGAGATCTAAAGCAAGGCAGCTACAAAGTGGACAGAACTCGATAAAAAACCTTTAATGATCCTCAGGTTTGCCAGAATTGACAGTAATGTGAACAGTAATGTGACAGTAATGTGAACTCTTTCTGAACAGTTTTTCCAACAGAAAGAAGCAGAACAGCAGCTCAGCCTCTCAGCTTCTTTGGCCTTTAACTCTGACTTGGCATTTATACACACCTCTGCACTTAACCACCCAATGATGGCAATATTTCACATGGTCCAACCTTTCAAGATTTATGTAGAATATTTTGCAAATAGCTAGGTTTTGTGTGTTTTTTAGGTGAAATTATTTCTTTCAGGTTTAAAGATGGTTTTTTTCAATCTATTCTTCTTCCTCAAAAGTCCACTTTCATCTTCACTGCTTCCAAGAGTAACCACTCAGGTATTGTGCCAAAAAGCAACAAGTGACAGTATTACTACTTATAATTCATTTTAAAATAAAGCACTTAGAACAATGACCAGCACATAGTAATCACTCAAAAATGTTAGTTACTATGATAAGTGAAGAATCCAACATCAAGTCATAGAGATCTTTCCTAAACAGAAGTACAAAATTCCAGACTAACCCACTACAACCTGTCTGCCCCACATGAACTAAGCATCCTCTTCAGGTGCTGGCTGAGCTACTGCATTGTTCTCAATGACTAAATTTAAATAACTTTTCAAGTCAATGATTCCAAAAGTCTTTAGACTGATAAATAGTTGAACAGATGTTTTCACTGAGTGAGGAAGGGCTGGGGACTCTCAAGGGGTCGGTGAGCACTCAGGGGTCATTCAGAAGACAGGTATTGCCTATACTGAACTGTTGGCATCTGAAATTTTTTTTCCTTTTAACTACTAAAGTGATTTTTCAAAAGATGTAAGTCTGAAGTAATATTTCTAAAGTCCTTCTTTCCAAATAAACCTGGGCCTACACACCACTCCCCTGGACTAGGCTCACACACCACAGGGTGGGAGGACATTCTGTGTGCACTGGGTCCTTGCTCTCCTCCTCTCCCTGCCCCCAAATGTAAAGACAACCTCTGTGACTTTTACAGTCTCCAGAGCACAAAGGTCTAAGAAGGTGTCATCTGTCAGGATAAACAGCTTCGGAGGAAAACCAGCATTAAGACACAACCTCAATCTTCAGTTTACCATCTGAAGGGCCAGTGTGAATGGGAAGTATTCCCCCCAAATGGGAAAAAAATTCACAATGAGCACAGGTTTGTGGTTTCATTCTCAAAAAATCAACATCTGTGAAACTACAATAATCATATTACCTTCTACTTTATTATCTTATCAAGCCTTAAAAGAACCTCATAATGTGTACAGGGAAGGTGCGATGCTCATTTTACAAAGAAAATGAGGCCCAGAGAAGTTAAAAGACTTACCGCAGGTCACATAGCAAGTTGGTAGCAGAACCAGCAATAGAACTCAGATCCCTGGGTCCAGGACTCTTTCCATTATACTAAGCTACCTCCCATATGACACAATGAAACTGGAAAAGAAAATATTTCATGGGCCTGGCCTTACTAACACCACTTCTTTACTACCTCCTAGACCTTTCTTTCACCATGCTGAGGGTATATATATATACACGCTGCGGGATATATATGTATACACAAAACAATTCTTTGGGGGTGCATATACACTGTACTTAATATTTTCTTGAAGAATATCTTGTGTAGAATGGCAGAATGCAGGAAAAAATGACATGCTATGTAGTGTCAAGAGTGCAGGACTTGGAGTTAAAAGACCTGAGTTTTAGCCCTAACTTTGCCACTGCACACTAATACAGCCATATATGCTTTAGGCAATGACTTAACTCTTCTGCGTTTTTATTTCTTCATCTATGAGAAAAAGTATAACTGCCAAAACTACTTCATGGAATTTCTGTACATATCAAATTAGACAGTGAATATTAATCCATAAGTTTAAAATTGCTTAATAAAAGTTTGTTTTTTTTTTAAAGGAAAGGACAGATTCAGTAGAATCTATGCTTACTGGAAAGTGATGGTAAATATTTGCAGATCAAAAGAGTACCCTAGTAGCCATTTTGGTACACTTCCTTTGCAAGATAAATGAGGAAATATAGACACATAGTAGGTATACAATAAATATTGAAGGAAGAATTTTGAGAGGGTAGCACATAGAAAAAGTACCACACCAGAGATCTGGGTTCTAGTTACAGCTCTGTCACTAATGAGATGTGTGACTCTGGGCAAACCACGTCACCTCTGTGGCCTCAAACTTCTACATCTATAAACATGAGTGGGTTGATCAGACTGTACAAAGACCCTTCCAGGTCTACAGTAGCTAGAGTTAATATAACTCACTTATTTTTAAAGTGAAAATGATGGCTCCAAAACTGTAAAATTTACCACAAAGGAAAGATAAAGATATTTCCTATTCCAACATCCAAACTACCAAAGGAATTCTATGAAAGAACAGGCTTTACAAAGACTACTACTTACTTGCTAGACCTTGGAACTACCATTTCAGCTAATGTTTCATACTGCTTAATCCAGTCATTGTGGTTTAACCTGCAGAAAAGATACAATTAAGTTACTGGAAGAGAAAAACAAGTCCTACCTTCCTGCCAAGCCCAGAAAGAGAAAAAATTATGAGACAAATAGGAAATCCAACTATAATAGGTATACCTCAAATCTATTTAACAACAACAAAAAAAAATCATGTTTTCTACAGAGAATGAATTTCAAATACACTGAGTGGTAAAGCAGGAAATACAGCTCACCATCTCTTATATCCAGTAACTATTGCAAAAGAGGCACATTCTAGAACTAAGTTTGGAAAGGAAGCAAAGCAAAATACAGATTCTAAATTACTTTCAAACTTCAGCGTTGATATACATTATTATCTCACTAAAAAAAGAAAAAAAGGAAAGAAAGAGAGAGAGAGAGAAGCCATGCTGAAATCACTAACATTTCTATTCAGTGGCCATTATGAAGAGCTGGGTAAAGCCACACTTACCAAAAGCACAGAGTACCAGGAAGTGCTGAGTAAACAAAGTGACACTAAACCAAGCTGCCACAGATCACCGTGCAACAACCTTTCTAGAGACCACTGGCTTTTGTGGGTGTGGCGAGAGATGATTATATATGCAGAAATAAAGAATTGTAGTATCTATAGCCAGGATAGTGAATAATCCATTATACAAGGTATCCTAGGTCCTATCCGAGGTTTCAAGTACAGTGCACAGAAAACTATGAAAACTTCTGGTCTTAAACACAAATTTTAAATAAAGGTTGCATGAGACAAATCTTTTATCTGGGCAAAGGTTATTTTCCTGCATAGTATAAAAACACAAAGACATAGAAATTTTTTAGAAATAGTGTTCTAGTATTCTGCAGTAAGGGGGAAAAAGCAGAAGTCAGGTAATACTGTAGACACTGAAATTCAATGGAGGTCCTTTCCCACCCCTTTCCAGGAGGCATCATTTTCTAATATTCCCAGTTTCCTAACCAGACAAAAATGGAGAGCACAGCAAAGAAAGATTTCATGAATAATGCTCTGAAGAGTCCCCAGATCTCCATCCCAGTTTGGATCCCCTGAAGATTCCCTGATAGTGAGATTTTAGTGTAAGTCAGAAGTGAAACCATTAACAGTGTCTCTTTCCCTCTCTCCCTCTCCCTTTCTCCCTCTCCCTCCCTCTCTCCCTCTCTCTCTCTCTCACACCCACACACACACACACACACACACACACAGTTCTCATCTTCCAAAGGTTTCATTTTACCAAGATTACCAAATATTAATTAAAACAGAAGGCCTAATCTAAAGGAGATTTCAAAGGACAGTCTAACCCAGCAAACTACGCCCATAACCTGTACACCTGTTTTTGTAAATAAAGTTCTGCTGACACACAGCCACGTCCATTCATGTACACACTGTGTGTGACCGCTTTCAGCTACAACCACAAAGTTGAAGTGGCAGAACTGAGTAGTTGTATCAGAGACCATATGCCTTGCAAAGGGTAAAATACTTACTACCTGGCCCTTTGCAGAAAAAATATGCCAAGCTTTTATCTAATCCATCCTTTGCTTCTTAGAGGGCTTAATTCATCCTAAACAATCATCAAATATTTTTCAGAAAAACAAACAGCTCCCTGTTTTGAAAAATCTAAGAACAATATTTCTTTTAAGTCCAATAATTTAGCATTATTTAATTTTTTAATGGGCCAGCTCTACTAAGCAAATTTTGATCTGGAATATCAATTTATAATTGACAGCTCTATTACCGGGTTATGAACTCAATTCTACTGCATGTGCCATATGAGTACATGTTGGTTGACAGAACAAATGACAAGGTGATACTCCCTTTACACTTGGGCTTATGGAAAACTTCAAATTACAATATCAGACGCTAATGTTTTTCTGGTATTTTAACAGGTAAAAACCTTCTGTAATAAAAAGACATACTTGGGAACCACGACCAGTAATGTGACGAGATACTCTGAGTCAAGAACAAAGTCATCCTTCTTCACAATTTCTGCTAGACTTCTAGTTAGCAAACTTCCTCTGAGGAATAAGAAAAAAATCATTAGGCTGATAATTATGTGCTTCCAGAACACAAGTAAAGAAACAGCAGGCTAATTATAGTCACATATACTATATATACATCTCAAGAGAGGGATTAGCCTGAGTTAACATTTTATTTTATAAGAAGTCAAAATTTAGCTGAATATTTCCCACACCCAAACCCGAAGAAATGTAAACATTTTATCAGAATTTGCCTCTAGCGTCTCTCTTTGTGTTTGCTTTAATTATTATAACTCAGCTCTTCTCTTGATTACATATATAGTATATTAACTGAGAAAGTATTATTCATTAGGTATCAATTAAAGTCTACCTCATCATAATTATGAAATCATATCATCTAAGCACAACCTTTGATTTCCCTCCCTCTCCCTGGGTATCAAGTTTGGCTAGTTAACCCAATAATCAACTCTTTTAACACAGTCTTCATTTGGTCTCCTAGTACATTTCACAGTGAAAATGACTTGCCCTGTTTGCACCTCTGACGGTATCCAGCCAACTTTCTCTCTGGGATATGACTGCGTAACTGGAAGAGTCAAGTGCTTAAAGCTACACCTGTAGTGGTCACATTACAGTGACATTCACCAAAACAAGAGCGGTCTACTTTAAGAGAACCTAATATGTAGAAGATCAGAACTTGGAAAACAGGAAGATTAAAGAATGAGTAGTACATTACAAAAGGATTCTTCTATAGAATTCTTTTAAGCAGCAGATCATTGCTATGTAATTAAACTATCGTTTGATTTAACACAATTAACTTTAGATAATTTTCAGTGAAAAACCAGATGGATAAAGGGATAAACCAGGACCCAACTCACAGGTATTATGTATGAAACGAGTATAATAAGTCAGCCTCACATCTGTTTTGACTAGCCTGAATTAGTGAGCTTTTCTCCATGAAGTGAAAAAAACACCATATTGATTATAGAAACAGCACAAAGTGGAACTTACTAACCCCTGACAATAGTTCATTCAGTGTATGATAGAGTGCGTCCCCAATTCTTTTTTTTTTGGCTGTGCCGTGAGGCACGCGGAATCTTAGTTCCCCGACCAGGATTGAACCTGCACCCCCTGCAGTGGAAGCACAGATTCTTAACTACTGGACCTCCAGGGAAGTCCCTCCCAATTTTTAATTATTTACATATACTTGACATGCTTACGCATTCTTTCGTTCCAAATTCTGAAGATTCCCTTTCAGGTTGTTATATGCGGATGCTCGAGATTTCAGGTCATTGTCAATCTGAGTCACTCCCTTTAAAGAGAAAAAGGGAAAATTTTCCTAAACCTGTCTCTACTAATACAATCAAAGTAGCTGTGCTTAAACTTTAAAAAACAAAACACCAGTAGTTCCTGATGTAAAAATACTCTATTATTTTAAAAGCATGGCTTTAAAGGTCATTAAAAAACAAACCTACTTCATTTTTAATAACTATGGTAATTGTCATATAATCTTTTCTATTAAAGATAATGTTTTAGTCTACATGTATTTTAATTATTGTTACTATATTACTTCTTAAACCATGTAAATGGAATCCAGGCCACTGGTTACAGAGATAACTAATTAAAAGGCTTTAAAATACAAGTTTCAAGGATTAATTTCCAAAGGAACTAAATCACATAGACTTTTGCTATTCACAACACCACTACTCTTCCACAAAATATTTTTGCGATAAAATTTAAATTATGTTTGAATTTATTTATAAATGTTACACAAGCTGATTTTTCAAAAAGATGATTAAAACTACTAACAACTTAGGGAGAAAACACAAAGCAGTAGATTTAACATTTGAGGAACTAATTTCAACTCAGCTCTACCATCACCAGCTGTGTGGCACTGGCGTAAACTACTTGACCTCTCTGAGCCTCTTTCCTCAACTATAATAGTATCAGGAAGAAGATGACTAAATCCTTGATAAGGATCAAAAGAAAACAAGGCTCATAGTAAGAGCACCACTTTATATTATCTGACTACTCATTTTCATTAAATTATATGATGACTTGAGTTAAAATCCTTGAGATGCTATTCATTTACATTTAACCATAGAGCACAACGTACAAATAAAGCCAGTGGGAGCCAAGGAAGTCTGTCCAGGTGATTTAAACCATACTTTTCGTCCTAGCCAGGTCACAGAAATGTTGTCAGACAATTAATAGGTCCTTGTCTACTGCCTCATTTTAGTTTCAGGTAAGACTTTTACATTTTTCTCTCAAGCTCAAGGACTTTGAAACATAAAAGGAGCTCTTAATTCAGTGAATTCATGGTGGGCTTTAACACCTGTGGGCTCCCTGAAACTGTACATAACATCATGTGGTACAAGAATACGGGCAATTTTTCTGGGTAGAGAATCAAAACTGAACATCAGAAGGGAAGGTGTCAGAGAACCCATAAAGTTTAATCTGAATCAGTACTGTACATAAACATACTTAAGTGACCATTATCATACATCTGAATGATTTATAAATCTCTAATCTATTCCAACTTCCTGTTCTATGTGATCTCAATTATGCTTCAAATTTATATAAATAACTATAAAATTTTAAAGTTACTTTTCTTATTCAAACATTCTTGATGCAACATTTAACTTAACTACCTAAATAAACTACACAATTTGGAAAATGTACACATGAAAGTGTTATCCTTTTTTGACACCTTTTTTTTTTAGTAAAATTGTGTAAGTCACATATAATTAAGCTGCCCTGTCAAAACCTAAATTAGTATTTAATAGCTAAATACTTATAAAATAAATAAAGCCACTATAAATCAATGTATCCTACCTGTATCATTTTTTATCTTACCTTGGCAATTATTTCAGAAATATTTTTCAGGGACTGCTTGATTGGATATTTAGCCATGTCCCATTGAAACCTTGTTATATAAGTAACCAAGTCAACTGAAATAAGGGAAGAAATTAATTACTGAGGAGAAACAATAGAATTTTTTATAGTTTGCTACAAAGTAATAGGTTTTAGTGCTGAAATTGGCATTAAGAAAATCAGTAAAGATGTCATCGTTTGTGAAGAGTCCTGGTTAAGTAAATGTGGAACTGTATTAAGTAACATGGATTAATCAAAATTTTTACCTTGTAATCTGACTGGATCTCTTCTCCTTACTCAAAATTTAATATATATTAAAATGTTCCTTTCTAATCTGATGACTTAATAAATGGAATATGTACATACCCATGATATGCCTCATATGTAGAAGAAACAGACACAAAAAGATTACGAATCTACTTCAGGAGATTCCCTGGTGGCACAGTGGTTAAGAATCCGCCTGCCAGTGCAGGGGACACGGGTTCGAGCCCTGGTCCAGGAAGATCCCACATGCCGCGGAGCCTGTGCTCTAGAGCCCACATGCCACAACTACTGAGCCCGCGTGCCTAGAGCCCGTGCTCTGCAACCAGAGAATCCACAGCAATGAGAAGCCCGTGCACCGCAATGAAGAGGAGCCCCCGCCTGCCGCAACTAGAGAAAGCCCGCGCACAGCAACAAAGACCCAACACAGCCAAAAATAAACAGAATAAAATAACTAAAAAAATAATATATTAAAAAAAAACCCTACTTCAAACTGTCTCAATAAGTAGAATTTGACAAAAGTATGTTCTTTCTTTGCAACTTACCCAAACAAACTGAAAATGAACTTGTCTGTTAAAACCTTGTGATGACTGTTTCTAGTAGTCTATATTTCAGTAATCTTCAAAACATGGACCTTTTCACTTTCAAATGACAAGAATAAGAAATGCAGGGCTTCCCTGGTGGCGCAGTGGTTGAGAGTCCGCCTGCCAATGCAGGGGACGCAGGTTCGTGCCCCGGTCCGGGAAGATCCCACATGCCGCGGAGCGGCTGGGCCCATGAGCCATGGCCGCTGAGCCTGCGCGTCCGGAGCCTGTGCTCCGCAACGGGAGAGGCCGCAGCGGTGAGAGGCCCGCGTACCACAAAAAAAAAAAAAAAAACTACAGTGACTGTTGAGAGTTTAGCCAAATCTCCATATTGCTGCCTCAGCATCCACCTCTGTGTGGCCAAGTGGCCTACAGGGGCCTCGAAGTTATACTAGACAACAGTCTGCAATCACAAGTAGATGTAAGCTCCTGACACGGTTTTCCTGACATGACCCTATGATAAGTGCTCTCCGCTGCTGCCCAGGGCCTCCCCTGCTAGTGTACCCTTTAGATAAGACCCCCCTCGCAGTTAACCGAAACCCTCCTTTTTGGTTTGAATCGACCAACCTGGACTTGGCTTGGGAACCCCAAAGCACTCCACCCACGGACCCTAATAAAGGCATGTGCCCCAGGTCCCTCCGCTCTCCCTCTGCCGGCACCGCCTTGACCTCCCTGCCTTGCCCCCCTCCTCCAGGACCTGTGAGTAATAAACTTCTCTATTTCTCTTTCCCTTGTGGTCTTTTGCTGAACCGTGGCTCACCAACCCATGACACCCCAGGGCTTTACTTAACAAACGTTAATTTAACCAAGTCACATCAGTGACCTTTATTTATCACAGTAGGCAATGTAGGACAGAAAGAAAGGAAAGGGTTGTTTCTTATTATAATGACATATCACTAAAGATCAGCCTAATTAAAAATGAAGCAACTGCTAAAATGATATTTCAGGAGAAAACAACAAATGCAAGTACAAATGACAATAGTGTGGTTGAAACCATCTTTATAAAGCCATTATTACATAGAGCAAACTCTACATAAATACTAGTTTCTAGCTATGGAGAGGTCGGTGGTAGACTATTCTATGGATACTAAAGAAATGTCACATTCAAATCTGAAGGGAGGAGGCATTACTCTGCAAGAAAATTAATAATTTTTATTGTAAGGCTTTAGCAGTTGGACGCTATTAAATACAAAAAGCTAGAGAAAACAAGTATTCAACTAGAACAATGCTGAGAGAGACCTAACTTGGAAACACAGTTGTTAATGGGAGTTGACAAATAGATTCTGGAAAGAACTAAGGTAAATCTTTATAATATTGCTTTTGGAAGGATCCGTACCATAAACTATATTATATATTATGTAGGATTGTCTTATGAGAGGCTGTGTTTCAGAGGAAAGAATGTAACTGGCAATATCACCAAATTCAGTAGTAATCATTCTATTTCATGGCTTTCTATTGCACTTAATATCCTTACCTATAAACCTTTTTTAAGTCATTCACTTTATAGAAATTAATTGCAAATCATGAAACATTAGCTTACCTCCATTGGCCAACAGATTCTCCTGAACTTTATCTTTACTATCCTCCAATACGTCAGCCATATACTGAGCCACTTTCTTAACCACCCTTGGGAGGAAAAAAAAAAAATCAACAATCACTTTCAGGAAAACAACCTAAATTCCATGCTATACAATGAACACATTACATAAAGACACGAATTTGACTCTATTTGTTCCAATTACACTATCTGTATAATACAGAACAAAAGGGTCCTAACTTCTAAAATAATGTTTTAAGGACAAAAAGCACCAAGATCTTACTATATACGTCAAACTCAACTGAGTAACTGTAGTTTTAAGGAGACCACATGCAATATGTTTACCAAGTCTGGAAAGAAAGTAGTGGAAAGCTAGCGAGAATAAGCTGAAAAACTGGGCAACAGATCTCACTGCACTGCAAAAACAAAGGGGGAAGCAGGAGCTTTCATTCACCAGTTATGTGCTTCCCCTTAGGACAAAAGGGATCCCAAAGGCAATAGAATACAAGCAATGTTAACAATGAAGAATGCGGTCCTACACTATTTATTCATTAACCATTTATTGAGCAACTACTATTTGAGAGAAACAATGCTAAAGGGGAAACCATGGTGTCAAAACTACTGAGGCACCTGCATATCACCTTGTCGATCCCTTCACTTTATAAATAAAGACATCCCCAGGTATAAAGAGAGTAAGTGACTTAGCCCCAAAACTCACAAAACCAGTTCCCAGCAGAGCTGTGACTAAAAACGTGGTGTCTTGACTCTGGAGTCTGGTGTTCTTTCCCCCATTCCTTGTCTGCCTCTGGGCCATGGGTGGGATACAAAAGTATACCAGACAAAAATCTAGCTTCCCATTTCTTAAAATCAAAATGCAGAGATACCAAAAAAACCGGATGATTAAATACAAAGCCATCTGTGGTGAGCGCCAGCTGAGATGACCAGGCTACAGACAGAAATGCATAAAGGAAAAAGACTTCACTTCCAGCTACTGTAATCAAAAAAGCATAACGGATCAGGAGCAGGGCAATGAAGGACAGGAATGGTTTTGAAAGGCTGATTAGGTGGGAAGAATGTATATTCTTGCCACAGGGCATCATATGAGTCAAGATCCAGAGAGATAAGAAAAGCAACGAATGATGAGGGGTCCAGACTGCCGGGAGTGTCGTGCTCAGGAGAAAGGAGGTTGTGCTAGGACGGCCGGCTGGGGCCAGACTGCAGGTAGATTGCCTCTGATGTCAGCCTTTAGGGAGAGGTGTAATAGTCAAAACAGGACTTTGGACAATTTCTCCAATGACTTTGTGCTCAACAGCCGGGAGTGTAAACTGGAAGACAAATTAAGAATCTCCTGCAACATGAACCAATAAGGGACAGAAAAAAGCAACAGAGGCCAAAATGTGAATGACAATCCTATGCGGAATGACCTCAAACCTAAGAAAGTGGAACAAATTCAGAAAAAAATGATGTAAGCCGTAAGTCTTCAACATGTTTAACTTGGGATTTGTCCATACACTTGGCTGTGTCTCCAAAATTCACCCATTCCTTCAAAGAAGACAAACCATTACTCCTATATAAGTTGACGAGCATCTTGTAAACAGAACCATATGCTATGAACATTCAAAAATGTGCAGTTCACAACATTGTAAATCAACTATACTTCAATTTTTTTAAAAAATGTGCATGTTTACCACAGAAATGGTTCAGAGTGTAGAACTGCCTGGTGTCAAATTTACCAACTTAACATCGCATAACTCAGACCTTGATAATCTCCCTATGCATCTCTACAGGAGTATCCATGACACATGGTCATCTTAAAAAAAAACTGCTCTAATGATTAGATTACTGAAAAAGTATAAACTATAATTTACTCTACCACAATGTTCAGAGTTTAAAAACTGGAACACTCAGTCATTAAGCTAGCATCTGTCAATTCTACCTAGGTCTAACAACCATATGATTTTTAAATTCCTCATATCTTTCAGGAAGACTGATGAAGCCAAGATTGAGTAACAGTGCAGAAAAGAATAGCTGACAAACTGCATAGGCAACTTGCAATGCTTCTGACCAAATGAACTGCATTTGCCCTAAATACTTACTTCCCTAAAAAATGTGCACAAACCTTAAAGTATACTCAGGACATCCCACTGATGATTTAAGGAAAGATCTAGAGAGCTACTGAGGTGATTAATAAGGATCCAAGTAAGTGTTAATAATTATATTCTCAGGAACCTCCCTTCTCACTGTCCTCTTCGTTGTCATGACCTAACATTGCAATGAGGCTGGTGGTACTGCAGAAAGGACAATCACCTCAGCAGGGGCAACCACGAAAAGTTTACTTAATTAAAAACCTATAATCAAGAAACCAAGAGACAAAAAACTGACTGTAAGAACTGAGACTATCATCAAAAATTATTTTCACATTTGCTCTACTGAATGCCTGGAATTATTAACCCTAAAAGCAGTTTGTTACTTTTGCTTTCATCCTCTCTTTTCCATTTTTATTGCCTAGTGTCTGCCCTTAGCTGACGTTTTCAATATCTCTTGCATAATCTACTGTAAAAGTGGCCCCCAACTGGCCTTTTGCCTCAGGAGTACATCTTTAGGTCTATTTATTTACTTACCACATGTTGTTATGTCAAAAGATCTCTCTGCAACACCTCAGCCTCTACTACCAGAGTACTGCATTATGGTGGTTCTATCAATTCAGAAAAGCATAACAGCATAAACAAGAAAAACCTTCTACACAGATTTTGAGAATAAGTTCCCCTCTATTCAGGTCTGTTCCCTTAAAGCTTTAATCAGATGTACATTTCTAAGATTCTCCAAAATTCTGGTTTTTTACAAATTATACCTATTTACCTAAGCCCTAAGTATTTAGAAAGCTCTGTATGTCAAGAGTCAAAGGGATTGTAGACTGAGTCTGTCAATTAATCAAAATTCAGAAAGTTATTAAGGATCCCATACCCATCATCTTCAGCTAAAATACACAGTAACTGAATTTCAAGTGACTAAACCTGTAGCCTAGAAAAATCTTTTAATGTAACTGAATTTTGAAGACAAAAGCATCACCAAATAAATCTTCAAATAAATGGCATAACAGCCCATGTTCATGAATCAAAGACTTAATATGTCAGGATGGCAATACTGCCCAAATTATCTACAGATTCTACACAATCCCCATCAAAATTCCAGCTGACTTTTAGCAGATATTTGACATGGTGTTCCTAAAATTCAAATGGAAATGAAAGGAACCAAACAGCCAAAATAATCTTGAAAAAGACAAAGTTAAATTGGAGAGCTCACATTTCCTAATTTCAAAACTTACTACAAAGCTGCAGTAAAGAGGGCAATGTGGTACTGGCATAAGGACAGGAATATGGAATACAAATGAGAGTCCAGAAATAAACCCTTACATTTACGTTCCATGAATTTTTGCAAGGGTGTCAGGACAGTTCAATGGAGAGAGAATAGTCTTTTCAACAAATGGACAACTGGATATCCACATGCAAAAGAATGAAGATGGACTTCTCCCTCACACCATATACAAAATTCACTCAAAATGGATCAAAGACCTAAATGTAAAAACTAAAACTATAAAACTCTTAAAGAAAATACAGACATAAAACTGTGTGACCTTGGATTAGGCAATGTCTTCTTCCATACAACCTCAAAAACACAAGCAACAACAAAAAAGAGATAAATTGGACATTAAAATTAAATGTTTTGTGCTTCAAAGGACACTATCTAGAAAGTGAAGACGACCAACAGAATGGGAGAAAATATTTGCAAGTCATATCTGATAAGACAGTTGTATCTAGAATATATAAAGAACTCTTACAAGTCAATAATCAAATGACCAATAAGCCAATTAAAAAACAGGCAAAGGATCCAAACAGACATTTCTCCAAAGAAGAAACACAAATGGCTAACAAACACATGAAAAGACGCTTAACACATTATTAGCTATCAGGGAAATGCAAATCAAAAACACAATGAAATTCTCTTTAATATCCACTAGGATGGCTATAATCAAAAAGATGGAGCTTCCCTGGTGGCGCAGTGGTTGAGAGTCCGCCTGCCGAGGCAGGGGACGTGGGTTCGTGCCCCGGTCCGGGAGGATCCCACATGCCGCAGAGCAGCTGGGCCCGTGAGCCACGGCCGCTGAGCCTGCGCGTCCGGAGCCTGTGCTCCACAACGGGAGAGGTCACAACAGTGAGAGGCCCGCATACCGCAAACAAAAACAAAAACAAAAACAAAACAAAACAAAAAAACCCAAAAAGATGGATAGTAACAAGTATTATCAACAATGTGGAGAAATTAGAACCTTCGTACACTGCTGGTGAGACTGTAAAATGGTACAACCGGAAAACAGTCTGGCAGTTCTTCAAAATGTTAAAAGTACAGTTACATTGACCTAGCAATTCCACTCCTAGGTACATACCCAAGAGAAATGAAAACACATGAGCTCACAAATACTTGTACACAAATATTCATAGGTAGCATTATTCATATGAGCCAAAAAATGGAAACAACCTTAATATCCATCAACTGATGGATTACCAAAATGCAGTATATCCACACAATGTAATATTATTTGGTAATAAAAAGAAATTAAATGTTGATACATGCTACAACACGGATGAACCTTGAAAACATTATACTAAGGAAAAGAAGCCAGTCACAAGAGACCACATATTGTATGATTCCTTTTATATGAAATGTCCACAAAAAGCAAATGTATAGTGTCAGAGAGTAGGTTAGTGGGCAGTGGGGGTGAGGGAGTAACTACTAATGGAAACAGGATGTTTATGATAGTGGCAGGGTACTATGTACTACATGTACTATATACATTTCTGCTAGGCAGAAGTACTAAAATTGATTGTAGTGATGGCTGCACAACTCTGTGAATATATGAAAAATCACTGAATTGTACACTTGAAGTAGGCGAACTGCCTAGCATGTAAATTATATCTCAAAAAAAATATTAAAAGGAGTCACCGTTTTCACACATCAAACAGGTGTATTTTATTGTACGTTAATTGTATCTTCATAAAGTTGATTTACAAAGAAAAAAAAAGTCATTGTTTTCTAAAAACATTCCAATAAGCAGAATACACATGTGATAATAAACCCAATGCCCAGGTAGCCTAATAGCGACTCTCATTTTGCTCTAGCCTATGCATATAAATACATTACCCTTCTACAAATGCATCCAGTTTAGCCAGTTCATCCGACAAACCAACCAAGACGTCCAGTGTGCCAACCTAGAAGGGAAAAACAACATTTCATTACTGAGATTTCATCCTGTTTTTTTTTTAAACAAGGTAATACAACATCTTGATTTGAAGGGCCTGCAAATCTTAAGTTCTCCATATTTTATTTCATAATATGCAAGTGTGGTTAAAAAATGTTTGCTAGACACTGCAAGGCTATTTATATGTACAAGATAATCCTCTAATTCATGGGCACAACCATCACTTAGATGTGAAGATTCCACAATAGCAGGCCTGTGCCTCTGCTGGTCCTGCCCAGTGGCAGTGGATCATTTGAAGTCATGGTTTACAAGAGCAGCTCTTGAACAGGGGTCCAGAGCTGTGCATCAGAGTGTCTGTAACTGAAATTGTGGGTTTTTTTAAAGGAAACTTTATGATTATTATTATTTTTGGCCATGCCACATGGCACACAGGATTTTGGTTCCCTGACCAGGGACTGAACCCGTGCCCCTGCAGTGAAAGCACACAGTCCTAACCACTGGACCACCAGGGAATTCCCTGTAATTGAATTTGTACTCAAAACTGTGTACGTGTAAATGAGCATGTTTTGGAAGAAATGTAAACAGTCTATATCAGTGTATCAAAGGAATCCGTAAGTCCCAAAATACTAAGAACCAGTGGCTTTAAGTATTTCTTAAATGAGTGTTGTATGTAACTGCCTCATTTGGTTAACCAGAAAAATATAATTAAGTATCATGATCTTTTCCATTCTTTACAAAAGTTCAGTCAACCAATTACTGGCAGCCTGCTTCACTTGGAGGCTGCTAGATTACTGATGTTTAATAAATGTTAAGTAGATAAACTAGATTAAATAACTAGGATAGATTTGCCAAGTATAATTAAAGAGGTGCAATGGTAAAACATTTGCAACATCAGTGAGTATTACATGAATTTAATAACAGAAAAATGGATTCACTGTGATATTTAAGAATACATAGTCCCAAGATTTTTCACTTCTAAAAATCATATTTAAGTAATACATCGAGTATTTTCATAAGATTTCTCATTAAAATTTAAATTATAATTTAGAAAAGCACAAAAGTTTAGGAAAAATGTTATTTTGTTTTGGTAGTTTCCTTCAAGAGATCTCAATTTCCTTATTATCTAAAATTTAAAGATGAGAAAGAACAAGATAAGTTTTAAATTATGCCAATCCCTAGAGATGAGAGAGTTTTCTTTTGAAGGAACCTGGATATCTCATTTCTACCAAAAGGTAAGCAGAGACAACTGTCCTCTCCTTCATGATGAACCATTTTGCACAGCACAGTTTTACCTTTAAGTCAGGAATGTTGAACTTTGAAGTAACTGCAAGATTGTTGTTCTTCGTAGTTGCCGCATGCAATTTCTCCCATGTTTGCTGACATGTTTTCTCCCCAGGAGCTGATATAAGCCAGAACTCAGTCATGTTGGTTACCAGATATTTCTTCCAAAATCAAGAGAGACTCTGAAATGTAAAACAAACCAAACCAGAAGTACATTTAATATCACTTGTTTCTAAATTATTTCAGAGTGATAAGCATAGCCTGTTGCAAAACTATCAATAATTCAACACTGGCATACAATCCTAAGCAAAGTCAAATCTACTTACCTAGATGTAAATCCATATAAATGGTAAATGGTGATTTATTTATGATACTAGGAAAAAGAAATGATAAAGACCTAATACATGAAGTACATAATTTTTTTAAATTACAAAACATCCTAAAATGGGAATTAGTCAAGAAGTGAGACTACCCAAAATATCAGCCACCAATAGTTTCATTCCACAAAAGAAGGTGGGAGAGTCACAAATTTATACATTTATCTTAAATTTTTTAAACATAAAGCCAAAATAGGAAGTAAAAAAACACGCATAACTCTTACCTTTGAAAAAGAATTGAATCAATGCATTTGAACAGTAGCCACCAAATAAATTTGCCACACCTGGCTTAGCAAATCCTACAAGGTCAGCCAAATTGGTGGTTAATTTTCATCCATATTCAAGCTAAGGGAATCTCCTCAATCCCTAGTGTATACTTAGTGGCCATCAAACGCTTACAAATTTGCAAATAAAAAAAAACTTGCCAATCAACCCTGTAAAACAGTCTCCTATTTAAAATATGACTTGGGGCGGGGAGGGATGCATAACACAACACTATTGGATCTGAATTAAGAGGCTGTGGATCTCCCTTTCCAGAGTTCCATTAAGACACAACCAACCCTCTTCCACAATCTTTCTCCCTCTCCCCTTTTCCCTCTCTCCCTGACACACACACACACGCGCGCGCGCATAAACACGCATGCCCACACATACACGCACGCGCACGTGCAGAGAAAAAGAAAGTCCAAAACCAAATCTACTCAGAATCTAAGTAGGTAAAGCACACAAACACAGAAGAACTCATAATATAATAGTGTCGTTATTTCTACTTTAATATGCTTTCATTAGAACCACCATAAACTTTCTACTACCACTGCTTGTTTAACCTTTCCTGAAATTTGGAGTCTTAGGTAGAAGATAACGATATTACAAAGTTGTCCTGATAATCAATCAAATAATGAATGTGAAAGAACTTTGCAAATTTAAATTTCCTTTAAAATGTAAAGTATTATAGTTAATCGCAATGGACTTTCATAATTTCAAAAGGCAACTGAAATTAAAGTAATCCTAACGGGCCTCCCTGGTGGCGCAGTGGTTAAGAATCCGCCTGCCAATGCAGGATACACGGGTGCGAGCCCTGGTCCGGGAAGATCTCACATGCCATGGAGCAACTAAGCCTGTGGGCCACAACTACTGAGCCTGCACTCTAGAGCCCACAAGCCACAGCTACTGAGCCCACGTGCCACAACTACTGAAGCCCGTGCTCCTAGAGCCCATGCTCCGCAACAAGAGAAGCCACTGCAATGAGAAGCCCGCACACCACAACGAAGAATAGCCCCCGCTCGTCACTAGAGAAAAGCCCGCGCGTAGCACTGAAGACCCGACGCAGCCAAAAATAAATAAATAAATAAATAATCTCTAAAAAAATGTTTAAAAATAAATAAAGTAATCCTACCAGGTCATTACACAATTGTAGGTGACCTGAACATATGTGCCATTCAATATTCTTATTTCTTTCTAACTTCCATTTCAAGAGCATCTACCACATACTAGGTACTGCTCTAAATGTTTTGTATGTTATTATTTCAGTTAATCTTCCTAACACCTCTACGAGATACGTATCATCCTCCCCACTTATAGATTTTTGTGTGTGTGTGGTACGCGGGCCTCTCACTGCTGTGGCCTCTCCCGTTGCGGAGCACAGGCTCCGGACGCGTAGGCTCAGCGGCAATGGCTCACGGGCCTAGCCACTCCGCGGCATGTGGGATCTTCCCAGACCGGGTCACAAACCCCTGTCCCCTGCATCAGCAGGCAGACTCTCAACCACTGCGCCACCAGGGAAGCCCTAGATTTTTTTAAAAATAAATTTATTTGTTTATTTATTTATTTTTGGCTGCATTGGGTCTTCCTTGCTGCACGCGGGCTTTCTCTAGTTGCAGCGAGCGGGCTTCTCACTGCGGTGGCTTCTCTTGTTGCAGAGCATGAGCTCTAGGTGTGTGGGCTTCAGTAGCTGTGGCACACGGTCTCAGTAGCTGTGGTGCACGGGCTTAGTTGCTCCGCGGCATGTGGGACCTTCCCAGACCAGGGCTCGAACCCGTGTCCCCTGTATTGGCAGGTGGATTCTTAACCAGTGCATCACCAGGGAAGTCTCCACTTACAGATTTAAAAACATACTCAGAAGGGTTAAACTGGTGAAAATACAGATGGTGGTATTAAATGAATCTGAAGAATTGTACTCTAAGATGATTTTTTCCAACATTCCTAAAAAGGCTGCGCTAAGAGCTGCACTCTCTCAAATGGCCAACAAACTAAACACAGGATTAATACTGATGGTAAGCCCAGACAAAGCACTCAGCCTGGCCAGAAAAACAGTATCTGATGACCTGCAGATCACCTCCTCTCCCTGCAAAATGGCAGGTGACAGAATCAATTGTTAAGGTCTTCCTTATGATACTGTTAAATTATCTAAACTGCAGCTTCTTCAAAGACTGTAACCATATGAGCTATTACAGTAGATGTCACTATCATACCACTCAAGAGTTCTAGAAAATCTTTTCCAGCCAGCAGGTTTCCAAAGGATTTCAAGAAATATAGAAAGAGGACCATATTTCCTCATTTATAAATACCTGCCTGACTCTACTGAGCTTTCATCAGGATCAAATGAAATAATGTCATGGTAATTCTAAACAAAACTAGAGTCCCATCCTGCCTCTAAAGGCTGTTCCCAGTGTCCCAACTAGGAAATATCTTGTTTACTTACTATCTTGTAAATGCCATTATTATGCATTTATCACACTATTCTGCTTCATTTTTTTCATAACATCTTTTCCTCTCCACCTGACTGGGGAATCCTGAAGGGCCAGAATCATACCTTCTTTTCTGATGCTCTAAAAACCCAGCATATACAATTCCTGCCAACAGCAGGGACTTTATGAATAAATAAGAGACTTTATGAATAGGCCCTTGCTTGTTTTATGAATAAATGAAATATAACAATGACTCTGAACCAATCAAAAAGTCTGATTAGAGAAAAAAAATAAGGGCCAAGAAAAATATTTAAATGTTTTTAAAGCTTTTAAAAAAATTTAGTCTTTCAGAAAACAAATCCTAACCTTAGAGTAGTATATAAATTAAAAATCAGTAAAGCTGCAGATTAGTAAGCCTTTGTGTTTCGTTATTTTACAGGTGAATATAGAAATATAAAAGAGAGGGATTGAGAAAGAACCTGTTGGTACTTTTGGCAAAGCCATGGCCTCAATTCTTCTATCCTCTAGTCAAAGCAAACTATATAAGAGGAATCTGATGGGAAAGACAATGACTTAAGTTATCTAAGGATAAATGTAAGAACTGCCTATGAGAAGAGCATCAATAAGTCTTCGGCAAAATCCCTGTTTTTTTGTCCATTGTTATCCTGTCACTTAAACAAGTCACATAAAAAAATTTCTCTTTGAAATTGAAGTACAATTTACGTTCAGTTCCAAAAAAACCCTATCTTTGCAGATGAACATATCTGGGGGGGGAGGTCAAAAAATGAAATCCCTGTTGCTAAACACATTTCCCTTTCTGAGCTACACAGACAGTCAAAACTGGTGTCCACTGGTTAACATCTCACCAAACGTCTGGACACCTCCACTTCCGCTGACTGCTTCAACTGACTTGTATTTTTTTTTTTTTTGCGCGGGCCTCTCACCGTCGCGGCCTCTCCCGTTGCGGAGCACAGGCTCTGGACGCGCAGGCTCAGTGGCCATGGCTCACGGGCCCAGCCTCTCCGCGGCATGTGGGATCTTCCCGGACCGGGGCACGAACCCGCGTCCCCTGCATTGGCAGGCGGATTCCCAACCACTGCGCCACCAGGGAAGCCCAACTGACTTGTTTTTATGCCTAATTATTTCCCTTTGTTTCATCTTGTATATTGGAAGTCAGGCAAAAATATAGGCAAATCATATGTTAAGCAAAAGAGAAAATGATTTAAAAGGCATTCCTCAAGACTCAGATCAAGGTTTAAGTCCCTCTGTTATATGTGTGTATACAGTTGCTCTCTTTTTTTTTTTTTTTGCGGTACGCGGGCCTCTCTCTGCTGTGGCCTCTCCCGTTGCGGAGCGCAGGCTCCGGATGCGCAGGCTCAGCGGCCATGGCTCACAGGCCCAGCCGCTCTGCAGCATGTGGGATCTTCCTGGACCGGGGCATGAACCCGTGTCCCCTGCATCGGCAGGTGGACTCTCAACCACTGCGCCACCAGGGAAGCCCTACAGTTGCTCTCTTGATGATCTTATTTATACTCAAGGCAATTCCAGTCTAGATCCTGAACACTATTCCAAATTGTGTCTCCAGCCTAGGCTCCTCTGCTGTATCTAGAGCTGTACCCAACAAGTCTCCACAGCTGACTACAAGACATCTCCATCTGGATGTCTCCAAAAAAACCCAACATTTCTAGTCAAACTCCTAATGGCTTCCCCCAAACCTGGTCCTACTCCAGTGTTCCCTGAGTTAGCATAGTTATTACCCCTGCAACATTAGACAACTATCAATAGAATTGTCAAATGTCATCAAGATAGCAGCCAATACTTATTGTGTACTTCCTATCTACCAGCACCAGTCAAAACACTTTACATGGATTAACTCATGTGGTATATCGCATGGATAGTAGTTACAAATGAAGAAACCAAGGCACAGAAAATGCCTCATACATTATATGAAATATCTATTACAATATGTATCATGTCATATATCATATGAGTGCATATATTACATGCTAAGGATGAATGTATTATATGCTCTCACAGCACCTTTTAAGTATTTCCCTGAGCAACATTTTTTATTGATGTCTTTCTACCAAATAAACTGTGCATTAGAGTAGGTGGAAACCATGATAGCTTTTGCTCACAACCGTACTCTCAGTACCTGGTACAGAGGCTGGTATGTAGAACCTCAAAAAGTATTTGTTGAATATTCTTGAATGAATAAGTAACTGTGAAGATTAAGTAAGATAATAAAGTTAAAACACCTGGCTTATAATTGGTTCGCTCCCTTCACTTCCTCCATATTTTTTTAAGTCAATTTCATTGAAATATAATTTATATACAATAAAATACACCTATTACAAGAGTACAGTTTGATGAGTTTTTGACAAACATACACACCTGTATAACCACCACCAAAATCAAGATTAAGAACATTTCTGTCTTCCCAAAGCCTTCCCTCACACCAAGGCCCAGTCAACCCCTACCCTACTGCTGGCCCTGGGCAGATGCCAATCTGCTTTCTGTCACGCTATAGATTCATTTGGCCCGATCTAGAATTTCATTGTAAATGGAAGTGCACACTACGTACTCTTTTGTATCTGGCTTCTTTTGCTCAGCATGTCTGTAATATTTGTCGATGGCCTGTGTATCAGTAGCAGTTCATTCTGTTTTATTGCTTAGTGTTCCATGACATGAATGTACAATGGTTTACTTATCCATTCACCTGTTGATAGACATTTGGATGGTTACTGGTTTGGGGCCATTAACAAAAAAGGTGCTATGAATATTCCTCTACAAAGCTTTTGTGAAAATACACATTCATTTCTCTTGGATAACCATCTAGAAGTGGAATTTCTGAGTTGAATGATTAGCATATATTTAACTTTGTAAGAAGCCACCGAACTGTTTTCCAAAGTAGATGTAATATTTTATATTCTCATTAGCAAGATACACAGTTCCAGTTGTTTCACATGCCCACCAACACTTAGTGCTGTCAGCCTTTTTATTTTCAGCCATTCCAGGGGGTTGCAGGGGAATCTCACATTTCCACAATGACTACAAAGTTCAGGATCTTTTCATGTTCTTATCAACCATTTGTATATCTTCTTTTGTGAAGTTTCTATTCAAATCTTTCGTGAAATTTCTATTCAAATCTTGTGCCCAATTTTTTAAAAAGCTGCATTGATCTGAGTTGTAGGAATTTTTTGTATGATCCTGATACAATTTGAGAGGGGTGTGTGTGTGTGTGTGTGTATTTCTTACGTATTTTCTCTTGTCTTGCCCTTTCTTAATGGTGTTTTTGAGTAGAAGTTTTCAATTCTAACGTCCAGTTTATTGACTTTTTCTTTTATAATATATGAGTTCTGACATAAGAAAAATCTGCCTACCCCAGAGTCACAAGGATTTATCCTGTTTGGAGTTCAGAGAGATTCTTGAATCTGTGTTTATAGTTTTCAACATTCATCCATTATTTTCTTCAAATTTCTTTCCTGCTTCTCTTTCCCCTTTTTTGAGACAAAAATGGCATATATATTAAACCACCTGATATTGTCCCACAGGTCACTGAGCTTCCATTCACTTTTTTAAATTGTTTTCCTCTCTGGGCTTCAGTTTGGATACTTTCTTGCTACATCTTCTAGCTGGCTGACTTTTTCTTTAAAGTAATCTATTTGTCTCATGAAGTGAATTTTTCGCTTTAGATGTATTTTTCACCTTTATAAGTTCCATCTTTTAAAACTTCTCTTTCCTCATTACGTTCATGTTTTCTGTTAAATCACTGAGCATATTTACAATTCACAACATTAAACTGTTGATCACTGGATTTTGTTTTCTTCCTTTTAAGAATGTTGTGCTTTGTTCTGACGGCTACCTTACTTGAGCTTTAGTATGCTTCATTTCAAGGCTTGTTTTTATACTTTGTCAGGCTAAGTCTAAAGCTTTACTCTAGGGCTAATGTAGCCTTTTTACTAAGATCTGACGGTCTGGGGATTCCATGGGATGCCCCAGGGATTCAATAAGGTCTTCATACGCCTTCCAGCCCCATGAGCTCTGGCAACTATCTAAAGCTCTCTAGTGATTCTTTGCCGGGCCTCCTACAGAGAGAGACTCCTTTACAGATGGTGGGTTTTCTGTCTAGCTCCCTCCTCCTGTCAGCCTATCCAACCCGCGAATTCTAGACAGATAAGCCTTCCCCAACTCCAAGTCTCCTCAACTCAGCAAGACCAACATGCTCTGCTTGGTCTCCTCTAAACCATGGTCCAGAGAGTGACTCCAGGCAGAAAGCCAGAGGGATTATAGAGTTCATGTGTTTCCTGTCTCTCGGTTCCTGTATTACCTCTGTTGTCCAATAACTGGAAGCAGTTTTTTCATGTATTTTATCCAATTTTCTAGCTGTTTATGGTGGGAAAGCAAGTATGGTACCAGTTATTCCACGGTGGCCAGAAGCTGAAGTCTCCTCTAGTTTTGCTGTATGTATTGTTCCTGAGTTTTTGGTTTTGCTAGGGATTCGACCACAACCTCCCAGCCCCTCAGCCCCATGCTTTAACATTTAATAGAAAACAGGATTAACAACAATGAACATGAGAAATATAACAAGTCTAGGCTGAAAGACTGTAATAATACTATGTGTGGGAAAAATGGAGCACTGCTTTGGCAGTAAAGTGGAGAAATGTTCATTTCCACTTAAAAAAAAAAAGGACAGATGTAGCTTGAATAGATGTCCCACACATATGTGTCATTATTTTGCAAATGTATAGCATGCTCTCATGACTGATAAAATATAAATTCACTTAAAAGCATTAATAAAGATATAATAACTTGCCATCATTAATATTTCCTCAATCTAAAATAATTATATATCACAGGATAACCCAAAAAAGTTCTGTAACTTTTTTAAAAAGGGACAATTTCTAGAAGGCAGTTTGTTAATGTTAATCAAAAGCCATAAAAACATTGACACAGCTTTAAGAAAGAAGACTATATATAGGTATAAACATTGAATTGTTTAAAAAAAACTATTAAAGATTATCTCTTGGGAGTGGATTATGAATGTTCATTTTCATTCTTTCTGTGTATTCCTGTTTCCTAATTTTTTATTAATGAATTACTACATGTAAATGCCAGAAAAACCACACACACTTCATTAAAAAAAAGGGGGGGCAATATCCTCACACTTGAAAACACTGAAAAGTTTAGAGACCGTTAAATGGCATGGCAACAAAGAACCCTGGATATAAATACAAAAGTTAAAGGCAAAGCTGGGTAGTAAAGCTGGTTAGTAGTAGTTGTGTCTGAAGCACGAGATCAATGTTAGTAAACAACCTTTTTATCTCACTGGGAATTTCAGTCAGGAAGAACCTAAATGCCAACTTCAGGAAGCGTAGTGTAACGGCCACAGCACTGCACTGAGAATATGAAGACTTGGAATCTAATCTCAATTCTGCATATCACTGTCTACATAAATTTCATTTGTAAAATGAAAGGACTGGATTACTATATCCAGGATCCTTTTTTGCTCCTATATTCCATGAATCTGTACTGGCTAAGACCCAGGACTCTTTTTTTTCTTTTTCTATTTTCTTGTTAAGTCCCTCAAGTAAATCAGATGATCGGACAGGTTTCAGAACCACTAGAGTAAAACAGGAATTTCCATGATTATATAGTGAGTTACATAGTAAATGTGACAAGAAATGGCAAATATTCCTTAATAAGACAGCTAAATGTCACACCATCATTATCAAGAATCACGCAGTACTGTTAGTTCTATAATACAGGAATGATTTTTGTTCTATGGAGTTCAGAAACCTTAAATACATGAACCCACTTTTTGCATGCTTTCTATGGCAGCTTACAAACTTAAAAAGTGAAAAGCAATATGATATATGAAATCAAGTACACAAGAATAAGAAATCTGGGTAAACTACTGCTTTGCTCAAGAAATACACAATTTTGGGCTTCCCTGGTGGCGCAGTGGTTGAGGGTCCCCCTGCCGATGCAGGGGACGCGGGTTCGTGCCCCGGTCCGGGAAGATCCCACGTGCCGCGGAGCGGCTGGACCCGTGCGCCATGGCCGCTGAGCCTGCGCGTCCAGAGCCTGTGCTCCGCAACGGGAGAGGCCACAACAGTGAGAGGCCCGCGTACAGCAAAAAAAGAAAGAAAAGAAAAAAGAAATACACAATTTTATTTCATTTATGAAGGACAGAACATAGAGGATTTTAATGCCCTTCGTACAAATAGGTGGTCTTGTGACCACAGTGTTAGAATCCGGATTCATTCCCAAAACATCTTGAAAAACTTTTCAAGCACTAAAAACATTGCTCTAGGTGATGGGAGGCTGAGTTACTCACAAAAACATATGCCCCTAGTCCTGCGTCTGCTCAGAAATAAAATTCAAATCTCCCATTCTTCACAGTCATCACTACTAATGTCCTTTGTCTGAGTTTTTCTGCTTTATCTTCACAATGTTCTGACCTCCCTTTATCCGTCTTTACCTCAGGCCTGCCTGTAGTCTCTTTCTTACTTGCCTCTGCTCAACAGTCCATTTTGCAGAAAGCAACCTCTCTCCTCCTATTTCAACCAACTCAAAATTCTCTTAACAAAAAGATTTCCCCAACCAAGTCCAACCATGCACCAAATCCATTCATATAATCCCAAACCATTTCTCCCTCAACCCGCATGTCCACTGAAATCCATGTAATAGACTGCATTAAAGCAGACATCTATTTTACGGTTTTTTCCACCCAAATATCTGTTTGACTGTAATTGCTTCCAAGTTAGGGTCATATCATTCATCAAATGTTTTAGGTGCTTAAATTCCCAGAACTGTGGTAAGCTCCCAGAACTGTGGTAAGAAGCAAAACAAAATGTACTCCCTGTCTTGAAGGAGTTTATACTTGTATGTGGGGGTGTGTGTATGTGTGTGTAGGTCTCTACGAGTAGGTAGGTCTGTGTGTGCAGGGAAAGGTAAGAGGAAAACAATGCAGATGACAAGATAAAAAAAAAATCAAGGCAGAATACACTGGAGGCACAAGAGAAACACTAGTCAAAATTTTTAAACACTTCTATCTTGTCTGACTGCGATAAGTATTTTTTTTTGTTTTTAAAGTAGTAACAACTCTTTTTCAAAATGGAAGGAAGGAAAAGAGAGAAGAAAGGAAATCCTGGGTCCAAAGCTCTGAGACTGTTTATTTCATTACTGTATCACCCACTTATGAGAATTTAAACGCGGTGGATTATTTTCCTACCGCAAGGATTTGAATGTAAAATAGAAAGAGTAAAGTAGTAACTATCACAACAACACAAAAGGTGGGGATAACAAACCCAAACAGCTACTAAGCATTTCTTTTGTAAATGAAGGTATGAGCCTGACCCAGGATAGGGGCAACCACAGAAAACAGTACAGCACCCCCTGTAAGTGCTCCAAAACTTAAATCCTTTTAATGCTTTCAAGGAACCAATATTTCAGTCTCTGAAATGCAACCACCTTTCACAGTAAATTAGATTTCTCAATAAAGGCTGAAGGTGATCTAAATGCAAAATAACTTCCTTTTTCAGTCCTTGAAAATACCAAGTTGTTTACTAAAATGACTAATTTCAACAAGCACAAGAAGGCATATCTCAGATATCAGTGAAATATCACATAGCCTTCCAATTGTGACACATCAACTTTTAACAGAATTGATCAGTGCAAAACACTTCCCACAATCCATTCATCTTAAAAAGTTGCTACATCCTTCCCCTAGAAATTTTTAACACCATACAAATAAAGAGTAAGAATAACTGTTTCCTCTCTGAATGTTAAAATTCTAGCCTTCAAAACAGAAGCATCTTAACTGGGATTGTGGGAGGGACTTGCTCACAATAAAACTTGTTTTAAAAGTTTCCAACAACAATGGGGGATTTTACCTTCCAAGAGAGACTTTCGTGATTCATACAGAAGGAAATTTTTAAATTATCAGGACACACACCTTCTTTAAATAAATCTTAACTTTTGTGTTGTTTTGTTTTCAACTGAAACAGTACCTATGAATGCTCTATAATCCTTTTAAGAATTACCTGAATTTCATGCCATAAATATACTGAAATATGAAAGACAACTTAATCTTTAATGTATTTTATAAACAACTGCCATCTTTTTATTTTACAGGTGGCTAGAAATAAATGTGTAAGAACCAAGCCTTACTTAGGCATAGATGCTGATCATAAAAACTGAAACCAGCTAGAAAGGTAACAACTCATAACACAATGTTAAAAATCTCTTGCAATTTCTGCTAAAGCAAGCTGAATCGATTGGCAAGGAGGGCACTGTACCCCCATTACTAAAGGAATCATCAGAACCTTCTGAGGGCCCAGAGACTTTCTCTCTGCCACAGGCAACTCAACACTGACCCAGGGAGCAAACAATTCCTTCCATGCCAGGCAACTCCCTGATGCTATACTCATGGTTCCCAAAACGTTACT
Organism: Mesoplodon mirus; assembly: GCF_964341445.2. Classification (NCBI taxonomy): domain Eukaryota; kingdom Metazoa; phylum Chordata; class Mammalia; order Artiodactyla; family Ziphiidae; genus Mesoplodon; species Mesoplodon mirus. Next base: position 32,523,514 of record NC_138992.1, read on the forward strand.
TCCCTTCTCTTTCAGGCTGTTATTTTATAACAGTGACTGGACCACAGCACCATGTTTTCCACTAGAAGGTGCTGATATCTCTAAGACAATGTATTCTAGCCTGAAATTCAACAAGCCAAAGACCTAAAACAAGCTTGTCGCCCCCAATTCATCACTCAAGTAAGCTTGAGATCCTGTTTCCTGGTAATGACAACCACTTACTGAATATGTGCTATGCGATTAGCACTTCAATATGCTAAGCAATTTTGTAGTTGATTCCTTCAAAGAAGATGGTATCACCAATCCCACTTGCAGGTGAGAGAACAGTTAATGAAATTCCTTGCCCAAGGCCACAGAGCTAGTGACTACATACATTTTACTTGCTAGTTTATTAAAACACTGCTCTCAACCTCTATATCCCCAACATCTAGTAGAGGGCCTGTCACTAACAAGCACTCAGATATGTGTCCAATAAGTAAAGGATGGCACCACATGGGGTGTTTCACAACCAAATGATACCTCTCTCCACCAAGAGGAGTTTGGAAATGTCTGGGAGCATTTTAGGTTGTCCCAACGTGGGGGCCACTACCACCATTTAGCAGATGGGGACCAAACAAGGGACAGTCCTGTCCAAAATCCCAACAGCACCCACTGAGAAACACTAAACTATAGGCTGGTTCACAAAGAAAACCGTTCATGGTAAAGTCAACCCACATGTTAACCAGCTTAATTTATAAATAACTTCCTATTCATGGATAGTTTGCTTAAAATATCTTAAAAGATACATCAATCTCTTTCTATAAAACACCATTTTTGCATTTACCTGCATTTTATTTTCAAGTACAGAGCTAAGGCTCCATCTTCTATCCTGTGATGTAACCAAAGCACACCTCCTCCACTGCCCACGGGGCTCCTCTTGGAACTCAATAAATGTATAGCAGATTTGCTATACATTTGGAACAGGATTTTGCTTCATTATCAAGAATACAGTTTGAATTTTCTAGTTCCAAGGTTCACTCTTGTCAAAGGGAAATTTTAGACTGCCCTGCTTCACGGCCTGAGCTATCTTTCCAAGGCCACCATGCTAATGGTTTCTACTATGTCTTCAAAACATCAGTGAAATGTGAACCGAACATGAATTCGTTTATAACTAAAATGGTATAAAAGTCCACATCCAAAGGGTGAAAAAGGTTTACTCCAGCACATAGATCAGAATATGTACAAGAATAAAATTTAACTAGGAGGTATTTGGTCAAAACTGCAGCAACGCCTAAGCAGGCTCAAGTGCAAAAGGAAGACTGACCGCTTGGGGACTGGACCACAAGAAGATCCTTTGGCAAAGGTTTATTTTGGCATACCAGCTTTGCTCTTTAGCCAATGCAACTATTTCGCAAGCTGTGGAAATAATTACGGAATCAAATTTTTGAAGCCCAAACGTTTCTTTTTCGGTAGAAAAAACTAATGTAAATAAGGCTCTTAAGACTAATATGCCAAAAAATAAAAATGATCATTTCCTGCCCAGTTCTAAAAGCAGTATTACACTAACCACCTAGCTCTCAGCATTTACTTTAGTCAGATCCCGAGTACTGTTTCTTTAGATTTTATCTAGTCCCTGCAAGATACACCAAAAGAGTCTGAGACACAAACCCGAGGCTCCGTCTGCAGCACAATTTGAGACTTGCTTGTTGCCAAAGAACCGTGATTGACAAGCTGAGCACCTTTTGCCCACCTTGTTGCTCATTATCTCCTCCAGCTGAACTGTAAACTGAACCGCTTCAGCCAAGCTAACAGAAAAAGTTTGTAAAGCACTGACCACCGCTGCCAAATCCCTTTGAAGCTGTCCTACTCAAAAAAGTTCACCAAAAGTGCTTAATCAAAGATTACAGTGCACTACGAAAAACTCGCCCTTCTCTCTAGATGTGATTGTGGTTAAGTACTGTGCAGGTAATCGGCAATCAGAAGACGATGGAAGTTATGCTAGACTTAAACACATCACTTGATGTCCATTTCTAGGTCCAAGGGTCTAGATAGGTCCCTAACTATACAATGAATGGCATTTTCATCTACTTTCTCTCAAAGACCTGTGAGAACAAAATAAACATGAAAGGTCATTCCTGTGACTATTGTTCAGTAAAAGATGTTCCGGAGTAGCTGACAGCACCAGAGGATAAGTTTGGAAGGCCAAAGCAGATCTTTGCAAAGGAGTCTCCCCATCATCCCCCAAAGGATCCAGTCTCCCCCGTGTACTTCAGGACTGCTTTGGGGGTAGCTATAACTACCCTCAGTGAAAGGTGCAAACAGAATCTAACCAAACTTTCCCTCCCCTTACTCCTCTGTTTCTCAGGTGATTCAATTTGCCCGTGTGATTCTCCCCTCAAGCTCCTTTTCAGGGGGTTCTTGCCTACCCTTCCCCCATTCTAATAAAAAATGGTTTGAGTTCTCTGGATTCTCGTTCTTTCCCCTGCCCACAAGGACCCTGCGTCCTCTCTGAGGGGCTCCTAGACCCTTTAAACTGCCACCCCCATACTCGCAAGCGCGTACACCCAGTGGAGGCTCTCGCGGTCGCTGTGACCTCACACACACCACCCCGGATCCTCATCTGGGCCACTCAGTCACCTTTCACCCCCCTCAATCAAGGGGACGAGCATTCGCTGTGACCCTCACCCCAATCCAAGGAGAAGTGTCCCAGACCGGAATTTTTATTTCTGCCTCTGCCACTGAGTACCCCCTGGGGCCCTTTCTCTTTTTCCCTCCTTCCTCTTCCCTAGAGACAGAACCTAGGCCCAAGGCGGCGACGAACCCGCGCCGAGAAACCAGACACAGCCGCCCAACCAGCTCCAACGCCTCAGCCTCGGCCCCCGCGCCCGCCCCCATCCCTCCTCGGCGGCGACCGCAGCGCAAGCTTCGGCCTGGCCGGGGCTCCCCATCCGGTGTAGCCATCGCTCACTGACCCAGGGAAGTGTCAAACGAGGAAGTGGCGGCAGTAACAGGTACAGAGGTGTACAGGCTGGCAGACGTTAACGGCTCAGCGATCCATCCCTAACCGACCTAAGCTCCGGCCTCACGACTTCCTCGACCCCAGAGCCCACGAAGCAAGTCACGTGCCAGCCGGAGCAGTCAGCTGACCGCGGCGCGCGCCGCTCCGCCTACGCGCGCGCCACTGCGCAGCCGCCGCAGCCGAGCCCTCGGAAGAGAGGCGGGGCGGGGCGGGGCGGGCCGGGGAGGCTCCCGGGGGAACCAAGGAGACCCGGGAGTCGCGGCTGGCGGCCGCTGTTCCGCGATTGGGTAGGGTTTCTGCTTCTCTCTGTGTCTGGCCCGAGTCTCGTGCGCCACTTGTGAATTTCACCGCCACCATCCCTAAGGTTATCCCACTTCTTCAGGTTTCTGCAGTTTGGAATTTGTTTCCAGCCCCTACACGGGCTTCTCCACTCGGGGTTTTCTTCGGACAGCCCGGTTTTCTGAGTAATAGTTCACTTCGGCCGCTGATTCACCTTTTCCTTCCAGTCCACTTCAGGTTAATTCCGTAAATGTTCATGGAGCATTTACTGTGCGATAGTCACTGTGCGAATTTTCTTAGGATTATCTGCTGGCGTGAATCACTCCTTGCAGGAGAGAGACTGTTATCTAGTTCAGGGGTATGTGAGGCGTGTGATAAACATTATAAATAGTTGGCACCACATTAGACAGTGGGAAACCAAGGAGGGTTACACGGCAAAGGCATGGACAGGAGAAATCATGTCCTTTGGGGGGAAAAAAGGTAGCAAGCCGCTCTGTTGAGCCCTGCATATTTCATTGGCTGGGGAAGGTAGGTGGTATTATTCTAATTTAGAACATAGTTTTAGAAATGGTAAAGAACTTTGTGATTTTCTAATTCAGTACTTTTATATTTACAAATGGGGGAGGTGAAGAGCCAGAGGTCACAGAGCTGTTTAGCACAAGAGAATAGACGTATCTGGTTTTAAATCCTGGCTCCACTGCTGACCAGCTGTGTGACCTCAGGCCTGGAAACTTCAGCTTCTTCACCTGTAAAATGGTGGTAATAATACATCCCTTACAGGGGTGTTGTGAAGATTAAATGACGTGTACGTTTGGCATAGTGCCTGGCACATATGAAACACCCAGTAAATGGTTGCCATCATTACTATATATTATAGGACCCAGGTTTTCTGACCTATCTTACGCCTTTTCTGCTGTTGTGTCCCTGCAGAAATTCACCACAGAATTTCTTAGAGCCTTAGTAATACATTGGACAAAAAGTAACAACCAACCAACCTATCCCCAACCTGATGCTTTTCACCAGTTTTGGGTGATGTTCAGGCAATTCCAACAACCAGTTCTGTAACACAACTTTGGAAACTTGTCAGGAATTCCAAGGGCTTTATCTGGCATCACAAAAGGTGGGCCTAAAGGCAATGTTTTGTTAGGTCTGTACTGTCCAATACAACTTTCTTCAGTGGTGGAAATGGTACTCTGTGCTGTCCATATCGTATCCACTAGACTTACATGGCTCTTGAGCAGATGAAATGTGGCTAGTGTGACTGAAGGACTGAATTTTAAAATTTTTTTCACTTTAATTAATTAAAATTTAAAGACCTAGAGGAGGCTAGTGACAACTGCTTTGGGCAGTGCAATATTAGGGCCTGCATTTAAAAGCTTTGGTTTCTTTATGTTTGCATGTGGCCCTGAAGCAGAATTCTCATGTCCATTTCTTAATTTTTGAACTCGAGTACATCTACTTCTGATGTCCAGACACTTTCCAATGTTTTAAACACCATGTTATACTTGAGAGGCAGTATAATGTAGTGCTCGATAAATGTTAGCTCTAATTATCATTAGACTTAGCATATCTCATTTAAAAATCTAGCAAACATGTTTAGAATAAGCAGGGCATGATTGCTTTCTAATGGCTTCTAATAGTAAGGGAACGTATTTTACAAAGAGTGGGGAAGCTTGCTTTTTTTTTTTTTTTTTTTTTTTTTTTTTGCTGTACGCGGGCCTCTCACTGTTGTGGCCTCTCCCGTTGCGGAGCACAGGCTCCGGACGCGCAGGCTCAGTGGCCATGGCTCACGGGCCCAGCCGCTCCGCGGCATGTGGGATCTTCCCGGACCGGGGCACGAACCCGTGTCCCCTGCATCAGCAGGCGGACTCTCAATCATTGCGCCACCAGGGAAGCCCCGGAAGCTTGCTTTTTGACACAATGCATAGGAGCATCCTAGGTATCTAAGTATGTGTAATAGGCATGACACACCTTTTCCTCCATTTCCAAGTGTCTAAATATTTCCCATCTGGAAGCACCTTTTAAGGCTTAAAGCACTGAAAAAATGCGTAGAGAAGATTTTTTTTTCTCATAATTTTGTCAAGGGAAAAAGATAAATGTTTTAATGAAACAAAGTGGGGAAAGTATTTGAAACTACTAGCACAATAGGAATCAAAATAATTTTTCACCCCCCTATAATATTAAAAATATCTTGGAAGTTGGTACTGATATTCCTCTTAGAAAAGGAAATGTCCTCGTTGAGGAAAATACTTTGATAAACTAGCGGAGTGGAAGATAAACTGAGAGTTTGGGTAAATGGAGACAAAGAAACAAAAGACATAAGTAAACTAGTTTCCAATAGAGATTGGAAAGGAACAGAAATGGGGTGGGGGTGGTGTTGGAATGTGAGGAAGGCATAAGGTGTAGAGAGCAAAGAAGAAAGCAACACGATAAAGAACTTGAAAAAACACGACTGTTTAGAACCCCGTTTGAGATCCCTTCAATTGCTATGATGTAAACCCATTGCCATCTGCCCAGACGTTTAATGAACTCAGATGCTTTAATGAGCTATTTTTTTTTTGGTAAAAATTTGTGGTATCCAGGTGACATTATATAAAAATCTCAGACAAATTAATCAGAACAATACTAAGACCCCAACATGCAAATGAACAAAAAGCACAAAAAATTGAGAAAAAAAGAAATACCACTGGCTAAAACATATAGGGAAATGTAACTCTTACTAGTGCTCAAAAATATAAATAAGATAGCAAATATAAATATTTATCAAAGTAAGTAAATAATATATAAAAATAAATATGAATAAGAACCTGTATTAGCAAAGATAGAAATATGTACATAATAGCCAGTGCTGGTGATGGTGTGATGAGACAGTCTGCTAGTGGAAATGTAAACTGGTACAACTTTTATGGTCAGCAATTTGACAGTATGGATGAGAAGCCTTAAAAATGCTTATTCCATTTTGATCCATATTAGGATGGAAATAATGAAAAAGGTAGGAAAATATTGATGCAAAATATATTCATTACAATATAATGTCTGTTTTCATCATCAACAACATTAAAGATTTAGTTGAAGAACTAAGCCCCAATGAAGATGAAGCATTGAAAATGATTTGATGTATATATCTGGAATTTTTAGAGTATAATGTTCAGGGTTAATGAATAGGAGACACTAGGGAATTCCCTGGTGCTCCAGTGGTTAAGACTCCGTGCTTTCACTGCTGAGGGCCTGGGTTTAATCCCTGGTCAGGGAACTAAGATCCCAAAAGCCATGCGGCACAGCCAAAAAAAAATAAAAAAGAGTAGGATACAGTAGACCAGTGGGTCTCAGCTAGAGGACATTTGGTGATGTCTGGAGACATTTTTGCTTGTCACAACCTGTGGGGAGAGAGATGCTACTGGTATCTACTGAAATGAGGGTAGAAATCAAGGACGCTGCTAAACATCCTACAATGCACAGGACAGCTCCACAACAAGGAATTATCTGATCCAAAAAGTCAGTAGTGCTGAGGCTGAGAACCCTAGTACTAGACCCACAGGTTCTCAGAGTCCCAAATTCATTTTTTTTTTTTTTTTTTTATTTGCAGTACGCGGGCCTCTCACTGCTGTGGCCTCTCCCGTTGTGGAGCACAGGCTCCAGATGCGCAGGCCCAGTGGCCATGGCTCAGCCGCTCCACGGCATGTGGGATCTTCCAGGACTGGGGCACAAACCCGCGTCCCCTGCATTGGCAGGCGGACTCTCAACCACTGCGCCACCAGGGAAGCCCAAGTCCCAAATTCTTGACGAATAACATAATATATAATACTCTCAGTTTTTTATCTGTGAAACTGAGACAATATTAACCTCTGTTGTAAGAATTACATGGAATCATATATTAAGTTATGGTCACACTTTGAGATATCAGCTAGGCTCACTCACTAGCTAGGAGGTTGGCTCCTGTATGCCAGCCTCTCAGTGAATTCCTAGCTCGTCACAATCACAAATTTCTATGTATCATGTCCCTTGCTTGGGAAGAATAGAAAAAGAAAAATTTTTTTCAATACATGCCCAATATTTACAGAATCATGGCTTTTTAAAACATGTTTTCATTTATTTCTGTTATAACGATGAATACATATTAATTATTTAATAATTAGGTAGCATAGATAAGCAAAAAGATGAAAAACATCACCCATTATTCTATGACTCAAGATCACTAGGGTACATCCTTCGAGAATATTTCTATTCAGTTGCATGTACGTATGCCACCTGTGCCACAGGCTCAGGGCAGCAGGTGGAGAGGGTCTGTGTCTAACCTTCCCCAGAGCAGGAGTCAAGGACATCTGTCCTCCTGGTGCCCCAGTTACCTGCCGGTGGCCAGGCTCACCACTAATGCTTCCCCATCCATGAAGCCGTTCTGAGCCCCAGAATCACACAGGACAACAATAACAACAGCTGGACTTCAAAAGCACTTAGCTTTGTGCCCAACACTCTTCTGTGCTTTGCATATAATAACTCATTTAATCCTCACAACAACTCTTTGAGACATGTATTACTATTATCCCCATTTTACATATGAGAAAACTGGGGCACAGGGTGATTATAATTTGACCAGTTAGGAAGCAGCAGATCGGAGTTCTGAACCCAGGCTGTCTGGTTCCTGGGTCCATGCTCTTAACCTTGTAGCATAAAGCCTCTCTTTGCACTGTTTCTTAACCACACTCTTTTTATACTCTGAATTCTCATGGCACTTTTATGGCATTTAGCTAATTTCACTTACACTTTATCAACTTTACCAAGACTACCTTTTGCTCCGAGAGTCTTGAGTGTGCATTGTACATAGTAAGCGTTCAATAGGTGATAATGAAATAGATTTCACAACTAAAGGAAAGGCCAGATTTTCAAACATTTTATGTCAGAGGGGAAGGAAAGAGGTTATCTGAGTAATTAAACCTATCAGTTCCTTTCTTCTGTTCCCTGTATTCTTGGTCCCTGAATTAATAGAAATTATCATCTTTGTCATTATCTCCTTGGAAATGTTATGAAAACTTCTTGCGAGCAGGAAATGGTTACAGAAGTAGGAAGATAAAATATTTTTTAAAGTAGTTCTGCCCTGTCACCTTCATTTCAAGATTTTGCTCCCTTTACTACGACCTTCTAATTTTCTCAACCCAGATCTAAATGACACAGTGGGAAAGATTTTGAAGAACTACTGTTCTGTACTGAGAAGTAGTTGCCTATGGACTAAATCTATTTAATTTTCATCTTATTTACAAGTAATAGCACAGGAAGTTATTATTCAGTAGTTATAATGAACCAATCAGTTAAGGGTGAAAAAATGCAAAAAACATGCCCCCATGCAGTGGTTAAGAATCCGCCTGCCAATGCAGCGGACACGGGTTTGAGCCCTGGTCCAGAAAGATCCCACATGCTGTGGAGCAACTAAGCCTGTGCACCACAACTACTAAGCCTGTGCTCTAGAGCCCGTGAGCCACACTACTGAGCCCACGTGCCACAACTACTGAAGCCCGTGCTCCTAGAGCCCATGCTCCACAACAAGAGAAGCCACTGCAATGAGAAGCCCACACACCACAACGAAGAGTAGCCCCCACTAACCACAACTAGAGAAAGCCTGTGTGCAGCAACAAAGACCCAGTGCAGCCAAAAAAATAAATTAATTAAATAAATAAATTTATTTTAAAAAATGCCCCCAAAACTGATGTATTTAATAATTATAAAATTTTTATCATTATTCTATTTATTGTTATACCTAGTTCCTCAATTTACATCTTTAAAAATAGTTAATAATACATAGGGCAACTGATTTACTGAGGGGAGAGTATGTTTAAAAAATTATCAACAGAAATAATGAACACATTTTCAGGCCAGGCTAACTTGTCAGGTAAAATCTCAAACCCTTCCAGTTCCTGATAGTGCTGGTGACAAGGATGGAATATATCAGAGATATAGTTTTCTGGAAGAGAAAGCATGAGCACCTCATAAGTCAATTAATGGAATTTGCAAGAAGTCCATGGAAATTGATAGTAAGTCAAATTGTATGGTTCCTGGGAATCAGTTGTAGGCTAGATAGTATGGTCTGCTGAGCAATAAATGGTCCTCTGCTTTATTGGCTGTTGATGAGGAAAACTGGAGAGATGGTTGCAGTCCACGTAGTCTCAAAGACTCCAAACAGGGCCATGGTTACTACGCTACTAACTCTCTTCCCACCATTCTGGCAGTCAGCCTCAGGTCTGCCCCTTATAATGACTGGTACTGATACTTGTCCAGGGTAGGCAGAAGGTCCCACAGCCTGTCAAACAACAGTTATAGAGATCATAAGTATAGTTAATGACCACCTGGTTGAGCACACTGCTCACCAAGTCTCCCTTCAGTGGCCCATGGGCCAAAGTGGGGGCATCATAAGTCACTGTAAGTTTATAAAATGCCTTGTCTCTCATGCGTGACTCTTAGAGATGAAAGGTCTGGGTGAGAGGAGGAAATGATTGGGGAAAGGAGCTACTGGAAAAGGACGCACTGAATTTGGGACGATCGAAGGAGAACAACAACCCACCACCTGGGCAAGTAACACCTTAGACCTCAACATGCCATCCAGTGTCGGGGAGCAAGGACCTTAAGGACCTTTGCCCTTTGCAGTTGTCCCTGGAGCCTTCCTCATGAAGGAAAACATCTTAGTGTGATTCTCCTAAACTGTTGCAAGCACCGTGATTTAACTCACTGCTGGGTCTGCCATCCCCTGCCAGATGGCTCTGAGCACGGTTTGAGGTTTGATCCCCCTTCCCCTTAAGCTAACCAAGACGTCTATCTGAAATAACAAGGGAGGGCCCAGCTCCTGCGCCTCACACACCTGTCCATACCTCTGGATGTCTTCCCCACCCCCATTCCTACAGCCATTGCTCAGTCATTCCTTGGGGTGGAAAAATGCCACCCACTTGGTGACATGGACAAACAGGAGAGTTTAGTCTGACTGCGCTAGGCAGCTCCTCCATAAACAAGGACTAGACTTGATTATTCAAAGCAACCCGAGAACCCCAAGATTTAACAGCTGATGGAGAGGCCATGTTGGTGATACTGCCAACCTGTGTCCACTGAACAGTGTAGGTCTGACTTGAGTGGCACAGACAATTGTAAGTAACACTTTCTTTCCAGGGCTACCATGTGCATTCCCAATAATTCCCATGTATTCTTGCATGGAAGCCAAGCATTATCTTGACTTACTTATTCTCCCAAACATGGTGACTTGCACCTTATAGGTGATCATAAGAGACCTTCAAGTATTTAAGGAAATGCCACTAATAGATCACATAGCTCTTACATAACTGTGAGCCCCAAATGAAGCATCCTTTGATTACCTGGAAGAGCTTCCCAAAGAGATAACAGACTCATCATTTATGCACAATCTGTGGCTAGTTATTGCTCCAGTGGAAGCGATCTAACTAGAAAAAAGAGTACAAAATTTGTCCCTAACTTTAGCTAAAGTGATCAATAACATCACCTTGGCCCTGGAAGGCATTCAGGCCAGCCTCAAATTACTGGTCAGGGATATTATAGATGGTAGAATTGCTTTAAACTTCTTCCTCATGGGCCACAGCAGAGTCTATAGGATTGCTTATAGGATTGCTAATAAATCCTGCTGTGTCTGCATTAATGCCCTGGGCCAAGGGGAAAGATCAATAGAGAAACTTAAGGAGAGAGCCCCATGACTTTTCTTAAGTTAGACCCTGGTAGTTTATGGGGATTTATTCAATGGGTTGGTTCTAAGACCCTGGGCGGCATAGCTGAGGTCATTGCTGCAGGATGGCCTACTCCTGTTGCTAAATTCCTGATCATAGTAGCCTTAATAAGATGATGTATGAGACAAATTGAACAGATTGGATCCTAGCCTCTGTCAGTTAAATTAATCAGAGTAGCCAGTGGAGTGGCATATTTATGGGAAAATTCACCAGAAAAAACAGGTGGATATTGCTGAGAGACAGTGCTTCATGGGTTTCTTGCATTTCTGCTATTGTTCTGGATTCTTCTTCCAAGGATGTTTATATAACAAACAGTGCTGGAAGGTAGAAATACTACCTCCCTCTAGAGCGAAGGTCAAGTGAGCATTTTTTTTAAAACAAATGTTTATTTTAGAATAGTTTTAGATTTACTGAAAGGTTGTGTAGATAGCAGAGAATTCCCATAAGCCCTACATTCAGTTTCCACTATTATCATCATCTTATATTAGTATGGTACATTTGTCTAGGTAAGCTTTTATGCTGTTTAGTCTGAAAGATGTGGGTTCGCTAAACTCAGGATCCTCTCCTGTGATGCAACCCACTGTGTGTCCAGGCATCCAGCTTGGTCTGTCCACATCACTCAACACTGTGGGACTCAGAGGCAAGGGGAGCTGACGTAAATATGAGTATGCTCATGCTGCTTACTGTGTGGGGAGTAATAAAGACCCTTTTCTCTGACCCAAAAGATTTTTGTCTTATATCAACGTCCATTAAAATATGGCAGGCTACCTTTTTAGCTTGCAAGTGGGGTAAAATCCCAAACCCCTCACATTTTTGACAATCCCCCTCTCCCTCCACGAACTCAACTCCTTGAAGACATGGAACAAGTTCCTGTTTGATAAATATATATTGAACTGAACTAAAATGAGCTAATGATTTATTTTAACAATTGTGTAGGATAAATTTGAGGTCAGAGGTCAGGCTGGTATCTGCATAGAACTTGGTCAAATCAGTCAGTCTTTGCCTATTAACTGAAGGACAATGGAAGACACTCTACCGGCCCATGGGAGTAAAGCAATCCTAAGGGTAAAGGGGAGAGAAAGCGGACCGTTGGGAGAATTGGACAGGTAAGAGCTAAGGAATGAGAGAAGCATAGGCCAATTGATGAAACCTGGTGTCTAGAGAAGTCAGGAACCACCCTCAGGTATTGCTGTCATGGGGTCATGAGGGCACATGAGGAGGGCTGTAATGCTCAGTAAGCCACCTCAGTAGAGCACAGTGACAGGCAGCCCCAGCAGACGTCCAGTGAGGCCTATGAGCCTTTGGAAGGACCTTGATCTTTTTTTTCAAATTATTTATTTATTTTTATTGGAGTATAGTTGATTTACGATGTTGTGTTAGTTTCAGGTGTACAGCAAAGTGATTCAGTTATACATACTAATATATTTTTTTCAGATTCTTTTCCCTTATAGGTTATTATAAAATATTGAGGGCCTCCCTGGTGGCGCAGTGGTTGAGAGTCCGCCTGCCGATGCAGGGGATACGGGTTCGTGCCCCGGTCTGGGAGGATCCCATATGCCGCGGACCGGCTGGGCCCGTGAGCCATGGCCGCTGGGCCTGCGCATCCGGAGCCTGTGCTCCGCAACGGGAGAGGCCACAACAGTGAGAGGCCCGCATACCGCAAAAAAAAAAAAAAAAAAAAAAAATATTGAGTATAGTGCCCTGTGCTATACAGTAGGTCCTTGTTGGTTATCTATTTTATATATAGTAGCGTGTATATGTTAATCCTAAATTCCTAATTTATCGCCCCCCCACCCCATTCCCCTTTGGTAACCATAAGTTTGTTTTCTATGTCTGTCACTCTATTTCTCTTTTGTATATAAGTTCATTTGTATCCTTTTTTTTTTTTAAGATTCCACATATAAGTGGTATCATATGGTATTTGTCTTTCTCTGTCTGATTTACTTCATTTAGTATGATAATCTCTAGGTCCATCCAACCTAGAGATTTGTAACAATCTCTAGGTTGTTGCAAATGGCATTATTTCATTCTTTTTTATGGCTGAGTAATATTCCATTGTATAAATATATCACATCTTTGGGACTTCCCTGGTGGTCCAGTGGTGAAGAATCCACGCTCCCACTGCAGGGGGCACAGGTTCAATCCCTGATTGGGGAACTAAGATCCCGTATGCCTTGTAGCGTGGCCAAAAAAAAAGAAATCACATCTTCTTTATCCATTCATCTGTCAGTGGACATTTAGGTTGCTTCCATGTCTTGGCTCTTGGCCTGGAGTTCAGCAGTAGGATTTCAGTCCTGAACTGAATAGCTCCCAAAGGCATGAATGATATGGGACCTGGATTCCAAAATAGGAATCCTCAGACCGGGTGGGGATAGACCTTGAAAAGTACCATTAATATTATAATGTCAGTTTATTGGGGTGGGAGGCACAATGCTTTTAATACGAATTGACATCTGACAAAATATTCTTGGCATAACGGATCCTCTGGGGGCCATGAAAGTTCTGTCACTATCAGGAGAGAATGTGGGCTGGATAAAGGGAAGGAGCATTGTAAAGCACAATCTCAGGGGGACTGGATATTAGGCAGGGACTCGATGGGACGATTAAGTTGGACCAGGCTCTGCCACTTGCTTCTGTGTATGATTCTGGGTTTTCTCATCTATAAACCCCAATGGGCTTATTAGGAGGATTAACTGAGATAATGCATTTAAGCAAGTACCTAGCACTCAATGACTCCCCTACAATGGTCATTATCATTTATGAATAGAATTGGAACATAAGGAAGGGGATTGAGTCTCAAAAAGGCTGTAGCCAAGTTACTGGAACAGTAACCAGTTAGGCACAGGGTGGTGGTCATGAATCTCAGCATGGGGAGCTGGAGGGCCTCGCATCGTTCCCTACGCGTTGGTCTCATAGAAGAGAACAGAACCTTGAGACTCCAGAAAAAACCTGCCTCAGAAGCTGAACACAAGCAGTGTCTAAAGAAGCAAATGAATGACCATAACCTATTTTCTATACACACACACTTAAAACTTTTAAAACTTTCACTTTTAAAAGTTAAAGTATCAAAAAGAAAGGTTAAAGTATCACTAAACACCAGTTTGAACCAAAACAATCCCTGACATGAATAACACCCCCAAAGCATCAGTTTACTTACACGGCACCTAGCTGTAGCTAATACTGTATAAATGCGTATGAGGTGATCTTTCAGGTTCAAAAAAAATCCTATAAAATTAAATCCAGTTTATATAATACCACCAAATCCACCATGGCATACTAAAAAAAAAATTTTTTTTTCCTGGCTCTACTACCTGTATGATCCTGGAAAAAATATCAAATTCCTAACGTGTTAAATGAGATTAATTTTAGCACCTCATAAGTTTTGAGGTTTGAGATAATGAAAGGGAGAGTGCTTTGAAATCAGACTTGCTATATCATTTTTGTTATGGTTATGATCATTATATACATTTTCCAACTAGGTTTTACAAGTATCCAATCTAATGGTGTATCGATACTAGTGTTTTCATTGAGAAAATAAGATACATATATGCACACATACACACCCCAAGCAAAGGGAGTGATTACACCTCAGAAGTAAGAGGGTGAATTAATAGAGGGATATAAATACTAATGGGATATAAATGGAAATGACATTGGCAAGATGAAAGCAAGCATGAGTGAAGCTGCTGGGTGGAATTTAGATTCTCTCTTTACTTTAGACAGTTAAATAAGGGCTGTAGCAAACTAAGGGTTTTTTTTCAATAAACATACATTTTGCGATCAAGGAGGGAATAACAGTCTCTCCATACACCTGTAAGTTCGCTGGATACAATAAATTATAAAGAAATCTAGGGTGGAAAAATTGGTGTTAAGGAAGGAGAAACATGAGCCAATGTTTTCCATTCATTATTAAAAAGTAACCTGATAATTTTATGTGATTGTATTCTAAAATAAACAAATATCTTCAAGCTTGGAAACCCTGTTTAACTGTTAAGACATAATTCACCTTTTCTTCATCAGTCAGCCAGTTTAGGCCCAGAAGGGAAACTCTACACAAGTTCCCTTTGTACATATGGTTCTTTGATATGAACTATAGATCCTAGCAACCACTTTACAAATATCAGAAGGTAAACTGCTAGTTCTTTAATCTGATAATTCAGTAAATGATTTTTTTTTTTTTTTTTTTTGCGGTACACGGGCCTCTCACTGTTGTGGCCTCTCCCGTTGCGGAGCACAGGCTCCGGACGCGCAGGCTCAGCGGCCATGGCTCACGGGCTCAGCCGCTCCGCAGCATGTGGGATCTTCCCGGAACGGGGCACGAACCTGTGTCCCCTGCATCGGCAGGCAGACTCTCAACCACTGCACCACCAGGGAAGCCCTCAGTAAATGACTTTTAAAAAATTTTACCCACCTACCTCAACCACAGCCTAGAGCTACACTCCCTACCACCACCAGAGCTTGTCCTGGAGCCCCCTGAGGTTCTCGTGAAAAATGCAAATAACTGGGGCCCATGAAAAACACTCAATCTGAATTCTGGGAGTTGTGGCCTGAGTATCTGCACTTTAATAGAACCTCACTAAATTTGATCAGTCATTGCACTAGAACCTGCTAGCAGTCCTTCTTCTGAACCTCTGCGGCATGATGATGTTATTTATTTAGCATTTAGGGTATATTAGTATGTATTCATTTATCCAACAAATTTTTTAGGTTCCTAGTGTGTGCCCAACACCATACTAAGTAAACACTGCCTTTTAATCCCAGAGGCTGACAACATACCCTCCATTCAAGAGTTGCCCACCCAGCCTCCATTTCCTACTTCTTCCTTTCTAAGAGAATCCAGTTTTGTTTAGGGACCCATTCATATAGCCAAATATTTCAGAGGAAATTGTGAAAAATGGGTCTGATGCCTCTGAAGGCAATGCCATTTCACTCGCCAATGACTGCATCATGTATTTGCATGTGACCTAATTCTGGCCAGTGAGGCATGAGGAGAAGTCAGCTGGGGGCTTCTGTGAGGTTTCCTCACTCTTAGGAGAAAGTGACAGGAAAAGGTAGTCTCTCTTTTCCTCCAAATAGTTACATGTACTTCTGTTGTGATATCTAGAACTGCTACAGCCATTTGTTACTTCCCTGAAGAAGAAGCCTCCACTGGGGATGGGGATAGCAGGGAAAAGAAATGGAAAAAACCTGGGTCCTTAATAAATTTGTTGAGCCACTAATCAACCAGTTGCAATGTTCACTCTGCCTCAGGACTTCCAATGTATCGTTAACACCAGTTTGAGTCTGTGTTTCTGTACTCGCAGCCAAAACATCCTCACTGGCGCTCAGTAAATGTCAGTTCACGATGATGTTGACAGTGATGTGAAAAAACAAAATGGTAGACTTGCCGTATTCCTAGGTGGTGCCACCAGCCATGGCTGAGATTTATCTGTGAATAAAAATAAGGGTGCAAGTCCTACGATCTTTTTTGGGGGGCGGGGGCATGCAGGATCTTAGTTCCCTGAGCAGGGATTGAACCACGCCCTCTGCAGTGGAAGTGCAGTGCAGTGCAGTGGAAGGACAGTGGAAGTGGAACTACTGGACCACCAAGGAAGTTAAGACCTACAATCTTTTTTTTTTTTTCGGTACGCGGGCCTCTCACTGTCGTGGCCTCTCCCATTGCGGAGCACAGGCTCAGTGGCCATGGCTCACGGGCCCAGCCGCTCCACGGCATGTGGGATCCTCCTGGACCGGGGCACGAACCCATGTCCCCTGCATCGGCAGGCGGACTCTGAACCACTGCGCCACCAGGGAAGCCCAAGACCTACAATCTTTACTCCACAGAGCTACCCTCTTTCTCCTAAGCCCCAATGGTCTCCTTATGTGCCATCCGGAAGCAGGAAGGTCAGGAGAAGGTGAGTGACCCCCACAAATGTCTGGCGGCCGCCACTGTCCTTTCCCTTTTTGGACCACCCCGAATTTCCTGGCGTCAGTCTGTCTCCTCTCTTGGTTTACCTGACACTCGCTTATTATGTCAATTTTCTTCTTGCCTGACCAACCTGTCCTCCCTCTCCTTCGATGCCTCCCTCCCTCCTCTACCCGAAAGGATGAGTCTTTCCAAAGAACGAATTCTTCAAACTCTGTTTCTTCCCTTCAACTAGAGTTTAAGCCATTTACTCATCCCACATTTGCAATTGCTTAGTGGACAGTTTCACCTAGATGTTTCACTCTAATCAAAAGCAATGTGTTCAAAGTCAGACCTACCAATTCACATCTGAAAACCATTTTCTTTTTCTGGAAATGATACTATAATTTTATCAAGGTGAAGACCTTGAGATCCTCTTTGATTTTCTCCATCTTCCTTGTGATTTTCACCCAGTTCCAAGTCCTAACAAGTCCTCTTGCATAATTTCTCTCACACACACTGCCTTCCTTTCTGTTCTTACAGCCACTATCCTGGTTCCGACTCTGACTTTATCACTTTAACCTGGAACACTGCAATATCTCTAAAATACACTCCTATCTGTGATCTCTCCCTGCCCTGCCCCCAACACTTCCTACACATCCCCGAACAGATCCCTAGTCAGAAACCTTCACTGAGTTTCCACTGCCTTTAAATTCGTACCCAAACTCCCTAGCCTAGCAAGGCTCCAAAATTAAACTCAAAGTTATCCTTTCAGGCAGAGTTTCAAATATGCCTCTCTACAAATTCTTCAACTCAAAAAAGCTAGTTTACAGCTCATTACCCACATACCCCTTATAGCTGCCTTCCTTGAGCCTTGGGTTTGTTAGACAGCTCTTTCCCTCCTCCCTGTCTACATCTACCAAAACTAAACCCTTCTTCCAAGGCCCGATTAAGAGTCTGAATGTGTCCTGATCACCTCATATGGAAGTTATTCATAAAAGTAATAATGATGATTTAAAACAATAGCTACCATTCATTAGTGCTTACTCTATTCTGGCCACTGTAAAATCCCATTCTTGTAAAATGTGAAACTACCTAATGGAGTTGCCATAAGGAGCCAATGAGTCAATGTACATACGGGCCTGAGCCCAGACCCTGAGATGTGGAAGATGCCCAATAAGAATTGGCTGAATTGTCGCTAATTATGCCATTGAAATGCCACAGTGGGGTTTTGCTCCCAGTCAAAAGGCCATGTCTTGGTCACTCAAAAGAGAATGAGCTCCAAGGAAATGGCTAAGATGCAACACTGGGATCAGGGAAGGACAGACTCAGTTCTGGTTCCTCACAGTATCCCAGCACGCCTTTCTGAGCCTTAGGCAAACAAAAATGTCTTTGTTGCAAATTGCGTATATTGACTGGCGGTATGCTTGTTCTTTACATTTCTATTATGTGTGTGTGTGTTGCATATCCCTTCACTTCCTTGTTCTGGGCACCAAAATGCAGAACTCAGACAGCATTAGGAAAGAAAGAACTTTCCGATGCAACCAGAGGTACAAAATCATGTGGGACACTGAAGAGAGAAAGCTCTTTTCCGGTGAGCAGAAGCTCTTCATCTCCTTTAAAATAAACAACAAAATTTCCCCCTCATGGTGAATTTGTTCTTGCTGCTTCTCGAACCAAAACGCAATTTAAGAGACAGTTACTACAGAGGAATGTTAAATACGTGGCTTTCAGGCTAAATCTGTGACAATCCTTACATTCCATCGCTGGGAAATTAGCAATGTAAATCTCTCTTTGAAAGCTACTGTGGATTTACTCCTCAGCACTTCCCCCAAAAAGCCCCAGGTTGCAATCAATTACACTAAGGTTAGGACATAAGTATGATTTACATAAGTATCTGTTATCATTTACAAGAATCTGTTAACAAGTAAATATTTCACTGAGACGGTAAGTGTAGTTAGAACTCAGACCTACTTAAAATGGTTCTTCTAGTCCAAGGAAAGGCTAACCTGGTGCTTTGAAAAGTATGGCATCATACATTTATGAATGACACAGGATTTAAAATTCCTAGAGATGGAGTCATGTCCCCCTACCCTACCCCTCCACTCCCCTCCCTACCGCAGCAGGGGGCTGGATTATAACCCCCAGGAAAGGCAATCTCCGTTTCTCAGGGAATTCCAGTATAAATTAGTTTGGCAAGGACAGACGAGTTTTCCTGGAAAGTCACAGCATTTTCTTCTATCCCAGCATTTTTATATAGGCAAGACCCCCTACTAATGTTTTATCCCAGATCACCTGGGATGCTTGTTAAAAGTACAAATCCCCATGCGCAATCCAAGGCCTGGGAATCTGTATTTTTAACAAACACCCACGTTTTGGTTGACTCATCCCTCAATCCAAAATCACTTTGCAGCAAGAAGGCTGTTGTCATTTGTTTGTTTGTTTGTCGTGGTAACAGATCCTCTGGTTCTCTCTTTTTGAAGCCTGTCCTTCCAGGGTGCTGAAGACTGCCAACACCCAGCTCTGTCCTCTGCAGCAGATCTTTCTCTTCTCTTTTGCTCATCAATATTCACTTTTTCTGTTGTACCATTTCTTCACTGGGGGATGAAGCTCATCTGATGAGTGTTAAAGGAAAACTGTAACCATCACTCACATGAGCTTTTATCTGTGACTTTCAATACCTTAATTCCCTTTTTTTTTCTTCTTCCATGGACCCCTCTTCAGAATAGTGGTTTTAAATACATAAAATAAGGAAAGGAAATCAATCTCATTGAAATACCATTCTTAAAATAGGTTTTAGAATGTGAAATAGTAATACATGTTCTTCTTTATTAATACATTAGAAAACAAGATCTAGAGGCAGGTCTAGTAGTTTTCTTAATTTCAAAGTATGATGAGTATAAATGATGTTTTGAAATAGTCACAGCAACTGTAACGTTATATGAAAATATCTGTGATTTTTATTGGTGACAAAGTCTTAGGTAGTGCTAAGTTTTGTTCTGTACCTTCATAATTAAAATTTTGGTTAGATGAGAGTGAAAATAAAAACACAATGTTTTCCTCATGCCCCCACTGATCAGCCAGGTTTGGAAATACTTTTTTTCACTCTGTGGCCCCAGGCATCAGTGACAGACACTTCGGCAAGTCATTTGGCTGCGGCCTCACTGGATACCAAAGCACTGACCCGACACACTTCTCTAGTTGAATGCCAAGCCTGCAACACACATCCACATAAACAGAGGCACTTCATATCCTTGAGAGAGAGAGAGAGATTAGTACCCATGTTTTACAAAAGAGGAAACTTAGATACGAGAGGCTCCATACATAACATGTCCAAAATCAAACAACGAGTCCATAGTGGATCCAGGGTTTTAACTGCTGTTGTCTGATGCTCATCTGTAAACAGTAGGTGGTCAAAAAGGGTGATTGTAATAATAATAATAATAATAATAAATAATGATCATTATTATTATTATTACAGAGTTGGTCGTTTTACATTTGTATTCCCTGGAAGCAGATTCTGAGACAAGGAATATCCATAGGAAAATGATGCATTAGGGAGTGTTCCCAGGAAAAACCCTAGGAGAATTAGGAAGTGGGGCCGGAAAGAAATGAGGACCAAGTAAAGGAGTGACATGAAGCAGAGGTGATTTGGAGAGGGGCTGGGTCACATCTCACAGTTGTCTCATCAGAGGAAAGGGATGGGAACATTTATATCCCCATATCTGTCAGTCATTGATTAAGGGCTGCTCTTGGGGGTTGTAGAGGGGGAAAAATCACCAGGGATATCTGGCTGTCTCAGGAGCACAGGTAAAGTGGGTTATGGCAGAAAAGTTGTGGCCGGTGGTGGAAACCACTCCCAGAGCCACGCTGACAGCATCTGCCGGGGTGATCTTGAAAATGGAGCAGCCTCATAAAAGGAAACAACATACAGCTCTGATTTTGCTATGTTTTATTTCCATAGGGATACCCAGCATACCCTCAGCTTCCCCTCAGAACCATGTGCAACCTTAGAGGCAACACTGAAGATTCTAAGTAAACGATTGTTGGTTAACTGAAATCATTTTATTATTTCAGCACCATAGGAATTTAGGTGGTGGCTGGCCTCCAAACCCGCTCCCTGCTGGGTCTCTAACAGCAAGACTTCCTCTCATTTTCCATGTTTCTGTTATTCTTCTGGGGGGGGGGATACTTTTGTATATATGATTCAGCTCTTCAGAGGGAACCCATGACAGTCATGTGAGATGTGTTTAATTTTGTACAGTTTAACTGTATATTAGTAACAGGGTTTACTGGATGACTCTGCTTTTCCAACAAAACTGGAAAGGAAAAATCATTCCAGATTTGTTTTTCTAGGAGAATTTAAAATTGGGAGACATAAACGACTATTCTCTTTTTAAGTATCCATGCTATAATGAAGTAATAGCAAAGAGTGGGCTTTTTCCCCAAAATGTACGAATAAGTGACTCTTTTTTTTTTTCAGTCTCAGATGAGATTGATGCCGTTAGGCCTGTACTCTAGTCGTATGGTATTCTTCAATTAGTTTGCAGCTGGAACGAACTTTTGTCAATGCTGTTATTTGAGGCAGAGTTGGGTGTGAGGAACGTGACCCCGATGACATGGTTGACACAGAGGTGTGCTGCCCAGGTTCCCCTCAAGGAAGGATGTGCTGCCCAGCCATGGGACTGTGGTCCAGCAAACAACATCCAGCTGTCAGCTCCTTCAAGGTGGGCCTCAGCTGCCTCATCCCACGTCCTGCCCTTCCCAAGACAGCCTGAATCCAATGACTGCAGAAAGTAGGGATAGAAAGGCACAACCATTTTGGCCTAACAGGGGAAACCCTGACAAGCGGGACTGCTCCAGATTTTCCTGTTGGGTTGCCAAAGACTTTGCTGCGCCGACGTCATAGTTAACTTCTTCCTCAACGCAATCCTGCTTCCTCTCGCATCCTTTTATGGGAGTGGATCTCTAATAACATCTTGCACCGCGAACTTCCAGAGACTCTAACCTGCAGCAGTGGTTGCAGGACTGGTCTCAGAAAGCAGGCAATAAAGTGAGGGTTTGGAAGTGGATCACACAACATCTGGCTAGCCATGAGGATCCCACAGCTGGTAGCAAATAGAGTCCAGATGCCAGTAGCACAGTGGCCACTGAACAGTTAAATCTTCTATGGGGAGTGATCTGGGCGTGTGTACCAGTAAGAGCGAATACACTGGCAGGTGCAGTGTATCACGTATCTGCAACTCTGAAGGAAAAGTAGATGTAAGGATGACAAGATTGAGTAGCTATGGCTAAGTGCCACTGATGTGCTACAGACAGATAAGAAGCAGCTGGGGGGCGAAAGCCAAATATGAAACCAGGTGTGAAAGCCAGGAGGCTCATAAGATATACAAAGATGCTCCTTTGGCCCTGCAATAGCAGGACAAAAAAAGGTTTGGACTTGCCCAGCCAAGATACTGAACTTCATAAAAAATCAAGGCAGCTTTGTGTCAAGGTCAGGGCCTAGGTTAGAAAAATCTTTAATCCTCACAGATGGAATGAAGACATCTTGGTGGATGTCCCCAGGTGTTTCCACATCACAGGCTCTGAACTTCCTAAGCCATCAGCCACCCTCAGACTGGCATGCTGGGCACATGAATGGCGTGGCCATGGTGACAAGATGGACACTGCAGATACTTCCAACGGCACACGAGGGCAGTTCTCGCCTTGCACGGTAGAACAGGATGGTAAAAATGACCATGCACCCTGGGACCAGGTAAAGCAATCTTAGTAACCAGTGGGGAAAATTACAATTGCTCTGTGACTTTAAAAAAGTTTTGTCAAAATATTAAAAACAGTTTTACTATAGGGAAATGAAAAACAGTTGTGCGACTAATATTTGTTAGTACACTGCAACTTAAAATATTAGAAACACTGAAAATTAAAGTGGTTGATTTCTATCTAAGTACACTTGGCAAGCATAGTTTGGGCAGGGACTTCCCTGGTGGTGCAGTGGGTAAGATTCCACACTCCCATTGCAGGGGGCCCTGGTTCGATCCCTGGTCAGGGAACTAGATTCCACATGCATGCTGCAACTAAGAGTTCGCATGCCACAACTAAGGAGCCTGCGAGCCTTAGACCCTGTGCAACCAAATAAATAAATAAAAAGAATTGTTTGGACAGTGCTTATCTTCGTCTTGTTATGCTATTTTTCATATGGAGAGAGAATCTTTTCTATGCCTCTAAGGAGAACTGTATACCTTACTAAGTCTGGATCAGCTTCCAACATTTATCCTTTGTACTTTCAATGTCATGAAAAATTTCCAAGAGTTGCTTCAACGTGAGATTTTTGCCAGGTCCACCTCCTCTGGAACATCTTCATCTTTTTGCTACAACACTTTCTCAGTTACGTCGCTAAGTCTGCCTTCACTGAGTTCCTCTGCTGCCCATGTAGGGTCTCCCAAAGGGCGGCCATGTCCAAGTTCCCACAGTCAGCTGCTTTTTCTACTACTTTATTCCATTCAAATTTCACTTCCAGGTTGTTATCACTTTTTGGATTTTTTGCTACACTTTCATCTTTGTTGGCCAATTCCTCTTTCTAATATTCATTCTTATTCACTGTGACATGGGTTTATTCATAGAGAAAGAGGCAACACAACTAGATGCTTGGCTGTGTGTGAGCTGAACAAAGATGTGCCGTGACCAATCAACCGACTTTGAAAGAAGTGATGTGATTGGTTACTGATCATGACAGGGTCTTCTATTTACACAGTGACTTGTGAACTAAAGAACTGGCAGTGAGGTTCATACCCTATGCAGTTATGCATGGTTAATACAATGTTGTAGCTGAAATTTGAACCACACTGTTAGGGGACTGGTGTGATTTAACTAAATAATAGTAACTGAAGTTTGTGCATATTGGAACCGTGCAAAGCCAGGACTAAATGTTCTTTCAACACTTACCAAGACTGATCTAGCTACTGCTACTGTCCAATGTCCAATTTGTCTGCAACAGAGGTGATACCAGCCCCCGATGTGACACCGTTCCTCACTGAGACCAACCAGCCCTTGATGGCAAGTTTGCCCCTTCCATTTTGGAAGGGTGAGCAGTTTGCTCCCATGTGTTTTGGGTAGAAGCTTTCTTTTCCTGCCTGTAGAGCCTCATCCAGCACCACTCTCTGAGGACTTAGAGGATGTGACTCACCAGCACCAGATCCCATATAACATTGTGTCAGACCAGGGGGTCGACTGAACAGGAAAGGAGGTGTGGAAATGGACCATGACCGTGGATTCCACGGATCACACTGCCCAGAAACTGCCAGCCTTATGGGCTTGGAACCACCAGCTGAAGACAGGCCTGAAGTGCCAACTCAGAGACTTTTCTCTGTGAGGATGTGGCCTCCAGAGTACAGCGTGTGCATTGAAACTAAGTCTTTAGATGGCTTTGTGTCCCCAGTAGGAAGAACAAAGAAGTCCAGATGACTTCACTTACTATTATTGTCAATGACCACTTTTGTAGTTTTGTAGATTTGTAGGCTTAGAAGTCCTTGACCTCAAAGAGGACTCGCTTTTGCCAGGGGACCCAGCAGGAGTGCATCCAATTATAAGCCTCAGTGGCTGCCCAAGCACTTCAGGCTTCTTGTGTTCACGGACCAGCAGGCAAGAAGAGAAGTCCCCATTTTGGCAGAGGTAATTGACCCTGGTCATCAGGAGGGGATAAGGCTATTATTACACAATGGGCAGGAGAAATAGGTATAGAACTCAGGTGATCTCCTTGGGTATATCTTGGCATTCCTTTGCCCAATTACGACTGTAAATGGACAGGTACTAGAGCCTGGCCTGAGAAGGGGATAGTGACCAGGGCTCAGGCCCCTCAGTGACAAGAGTCTCGGTCAAGCCACCAGGTAAGACTCCAAGGCCAGAGGAGGTGGTAGCCAAAGGAGAGGAGGATCTAGAATAGATAGTGAAGGAGGGAAATTTATGTGGGTCAGTTGTAGGTGGAGACCAACGCCAGAGATGGGGGCAGAATTTGTCCCTCAAAAAGTATACCTTAAGAAGAGAGGCCACCAGAATCCTGGAGAAGCTACTTTCTCAATGCCCTTGGAGAATGAATCCAAGCAGCACAAGGGGTGGACTACAGCAGACATGACGATACACAGCCCAGGACCTCCCTTTGAGAAAGGATGGACATGCTGCCCAGCTGCAGGGAGGGGGTCAACGAATAGCCTCTAGTTGTCAGGGTCGGTACAGCTGCAGAGAGACTCTTCAACTGAGTTCACACCTTTCTCTGGTGACCTAGTAAGGCAGGTATATAAAGACCAGCCCTATCAACCTGACATGGAACACTGATGGGCAATACACACTTCAGGGCTCCCGACACGGTTGAAGGCTCTGTGGCACCACATCAGAGTTCAACTCCTTCTGCCTAGTCTGCTTCCTCCCTTATGTTTTGATACCTGATAAATATCTTATACCCCAAATTCCATCTCAGTGTCTATTTCTGGAGAACCCGACCTCCAACAATATGTGTCCACATCCTGAGACTTTGTTGAGCTAAACCTCTGTGTAGTCACCATATTTCAATTTTATTTTAGAAGTAATTTAAGAAATTTTCATCCTGTGACGGTGAAGATGTTATCATTGCAAGAAAGCTGATAGTCCTCTAAATATAAGAACTCCAGTAACCCAGATGGCAAACATCACTATACTAAGTTTTGAAAGATAATGCTGTATATTTGTACAATGTGTCACAATTTACAAAGCACTTTTATATTTATGGGGTTACTTGTTCCAAACAGCTATTCCATGCACTAGGAAGATACTTGAATTCTCTCGTTAGAGAAAAAAAGTTAAGATGGACTGCAAAATATCTAGGCATAAATCCCAGAGAAAATTTCCCACTTGTGCTCAAGGAGAAAATACAAAGTTATAAATACAAGACTTTTTTTTTTTTTTTTTGCGGTATGTGGGCCTCTCACTGCTGTGGCCTCTCCCTTTGCGGAGCACAGGCTCCGGATGTGCAGGCTCAGTGGCCATGGCTCACGGGCCTAGCCACTCCACGGCATGTGGGATCTTCCCGGACCGGGGCACAAACCTGTGTCCCCTGCATCGGCAGGCGGACTCTCAACCACTGCGCTACCAGGGAAGCCCAATACAAGACTTTTAATAGTGAAAAATTGCAATAGTGAAAAGTTGGAACAGCCTAATGCCCCTCAGTAGGGGATAAATAAAGTGTAGTATAATAATAGATTACAATAGCATACAGTTAGTTAAAACAGATGCAATATAAAGTTTATAAAATATACCAAATCTCAATATAAATCTCTAAACATAATATCGAGTCACTGAATAGAAAGTTTAGAATATATATACTGAGATATCACTTAGGTAATTTTTAAAATATTGAAATATAATTGACATACAATATTATGTTAGTTTCAGGCATACTAAATAATGATTTAACATTTGCATACATTATGAACTGATCACCACGATAAGTCTAGTAACCATCTGTCCCATACAAAGTTATTACAATATTATTGACCATATTCCTTATGCTGTAAATTATATCCCTGTGACTTATTATATAGCTGAAGATCTGTACCTCTTAAACTCTTCTACCAATTTCACCCACCCCCTGACTCCCCTCCCTCCCGGCAACCACTCTTTTGTTCTCTGTATCTGTGAGTCTGTTTTTTTTTGGTTTTTGGTTTTTGGTTTTTAAAGGCAGACTGCCAGGTGCAGCGCCTCATTTGGATGTGTCTGGAGTCTTGGAAGCTTGACTACCCTACGTTCTCCTACAAATGGACCTTGAGAGCTTGTTTGGAGGTTCTAGCAGGGGAGCACAGCTACTGGTGTACGCATGACCGAAGAACAGTCCTCCTCTATCGGGGAAGGTCGTCCTCTTTGACCGAGCGCGCAGCTTCGGGAGGGACGCACATGGAGCGGTGAGGGAGGAAGGGGACACCCGCCTAGCCAGCAAGATCACCCGAACCAATCCTGGTGATCAATGGGGTGACAGATGTCGCAGCCAGATCGCCCTCACATCCTATGAGTCTGTTTCAGTTTTGGGTTTTTTTGTTGTTGTTGTGTCTTGTTTTTTAGATTCCACGTATAAATGTAGTATTTATCTCTCTCTGCCTGACTTGTTTCGCTAACCATAATATTCTCTAGATTCATCAATGTTGTTGCAAATGGCAAGATTTCAATTTTTTTATGGCTGAGTAACTTTACATACTTCTTTACCCATTCATATACCTATAGACACTTAGGTTGCTTCTGTATCTTGGCTATCGTACATAGTGCTGCAATGGGGCTTCCCTAGTGGTGCAGTGGTTCAGAATCCACCTGCCAATTCAGGGGACATGGGTTCGAGCCCTGGTCCGGGAAGATCCCACATGCTGCAGAGCAACTAAGCTTGTGCACCACAACTACTGAAGCCTGTGGGCCTAGAGCCTGTGCTCCACAACAAGAGAAGCCACTGCAATGAGAAGCCCGCACAATGCAACAAAGACCCAACACAGCCAAAATAAATAAATACATTTATTAAAAAAAAATAATGCTGCAATGAACATTGGAGGGCATATATCTTTTTGAATTAATATTTTTGTTTTCTTCAGGTAAGTACCCAGAAGTGATATTGCTGGATCGTATAGTAGTAGTTCTATTTTAAATTTTTTGAGGGACCTCCATACTGTTTTCTATAGTAGCTGCGCCAATTTACGTTCCCACCAACAGTGCACAAGAACTCCCTTTTCTCTACATCCTCACCAGCATTTGTTATTTGTTGTCTTTTTTTTTTAATATTTACTTATTTATTAATTTATTTATTTTGGCTGTGCCGGGTCTTAGTTATGGCATGCAGGATCTGTACTCACAACATGAGAACTCTTAGTTGTGGCATGTGGGATCTAGTTCTCAATCAGGGATGGAACCTGGGCCCCCTGCATTGGGAGTTCGGAGTCCTACCCACCGGACCACCAAGGAAGTCCCTGTTGTCTTTTTGATGATAGCCATTCAGACAGGTATGACGTGATAGCACCCTGGATTCTGATTTGCACTTCCCTGATGATTAGTGATGTTGAGCATCTTTTCATGTGTCTGTGGCCATCTATATGTCTTCATGGGAAAAATGTCTATTCAGGACCTCTGTTCACCTTTTAAATGGGTTGTTTGTTTTGTTGATGTTGACTTGTATGAGGTTTTTTTTTTTTTTTTTTTTTTTTTTTGCTGTACGCGGGCCTCTCACTGTTGTGGCCTCTCCCGTTGCGGAGCACAGGCTCCGGACGCACAGGCTCAGCGGCCATGGCTCACGGGCCCAGCCGCTCCGCGGCATATGGGATCCTCCCAGACCGGGGCACGAACCCGTATCCCCTGCATCGGCAGGCGGACTCTCAACCACTGCGCCACCAGGGAGGCCCTTGTATGAGTTTTTATATATTTTGGATATTAATCCCTTATCAGATATATCATTTGCAAATATCTCTTCCATTCAGGAGGCTGCCTTTTCACTTTGTTGATAGTTTCCTCCACTGTGCAAAAGCTTTTTAGTTTGATGTAGTCCCATTTCTTTAGTTTTGCTTTTGTTTCCCTTGCCTGAAGAGACAGATCCAAAACAAATATTGCTGAGACAAATTGTCACAGAGCACACTGCCTATGTTTACTGTTAGGGATTTTGTGGTTTCAGGACTTATATTTAAGTCTTTAATCCATTTTGAGTTTACTTTTGTATATGGTGTGAGAAAGTAGTCCAGTTTGACTCTTTTGCATGTAGTCGTCCAGTTTTCCCAACACCATTTATTGAAAAGACTGTCTTTTCCCCATTGTATAGTCTTGCCTCCTTTGTCATAGATTAATTGACCATACAAGTGTGGGTTTATTTCTGGGCTCTCTATTCTGTTCCATTGATCTGTCTTTGTGCCAGTACCATACTATTTTGATTACTGTAGCTTTGGGATATAGTTTGAAATCAGGGAGTGAGATGTCTCCAGCTTGGTTCTTTCTCAAGATTGTTTTGGCTATTTGGGGTCTTTTGTGTTCCCATAAAAATTTTAGAATTATTTGTTCTAGTTCTGTAAAAATTGCCATTGGTATTTTGATAGGAATTGTATTGAATCTATAGATTGCCTTGGATAGTATGGTCATCTTAACAATATTAATTCTCTCAATCCATGAGCATGTATATATTTCCAACTGTTTCTGTCATCTTCAATTTCTTTCATCAATGTCTTGTAGTTTTCTAAGTACAGGTCATTTACCTCATTGGTTGGATTTGTTCCTAGGTATTTTATTCTTTTTGATGCAATTATAAATGGGATAATTTTCTTAATTTCTCTTTCTGATAGATTTCTATATATTAATTTTAGATCCCATA
The DNA here is from genome assembly GCF_964341445.2 of Mesoplodon mirus. Lineage (NCBI taxonomy): Eukaryota > Metazoa > Chordata > Mammalia > Artiodactyla > Ziphiidae > Mesoplodon > Mesoplodon mirus. Next base: position 32,552,736 of record NC_138992.1, read on the forward strand.
ATTAAAATAATGTAAAAACAATACTAAATATTTATACTTATATCAAACTTTTAAAGCATTTTAAACAGACTGATTAGTTACACACTACAGTCCCTGCAACGATTTAGGTGAGAGTAAAGGCAGGGACGATCCCTTGCTCTGTAGAAATTTTTCTTGGATTTAAGATATTTTAAGACTGTATTGGGAGCTGGCAAAGAAAGATCCCATTGAATCATGGTCGGTAAGTATGCACAGCCTGATTTTTTAGCTTCCAGCTCTTTGCAGAGACCCGTGATCTTCATTTCCCTCTCTCCAGGGCTAACCCATTCTTCCCACGCTCAGATTTCTGATTCTGGAATACAACACGTGCTCTGTGCAAGGCTGGGGGAAAGGAATGCCCCTCACAGCCCTACCCTCCTAGCTCCTCTGCGCCTCCCCATCCTCGTCACCATGAGGTTTAGTCCTGAGGTTAAGCCCAGTGGCAGTGAGCACTGGGGCTCAGCCTGCCTCTCGGCACCTGGGGCAGGGATGCTCTGTCTGCCACCCCAGGACTGTATGAAGTGAACAGCTTAGTGGAAATCCACAGAATCTTTCTTATTGAACAGAATTTAGTCAGAAACGGAGGTGCACTGAAAACCAACCTGGTGAGGGAGGCTCGCGCACGTTCGTGGCTCTCCATAGCGCCCGACACCTGAGTTACTGCAGATATTCCTCCTTCCCTGTTCAGTGTGGGCAGAGTGCTGAGCTCAGGGAGGAGGAAGAAGGTACAAGAACCTCATCTTTTCCAGTCTGGGAAGGAAAGGAAAGACGGTCTCAGTGCCTCCTTGGGCATAAACTGCTGAGGCATGCTGCACTGTGGGAGTATCCAGAATCCATCCCAAACTCTCTAAGATTTGGCTTGATCTGATTTGTCATTCCCAAATTCCACTTAACAGTATGTATTTCTTGATAATTTTATTAATTTTTTCACCCCTATCCTAACCGGAGTGCTTTTGAATTTCTTCTCTTCTCATAGGTTGAAACTATCAAGGCATCTAAGATCATCCCAGCTGTTAGAGTTTGCAGCCCAGGGAACAAAGAGAACAAAGGAATATTATGTCAAAATATTTTACATATTGAATTTTTTAAGCAATTATTTGAAGATTTTGAGACACTAATGTATTCTTTACACCAACTTCAACCAAAGGGGTCACAGAGAGCAGAAAAGATTTTTTTATTATTGAGAATAAAGATCAACTCTATTTTACAAGACTGGGACATCTGAGAATTAAGTGAGACAGGGTTTGCAAAGCCCTTGGCAGATGGCCTGGCTCTCAGCAGGTGCTTAATAAACTCAGTTGCCATTCTGTTTTGTGTGGGCCATATTAACTCTTCAGTGCAGTTTAGAAAGATTCCCGCTCTCTTTAAAACAGTCCTTCTCACAGGTTATGTGCAAATAAATGACCTGGAGGTTTTGTTAAATTGCAGATTCAGACCCAGTGGGTCTGGGGAGAGGCATGACAGTTCAAATTTCCAACCAACTCCCAGGTGTTGCTGATGCTGCTGGAATGAGATCCACACTTGGGGTATCAGGGTTCTGCCTCATGGGTTGAAATTATCATTCCTACTCATTTCTACTCCTACAGTTGTATGTTGCTTTATCCCATGAACCTTCACCTGTTCACCCCCAATCACCTATTCAGATCCTACATAACTTTCAAAGTGTAGTTTAAGCTGCATTTTTTTAAATAATTTTTTTTAATTTATTTATTTTTATTTATTTATTATTTTTTTGGCTGTGTTGGGTCTTTGTTTCTGTGCAAGGGCTTTCTCTAGTTGTGGCAAGCGGGGGCCACTCTTCATCGCGGTACGCGGGCCTCTCACTGTTGTGGCCTCTCTTCTTGCGGAGCACAGGCTCCAGATGCGCAGGCTCAGTAGTTGTGGCTCACGGGCCCAGTTGGTCCGTGGCATGTGGGATCTTCCCAGACCAGGGCTCGAACCCGTGTCCCCTACATTAGCAGGCAGATTCTCAACCACTGCGCCACCAGGGAAGCCCCTGCATTTTTTAATTCAAACTTCTTCCCCAATTTTTGCATTGCTAAAGGATTAATGTCATCGGATACCCTGAATCAAATTTAGTTGAATCTTTTTTATTGATATTAATACCGGTGAGAGATTGATTAGTTCACCTAAAAAGTTGGTTAAAGTGGGAATAACATAATTTAAACATACCTACTTTAAAGGTTTAATAAAAACCTTTAAATGCACATTTGTTGACCAATTTTTTGATGTGAGGCCTAGTCCTTTTGTTCGAGTAGGTCTGCTTTGAGATGTGTTCTGCTTCTTCTTTCTTACACAAACCATCCCTATTCATATTGTTTAATTCATTTTTTCTGAAACTTTCACAGATTTCCTGGCCACCTAATCTGACCACATTTTTAAAAAAAATTTTTTGTATAAATTTATTTATTTTATTTATTTTTGGCTGTGTTGTGTCTTCGTTGCTGCACGTGGGCTTTCTCTAGTTGTGGTGAACGGTGGCTTCTCTTGTTGCAGAGCACGGGCTCTAGGTGCATGGGCTTCAGTAGCTGTGGCTCGTGGGCTCTAGAGCTCAGGCTCAGTAGTTGTGGCGCATGGGGTTAGTTGCTCCGCGGCATGTGGGATCTTCCCGGACCAGGGCTCGAACCCGTGTCCCTTCCATTGGCAGATGGATTCTTAACCACTGCGCCCCAGGGAAGCCCCTTGACCACATTTTAAAAATGACTTACCTTAGTTCATTTAACGTGTTTTCCACAGACACTGCAACTCTTTATTTTTGCCCTCAAATTTCATTGGTTTCATAATTTTTAAATTGAATTAGGTAGTTAGAAGAACAAGCACAAAGACAGGTCTGGAAACAAACACAACCAACTGTTGGTAAGTGTACAATTCACCTGTGGGAGAAGTTGAGGGATGGGGCCGGGGGCAAGCAGAATAATGGCCCCCGAAAGATGTTCGCGTCTTAGTCCAGAAACCTGTGAATGTTACCCTATATGGCAAAAAGGATTTTGCAGGTGTGATTAAGGTAAGGACTTTTATTTATTTTTCAAGTTTTAAAAAATTTTTACTTATTTATTTTTGGCTGCGTTGGGTCTTCGTTGCTGCATCTGGGCTTTCTCTAGTTGCGGCGAGCGGGGGCTACTCTTCGTTGCGGTGCGCAGGCTTCTCATTGCGGTGGCTTCTCTTGTTGTGGAGCACGGGCTCTAGGCGTGCAGGCTTCAGTAGTTGTGGCACTCGGGCTCAGTAGTTGTGGCTTGCAGGCTCTAGAGCCCAGGCTCAGTACTTGTGGTGCATGGGCTTAGTTGCTCCACGGCATGTGGAATCTTCCCAGACCAGCGCTCAAACCCGTGTCCCCTGCATTGGCAGGCGGATTCTTAACCACTGTGCCACCAGGGAAGCACCTTTAGGATTAACTTTAATCCTAAAATTTAAGGATTTTTAGGTGAGGGATTATCTGGATGAACTCAACATAATCACAAGTGTCCTTACAAGAGAGACAAGAGAATCAGAGTCAGTAGTATATGTGACTATGGAAGCAAGAGGTCAGCTTGACGTGAACAAGGAGCCATGAATCAAGGAATACAGACAGCTTCTAGAAGCTGAAAAAGGCAAGAGAACAGATTCTCCCCTCAGAGACTCCAGAAAGAACCAGCATGGCCAATACCTTGACCTTAGCCCAGTGAGACTGATTTTGGACTTCTGACATCCAGAGCTGTAAGATAATAAATGTGTTGTTTTAAGCCATACGTTTGTGGTAATTTATTGCATTGGCCATAGGGAACTAACACAGGGCGCAAGTGTACTGCTCTGAAGAGGTACTCAGAGTGCTGTGGGCAGAGTGGTACTGAGGGGATGTGTTGGCTTGTCTGGCAGGTGCAGTAAGTAAAGAGTAATCAAAAGCATTTCTACTGACATGAAAAGATGCTCAACATCACTAATTATTAGAGAAATGCAAATCAAAACTACAATGAGGTATCACCTCACACCAGTCAGAATGGCCATCATTAAAAAGTCTACAAATAACAAACGCTGGAGAGGGTGTGGAGAAAAGGGAAACTTCCTACACCGTTGGTAGGAATGTAAGTTGGTGCAGCCACTATGGAAAACAGTATGGAGGTTCCTCAAAAAACTAAAAAATAGAGTTGCAGTATGATCCAGCAATCCTACTCCTGGGCATATATCCAGACAAAACTGTAATTAAAAGAGAAACATTCGCCCCTATGTTCATAGCAGCACTATTCACAATATCCAAGACATGGAAACAACCTAAATGTCCGTCAACAGATGAGTGGATAAGGATGTGGTACATATATACAATGGAATATTACTCAACCATAAAAAAGAATGAAATAATGCCATTTGCAGCAACATGGATGGACCTAGAGATTATCATACTAAGTGAAGTAAGTCAGAAAGAGAAAGACAAATACCATATGATGTCATTTACATGTGGAATCTAAAATATGACACAAATGAACTTATCTATAAAACAGAAACAGACTCACAGACATATAGAATAGACTTGTGGTTGCTAAGGGGGGTTGGGGGAGGAATGGATTGGGAGTTTGGGATTAGCAGATGCAAACTAGTATATATAGAATGGATACACTACAAGGTCCTATTGTATAGCACAGGGAACTATACTCAATATCCTATGATAAACCCTAATGGAAAAGAATATAGAAAAGAATGTATATATATATATATATATATATATATATATATATATATATAACTGAATCTCTTTGCTGTATAGCAGAAGTTAACACAACATTGTATATCAACTATACTTCAATTTAAAAAACCACTTCTATTGTAATTAATTTGGAATTGTATTTTGTTCACTAAATCTTTCATATGTCTTACCAGATGAATGGTGAGTTTTTTGAGGGCATCAACATGTTCTTTTGCTGGCTTTGCATCTTGAGAGATAGCATTTTAAATCAGCAGCTAATCACTTTAGTTATTTATAATTTAAAAATTGTGTGGCATTTTTGTGGCTTAATGTTTAGACTAGTATACTTAAGATTTTTTTTCTTGTCAAAAATATTGTATCCTCAAAAAAAAAAATTGTATCCTCTACTGTGTTAAAAACCTGTAATCTAGGAGACAGGAGATGAAGAAAACATAGCAAAGGTTTTGGAGTCTTAGCCTGTTTTCTGCTATTGCCAACACTGTGGCCTTGGACCTGTTAAGGAACCTCATTTACCTTAGTTTTTTCTTACGTGAAATGGTGATTATAATACTTTCCACCTAACAGTCTTGTTGGGAGGAATGAATAAAGTACCAAAAAATGCTTGGTCCATAGATACACAACAGTGGTAGTGATTCTTACCACTGTATTGTTGCTAGAGATAATACTCTAGGAGTGTGTGAAGGAGTGAAAGGACACTGAGAGCAGCAGTGCAGATCAGCAGACCTTTTATATTCTAAAGCCAGAAGGACTCTCCAAGACCACCCAGAATAGGGGTTGACAAACTATGGCTCACAGGCCCAAACTGCCTGCTTCCTGTTTTCATAAGTAGAGTTTTATTAGAATACAGCCACGCCCATTCATTTATCTATCATCCATGGCTGCTTTTGCACTACAATCTGAGTCGAGTAGTTGTGACAGAGACTTCACGACCTGCAGAGTTTAAAATACTTACTTTCTGGCCTTTTACAGAAAAAGTTCAACAACCTTGATCTAGAACACCTCATTTACAGATAAGGGAAAAGGGCTAAATGACTTTGTCCCCAGTCACATTGCTAGCTAGAGACAGAATCAGGACTCAAATGTAGATGCCTTGACCCCCAGTTCAAAGCCTGAATGAGGGAGAGAAAATGACAGTTCTCTGAATCCAGCCCAGAATGGGGTCCTTCGGTGGAGTTTGGCTCTGATCTAGGCTTCTAGGGAAAAAACTGACAAGTGCCTCTCCAGACACTCCCAGGCTGGTTCACACCTCCACATCCTGATATGTGCAACTTATAGACCCACCCTGTGAGAAATGCTAACAGGAGTCCTTCACGTAGAAAGGAAAGGATACTAGACAGTAACCTGAAGTCATATGAAGAAATAAAGAGCACCAGTAAATATAACTACATAGGTAAATACAAAGCCAGTATTATCAAATTTTTCATTTGTAACTCATTTTCCCCCTATATGACTTAAGATACAAGTGCAAAAACAGTAAGCATAGATCTAGGTTAATGGGCACGTAATATATAAAGATTTAATTTGTGATGACAATAACAACATAAAAGGGGATGGAGTTGTACAGAAGCAGGGTTTTCGTATACTATTGAAGCCAAAGTGGTATTCATTCAAAATAGATTGTTATGTATACACACTTATAGCACAGGGAACTGTACTCAGTATTTTGTAATAACCTATAATGGAAAAGAATCTGAAAAAGAAAGATGAAGTCTCTTCCTGAGACAGAAGTCCTGGGATTCATTCTGATTGGACTGGTGATGGGTCCTGGGGGACTTGGGGCCCTGATGTCCAGTCCTGTTCTGGAGTCTGGGTCAGAGCCCCACCTGTAGGGTGGCCGCCCTAAAGGAAGGAGAGTGCTAATACCTGTAGAAGGGGGCCCTCCACCCCGTCCTCATGTAGGATGCCAGATGGTGAGAACACAACCAAGGTCCACACATTCTTCACTCAGATGTTCCCGAGGGGGGAGATTGGTCAAGAAGGGAGTCAGAGTCCACGATGTTAGACGTAGCTGCATCCTCAGGGAGCCTCTAGTAAAACCCCTTCATTGTGCAACTCAAGACACTGAATCCAGAAAAATGAATGACTCCCACAGGGTTACAACTTCTTTGTAGCACTGTGCCGGGGAAAGTCCAGGTATTCTGACCCCTTATGCAGATCGCTCCACTAAGTAACACTAGCAGAAGGGGTTAATTAGTAGAACTTTCTGAATACCTTAGGACAAAATCTTTCTCAGAAATGGACAAAGATCATAACTTATACTTTCTCTACCTCACCATATACCCAATAAGATGTTGAAATAGATATATGTGTGTGTACATATATATAGATTATATGTACATGTATGCGTATAGATATAGGTGTATATGTAATTGTATGATATAAATGGTGAGAGAGAGAGAGATTGATTGCATTTTAGACTCATGCCTGTGTAGAAACACTTTAAAAAGCTTTTGGTTTTTTTCTTTAAAACGTATAGAGTTACAGGATAATTATTGTTCAGCACCAGGGAGAAGGAATTGATTGTCTCAATGTCCCCCATAGTTTATGTCAGTTTTATTGATTTTTCTAAAGCTCATTTCCAAACATCTGAGTAAATATACGACATAACTATTCCTCTTAAGTCGCTACTGTTGTTGCTGGGTCGGGAAGCCAGTCCCTCACATCTGTCCCCCTTCCCACATGCATCAGTAAACTGCCAAATGAGCAGCAGCGTTGTGTGCTCTGCTGGAACATCTGGCGAGCCTGGCCGTTCGGCTGCAGTCACACATGTAGCTGGGTGCTGCGTTCCATCCAAGTCTAATCTCAGTGGAGCGCGTTTGACTCTATAGACTGGGACAGAGCAAAAGGCCCTGCACCAAGGACATGAACGTGGAAATCTCACACTTGAGACAGAGGGGTGTTTGTTCTTGTGATTGAAGAGACACCAAATGAATCTAATCCAATAATCAAACGCTGGTACTAGGCTCAATGTATGGCTTTTGTTTTCTTCCAGGATCATCCAACACGGTTGGGATCCAACAGACCCCACCAAAAATTAGCCTAGTTAAGACCCCCTTCTACAAGTTGGCTGCTCACTGTGGTCATGAGTCTTGACTACAGTTTTTAGGTGTGGTTCACATGATAGGTATCTAAAGGGGTTCTTTGACTTACAGCTTTGTAAATGTCTGTAATAAAATGAGCTTGGGACAGTCACTTTGGAAGACAGTTTGGCAGTTTCTAACAAACTAAACATACTCTTACCACACGATCCAGCAGTTGCACTCCTTGGTATTTACCCAAGAGTTGAAAAGTTATGTCCACAAAAAAACCTGCACACGGATGTTTACAGCAGCTCTATTCGTAACTGCCAAAACTTGGAAGCAATCAAGATGTCTTTCAGTAGGTGACTGGATAAATAAACTGTGGTCCATCCAGACAACAGAATATTATTTAGCACTAAAGAAATGAGCTATCAAACCACGAAAAAATACGGAGGAATATTAACTGCATATTACTAAGTGAAAGAAGCCAATCTGAAAAGGCTATATAGTGTGTGTTTCCAACTGTATGACATGATGAGAAAGGCAAAATTATGGAAACAGTAAAAAGATCAGTTGGCTGGTTGACTGGGGTTGCAGGAGTAGGTAGGAAGGGATGAATAGGTGAAGCACAGAGGATTTTTAGAGTGGCAAAAATATTCTGTGTGATACTATAATGACGGATACATGCCATTATACATTTGTACAACACCCAGAATGAACCTTAAGATAAACTATGGGCTTTGGGTGATTATGATGTGTCCATGTAGGTTCATCAATTGCAACAGATGTACCACTCTGGTGAGGGATGTTGATAATGGAGAAGATTGTGCACGTGTAGGGACAGGAGGTATATGGGAAATCTCTGTAGCTCCTCTCAATTTTTCTGTGAACCTAAACCTGCTCTCAAAAAAAAAAAAGTCTTAGTAATATAAATAAACAAACAAATAAATAAAATTAACTCTATCCAATAGCCACCAGTTAATTTAAGCTACTTAAATTTATTCATTCATTCTAAAAATACTTGCTGAGGGCTTCTTAGATTCTAGGCACTGAACTCCTGACTTAAGGGCAGGAAGCAACTCTACAAACAATATGCAGCACTTTGTGATATCAACTCATCCTTCCTCTGTAGTGAATCAGTAAAAACCCTTAGACATGCTCATCCAGAAGTCTCTCTGTGTGGTTCATCTCAGCTCCTTTTCTCCGGTTGTCCAGTAAACCTTTTCTGCCTCACTCCATTCAAGAGTTTGCACTGTTGGTGGTTGTTAATCCCATCTACAATGTCTCTCCATTTGTACATACACAAAGCAAATTCTCTAAGTTCAGCCATCTCTTTGTCAATAATATTCATGCACCTTGGCTATGGCAGGAATCCACATAATATTGGAATTTAAGAAATTCCTACATTTTCAGCATATAAGTTTTACAGTTTAGCCATGTGTCCTGTCACCCCCTTTGCCTGGAAATGCAGCTCTCATGGTCCATCAGAACTTCAGTAGAGTATTGAAGGGGGTTTCACAATCACTCATTCTGTGAAGGAGGTGAAAAGCCTCCAGGATGAGAACAAATTCCAGGTACTTTAATTACCTGGAAGAGTTTCCTCTATTGCTCAGAAGTTCTTGAACTCTATGATACTTCCTGTTCAACACCAGCTTCCTGTGAAGTTGGCATTCCTCTTGACTCCCCCAAATTGCCATGATCCTCTTCCATAGTAACCACTTGAAGTAGCTGCTCATATTAAATACTTTGTTTAGTGCACTAAACAGGAAGCAGGTGGTCCTAGGTGTGGATAATCACGAAGATGTCAATGTGTCTCATTGTGAGCTTCTCATGAGACTTTTCAGGACCTTATGCCAACCTCCCTGCTGCCTTGATCTGCTCATCTGGGCAGACTGCTCACATTCAGCCCGAGCCCACTTGCCATAGGTCTAGAATGGACCTTTTCTTTTCCTTTCTACATTCTTAAAATATTTATTTATTTATTTATTTTTGGTTGCATTGGATCTTCGTTGTTGTGTGTGGGCTTTCTCTAGTTACGGTGAGTGGGCTTCTCACTGCAGTGGCTTCTCTTGTTGCGGAGCACAGGCTCTAGGTGCGTGGGGGGCTCAGTAGTTGTGGCTCACAGGCTCTAGAGTGCAGGCTCAGTAGTTGTGATGCATGGGCTTAGTTGCTCCACGGCACATGGGATCTTCCCGGACCAGGGCTCGAACCCATGTCCCCTGCACTGGCAGGTGGATTCTTAACCACGGCACCACCAGGGAAGTCCTCCCTTCTACATTTTAAAGAAAACGTTTTATTTTCAAAAGTCACACTTAAGGTCAAGGGTATTATCTTGAAGATTGCATGAAGCTGACAGTTTTGGATGGCAGATTTGGGCAATCTGACCCAAGTGATTTTCAGTCCCTGCTCTAGTAAATTATCTGAAGGCTGCTTCTTCTGAAATTCACTCTTCATCATTACTAGGACTTGATCAGGTCACCTTGCCCAAATTGCCAGTTTATTTTAGAGAAGAAAACTGTTCAAACTCTTTATCCATTTGAAACCACTCTTCTCTGTTCTGGAGCCCCAGTCTCAAGATCACATAGGCCACCAAACTTAGTGTCCATTAGTGGAGGAATGGATGAGTAAAGTGGGTGGACTGCACACTGTGGAATTTTGTGCAGCAGATAAAAACAACAAATGTGATGAATGGACAACAACAAGCTTAGCTCTGTAAAACATAGCACTGGATGAGAAAAAAATTAGCAAGAAAAAATAAAATTTATAGCACATACACTCAAAGCAATATACTTTATTTTATAAGATAAAGGTATATTTAAGGAAATATATGAAACATGAAAGTGGGTACTTAGGGTGGGGAGTGGGGGTAGGGGATGAAGGGGAAAAATAAAACAAGAGAAGCTTTGCTGAAAATGTGATCATGAGGTAGCATGGACTGAGGAGTAAAATGAATTCTTCTGAGGCCTCAAAAGAGGCACAAATAAATACTAATTCAGAAACGTAATCCTGTAGATTAATGCTTCCCAACAAGGTTCTGTGGAACTTGAACATTCTGAAAGATGTTAATGGGTATTTCCCCAAAGCAGATTCTACAGTCAAGCACATCTGGGAAATTTAGGTTAAATGAAGCTAATCAGGTCTCTTCACTTTAAGTGTTCTCAGAGCATATAATAAATAGTCTAATGTAAGATGGTATATGCAGCATTTCCCAAACATCTTTGGTCTTGAACTGCTCTTTGCCAAATGCCATTTTGAAAAACATAGAGCTCTGAACATTGATGACAGTTACTTTCTTCTCTCAGGACATCCTTCATAATCCATCCCTACCTGTGTGCCAGGTCTCAGCTCTTCCATGAAGCCCCCTCTGCAGCCCACAATAATCTCTATTCTGATCTTATTGCTGCAAGTCTCTGGCCTTTGGACAAAGGCCAATAAGCAATAAGATCAGAATACTTTACTGTTGCTGCAAAATACTTATTACTACAGCAGTCAGATCAGAATACAGCAGGCAAACTTTACTGCTACTTCTGCACAGACTGCTTTCTTATGGACAGGTGTGACATTTTATTGTATCTACATCTAGATATTGGTTAAGTTGAATAAATTACATGAACGTTCCTTTCAGCCAATCATTTCACAGCATCTATTCAAATCGGGTTAATCTTTACAGTCTGCCTCTCTTACTGAGAGGTGAAGGTGGGTGAGTCATATTTACAAAGCATCCCAACAGTCATAGAAAAAAAGCTTTCTTCACAAAGTTTTGATGCTTTACAGGGAAGCACTCTGTCCTGAAAGATAAGAAGAATCTTTCAGGCAAAGAGTAGGAGATGATTATGACATATTGGTAAATGTGTAAAACCAGCACTCCGGGAAGGGGAAAAGCACTGATGTGAATGAAGCATTTGCTAATTTCCATGGTGTAAATTCTCCTGCTGCAGCAGAACTCAAGGTACCAACGTGATGTCACAGAACAGAGTTGGGACTAGATGTGCATGAGCTAGTAAGAGCCAGCTCCAGCCAGCACACCACTGGAGGTACCAGATGAAAGGAATAGCACATGCAAAGGCATGGAGGTCTGAAAATGTCTGGTGATTAGTTGGCTATTGTTGCGCGGGAGTGTGAGACAGTAAAATCGAGCAGGACCCTGTGAGGTCTTCCTGAGGACAGACCCTCCCCCCACCCCCCACCCACTCTTCCCCCTCTACCGCTTGTTTGTAGAAAAGCTTTAGCCTCCCAGGCCTTCCCTGAGTTCCAAAAAGAAAAATTTAATCAGAGAAGTAAAAAAATATACAGAAACAAAAGAAAACTGTCAAGCAAGACAAAATAATAATAGTTTAGCCATAAAATAGTCAAGACCCTTTAGTTCCTTTTCAAGGGCCGTAGATAACATCCTGAGCCATATCCTTGAGTTGTTCGGCAAATTCTAAAATCCCCACCAGGTGGAAGAAGTTAACTGCATGCTGACCACCAGTGCGAGATCCCAGACTGGTTGGAACCAGAAGGTTGATGATTGAGATTCCTGAAATATCACCCTGTTACTTCACCATCAACCAGAGAACTGTGCACGAGCTGATCACACACCCTGTGACCCTCTCCCTCACACTGTCTTTTAAAACCTTTCCCTGCAATCCACTGGGGAGTTCGGGTCTTTTGAACATGAGTTGCCTGTTTTCCTGCTTGGCCCTGCAATAAACACTGTACTTCCCTTCACCATGACCCCAGGGTCAGTAGATTGGCTTTGCTGCGCATCAGGTGAGTGGACCCAAGTTTGGTTCGGTAAAAATAAGGGCTGGAATATAGATGGAAATGGAGAAGCTTGCACAATCTAAACCAGGTAATTCCCAAAGAGAAGACAGGTGTAGCCTGTGTTAGGAAAAACAGATCATGAACGAAGAATTTGGAAAACAGTTTAGGAAGAGATTGCAAACAGCATTGAAAACTTTTGCAATTTTCTCTTTTATACAGTTGATAGTGATCTAAAGCATCCAGATTTTAGAAGAATAACTCTAGTGGCAGTATGGAGGAATTACTGTAGGACAGGGAGACTGGGAGTAAGGCAACTGGTTGACAAATTTTCAAAATAATCTTGAAAAGAGATCTAAACTGCCAATGCTTGGCATCTTTGCGCCACAGTGCAGCCATTTCAGTACTACTCATGTATATTCTACCTGAAGGGGTTCTTTAACTCAGGTCTCTGGAAAACAACAAAAGGAAATAAAATAATTTTTAAAACTACTAAATATAAACTATACAATATAGTGCATAGCTTAATCAAATGCAACTGTGTGTATATGTTTTTATATACTATGAATTCTTTTATGAATACCCTGTTCTTCCACAGCACGGAATACACTGTAGTTTATCTGCTTCTGCTTATCTTCTTCTGGCTAATTCTTACTGCCTCTTCCTGAGTATCACACTGGTCCCATGAAGCTCTCAGATTTGTTCTATATTTGCTTGATGTTCAATTATACAAGAGCTCGCCCCCTTTAACTACAGCAAAGTTTGTTTCTGCAGCTGCAGTACCCCTGCTGCTTGTTATGCTGAGCCAGGTTTCCTTGGCGTTAGTGCTGGGGCTGAACTCAACACCTACCCTGGCGATGTCACACCTTCTCAGGCCTCCTGGACTAAGCCACATGGCCCGGGAGCTGATGGCCCTGGGTCTATGTCAGCTGACTGGTTGGAAGGCTCCCTGATGAGTTCTATAGTTCCCTTGTCAATAGTGGTCCATGAGACGGTCACGTAACTGCAGCCTCTGTGCTTTTGCCACAGGCTATTATGATTGTTTTCTAGGCACAAATATTTACCCCCATGGGTGGTCCCGTGATCTACAAAGGGAGGTGTGAGTGTGACAATGTCTGCAGAATCTCATACCAACTCTCTGTCTCTCTCGAGCTCTTATTCTTTCCTGTTCCTCCTATATTTGGAATCAGAACGAAGCATTTGTTACCAGGGCTGGGACCACCATTGCCCAGCTCCTTTAACTCTTGTGCCACCAGCAGGTGGGGACAGCAGCAGCCGCAGGAGAGCACGGGAGGTGACGGAGGGGTGGGAAAGTCCGCTGCTGCTTCTCACACCTGCTCAACCAAATCCTTGGAGCCAAGAAGGCAATCTGCTCACTTCCTCCCCAACATGCTGGTATTAATGCCAACTCACGTCTCCGGCCACACTGGAATGTGCTGGTTAAGAGTGTGGGCCCTAGAGTCCCACTACCTGATTCAAACCTTGCTCTATCACCTGCCAACAGGATAACCTCAGTAGGATTGCCAGATTTAGCAAGAACAAACAAATGCAAACAGGACACCTAATTTAACTTGTCAGGTAAATGATGAATAACTTTCAGTATAGGTATGTCCCATGCAATATATATACTAACCTATTTTTTGTTATTTATCAAATTTAACTGTATTTTATCTGGCAACCCTAGACTTCAGGCAAGTTACTTAACTTCTCTGTGCTCAAATTCTCTTACCCGGAACTTGAGAATAATGGAACTGTCCACCAGAAAGCATTGTCTTGAGGATTAAATGAGATAACATATGTAAAATGTTAGGAACCTGCTTGTTGGCACACACTAATAAATGTTATGTGGCTGGGACTTCCCTGCTGGCGCAGTGGTTAAGAATCCACCTGCCAATACAGGGGACACGGCTTCAAGCCCTGGTCCAGGAAGATCCCGCATGCCGCGGAGCAACTAAGCCTGTGCGCCACAACTACTGAGCCTGCGTGCCACAACTACTGAAGCCTGCGTGCCTAGAGCCCATGTTCTGCAACCAGAGAAGCCACTGCAAGGAGAAGCCCGCACACCGCAACGAAGAGTAGCCCCTGGTTGCCGCGACTAGAGAAAGCCCGCCTGCAGCAGTGAAGACACAACACAGCCCCCAAAATAAATAAATATATTAAAAAAATGTTATGTGGTTATTAGTCAATATATTATGATGGAGTGCGTGGACTTAGGAGCCATATAGACCAAGTTCAAGGTGACCTTGGGCAAGTTATTTAACTTCTTTGTGCCTCAGTCTCATCATCTACAGAATGGGGATAATTATGGTTCTTACCTTACGCTGTTGAGAGGAGTAAATAAGACAATACATGGCAATCATTTAACACAATTCTTGGCTTACAGCAAATATAACAAATAGTAGTCTCTGTAATAAATAGTCATAAGAACACCCTCCCCCGTCAATCTGTGAGCCCTCTTTGCTGTGCAGTGTCTCCATCCTATTCCAGTGGGCACTGATTTCTCTTCTTCTGAATTTCTGTAGTCCTTGCTGATTTTACCCCAAACAGAACCCTCAACTATACCCTGCCTTGCACTGTTTGCTAACTCTTCCATTTATGGACGCCTTATTTCATTGGTCAGATCCTGGAAGCCTTTTCTTCCAGCCCCTCCCTTGGGTGCTGGGCACCATTTTTAGTACATATCTGTTTTTTTGTTTATTTTTGTTGTTTGTTTTTGTTTTTGCCGCACCACATGGCATGCAGGATCTTAATTCCCTGACCAGGGATCAACCCCGTGCCCCCTGCAGTGGAAGCTTGGAGTCTTAACCACTGGACCACCAGGGAAATCCCCAGTACATATCTGTTGACTGATTAACTTTTTAGTGCCATCGTCATGGATGTGAGGCCCAAGAGGAAGAGTCACATCTGCATTATCCAATGACCTACTTCCTAAAATCGACAGGCAGAGAGGGGAAGTCCCGTTTAAAATGTCAGTGCAGGGGCTTCCCTGGTGGTGCAGTGGTTGAGAGTTCGCCTGCCGATGCAGGGGACATGGGTTCGTGCCCCGGTCCGGGAAGATCCCATATGCCGTGGAGCGGCTGGGCCCGTGGGCCATGGCCGCTGAGCCTGCGTGTCCAGAGCCTGTGCTCCGCAATGGGAGAGGCCACAACAGTGAGAGGCCCGCGTACCGCAAAAATAAAATAAAATAAAATGTCAGCGCTCTTTCCCCGCCCATGGAACCCTGGAGAAGGATGCAAAGTTGCAAGGCTGCCATTGTCCTGAGCATGCTCAAGCAAGTGGCTGAGGTGCTTACCTTCTCTGAGTGTCTGTCTAGGTCTCTGGATCCTTCTCTCAAATCCTGCAGATGGGGCTTGAGACATGAAGATGTTCAGCATGTGGTTACTGAATAAATCAACCATTATGCATTGGAAACACAGCCCTAGACCTTAGCAAGGTACAAAGTCAGGAGTCTTCCGTACATCCCAAACAGGATAACAATAGTAAACCCTGTATACCAGTGATTCTCAACTTTGACTGAATATTATAATCACCTGGGGAGATTTAAAAGCTGCCAAGGTTCTGGCTTAGTTGATCTGGATGGTGTAGGGCTGGATGTCTGGAGTTTTAAAAGCTCCCCAAGTGATTCTAATGCGCAGCTGTGGCCAAGAAACTCTGCTTATATTGCTTTAAATGGAAACTAATGACCTGCCTGATACGTGATTTTTGCAAAGTACAGAATATTTCTAAATTGCCTACAGGTTGACACCTAAACACATACTTTTTTTTTGCTTCTGGACAGTAGATAAAACAACTCTAAAATGACTTGATGTTCTTCCAAATTACTGTGTAATTAGTTATCACTGAACGAAGTTCTTGTAAAGCTTTGCCAGTAGCCTATTCCTATATCCTGTTTGGCGAGCAAACTGGGAGCCAATTTTCCATGGTGGGGTAAACTCTGGTTTGTGGGAACTGATTACTAAAATCACCTGGTGGCCCATGAAGGCAGGAGCAGGGATCATGAAACTACAGACTGTTAGAGCTGGAGGGGACGTGGGAGCGGAGCTTTCCTAACTTCAATGTGCACAAAAATCACCTGGGGTCTTGTTAATGCCCAGATGCTGACTCGGTGGGTCTGGGGTGGGGACCTGGGATCTGCGGTGCTAAGAAGCCCCCAGCTGGTCCCAGGACCACATTTTGATAGCCAGACCTTGGAGTAAATCTGCCTCACAGAGCTTTAAAAATTTTCCAGTGCCTAAGTCCCACCCCAGATCTAGTGAATAGAGTCCTAGGGTTGGGGTGTGGGGCTGAGCATCAGCATTTTTTCAAAGTTCCCTAACTGATTCTTTCTTTCTTTCTTCTTTTTTATTTTTTTGATGTCCCTGAATTTTTTTTAAAGTGTTTTTTTAAATTGAAGAATAGTTGATTTACAATGTTGTGTTAGTTTCAGGAATACAGCAAAGTGATTCAGTTATACATATATATATATTTTTTCAGATGCTTTTACCTTATAGGTTATTACAATATATTGAGTATTTTTCCCTCCCCAACTGATTCTGATGTGCAGTTAAGGGGAGCAGGATACCTGACTCCAAAATATTCTACTTTGGCATGTGGATTATTTTGAGCTGAAGGGATTCAAGACCAAGCCGACTCAAGAAAAACTTTTATCTCTCCCTTAACTACCTAAAAGTATTCAAACAGGAGTCCTGGCTCAGAGAGAGCTATTACCAGAGATAACTTTTATCTAAATGACTGACCTAGCTGTATGGCAGGCAAACATCTAATTACCAAATATCTGCTCTTCTTATCATCCTGTGAATTCATCCTCCTCCCCTTTGAAGCCACAGGCCTCTATCCCATTCCTTAGCTCAAGATGGCATACAAACCTCAACTGTCCGACTTGTCTTTGGGTCTCACACTCTTATAGGGCTCCCCTACATATGTAATTACATTTGTTTTTCTCCTATTAACCTATCGTATGTCAATTTAATTAATATAGACCAGCCAAGAGAACCTAGAGGGGTAGAGGAAAATTTTTCCTCCCTACAGCAGCCAAGACTGAGAACCACCCATCCGGCAGCTGAGGAAACTGAGGTCCAGAGAGATGGAGCGAAAGAGGCAGCTGAAGGTCCCACCTTTTAAAACAGCACCCAGGATTCTGCCTATAAAAACCTTCTTCCTCAATTCTACAGAGACAAGAAGTAGATTAGTGGTTGCCAGGGGTGAGAGAGAGGAGAGAAATGAGGGGTGACTGCTAATGGACACAAGGTTTCTTTTGGGGGTGATAAAAATGTTATAAAGTTGTATAGTAGTGATGGTTGCACAACTCTGTAAATATACGAAATGCCACTGGGCGGTACACTCTAAAGCGTGAATTTTATGGTATGTGAATCATATCTCAATAAAGTTATATAAAATTTTTTTTAACTTCTGCTTCTCCTCAACCCATCGTTTTCCTTCATCTGATTAAAGAGATTCTAAGAGCAGTTGATGGGGGTGGGGGAAGGAGAGGGTGCACAGGTGTGTATAAATCAACTCCTAATTGGTAGCCAGCTAACCCAGGGGTGTTTCCAGCTGAGCTTCCTTATCCCTTAAAAGCCACCTTCCTTCCCATATTCCATTAACTGCCATAGTTTCATGGCATCCTGGGGTTTCCGTTCTGTACGGGCTTTCAGTACAGGGTGAAATTTGGGGTTAAGTCATCAATGGTTCAGTCACTGTTAGGTCACCTGCATCTCAAAGGTGACACCCTACACTTAGGGATAGAAGATTTTTCTCTTATGCAAATTGGGACTATAATAAAATAATTTCCTTGAGATGGCTTTTCTCTTCAGAGACAAGGAAATAGGAAGTGAAACTTTTTTCCATAGAACCCATCATTATCATTGTAATATATTTAAGGTTCATGCATATTTGTATTTCAGAAGATTAAGTAGATCTCAATAATAAATAGGTTTAAGGTGATAAATGCTCAGCAATCTGTAGGTAATTGGCAGGCAAAACTGTTTAAAAGGATATATCCACCAATTTAACAATAAAATATGGGAAGGAAATTCTGAAATTCCACATTCTTAGTCCTCATCATAGCAAAGAGTGGAGAAGCTAGAAAAAAAATGTCTTCATGGGATCTGATGATGTTTCCTTTCTCAATATTACCCAAAAAGGGGTTTCAAATGACTCAGGGTGATGGAGATTCCAGAGCATTCCATACCCCAAAGGACATTCTATTCCTCCTAGTTAATTCCTAAAGTTCAACCATAGCCAATCAGGGAAGCTGTTTTCCCAGTCACTGGACTCAGACTGTTAATCCACACACAATTTCAAGGCCATTAACCAGCAGAGGATTTCTTTATACACACTCCTCAAAAATTTTCTCCAAGGAATGGGAGGGTGAAAGGAGAAAGCTGTGATTATTCACAGCTTTTTTGTGTGATTATTCACAAAATAATCACATTGTGATTATTTTCTTCTCAGCGAAATGAGAAGCCTTAACGGATCGATGTGAAAGCAGGTATTCAAAACCATTTGTTTTCTGGGAAAGGGTCGAAACTCCTTTCAGCATGCAGGGTGGGTTTCCAGTCCGCTGAAGTTGCTTAAGAAGTCTGGGATATAAGCCACATTTGTTCTGTGGTATCTTTTTAACCTACTTTTAAGAGAAGGTAGGTTAGAAGGTACCTAAAAAACACATAGAAAGAAGGTTTTTCCCCCTTTCTTCCTGGGAGCTTATCAAAAACGCAGAATCTCAGGCCCCTCCATAGAACTGCTAAATCCAAACCTGCATTTTAACAAGCCCTCAGGAGATTCATGTCGCATTAAAGTTTGACAAGCACTAGTCTCGGTCAACTGTGGTTGAACTTGGCTGCACATTTTAACCACTTAAAAAGCTTCTAAAAGTCCCAGTCTTTAGAATATTTAATCAGAATCTCTCAGACAAGGCATCAGTACCTTCAGTGTTTTTTGTCTCCCAAATAATTCCAGTGTGCAGCCAAAGTAGAAACTAACGGTCTAGGTAAGGTGTCAGCAAACTTTTTCTGTAAAGAACCAGATGGTATATACTTTAGGCGTCATGGGCCATACCATCTCAATCACAGCTACCCAACTCTGCCATTGTGGCAAGAGAGTATCCAAAGACAATATATGAATGAATGAGTGTGGGTGTATTCCAATAAACCTGACAGTGGACACTGAAATTTGAATTTCCATCTAATTTCATGTGTCATGAAAAAAGTTACTTTTAAATTATTTCAACCATTTAAACACATAAAAACCATCCTAAGCCTGAAGGCCCTCTACCAAACATGGTGACTGGGTGAGATTTGA
Organism: Mesoplodon mirus; assembly: GCF_964341445.2. Taxonomy (NCBI): domain Eukaryota; kingdom Metazoa; phylum Chordata; class Mammalia; order Artiodactyla; family Ziphiidae; genus Mesoplodon; species Mesoplodon mirus. The sequence continues at coordinate 32,572,491 of NC_138992.1, forward strand.
CATTCCAGCCTTGGTTTGCCTATCCCTTAACTACGTCACTTTCTTACCAAAGGATGGAGGGGAAAACCCTGAAGATTCCCACTTTAATTTAGGCTGATGCATATGACTTAGTCAATGCCAGCCACCAAATACCAATTAGCATTTCTAATGCAGCAAGCTTGATTAGAGTGCTCCCAGGATGACTCTGGATGAATAAAGAAAACCCTAAATGGGAGTCCTCCCACTCAACTGCCACTTCCCGTGTAGCTTTGAAGATTTTGGTCAACACAACTCAGTATCAATCTAGACTCCTTGCCTGCAGGACACGTCACTGGTTGCTTCGAGGAGTTTCAAAGGAACTAGAGAAAGCGAAACTCCTGCCCTTGAAGATTTTGAAAGGTAATGGGTGACAAGACAAAGGAAACTGTAGGAAGCTGGACATATAATCAGTTACGCTTTGCTAACTATTTCTTGGTGGCATTTTCATTCTGAATAGGGAACCGGTTACGTGAGCATCTGGATCATGGTGCTCTACCAGATTAGCAATGCGCTTTAATTGGATATTTTCATGCCTGTTTTCTAAAGAAGTGACTCACAGAGTTACGCGGCAGTCGTGGGCGGGGCGGGGGGGAAGGGTCGTTTAATTTTCTCCTTTCCTTCAATCTTGGTGCTGTGGTTTTGAGGGTGTGTGCTGTACTATATGAATGATTTAAAGCTGATGTGTATCCGTTCCTTTTCCTATAAGATTTTGGACTTCCCTGGTGGCACAGTGGTTAAGAATGCACCTGCCAATGCAGGGGACACGGGTTTGAGCCCTGGTCTGGGAAGATCCCATGTGCCATGGAGGAACGAACCCCGTGCGCCACAGCTACTGAGCCTGTGCTCTAGAGCCCGTGAGCCACAACTACTGAAGCCCGCACGCCTAGAGCCCATGCTCTGCAACCAGAGAAGCCATGGCAAGGAGAAGCCTGCGCACCGCAACAAAGAGTAGCCCCCGCTCGCCGCAACTAGAGGAAGCGCGTGCGCAGCAATGAAGACCCAATGCAGCCAAAAATAAATACATAAATTTAAACAACAACAAAAAAAGAAGATTTAGATTTGCCAGGCACCGGCAAGCGCCATCCATCCACTGCCCCACCAAGAGGGGTGCTAAAATCACCAAGCCCCATTCTGTGGGCTGCCTTAGCAGTCAGTCTCTTTTAACATTTCCTTTTAACCCTTTTCTGATGACTTTAAGAAGGAAGTCTCAGTTAGGTACTAGCTGCCTTTAAGGCTTCTCTAACACTTGCTACTCTTCTTCTTCTTCATTTTAACATAAAACAGCCTTGGGGCTCAGGGGCTCAGCCAGTATCCAGCTGAAATTTAATGACATCATTTTATCTCTATTCTACTAATCTTTACAGTTAGCTGTAACTTGAGTCTCCATTTAGAGCAGTGACATATAGTTTTCAAAGTAAGTGTATTTTATATGGATAAAATACAAGCAAAATGAATTCATGGCATAGATGTATTTAAGTTTATAAAAATAAGCTGAATTAAATAAAAACACTATACCCCACCTTAAAAAAGAAATGATAATTATGTGACGAGATAGAGGTGTGAGCTAATGCAAAGGTGGTAATCATATTGCAATATATAAATGTATCAAATCATCGTGTACACCTTAAACTTACACAATATTATATGTCAATTGTATCTCAATTAAAAAAATTAAACCGTTATCTAAATATTCCGTATCCATGCACAGAAGGTACGTACATATCACAAATTGTGACATGGTATGAGAATGAAATATGGGGGAATGATCCTTGGGAAGAGGAAACAGGAAGCTACTGCAGCCCAAGGTCAAAGAGCTGAATGAACCTGGGGCACGGACAGCCTTTCTAGGGGGGTAATGGGAAGATGAAGATGAAGAAGGGGGGCCTGAGGGGTGACTGAGCAGGGCTGAGAGGTCGGCACTCATTGTCTTTTTTCTGATCCAATTGGAAGGCCACTGAAATTTAACTCTTTAATCAGCCACAAAAACTATTAAGCTTTTAGGAGCCTATTCTGGTAATTGCTATTTTAAAAGCGAGAAAAAAATAAAGTAGCAAAGAAAAATATTTTTTAGTTTTCTTTTCTAATCAGTAAGAGGAAGGCAGTATATGCTCAAGGAATAAAATATGTGTTTGAATGTGGAATTAAAAATAAAACTTGCGGGGCTTCCCTGATGGTGCTGTGGTTGAGAGTCCGCCTGCCGATGCAGGGTACACGGGTTCGTGCCCCGGTCCGGGAAGATCTCACATGCCACGGAGCGGCTAGGCCCGTGAGCCATGGCTGCTGGGCCTGCGCGTCCAGAGCCTGTGCTCTGCAACGGGAGAGGCCACAACAGTGAGAAGGCCCGCATACTGCAAAAAGAAATAAAAAACATAAATAAAAAATAAATAAAACTTGCAAAGTAGTTTAATAATCGATAGTTAAACACATATTAAGAGATTGACTAGTAACTAATATTTAAATAGCATTTGTCAGTTTACAAACAGCTTTTAACATACATTTCCTAAATTTATAATAGGTAGGTAGGGATCATTTTTAGTTTTCTTGTTTCTCTTTATTATATGTTAAACAATATGTGACCCAGAGAGATCGTGTTAATTTCCCAGTATCACACAGATAAAACTTTAGTTCAAGTATTCTGGTTCCAAATCCCACTTTTTTTTTTTTTTTTCCGGCTCTACCTGCAACTAAACATCCACTATTGAACTCAAAAGATTTAGAAGTGTTTTGAGAAGAGGAAGGTACATGTTTTTATCATTTTAACAATCAGTCAGCAAATGTTTCTTGAGGGGTTACTATGTTCCAACTGCTAGGAAGAATACATACAAAGGAGTGTGACACACTTTCATAAATACAAGAAAAGAGGGCACTTCCGGGGCCTCTGTGAATGGTCTTCAGGCTCTGCGTCCCAGGTCAAACAAGTGCAGTTTGACACCATCTGCTGCGGCCCTGGCACTTGGAGGGAAAAGGACATTCTCAAATGGGAATTGTGAAGGCTTTTAGAAAGCAATAGAGCAATTCTATTAGAATTTAAAATACATAGATCCTTTCAGCATGAGGGGAGATTTTAGGGTCTTGGTAATGTCCTATTTCTTGATCCAGGTGTTGGTTACATAGGGGATTCAGTTTGTAAAATTTCATCAAGCTGTGCAACTTATGTATGTAATATTTTAATGTATATTATTTCTGTATGTATATTTTAATAAAAGGTTAAACAATAAAGATACACCCTCTGATCCAGTAATCCTTTTCCAAGGAAGTTATTCCATAGAAACAGTATGTTTATTGCATCATTCATAGTGGAAAAAATCTGGAAACAACATGAATGCCCATCAATACACCAATTATGGTACATCCATGTGAGGAGCAGTATTCATTTATTAAAAAGAATGAATTGGGGCTTCCCTGGTGGCGCAGTGGTTGAGAGTCTGCCTGCCGATGCAGGGGACACGGGTTCGTGCCCCAGTCCGGGAAGATCCCACATGCCACGGAGCGGCTAGGCCCATGAGCCATGGCTGCTGAGCCTGCGCGTCCGGAGCCTGTGCTCCGCAACGGGAGAGGCCACAACAGTGAGAGGCCTGCGTATCGGGGAAAAAAAAAAAAGAATGAATTCTATTGACTTGGAAAGACTTTCATGTTGGTTGTTGCTGAGTGAGATCTAGAGAGGTGAATATAATTTCATTTAAAAAATATCATGAACATTTGCCAGTACAAATATGTAAATATATCTATATCAGATTTTATGAGCACTGAGAAATAAGTGATAACACAAAGCTGTTAACATTGATTTGTGGGGAAATAAGGAGGGGATAAACTTGATTCTTATATCCAAAATAAAGCAAGAGTCATAATGGAATTTTTTGAAAATAGATGTTATTTTTTAAAATGGTAGATTACAAAAAAATCTTTACTTTTTTTTTTTGGCCATGCCGTGGCATGCGGGATCTTAGCTCCCCGACCAGGGATCGAACCCGTGCTCACCCCCCAACAGTGGAAGTGCGGAGTCTTAACCACTGGACCACCAGGAGAGTCCCGAAAGGCACTTTTTTCCTTCATTGGAAAGTCACATTTGTGTTTAGGTAAAGGATCTACATAATTAGATTCATTACTGCTCCTGGAGTTTTTAGAATTACTCACTGCTATTTACATTTATATTTGAGAAAATCAGATCTTCTGTGATTATACGTGGTTTTCTCTCCCACGTCTCATGATCACATTCCTTGGGGCTAGTGGAAGAGGATTAATCCAAACCATGAGGCGCTCTTGAGACACTGCCAGCTCCTAGTGTTGGCCCTAGCACCAGGCCCTGATATACCCTTTTTATTTTTTAGGAGAATCCTCAATTTGTGAAAGAGCAGATGGGAAGCGGGACACCTCCTGCCACTACAGAAGCTGGAGGTTGGACATGTGACCCAAATCAGCCAATCAGATGCTTATTTCAGGACGACATCTCAAAGGACTGACACAATAGTGCAGGGACATTATTCAATATGGCAGCAGCAGGGTTGAGAGTCCATTGGGTGGTGAAAATAGGTTTTGGTATCTGCAGCAGCAACCCAGCACTTCAGGTTTTTCCTGTGGTGTGGCCTCGGCATGTTTTTCCTGCTGCTCGGCTCTCGTGGCTATTTCCTGAGCCTGATTCTCTAGCCCTCCAGTTGATTCTGTGAATACAATATTCTTCCAGTACATTCCAGTAAAGAAGTTATCGAGAGTCTGTTTCTGTAGTAGACACTGTGATGGGCTCTCTAATTTCCCTTTCAAGTCTGAAGGATTTATTTTGTCAGCTGTTGAGTCGGTTGCTGGCAGGTCGTGCTCGGCTGTCAGCCTGCCTCAGAACTGCCTCAGCTGAAGAGTCTCATAACCCAAGGTCACACCTCTTTCACTGGGGCAGTCTGAATCCAGAGATCGGTCAACATAGGGCAGAAAGACCTGGCCCCTCGTCCCAACTCAAGTGGGATTGCCAGATAAAATACACAATGCTCAGATAATTTCAGATCAACAATGAATACTTTTTTCAGTATAAGTAGGTTGCAAGTACTGTAGGAGCCACACTTATATTAAAAAAAATTCACTGTTTATCTGAAATTCAAGTTTAACTAGCCATCCTCTATTATTATATGCTAAATATGGCAACACTAAACTCAGGGCAAGTCTGAAGGACCATCCCAGCCTCAGAGCACTCTGTGGGGTTGGCTGAGGATTACACTGAGACTGCATTTCAGCCCAGCTCCTCCCCCTGCCGCCTCCTGCTTCCATCTCTTCTCTTCCTTAGGTGGTGATCCCAAGACCACTTCCTGATATAGCTGCTGCAAGATGATCTCTGTCTCAGTCTCCCCTCAGGCAACCCAAGCTGTCACAGTTTCTCTTCCTTGCAGTAGGGTGACCAACTGTCCTGGTTTGCCCAGGACTGAGGGAGGTCCTGAGATGAGTTGATCACCCTAGGTTTGGAATTCTAACAGATATAACTGTCAATAGCTTGGGTGACCAGAAAGTGTCACTGCTCCTTCCCCTTTGAGGTGCCAGTCTATGGGCCTGGGCTTTTGCCTTATTGTCTGAGCCCAGTGCTCCCATGCCCTGCCAGGACCAAACGTTTGTTCTGAATCCAAGCCTGTTCCACCGAGGCCCTGAGGTCCTGCATGAGATCATATCCTGTGCTGCTAGAACCCGAAGCTGTTACTTCCTGACTTGGGCAATTGTCTGGCAGCTAGGCTTTCCTTGTTCTAACTGCAGGATTGGTCCATCCATCCCCCGCCACACCACTATTACATGCCTCCGACTACACTTGAGATTTCTATTATTAATAGCTCAGATGTTCAGACTTCCCTGGTGGTGCACTGGTTAAGAATGTGCCTGCTAATGCAGGGGACAAGGGTTCGATCCCTGGTCCGGGAAGATCCCACATGCCACGGAGCAGCTAAGCCCATGGGCCACAACTACTGAGCCCGCACGCCTAGAGCCCATGGGCCACAACTACTGAGCCTGCATGCTGCAACTACTGAAGCCTGCACGTCTAGAGCCTGTGCTCCACAAGAGAAGCCACCACAATGAGGATCCCACACACCGCAAGGAAGAGAAGTCCCCGCTCACCACAACTAGAGAAAGCCTGTGCACAGCAAGGAAGACCCAACGCAGCCAGTAAATAAATAAATAAATCTTTAAAAAAAAAATAGCTCAGATGTTTTCTCCAGGGCTAGTCTCCCTCTTTCCAAAGCTGACTTTTTTCTCTCTTTTGATAGCCCATGTGTCTGAAGCCATATGCCTAAGCATCCCTCTCTATTGATCGGAAACCTAAGAGCAAGCTGAAAAAGCATATAGATTCATGTTGTTTCCAATAATATTAATTGAACATTCCCTATATGCCACACTGTACCAGGAACTTCATTCATTCATTCACTCATTTGAAAAATGTAATGATTACCAGCTATGTGGCAGGTACTATGCAAATGACATTAGGGATATAACAGTAAACAGGAAGATGAGGTATCTGCTCTGGGGCTTCCTTTCTAGCACGGGATGCAGTCAATAAGCAAGTGCAGCCAGTACTATCCCAGCCTTGCTCCCTGGGATCTCTTACAGTATTTCTGGGTGCCTCTGCCCTGGCTCCTGTGTGCATTTGCTGTGATGGTCACGCCTGCCACTCTCCAGCAGCCTGCTCTTGGGCAACTGAAGGGAGTTAAAAGTGATTGACCCCGCCCCTGGTCACCCTTAGCCAATGACTGATTGGAGCAGGAATACGAACATGCTGCTCATTTGCTTCCAGATGGGGTAAGCTCAGAGGCAGGATTTGCACTGCAGAACTCCCCTATAGGACCAGGTTGAGGCTGGGACTTCCCCTTATTTGAAATTTTTTTGGGACTTTACCTTATGGAATCTCACCTTTATTTGCCTGCTTCCCCATCCCCGTTCTGCTTCCCCCACACCCTTACTCATTTCCCCTGGGAGAATTTCCTTAATAAACCACTGCACTTGAATCCTCTTCTCAGGATCTATTCCAAGTGAGCCTGATCTAAGAAAGCAAGTAAGTCAATAAGTAATGATAAGCTGTGATCAGTCTATGAGGAAAGGAGTACTGTCATAGAGAAAAATGGAAGGACTTATTCTAGACAAGAAGACAGGACAGGCCACCCAAAGAGGGGACATTTCAGCCAAGAAGGAACCAGATACATGAAATACCAGGGAAAGTGTATTTCAGGCAGCGGGAAGGGCCAGAACAAAGTTCTTAAGGCGTGAAAGAACTTGGCACTGAGCACGTTCTAGGAATTGTCCAAAGACTAGTGGGGATGGATGGCAAGGAGCGATGGGGACAGGGCACAGGAAGGCAGAGGCCAACTCACATGCTGCCTTGTAGGCCATGATAAGGACTTTGGAGTTTACTGTAAGTGAGATGGATACTGCTGGAGAGTCTTCAGCTGCGGTGTGATACATCTGATTAACTTTTAACTTTTTTTTTTTTGCGGCTTGTGGGATCTTAGTCCCAACCAGGGATCGAACCTGTGCCCCCTACACTGGAAGCGTGGAGTCCTAACCACTGGACCGCCAGGGAATTAACCTGAATAACCTTTTAAAACAATTGCTCTGGCTATCTGGTATAGATGATGGGTGGAAGTAAGAAAAGCAGTTGGGAGACTATAGCAACAGTCCAGGACTCAAATGAGAGCTGGTGTCGACTGGGACTAAGGAGGAGGTAGAAGTGGAGACAGAAAGGGTGTATTTTGGAGGCAGAATTCTTTAAGATTTTTTTTTTTTTGACATGGACCAATTTTAAAGTCTTTATTGAATTTGGTACAATATTTCTTCTGTTTTATGTTTTCTGGCCTCAAGGCATGTGGGATCTTAGCTTCCCAACTAGGGATCGAACCCACATCCCCTGCATTGGAAGGCAAAGTCTTAACCACTGGACCACCAGGGAAGTCCTTTGGAAGCAGAATTGACAGGGCCTGTTGATGGGTATTAGCAAGAAGGATTAGTTAAGAACAACCCTCAGGTTTCTGTCTTAGTAATTGAGTGAATGGTGATGTCTTTCATTAAGATAAAGATCACTGGCGGGGGCTTCCCTGGTGGCGCAGTGGTTGAGAGTCCGCCTGCCGATGCAGGGGACACGGGTTCGTGCCCCGGTCTGGGAAGATCCCACATGCCGCGGAGCGGCTAGGCCGGTGAGCCATGGCCGCTGAGCCTGCGCGTCCGGAGCCTGTGCTCTGCAACGGGAGAGGCCACAACAGTGAGAGGCCCGCGTAACGCAAAAAAAAAAAAAAGATCACTGGGAAAGAATCAGGATGTGGGGACAGAGAATCCCACACATGATCTAATTCTCACAAAAGCCCTTTAACCAATGTGGAAACTGAGGCAGGGAGAAGTAGCTGTCTCCAGTTTACAGCTAGTGGAGGACTTGAAACCCTGATCTGAACACTGGCCGTGGCAACTCTGGGCTGTCACAGCAGGCCACCAGAGTCTTATTTGCATAAGAGGCCCTCTGTCCCCAGAGAGTAAGACTACAGGAGGGCTCATGCTAGATGCTGAGGTTAAGAGATGCAGGAGGGACTTCTCTGGTGGTCTAGTGGTTAAGATGCCGAGCTCCCAACACAGGGGGCCTGGATTCCATCCCTGGTCAGGGAACTAGATCCCACATGCTGCAACTGAAAATCACACACGTGGCAACAAAGGTCCCACGTGCCACAACTAAGACCCGGCACAGCCATATAAATAAATACATACATAAATAAATAAATATCTTTTAAAAATAAAAGAGATGGGGGAGATGAATCCACCCTAATGCCTCAAAAGACTGATCAGGGAGCTCACCTTGAAAGGTTTTTTAACTCCTATCAAAGGCTTGGCTGAAAGAGCATCAAATAAAATCACCTATTATTTGGGACAGAAAAGTGATGCCTCTTCCCAGTGTCAGGGGCAGCTATGGGGCTGGAGGGGTTGCAGGCAGGCCTGGCCGGGATTCCAGTGGACCCTTCCTCAGCCATCAGCTTTAGCACTACGAGGTCCCTCCTCACCCCCCCAGGATCAGCTACCTACTGCTTTCTGAAGGCAGCAAGCTCCTTCATGCCTCTGTCAAAGGGATCCCTGGTCCCTCTGTGGGGTGCTGGGAATGCGGTTCCTTCCCAACCCTATACCTGGTGGTAACACCTCCTTCACCTCTAGGATTTCGCTCTAAAATTAGCTTCCTTGTGAAGTTGTCTCCACTTCCCCAGGCTGTGTTAGTCACCTCTCTGTTCCCGCAGTGTCCTGTCGAGGCCTGTGCTATGGATTTAACTATCCACATTTTGCAGGCGGGGAAAATCTGAGCCTATATAGCAACTGAACAGAGGGGAAAGGGGTGGGGCTGGAGGTGGGCACTGGAAAATTCTGTATCACTTGAGCCACGTGGGGAAAGAGAGTTTCCAGATGACCCCACCAGGCCTGGCTGGGCGAGGATGGGGATCCAGGAATGAGGGCAGAGAAAGTGGAATTAGGGAAGGCCTGTTGGGGAGGCTGTGACATGGGTTATTTTATGCTCTTTCTATAAAACCTTTTCCCACAGCAGTCCACAAATTGAAATTATTCCTTGTTGTGTCTTTTCTCTGGAACTTCTAAGAGGACTGTGGACGTAAGCACTTCACTTTGTCTGCCTTACTCAGGAAGACCCTAAGTGTGGCTCTCCACCAAAGTGACCCCAATTCATCCTGCCTGCACACAGCACTGTGCAAAGTAAATTGAAGAGAACTATCCCCTGTTTTATATGTCATGAGCTCTTGCCAATATTTGCATTAATAGAATCTCCCATTTATGCAGCACCTTGCAATTCACAAGCTGCCAAATTGTTTCATTTCAATTTTCACAAGAAGTCAGGGTAATTCTGCTGTAAACTCATGTTACACGTGAGGAAATTGAGGCTCCCATAGTTCAGGTACCCCAACAGGAGGTCACAGAGCCAGGACTAGAACCCAGGTCCCACCAATTGTAAGTCCAGGACTTACCTAAAGAATGACTAACATGCTCCCTGAGGAAAGGTCTTGCTTCCACTCTTCCAAAAGCCTGAGAAAATTCTAACTGCTTGACCTTCAGAACTCAGGAAGACCTTTTGGACTGTGGTTTGTGTCCTGGCCAAAAAAAGCATTATTACAGGGCTTTGTGATGACAGGGGCAGTTTGCAGCATGCCCTAACCAAACCAGGAAGAGCTCCATCATAGGTTGATAAATAACCCTGCTTCCATAAAAGAGAGATGATTCCAGAGAAAATAAACACTCAGCAAATTGCTCCTTGTAGTAGGAATGTTCCAGTGTGTGGGTATAATAAGAAGCATTTCATAAGGAAGGAAGAGAATGCTGTTGGGGGATAGGAATAGGAGATATTGTGAAAAAGAACTGAGAAGAAATACCAAAGAGCAAAAACTGGGATTGAACCATTGGCAAAAAGAAAAGGATGTAGAATGTGGTCCAACACAAAGGCCTTGAAATGTCAAAGATAAACATTTATTTAACAATCTGAAAGTAAAAATGAAAGAAATGTGAGGTTCTGGATTGAATCAATATGTACTGAATCCCACAGGGTGATTGTGCCATGACAAGAGAGAAAATGACAAGACAGAAAAAAAGACCATTATAGTTATATTTATTGAGTTCTTTGTTATATGTCAGGTGCTGGCCTAAGGCTTTAAAGATTTAACCTCATTTTAAAAAGATATGATCCCATTTAAGGACACAATGACCCTTTAATTTTGCAATTGTACAGATGAGAAGCTAAGGCACAGACAATTTATCTACCTTACCCAAAATCACTTAGCTGGTTGATGCTGAAGGTAGGATATGAACGTGAGGCTCTTGAGCTGATGCTCTTAACTCTATGCCCTATCATTTGGTACAGGTGGCCTGCCTTGACAACTCAAGGTTTACAAGGTTAGTATTCAGATTAATCTTTAAATCCAATGAATTCTACAAAGTGATCCTAGCAAATGTGTGTAGGGAGAGGGGGTGGAGGGGGTGGAGAGAACTCTCTGGAGAAGGAAGTGATAAAACACAACTTAAACTAGGTTAAGCTAAAAGGGAGATTTTTGGCAGCCAGCTGAGATGGCTCCCAGAACGAAGGATGAATTTGACAACTAAGCTGTGGGGCTCAGGAAACAGAGAGTCTCTGAGATTTTAGGTCCTGGAATCAAGGATTTGAAAGGTCTCAGGACTCTTCACCTTTCACCCTGTTTCTCTCCTTGGGTTGATATCATTTCTCCCATTGCAGGAAGTTTCCTTTATGGGGTTGAGGTTGGCCTCTGGTAGCCCTGTGCTCCCAGCCTAGCAAGAAACTCCACAAGTGGAGAGGAAGAAGCCCTCTTCTTTAGCTCTTTTTTCCAAGGTAAAAAAAGTTCCCAGGGAAGAACCATGATTGGCCCAGCTTGGGTCATGCACTCAACCCTGGGCCAATCACTGTGGTCTAGGGGCAGGGTTCTATGATTGTCAGCTCCCACCCAGTAGGGTCAGATGGGGCTTTGGTGGAGCTTTTCCCAGAAGAAGGGAGCTGCTATTCTGGACAGTTAAAACAATAAATGTCCATGTGAAATTGGACTACTGCTAAGAAAATTACAAACATCAGAAGAGATGCAAAAACAGCCAAGATCAAACAATTTGATAGCAAGGATAAAATACTCAATAAACTTTGGAAACACTATATAATAAAAACAGGATTTAGGCATGACGAGCAGAGATTTATCTAACAAAGTAGAGGGTCTAAAAAGCAATTTAAGAGATGAATTAAGATGCCAGCTCTGAGGAATTCCCTGGTGGCACAGTGGTTAAGAATCTGCCTGCCAATGCAGGGGACACGGGTTTGAGCCATGGTCCAGGAAGATTCCACATGCTGCAGAGCAACTAAGCCTGCACGCCACAACTACTGAGCCTGCACGCCACAACTACTGAGCCCACAAACCACAACTACTGAGCCTGCGTGCCACAACTACTGAAGCCCGTGCGCCTAGACCCTGTGCTCCACAACAAGAGAAGCCACTGCAATGAGAAGCCTGCGCATCGCAATGAACAGTAGCCCCCGCTCACCGCAACTAGAGAAAGCCCGTGTGCAGCAACAAAGACCCAGCGCAGCCAAAAATAAAATGACTAAATAAATAAAAGCAATCATTTAAAAAAAAGGGAACAATTCTTTTTTTTAAAATTTATTTTATTTATTTATTTTTGGCTGTGTTGGGTCTTCGTTGCTGCACGCGGGCTTTCTCTAGCTGAGGTGAGCGGGGGCTACTCTTTGTTGCAGTGTGCGGGCTTCTCGTAGCAGTGGCTTCTCTTGTTGTGGAGCATGGGCTCTAGGCACGCAGGCTTCAGTAGTTGTGGCACACGGGCTCAGTAGTTGTGGCTCGTGGGTTCTAGAGCGCAGGCTCAGTAGTTGTGGCACATGGGCTTAGTTGTTCCGTGGCATGTGGGATCTTCCCGGACCAGGGCTCGAACCCGTGTCCCCTGCACTGGCAGGCAGATTCTTAACCACTGCGCCACCAGGGAAGCCCGGGAACAACTCTTTAAAAAAAAAAAAAAAAAAAAAGATGCCAGCTCTGAAACCTTTAAATATTTCTATTATTAAGGTAAATGCATTCTGGGAAAGTTGACTAATGCAGGGTCATGCTCCTAGTTTGTGCCCACTAAATTATTAATTCATTTTGATGACAGGTTTTATTAGAAATTATTGCCTGCAGCACTTACATATTTATAACATATTTTTAGCAGAATAATTTGCATATGTAAAGTTATGCATAACTGCAACCAATAACAGTTTATTACAGAGTCATTGGGCTTATATTTACTCATTCATGTATGCATTTATTCATTCATCTGCTAGTGACTAATTGAGTGGATACTTTATTTCAGGAACCCTGTTGGGCACACCTGGTTTCCGTCTTCAAGGTGCTTAGAGTACAGAGGAGGAGACAGAGCTGTAGGTAACTTGTGCCTGGATAGGTGTAGAGTGGACACTGGTGCACTGGCAGGTCCCCCCTTCAAGACTGAGACACTTTGCTCCCATGTATAGGGAGTGTGTTAATGTTCAAGGCTCATAGATGAGTCCACCCTTGGGAATTGCCCTTGACTGTTGGGAGCTGCTTCCTGCAAGGTTATGTCCTCTAAGGCTGGGGCAGTCCACATCCCATGACTGGGTAATGACTGGTCATTGAGAGGGTACAATGGCCAGCCTCCTTGCCGCCACTGGAGCTGGCACTGAAGGGTTGCCCCAGCCCTCAGGTCCTGGTGGAATCAGCTGAGGCCTCTGCTGCAACTGCATCACAGTGCAACTCCTTACTTTGCCCAGTCTTGCTTTGCTCACTTCCCTATAGGCATTGTTCCTGAGAACACTCTGTAAAAAACTCTACATGCAGGTCTCCATTTCTGATCTCTTTTACAGGGAATCCACCTAAGACAAGGTGTAACTTAGAAAACTCTAATCAGGAAAAGTCATGTTCACAAAGTTGCCAGAGCCTGCTTTCCAGTTAGAAGACACCGGTCACCTTGGAGCAAGTCTTTGCTTGGAGAAGAATCACCTGGATGGTTTCCCCACTTTGTGTAAATGTAGGAAAGAAGGTACCCTTTGCTCTGGAGAAAGAAAGTTATAGAATATTCTTTGTAGCATGAGAAAGCCTGGCCCTCTCAAGTGTCATGGTGTATAGGGCCGGTTTGCTGGGGAGAAAGGATATTTTGCATAGGAGACCAGGAACCTCCTGGGAAGGGAGGCATAGAGAATTGGACCCTCTCCCTTGTGAGGTTCAATGTTATTATAACTTCTCTGATAAATGGGATGGTCCCTACTGAGGTCCCCTGGTGAGAGAGGAGGAAAAGGCTTCAGCGAGGAACTTACCAGGAGCAAAGGGGGAGTCCCTGGGAAGCCCCTCATGTCCCAGCCAGCCTGGTGGGGAGGGTAGGCTTTGAGAGAAACAGCGAACGCAAGACTGTAAGTTAAAGAGCCAGAGAAACATTTCTAACTGAGGACAACACTGAAGGAATGAAGCCATCTTTTCTCAGAGGACTGCTTGGCCAATGAGGAATATTAACTTGCAAGACTATCATCTCACACACCATTTTACAAAACCAACTTTCACTATCAACCCTGTAGGGTAGTAACAGAATCAGCCACATGGAAAATAGGGGAGTACCAGGGCACTGATGAGGATTTCCTGTTGCCTTTCTCAAATGTGGGTGACTGGAGTTCCCAGTAACTGGCTAAGGGAGGCTGTGAGCAATTTAACACTCAGGAGAGACGTGATTGTATTGGTATTGTATTGTATTGTATTGATTGTATTGGTAATTTAATCTGGTGAAAGGGGTCGGTGCAGGGTACAAAAATTCCAAAACATTATGGGTTGTACTTTAAGGAGGAATGACTACTGTCAGGGAGGAAGCCTTCCCAGAGGTGAGCCAAGCGAGGTCTTGCAGGCTGAGTGAGAGTCCGAAGGTAGATGATGAGATGTGGACATTGGTCAGAAGAGCATCCGAGATTTCCCAGGACAAAAGCACCAAGGAGAGAAGGCACACTGTCTCCTGTAAACAACCTGCGTAGATCTGGAGCCCAAGAGGCACTGAAGGAGGAACTGCAGGTTGGGTGAGACAGTCAAAGGCCCTAGAAGCCAGGCTAGGACATTGAAACTTGCCCAGGTTACCAAATCTTGTCGAGAAGAGCTGGAATTCCTGATTTTTATCAGACAGACCCAGAGTTTTTTCAGTGGGCAATTATTCCAAATTAAAACAACAACAACAACCATTGTGGGAGCTAAAACAAAACATACTTAGAGGAGGCCACAGGCCTCTAGTTTGTAACTTCTGCTAAACTGAAGGGAGCTTTTAGACAGAAAAGTGGAGAGATCAGACTGGCATATTAAAAGTTCACTCTTGGCAGTATGATTAGAGAGAGTAAGAGACTAGACAGGAAGACTGGTTAACCCAACAACAAATATTTTGAGACTTCTGTGTATGGCGAGAGCTAGATCACAACAGTGGGTTGTGGACCTGAGCTTGGTGTGGGAGACAAATCTCAGCAGCAAGCACACCAACATGTAACTAGGCACAGTTACCAATGTGTGATTATTCCAGGGAAGAAAAGGGGAGGGCCTAAATCGTGGGGAAATATGGAAGAGAACACATTAAAGAGATATTTGGAAAGTTTGGTAACAATTTTAGAAAGGGAAAAGAGAGAAAGGGAGTTTCAAGGTCTTACCTGGGTGAGTGAGTAGATGCTATTTTAGAAAGAAGCATAAAAACGATCATGGGGAACTTTGCCACTACTGAGAGTTCTATAAACAGAGGAAGTATGGCTTAGACAGACGGGGCAAAAGAATGAGAGCTAAGACCTATATTTTAATTTTTATCCTGAGGCTTCCAAAATGTCATATGTGCTTCTTTCTGAAGATAATACCTGCCCTGCTTATCTCACAAAGCACTTGGATTAGTCAGGGTTCTCCAGAGAAACAAAACCAGTAAGAGTATAGAGGGAGAGAGGAGAGATTCATTGATTTAGTTAGTATAAGGAACTGGCTCATTCAATTATGGAGGCTGACCAGTCCTCAGATCTGCAGTCGGCAAGCTGAGGACCCAGGACAGCTGATGGTGTATTTCTAGTCCCAAAGCCAGCAAGTTCAAGGCCCAAGAAGAGGTGATGTTCAAGTCCAAATGCAGGGAAAAAACTGGCTTTCCATGTCCAAGGCAGTCAGGGAGAGGAGTTCCCTCTTAGCTGAGGGAGAGTCAGACTTTTTGTTCTATTCAGGCCTTCAAGTGTTAATTTCATCCAGAGACACCCCCATAGAAGCACCCAGAATAACGTTTGACTACATGTCTAGGCACCCTCTGACCTAGTCAACTTGACACATAAATTAACTGTCACAGAACCTTTGAGTATAAATGCAATAATTGAAAAGAAACTACCTTAGGTAGGTCAAGGGCCATACATATATAACGTAGTAAGTAGAGAAAAAATTCATTGTCTATAATGTATATGTTGCATATTCTCTGTTTGCCCCTCCTGCCCTATGCCTGGTAGGCTGGTCTCCGTCTACTGTAGTATCTGGACTCCCTGACCCTCTGGTTTCTGGTTGGGAGGTACAGCAATAGGTTGAGAGTAAGAGGAAAGAAAGACTGGGTGGGCAGGGCATTTATTTCCCCGTTCCCTCTTTGTCCCACTTGTGACTTAGCCCCCGCTGGCATCTCCTCTTCCTTTGACTGCAGCTTCCTCCCCTGCCCCATCAGGCCTAGGGGTGCTAACAGCTTCTCTCCGCTTGAATCTCTGGGTGCTTCTCCGTCCCTTATGGGGCTCTTACCCCTGCCAAAGAGCAAGCATCTAGGTGCTGTATTGATAATGTTAACATTAAATTCATATCTAAGTTCTCAGAGGAAATTCTTGTCAATTCTATTTCTAATCTCAAATCAATTTCTTGCCATCTTTTTTCATTTAACTTAATAATGATGTCTTTAACATGAACATGTGTTTGACTCTCAAGAAACTGTCATATGTACAGGGAAGAGTGAGCTGTCCACTGAAGGGAATGCATGATGCTTAGGGATGGAGGGAGAGCTGTTTCTGGATCCAGGTGATATTCAAAGACAGCAAAGCAACTGAGAACTGTACTCATTTGAATAATCAGAACTTCTTCAACTGCTGGGTCACTTCTTCCTTGGGGTAGGGGCTGAGTACAGGCCCTACCCCAAGGAAGGGCCTTCCCTTCCTTGATGGTGACATTCTTGGGCTGCTCCAGCCATAGCATGTGGTCAGGGTCTCAGCCGACTCCTTTAGGGCCTTGAGGACCACCTTGCGCATGCGCGCCTGATCCCGAGGACAGGCAGCTGCGTGCGGGAGGTGGCAGGAGGCGTGACAAGCCTGAGCTACCACGGCGCCCACTGGCCAGGAGAACTGAGCCTACGACAGATCGATAGATCCGTCTGTGACACCAAGTATGGCACCAGGAACTGCAGCTCTGCGCCGAAGGGTGCCGTCTTCTCGCCCTGTTTCTTGCCACCTTCACTGCCAGTGCCCTAGTTCAGGCCACCATCCTCTCCCCCCTGGGTGACTGCAGTGGCCTCCTAACTGGACTTGATGCTCCTGTGCTGGGTATTTCCCTTGGTCTTCGGGATACCCTTCTAAGCTCTTCTCTATGATATGGGGTTGGGATAATGCAAACGAAATCTCCCCACCTCCCAGCTAGCTGGCTTCCTGTTCGGTTCTGCAATGTGAGGCATTAAGAGGAGAAAGAAGAGTGGAGGGAAAGGAGAAGGAACTTCTTTCCTGTTCTTCACTCCCTGCTTTTCGGCGCTGCTCCAGTAGCAGCGTATAACTGGCCCCAGCTTCCAGAGACTTTGAGCGCTCCCAGCGCCCCCAGCTGCCAACAGTCAACAGCCAGGCCCCCTCCCTCAACCTGTGGAGCTGTTGCCCCGGCAGGGCGGGCAGGGAGGTCCCCTTGGTGGAAGCCCGATAGCCAGCACTCCCTCCTCAGAGGTCTGAGCAGGGCGAGCCTTCCTTCAGAGATCCAAGCACCAGCCCCCTGGGCCCCTCTGCCAAGCTCCTGGTACAGTAATAGCGCCTGTTCTCCAGCCTTAGGAAGCAGGAGTGTCTTGCAAGTATTAATCCCTGGGTTACTACCTTCTTCCTTTGTTTCTTTTCCTTTTCCTCCTTCAGCCTTCTAATGCCTGTGAAAGCAATTCTTTATAGTAAAGCCCCTCTATTTGAAGTAACTTGTTTGATTTCTGTTTCTGACTGGTCCCTGGCTGATACCCCTTCTAATCTATTTTCCACTTAGCAGCCAGTTATCTTTTGAAAATGTGCTTCAGATTGCATCACACCCCTGCTGTCCTAGTCAAGATGCTTGCTTTCAAACCACAGAAACCAGCACTGGTTGACTTTTAAACAGAAGAAGAATTTACTGAAAGTGACCGTGGAACTCAGAGCATCAAGAACAAGGTTTGGAGGAAGCCTTGCACAGTGAAGCTCCTGGAACGGTTTGTTGAGGACGTGGCCCCTGATTCCTTTTCACAGGACACTTAAGGGCATCCAGGTGCCAGTGGACATTGGTCACCATATGCTGGACTCTGCTGCCCTTGCACACTCATCCCCATGCACTCCTGACTGTACCATTGTCACCTTAATAATTTCTAATTGACCTTGCATCTTTGAGACATGCCCTCACGCTTCAGAGTCCCAGGTAGGAGCATCAGCTGGCCTTGTGTATGCCACAGGAGAGGAGAGAAAATACTTTCTCTTGCCTTCGACTTCTATAAGCCTTGGAACTAGGACCCTGCCTCCCATTAGTTTTGTGATTCCCCAAAATAAGAAGGGCTTTTGAATGCTGGCCAGCCAGTGACAAATGTCTGCCATACTGCCTAAAACCCTCCAATAGCTTCCCCTATCTCTTAGAGTAAAATCCCCAAATCTGGCTTTCACGCCATCAAACTTTCTGACCTCACTTCATGTCACTCTCCTTTGCTTCATGTTCCAGCCCCATGGAGTTTCTGTCTGTCCCTTGAACATGCCACACTCATTCCGACCCCAAGGAATCACTGTTCCCTCAGCCTGGAAGACCCTTCCCTGCTCTTCTCAAGGAACTTCCTTCTCACTTCCGAGTCTCAGCTCAAATATCTCTTCCTCAGTGAAACCCTCTTAAAAGAGCCTCCACCGCACACGTCTTTCCTTTGAAGCGCTTGCTTGTACCTGATATTTTCTTGTGTGTTTAATTATCTGCCTCCTCTCTCCTTGTCTGTCAATTGCTGCAGTATCCCAGCACCTGGGAGAGCATCTGGCTCAGAGCAGGTGCTGAATGTTTGTTGAATGGATGGATGGACGGATGGCCCAATTTTGTTTATGATAGAATTCTACCTGATTAAAAAAAAAGCAAAACAATTTTGTGATGGAAGAAACAGCAAATAGGATTACATGAAAACTTTTTAAAATAATTAGGGCTTCCCTGGTGGTGCAGTGGTTGAGAGTCTGCCTGCTAATGCAGGGGACGCGGGTTCGAGCCCTGGTCTGGGAGGATCCCACATGCCGCGGAGCAACTGGGCCCGTGAGCCACGACTACTGAGCCTGCGCGTCTGGAGCCTGTGCTCCTCAACAAGGGGCCGCGATAGTGAGAGGCCCGCGCACCGCGATGAAGAGTGGCCCCCACTTGCCACAAATAGAGAAAGCCCTCGCACAGAAACGAAGACGCAACACAGCAAAAATAAATAAATAAAATAATTAACTTTTTGACATTTCTTATGGAAGTTTTACTAAGGAGTTAGGGCTCTGAGGTGAGCTCTAAGTAGGCTGTTTTGATCTTCTGGAGAAGCTGTAGGTTTCCTTCTAATGGCTGCCAGCTGGGAGTCCTCCATTTTGTGAATTACAGCAGAAGGTAAAGGTTAGGTAAGGAAAACCACAAAGCACACCACATCTTACTGAGTATGAAAGAAGCCACATAGTATAATTGTTACTTATAGTCTTGGGTGTAAGATAGACCTGAGTTTTACTCTCACGTCTGATTCCTATCAGCTGTGTGTTTGCTGGCTCTGCCACTTCTAGCTGTGTGACCTTGGGCGAGTCACTGAACTTCTCTTTGCTTCAACCCTATATCATAGGGTTGTGGTGAGGATTGAAATGGGTCAATATATACAAACCACTTAGAAAAGTGTCTGGCATTTAGTTAGCTTTGATAAAGCATACTATAAGCATAAGCTGTTATTATAGTTAGAATCGTGTTTGTCTGTGATAAAAGAACTTTTAACAAGATAGAAGTATATTTATCTTTCATATAAGTCAGAGGTAGGCAGCCCAGGGTGGGTACAGCAGTTCTGCAGTCATCAGAGAACAAAGTTCCTTCTTTCTCCACCACCATCTAATACATGCCTTATATCATCAAAGTCCAAGATGGCTATTGAAGCTCCTCTCACCACATCTGCATTTCAGGTATCAGGAAGAAGGAATGGAGAAGGACCTTCTGGCAGAGTCAATACTCTTTGCAGAATCTTCCCAAAAGGCCCACATAGTACTTCCATTTGCATCTCATTGACCAGGATGTAGGCACATGATCACACCTAGCTGCAAGGGGCACTGGGAAGTGCCGCTTTTTCACTGGATGCATGACCACCCCAAATAAAGTTGGCATTGTGTTACTAAAGAAAGGGAAAATGGATATTGCACCTTGTGCAAATTATTTAACTTCTCCAAATTTTAGTTTTGTCATTTGTAAAATGGGAACAATGGTTCATACCTCATACAACTCTCTGGAAGTTTATATGAAATAAGCCTAAAAACTACTAACCCAGTGCCCAACGCATACTAAATAAAGATAAGCTGTTATAAGAAGGAAAAATATATATCTCTGAATACTTTTAAAAATAAGCTAGATAAAACCAAATGGCACAAAAAGAAGAAAAAAAATCCCTGCCAAAAAAGTACTGATTAACTTCAGAAAGAAACCTTCTCCACCTGCAGGTTTCTTCCACCTTTTCATGGCTTTGGCCCTCTTTATCTCAACTGATTCTCAGCTGACAAAGTTCCAGTTTTAAATATCGCATCACCCTGCTTTGCTACTAACAAAGGGCCACTGTGTCTCGGTGGGGACATCCCAAACTCACTCTCCTAAAGCTTTCTGGTTTCACCCACCATCCAACTTCTGTCCATCTACGTCCAGTATTCTAGACCAGTGGATTGTGAACCTGGCTGATCCTAAAAATCACTCACTTGCAGAGTTCTGTAAAAATAGACTCTCAGTCTCCACCCCAGCAATCAACCCAAAAAACTTCTATATCTGCCTCACCTGTGTCAAACTGACCTTGGGTTTTTTGGACTAAATGACTCAGCAACTTGAACATTTACATAATACAAGTGAATGTAGTTTGAAACATAAACATGGTTTGAATGCTACTAGGAGCCAGGCACTGTTCTAAGCACTTTGCATGGACTAACTCATGTAGGTACTATTATTCCCCTTTATACAATCAGGAAACAGTCACAGAGAGGATAAGCAACTTGCTCAAGGTCACACAGCTAATAAATGGGGGAACTGGGAGTGGGGATTCAAGCCCAGGCACTCTGGCTTCTGAGAGTCTGTGCACTTAACCTTTATCCTCCACCACCCTCCCATCTCCCAGGTTTGTATTAAACAGTCATGGCACTTCAATACATATTATTTAAAAATTCGAACAGACTTCCTCCTAGCATCTATCAGTAAATTGCAAGAAATTCTAATTCATGATCATTTACCCTCCCAAGCACGTGGGTCACAGATAAGCCTGATATAACAGTATTTCAAGGCAGCCATCAAAAATGGTGGTGACAGGGCTTCCCTGGTGGCACAGTGGTTAAGAATCTGCCTGCCAATGCAGGGGACACGGGTTCGAGCCCTGGTCCAGGAAGATCCCACATGCCGCGGAGCAGCTGAGCCTGTGCACCACAACTACTGAGTCTGCACTCTAGGGCCCGTGAGCCACAACTACTGAGCCTGTGAGCCACAACTACTGAGCCTGTGAGCCACAACTACTGAAGCCCGTGCACCTAGAGCCCGTGCTCTGCAACAAGAGAAACTACCACAATGAGAAACCCGCGCACCGCAATGAAGAGTAGCCCCTGCTCGCCGCAACTACAGAAAGCCCGTGCACAGCAACAAAGACCCAACACAGCCAAAAATAAATAAATATATATATTTTTTTAAATGGTGTTGACCAGTGGTTGAGAATCTGCCTGCCAATGCAGGGGACACGGGTTCGAGCCCTGGTCTGGGAAGATCCCACATGCTGCGGAGCAACTAAGCCCGGGCACCACAGCTACTGAGCCTGCGCGACTGGAGCCTGTGCTCCGCAACAAGAGAGGCCACCACAGTGAGAGGCCCGCGCACCGCAATGAAGAGTGGTCCCCGCTTGCCGCAACTAGAGAAAGCCCTCGCAAAGAAACAAAGACCCAACACAGCCAAAAATAAATAAATTAATTTAAAAAAAAAAAAGAAAAATCTTAAAAAAAGAAATATGGTGTTGACAATGTTCACTGCAGCTCTATTTACAATAGCTAGGACATTGAAGCAAGCTAAGTGTCCATTGACAGATGAATGGATAAAGAAGATGTGGCACATATATACAATGGAATATTACTCAGCCATAAAAAGAAACAAAATTGAGTTATTTGTAGTAAGGTGGATGGACCTAGCAGCTGTCATACAGAGTGAAGTAAGTCAGAAAGAGAAAAACAAATACCCACGCTAACACATATATATGGAATCTAAAAAAAAAAGTTCTGAAGAACCTAGGGGCAGGACAGGTATAAAGACGCAGATGTAGAGAATGGACTTGAGGATATGGGGCGGGGGAAGGGTAAGCTGGGACGAAGTGAGAGAGTGGCATGGACAATATACACTACCAAATGTAAAATAAATAGCTGGTGGGAAGCAGCCGCATAGCACAGGGAGATCAGCTCGGTGCTTTGTGTCCACCTAGAGGGGTGGGATAGGGAGGGTGGGAGGGAGACGCAAGAGGGAGGCGACATGGGGATATACGTATGCATACAGCTGATTCACTTTGTCATAGAGCAGAAACTAACACACCATTGTAAAGCAATTATACTCCAATAAAGATGTTTTTTTAACAAATGGTGTTGAAACTATATTTTTATGTGGTATATGTTCACTATGACCGATACTCTTTATGTGAAGAAATATATCCACACACACATATATACACATACACACTGCGTATGACTATAGAAAGTCTGGGAGAAAACACAGCCAGGTGTGACAGTTAATTCTGCGTGGTAACATCACTCTTTTTAATTTATCTGAAATAAGCATTTGAATTTTATTTAATAGAAAAATTGTGAAAATTTACGTATTTTGAAGCAAAAGCAATGGAAGACAATGACTATATCCCGTCTGTTTTCTCAGAGAGTCTTACGAGCTCTTCATTTTAACATTCCTCCTGTAAGACCCTTTAAAAGGAAATCTGATGGAAGTATGGGATTACAGGTGTGTTTGTATGGTGGCGGAGCTATTGGTTTCAGAGTCTAGCAGATACAGGTTTAAATCCCAGCTGTAAAGCTTCCTGGCGGAGACACAGATATAAGACAGGTCACCGATTGGTCCATCCTCACTCAGGCGTCTGTGTAAAGGTCCAGGGGCCGAGGCGTTTCGCAAAGCTGAGCACATATATACAGTGGGTGATATAAGGTAGCAGCTGTGCCGAGCAAGCGGCTGTCATCATCAGAACGTAACTCAGAATTGTTAAATGCCAATCACAAACCCAGCACCTTTTTTGGCTCATAATAAAGATTGTAAATAAATTACTACTTAGAGTTGAGCATCCACTCTTGTGAAGAGATCCGAAGAAAGGAAAAGGTCAGGCTGCCCTCGGGAATCCAGCCGAAGTTGGTTTAAGGTATTGTTCCTAGTTCAATGCATGTATGTTACGTGGGACAGGCAATCCCTCTAAGCCTTGGCCTACCAGCTTCTGAACCTTCTCTTTTCCAAAACACAGGTTTCTGTGTGGTCATACCCTGTTGTTCCTTTCTGCTGCCTCTGTGGTCGGCTGCTTCCATCTTACCCCTGGCCGTGCCCACCTCTTGTGCATCGCTGGAGGCCCCTAAGCCCTTCCCTCCTCACTCTGCTTCCATCCGGCTGCCTTCCCTCCAGCACTGCTGAACCTGCCGTCTCGGAGGTCAGGGTGACACCCTCATTGCCAAGTCCAGGGTTCAGCCTAATCTTTCTGGACCTTCTTGATTCATTGTCACTCTCGCCATGGGTCCAGGTACCTTCCTTTCAGTCTACAAACATGCCCCAATCTCCGGTAGCCTTAAAAAATAATAAGAAAATGGGGCTTCCCTGGTGGCGCAGTGGTTGAGAGTCTGCCTGCCGATGCAGGGGACACGGGTTTGTGCCCCGGTCCGAGAGGATCCCACATGCCGCGGAGCGGCTGGGCCTGTGAGCCATGGCCGCTGAGCCTGCACGTCCAGAGCCTGTGCTCCGCAACAGGAGAGGCCCCAACAATGAGAGGCCGGTGTACCGCAAAAAAAAAAAAAAAAAAAAAAAAAAAAAAAAAACCACACCATATTACTAAAAAACTTCCAGATACATGTTAACTTTTATTTTTTTAATATTTATTTATTTATTTATTTGGCTGCGCTGGGTCTTAGTTGTGGCATGTGGGATCTTTCAGTTGCGGCATGCGGGATCTAGTTCCCTGACCAGAGATCGAACCCTGGCCCCCTGCATTGGGAACATGGACGGAGTCTTAGCCACTGGACCATCAGGGAAGTCCCAACTATTTGCTTTTATGCTAGAAAAATGAGAAAGAAAACATGTGTTTTCAAAACCTTAGGAGAAATTCAGAACATTCTCTGCAGGCTGATATAGATTCCCACAGGCACTGTTTATTATCTACTTGTGGGCATCTCCTTTGCAAGCTGACTATTACACTTTCAAGCACAGAACCCAAAGAATGTCTGCATTTTTGGTATCTTTGTGATCATTGCTTTTGCCTCTGACATTAGTAATTATTAAGAGAGATTCACCATTCCTAGAACCAGTTATTGCCTAAAAAGTAAGAGGCACTGAGCAATAGTACGAATAATTAAGTTTTAAAGAATCAGAATCTTCTTCTTTCTTTTTAAATAGATAATGTATTCATATAGTTCAACATTCAAAAGATCAAAGAGTGTACTACAAAAATTTTTCTTCTGCTTTGTCCTTTAAGAGATCTTCTGGTTATACAAAAGAATACGTACACATATGCGTTTTTTCCTACTGCCTGCTTTTTGCTAGATCCCACTATACACCCTATCTTGCACCTAGCTTTTTTCACCTAACAATCTATTTTCACCTAACAATCAATACATAAAGAAAATTTTATTTGTTACTTTATTTGTTACATTATATAGATATACCACAATTTATTTAACCACTTCCCTACTCATGGACATATAGGCTGCTTCCAATATTTTGAAACTCAAACAGTGTTGTAAGGAATAACCTTACTTACATCATTTTGCACATGTGCCAGAATATCTGTAGCATAAATTCCTAGAAATGGATTAGCTGAGCCAAAGGGTATGTTCATTTGTGATTTTGTTAGCTATGGCCAATGTTCTTTCTAGGGAGGTTGTTGTAGCAATTCGCCCTCCCACCAGCTTCCTTGCGTCTCCACTAACAGTGTCAGCTGACTTTCTAGGCTTTGCCAATTTGGAAGGTGACGAATAACATCTCCATGGATTCACGCTTGCATCTTTCTTATCATGAGTATGGTTGCACTTTTCTTTTTCAAGTCCTTGGTGCTATTTATATGTTCCTCTCTCTCCGTATAAAATCATGAGAACAACGACAATGATGATAGCAAACACTTACGGAGTGGCTTACATCTCCCACGTATATCACAGACATCTCATTTATGCCTCTCAGCAGTTCTGTGCTGTAGGGACTGTTATGATCCCCAAATTACAAATGGGGAGACTGAGGCTTGGAGAGTGGAAGGGGCTGGCCCCAGAGTCTCAGAGCAGCAAGCAGCAGGGCCAGGGCTTGAACCCAGGCTTCTCTGACCACAAAGCCCCTGTTCTTTTTTTTTTTTTTTTTTGCAGTACGTGGGCCTCTCCCAGTTGTGGCCTCTCCCGTTGCGGAGCACAGGCTCTGGACGCGCAGGCTCAGCGGCCATGGCTCACGGACCCAGCCGCTCCGCGGCATGTGGGATCCTCCCAGACCGGGGCACGAACCCGCATCCCCTGCATTGGCAGGCGGACTCTCAACCACTGCGCCACCAGGGAAGCCCCAAAGCCCCTGTTCTTAAACACAAGGCAGCTTCACCTACTACCCAACAAACACAGCAAAAGTAGAGACCTTGGGGCGCTGACTCTCAGATTACCTCCCTGAGATTCCAAAGAAGTCGGAGATGAGGCACTGACTGGAGCTCCCGGAAATGCAGCCACGAGAGCTGAGTAAGTGGGCAACTGCGTGGATACTAGTTCACAAATAGCAACCTCAGGCCTACAAGTAAGGAAGAAGTAAAGTTCATCCAGTCAGCAAATACTTACTGAACATCTACTGTGTGCCGGGCAGTGTTCCAGGCATTCAGACACAGCAGCGAACAAAACAAACCAGGTCCCTGTTCTCATAAAACTTACGTCAGACAATAAATAAACAAGAAAAAAAAAAAAGGATAGTAATAAGTACTATTCGGCGAGTTAAAACCGTGTGATTTGGTAAAGAGGGGCTATCTTGGATTGGTCAATTGGCGAAGGTTTCTCTAAAGGAAGTGCCAGTTACACTGAGAAATAAATGGTATGGGGGAAGCAGCTATTGAAGTTCAGGGGAAGAGCATTTCAGACAGAGGAACAGCCAGTGCAAAGGTGACAGGTTGGGAGCAAGCTGGTGCATCTGCAGCCGGGAGAGCCTAGAGGCAGGGGGAGGGGAGGCTCTGGCAGAGGCGGGGGGGGGGGTGGTGGTGACAGGTGTGACCAGATCTCACCTCAGGGCTCTCTGGATCAGGAAAGAAAACTTGGCTTACACTGTGTCCAGTGGGAAGCTATGAGAGGTTTAAACTGGTGGGGGAAGGGGGGGCTGGGGAGAGGAGGGTGTGTATGTGTGTGACATAATCTGATTTAATTGTTTTTGAAAACAATCACTCTGGCTGCTAGGAGGAGAGCAGATTATGGTGCAGCGAGAGAGTAAGGACGGAGACCAGTTGGAGGCTATTGAGGCAGCTTGGACCAGAGATCACAAAGGCTTAGACCTCAGTAGTACTACTCAAACTTTTTTTTTTTTAATGGTTAAGATGGTACATTTATCTTATTTTAATTAATTTTGGGGGGCGCACCGTGCAGCTTGTGGGATCTTAGTTCCCAGACCAGGGATGGAACCTGGGGCCACGTCAGTGAAAGCACTGAGCCCTAACCACTGGACTGCCAAGGAAGTCCCAGTGCCACTCAAATTTTAGAGGGCATCAGAATTCTCTGGAGGGTCCCATCCTCAGAGTTTCTGATTCTGGAGAAGGCGCCAAGATTTTTGCATTTCTAACAAGCTCCCAGGTGACACTGGTGCTGCTGGTCTGCCAATGGCACATTGAGTAGCATTGGACTAGACTGGAGATGGAAGAAGTGGATAGATTTCAATATATTTTGGAGGCAGAGTCAACGGGATTTACTGATGGATTGATTGCACCTGGCGGGGACAAGTGAAAGAGAAGAATCAAGATGACTTGGGGTTTTGGTTAAGCAACGGAGGAAACAATTACAGGCATATACTGAGAGTAGAAAATAGAAGGAGGGGCCGATGGAAGGGGAGAAAAACAAGAATTCTGTTTTCGGCATGTGAAGTTTGAGAGGCCTGGGAGGCACCCTAACGTTCACCGGGTGGTGAGTTCTGGTGTTGGAGCGAAAGGTCAGGACTGGGGAGACCTCAGCATAAAGATGAAATTTAAAGTGATGGGACTGGATGAGATGGGCCAGGGAGAGATCGGACTTGGGGAAGAGAAGGAGCAGGGAACTTAGGTCTGGGCATCCAACACCTAGAGGTCAGGAAAAGCAGAGGGATCAGTGGGCAGGAGGACAACCCAGAGACTTAATGTCATTCACACCAGGGGCAGAAAGCCTTTCAGAAATGACGGAATGGTCAGCCATGGGGCTGGAAGCAAGGTGTGGTATGAGAGATCCAGAGAACAGAGGAGAGCACCCTCTGGGCAAAGAAAAGAAGAACCAGCAAAAGTGACTGAGGAACTTCAGAATCTGTAGCTCTTTGAATCCTCAGATGGATTCTTCGAGAGTTGTGATTAACAATCAACTCAAAGCAAAAGGCCCCATGCTTTTCTTTTTGGGAAAGCAGAGAAGTGAAGAAACGTCAGATATATTACAGCTGTCTCTCCAGCCAGCCTCCTGTCCTGGAGGGGTGGTGCCTTTGAGGAGGGAAAGAAACAGACTGAGTTCCGGGAACTGGTCCTGGAAAGGAGAATATAAGTAGGAAGATGTCTTGGGATTCAAATATGACCATAGATGGCTTCTCAAACAGACAGGCTGTACCATTCTGGAAACTTCTCTACTTCCACCTCAAAGAAACAAGCATCCCTTCTCCCATCCGAGAGCGGTTCTTCAGCCAGTGTTTGTGAGCCCTGGCTCCAGTGGCTGTCTCCTCCCTCGTCTGTATTTTGATGGCTTCCTCTAGCCTGGCTCCTTCCCCTCAGACTACAATAATGCCACTCCAACCTAAAAGAAATCTCTGTTCCTCCACCCTTCCTCCCCTGCGGCTCCTGCTTTCATTGCTTTTACCCCAAACTTCCTACACCAATGCTCATGCTTCCTCACTTTCTTTCTCATCTGCACTCACTGGAATTTGGCTTGGGTCCCTGCCACGGTCTCCAAAGCCATGGCCACGTCCTAGTCATCCAACCTAGGGCCTGCTCCCCCAGGCCCTTACTTCAGGCCATCTCCCTGCTGCATTCACACAATGGCCACACACTCCTTCTGGAAACTCTTGCATCCTCCTCTCACCAGCCCACACAATGCTCTCCCCTCCCTCAGTGTGGCCCCGGGGGGGGCACTACTCTGCATTCTGTAACTGGTGGTCTCATCTCCTTCTCTGCCCTCTCCCGGATGATCTCCTCCAGACCCTTCCAAGATCGCCTGGCTGTGATCTGATGACTGATGACAACTTACACTAGTATTTCCAGCTGCCCATGTGAGATTTTCTTCAGGCATGTCAAAGATGTCCAAAACAAAACCTAGATCCACAGTTTGCACTTAATAAATGGATATTAAGTACATGTTTACTGAATGAACTGTTTTCTCCTTGCCCACTCCTGACTCCTACTTGTTAAAGGGAAAACAATAAGCAACAAACCAAACACAGATATGTCTTCCCCTTCTGTCTGGACTAGTGGAATCACCTCACACCCTCCTCTCTCATACATCTAATGGCTCACATGATCTTGTTGATTCTATCTCCAAAATGTTTCTGGAATGATTCCTCTTTTCTCCTTTCCGTTCCTACTATGCTGCAATTATCCTCTTCCCAGCTGCCTAACACTAGCCTAACTCAGTGGTTCTCAAAGCTGGCTACACATTAGAATCACCTGGGAGATTTTGAAAATCCTCACGCCCAGCCTCCACCCCAGATTAATTCAATCAGAATGTCTGAAGGTGAAGCTGGAGCACTGGTATTTCTAAAAAGCTCTACAGGTAATCATAACATGCAGTCCGATAAGAGAACCACAGATAGTTTCCTTCGCCAGTATCCAGTATTTCCCTCCCCACCGCCACCCCCCAATCAGATCTGACCTTAACATTCTTCTGCTGTAAAACTTCAGATGACTTCCTATGTCTTACAGCAGGATTCTTAACTTGGAATCCAGTTTTAAAGGATCTGTAAACCCCATTAAATTATATGCAAAATCTCGTATGTATGGAGAAGACTCCTCCGTTCTCAAAGGAGTGTGATTCAAGAAAGGTAAAGGACCATTAGCTGGGTAGTAGTTAATAGTGATTCAACACTTACTGTGTGCCAGGCACTGTGCTAAGCACTTTACATATACCAGCTTGTTAACATTCAAAACTAACCCGTCAGTATGAGCATCACCCCCATTTTACAGATGATGGTTAAGTAACGTCCCCAAGTCAACAAACCCTTGGAGTCTGGACTTAACTTGCAACCGGAGCTACTCTTTACCACCTCCCTGGTTTGCAGGACCAACCCACACCCTTTAGTGGAGCAAACAAGGCCTCCTCTATCTGCCTAATTAGAGGCAGCCCTCGTCCCCCACCAGGCTCCAGCCGCCCACTCCTCTCCACTCCCTCGCCCACGCCTCTGTCCCCCTTCAGGCTGTAGCCACTCCCTGGAATGTCCTCTCTTCTTCCCTGCCATGTAGAATCCTAGTTACACTTCAGGGCACAGCACAAATGTCCCCTGCAATTCTCTGAAACCCTCTCTCCTCTCTGACACTTTCCTAGAAGACACTGATGATGGTGCTTTCAGCAGCGGATGATAGATAGTGGTGTTCACGCCTCACCCCTGCCAGGCAGTTCTTTGAGGGAAAGGACTGCTTCTTGTTCACCTGCAGCTCCCCCAACATCTTGCAGTGCCCTGGCCCACGGGAGGGGCTCAATGAACATTTGTTGAAAAATAACACAAGTTAAGTGTCCTTTCTACTTACTAGGGAGTACCCAGGTTCTAAATACAGGGAGTAGGCCTTTGTCTTGTGAGAATGACGTTGGGGAGGTTCTTATGTTGCCAGGATGTCCCCACAGATCTCATCGGGTTATTGTTAAGATTAGATGAAATAATTCTTTAGAAGCCTTTGCATTGTTAAACACACTATGAAAAAGAAGGCCTGATTATTAACTAATTCTCTGCTCACGTCCAGTGGCTAACGGACCATTATGAATGCCAGGAAATACAGATTTAACAGCCACCAGCTATATGCCTTAAAACAAATGTCTGTCATCGCATTGGCATCTCCTGCTCCGAAAAAAACAATTTCCTCATTGCTGTGGCATTCTGCACAGCTGAAAGAGCCACACCAGTAATGCCTGACTGCATTAATACTTACTATAAATTAGTTATATAAAACACGTCTCAAGTGTCTTGAGAGGTTCAAACAAAATTGCTTTTTACAGGGATGAGAGAAAAAGGCATCAGAAGTGTAGTTCTGCATATGTGGAGTATTATGAAGCTTCCTGATGTTGGTGGTATCCTACTGAGGGAACCCTAAAATAGAGCACTTGGGAATGAATGAGATAAAATTGGTCTTTTAATGAAAATTATCAAATTGTGTCAAATTCATGAGGTTTGATCCTAATTTTGAATGTTCTCATACTTTCTAAGCACTCTTAAAGGTTACCCTAGCTTGCCCCACTTGCTAATGAAAGACTGGGATATTTCATTTGTGGGGAGTGATTTCCAAGCCCAATCCTACAGGCTGGTGGCAGAGAAAATTGTTAAACTGTTGCTAGCATAATATACCAGGCATAATAAAGTGTGAGTCATTTGGCAACTCACCAAAAAAAGAAAGAAAGAAAGAAGAAAGAAAATCAAAAACTTTAAAGGCTACAAAGAAAGGATGAAAGGAGACCTCACCTGAGTCCCCATCAATGGACAACTATATCTAAAAACTTTATATTGTGTCTATAAGTCTGTGCTCACATGCATGTACTCAAAGTAGAATATTAAAAGAAAGCCTCAAATTGTAGGCAAGGATCACAAAGACCCTACCAATTCCTGACCTCATCCAATTCTTTTTAGACAAGAGTATGATGAATGTAATAGTTAAGAGTTCTGGCTTGGATGAACCGGTTTGCAGGGCAGAAATAGAGACACAGATGTAGAGAACAAACGTATGGACACCAAGGGGGGAAAGTGGGGGGAGGGGTGGTGGTGGTGAGATGAACTGGGAGATTGGGATTGACATGTATACACTGATGTGTATAAAATTGATGACTAATAAGGACCTGCTGTGTAAAAAAAATAATTAAATAAAATTCAAAAATTCAAAAAAATAAAATAAAAAAGATCATTATTACTGGAAAAAAAAGAGTTCTGGCTTGGAAGTCAAACTGTTGGGTTTCAGTCCCACTTTTTTTTTTAAAATAAATTTATTTATTTTATTTATTTATCTTTGGCTGTGTTGGGTCTTCGTTGCTACGCATGGGCTTTCTCTAGTTGTGGTGAGCAGGGGCTTCTCTTGTTGTGGAGCACGGGCTCTAGGCATGAGAGCTTCAGTAGTTGTGGCACGTGGGCTCAGTAGTTGTGGCTTGCAGGCTCTAGAGCACAGGCTCAGTAGTTGTGGTTCACAGGTTTAGTTGCTCTGTGGCATGTGGGATCTATCGCAGACCAGGGCTCGATCCCGTGTCGCCTGCATTGGCAGGCAGATTCTTAACCACTGCACCACCAGGGAAGCCCTCCACTTCTACTTCTGATGGCAGTAGAGATCTCTATTTGTCCTGTAGTATCCATTCTCCCTTTCTTCCCTGAATTTTTAATGGACATGTGGCCAAGGTGAAGACTACATTTCCTAGCGTCCTTTGCAATAAGGTATAGCCATGTGACCACATTCTGGCCAATGGACTGTGAACATAACTTCCAAGTCATCCCCTTAAAAGGGGCAGGTTTCCCCTCCATTTTCTTTCTTCCTCTGTTGAAATACAGAAGTGACATTGCTCCTTGCTCCATCTGTGACATGGAGGAATAGGGTACCCCCTCTGATAAGGCAGAGCAACATGAAAGAGGCCTGGTCCCCAACAAGGTTGAGCTACCTTATCAGCCCCAGCCAGATCAGGATGAGACTGACATGAGAGAGAATTAAACGTCTCTCTTGTCTAAGCCATTGTTACTTTGGGCCTTGTTAGTAGCAAAATTGATATCCTACTAGAGTAACTGTGATTAAAAAGCAAGTTACTTGGGGCTTCCCTGACGGCACAGTGGTTAGGAATCCACCTGCCAGTGCAGGAGACACGGGTTCGAGCCCTGGTCCAGGAAGATCCCACAAGCTGCGGAGAAACTAAGCCCGTGCGCCACAACTGCTAAGCCTGTCCTTTAGAGCCCTTGAGCCACAACTACTGAGCCTGTGCGCCACAACTACTGAAGCCCGTGCACCTAGAGCCCGTGCTCTGCAACAAACAAGGCCACCACAACAAGAGGACTGCACGCACCGCAGCGAAGAGCAGCCCCTGCTCCCTGCAACTAGAGGAGGCCCGCGGGCAGCAACAAAGACCCAATGCAGCCAATAAATAAATAAATAAATAAATAAATAAATAAATAAAATAAGTTTTTTTAAAAAGTTACTTAACCTCTATGGGCTTCAGTTTTCTCATCTGTAGAATATGGAAAATACAATGACAATAACAAAAACAATAATAAAAATACCTTCCTCATAGGGATAGGGCATGTCAATTGACTAGATGAGTTTCTGGCTCATGGTGAGAACTCATATAAGTGTTAGCTATTATTACTAAAGTAAAATTATCGAATGCCTATTATATGCACGGCATGATTGTAGCCTCTGGTAGTTGTAAGTTCATCCTCTATACAGCCTTCCTCTTCTCATTGGTATATGAATATCTTTGTTCAACTACTAAACACTATTATATTTGGTGTGTATCAATTGTATCCCCTGAGTATCGCATGGTGTATTTTTTTAAATAGCTATCCTGTGTAGATTTCACAGTATGACTTTCATTAGTTAAGATCCAGAAGAAGCTTAAAGTTAATCACGAAGGGTGGTATGTATAGACTCGAGGGAATTCAGTGATAGGCAGCTTTGAGATTCCATTAAAATCAGGATTTATGTTTATAATAGGAAGCTGAGAGTTCACACGGGTAAGCTCAATATATTCAGAGCTGATTTCCTCTCCCAGGCCCTCCCCAAACTCAATCCTCCTCCTTTATTATTACAATCCATTTTACCCACCAAAAAGAACTCAGCCCCAAGCACTGAAATCAGAAACCTATATGTGTCCCCAAGCCCTCGGGGCTGAGCTGCTTCTGGTGTGTGAAGTGACGCAATGCTCCTCCCAAAGGCACTCATGTCTGCAACCTGCAAAGAACTTTCTGGAAGGAAACAGTGAGACCTAGGGCCTCTCTTTACAATATAAAAGTTAATATAATATCCCTGCTGGACTTGGGCTGAGGTTGGCTGGCGGGAAAGAACAGAACTGTCCCCCAGGGGGCTCAGGGTCAGAGTGGGGTTCTGTTCTGGAGAGCTGACTCTGGGAACCGTACCAGAGCTGGTGCCCTGTGGTCCAGCCACTTGACCCCATGGGTGAGCCCAGGGAAAATGGCTAAGAGTGCGGGTCCTCTTGGCTGTGGAGTGGTCGCATCTAAGCATCACACAGGGCATCTCCCTCCTCAGCCTGAGACTGGGAGCCTCAGCGATGCCTCATTTTCTACTGTGTTCAGGGTCTGGCCTAGACTGCTGTGGCTGGCTGGCATTCGTGCCTCAGTTACTGCAATAGGTCCAGGGATGGATGGAGCCTCCTGAGGAGATGAGGCCTCCCCACTAGATGACTTCCTGCTTGGGGCCCTTATACCTTTAGCCACTGCAGAGGAGAAGGGCTTATCAGTAGACATAATGGTAACCAGGACTGACTCCTTAAGACCCAATGAGCTCCCCTGGGGTTGTTTTGTAAACGTATTCTATGAAGGACCCTCCAAAAGGAAAGGAAATAAAAGGAGGAAGGGAAGAATGTATCGTCATATTTGCTTGAATGCACATTTTTAAATATCTCTGGAAGGACACATAAGAAACTAGAAACAGTGGTTACCCTTTGCAGGTCCGGGTGGGAATTGAGCAGATGGGGGAGAAGTGAGAGGAACGCTCTTCACTGTCTTCCTATCCTGTCTTGAATTTTGAAGCATCTGTGAAACTGAAGTCAAAAAATAAAATAGAATAAATTAAAATCATAGTAAAGTAAAACGATGTCTTCAGATAATATAGGGAGGCTGAGCAAGGATGCCTAGAGAAGAGAAAGGAGCGGGGAAGCAGCTACAGACCCCATTCCCCTTGCAAGTCTGGGGTTCCCACAGCTTTGTCACAAGAAGGGGGCGTGGGAGGACCGGCTGTCTTTCAGCTCTGCAGAGCCGAAAAGAGATGTGACCTCATTTTGGACCTCGAGCTAGTAAAATAGCTACAGTTATTACCTTGTCTCTGCTGCCTCTGAAATGGCCCTTGCGTCTGGGCTTTCTTCGCCTCTCACCTTGGTTTCTCGGACAACCTTCCAGCTGGCTTCCTTGTGCCAAGCTTCTAATCCCTCAAATCCATCCACCAATCTTTAAATTTTTTTACAGAAATGAAAACCTGATTGTGCCCCTCCAGGAGCCCTCCGTGGTTAACGTCCTCCCGCAGTTGCCCATGGGGCACATGATAACACCTAAATTCCTTCGATATTCTTGCAGGATCTTGCCACTCTCCCACTCACCCTGCTCTACCCACACCTGGCTGCTTGTGAATTTCTGGATGGCTCATCATGTCATGCTTTATGGCTTTCCATATGCCGTCCCTTCCCCCTGAAGTCCCTCTTTGTGTTTTGTCGCCCTGGAAAACTCCATTCTTCCGTCAGGATTCGGTTGAAATGTCATCTTGTCTCTGTGACCCATGATGGCCCCTCTTGCCCCCAGGCCTGACCCCGGTCACCCCAGAACACATTGAACACATGACTATTAACATTTACTTTAATCTATTTGTATTATTTCCACATTTTTATCAGACTCTCAGCCTCCTGAGAGCAGGAGTTATGCCTTATTCTTCTTTGTATTTCCAGTAGATGGAAGAAACTGGGGTTATAAATGGATGACAGTTTTGTTCTGAATTAAATCCTCAGGATGGGCCACAGAGGACAACTGTTAAGGTACCCTGAGGTTAGGCTTGCCTTCCAGAACTCTGTGACGTTGGCTCTGTCCCTGTCTAAATGATGAAGCTTAAACACTGAAATTGGCTCTATCCCTGACTAAACAATGATTGGAGTTTAAACTCTAACCAAATAAATCCTTAGCTCACTTTTTTTTTTAATGCTTAAGTATTGAAGGAGATGTGGCCTTATATCAAGGAACAAAGTGGTTTTATGTACTGTGTGAATGCTCTGAAAGTCAGGACATGTCTCATTCCTTAGTAACAGCACAGTGATACTGTAGCAACAGGTAGGGTCCAATAGCAACCGTGTGTGGACAGATTCACATTGGAGGAGCTCCAAGGAGTAGACTAGTGGTGTTTTCAGTTCCAGTTTGGAGAGCCAAGTGTGGTTCTCACATGGTACTCCTCTCTGTAGGGTAGTTATAGTGGCTGTCAATGGAATTATAAACTGCTTAGATGAAACCCCACAGAACTTTTTATATACTTTTTTTGGTGATTTTAAAAAAATGGTACTGAAATATACATTAAAAAATTTATCATTTTAACCATTTAAAAGGTATAGTTCAGGGGCTTCCCTGGTGGCGCAGTGGTTGAGAGTCCGCCTGCCGATGCAGGAGACACGGGTTCGTGCCCCGATCCGGGAAGATCCCACATGCCGCAGAGCGGCTGGGCCTGTGAGCCATGGCCGCTGAGCCTGCGCGTCTGGAACCTGTGCTCCGCAACGGGAGAGGCCACAACAGTGAGAGGCCCGCGAAAGGCAAAAAAAAAAAAAAGGTATAGTTCAATGGCGTTAAGTACATTTGCAATGTTGTGTAACCACTATCCACTTCCAGAACTTGTCCATCACCCCAAACAGAAACTCTTTCCTCATTGAGCTTTCCATTCATCTCCCCCTCCAGCTCCCAACAACCTTCATTCTACTTTCTCTCTCTATGAATTGGCCGATGCTAGGTACCTCATACAGGTAGAATCATATAATATTTGTCCTTTTGTGTTTGACTTATTTCACTTAGCATAATGTTTCCAATGTTCATCCATGTTTTAGCACGTGTCAGAACTTCATTCCTTTTTATGGCTGAATAATATTCCATCATATGGGTATACCACAATTCATCCATTCATGCATTGATACACATTGTTTCCACGTTTTAGCTATTGTGAATAATGCTGCTATGAAAATGGTGTACAAGTATTTGAGTCCTTGCTGTCAGTTCTTTGGGGTATATACCTAGAAGTGCAATTGCTGTACAGTATGGTAATTCTATGTTTACCTTTTTGAGGAGCTGCCAAACTATTTTCCACAGCAGCTGCACCAGTTTACATTCCCACAAACAATGCACAAGGGTTCTTTCTTTCTTTTTTCTTTTTTTTTTTTTTTTGCGGTACGCGGGCCTCTCACTGTTGTGGTCTCTCCCATTGTGGAGCACAGTCTCCGGACACGCAGGCCCAGTGGCCATGGCTCACGGGCCCAGCCGCTGCACGGCATGTGGGATCTTCCCAGACCGGGGCACGAACCCGTGTCCCCCGCATTGGCAGGCGGACTGTCAACCACTGCGCCACCAGGGAAGCCCAAGGGTTCTTTCTTTATATCTTTGCCAAGGCTTGTTATTTTCCTTTTTTTTTTTTTTTGGTTATACCCATCCTAATGGGTTTGGTAGTTTTGATTTGCATTTCCCTAACGATGAGGGATGCTGAGCATCTTTTCACGTGCTCATTGGCTCCTTGCATATCTTCTTTGAAGAAATATCTATTCAAATCCTTTGCTCATTTTTTTAATTGGGTGTTTATTTTTTTCTTGTTGAGTTGTAGGAGTCCCTTATACATTCTGGATATTAATCCCTTTCAGATATATGATTTGCAAATATCTTTGCAAAATTTTAAGATTTCATCCAAAAGAAAGTAGTAATGTTATACTTAGCAGCCATCAAAGTGGTGATGCCCAGGCTTTCCAATGCTAAAATGAAAGCTCTGTTACCAGCCGGGCAATACATTTCCCTCCTGTCAGCACCTCAGAAGTGGGGGCAAGCAACCAACAGCAACAGGTGGCAAGAATGAGGGCTCAGCAAGGTCCGGGTGGAAGGGGAAGGATGCCCAGAGCTGCAGTCTTGTTTTAGAGACTCAGAGGGTCAAGGGAACAACCTGGGTTCTCCCTCCCTGTGCCCCTGCTGCCATGGATGTTGACTGGGAAGTCTCTCTTCTGACTCCTTCTAGAGCCTAGTCAGAAACATCCCTTACTGAATTTGCCACCTGGAGGCACCCCCCTCCCCTGCCTCACCTCCTGACCTTGTTCCGCAGTCAGGAGTCATGCAGTTATTTTAGGCCAAGCTTTCTTTTCACTTTGTTTCTGGGGCCTCATTCATCCAAGGCGGACAATGGAGCTGGTAGTGAGACAGCTGAAAGTCCCTGTCTCCCCCAAATAGAGTTGCAGTTAAGAACAAGGGCTCTTGGGTTTCCCTGGTGGTGCAGTGGTTGAGAGTCCGCCTGCTGATGCAGGGGACACAGGTTCGTGCCCCGGTCCAGGAAGATCCCATATGCTGCGGAGCAGCTGGGCCCATGAGCCATGGCCGCTGAGCCTGCATGTCTGGAGCCTGTGCTCCGCAACGGGAGAGGCCACAGCAGTGAGAGGCCCGTGTACAGCAAAAAAAAAAAAAAAACAAGGGCTCAGATGTCAGGTGTAGTATCATTTTTTTTTTTTTTGGCTGCACTGTGTGGATTGCAGAATCTTGGTTCCCCGACCAGGGATTGAACCCCAGGCCATGGCAGTGAAAGCGCCAAGTTGTAACCACTGAACTGCCAGGGAATTCCTAGTAGCGCCATGTTTGAGCTCAGTTTTTGAAGAAACCGGCTGCGTTTGAATCCTGGATCCTCTGTTTATGAGCCCTGTGATCTTGGGAAATCACATCTCTGTGCCTCATTTTTTTCATCTGCCAAAGGGGGATAATAATAGGATCTACATCAGAGGGCCAAGGTGAGGATTAAATGACAAAGTTTCTGGAATGTGCTTAGACCAGGGATGGCACGTTGTGAGGGCTTAATAAGCATTAGTTATTATTATCTTCACTCCCTCCAAGGTTCCTCTTAAGCTCTGGAATTGGCACTTTCCTGTGAGTGACCCTAAATGTTGTTCCTCCTGTGAATTTCTGCTCTGCACCTGTCCAGGATGTCTGACTGCATGTTCTACGAATAGGTGATGATGCTGCCAAAGGGGTCTGGGACTCACCCCCGGTGACATTAGAAACTGAGTCACAGTGCCCAGGTACAAAGCGAGAGAAGAGGGTGTCCCAGGGAAGGTGAATCACTCAGCGCCACCCTCTGCAGAACATCCACAACACTCTGTGACATATTCCTTGACCACCGACAATAACATCGTCCTCACCTGGGAACTTGACATAATTTCAGTGTTCTAGCCCAGAGCCAGTTACAGCAGCAGCAACCCAGCCACGAATAGGTCTGGCATGCCCGGGAATAGATGCTTGAATGCATACCCTGACTCAGTCACTATGTATCACTATGGCAGAGCAGCTAAGAGTGTGGGTACTGGGCTCAGGCGGCCTAGATTCTTACCTGGGCTCTGCTATTCATCAGCTGTGTAACGTGGGCAAGTAGCTTAACCTCTCTGGACCCCAAGTATTATTATCTGTAAAATGGAGATTAGTGTACTAACCACCTCACGTTCTTTTATGAGGATAAAAAGAGTCAATACATGTACCGGACTTAGAACAGTGTCTGGTGTATGGTAAGCACTCTCTTAAAAATGTATGTGATGCTCTGAATTCATGAACCACTAAACGCACAGTAATGGAAGAAAAATGGAACTATCAAAGAGAGACAGATGGAGAGGGTGACCCCAGATCCACCAAGCAGAATGTCTGGCCGTGCGGTGAGGGAGAAGATAGCGTGGTGCCACGCCTTGGTGCTGGCACTCAGTGGAGAGGTTGGCCCTCACTGTTACACGGAGACACCTGAACAGCCGGGCACGGGGAGGACGCCGAGGTTAGGAAGGATAGAGAAGCCCCACAGGGGCTCTTTAGGGGTTACGTATTGGGAGGTACCCCGGATGGGGCATTCATTCCATTCAAAACATCTTGGAAGGGGCTTCCCTGGTGGCGCAGTGGTTGAGAGTCCGCCTGCTGATGCAGGGGACACAGGTTCGTGCCCCGGTCCGGCAGGATCCCACGTGCCACGGAGCGGCTGGGCCCGTGAGCCATGGCCGCTGAGCCTGCATGTCCGGAGCCTGTGCTCCGTAACGGGAGAGGCCACAACAGTGAGAGGCCCGCGTACCGCAAAAAAACAAAACAAAACAAAACAGAACATCTTGGAAGAAGACCAGTTTATATCTGCATATGACTTAAGCAACATCAACTTCATTGTTTCCACCAGCCTTTAGCTGGGAGATGACATTAACACAAGTTCAGAAACTCTTCCCTGGCTCTCCACACCTCTGCCACTTCCAAACTGGGTTAGCCTAAGGCAGTGGCCAAGGGTGCTGCGTTTTATGCTCCTCAACGGGCGGGGGGTCTGCCCTTCTGCCTCCACTTAGTGTCCCAGGAACACCTCCGCTTGGCCCCGTGCTTTCCAGCTACTGGGCTGCCAC
Organism: Mesoplodon mirus; assembly: GCF_964341445.2. NCBI lineage: Eukaryota > Metazoa > Chordata > Mammalia > Artiodactyla > Ziphiidae > Mesoplodon > Mesoplodon mirus. Next base: position 32,612,377 of record NC_138992.1, read on the forward strand.
TTCTCAGGTCTCGGACCCCTTCTGCTTTTGACACTTTGGCAATGACTGCCTTCCTGGTTCAACTGGCATCTCCTGGCACCCACCCTTGTTAAATCTATCAGCCTGAAGCAGCAGTGCACCCTGATGCTGCAAAGCTCAGGGCTCGAGAATCAGGTGAGAGTTCAAAGTTGCTTTCAGTTCCTACTGGCCATGTGAGTTCCTACTGGCCACGTGGCAAACGACTCCATCTCTCAGAGCCTTAGTTTCCCCATCAGCAAGATGGGAATCACCGGTACCTTCCAGCACTGTGGTGAGGGTTACAGGAAATAAAGAAGTGTTCAGTGCATACCTGGCAGTGAGTGCTGGATAAATGCGAGCTCTTCTCAGCAGGCGTTGGATGGCACATCTAGGCCCTGCAGCTGCTGCTCTTTTGAATCCCCACTCCTCCTCCTTCCTTTCAGGCCGGGCACCAGGTTTTAGGATTAGGGTAATTATGAAGGTGTTGACATCTGGGTGGGGCACAGGTACATTTGGAATTACAAATCAGTTTGTGACAGACTACTTCAGCAGTGCAGATTGTGGGGAGCCATTGGCCCCAGGCAACTAATTGCTGCTGTCTTGTGAAGTAATTTGAGTTGGGGCCCCAAACACTGGGCTCCGTTTCTGGCAGCGGGAAGTGCGCTGACCTGGGCAAGAACTCTAAAGGAACCCACCCACAGGAAGGGGCAGATCCGGTCCCCTTCTGTTCTCCACGTTCCAGCTGGATTACTTGTGAGGGCTGGGGACAACTGAGCCAGAAGCCGGAGGTACTGGGATTTGGTTTTTGGCACCAGGGGAACCAGACCTTAACTGACTGTTGTACCCACTCTTGCAGGGCAAAACAGAACAAAATCCACCACCACCAACCCAGGTGTCTTTGGCCCACGCTGAGCACGGCTACTCTGACGAGGGGTGCTGGTATTTGGTGACCTTTGACAGCACTGGACTGAGCTCTACTTGTCTTCCAGGCAGAAACAAAATAGAGCTTGGGTCCTCTAGCTCAAAGGAAAACAGTCTCTATCTCTTTGAGGTCAACCTCCTCCCTTTTTGCCTAGCACAAAAGGGTCAAAGGTGCCCATGCTTATCGCTCAGCCAAATCCAGCTTTTTGCCGAAAGCAAGCTTTCAGAACTGGCCACTCTCCACTTGTTACAAGTGAACCAGATCATTCTTCCTGGAGTCCCCTTGGAGCCCAAGAGTCCCCAGAGGTCCTTCCCACCAGGAAGCATCAAGTTCTGGCCTCCCAGTTTCATGAAAGTTGGTGTAACGTGGACATGTGCACTACATCACACTTCCTGTGTCAAATCCAAACTGGAGCTTTCTGTTGCATGGGAGGAGGCAGAGGAAAAGGAAAGTTCCCTGTGGCATTTCTAAGCGGGGCTGTGATTATATACACAGGTGTATTATATCCTCTAAAAACAGAACTTGTGACTTTTTTTTTTTTTTGCTTCCGGTTAACCTTCCCTGAAAAATCTCCTAAGTGCCCTTGATATTGGTTTCCCCTCTTTCCCTTTCCCTCATCTTTCCTTAGTGCCTTCTCCTTTGCTCCCCTCTACAGACATTTTTGGAGGCTGGCAAATCATCCCTATCAGGCAATTGCAGAGATTGGATATGGAAGTGAAGATGGTTGGACATACAAACATTGCCACAGCTTCCAATTTTGCACAGTATTTTCTATCAGCCAATGCCTCTCTATGGGAACAGCAAGAGAAATCTGAGCCACTGGCTTATGACTCTTTTCATGTCTTTAATCCTCAAGCCCACCAGCTCTCTGCAGGTCTCTTGGGGCAATCTAGGAAGCAGCCCATTTGACCCAGGCCTCTCTGCTCTGTTCCTCCCACAGTGGTCCAGCAGGACCTGGAGTGACCTAGCGTGCTGACATCAGGACTGGAGCAGTTACAACACTATGGATAAGCATGAGTGTACAAGGGCCCTGGGCTGGCAGGTCCCTAAGGACCAGGCAGCACACAGCTGAGCCCAGGAGAACTGGAAAGGAACAAAAAAAGGAATCCAGAATCTCCCCATCCACAAGTCCTTAGGCATGTGAAATAAAATTAATATTTTAAGGCAAGACAAGAAAACTCTAAACATAAAAATTCTTCTCTGGGGAATTTCCTGTCGGTCCAGTGGATAGGACTCTGCGAGTCCACTGCAGGGGCCATGGGTTCAATCCCTGGTGGGGGAACTGCGATCCCGCATGCCACGTGGTGAGGCAAAAAAAAAAAAAATTCATCTCTGCCCTTTGGCCTCCCCTCTCCCCTCACTGTGCATTGTGTATCTGCATTATACTTCAACCAGACCTCCCCCATGAGCAGCGATACCTGCTCAGCCATAAAGAGCAACAAGAAGACAACTCCTTAAAAGATAACATTCTTTCTTGATCTTATAAGGGGTCACATGACCCACCACGATGACGCTTAGATCTGGATTATGTAAACTGTCAATGATACGTCATTTATGTACAGCCCTCTGTCTCAAAAAACTTATATAACTGTGCCTTGACTTCTAACCGGTGGAACAGTTCTCAGAGCTTTCTGATGTGCTCTTCCCGTGTTATAATCCTCAAATTTGGCTCCAGTCAAGTTTTCCGTTTCTTTCTTAGATCAACTGATTAATTTCTCATCGACAGGTACCTTCTTTAAGAGGTGGGTGAGTAGAAACTTCTCTCCATAGAGGGGCTGGGCTGCATCTGAGGGGCTCCCTGCCTTGAGGGGAGACTCAAGAATCCCCTTGGCATGCAGGGAAGCAAGACCTAGAATTTCCCTGGGGCTTTTCCTGAGTCACTCATTCTGCCTCAGCTTTGGCACTGGAGGGGAGGCACCAGAATGGTGTGAAACCCCTCTCTCGCCTCCACGTATCTGCCCCTACCCAAGAAGGAGAAAGCTTTCCTCCTCTTACCTATGGGAACCTTGGACATAAGTGGTTTTAATTTATCTGTTTTCTTTTTCTGTGAGTGCTGGGAGCCACAAAAAACAAAACAAAGCCAGGAGGTTTGTTGTTATTACTATGGAGAATTTTTTTTTTTTTTTTTTTTTTACAGTTAAACAAAGGCGGAGAAGAACCTCTCTAAACTTTTTGCTCAGAGGACTAAACTTGAACTTCCATCCTTGAAGGATTCTTGGAATACTGTTCAGGTAAGCACAGAATCCCCACTCACCCCACAGGGTTTTTAAACTTTGCTGCCCAGCCCCTCCACGCATGCCAAATAGATACTGTGTCCCAATCCAAGAAGCTGAAAGGCTCATGAAGCTTAATCAAAAAATTATCTGAGGGCATCCCTGGTGGCGCAGTGGTTGAGAGTCCACCTGCCGATGCAGGGGACACGGGTTCGTACCCTGGTCCGGGAAGATCCCACATGCCGTGGAGCGGCTGGGCCCGTGAGCCATGGCCGCTGAGCCTGCACGTCCGGAGCCTGTGCTCCGCAACAGGAGAGGCCACAACAGTGAGAGGCCCGCGTACCGCAAAAAAAAAAAAAAATTATCTGAGAAGAAATAGAAAGAGTAGCAAGGCCTCAGAGGGCTATGATAGATCACAGCAACAGCAGCTCACACTGTTTTGCATGCAGGCACTGTGCCCATGCTGCTACCCGGGTTATCCCACTTGACTATCACCACACTCTAGGAAGGAAGCATTCTGTTCAGCCCATTTTACAATTCTGGAGAATCAGAGGCAGGGTAAGAAAGCGGCCCAACGCTCTGTTTCTAGAGTCACACAGCCAGGTTCAAATCCTGACTCCATCAGTACCTGGCAGTATGACCTTGGGCAAACTACCTAAATATCCCTTGCCTCGGTCTCCTCATCTGCAGAAGGGGGATAATAATAGTACCCAGAGTTGTTTCGAAGAGTAAGTGAGGGGGGCTTCCCTGGCGGCACAGTGGTTAAGAATCTGCCTGCCAATGCAAGGGACACAGGTTCAAGCCCTGGTCTGGGAAGATTCCCACATGCTGCAGAGCAACTAAGCCTGTGCACCACAACTACTGAGCCTGCACACCACAACTACTGAGCCCGTGTGCCACAACTACTGAGCCTGCACTCTAGAGCCTGCGAGCCACAACTACTGAAGCCTGAGTACCTAGAGCCCGTGCTCCACAACAAGAGAAGCCCCTGCAATGAGAAGTCCACACACCACAACGAAGAGTAGCCCCCGCTCACCGCAACTAGAGAAAACCCGCGTGCAGCAACAAAGAACCAAAGCAGCCAAAACTAAATAAATAAATTTTATTTAAAAAAAAAAAAAGAAGAGTAAGTGAGGTAAGAGACACAAAGTGCTTAGGGCAGTGTTTGCACATAGTAAATAATGTTTTATCATTGCGACCTTGTTCGTTCAGCTGGCAGGCCAGAATTAGACCCAAGTTATGGCCACCAAGGCCTCTGGCTCCTGATTGTGCAGGTAGATTCTAGGAAGCAAGAAGCCAGGGCCCGCTGACAAAGCCCCAGGCCATAGCCTGACTTGTCCAGCTTCAGGCACCTCCTGCTCAGGCAGGTCCAGGTGTCCCCTTTCATGCGAAGGCGGAGCCGCAGCTCAGACACATCTGATGTCAGCAGTGAACCTCAACACACAGGCAAAACCTGCGAGTGCCCATCTTTCCCCTCAGTGGCCAGCTTGTGACGCAAAATCCTGCTCCAAGAACTGATTTTGGGAGGCCTTCGCTGTACCTTTCACCCTGGTGTCCTGCCAAGCCCTGTGCTTGAGGCGGCCTCATTCTCCAGCTCTGGCCTCTCAGGCACCACTCTTTTCCATGAACAATTCAATGAGTTCTTTCTTCAGCCCAGCCATGCGTCAGCGAGGCCCGACACGGGCTTGGCTCACCACCTCCAATCAGTGGGATTGCTGGACTCCAATCACCAGTAAGGGTGGCCCCCTCCCTGCTGGGGCTGCTCTTTCCCGGGTGTTCCCTTGGCTGGTACCCTCACCCTGGTAACTATTCTTGAGGGATTTCTGTGATTGTTATTAAAGCAATCGTTCCTCCCCCTCCTCCATCCCCCCACCCCACTGTCAGGTTGGGCTTCCCTGATCTCAGGGAAATAGACCTAGAATTCAAGCTCATGTTGCTGCTTTATGGAGAGGCTCAAGGGACACCAAGGAAAACCCAGCCTTTCATGGTGGTTGTGAGGCCTGGAGATATTTATGCAAACTGTTTAGCACATGCCCAGCAAATTATAGACTTTCATTAAGTAACCTAGATGCTATTGTTATTATTTGCTGTGCAATCAACCTAAAAGCAGTCCCACTAAAACGGAGCAGGAAGACTGCAACTGCACCTCCCAGAGTGTTGCCCTCTTACTGTGATGGACTTTTCCTTCTCTAGGCTGCCTCTGACGTTCAATGCCAGTTGGGTTCCCCTACAGGAACTTCTTGTCATGGGAGGGGAAACACACAGGTGATTTGTTCCACAACTTGCTTAGGGTCATCCTTTCTTAGAAAATAAGGCAAATAAATTGAATGGGTGAGAGGAAGCACTACGTGTTTGGGAAGCGTCTATAGCATTGTTGGCTGCAGAAAGTAGGGGTGAGGTAGAGAGGGAGCAAAGCAAATATGAAAAATGGGAAGGGTGTTCCAAGGGCACCTTCATCTGCTTTGCAGCACTGTGTAGGACCAAGATGACAGCTCCATTCCCTCTTTCATCCTCGGAAAGTCCTGTGAGGTGGGATATTATTACCCCATTTTCACTTGAGAACACTGAGGGGAGTGGTCAGATAACTTACCTGAGGTTCAACAGCTGTTAAGAAGCAGCATTGAGCACTGAGATTCACCCCAGGTCAGCCTGAGCCAGAGCTTACGTGCATCCTTCCCAGATTGCTGTCTTCTGCATAGTGGTCCTGGGGTAGGGAAAGCAAGAAAGATCTGGAGTGAAGTAGCCTGATTTCCATTTCCTGACCCAAGCTACAAGAGGTGGGACAGCACTGCACTCACCCCCAGCACAGGGCCTGGCTACAGTAGGCTCCCAGCAAACACTGAGCGGGGCAAACAGTGAGAACCGAGTTCAGGTGAACTCTTGCCAGGCCATGGAAGAAGGGCAGACAAACACCCACACTAGGAGTGCCATGTACATCTTCTCTAAATGCTCTTTATTTGCTTCTCCCACAAGGATCTTGAATCAGGAGCCCGGAGAAAAATGCAATTATATAGTTTGTTTGGGAACCATTACTTTTCACTTATTTATTTTAAATAGACAAAATAACAGTGCCCATGAGATGCCTATAAAAACAGCATTGACCTAAATAATGTAGATGTAATTTACAATGATTTCTCTTTCATTCTAAGGTTCTTAGAATTAATACTTAAATTTGGGGGCTGGAAAGGATCTTGGCATTTTTCTGATCAAAAAACCCCATTTCTCAGATGGGAAAGTTGACACAATATCATGCAGCTTGTCTAAGGCCAGGCTCCATGGAGCAACAGAGCTGGTTAGAAGGCCAGGGCACTTCCTACAGGTCACAAGTTTTTAAATTGTGGAAAAGAAGCCGCCAGCAGGTAGTAAAATTAATTTTATAAATTACAACCAACTTTTATTTTTATTTTTTAAGATACTTTTTAATAGCTTTCATTTTTTAGAGCAGTTTTAGGTTAACACAAAAATTGCACAGAAGGGACATTTTTAATTGATCAACTGATATTGATACACGATTATTAACTAAAGTCCATTGTCTATGTTAGGGTTCACTGTTCGTGATATTCTATGGGTTTTGACAGATGCATAATGTCATGTGTCCATCATTACCATATCATACAGAACAGTCTTGCTGCCCTAGAAATGTCCTGTGCTCCGCCTATTCATCTCTCCCCCACTCCTCCTGGACCTGTAATTCAACTTTTTATACACAAGATAGAATAGAATAAAAAGATCATAGTGCATACCTCATGGTATGGATATTAGTTCATGAAACTTTTAGATATTTGTAAATACATGTGTATTTGGGTTAAAATGTAAAATATATTTCTTACTATGGATTGAAGAGAAAAAATGTTTGAGAAACACTGCTCTAAGCTATCTTTTACTTAAAATTCTAGGGAATAAATCCAGAAAATGAATACACAGATGGAACATTTCTTATATGAAACCAAAGCAAGAAAAACACATAACCAAGAGACATTACCAAAATAAACAAGCATAAAAAATGCTCTGAAGAGTGAGTACAAAGAGGTCAGAAAATTACTGTTTTTCCCCAAATCAGTTTTGATTTTAGTTTTCACTGGGACTGCAAATCTTTCAGATGTGAAGACTTTAACGTTCTCAGGATATAAGCTACAGTTAAGTGTGTAGGGGGGATGGGGTAGGAGCAAGGGTTGCCTCCTTGCAAACGGATTCTGTTCAAGGTTTCCAAAACCGTGAGGTCCGGATGGTCATCGACAAAGAAACATCTCTTTCCCGGAGGGTTTTTGAGGTTTGTTTGCCTCTACAGCTTCACATGTCTTCCTTTTCCATCAGAAAGATCACAGAACAGGGATGCCGTGGTATGTAACTTCATGTCATATCAGATGTCTGAAGATTTCTAAAAAATTTGAATTTATGCTTGAGTTAGATTCCTCTATTTTTAAAAATCTCCTTTCCATGTATATCGATGCTTCATCTGTCCAGGAGACATGTGGAATCGAGATATACCAAGGTGTCTAAGAGAAAATCCTGATTTCAAACTCAGAATCGCATTGGCTCACTATGTGGCCTGCAGGTAGACTAGGGTTTCAGTCCCAGGTTCTACTAGTGATCCCTGCGGGAGCTTGAAAAGGACTTCTCTCCTAGGGTTCTTTTTTTTAAAATTTTTATATATATATTTATTTATTTATTTGGCTGCGCCGGGTCTTAGTTGTGGCATGCAGGATTTTTTTAGTTGTGGCATGAGGGATCTAGTTCCCTGACCAGGGATTGAACCCAGGCCCCCTGCCTTGGGAGCACAGAGTCTTAACCACTGGACCACCAGGGAAATCCCAGGATTCTTTTTTAAGAGTGACATATAAAAATTCCATGTTAAATGATGCTAAGATTATATTAAGAGTTTCTCCTTGTATGAGTAATGTGCTGGGCTAAGTCCTTTGCATGTGCTTCTAATCCGATCAAGAATCCTATGACACAGAAATTATTGTACTCATTTAACAGTTGAATAAATTTTTTTTTTTTAATTTTTTTATTGCGGTATGCGGGCCTCTCACTGTTGTGGCCTCTCCTATTGCGGAGCACAGGCTCCGGACGCGCAGGCTCAGCAGCCATGGCTCACGGGCCCAGCTGCTCCGCGGCAGGTGGGATCTTCCCGGACCGGGGCACGAACCCGTGTCCCCTGCATCGGCAGGCGGACTCTCAACCACTGTGCCACCAGGGAAGCCCAACAGTTGAATAAGTTTAATCTCAGAAAGCTTAAGGACATGCCCAACACCACCCAGAAAGATAGTGGTTAAGGTAGATTGGAACCCATGCCTGAAAGAGCCCAGGCCTACTCTTCTGTGTGCCCCAGGGCCTAACACAGTGCTCCGTCCGTAGAACATGCTCAGTGGATGTTTCTTGAAGGGAAGGCTGGTGGATAAGCACAAGCTCAGAGAAGGTTTGGGGGTGGGATAAGTAAGACACTAGTACCAGTACTGCAGTAATAACATAGTCTGCAAGACAGCAACATAATATACTACCACCACGTGTATATCCGTCATTCATTGAACACCGATGTGTGACAGGCACTATGCTAAAGGCTTGACGTGCATTCTACTGTGTACAGAGTGTACATGCAGGAATCAACATAGCATATGGTGTCAATGTTACATGATTACATAGGACTATAATGGGAGCTATCGGCATTATAGCAAAAGAGCTGAAAGTTAGGATCTCTTCCAACACACACACTTGGTGCTTCTCTTGGAGCTGTATTGAACAGGTCCAACTGAGGGTCAGCTCTTTCAGCAGTGAACCAACCCCAAACCTGGTTTCTCCTTCCGTCTCTTTTTCAGGTGGGTGCAATTATAACACGCTGGGTTGGTTAATCCCTACATCATATAAGGACGTGCTTTTTGGTGTGAGGGAGGAAGGGGGTTGCGTTTTTGTGCTCGCGCCTAGTTTGCATAAGGTACTCTTCTCTTTCGGGCTGAAATGAGAAAGAAGCCATGTGGTCTGATGGCGGCAGCTGGGAGGAGAAGGTGGTGACTCAGCAGGACTCTGTGTGAAACAGGGCAGGGCAGCTCGGGGGAGCAGCACGATCAGCCTCCCCCTAAGCCATGTGTGGGCTGCGAGCTCTGAGCAGAATCAGCCTGTCAGGCAGCCCTGGCAGGTAGGAAGGAGAGGAAGAAAGTTGCCTGTGGTGGGATCTGGTCAGGTTGTGTCAGTGGCCTTGGGGACACCATGAGCAAGCTCTGGGGAACAGGACTGTGTGGCATCATGCTAGTACTGAAAGTTCTTTGTGACCCAAGATAGCATATTTTTAAAGTGGGAAAGTACCAGGTATTGCTCACAGGTCTAGGTAAGGTCTTGAGCCTGTAGCCTTGAAATTAAACTTCCAGGTGGTAACTGGAATCCTTCATGAAGCACATGCCACAGGCAGGAATATTATGCATATTTTTAGAAATATAGCACTTTATCATAACCAGAGGTCTTCAATCTAGTGGTCCTACTATTGAACTCAGTATCAATATATTTTGAAACAGGACTTATATAAATAGAATATGAAGTCACTGTTACCTCTAACGACTTGAAAGTTTTTCAACAAAAATTCTCATGCAAGAGATCTTAGAGTGTATTCATTCATTCATTCATTCAAGCTACAATTTATTATCCTTTTAAAAAAATATTTATATTCTCTGAGGTAGGCTGACGGTGACCTGAGTATATATAGATCTTGGGAAGTCTGTAAAATATGAATTAAAATTCTTTGCCGTATTCTAAGAACTTTTTTCTTTTTTTTTTTGTCCTGGTACACGGGCCTCTCACTGCTGTGGCCTCTCCCGTTGCGGAGCACAGGCTCCGGACGCACAGGCTCAGCGGCCATGGCTCACGGGCCCAGCCGCTCCGCGGCATGTGGGATCCTCCCGGACTGGGGCACGAACCCGCGTCCCCTGCATCGGCAGGCGGACCCCCAACCACTGCGCCACCAGGGAAGCCCTCTAAGAACTTTAAAAAAAATTAATGTGACATAATGTATGGAAAGTAATTGGTAAGCGGTAAAACATGATATGAAATTATTGCGTTTTACCTATTAAAGAAATGAGACATGGAGTGAGCAAAAATTTTGCCGAAAGTCATCCTTAGCTAGTAAAGGAGGGATAAGGATGAGATATTAATTCAGGTGACTGGACACATTACATGCTGGAGTTGATTGAGCAAAATAGTTTCCTTTTTGTAGCCCGGATGTGCGTGACTGTAAGAAACATCAGTCCAACTGAGGTAAAACGGGGTACTTACTGAGAGTACACAGAGATCTCACAGGATCCAAGGACAGAAAACGAAGTGTTGCTGGCCTCCATTCAAATTGGCCAGAGAACTGGGGAGCCCTCAGGAGCAGGTGACTCTTCCCTGTGTCTGTCACTGCTTCTGTGCCAGCTTCCGCCTTTCCTCCATTTTGCCTTCCTTTCTCTGCTCCTTCACTCTGCCAGAGGCACAGCCTGGCTGTTCCTCCTGGACTTACACCATGGCCGGTAAGCTCCAGGGCCCACCAACTGACAACACACACTGAAGTCCTTCAGAGAGGAAGGAACTAGCTCTTCTGAGAAAACCTGGGCCACACAAGTCGTTTCTGAGCAAATGATTGGTTCTTGCTGGGTCAGGTGTGTGCTCACCCCTGGTCCAATCAGCTGTGCGTTTCCCCACCCCCATCACCTCCACCGCCCATCCCTAGAAGTCACATTATCTTACACTGTCTTGTGTAGCTATATCTTCCAGAGAGCTGTGGGTGGCAAGGGTGCTAAATTGCCAGGCTGGATGTTATCACATAAAGAGAGAAGCTATTTATAGGGAGACTGTACTTGGAAAGCCTTTATGATGTATTTCATTTATGAAATCTAAGCCCCAAATTTCCTGGTCAAAAAAATTCAATTCAAGGGAACTCCCTGGCAGTCCAGTGGTTAGGACTCCATGCTTTCACTGCTGAGGGCCCAGGGTTCAATCCTTGGTCAGGGAACTAAGATCCCACAAGCCTTGAAGCATGGCCAAAAAAAAAAGAAAAAAAAACAATTCAATTTAATAAATATTGTGTTGGGTTCTGAAGATAGGACATATATGCCCATAAGATATGCCCACAAATAATTATAATACAAGACAATTCTATGAAAGTTTCTTAGAAAACTTTTAAGAAACTGGGGCTTCCCTGGTGGCGCAGTGGTTAAGAATCTGCCTGCCAATGCAGGGGACACGGCTTCGAGCCCTGGTCCAGGAAGATCCCACATGCCGCGAAGCAACTAAGCCCATGCACCACAGCTGCTGAGCCTGAGCTCTAGAGCCCACGAGCCACAACTACTGAGACCACGCTCCACAACTACTGAAGCCTGCATGCCTAGAGCCCGTGCTCGGCAACAAGAAAAGCCACTGCAACGAGAAGCCTGTGCACCGCAACAAAGAGTAGCCCTTGCTCGCTGCAACTAGAGAAAGCCTGCGCTCAGCAACGCAGACCCAATGCAGCCAAAAATAAATAAATAAATGAATGAATGAATGAATAAATTTAAAAAAAAGAAAACTTTTAAGAAACTTATAAAATTACATGAAAGCTTTAAAAAGGATTTTAAGGGTTAAGAACAGGCCTCCCTAAGGTGTGTAATTTGGCATGTGGATTATTTTGTGCTAAAGGCAATGGAGACCCTGTAGGCTCAAGAGAAACTACTGCCCCTCCCTTAACTACCTGGAAGAATTAAAATTGGGGATTTTTCCCAGAAAATGTTATTACCAGAAATAAATTTTATCTAAGCAGCGCCATCTATATGGCAGAGTAAACATCTAATTCCCAGCCATCTGCTCTTCTTCTTATCATCCTGAAATTGCCTCCCTGTCCTTGGAAATTCCAGGCCCCGATCCCATTCCTTAGCTCAGGACGGCATATATGCCTCATTTTATCTTTCTGTCTCTGAACCTCTCATGTATGTAGGGTTTCCATATGCACAGATTAAAATTTGATTTTCTCCTGTTCATCAGTCTTACATCAATTTCATTCTTAGACCAGCCAGAAGAACCTAGACGGGTAGAGGTAAGCTTTTCTTCCTCCCAGACAGCTTTTTTTTTAACACATGAATTTATTTTATTTATTTATTTATTGGCTGCGTTGGGTCTTCGTTGATGTGCACGGGCTTTCTCTATTTGCGGCGAGCAGGGGCCACTCTTCATTGAGGTGTGCCGGCTTCTCATTGCCGTGGCTTCGCTTGTTGCAGAGCATGGGCTCTAGGCACGCGGGCTTCAGTAGTTGTGGCACACAGGCTCAGTAGTTGTGGAACACAGGCTTAGTTGCTCCACGGCATGTGAGATCCTCCCGGACCAGGGCTCGAACCATATCCCCTGCGTTGGCAGGCAGACTCTTAACCACTGTGCCACCAGGGAAGCCCCCAGACAATTTTAAATCTCCTGGGGGGAGTCAGAAAACTTTCACTGAGTAAATACACTTTGAGATATGTCTTGAAGTGTTCATTAAATTTTTATAGAGTGACCAGGAGGACATATGTGAAGCAGTGGGAAAAGGATCAGCAAAAACTTGGAGGAGTGAAACTATGTGTGTGCTCTGAGACAGCAAAAACTACAATGCTGCTGAAGAGCAGGGTGCAGGAGGGAGAAAAAGAAACCAGCATGAATTGACTGGTCTCAAATATATGCTGCACATTTTCAGATGTCACCTCATTTAATCATTTCAGCAATCCTTGAGGTGGTGTCTATTGCCCCTATTTTACCAAGTGCACAAAGGCCAAAGCCATTCCCTCCATTGTACCATGGTGAGGATGAGGTGGAGAGGATGGCAGAGGGCAGAGGGAGGGAGGTTGCCTGCCAGGTAACGAGCCCACACTCGACTCCGGAGGCACTGGGAGGGAAGTCATGCAAGAATTCTGAGCCAAAAATGGCCTGATTGCCTCTGAATTTTAGAAAAATAATGCTGGTGGTAACGGAAGAATTAAACAGAGTATTCTTTCTCTCTCCTTCATTCATTTAATTAAAAATATATATTGAAAACTTCCTGTGGGACAAGACTATGGTGTACTAGACCTGTGGGAAAAAATGTCTGGGGTGAGATACAGCTCCAAATCTCAAGAAGTTTATAGTTTCTGTGTGTGTGCATATAATACATAGCTCATATATACTATTTTATTTTATTTGGCTGTGCCGCGTGGCTTGCAGGATCTTAGTTCCCTGACCAGGGGTTGAACCCAGGACCCCACAGTCAGAGCGCTGTGTCCTAACCACTGGACCTCTGGGGAATTCCCATTTGAGCTAATTTTTCTTTGTTTGTTTGGGTTTATTTTTGGCCAAAGAATTTTTATTACTTTTATGTACAGAAAACTCAATAGTGTACACTCATCTGGCCAGTTTGGTAGGCAGCTCTTTGGCCTTTGCCTTTTCCACCTTGGCAATGTGAGCCCCTGATTTTGGACCAAGGGTGTTGCTTCCCCAGTGACGGCAGATGTTGTCATATCATCATCGTAATCAGTCCTGATGGCTTCCACTAGCTTAGCCAGAGCCCCTTTGTCTTCTGAGTTGACTTGTGTGAAGGCAATGGTGGTGCAGGTCTTCCTGTGGACCACATGTCCCAGCCTGGCCATCCCCTTGATGATGCAGTAGGGATCCCCCATCTCACAGTACAGGGCAAGCAGGAAGACCACCAGCTCAATGGGATCCACGTCATGTACAATTACCACCAGCTGAGCCTTCTTTTTCTCCACCAAGGTGGGGACAATATTAACCCCTGCTTGAAGGACAGGTGGTCTCTTGGTGGGGACATCCCCTTTGCCCTCAGCTATCTTCTCAGCTCAGGCCAGCAACCTCTGCTTCTTCTCTTGCTTCATCTCTGGTCTGTACTTGTGGGCCAGCTTAAGCAGGTGAGTAGCTGTTTGGCGGTCCAAGGCCTGGGTGAATTGGTTAAAAGCAGGAGGCACTTTCAGCTGCTTATAGAGGATTTGCCACTGCAGCCGGATATAGCGGGGCCGTTTGATGAAGTGGGTGAGGTCCCTTTTGGGCTGGATGTCCTGTCCAATGCCAAAATTCTTGGGCCTTTTTTCAAACAGGGGATTGACCACCTTCTTGGCCTGCTGCTTCGTCACGGCAGCAGGGGCCGGGGCCACCTTCTTCCCCTGGGCCTTCTTTCCCTTTGGCATCTTGAACGGCTGGCAGAGAGAGCTTGAGCTGATTTTTGTATATGACGTAAAGTAAGGTCCAACTTCATTCTTTTGCATGTGGATATACAGTTTTCCCAGCACTGTTTGTTAAAAAGACTGTCTTTTCCTCATTGAATGGTCTTAGCACCTTTGTTAAAAAGCGTTTGACCGTATATTCAGGGTTTATTTCTAGGCTCTCTATTAGCTTCCAGTGGTCCATATGTCTGTCCTATGACAGTACCATATTGTTTTGATTACTACACCTTTGTAGTAAGTTTTGAAATTAAGAAGTATGAGTCTTCCGATTTTGTTCTTTTTCAAGGTTGCTTTGGCTATTCTCTTGAGATTCCATTTGAATTTTAGGATGGGTTTTTCTATTTCTGCAAAAAAAGCCATGGAGATTTTGATAGCAATCACGTTTGAATCTACAGATTGGGTAGTATTTACACAGCATTTTGAATGCACTAAATGTCACAGAATTTATACTGTAAAATGGTTAATTATACATTTTGTGAATTTCAGCTTGATTTAAAAAAAAAAATTGGGCAATTATACCTGAAGAGCAGGTATGGGGATGGCATGAGGCTGCTGGAAGGTAAAGGAGGTTGCGATCAGAGGGAGGAATGTTGGGATTAAAGACCCCAATACTGAATAGTTTAGGGCAGGTGAGGGCCCCTGGAGTTGAGCAGTAAAAATGGCTAAGGTGACCCAAAGCTTATCTCTAAAGACACTGACTTCACAAGGAGATTCAAGACTGCAACTTCAGAAGGATACATGTCCAGTTAGGGATGGTGGCCATCACTGGAGTGGGGTGGGGATAGCTGAGATTATAGGCGAATTTTATTACTATAGTATCTTTTTAAGGAGAAAGAATAATGAAAGTTGTTTTAAAGCTATAATACAGGAACTTTAACTTAGGAAAGGAGGACAATGAATGACCTAAGTGCCTTTTTTTTTAATCGTCGTGGGAGTGGCAGCAAGGTGTCAGATGATACAGGCATGGATAGGGCGTGGGCAGGCCAGCTGACTTAATCTCCTATTTATTTTCAGAGTAATGGTCTGGCAGTAATATTGTGGAGCTGGGAAATGGCCAATCCTGCCTTCCAACCCTGAAGCATGTGAGGCTTGTTAGAGTAAACACCCCTCAATTAAAGACGATAGCCAGGTTTCAGTTACGGCAAGGAATGGGAAACAGACTGGGGATGTGGAAGGATTTGTTCACCACGGAATGGGGGTTCCAGAGAAAACAGAAAAGTGTGAGAAGGAAAGGAGCAGCTGGGGAATGCGTGTGGGAAGGCACAAGGCAGTTTGGGGACCAGTGTACAGGATAAGATGGATGACCAGAGGCACTCACATTTTGGCACTTATATGGAATGGGAATAGAGTAGTTCAGTGAGTCATAGTGGCCTTAAAGGCCCAGAAAGACCTGTGATGTCAAGTTTAGTAACAGTGGGACAGGCCTCCTGGGATTCAAACAGGATATTGGACTTCAGCTGGGACTTCGGACAGTAGAATTTGGGTAGACAATAAAACAATAGTACAAAGTCCCTGAGGCAGACACGATCACCAGATAACTCGAGGGCCCACGAGCAAACCAGACAAACCGAAGCTGAAGGTTTGTATGGGGGTTTAGAAGGCTGGCTCCCAAGGGTGGGGCTGGAGTCTGAAGAGCCTTATAAGCCAGCAGAGGAGTCAAGACATGATTTGTGGACGGACTCTGGGAGGCTTCACGCCAAGGAGTACTTCCCAGAACTTCTGCTGCCAGTGTCCTTGTCCCCACAGTGAGCCAGAGCCACCTCCCACCTCTGCAGGAGACCCTCCAACACTAGCAGCCGTGTGGCTGACAGGGTCTTGGTGCTCTGACCGGGTGTCACGCCTGAGCCTCTGAGGTGGGAGAGCCGAGTGCAGGACATTGTCCACCAGAGAGCTCCCAGCTCCACAGAATATCAAATGGCGAAAACTCTCCCATAGATCTCCATCTCAGCGCTAAGACCCAGCTCCACTCAACGACCAGCAAGCTACAGTGCTGGACACACTATGTCAAACAACTAGCAAGACAGGAACACAACCCCACCCATTAGCAGAGAGGCTGCCTAAAATCATAATAAGGCCTCAGACACCCCAAAACACACCACTGGACGCAGTACTGCCCACCAGAAAGACAAGATCCAGCCTCATCCACCAGAACACAGGCACCAGTCCCCTCCACCAGGAAGCCTACACAACCCACTGAATCAGCTTTAGCTACTGGAGGCAGACACCAAAAACAACGGGAACTACGAACCTGCAGCCTGCGAAAAGGAGACCCCAAACACAGTAAGTTAAGGAAAATGAGAAGACAGAGAAACACACAGCAGATGAAGGAGGAAGGTAAAAACCCACCAGACCAAACAAATGAAGAGAAAATAGGCAGTCTACTTTTGACCACCTAGAGGGGTGGGGTAGGGAGGGTGGGAGGGAGACACAAGAGGGAGGGGATATGGGGATATATATATACACATATAGCTGATTCACTTTGTTATAAAGCAGAAACTAACACACCATTGTAAAGCAATTATACTCCAATAAAGATGTTAAAAAAAGATATGATTTGTAAGAAACAAAGCTTCATTATAGGTTTTTACCAGTGGAAGGATATGAAAACAGCATTTAAGGAAGATTAGTATCAGAAATATCCATGCTAAGTGGATCGGGGCAGGAAAAATTGGGCTTGCCACAGATTTTGCAACTATCCAAACATGATGTGGTATAGGATTGGACTAGGGAGGAGAAAAAATGATAATTTCAAAATAAAAACAAATGGAACTTGGTTTATATGTGGGAGATATAAAGAAAAGAAGGGATTAAAATTTTTCAAAAATTTGAACCTGGCTGAGAGTTATATCAAGCATGGGCAGGGGAGACCTGAAAGAGGAGGATCAGTTTAGGGGGAAGGAGTGGACAGTGATGAATTTAGTTTGGGACCTAGATTCATTTGAATCTGACAGCTAAGTGAGACTTTGCATCTAACCGTGGAACAACTAAGTATCATGTTATATAGATAAAGAAATCTTGAATTTGAGATAACACATGACATCCTAGAAGAGATGTCCTAGAGGCAGTTGGCCATTCAGAGCTCTACTTTAACGACAGATCAAAACTAGTGATATCCATTTTGGAGTCATAGGAATCGTCTTGTCAAATAACTGTAGGAATGGATGAATTATCCAAGGGAGAGGAAACAGTGAGAAGAGGAAAAAGCCATAGGAGGAGACAGCAGAGAATTGAATCAAGAGGCAGAAAAGAGACAGGAATTTTGGCTTTGCTGTTTGTTAGCTATAGGAACTTGACAACTTATTGACCTTCTCTGGGTCTCAGACTGCAGTCATATCAAGGCGTGCCAGGGTCGGGGTGGGGTGTGGTTGGGGAATCTGCTTCCAAGCTTTGAGTGAGCTTGGAAGCAGCCTCTGCTCCCTGGCTGTTGGCTGGAGACATTGGTACCTTACCATGTAAGCTTCTCCATAAGGGCACTTAGAACATGGCAGCTGTCTTCTCTCTGAAAGTGAGTGAATGAGAGAGGGCCCCGGTCTCATACAACTGAATCTCAGAGGTAACATATCACTTTTGCCAAATTCTATTCATTAGAAGCAAGTCAAGGGGAAAGGGTTACATAAGGGTGTGAATACTAGGGGGCAGGATTATTGGAGGCCATTTTAGCAACTGCCTGACATAATATCTAACAGTTATATTCTTAGACACTCATACTCATTACTTTTGTAGCTAGTTCACTTAAATTGGCAACTTAATAAATATTGAATCCACTGAGGTGGGCGCAGGCACAGGTGGGGCACAAAGAAGGCAATTTTACCTAGAGGGAAAAGTCGTAGAAATTTCAAGAGAGGAAATTATGCTTGCACTGTGTTGGTCTTAGTTGCCTCACATGGGATCTTTCCTTTCGGGGCATGGGCTCCAGAGCGGGTGGGCTCTGTAGTTGCGGTACGTGGGCTCAGTAGCCCTGTGGCACATGGGATCTTAGTTCCCTGACCAGGGATGGAACCCGAGTCCCCTGGAAGGCAGACTGGAAGGCAGATTCTTAACCACTGGACCACCAGGGAAGTCCCGCTTGCATTGATTCTTAACGGATAAACAGGAGCTTATCAGGAGACAAGATGGCCAAGTTAAAAGTTTATCCAACGATTATAATTTGGACTGTGGAGTTCTTAGGTACTGATTTTAAAGTTGAGTGGAAATATGGAAGGCATGAAGAAAATATTTCCTAATTTGAAAAGTCTCCAATCTTATCAAAATGTGAAACATTGAGCGATTCACGGGATTTTATCATTTGATTTCAAATATATCTTTAGAAATCCTAATAGTTTAACATAGTCTACAAGATCTTGAAACCCATTTTACTAAATTAGCACTCCTAAGTTTCATCTGTTTTCTAAAAATATTTTATGAGCACACTGATCAACTAAAAACTTGCATGAAGTAATTCAGAAATTTAAGATTACAATTTAGAATGTACTTAGGAAAAACACAAAGGCTATTCTCCCATTTTCAGTGCTATTACTCTAGTACGATAAAGCTGAAATTCTAGTTTTATTTTTCATTGTTGATTTTACTAATTCTGTGAGTTTTGTAGGCCCCCATAGCTGACACACATTCTAGTACCTTCTTGCTTTCCTCACCCATACATTCAGTATTCTGGATGCGTAGGATTATGAGTATGGCTGAACTTCAAGTAAGCTGGTTTGGCAGTTTCCCAAAGTGTCAAAAATGACAGAATATTGAGGAGCTTCTCTAAGGGCTTCTCTCCTCATGACTAGGGCTCTCACTGTAGAATGGGCCGTCCCATTTCTTCCCTGTAAGTCTGAGTTACTCTTTGGAGCTGTCTGATCACTCAGGCTTTGGCCCAGTCTAACCTAACTCCCCCAGGTCTAAGCAACCACAAGGCAGAACAAGAAGTGACAGGAGGCCCTGAGTAATGCCAGCTCATCATATTTGGAAGAATATTGATTTTGATTTTCTGACCATTGTTCTCTAACAACTATAAGGTTTGGTTCTTCATTTTACTGTGGTATTAGCAACCAAAAGTTGGATCCCAGGGCTTGATAGTCATGTAACTGCTGCCAGTGGGTACGGTGCCTGGGAAGTAAGAGGCATGCCACAACACAGACCCTCTGTGTTAAATCATCTCCCACTCAAGGGCTGCTGCTGGCAGCTGGAACTTTGACTTAGGAATCAAATATGTTGTTAAGCACCATTGTTTTTGTGTACAAAGAACAAAGACTGAGACTTCTTTCTTTTACAGCATTCTTAATGTTATCCTATTATAGCGTCCCTCATTTTCTATTTCTTCACTTTCTTTGAAAAGCACACACTCTTTTCTTGGTAAATAGGCACACAAGTAAACATAAAACACCCCAGTTTTTCTTGGATAGCTTATCTCCATTTTTATGACTACCATTTAAAATTAAAACAAACAAACAAACAAGCACTATTCAGTTCTCTCAAATTAGAGGCATTTTCTTTTCTTTCTTTTTCTTTTTTTTTTTTCCTACTGTAGGCTATTGATTTCCTTGGGGAGGAGGAGGAATCAATAATGGCTAATCACAGATAAAATGCATCTAATTTTAGTATGAGTAAATAATGCATTATAAAGAAATAGAACTTCACATGTTAATATGTAATCATCACATTTAAAGTTAAAATAATGCTAAATTTTCCTGGTTTTAAAAAATAATATTTAATGAATAGTAATGAATATGTTTCACCTTCACTTTGTGATTAAGTAAGGAAAGTGTCTAAGAGGTCCCTCTTCTCCAACATCCTCCCAGGGCAGAAATACCCTCTGTATCTCTGAGTGAGTCCAGTGACAAGATATTGATAGCTTTCTGCTCCACAAGACATCCTAGGGCACTGTCAGTTACTATGCTGTTAGGAAGTAATCAGAGGTCTATGTGCAAGGCACTGTGCTGAGTGTTCCATCAGATTAAAAAAATAAGAATAAAATCCTCGCCATAAAGAAGCTTTGTGAACTTTTCACAAAGTTCAGACAATAATTACAATAACATAAGACAAGAAATTAAAGGGGCTATAGAAAGGCACAAACCAAACCTTGTGGAAACTCAAGGGGAGGAATGAGATAGCACATCTAGCCAAGGAAACCCACTGGTCCTAGCTCTGCTGTCTGGACTGACACTGTAGTTTCTCTTGTCCAATTGTAGAGCTTGACATAGTCTATAGGTGAGTCCAAAGAGGCAATATAGTTGAGGGGCTTGAAGCTGGGTCTTGGGCATTAGACATCTTTGGACATGAATCTGGACCTTTTCTTTTTTAGCTGGGTGACCTTGAGCAAGTTACATAACCTCACTGTACTTCTGTTTTTTCATTTGTAAAATGGACATAGTAAGACCTACCTGACAAGCTTACTGAAGAATTAAATAATAATATAAGGGGCTTTAGCATTAGTGCCTGGCACTTGGTATATAAAAAATCGTAGCTTTTGCTTTTACCTTTTTTTCATTTTCCCTGTGTTTTTTTCTCCCCAATTTATCTCTAATATTTTTATCACTCCTAATAATATGTTGTTTCTAGACCTCCTCACCTTTATGGCTATCATCCTCCAAACTATCTCGTTTTCATTCTCCTGTACAATGTACTACCTAGAACTTTACAACAATAAAAATTTCCCCAAAAAAAGTTACTTTTTCTGTTGGTTGGTTTCTGACCAAAACAGTAAACCAAACCACTACTTCCCTTCTAACCTGTACTTCTGTTAATGCATTAATTTATTGAATGTTCAAAATCATTGCATTCAAGTTTTTTTTTGTTTTGGTTTTGGTTTTTAGCAATTCCACACATGCCTTATCAGTTCATGGCAAGCCTGTGGCCAACTACCTTCTCTAGGTACTATTTAGACAATTAATGAACAATAGGTCTCTCCTGTCTTGTACTTGTGCTATTGATTTTTTTTTTTTTTTTTTTTGGCTGGTCAGACGGTTTGTGGGATCTTAGTTCCCCTACCAGGGATTGAACCAGGGCCATGGCAGTGAAAGCAGTAACCACTAGACCGCCCGGGAATTCCCGTGCAATTGATTTTTTTAACCTAAATGAAGGTCTTTTCATTTCACTCTCTTGTGTAGGCTTTGATTCTTAGTAGCAAGTAACAGAAAGCTAGTTGGAACTAAAAACTTAAGTAAGAAAAATGAATTTTTCTGTTGGCATAACTGAAGAGCAAGAAAAATGGGACAACTAGAATGCTGACTATCCCTTCTTCATGATGAGCAGTGGCTTCATTTTCTCACACAGCTTTCTACTGGGACTCTTATGGCAGCAGCTCCTGGCTCATATTGTCATGACTTGAGCCATAGAAAAAATGATTCCCTCGTCCATTCCTCCTCCCTCCAACCAAGGTCTGAATCAAATACGTGCCAATCCTTATTGAGCTGCCTCTGCCCCCAAGAGAGGGTGAGAAGTTGTCAACCTTTAAACTGGTTACTTTGTCCCAGCGAGGCAGAAGGTTGAGAAAGTAGCAGTTCCCAGCAGAACTCAGGGTATGGGAGGGGAGATGTTCTCCCAAAGGAATGAGGAATACATTTTCTAAAAGCAATGGAGGGGAATTCCCTGGCTATCTACTGGTTAGGACTCTGAGCTTCCACTGCGGGGGTCACGGGTTCGATCCCTGGTCAGGGAACTAGTATCCTGCATACTGCACGGCCAAAAAAATTAAACAAACAAACAAACAAACAAATAAAAGCAATGGAGGTGGCTTAGAATTAAGTGATTTAGACAAGTAGGACCTAGATGAAATGAAGATTCTCAAACTACTGTTGTTACAGATGGTTGAATGACACAAAAATACTACTTTTGTGAAATCAAGTCATTTATGTTTCTTCTCCCTATTTAAGTAAAGAAGGAACTAGGGCTTCCCTGGTGGCGCAGTGGTTGGGAATCTGCCTGCCAATGCAGGGGACACGGGTTCGATCCCTGGCCCGGGAGGATCCCACATGCCGCGGAGCAGGTGGGCCCATGTGCCACGACCACTGAGCCTGAGCTCTAGAGCCCGCAAGCCACAACTACTGAGCCCACGTGCCACAACTGCTGAAGCCTGCGTGCCTAGAGCCCATGCTCTGCAACAGGAGAAGCCACGACAATGAGAAGCCTCCACTCGCCACAACTAGAGAAGGCCCACACCCAGCAATGAAGACCCAACACAGCCATAAATAAATAAATAAATAAATTTATTTATTTTAAAAAAAAAGAAGGAACTAATCTTTTATTGTCTTTACTGCATGGCCTTTTCTCCTTTTAGTTAGTATTAGGTAAAGCAAATTTAGATTGATATAAATGTTTATCCGAGAACTTGCAAAACTTCAAGTTAAATGACAAAGTAACAAAAAATTCTCATTAAATAAAATGTAGCCCGCAGTTACTTATTAATAATCATTTAGGTGCTCAGGTGACAGCACCTAGGCTACGTTATTTATTTTTAAAAATAGAGTAAATCATAATTCAAACTGGACAAGAATAGATTTCAGAGCTCCTTTTTTTTTTTTTTTTTTTTTTTGCGGTACTCGGGCCTCTCACTGCTGTGGCCTCTCCCGTTGCGGAGCACAGGCTCCGGACACGCAGGCTCAGGCTCAGCGGCCATGGCTCACAGGCCCAGCCACTCCGCGGCATGTGGGATCTTCCCGGACCGGGGCACGAACTCTTGTCCCCTGCATCGGCAGGGGGACACTCAACCACCGCGCCACCAGGGAAGCCCAAGAGCTCCTGTCTTCTATATGCCCTTAACCAAAAAGTTTAGGATGTCTGCCAGGAAGTTGTTTTGAGACAGAGAGATACAAGCTTATCTTGCTATGTATTACCCAACAAACAAAACACTTATCAGATAATGCCTGACAGCAAAGTGAAAATGAGATTAATTTTCCAAGGATTTCCTAACTTCCAAGGATTAGAGAAAGATATGAGGGAGTAAACTCATGGGTCACGTCCATTGATTATTCTAGTCATGTATGTTACATTTCTTTTTTAAATTTTTATTTATTTATTTATTTATTTATTTATTGGCCAAGCTGTGTGGCATGTGGGATCTTAGTTCCCTGACCAGGGATCGAACTCGTGACCCCTGCAGTGGAAGCTTGAAGTCCTAATCACTGGAGCACCAGGGAATACTTGCATGTTACATTTAATTTGTAAAACTGGATTATTGCTTTGCCCTTTTACATAGGTTTCAAAAACAGTCCTCTTAAATTAACAGTGAGTAATTTGTTATTTCTTGAAGCAATAAAAGACGTCAGTGTATTGCTTATGACGTGCTTATCTTAGAAACCATCCAAATCACTTGAGAGATATGCTGACCCATATCTAATGACATACACAACCACTGCAATGAAAATAGAAAAAAATTATTTTCCCTCAAACTGGGTTTGTATCTGGGCTCTCTCACCCTTTGCTTGCCAGGCATACCATTCTACAGTCCAAATTGTCCTGTGGACAAAGATATGGGTGATGGACATGAGTGATTTCAAATCAGTGCTGCGATGCAGGGCACCTGGACTGGAATGCCACATAACCCCTGCTGACCTGATCCCTACATTTCGTGAGAAAATAAAAATTAAATATGACAATAAAAAGTCTCCTTCCAAATTAAGTGATTCCTCATCTGAGGTGAAAATCAACCTAGGTAAAGGAATTACGACTCTAAAAGATTATAACAACAGATTCTTAGCAAATAAAGGATAGCACCTTATATCAATTCTGTTCAAAGAGAGAATGGTGTATAATCTGAACTCTGTGCTCAGCAAAGTAATTTACAGAGCAAGTGAGTAATTACTCATTTTTACCTGTCCGTAAAAGACATAGCACCAGATTCTTGATAAGCAAGTTAGCTTTTTCGAATATTATTAGTGCACAAAAAGATGTAGACAACTGAAATATCATAACATATTAAAGTGTGAATGTTTTAACTATTCGAAATCTATATATTTTGCTTTTCTACATAATAAGGCGTACTCTAAGAGTGTACCTTAGCAATAGAAACTCTTATTAAGCTCTCTTTAAACATTCCCATTAAATTAGGATTTTCACTCTCAGTTACCACTGGACTCTTTATTCTGTCACATTTATATATGTGACTACAAGATATTTCTATTACAGGCTAGTAATTTTAGGGTTACCTATTGTTTTTTGAGTGACTTGTCTTTATCAACAATCTAATTCATTCAGTCTTTTACATCTACTGGCACAAAGGCACACAACTTTGCATCAACAGACCAGTATGATCTAAGTGTGAATGGTGTTATATCATTTTATCTTAAGGCTCTCTATTTAATGATAATAATTTCTCTGTCGCTACCTGTGTTTTTGTGTATGTGTAACCTGACTTGGCAAAAAAACCCCAAACCTCAAACCCGAAACACAATTAAATATGCTGTTCTCATTAGGCAGCTATCATTCTGTTAAAGTTACATACTATGTTGTCTAGTTCATTGAAATAGTTTTTAAGGCTCTATTGTATTCATTAAAAGCTAGCATTATTTAGATTTGAATACACAAATACTAATTGTGAGGGCACATAGTTTGAATGATAAATTGTTGGGTTGCTTCATTGTATAAATGATGTTGGATTAGGGTCCAATCCAGTTGAAAGAGTGGACATTCACTGACTTCACTTCAGCTGCTCCCCACTGGAACCTCTGCCATGTGTCTGTGCCTCCCACTCCACTGAAGTACAGTTAAAGGTCACACATAACTTGTTTTCAGGCCCTTATCATTCTCCTTACTGGATCCTTATAATAGCTTTCCAAGTGTTCTCCCTGCCACACATGTATAGTCCTTTTTCTTCCCACCCCTACACTCTCCCCTTTTCTAAAATTCAAATCACTCCCATGGTTGAAACGTTTTTGTGTTAAAAATCCAGACTTCTTAACCTGAGTTTGGAGTTTACCGATGACTTGCCATTTTCCTAAATCAGAACCCCCTTTCAGCCGTTTCAGGGATATGACATCCTGATCATTCATTCCATCTTGAAACACCTTCCTTGAATGGCTTGACATCGTACTACTGTGATTCTCCTCCAACTCCTCTGGCTGGTCCTCCTTACTGGCCTGTCTTCTCTCTGGCATTTCTCTAGGTCGTGTGCTTATATCCCTTTTCCTGTAGACCTTAACATTTCCTTAATTATCATGTCTGTAGGAGAGGCTTCTCAATTCACAGCCAAAAGGGCTCCAGATCTCCCTATTTCCAGGGGCTTTTGGACCTTTTTTTTTTTTTTTTTTTGCGGTACGCAGGCCTCTCACCGTTGTGGCCTCTCCCGTTGCGGAACACGGCTCCGGACGTGCAGGCTCAGCCGCCATGGCTCACGGGCCCAGCCGCTCCGCGGCATGTGGGATCTTCCCGGACCGGGGCACGAACCCTTGTCCCCTGCATCGGCAGGTGGACTCTCAACCACTGCGCCACCAGGGAAACCCTGGACCATTTTTACATGGATATCTCATCAACAGCTCAAACTATGCTCAAGGAAGGCTCATAGTCTTCCCTCCGAACTAGGTCATTCTATTTCTATCTCTGTTCATGATTCCAGAATTCTCCCTGTTGATTAGTTTCATATCTCCAAATCATTTGACAACTTCTCCTTTCCCTTGACGTTCAAGATTACCTCTACTCTTTCTTTGACTTTTCCCTCCCATCTATTCTGAACCTCCTGGTACTCTTCTTAACTGCTATAAGAGTATCCTTCACTGTTTCCCTCTTCCACATTTTGTTTTCAATTCCACTGATGCCAGAGTAATCTTTTAAAAATCTTTGAGTATATCATGTCCGTGATTAAATGGTTCCAGAATGAAGTCCAAGCTCTGATCCCTTCTTGATCTCACCCTAACCCACCTTTTCCATCTCATTTGCAACACGATGGCCTAAGTTGGAATCACAAAGGTCACTCACAGTTCTCTGAACTGGCCCATTTCTGTGCCTTCTCTCACATAGTTCCCTTGCCTGGAATACCTGCTCTCAAAATCACTTATTTCCCATGTCTGGAATGTCTGCTCTCAAAATCTATCTCTACCTTTCCCCACCAGCCTTTCTCTCACTTAGCTGCGATCATTTCCCACTTCCACTAGGTTCCACGCAACATTTTATCTATCTGGCAACAATTTAGTTATTTTGTGTAGTTGTTTTATTTCCCCTGCTAGATTGTAAGCAAGATTTCAAGTGGGATATTCATTTCTAGCCCTCCTCCCTCCACCCGGGAGGGGGTCTAGTAAAGTGCTGTGCTTATAAATGTTCTGAAGCGAAAAGAATTTTTATGGAATGAAAGAGAAAATCAAGAGACAGCACAGTGAAATATGGAGATATGAAATCAGGAAGAGTCCACAGCTCCTGATTTCTACCTAATACTTTCATCCCAGAGCCTACATTTCAGCGTTGCTACCGTTCTACTCAGGAATGTTCTCTCTCTTACTTTCTTATCTCATGATTTAGTAATCAACCACAGTGCAGCTCACAAAGTAAACAGACCGTCGGGAAGTACCAGAGGAAAAAAGTCTGGGTCTTTATCTCAAAGATTTTGGAGGGGTGTGTCAGTACATATTTCATTGAGTCTGAGTTGCAAGGCAATAGCACGGGAGGACTCAGGGTTTCTGATGAGTAGCGCGAAGACATTTTTAAAAGATGAGAATTAAAAGCCATGCAGGTCGTCCTAGGTTCGCCAGTAAAAATAAGTTTGTTATGGAGTAGTGAAATTCAAATGACCGCGCAACGAGACGTAGGGGGTTAAAGTAATGTGCCCTTGTAACGTCGGTAATGCCCTCTCCGACACTGGTCCTTCGTTAATAAGGACTGGGTCTGACTGCACCAACTCTTTTAAAAAGGAAGACATAAATGCCACTAATTAAAAAAAAAATTCCTACTGCACCACACTGCAACGTGCGAGCACGGGGACATTTCCACGCGGTCACGAGCCTCTGCAACCACCCGAACACTGGGCCGAGCCGTCCTGGCCATTAGGACCTCGCTTCCTAAAAGGAGCGCTGCATCCCGCGGGGACTGGAGCTTCACCCTGGGAGGGCAGTCCCCAGGCGCAGCCTACAGAGCCCTCCAAAGCGGAGGCTCTCGAGGCGGGGGAGTCTCCGGGGTGGCTGGCACGGACCTCCCTTTCACCCTCTCCAGGCAGTGCTCGCGTCGCGCAGCCCATGGCCCCGGACTGCGCTCGGCGCAGTTCCTAAAGCGCCCGGGCCCGCCTCGGGCGTGAGCGCAGGCGCCCAGGCGGCGGGGGCGCGGGCGATGCAGCGTTCTGCCGGAGCCACCTCCCTTATCCCCCGCCCGCCCACGTCCGCGCGGCGGTCTTCCACGGGCGCGGAAGCTGCCGAGGGCGGGAAGCTACCGGACGACCGGCACCTGCATCGCGGGGTTGCCCGGCCCCACCCCCTTTCTCTCCCTCCGCGCCGTACCCGTTTCTCTTCCGCCCCCTCCCTTCTCTCCGGGCCGCAGCCCCGCTCCGCCCGGCTCCCGCGGCGACCCGGCCGCCGTGACATCACTAGACCCCGCCCCCTTTCTATAAATAATGGCGTCTCTGGCGCCGCCTTCTCACACTCTCTGGCTCTTCGCTCGGTTGCAGTGTTTCGTTTCTTCGCCTTCTCTGCCTCTTCTCATCCTTTCTCGCTCTCTGCTCTGCGGTGTGACGAGGCTGAATCCTCTCTGCACCCAGCCCTCGCCTTTCTTCTTCTGCCCGCGCTGTTGTTCTATTTCTCTCCTTCGGCCGCCGCCGCCACTGCTGCACAGCTGGTGTCGGTGCCGCGCTTTTCCCCCCACGTCGTCCCCGCAGCCTATGGCCCAGGCCGCCTTGGGTATTTCTGCTCAAGGTAACCACATCCCTCTTTAAAAATTCCGCCTAAAAAGAGAAGACGCTTTACCCGACTCTTTGGGCCGTTATCTCACGTGAGTACCGACCCGAGGGGCGCGGCCGGGGCCGGGGCGCGGGGCCGGCCTCGGGGTGCTGCCGGGTGCCTGGGGCTGGGCCCCGCCGCCCGGCCGGCGTCCTCGCAGCGCCCCGCGGCCGGCCGCCTCGAACATGGCGGATGGCGGCGTGTGTGGCGGCTGCCGGTGCTTCCGCGGTGGCGGCGGCGCGGCGGGCTGGGGCGGCGGGAGGCCGCTGGCCGCCGGGCCGAGCCCGAGCAGCTGCTGTTGGGGCGAGGGGGCGTGTGTGTGTGGGGCGCGCGCGGGGGTCTCGCCGCCGGGGGTCGGCGGCGCCTCCGGGCGGCGTGCGGCCCCCACCCCGCTCCCGTGGTGCATTGCTGTTTCCGGGGAGGGGGACTGGCTGCAACCCTGAGGGGCCTTGGTCCCGCCGCCAGACCCTGAGCGGCGCCGCGCCTTCGCCTCCGGGAGCCTGGCGGGAGCGCGACCGGTTGCAACCGCCGCGGCCTTAGGTTATGAATGGAGCGGGGCGGGCCCGGCGCCGGCCTCCTGTGACAGCTGCCGGAGGAGGACGGGTGCTCGAGGGTGCGGGGAGTGCGGCCCCCCTCTGCTGGAGGAAAGTTGACGCCGCAAGGGGCCAGGCGGCGGGGAAGCCCCGGTGTCAGGTAGCGAGCGAGAGGCCTTTGGCCCCTTCTGGAAGCCTCGGGGCTGCTGCTCCGCCCCCTGCGGCGCTCCTGATTGGGCCGAGTCGCCTTCACTCACCCCAGCCACCTCCTGGAGCCCGAGGATTAGTCACCATGGCTTCGTTTTCCCGGCCGCGCCACGATTCCAGGGCAGAGAGAGCGGTAGGCTTGGGTGGCTTATCAAGCACTGTTTTGGCAGTTAATGGTGCTGTTTTAACCCTTCCCCAGTGTATATCCTGAACGTGTGTTTCTTAGGCTAAGCTGCTGGTTCGGCGACCTGAAACGGTCGGGAACACAGTTTACGGCCCCATGATGTTTCAGCAGATTTAACTGGCTTTTGTGGTTGCCTCGTGGATACATTAAGATGTTTTGTGTCCCGTCGCGTTTCCACCGTTGAACCCCCTGCTTGGGTGGGAACCGGAGGACACTTAAGGGAGAGAATTGATGTGTGATCAAGGAAAGGTTGATGTGGACGAGCCTGGCAGAAATACAGCTAATGAGTATAGGGCAAGGCTCTAACAATCCTTTGATTTATTTTGCAACCATAGGAGAGTACAGATGCTGGTTTTGAAGGCAAATAAGCCCAGAAGAGTTAGAAGGAAAGATAGGCTCTTGATGATTATAGGTGATATGGTAGGTCCCGGAATCAAGTAATAATCAGTGCCGTTCCTCCTGCCACCCAGGTTTAACTTATAAATTGTCAAACATACAGAGGGAGTGAAAGAATTGTACCCTCACCTACGTTCAGTAAACACTTAACGTTTTCCTTTATTTGCCATTCCACTGTGCATTCATCAGTTTTCTTTTTCTATGTATTTCAAAATAAGTTAGAGACATTAGAACACTTCACCCCTCCAACTTCAGTATGCACATATCATTAAGTAGAGTTAATAGGGTAAAATTCACAAAACAGCAGAATGCACAAATCTTAAGTATACCGTTTGACGAGTTTTGACAGAAATACAGCTGTGTAATCCAAACCTTTAACAAAGATGAGAACATTGCCATCAAACCCAGAAAATTCTCTTTTGCCCCTTCAAACTCCATCCCTCACTACCCACAGAGGCAACCACTGTTCTGACTTTTTACTAACCATATAGATTAGTTATTATGGAAGCCTATTCTAGAACTTTCATAGGCATATATACTGTATGCATTGTATTTTGTAAAAGGGTTCTTTAACTCAGAATATTTTTGATATTCATCCATTCATCAGTAAATTGTTACTTTTAACTGCCGAGTAGTAGTCCATTATGTGAATACCTTGCTTGATTTTTTTTTAAACAATTTTATTTTGGAATAATTTTGGATCTCTGGAAAAGTAACAAAGATAACATGGAGTTGCTTTGTACTTCTCACCTAGTTTACCTTATTAGTAAGAGGTATCCATAGTACATTTGTCAAAATTAAGAAACTGACTTTGATACATTACTACCACCTAAACTCCACACTTTCTTTGGATTTCACCAGTTTTTAATGTGCTTTCTGTCCAGGGGCCAATCCAAGATACCACACTACATTTAGTTGTCATGTCTTCCCCAGTCATCTCTGATTTGTGACAGTTTCTCATGTCTTTGACAGTCTAGAGAAGTACTGGCCAGATATCCAGTAAAGTGTCCCCAATTTGGGTTTGTTTGATATTTTTCTCATGATTGGACTAGGGTTTGGGGTTTTTGGAAGGAATACCCAGAACAACTTGAAAAGTCATTGGTAAAAGCAAGGTAAGTTGTTCAGAGAAATACTGATAGTTTGGGGGATACTAAGTTTCTGGGTAGTTACTGTGAAAGTGATGGGAGGTTTTTGGTGATTTATTGGCCAGCTGCTGACTCGGTTAACTCTAATTTTCCCTGTGCTGTCTGCCAAGATAGTGTAGCAAGGGACATTCTCTTCAAACAGTTAAGGAATTTGATTGCAGTGTTGTACATGATCCAACTGATAGAAACACGATTCTAAATGAGAAAAATTTATCTTTCCCTATACCTTCTATTTTTCCATATTTTTATTTTCTTATTTATTTATTTATTTATTTATTTATTTATTTATTTATTTATTTATTTATTTTTGGCTGTGTTGAGTCATCGTCGCTGTGCGCGGGCTTCTCATTGCGGTGGCTTCTCTTCTTGTGGAGCACGGGCTCTAGGCGTGCAGGCTTCAGTAGTTGTGGCAGGCGGGCTCAGTAGTTGTGGCTCGCGGGCTCTAGAGCACAGGCTCAGTAGTTACGGCGCACGGGCCTAGTTGCTCTGCGGCAGGTGGGATCTTCCCGGACCGAACTGACGTCCCCTGTGCTGGCAGGCGGACTCCCAACCACTGAGCCACCAGGGGAATGCTCCATATTTTTATTTAACCTCCTCTTATGGTTTATCTTGACTGTACAGATGAACATTCAGTTCATCCTGTATGTAAATGACGCTGTACCCCGTTTATTTATATTAAAGGGTGCCTTTCAAAGTTTAGAGTCTCCATTTCCTACTAGTATCTTTTTCATTAGGTGGAAATATTTTAGAGATCCTTCTGAAGAACATTCTTGAATGTCTGAAGTGTAATCTTCCCAACATTTCACAGTACTGCTCCTGGGTTGCATTAAGCAGCAAAATAGCTATTGATCTATAGCGGGTCGGGGTGGGGGGGGGTGGATGAAAATGTTTCAGCCAGGATAATTATCCTATTCCTTAGAACAGTTAAGAATAAACTCTGTCTCTAGTGTGAGTCGGCTTTTAATTTACTTTTAAAATTACCTTGGTTTGGGAAGAATTGGAACCTTGTTTTGGAGTACTTAGTTGGAATCTAACATGGTGATATAGTCACTGCTGCATATTAGTATGGGTTTTTGCCTCATTGTCCATAAGTGTCATTGAGCATGTGAGCAGGATACCCCTAGTAGATTGAAAGAACATTTTACCTCCCCTAAGGGTGCCTCTATCCTGGTTGAGATGAGATATGCTTAAGATGTGTCTAGAGTGCTTCTGAAATCTCAGATTCTTCTAATTCCTAAATTTCATTATTTTTCTGGTTCCCTTCTTACCACCCATCTTCTAGCAGATACTGTCAGGTTGTATTACTTTAAGGTAGCAATCACTGAATTACAAATAGAAGTATAGATGTAGCTGTTTAGGTTAGGGGTGATAAGTCTGTCCTGTCAAATCATAATAGGTAAAAACCATTTCTAAAACTTATTTAGCATTTTGTAGCATGCCAGGCACATTCACATTCATATGTTGTTCCTAGTGATAGAGTGACTTAGGTTGGGAATGAGGAGGAGGTAAACCGTAAGAGGTTACTTGTCAGATATGTAAGGCAGGTCTCAAAAGTTATTTCATGTGTGTACTTAGTGTATTAGCTAAGTCACAAAATGTTTTTCTTTTTGATATGTAGTAGGATTTTACACTTAAGCAAAGAAGAACTTAGAATTTGGAGAGTAGAAGAAGGCTTGTGGGTAGTTTCAGACTATTAGATATACATATAAAATCTTGCACACACACCAGGTTAGTGAGGGCACTTGGACATCTTAAAATTATAGGCCACTTAGAAGTTTGAGTTTTGGAGGACAAATAAAAGCAAAAATGAAATTCGGTGAAGGCTGGAAACTGAGTAGGTAGAGTAACTTGGTAAGATGACCATGACCTCAAATTCTGTCAGTTCTGTACTCTAGCAGCTTGGAAATGCTCACTACATAAAAAAGTACTTGGTACTGTGATAAACCCTTTGAAAACATCGTTTTGTGTAATGTGCTTTAATGAAACACTTCAAACTAAAACTTCTTCACGCACTTAATCTTTACATCAATTTAACCTTCTTGAAGCGCCACCTAACATTTTTTACCACTGGAATTATATACTTTTATTTTCTTCTTTAGGGCGAACTTTCTGACCAAGTATACAACTACCCAGAGGGCCTAGGAGAAGTGCTGTATAGAGAGCAGTTCGACTTCAACGCTGAGCCACCTTGGGAACCTAGCTGATGATAGGGGGGTTCCATCTCCTAACTTGTCCATGTAAGTATTTTCACATCTGCAGAGGGTGAGGGAGGGTCTTGCAAAATAGAAGTAAAGGAGAGTTCTCGTTGCTCAGTCTTTTTCAAAACTTGAAATTGTATTTACCACTTACGCCCCACCCCGCCCCCCACCTTTTATTTTGGCCGAACTGCGTGGCTTGAGGGATCTCAGCTCCCCCACCAGGGCTTGAACCCAGGCCATGGCAGTGAGAGAGCCTGAAATCATAATCATTAGGCCACCAGGGAACTCTCCCACTTACCCTTAAAGTTGATTCAGTTGTATGCATTGTTTACTAGTGGCTGGATCCTTATTTGTTACTATATCGAAGTACATACTGCAGGGTAAGTTTTAGGAAATCTTACTATTCCAGATTTTAATATAAGTTGGAGAGGTGGTTTTTTGTTTGTGTTTTAATGAGGTGTGGGTAGTAGTTTAGCACGCCATTCAACCATTTAACTTGTTAGATTCAGGTATTTGGAGTATTCAAGTAAAAAATTCAAGTATTCAATACTTGAATTCAAGTATTCAGGCAAAAAATTCTGCTCTCCATTCCACTCAAACCTCTGCCACAGAGCATGGGATATAAGAGGTGAATCTTAGTTCTTGTTTTTCTAGTTATGAGCATCTTGCCAAATACAATGTAATTTCTAAGAGTTTATGTTCTTTTTCACAAAATGACTTTGTATAATACTCACCTGGTAGAAAAACTGGTTGTTTTTAGAGGTATTACTGAGAGATGATACACGTTTATCTCTCAACCAGCTACCTTCCCAAGAGATTTTCAGGGATAGTTTTTGACTCTACTTGATTTTCTGTGTATGAATTTAACTTTGAATTTAAACCTGTGTGCAATATGCAGTTCCACAGTAAACTGTTGTTCGAACTTGTGCTGCTAGATTTGTGTGGTTCATTTAAATTTTTTTATTATTTGTAGATTTCTTGCAATTGAAATTTGGGTTTTGGTGTTGAGGTTTGAATGTCTTTAAGTGGGCTAGAGACTTGGAGGGAGTAACATTAGAAAATTTCAGGAAAGAGGTCTAATTGGATAGCGGATGTTAAAGCAGACCTTTTCAACACATTTTACCGTTAACCTCAAATTACAATTTTAGACTTCTTTTTTTAAGTCTAAAGAGAAAGGGGGAAAACAGTTTAAATAATACAAATTCTTGAAAGTTCTACTGACTTGGAATCCAGACTGGAGGGTTTCCCGTACTGGCTTTCTCCTAGCTGTGTGAATTTGAGCAAATTGCTTATTTTTTAAATCACAGCTGTAAAATGAAGTTGAACTAGAACAGTTCCTTTAATTGTAAATTGATACAATGATTTCTCTTTTTTTGAGGGTTTTAATCACCCTTTGTTCATGCAATGTGTGTGGTCTTTGGAACAGTAGCATCAGCATAACCTAGAATAGAACTGCAGACTCTCAGCTCCACCCAAACCTGAATCAGAAATCTGCATTTTAACCAAGTGGCTTGTATGCATATTAAAGAGAAGTACAGTTGCCACCAGTTCAGTGCCAAGCCAGTTATCTCTTTAATTTCTGTTAGTCATCTATTCTTCCAGCATATCTGATGTTTTCTCCCAAGTTGGCTTAGAGATAGAAAACTTTTCTGGGTGGGGTGTAGTTGACTCCATAGTTGAGAGGGGAATAGATTCAACGTTGGAAGTTTCATAACAAGCTTCATGTTTTAAGCAAGACCATATTAAAGGGTAAGATTTTTATTTCAAGTCTCTTTTTTTTTTTTTTCCCGGCACGCGGGCCTCTCACTCTTGTGGCCTCTCCTGTTGCGGAGCACAGGCTCCGGACGCGCAGGCTCAGCGGCCATGGCTCACGGGCCCAGCCGCTCCGTGGCATGTGGGATCTTCCCGGACCACTGGGGCACGAACCCGCATCCCCTGCATTGGCAGGCGGACTCTCAACCACTGCGCCACCAGGGAAGCCCCAAGGCCCTTTAATGGAAACCTAACTTTGCATTATATTTTATATTTCTACTGGTGTTTCCTCTTAGACTTGAGAAACATATTAGTGAGCTCATACATTTATAAATGATTCTGCCAACTCAGAGAAAAGTCTTTAAGATGATTAATATTGTAGAACTCAGAAAGTCTATAATTTCCCCCTCTTTTTTTGTTTGTGGAGGTGTAGTGTATATAGGCACAGATAGAAAATGCTAACACTTCATTCTGAAGGTTCCGGCAGCCAAAGTGACTGACTTATTTATTAGGCCCAGGTACAGTGTATATTATGTTAAGTGAAACTTTAGTTCTTGGTGCTTTGCTATAAAGCTACAGCCACAATCCCTTATTCATGTAATTCTAAAATCCTAAAGTTAAAAAAAATTATATAGCTTCCTTGATGTGACCTAACCTGATTGGGGAACAAAAAGTTGACCTGAATCTGAGCTAATTTGAGGCTATTTTTATTTTGACTTATCCCATTTAGTGCTAATATTCCTAATTCTGCTGCCTCCTAGAGAGCATTAAATAATATATTAAACGTATATGTACTAAATTGCCATTCTAAAATCTGAGAAATTTTGAATCCAGAAAGATATCTTGCCCCAAAGGTTTCTTGACTAGAATTAGTAAAGGTGGCAAGAGAAATTGTACATTCCAGAAATTTCCTTAGATATCAATAGCTGTTTGCAATACTAGACATTGAAATCCTGATATTTCCTGTGGAGGAACAATACTGTTTGGAAAATTAGAAGTCAAAGGATTTAACACACTGGCCTTCATGGAAAACATTTAGCACATAGCACTGCCAAACGTATAATTCCATGACCCATGTTATGCTTCCAGCACTCCAGTAGGATTTCTGTTCAGGTGGCTTCTGAGCTAGGTTTTCAAATCAGGTAACCATCTGAATTTTTAGATAGTTCATTTCATTAAGTATATGGAAACTTTATAAGCTGCTTGCATAGTAAAATTTTTTCTTTTGTATATGTGTGTGGTGTAATGTGTGAGCACTGTAAAGATACCGTAACAAATGCTTAAGCTTAATAGTATCTCAGATTACTGAAGGGCTCTAATTGTGGAAAAGGTTTTGTGTATGTTTTAAATTTCTTAGGCTCTATGCTGCAGTAGTTTTTGTAGTGGGCTATATTATCAAGTTATTTTAGCTACAGCTCCAATTATAATTAATAGATCAGCCTAATGGAAAAATTTTAAAGGCTGTTTCAGAAAACTAAATTCTCTTCTAACCAGCTGCTTTTATTAGCAGATCTAGTGATGAAGTCAGATTGAGTTAATTATTAACATATACCTTTTAATGTTTTGTTTCTAAGAATAGAAAAGGGATTCAATTAATTGATTTGTCTAAACGGACAAGTTTTGCCTAAAATTTTAAATATTTAAATTACCAATATTTGGTAATTTAAAGATTCTGTGATGTAAGCAAATTCACAGAACTTTTATTAATGGTTGTTGGTGCTCTTTGACCACGAAGACGAATAAAACTATCATTGAAAACACACTGATTTAGGGACCAGTTTTTAAAGTATGTGTATCCCCTTGGCATGCAAAAAGTAGTATTCAGTGGTGCCTCATTGCTTGTGTAAAGTAGCAAAAAAGCATTCTATATAATCCCAATGGGAATAATAGGATGTTAATGGATAAAACGGTTTGGGGGACATGGTATTCTTTCTTCAGGCAAATTTAGACGTTTCTGGGGGGGGCCAAATAGATTAGAAAGCAGTGTAGACCATTTTTAAAGGGAATAAAATTGTTCTTGCATTTATTACAGAAGATAGCTGAGAAAGTTAATAGTCACTACCAATCTGTGTATTCCATTACACTCCCTTTGGTCTTAATTTTAGAGTTTTTGAGTTTGGGGTTTTTCTCCTCTGCCCTCAAAAAAGCATTTAGAGACACTTAATTCTTCTGATTAGGAGTAAATAAGATATTGTGCAAATTGTACGTCATAAGCTATAAAATCTAGGTAAATGGTAGGCTGCAGTTTTAGGCTGGCCATTGTTCAGACCAGCCTAAGGAGGCCATTGCAAGTGCAATGCTGTCGTGCTGGTAAGGCCTCGAAGACACAGATGCTTTTGTCCTTCACCTCCATTCCAGGGCCATCCATGCACACTGAAGCAGTTTGTCACAACCTAACCGAAACAAAGATTTGGCCATCTTTTTTCTAATCCAGGGAATAATGTGAAGAACATTATGGCATAAGTAGAAAATATTTGTGCAGTGTACTGAGTTGCAAGGATTAGGCTGATGAAGTTCAGCCTGCCCAAACCATACCCAGTCACCATGAGGTCTTAAATGCCTGTAACTGAGTGAGTTGCAGCAGGAGCCAAGATGATAAAACCCTTTTGGAATGCTCTGCTCTAAACTTTTCCACCTTTCTTCATTATCTTATGTAAGCACACATTTCATTTCTCTAGGATTTACTTGGTGTGGAGTTTTGACCTTTCTTTCCTTTACTGTCTAGTTTTGTAAACTTGTGAATTGATCTTTGTTACCTTGAGCAAAATTATTTGGGGGTACCATGGTTTTTGTTGTTTTTTTTTTATCTGTGATGTGTGTGGACTTGATCCTTAGAAGTTTAAAATTTTTATATGAAAACAGCATTCTCTAGAACTGCTCTGTTCAGTACAGTAGCCACTAGCCAGGTAGCTATATAAATTTAAAGAATTCCAATCAAATAAAATTAAAAATTCAGCTGTTCAATTGCTTGGGCACATTTTGAGTGCTTGGGAATTATATGTGGCTAATGGCTATTGTTTTGGACAGTGACAAAGAACGTTTCAATCATCATAGAAAGTTCTGTTGGACAGCATCACTCTAGGATAATTGTTACTGTGAATGTGAGTGGTATTAGCCATATTAATCTTAAAATATCTATTAATAAGAATCATAAGAATTACACATTCTCTTCTTTCTCCTTAGGTTTGTCTGATAAACTGTTCTTGACTGTAGGGGCTTTTCAGTTTTATATTCTAGTTGAATTCTTTAGTTGCCCAGCATGTTCTTAAGATCCAGCTCCCTGCTATACTTCATGTGCTCATACAGACTGAACTTAATATTAGGTTTATGTTGAATATATGACTTCAGATTATTTCTGATCTGTTTCTTTTGGCGGGGGGTGGCTTGTGGGATATTTGTTCCCCAACCAGGAATCGAACCCTGGCCCCCTGCAGTGGAGGCATGGAGTCCTGACCACTGGACCGCCAGGGAATTCCCTATTTTTTGTTTTTTACTGCAAAGATACTGTGGTGCCCAGTTTATAAAGTGCTCCTAAATAAGTATAGTCTCTCCTTAGTTCATCATCTAGGTTCAGCATGGTTGGCATGTTATATTTGGCATGACCAAGAGTAGGATGGGATATCCTAGTATGTTGAACATGTATACTATAGCAAAATAAATAAAACTCAAAATGAGAGAGATTTGCTATCCCGAATTCATGAAGAGCTCTTATAGGTCAATAAGAAAAAGCAAAAAACATGTAGGAAAATGAGCAAAAGGCTTAAAAACAATTTTTCACTAATAACATAGCAGTTTCACTCCCAGGTATGTGGCCCTAGACTGTGGCACACTGCTTGGTTCTTCATTTGTGGATCAGCAGCTAGTTTGCAGACCACAACTTGAGCAGTGTTCCCCTTGGGTACATAAATAACAGCAAGAAATTATATTATGGTGTTTATAAACAATATAGCAAAAAATGGAACAACCTATAGGTCCTCTTTGGATAAATAAATGTTGTACATCTACAAAGAATAGTACACAGCAATGAAAATTAATAGATGGGACTCCAGTCCCATCTATCTGTGTGAAGGAATTGAAATTATAAAGTTGAGCAAAAGACGTCATAGTAGGAAAACAACAGTGACTCCGTTCATGCTTCAAAACCAGTAAAGCCGATGTTTTAGAGGGCAGATAGAGGAATAAAAAGATTAAATAACAAGGGAATGATTGGAAAAGTCCGAACATGCTTATTCTAGAGGAGATGCAACCACTGCTACCTGGTAAAGATGTTTAGGGGCTTCTGAGGTATTCAGTCTTCCTTAACCTGGTGTTTACTGCAGTCATTGTAATGGACACATGCTTTATATAATAAAAATAAATTTTCCTCTTGGTGAGGTGGCAATGAGATCTGCCCTAGGGTAATCAAAATAGTAGTTTAGTACATTTGTTTAAAAGGTTATTTCCTGTGCTGCACCAGGAAAACTAGAGAGCTTGAAATAATATGGTTATGTATTTGCTGCTGTTCATGTTGCATTATAATAGTTATCTGTAATGTTACTACATTTTAATTACCATAGGAATTTACATATTTCACTTCTGTACAGGTACATACTTGCTCCAGAAGAAATTTAGTCTTCACATCAGATAGTCAAGACACATTTTTTAAGAGAGCCTAATCTTGTCAATTTCACTTGCAAAAGTATATTGCTATGAAAATCCTGTATTTCCATTTCCTCATTTAGATGTATTTTTAGAGTTTAATGTGAGGCATTTCATTGGGCAGTCTTTACCCAAGCATTTCAAACTTAGCCTGTTGGGCTCATTTCCTTTAGGATTCCCCCCACCTTTATGTATTTCCTGTTCATTCTTGTTCTTGTCTGTTTTTTAAAAAATAATTCTTCAGCAGTCACCTTTAGTGTTCTTCCTCTAGAGTTAGTTTTTTTCAACCTTATCAGCTGAAAAATAAACGTAAGGGTGTTTATTGCCATTATTGGCTTTCCTCTTGCTGTCAATTAAAGCAACCCCTGTCCTGATGATCCTCAGTACTCAGTGTAGGCTGTTGTTATTATCCATCACTTTTGGTCCAACATGGCAAAAGTTCATACAGTCTTATGATCACACAATTTATTGGAACTTCTACCTACCAGTTCTGATACGTAGCTTCCTGGAACTACCTTCCTGGAGGCCTGCTCCAGACCTCATGTTTGTAGTACCGGTGTCATCCCTTGTGGCCGATTATTTCTAAAGGTATTCTCTGTGGTAAGTAACATTTTTCTGTGGACATTGTAGAATGCAGAGGTGACTTTGACAGCATTGTGTCTATCTTTTTTTTTCCCCATTGTGTCTATTTTTAAAGCTGTGAGCTGAGTGCTAAGTCATCAAATGCCTGTGTAAAAGTAATAATAAAGGTAGAAATACCCTTAGGCTTCTTCAGAATAATAGTAGTAGTATAAATTTCAAAATATCTTAAGTTCTCATTTTTAATGAGTAAAAAAGTCCTTTTAGAAAACTGGTCATGTGTTACGGTTGGGTTTCCTGCTTAGATGTGTCTGAAACAGTACTCTCAAACTTTCAGCTCTCCCTGTTCTACTTCCAGGGAGGTCTTCACTTCAGAAATCCAAGACTCATATTCATCCAGCTTGGTGTCAAGTGGGCTGTTGCTGCCAGAATTATCTTGTGATTATTTGAGAGATGTATCAGTTTCTTCTGAAGTACAATCAACTGTAGAAGCCTTTGTAGCAGGTGTGTAACAAGGCAAGTGCCCAGCTGCTGCAACCACTCCTCTTGGAGCTACCCTCTCGATGACATGAGGACTCACGACCTCATGAAAGACTCCAAGGAGCAGTGTGTGGTTCTTGGGAGCCTTTTCTTTCCTTGGCAGCTCTTCCTGAAAAATGTATTATCATAAAACACCAATATGAAGGTGTAAACAAGGAATGTTAAACATGTTCTTTTCTTCCCAGCTATGACGTCCAAGAGGAAATTGTTTCATTTATAAACATAGTATTGTGATTGCAGCAGTTGTATTAGTGTAAAATAAGCTGAGCTTTCTTTCACCGTATATTAAGGTGTTTGGTTGTGAAAATAGCTCAAAGGCTCTTGTGAGTAGAGAGCACATTTTAGTGTCTATTGATAAAAATAAACTTGGGAGCTTTTACTAAAAATGGATTTGCTCTTTTAAGTTTAATTTAAATAAGTCAGTGTCCAGCAACAGTAGACTGTAGTATGTAGTGGTCTATAACATGTTGGAACCAATAAATCAGTCCTGTTTCTGATTTATACACCATTAAAAAAAATGGTGCAGTGTCTGTTGGGAATTATAACCAGGATTAGATTGGAACATGGGGGAAGTTTGGCATCATCTGGGTTTGAGTCTGCTGCATTCTTTTTTTTGGCTGGAGCGCTTTGCAGGATCTTAGTTCCCCAGCCAGGGATTGAACATGGGCCCCCTACAGTGGAAGTGCAGAGTCCTAACCACTGGACCACCAGGGGAATTCCCTGAGTGTGCATTCTTAATGGAGAGATCCTTGGAAATTCCCTGTGATGTGGATTAACTTGGTCGATCTGGCATACAGTACAAACTCTGCTCACCCCCAGCACATGCACACTTATTTTCATTCTGACTCCCTAGGGCATGCTGTGTGTCAGATTTTTGGTTTAACATTACCACCAAGTAACTTTAAATGACTCTTGAAAACATTTTACTCAAATATTTCTTTACTTTAGTGCCTTGTAAAGCAGAAATGTAGCACATGAACCTTTTTGCAGCAGTGAAACTTTAAAGTATTTTTGCTCACGTGTTAAGAAAATTGCAAGCATAGGCTTCTGAGGGTATGGTTATGAGCTGCTTTCAG
The DNA here is from genome assembly GCF_964341445.2 of Mesoplodon mirus. Lineage (NCBI taxonomy): Eukaryota > Metazoa > Chordata > Mammalia > Artiodactyla > Ziphiidae > Mesoplodon > Mesoplodon mirus. The sequence goes on from NC_138992.1 coordinate 32,653,763, forward strand.
GACTCTTTCAGTGAGATCGGGCGTAGGAAAGACTCAAGAACCGTCTATGCTTAGCCACCAACTTAAGCCTTTTCAATTGTTGGAAATACTGGGCTTCCAAGTGAACATTTCATTTGAGCACAGGGATTGTGGCTCAAAATGTGTTAGAAACCGTCTTTCCTGAAGGTCTTTGTGTTTTGTGGATTCTTTTGAGGAACTAGTTTTTCCTGGGCATAGCATTTAGTTTTTAACTGACAGTTGAGCTTTGCATTTACATGTGGGTCACTTGTATATCAAAGTTTTGGGCTCCTTTTAAGGAAGTGAAAGATGGACCTCTTTTTCAACACACTTCAGGGAGTTCTTTCCTGTCATCACCACAACCCTTAAGTTTCAGAACTCCCCATTCTTAGAATCGTCCTTTTTTCATATTTTCTCAGCACCTACTCTGGGCTAGGAAATTACGGAAATCTTAAGACCTTCCTAGGGAGCATCTGAAAAGATAAACCGAGATAGAGCTCACTTATCTCAACATTTACCATCTTTTATGTATAGACGTTATTAGTATTGGTTTTAATCAACTATTATTGCAGTGCTTGGTATAATTACGGAAGTAAAAAAATACTACGTTTACATCTGTCTTAGTTGTTTCAGGTGTGTTGGTCCCAAAATCCTTTTTGTCAGGTCCTGCCGATATAGCAAATCTTATTTTATTTTTCTGTCACAGTCCTTTTGTGAATAAGCTAAGGATTGGTAAACTAACCCTATGGTTACTTCAGAAGTCAGAGTTCCATTTCAGTGATGATACTATAGCCACTCTAATGTACTCTCAATCTTTCCTTTAGAGCAGGGCATGCTTTAACATATCTTTATTCATGTTCGTAGTACATTTATTTGTCAGCTGTTTTAGTTTGGCCTTTACTGTTTAAAATTATTCCACTTCACAAAAGTCTGTAGTGACAGAAAGCAGATAAATGGTTGTCTGAGGTGGACAAAAGGGACATGAAGAAATTTATCTTTATGGTAGTGCTGGTTACAATGGTGTATACGTTAGTCAAAGTGGGGGTGTACGTTATTGCATGCAAACTGTTGATAAGATGGATGGAAAAGAAAAGAAAAATTCAAATTTAGAGGTTACCTGAGAGTTTTAGACAAAAGATATAGAAGGAGCAAGGTTGAAATGTAGAAACCAGTCATAAAGAAAGGTTAGAAAGGCTATGAGAAGGCATGATAGGATGTTTTGGTACCACATGTGAATAAACTTCATTATACAGAGGTTTAAGAACTATGGGAATTTGTATGTCTGAGAAATGGTTAATTGATTATGGGGGTGTCATTTAGTCTATCAGAGAGACTGAGAGTTGTGTTTGATTTCCAAAAGAGGAATCCTGTGTTTTCTAGGAACGGGACTGCTGGGGAGACAGTTTTCCTTTTAACAGACAGGCATACCTCGTTTTATTGCTCTTGGCAAATACTGCATTTTTCACAGACCAAAGGTTTGTGGTGACCTTGCTTTGAGCAAGTCTATTGGTGCCATTTTTCCAACAGCATTATTTTTTAGTTAAGGTATATACATTGTTCGTGATTTTTTGGTGTGTGTGGGATTTTGGGTTTTTTTTCCCCCACACTTAATAGACTAGAGGATAGTGTAAGCATAACTTTTATAGGAACTGGGAAACCGAAAAGTTTGTGTGGCTCGCTTTACTGCAATACTCACTTTATTACAGTGGTTTGGAACTGAACCTCCAAGGTATGCCTGTTAATTTGATCATCAGCATTTCTAGAGCTAGCCTAATTAGTTCTGTGCTTCAGTGTCTTCATCTGTAAAACAGAATAATACTGTCATAGTGGGGTTTTTTTAATATTTATTTATTCATTTATTTATTTTTGGCTGCATTGGGTCTTCGTTGTGCGCAGGCTTTTTCGAGTTGCAGGCTTTCTCGAGTTGCAGCGAGCGGGGGCTACTCTGCATTGTGTTGCGCGGGCTTCTCAGTGGGGGGTGGCTTCTCTCGCTGCTGGGCACAAGCTCTAGGTGCGCGGGCTTAGTTGCTCCGCGGTATGTGGGATCTTCCCGGACCACGCATCGAATCCGTGTCCCCTGCATGGGCAGGCGGATTCTTAACCACTGCGCCACCAGGGAAGTCCCTGTCATAGTGGTTTTAAAGGTTAAGAGAATATTGTATAAAGTACTTGGCACACTGCTATAAAAAATGTTTGCTTTTAGATTTAAGCTAGTTTAGCAGGCAGTGAGAGTTGAACGTGTAGATTATATAGTTTGAAAATAGTTGGAAAAAATTCCCTATCCCTATGACCATAACCTTACTTAATCTAGAAAAATTTCTGAAGAATGTGGGCATTCAGCAGGTAAGACTGAATTGAATGGGCCTGATGTTTTTGCAGCTGTTTAGGACCCTGATGTTAGAGGAAAATTAGCCTTCTTGTAAACACTAGCTGTAGGAAATTGAGGTTCATCTTGTCCTGGCTTTAAAAGCTAGACTTTACATTTGGTAGCAGTTGCCTGTGATGGTCAGTAATTGATAACTCAAGGTTCCCAGGTAAATACTGCATAGAGAGTAGAGTCTCCTTAGGAGTCTCATGAGTGGAAATACTAGGCTAAAGACCTTGATTAAGTATTTTTCATCATTAATAGAATAATTGATCTTTTTGAATGAGTAGGTTTTATCTGTTCTGTTGCTTTAGTGCATAGTTGAATACCCCTCTAAAATTGATGTTCCAGCTGGTCTTATATTGCTTAAAGTAAACATGTATCCTCAAGCCTAAAATGTGTACTTTCTGGGCACAGATTTAAATCATTTCTGGTATCATAATCTAAGAGATTTGCTCAGCTAAACTGAATGTAGTTGAGTTATTGGAAATAAAATTGTCATTTTAAAAATACTGCTTGTATTTTATGAAATTTGACTAATGCTCTGGCTTATTGATGAGTTTGTTTTGGTACAACCACTTTTTTAAAAAATTTATTTTATTTATTTAATTTGGGCTGCATTGGGTCTTTGTTGCTGCATGTGGGCTTTTCTCTAGTTGCGGCGAGCGGGAGCTACTCTGTTGTGGTGCGCGGGCTTCTCATTGCGGTGGCTTCTCTTGTGGAGCACAGGCTCTAGGCGCATGGGCTTCGGTAGCTGTAGTTCGTGAGCGCAGGCTCAGTAGTTATGGCGCACGGGCTTAGTTGCTCCGTGAAAGCCGACACTTTTGAGAACCATTGAAATGGAGTATATTTTTAGGACAAGGGCCGTCACCCATGGTGAACTCTTACATAGAGCAGGGAGAGGGGAAAGGAAAGGGGGCAATCAAGGATGTAGGAAAAGCTGTGCAGGTTTTAAAATAGGTTGCCAAGAGCTGGTCTATGTCCGTTATAATTAATGTGGCAACCAGAAATCAGTCCCAGGCAATGAGTAGCATCCTGTCTAGAGGACTCGTTTTGTTTATGGACTTTATATTAAAATAAATCTTTGCCTAAAGTAATGAATTCAGCAAAGAACAAAAACTTATTGTGTGTGCCGCTCCAGAGGACAGTGGGTGATTTGGAGAAAGAGGGAAAACTTTATTTGATTGGGGAGGGGTTGGATTTAGTCTGATGCCCTTTTAAAAATCAGAGTTCTTAGTAAATAAATGGTTTAGGATGTATAGGTCCCTAGCTTATTCCTAGTTTCAAATTATGATGGCATTTTTGTATTTCTGGCAGTTGGCGACTTAATTTTAGCTCTTCCGAGTCAACACTTAAACAAGTGATTTTAATTTTGTTTTTTACAACAGTCTTTTGAGGAAGTAGTTAAGGTGGTTAACTGAAGTTGACCTCAGATTGCGCAGCTATTAAATGACACAGCCAGGACTAGGTCTTCTGACTTCCTAGTCCAGTAACATTTTCACCAATCAGCTCACCTCATAAGAGACTTAACATTGTTAACTTGATTTAACTAGTCCATTTTAGCTTGTGGTGGGATCTAGATAGTGTGTATCAAAGCTACGGATTGTCCCCTAAAGTTGGCCTCCACTTTCACTCATTCCTATTGTTGATATTTACACATCACCTACTCTAGAATTTTACGTAGAAGACGTTTATCTGCAGTTACCTGGTAGCACGCTGTTATGTGGCTGGCAGTGTATTGAAGTTTAGACTATTTTGATTTCTTAGCTGCAGACATTTATTCTGCTAGCTTTCTTTACTTAAAATGAGTAAAATTGTGTGTGTGATGGAGGAATCATGAAACAAGATGAATAAAACAGACTGGCTCTGCAACTCAGTATGTAAGGTGACCATGTTTACTTGTAATCTTTTGTGCATATGTGTCAATTACCTTCTCAAGAAATTGTCATATTAAGCTTATTTTTTTAATGTATAAATTCACATTTATTTGCTTTAAAATGGGCACTAAAGAAAAGGATATTAGTGATCTAGTGTTTCTGAAAGTGTTAAGTGATCACAGATTCTTCACTAAATTGGGTACTTCTTATTATTAACACACTCTCATTGACAACTTATACATTAGGTTTGACTAAAGAAATAATACAGACTTGGAAATAACTTCTATTTTGACAGTTTGTTGCATATTCTAAGGACCCAGACGTAAGGCTTGGTGGCCCGTCTCTTGTTTTTCCTGGTTTATGACTTTCGGCTTTGTGGAATACGGCTGAGATGAAAGGATTTATTGACGATGCAAACTACTCCGTTGGCCTGTTGGATGAAGGAACAAACCTTGGAAATGTTATTGATAACTATGTTTATGAACATACCCTGGTAAGTGTGTCATCTCACATTTCTGAAAACAGTGTTATAAATTTCTGAAATCTGAAGCATCAGTGCTTTGTTTCCAAGGTCTTAATCTGATAAAAGTACTTCGTTCCAGGTTGTCTTGACATGACAACCCCAGTTCCCCTTGAGAAGTGATGAGATTCTCTTTCTAGACAGCCCTTTCTCTTCTGTGCTTTATAGCACCTGTTTTTATGTTTTTTGTTTTTTGTTTTTTTTTTTTGCGGTACGCGGGCCTCTCACTGTTGTGGCCTCTCCTGTTGCGGAGCACAGGCTCCAGACGCGCAGGCTCAGCAGCCATGGCTCACGGGCCCAGCCGCTCCGCGGCATGTGGGATCTTCCCGGACCAGGGCACGAACCCGTGTCCCCTGCATCGGCAGGCGGACTCTCAACCACTGCGCCACCAAGGAAGCCCTGTATGTTCTTTTATTTTCTTGATATGTTGCCAGCTATCCACTTAATCAGTACATGGCTTCTTACCCATTTTTCTGAACTGTGTACTTCCATAGATTTTAATTTATATTTCAGATAATCTTGGTTGTGTATGTTGAATGATAATTTATACTGAATGCTTACTCTCCACTGCCCAAGTGTCAGTTTCTATAGAATCATATTTATTGCTACTTAAGATCATTTTTGTTTCATGCTTACTGATAGAAAAATTTTGTTTATTGCCTTACTGATAGAATTTTTGTTGAAGCTAATTTCCCATATTCCCCAAATTCGAAGAATTGTTTTTGTGTTACTGGTGTTCAGTAATAGGATATCCAAAAAACTTTCTTCTTCTCTTGACCTTTACAAATGTGCTTAAGTCTTTCCACACACCAGCAAAATCCTGTTATTTCTCTCTTCTGCCGTCAGAATTCTTTTTGGGGGGTGAGGAAGAGTGACACTTGTCTTACCGTTCAGTCTGTTCTATAGCTAAGTCATTCTACAGTTAATTCTCTGATGTCACTAGTCTTAGTCACTTTTACAACACACTTCCTGGGGATGGAAGCATGTTTTTTAAGGATGGGGTAACTTCAGTACAACTGTCCTATATGTGCCACCCGTAACCCATAATTTCTAGTCGTGTCTGTTTCTTGGTTAGTATGTTCCAGTAATGTATATCTTCAAATAATGTGGGTTATAGAAAATAGTAATATCTTCATGGCTTTTCAAACAATATTTGGATGTTGTATGTTTTTAATAAGATTATTTTGTCTGCCATCTAACATTGGGTAATTTATGCTCTGGATGACATGCATAGTCATCTCTCTACTCCTAGAGTAGCCCCAACTTCGAAATCATTACACATCTCTCTTTGTTTGTGTCACGCTATGAGGCTTGTGGGATCTTAGTTCTCCAACCAGGGATTGAACCCAGGCCACAACAGTGAAAGCACAAGTCCTAACCACTGGACCTCCAGGGAAATCCCCCAGTTTTCTTTCTTTTGAGGGAAGAATATCCTTACTCAGACTTATCTGACATTTAGTGTACCTTCTGTATTTTTAAATTCAAGTTTGCCACCTATATGCACACAAACTACCAACTTTATCTCCTTAAAAATGGGTTTCTTTTGTTTCCTTGTTTTACTGTCTTTAAGTGAAGTTCATAATGGAGATACAGCTTTTTGTTCAGGATTCCTCATTCTACTCACCGTATTAGGAAATTAGATCCTATACTGCTAAAGTAGGTTTATTTTAAACAGTTAAGGAAAGCATGGAAGGAAATAGGTGGTCTCCTTCCCCTCCACTCCCCAAAAGTAAAATTGAGGCAATTCTGAAGTAGAAAGTCACTATAATTGATATATTTTTTTTAATCGAAGAGAATATTTTCTATACCCGCATAGCATAGCACAGCACAGAGTCAAATTTAAAAAGAAACAAGCCTTAAGTGTGGTACTATGTAAATGTTTATTCTTGGCTCATTTGTGGAGGAAAAGGGAGTTCTTTCCTACTTATGATACTCTGTTTTCTATACTTTTTTATGTTTCTCTTTTTCATAACCATAATAGACAGGGAAAAATGCATTTTTTGTGGGAGATCTTGGAAAGATTGTGAAGAAACACAGTCAGTGGCAGAACATAGTGGCTCAGATAAAGCCATTCTACACGGTAAAGTGCAACTCCACTCCAGCTGTACTTGAGATTTTGGCAGCTCTTGGAACTGGATTTGCTTGTTCCAGCAAAGTAAGTCATTTTCATTACTTTATTACTAAACTGCAACATTTTAAAATTGACTAATTTTTGGTGACCCACAGCAGTAGGAGAACAATTGCAAGGAAGTTTTGACTTTTGAATGTGTTTCCTAACTCTGGTTTAAATTTGCAGTTTAATATTGGAAATTTACAAACTTTCAAGTGTACCTTGCAAGGAACGTTTTAGTGAGATGAGATTTTATAAGCTTTATTTTTCTTTAATCAAAAACTGTTATTCCTCACTTTTAGCCTAGAGCTAGCTTGACCAAATTACTTCTTATGACAGCAAGATAATATCCTAAACTATGAGATTTCTCTGATGGTAATTACAGGCGTACCTCAGAGGTACTGCAGATTGTGTTCTAGACCACTGCAATAAAGCGAGTCACATATGAATTTTTTGGTTTCTCAGTCCATATAAAAGTTACGTTTATACTATATTGTGGTCTATTAAGTGTGCAATAGCATTATGTCTAAAATATAATGTACATACTTCGAATAAAATAATGCTGTTGAAAAAATGGTGCCAGTAGACTTGCTCAACACAGGGTTGCCACAGATCTTCAATTGTAAAAATGCAGTATCTGCAAAGTGCAATAAAATGAGATATACCTGTAGACCTTTTTTTAAAAAAATAGGATCAGTATTTATTTTTAATTTTAATTTTATTTTTTGGTTGCTTTGGGTCTTTGTTGCTGCGTGTGGGCTTTCTCTAGTGCAAGCAGGGGCTGCTCTTTGTTGTGGTGTGCAGGCTTCTCATTGTGGTGGCTTCTCTTCATTGCAGAGCATGGGCCTAGGCTCACAGGCTTCAGTAGTTGTAGTTGTGGCTCGTGGGCTCTAGAGTGCAGGCTCAGTAGTTGTGGCGCACAGGCTTCGTTGCTCCGCAGCTTGTGGGATCTTCCCGGACCAGGGTTCAAACCTGTGTCCCCTGCATTGGCAAGTGGATTCTTAACTGCTGCACCACCAGGGAAGTCCCTGTATACCTTTTTAAAAGGTTTTTAACAGAGTACAGTATAGTAAGCATTACCGGAATCTGAATTATGACATACATAATCCTAATATAACCTTATATAATTTGAATTTAACCAAAAAATAAAGGTATGTGTTAGTGATTGAAAAGTAATAGAAAGCTTGCCTTTTAGATGACACTGTTTAAAATCTGTTTGTAGACTGAAATGGCTTTAGTGCAAGAATTGGGTGTATCTCCAGAAAACATCATTTACATAAGTCCTTGCAAGCAAGTGTCTCAAATAAAGTATGCAGCAAAAGTTGGAGTGAATATCATGACATGTGACAATGAAGTCGAATTGAAGAAAATTGCACGTAATCACCCAAATGCCAAGTAAGTGTAAAACTAGGTACATGGGAATATTATTACCTAGGGTTTGGGGTTGTCTTTAGCCTGGGAAAAGGGGGCATTTATGTAGAGCAGTGGTATATGTTGTGATTACTGTGACTTATTTTCAAGTTCCTTTATGGAAAATGCTACTAGCATTTTATTGGCTACTTCTGATCCTTCCTGTGGAGCTGGGATGAGATAAGGGCATTTTGGGATATGAATTTATAATCTTTAATTCAAGGAAGAGAATCTGGTTGGTAGGATAATCAAATTAGAGCCACAGCTATATTTTCACAATTACATTAACCATGCTAGTTATTTGTCATATTGGGAACAGGATGTGTTTTGGTCGGCTTTTTTTCCTGGTTAGCTGAGGGTTTAATCTGCCCTTAGATGTGGTTTCTTGAATGGTTGTCCTTTGTGTCAGTGTCTTAGGAACCTAGTCCATAGATTCCTGGGATTTCTTTAAGGCCCTTCTCCTCAAACAGGAAGTGTAATGTTTTTACTTGTACCTACATGCATCCCAAGAGTTATTTTTTTAACTAAAAACTTCACTTTTTAAAAGCAAAAAAATTTAAGGCAAAATTAATATTGCCATGAATTGGTATATCAAGAGGATTTTACAATATACTGAAAGTATATTAGTACAAAATTGTTTCCTTTTTAATAAGTTATTGTGTATGTTATATGTTGCTGAAAATGTGTATCATATCCATATTTTCCTTGTATTCATAATTTTCTTATTGACTTTAATGGTATTCTTAGAAAGGTATCCTGACAGGATTTATTACTCTGAAAACCTTTGTTTTGATAAAGGCCAGTTTTTTGATAAAGTGGTTCTAGGGAACCGCTTGTCTTTCTTAAAAGTCTTCTGGGGGCGGTGGCGGGGGGAGTCTTCCTTTTCTATGACCTGATTTGGGGTGTTTACTGTATTAGATTATAAATGGAATGGTATATTCTTTTTTTTTTTTTTTTTTTTTTTTTTTTTGCGGTATGCGGGCCTCTCACTGTTGTGGCCTCTCCCGTTGCGGAGCACAGGCTCCGGATGCGCAGGCCCAGCGGCCATGGCTCACGGGCCCAGCCGCTCCGCGGCATATGGGATCCTCCCAGACCGGGGCACGAACCCGTATCCCCTGCATCGGCAGGCGGACTCTCAACCACTGCGCCACCAGGGAGGCCCAAGGAATGGTATATTCTTGATAGAGCTGGTTCTGCTTGTAGGTAGAATAATTTTGCTTTTACAAACAGCATTTTTGTATAATTGCATTTTTTAGTGGTTTGTAATTACTTGGAGATTGCCTGACAGTCGTGATCATTTTGTCTTGGTTGTCGTGGTTTGGAAGGAAATACCAAATAGATTTGAATCAGCAGTCTAAAAGGCTGCTGTTGAGATACGTAAAATAACTTAGGACTTCCTAATTTTTTTGTTAGATGTACAAAATTAATGGGAGGAATGTTCAGAATAAGTGGTAGAAGGTTAGCTAACTAGAACAATTTAGGAAATTTGGAACATTTAAAGCCCTGATCGTTTTTACTGAAAGACAATGATGGCATTGCTATTCAATTTAGTCTTTCTAGGTGGTTTTATGGACTGATGGACTTGATTTGAAAGTAATGTCTTTCATTACAGAGCCCAACCACTTTTGATGCTACAACAGAGTCTTAACTTCCTGCATTTTCCAAATTCCCATCCTTGTAAGCTTCATGCTTTAGGCCCTAATTGCTAGTTTTTTCTCTATACAGGATTGTTTTTCATTAGGTTCACTTGATTCATCCGACGCTGGATTTTGGAGCGCTGACAACATAATCAACACACTTCCTACAATCTTCAGGCTTCACATGTGCTGATGATGATGTAAACCAACTCTGCCCCAATCATCTTCCCCTTCTCTTAGGGTCTTACTACATATTGCAACAGAAGATAATATTGGAGGTGAAGAGGGTAACATGAAGTTTGGCACTACCCTGAAGAACTGTAGGCATCTTTTGGAATGTGCTAAGGAACTTGATGTCCAAGTTATTGGGGTTAAGTGAGTATTTGTTCTAAACTTCATTTTGTGGTGATAATCTTTGTCTTTCTGTTACTGATTTAGAATTTCATTTGCATGAACTCTAATAGATTCAACTTTGGGTTTAATATACACATTTCCCTTAGTTCAGGAAAGCAACTAAATATGCTTATCCTTCATACTATTTTGTACCTGTACCTTCCCCATACCCAGTAAAGAGAGAAAATAGTAAATAACAATTCAGTTAGTAATGTAAATCACCTCTTTTTAAATTGAATGGAGGGATTTACTAGAATTCTAATGAATACCAAAATGGCATTCAGCTTCTAAGTTGTTGGAGATGTCATTTCATTTTTTCTTTTTCCTATCCTAAGACTTTTTCTCTTCTTTTTAATTCCTCAGGAGCACTTCAAAAAATCGGTAACTTTATTTTACCCTCTCATTTTTTTTTAATATTGACATATGTCATGAATTTTAAATTTTATTTATTTATTTATTTATGGCGGTGTTGGCTCTTCGTTTGTGCGAGGTCTTTCTCTAGGTGTGGCAAGCAGGAGCCACTCTTCATCACGGTGCCCGGGCCTCTCTCTATCGCGGCCTCTCGTTGCGGAGCACGGTCTTCGTGGCAGGCGTGCTCAGTAGTTGTGGCTCGCGGGCTCCAGATGCGCAGGCTCAGTAATTGTGGCTCACGGGCCCAGTTGCTCCGCGGCATGTGGGATCCTCCCAGACCAGGGCTCGAACCCGTGTCCCCTGCATTGGCAGGCAGATTCTCAACCACTGCGCCACCAAGGAAGCTCTACCCTCTCAATTTTATGTGAGGAAACTAAGACCCAGAGAGTTAATGATTTTGATCATAGTTTCAGAACGATGATCTGAATCAAATTTGGAGCAGCTTAATGCTCCAAATTTTAAAATTGCTTATAAAGATGGATAAAGAATCACCACTGTTAAGCTTAAATCTGCCTTACTTGATAATATTAACAGTATTGGAGAGTTTTAATAGTTCAGCTAAATTTTATTGTTAACACACAGGAAAATTGATTTGGGGTATATTCTTCTATGAATTTTAGCATATTTTTGTAACCACTGCCACAGTCAGGGTATAGAAAGAACCATATTTCAATTCATTTTATTTTATTTTATTATTTGGTTGCACCATGCAGTTTGTGGGATCTTAGTTCCTCAACCAGGGATTGAACCCGGGCCGCCTGCAGTGGAAGCATGGGGTCCTAACCACTGGACTGCTAGGGAATTCCCTATTTAAATTTAAATAGTCTGAATCATTGATAAGTATCACTGTTAATGAATACTAACAAGTATCAGTACTACTCAGCTGAATTAATGTTCACTTGTATTTATTTCACAGTAGATACATTTTTATATTTTTAGATAAAATTGTGCATTCAAATTAAAGGTTTTGTAGGGTGATGCTTGTTACTTTACCATATATGCATAAAAAGCATGTCCCTATCTGATAGTCATGAAGCATAACTGCTGACTTATTAAAAAATGTTTATAAAATTATAGTATTATCCTAATACTGGATAATACTTTTCAAAAAGGCTGGTATTGTAACTTGGATGATTAGAGGCTCGTGCTTCTAATGCTTTAAATATTTGGTAAGGTTAATTTGAATATTTTTTGTGTCAGTATGGTGAATGAGAAAGGACTTATAGGAAACGCCTCTAAAACTTGCATCAGCTTCAAATTTATTACTCTTATTTCTTTCAGATTTCATGTTTCAAGTGCTTGCAAAGAATCTCAAGTATATGTACATGCTTTATCTGATGCTCGATGTGTATTTGACATGGCTGTAAGTTTTTCCCTTAAATTATTTCGATATTTTAAGCCAGGATGTTATCTAAGATTCAGTGGTTTTCTACCTCTGAAGTACTCTCATTCATTCTTTCTTATGACATGCACATTTTTAAAAATGGGTGTGAAGGGATGAAATAGTAATTTACTTGCATATGTCTAAAGATAATACAGAAACACCAGGAAGACAATATATATAACATTGAATGAATCTGCTTTTGTTAGTAGAAAGCAAGAAATTTACTGTACTAAAGGTCAGAACAGAGACTATTTACCTCCTTTTTTTTTGAAATGTCCCTATATGCATTACAATTTGGAAAAGCATTTAAAGATTTTCCCCCCTCCACATCTCTAGGGAGAATTTGGCTTCACAATGAGCATGTTAGACATTGGTGGAGGCTTCACAGGAACCGAATTTCAATTGGAAGAGGTAAACCTTGTTCAGTGGGTGGACATACTGGAATAATCTCTCATTCTTTACTACTTACCTGGTAGATTTGTAGACGTGAGTTTTTACAGCAGCACCTAAAGGTGTAACATTGTTTAAAATTTTATTCTAAGAAAATGAATAGGCAATGAGAAGATAGCTTAAATTTGAAAAGTTTAAACTCTGTAGCATAATTTTATCACAGAAAGTTTCTATTTTCAGTACTTGATGGCACAGATGAATTCATAACTTGGAGAACTTGAGCTGTTTTATCCAGATACACACCACTCCTCACCTTCCTAATATATAGAAACTGATTTGAAATTTTCCTCCTTCATTGATAGTGATTGAATATAGAGACATGACTTTAAACAATCACCAGTAGCCATTTGCCATTGGAATTACGATATATCTTTTTTTTTATGCCATTCTGATAGTTAGAAAATAAACTTTGATGACTTGAAAGCCTGCTTTATTGCAAAGCTTCATGGTCTATAATTCAACTACTTAATTTTCCTAGAAAATTTAATAGCTATCAGTCTCTTAATATTGTGAATTATCTAATCCAATATTAAAACCATAATGTGGGGTTTTAAATCCATAGGTTAATCATGTTATCAGCCCTTTGTTGGATGTCTACTTTCCTGAAGGATCCGGCATTAAGATAATTTCTGAACCCGGAAGCTATTATGTGTCTTCTGCATTTACACTTGCAGTTAATATCATTGCAAAGAAAGTTGTTGAAAACAAGTTTTCCTCTGGAGGTAAGTTACAAAGTTTATAGTTTTGTTTCTGTTAGTAGGTAATTCCAATTAGTTCGAAGATGAGTTTATCAGATACTAATCAGGTATAAATTTACTGTAGGACATTTCATGGATTATAAAGTTGTGGGTGGTCTTCATCCATCAGTAGGCAGCAGCTAGGGAGCTTTTCAAAATGCCCTAGCCAAGGCCCCATTCCATAATAAGACTTTCTGAATCCAGCTCTTCTTGATACTGATGTTGAGATAGGCTTATTTTAGATAAACTTACCCAGGTGATTGATTCCCCTTAAGAACCAGTACAGTCTTAAATGTATGATTTGACAAGTTAGTGAAGGCTTACACTGTCATCTCTATCAAGCTACAAATAATTTTCATAAAGTTTTTTCTCAGCTTTGTTCCTTTGCCAGATAATCACTCTGATTATTTTTCCACCATAGATTAGTTTGGGCTGCTCTTGAACTTCATATAAATGAGGTCATATAACATATATTCTTCTGTTTAAGACAGCTCAGTATAATGTCTGAACCATTTTGTTTTACATTTATTGCCAATTAATATTCCATTTTCTGAATGAATATACATTGTATATTCATTATATCCATTCTCTTGCTGATGATTATTTGATTGTTCCCAGTTTTTGGCTATTAAGAATAAAACTATTACTACATTCTTGTACTACTGGTATTGTGGACATTTTTCATTTCTCTTAGGTAAATGATTAAGAATAGAATTGCTGGGTCACAGAGTAGGTGTCTGCAAAGATTTCAGAATGGCGTTACTATTTTGCCCCTCCAATGACGATGTATATATGCAAGTTCTGGTTGCTCCCAACCTTTACTGACTTTTTGGGGTGGGGGTGTCAGTGTTTTAAATTTCATCCATTCAGTAGGCCTGTGGCGGTGGTATCTCACTGTAGTTTTTCATTTGCATTTACCTGGTGACCAGTGATGTAGAGCACTGTTTTCACGTCTTCATTGGTTATCCTCCTTTGTGAAGTGTGTTCAGTAGTTTAGGCTAACAGTTTTAAGGTATGTCAGTATATATGTATCGGTGTTTATGTTTTGAGGAATGTGAAACCTACGAGTCAGTTCTGTAAATACTAATTCAGACTTTAATACACCTTTTAGATGTTCTACTATAAACTCATCTTTCCTTTTCCTGTTTCATTTCAGTAGGAAAAACCGGAAGTGATGAACCAACCTTCATGTATTATATGAACGATGGTGTTTATGGTTCTTTCGCAAGTAAACTGTCTGAGGACTTAAATACCATTCCAGAGGTTCACAAGGCAAGTTTTATTACAAATAATATAAAAACTGCTTATATGGCAGTTTATGAACGAGCTGTTATTTTTAAGTTACATCCCAATTTTTGGAGAAATATTTTAGGATGCGGGAAGGTTGCCCCTTTTATGAGGATTTGCATATCTCTGGCTGAGTTCCTTTAGTTGCTTCCTTAGATGGAGTTAAGGAGCATCACTGCCGCTGCTTCTAGGCCTTTCTTCCAGGGTCACATTTGATCTGAGATAGTAAAAATGCTCTTACCCACCTTCAAATTCAGTGCCTGCCTGAGTAAAAACCCAACAAAACAACAACCTTTTTTTTCCTGCAGAAATACAAGGAAGATGAGCCTCTGTTTACAAGCAGCCTTTGGGGTCCATCCTGTGATGAGCTTGATCAAATTGTGGAAAATTGTCTTCTTCCTGAGCTGAATGTGGGAGATTGGCTTATCTTTGATAACATGGGAGCAGATTCTTTCCATGAACCATCTGCTTTTAATGATTTTCAGAGGCCAGCTATTTATTATATGATGTCATACAGTGATTGGTAAGATGGTGTTTTTGTTTTAAAGCAGATTGGGTATTTGAGGTGACAGAACGTTTGCTAATTTTAATTCTGTAATGAACGCACAACTTAAAAGTAATAGCAAAATGATCTTTTAAGAGTAATTGGGGGACTTGCCTGGTGACGCAGTGGTTAAGAATCCGCCTGCCAATGCAGGGGACACGGGTTCAAGCCCTGGTCCAGGAAGATCCCACATGCTGCGGAGCAACTAAGCCCGTGCGCCACAACTACTGAGCCTGCGCTCTATAGCCCGCGAGCCACAACTACTGAGCCCGTGAGCCACAACTACTGAGCCCGTGAGCCACAACTACTGAAGCCCGCATGCCTAAAGCCTGAGCTCCGCAACAAGAGAAACCACTGCAATGAGAAGCCCGCGCACCACAACGAAGAGTAGCCCCTGTTCGCTGTAATTAGAGAAAGCCCGCGTGCGGCAATGAAGACCCAACACAACCAAATAAATAAATGAAAAAATTTAAAAAAAAAGAGTAATTGGAAGATCACTTATTTTACAGTCCTATTTCATTGTCCATTTGTTATGTGGTTGTGTGGTCTTTATCCTTAAATTCAAATTTTCTACTTTTTTCTTATGTAGGTATGAGATGCAAGATGCTGGAATTACTTCAGACACAATGATGAAGAACTTCTTCTTTGTGCCTTCTTGCATTCAGTTGAGCCAGGAAGACAACTTTTCCACTGAAGCTTAAGCAGGCATTAACGCTTTTTTAGATATGAAGTTGCAGGTTAAGCTTGTCTGGTCTACATTCCAGTGTGGAAAAAATTTGAACAACCTTATTCTGTTAATTCTCTTGGAAACAAAAACTATTAGTAATAGCTATTTGGGACCAGACAAAATTAGCTCTCATCTATAATTCACTGGGGGTAATCGGGAGATTAAGATAATGTATCCACATTTAAACTTACCAGTTTGCCCTACCCCTTAAGCGTTTAAAATAAAATATGCAACAAAATGGATGACTTAGTGGAGATGGAAGCCCATTAATTGGGTTCCCCATTAAACCGTTTACATACAAGTACACAGTTTTTATACTAAGGATTCGTGTTTAAAAAGTCTTGTAAAGTTAATGTCTTTCACCCAGATATATCAAATGTCAGTGGAAGACCAGTGTGATTTCATTAGATACGTTTAGTGTATTTAGAATGTGTAAATTTGTGCTTTGAACTGTAGTTTAATAAATGTACAATTGCATCATAGTATTTGTTGTATTTGACCTAATGTAACCCTTGTATGATTGCAATAAAATTTTGTGTAGATTTTACTGTTTTTTCAGGCTAAAACTTTGGGAAAGGGGCTAGCTAGCAAAGGTAGTTTCGAAATAGATGTGTATATGGACTGTTTAGAAGGTTATTTTCCTTTATAGCCCATTTAAGTTTAGTTTGGCTCAGTATATTTTTCAGTTATTTAATTAGTAATTTAAGTAAAATGTTTGGTAAATCATTGTGAAGTTGAGATTCATTATGGAGAGTTGATGTGCAGTAAGCATGATGTTTAACAATTTTAACACCAAAAATGTTAATCCTGCATAAACCAATTGTAATAATTAATAGGTGTTTCTGTACAGATAGAATGCATAGAGTACCTTAGTAAATCTTTGAATCACAAATCTTTTGGCTGAAATGGGAGATTCTCTTAAGTACCTTGAAAAAACTTGGGGGGAGGGAAGTAAAATTGCAGAAAACTCTGCAGCGCACTAAATCTTAAAGAAGGGCTACATCTATATCCAGAAACCTGATGCTCCTTTGCACGGAATATTATTTAAATTGAAACTTGTGAGGTGGGGTGGGGAGAAGCACACCTATTTTCAGTTTCTCAATTGCAGTGATTTCAGACTTAGGGTTTGTTTTGTCTTAGCTATTCACTTAGCTGCTTGTTATTTCCCATTTGTTCAGCTTAGTGTAGTTTTAATTCTTTCGTACTAAAGTTTTATGGTGATTGGGGGAAGTTGGAGTCACTAACATGACAGTTGTTGCCAGGAACTTGCGTTGTTCACTGCTAGTGTATTAGTAATCCTAGATCTCAGAATCACAGCAGTAATAAGCAACAGGGGTCATTTTTTCCTAACTTACTCTATGTTCAGATGTGGAATTTCTGTCTACCAAGAGGAAATGCGACTTCACTTTGGTGCCAATGGACAGAAAATTCTACCTGTGCTACATAGGAGAAGTTTGGAATGCACTTAATAGCTGGTTTTTACACCTTGATTTCAAGGTGGAAGGAAATTGATCATGAATCTCCAGTAAATTTCAATCTCTTAAACCAGTAGGTGCTTAATATTTTTGATTTGGTTAATTCCCATTTGAATTTTGTGGTTCTATTAATTTAAAAAAAAAAGACCCCAATCTGTTGTCATCTAACTACCCTTGGGCTTTTCCAAGATGTAATGTGGGGTTTTATGCAAAATTCCAAGCTACCATGCAACTTTTTTTAAACTGTAATAAGGAGGAGGAATTGTTCCTAACCTTCTTTACTTGTGCTTTTTGGTCCAGAAATGCCAAATCTTTTGAGAGGTGGTACAACTTTGAGTCATTGGCCTGACTATACAACTTTCAGCTTCGTGATGTGTCGATTTTGCCGTATTTATAGGAGAGCTATTCTGTGTATAACAGCTCAGAGTTGCAAGTAAGACATGAATGATACGGTAACTTTAAGAAATATCTGTGTTGTATTTGAAGACTGTTTGCCATAAATCAGAAGTTTGAACTTATGTATTTCAATTTGGTTTGCTTAAAATAATGAATTAATGTAACAATTTTTTAAAACAATATTGTAATCTCAGTTCAGAATTTAACTGAAACTATAAAACCCAAATGATTTCTATATAGTAAATTGAACTGTAAAGGTAACTTGTGTGTGATTCTGAATACACAGATAAAATGTTTTTATTCCTCCTTACATTTTAGTTTTGCTTTGCTTTGGCTTCTGTTGTGAAAGAGTTGTAATTTTACATATCAGTTTTGTGTGTTAACTTGTAAGCATTCTTTCAGACTCTTAACTTGCTTTATCACATAGTAACAAATTGAATCTGGTAAAATGATTCTGGATATTACATATGGAATACTGAAGGCTTTGATAAAGTCCTATATATATGTGAGCCCAAAGATTTTTCTTTGGGTCACATATTCACCATCTTCCTAACAGTTTTAAACTTAAATAGTTCTGTATAAATTAAGCTAGATATTCCTTCCAAGTAAATGTGGACACTGATATTGAATGCAAATTTGGGTTGAAAAAGCCACACCAGGTTTTTTTTTTTTTTTTTGGTCTCTTTTTGGGGAGTTACTTTTGATTTCCTCGCAGTAGTTATTAGCAACTTGAGCAGTAATGTAGTAAAGGATGCTTGCTTAATTGGCTTGAAAGTATGAAATCAGAAAAAAAAAATCTTAATATTCTTGCATATTCAAGTTGTGAATAAATCTTACAAATACTTTAATCCCTGCCTCATCCATCCTGAAGTAGGGATAGAAGTATGGTATAAAGTGTTTGCAGATGCAGGCTTTCAGGGGAATAAACCTGGCCTAGGGGTAAGAAACAAAAACTAGTTCTAGTCTAGCTTTTGCTGGAGGCTGATCTCTACCTACTTAAAGGGATAAGCTACCAGCTTTTGTGTGTTGTCTTGGAGCAGGTAAGCACCATCTTTCTTACTCCTGAATTCCATGATCTATATTTATATTGGCTTCAGTTTCAAAAGCAGTTCCATTTTAATCTTTGAAATCCTGATTCTACTATAATACCGCTTATGCCTGTCAAACCCCTTTGTAGTTGATGGCTTAGGAAGAAATTTAGCACTGGATCAATTATGGGAAAGTGGAAAGTTAATACACAGCTGGCTAACAGATGAAGTGATCATGTATTGGCAATAGAAAAAAGGGGTTGGGGCTTTCCTGGTGGCGCAGTGGTTGAGAGTCCGCCTGCCGATGCGCGGGACGCGGGTTTGTGCCCCGGTCCGGGAGGATCCCACATGCCACAGAGCGGCTGGGCCCGTGAGCCATGGCCGCTGAGCCTGCGCGTCCAGAGCCTGTGCTCCGCAACGGGAGAGGCCACAACAGTGAGAGGCCCACGTACCGCAAAAAAAAAGGGGGGGTTGTTGCATGAGAGTGCAAGAGAATAAAGATCCTTTGGTAAACCAGCAGGATCTTATTCTGATTAGATTCAGCCCCAGATTCCAGTTAGAGTTGTTCCTAAATGATGGTGCCAGACTTCATCCTGTTTGCCTGGGCTTACAATTCTGTCACCACTCAATTTTTAGCAACGGTATACAGAGCAAGGGGGACACGGTTAAATTTCAGAAATTTTTAATTCTCTGGATCTCATTGATTTCCTACCATCTGTTTTTTTTTTTCAATTTTTGGCCGCACTGCGGAGTATGCGGGATCTTAGTTCTCTGACCAGGGTTGGAACCTGCGCCCCCTGCAGTGAAAGCGCGGAGTTATTTATTTATTTAGGCTGCATTGGGTCTTAGTTGCTGCGTGTGGACTCTTAGTTGCGGCATGCATGTGGGATCTAGTTCCCTGACCAGGGATGGAACCCAGGCACCCTGCATTGGGAGCACGGAGTCTTACCCACTGGACCGTGAAGAAGTCCCCCAAGTCTTTTTTTTATCTCTAATTTTTACAAGCTAATGATCTCCGAGAAAGCTTTTTGGAAGTTCCCCCCAGCCAGCCCTCTCCCCCGCACTCCTCACCCCCAGCCCAGACCTAGATGGTCTCTTTTTTTTTCTCTCTGTTTTTTGGATTGGTCTGTATCTTTATTAGAGGCATTCTTCGGATGTGCGGCAGCCCTTCTGTCTGAGTGGGGGGCTAAAGAGCGAATAGGGAGCTGTGAGTGCAGTTTGTCAACTGAATGTGCTCTGTCCTAGTGGGTCGGTTGGGGAAACTCGTGTCATAATTTTGAAGTCTTTGCTCATTCTCAGTGAACACTTCGTGTCTCCTTCCTGAAGGGTAATGGGCCATCTGCTAGCATTCTAGAAGACAAGTGGGGTCAGAGGGGTTGAGCTTCTGTATTCAGTGTGCAGTAAGTAGGGTACCCCTGCCCACAGCAGTGCTCCATGTCCATTATTCCAGAGGCCCGTTTACCCACTTGAGAGAAGGAATCTCCAGTCATGACGAATGAGAGTGGGCTCTTGACCAGCTATGCAGGGTAGGAGAAAGGATTTGGGAACTGAATGCTTAGACTTCCAGACAATCCTTATTTTGCCCCACCTCCAGATGGGACTGCTGCCAATTTCTCTGCAACGTTTTAGAATTTGAGGGGTTTTTGGTACCCCCTGCCAACTTGGGATTCTGTTTCCTGCAGTTTCTAAATAATTTACTAGTCTGTCCACTTTCCAGCTTCATTTTTTCATCTGATGTCTCCATCCTTGTGAGTTTTCGCCTTAGTTCAGGAAGAAACGTGTTTCCAGTCCACCATTGTAAGCGTGCCTCTTAATATATACTACGTGCATGAACAGTCAAATTAAGAGAACTTTTAAATTTGGGGAGACCACTCAGACTATCTCCATCTGCTCGCTGAGCTTAATTTGGGGGGGGGGATTTTTAAAGTTTTATAATTTGGGGTATACCAATAATCCCTATACCATAAGGATATATGGGAATAGAATTTTAATTTCTGCATTTATCTACAACTGTTCTTTTTTAAGCTTAGTGGGGTGCTCTTAAGTTGTAGTTTATGCAACACAGTCACATACTCTGAGCTTTTGTTGCTTCAAACCAGTCTTAATGCACTTAGGCAATTTATTTGTTTTACTGTTCAGTAATGCCCCTCAGCTTTAGTTACTTCTGTGACTTAAACCTACCCTCTTAATAGTCTCTCTTACTGTTAAATTCGCAACAGAAATAAAGGAAGCGAGGGCATTTTTGAAGTTTGGTTTCCTCCTTTTCTGATTCTACGAGAGACACGTAAAGAGCTTGCTGGGAGAGGGAGGAGAACTTTAGTGTTTCCCAAAAGAAAGGCATCATCTTAAAATGTTTTAAAAATGGGTTTAGGGGGCTTCCCCGGTGGCGCAGTGGTTGAGAGTCCGCCTGCCGATGCAGGGGACACGGGTTCGTGCCCCAGTCCGGGAAGATCCCACATGCTGTGGAGCGGCTGGGCCCGTGAGCCATGGCCGCTGAGCCTGCGCGTCCGGAGCCTGTGCTCCGCAACGGGAGAGGCCACAACAGTGAGAGGCCCAGGTACCGCAAAAAAAAAAAAAAAAAAAAAAGGTTTTAGGGACTTCCCCAGTGGCGCAGTGGTTAAGAATCCGCCTGCCAATGCAGGGAACACAGGTTCGATCCCTGGTCCAGGAAGATCCCACATGCCGCGGAGCAACTAAGCCCGTGCGCCACAACTACTGAGCCTGTGCTCTAGACCTCGTGAGCCACAACTGCTGAGCCCACGTGCTACAACTACTGAAGCCCACGCACCTAGAGCCCGTGCTCCGTAACAAGAGAAGCCACCGCAATGAGAAGCCCGTGCACTGCACCGAAGGGTAGCCCCCGCTCACCACAACTAGGTAAAATCCGTGCGCAGCAACGAAGACCCAACGCAGCCAAAAATATTTTTTAAAATGGGTTTAGTTAATGTTACTTTCATGTTGCCCCAGCAGGAACTGGGTTTAGAGTATTTTATTTTATTTTATTTTATTATTATTTTTTTTTTTTTTTGCGTTACGCGGGCCTCTCACTGTTGTGGCCTCTCCCCTTGCGGAGCACAGGCTCCGGACGCACAGGCTCAGCGGCCATGGCTCACGGGCCAGCCGCTCCGCGGCATGTGGGATCTTCCCAGACAGGGGCACGAACCCATGTCCCCTGCATCGGCAGGCGGACTCTTAACCACTGCGCCACCAGGGAAGCCCTAGAGTATTTTAGATTGATGTCGGGAGGGCGTGTAAAGCTTCATATGAGAACCTGTGTGAACATACAAGAAGTTCACGTTGAGGAAAGTAACTACCCAAGTGGCACAGTGCTACTGCCCCCTCCCTTTTGTGTACAGTCAGCTTTGCTAGAACTTGGCTTACGCTTTCCTAAAAATCATTACACTATGCGAAACCACACCATGTGCTGATGGGGACTATGAGGTTGCGAGCGCTCATGCTGTCAGTACGACATCACAATATTGATGGTAACCAATTTAAACTGGCTGTACAGTTGTACACATGTTAAACAAATACATAGATACTACAGCCACCGTAGCACTTCACCTTGAAAAAGACCCACGGTTTGTGGAAGTGTTGCAGCTTGTAAGTTGTGAAGTGGTGGAAGGGGGTTATCTGAAAGTGGAAGGTAACATCAGTTTATGGGTGGGTGTGGCTTGTTACACTCTTGATGAACTGAGGTAGCTGGTAGCTATTTGAGGAGTGTGTATTTTGCATATTCATATGTTAAGAACCACGAAGTTCAGGTTATCTTAACGTTGACCCCTAGTGAACCAACGACCCTGGAACAAACGGTTTCAAAACGGACTTACTCTTCACCCTGTTGGGAGTAGATTTGAAGAGTGTATCAGTAATAAATGATTACACTCAAGTCTTCAACCCCACCCTCAAATGACAACAGTTTGATGGCAATTGAGAAAAGGAGCAAAAACAGGACACAGTGGAACTAAAAGCCTAGCCTAAGCCATTTCGTCAAGGACAAGCATCTCCACAGCCTCATGATACCTCTGTGTGACACACAAATATGGAGCTCAAAGTATCCTAGGGATATTATCTAATTTCTTTGTTTTACACTTGAAGAAATGGAGACTCAGATCGGTAAAGGAATTTGCCCCCAACGTTTACAGCTAAGATGTATCAGAGCAGGGATTTGAACCTAAGCCTTGATAAACCTGTGTCACTGTTTTAGACTGGGTTTCCTGAACACAGGTGAAGACAGCTGCACGCAGAGGGTTGAGTGCTCGTAGGAGCTGGGAGGCAGGAGGGGGCAGCGGGAGAAGCTGAGCCATAATGTATTTCCAGCCGAGTCCTTAGCTGAGCCAGTGGGGGGTTCTGGAGCTGGGCCGGCCCTGCAGAGTTGGACCAAACTGAGAAGGGGGGTCTGGGACTTTGTATCGCAGTAGTAGCCAGCCGTTGGCTACAAGCTGCACCTTGTGAAGAGACATAACCTTGGGCAAGCAGTTCCCTGTGGCAGAGGTCAATTGTCAGAGATGAACAAAGTTGTGAGCCAATTCCCAGTGAAGAATGCAGCTGTGAGCGTTCAGCGGCTGCTGGCTAGTAGCTGGGGGATGCATCCATCAGCCCTACAGAGCAGCTTGCCAGAGCGCTCTGTACTCAGTCATTAAAAGAAAAAGACTATATCATGTTCAACGTCTATTTAAGAAGGTCAGAACCGCAATTTCTGCTAGGATGTGTATCAGTTTGCTACGGCTGCTGTAATAAAGTACCACAAACTGGGGGGCTTAAACAACAGAAATTTATTGTCTCATAGTTCTGGAGGCCAGAAGTCCCAGATCAAGGTGTGGTTAAGGGTTAACTAAGACGGCTGTGTGGAAAAGATCTCTTCTAAGCTCTCTCCTTGGCATGTAGACAGCTGTCTTCATGTTGACATGGCATTCTCCCTGTATATATGTCTGTCTCCAAACTTCCCCTTTTTACAGGGACACCAGTCATACTGGATTAGGTCACTCCCTAATGACTTCATATTAACTTTAATCATGTCTTCAATGACCCTATTTCCAAATAAGTTCACAGTCCTTGGTACTGGGGGGTTAGGACTTCAACATGTGAATTTAGGGGGACACAACCTATAAACAACATATGTTTGTAGCTGCCCTGGTGGCCCCTGCCTGCCCACTCCCTTCCCTGAGTAGCTGCTCCTTTCTTCTGCTGCCTTCCTTTCCTCAGCACATTTTCAAGCTTCCTGCTTTTTTTTTTTTTTTTTTTTTTTTTTTTTTTTTTTTTTTTTTTTTTGCGGTATGCGGGCCTCTCACTGTTGTGGCCTCCCCCGTTGCGGAGCACAGGCTCCGGACGCGCAGGCCCAGCGGCCATGGCTCACGGGCCCAGCCGCTCCGCGGCATATGGGATCCTCCCAGACCGGGGCACGAACCCGTATCCCCTGCATCGGCAGGCGGACTCTCAACCACTTGCGCCACCAGGGAGGCCCCCAGCTTCCTGCTTTTTATCTTTTCTTTATCTTCCCTTTTTCCTACAAGGTTAAAGGATCTTTGTTTTTTCCTATTATTATAAAATTCTTATAAATTAGAAAAACTCTGACCAAAAAAATCACCTGAAACTCTCCAACAGAGACAACGGCTTTTCATAGGTTGTGGCACAACCTTCTAGATACCTGTTTTTATTCCAATATTCCAACCCTCTTTCTCCTTCTGGAAAAAGTCTGACCATAAAGGACACTACCCAGCACTTTACTTCTGCCACGTCCAATCATTTTCAACCTTTTATCTTGAATAGTGCAGGAACCTGCAGGAGAGGAACGTCTCGGGAGACCATCTGAAGTCGGTTCACCCCTCAGGCGAGCCCTCAGGTACGCCTGCAGTGCCTGGGAAGGGTAAATTCAAAGGGATGTGGCGACTCTGCCACCCTCCAGATGGTTCTCTAGGGGAAGGTGAGCCTGAGTTCAGGCCTCGGCCCAGCTCAGAGGGCAGCTGGAGGTGTGACAGCATGTCCAAGAACTAATTTCCTCAACCTGAGTGGCCCCTTTTTATTGTCAACACTTTAACCTCTCTCTTCCCACCATTCAGCCCCCAGACCAGCGGCTCAGAAGGCCATCACCCACTTTGCTGTAGCTCACTTACTTCTCCCGGCTTCTGCCTGCTGACAGACCACCCACACCACATGACCCCAAAGATCTGCAGCCCCATACTACCCCAACGCCACGGCGGGGCCAGAGTCAGGCTAGAGACCTGGTTCTAGAGCCTTGCCTCCTCTCTCTGACCTGGACTATTTCAATGGTTTCTAACTAGTCTCTCTGCTACTAGGGTCTCCCCTCGAGCCACCATCCTTATGGCTGCAGAGTGAGCTCCTGAAACGGGTCTGATGAAATCACTAATCTGCTTTAAAGTCTCCCTCTGCAGTCCTGTCTGCGATCTGTGCTTTCTAGGTCCTGGTCAGCCTTCAAGCTGAAGGTGCAGGGACTTCCTTGGTGGCGCAGTGGTTAAGACTCTGTGCTCCCAATGCAGGGGGCTGGGGTTCGATCCCTGGTCAGGGAACTAGATCCTGCATGCATGCCGCAATTAAGAGCCCGCATACCACAACTAAGGAGCCCTCATGCCGCAACTAAGACCTAGCGCAACCCAAATAAATAATAAATAAATAAATACATATTTTTAAAACCCCCAAAGGTGCCATCTTGCTACTCATCCCGTGAGATCCCGCAGCACCTCTCAGACAGCGTGGCTCCTTCACAGCAATGCCCGAGGTGAGTTCAACCTTATCATTCATTCATTCATTCATTCCTTTGGTCGTTCATTTATTCTCCAACAAATATCTTTTGATATTTCCAGGCCAGGGACTATTCTAGCACTGGGACAGCAGTAGACAAAATACCCCTAAATCCCAGCCCACGTGGCACTTCCATCTCAGGAGACCTCCTAGAGGCTTGCAGCTCACTTCTGAGGGATGGACCAGCCCCCACTTTATCTTTAGGCCTGCCACAGTAAGTGGTCTGACCCTTCAGGGTCCCCCGCATCCCTCATCCAGGATGCTGGGCTGGACAAGAGTCAGCAACTGTGTAATATCCACACAACCTCAATTACACACCAACAACTGCAGGTGGTTCTGTGCCACACAGCTCAGCTTGTGAGTTCCTCTTTCAGTCTGCGACCCTGAAACAAAGCCTCTTTTCCCCATTCTGGCCTTGGCTGTTGCCTGACTCAGAGTTCATGAAGCAGCAGTAGAGCCTAGTGGTTAAGAACGTGGACTTGGGGCATCGTAACTCCATTTCTACCACTTACTAGCTGTGTGACCTTAGACAAGTTATTTAACTTCTCTGATCCTCAGTTACCTCTTCCATGTATTGATGTATAACAAATTGCCTCCAAACTTTGAGCTTCATTTCTTCATCTATAAAAAATAGGATTGTAAGAATTCAATGAGTTTTTACATTTAAAGTGCTTAGAAAACTGCTCAGCATGTAGTAAAATTTCAGTATGTGTTTGCCATTATATTTCCTGGGTTCCTGCTCATTGAATCTCCCTGGGGCTTGGAACCCTCTTGCTCCTGATGACTCCTGAATAAGATGCTTTGGTAATGGAGACTGTGTAGAATTCCTGGTGACTCCACCTTCTTCCAAAAATTCTTTGAAATATCCTTCATATAAGATAGAAACTAGAGGGGACTTCCCTGGTAGTCCAGTGGTTAAGAATCTGCCTTGTAATGCAGGGGACACAGATTCGATCCCTGGTGGGGGAGCTAAGATCCCACATGCCACCGAGCAACTAAGCCCACAACTACTGAGCCTGTGTGTTCTAGAGCCCGTGCACCACAACCAGAGAGAAGCCCGTGAACCACAAGGAAAGATCCCATGTGCTGCAACTAAGACCCAGTGCAGCCCCCCCACCCCCAAAAAAGATGAAACTATCTTTTCTATCTGGGCGGCAGATGGCTTTTCTATTGGGCGGCAATGGCTGATCTGCCCACTAGATAAGAATATGGCAGTAAAGTGGAAAACAACTTTAAATATTAGATAAAACTGAGGCAAGGTTAGTCCAAAAGTGATCATCACAAGGTGCTGCTAAAGTCTGACCATGCTTTGTCTCTGAGGTTCCTAGCAGCCAGAGTTAAAAGGGAAACACTTTAAATTCAAATTTTAAAAATGTTAACAAAATTCAAAGCATCCATAGGATATGAGTGAAGCTTTCTTGCCACAGTGCAGAGCACAGTGCCAGGGGCAATTAAGCTCAAAATGCTCTTTCTAGCAAGGGCCCAGATGCAGATGGGTGGCCTTCCCTGTTGGTGGAAACAGAGAAGACATCGCTGCCACTCAAGAAGGGCTCAGGGGTTGGACGGCAATGGCTGATCTGCCCACTAGATGGCGCTCGTGGATTACCTTTGCTCATAGTGCCGCCTCGAAGTTGCAGCAAGCAATTGTTTTTAAGTTTTCTTAGTTGATTTCACGTAGTATTAAATTCTTATGTTCTAGCATGTTTCTGAACGTCACACAAGCCTCCGCCTCTCTGTCCCAATCCACTGTTACAGTGGGTTTCGAGGTGGGGCGGAGCCAGGAGGAAGAGGGGATTCTGCCTCACCTTCCTTCCCCTCCTCCATTCACCCACCCCCATTAGCAACAGCTTTTGCCACTGCAAATCCCAAACAGTACAGGTTTGCAGTGACCATGACAACTGCTGGGGCTGAGCCCACTGACAAGTTACCGTGAGAATTCTGAGTCCAAGGGGGACCCTTGTTCCTGGGTGTGAGACAATATAACCAAAGGTTAGAAGACCTGGACACTCAAGGAATGTGGTGGTAAAACTTTGTGGCTTTTTCCAGGTGCATTTTGAACTCCAAGTTGGGATGTCAGGTCCACCAATGACATACCTATGGCCACACAAAACCAAGTTTACATAGCTTGATGCATCCAAGGAACCCACACGCCAGGCAAGCCTTTGGACCCTCTCAGTCTTTGAAGGTCAGGTTGGGCTTTTTGTAGCATCAAGTGGTTGAGGCCAGCTCGAAAAGCAGGGAATGATTAGGGCTGGTGGGTTGGGAGAAAAGGGACTTTTGCTAATTGGTTCAGGTTCAAAGAAGGGATCTTTTTATCTGTGGGGAATGTTCTCTGTGTGACTATGGCTTTGCTAGATCCATGAATGAGTTTTTGTGATTTAGAAGTTAAGATCTTGAAGGCAGTCAGTCAACTGGTTTCTCAGTCTGCCATCTTCCAGTAGCTCTTGAGATCATGGCTGTATCTTTTTCATATCCCCAAAGCCCAGCACATAACAGATGCTCTTTGTTGGGTGGGTGAATGAACTCACAAACACAGCCTCCTTTCCGGGGTTGTCCCAAGATGGGTGGGTGTGCAGACAAGGTAGCGGATTCATGGAATACATATTCAAGAAGTACTGACTTTATGCCAGGCACTGGGCCAGGTGCTGGGAACACCATGATGGGCAAACCAGACAGGACCATGTCCTGAGGGAATCAACAAATACATGCAAGACTACAAAAGAGTCTCAGCTTTGAAGGAACAGCACTGGTGCTAAAGAGCAGATGATGGGGCACTTGGCTTGGTCAGGAAGATTTCCTGGTGAAATGATAGTTGCACTGAGATGTGAATGAAGAGTGGAGTTAAGTAGGTGAAGAGATGGAGGGAGAATGTTCCAGGCAAGGAGTACGGCAAGTGCAAAGGCCAGGAGATGGAAATTCAAGGGCCTGAGGAAGAAGGTCAGTGCACCTGGAGGATGGAGACTCACAGCACAAGCATCGTGTAGGATGCGCCAGCCCAGGCAGGGCTCTACCGGCCTTTTGATGGATTTCTATTTTTATCCTAAGAAAGACGGGGGTGGCCGTTACTCTTTTTATAGCTCGAGGTGGTCTGTGTTTCAGAGCTGTCAAACGATTCTGCAGAAATCCTAGGTGAAGCCATGAACCTTGGAGCTTCTCCTGGTGGTCCTGCAGTGTATGTGAAGTAATTGAGCTTGTGTTCAAAGGGATTTGTCTGGCTTCATTGTGGAGAAAGGACCTGAGGAGGGCAAGAATTGGGCGTGGCAGCCTGGTTAGGCTCTGGCATTGGGACCAGATGGTGGTGGTGCAGTGAAGGGCTGCTTCAGAGGTAAATGGGCAAGACGTGATGAGTTGGATAAGGATGGAGGAGACGGAGGGGGAGGATGCCTCTGAGTTTCTAGCTTGTGTAACTAGATAATGGGCTCGGTCACTGACACGTTGGTCACAAGAGAAGAGGACCAGGTTTTGAGGGGAGGCTTGTGAGTGTGGTCTTGGACATGTTGCATTTGAGGTGACTTTGGGGTGGGGATGTCAGTGGAAGGCTGGGTACTCAGTCTGGAGTTCAGAGAGAGGCCCAGCCCAGAGGCTGCGTATGGTTCTGTGCATGTGGTAACAGCACAACCAAAGAATGTCAGCCGAATGACATGCCCTTTTGGAGAAGTTACTGTCGTGCCCCTTTGGTCATAGGTGGGTGTTTTGGGGGACTTCGGCTCTCTTCCAAAATCCCCAGGTGGGGTCCACTGGGACAAGCGTAGCCCTAGAAGTGAATCCAGGAAGAAACAAAGGCAACCACACAAGTGGTGACGTCCATTGGTTTGAAGGTGGCAGCCTGGAGTAGAGAAGGAGGTGTGACCACATCCAAAAGTCTAATCCAACCATATCCTACCCTTTCACATGGCACCCCACATTCACTCACATCTCATCAGCTGGCACCTCAATTACCTGCGATTACCGAGCACAGACTGAGGCAAATGGGAAAACTAGCGCGCACAGCAGAGACTCACTCACGTCTTCAGACCCTTGTACCTGAGGTTAGTGCAGTCTCTTCAAATTCAAAATGTTCTGGAAACTCAAAAGCTTTTTGAGTTTGGCCTCAAAAAACTCATTTGGCCTCAAAACCTTACTGAAGGGACATGAAGCTGTTTATAGTGTTTATTTATCCTAGTTGGTACGAATAGTCACACATTTTGCTGCAGGAATGTGGTGTGTTTGATTACAGGGTGTTGTGCTGTTCCAGAGCCCGCAGCTGGTGGTGGTGGCGTGTGTGGGGTGGTCACCTTATACATATACTGTGAATAATTCTAAATTCCAAACACATTCCTTCAAATTCTAGAAGGGGGCTAGTGGACCATTTTACCATCAATCTTTTACTACTCAGGGGAACATACAAGAAAATTTAAGCATGCTAAAAATGATGATCTTGAACGTGTGAAAAGCATGATCCCATGTTGGTAGAAACAACAATTGGTTTTTGAGCACCCAGAACACTGCTGCACAGTGTTCTAGACACTGAGGATGGTGCAGTGAACAAAACAAGGGCTATGAGTTCACAAAGCTGACAAAATTGTACTTTTAAAATTCTATAAAAGATGCACACACAGATTTGCAGATATGAAGTACTGAAGGGCAGACAGTAAAATTCTAAAACAGGCATTATGAGTAATTTGTTTTCTTTTTTTCTTCTCCACATTTCCAAATTTTCCTCCAATGCTCAGCACTCGTTTTGGAATTATTATTATTATTATTATTATTTAAAGAGAATGGAGATCTTTAATTAACCAGGAATTTCTACGAACCTACAGCAGAACCGGAGCCCTCCTCCGCCCGCAGTCGGGTAGTCGCTGTAGATGCGGGGGGAGTCTCCGTGCACTTCTGAGGCTGCACCAGCAGAGGGCGCCGCGCCCACGGGGCTCGGGGCTCGGGGCTCGGGGCGGGGCCGCGGCCTCGCTTTTCTCCCCAGCAACACCCGCCCGCGCGCCGCTCTGGAGGCGCGGCCTCCCGGCTTTCCCCGCCGGGCCTCCCCACCCGCCCCGCCCCCCGCCCGCAGAGCACCCAGCAGGGGCGGCGGCCGCGCTGCTCCGACCTAGCCAGCGCCTCGCCCCTAGGTCCGGGCCGACCCTGGCGCGGCGGGCGGTACCCGGCTCCTCGCAGACCCGCCCGCACCGCGCGGGAGGGAGGAGAGGGTGCAGCGCGCGGCACCCCCCTCCGCCCCCGGCGCCGCCCTCCCCCTCCCTGTCTCCGCCCTTCCGCGGGGTTGGCCGGGCCGTGGCTGACTCGTACTTTGGAGCCGGATGGGGAGACGTGACCGCCGAGATACGGGCTGCGCCGGGAACAGGCACGGGGGGAGAGGGGGGAGGCCGAGTTTCTGGGCACCTGGCGGCCGGAGCGGATGGGGAGGGCAGAGGCTGCCCCCTCCCCCCGCTCCGGGTTCCCAGGGGAGCGGGAAGGGAAATGCGCTCCTCCCTGGCGCTCGGGGCCCCCGCCCTGCGCCTCGGCGTGTGCGCGTCGCGCCGGTTCCGTTCCTTCTGCTCCTCTGCTCCGCCGCGCCCCGGGCCGCCCTGCAGCGGGGAGAGTCTGGCCTGGGAGGGCGGCCAGGTTACCAGTCGTGTCCGCTGTAGGTGGTCAGTCCTCCCTCAGGAACGAGGGAAGGAATTTATGCAGTCAGATCCAACCAACATTGAATCCCAGCCTCGGTCCAGCTTAGTTTCCTAATCTGTGAAATGGGAAAAGGAATACCTAACCTCCCAGTAGGCCCGCAGGTTTTCACACCAGGAACCTTGTGACGCCATGAGATGTGCCGGGGAGAATTCTGAGGGAGGGAAGAATTATCCGTTACTAAATCCAAGAAAGGGCCATCTCGTGGCGTCTCTACTGCATTTCCCAAGGCCTTCGACAATCTCTTGTTCGCCCTCATTTTGCCCAGGAAAGACCTTCCAATACACACTAGTTACCCTTCATAGAGTTTCCTCCTCCATGATGGGGATTCAAAGGGAGAGTGCACAAGCGTTTCCATGACACACTTTCTCTTTGGGTTACATGCGTCAGCCCTAGGATTAAGTTTGGCTTTTCTAGGCTTGGCTTAAGTTTGGCTCTGATTGCAAACAAGGCTTGAGATGAAAAGCTCAAAATCCCAAGATCTTAGAGTCAAAAGGCGAGGTGGGGGGAGGTCTTGCCCCACTATGCTTGACTGCTGGTCTTTCACAGTTCAGTTACTGCTCTGCCACGTGCTGGCTGTGGCTGCTTCACCAAGGTACTGAATGTCGGTCAGTCTCAGTTTTCTCAGCTGTCAAATGGGAACACAACACTGCTTGGTGGTGACAGGCTCAGGTATCCAGGATGGATCTCTGACTTTCACAAACTCTCATGAGTCCTTTGGGCAGCATTGCCATTTGTCAGGAAATTCTTCCTAGTTGTAGATCCTCCCCAGGCTCAAGGCCATATTTCTGCTTCTCAGTCCTGGGAGAGGACCGTTGCCCCCCCCCCCCTTGTTAAGGTCATTTCCCTTGCAGCAGACAGGCCACTGCCAAGTTCCTCAGCCTGACCTTCCTTTACCCCTGGCTTCAGATATGGTTTCGGGGTCCTCCCCAAATCCTGTAGATTGGGGAGGTGCGGGTGGACCAATGCTGAGAGAGCTGAGAGGCCCAGACATAGACATTTTCCCTAAATTTGTGAGTTACTAGCAAAACAGGAAGAAAAGAATGCTTACTGAAAATTACCTCCATGCTGGGTGGTTTATCTCAGGGCCCTCACAAGAAGCTTTGAGGCAGGAAGCATCACCTCCTTTTTGCCCGTAAGAAAGTAGAGGACCTGTTGCCCAGGTCCCCAGTCTGTCCTTAGCTGGGTCCTCCTCAACCTCTGAGGACAGAGTGTTACAGGTGGTGCCACCTCTACCTAGGGCCCCTTCCAGGTATGCCTTGTCGACAGGAAATGGCTGCAGTTCCTACTGATGCCTGCTTCTCCTGCCAGTGAGGTTCATGGTCGTTATCACTGGCTTGAAAGGCCAGTTGGCTCTTGGGAAACAAACAGAAGCCTCACCCTCCCTTCCTGTTGGAAACTTTGGCCTCAGCTGCAGAGTGGATGCCTGGGAAACACGTTTCAACTCCAGCCTTGGGGAGCCCAACTGCTCCTGGAGCTCTGCCAAGGCAGCTCTCGGGGGAGGTGGGGGGTTGTTGGGAGTGGAGAAGTCTGAAGGCCAGGGCCCCCCCCCCGCTCTGGGAGTGTGGGCCTCATCTGGACAGTCTTGACGGTGACCATCTGCATCAGTGGTTCTCATCCCTGGCTGCCCAGTGAAAGAATGCTGATGCCTGGGCTCCACCCCAGACCAGTGAAATCACCTTTCTGGGAGGGGGCCCATGTGTCAACATTTGTGATTTCTAAAGCACCCCCAGGTAATTCCAGTGTGCTGTCGCGGTTGAGAAACACTGAGGGAGATCAATACAAACAGACAGTGGTCAAAGGACAGAACAGGAAAGCATTTGATATCTGAACAAAGGAGGATTTGCGTTAGAGGCCAACTAATAAAAGCTGTCCGAGGCAGGAAGGCTCCTTCAGCTGTGGCTGAGCAGGGCTGTGGAATACTTGGAAAGAGTCCACCCGTCCGGGAACTGGCATGACTCGGTGCCCAGGGACAGAGGGAGGAACCCAGAGTGACTCCAGGTCCCTCTGGGCCACTGTGCCTGCTTCTGAGATCCACGTTCGTGCTGCCGGGAGAGGCCCCTGATGCTCCTGTGCGCCTCAGGTCTTCCAGTCCAACTGGATTGCTTGCCGTTCCCAGAACTCCCCCTGATCTTTCCCCTTCTAGGTTTTGGTTCCCGGCATTTGATTCCATCTGGAATGTCCCTTCCCCATCTGTTCAAATCCTTCCTCTTCAAGGTCCCTGCCCTAATGCCAGCTCCACCAGGAAGCCTCCACCTTCTGGAAGCGCCTGTACCCCCTTCCCAGACTGTCACTGCCCGGTTGTGCGCAGGGTTGTCTCCCTGGCCAGGCTGTGGATGCAGGAAGGGCAGGGACGATCACACCCCTCTGTGCCTCTTCCTCCCCCGCCTGTCTCTGGGGGTGGGGTGGAGGCGCCTTGCGTGGAGGAGCCCCACGCTTTTCCTGAATGCTACATAATTTGTCCCTGTTCCAGGACAGGGTGGACAGCCACAAAGATAAATCCTCTCTGCTCATGCCCCTTCCTGATAGTTCTCTGGCCCGTCCGCTCCATTTCCGGAGTGTCAGGGGGCCTTGTGGTTAGCCGGCAGCGACAGGAAAGAGCTGAGGCCAGGCCTTGACCCAGCACGTGGTGTCCGCAGCACCAGAGTAGCTTCCCCTGGGGAGGGACGGGTAGAAAGACTGAGTCGGGGGATGAGAGCGTCGAGGCCCTGGATGCTGGCGCAGTCTCTTCCCACTGACAGACCCGAAGTCTTAAAGGGAGGGGTAGGACCCCGCGACCTCGGGCGCCGCCGAGGCCAGTGCTGGTGCCACGGAACCGCCTCCTCCCGACAGCGGGGCGTCCGCCGGCCCGCGCCGCAGGTGACCCCGGTCGCTGCCAGTCGTCCCCGCTCCCCGCCGAGCACCCCCAGCGCCCCCGCCGCAGCCGCCTTCTTGGGGTTTTCCGGCTCGGAGCGCCTCAAACGACCTCGGCAGCCGCCGGCCCGGGCCGCTCCCCCGCCCCGCCCCCCGCCTCCCTGGTCGCGGGGCAGGGCTTTCTGATGAGTCAGCGGGAGCCGGGGAGCCTCCAGCCTCCCCGGGCATCTGCTCCGGTGACGCACCGTGACTCACGGGCGCCTGGGCAGCCGCAGCCGCCGCCGCCGAGCGCGCAGCGCGGAGCCGGGACGCCGAGCGCAAGCCCCCGCCGCGGCCGAGCGGCCCCCGGGAGGACCCGGCTCCGCGCCCCGCGCCCCGCGTCTGGCTCCTCCCGCGCGCCCAGCGCCTCCTGCCTCCCGCCTTTCCCGCCTCCCGCCTCCCGCGCCTCCCGCGCCTCCCGCTCCCGCCCGCCTCCGGCACCCTCCTCCCCCGGCCCCAATCCAAGCTGACATCAGACGCTGGCCGCCCGGCCACCCTCTGAGTCAACAGTTTCCGAAGCTGAGCCCGCTGCCAGGGGCTGGGAGAGAGCGCTGCCTCCGGGGGAGGCGGTGCGGGGCTGGCCGGGGCTGGCATCCGCGGGAGGGTGGAGGTGGGTGGGGACCAGAGGAGCTTTTTACAAGAAGTCACGGGGGGTAGGGGAACCGAGAGGGTGAAAACCGCCCTGCGGAGCTGCCGGGGCGGGGAGGGAACCTGCGCCCGGAGCCACGTGCTGGAGCCGGCGCTGGGTGGGTGGCTTGGGGAGGCATGGGGGTGGGAGAGGCCCTTGCTGGGAAAGGCCCCAGGCCACGTTTCTGGGGGAGGAGAAGAACCGCGGGTGGACACGCTCGGCCCCAGGCCACCAGGGAACGTTCGTGTCTGGAGAACGCGGCCCAGATCCGTTTGATGGGAGCAGCTCTGGCCAAGCCTGGAGGGCTGGCCCTGCCTGCTTAGGGTTGGACCTGAATAAATGCACTGGCCTAACCCAGTGGCCTCCGCTGACCGCGGTGGGATGGGGTTAGGGCTGGAGGCACGTCCACCTCCCACCCCTCAAAGAGGATGTCTGTCCAAGGGTCAAAGAATTGGAGAGGCTGAGTAAGTTGAGGGTGGGTGGCTGCCCAGTGAAGGCGGAGGGAGTAGTAGGAAGAAGGAAGGAGGCGTAAAAAGAAGGAAGAAGAATTTTAAGAACATGCCAAGGACATAACTGCAGTCCTTGGAAAGGTGAGTTTCCTACTACCTGAGGAATCAGGCCAGAATCCTCAGAGGAAAGAAAATGGATTCGCTGCAGGAAGGAATGTGGAGCCTGGGCTTCTTCCTCTGAGTAAGAGGCTGGAGCCTCTGGGTGCTCTGGTCTGCCACTGTCCGTGTGGAGCACCCACTTTGAGAGGCTGCCTCCTGTGGCTCTAGGATGCTCAAGAAGGGCAAAAGACCCTTTAAAAAGCACCCACCTGCAGTGGCCTAAGCGGCACCTAGAAGCTTCCTTAACCCTGACAGTTTTCTCTGCCCTTGTCAGAAGGGAGAGGAGCCAGGAAGACAGAAAGGCAGCAAAGCTCCACAGGCACCTGGGTTTCCTCCTCTCCCACTCCATCCCACCTCACCCCACCCTCCCTTGACCCCCAAGATGAGCAAGACACAACTGCCATTAGTGGGCCTCCAGCTGCAATTTATTCTCAGTCTGTTTCTGGGATTTGACTTGCTGTTCTTTCCAAAGCCACGGCTCGACAAGTGATGCCAGCCCATGGAGGGGGTGTTGTGTCTCATCTTGCAGGCAGAAGTAGCACAACAGCTGGGTGAACCAAACCCATCCGGATCTGTCCAGAGCTGTTTGTCAGTATGGCCTCACAGGACCACGTGAGCTGCCTTTTGCCCCATGTGACCCCCATTCAAACTCAGGCAGAGCAAGGGCTCCCGGCCCCCTTCCCCTTGGGCAGCCTTCTCCCAAGTGTGTGGATGGGTGGCTCATTCCTGCCAGGTCAAAATAGCATTGAGCCAGACTTCTGGGAAGCTCTGTATTCCAGGCCTCTGTAGAAGAGCTAAAAATAACAGCTCTTGGGAAGCCAGGGGGTCTAATTTGCTGAGGTGGGACAAGATGCAGAGCCCTGTGACGTCAAAGGGCAGAAATACTGGCTGGGGATTGGTATGGAAAGTGTTAGTAGCAGGAGGTCCTGGGCCCTGTGTGGTTGCCCTTCGGGGAAGTTGGTGGGCTGGACCAGTGGGGGTTATCCTAGGAGGCTAAGGCCAGGTGCAGAATGGGGTCTGTGGCCGGATACTTAAGCCACAAACACTGCAACCCCCAACTTCCACTTTTTTTTTCATGCTGAGAACTCTCTTGGTAGAGGCTGCTTCCTCCACTGTTTCAAATTCTGATTTCTCATGTATCTGTCAGAGAGACAGTTATCACGATCTGGGTGAAGCTCTTTTCTGCCATTCCACAATCTGCGGACTTGTAGCCCTCCACACCAGCACTGTAACCCTTACCATGCTTTGCTTGGCCTGAGAGGTTTTGCTCTCTTCAACTTCCCTCTCTACCCAGAGGCCTACTGGGAGGCCCAGAGTTTCATCTTTGCAACTCGCACTTGGTGGAACTCCTGGGGAAGTGAATTAGCTGTCAACTCTGCCCTCCTCTGCCCCACGCTTGGCCTGATAGCCTCCTTTGTGTCTGAGGGCACTTCCTGTTTGCTGTGTCTGCTGCTTCCACGAGAGCTTCTTCCTGGGTTTTGACCCAACCTGCTCTTTGCCTGACGGTTCTGCCCAGCCTCTGGGACCCTGGCTTGTTACCCTGATTGACACCTGGCAGCTGTTCAGCAGGGAGAGCTGCACCTTCCCTTAGCAGCTGGAACTAGGGCAAAGGGTCGATGGCACCTAAGTGTACTTCACTAAAGCCAGCCAGCCCGTCGCGTGTGCCTGCACATCCAGGAATGCAGGTGGACCCAACTGAAGCTAACATGTCATGGGTAAAGCCACAGTCATACAAAAAATAAGGGCTGCAACCCTTCACAAAACTTTTTTCAAAGCATACCATTAAATATGAGATTCCTGGTATGTATTTAGAGGGCTCATTTTCCTTGCAACTTCTGAGGAATAGATATATTGAAAGTGAGATACAAAATTAGATGAATTAGCAGAGATCAGACTATTTTCAGGGGTCGTGTAACAAAGTTCTGAATTACTGCAGATGCCAGAAAAGTTGGAGATGAAATTGAGCCGAACGAGGAATATCTGCCTCAAAAGATTTGGCGTAACGCCTCAAAACATCTGGCATCCCTTGGTAGCGTTTATCACTCCACTGAAAAGCTGACCTTCTCCAGCCATCCTTGACCACGTAATGGAGCAGAGAGCGGGGGACTGTGTGTCAGAAAATATGGTTCCGTCTCTGGCTCTGCCGTGTCTGAGCTCTGCTACCTTGGGTCACCTGCTGATCTGTCTGTGCCTTGGTTTCTTCTCCTGTAAAATAGAGATCCTTATACCTACCTCTTAGGGCTCTTGTGAGGACCAGAGGAGGTAATTGACACTTGGTGGGTGCTCAGTAAAGGGTAGCTTAAAATGTTTTAGACTTTCTAACTGTTGGGATAACAACTTCCTTAAGTGTGTAATCTTCTCCATTGGGCTTCTTTAGGTTTAGGTTCTGTCCAGGGTCAAGAAGGTCAAACTGAGAGAGCGTTGAGCTCTTTTTCAGAAGCCACTGGAGCAAAGACCAACATCTCTAGGAGAGGTAAGGAATTTAAGAGCAGCACACTCTGCTAACCAATCGTGGGTTTCAGGCCTGAGAGAAACCTGATAATGAATCATTCTGAGGCCTAATCAGTGACACAGATGACCTTTGCCCAGACACTGGCATGTCTGAGCTGCTGAACGAGGCTTTAGTGCAGGAGGTGTTGAAAGAGCCTAATAAATACTTCCTCACTGAGTCAAATCCAAGAGTTTGAAGACAAATGCAAAGTTTATATTTTGTGTGCCCCTTGACCGTGTTAGATGTTACCCTGAGGGAAAACATAAACCAGACCCTGCTCTAGTGTTTGATGGGTCCCAGAGCCACATGCCGGGCCCTGGACTCTTGCTCCTGTGAATGGGAGCAGGTAATGTTCCCAGGAAGGACAGATTAATGGGCTGCATTGGACATCCTTTGGAGAGGGAGTAAGAACTGTCCTTTGCACCTCACCTCAGCTCTTTCTGGCGCATCTGACACCAATCCAGGGAACATATGGTATATTAGTCTCCTAGGACTGCATAACCAAGCAGCACAAACTGAGTATCTCGAAACAACAGAAATGCATTTGCTCAGAGTCCTGGAGGCTGGAGGTTTGAAATCAAGGTATCAGCAGGGCCCTGCTCCCTCTTGAGACTCTGGGTGGACTCCTTCCTTGGCTCTTCCTAGCTTCCTAGCTTCAGATAGCTGGCAATCCTTGGCATTCCTTGGCCTGCAGCTACATCACTCCAATCTCTACCTCTGTTAGCCTGTGGTGTTCTATGTGCGTCTTCATACGGCAATCTCCTCTTTATTAGAACCCCAGTCATTCTGGATAAGGGCCCACCCTAATAGCCTCTTCTTAACTTGTTACACCTGCAAAGACCCTGTTTCCAAATAAGGTCACATCCACAGGTGCTGGGGGATTAGGATTTTACAGTATCTTTTTTAGGGAAAACAATTCAACCCATAACATATGGTGAGAGCGATACCTTTGATAAACAGGCTGCTGCACAGGCTGAGAAGGTTGTCAACATGGGCATTCTGCCCTGTGCCAGCAAGGGGGCAAATTGGGACAGCAAGTTGGCAGTCCATCTATCAGGAACCTCAGAAACATTCATATCCTTTAATCCAGTGATTCACAACTAGGAATCCAGCTGTAGGAAGTCATCAAAAATGTTGATAAAACCTTATGCACAGAGGTATTCATCTCAATGTTGTTTATAATAATTATTAGAAACAACTTCAATGTCCAGCAGTTAGGGATGGTTATTAAAATAAGCCACATCCTCATGAGGGGGGGTGTTATATAGCCTTTAGAAATGATATTTCCAGAAAAAAATTTGTAACATGGGAAAAAAAATGAAATAAAATGATATATTCTATATTTTGTCAACTTTATAAAAAATATACAAGGAAGAAAAACATCAACATAATGTTAGAAGTCTCCCCCCTTCTTGTGAGAGATTATGAGTGATTTTAAAAAATTATTATTATGGCATTATATATATTCTCTGCATTAGCTTTATAACCAAGGAGAAAAGACCCTAATGTTATTTTTAAAATAGATATATAAATAGTTTCCTGGAATATACATTCCAGGGACGTTCTGGCTGGGAGGAGAGTAGCAGCTGCTGGGTGTCCAGCTGATTTCTGTGTTTATAAGCCATAGCCGTAACCCTCTAGAGCTTCTCAGCATGTAGTTGGATGGCTCCTTGCCTCAGAATTACCCATGATGCTTATTTAAAAATGCAGAATTCTAGGCCCAACCCTAGGCCTACTAAATCAGGATCTCTGGGCTCAGGGCCCAGGAATTTGCATTCTTACAGGCTCTGCACACTTGAGTTTGAATTCTCCTTGCCTTAGAGGCTGTGGACAACCCACTCATCAGTAATCCAGCATGGTTTCTCACATCAGTCACTTTTGCTTTGAAGAGAAATTATTCTCTTTATAAAGTTCATTCTTGGTTGTGCCTAAGACGGGAAGCTGCAAAACATATTCAAAAGAATAGAAAATTCATAATTGTATTATATTTTGGAACTCAGTAACAGCAGGCTGTGTTTCCTAATTTACATTAGGCTAATAATTAAAACGAGTTAACATTCCCAGACTCTACCCTAGGTTGGAATTGAGTA
Organism: Mesoplodon mirus; assembly: GCF_964341445.2. NCBI lineage: Eukaryota > Metazoa > Chordata > Mammalia > Artiodactyla > Ziphiidae > Mesoplodon > Mesoplodon mirus. Next base: position 32,693,631 of record NC_138992.1, read on the forward strand.
GCTGCAGGAGGACATCAACCCACAGGGAAAGCTTTACCCTATTGACAAGTGGATATTCCACGTGCCGTTAGTTGAGAATCGTAATTATAGACATGATTACTTTTAACTCACAACCTGAGGTGTCCTTTATTGACTGGTTTAGGGGAGCGCTATCAGAGGACAGTAGAAAGTTCTCCACTTTGAGGTGTGTGCTGGCTCAGAGCAGGAGCTGGCTGAGAAAGCCCTCCCAGCCCTCTGGGGCTGTGACTTGTCCAGACTCAGGGGAGCTGTAACTGCTGGGTTGGGGGAGGGGCAGCAGCTGTGCAATTTCAGCCATCTCGTCAGTAGGTGAAACTCAACACCGCAAAGAGGCAATAATTCAGGGTATTAGTCCACACTTGTTGCTTCCGGAGGTGGTCACAGCCTCCTAGGAGAAAAGATGAGCCATCCTGAGAATGAAGACAGCTCCAGGTGGGAGCTGTAAGAAAAAAGGGCATCTAGCCTCCTGGCAGGGACCATATCCCCGCTCTGCGCCCTCTCGCCCTCTCGTAGAATAGATGGCTTCAGGCTGTAGGACCCCGCACCTGATCCGCGCTGTTTGGGCGGGAAGAGGGCCACAGGAGGTGGGTGAAGTGCGTGGCCCCTTTTAATAACACCTTCCATTTGTGCTGTGTCATAATCCCCAGGGCTCTGGCAGTACCGGATCGCCCCGCGGTGGGAAATGAGACCTGGATGGGCAGGGCTGTCGTCAGCTCACCAACTCAGGGAGGCCCGAGTAGTGGGGCTGAGAGTCGGGCTCTGGGGAGCACAGGGCAGGAGGTCAGGCCAGTTGTGCCTTCTTCCCTGCGGCATCGGGAGGGAGAGAGCAGAGGAAGGCAGCCAAAAGGGTTAGGACCCATCAAGGAGGAAAAACTGTAAAAGGAAGCCCTGTAACTTTCATACAACATGTAATTAACTCTCAGCAGAAGATGCCACGGATTCATAATGGGAGCCGACAGCGGGGGAGGAAGGTTCTGACAAGCATGAGATTTCTTGGGGGTTTTGTTTTTTTTTTTCAATTTAATTTTTAAAGGAACACGAACAGTTGCAATTATAATCGTGGACCTTCAGTGATAGTGTCTCCCCAGCAGCAAGCCAGCTTATGCTGTCTGCCACCCTACCCAGGCAGGATGAGCAGGAAGGGCTTTTCTGCCTGGCGCTCTCTCCAGGCACCTGGTGCCCCAGGGTGGGTCTGTCAGCAGCCCCTGCTCTGTCAGCCTGCCCAGCCCGTGGGTCTGTCCCAGAGCCCTCTCTTCTCCGTGACAGCTGTCCTTGGAGTCACCCTGGTCTCCAGCCAGGGGCTCCCAGGGTCGCCCTTCTGGCAAAGCCCAGGCCTCCTCCTAGTGCCCTGACCTCAGTAGGGTGGCTGCACCCCATGAGGAAAGGAAGTGCAGCTGGAGAGGAAAGGCAGGGAGCCCCGGGGTGGGATGGCTGCAGGTGGGCAGTGCCTGGACGTCCGCCAGAACAAACGGGGCCAACGTTCTCCCAGACACAAAGGGCTCTCTGTGCGGGACACACCCAGCCCCGTGTACAATCTGGGAGGCTCACGTTTCCTAACACAAAGGAGGCCCATTCCCAGACAGTCCTGGGTGTGGCCTGTAGGCTGAACCCTGCTGGGCAGAGCCCCTGTGACCCATCTGGATGGGTGACTTCAGTCCTCATTATGCTCTGGTCTGCACATGAGGATGGAGAGGGGCCGCTTAACTCCACAGGACATTGGGCAACTGCCTTTTCTTCCTCTGGGAAAGAGGCTGTGAACTATGAAGAAGACATTCATTTATTTTTTTTTCCCTTAAAATGTATTTATTTATTTTGGGCTGCTGTTGGGTCTTCATTGCTGCTCACGGGCTTTCTCTAGTTGGGGCGAGCGGGGGCTACTCTTCATTGCGGTGCGCCGGCTTCTCATTGCGGTGGCTTCTCTTGTTGCGGAGCACGGGCTCTAGGTGCGCAGGCGTCAGTAGTTGTGGCTTGCGGGCTCTAGAGAGCAGGCTCAGTAGTTGTGGCGCACGAGCTTAGTGGCTCCACGGCATGTGGGATCTTCCTGGACCAGGGCTCAAACCCGTGTCCCCTGCATTCTTAACCATTGCACCACCAGGGAGGTCCCGAGGACATTCATTTATTGAACATATATTTCTTGGGCACCATCTAGGTGCCAGCAAATAAAACAGACAAAATTTCCTGCTCTTAAGAGCTTACGTTTGACACAGAAGCATAGGCGCTTCTCCTCTGCATTCGTTTCCTAGGGCTGCTGTAACAGAGTACCACAGATTGGGTGGCTTAAGCAACAGAAATGTATTTTCTCACAGTTCTAGAGATTAGAAATCCAGGATCAAGGTCTGGGCAGGGTTGGTTCCCTCTGAGAGGCTGTGAGGCCTGTAAGGGCAAGTCTGTTCCAGGCTTTCCCCTCACTTCTGGTGGGTGCTGGCAATCTTTGGTGTTCCTTGATGTACAGCTGCAGCACCCCAACTTCTGCCTGCATCTTCACATGGTGTTCTCCCTTTGTGTCTCTTTATCCAAATTCCCCCCCCACCCTCTTTTTTTTTTTTGCTGTACGCGGGCCTCTCACTGTTGTGGCCTCTCCCGTTGCGAAGCGCAGGCTCCGGACGCACAGGCTCAGCAGCCACGGCTCACGGGCCCAGCCGCTCCGCGGCATATGGGATCCTCCCAGACCGGGGCACGAACCCGTATCCCCTGCATCGGCAGGCGGACTCTCAACCACTGCGCCACCAGGGAGGCCCCCCCACCCTCTTTTTTTTTGCGGTACGCGGACCTCTCACTGCTGCGGCCTCTCCCGTTGCGGAGCACAGGCTCCGGACGCGCAGGCTCAGCGGCCATGGCTCACGGGCCCAGCTGCTCTGCCGCATGTGGGATCCTCCCGGACCGGGGCACGAACCCGTATCCCCTGCATCGGCAGGCAGACTCTCAACCACTGCACCACCAGGGAAGCCCCAAATTTCCCCTTTTTATAAAGACACCAATGGTGTTAAATTAGAGCCCACCCTAATGACCTCATTAACTTGATCATCTCTGGAAAGACTTTATCTTCAACAAAGGTCACATTCTGAGCTACTAAGGGTTAGGACTCCGACATGTCTTCTTTTTTTGAGGGTGGACATAATTCAAGCCATAACAGCCTCTATGGAGAAGTGCAGGAAAGTATGCAGGAGAGTCATTTGCCTTTGAGGTGCCTGCAGGCTCCTGCTTCCTCAAGGTCTCTCGTGAATACATCTGATGGGTGGAACCTGGGTCATGAATCTGTGCCCCACTGCAAGGCAGGCTGGGAAATTGAGTTTCTGGCTTCTTACCTTGGGGAGGATGGACATCTAATGTGGGATCTTACCCAAACACAGGAAGCGCATTCAAAGGATTCATGCAAAGGTGGCCACAAAACACGAGAAATCTACTATGCAGGTGCTTTCAGATTTTCTCCAAGGGGACCCAAAAGCATGGAATGAGAACAACAGCATCAATGTCTCGTCTGCCCTTTAATGCCTGGTATTGTGTGCTGCCCACTGCAGAGACCAAATGTGGGTGACCACAGAGGACATCTGGCCAGTCTACATAATAGCAAACAACTAACATTTAGTAAGCATTTACTATGTGCCAGGAGATTTTCTAAGCTCCTTACATGCATTGCCTCATTTAATCCTCACAACAGCCTTATGAAATAGCAATGATGATTAGCCCCTTTCACAGATGAGAGAACTGAGGTACAGAGAAGTTAAGTAACTTAGCTACTAGGTGAGAGGGCCAGTATTAGAACCCAGCCATTTCAATCTGAGACTGAGAGCTTAGCCACCGTGCTCCCTAAGAGCACAGTGATGGAAGAAGATGATGAGAGATGGAAGCCAGGCTTTAGGGCAGGTGGGTGAGTGCTATTAAGCCATTGCCCAGATGTCAACCTGGGAGCTCACTGGAGCCACCCCTGGATGGCATATACATTGTCTCACACTGTCTGAGCCAAGGTGGGTGTGATGTTGGCCTGAGGCACCTTGACAAAGTCCTCGGGAATCCTGGGAGAGAGAGGCGTGGGGAGAGGCAGGAAGGAGGGGGAGGGGGGAGCCTGCAGCTGGGGTGCTGCAGGACTGGCCCAGGAGGTCCTGCCTGGCGTGGCTGAGGATGGCCTACGTCCAGGATGCAGGGGGCTGGGCAGGGGCTGGCTCTCCTGAGAGGCAGGGAGAGCCCAAACTGGGCCCTTGCCAAGGTGCTGCCTGGAGAGGGCCAGATGTTCCCAAAAGTTCTTCCCCAGTGACCTGGAGGAACAGCTGGGCCTTGGAGGGGCCGGGTGGCTGCCAGGGCAGACCCTCCATGTTGAGGTGCATTTGGAAAGTGGTTCAGATCCCTGACACATAGCCAGAGGCAGAGACCTGGGACCTCTGTGCCTGCCCTGGGGGAAGCCTTGGCCACGCCCTACTCCTGCAACTCTGGATGTTGGAACATTGCTGTTTCTAATACTTTGGGGGGGGAAATGTGGGAAAGGGGGCAGTAGGAGACAAAAGTCATGGGACATATTTCCGCAGCCCCAAGCATGTTCAGCTGGAGACCTTCTGAGGCCCTGGCCCTTAGGATTGGGCCTTGAACCTCATACACTCCAATCCAGAGTATAATTTCAAGAGTGTCCATACACCAGGGGTGTCTTGTCATTCACCAGTCAGCCCTCCTCTCGAGAAAGCTGGGACCAGCCTAGCAGCTTCCCTTTACAAAGGGAAATAGGGGACAAGGAGGTAGCTGGGCTTTTCTTAAAACGAACAGAAGACAAAGGTAGAGTATTTTCCTCAACAGCTTTGATAATAAGGTAAGGATAGCGTGGTTTCCTATATACTGGCAGGATGTTTCCAAAACATACAAGGGTAACAAAAATAAGAAAGAAACGTGAAGGAAAAGAAATTTTCCACTAGAGGTTTTTATTTTCATTTTTTTGGAGGTTTTCATTACAGTAGGTCACTGTGAAATACAGAGTTAATAAGATAGATCAGCTTCAGAAATGTATGCAAACATCAGTAGTGTTCCAGAGTTTTAAAACCAGGTTAATATCTACAATAACATGAAAAATACCAATGCCTCGCATGTGCCCTGATGTTCAGTTATCTTCCCATAGATAAGAAGCAGAGAAGAGGGACATTCTTAAAATTTAAAGAATGAGGTGAGGCCAGGGTTGCCAGATAAAATACAAGATGGCCTGTTACATTTGAATTCCAGATAAAACAACGAATATTTTGTTAGTATAAAACCATGTTCTGAATATTGCATGGGACATGCCTCTACTAAAAAATTATTTGTCATTTATCTGAGATTTAAATTGAACCGGCCATCATGTATTTTCTTTGGCTCAATCTGGCAACCTCATGTGGGCCTCTATCCACCCCAGTAGGGGAAGGCAGAGAAGTGACTTCTGGAAAAGAGTCTGGCAGGCATACGCCTCGTGTCGGGGACTCCAGGGAGACCAGGCCTACAGCTCCAGGGCTGCCGTGTACGGCCCTGGGAAAAGGCCCTGAGCCTCTTCTCAGAGATCTCCCTGGGGGGAACAAGCAGGGCCCAACAGCTGCAGAAGGAAGCCTTGAAAACAACCTGGAAACAATTCAGCCTTCTGGCAGCTGCCAACACATCTACAAGTGCACCAGGGCTCCCAGACCACACGCCGGGCCACCTCCCGCAGTCTTGAGAGGTCACCCTGACCTCCCTGGGGTATAGTAACACTGAGCCACACCTGAGCTGACCCTGTAAACGCCCCAGCCTGCACTGACCTCTCCTTCAGGTCTGCCTCTGTCAGCCCTGCTCACGCTGGCTGAATTTCCCCACATTCTCTGGGGTTGAGATCATCGAATACCCACGGGCCTTTCCTGCAAGGCTGAAGTGCCAATCCCTGGGCATTAGCTGGGTGACTAGTTATTTGTGTGCTGCCCACAGGTAACCTAGGGAGGGGAAGTGTGGGCACCTGCTGCCCAGGAGCCCTGGGAAATCACTGGGTGAGAGAGTCCAGCAGTCTCTCCCCAGAAGGTGAGTGGAGCCTCCCTGCCTGAGGGCTCTGGGCGAGCTGCAGACCCTCCAGCCTCGCAGGCCCCCTGCTATGCTAGCTCTGCTGAGGGGCAGGTCTCCTCATGGCTTTCCTCCCAGGGCTGTGTGGCAGCTGTTCTCCTGTCCTTTCCCAGAGAACAGGGAGGGAAGAAGGAAGGAGAAAAAGGGGCAGGCCTGCCCTGGGAAGTTTCAGCTTGAATGTTGGACCGGAGCACTCACTGGAGTGCTGAGAAAGGAAGGAAGGAAGGACATCCTGTGAGCAGAGCATGGCTTTGATAAGCATCTCTTGTGAGGTGCGTTTAGTCCCATTTTCACAGAAGATGAAACTGAGGCCCGGGGAGTTTGTGGAACTTTCCTCAGGTCACACAGAAAATGCTAGACTCAGAACTCACAGCCAGACCACTCTGATTCTTTTTTTTTTTTTAATATTTATGTATTTATTTATTTGGCTGTATCGGGTCTTAGTTGTGGCACGCGGGATCTTTTGTTGAGCAGTGCGGCTTCTCTCTACTTGGTGTGTGTGGGATCTAGAGTGCGCAGGCTTAGTTGCCCCGCGGCATGTGGGATCTTAGTTCCCTGACCGGGGATTGAACCTGCGTTCCCTGCATTGGAAGGCAGATTCTTAACCACTGGACCACCAGGGAAGTCCCGAGACCACTCTGATTCTTAAACCTGGGCCCATTCTATTGCTCTTTGCTACCCAGGAGAGTCCTGATCTAGCTCAGGAGGAAATATAGCTACTGTCAACTCTGTTATTCTACTATGTCAGGTTCCAGCCCCCTCCACTACCCCCAAGCTTGGCTCATGACTGTGAAATTTCCACTAGAAAATAATGCTGAAAGGAAACAGCTGTACTTCTCTGTGACACGCCAGGACCCCCATCTCCTGGGCTCGTAACCCTCCTGTCACAGAGCTGAGTGAACGCGCTGGGCGAGGCTGTGGTGCTCTCGGCAGCACGTTGGGAATTGCCCCCAGTCCCCACTCTCGTGGGGCTCATTTGGTAATTCCTGACAGGCTGAAAACCAGCCTCTTAAACCCAGCCTGTGTGCTTGGTTGAGTCTGGTGAAACTGGAACATATAGGCCCCCATGATGCTCCCACCCTCATCCCCAGGGGTTACTCTGAGTTGTCCCTGCCCCCTTAGCCCTCCTCAGATGTCTCCCACAGAGGGCTCAAGCCTTCCTTATCTTGGGCATTTCTCAAGTCTCTGGCACTCCCGCCACCTTGGGTCCCTATTCCTCCCCCTCAACACCTCACAGTAGGATGAAAAGAAACGTCTGTGTGTGGTAGGGAGAGAGTGGGGGCTGAGAGGGAAGGGAGAGAGCTCTGTTTCTTCTGATCATGAACTTACTTTTTTAAAACTTTATTTTATTTTTTAATAAATTTATTAATTTAATTTATTTATTTTTGGCTGCTGTTGGGTCTTCATTGCTGCTCACGGGCTTTCTCTAGTTGGGGCGAGCGGGGTCGTCTCTTCGTTGCGGTGCGCGGGCTTCTCATCGCGGTGGCTTCTCTTGTTGCGGAGCACGGGCTCTAGGTGCGCAGGCGTCAGTCGTTGCGGCACGCGGGCTCCAGAGCGCAGGCGTCAGTGGTTGCGGCGCCGCGGGCTCCAGAGCGCAGGCGTCAGTGGTTGCAGCGCCGCGGGCTCCAGAACGCAGGCGTCAGCCGTTGCGGTGCCGCGGGCTCCAGAGCGCAGGCGTCAGTCGTTGCGGTACGCGGACTCCAGAGCGCAGGCGTCAGTAGTTGCGGCTCGTGGGCTCCAGAGCGCAGGCGTCAGTAGTTGGCTTAGTAGCGCACGGGCATAGTTGCTCCGCGGCGTGTGGGATCTTCCCGGCAGGGCTCGAGCCCATTTCCCCCGCATTGGCAGGCGGATTCTCAACCACTGCGCCACCAGGGAAGTCCCGAACTTCTTTACTGACTCATGCATGTGTATTGGCTGGATGCGGAAACACAGGAGGAGATGGAGGCTGGACGTGGTAGTACCAGCCAGGTCCCCACACGGCCCAGGCTCTTGGCTCAAAGCCTGTTCCCAGACATTTGTTAACCAAACTACATTAAAAAGGACTTCCAAGCTCTACTTGCACCTCCTCTGCTGAGGATTGACTCAGTAGCATTTCTCAGAAACACCTTTCTTCTGTCACATCTTGCAGCTCCTCTAAGCCTCCAGAAACGTCCAGCCTACGCAATGTCTTCTCTTGTTGGAGTGTGGCTCTTGGAGCCCGACTGCCTGGGTTCACGTCCTGGCTCTGAACCGTCTCATACTTGGGCGCATTCCTTAATCTCTGCCTCAGATACGGGGATTAGAGCATCTACAGCCTAAAGTTGTTGGGATTACAATGTCAACAGCCATAAAAGACTTAAAATAGTAGCTGGTACATCGTAAGTACTATATTAGTGTTAGCAGCCATCATTATTTTTATTATGATGATGATTCTCTCATCTCTTCCCTTCAACATCGCCAGTCCCATCTTTTTTTTTTTTTTTTTTTGTGGTACGCGGGCCTCTCACTGTTGTGGCCTTTCCCGTTGCGGAGCACAGGCTCCAGACGCGCAGGCTCAGCGGCCATGGCTCACAGGCCTAGCCGCTCCGAGGGATGTGGGATCTTCCCGGACCGGGGCACGAACCCGTGTCCCCTGCATCGGCAGGCGGACTCTCAACCACTGGGCCACCAGGGAAGCCCTCCAGTCCCATCTTTATCAATGTACTGTCCTCCTGAAGCCTCGGTGGCTGAACAGAGCCGTCCTTATAGGGTGGTGTGAGAGGACCTGGAAGGCTTCAGACTCTCACATGGAGATGAACCTGTGCCTGATGTCTGAGAAGGTGTAGGGACCCCTACAGATGGTTCTGAGGTGGGAAGGAGCAAGTCGCCCTCCACTGTACTGAACGAAGGGGGACCCACTTGCAGCAGGGGGCGTATCTCCTGGTGGTGACGGAGCTTCTTCGGCTTTGGGTTCAAACAGTTTAGTTCAGGGGCAAACTCGTCAGTCAGAGAAATGCTGAACGTGTCCAGGTGGAGGTGAAACCGCACAACTCAGATGGGACTTGAACCCAGCCAAAATTCTGATTGGGACTTGAACCCACTGTCTTTTAATTGAAATCACACACATGGTCTCAGGA